>NC_083699.1:93517904-96017904 GCF_033118175.1 Dama dama | reverse complement strand
AAAAGGTGTGAAAAATATGAAGAGCTTTAAAAGGTGTCAAAAATATGAGGAGCATGAAACGGTCTGAAAAATAGGAGGAGCAAGAAGTGGTGTTGAAAAACATGAAGAGCCTGAAAGGGTGTGAGAATAATGAAGAGCTTCAAAATGTGTGAAATACATGAGGAGCATGAAACGGGCTGAAAAAAAGGAGAAGCATGAAGTGGTGTGGAAAAACATGAAGAGCCTGAAAAGGTGTGAAAAATATGAAGAGCTTCAAAAGTTGAGAAAGACATGAGGAGCATGAAACTCTCTGAAAAATAGAAGGAGCATGAAGCGGTGTTCAAAAACATGAAGAGCCTGAAAAGGTGTGAAAACATGAAGAGCTTCAAAAGGTGTGAAAAATATGAAGAGCTTCAAAAGGTGTCAAAAATTAGATGAGTATGAAACGGTCTGAAAATTTGGAGGAGCAAGAAGTAGTGTTGAAAAAAATGAACAGCCTGAAAAGGTGTGAAAAATATGAAAAACTTCAAAAGGTGTCAAAAATATGAGGAGCATGAAACGGTCTGAAAAACAGCAGGAGCATGACACGGTGTTGAAAAACATGAAGAGCTTGAAAAGGTGTGAAAAATATGAAGAGCCTCAAAAGGTGTCAAAAATATGAGAGGCATGAAACGGTCTGAAAAATAGGAGGAGCATGAAGCGGTGTTGAAAAACATGAGGAGCCAGAGAACTTGTGAAAAATATGAAGAGCTTCAAAAGGTGTCAAAAATGAGATGAGCATGAAACGGTCTGAAAAATAGGAGGAGCATGAAGCTGTGTTCAAAAACATGAAAAGCCTGAAAAGGTGTGAAAAATATGAGGAGCTTCAAAAGGTGTGAAAAATATGAGGAGCATGAAACGGTCTGAAAAATAGGAGTAGCATGAAGCTGTGTTCAAAAACATGAAGAGCCTGAAAAGGTGTGAAAAATATGAAGAGCTTCAAAAGGTGTGAAAAATATGAAGAGCATGAAAAGGTCTGAAATAGAGAAGCATCATGAAACGGTGTTGAAAAACATGAAGAGCCTCAAAAGGGGTGAAAAATATGAAGAGCTTCAAAAGGTGTGAAATTCATGAGGAGCATGAAATGGTCTGAAATATAGGAGAAGAATGAAGTGGTGTGGAAAAACATGAAGAGCCCGAAAAGGTGTGAAAAATATGAAGAGCTTCAAGAGGTGTCAAAATATGAAGAGCATGAAATGGTCTGAAAAATATGAGGATCATGAAGCGGTGTTCAAAAACATGAAGAGCCTGAAAGGGTGTGAAAAATATGAAGAACTTCAAAAGGTGTCAAAAATATGAGGAGCACAAAACGGTCTGAAAAATAGGAGGAGCATGAAGCGGTGTTGAAAAACATGAAGAGCGTGAAAAGGTGTGAAAAATATAAAGAGCTTCAAAAGGTGTCAAAAATATGAGGAGCATGAAACGGTCTGAAATATAGGAGGAGCCTGAAACTGTCATCAAAAACTTGAAGAGCCTGAAAAGGTGTGAAAAATATGAAGAGCTTCAAAAGATGTGAAAATATGAAGAGCTTCAAAAGGTGTCAAAAATATGAGGAGCTTGAAACGGTCTGAAAAATAGAAGGAGCATGAAGCGGTGTTGAAAAACATGAAGAGCCTGAAAACGTGTGAAAAATATGAATAGTTTCAAAAGGTGTGAAAAATATGAAGAGCTTCAAAAGGTGTCGAAAATGAGATGAGCATGAAACGTTCTGAAAAATAGGAGGAACATGAAGCTGTGTTGAAAACCATGAAGAGCCTGAAAAGGTGTGAAAAATATGAAGAGCTTCAAAACGTGTCAAAAATATGAGGAACCTGAAACGGTCTCAAAAATAGGAGGAGCATGAAACGGTCTGAAAAATAGGTGGAGCATGAAGCGGTGTTAAAAAACATGAACAGCCTGAAAAGGTGTGAAAAATATGAAGAGCTTCAAAAGGTGTCAAAAATATGAGGAGCATGAAACGCTCTGAAATATAGGAGGAGCATGAAGTGTTGTTGAAAAACTTGAAGAGCTGAAAAGGTGGAAAAATATGAAGAGCTTCAACAGGTGTCAAAAATATGAGGAGCATGAAATGGACTGAAAAATAGGAGGAGAATGAAGCGGTGCTGAAAAACATGAAGAGCCTGAAAAGTTGTGAAAAATATGAAGATCTTCAAAAGGTGTCAAAATTATGAGGAGCATGAAACGGTCTAAAAAATAGGAGGAGCATGAAACGGTGTTCAAAACATGAAGAGCCTGAAAAGGTGTGAAATATATGACGAGCTTCTAAAGATGTGAAATATACGAGCAGAATGAAGCGGTGTTCAAAAACATAAAAAGCCTGAAGAAAGTGTGAAAAATATGAAGAGCTTCAAAACGTGTGAAAAATATGTGGAGCATGAAATAGTCTGAAAAATAGGAGGAGCATGAAGCGGTGTTGAAAAACATGAAGAACCTGAAAACTTGTAAAAATATGAAGAGCTTCAAAAGGTGTGAAATATATGAACAGTTTCAAAAGTGTGAAAAATGAGATGAGCATGAAGCGGTCTTAAAAATAGGAGGAGCATGAAGTGTTGTTGAAAAACATAAAGATCCTGAAAAAGTGTGAAATATATGAAGAGCTACAAAAGGTGTCAAAAACGTGAGGAGCATTAAACGGTCTGAAAAATAGGAGGAGCATGAAACGGTGTTGAAAGACATGAAGAGTCTGAAAAGGTGTGAAAAACATGAAGAGCTTCAAAACGTGTCAAAAATATGTGGAGCATGAAAGGGTCTGAAAATTAGCAGGAGCATGAAGCAGTGTTGAAAAACATGAAGAACCTGAAAACGTGTGAAAAATATGAACAGCTTCAAAAGGTGTGAAAAATATGAAGAGCTTCAAAAGGTGTCATAAATATGAGGAACAAGAAATGGTCTGAAAAATAAGAGAAGCATGAAACGGTGTTCAAAAATATGAAGAGCCTGAAAAGATGTGAAAAATATGAAGAGCTTCAAAAGGTGTGAAATACATGAGGAGCATGAAACGCTCTAAAAAATAGGAGGAGCATGAAGCTGTGTTCAAAAATATGAACAGCCTGAAAAGGTGTGAAATATATGAAGAGCTTCAAAAGGTGTGAAATACATGAGGAGCATTAAACGGTCTGAAAAATAGGAGGAGCATGAAGCGGTGTTCTAAAACATGAAGAGCCTGAAAAGGTGTGAAATATATGAAGAGCTTCAAAAGGTGTCAAAAATACGAGGAGCATGAAACGGTCTGAAAAATAGGAGGAGAATGAAGCGGTGTTGAAAAACATGAAGAGCCTGAAAAGGTGTGACAAATATGAAGAGCTTCAAAAGGTGTCAAAAATATGAGGAGCTTGTAACGGTCTGAACAATAGGAGGATTATGAAACGGTGTTACAAAACATGAAGAGCCTGAAAACGTGTGAAAAATATGAAAAGCCTCAAAACGTGTCAAAAATATGAGGAGCATGAAACGATCTGAAAAATATCAGGAGCATGAAGCGGTGTTGAAAAACATGAAGAGTCTGAAACCGTGTGAAAATATGAAAAGCTTCAAAAATATGAAGAATATGAAGAGCCTCAAGAGGTGTGAAAAATATGAGGAGCTTCAAAAGGTGTGAAATACGTGAGGAGCATTAAACGGTCTGAAAAATAGGAGGAGCATGAAGCGGTGTAGAAAAACTTGAAGAGCCTGAAAAGGTGTGAAAAATATGAAGAGCTTGAAAAGGTGTCAAAAATATGAGGAGTATGAAACGGTCTGAAAAACAGGAGGAGCATGAATCGGTGTACAAAAACATAAAGAGCCTGAAAAGGTGTGAAAATTATGAAGAGCTTCAAAAGGTGTGAAAAATATGAGCTGCATGAAAAGTTCTGAAAAATAGGAGGAGCATGAGGCGGTGTTGAAAAACATGAAGAGCCTGAAAACGTGTGAAAAATATGAAGAGCTTCAAAATGTGTGAAAAATACAAAGAACTTCAAAAGTTGTCAAAAATGAGATGAGCATGAAACGGTCTGAAAAATAGAAGGAGCGTGAAGTGGTGTTGAAAAAAATGAAGAGCCTGAAAAGGTGTGAAAAATATGAAGAGCTTCAAAACGTGTCAAAAATATGAGGAGCATGAAACGGTCTGAAAATAGGAGGATTATGAAACGGTGTTCAAAAACATGAAGAGCCTGAATAGGTGTAAAAAATATGAAAAGCCTCAAAACCTGTCAAAAATATGAGGAGCATGAAACGTTCTGAAAAATAGCAGGAGCAAGAAGCGGTGTTGAAAAACAGGAAGAGTCTGAAAACGTGTTAAAAAATGAAGAGCTTCAAAAATATGAAAAATATGAAGAGCTTCAAAATGTGTGAAAAATATGAAGAGCTTCAAAAGGTGTAAAAAATGAAATGAGCATGAAACGGTCTGAAAAATACGAGGAGCATGAAGCGGTGTTCAAAAACATGAAGAGCCTGAAAAGGTGTGAAAAATATGAAGAGTTTCAAAAGGTGTGAAATACATGAGGAGGATTAAACGGTCTGAAACATAGGAGGAGCATGAAGCGGTGTTGAAAAACATGAAGAGCCTGAAAACGTGTGAAAAATATGAAGAGTTTCAAAACGTGTGAAAAATATGAAGAGCTTCAAAAAGTGTCAAAAATATGAGGAGCAAGAAACGGTCTGAAAAATAGGAGGAGAATGAAGCGGTGATGAAAAACATGAAGAGCCTGAAAACGTGTGAAAAATATGAAGAGCTTCAAAAGGTGTGAAAAATATGAAGAGCTTCAAATGGTGTCAAATATTAGATGAGCCTGAAACGGTCTGAAAAATAGGAGGAGCATGAAGTGGTGTTGAAAAAAATGAAGAGCCTGAAGAGGTGTGAAAAATATGAAAAGCTTCAAAAGGTGTCAAAAATATGAGGAGCATGAAACGGTCTGAAAAATAAGAGGAGCATGAAGCGGTGTTCAAAAACACGAAGAGCCTGAAAAGGTGTGAAAAATATGAAGAGCTTCAAAAGGTGTCAAAAATATGAGGAGCATGAAACGCTCTGAAATATAGGAGGAGCATGAAGTGTTGTTGAAAAACTTGAAGAGCTGAAAAGGTGGAAAAATATGAAGAGCTTCAACAGGTGTCAAAAATATGAGGAGCATGAAATGGACTGAAAAATAGGAGGAGAATGAAGCGGTGCTGAAAAACATGAAGAGCCTGAAAAGTTGTGAAAAATATGAAGATCTTCAAAAGGTGTCAAAATTATGAGGAGCATGAAACGGTCTAAAAAATAGGAGGAGCATGAAACGGTGTTCAAAACATGAAGAGCCTGAAAAGGTGTGAAATATATGACGAGCTTCTAAAGATGTGAAATATAGGAGCAGAATGAAGCGGTGTTCAAAAACATAAAAAGCCTGAAGAAAGTGTGAAAAATATGAAGAGCTTCAAAACGTGTGAAAAATATGTGGAGCATGAAATAGTCTGAAAAATAGGAGGAGCATGAAGCGGTGTTGAAAAACATGAAGAACCTGAAAACTTGTAAAAATATGAAGAGCTTCAAAAGGTGTGAAATATATGAACAGTTTCAAAAGTTTGAAAAATGAGATGAGCATGAAGCGGTCTTAAAAATAGGAGGAGCATGAAGTGTTGTTGAAAAACATAAAGATCCTGAAAAAGTGTGAAATATATGAAGAGCTACAAAAGGTGTCAAAAACGTGAGGAGCATTAAACGGTCTGAAAAATAGGAGGAGCATGAAGCGGTGTTCTAAAACATGAAGAGCCTGAAAAGGTGTGAAATATATGAAGAGCTTCAAAAGGTGTCAAAAATATGAGGAGCATGAAACGTTCTGAAAAATAGGAGGAGAATGAAGCGGTGTTGAAAAACATGAAGAGCCTGAAAAGGTGTGACAAATATGAAGAGCTTCAAAAGGTGTCAAAAATATGAAGAGCTTGTAACGGTCTGAACAATAGGAGGATTATGAAACGGTGTTACAAAACATGAAGAGCCTGAAAACGTGTGAAAAATATGAAAAGCCTCAAAACGTGTCAAAAATATGAGGAGCATGAAACGATCTGAAAAATATCAGGAGCATGAAGCGGTGTTGAAAAACATGAAGAGTCTGAAACCGTGTGAAAATATGAAAAGCTTCAAAAATATGAAAAATATGAAGAGCCTCAAAATGTGTGAAAAATATGAGGAGCTTCAAAAGGTGTGAAATACGTGAGGAGCATTAAACGGTCTGAAAAATAGGAGGAGCATGAAGCGGTGTAGAAAAACATGAAGAGCCTGAAAAGGTGTGAAAAATATGAAGAGCTTGAAAAGGTGTCAAAAATATGAGGAGTATGAAACGGTCTGAAAAACAGGAGGAGCATGAATCGGTGTACAAAAACATAAAGAGCCTGAAAAGGTGTGAAAATTATGAAGAGCTTCAAAAGATGTGAAAAATATGAGCTGCATGAAAAGTTCTGAAAAATAGGAGGAGCATGAGGCGTTGTTGAAAAACATGAAGAGCCTGAAAACGTGTGAAAAATATGAAGAGCTTCAAAAGGTGTGAAAAATATAAAGAACTTCAAAAGTTGTCAAAAATGAGATGAGCATGAAACGGTCTGAAAAATAGAAGGAGCATGAAGTGGTGTTGAAAAAAATGAAGAGCCTGAAAAGGTGTGAAAAATATGAAGAGCTTCAAAACGTGTCATAAATATGAGGAGCATGAAACGGTCTGAAAATAGGAGGATTATGAAACGGTGTTCAAAAACATGAAGAGCCTGAATAGGTGTAAAAAATATGAAAAGCCTCAAAACCTGTCAAAAATATGAGGAGCATGAAACGTTCTGAAAAATAGCAGGAGCATGAAGCGGTGTTGAAAAAAATGAAGAGTCTGAAAACGCGTTAAAAAATGAAGAGCTTCAAAAATATGAAAAATATGAAGAGCTTCAAAATGTGTCAAACATGAGATGAGCATGAAACGTTCTGAAAAATAGGAGGAGCATGAAGTGGTGGTCAAAAAAATGAAGACACTGAAAAGGTTTGAAGTATATGAAGAGCTTCAAAAGGTGTCAAAAATATGAGGAGCATGAAACGGTCTGCAAAAAAGTAGGAGCATGAAGTGATGTTGAAAAACTTGAAGAGCATGAAAAGGTGTGAAAAATATGAGGAGGTTCAAAGGTGTGAAATACATGAGGATCATGAAACGATTTGAAAATTGGAGGAGCATGAAACAAAGTTCGAAAACATGAAGAGCCTGAAAAGGTTTGAAAAATATGAAGAGCTTCAAAAGGTGTCAAAAATATGAGGAGCATGAAACGGTCTGTAAAAAATAGGAGGAGCATGAGGCAGTGTTGAAAAACATGAAGAGCCTGAAAACGTGTGAAAAATATGAAGAGCTTCAAAATGTGTGAAAAATATGAAGAGCTTCAAAAGGTGGCAAAAATGAGATGAACATGAAACGGTCTGAAAAATAGGAGGAGCATGAAGTTGTGTTGAAAAACATGAAGAGCCTGAAAAGGTGTGATATATATGAGGAGCTTGAAAAGGTGTCAAAAATATGAGGAGCATGAAACGATCTGAAAAATATGAGGAGCATGAAGTTGTGTTGAAAAACATGAAGAGCCTGAAATGGTGTGATATATATGAGGAGCTTGAAAAGGTGTCAAAAATATGAGGAGCATGAAACGATCTGAAAAATAGGAGGTGCATGAAGTGGTATTGAAAAACATGAAGAGTCTGATAAGGTGTGAAAAACATGAAGAGCTTCAAAAGGTGTCAAAAATATGAGGAGCATGAAACGATCTGAAAAATAGGAGGTGCATGAAGTGGTATTGAAAAACATGAAGAGTCTGAAAAGGTGTGAAAAATATGAAGAGCTTCAAAAGGTGTCAAAAATATGAGGAACATGAAACGATCTGAAAAACAGGAGGAGCATGAAGCGGTGTTCAAAAACATGAAGAGCCTGAAAAGGTGTGAAAAATATGAAGAGCTTCAAAAGGTGTGAAAAATATGAGGAGCATGAAACGGTCTAAAAAATAGGAGGAGCATAAAGCGGTGTTGAAAAACATGAAGAGCCTGAAAAGGTGTGAAAAATATGAAAAGCTTCAAAAGGTGTGAAAAATATGAGGAGCATGAAACGGTCTGAAAAATAGGGGGAGAATGAAATGGTGTTCTAAATCATGAAGAGCCTGAAATGCTGTTAAAAATATGAAGAGCCTCAACACGTGTCAAAATTATGAGGAGCATGAAACGGTCTGAAAAATTGGAGGATCATGAAGCGGTGTTGAAAAACATGAAGAGCCTTTAAAAATGTGAAAAACGTGAAGAGCTTCAAAACGTGTGAAAAATATGAGGAGCATGAAACGGTCTGAAAAATAGGAGAAGTAAGAAGCGGTGTTCAAAAACATGAGGAGCCTGAAAATGTGTGAAAAATATGAAGAGCTTCAAAAGGGGTCAAAAATATGAGGAGCATGAAACGGTCCGAAAAATAGGAGGAGCATGAAACGGTGTTCAAAAATAGGAAGAGCCTGAAAAAGTGTGAAAATATAAAGAGCTTCAAAAGGTGTGAAAAATATGAGGAGCATGAAACGCTCTGAAAAATAGAAGAAGCATGAAGCGGTGTTCAAAACATGAAGAGTCTGAAAAGGTGTGAAAAATATGAAGAGCTTCAAAAGATGTGAAAAATTGGAGCATCAGGAAGCGGTGTTCAAAACATGAAGAGCTTGAAAAGGTGTGAAAAATATGAACAGCTTCAAATGGTGTGAGAAATAGGAGCATCAGGAAGCGGTGTTCAAAACATGAAGAGCTTGAAAAGGTGTGAAAAATATGAACAGCTTCAAAAGGTCTCAAAAATGAGATGAGCATGAAGCGGTCTGAAAAATAGGAGGAGCATGAAGTGTTGTTGAAAAACATGAAAAGACTGAAAAAGTGTGAAATATATGAAGAGCTTCAAAAGGTGTGAAAAATATGAGGAGCTTCAAAAGGTGTCAAAAATATGAGGAGCAGGAAAATGTCTGAAAAATAGGAGGAGCATGAAACGGTGTTCAAAAACATGAAGAGCCTGAAAAGGTGGGAAAAATATGAAGAGCTTCAAAAGGTTTGAAAATTATGAAGAGCTTCAAAAGCTGTCAAAATTGAGATGAGCATGAAACGGTCTAAAAAATAGGAGGAGAATGAAGTGGTGTTCAAAAACATGAAGAGCATGAAAAGGTGTGAAAATATAAAGAGCTTCAAAAGGTGTGAAAAATATGAGGAGCATGAAACGCTCTGAAAAATAGAAGAAGCATGAAGCGGTGTTCAACACATGAAGAGTCTGAAAAGGTGTGAAAAATATGAAGAGCTTCAAAAGGTGTGAATAATAGCAGGTGCATGAAGCGGTGTTCAAACACAAAAAGAGCCTGAAAAGATGTGAAAAATATGAAGAGCTTCAAAAGGTGTGAAAAATAGGAGGTGCATGAAGCGGTGTTCAAGCACAAGAAGAGCCTGAAAAGGTGTGAAAAATATGAAGAGCTTCAAAACGTGTCCAAAATATGTGGAGCATGAAACGGTCTGAAAAATGGAAGGAGCATGAAGCCGAGTTGAAAAACATGAAGAACCTGAAAACGTGTGAAAAATATGAACAGCTTCAAAAGGTGTGAAAAATTAGATGAGCATGAATCGGTCTGAAAAATAGGAGGAGCATGAAGTGTTGTTTAAAAGCATGAAGAGCCTGAAAAGGTGTGAAATATATGAAGAGCTTCAAAAGGTGTGAAAAAAAAAGAGCTTCAAAAGGTGTCAAAAATATGAGGAGCATGAAAGGGTATGAAAAATAGGAGGAGCATGAAACGGTGTTCAAATACATGAAGAGCCTAAAAAGGTGTGAAAAATATGAAGAGCTTCAAAAGGTGTGAAAATATGAAGACCTGCAAAAGGTGTAAAAATCGATGAGCATGAAATGATCTGAAAATTAGGAGCAGCACGAAGCGGTGTTGAAAAACATGAAGAGCCTGAAAACGTGTAAAATATATGAAGAGCTTCAAAAGATATGAAAAATATGAACAGCTTCAAAATGTGTCAAACATGAGATGAGCATGAAGCGGTCTGAAAAAAGGAGGAGCATGAATTGGTGTTGAAAAACATGAAGAGCCTGAAAAGGTTTGAAATATATGAAGAGTTTCAAAAGATGTCAAAAATATGAGGAGCATGAAACGGTCTGAAAAATAGGAGGAGCATCAAACTGTGCTGAAAAACATGAAGAGCCTGAAAAGGTGTGAAAAATATGATGAGTTTCAAAACGTGTCAAAAATATGAGGAGCATGAAACGGTCTGAAAAATAGGAGGAGCATGAAACTGTGCTGAAAATCATGAAGAGCATGAAAACGTGTGAAAAATATGAAGAGCTTCAAAAGGGAAGAATGATATTAAGAGCTTGAATAGGAGTTAAAAAGAGATGAGCATGAAACGTTTTGAAAAATAGGAGGAGCATGAAGTGGTGTTCAGAAAAATGAAAATACTGAAAAGGTTTGAAATATATGAAGAGCTTCAAAAGGGGTCAAAAATATGAGGAGCATGAATCGGTCTGAAAAATAGGAGCAGCTTGAAATGATGTTCAAAAACATGAAGAGCCTGAAAATGTGTGAAAAATATGAAGAGCTTCAAAAGGTGTGAAATACATGAGTAGGTTGAAACGGTCTGAAAATAGTAGGAGCATGAAGCGGCGTTGAAAAACATGAAGAGCCTGAAAAGGTGGAAAAATATGAAGAGCTTCAAAAGGTGTGAAAAATATGAAGAGCTTTCAAAGGTGTCAAAAATGAGATGCGAAGGAAACTGTCTGAAAATTAGGAGGAGCATGAAGCTTTGTTCAAAAAAATGAAGAGCCTGAAAAGTTGTGAAAAATATGAAGAGCTTCAAAATGTTTCAAAAATATGAGGAGCATGAAACGGTCTGAAAAGTAGGAGGAGCAAGAAGCGGTCGTCAAAAACATGAAGAGCCTGAAAGGTGTGAAAAATATGAAGAGCTTCAAAAGGTGTCAAAAATATGAGGAGCATGAAACGGTCTGAAAAGTAGGAGGAGCATGAAGCACTGTTGAAAAACATGAAGAGCCTGAAAACGTGTGAAAATTATGAAGAGCTTCAAAAGGTGTGAAAAATATGAAGAGCTTTCAAAGGTGTCAAAAATGAGATGAGCAGGAAACCGTCTGAAAAATAGGAGGAGAATGAAGTGGTGTTCAAAAACATGAAGAGCCTAAAAAGGTGTGAAAAATATGAAGAGCTTCAAAAGGTGTGAAAAATAGGAGGTGCATGAAGCGGTGTTCAAACACAAGAAGAGCCTGAAAAGGTGTTAAAAATATGAAGAGCTTCAAAAGGTGTCAAAAATATGAGGAGCATGAAACGGTGTGAAAAATAGGAGGAGCATGAAACGGTGTTCAAATACATGAAGAGCCTAAAAAGGTGTGAAAAATATGAAGAGCTTCAAAAGGTGTGAAAATATGAAGACCTGCTAAAGGTGTAAAAATCGATGAGCATGAAATGATCTGAAAATTAGGAGCAGCACGAAGCGGTGTTGAAAAACATGAAGAGCCTGAAAACGTGTAAAATATATGAAGAGCTTCAAAAGATATGAAAAATATGAACAGCTTCAAAATGTGTCAAACATGAGATGAGCATGAAGCGGTCCGAAAAAAGGAGGAGCATGAAGTGGTGTTGAAAAACATGAAGAGCCTGAACAGGTGTGATATATATGAAGAGTTTCAAAAGATGTCAAAAATATGAGGAGCATGAAACGGTCTGAAAAATAGGAGGAGCATCAAACTGTGCTGAAAAACATGAAGAGCCTGAAAAGGTGTGAAAAATATGATGAGCTTCAAAACTTGTCAAAAATATGAGTAGCATGAAACGGTCTGAAAAATGGGAGGAGCATGAAACTGTGCTGAAAATCATGAAGAGCATGAAAACGTGTGAAAAATATGAAGAGCTTCAAAAGGGAAGAATGATATTAAGAGCTTGAATAAGAGTCAAAAAGAGATGAGCATGAAACATTCTGAAAAATAGGAGGAGCATGAAGTGGTGGTCAAAAAAATGAAGACACTGAAAAGGTTTGAAGTATATGAAGAGCTTCAAAAGGTGTCAAAAATATGAGGAGCATGAAACGGTCTGAAAAATAGGAGGAGCATGACATGGTGATGAAAAACATGAAGAGCCTGAAAAGGTGTGAAATATATGAAGAGCTTCAAAGGTGTGAAATATATGAAGAGCTTCAAAGGTGTGAAATATATGAAGAGATTCAAAAGGTGTCAAAAATATGAGGAGCATTAAACAGTCTGAAAAATAGGAGTAACATGAATCAGTGTTCAAAAACATGAAGAGCCTGAAAAGGTGTGAAAAATATGAAGAGCTTCAAAAGGTGTCAAAAATATGAGGAGCATGAAACAGTCTTAAAAATAGGAGGAACATGAAGTGGTGTTCAAAAACATGTACAGCTTGAAAAGGTGGGCAAAATATGAAGAGCCTTAAAAAGTGTCAAATATATGAGGAGCATGAAACGGTCTGAAAAATAGGAGGAGTATGAAGTGGTGTTGAAAAACCTGAAGAGCCTGAAAACGTGTGAAAAATATGAAGAGCTTCAAAACGTGTGAAAATATGAAGAGCTTCCAAAGGTGTCAAAAATGAGATGAGCATGAAACGGTCTGAAAAATAGGAGGACTATGAAGTGGTCGTGAAAAATATGAAGAGCCTGAAAAGATGTGAAATATATGAAGAGCTTCAAAAGGTTTCAAAATATGAGGAGCATGAAACGGTCTGAAAAATAGGAGGAGCATGAAGCGGTGTTCAAAAGTATGAAGTGTCTGAAAAGGTGTGAAAATTATGAAGAGCTTCAAAAGGTGCCAAAAATATAAGGAGCATGAAATGGTCTGAAAATTAGGAGGAGCAAGAAACGGTGTTCAAAAACATGAAAAGCCAGAAAAGGTGTGAAAAATAGGAAGAGCTTCAAAAATGTGAAATATATGAGGAACATGAAACGGCGTGAAAAATAGGAGGAGCATGAAGCTGTGTTCAAAAGCATGAGAGCCTGAAAAAGTGTGAAATATATGAAGAGCTTCAAAAGGTGTGAAATACATGAGGAGCATGAAACAGTTTGAAAAATAGGAGGAACATGAAGCGGTGTTCAAAAACATGAAGAGCCTGAAAAGTTGTGAAAAATATGAAGAGCTTCAAAATGTGTCAAAAATATGAGGAGCGTGAAACGGTCTGAAAAATAGGAGGAGCATGAAGTGTTGTTAAAATGCATGAAGAGCCTGAAAAGGTGTGAAAAATATGAAGAGCTTCCAAAGGTGTCAAAAATGAGATGAGCATGAAATGGCCTGAAAAATAGGAGGAGCATGAAGTGGTCGTGAAAATCATGAAGTGCCTGAAAAGGTGTCAAATATATGAAGAGCTTCAAAAGTTGTGAAAAAATGAGGAGGTTCAAAAGCTGTCAAAAATATGAGGAGCATGAAACGGTCTGAAAAGTAGGAGGAGCATGAAACGGTGTTCAAAAACATGAAGAGCCTGAAAAGGTGTGAAAAATATGAAGAGCTTGAAAAGGTGTGAAATACATGAGGAGCCTGAAGCGGCATGAAAAATAGGAGGAGCATGAAACGATGTTGAAAAACAAGAAGAGCCTGAAAAGGTGTGAAAAATAGGAAGAGCTTCACAAGGTGTCAAATATATGAGGAGCATGAAATGGTCTGAAAAATAGGGGGAGCATGAAGCAGTCATCCAAAACATGAAGAACCTGAAAAGTTTTGAAAAATATGAACAGCTTCAAAAGGTGTGAAAAATATGAGGAACATGAAACGGTCTGAAAAATAGGAGCAGCATGAAACAGTGTTGAAAGACATGAAGAGCTTCAAAAGTGTCAAAAATATGAGGAGCATGAAACGGTCTGAAAAATAAGAGGATCATGAAACGGTCTGAAAAATAGGAGCAGCTGAAACGATGTTGAAAGACATGAAGAGCTTCAAAAGGTGTCAAAAATATGAGGAGAATGAAACGGTTTGAAAAATAGGAGTAGCATGAAACGGTCTGAAAAATAGAGGCAGCATGGAATGATGTGGAAAAACATGAAGAGCTTCAAAAGTTCTGAAAAAATGAGGAGGTTCAAAAGGTGTCAAAAATATGAGGAGCATGAAACGGTCTGAAAAATAGGAGGGGCTTGAAACGGTGTTCAAAAACATGAAGAGCCTGAAAAGGTGTGAAAAATATGATGAGCTTCAAAAGGTTTCAAAAATATGAGGAGCATGAAACGGTCTGAAAAGTAGGAGGAGCAAGAAGCGGTCGTCAAAAACATGAAGAGCCTGAAAAGGTGTGAAAAATATGAAGAGCTTCAAAAGGTGTCAAAAATATGAGGAGCATGAAACGGTCTGAAAAGTAGGAGGACAATGAAGCACTGTTGAAAAACATGAAGAGCCTGAAAACGTGTGAAAAATATGAAGAGCTTCAAAAGGTGTGAAAAGATAAGGTGTCCATAGGTTCGTGGATTTATCTCTGGGCTTTCTATTCTGTTCCATTGATCTATATTTCTGTCTTTGTGCCAGTACCATACTGTCTTGATGACTGTGGCTTTGTAGTAGAGTCTGAAGTCAGGCAGGTTGATTCCTCCAGTTCCATTCTTCTTTCTCAAGATTACTTTGGCTATTCGAGGTTTTTTGTATTTCCATACAAATTGTGAAATTCTTTGGTCTAGTTCTGTGAGAAATACCGTTGGTAGCTTGATAGGGATTGCATTGAATCTATAGACTGCTTTGGGTAGAATAGCCATTTTGACAATATTGATTCTTCCAATCCATGAACACGGTATGTTTCTCCATCTGTTTGTGTCCTCTTTGATTTCTTTCATCAGTGTTTTATAGTTTTCTATGTATAGGTCCTTTGTTTCTTTAGGTAGATATACTCCTAAGTATTTTATTCTTTTTGTTGCAATGGTGAATGGTATTGTTTCCTTAATTTCTCTGTCTGGTTTTTCATTGTTAGTATATAGGAATGCAAGGGATTTCTGTGTGTTAATTTTATATCCTGCAACTTTACTATACTCATTGATTAGCTCTAGTAATTTTCTGGTAGAGTCTTTAGGGTTTTCTATGTAGAGGATCATGTCATCTGCAAACAGTGAGAGTTTCACTTCTTCTTTTCCTATGTGGATTCCTTTTACTTCTTTTTCTGCTCTGATTGCTGTGGCCAGAACTTCCAACACTATGTTGAATAGTAGTGGTGAGAGTGGGCACCCTTGTCTTGTTCCTGATTTCAGGGGAAATGCCTTCAATTTTTCACCATTGAGGGTGATGCTTGCTCTGGGTTTGTCATATATAGCTTTTATTATGTTGAGGTATGTTCCTTCTATTCCTGCTTTTTGGAGAGTTTTATGGACACCTTATCTTTGACAAAGGAGGCAAGGATATACAATGGAAAAAAGACAACCTCTTTAACAAGTGGTGCTGGGAAAACTGGTCAACCACTTGTAAAAGAATGAAACTAGAACACTTTCTAACACCATACACAAAAATAAACTCAAAATGGATTAAAGATCTAAATGTAAGACCAGAAACTATAAAATTCCTAGAGGAGAACATAGGCAAAACACTCTCCGACATAAATCAAAGCAAGATCCACTATGACCCACCTCCCAGAATATTGGAAATAAAAGCAAAACTAAACAAATGGGACCTAATGAAACTTAAAAGCTTTTGCACTACAAAGGAAACTATAAGTAAGGTGAAAAGACAGCCCTCAGATTGGGAGAAAATAATAGCAAATGAAGAAACAGACAAAGGATTAATCTCAAAAATATACAAGCAACACCTGCAGCTCAATTCCAGAAAAATAAATGACCCAATCAAAAAATGGGCCAAAGAACTAAACAGACATTTCTCCAAAGAAGACATACAGATGGCTAACAAACACATGAAAAGATGCTCAACATCACTCATTATTAGAGAAATGCAAATCAAAACCACAATGAGGTACCATTACACGCCAGTCAGGATGGCTGCTATCCAAAAGTCTACAAGCAATAAATGCTGGAGAGGGTGTGGAGAAAAGGGAACCCTCTTACACTGTTGGTGGGAATGCAAACTAGTACAGCCGCTATGGAGAACAGTGTGGAGATTTCTTAAAAAACTGGAAATAGAACTGCCATATGACCCAGCAATCCCACTTCTGGGCATACACACTGAGGAAACCAGATCTGAAAGAGACACGTGCACCCCAATGTTCATCGCAGCACTGTTTATAATAGCCAGGACATGGAAGCAACCTAGATGCCCATCAGCAGATGAATGGATAAGGAAGCTGTGGTACATATACACCATGGAATATTACTCAGCCATTAAAAAGAATTCATTTGAACCAGTCCTAATGAGATGGATGAAGCTGGAGCCCATTATACAGAGTGAAGTAAGCCAGAAAGATAAAGAACATTACAGCATACTAACACATATATATGGAATTTAGAAATATGGTAACGATAACCCTATATGCAAAACAGAAAAAGAGAAACAGAAGTACAGAACAGACTTTTGAATTTTGTGGGAGAATGTGAGGGTGGGATATTTCAAAAGAACAGCATGTATACTATCTATGGTGAAACAGATCACCAGCCCAGGTGGGATGCATGAGACAAGTGCTCCGGCCTGGTGCACTGGGAAGACCCAGAGGAATCGGGTGGAGAGGGAGGTGGGAGAGGGGATCGGGATTGGGAATACATGTAAATCCATGGCTGATTCATATCAATGTATGACAAAACCCACTAGAAAAAATAATAATAATAATAATAAAAATAAGAAAAAGGAAAAAAAAAAAGGTGTGAAAAATATGAAGAGCTTTCAAAGGTGTCAAAAATCAGATGAGCAGGAAACGGTCTGAAAAATAGGAGGAGCATGAAGTGGTGTTCAAAAACATGAAGAGCCTAAAAAGG
The DNA here is from genome assembly GCF_033118175.1 of Dama dama. NCBI lineage: Eukaryota > Metazoa > Chordata > Mammalia > Artiodactyla > Cervidae > Dama > Dama dama. The sequence goes on along the minus strand of NC_083699.1, from coordinate 96,001,028 downwards.
TGTGAAAAATATGAAGAGCTTCAAAAGGTGTCAAAAATATGAGGAGCATGAAACGGTCTGAAAAATAGGAGGAGCAAGAAGCGGTGTTGAAAAACATGAAGAGCCTGAAAACGTTTGAAAAATATGAAGAGCTTCAAAAGGTGTGAAAAATATCGAGAGCTTGAAAAGGTGTCAAAAATGAGATGAGCATGAAACGGTCTGAAAAATAGAAGGAGCATAAAGTGGTGTTGAAAAACAAGAAGAGCCTGAAAAGTTGTGAAATATATTAAGAGCTTCAAAAGGTGTAAAAAATATGAGGAGCATGAAAAGGTCTGAAAAATAGGAGGAGCATGAAGTGGTATTGAAAAACATGAAGAGCCGGAAAAGGTTTGAAAAATATGAAGAGCTTCAAAAGTTGTCAAAAATATGAGGAGCATGAAACGGTCTGAAATATAGGAGGCACATGAAGTGTTGTTGAAAAACATGAAGAGCCTGAAAAGGTGTGAAAAATATGAAGAGCTTCAAAAGGTGTCAAAAATATGAGGAGCATGAAACGGTCTGACAAATAGGAGGAGCATGAAGTGGTGTTGAAAAACATGAAGAGCCTGAAAATCTGTGAAAAATATGAAGAGCTACAAAAGGTGTGAAAAATATGTGGAGCATGAAAGGGTCAGAAATATAGGAGGAGCATGAAGTGGTGTTGAAAAACATGAAGAGAATGAAAAGTTGTGAAAAATATGAAGAGCTTCAATAGGTGGTAAAAATATGAGGAGCATGAAAAGGTCTGAAAAATAGTAGGAACATGAAGTGGTGTTGAAAAACCGGAAGAGCCTGAAAAGGTGTGAAAATGAAGAAGAGCTTCAAAAGGTGTCAAAAATATGAGGAGCATGAAACGGTCTGAAAAATAGGAGCAGCATGAAACGGTGTTCAAAAACATGAAGAGCCTGAAAAGGTGTGAAAAATATGAAGAGCTTCAAAAGGTGTGAAAAATATGAGGAACATGAAACGGTCTGAAAAACAGGAGGAGCAAGAAGCGGTGTTGAAAATCATGAAGAGCCTGAAAACGTGTGAAAAATATGAAGAGTTTCAAAAGGTGTGAAAAATATGAAGAGCTTTAAAAGGTCTCAAATATATGAGGAGCATGAAATTTTCTGAAAAATAGGAGGAGCATGAAACGCTGTTCAAAACATGAAGAGCCTGAAAAGGTGTGAAAAATATAAAGAGCTTCAAAACCTGTCAAACATTGAGGAGCATGAAACGATCTGAAAAATAGGAAGAGCATGACAGAGTGTTGAAAAACATGAAGAGGCTGAAAAGGCGTGAAAAATATGAAGAACTTCAAAATGTGTCAAAAAAAGGAGGAGATGAAAAGGTGTTCAAAAACATGAAGAGCCTGAAAAGGTGTGAACAATATGAAGAGCTGCAAAACGTGTCAAAAATATGAGGAGCATTAAACGGTCTGAAATATAGGAGGAGCATGAAGCTGTATTCAAAAACATGAAGAGCCTGAAAAGGTGTGAAAAATATGAAGAGCTTCAAAAGGTGTGAAATATATGAGGAGCATTAAACGGTCTGAAAAATAGGAGGAGCATGAAGCGGTGTTCTAAAACATGAAGAGCCTAAAAAGGTGTGTAAAATATGAAGAGCTTCAAAAGGTGTGAAATATAGGAGATGCATTAGGCGGTGTTCAAACACAAGAAAAGCCTGAAACGGTGTGAAAAATATGAAGAGCTTCAAAAGGTGTGAAAAATAGGAGGTGCATGAAGCGGTGTTCAAACACAAGAAGAGCCTGAAAAGGTGTGAAAAATATGAAGAGCTTCAAAAGGTGTCAAAAATATGAGGAGCATGAAACGGTCTGAAAAATAGGAGGAGCAAGAATCGGTGTTGAAAAACATGAAGAGCCTGAAAACGTTTGAAAAATATGAAGAGCTTCAAAAGGTGTGAAAAATATGAGGAGCATGAAACGGTCTGAAATATAGGAGGCACATTAAGTGTTGTTGAAAAACATGAAGAGCCTGAAAAGGTGTGAAAAATATGAAGAGCTTCAAAAGGTGTCAAAAATATGAGGAGCATGAAAAGGTCTGAAAAATAGGAGGAGCATGAAGTGGTATTGAAAAACATGAAGAGCCGGAAAAGGTTTGAAAAATATGAAGAGCTTCAAAAAGTGTCAAAAATATGAGGAGCATTAAACGGTCTGAAATATAGGAGGCACATTAAGTGTTGTTGAAAAACATGAAGAGCCTGAAAAGGTGTGAAAAATATGAAGAGTTTCAAAAGGTGTCAAAAATATGAGGAGCATGAAACGGTCTGAAAAATAGGAGGAGCATGAAGCGGTGTTGAAAAACATGAAGAGCCTGAAAAGCTGTGAAAAATATGAAGAGCTACAAAAGGTGTGAAAATATGAAGAGCTTCCAAAGGTGTCAAAAATGAGATGAGCATGAAACGGTCTGAAAAATATGAGGACTATGAAGTGGTGGTGAAAAATATGAAGAGCCTGAAAAGGTGTGAAAATATATGAAGAGCTTAAAAAGGTGTGAAAAAAAAAGAAGAGCTTCAAAAGGTGTCAAAAATATGAGGAGCACGAAACGGTCTAAAAAATAGGAGGAGCATGAAATGCTGTTGAAAAACATGAAGAGCCTGAAAAGGTGAGAAAAAATGAAGATATTCAAAAGGTGTCAAAAATATGAGGAGCATGAAACGGTCTGAAAAATAGGGGGATCATGAAACTGTGTTCAAAACAATGAAGAGCCTGAAAAGTTGTGAAAAATATGAAGAGCTTCAAAACATGTCATAAATATGAGGAGCATGAAAATTTCTGAAATATAGGAGGATCATGAAGTGGTGTTCAAAAACATGGACACCCTGAAACGGTCTGAAAAATACGAGGAGCATGAAACGGTCTGAAAAATAGGAGGAGCATGGAGCGGTGTTCAAAAGCATGAAGAGCCTGAAAAGGTGTGAAAAATAGGAAGAGCTTCAAAAGGTGTGAAATATATAAGGAGCTTGAAACGCTCTGAAAAACAGGAGGAGCATGAAGAAGTGTTGAAAAACATGAAGAGCATGAAAAAGTGTGAAAAATATGAAGAGCTTCAAAAGATGTGAAAAATATGAAGAGTTTAAAAAGGTGTCAAAAATATGAGGAGCATGAAACGGTCTGAAAAATAGGAGGAGCAAGAAGCTGTGTTGAAAAACAAGAAGAGTCTGAAAAGGTGTGAAATATATGAAGAGCTTCAAAAGGTGTCAAAAATGAGATGATAATGAAGCGGTCTGAAAAACTGGAGGAGCATGAAGCGCTGTTGAAAACCATGAAGAGCCTGAAAAGGTGTGAAAAATATGAAAAGCTACAAAAGGTGTCAAAAATATGAGGAGCACGAAACGGTCTAAAAAATAGGAGGAGCATGAAATGCTGTTGAAAAACATGAAGAGCCTGAAAAGGTGAGAAAAAATGAAGATATTCAAAAGGTGTCAAAAATATGAGGAGCATGAAACGGTCTGAAAAATAGGAGGAGCATGCAATGGTGTTCAAAAACATGAAGAGCCTGAAAAGGTCTGAAAAATAGGAAGAGCTTCAAAAGGTGTGAATATATATGAGGAGCATGAAACGGTCTGAAAAATAGGAGAAGCATGAAGCTGTATTCAAAAACATGAGAACCAGAAAAGGTGTGAAAAATATGAAGAGCTTCAAATGGTGTGAAATATATGCGGAGCATGAAACGGTCTGAAAAATAGGAGGATCATGAAGCGGTGTTCAAAACATGAAGAGACTGAAAAGGTGTGAAAAATATGAAGAGCTTCAAAAGGTGTCAAAATTATGGGGAGCATTAAACGTTCTAAACATAGGAGGAGCATAAAGTGGTGTTGAAAAATATGAAGAGCCAGAAAAAGTGTGAAAAATATGAAGAGCTGCAAAAGGTGTCAAAATTATTAAGAGAATTAAACGTTCTAAACATAGGAGGAGCATTAAATGCTGTTTTAAAATATGAAGAGCCAGAAAAGGTGTGAAAAATATGAAGAACTGCAAAAGGTGTGAAAAATATGAGGAGCATGGAATGTTCCGAAAAATAGGAGGAGCATGAAACGATGTTCAAAAACCTGAAGAGCCTGAAAATCTGTGAAATATATGAAGAGCTTCAAAAGGTGTCAAAATATGAGGAGCATGAAACGGTCTGAAAAATATGAAGAGTTTCAATAGTTGTCAAAATATGAGGAGCATGAAACGTTCCGAAAATTAGGAGGAGCATGAAGCGGTGTTGAAAAACATGATGAGCGTGAAAAGGTGTGAAAAATATGAAGAGCTTCAAAAGGTGGCAAAAATAGGAGGAGCATGAAACGTTCTAAAAATTAGGAGGAGCATGAAGCGGTGTTGAAAAACATGATGAGCGTGAAAAGGTGTGAAAAATATGAAGAGCTTCAAAAGTTGTCAAAAATATAAGGAGCATGAAATGGTCTGAAAATTGGAGGAGCATGAAGCGGTGTTGAAAAACATGAAGACCCTGAAAAGTTGTGAAATACATGAAGAGCTTCAAAAGGTTTCAAAAATATGAGGAGCATGAAACGGTCTGAAAAATAGGAGGAGCATGAAGCGGTTGTGAAAAACATGAAATGCCTGAAAAAGTGTGAAATATAGGAACAGCTTCAAAAGGTGTGAAAAATACGAGGAGCTTCAACAGGTGTGAAAAATATGAGGAGCATGAAACGGTCTGAAAAATAAGAGGAGCATGAAACGGTGTTCAAAAACATGAAGAGTCTGAAAAGGTGTGAAAAATATGAAGAGCTTCAAAAGGTGTGAAAAATATGAGGAGCATGAAACGGTGTTAAATATAGGAGGAGCATGAAGCGATGTTCAAAAAAATGAAGAGCCTGAAATGGTGTGAAAAATATGAAGAGCTTCAAAAGGTGTCAAAAATATGAGGAGCCTGAAACGGTCTGAAAAATAGGAGGAGCATGAAGCGTTGTTCAAAAAAATGAAGAGACTGAAAATGTGTGAAAAATATGAGGAGCTTCAAAAGGTGTCAAATTATGAGGAGCATGAAAAGGTCTGAAAAATAGGAGGAACATAAAACGGTGTTCAAAAACATGAAGGGCCTGAAAACGTGTGAAATATATGAAGAGCTTCAAAAGGTGTGAAAAATATGAAGAGATTCAAAGGTGTCAAAAATATGAGGAGCATTAAACGGTCTGAAAAATAGGAGGAGCATGAAACGGTGTTCAAAATCATGAAGAGACTGAAAAGGTGTGAAATATATGAAGAGCTTCAAAAGTTGTCGAAAATATGAGGAGCATGAAACGGTCTGAAAAATAGGAGGAGCATTGACGCGTTGTTCAAAACCTTGAAGAGCCTGAAAAGGTTTGAAAAATATGAAGAGCTTCAAAAGGTGTCAAAAATATGAGGAGCATGAGACGGTCTCAAAAATAGGAGGAGCATGAAGCGGTGTGGAAAACATGAAGAGAATGAAAAGGTGTAAAAAATATGAGGGGCATGAAACGGTCTGAAAAATAGGAGGAGCATGAAGCAATGTTCAAAAACATGAAGAGCTTCAAAAGGTGTGAAATATATGAAGAGCTTCAAAAGGTGTGAAAAATATGATGAGCTTTAAAAGCTGTCAAAAATTAGATGAGCATGAAACGGACTGAAAAATATGAGGAGCATGAAGTAGTGTTGAAAAACATGAAGAGCCTGAAAAAGTGTGAAATATATGAAGAGCTTCAAAAGGTGTGAAAAATATGAGGAGCTTCAAAAGATGTCAAAAATATTAGGAGCATGAAATTGTCTGAAAAATAGGAGCAGAATGAAACGTTGTTCAAAAACATGAAGAGCCTGAAAAGGTGTGAAAAATATGAAGAGCTACAAAAGGTGTGAAAAATATGAGGAGCATGAACGGTCTGAAAACGAAGAGGAGCATGAAGCGGTGTTCAAAAACATGAAGAGCCTGAAATGGTGTGAAAAGTATGAAGAGCTTCAAAGGTGTGAAAAATATGAGGAGCATGAAACGGACTGAAAAATAAAAGGAGCATGAAGCGGTGTTCAAAAAAATGAAGAGCCTGAAAAGATGTGAAAAATATTAAGAGCTTCAAAAGTTGTGAAATACATGAGGAGCATGAAACGGTCTGAAAAATAGGAGGAATATAAAAAGGTGTTCAAAAACATGAAGGGCCTGAAAAGGTGTGAAATATATGAAGAGTCTCAAAACGTGTCAAAATATGAGAAGCATGAAACGGTCTGAAAAATAGGAGGAGCATGAAGTGGTGTTGAAAAACATGAAGAGACTGAACACGTGTGAAATATATGAAGAGCTTCAAAAGGTGTGAAATACATGAGGAGCATGAAACGGTCTGAAAAATAGGAGGATCATGAAGTAGTGTTCCAAAGCATGTAAAGCCTGAAAAGGTGTGAAAAATATGAAGAGTTTCAAAAGTTGTCAAATATATGAGGAGCATGAAACGGTCTGAAAAATAGGAGGAGCCTGAAACCATGCTCTAAAACATGAAGAGCCTGAAAAGCTGTGAAAAATAGGAAGAGCTTCAAAAGGTGTGAAATACATGAGGAGCATGAAACGGTTTGAAAAATAGGAGGAGCTTGAAGCGGTGTTCAAAAGAATGAAGAGCCTGAAAAGGTGTGAAAAATATGAAGACCTTCAAAATGTGTCAAATATATGAGGAGCATGAAACGGTCTGAAAAATAGGAGGAGCATGAAACGGTGTTCAAATACATGAAGAGCCTGAAAATGTGTGAAAAATATGAAGAGCTTCAAAAGGTGTGAAAAATATGAAGAGCTTCAAAAGCTGTAAAAAATGAGATGAGCATGAAACGGTGTGAAAAATAGGAGGAGCATGAAGTGGTGTTGAAAAACATGAAGAGCCTGAAAAACTGTGAAATATATGAAGAGCTTCAAAAGGTGTGAAAAATATGAGCAGCTTCAAAAGGTGTCAAAAATATTAGGAGCATGAAACGGTCTGAAAAATAGAAGGAGCATGAAGCTGTATTGAAAAACTTGAAGAGGCTGAAAAGGTGTGAAAAATATGAAGAGCTTCAAAAGGTTTCAAAAATATGAGGAACATGAAACAATCTGAAAAATAGGAGAAGCATGAAACGGTGTTGAAAAAAATGAAGGGCCTGAAAAGTGTGAAATATATGAAGAGCGTCAAAACGTGTCAAAAATATGAGGAGCATGAAACGGTCTGAAAAATAGGAGGATCATGAAGCGGTGTTGAAAAACATGAAGAGCCTGAAAAGGTGTGAAAAAATTTGAAGAGCTTCAAAAGGTGAAAAATACATGAGGAGAATGAAACAGTCTGAAAAATAGGAGGAGCATGAAGTGGTTTTCAAAATCATGAAGAGTCTGAAAAGATGTGAAAATTATGAAGAGCTTCAAAAGGTGTGAAACACATGAGGAGCATGAAACGGTCTGAAAAATAGGAGGAGCATGAAGCTGTGTTCAAAAAAATGAAGAGCCTGAAAAGGTGTGAAAAATATGAAGAGTTTCAAAAGGTGTCAAAAATATGAGGAGCCTGAAACGGTCTGAAAAATAGGAAGAGCATGAAGCGGTGTTCAAAAAAATGAAGAGACTGAAAATGTGTGAAAAACATGAGGAGCTTCAAAAGGTGTCAAATTAAGAGGAGCATGAAACGGTCTGCAAAATAGGAGGAACATAAAACGGTGTTCAAAAACATGAAAGGCCTGAAAATGTGTGAAATATATGAAGATCCTCAAAACGTGTCAAAAATATGAGGAGCATGTAACGGTCTGAAAAATAGGAGGAGCAAGAAGCGATGTTGAAAAACATTTAGAGACTGAAAACGTGTGAAAAATTAGAAGAGTGTCAAAAGGTGTGAAATATATGAAGAGATTCAAAGGTGTCAAAAATATGAGGAGCATGAAACGGTCTGAAAAATAGGAGCAGCATGAAACAGTGTTCAAAAACATGAAGTGCCTGAAAAGGTGTGAAATATATGAAGAGCTTCAAGAATTGTGAAAAATATGAGGAGCATGAAACGGTCTGAAAAAATGGAGGAGCATGAAGCAGTGTTGAAAAACATGAAGAGCCTGAAAAGGTGTGAAAAATATGAAGAGCTTCAAAAGGTGTCAAAATTACAAGGAGCATTAAACTGTCTGAAAAATAGGAGCAGCATGAAACAGTGTTCAAAAACCTGAAGATCCTGAAAAGTCGTGAAATATATGAAGAGCTTCAAAAAGTGTGAAAAATATGAGGAGCATGAAACGGTCTGAAAAAATGGAGGAGCATGAAGCGGTGTTGAAAAACATGAAGAGACTGAAATGGTGTGAAAAATATGAAGAGCTTCAAGAGGTGTCAAAAATAAGGGGACCATAAACGTTCTGAAAAATAGGAGGAGCATGAAACGGTGTTCAAATACATGAAGAGCCTGAAAAGGTGTGAAAAATATGAAGAGGTTAAAAATGTGTGAAAAATATGAAGAGCTTCAAAAGCTGTAAAAAATGAGATGAGCATGAAACGGTGTGAAAAAGAGGAGGAGCATGAAACGGTGTTCAAAAACATGCAGAGCCTGAAAAGGTGTGAAAAATATGAAGAGCTTCAAAAGTTGTGAAATACATGAGGAGCATGAAACATTCTGAAAAATAGGAGGAGCATGAAACAGTGTTCAAAAACATGAAGAGCTTCAAAAGGTGTCAAAAATGAGATGAGCATGAAACGGTCTGAAAAATATGAGGAGCATGAAGTGGTGTTCAAAAACATGAAGAGCCTGAAAAGGTGTGAAAAATATGAAGAGCTTCGAAAGGTGTGAAATACATGAGGAGCATGAAACGGTCTGAAAAATAGGAGGAGCATGAAGCAGTGTTGAAAAACATGAAGAGCCTGAAAAGGTGTGAAAAATATGAAGAGCTTCAAAATATGAAAAATATGAAATGCTTCAAAAGGTGTCAAAAATGAGATGAGCATGAAATGCTCTGAAAAATAGGAGAAGCATGAAGTGGTGTTGAAAAAAATGAAAAGCCTGAAAAGGTTTGAAATATATGAAGAGCTTCAAAAGGTGTCAAAAATATGAGGAGAATGAAACGGTCTGCAAAAAAGGAGTAGCATGAAACGGTGTTCAAAAACATGAATAGCCTGAAAAGGTGTAACAAATATGAAGAGCTTCAAAAGGTGTGAAATACATGAGGAGGATTAAACGGTCTGAAAAATAGGAGGAGCATGAAGCGTTGTTGAAAAACATGAACAGCCTGAAAAGGTGTGAAAAATATGAAGAGCTTCTAAAGGTGTCAAAAATATGAGGAGCAAGAAACGGTCTTAAAAATATGAGGAACATGAAGTGGTGTTGAAAAACATGAAGAGCCTGAAAAGGTGTGAAATATATGAAGAGCTTCAAAAGGTGTCAAATATATGAGGAGCATGAAACGGTCTGAAAAATAGGAGGATCATGAAATGGTGCTGAAAAACATGAAGAGCCTGAAAAGGTGTGAAAAATATGAAGAGCCTCAAAACGTGTCAAAAATATGAGGAGCATGAAACGGTATGATAAATAACAGGAGCATGAACCTGTGTTGAAAAACATGAAGAGTCTGAAATCGTGTGAAAAATATGAAGAGCTTAAAAATGTAAAAAATATGAAGAGCTTCAAAAGATGTGAAAAATATGCAAAGCTTCAAAAGGTGTCAAAAATGAGATGAGCATGAAACGGTCTGAAAAATAAGAGGAGCATGAAGTCGTGTTCAAAAATATGAAGGGCCTGTAAAGGTGTGAAAAACATGAAGAGCTTCAAAAGGTGTGAAAAATATGAAGACCTTGAAAAGGTGTGAAAAAAGAAATGAGCATGAAAAGGTCTGAAAATAGGAGGAGCATGAAGCGGTGTTGAAAATCATGAAGAGCCTGAAAAAGTGTGAAAAATATGAAGAGCTTCTAAAGGTGTGAAAAAGAGATGAGCAAGAAAAGGTCTGAAAAATAGGAGGAGCATTAAACGGTGTTGAAAATCATGAAGAGCCTGAAAAGGTGTGACAAATATGAAGAGCTTCTAAAGGTGTGAAAAAGAAATGAGCATGAAAAGGTCTGAAAAATAGGAGGAGCATGAAGCGGTGTTGAAAATCATGAAGAGCCTGAAATGGTGTGAAAAATATGAAGAGCTTCAAAAGGTGTGAAATACATGAAGAGCATGAAACTCTCTGAAAAATAGGAGGATCATGAAATGGTGCTGAAAAACATGAAGAGCCTGAAAATGTGTGAAAAATATGAAGAGCCTCAAAACGTGTGAAAAATATGAGGAGCATGAAACGGTATGATAAATAACAGGAGCATGAACCTGTGTTGAAAAACATGAAGAGTCTGAAATCGTGTGAAAAATATGAAGAGCTTAAAAATGTGAAAAATATGAAGAGCTTCAAAAGATGTGAAAAATATGCAAAGCTTCAAAAGGTGTCAAAAATGAGATGAGCATGAAACGGTCTGAAAAATAAGAGGAGCATGAAGTGGTGTTGAACAACATGAAGAGTCTGAAACCGTGTGAAAATAAGAAGAGCTTCAAAAATATGAGAAATATGAAGAGCTTCAAAAGGTATCAAAATGAGATGAGCATGAACCGGTCTGAAAAATAGGAGGAGCATGAAGTGGGGTTGAAAAAATGAAAAGCCTGAAAAGGTGTGAAATATATGAAGTGCTTCAAAGGTGTCAAAAATATGAGGAGAATGAAACGGTCTGAAAAATAGGAGGAGCATGAAGTGGTGTTGAAAAACATGAAGAGCCTGAAAACGTGTGAAAAATATGAAGACCTTCAAAAAGTGTGAAAAATATGAAGAGTTTCAAAAGGTGTGAAAAAAGAGATGAGCATGAAAAGGTCTGAAAAATAGGAGGAGCATGAAGCGGTGTTGAAAATCATGAAGAGCCTGAAAATGTGTGAAAAATATGAAGAGCTTCAAAAGGTGTCAAAATGAGATGAGCATGAAACGGTCTGAAAAACAGGAGGAGAATGAAGCGGTGTTGAAAATCATCAAGAGCATGAAAAGGTGTGAAAAATATGAAGAGCTTCAAAAGGTGTGAAAAATATGAAGACCTTGAAAAGGTGTGAAAAAAGAAATGAGCATGAAAAGGTCTGAAAAATAGGAGGAGCATGAAGCGGTGTTTAAAATCATGAAGAGCCTGAAAAGGTGTGAAAAATATGAAGAGCTTCTAAAGGTGTGAAAAAGAGATGAGCATGAAAAGGTCTGAAAAATAGGAGGAGCATGAAACGGTGTTGAAAATCATGAAGAGCCTGAAAAGGTGTGAAAAATATGAAGAGCTTCTAAAGGTGTGAAAAAGAAATGAGCATGAAAAGGTCTGAAAAATAGGAGGAGCATGAAGCGGTGTTGAAAATCATGAAGAGCCTGAAATGGTGTGAAAAATATGAAGAGCTTCAAAAGGTGTGAAATACATGAAGAGCATGAAACTCTCTGAAAAATAGAAGGAGCATGAAGTGGTGTTGAAAAACATGAAGAGCCTGAAAAGGTGTGAAAAATATGAAGAGCTTCAAAAGGTGTCCAAAATATGAGGAGCATGAAACGGTCTGAAAAATAGGAGGAGCATGAAGCGGTGTTGAAAAACATGAAGAGCCTGAAAAGGTGTGAAAAATATGAAGAGCTTCAAAATTGTCCAAAATATGAGGAGCATGAATCGGTCTGCAAAATAGGAGGAGCAAGAAACGGTGTTCAAAACATGAAGAGCCTGAAAAGGTGTGAAAAATATGAAGAGCTTGAAAAGGTGTCAAAAATATGAGGAGAATGAAACGGTCTGCAAAATAGGAGGAGCATGAAACGGTGTTCAAAAACATGAATAGCCTGAAAAGGTGTAACAAATATGAAGAGCTTCAAAAGGTGTGAAATACATGAGGAGGATTAAACGGTCTGAAAAATAGGAGGAGCATGAAGCGTTGTTGAAAAACATGAACAGCCTGAAAAGGTGTGAAAAATATGAAGAGCTTCTAAAGGTGTCAAAAATATGAGGAGCAAGAAACGGTCTTAAAAATATGAGGAACATGAAGTGGTGTTGAAAAATATGAAGAGCCTGAAAAGGTGTGCAATATATGAAGAGCTTCAAAAGGTGTCAAATATATGAGGAGCATGAAACGGTCTGAAAAATAGGAGGATCATGAAATGGTGTTGAAATACATGAAGAGCCTGAAAAGGTGTGAAAAATATGAAGAGCCTCAAAACGTGTCAAAAATATGAGGAGCATGAAACGGTATGATAAATAACAGGAGCATGAACCTGTGTTGAAAAACATGAAGAGTCTGAAATCGTGTGAAAAATATGAAGAGCTTAAAAATGTGAAAAATATGAAGAGCTTCAAAAGATGCAGAAAAATATGCAAAGCTTCAAAAGTTGACAAAAATGAGATGAGCATGAAATGGTCTGAAAAATAAGAGGAGCATGAAGTCGTGTTCAAAAATATGAAGGGCCTGAAAAGGTGTGAAAAATATGAAGAGCTTCTAAAGGTGTGAAAAAGAGATGAGCATGAAAAGGTCTGAAAAATAGGAGGAGCATGAAGTGGTGTTGAAAATCATGAAGAGCCTGAAAAGGTGTGAAAATTATGAAGAGCTTCTAAAGGTGTGAAAAAGAAATGAGCATGAAAAGGTCCTAAAATAGGAGGAGCATGAAGCGGTGTTGAAAATCAAGAAGAGCCTGAAAAGGTGTGAAAAATATGAAGAGCTTCAAAAGGTGTCAAAAATATGAGGAGCATGAAACGGTCTGAAAAAGAGGAGGAGAATGAAGCGGTGTTGAAAAACATCAAGAGCCTGAAAAGGTGTGAAAAATATGAATAGCTTCAAAAGGTGTGAAATAGATGAGGAGCATTAAATGGTCTAAAAAATAGGCGGAGCATAAAACAGTGATCAAAAACATGAAGAGCCTGAAAAGGTGTGAAAAACATGAAGAGATTCAAAAGCTGTGAAATACATGAGGAGCATGAAACGGGCTGAAAAAGAGGAGGAGCATGAAGCGGAGTTGAAAAACAAGAAGAGCCTGAAAAGGTGTGAAAAATATGAAGAGCTTCAAAAGGTGTGAAATAGATGAGGAGCATTAAATGGTCTAAAAAATAGGAGGAGCATGAAGCTGTGTTCAAAAACATGAAGAGCCTGAAAAGGTGTGAAATATATGAAGAGCTTCAAAAGGTGTGAAAAATATGAGGAGCAAGAAATGGTCTGAAAAATAGGAGGATTATGAAACGGTGTTCAAAAACAAGAAGAGCCTGAAAAGGAGTGAAAAATAGTAAAAGCCTCAAAAAGTGTCAAAAATATGAGGAGCATGAAACGGTCTGAAAAATTGCAGGAGCATGAAGTGGTGTTGAACAACATGAAGAGTCTGAAACCGTGTGAAAATAAGAAGAGCTTCAAAAATATGAGAAATATGAAGAGCTTCAAAAGGTATCAAAATGAGATGAGCATGAACCGGTCTGAAAAATAGGAGGAGCATGAAGTGGGGTTGAAAAAATGAAAAGCCTGAAAAGGTGTGAAATATATGAAGTGCTTCAAAGGTGTCAAAAATATGAGGAGAATGAAACGGTCTGAAAAATAGGAGGAGCATGAAGTGGTGTTGAAAAACATGAAGAGCCTGAAAACGTGTGAAAAATATGAAGACCTTCAAAAAGTGTGAAAAATATGAAGAGTTTCAAAAGGTGTGAAAAAAGAGATGAGCATGAAAAGGTCTGAAAAATAGGAGGAGCATGAAGCGGTGTTGAAAATCATGAAGAGCCTGAAAATGTGTGAAAAATATGAAGAGCTTCAAAAGGTGTCAAAATGAGATGAGCATGAAACGGTCTGAAAAACAGGAGGAGAATGAAGCGGTGTTGAAAATCATCAAGAGCATGAAAAGGTGTGAAAAATATGAAGAGCTTCAAAAGGTGTCTAAAATATGAGGAGCATGAAACAATCTGAAAAATAGGAGGAGCCTGAAGCGGTGTTCAAAAATATGAAGAGCCTGAAAAGGTGTGAAATATATGAAGATCTTCAAAAGGTGTCAAAAATATGAGGAGCATGAAGCGGTCTGAAAAATAGGAGGAGCATGAAACGGTGTTCAAAAACATGAAGAGCCTGAAAAGGTGTGAAAAATATGAAGAGCTTCAAAAGGTGTGAAATACATGAGGAGCTTTAAACGGTCTGAAAAATAGGAGGAGCATGAAGCGGTGTTCAAAAATATGAAGAGCCTGAAAAGGTGTGAAATCTATGAAGAGCTTCAAAAGGTGTCCAAAATATGAGGAGCATGAAACGGTCTGAACAATAGGACGATTATGAAACGGTGTTACAAAACATGAAGAGCCTGAAAAGGTGTGAAAAATATGAAAAGCCTCAAAACGTGTCAGAAATATGAGGAACTTCAAACGGTGTGAAATACATGAGGAGCATTAAACGGTCTGAAAAATAGGAGGAGCATGAAGCGGTGTTGAAAAACATGAAGAGCCTGAAAACTTGTGAAAAATATGAAGAGCTTCAAAAGGTGTGAAATATATGAAGAGCTTCAAAAGGTGTCAAAATGAGATGAGAATGAAACAGTCTGAAAAACAGGAGGAGGATTAAGTGGTGTTCAAAAAATGAAGAGCGTGAAAAGTTGGGAAATATATGAGGAGCTTCAAAAGGTGTGAAAAATATGAGGAGAACGAAACGGTGTGAAAAATAGGAGGAGCATGGAGTGGTGTTGAAAAACATGAAGAGCCTGAAAACCTGTGAGAAATATGAAGAGCATCAAAAGGTGTGAAAAATATGAAGAGCTTCAAAAGGTGTCAAAAATATGAGGAGAATGAAACGGTCTGCAACATAGGAGGAGTATGAAATGGTGTTCAAAAACATGAAGAGCCTGAAAAGGTGTGAAAAATATGAAGTGATTCAAAAGGTGTGAAATAAATGAGGAGGATTAAACGGTCTGAAACATAGGAGGAGCATGAAGCGGTGTTGAAAAACATGAAGAGCCTGAAAAAGTGTGAAAAATATGAAGAGCTTCAAAAGGTGTGAAAAATATGAAGAGCTTCAAAAAGTGTCAAAAATTAGATGAGCATGAAACGGTCTGAAAAATAGGAGTAGCATGAAGTGGTGTTGAAAAATATGAAGAGCCTGAAAACGTGTGAAAAATATGAAGAGCTTCAAAATGTGTGAAAAATATGAAGAGCTTCAAAAGGTGTCAAAATGAGATGAGCATGAAACGGTCTCAAAAATATGAGTAGAATGAAACGGTCTGAAAAATAGGAGGAGCATGAAGCGGTGTTGAAAAACATGAAGTGCCTGAAAAGCTGTGAAAAATATGAAGAGCTTCAAAAGGTGTGAAAAATATGAAGAGCTTCAAAAGGTGTCAAATTGAGATGAGCATGAAACGGTCTCAAAAATAGGAGGAGAATGAAGCGGTGTTGAAAAACATGAAGAGCCTGAAAACGTGTGAAAAATATGAAGAGTTTCAAAAGGTGTGAAATATATGAGGTGCAAGAAACGGTCTGAAAAATATTAGGAGCATGAAGCGGTTTTGAAAAACAAGAAGAGCCTGAAAAGGTGTGAAAAATATGAAGAGTTTCAAAAGGTGTGAAATATATGAGGTGCAAGAAACGGTCTGAAAAATATTAGGAGCATGAAGCGGTGTTGAAAAACATGAAGAGCCTGAAAAGGTGTGAAAAATATTAAGAACTTCAAAAGGTGTCAAAAACATGAGGAGCATGAAACGGTCTGAAAAATAGGAGGAGCATGAAGCGGTGTTCACAAACATGAAGAGCCTGAAAAGGTGTGAAAAATATGAAGAGTTTCAAAAGATGTGAAATATATGAGGTGCATGAAACGGTCTGAAAAATATTAGGAGCATGAATCGGTGTTGAAAAACATGAAGAGCCTGAAAAGGTGTGAAAAATATGAAGAGCTTCAAAAGGTGTCAAAAATATGAGGAGCATGAAACGGTCTGAAAAATAGGAGGAGCATGAAGCGGTGTTGAAAGACATGAAGAGCCTGAAAACGTGTGAAAAATATGAAGTGCTTCAAAAGGTGTCAAAAATATGAGGAGCATGAATCGGTCTGAAAAATAGGAGGAGCATGAAACGGTGATTAAAACATGACGAGCCTGAAAAGGTGTGAAAAATATGAAGAGCTTCAAAAGGTGTGAAATACATGAGGAGCATGAAACGGTCTGAAAAATAGGAGGAACATTAACCAGTGTTCAAAAACATGAAGAGCCTGAAAAGGTGTGAAAAATATGAAGAGCTTCAAAAGGTGTCAAAAATATGAAGAGCATGAAATGTTCTGAAAAAAAGGAGGATCATGAAGCAGTGTTCAAAAACATGAAGAGCCTGAAAAGGTGTGTAAAATATGAAGAGCATCAAAACGTGTGAAAAATATGAGGAGCATGAAACGGTCTGAAAAATAGAAGCAGCATGAAATGGTGTTGAAAAACATGAAGAGCCTGAAAAGGTGTGAATAATATGAAGAGCTTCAAAACGTGTGAAATACATGAGGAGCATGAAACGGGCTGAAAAATAGGAGAAGCATGAAATGGTGTGGAAAAACATGAAGAGCCTGAAAAGGTGTGAAAAATATGAACAGCTTCAAAAGGTGTGAAATACAATAGGAGCATGAAACTCTCTGAAAAATAGGAGGAGCATGAAGTGGTGTTCAAAAACATGAAGAGCCTAAAAAGTTGTGAAAAATATGAAAAGCTTCAAAAGGTGTCAAAATTGAGATGAGCACGAAACGGTCTGAAAAATAGGAGGATCATGAAACGGTGTTGAAAGACATGAAGAGCCTGAAAAGGCGTCAAAAATATGAAGAGTTTCAAAAGGTGTCAAAAATATGAGGAGCATGAAACGGTTGAAAAATAGGAGGAGCATGAAGCTGTGTTGAAAAACATGAAGAGCATGAAAACGTGTGAAAAATATGAAGAGCTTAAAAAGGTGTCAAAAATATGAGGAGCATGAAACGGTCTGCAAAAAAGGAGGAGCATGAAGTGGTGTTGAAAAACTTGAACAGCCAGAAAAGGTGTGAAAAATATGAAGAGCTTCAAAAGGTGTGAAAAATATGGAGAGCATGAAACGGTGTGAAAAATAGAAGCAGCATGAAACGGTGTTGAAAAACATGAAGAGCCTGAAAAGGTGTGAAAAATATGAAGAGGTTCAAAAGGTGTCAAAAATATGAGAACAAGGAAACGTTCTGAAAAATAGGAGGAGCATGAAACGGTGATCAAAAACATGAAGAGCCTGAAAAGGTGTGAAAAATATGAAGAGCTTCAAAAGGGGTCAAAAATATGAGGAGCATGAAACGTTCTGAAAATTAGGAGGATAATGAGCGGTGTTCAAAAACATGAAGAGCCTGAAAAATTGTGAGAAGTATGAAAAGCTTAAAAAGGTGTAAAAAATGAGATGAGCATGAAACGGTCTGAAAAATAAGAGGAGCATGAAGTCGTGTTCAAAAATATGAAGGGCCTGTAAAGGTGTGAAAAACATGAAGAGCTTCAAAAGGTGTGAAAAATATGAAGACCTTGAAAAGGTGTGAAAAAAGAAATGAGCATGAAAAGGTCTGAAAATAGGAGGAGCATGAAGCGGTGTTGAAAATCATGAAGAGCCTGAAAAAGTGTGAAAAATATGAAGAGCTTCTAAAGGTGTGAAAAAGAGATGAGCAAGAAAAGGTCTGAAAAATAGGAGGAGCATTAAACGGTGTTGAAAATCATGAAGAGCCTGAAAAGGTGTGACAAATATGAAGAGCTTCTAAAGGTGTGAAAAAGAAATGAGCATGAAAAGGTCTGAAAAATAGGAGGAGCATGAAGCGGTGTTGAAAATCATGAAGAGCCTGAAATGGTGTGAAAAATATGAAGAGCTTCAAAAGGTGTGAAATACATGAAGAGCATGAAACTCTCTGAAAAATAGGAGGATCATGAAATGGTGCTGAAAAACATGAAGAGCCTGAAAATGTGTGAAAAATATGAAGAGCCTCAAAACGTGTGAAAAATATGAGGAGCATGAAACGGTATGATAAATAACAGGAGCATGAACCTGTGTTGAAAAACATGAAGAGTCTGAAATCGTGTGAAAAATATGAAGAGCTTAAAAATGTGAAAAATATGAAGAGCTTCAAAAGATGTGAAAAATATGCAAAGCTTCAAAAGGTGTCAAAAATGAGATGAGCATGAAACGGTCTGAAAAATAAGAGGAGCATGAAGTGGTGTTGAACAACATGAAGAGTCTGAAACCGTGTGAAAATAAGAAGAGCTTCAAAAATATGAGAAATATGAAGAGCTTCAAAAGGTATCAAAATGAGATGAGCATGAACCGGTCTGAAAAATAGGAGGAGCATGAAGTGGGGTTGAAAAAATGAAAAGCCTGAAAAGGTGTGAAATATATGAAGTGCTTCAAAGGTGTCAAAAATATGAGGAGAATGAAACGGTCTGAAAAATAGGAGGAGCATGAAGTGGTGTTGAAAAACATGAAGAGCCTGAAAACGTGTGAAAAATATGAAGACCTTCAAAAAGTGTGAAAAATATGAAGAGTTTCAAAAGGTGTGAAAAAAGAGATGAGCATGAAAAGGTCTGAAAAATAGGAGGAGCATGAAGCGGTGTTGAAAATCATGAAGAGCCTGAAAATGTGTGAAAAATATGAAGAGCTTCAAAAGGTGTCAAAATGAGATGAGCATGAAACGGTCTGAAAAACAGGAGGAGAATGAAGCGGTGTTGAAAATCATCAAGAGCATGAAAAGGTGTGAAAAATATGAAGAGCTTCAAAAGGTGTGAAAAATATGAAGACCTTGAAAAGGTGTGAAAAAAGAAATGAGCATGAAAAGGTCTGAAAAATAGGAGGAGCATGAAGCGGTGTTTAAAATCATGAAGAGCCTGAAAAGGTGTGAAAAATATGAAGAGCTTCTAAAGGTGTGAAAAAGAGATGAGCATGAAAAGGTCTGAAAAATAGGAGGAGCATGAAACGGTGTTGAAAATCATGAAGAGCCTGAAAAGGTGTGAAAAATATGAAGAGCTTCTAAAGGTGTGAAAAAGAAATGAGCATGAAAAGGTCTGAAAAATAGGAGGAGCATGAAGCGGTGTTGAAAATCATGAAGAGCCTGAAATGGTGTGAAAAATATGAAGAGCTTCAAAAGGTGTGAAATACATGAAGAGCATGAAACTCTCTGAAAAATAGAAGGAGCATGAAGTGGTGTTGAAAAACATGAAGAGCCTGAAAAGGTGTGAAAAATATGAAGAGCTTCAAAAGGTGTCCAAAATATGAGGAGCATGAAACGGTCTGAAAAATAGGAGGAGCATGAAGCGGTGTTGAAAAACATGAAGAGCCTGAAAAGGTGTGAAAAATATGAAGAGCTTCAAAATTGTCCAAAATATGAGGAGCATGAATCGGTCTGCAAAATAGGAGGAGCAAGAAACGGTGTTCAAAACATGAAGAGCCTGAAAAGGTGTGAAAAATATGAAGAGCTTGAAAAGGTGTCAAAAATATGAGGAGAATGAAACGGTCTGCAAAATAGGAGGAGCATGAAACGGTGTTCAAAAACATGAATAGCCTGAAAAGGTGTAACAAATATGAAGAGCTTCAAAAGGTGTGAAATACATGAGGAGGATTAAACGGTCTGAAAAATAGGAGGAGCATGAAGCGTTGTTGAAAAACATGAACAGCCTGAAAAGGTGTGAAAAATATGAAGAGCTTCTAAAGGTGTCAAAAATATGAGGAGCAAGAAACGGTCTTAAAAATATGAGGAACATGAAGTGGTGTTGAAAAATATGAAGAGCCTGAAAAGGTGTGCAATATATGAAGAGCTTCAAAAGGTGTCAAATATATGAGGAGCATGAAACGGTCTGAAAAATAGGAGGATCATGAAATGGTGTTGAAATACATGAAGAGCCTGAAAAGGTGTGAAAAATATGAAGAGCCTCAAAACGTGTCAAAAATATGAGGAGCATGAAACGGTATGATAAATAACAGGAGCATGAACCTGTGTTGAAAAACATGAAGAGTCTGAAATCGTGTGAAAAATATGAAGAGCTTAAAAATGTGAAAAATATGAAGAGCTTCAAAAGATGCAGAAAAATATGCAAAGCTTCAAAAGTTGACAAAAATGAGATGAGCATGAAATGGTCTGAAAAATAAGAGGAGCATGAAGTCGTGTTCAAAAATATGAAGGGCCTGAAAAGGTGTGAAAAATATGAAGAGCTTCTAAAGGTGTGAAAAAGAGATGAGCATGAAAAGGTCTGAAAAATAGGAGGAGCATGAAGTGGTGTTGAAAATCATGAAGAGCCTGAAAAGGTGTGAAAATTATGAAGAGCTTCTAAAGGTGTGAAAAAGAAATGAGCATGAAAAGGTCCTAAAATAGGAGGAGCATGAAGCGGTGTTGAAAATCAAGAAGAGCCTGAAAAGGTGTGAAAAATATGAAGAGCTTCAAAAGGTGTCAAAAATATGAGGAGCATGAAACGGTCTGAAAAAGAGGAGGAGAATGAAGCGGTGTTGAAAAACATCAAGAGCCTGAAAAGGTGTGAAAAATATGAATAGCTTCAAAAGGTGTGAAATAGATGAGGAGCATTAAATGGTCTAAAAAATAGGCGGAGCATAAAACAGTGATCAAAAACATGAAGAGCCTGAAAAGGTGTGAAAAACATGAAGAGATTCAAAAGCTGTGAAATACATGAGGAGCATGAAACGGGCTGAAAAAGAGGAGGAGCATGAAGCGGAGTTGAAAAACAAGAAGAGCCTGAAAAGGTGTGAAAAATATGAAGAGCTTCAAAAGGTGTGAAATAGATGAGGAGCATTAAATGGTCTAAAAAATAGGAGGAGCATGAAGCTGTGTTCAAAAACATGAAGAGCCTGAAAAGGTGTGAAATATATGAAGAGCTTCAAAAGGTGTGAAAAATATGAGGAGCAAGAAATGGTCTGAAAAATAGGAGGATTATGAAACGGTGTTCAAAAACAAGAAGAGCCTGAAAAGGAGTGAAAAATAGTAAAAGCCTCAAAAAGTGTCAAAAATATGAGGAGCATGAAACGGTCTGAAAAATTGCAGGAGCATGAAGTGGTGTTGAACAACATGAAGAGTCTGAAACCGTGTGAAAATAAGAAGAGCTTCAAAAATATGAGAAATATGAAGAGCTTCAAAAGGTATCAAAATGAGATGAGCATGAACCGGTCTGAAAAATAGGAGGAGCATGAAGTGGGGTTGAAAAAATGAAAAGCCTGAAAAGGTGTGAAATATATGAAGTGCTTCAAAGGTGTCAAAAATATGAGGAGAATGAAACGGTCTGAAAAATAGGAGGAGCATGAAGTGGTGTTGAAAAACATGAAGAGCCTGAAAACGTGTGAAAAATATGAAGACCTTCAAAAAGTGTGAAAAATATGAAGAGTTTCAAAAGGTGTGAAAAAAGAGATGAGCATGAAAAGGTCTGAAAAATAGGAGGAGCATGAAGCGGTGTTGAAAATCATGAAGAGCCTTAAAATGTGTGAAAAATATGAAGAGCTTCAAAAGGTGTCAAAATGAGATGAGCATGAAACGGTCTGAAAAACAGGAGGAGAATGAAGCGGTGTTGAAAATCATCAAGAGCATGAAAAGGTGTGAAAAATATGAAGAGCTTCAAAAGGTGTCTAAAATATGAGGAGCATGAAAAAATCTGAAAAATAGGAGGAGCCTGAAGCGGTGTTCAAAAATATGAAGAGCCTGAAAAGGTGTGAAATATATGAAGATCTTCAAAAGGTGTCAAAAATATGAGGAGCATGAAGCGGTCTGAAAAATAGGAGGAGCATGAAACGGTGTTCAAAAACATGAAGAGCCTGAAAAGGTGTGAAAAATATGAAGAGCTTCAAAAGGTGTGAAATACATGAGGAGCTTTAAACGGTCTGAAAAATAGGAGGAGCATGAAGCGGTGTTCAAAAATATGAAGAGCCTGAAAAGGTGTGAAATCTATGAAGAGCTTCAAAAGGTGTCCAAAATATGAGGAGCATGAAACGGTCTGAACAATAGGACGATTATGAAACGGTGTTACAAAACATGAAGAGCCTGAAAAGGTGTGAAAAATATGAAAAGCCTCAAAACGTGTCAGAAATATGAGGAACTTCAAACGGTGTGAAATACATGAGGAGCATTAAACGGTCTGAAAAATAGGAGGAGCATGAAGCGGTGTTGAAAAACATGAAGAGCCTGAAAACTTGTGAAAAATATGAAGAGCTTCAAAAGGTGTGAAATATATGAAGAGCTTCAAAAGGTGTCAAAATGAGATGAGAATGAAACAGTCTGAAAAACAGGAGGAGGATTAAGTGGTGTACAAAAAATGAAGAGCCTGAAAAGTTGGGAAATATATGAGGAGCTTCAAAAGGTGTGAAAAATATGAGGAGAACGAAACGGTGTGAAAAATAGGAGGAGCATGGAGTGGTGTTGAAAAACATGAAGAGCCTGAAAACCTGTGAGAAATATGAAGAGCATCAAAAGGTGTGAAAAATATGAAGAGCTTCAAAAGGTGTCAAAAATATGAGGAGAATGAAACGGTCTGCAACATAGGAGGAGTATGAAATGGTGTTCAAAAACATGAAGAGCCTGAAAAGGTGTGAAAAATATGAAGTGATTCAAAAGGTGTGAAATAAATGAGGAGGATTAAACGGTCTGAAACATAGGAGGAGCATGAAGCGGTGTTGAAAAACATGAAGAGCCTGAAAAAGTGTGAAAAATATGAAGAGCTTCAAAAGGTGTGAAAAATATGAAGAGCTTCAAAAAGTGTCAAAAATTAGATGAGCATGAAACGGTCTGAAAAATAGGAGTAGCATGAAGTGGTGTTGAAAAATATGAAGAGCCTGAAAACGTGTGAAAAATATGAAGAGCTTCAAAATGTGTGAAAAATATGAAGAGCTTCAAAAGGTGTCAAAATGAGATGAGCATGAAACGGTCTCAAAAATATGAGTAGAATGAAACGGTCTGAAAAATAGGAGGAGCATGAAGCGGTGTTGAAAAACATGAAGTGCCTGAAAAGCTGTGAAAAATATGAAGAGCTTCAAAAGGTGTGAAAAATATGAAGAGCTTCAAAAGGTGTCAAAATGAGATGAGCATGAAACGGTCTCAAAAATAGGAGGAGAATGAAGCGGTGTTGAAAAACATGAAGAGCCTGAAAACGTGTGAAAAATATGAAGAGTTTCAAAAGGTGTGAAATATATGAGGTGCAAGAAACGGTCTGAAAAATATTAGGAGCATGAAGCGGTTTTGAAAAAAAAGAAGAGCCTGAAAAGGTGTGAAAAATATGAAGAGTTTCAAAAGGTGTGAAATATATGAGGTGCAAGAAACGGTCTGAAAAATATTAGGAGCATGAAGCGGTGTTGAAAAACATGAAGAGCCTGAAAAGGTGTGAAAAATATTAAGAACTTCAAAAGGTGTCAAAAACATGAGGAGCATGAAACGGTCTGAAAAATAGGAGGAGCATGAAGCGGTGTTCACAAACATGAAGAGCCTGAAAAGGTGTGAAAAATATGAAGAGTTTCAAAAGGTGTGAAATATATGAGGTGCATGAAACGGTCTGAAAAATATTAGGAGCATGAATCGGTGTTGAAAAACATGAAGAGCCTGAAAAGGTGTGAAAAATATGAAGAGCTTCAAAAGGTGTCAAAAATATGAGGAGCATGAAACGGTCTGAAAAATAGGAGGAGCATGAAGCGGTGTTGAAAGACATGAAGAGCCTGAAAACGTGTGAAAAATATGAAGTGCTTCAAAAGGTGTCAAAAATATGAGGAGCATGAATCGGTCTGAAAAATAGGAGGAGCATGAAACGGTGATTAAAACATGACGAGCCTGAAAAGGTGTGAAAAATATGAAGAGCTTCAAAAGGTGTGAAATACATGAGGAGCATGAAACGGTCTGAAAAATAGGAGGAACATTAACCAGTGTTCAAAAACATGAAGAGCCTGAAAAGGTGTGAAAAATATGAAGAGCTTCAAAAGGTGTCAAAAATATGAAGAGCATGAAATGTTCTGAAAAAAAGGAGGATCATGAAGCAGTGTTCAAAAACATGAAGAGCCTGAAAAGGTGTGTAAAATATGAAGAGCATCAAAACGTGTGAAAAATATGAGGAGCATGAAACGGTCTGAAAAATAGAAGCAGCATGAAATGGTGTTGAAAAACATGAAGAGCCTGAAAAGGTGTGAATAATATGAAGAGCTTCAAAACGTGTGAAATACATGAGGAGCATGAAACGGGCTGAAAAATAGGAGAAGCATGAAATGGTGTGGAAAAACATGAAGAGCCTGAAAAGGTGTGAAAAATATGAACAGCTTCAAAAGGTGTGAAATACAATAGGAGCATGAAACTCTCTGAAAAATAGGAGGAGCATGAAGTGGTGTTCAAAAACATGAAGAGCCTAAAAAGTTGTGAAAAATATGAAAAGCTTCAAAAGGTGTCAAAATTGAGATGAGCACGAAACGGTCTGAAAAATAGGAGGATCATGAAACGGTGTTGAAAGACATGAAGAGCCTGAAAAGGCGTCAAAAATATGAAGAGTTTCAAAAGGTGTCAAAAATATGAGGAGCATGAAACGTTCTGAAAAATAGGAGGAGCATGAAGCTGTGTTGAAAAACATGAAGAGCATGAAAACGTGTGAAAAATATGAAGAGCTTAAAAAGGTGTCAAAAATATGAGGAGCATGAAACGGTCTGCAAAAAAGGAGGAGCATGAAGTGGTGTTGAAAAACTTGAACAGCCAGAAAAGGTGTGAAAAATATGAAGAGCTTCAAAAGGTGTGAAAAATATGGAGAGCATGAAACGGTGTGAAAAATAGAAGCAGCATGAAACGGTGTTGAAAAACATGAAGAGCCTGAAAAGGTGTGAAAAATATGAAGAGGTTCAAAAGGTGTCAAAAATATGAGAACAAGGAAACGTTCTGAAAAATAGGAGGAGCATGAAACGGTGATCAAAAACATGAAGAGCCTGAAAAGGTGTGAAAAATATGAAGAGCTTCAAAAGGGGTCAAAAATATGAGGAGCATGAAACGTTCTGAAAATTAGGAGGATAATGAGCGGTGTTCAAAAACATGAAGAGCCTGAAAAATTGTGAGAAGTATGAAAAGCTTAAAAAGGTGTAAAAAATGAGATGAGCATGAAACGGTCTGAAAAATAAGAGGAGCATGAAGTCGTGTTCAAAAATATGAAGGGCCTGTAAAGGTGTGAAAAACATGAAGAGCTTCAAAAGGTGTGAAAAATATGAAGACCTTGAAAAGGTGTGAAAAAAGAAATGAGCATGAAAAGGTCTGAAAATAGGAGGAGCATGAAGCGGTGTTGAAAATCATGAAGAGCCTGAAAAAGTGTGAAAAATATGAAGAGCTTCTAAAGGTGTGAAAAAGAGATGAGCAAGAAAAGGTCTGAAAAATAGGAGGAGCATTAAACGGTGTTGAAAATCATGAAGAGCCTGAAAAGGTGTGACAAATATGAAGAGCTTCTAAAGGTGTGAAAAAGAAATGAGCATGAAAAGGTCTGAAAAATAGGAGGAGCATGAAGCGGTGTTGAAAAACATGAAGAGCCTGAAAAGGTGTGAAAACTATGAAGAGCTTCAAAAGGTGTGAAAACTATGAAGAGCTTCAAAAGGTGTGAAAACTATGATGAGCTTCAAAAGGTGTGAAAATATGAAGAGCTTCACAAGGTGTCAAAAATATGAGGAGCATGAAGCGGTCTGAAAAATAGGAGGAGCATGAAGTGGTGTTGAAAAACATGAAGAGTTTGAAAAAGGTGTGAAACATATGAGTAGAATAAAACGGTCTGAAAAATAGGAGGAGCATTAAGTGGTGTAGAAAAACATGAAGAGCCTGAAAAGGTGTGAAAAATATGAAGAGCTTCAAAAGGTGTCAAAAATATGAGGAGCTTGAAACGGTCTGAAATATAGGAGGAGCGTGAAAAGGTGTTAAAAAACACGAAGAGCTTCAAAAGGTGTGAAACATATGAGGAGCATGAAACGGTTTGAAAAATAGGAGGAGCATGAAGCTGTGTTGAAAAACATGAAAAGCCTGAAAAGGTGTGAAAAATATGAAGAGCTTCAAAAGGTGTCAAAAACATGAGGAGCATGAAACGGTCTGAAAAATAGGAGGAGCATGAAGCGTTGTAGAAAAACATGAAGAGCCTGACACCGTGTGAAAATATGAAGAGCTTCAAAAGGTGTCAAAAATATGAGGAGCATGAAATGGTCTGAAAAATAGGAAGAGCATGAAGCGGTGTTTAATAATATGAAGAGCCTGAAAAGGTGTGAAAAATATAGAGAGCTTCAAAAGGTGTCAAAAATATGAGGAGCATGAAACGGTCTGAAATATAGGTGGAGCATGAAGTGATGTTGAGAAACATGAAGAGCCTGATAAGGTGTGAAATATATGAAAAGCTTCAAAATGTGTCAAAAATATGAGGAGAATGAAACTGGCTGAAAAATAGGAGGAGCATGAAGCGGTTTTGAAAAACATGAAAAGACTGAAAGTGTGTGAAAAATATGAAGAGCTTCAAAAGGTGTCAAATATATGAGGAGCATGAAACGGTCTGAAAAATAGGAAGAGCATGAAGTGGTGTTGAAAAACGTGAAGAGCCTATAAAGGTGTGAAAAATATGAAGAGCTTCCAAAGGTGTGAAAAATAGGAGGAGCATTAATCGGGCTAAAAAATAGGAGGAGCGTGAAACGGTGTTCAAAAACATCAAGAGCCTGAAAAGGTGTGTAAAATATGAAGAGCTTAAAAGATGTGAAATAAATGAGGAGCATTAAACGGTCTGAAAAATAGGAGAAGCATGAAGTATTCTTGAAAAACATGAAGAGCCTGAAAAGGTGTGAAAAATATGAAGAGCTTCAAATCGTGTCAAAAAATATGAGGAGTATGAAACAGTGTGAAAAATAGGAGGAGCATGAAGCGGTGTTGAAAAACATGAAGAGCGTGAAAAGGTGTGAAAAATATGAAGAGCATGAAAATGTGTGAAAAATATGAGGAGCATAAACTGTGTTCAAAAACATGAAGAGCCTGAAAAGGTGTGAAAAATATGAAGAGCTTCTAAACGTGTCAAAAATATGAGGAGCATGAAACGGTCTGAAAATTAAGAGGAGCATGAAGCGTTGTTTAAAAACATGAAGAGCCTGAAAAAGTGTGAAAAATATGAAGAGCTTCAAAAGGTGTCAAAAATATGAGGAGCATGAAACGGTCTGAAAAATAGGAGTAGCATGAATTGGTGTTCAAAAACATGAAGAGCCTGTTAAGCTGTGAAAAATATGAAGAGCTTCAAAAGGTGTCAAAAATATGAGGAGCATGAAACGGTGTTCAAAAACATGAAAAGCCTGAAAAAGTGTGAAAAAAATGATTAGCTTCAAAAGGTGTGAAAAATATGTGGAGCATGAAACGATCTGAAAAATAGGAGGAGAATGAATTGGTGTTGAAAAACATGAAGAGCAGGAAAAGATGTGAAAAATATGAAGAGCTTCAAAATGTGTCAAAAATATGAGGAGCATGAAACGGTCTGAAGAATAGGAGGAGCATGAAACGTTGTTGAAAAACATGAAGAGCCTGAAACGCTGTGAAAAATATGAAGAGCTGCAAAAGGTGTCAAATATATGAGGAGCATGAAACGGTCTGAAAAATATGAGGAGCATGAAGCGGTGTTCAAAAACATGAAGAGCCTGAAAAGGGGTGAAAAATATGAAGAGCTTCAAAATGTGTGAAATACATGAGGAGCATGAAACGGTCTGAAAAATATGAGGAGCATTAAGCGGTGTTCAAAAACATGAAGAGCCTGAAAAGGTGTGAAAAGCATGAAGAGCTTCAATGGTGTGAAAAATATGAAGAGGTTCAAAAGGTGTCAAAAATTAGATGAGCATGAAACGGTATGAAAAATAGGAGGAGCATGAAGTGGTGTTGAAAAACAGGAAGAGCCTGAAAAGGTGTGAAAAATATGAAGAGCTTCAAAAGGTTTCAAAAATATGAGAGGCATGAACGGTCTGAAATATAGGGGGAGCATGAAGCGGTGTAGAAAAACATGAAGAGCCTGAAAAGGTGTGGAAATTATGAAGAGCTTCAAAACGTGTCAAAAAGATGAGGAGCATGAAACGGTCTGAAAAATAGGAGGAGCATGAAGCGGTGGTGAAAAATATGAAGAGCCTGAAAAGGT
Organism: Dama dama; assembly: GCF_033118175.1. NCBI lineage: Eukaryota > Metazoa > Chordata > Mammalia > Artiodactyla > Cervidae > Dama > Dama dama. The sequence continues at coordinate 95,973,022 of NC_083699.1, read as the reverse complement.
GTGAAAAATCTGAAGAGCTTCAAAAGGTGTCAAATATATGAGAGCATGAAACGGTCTGAAAAATAGGATGAGCATGAAGTGGTGTTGAAAACCATGAAGAGCCTGTAAGGTGTGAAAAATATGAAGAACTTCAAAAGGTGTCAAAAATATAAGGAGCATGAAACGGCCTGAAAAATAGGAGGAGCATGAAGTGGTGTTGAAAAACGTGAAGAGCCTGAAAAGGTGTGAAAAATATGAAGAACTTCAAAAGGTGTCAAAAATATGAGCAGCATGAAACGGTCTGAAAAACAGGAGGAGCATGAAACGGTGTTCAAAAACATGAAGAGCCTGGAGAAGTGTGAAAAATATGAAGAGCTTCAAAAGGTGTGAAAAATACGAGGAGCATGAAATGGTCTGAAAAATAGGAGGAGCATGAAGCGGTGTTCAAAAACATGAAAAGCCTGAAAAGGTGTGAAATATATGAAGAGCTTCAAAAGCTGTCAAACATATGAGGAGCATGAAACGGTCTGAAAAATAGGAGAAGCATGAAACGGTGTTGAGAAACATGAAGAGACTGAAAAGGTGTGAAAAATATGAAGAGCATGAAAAGGTGTGAAAAATATGCGGAGCATGAAACTGTGTTCAAAAACATGAAGAGCCTGAAAAGCTGTGAAAAATATGAAGAGCTTCAAAAGGTGTCAAAAATATGAGGAGCAAGAAACGGTCTGAAAATTAGGAGGAGCATGAAGCCGTTTTCAAAAACTTGAAGAGCCTGAAATGGTGTGAAAAATATGAAGAGCTTCAAAAGGTGTCAAAGATATGAGGAGATGGAACGGTCTGAAAAATAGGAGGAGCATGATACGGCGTTGAAAAACATAAAGAGCCTGAAAAGGTTTGAAAAATATGAAGAGCTTCAAAATGTGTCAAAAAAATGACGAGCATGATATGGTATGAAAAATAGGTGGAGCATGTAACGGTGTTCAAAAACATGAAGAGCCTGAAAGGTATGAAAAATATGCAGAGCTTCAAAACGTCTCAAAAACATGAGGAGCATGAAACCGTCTGAAAAATAGGAGGAGCATGAAACGGTGTTCAAAAACATGAAGAGCCTGAAAAGGTGTGAAAAATATGAAGAGCTTCAAAAGGTGTCAAAAATATGAGGACCATGAAACGGTCTGAAAAATAGGAGGAGCATGAAGCGGTGTTGAAAAACATGAAGAGCCTGAAAAGGTGTGAAATATATGAAGAGCTTCAAAAGGTGTAAAAAATATGAGGAGTTTGAAACGGTATGAAAAATAAGAGGATCTGGTTTCCTCAGTGTGTATGCCCAGAAGTGGAATTGCTCGGTCATATGGCAGTTCTATTTCCAGTTTTTTAAGAAATCTCTACACCGTTTTCCATAGCGGCTGTACTAGTGTGCATTCCCACCAACAGTGTAAGAGGGTTCCCTTTTCTCCACTCCCTCTCCAGCATTTATTGCTTGTAGACTTTTGGATAGCAGCCATCCTGACTGGCATGTAATGGTACCTCATTGTGGTTTTGATTTGCATTTCTCTAATAATGAGTGATGTTGAGCATCTTTTCATGTGTTTGTTATCCATCTGTATGTCTTCTTTGGAGAAATGTCTGTTTAGTTCTTTGGCTCATTTTTTATTGGGTCATTTATTTTTCTGGAATAGAGCTGCAGGATTTGCTTGTATATTTTTGAGATTAATCCTTTGTCTGTTTCTTCATTTGCTATTATTTTCTCCCAATCTGAGGGCTGTCTTTTCACCTTACTTATAGTTTCCTTTGTAGTGCAAAAGCTTTTAAGTTTCATTAGGTCCCATTTGTTTAGTTTTGCTTTTATTTCCAATATTCTGGGAGGTGGGTCATAGAGGATCTTGCTTTGATTTATGTCGGAGAGTGTTTTGCCTATCTTCTCCTCTAGGAGTTTTATAGTTTCTGGTCTTACATTTAGATCTTTAATCCATTTTGAGTTTATTTTTGTGTATGGTGTTAGAAAGTGTTCTATTTTCATTCTTTTACAAGTGGTTGACCAGTTTTCCCAGCACCACTTGTTAAAGAGGTTGTCTTTTTTCCATTGTATATCCTTGCCTCCTTTGTCAAAGATAAGGTGTCCATAGGTTCGTCTGAAAGAGACATGTGCACCCCAATGTTCATCGAGCATGGTTTATAATAGCCAGGACATGGAAGCAACCTAGATGCCCGTCAGCAGATGAATGGATAAGAAAGCTGTGGTACATATACACCATGGAATATTACTCAGCCATTAAAAAGAATTCATTTGAACCAGTCCTAATGAGATGGATGAAGCTGGAGCCCATTATACAGAGTGAAGTAAGCCAGAAAGATAAAGAACTTTACAGCATACTGACACATGTATATGGAATTTAGAAAGGTGACAACGATAACCCTATATGCAGAACAGAAAAAGAGACACAGAAAAACAGAACAGACTTTTAAACTTTGTGGGAGAATGTGAGGGTGGGATATTTCAAAAGAACAGCATGTATGCTATCTATGGTGAAACAGAACACCAGCCCAGGTAGGATGCACGAGACAAGTGCTTTGGCTTGGTGCACTGGGAAGACCCAGAGGAATCGGGTGGAGAGGGAGGTGGGAGGGGGAATCGGGACTGGGAATGCATGTAAATCCATGGCTGATTCATATCAAAGTATGACAAAACCCAGTGGAAAAAAAAAATAAAAATAATAAAAAAATATTAAAGAAAAATAACAATAAAAAAAATAAGAGGAGCATGAAACGGTGTTCAAAAACATGAAGAGCCTGAAAAGATGTGGAAATTATGAAGAGCTTCAAAAGGTGTCAAAAAGATGAGGAGCATGAAAATGTCTGAAAAATAGGAAGAGAATGAAGTGGTGTAGAAAAACATGAAAAGCCTGAAAAGGTGTGAAAAATATAAAGAGCTTCAAAAGGTGTCAAAAAGATGAGGAGCATGAAACAGTCTGAAATAAAGGAGGAGTATGAAGCAGTGTTGAAAAACATGAAAAGCCTGAAAAGGTGTGAAAAATATGAAGAACTTCAAAAGGTGTCAAAAATATGAGGAGCATGAAACGGTCTGAAAAATAGGAGGAGCATGAAGTGGTGTTGAGAAAGATGAAGAGCATGAAAAAGTTGTGAAACATATGAGGAGAATGAAACGGTCTGAAAAATAGGAGGAGCATGAAGTGGTGTAGAAAAACATGAAGACCCTGAAAAAATGTGAAAAATATGAAGAGCTTCAAAAGGTGTCAAAAATATGAGGAGCATGAAATGGTCTGAAATATAGGAGGAGCGTGAAAAGGTGTTAAAAAACATGAAGAGCTTAAAAAGGTGTGAAACATATGAGGAGCATGAAAAGGTCTGAAAAATAGTAGAAGCATGAAGCGGTGTTGAAAAACATGAAGAGCCTGAAAACGTGTGAAAAATATGAAGAGCTTCAAAAGGTGTGAAATACATGAGGAGCATGAAACGGGCTGAAAAATAGGAGGAGCATGAAGCTGTGTTCAAAAACATGAAGAGCCTGAAAACGTGTGAAAAATATGAAGAGCTTCAAAAGCTGTGAAATACATGAGGAGCATGAAACGGTCTGAAAAATAGGAGGAGCATGAAACGGTGATTAAAAACATGAAGAGCCTGAAAGTTGTGAAAAATATGAAGAGCTTTAAAAGGCGTGAAATACATGAGGAGCATGAAAAGGGCTGAAAAATAGGAAAAGCATGAAGCTGTGTTCAAAAACATGAAGAGACTGAAAACACGTGAAAAATATGAAGAGCTTCAAAAGGTGTGAAATACATGAGGAGCATTAAACGGGCTGAAAAATAGGAGGAGCATGAAGCGGTGTTCAAAAACAGGAAGAGCCTGAAAAGTTGTGAAAAATATGAAGAGTTTCAAAAGGTGTCAAAAATATGAAGAGCAAGAAACGGTCTGAGAAATAGGAAGAGCAAGAAGCGGTGTTCAAAAACATGAAAAGCCTGAAAAGGTGTGAAATATATGAAGAGCTTCAAAAGGTGTCAAAAATGAGATGAGCATCAAACGGTCTGAAATATAGGAGGAGCATGAAGAGGTGTTGATAAAAAAGAAGAGACTGAAAAGTTGTGAAATATATGAAGACCTTCAAAAGGTGTCAAAAATATGAGGAGAATGAAACGGTCTGAAAAATAGCAGGAGCATGAAGCTGTGTTGAGAAACATGAAGAGCCTGAAAAGGTGTGAAAAATATGAAGAACTTCAAAAGGTGTCAAAAATATGAGGAGCATGAAACGGTTTGAAAAATAGGAGGATCATGAAGCGGTGTTCAAAAATATGAAGAACCTGAAAAGGTGTGAAAAATATGAAGAGCTTCAAAAAGTGTAAAAAATATGAGGAGCAAGAAACGGTCTGAAAAATAGGAGGAGCATGAAACGGTGATCAAAAACATGAAGAGCCTGAAAAGGTGTGAAATATATGAAGAGCTTCAAAAGGTGTGAAATACATGAGGAGCATGAAATGGTCTGAAAAATAGGAGAAGCATGAAACGGTGATCAGAAACATGAAGAGCCTGAAAAATTGTGAAATATATGAAGAGCTTCAAAAGGTGTGAAATTCATGAGGAGCATGAAACGGTCTGAAAAATAGGAGAAGCATGAAGTGGTGTGGAAAAACATGAAGAGCCTGAAAAGGTGTGAAAAATATGAAGAGCTTCAAAAGGTGTGAAATACATGAGGAGCCTGAAACTCTCTGAAAAATAGGAGGAGCATGAAGTGGTGTTCAAAAACATGAAGAGTCTGAAAAGGTGTGAAAAATATGAAGAGCTTCAATAGGTGTGAAAAATATGAGGAGCAGTATACGGTGTGAAAAATAGGAGGAGCATGAAGCGGTGTTCAAAAACATGAAGAGTCTGAAAAGTTGTGAAAAATATGAAGAGCTTCAAAAGGTGTCAAAAATACGAGGAGCATGAAACGGTCTGAAAAATAGGAGGAGCATGAAGCGTTGGTCAAAAACGTGAAGAGCCTGAAAAGGTGTGAAATATATGAAGAGCTTCAAAACGTGTAAAAAATATGAGGAGCATGAAACGGTCTGAAAAATAGAAGCAGCATGAAGCGGTGTTCAAAAACATGAATAGCCTGAAAACGTGTGAAAAATATGAAGAGATTCAGAAGGTGTGAAAAATATGAAGAGCTCAAAAGGTGTCAAAAATGAGATGAGCATGAAACGGTCTGAAAAATAGGAGGAGCATGAAGTGGTGTTCAAAAACATGACGAGCCTGAAAAGGTGTGAAAAATATGAAGAGCTTCAAAAGGTGTTAAAAATATGAGAAGCATGAAACGGTCTGAAAATATGGAGGATCATGAGCGGTGTTCAAAAACATGAATAGCCTGATAAGCTGTGAAAAATATTAAGAGCTTCAAAAGGTGTCAAAAATACGAGGAGCATGAAACGGTCTGAAAAATAGGAGGATCATGAAGCGGTGTTCAAAATCATGAAGAGCCTGAAAAGGTGTGAGAAATATGAAGAGCTTCAAAAGGTGTCAAAATTATGAGGAGCATGAAACGGTCTGCAAAAAAGCAGGAGCATGAAGTGGTATTGAAAAACATGAAGAGCCTGAAAAGTGTGAAAAATATGAAGAGCTTCAAAAGGTGTGAAATATATGAGGAACATGAAACGGTCTGAAATATTGGAGCAGCATGAAGGGTTGTGGAAAAACATGAACAGTTTGAAAAGGTGTGAAAAATATGAAGTGCTTCAAATGGTGTCAAAAATATGAAGAGCATGAAACGGTCTGAAAAATAGGAGAATCATGAAGCGGTGTTCAAAATCATGAAGAGCCTGAAAACGTGTGAAAAATATGAAGAGCTTCAAAAGGTGTCAAAATTAAGAGGAGCATGAAACGGTCTGAAAAATAGGAGGATCATGAAGCGGTGTTCAAAATCATGAAGAGCCTGAAATCGTGTGAAAAATATGAAGAGCTTCAAAAGGTGTCAAAATTATGAGGAGCATGAAACGGTCTGAAAAATAGGAGGAGCATGAAACGGTGATCGAAAACATGAGGAGCCTGAAAAGGTGTGAAAAATATGAAGAGCTTCAAAAGGTGTGAAATACATGAGGAGCATGAAACGGTCTGAAAAATATGAGAAGCATGAAATGGTGTGGAAAAACATGGAGAGCCTGAAAAGGTGTGGAAAATATGAAGAGCTTCAAAAGGTGTGAAAAATATGAGGAGCATGAAACGGTCTGAAAAATAGGAGGAGCATGAAGCGGTGTTCAAAAACATGAAGAGCCTGAAAAGGTGTGAAAAATATGAAGAGCTTCTAAAGGTGTCAAAATGAGATGAGCATGAAAACGTCTGAAAAATAGGAGGAGCATGAAGCAGTGTTGAAAATCATAAATAGCCTGAAAAGTTGTGAAAAATATGAAGAGCTTCAAAAATGTGAAAAATATGAAGAGCTTCAAAAGGTGCAAAAATATGAGTAGCATTAAACGGTCTGCAAAAAAGGAGGAGCATGAAGTGGTGTTGAAAAACATGAAGAGCTTGAAAAGGTGTGAAAAATATGAAAGCTGCAAAAGGTGTCGAAAATATAAGGAGCATGAAACTGTCTCAAAAATAGGAGGAGCATGAAGCGGTGTTCAAAAACATGAAGAGCCTGAAAAGGTGTGAAATATATGCAGAGCTTCAAAATGTGTCAAAAATATGACGAGCATGAAACCCTCTTAAAAATAGGAGGAGGATGAAGAGGTGTTCAAAAACATGAAGAGCCTGAAAATTTGTGCAAAATATGAAGAGCTTCAAAAGGAGTGAAATACATGAGGAGCATGAAAAGGTGTTCAAAAACATGCAGAGACTTAAAAGGTGTGAAAAATATGAAGAGCTTCAAAAAGTGCCAAATATTAGATTAGCATGAAAGGGTCTGAAAAATAGGAGGAGCCTGAAGAGGTGTTGAAAAACATGAAGAGCCTGAAAAAGTGTGAAAAATATGAAGAGCTTCAAAAATATGAAAATTATGAAGAGCTTCAAAAGGTGTGAAAAATATGAAGAGCTTCAAAAGATGTCAAAAATTAGATGAGCATGAAACGATGTGAAAAATAGGAGGAGCATGAAGTGGTGTTGAAAATCATGAAGAGCCTGAAAAAGTGTGAAATATATGCAGAGCTTCAAAAGGTGTCAAAAATATGAGGAGAAGGAAACCGTCTGAAACATACGAGGAGGAAGAAGTGTTGTTGAAAAACATGAAGAGCCTGAAAAGGTGTGAAAAATATGAAGAGCTTCAAAAGGATTGAAAAATATGAAGAGCTTCAAAAGGTGTCAAAAAGGAGATCTGCATGAAAGGGTCTGAAAAATAGGAGGAGCATGAAGTGGTGTTGAAAAAAATGAAGAGCCTGAAAAGGTGTGAAAAATATGAAGAGCTTCAAATGGTGTCAAAAATATGAGGAGCATGAAATGGTCTGAAAAATAGGACGAGCATAAGCGGTGTTCAAAAACATGAACAGCCTGAAAAGGTGTGAAAAATATGAAGACCTTCAAAAGGTGTGAAAAATATGAAGAGCTTCAAAAGGTGTCAAAAATTAGATTAGCATGAAAGGGTGTGAAAAATAGGAGGAGCATGATGTGGTGTTGAAAAATATCAAGAGCCTGAAAAGGTGTGAAAAATATGAAGAGCTTCAAAAGGTGTGAATTATATGAAGAGCATGAAAAGTTCTCAAAAATAGGAGGACCATGAAGCGGTGTTCAAAAACAAGAAAAATCTGAAAAGGTGTGAAAAATATGAAGAGCTTCAAAAGGTGTCAAAAATGAGATGAGCATGAAACGGTCTGAATAATAGGAGGAGCATGAAGCGGTGTTGAAAAAAATGAAGAGCCTGAAAAGGTGTGAAATACATGAAGAGCTTCAAAAGGTGTAAAAATATGAGGAGTATGAAACGGTCTGAAAAATAGGAGGAGCCTGAAGCGGTGTTCAAAAACATGAAGAGCCTGAAAACTTGTGAAAAATATGAAGAGCTTCAAAAGGTGTCAAAAAGAGATGAGCATGAAACGGTCTGAAAAATAGGAGGAGCATGAAACGGTGATCAGAAACATGAAGAGCCTGAAAAGGTGTGAAAAATATGAAGAGATTCAAAAGGTGTCAAAAATATGAGGAGCATGAAACGGTGTTGAAAAACATGAAGAGCCTGAAAAGGTGTGAAAAATATGAACAGCTTCAAAAAGTGTCAAAAATATGAGGAGCATGAAACGGTCTGAAAAATAGGAGGATCATGAAGCGGTGTTGAAAAAAATGAAGAGCCTGAAAACGTTTGAAAAATATGAAGAGCTTCAAAAGGTGTGGAAAATATGAAGAGCTTCAAAATCTGTCAAAAATGTGAGGAGCATGAAACGATCTGAAAAATAGGAGCAGCAAGAAATGGTGTACAAAGACATGAAGAGCCTGAAAAGGTGTGAAAAATATGAAGAGCTTCAAACCGTGTCAAAAATATGAGGAGCATGAAACGATCTGAAAAATAGGAGGAGCAAGAAGCGGTGTTGAAAAAAATGAAGAGCCTGAAAACGTTTGAAAAATATGAAGAGCTTCAAAAGGTGTGGAAAATATGAAGAGCTTCAAAATGTGTCAAAAGTGAAATGAGCATGAAACGGTCTGAAAAATCGGAGGAGCATGAAGTGGTGTTGAAAAACATGAAGAGCCTGAAAACGTTTGAGAAATATGAAGAGATTCAAAATGTGTGAAATATATGAAGAGCTTCAAAAGGTGTCAGAAATGATAGAAGCATGAAACGGTCTGAAAAATAGGATGAGCAAGAAGGGGTGTTGAAAAACATGAAGAGCCTGAAAACGTTTGAGAAATATGAAGAGATTCAAAAGGTGTGAAAAATATGAAGAGCTTCAAAAGGTTTAAAAAATATGAAGAGCTTCAAAAGCTGTGAAATAGATGAGGAGCATGAAACGGTCTGAAAAAATAGGAGGAGCATGAGGCGGTGTTAAAAAACATGAAGAGCCTGAAAAGGTGTGAAATATATGAAGACATTCAAAAGGTGTCAAAAATATGAGGAGCATGAAACGCTCTGAAAAATAGGAGGATCATGAAGCGGTGTTGAAAAACATGAAAAGCCTGAGAAGGTGTGAAAAATATGAAGAGTTTCAAAAGGTGTCAAAAATATGAGGAGCATGAAACTGTCTGAAAAACAGGAAGAGCATGAAACCGTGTTCAAAAACATGAAGAGCTTGAAAAGGTGTGAAAAATATGAAGAGCTTCAAAAGGTGTGAAAAATATGAAGACCTTGAAAAGGTGTGAAAAAAGAAATGAGCATGAAAAGGTCTGAAAAATAGGAGGAGCATGAAGCGGTGTTCAAAATCATGAAGAGCCTGAAATCGTGTGAAAAATATGAAGAGCTTCAAAAGGTGTCAAAAATGAGATGAGCATGAAACGGTCTGAATAATAGGAGGAGCATGAAGCGGTGTTGAAAAAAATGAAGAGCCTGAAAAGGTGTGAAATACATGAAGAGCTTCAAGAGGTGTAAAAATATGAGGAGCATGAAACGGTCTGAAAAATAGGAGGATCATGAAGCGGTGTTGAAAAACTGGAAGAGCCTGAAAAGGTGTGAAAACTATGAATAGCTTCAAAAGGTGTCAAAAATGAGATGTTCATGAAACGGACTGAAAAATTGGAGGAGCATGAAGTGGTGTTGAAAAATATTAAGAGACTGAAAAGGTGTGCAAAATATGAAGAGCTTCAAAATTTGTCAAAAATATGAGGAGCATGAAAAGGTCTGAAAAATAGGAGGAGCATGAAACGGTGTTCAAAAACATGAAGAGCTTGAAAAGGTGTAAAAAATATGAAGAGTTTCAAAAGGTGTGAAATACATGAGGAGCATGAAACGTTCTGAAATATAGGAGGACCATAAAGCGGTGTTGAAAAACATGAAGAGCCTGAAAAGGTGTGAAATATATGAAGAGCTTCAAAAGGTGTCAAAAATATGAGGAGCATGAAACGGTCTGAAAAATAGGAGGAGCATGAAGCGGTGTTCAAAAACATGAAGAGCCTGAAAAGGTGTGAAAAATATGAAGAGCTTCAAAAGGTGTGAAAAATATGAGGAGCATGAAACGGTCTGAAAAATATGAGGAGCCTGAAGCGGTGTTCAAAAACATGAAGAGCCTGAAAACTTGTGAAAAATATGAAGAGCTTCAAAAGGTGTCAAAAAGAGATGAGCATGAAACGGTCTGAAAAATAGGAGGAGCATGAAACGGTGATCAGAAACATGAAGAGCCTGAAAAGGTGTGAAAAATATGAAGAGCTTCAAAAGGTGTGAAAAATATGAGGAGCATGAAACGGTCTGAAAAATAGGAGGAGCATGAAGCGGTGTTGAAAAACATGAAGCTCCTGAAAAGGTGTGAAAACTATGAAGAGCTTCAAAAGGTGTGAAAACTATGAAGAGCTTCAAAAGGTGTCAAATATTAGATGAGCATGAAACGGTCTGAAAAATAGGAGGAGCATGAAGTGGTGTTGAAAAAAATGAAGAGCCTGAAAAGGTGAATAATATGAAGAGACTCAAAAGGTGTCAAAAATATGAGGATTATGAAACGGTATGATAAATAGCAGGAGCATGAAGCGGTGTTGAAAAACATGAAGAGTCGGAAATCATGTGAAAAATATGAAGAGCTTCAAAAGGTGTGAAAACTATGAAGAGCTTCAAAAGGTGTCAAAAATTAGATGAGCATGAAACGGTATGAAAAATAGGAGGAGTATGAAGTGGTGTTGAAAAACATGAAGAGCCTGAAAAGGTGTGAAATATATTAAGAGCTTCAAAAGTTGTGAAAAATATGAAGAGCTTCAAAAGGTGTCAAAAATATGAGGAGCATTCAACGGTCTGAAAAATAGGAGGAGCATGAAACGGTGTTCAAAAACATGAAGAGCCTGAAAAGGTGTGATAAATATGAAGAGCTTCAAAAGGTGTTAAATTCATGAGGAGCATGAAACGGTCTGAAAAATAGGAGGAGAATAAAGCTGTGTTGAAAAACTTGAAGAGCCTGAAAAGGTGTGGAAAATATGAAGAGCTTCAAAAGGTGTCAAAAATATGAGGAGCATGAAGCAGTCTGAAAAATGGGAGGAGCATGAAGCGGCTTTAAAAAACATGAAGAGCCTGAAAAGGTGTGAAAAATATGAAGAGCTCAAAAGGCGTGACAAATATGAAGAGCTTCAAAAGGTGTCAAAAATTAGATGAGCATGAAACGGCCTGAAAAATAGGAGGAGCATGAAGAGGTGTTTAAAAAACATGAAGAGCCTGAAAAAGTGTGAAAAATATGAAGAGCTTCAAAAGGTGTCAAAAATAGGAAGAGCATTAAACGGTCTGAAAAACAGGAGAAGCATGAAGCGGGGTTGCAAAACATGAAGAGCCTGAAAAGGTGTGAATAATATGAAGAGCTTCAAAAGTTGTCAAAAATATGAGGAGCATGAAACAGTCTGAAAAATAGGAGGAGCATGAAACGGTGTTCAAAAACATGAAGAGCCTGAAAAGGTGTGAAAAATATGAAGAACTTCAAAAGGTGGGAAAAATATGAAGAGCTTCAAAAGGTGTCAAATATTGGATGATCAAGAAAAGTTCTGAAAAATAGGAGGAGCATGAAATGTTGTTGAAAAAATGAAGAGCCTGAGAAGGAGTGAAATATATGAAGAGATTCAAAAGGTGTGAAAAATATGAAGAGCTTCAAAAGGTGTCAAAAATATGAGGAGCATGAAACGGTCAGAAAAATAGGAGGACCATGAAGCGGTGTTCAAAAACAGGAAGAGCCTGCAAAGGTGTGAAAAATATGAAGAGCTTCTAAAGGTGTCAAAAATATGAGGAGCATGAAACGGTCTGAAAAATAGGAGAAGCATGAAGCGGTTTTCAAAAATATGAAGAGCCTGAAAAGGTGTGAAATATATGAATAGCTTCAAAAGGTGTGAAAAATAGAGGAGCATGAAACGGTCTGCAAACCTGGAGGAGCATGAAGTGGTGTTGAAAAACATGAAAAGCCTGAAAAGATGTGAAAAATATAAAGAGCTTCAAAACATGTGAAAAATATGAGGAGCATGACACTGTCTGAAAAATAGGAGGAACATGAAGCGGTGTTGAAAAACATGAAGAGCCTGAAAAGGTGTGAAAAATATGAAGAGCTTTAAAAGGTGTCAAAAATATTAGGAGCATGAAACGGTCTGAAAATTCAGAGGAGCATGAAGCGTTGTTGAAAAACATCAAGAGCCTGAAAAGCTGTGAGAAATATGAAGAGCTTCAAAAGGTGTTAAAAATATGAGTAGCATGAAAGGGTCTGCAAAAAAGGAGGAGCATGAAGTGGTGTTGAAAAACATGAAGAGCCTGAAAAGGTGTGAAAAATATGAAAGCTTCAAAAGGTGTCAAAAAGAGATGAGCATGAAAATGTCTGAAAAATAGGAGGAGCATGAAGCGGTGTTGAAAATCATGAAGAGCCTGAAAAAGTGTGAAAAATATGAAGAACTTCATAATTTGTCAAAAATATGAAGAGCTTCAAAAGGTGTCAAAAATATGAGGATCATGAAACGGTCTGCAAAAAAGGAGGAGTATGAAGTGTTGTTGAAAAACACGAAGAGCCTCAAAAGGTGTGAAAAATATGAACAGCTTCAAAAAGTGTCAAAAATATGAAGAGCTTCAAAAGGTGTCAAAATGAGATGAACATGAAACGATCTGAAAAATAGGAGGAGAATGAAGTGGTGTTGAAAAAATGAAGAGCCTGGAAAGGTGTGAAATATCTGAAGAGCTTCAAAAGGTGTCAAAAATATGAGGAGCATGAAACGGTCTGCAAAATATGAGGAGCATAAACGGTGTTGAAAAACATGAAGAGCCTGAAAATGTGTGAAAAATATGAAGAGCTTCAAAAGGTGTGAAATACATGAGGAGCATGAAATTATCTGAAAAATAGGAGGATCATAAAGCGGTGTTCAAAAACATGAAGAGCCTGAAAAGTTGTGAAAAATATGAAAAGCTTCAAAATGTGGCAAAAATGAGATGAGCATTAAACGGTCTGAAAAATAGGAATAACATGAAACGGTGTTGAAAATCATGAAGAGCCTGAAACAGTGTGAAAAATATAAAGAGCTTCAAAAGGTGTCAAAAATATAAGGAGCATGAAACGGTCTGATAAATAGGAGGAGCATGAAGCTGTGTTCAAAAACATAAAGATCCTGAAAAGGTATGAAAAATATGAAGAGCTTCAAAAGGTGTGAAAAATATGAGGAGCATGAAACGGTCTGAAAAATAGAAGCAGCATGAAACGGTGTTGAAAAACTTGAAGAGCCTGAAAACGTGTGAAAAATATGAAGAGCTGCAAAGGTGTGAAAAATATAAAGAGCTTCAAAGGTGACAAAAATGAGATGAGCATGAAACGGTCTGAAAAATAGGAGGAGCATGAATTGGTGGTGAAAAACATGAAGAGCCTGAAAAGGTGTGAAAAATATGAAGAGCTTCAAAAGGTGTCAAAAATATGAGGAGAATGAAACGGTCTGAAATATAGGAGGAGAATGAAGCAGTGTTGAAAAACATGAAGAGCCTGAAAAGGTGTGAAAAATATGAAGAGCTTCAAAAGGTGTCAAAAATATGAGGAGAATGAAACGGTCTGAAATATAGGAGGAGAATGAAGCAGTGTTGAAAAACATGAAGAGCCTGAAAAGGTGTGAAAAATATGAAGAGCTTCAAAAGGTGTCAAAAATGAGATGAGCATGAAACGGTCTGAAAAATAAGAGGAGCATGAAGCAGTGTTCAAAAACATAAAGAGCCTGAAAAGGTGTGAAAAATATGAAGAGCTTCAAAAGGTGTCAAAAATATGAGGAGCATGAAACGGTCTGAAAAGTGGGAGGAGCATGAAGCGGTGTTCAAAGACATGAAGAGCCTGAAAAGTTGTGAAAAATATGAAGAGCTTCAAAAGGTGTCAAAAATATGAGGAGCCTGAAACGGTTTGAAAAATAGGTGGAGCAGGAAACGGTGTTGAAAAAAATGAAGAGCCTGAAAAGGTGTGAAAAATATGAAGAGCTTCAAAAGGTGTCAAAATTATGAGGAGCATGAAACGGTCTGAAAAATAGGAGGAGCATGAAGCGGTGTTCAAAACCATGAAGTGCCTGAAAATGTCTGAAAAATATGAAGAGCTTGAAAAGGTGTGAAATATATGAAGAGCTTCAAAAGGTGTCAAAAATGAGATGAGCATGAAAAGGTGTGAAAAATAGGAGGAGCATGAAGCGGTTTTAAAAAAAAATGAAGAGGCTGAAAAGGTGTGAAATATATGAAGAGCTTCAAGAGGTGTCAAAAATATGAAGAGCATGAAATGGTCTGAAAAATAGGAGGAGCATGAAGCGGTGTTGAAAAACATGAAGAGCCTGAAAAGGTGTGAGAAATATGAAGAGCTTTAAAAGGTGTCAAAAATATGAGGAGCATGAAACGGTCTGAAAATTCAGAGGAGCATGAAGCGTTGTTGAAAAACATGAAGAGCCTGAAAAGGTGTGAGAAATATGAAGAGCTTCAAAAGGTGTTAAAAATATGAGTAGCATGAAAGGGTCTGCAAAAAAGGAGGAGCATGAAGTGGTGTTGAAAAACATGAAGAGCCTGAAAAGGTGTGAAAATTATGAAAGCTTCAAAAGGTGTCAAAAAAGAGATGAGCATGAAAATGTCTGAAAAATAGGAGGAGCATGAAGCAGTGTTCAAAAACATGAAGAGCTGAAAACGTGTGAAAAATACGAAGAGCTTCAAAAGGTGTGAAATACATGAGGAGCATGTAACGGTCTGAAAAATAGGAGGAGCATGAAGCGGTGTTGAAAAACATGAAGAGCCTTAAAACGTGTGAAAAATATGAAGAGCTTAAAAAGGTGTTAACTACATGAGGATCATGAAACGGTCTGAAAAATAGGAGGAGCATGAAACGGTGTTCAAAAACAGGAAGAGCCTGAAAATTTGTGAAAAATATGAAGAGCTTCAAAAGGTGTGAAAAATATGAGGAGCATTAAACAGTCTGAAAAATGGGAGGAGCATGAAGTGGTGTTGAAAAACATGAAGAGCCTGAAAAGTTGTGAAAAATATGAAGAGCTTCAAAAGGTGTCAAAATATGATGAGCATGAAACGGTCTGAAAAATAGCAGGAGCATGAAGTGGTGTTGAAAAACATGTAGAAACTGAAAAGGTGTAAAAAATATGAAAAGCTTCAAAAGGTGTCAAAAATATGAGGAGAATGAACGGTCTGAAAAATAGGAGGAGCATGAAACAGTCAGAAAAAGAGGAGGAGCAAGAAGTGGTGCTGAAAAACATGAAGAGCCTAAAAGTTGTGAAAAATATGAAAAGCTTCAAAAGATGTCACAAATATGAGGAGCATGAACGGTCTGAAAAATAGGAGGAGCATGAAGCTGTGTTGAAAAACATTAAGAGCCTGAAAAGATGTGAAAAATATGAAGAGCTTCAAAAGGTGTCAAAAATATGAGGAGAATAAAACGGTCTGAAAAATATGTGGAGCATGAAACAGTGTTTAAAAACATGAAGAGCCTGAAAAGGTGTCAAAATTATGAAGAGATTCAAAAGGTGTCAAAAATATGAGGACCATGAAACGGTCTAAAAAATAAGAGGAGCATGAAGTCATGTTGAAAAATATGAAGAGCCTTAAAAGGTGTGAAATATATGAAGAGCTTCAAAATGTGTCAAAAATATGAGGAGTATGAAACCGTCTGAAAAATAGGAGCAGCATGAAACGCTGTTCAAAAACATGAAGAGACTGAAAAGGTGTGAAAAATATGAAGAGCTTCAAATGGTGTGAAATACATGAGGAGTTTGAAACGGTCTGAAAATTGTAGGAGCATGAAGCGTTGTTCAAAAACATGAAGAACCTGAAAAGGTGTGAAAAATATGAAGAGCTTCAAAAGGTGTGAAAAATAGGAGGAGCATGAAGCCTTGTTGAAAAACATGAAGAGCCTGAAAATGTGTGAAATATATGAAGAGCTTCAAAAGGTGTGAAAAATAGGAGGAGCATGAAACGGTGCTCAAAAACATGAA
Organism: Dama dama; assembly: GCF_033118175.1. Taxonomy (NCBI): domain Eukaryota; kingdom Metazoa; phylum Chordata; class Mammalia; order Artiodactyla; family Cervidae; genus Dama; species Dama dama. Next base: position 95,957,041 of record NC_083699.1, on the reverse strand, counting down.
GAGCCTGAAAAGGTGTGAAAAATATGAAGACCTTCAAAAGGTATGAAAAATATGAGGAACATGAAACGGTCTTAAAAATAGGAGGAGCATGAAGTGGTGTTGAAAAACATGAAGAGCCTGAAAAGGTGTGATAAATATGAAGAACTTCAAAAGGTGTCAAAAATATGAGGAGCATGAAACGGTCTGAAAAATAGGAGGAGCATGAAGCAGTGTTGAAAAACATGAAGAGTCTGAAAAGGTGTGAAAAATATGAAGAGCTTCAAAAGTTGTCAAAAATATGAGGAGCATGAAACGGTCTGAAAAAATAGGAGGAGCATGAAGCGGTTTTCAAAAACATGAAGAGACTGAAAAGGTGTGAAAAATATGAAGAGCTTCAAAAGGTGTCAAAAATATGAGGAGCATGAAACGGTCTGAAAAATAGGAGGAGTATGAAGCGGTGATCAAAAACATGAAGAGCCTGAAAAGTTGTGAAAAATATGAATAGCTTCAAAAGATGTGAAATACATGAGGAGCATGAAACGGGCTGAAAAATAGGAGAAGCATGAAGTGGTGTGGAAAAACATGAAGAGCCTGAAAAGGTGTGAAAAATATGAAGAGCTTCAAAAGGTGTGAAATACATGAGGAGAATGAAATTCTCTGAAAAGTAGAAGGAGCATAAAGTGGTGTTGAAAAACATGAAGAGCCAGAAAAGGTGTGAAAAATATGAAGAGCTTCAAAAGGTGTCAAAAATACGAGGAGCATGAAACAGTCTGAAAAATAGGAGGAGCATGAAGCGGTGTTCAAAAATATGAAGAGCCTGAAAATGTGTGAAAAATATGAAGAGCTTCAAAAGGTATCAAAAATATGAGAAGCATGAAACGGTCTGAAAAATAGGAGGAGCATGAAGCGGTGTGGAAAAACATGAAGAGCTTGAAAAGGTGTGAAAAATATGAAGAGCTTCAAAAGGTGTCAAAAATATGAGGAGCCTGAAACGGTCTGAAAAATAGGTGGAGCATGAAGCGGTGTTGAAAAACATGAAGAGCCTGAAAAGGTGTGAAAAATATGAAGACCTTCAAAACGTGTGAAATACATGAGGAGCATGAAACTCTCTGAAAAATAGGAGGAGCATGAAGCGGTGTTCAAAAACATGAAGAGCCTGAAAAGGTGTGAAAAATATGAAGAGCTTCAAAAGGTGTCAAAAAAATGAGGAGCATGAAACGGTATGATAAACAGCAGGAGCATGAAGCGGTTTTGAAAAACATGAAGAGTCTGAAATCGTGTGAAAAATATGAAGAGCTTCAAAAATGTGAAAAATATGAAGAGCTTCAAAAGGTGTGAAAAATATGAGGAGCATGATATGGTAGAAAAAATAGGAGGAGCATGAAGCGGAGTTCAAAAACATGAAGAGCCTGAAAAGGTGTGAAAAATATGAAGAGCCTCAAAACGTGTGAAAAATATGAGAAGTATGAAACGGTATGATAAACAGCAGGAGCATGAAGCGGTTTTGAAAAACATGAAGAGTCTGAAATCGTGTGAAAAATATGAAGAGCTTCAAAAATGTGAAAAATATGAAGAGCTTCAAAAGGTGTAAAAAATATGAAGAGCCTCAAAAGGTGTCAAAAACTAGATGAGTATGAAACGTTCTAAAAAATAGGAGGAGCAACAAGTAGTGTTGAAAAAAATGAAGAGCCTGAAAAGGTGTGGAAAATATGAAGAACTTCAAAAGGTGTGAAATACATGAGGAGCATGAAATTCTCTGAAAATGAGAAGGAGCATGAAGTGGTGTTCAAAAACATGAAGAGCCTGAAAAGTTGTGAAAAATATGAAGAGCTTCAAAAGGTGTCAAAAATACGAGGAGCATGAAACGGTCTGAAAAATAGGAGGAGCATGAAGCGGTGTTCAAAACATGAAGAGCCTGAAAAGTTGTGAAATATATGCAAAGCTTCAAAAGGTGTCAAATATATGAGGAGCAAGAAACGGTCTGAAAAATAGGTGGAGCATGAAGTGGTGTGGAAAAACATGAAGAGCCTGAAAAGGTGTGAAAAATATGAAGAGCTTCAAAAGGTGTGAAATACATGAGGAGCATGAAATTCTCTGAAAAAGAGAAGGAGCATGAAGTGGTGTTCAAAAACCTGAAGAGCCTGAAAAGGTGTGAAATTTATGAAGAGCTTCAAAAGGTGTGAAAAATATGAGGAGAATGATATGGTTTGAAAAATAGGATTACCATGAAGCGGTGTTCAAAAACATGAAGAGCCTGAAAAGTTGTGAAAAATATGAAAAGCTTCAAAAGGTGTCAAAAATACGAGGAGCATGAAACGGTCTGAAAAATAGGACGTGCATGAAGCGGTGTTGAAAAACATGAAGAGCCTGAAAAGTTGTGAAAAATATGAAGAGCTTCAAAAGGTGTCAAAAATACGAGGAGCATGAAACGGTCTGAAAAATAGGAGGAGCATGAAGCGGTGTTCAAAAACATGAAGAGCCTGAAAAGGTGTGAAAAATATGAAGAGCTTTAAAAGGTGTCAAAAATATGAGGAGCATGAAACGGTCTGAAAATTCAGAGGAGCATGAAGCGTTGTTGAAAAACATGAAGAGCCTGAAAAGGTGTGAGAAATATGAAGAGCTTCAAAAGGTGTTAAAAATATGAGTAGCATGAAAGGGTTTGCAAAAAAGGAGGAGCATGAAGTGGTGTTGAAAAACATGAAGAGCCTGAAAAGGTGTGAAAAATATGAAACCTTCAAAAGGTGTCAAAAAAGAGATGAGCATGAAAATGTCTGAAAAATAGGAGGAGCATGAAGCGGTGTTGAAAATCATGAAGAGCCTGAAAAAGTGTGAAAAATATGAAGAACTTCATAATTTGTCAAAAATATGAAGAGCTTCAAAAGGTGTCAAAAATATGAGGATCATGAAACGGTCTGCAAAAAAGGAGGAGTATGAAGTGTTGTTGAAAAACACGAAGAGCCTGAAAAGGTGTGAAAAATATGAACAGCTTCAAAAAGTGTCAAAAATATGAAGAGCTTCAAAAGGTGTCAAAATGAGATGAACATGAAACGATCTGAAAAATAGGAGGAGAATGAAGTGGTGTTGAAAAAATGAAGAGCCTGGAAAGGTGTGAAATATCTGAAGAGCTTCAAAAGGTGTCAAAAATATGAGGAGCATGAAACGGTCTGCAAAATATGAGGAGCATAAACGGTGTTGAAAAACATGAAGAGCCTGAAAATGTGTGAAAAATATGAAGAGCTTCAAAAGGTGTGAAATACATGAGGAGCATGAAATTATCTGAAAAATAGGAGGATCATGAAGCCGTGTTCAAAAACATGAAGAGCCTGAAAAGTTGTGAAAAATATGAAAAGCTTCAAAAGGTGTCAAAAATGAGATGAGCATTAAACGGTCTGAAAAATAGGAATAACATGAAACGGTGTTGAAAATCATGAAGAGCCTGAAACAGTGTGAAAAATATAAAGAGCTTCAAAAGGTGTCAAAAATATAAGGAGCATGAAACGGTCTGATAAATAAGAGGAGCATGAAGCTGTGTTCAAAAACATAAAGATCCTGAAAAGGTGTGAAAAATATGAAGAGCTTCAAAAGGTGTGAAAAATATGAGGAGCATGAAACGGTCTGAAAAATAGAAGCAGCATGAAACGGTGTTGAAAAACTTGAAGAGCCTGAAAACGTGTGAAAAATATGAAGAGCTTCAAGAGGTGTGAAAAATATAAAGAGCTTCAAAGGTGACAAAAATGAGATGAGCACGAAACGGTCTGAAAAATAGGAGGAGCATGAATTGGTGGTGAAAAACATGAAGAGCCTGAAAAGGTGTGAAAAATATGAAGAGCTTCAAAATGTTTCAAAAATATGAAGAGCATGAAACGGTCTGAAAATCAGGAGGATCATGAAGGGGTGTTTAAAAACATGAAGAGCCTGAAAAGATGTGAAAAATATGAAGAGCTTCAAAAGGTGTCAAAATATGATGAGCATGAAACGGTCTGAAAAATAGCAGGAGCATGAAGTGGTGTTGAAAAACATGTAGAGCCTGAAAAGGTGTAAAAAATATGAAAAGCTTCAAAAGGTGTCAAAAATATGAGGAGCATGAAACGGTCTGAAAAAGAAGAGGAGCAAGAAGTGGTGCTGAAAAACATGAATAGCCTAAAAGGTGTGAAAAATATGAAAAGCTTCAAAAGAAGTCACAAATATGAGGAGCATGAACGGTCTGAAAAATAGGAGGAGCATGAAACAGGGTTCAAAAACATGAAGAGCCTGAAAAGGTGTGAAAAATATGAAGAGCTTCAAAAGGTGTGAAATACATGAGGAGCATGAAACGGTCTGAAAAATAGGAGGAGCATGAAGCTGTGTTGAAAAACATTAAGAGCATGAAAAGATGTGAAAAATATGAAGAGCTTCAAAAGGTGTCAAAAATATGAGGAGAATGAAACGGTCTGAAATATAGGAGGAGAATGAAGCAGTGTTGAAAAACATGAAGAGCCTGAAAAGGTGTGAAAAATATGAAGAGCTTCAAAAGGTGTCAAAAATGAGATGAGCATGAAACGGTCTGAAAAATAAGAGGAGCATGAAGCGGTGTTCAAAAACATAAAGAGCCTGAAAAGGTGTGAAAAATATGAAGAGCTTCAAAAGGTGTCAAAAATATGAGGAGCATGAAACGGTCTGAAAAGTGGGAGGAGCATGAAGCGGTGTTCAAAGACATGAAGAGCCTGAAAAGTTGTGAAAAATATGAAGAGCTTCAAAAGGTGTCAAAAATATGAGGAGCCTGAAACGGTTTGAAAAATAGGTGGAGCAGGAAACGGTGTTGAAAATCATGAAGAGCCTGAAACAGTGTGAAAAATATAAAGAGCTTCAAAAGGTGTCAAAAATATAAGGAGCATGAAACGGTCTGATAAATAAGAGGAGCATGAAGCTGTGTTCAAAAACATAAAGATCCTGAAAAGGTGTGAAAAATATGAAGAGCTTCAAAAGGTGTGAAAAATATGAGGAGCATGAAACGGTCTGAAAAATAGAAGCAGCATGAAACGGTGTTGAAAAACTTGAAGAGCCTGAAAACGTGTGAAAAATATGAAGAGCTTCAAGAGGTGTGAAAAATATAAAGAGCTTCAAAGGTGACAAAAATGAGATGAGCACGAAACGGTCTGAAAAATAGGAGGAGCATGAATTGGTGGTGAAAAACATGAAGAGCCTGAAAAGGTGTGAAAAATATGAAGAGCTTCAAAATGTTTCAAAAATATGAAGAGCATGAAACGGTCTGAAAATCAGGAGGATCATGAAGGGGTGTTTAAAAACATGAAGAGCCTGAAAAGATGTGAAAAATATGAAGAGCTTCAAAAGGTGTCAAAATATGATGAGCATGAAACGGTCTGAAAAATAGCAGGAGCATGAAGTGGTGTTGAAAAACATGTAGAGCCTGAAAAGGTGTAAAAAATATGAAAAGCTTCAAAAGGTGTCAAAAATATGAGGAGCATGAAACGGTCTAAAAAAGAAGAGGAGCAAGAAGTGGTGCTGAAAAACATGAATAGCCTAAAAGGTGTGAAAAATATGAAAAGCTTCAAAAGAAGTCACAAATATGAGGAGCATGAACGGTCTGAAAAATAGGAGGAGCATGAAACAGGGTTCAAAAACATGAAGAGCCTGAAAAGGTGTGAAAAATATGAAGAGCTTCAAAAGGTGTGAAATACATGAGGAGCATGAAACGGTCTGAAAAATAGGAGGAGCATGAAGCTGTGTTGAAAAACATTAAGAGCATGAAAAGATGTGAAAAATATGAAGAGCTTCAAAAGGTGTCAAAAATATGAGGAGAATGAAACGGTCTGAAATATAGGAGGAGAATGAAGCAGTGTTGAAAAACATGAAGAGCCTGAAAAGGTGTGAAAAATATGAAGAGCTTCAAAAGGTGTCAAAAATGAGATGAGCATGAAACGGTCTGAAAAATAAGAGGAGCATGAAGCGGTGTTCAAAAACATAAAGAGCCTGAAAAGGTGTGAAAAATATGAAGAGCTTCAAAAGGTGTCAAAAATATGAGGAGCATGAAACGGTCTGAAAAGTGGGAGGAGCATGAAGCGGTGTTCAAAGACATGAAGAGCCTGAAAAGTTGTGAAAAATATGAAGAGCTTCAAAAGGTGTCAAAAATATGAGGAGCCTGAAACGGTTTGAAAAATAGGTGGAGCAGGAAACGGTGTTGAAAAAAATGAAGAGCCTGAAAAGGTGTGAAAAATATGAAGAGCTTCAAAAGGTGTCAAAATTATGAGGAGCATGAAACGGTCTGAAAAATAGGAGGAGCATGAAGCGGTGTTCAAAAACATGAAGTGCCTGAAAATGTCTGAAAAATATGAAGAGCTTGAAAAGGTGTGAAATATATGAAGAGCTTCAAAAGGTGTCAAAAATGAGACGAGCATGAAAAGGTGTGAAAAATAGGAGGAGCATGAAGCGGTTTTAAAAAAAAATGAAGAGGCTGAAAAGGTGTGAAATATATGAAGAGCTTCAAGAGGTGTCAAAAATATGAAGAGCATGAAATGGTCTGAAAAATAGGAGGATCATGAAGCGGTGTTCAAAAACATGAAGAGCCTGAAAAGGTGTGAAAAATATGAAGAGCTTCAAAAGGTGTGAAAAATGTGAGGAGATTGAAACGGTCTGAAAAATAGGAGACTCATGAAATTGTGTTCAAAAACATGAAGAGCCTGAAAAGTTGTGAAAATTATGAAGAGCTTCAAAAGGTGTGAAATACATGAGGAGCATGAAACGGTCTGAAAAATAGGAGAAGCATGAAGTGTTGTTGAAAAACATGAAGAGCCTGAAAAGGAGTGAAAAATATGAAGAGCTTCAAAAGGTGTCAAACATATGAAGATCATGAAAAGGTCTGAAAAATAGGAGGATCATGAAGCAGTGTTCAAAAACATGAAGAGCCTGAAAATGTGTGAAAAATATTCAGAGCTTCAAAATGTGTCAAATATATGAGGAGCATGAAACCGTCTGAAAAATAGGAGGAGCATGAAACGGTGATTAAAAACATGAAGAGCCTGAAAAGGTGTGAAAAATATGAAGAGCTTCAAAATGTGTGAAATACATGAGGAGTATGAAACAGGCCGAAAAATAGGAGAAGCATGAAGTGGTGTGGAAAAACATGAAGAGCCTAAAAAGTTGTGAGAAATATGAAGAGCTTCAAAAGATGTGAAATACATGAGGAGCATGAAACTCTCTGAAAAATAGGAGGAGCATGAAGCGGTGTCAAAAAAATGAAGAGCCTGAAAAGGTGTGAAAAATATGAAGAGCTTCAAAAGGTGTGAAATTCATGAGGATCATGAAAAGGTCTGAAAAATAGGAGAAGCATGAAATGCTGTGGAAAAAAATGAAGAGCCTGTAAAGGGGTGAAAAATATGAAGAGCTTCAAAAGGTGTCAAAAATATGAGGAGCATGAAACGGTCTGAAAAATAGGAGGAGCATGAAGCAGTGTTCAAAAACATGAAGAGCTGAAAACGTGTGAAAAATACGAAGAGCTTCAAAAGGTGTGAAATACATGAGGAGCATGTAACGGTCTGAAAAATAGGAGGAGCATGAAGCGGTGTTGAAAAACATGAAGAGTCTTAAAACGTGTGAAAAATATGAAGAGCTTAAAAAGGTGTGAAGTACATGAGGATCATGAAACGGTCTGAAAAATAGGAGGAGCATGAAACGGTGTTCAAAAACAGGAAGAGCCTGAAAATTTGTGAAAAATATGAAGAGCTTCAAAAGGTGTGAAAAATATGAGGAGCATGAAACAGTCTGAAAAATGGGAGGAGCATGAAGTGGTGTTGAAAAACATGAAGAGCCTGAAAAGTTGTGAAAAATATGAAGAGCTTCAAAAGGTGTCAAAATATGATGAGCATGAAACGGTCTGAAAAATAGCAGGAGCATGAAGTGGTGTTGAAAAACATGTAGAAACTGAAAAGGTGTAAAAAATATGAAAAGCTTCAAAAGGTGTCAAAAATATGAGAAGAATGAACGGTCTGAAGAATAGGAGGAGCATGAAACAGTCAGAAAAAGAGGAGGAGCAAGAAGTGGTGCTGAAAAACATGAAGAGCCTAAAAGTTGTGAAAAATATGAAAAGCTTCAAAAGATGTCACAAATATGAGGAGCATGAACGGTCTGAAAAATAGGAGGAGCATGAAGCTGTGTTGAAAAACATTAAGATCCTGAAAATGTGTGAAAAATATGAAGAGCTTCAAAAGGTATCAAAAATATGAGAAGCATGAAACGGTCTGAAAAATAGGAGGAGCATGAAGCGGTGTGGAAAAACATGAAGAGCTTGAAAAGGTGTGAAAAATATGAAGAGCTTCAAAAGGTGTCAAAAATATGAGGAGCCTGAAACGGTCTGAAAAATAGGTGGAGCATGAAGCGGTGTTGAAAAACATGAAGAGCCAGAAAAGGTGTGAAAAATATGAAGACCTTCAAAACGTGTGAATTACATGAGGAGCATGAAACTCTCTGAAAAATAGGAGGAGCATGAAGCGGTGTTCAAAAACATGAAGAGCCTGAAAAGGTGTGAAAATTATGAAGAGCTTCAAAAGGTGTCAAAAAAATGAGGAGCATGAAACGGTCTGAAAAATAGGAGGAGTATGAAGCTGTGTTCAAAAACATGACGAGCCTGAAAAGGTGTGAAAAATATGAAGAGCTTCAAAACGTGTCAAAAATATGAGGAGCATGAAACGGTCTGAAAAATAGAACGAGTATGAAGCGGTGTTCAAAAACATGAAGAGCCTGAAAAGTTGTGAAAAATATGAAGAGCTTCAAAAGGTGTGAAAAATATGAGTAGCATGAAACGGTCTGAAATATAGGAGCAGAATGAAGCAGTGTTGAAAAACATGAAGAGCCTGAAAAGTTGTGAAAAATATGAAGAGCTTCAAAAGGTGTCAAAAATATGAGGAGCCTGAAACGGTTTGAAAAATAGGTGGAGCATGAAACGGTGTTGAAAATCATGAAGAGCCTGAAAAGTTGTGAAAAATATGAAGAGCTTCAAAGGTGTGAAAAATACGAAGAGCTTCAAAGGTGTCAAAAATGAGATGCGCATGAAACGGTCTGAAAAATAAGAGAAGCATGAAGTTGTGTTGAAAAACATGAGGAGCCTGAAAAGATGTGAAAAATATGAAGAGCATGAACCGGTCTGAAAAATAGGAGGATCATGAAGCGGTGTTCAAAAACATGAAGAGCTTGAAAATGTGTGAAAATTATGAAGAGCTTCAAAAGGTGTCAAAAATATGAGGAGCATGAAACGGTCTGAAAAATAGGAGGAGCGTGAAACTGTGATCAAAATCTTGAAGAGCCTGAAAAGGTGTGAAAAATATGACGAGCTTCAAAAGGTGTGAAAAACATGAGGAGCATGAAACGGGCTGAAAACTAGGAGAAGCATGAAGTGGTGTTGAAAAACATGAGGAGCCTGAAAACTTGTGAAAAATATGAAGAGCTTCAAAAGGTGTCAAAAATGAGATGAGCATGAAACGGTCTGAAATATAGGCGGAGCATGAAGTGGTGTTGAAAAAAATGAAGAGCCTGAAAAGGTGTGAAAAATATGAAGAGCTTCAAAAGGTGTCAAAAATATGAGGAGCATGAAACGGTCTGAAAATAGGAGGAGCATGAAGCGGTGTTCAAAAACATGAAGTGCCTGAAAATGTCTGAAAAATATGAAGAGCTTGAAAATGTGTGAAATATATGAAGAGCTTCAAAAGGTGTCAAAAATGAGATGAGCATGAAACGGTGTGAAAAATAGGAGGAGCATGAAGCGGTTTTAAAAAAAATGAAGAGGCTGAAAAGGTGTGAAATATATGAAGAGCTTCAAGAGGTGTCAAAAATATGAAGAGCATGAAATGGTCTGAAAAATAGGAGGATCATGAAGCGGTGTTCAAAAACATGAAGAGCCTGAAAAGGTGTGAAAAATATGAAGAGCTTCAAAATATGTGAAAAATATGAGGAGCATGAAACGGTCTGAAAAATAGGAGAAGCATGAAATTGTGTTCAAAAACATGAAGAGCCTGAAAAGGTGTGAAAAATATGAAGAGCTTCAAAAGGTGTGAAATACATGAGGAGCATGAAACGGTCTGAAAAATAGGAGAAGCATGAAGTGTTGTTGAAAAACATGAAGAGCCTGAAAAGGAGTGAAAAATATGAAGAGCTTCAAAAGGTGTCAAACATATGAAGATCAAGAAACGGTCTGAAAAATAGGAGGATCATGAAGCAGTGCTCAAAAACATGAAGAGCCTGAAAATGTGTGAAAAATATTCAGAGCTTCAAAATGTGTCAAATATATGAGGAGCATGAAACCGTCTGAAAAATAGGAGGAGCATGAAACGGTGATTAAAAACATGAAGAGCCTGAAAAGGTGTGAAAAATATGAAGAGCTTCAAAACGTGTGAAATATATGAGGAGTATGAAACAGGCCGAAAAATAGGAGAAGCATGAAGTGGTGTGGAAAAACAAGAAGTGCCTAAAAAGTTGTGAGAAATATGAAGAGCTTCAAAAGATGTGAAATACATGAGGAGCATGAAACTCTCTGAAAAATAGGAGGAGCATGAAGCGGTGTCAAAAACATGAAGAGCCTGAAAAGGTGTGAAAAATATGAAGAGCTTCAAAAGGTGTGAAATTCATGAGGATCAGGAAAAGGTCTGAAAAATAGGAGAACCATGAAATGGTGTGGAAAAACATGAAGAGCCTGTAAAGGTGTGAAAAATATGAAGAGCTTCAAAAGGTGTCAAAAATATGAGGAGCTTGAAACGATCTGAAAAATAGGAGGAGCACGAAGCAGTGTTCAAAAACATGAAGAGCCTGAAATCGTGGAAAAATACGAAGAGCTTCAAAAGGTGTGAAATACATGAGTAGCATGAAACGGTCTGAAAAATAGGAGGAGCATGAAGCAGTGTTCAGAAACATGAAGAGCCTTAAAACGTGTGAAAAATATGAAGAGCTTCAAAAGGTGTGAAATACAGGAGGATCATGAAACGGTCTGAAAAATAGGAGGAGCATGAAACGGTGTTCAAAAACAGGAAGAGCCTGACAATTTGTGAAAAATATGAAGAGCTTCAAAAGGTGTCAAAAATATGAGCAGCATGAAACGGTCTGAAAAATAAGAGGAGCATGAAACGGTTTTCAAAAACATGAAAAGCCTGAAAAGGTGTGAAAAATATGAAGAGCCTCAAAACGTGTCAAAAATGAGATGAGCATGAAACTGTCTGAAAAATAGGAGTAGCATGAAGTGGTGTTGAAAAAAAAGAAGAGACTGTAAAGGTGTGAAATATATGAAGAGCTACTAACAGTGTCAAAAATATGAGGAGACTGAAAGCGTCTGAAAAATAGGAGGAGCATGAAGCTGTGTTGAAAAACATGAAGAGACTAAAAATGTTTGAAAAATATGAAGAGCTTCTAAAGGTGTGAAAAATATGAGGAGCATGAAATGGTCTGAAAAATGGGAGGAGCATGAAGTGGTGTTGAAAAACATGAAGAGCCTGAAGGTGTGAAAAATATGAAGAGCTTCAAAAGTTGTCAAAAATATGAGGAGCATGAAACGGTCTGAAAAATAGGAGGATCATGAAGCGGGGTTCAAAAACATGGAAAACATGAAAATGTGTGAAAAATATGAAGAGCTTCAAAAAGTGTCAAAAATATGAGGAGCAAGAAACGGTCTGAGAAATAGGAGGAGCATGAAGCAGTGTTCAAAAACATGAAGAGCCTGAAAAGGTGTGAAAAATATGAAGAGCTTCAAAAGGTGTGAAATACATGAGGAGCAAGAAACGGGCTGAAAAATAGGAGAAGCATGAAGTTGTGTGGAAAAACATGAAGAGCCTGAAAAGGTGTGAAAAATATGAAGAGCTTCAAAAGGTGTGAAATACATGAGGAGCATGAAACTCTCTGAAAAATAAGAGGAGCATGAAGCGGTGTTCAAAAACATGACGAGCATGAAAAGGTTGAAAAATATGAAGAGCTTCAAAAGGTGTCAAAAATATGAGGAGCATGAAACGGTCTGAAAAATAGGAGGAGTATGAAGCAGTGTTCAAAAACATGAAGAGCCTGAAAAGTTGTGAAAAATATGAAGAGCTTCAAAAGGTGTGAAAAATATGAGTAGCATGAAACAGTCTGAAATATAGGAGGAGAATGAAGCAGTGTTGAAAAACATGAAGAGCCTGAAAAGGTTTGAAAAATATGAAGAGCTTCAAAAGGTGTCAAAAATGAGATGAGCATGAAACGGTCTGAAAAATAAGAGGAGCATGAAGCGCTGTTCAAAAACATGAAGAGCCTGAAAAGTTGTGAGAAATATGAAGAGCTTCAAAAGGTATCAAAAATGAGATGAGCATGAAACGGTCTGAAAAATAGGAGGAGTATGAAGCGGTGTTGAAAAACATGAAGAGCCTAAAAAGTTGTGAAAAATATGAAACGCTTCAAAAGGGGTCAAAAATGAGATGAGCATGAAACGGTCTGAAAAATCGGAGGATCAAGAAACGGTGTTGAAAAACATGAAGAGCCTGAAAACGTGTGAAAAATATGAAGAGCGACAAAAGTGTCATAAATGAGATGAGCATGAAACGGTCTGAAAAATAGGAGGAGCGAGAAGCGGTGTTCAAAAACATGATGAGCCTGAAAAGGTGTGAAAAATATGAAGAGCTTCAAAAGGTGTCAAAAATATGAGCAGCATGAAACGGTCTGAAAAATAGGAGAAGCATTAAGCGGTGTTCAAAAACATGAATCGCCTGAAAAGTTGTGAAAAATATGAAGAGCTTCAAACGGTGGCAAAAATATGAGGAGCCTGAAACGGTCTGAAAAATAGGAGGAGCATGAAGTGGTGTTGAAAAACATGAAGAGACTGAAAAGGTGTGAAAATTATGAAGAGCTTCAAAAGGTGTGAAATACATGAAGAGCATTAAACGGTCTGAAAAATAGGAGGAGCATGAAGCGATGTTCAAAAACATAAAGAGCCTGAAAAGGTGTGAAAAATATAAAGAGCTTCAAAAGGTGTGAAAAATATGAGGAGCATGAAACGGTCTGAAAAATAGAAGCAGCATGAAACGGTGTTGAAAAAAATGAAGAGCCTGAAAACGTGTGAAAAATATGAAGAGCTTCAAAAGGTGTTAAAAATGAGATGAGCATGAAACGGTCTGAAAAATAGGAGGATCAAGAAACCGTGTTGAAAAACATGAAGAGCCTGAATACGTGTAAAATATGAAGAGCTACAAAAGGTGTCAAAAATGAGATGAGCATGAAACGGTCTGAAAAATAAGAGGAGCGAGAAGCGGTGTTCAAAAACATGATGAGCCTGAAAAGGTGTGAAAAATATGAAGAGCTTCAAAAGGTGTCAAAAATATGAGGAGCATGAAACGGTCTGAAAAATAGGAGGAGTATGAAGCAGTGTTCAAAAACATGAAGAGCCTGAAAAGTTGTGAAAAATATGAAGAGCTTCAAAAGGTGTGAAAAATATGAGTAGCATGAAACGGTCTGAAATATAGGAGGAGAATGAAGCAGTGTTGAAAACCATGAAGAGCCTGAAAAGGTGTGAAAAATATGAAGAGCTTCAAAAGGTGTCAAAAATGAGATGAGCATGAAACGGTCTGAAAAATAAGAGGAGCATGAAGCGCTGTTCAAAAACATGAAGAGCCTGAAAAGTTGTGAGAAATATGAAGAGCTTCAAAAGGTATCAAAAATGAGATGAGCATGAAACGGTCTGAAAAATAAGAGGAGTATGAAGCGGTGTTGAAAAACATGAAGAGCCTAAAAAGTTGTGAAAAATATGAAACGCTTCAAAAGGGGTCAAAAATGAGATGAGCATGAAACGGTCTGAAAAATAGGAGGATCAAGAAATGGTGTTGAAAAACATGAAGAGCCTGAAAACGTGTGAAAAATATGAAGAGCGACAAAAGTGTCATAAATGAGATGAGCATGAAACGGTCTGAAAAATAGGAGGAGCATGAAGCTGTGTCAAAAACATGAAAAGCCTGAAAAGGTGTGAAAAATATGAAGAGCCTCAAAAGGTGTCAAAAATGAGATGAGCATGAAACGATCTGAAAAATAGGAGGAACATGAAGTGGTGTTGAAAAAAAATAATAGACTGAAAAGGTGTGAAATATATGAAGAGCTTAAAAAGGTGTCAAAAATATGAGGAGAATGAAAGGGTCTGAAAAATAGGAGGAGCATGAAGCTGTGTTGAAAGACATGAAGAGCCTGAAAAGGTGTGAAAAATATGAAGAGCTTCAAAAGGTGTGAAATACATGAGGAGCATGAAACAGGCCGAAAAATAGGAGAAGCATGAAGTGGTGTGGAAAAACATGAAGAGCCTAAAAAGTTGTGAGAAATATGAAGAGCTTCAAAAGTTGTGAAATACATGAGGAGCATGAAAATCTCTGAAAAATAGGAGGAGCATGAAGCGGTGTCGAAAACATGAAGAGCCTAAAAAGTTGTGAGAAATATGAAGAGCTTCAAAAGGTATCAAAAATGAGATGAGCATGAAACGGTCTGAAAAATAGGAGGAGTATGAAGCGGTGTTGAAAAACATGAAGAGCCTAAAAAGTTGTTAAAAATATGAAAAGCTTCAAAAGGGGTCAAAAATGAGATGAGCATGAAACGGTCTGAAAAATAGGAGGATCATGTAACGGTGTTGAAAAACATGAAGAGCCTGAAAAGGTGTGAAAAATATGAGGAGCTTCAAAAGGTGTGAAAAATAAGAGGAGCCTGAAACGGTCTGAAAAATAGGAGTAGCATGAAGCTGTGTTCAAAAACATGAAGAGCCTGAAAAGGTGTGAAAAATATGAGGAGGATGAAACGGTCTGAAAATTAGGAGGAGCATGAAGCGGTGTTCCAAAAAAAAAGAGCCTGAAAAGGTGTTAAAAATATGAAGTGCTTCAAAAGGTGTAAAAAATATGAGGAGCATGAAACGGTCTGAAATAGAGAAGCAGCATGAAACGGTGTTGAAAAACATGAAGGACCTCAAATGTGTGAAAAATATGAAGAGCTTCAAAAGGTGTCAAAAATATGAGGAGCATGAAACGGTCTGAAAAATAGGAGGATCATGAAGCGGGGTTCAAAAACATGGAAAACCTGAAAAGGTGTGAAAAATATGAAGAGCTTCAAAAAGTGTCAAAAATATGAGGAGCAAGAAACGGTCGGAAAAATAGGAGGAGCATGAAGCGGTGTTCACAAACATGAAGAGCCAGAAAAGTTGTGAAAAATTTGAAGAGCTTCAAAAGGTGGGAAAAATATGAAGAGCTTCAAAGGTGTCAAAAATGAGATGCGCATGAAACGGTCCGAAAAATAGGAGAAGCATGAAGTGGTGTGGAAAAACATGAAGAGCCTAAAAAGTTGTGAGAAATATGAAGAGCTTCAAAAGTTGTCAAAAATGAGATGAGCATGAAACGGTCTGAAAAATAGGAGGAATATGAAGCGGTGTTGAAAAATATGAAGAGCCTAAAAAGTTGTGAAAAATATGAAAAGCTTCAAAAGTGGTCAAAAATGAGATGAGCATGAAACGGTCTGAAAAATAGTGGGATCATGTAACGGTGTTGAAAAACATGAAAAGCCTGAAAAGGTGTGAAAAATATGAGGAGCTTCAAAACGTGTGAAAAATATGAGGAGCATGAAACGGTCTGAAAAATAGGAGTAGCATGAAGCTGTGTTCAAAAACATGAAGAGCCTGAAAAGGTGTG
The DNA here is from genome assembly GCF_033118175.1 of Dama dama. Lineage (NCBI taxonomy): Eukaryota > Metazoa > Chordata > Mammalia > Artiodactyla > Cervidae > Dama > Dama dama. Next base: position 95,941,412 of record NC_083699.1, on the reverse strand, counting down.
AAAAATTTGAAGAGCTTCAAAAGGTGTGAAATACATGAGGAGCATGAAACGGTCTGAAAAATATGAAGAGATCCAATAGTTGTCAAAAATATGAGGAGCATTAAATGGTGTTCAGAAACATGAGAGCCTGAAAAGTTGTTAAAAATATGAAGAGCTTCAAAAGTTGTCAAAAATATGCGGAGCATGAAACGGTCTGAAAATTAGGAGGAGCATGAACTGGTGTTCAAAAACATGAATAGCCTTAAAAGGTGTGAAAAATATGAATAGCTTTAAACGTGTGAAAACTATGAGGAGCATGAAACCGTCTGAAAAATAGGAGGAGCATGGCACCGTGTTGAAAAACATGAAGAGCCTTAAAATGTGTGAAAAATATGAAGAGCTTTAAAGGTGTGAAAAATATGAGGAGCATGAAACCGTCTGAAAAATAGGAGGAGCATGACACGGTGTTGAAAAACATGAAGAGCATGAAAAGGTGTGAAAAATATGAAGAGATTCAAAAGCTGTCAAAAATATGCGGAGCCTGAAACGGTCTGAAAAATAGGAGGAGCATGAAGTGGGGTTGAAAAAGATGAAGAGCCTGAAAAGGTGTGAAAAATACGAAGAGCTTCAAAAGGAGTCAAAAATATGAGGAGCATGAAAAGGTCTGAAAAATAGGAGGAGCATGAAGCGGTGTTGAAAAACATGAAGAGCCTGAAAAGGTGTGAAAAATATGAAGAGCTTAAAAATGTGTCAAAAATATCAGGAGCATGAAATGATCTGAAAAATAGGAGGAACATGAAACGGTCTGAAAAATAGGAGGAGCATGAAGTGGTGTTCAAAAACATGAAGTGCCTGAAAAGGTGTGAAATATATGAAGAGCTTCAAAAGGTGTCAAAAATATGAGGAGCATGAAACGGTCTGAAAAATAGGAGGAGCATGAAGCGGTGTTTAAAATCATGAAGTGCCTGAAAAGGTGTGAAATATATGAAGAGCTTCATATTGTGTCAAATATCAGGAGCATGAAACGGTCACAAAAATAGGAGGAGCATGAAGCCGTGTTGAAAAACATGAAGAGCCTGAAAAGGTGAGAAAAATATGAAGAGTTTCAAAAGGTGTCAAAATATGAGGAGCATTAAACGGTCTGAAAAATAGGAGGAGGATGAAACGGTCTGAAAAATAGGAGGAGCATGAATCGGTGTTGAAAAACATGAAGATGCTGAAAAGGTGTGAAAAATATGAAGAGCTTCAAAAGGTGTCAAAAATATGAGGAGCATGAAACGGTCTGAAAAATAGGAGGAGCATGAATCGGTGTTGAAAAAAATGCAGAGCATGAAAAGGTGTGAAAAATATGAAGAGCTTCAAAAGGTGTCAAATATATGAGGAGCATGAAACGGTCTAAAAAATAGAGGGGAATGAAGCGCTGTTGAAAAACATGAAGAGCATTAAAAGGTGTGAAAAATATGAAGAGTTTCAAAAGGTGTCAAAATATGAGGAGCATTAAACGGTCTGAAAAATAGGAGGAGCATGAAACGGTCTGAAAAATAGGAGGAGCAAGAATCGGTGTTGAAATACATGAAGATCCTGAAAAGATGTGAAAAATATGAAGAGCTTCAAAAGGTGTCAAAAATATGAGGAGCATGAAACGGTCTGAAAAATAGGAGGAGCATGAATCGGTGTTCAAAAACATGAAGAGCATGAAAAGGTGTGAAAAATATGAAGAGCTTCAAAAGGTGTCAAAATATGAGGAGCACGAAATTCTGAAAAATAGGAGGAGCATGAAACGGTCTGAAAAATAGGAGGAGCATGAATCGGTGTTGAAAACAAGAAGAGACTGAAAACGTGTGAAAAATATGAAGAGCTGCAAAAGGTGTGAAAAATATGAGGAGCATGGAACGTTCTGAAAAATAGGAGGAGCATGAAATGATGTTCAAAAACCTGAAAAGCCTGAAAAGGTGTGAAATATATGAAGAGCTTCAAAAGGTTTCAAAAATATGAGGAGGATGAAACGGTCTGAAAAAATCGGAGGAACATGAAACGGTGTTCCAAATCGTGAAGAGCCTGAAAAGGTGTGAAAAATATGAAGAGCTTCAAAAGATGTGAAAAATATGAAGAGCTTCAAAAGATGTCAAAAATGAAATGAGCATGAAACCGTCTGAAAAATAGGAGGAGCATGAATAGGTGTTCTAAAACATGAAGAGCCTGAACAGGTGTGAAACATATGAATAGCTTCCAAAGGTGTCAAAAATGAAATGAGAATGAAACGGTCTGAAAAATAGGAGGAGCATGAAGCGGTGTTCAAAAATATGAAGAGTCTGAAAAGGTGTGAAATATATGAAGAGCTTCAAAATGTGTCAAAAATGAGATGAGCATGAAACGGTCTGAAAAATCGGAGGAGCATGAAGTGGTGTTGAAAACATGAAGAGCCTAAAAAAGTGTGAAATATATGAAGAGATTCAAAAGGTGTCAAAAATATGAGGAGCATGAAACAGTCAGAAAAATATGAGCATCATGAAGCGGTGTTAAAAAACATGAAGAGCTTGAAATGTGTGAAAAATATGAAGAGCTTCAAAAGGTGTGAAAAATATGAAGAGCTTCAAAAGCTGACAAAAATGAGCTGAGCATGAAACGGACTGAAAAATAGAAGAAGCATGAAGTGGTGTTGAAAACATGAAGAGCCTGAATACGTGTGAAAAATATGATGAGCTTCAAAAGGTGTCAAAAATACAAGGAGCATGAAACGGTCTGAAAAACAGGAGGATCATGAAGCGGTGTTGAAAAAAATGAAGAGCCCGAAAGGTGTGAAATATGAAGAGCTTCAAAAGGTGTCAAAAATGTGAGGAGCATGAAACGGTCTGAAAAATAGGAGGAGCATGAAACGGTGTTCCAAAAGATGAAGAGCCTGAAAAGGGTGTACAAAATATGAAGAGCTTCAAAAGGTGTCAAAAATATGAGGAGCATGAAACTGTCTGAAAAATCGGAGGAGCATGGAACGGTGTTCAAAACATGAAGAGCCTGAAAAGGTGTGAAAAATATGAAGAGTTTCAAAAGGTGTCAAAATATGAGGAGCATTAAACGGTCTGAAAAATAGGAGGAGCATGAATCGGTGTTGAAAAACATGAAGATCCTGAAAAGGTGTGAAAAATATGAAGAGCTTCAAAAGGTGTCAAAAATATGAGGAGCATGAAACGGTCTGAAAAATAGGAGGAGCATGAATCGGTGTTCAAAAACATGAAGAGCGTGAAAAGGTGTGAAAAATATGAAGAGTTTCAAAAGCTGTCAAAACTATGAGGAGCATGAAACGGCCTGAAAAATAGGAGGAGCATGAAACGGTCTGAAAAATAGGAGGAGCATGAAGCGGTGTTGAAAAACCTGAAGAGCCTGAAAAGGCGTGAAATATAATAAGAGCTTCAAAAGGTGTCAAAAATATGAGGAGCATGAAACGGTCTGAAAAATAGGAGGAGCATGAAGCGGTGTTGAAAAACATGAATAGCCTGACAAGGTGTGAAATGTATGAAGAGCTACAAAAGGTGTCAAAACTATGATGAGCCTGAAACGGTCTAAAAAATAGGAGGAGCATGAATGGGTGTTGAAAACATGAAGAGCATGAAAAGGTGTGAAAAATATGAAGAGCTTCAAATGGAGTCAAAAATATGAGGAGCATGAAACGGTCTGAAAAATAGGAAGAACATGAAGTGGTGTTCAGAAACATGAAGAGCCTGAAAAGGTGTGAAATATATGAAGAGCTCCAAAAAGTGTCAAAAATAGGAGGAGCAGGAAACGGTCTGAAAAATAGGAGGAGATTGAAGCAGTGTTGAAAAACCTGAAGACCCTGAAAAGGTGTGAAATATATGATGAGCTTCAAAAGGTGTCAAAAATAGGAGGAGCATGAGATGGTATGAAAAATAGGAGGAGCATGAAGCCGTGTTCAAAAACATGAAGAGCCTGAAAAGGTGTGAATAATATGAAGAGCTTCAAAAGGTGTCAAAATATGGGGAGCACGAAATTCTGAAAAATAGGAGGAGCATGAAACGGTCTGAAAAATAGGAGGAGCATGAATCGGTGTTGAAAACATGAAGAGCATGAAAAGGTGTGAAAAAACTGAAGACTTTCAAAAGGTGTCAAAAATATGAGGAGCATGAAATTGTCTGAAAAATAGGAGGAGCATGAAGTGGTGTTCAAAAACATGAAGAGCCTGAAAATGTGTGAAAAATACGTAGAACTTCAAAAGGTGTGAAAAATATGAGGAGCATGAAACGGTCTGAAAAATAGGAGGAGCATGAAGCGGTGTTCAAAAACATGAAGAGCCTGAAAAAGTGTGAAAAATATGAAGAGCTTCAAAAGGTGTGAAAAATATGAGGAGCATGAAACGGTCTGAAAAAAAGGAGGAGCATGAAGCGGTGTTGAAAAACATGAAGAGCCTGAAAAGGTGTGAAAAATATGAAGAGCTTCAAAAGGTGTCAAAAATATGAGGAGCATTAAACTGCCTGAAAAATAGGAGGAGCATGAAACGGTCTGAAAAATAGCAGGAGCATGAATCGGTGTTGAAAAACATGAAGAGCATGAAAATGTGTGAAAAATATGAAGAGCTTCAAAAGGTGTCAAATATATGAGGAGCATGAAACGGTCTGAAAAAAGGGAGGACCATGAAGCGGTGTTCAAAAACATGAAGAGCCTGAAAAGGTTTGCAAAATATGAAGAGCTTCAAAAGGTGTCAAAAATATGAGGAGCATGAAACGATCTGAAAAAAGGGAGGACCATGAAGCGGTGTTCAAAAACATGAAGAGCCTGAAAAGGTGTGAAAAATATGAAGAGCTTCAAAAGGTGTGAAAAATATGAAGACCTTCAAAAGGTGTCAAAAATTAGATTAGCATGAAAGGGTCTGAAAAATAGGAGGAGCATGAAGTGATGTTGAAAAACATGAAGAGCCAGAGAAGGTGTGAAATATATGAAGAGCTTCAAAAGGTGTGAAAAATATGAAGAGTTTCAAAAGGTGTCAAAAATGAGATGAGCATGAAACGATCTGAAAAATAGGAGGAGCATGAAGTGGTATTCAAAAACCTGAAGAGCCTGAAAAGGTGTGAAAAATATGAACATCTTCCAAACGGGTCAAAAATATAAGGAGCATGAAACGGTCTGAAAAATAGGAGGAGCATCAAGCGGTGTTCAAAAATATGAAGAGCCTGAAAAGGTGTGAAAAATATGAAGAGCTTCAAAAGGTGTGAAAAATATGAAGAACTTCAAAAGGTGTGAAATACATGAGGAACATTAAACGGTCTGAAAAGTAGGAGGAGCATGAAAAGGTGTTGAAAAACATGAAGAGCCTGAGAAAGGTGTGAAAAATATGAAGAGCTTCAAAAGGTGTGAAAAATATGAGGTGCATGAAACGGTCTGAAAAATATGAGGAGCATGAAGCGGTCTGAAAAAGAGGAGGAGCATGAAGCGGAGTTGAAAAACATGAGGAGCCTGAAAAGGTGTGAAAAATATGAAGAGCTTCAAAAGGTGTCAAAAATGAGATGAGCATGAAACGGTCTGAAAAATAGAAGCAGCATGAAAATGTGTTCAAAAACATGAAGAGCCTGAAAAGGTGTGAAAAATATTAAGAGCTCAAAAGGTGTGAAAAATATGAGGAGCATTAAACGGTCTGAGAAATAAAAGAAGCATGAAACGTTGGAAAAACATGAAGAGCCTGAAAAGGTGTGAAAAATATGAAAAGCTTCAAAATGTGTGAAATACATGAGGAGCATTAAACGGTCTGAAAAATAAAAGCAGCATGAAACGGTGTTGAAAAACATGAAGAGCCTGAAAAGGTGTGAAAAATATGAAGAGCTTCAAAAGGTGTCAAAAATGAAATGAGCTTGAAACGGTCTGAAAAATAGGAGTAGCATGAAAATGTGTTCAAAAACATGAAGAGCCTGAAAAGGTGTGAAAAATATTAAGAGCTCAAAAGGTGTGAAAAATATGAGGAGCATTAAATGGTCTGAAAAATAAAAGCAGCATGAAACGGTGTTGAAAAACATGAAGAGCCTGAAAAGGTGTGAAAAATATGAAGAGCTTCAAAAGGTGTGAAAATTATGAGGAGCATGAAACGGTTTAAAAAATAGGAGGAGCATGAAATGGTGTTCAAAAACATGAAGAGCATGAAAAGGTGTGAAAAATATGAAGAGCTTCAAAAGGTGTCAAAAGCATGAGGACCATGAAACGGTCTGAAAAATAGGAGGAGCATGAAGCGGTGTTGAAAAACATGAAGAGCCTGAAAAGGTGTGAAATATATGAAGAGCTTCAAAAAGTGTAAAAAATATGAGGAGCTTGAAACGGTCTGAAAAATAAGAGGATCTGGTTTCCTCAGTGTGTATGCCCAGAAGTGGAATTGCTGGGTCATACAGCAGTTCTATTTCCAGTTTTTTAAGAAATCTCCACACTGTTTTCCATAGGGGCTGTACTAGTGTGCATTCCCACCAACAGTGTAAGAGGGTTCCCTTTTCTCCACACCATCTCCAGCATTTATTGCTTGTAGACTTTTGGATAGCAGCCATCCTGACTGGCATATAATGGTACCTCATTGTGGTTTTGATTTGCATTTCTCTAATAATGAGTGATGTTGAGCATCTTTTCATGTGTTTGTTATCCATCTGTATGTCTTCTTTGGAGAAATGTCTGTTTAGTTCTTTGGCTCATTTTTTATTGGGTCATTTATTTTTCTGGAATTGAGCTGCAGGATTTGCTTGTATATTTTTGAGATTAATCCTTTGTCTGTTTCTTCATTTGCTATTATTTTCTCCCAATTTGAGGGCTGTCTTTTCACCTTACTTATAGTTTCCTTTGTAGTGCAAAAGCTTTTAAGTTTCATTAGGTCCCATTTGTTTAGTTTTGCTTTTATTTCCAATATTCTGGGAGGTGGGTCATAGAGGATCTTGCTTTGATTTATGTCGGAGAGTGTTTTGCCTATGTTCTCCTCTAGGAGTTTTATAGTTTCTGGTCTTACATTTAGATCTTTAATCCATTTTGAGTTTATTTTTGTGTATGGTGTTAGAAAGTGTTCTATTTTCATTCTTTTACAAGTGGTTGACTAATTTTCCCAGCACCACTTGTTAAAGAGGTTGTCTTTTTTCCATTGTATATCTTTGCCTCCTTTGTCAAAGATAAGGTGTCCATAGGTTCATCTGAAAGAGACACGTGCACCCCAATGTTCATCGCAGCACTGTTTATAATAGCCAGGACATGGAAGCAACCTAGATGCCCGTCAGCAGATGAATGGATAAGAAAGCTGTGGTACATATACACCATGGAATATTACTCAGCCATTAAAAAATTCATTTGAATCAGTCCTAATGAGATGGATGAAGCTGGAGCCCATTATACAGAGTGAAGTAAGCCAGAAAGATAAAGAACATTAGAGCATGCTGACACATGTATATGGAATTTAGAAAGGTGATAATGATAACCCTATATGCAGAACAGAAAAAGAGACACAGAAATACAGAACAGACTTTTGAACTTTGTGGGAGAATGTGAGGGTGGGATATTTCAAAAGAACAGCATGTATGCTATCTATGGTGAAACAGATCACCAGCCCAGGTAGGATGCACGAGACAAGTGCTCCGGCTTGGTGCACTGGGAAGACGGAGAGGAATCGGGTGGAGAGGGAGGTGGGAGGGGGGATTGGGATTGGGAATACATGTAAATCCATGGCTGATTCATATCAATGTATGACAAAACCGACTGGGAAAAAAAAATAAAAATAATAAAAAAAAATTTAAAAAAAATAACAATAAAAAAAAAAAATAAGAGGAGCATGAAATGGTGTTCAAAAACATGAAGAGCCTGAAAAGGTGTGGAAATTATGAAGAGCTTCAAAAGGTGTCAAATATATGAGGAGCATAAAACAGTCTGAAACATAGGAGGAGCATGAAGCGGTGTTGAAAAACATGAAGAGCCTGAAAAGGTGTGAAAAATATGAAGAGCTTCAAAAGGTGTCAAAAATATGAGGACCATGAAACGGGCTGAAAAATAGGAGGAGCATGAAATGTTGTTCAAAAACATGAAGACCTGAAAAGGTGTGAAAAATATGAAGAGCTTCAAAAGGTGCCAAAAATATGAGGAGCATCAAACGGCCTGAAAAAAGGAGGAGCATGAAGTGGTGTTGAAAAACATGAAGAGCCTGAAAAGTTGTGAAAAATATGAAGAGCTTCAAAAGGTGTCAAAATATGAGAAGCAGGAAACGGTCTGAAAAATAGGAGGAGCATGAAGCGGTGTTGAAAAACATGAAGAGTCTGAAAAGGTGTGAAAAATATGAAGGGCTTCAAAAGGTGTCAAAACTATGAGGAGCATGAAACGGTCTGAAAAATAGGAGGAGCATGAAAATGTGTTCAAATGCATGAAGAGCCTGAAAAGGTGTGGAAAATATGAACAGCTTCAAAAGGTGTAAAATACATGAGGAACATGATACGGTCTGAAAAATAGGAGGAGCATGAAGCTCTGTTCAAAAACATGAAGAGCCTGAAAAGATGTGAAAAATATGCTAAGCTTCAAAAGTTGTCAAAAATATGAGGAGCATGAAACATTCTGAAAAATAGTAGGATGATGAAGCGTTGTTCAAAATCATGAAGAGGCTGAAAAGGTGTGAAAAATATGAAGAGCTTCAAAACGTGTGAAATACATGAGGAGCATGAAACGGTCTGAAAAATAGGAGGAGCATCAGGCGGTGTTCAAAAATATGAAGAGCCTGAAAAGGTGTGAAAAATATGAAGAGCTTCAAAAGGTGTGAAAAATAGGAGGAGCATGAAAAAGGCTGAAAAATAGGAGGGGCATGAAGCGGTGTTCAAAAACATGAAGAGCCTGAAAAGTTGTGAAAAATATGAAGAGCTTCAATAAATGTCAAAAATATGAGGAGCATTAAACGGTCTGAAAAAAGGGAGGAGCATGAAGCGGTATTCAAAAACATGAAGAGCCTGAAAAGGTTTGCAAAATATGAAGAGCTTCAAAAGGTGTCAAAAATATGAGGAGCATGAAACGGTCTGAAAAAAGGGAGGACCATGAAGCGGTGTTCAAAAACATGAAGAGCCTGAAAAGGTGTGAAAAATATGAAGAGCTTCAAAAGGTGTGAAAAATATGAAGACCTTCAAAAGGTGTCAAAAATTAGATTAGCATGAAAGGGTCTGAAAAATAGGAGGAGCATGAAGTGATGTTTAAAAACATGAAGAGCCAGAGAAGGTGTGAAATATATGAAGAGCTTCAAAAGGTGTGAAAAATATGAAGAGTTTCAAAAGGTGTCAAAAATGAGATGAGCATGAAACGATCTGAAAATTAGGAGGAGCATGAAGTGGTATTCAAAAACCTGAAGAGCCTGAAAAGGTGTGAAAAATATGAACAGCTTCCAAACGGGTCAAAAATATAAGGAGCATGAAACGGTCTGAAAAATAGGAGGAGCATCAAGCGGTGTTCAAAAATATGAAGAGCCTGAAAAGGTGTGAAAAATATGAAGAGCTTCAAAAGGTGTGAAAAATATGAAGAACTTCAAAAGGTGTGAAATACATGAGGAACATTAAACGGTCTGAAAAGTAGGAGGAGCATGAAGAGGTGTTGAAAAACATGAAGAGCCTGAGAAAGGTGTGAAAAATATGAAGAGCTTCAAAAGGTGTGAAAAATATGAGGTGCATGAAACGGTCTGAAAAATATGAGGAGCATGAAGCGGTCTGAAAAAGAGGAGGAGCATGAAGCGGAGTTGAAAAACATGAGGAGCCTGAAAAGGTGTGAAAAATATGAAGAGCTTCAAAAGGTGTCAAAAATGAGATGAGCATGAAACGGTCTGAAAAATAGAAGCAGCATGAAAATGTGTTCAAAAACATGAAGAGCCTGAAAAGGTGTGAAAAATATTAAGAGCTCAAAAGGTGTGAAAAATATGAGGAGCATTAAACGGTCTGAGAAATAAAAGAAGCATGAAACGTTGGAAAAACATGAAGAGCCTGAAAAGGTGTGAAAAATATGAAAAGCTTCAAAATGTGTGAAATACATGAGGAGCATTAAACGGTCTGAAAAATAAAAGCAGCATGAAACGGTGTTGAAAAACATGAAGAGCCTGAAAAGGTGTGAAAAATATGAAGAGCTTCAAAAGGTGTCAAAAATGAAATGAGCTTGAAACGGTCTGAAAAATAGGAGTAGCATGAAAATGTGTTCAAAAACATGAAGAGCCTGAAAAGGTGTGAAAAATATTAAGAGCTCAAAAGGTGTGAAAAATATGAGGAGCATTAAATGGTCTGAAAAATAAAAGCAGCATGAAACGGTGTTGAAAAACATGAAGAGCCTGAAAAGGTGTGAAAAATATGAAGAGCTTCAAAAGGTGTGAAAATTATGAGGAGCATGAAACGGTTTAAAAAATAGGAGGAGCATGAAATGGTGTTCAAAAACATGAAGAGCATGAAAAGGTGTGAAAAATATGAAGAGCTTCAAAAGGTGTCAAAAGCATGAGGACCATGAAACGGTCTGAAAAATAGGAGGAGCATGAAGCGGTGTTGAAAAACATGAAGAGCCTGAAAAGGTGTGAAATATATGAAGAGCTTCAAAAAGTGTAAAAAATATGAGGAGCTTGAAACGGTCTGAAAAATAAGAGGATCTGGTTTCCTCAGTGTGTATGCCCAGAAGTGGAATTGCTGGGTCATACGGCAGTTCTATTTCCAGTTTTTTAAGAAATCTCCACACTGTTTTCCATAGGGGCTGTACTAGTGTGCATTCCCACCAACAGTGTAAGAGGGTTCCCTTTTCTCCACACCATCTCCAGCATTTATTGCTTGTAGACTTTTGGATAGCAGCCATCCTGACTGGCATATAATGGTACCTCATTGTGGTTTTGATTTGCATTTCTCTAATAATGAGTGATGTTGAGCATCTTTTCATGTGTTTGTTATCCATCTGTATGTCTTCTTTGGAGAAATGTCTGTTTAGTTCTTTGGCTCATTTTTTATTGGGTCATTTATTTTTCTGGAATTGAGCTGCAGGATTTGCTTGTATATTTTTGAGATTAATCCTTTGTCTGTTTCTTCATTTGCTATTATTTTCTCCCAATTTGAGGGCTGTCTTTTCACCTTACTTATAGTTTCCTTTGTAGTGCAAAAGCTTTTAAGTTTCATTAGGTCCCATTTGTTTAGTTTTGCTTTTATTTCCAATATTCTGGGAGGTGGGTCATAGAGGATCTTGCTTTGATTTATGTCGGAGAGTGTTTTGCCTATGTTCTCCTCTAGGAGTTTTATAGTTTCTGGTCTTACATTTAGATCTTTAATCCATTTTGAGTTTATTTTTGTGTATGGTGTTAGAAAGTGTTCTATTTTCATTCTTTTACAAGTGGTTGACTAATTTTCCCAGCACCACTTGTTAAAGAGGTTGTCTTTTTTCCATTGTATATCTTTGCCTCCTTTGTCAAAGATAAGGTGTCCATAGGTTCATCTGAAAGAGACACGTGCACCCCAATGTTCATCGCAGCACTGTTTATAATAGCCAGGACATGGAAGCAACCTAGATGCCCGTCAGCAGATGAATGGATAAGAAAGCTGTGGTACATATACACCATGGAATATTACTCAGCCATTAAAAAATTCATTTGAATCAGTCCTAATGAGATGGATGAAGCTGGAGCCCATTATACAGAGTGAAGTAAGCCAGAAAGATAAAGAACATTAGAGCATGCTGACACATGTATATGGAATTTAGAAAGGTGATAATGATAACCCTATATGCAGAACAGAAAAAGAGACACAGAAATACAGAACAGACTTTTGAACTTTGTGGGAGAATGTGAGGGTGGGATATTTCAAAAGAACAGCATGTATGCTATCTATGGTGAAACAGATCACCAGCCCAGGTAGGATGCACGAGACAAGTGCTCCGGCTTGGTGCACTGGGAAGATGGAGAGGAATCGGGTGGAGAGGGAGGTGGGAGGGGGGAATGGGATTGGGAATACATGTAAATCCATGGCTGATTCATATCAATGTATGACAAAACCGACTGGGAAAAAAAAATAAAAATAATAAAAAAAAATTTAAAAAAAATAACAATAAAAAAAAAAAAATAAGAGGAGCATGAAATGGTGTTCAAAAACATGAAGAGCCTGAAAAGGTGTGGAAATTATGAAGAGCTTCAAAAGGTGTCAAATATATGAGGAGCATAAAACAGTCTGAAACATAGGAGGAGCATGAAGCGGTGTTGAAAAACATGAAGAGCCTGAAAAGGTGTGAAAAATATGAAGAGCTTCAAAAGGTGTCAAAAATATGAGGACCATGAAACGGGCTGAAAAATAGGAGGAGCATGAAATGTTGTTCAAAAACATGAAGACCTGAAAAGGTGTGAAAAATATGAAGAGCTTCAAAAGGTGCCAAAAATATGAGGAGCATCAAACGGCCTGAAAAAAGGAGGAGCATGAAGTGGTGTTGAAAAACATGAAGAGCCTGAAAAGTTGTGAAAAATATGAAGAGCTTCAAAAGGTGTCAAAATATGAGAAGCAGGAAACGGTCTGAAAAATAGGAGGAGCATGAAGCGGTGTTGAAAAACATGAAGAGTCTGAAAAGGTGTGAAAAATATGAAGAGCTTCAAAAGGTGTCAAAACTATGAGGAGCATGAAACGGTCTGAAAAATAGGAGGAGCATGAAAATGTGTTCAAATGCATGAAGAGCCTGAAAAGGTGTGGAAAATATGAACAGCTTCAAAAGGTGTAAAATACATGAGGAACATGATACGGTCTGAAAAATAGGAGGAGCATGAAGCTCTGTTCAAAAACATGAAGAGCCTGAAAAGATGTGAAAAATATGCTAAGCTTCAAAAGTTGTCAAAAATATGAGGAGCATGAAACATTCTGAAAAATAGTAGGATGATGAAGCGTTGTTCAAAATCATGAAGAGGCTGAAAAGGTGTGAAAAATATGAAGAGCTTCAAAACGTGTGAAATACATGAGGAGCATGAAACGGTCTGAAAAATAGGAGGAGCATCAGGCGGTGTTCAAAAATATGAAGATTCTGAAAAGGTGTGAAAAATATGAAGAGCTTCAAAAGGTGTGAAAAATAGGAGGAGCATGAAAAAGGCTGAAAAATAGGAGGAGCATGAAGCGGTGTTCAAAAACATGAAGAGCCTGAAAAGTTGTGAAAAATATGAAGAGCTTCAATAAATGTCAAAAATATGAGGAGCATTAAACGGTCTGAAAAAAGGGAGGAGCATGAAGCGGTATTCAAAAACATGAAGAGCCTGAAAAGGTTTGCAAAATATGAAGAGCTTCAAAAGGTGTCAAAAATATGAGGAGCATGAAACGGTCTGAAAAAAGGGAGGACCATGAAGCGGTGTTCAAAAACATGAAGAGCCTGAAAAGCTGTGAAAAATATGAAGAGCTTCAAAAGGTGTGAAAAATATGAAGACCTTCAAAAGGTGTCAAAAATTAGATTAGCATGAAAGGGTCTGAAAAATAGGAGGAGCATGAAGTGATGTTGAAAAACATGAAGAGCCAGAGAAGGTGTGAAATATATGAAGAGCTTCAAAAGGTGTGAAAAATATGAAGAGTTTCAAAAGGTGTCAAAAATGAGATGAGCATGAAACGATCTGAAAATTAGGAGGAGCATGAAGTGGTATTCAAAAACCTGAAGAGCCTGAAAAGGTGTGAAAAATATGAACAGCTTCCAAACGGGTCAAAAATATAAGGAGCATGAAACGGTCTGAAAAATAGGAGGAGCATCAAGCGGTGTTCAAAAATATGAAGAGCCTGAAAAGGTGTGAAAAATATGAAGAGCTTCAAAAGGTGTGAAAAATATGAAGAACTTCAAAAGGTGTGAAATACATGAGGAACATTAAACGGTCTGAAAAGTAGGAGGAGCATGAAGAGGTGTTGAAAAACATGAAGAGCCTGAGAAAGGTGTGAAAAATATGAAGAGCTTCAAAAGGTGTGAAAAATATGAGGTGCATGAAACGGTCTGAAAAATATGAGGAGCATGAAGCGGTCTGAAAAAGAGGAGGAGCATGAAGCGGAGTTGAAAAACATGAGGAGCCTGAAAAGGTGTGAAAAATATGAAGAGCTTCAAAAGGTGTCAAAAATGAGATGAGCATGAAACGGTCTGAAAAATAGAAGCAGCATGAAAATGTGTTCAAAAACATGAAGAGCCTGAAAAGGTGTGAAAAATATTAAGAGCTCAAAAGGTGTGAAAAATATGAGGAGCATTAAACGGTCTGAGAAATAAAAGAAGCATGAAACGTTGGAAAAACATGAAGAGCCTGAAAAGGTGTGAAAAATATGAAAAGCTTCAAAATGTGTGAAATACATGAGGAGCATTAAACGGTCTGAAAAATAAAAGCAGCATGAAACGGTGTTGAAAAACATGAAGAGCCTGAAAAGGTGTGAAAAATATGAAGAGCTTCAAAAGGTGTCAAAAATGAAATGAGCTTGAAACGGTCTGAAAAATAGGAGTAGCATGAAAATGTGTTCAAAAACATGAAGAGCCTGAAAAGGTGTGAAAAATATTAAGAGCTCAAAAGGTGTGAAAAATATGAGGAGCATTAAATGGTCTGAAAAATAAAAGCAGCATGAAACGGTGTTGAAAAACATGAAGAGCCTGAAAAGGTGTGAAAAATATGAAGAGCTTCAAAAGGTGTGAAAATTATGAGGAGCATGAAACGGTTTAAAAAATAGGAGGAGCATGAAATGGTGTTCAAAAACATGAAGAGCATGAAAAGGTGTGAAAAATATGAAGAGCTTCAAAAGGTGTCAAAAGCATGAGGACCATGAAACGGTCTGAAAAATAGGAGGAGCATGAAGCGGTGTTGAAAAACATGAAGAGCCTGAAAAGGTGTGAAATATATGAAGAGCTTCAAAAGGTGTAAAAAATATGAGGAGCTTGAAACGGTCTGAAAAATAAGAGGATCTGGTTTCCTCAGGGTGTATGCCCAGAAGTGGAATTGCTGGGTCATACGGCAGTTCTATTTCCAGTTTTTTAAGAAATCTCCACACTGTTTTCCATAGGGGCTGTACTAGTGTGCATTCCCACCAACAGTGTAAGAGGGTTCCCTTTTCTCCACACCATCTCCAGCATTTATTGCTTGTAGACTTTTGGATAGCAGCCATCCTGACTGGCATATAATGGTACCTCATTGTGGTTTTGATTTGCATTTCTCTAATAATGAGTGATGTTGAGCATCTTTTCATGTGTTTGTTATCCATCTGTATGTCTTCTTTGGAGAAATGTCTGTTTAGTTCTTTGGCTCATTTTTTATTGGGTCATTTATTTTTCTGGAATTGAGCTGCAGGATTTGCTTGTATATTTTTGAGATTAATCCTTTGTCTGTTTCTTCATTTGCTATTATTTTCTCCCAATTTGAGGGCTGTCTTTTCACCTTACTTATAGTTTCCTTTGTAGTGCAAAAGCTTTTAAGTTTCATTAGGTCCCATTTGTTTAGTTTTGCTTTTATTTCCAATATTCTGGGAGGTGGGTCATAGAGGATCTTGCTTTGATTTATGTCGGAGAGTGTTTTGCCTATGTTCTCCTCTAGGAGTTTTATAGTTTCTGGTCTTACATTTAGATCTTTAATCCATTTTGAGTTTATTTTTGTGTATGGTGTTAGAAAGTGTTCTATTTTCATTCTTTTACAAGTGGTTGACTAATTTTCCCAGCACCACTTGTTAAAGAGGTTGTCTTTTTTCCATTGTATATCTTTGCCTCCTTTGTCAAAGATAAGGTGTCCATAGGTTCATCTGAAAGAGACACGTGCACCCCAATGTTCATCGCAGCACTGTTTATAATAGCCAGGACATGGAAGCAACCTAGATGCCCGTCAGCAGATGAATGGATAAGAAAGCTGTGGTACATATACACCATGGAATATTACTCAGCCATTAAAAAATTCATTTGAATCAGTCCTAATGAGATGGATGAAGCTGGAGCCCATTATACAGAGTGAAGTAAGCCAGAAAGATAAAGAACATTAGAGCATGCTGACACATGTATATGGAATTTAGAAAGGTGATAATGATAACCCTAAATGCAGAACAGAAAAAGAGACACAGAAATACAGAACAGACTTTTGAACTTTGTGGGAGAATGTGAGGGTGGGATATTTCAAAAGAACAGCATGTATGCTATCTATGGTGAAACAGATCACCAGCCCAGGTAGGATGCATGAGACAAGTGCTCCGGCTTGGTGCACTGGGAAGACGGAGAGGAATCGGGTGGAGAGGGAGGTGGGAGGGGGGATTGGGATTGGGAATACATGTAAATCCATGGCTGATTCATATCAATGTATGACAAAACCGACTGGGAAAAAAAAATAAAAATAATAAAAAAAATTTAAAAAAAATAACAATAAAAAAAAAAATAAGAGGAGCATGAAATGGTGTTCAAAAACATGAAGAGCCTGAAAAGGTGTGGAAATTATGAAGAGCTTCAAAAGGTGTCAAATATATGAGGAGCATAAAACAGTCTGAAATATAGGAGGAGCATGAAGCGGTGTTGAAAAACATGAAGAGCCTGAAAAAGTGTGAAAAATATGAAGAGCGTCAAAAGGTGTCAAAAATATGAGGACCATGAAACGGTCTGAAAAATAGGAGGAGCATGAAATGTTGTTCAAAAACATGAAGACCTGAAAAGGTGTGAAAAATATGAAGAGCTTCAAAAGGTGCCAAAAATATGAGGAGCATCAAACGGCCTGAAAAAAGGAGGAGCATGAAGTGGTGTAGAAAAACATGAAGAGCCTGAAAAGTTGTGAAAAATATGAAGAGCTTCAAAAGGTGTCAAAATATGAGAAGCATGAAACGGTCTGAAAAATATGAGGAGCATGAAGCGGTGTTGAAAAACATGAAGAGTCTGAAAAGGTGTGAAAAATATGAAGAGCTTCAAAAGGTGTCAAAACTATGAGGAGCATGAAACGGTCTGAAAAATAGGAGGAGCATGAAAAGGTGTTCAAATGCATGAAGAGCCTGAAAAGGTGTGAAAAATATGAAGAGCTTCAAAAGGTGTAAAATACATGAGTAACATGATACGGTCTGAAAAATAGGAGGAGCATGAAGCTCTGTTCAAAAACATGAAGAGCCTGAAAAGATGTGAAAAATATGAAAAGCTTCAAAAGTTGTCAAAAATATGAGGAGCATGAAACATTCTGAAAAATAGGAGGATGATGAAGCGTTGTTCAAAATCATGAAGAGGCTGAAAAGGTGTGAAAAATATGAAGAGCTTCAAAACGTGTGAAATACATGAGGAGCATGAAACGGTCTGAAAAATAGGAGGAGCATCAAGCGGTGTTCAAAAATATGAAGAGCCTGAAAAGGTGTGAAAAATATGAAGAGCTTCAAAAGGTGTGAAAATAGGAGGAGCATGAAAAGGGCTGAAAAATAGGAGGAGCATGAAGCGGTGTTCAAAAACATGAAGAGCCTGAAAAGTTGTGAAAAATATGAAGAGCTTCAATAAATGTCAAAAATATGAGGAGCATTAAACGGTCTGAAAAAAGGGAGGAGCATGAAGCGGTATTCAAAAACATGAAGAACCTGAAAAGGTTTGCAAAATATGAAGAGCTTCAAAAGGTGTCAAAAATATGAGGAGCATGAAACGGTCTGAAAAAAGGGAGGAACATGAAGCGGTGTTCAAAAACATGAAGAGCCTGAAAAGGTGTGAAAAATATGAAGAGCTTCAAAAGGTGTGAAAAATATGAAGACCTTCAAAAGGTGTCAAAAATTAGATTAGCATGAAAGGGTCTTAAAAATAGGAGGAGCATGAAGTGATGTTGAAAAACATGAAGAGCCAGAGAAGGTGTGAAATATATGAAGAGCTTCAAAAGGTGTGAAAAATATGAAGAGTTTCAAAAGGTGTCAAAAATGAGATGAGCATGAAACGATCTGAAAAATAGGAGGAGCATGAAGTGGTATTCAAAAACCTGAAGAGCCTGAAAAGGTGTGAAAAATATGAACAGCTTCCAAACGGGTCAAAAATATAAGGAGCATGAAACGGTCTGAAAAATAGGAGGAGCATCAAGCGGTGTTCAAAAATATGAAGAGCCTGAAAAAGTGTGAAAAATATGAAGAGCTTCAAAAGGTGTGAAAAATATGAAGAACTTCAAAAGGTGTGAAATACATGAGGAACATTAAACGGTCTGAAAAGTAGGAGGAGCATGAAGAGGTGTTGAAAAACATGAAGAGCCTGAGAAAGGTGTGAAAAATATGAAGAGCTTCAAAAGGTGTGAAAAATATGAGGTGCATGAAACGGTCTGAAAAATATGAGGAGCATGAAGCGGTCTGAAAAAGAGAAGGAGCATGAAGCGGAGTTGAAAAACATGAGGAGCCTGAAAAGGTGTGAAAAATATGAAGAGCTTCAAAAGGTGTCAAAAATGAGATGAGCATGAAACGGTCTGAAAAATAGAAGCAGCATGAAAATGTGTTCAAAAACATGAAGAGCCTGAAAAGGTGTGAAAAATATTAAGAGCTCAAAAGGTGTGAAAAATATGAGGAGCATTAAACGGTCTGAAAAATAAAAGCAGCATGAAACGGTGGAAAAACATGAAGAGCCTGAAAAGGTGTGAAAAATATGAAAAGCTTCAAAATGTGTGAAATACATGAGGAGCATTAAACGGTCTGAAAAATAAAAGCAGCATGAAACGGTGTTGAAAAACATGAAGAGCCTGAAAAGGTGTGAAAAATATGAAGAGCTTCAAAAGGTGTCAAAAATGAGATGAGCTTGAAACGGTCTGAAAAATAGGAGGAGCATGAAAATGTGTTCAAAAACATGAAGAGCCTGAAAAGGTGTGAAATATATTAAGAGTTCAAAGGGTGTGAAAAATATGAGGAGCATTAAACGGTCTGAAAAATAAAAGCAGCATGAAACGGTGTTGAAAAACATGAAGAGCCTGAAAAGGAGTGAAAAATATGAAGATCTTCAAAAGGTGTGAAAAATATGATGAGTGTCAAAGGTGTCAAAAATGAGATGATCATGAAACGGTCTGAAAAATAAGAGAAGAATGAAGTGGTGTTGAAAAACATGAAGACCCTGAAAAGGTGTGAAATATATGAAGAGCTTCAAAAGGTGTCAAAAATATGAGGAGCTTGAAACGGTCTGAAAAATAGGTGGAGCATGAAGTGGTGTTCAGAAACATGAAGAGCCTGAAAAGGTGTGAAAAATATGAAGAGCTTCAAAAGGTGTCAAAAATAAGAGGAGCATGAAATGGTCTGAAAAATATGAGGAGCATGAAACGGTGTTCAAAAACATGAAGAACCTGAAAAGGTGTGAAAAATATAAAGAGCTTCAAAAAGGGTCAAAAATATGAGGAGCATGCAACGGTCTGAAAAATAGAAGCAGCATGAAGCGGTGTTGAAATACATGAAGTGTTTGAAAACGTGTGAAAAGTATGAAGAGCTTCAAAAAATGTGAAAAATATGAAGAGCTTCCAAAGGTGTCAAAAATTAGATGAGCATGAAAAGGTCTGCAAAATAGGAGGAACAATAAGTAGTTTTGAAAAAAATGAAGAGGCTGAAAAGGTGTGAAAAATATGAAAAGCTTGAAAAGGTGTCAAAAATATGAGTAGCATGAAACGGTCTGAAAAATAGGAGGAGCATGAAGCGGTGTTCAAAAACATGAAGAGACTTAAAAGGTGTGAAAAATATGAAGAGCTTCAAAAAGTGCCAAAAATTAGATTAGCATGTAAGGGTCTGAAAAATAGGAGGAGCCTGAAGAGGTGTTGAAAAACATGAAGAGCCTGAAAAAGTGTGAAAAATATGAAGAGCTTCAAAAATATGAAAATTATGAAGAGCTTCAAAAGGTGTGAAAAATATGAAGAGCTTCAAAAGATGTCAAAAATGAGATGAGCATGAAACGGTCTGAAAAATATGAGCAGCATGAAGTGGTGTTGAAAATCATGAAGAGCCTGAAAAGGTGTGAAATATATGCAGAGCTTCAAAAGGTGTCAAAAATATGAGGAGAACAAAACCGTCTGAAAAATACGAGGAGCAAGAAGTGTTGTTGAAAAACATGAAGAGCCTGAAAAGGTGTGAAAAATATGAAGAGCTTCAAAAGATGTCAAAAATATGAGGAGCATGAAACGGTCCGAAAAATAGGAGGATCATGAAGCGGTTTTGAAAAACATGAAGAGCCTGAAAAGGTGTGAAAAATATGAAGAGCTTCAAAAGGTGTCAAAAATATGAGGAGCATGAAATGGTCTGAAAAATAGGACGAGCATAAGCGGTGTTCAAAAACATGAACAGCCTGAAAAGGTGTGAAAATATGAAGACCTTCAAAAGGTGTGAAAAATATGAAGAGCTTCAAAAGGTGTCAAAAATATGAGGAGCATGAAACGGTCTGAAAAATAGGAAGATTATGAAACGGTGTTCAAAAACATGAAGTGCCTGAATGGGTGTTAAAAATATGAAAATCTTCAAAACCTGTCAAAAATATGAGGCGGATGAAACGGTCTGAAAAATAGGAGGAGCATGAAGCGGTGTTCAAAAACATGAAGAGCCTGAAAAGGTGTGAAAAATATGAAGAGCTTCAAAAGGTGTCAAAATATGAGGAGCATGAAACGGTCTGAAAAATAGGAGGAGCATGAAGCGATGTTGAAAAACTTGAAGAGTCTGAAAACGTGTGGAAAATATGAAGAGCTTCAAAAATGTGAAAAATATGAAGAGCTTCAAAAGGTGTGAAAAATATGAAGAGCTTCAAAAGATGTGAAATACATGAGGAGCATGAAACGGTCAGAAAAAAAGGAGGAGCATGAAGCGGTGTTGAAAAACATGAAGAGCCTGAAAAGGTGTGAAAAATATGAAGAGCTTCAAAAGGTGTCAAAAATATGAGGAGCAGGAAACGGTCTGAAAAATAGGAGGAGCATGAAGCGGTGTTCAAAAACATGAAGAGGCTGAAAAGGTGTGAAAACATGAAGAGCTTCAAAAGGTGTGAAATTCATGAGGAGCATGAAACTCTCTGAAAAAGAGGAGGAGCATGAAGTGCTGTTCAAAAACATGAAGAGCCTGAAAAGGTGAGAAAAATATGAAGAGCTTCAAAAGGTGTGAAAAATATGAGGAGAATGAGACGGTCGAAAAAATAGGAGGAGCATGAAGCGGAGTTCAAAAACATGAAGAGCCTGAAAAGGAGTGAAATATATGAAGAGCTTCAAAAGGTGTGAAAAATATGAAGCGCTTCAAAAGGTGTCAAAAATATGAGGAGCATGAAACGGTCTGAAAAATAGGAGGAGCATGAAACGGTGTTCAAAAACATGAAGAGCCTGAAAAGGTGTGAAAAATATGAAGAGCTTCAAAACGTGTGAAATACATGAGGAGCAAGAAACGGTCTGAAAAATAGGAGGAGCATGAAGCGGTGTTCAAAAACATGAAGACCCTGAAAAGGTGTGAAAAATATGAAGAGCCTGAAAAGTTGTGAAAAATATGAAGAGCTTCAAAAGGTGTCAAAAATTAGATGAGCATGAAACGGTATGAAAAATAGGAGGAGCATGAAGTGGTGTTCAAAAACATGAAGAGCCTGAAAAGGTGTGAAATATAAGAAGAGCTTCAAAAGTTGTGAAAAATATGAAGAGCTTCAAAGGTGTCAAAAATATGAGGAGCATTCAACGGTCTGAAAAATAGGAGGAGCATGAAACGGTGTTCAAAAACATGAAGAGCCTGAAAAGGTGTGATAAATATGGAGAGCTTCAAAAGGTGTGAAAAATATGAAGATCTACAAAAGGTGTCAAAAATTAGACGAGCATGAAACGGCCTGAAAAATAGGAGGAGCATGAAGAGGTGTTTAAAAAACATGAAGAGCCTGAAAAAGTGTGAAAAATATGAAGAGCTTCAAACGGTGTAAAAAATAGGAAGAGCATGAAACGGTCTGAAAAACAGGAGGAGCATGAAGCGGGGTTGAAAAACATGAAGAGCCTGAAAAGGTGTGAATAATATGAAGAGCTTCAAAAGTTGTCAAAATTATGAGGAGCATGAAACAGTCTGAAAAATAGGAGGAGCATGAAACGGTGTTCAAAAACATGAAGAGCCTGAAAAGGTGTGAATAATATGAAGAGCTTCTAAAGGTGTCAAAAATATCAGGAGCATGAAACGGCCTGAAAAATAGGCGGAGCATGAAGCGGTGTTGAAAATCATCAAGAGACTGAAAAGTGTGAAATATATGAAGAGCTTCAAAAGGTGTGAAAAATATGAGGAGCATGAAACGGTCTGAAAAATAGGAGGAGCATGAAGCGGTGTTTAAAAACATGAAGAGCCTGAAAAGTTGTGAAAAATATGAAGAGCTTCAAAATGTGTCAAAAATATGAGGAGCATGAAACGGTCTGAAAAATAGGAGGAGCATGAAGTGGTGTTGAAAATCATGAAGAGCCTGAAAAAGTGTGAAAAATATGAAGAGCTTCAAAAGGTGTGAAATACATGAGGAGCATGAAACAGGCCGAAAAATAGTAGAAGCATGAAGCGGTGTTCACAAACATGAAGAGCCTGAAAATTTGTGAAAAACATGAAGAGCCTGAAAAGGTGTGAAAATTATGAAGAGCTTCAAAAGGTGTCAAAAATATGAGGAGCATGAAACGGTCTGAAAACTAGACGGAGCATGAAGCGGTGTTGAAAAACAAGAAGAGCCTGAAAAGGTGTGAAAAATATGAAGAGCTTCAAAAGGTGTCAAAAATATGAGGAGCATGGAACGGTCTGAAAAATAGGAGGAGCATGAAGCGGTGTTGAAAAACTTGAGGAGCCTGAAAACGTGTGAAAAATTTGAGGAGCATCAAAAGGTGTGAAAAATATGAAGAGCTTCAAAAGGTGTCAAACATATGAAGAACATGAAACGGTCTGAAAAATAGGAGGATCATGAAGCAGTGTTCAAAAACATGAAGAGCCTGAAAATGTGTGAAAAATATTCAGAGCTTCAAAATGTGTCAAATATATGAGGAGCCTGAAACGGTCTGAAAAATAGGAGGAGCATGAAACGGTGATTAAAAACATGAGGAGCCTGAAAAGGTGTGAAAAATATGAAGAGCTTCAAAAGGTGTGAAATACATGAGGAGCATGAAACAGGCCGAAAAATAGGAGAAGCATGAAGTGGTGTGGAAAAACATGAAGAGCCTAAAATGTTGTGAGAAATATGAAGAGCTTCAAAAGATGTGAAATACATGAGGAGCATGAAACTCTCTGAAAAATAGGAGGAGCATGAAGCAGTGTCAAAAACATGAAGAGCCTAAGAAGTTGTGAGAAATATGAAGAGCTTTAAAAGGTGTCAAAAATGAGATGAGCATGAAACGGTCTGAAAAATAGGAGGAGCATGAAGCGGTGTTGAAAAACATGAAGAGCCTAAAAAGTTGTGAGAAATATGAAGAGCTTCAAAAGGGGTCAAAAATGAGATGAGCATGAAACGGTCTGAAAAATAGTAGCATGAAACGGTGATAAAAAACATGAAGAGCCTGAAAAGGTGTGAAAAATATGAAAAGCTTCAAAAGGTGTGAAATTCATGAGGAGCATGAAATGGTCTGAAAAATAGGACAAGAATGAAGTGGTGTGGAAAAACATGAAGAGCCTGAAAAGGTGTGAAAAATATGAAGAGCTTCAAGAGGTGTCAAAAATATGAAGAGCATGAAACGGTCTGAAAAATAGGAGAAGCATGAAGTGGTGTGGAAAAACATGAGGAGCCTGTAAAGGTGTGAAAAATATGAAGAGCTTCAAAAGGTGTCAAAAATATGAGGAGCATGAAACGGTCCGAAAAATAGGAGGAGCATGAAGCAGTGTTCAAAAACATGAATATCCTGAAAACGTGTGAAAAATATGAAGAGCTTCAAAAGGTGTGAAATACATGAGGAGCATGAAACGGTCTGAAAAATAGGAGGAGCATGAAGCGGTGTTGAAAAACAGGAAGAGCCTGACAACGTGTGAAAAATATGAAGAGCTTCAAAAGGTGTGAAATACATGAGGATCATGAAATGGTCTGAAAAATAGGAGGAGCATGAAACGGTGTTCAAAAAGAGGAAGAGCCTGAAAATTTGTGAAAAATATGACAGCTTCAAAAGGTGTCAAAAATATGAGCAGCATGAAACGGTCTGAAAAATAGGAGGATCATGAAGCGGTGTAGAAAAACATGAAGAGCCTGAAAAGGTGTGAAAAATATGAAGAGCTTCAAAAGGTGTGAAAAATATGAGGAGCATGAAACGGTCTGAAAAATAGGAGGAGCATGAAGCGGTGTTCATAAACATGAAGAGCCTGAAAAGGTGTGAAAAATATGAAGAGCTTCATAAGCTGTGAAAAATATGAAGAGCATCAAAAGCTGTCAAAAATGAGATGAGCAAGAAAAGGTCTGAAAAATAGGAGGAGCATGAAGTGGTGTTGAAAGACATGAAGAGCCTGAAAAAGTGTGAAAAATATGAAGAGCTTCAAAAGGTGTGAAATACATGAGGAGCATGAAACGGTCTGAAAAATAGGCGGAGCATGAAGCGGTGTTGAAAAACAAGAAGAGCCTGAAAAGGTGTGAAAAATATGAAGAGCTTCAAAAGGTGTCAAAAATATGAGGAGCATGAAACGGTCTGAAAAATAGGAGGAGCATGAAGCGGTGTTGAAAAACTTGAAGAGCCTGAAAACGTGTGAAAAATTTGAGGAGCATCAAAAGGTGTGAAAAATATGAAGAGCTTCAAAAGGTGTAAAAAATGAGATGAGCATGAATCGGTCTGAAAAATAGGAGGAGCATGAAGTGGTGTTGAAAACAATGAAGAGCCTGAAAATGTGTGAAACATATGAAGAGCTTCAAAAGGTGTCAAAAATATGAAGAGCATGAAATGGTCTGAAAAATAGGAGGGTCATGAAGCGGTGTTCAAAAACGTAAAGAGCCTGAAAAGGTATGAAAAATATGAAGAGCTTCAAAAGGTGTGAAATTCATGAGGAGCATGAAATGGTCTGAAAAATAGGACAAGAATGAAGTGCTGTGGAAAAACATGAAGAGCCTAAAAAGGTGTGAAATATATGAAAAGCTTCAAAAGGTGTCAAAAATATGAGGAGAATGAAACGGTCTGCAAAATAGGAGAAGCATGAAATGGTCTTCAAAAACATGAAGAGCCTGAAAAGGTGTGAAAAACATGAAGAGCCTGAAAAGGTGTGAAAAATATGAAGAGCTTCAAAAGGTGTCAAAAATATGAGGAGCATGAAACGGTCTGAAAAATAGGAGGAGCATGAAGCGGTGTTGAAAAATTTGAAGAGCCTGAAAACGTGTGAAAAATATGAAGAGCATCAAAAGGTGTGAAAAATATGAAGAGCTTCAAAAGGTGTAAAAAATGAGATGAGCATGAAACGGTCTGAAAAATAGGAGGAGCATGAAGTGGTGTTGAAAAAAATGAAGAGCCTGAAAATGTGTGAAACATATGAAGAGCTTCAAAAGGTGTTAAAATTATGAGGAGCATGAAACGGCCTGAAAAATTGGAGGAGCATGAAGCGGTGTTCAAAAATATGAAGAGCCTGAAAAGGTGTGAAAAATATGAAGATCTTCAAAAGGTGTCAAAAATATGAGTAGCATGAAACGGTCTGAAAAATAGGAGGAGCACGAAACGGTGATCAAAAACATGAAGAGCCGGAAAAGGTGTGAAAAATATGAAGAGCTTCAAAAGGTGTGAAATACATGAGGAGCATGAAACTCTCTGAAAAATAGAAGGAGCATGAAGCGGTGTTCAAAAACATGAAGAGCCTGAAAAGGTGTGAAAAATATGAAGAGCTTCAAACGGTGTCAAAAATATGAGGAGCATGAAACGGTCTGAAAAATAGCAGGAGCATGAAGCGGTGTTCAAAAACATGAAGAGCCTGAAAAGGTCTGAAAAATATGAAGAACTTGAAAAGGTGTGAAATATATGAAGAGCTTCAAAAGGTGTGAAAAATGGGGGGAGAATGAAACGGTCTGAAAAATAGGAGGAGCATGAATCGGTGTTGAAAACATGAAGAGCATGAAAAGGTGTCAAAAATATGAAGAGCTTCAAAAGGAGTCAAAAATATGAGGAGCATGAAAAGGTCTGAAAAATAGGAGGAGCATGAAGCGGTGTTGAAAAACATTAAGAGCCTTATAAGCTGTGAAAAATATGAAGAGCTTCAAAAGGTGTCAAAAATATCAGGAGCATGAAATGATTTGAAAAATAGCAGGAACATGAAACGGTCTGAAAAATAGGAGGAGCATGAAGTGGTGTTCAAGAATATGATGAGCCTTAAAAGGTGTGAAAAATATGAAGAGCTTTAAAGGTGTGAAAATTATGAGGAGCATGAAACGGTCTGAAAAATAGGAGGAGCATGACACGGTGTTGAAAAACATGAAGAGCCTGAAAAGGTGTGAAAAATATGAAGAGCTTCAAAAGGTGTGAAAAATATGAGGAGCATGAAACGGTCTGAAAAATAGGAGGAGCCTGAAGCGGTGTTCAAAAACATGATGAGCCTGAAAAGGTGTGAAAAATATGAAGAGCTTCAAAAGGTGTGAAATAAATGAGGACCATGAAACGGTCTGATGAATAGGAGGAGCATGACACGGTGTTGAAAAATATGAAGAGCATGAAAAGGTGTGAAAAATATGAAGAGCTTCAAAAGGTGTGAAATTCATGAGGAGCATGAAATGGTCTGAAAAATAGGACAAGAATGAAGTGGTGTGGAAAAACATGAAGAGCCTGAAAAGGTGTGAAAAATATGAAGAGCTTCAAGAGGTGTCAAAAATATGAAGAGCATGAAACGGTCTGAAAAACAGGAGGATCATGAAGCGGTGATCAAAAACATGAAGAGCATGAAAAGGTGTGAAAAATATGAAGAGCTTCAAAAGGTGTGAAATTCATGAGGATCATGAAACGGTCTGAAAAATAGGAGAAGCATGAAGTGGTGTGGAAAAACATGAGGAGCCTGTAAAGGTGTGAAAAATATGAAGAGCTTCAAAAGGTGTCAAAAATATGAGGAGCATGAAACGGTCCGAAAAATAGGAGGAGCATGAAGCAGTGTTCAAAAACATGAATATCCTGAAAACGTCTGAAAAATATGAAGAGCTTCAAAAGGTGTGAAATACATGAGGAGCATGAAACGGTCTGAAAAATAGGAGGAGCATGAAGCGGTGTTGAAAAACAGGAAGAGCCTGACAACGTGTGAAAAATATGAAGAGCTTCAAAAGGTGTGAAATACATGAGGATCATGAAATGGTCTGAAAAATAGGAGGAGCATGAAACGGTGTTCAAAAAGAGGAAGAGCCTGAAAATTTGTGAAAAATATGACAGCTTCAAAAGGTGTCAAAAATATGAGCAGCATGAAACGGTCTGAAAAATAGGAGGATCATGAAGCGGTGTAGAAAAACATGAAGAGCCTGAAAAGGTGTGAAAAATATGAAGAGCTTCAAAAGGTGTGAAAAATATGAGGAGCATGAAACGGTCTGAAAAATAGGAGGAGCATGAAGCGGTGTTCATAAACATGAAGAGCCTGAAAAGGTGTGTAAAATATGAAGAGCTTTAAAAGGAGTGAAATACATGAGGAGCATGAAACCGTCTGAATTATAGGAGGAGCATGAAGCGGTGTTCATAAACATGAAGAGCCTGAAAAGGTGTGAAAAATATGAAGAGCTTCATAAGCTGTGAAAAATATGAAGAGCATCAAAAGCTGTCAAAAATGAGATGAGCATGAAACAGTCTGAAAAATAGGAGGAGCATGAAGTGGTGTTGAAAGACATGAAGAGCCTGAAAAAGTGTGAAAAATATGAAGAGCTTCAAAAGGTGTGAAATACATGAGGAGCATGAAACAGGCCGAAAAATAGGAGAAGCATGAAGCGGTGTTCACAAACATGAAGAGCCTGAAAAGTTGTGAAAAACATGAAGAGCCTGAAAAGGTGTGAAAATTATGAAGAGCTTCAAAAGGGGTCAAAAATATGAGGAGCATGAAACGGTCTGAAAAATAGGCGGAGCATGAAGCGGTGTTGAAAAACAAGAAGAGCCTGAAAAGGTGTGAAAAATATGAAGAGCTTCAAAAGGTGTCAAAAATATGAGGAGCATGAATCGGTCTGAAAAATAGGAGGAGCATGAAGCGGTGTTGAAAAACTTGAAGAGCCTGAAAACGTGTGAAAAATTTGAGGAGCATCAAAAGGTGTGAAAAATATGAAGAGCTTCAAAAGGTGTCAAAAATATGAGGAGAATGAAACGGTCTGCAAAATAGGAGAAGCATGAAGTGGTGTTGAAAACAATGAAGAGCGTGAAAATGTGTGAAACATATGAAGAGCTTCAAAAGGTGTCAAAAATATGAAGAGCATGAAATGGTCTGAAAAATAGGAGGGTCATGAAGCGGTGTTCAAAAACGTAAAGAGCCTGAAAAGGTATGAAAAATATGAAGAGCTTCAAAAGGTGTGAAATTCATGAGGAGCATGAAATGGTCTGAAAAATAGGACAAGAATGAAGTGCTGTGGAAAAACATGAAGAACCTAAAAAGGTGTGAAATATATGAAGAGTTTCAAAAGGTGTCAAAAATATGAGGAGAATGAAACGGTCTGCAAAATAGGAGAAGCATGAAATGGTATTCAAAAACATGAAGAGCCTGAAAAGGTGTGAAAAACATGAAGAGCCTGAAAAGGTGTGAAAAATATGAAGAGCTTCAAAAGGTGTCAAAAATATGAGGAGCATGAAACGGTCTGAAAAATAGGAGGAGCATAAAGCGGTGTTGAAAAATTTGAAGAGCCTGAAAACGTGTGAAAAATATGAAGAGCATCAAAATGTGTGAAAAATATGAAGAGCTTCAAAAGGTGTAAAAAATGAGATGAGCATGAAACGGTCTGAAAAATAGGAGGAGCATGAAGTGGTGTTGAAAAAAATGAAGAGCCTGAAAATGTGTGAAACATATGAAGAGCTTCAAAAGGTGTTAAAATTATGAGGAGCATGAAACGGCCTGAAAAATTGGAGGAGCATGAAGCGGTGATGAAAAACAGGAAGAGCCTGACAACGTGTGAAAAATATGAAGAGCTTCAAAAGGTGTGAAATACATGAGGATCATGAAATGGTCTGAAAAATAGGAGGAGCATGAAACGGTGTTCAAAAAGAGGAAGAGCCTGAAAATTTGTGAAAAATATGACAGCTTCAAAAGGTGTCAAAAATATGAGCAGCATGAAACGGTCTGAAAAATAGGAGGATCATGAAGCGGTGTAGAAAAACATGAAGAGCCTGAAAAGGTGTGAAAAATATGAAGAGCTTCAAAAGGTGTGAAAAATATGAGGAGCATGAAACGGTCTGAAAAATAGGAGGAGCATGAAGCGGTGTTCATAAACATGAAGAGCCTGAAAAGGTGTGTAAAATATGAAGAGCTTCAAAAGGAGTGAAATACATGAGGAGCATGAAACCGTCTGAATTATAGGAGGAGCATGAAGCGGTGTTCATAAACATGAAGAGCCTGAAAAGGTGTGAAAAATATGAAGAGCTTAATAAGCTGTGAAAAATATGAAGAGCATCAAAAGCTGTCAAAAATGAGATGAGCATGAAACGGTCTGAAAAATAGGAGGAGCATGAAGTGGTGTTGAAAGATATGAAGAGCCTGAAAAAGTGTGAAAAATATGAAGAGCTTCAAAAGGTGTGAAATACATGAGGAGCATGAAACAGGCCGAAAAATAGGAGAAGCATGAAGCGGTGTTCACAAACATGAAGAGCCTGAAAAGTTGTGAAAAACATGAAGAGCCTGAAAAGGTGTGAAAAATATGAAGAGCTTCAAATGGTGTCAAAAATATGAGGAGCATGAAACGGTCTGAAAAATAGGAGGAGCATGAAGCGGTGTTGAAAAACTTGAAGAGCCTGAAAACGTGTGAAAAATTTGAGGAGCATCAAAAGGTGTGAAAAATATGAAGAGCTTCAAAAGGTGTAAAAAATGAGATGAGCATGAATCGGTCTGAAAAATAGGAGGAGCATGAAGTGGTGTTGAAAAAAATGAAGAGCATGAAAATGTGTGAAACATATGAAGAGCTTCAAAAGGTGTCAAAAATATGAAGAGCATGAAATGGTCTGAAAAATAGGATGGTCATGAAGCGGTGTTCAAAAACGTAAAGAGCCTGAAAAGGTATGAAAAATATGAAGAGCTTCAAAAGGTGTGAAATTCATGAGGAGCATGAAATGGTCTGAAAAATAGGACAAGAATGAAGTGGTGTGGAAAAACATGAAGAGCCTGAAAAGGTGTGAAATATATGAAGAGCTTCAAAAGGTGTCAAAAATATGAGGAGAATGAAACGGTCTGCAAAATTGGAGAAGCATGAAATGGTGTTCAAAAACATGAAGAGCCTGAAAAGGTGTGAAAAACATGAAGAGCCTGAAAAGGTGTGAAAAATATGAAGAGCTTCAAAAGGTGTCAAAAATATGAGGAGCATGAAACGGTCTGAAAAATAGGAGGTGCATGAAGCGGTGTTGAAAAATTTGAAGAGCCTGAAAACGTGTGAAAAATATGAAGAGCATCAAAAGGTGTGAAAAATATGAAGAGCTTCAAAAGGTGTAAAAAATGAGATGAGCATGAAACGGTCTGAAAAATAGGAGGAGCATGAAGTGGTGTTGAAAAAAATGAAGAGCCTGAAAATGTGTGAAACATATGAAGAGCTTCAAAAGGTGTTAAAATTATGAGGAGCATGAAACGGCCTGAAAAATTGGAGGAGCATGATGCGGTGTACAAAAACATGAAGAGAGTGAAAAGGTGTGAAAAATATGAAGAGCTTCAAAAGGTGTCAAAAATATGAGTAGCATGAAACGGTCTGAAAAATAGGAGGAGCATGAAACGGTGATCAAAAACATGAAGAGCCGGAAAAGGTGTGAAAAATATGAAGAGCTTCAAAAGGTGTGAAATACATGAGGAGTTTGAAACGGGCTGAAAAATAGGAGAAGCATGAAGTGGTGTGGAAAAATATGAAGAGCATGAAAAGGTGTGGAAAATATGAAGAGCTTCAAAAGGTGTGAAATACATGAGGAGTATGAAACTCTCTGAAAAATAGAAGGAGCATGAAGCGGTGTTCAAAAACATGAAGAGCCTGAAAAGGTGTGAAAAATATGAAGAGTTTCAAACGGTGTCAAAAATATGAGGAGCATGAAACGGTCTGAAAAATAGCAGGAGCATGAAGCGGTGTTCAAAAACATGAAGAGCCTGAAAAGTTCTGAAAAATATGAAGAACTTGAAAAGGTGTGAAATATATAAAGAGCTTCGAAAGGTGTGAAAAATGGGAGGAGAATGAAACGGTCTGAAAAATAGGAGGAGCATGAATCGGTGTTGAAAACATGAAGAGCATGAAAAGGTGTCAAAAATATGAAGAGCTTCAAAAGGAGTCAAAAATATGAGGAGCATGAAAAGGTCTGAAAAATAGGAGGAGCATGAAGGGGTGTTGAAAAACATGAAGAGCCTTATAAGCTGTGAAAAATATGAAGAGCTTCAAAAGGTGTCAAATATATCAGGAGCATGAACTGATCTGAAAAATAGCAGGAACATGAAACGGTCTGAAAAATAGGAAAAGCATGAAGTGGTGTTCAAGAATATGATGAGCCTTAAAAGGTGTGAAAAATATGAAGAGCTTTAAAGGTGTGAAAATTATGAGGAGCATGAAACGGTCTGAAAAATAGGAGGAGCATGACACGGTGTTGAAAAACATGAAGAGCCTGAAAAGGTGTGAAAAATATGAAGAGCTTCAAAAGGTGTGAAAAATATGAGGAGCATGAAACGGTCTGAAAAATAGGAGGAGCTTGAAGCGGTGTTCAAAAACATGATGAGCCTGAAAAGGTGTGAAAAATATGAAGAGCTTCAAAAGGTGTGAAATAAATGAGGACCATGAAACGGTCTGATGAATAGGAGGAGCATGACACGGTGTTGAAAAATATGAAGAGCATGAAAAGGTGTGAAAAATATGAAGAGCTTCAAAAGGAGTCAAAATATGAGGAGCATGAAAAGTTCTGAAAAAGAGGAGGAGCATGAAGTGGTGTTGAAAAACATGAAGAGCCTGAAAAGGTGTGAAAAATATGAAGAGCTTCAAAAGGTGTCAAAAATATGAGGAGCATGAAATGATCTGAAAAAAAGGAGGAACAGGAAACATTCTGAAAAACAGGAGGAGCATGAAGCGGTGTTCAAAAACATGAAGAGTCTGAAAAGGTATGAAATATATGAAGAGCTTCAAAAGGTGTCAAAAATATGAGGAGCATGAAACGGTCTGAAAAATAGGAGGAGCATGAAGCGGTGTTGAAAAACGAGAAAAACCTGAAAAGGTGTGAAAATTATGAAGAGCTTCAAAAGGTGTGAAATATATGAAGAGCTTCAAAAGCTGTCAATAATGAGAGGAGCATGAAACGGTCTGAAAAATAGGAGGAACATGAAATGGTGTTGAAAACATGAAGATACTAAAAAGTGTGAAATATACGAAGAGCTTCAAAAAGTGTGAAAAATATGACGAGCTTCAAAGTGTGTCAAAAATATGAGGAGCATGAAACGGTCTTAAAAAACGGAGGAGCATGAAGCGGTGTTGAAATATATGAAGAGCCTGAAAAGGTGTGAAAAATATGAAGAGCTTCAAAAGGTGTGAAATATATGAGGAGCATGAAACGGTATGAAGAATAGGAGGAGGATTGTCGCAATGTTCAAAAATATGAAGATCATGAAAAGGTGTGAAAAATATGAAGAGCTTCCAAAGGTGTGAAATACAAGAAGAGCATGAAACAGCCTGAAAAATAGGAGGAGCATCAAGCGGTATTGAAAAACATGACGAAACAGAAAAGGTGTGAAAAATATGAAGTGCTTCAAAAGGTGTCAAAAATATGAGGAGCATGAAACTGTCTGAAAAAGAGGAGGAACATGAAACGGTGTTCAAAAACATGAAGAGCCTGAAAAGGTGTGAAAAATATGAAGAGCTTCAAATGGTGTGAAATACGTGAGGAGTATGAAACTGTCTGAAAAATAGGAGAAGCATGAAGTGGTGTTGAAAAACATGAAGAGCATGAAAATGTGTGAAAAATATGAAGAGCTTCAAAAGGTGTCAAAAATATGAGGAGCATGAAAGGGTCTGAAAAATAGGAGGAGCATGAAACGGTGTTCAAAAACATGAAGAGCCTGTAAATGTGTGAAAAATATGAAGAGCTTCAAAAGGTGTGAAAAATATGAAGAGCTTCAAAAGGTGTCAAAAATATCAGGAGCATGAAAAGGTCTGAAAAATAGGAGGATCAAGAAGCGGTGTTGAAAAACATGAAGATCGGAAAACTTGTGAAAAATTTGAAGAGCTTCAAAAGGTGTCAAAAATGAGATGAGCATGAAACGGTCTGAAAAATAGGTGGAGCATGAAGTGGTGTTGAAAAACATGAAGAGCCTGAAAAGATGTGAAAAATATGAAGAGCTTCAAAAGTTGTCCATAATATGAGGAGCATGAAACTGTCTGAGAAATAGGAGGAGCATGAAGTCGTGCTTAAAAACATGAAGAGCCTAAAAGGTGTGAAAAATAAGAAAAGCTTCAAAAGATGTCACAAATATGAGGAGCATGAAACGGTCTGAAAAATAGGAGGAGCATGAAGCGGTGTTGAAAAATATGAAGAGCCTGAAAAGGTGTGAAAAATATGAAGAGCTTCAAAAGGTGTCAAAACTATGAGGAGTATGAAACGGTCTGAAAAATAGGAGCAGCATGAAACGGTGTTCACAAACATGACGAGCCAGAAAAGGTGTGAAAAATATGAAGAGCTTCAAAAGGTGTCAAATATATGAGGAGCATGAAACGGTCTGAAAAATAGGAAGAGCATGAAGCCGTGTTCAAAAACAGGAAGAGCCTGAAATGGTGTGAAAAACATGAAGAGCCTAAAAGTTGTGAAAAATATGAAAAGCTTCAAAAGATGTCTCAAATATGAGGAGCATGAAACGGTCTGAAAAATTGGAGGATCATGAAGCGGTGTTGAAAAACATGAAGAGCCTGAAAAGATGAGAAAAATATGAAGAGCATCAAAACGTGTCAAAAATATGAGAAGCATGAAACGGTCTGAAAAATAGGAGCTTCATGAAACGGTGTTCAAGAACCTGAAGAGCCTGAAAAGGTGTGAAAAATATGAAGAGCCTCAAAAGGTTTGAAAAATATGAAGAGCTTCAAAAGCTGTCAAAAATGAGATGAGCATGAAACGGTCTGAAAAATAGGAGGAGCATGAAACGGTGTTCAAAAACTTGAAGAGTCTGAAAACGTGTGAAAAATATGAAGAGCTTCAAAAGGTGTCAAAAATATGAGGAGCATGAAACGGTATGAAAAATAGGAGGAGAATGAGGCGGTGTTGAAAAACATGAAGGGCCTGAAAATGTGTGAAATATATGAAGAGCTTCAAAACGTGTCAAAAAGATGAGGAGCACAAAACGGTCTGAAAAATAGGAGGAGCATGAAGCGGTGTTGAAAAACATGAAGAGCCTGAAAAGGTGTAAAAACATGAAGAGCCTGAAAAGGTTTGAAATATATGAAGAGCTTCAAAAGGTGTCAAAAATATGAGGAGCAGGAAACGGTCTGAAAAAGAGGAGGAGCATGAAGCGGTGTTGAAAAACATGAAGAGCCTGAAAAGGTGTGAAAAACATGAAGAGTTTGCAAAGGTCTGAAATATATGAAGAGCTTCAAAAGGTGTCAAAAATATGAGGAGCATGAAACGGTCTGAAGAAGAGGAGGAGCTTGAAGCGGTCTTGAAAGACATGAAGAGCGTGAAAAGGTGTGAAAAATATGCAGAGCTTCAAAGTGTGTCAAAAATATGAGGAGCATGAAACGGTGTAAAAAATAAGAGGAGCATGATGTCGTGTTGAAAAATTGAAGAGCCTGAAAAGGTGTGAAAATTATGAAGAGATTCAAAAGGTGTCAAAAATATGAGGAGCATGAAATGGCCTGAAAAATAGGAGGAGAATGAAACTGTGTTCAAAATCATGAAGAGCCTGAAAATGTGGAAATATATGAAGTGCTTCAAAAGGTGTCAAAAATATGAGGAGCATGAAACAGTCTGAAAAAGAGGAGGAGCATGAAGCAGTCTTGAAAGACATGAAGAGCGTGAAAAGGTGTGAAAAATATGAAGAGCTTCAAAAGCTGTCAAAAATATGAGGAGCATGAAACGGTCTTAAAAATAAGAGGAGCATGATGTGGTGTTGAAAAATTGAAGAGCCTCAAAAGGTGTGAAAATTATGAAGAGATTCAAAAGGTGTCAAAAATATGAGGAGCATGAAACGGCCTGAAAAATAGGAGGAGAATGAAACCGTGTTCAAAATCATGAAGAGCCTGAAAATGTGGAAATATATGAAGTGCTTCAAAAGGTGTCAAAAATATGAGGAGCATGAAACGATCTGAAAAATGGAGGAGCATGAAGCGGTGATGAAAAAAAAGAAGAGCATGAAATGGTTTGAAGAATATGAGGAGCTTCAAAAGGTTTCAAAAATAGGAGTAGCATGAAGCCGTGTTGAAAAATATGAAGAGCCTGAAAAGGTGTGAAAAATATGAAGAGCTTCAAAACGTGTCAAAAATATGAGGAGTGTGAAACGTTCTCAAAAATAGGAGGAGCAGCAAACGGTGTTCAAAAATATGAAGAGCCTGAAAAGGTGTGAAAAATATGAAGAGCATGAAACGGTCTGAAAAATTGGAGGAGCATGAAGCGGTGTTCAGAAACATGAAGAGCCTGAAAACTGTGAAAAATATGAAGAGCTTCAAAAGGTGTGAAAAATATGAGGAGCATGAAACGGTCTGAAAAATAGGAGGAGCATGAAACAGTGTTGAAAAAGTTGAAGAGCCTGAAAAGGTGTGACATATATGAAGAGCGTCAAAAGGTGTAAAATATATGAGGAGCATGAAACGGTCTGAAAAATAGGAGGAGCATGAAGCGGTGTTGAAAACATGAAGAGCCTGAAAAGGTGTGAAATATATGAAGAGCTTCAAAAGGTGTCAAAATATGAGGAGCATGAAAAGGACTGAAAAATAGGAGGAGCATGAAGCTGTGTTCAAAAACATGAAGAGCCTGGAATGGTGTGAAAAATATGAAGAGCCTCAAAACGTGTAAAAAATATGAGGAGCATGAAACGGTCTGAAAAATACGAACAGCATGAAATGGTGTTCAAAACATGAAGATCCTGAAAAGGTGTGAAAAATATGAAGAGCTTCAAAAGGTGTGAAAAATAGGAGGAGCATGAAATGGTGTTCAAAAACATGAAGATCCTGGAATGGTGGGAAAAATATGAAGAGCCTCAAAACGTGTCAGAAATATGAGGGGCATGAAACGGTCTGAAAAATAGGAGGAGCATGAAACGGTGATCAAAAACATGAAGATCCTGGAATGGTGGGAAAAATATGAAGAGCCTCAAAACGTGTCAGAAATATGAGGAGCATGAAACGGTCTGAAAAATAGGAGGAGCATGAAATGGTGTTCAAAAACATGAAGATCCTGGAATGGTGGGAAAAATATGAAGAGCCCAAAAACGTGTCAGAAATATGAGGGGCATGAAACGGTCTGAAAAATAGGAGGAGCATGAAGCGGTGTTGAAAAACATGAAGAGCCTG
The DNA here is from genome assembly GCF_033118175.1 of Dama dama. NCBI lineage: Eukaryota > Metazoa > Chordata > Mammalia > Artiodactyla > Cervidae > Dama > Dama dama. Next base: position 95,904,995 of record NC_083699.1, on the reverse strand, counting down.
AAAAGTTGTGAATATTATGAAGAGCTTCAAAAGGTGTCAAAAATATGAGAAACATGAAACAGTCTGGAAAATAGGAGGAGCATGAAACGGTGTGGAAAAACATAAAGAGCCTGAAAAGGTGTGAAAAATAGGAAGATCTTCAAAAGGTGTGAAAAATATGAGGAGCATGAAACGGTCTGCAAAAAAGGAGGAGCATGAAGTGGTGTAGATAAACTTGAAGAGCCTGAAAAGGTGTGAAAAATATGAAAAGCTTCAAAAGGTGTCAAAAATATGAGGAGCATGAAACGGTCTGAAAAATAAGAGGAGCATGAAGCGGTGTTCAAAAACATGAAGAGCCTGAAAAGGTGTGAAAAATATGAAGAGCTTCAAAAGGTGTCAGAAATATGAGGAGCATGAAACGGTCTGAAAAATATGAGGAGCATGAAGCGGTGTTGAAAAACATGAAGAGCCTGAAAAGGTGTGAAAAATATGAAGAGCTTCAAAAAATGTGAAAAATATGAAGAGCTTCAAAAGATGTGAAAAATATGAAGAGCTTCAAAAGGTGTGAAATATATGAGGAGCATGAAACGGTCTGAAAAATAGCAGGATCATGAAGCGGTGTTGAAAAACATGAAGAATCTGAAAACGTCTGAAAATATGAAGAGCTTCAAAAATATGAAAAATATGAAGAGCTTCAAAAGGTGTGAAAAATATGAAGAGCTTCAAAAGGTGTCAGAAATATGAGGAGCATGAAATGGTCTGAAAAATATGAGGAGCATGAAGCGGTGTTGAAAAACATGAAGAGTCTGAAAAGGTGAGAAATATATGAAGAGCTTCAAAAGGTGTGAAATATAGGAGGAGCATGAAGCGGTGTTCAGAAACATGAAGAGCCTTAAAATGTGTGAAATATATGAAGCGCTTCTAAAGGTGTCAAAAATAAGAGGAGCATGAAACAGTTTGAAAATAGGAGGAGCATGAAACGGTGTTGAAAAACATGAAGAGCCTAAAAACTTGTGAAAAATATGAAGAGCTTCAAAAGGTGTGAAAAATATGAAGAGTTCAAATGGTGTCAAAATATGAGGAGCATGAAATGGTCTGAAAAATAGGAGGAGGATGAAGCGATGTTGAAAAACATGAAGAGTCTGAAAAGGTGTGAAATATATGAAGAGCTTCAAAAGGTGTGAGAAATATGAGGAGCATGAAACGGTCTGAAAAATAGCAGGAGCATGAAACGGTGTTGAAAAACCTGAAGAACAGGAAAAGGTGAGAAATATATGAAGAGCTTCAAAAGGTGTGAATAATATAGGAGCATGAAGCGGTGTTCAAAAACATGAAGAGCTTGAAAAGGTGTGAAATATATGAAGATCTTCAAAAGGTGTGAAAAATAGGAGGAACATGAAGCGGTGTTCAAAAACTTGAAGAGCCTGAAAAGGTGTGAAATATATGAAGAGCTTCAAAAGGTGTCAGAAATATGAGGAGCCTGAAACAGTCTGAAAAATAGGAGGAGCTTGAAATGGTGTTGAAAAACAAGAAGAGCCTGAAAAGTTGTGAATATTATGAAGAGCTTCAAAAGGTGTCAAAAATATGAGAAACATGAAACGGTCTGGAAAATAGGAGGAGCATGAAACGGTGTGGAAAAACATAAAGAGCCTGAAAAGGTGTGAAAAATAGGAAGATCTTCAAAAGGTGTGAAAAATATGAGGAGCATGAAACGGTCTTAAAAATAAGAGGAGCATGAACTGGTGTTGAAAAACATGAAGAGCCTGAAAACGTGTGAAAAATATGAAGAGCTTCAAAAGGTGTGAAAATTATGAAGAGCTTCAAAATGTGTCACAAATGAAATGAGCATGAAACGGTCTGAAAAAAAGGAGGAGCATGAAGTGGTGGTGAAAAACATGAAGAGCATGAAAAGGTGTGAAATATATGAAGAGCATCAAAAGCTTTGAAAAATGAAAGAATCATGAAAACGTCTGAAAAATAGAAGGAGCATGAAGTGGTGTTGAAAAACGTTAAGGGCCTGAAAAGAAGTGACAAATATAAAGAGCTTCAAAAGGTGTCAGTAATATGAGGTGCATGAAACGGTCTGCAAAAAAGGAGGAGCATGAAGTGGTGTTGAAAAACTTGAAGAGCCTGAAAAGGTGTGAAAAATATGAAAAGCTTCAAAAGGTGTCAAAAATGAGATGAGCATGAAACGGTCTGAAAAATAGGAGGAGCATGAAGTGGTGTTGAAAAAATGAAGAGCCTGAAAAGGTGTGAAAAATATTAAGAGTATCAATAGCTGTCAAAAATATGAGGAGCATGAAACGGTCTGCAAAAAAGGAGGAGCATGAAGTGGTGTAGATAAACTTGAAGAGCCTGAAAAGGTGTGAAAAATATGAAAAGCTTCAAAAGGTGTCAAAAATATGAGGAGCATGAAACGGTCTGAAAAATAAGAGGAGCATGAAGCGGTGTTCAAAAACATGAAGAGCCTGAAAAGGTGTGAAAAATATGAAGAGCTTCAAAAGGTGTCAGAAATATGAGGAGCATGAAATGGTCTGAAAAATATGAGGAGCATGAAGCGGTGTTGAAAAACATGAAGAGCCTGAAAAGGTGTGAAAAATATGAAGAGCTTCAAAAAATGTGAAAAATATGAAGAGCTTCAAAAGATGTGAAAAATATGAAGAGCTTCAAAAGGTGTGAAATATATGAGGAGCATGAAACGGTCTGAAAAATAGCAGGATCATGAAGCGGTGTTGAAAAACATGAAGAATCTGAAAACGTCTGAAAATATGAAGAGCTTCAAAAATATGAAAAATATGAAGAGCTTCAAAAGGTGTGAAAAATATGAAGAGCTTCAAAAGGTGTCAAAAATATGAGGAGAATGAAACGGTATGAAAAACAGGAGGAGCATGAAGCGGTGTTGAAAAACATGAAGAGCCTGAAAAGGTGTGAAATATATGAAGAGCTTCAAAAGGTGTCAAAAATATGAGGAGCATGAAACGGTCTGAAAAATAGGAGGAGCATAAAAAGTTGTTGAAACACATGAAGAGCCTGAAAAGGTGTGAAAAATATGAAGGGCTTCAAAAGGTTTCAAAGTTATGACGAGCATGAAACGGCCTGAAAAATATGAGCATGAAATGGTCTGAAAAATAAGAGGAACATGAAACGGTGTTGAAAAACATCAAGAGCCTGACAAGGTGTGAAAAATATGAAGAGCTACAAAAGGTGTCAAAAATATGAGAAGCATGAAACAATCTGAAATATAGGAGGAGCATGAAATGGTGTTGAAAAACATGAAGAGCATGAAAAGGTGTGAAAAATATTAAGATTTTCAAAAGGTGTCAAAAACATAAGGAGCATGAAACGGTCTGAAAAATAGGAGGAGCAGGAAATGGTCTGAAAAATAGGAGGAGCATGAAACGATCTGAAAATTAGGAGGAGCATGAAGTGGTGTTGAAAAACATGAAGAGCCTGAAAAGGTGTGAAAAATATGAAGAGGTTCAAAATGTGTCAAAAATATGAGAGGCATGAAACGGTCTGAAAAATAGAGGAGCATGAAGTGTTGTTGAAAAACATGAAGAGCCTGAAAATTTGTGAATAATATGAAGAGCTTCAAAAGGTGTCAAATATATGAGGAGCATGAACCGGTCTGAAAAATAGGAGGAGTATGAAGCGATGTTGAAAAACATGAAGAGTCTGAAAAGGTGTGAAATATATGAAGAGCTTCAAAAGGTGTGAAATATAGGAGGAGCATGAAGCGGTGTTCAGAAACATGAAGAGCCTTAAAATGTGTGAAATATATGAAGAGCTTCTAAAGGTGTCAAAAATAAGAGGAGCCTGAAACAATTTGAAAATAGGAGGAGCATGAAACGGTGTTGAAAAATATGAAGAGCCTAAAAACTTGTGAAAAATATGAAGAGCTTCAAAAGGTGTGAAAAATATGAAGAGTTCAAATGGTGTCAAAATATGAGGAGCATGAAACGGTCTGAAAAATAGGAGGAGGATGAAGCGATGTTGAAAAACATGAAGAGTCTGAAAAGGTGTGAAATATATGAAGAGCTTCAAAAGGTGTGAGAAATATGAGGAGCATGAAACGGTCTGAAAAATAGCAGGAGCATGAAACGGTGTTGAAAAACCTGAAGAACAGGAAAAGGTGAGAAATATATGAAGAGCTTCAAAAGGTGTGAATAATATAGGAGCATGAAGCGGTGTTCAAAAACATGAAGAGCTTGAAAAGGTGTGAAATATATGAAGATCTTCAAAAGGTGTGAAAAATAGGAGGAGCATGAAGCGGTGTTCAAAAACATGAAGAGCCTGAAAAGGTGTGAAATATATGAAAAGCTTCAAAAGGTGTCAGAAATATGAGGAGCCTGAAACAGTCTGAAAAATAGGAGGAGCTTGAAATGGTGTTGAAAAACAAGAAGAGCCTGAAAAGTTGTGAATATTATGAAGAGCTTCAAAAGGTGTCAAAAATATAAGAAACATGAAACGGTCTGGAAAATAGGAGGAGCATGAAACGGTGTGGAAAAACATAAAGAGCCTGAAAAGGTGTGAAAAATAGGAAGATCTTCAAAAGGTGTGAAAAATATGAGGAGCATGAAACGGTCTTAAAAATAAGAGGAGCATGAACTGGTGTTGAAAAACATGAAGAGCCTGAAAACGTGTGAAAAATATGAAGAGCTTCAAAAGGTGTGAAAATTATGAAGAGCTTCAAAATGTGTCACAAATGAAATGAGCATGAAACGGTCTGAAAAAAAGGAGGAGCATGAAGTGGTGGTGAAAAACATGAAGAGCATGAAAAGGTGTGAAATATATGAAGAGCATCAAAAGCTTTGAAAAATGAAAGAATCATGAAAACGTCTGAAAAATAGAAGGAGCATGAAGTGGTGTTGAAAAACGTTAAGAGCCTGAAAAGAAGTGACAAATATAAAGAGCTTCAAAAGGTGTCAGTAATATGAGGTGCATGAAACGGTCTGCAAAAAAGGAGGAGCATGAAGTGGTGTTGAAAAACTTGAAGAGCCTGAAAAGGTGTGAAAAATATGAAAAGCTTCAAAAGGTGTAAAAAATGAGATGAGCATGAAAAGGTCTGAAAAATAGGAGGAGCATGAAGTGGTGTTGAAAAAATGAAGAGCCTGAAAAGGTGTGAAAAATATTAAGAGCATCAATAGCTGTCAAAAATATGAGGAGCATGAAACGGTCTGCAAAAAAGGAGGAGCATGAAGTGGTGTAGATAAACTTGAAGAGCCTGAAAAGGTGTGAAAAATATGAAAAGCTTCAAAAGGTGTCAAAAATATGAGGAGCATGAAACGGTCTGAAAAATAAGAGGAGCATGAAGCGGTGTTCAAAAACATGAAGAGCCTGAAAAGGTGTGAAAAATATGAAGAGCTTCAAAAGGTGTCAGAAATATGAGGAGCATGAAACGGTCTGAAAAATATGAGGAGCATGAAGCGGTGTTGAAAAACATGAAGAGCCTGAAAAGGTGTGAAAAATACGAAGAGCTTCAAAAAATGTGAAAAATATGAAGAGCTTCAAAAGATGTGAAAAATATGAAGAGCTTCAAAAGGTGTGAAATATATGAGGAGCATGAAACGGTCTGAAAAATAGCAGGATCATGAAGCGGTGTTGAAAAACATGAAGAATCTGAAAACGTCTGAAATTATGAAGAGCTTCAAAAATATGAAAAATATGAAGAGCTTCAAAAGGTGTGAAAAATATGAAGAGCTTCAAAAGGTGTCAAAAATATGAGGAGAATGAAACGGTATGAAAAACAGGAGGAGCATGAAGCGGTGTTGAAAAACATGAAGAGCCTGAAAAGGTGTGAAATATAAGAAGAGCTTCAAAAGGTGTCAAAAATATGAGGAGCATGAAACGGTCTGAAAAATAGGAGGAGCATAAAAAATTGTTGAAACACATGAAGAGCCTGAAAAGGTGTGAAAAATATGAAGGGCTTCAAAATGTTTCAAAGTTATGACGAGCATGAAACGGCCTGAAAAATATGAGCATGAAATGGTCTGAAAAATAAGAGGAACATGAAACGGTGTTGAAAAACATCAAGAGCCTGACAAGGTGTGAAAAATATGAAGAGCTACAAAAGGTGTCAAAAATATGAGAAGCATGAAACAATCTGAAATATAGGAGGAGCATGAAATGGTGTTGAAAAACATGAAGAGCATGAAAAGGTGTGAAAAATATTAAGATTTTCAAAAGGTGTCAAAAACATAAGGAGCATGAAACGGTCTGAAAAATAGGAGGAGCAGGAAATGGTCTGAAAAATAGGAGGAGCATGAAACGATCTGAAAATTAGGAGGAGCATGAAGCGGTGTTGAAAAACATGAAGAGCCTGAAAAGGTGTGAAAAATATGAAGAGCTTCAAAATGTGTCAAAAATATGAGAGGCATGAAACGGTCTGAAAAAAAGGAGGAGCATGAAGTGTTGTTGAAAAACATGAAGAGCCTGAAAATTTGTGAATAATATGAAGAGCTTCAAAAGGTGTCAAATATATGAGGAGCATGAACCGGTCTGAAAAATAGGAGGAGTATGAAGCGATGTTGAAAAACATGAAGAGTCTGAAAAGGTGTGAAATATATGAAGAGCTTCAAAAGGTGTGAAATATAGGAGGAGCATGAAGCGGTGTTCAGAAACATGAAGAGCCTTAAAATGTGTGAAATATATGAAGAGCTTCTAAAGGTGTCAAAAATAAGAGGAGCATGAAACAGTTTGAAAATAGGAGGAGCATGAAACGGTGTTGAAAAACATGAAGAGCCTAAAAACTTGTGAAAAATATGAAGAGCTTCAAAAGGTGTGAAAAATATGAAGAGTTCAAATGGTGTCAAAATATGAGGAGCATGAAACGGTCTGAAAAATAGGAGGAGGATGAAGCGATGTTGAAAAACATGAAGAGTCTGAAAAGGTGTGAAATATATGAAGAGCTTCAAAAGGTGTGAGAAATATGAGGAGCATGAAACGGTCTGAAAAATAGGAGGAGCATGAAACGGTGTTGAAAAACCTGAAGAACAGGAAAAGGTGAGAAATATATGAAGAGCTTCAAAATGTGTGAATAATATAGGAGCATGAAGCGGTGTTCAAAAACATGAAGAGCTTGAAAAGGTGTGAAATATATGAAGATCTTCAAAAGGTGTGAAAAATAGGAGGAGCATGAAGCAGTGTTCAAAAATATGAAGAGCCAGAAAAGGTGTGAAATATATGAAGAGCTTCAAAAGGTGTCAGAAATATGAGGAGCATGAAACAGTCTGAAAAATAGGAGGAGCTTGAAATGTTGTTGAAAATCAAGAAGAGCCTGAAATGGTGTGAAAAATATGAAGAGCTTCAACAGGTGTGTAAAATATGAGGAGCATGAAACGGTCTGAAACATAGGAGGAGCGTGAAGCTTTGTTGACAAAAATGAAAAGCCTGAAATGGTGTGAAAAATATGAAGAGCTTCAAAAGGTGTCAAAAATTTGAGAAGCATGAAACGGTCTGAAAAATATAGGAGGAGCATGAAGCGGTGTTCAAAAACATGAAGAGCTTGAAAAGGTGTGAAATATATGAAGAGCTTCAAAAGTTGTGAAATATAGGAGGAGCATGAAGCGGTGTTCAAAAACATGAAGAGCCTTAAAAGTTGTGAAATATATGAAGAGCTTCAAAAGGTGTCCAAAATATGAGGAGCATGAAATAGTCTGAAAAATAGGAGGAGCATGAAATGTTGTTGAAAAACATGAAGAGCATGAAAAGATGTGAAAAATATGAATAGCTTCTAAAGGTGTCAAAAATAAGAGGAGCATGAAACAGTCTGAAAATAGGAGGAGCATGAAACGGTGTTGAAAAGCATGAAGAGCCTGAAAATGTGTGAAAAATATGGAGAGCTTCAAAAGGTGTCAAAAATATAGCAGCATGAAACAGTCTGAAAATACGAGGAGCATGAAACGGTGTTGAAAAGCATGAAGAGCCTGAATAGTTGTGAAAAATATGAAGAGCTTCAAAGGGGAAAAAATATGAGGAGCATGAAACGGTCTGAACAATAGGAGGAGCATGAAGCGGTGTTCAAAAACGTGAAGAGCCTGAGAAGGTGTGAAAAATATGAAGAGCTTCAATGGTGTCAAAAATATGAGGAGGATGAAACGGTTTGAAAAGTAGGAGGAGCATGAAACCTTGTTGAAAAACATGAAGAGCCAGAAAATGTGTGAAAAATATGAAGATCTTCAAAATGTGTGAAAAATATGAGTAGCATGAAACGGTCTGAAAAATAGGAGGGGCATGAAGGGGGTTTGAAAAAATTGAAGAGCCTGAAAATGTGTGAAATATATGAAGAGCTTCAAAAGGTGTCAAAAATATGAAGAGCATCAAAGGGTCTGAAAAATAGGAGGAGCATGAAGCGGTGTTCAAAAACATGAAGAGCTTGAAAAGGTGTGAAAAATATGAGGAGCATGAAACGGTCTAAAATATAGGAGGATCATGAATTGGTGTTGAAAAACCTGAAGATCATGAAAAGGCGTGAAAAATATGAAGAGCTTCAAAAGTTGTGAAATATATGAGGAGCATGAAATGGTCTGAAAAATAGCAGGAACATGAAGCGGTGTTGAAAAACATGAAGAATCTGAAAACGTCTGAAAATATGAAGAGCTTCAAAAATATGAAAAATATGAAGAGCTTCAAAAGGTGTGAAAAATATGAAGAGCTTCAAAAGGTGTGAAAATTATGAAGAGCTTCAAAATGTGTCACAAATGAGATGAGCATGAAACGGTCTGAAAAAAAGGAGGAGCATGAAGTGGTGGTGAAAAACATGAAGAGCATGAAAAGGTGTGAAATATATGAAGAGATTCAAAAGCTTTGAAAAATGAAAGAATCATGAAAACGTCTGAAAAATAGAAGGAGCATGAAGTGGTGTTGAAAAACGTTAAGAGACTGAAAAGAAGTGACAAATATAAAGAGCTTCAAAAGGTGTCAGTAATATGAGGAACATGAAACGGTCTGCAAAAAAGGAGGAGCATGAAGTGATGTTGATAAACTTGAAGAGCCTGAAAAGGTGTGAAAAATATGAAAAGCTTCAAAAGGTGTCAAAAATGAGATGAGCATGAAACGGTCTGAAAAATAGGAGGAGCATGAAGTGGTGTTGAAAAAATGAAGAGCCTGAAAAGGTGTGAAAAATATTAAGAGCATCAATAGGTGTCAAAAATATGAGGAGCATGAAACGGTCTGCAAAAAAGGAGGAGCATGAAGTGGTGTTGATAAACTTGAAGAGCCTGAAAAGGTGTGAAAAATATTAAAACCTTCAAAAGGTCTCAAAAATATGAGGAGCATGAAACGGTCTGAAAAATATGAGGAGCATGAAGCGGTGTTCAAAAACATGAAGAGCCTGAAAAGGTGTGAAAAATATGAAGAGCTTCAAAAGGTGTCAGAAATATGAGGAGCATGAAACCGTCTGAAAAATAGGAGGAGCATGAAGCGGTGTTGAAAAACATGAAGAGCGTGAAAAGGTGTGAAAAATATGAAGAGCTTCAAAAAATGTGAAAAATATAAAGAGCTTCAAAAATGTGAAAAATATAAAGAGCTTCAAAAGGTGTGAATTACATGAGGAGCATGAAAAAGTCTGAAAAAAAGGAGGAGCAAAAGGCGGTGTTGAAAAACATGAAGAGCCTGAAAAGGTGTGAAAAATATGAAGAGATTCAAAAGGTGTCAATAATATGAGGAGAATGAAACTGTCTGAAAAATGGGAGGAGCATGAAGCTGTGTTCAAAAACATGAAGAGCCGGAAAAGGTGTGAAAAATATGAGGAGCATGAAATTGTCTGAAAAATGGGAGGAGCATGAAGTGGTGTTCAAAAACATGAAGAGCCTAAAAGGTTGTGAAAAATATGAAGAGCTTCAAAAGGTGTGAAATACATGAGGACCATGAAATGGGCTGAAAAATAGAAGCATGAAGTGGTGTGGAAAAACATGAACAGCCTGAAATGCTGTGAAAAATATGAAGAGCTTCAAAAGGAATGAAATATATTAGGAGCATGAAACTCTCTGAAAAAGAGGAGGAGCATGAAGCGGTGTTCAAAAACATGAAGAGCCTAAAAAGTTGTGAAAAATATGAAAAGCTTCAAAAGGTGTCAAAAATGAGATGAGCATGAAACGGTCTGAAAAATAGGAGGATCATGAAACGGTGTTGAAAAACATGAAGAGCCTGAAAAGGTGTGAAAAATATGAAGAGTTTCAAAAGGTGTCAAAAATATGAGGAGCATGAAACGGTCTGAAAAACAGGAGGAGAATGAAGCTGTGTTCAAAAATATGAAGAGCCAAAAAGGTGTGAAAAATATGAAGAGCTTCAAAAGGTGTCAAAAATATGAGGAGCATGAAACAGTCTGAAAAATAGAAGCAGCATGAAACGGTGTTAAAAAACATGAAGAGCCTGAAAAGGTGTGAAAAATATGAAGAGCTTCAAAACTTGTCAAATATATGAGGAGCATGAATAGGTCTGTAAAATAGGAGGAGCATGAAGCGGTGTTCAAAAACATGAAGAGCCTGAAAAGGTGTGAAAAATATGAAGAGCTTCAAAAGGTGTCAAAAATATGAGGAGCAAGAAATGGTCTGAAAAATAGAAGGAGCATGAAACTGTCTTCAAAAACATGAAGAGCCTGAAAAGGTGTGAAAAATATGAAGAGCTTCAAAAGGTGTCAAAAATGTTAGGAGCATGAAACGGTCTGAAAAATAGGAGGAGCATGAAGCGGTGTTCAAAAAAATGCAGAGACTGAAAAGGTGTGTAAAATATGAAGAGCTTCAAAAGGTGTCAAATTATGAGGAGCATGAAACGGTCTGCAAATAGGACGAGCATGAAGCAGTGTTCAAAAACATGAAGAGCCTGAAAAGGTGTGAAAAATATGAAGAGCTTCATAAGGTGTCAAAATTAGTTTAGCATGAAAGGGTCTGAACAATAGGAGGCGCATGAAGTGATGTTGAAAACATGAAGAGCCTGAAATGGTGTGAAATATATAAGGAGCTTCAAAAGGTGTGAAAAATATGAAGAGCATGAAAAGGTGTCAAAAATATGAGGAGCATGAAACGGTCTGAAAAATAGGAGGAGCATGAAGCGGTGTTCAAAAACATGAAGAGCCTGAAAAGGTGTGAAAAATATGAAAAGCTTTAAAAGGTGTCAAAATTATGAGGAACATGAAACGTTCTGAAAAATAGGAGGATCATGAAACGTTGTTCAAAATCATGAAGAGCCTGAAAAGGTGTGAAAAATATGAAGAGCCTCAAAACGTGTCAAAATTATGAGGAGTAAGAAACTGTCTGAAAAATAGGAGGAGAATGAAACGGTGTTCAAAAACATGAAGAGCCTGAAAAGGTGTGAAAAATGTGAAGAGCTTCAAAAGGTGTCAAAAATATGAAGAGCTTCAAAAGTGTCAAGTATTAGATGAGCATGAAACGGTCTGAAAAATAGGAGAAGCATGAAGTGGTGATGAAAAACATGAAGAGCCTGAAAAGGTTTGAAATATATGAAGAGGTTCAAAATTGTGAAAAATATGAAGAGCTTCAAAAGGTGTCAAAAATATGAGGAGCATGAAAGGGTCTGAAAAATAGGAGGAGAATGAAACGGTGTTCAAAAACATGAAGAGCCTGAAAAGGTGTGAAAAATGTGAAGAGCTTCAAAAGGTGTGAAAAATATGAAGAGCTTCAAAAGGTGTCAAAAAAGAGATGAGCATGAAACGTTCTGAAAAATAGGAGGAGCATGAAATGGTGTTCAAAAACATGAAGAGTCTGAAAAGGTGTGAAAAATATGAAGAGCTTCAAAATGTGTGAAATACATGAGGAGCATGAAACATTCTGAAAAATAGGAGGAGCATGATGCGGTGTTCAAAAACATGAAGAGCCTGAAAAGGTGTGAAAAATATGAAGAGCTTCAAAAGGTGTGAAAAATATGAAGAGCTTCAAAAGGTGTGAAAAATATGAAGAGCTTCAAAAGGTGTCAAAAATATGAGGAGCATGAAACGTTCTGAAAAATAGGAGGAGCATGAAGCGGTGTTCAAAAACATGAAGAGAGTGAAAAGGTGTGAAAAATATGAAGAGCTTCAAAAGGTGTGAAAAATATGAGGAGCATGAAACGGTCTGAAAAATAGATGCGGCATGAAATGGTGTTGAAAACCGTGAAGAGCCTGAGAAGGTTTGAAAAATATGAAGAGCTTCAAAAGGTGTGAAATACATGAGGACCATGAAATGGGCTGAAAAATAGAAGCATGAAGTGGTGTGGAAAAACATGAACAGCCTGAAATGCTGTGAAAAATATGAAGAGCTTCAAAAGGAATGAAATATATTAGGAGCATGAAACTCTCTGAAAAAGAGGAGGAGCATGAAGCGGTGTTCAAAAACATGAAGAGCCTAAAAAGTTGTGAAAAATATGAAAAGCTTCAAAAGGTGTCAAAAATGAGATGAGCATGAAACGGTCTGAAAAATAGGAGGATCATGAAACGGTGTTGAAAAACATGAAGAGCCTGAAAAGGTGTGAAAAATATGAAGAGTTTCAAAAGGTGTCAAAAATATGAGGAGCATGAAACGGTCTGAAAAACAGGAGGAGAATGAAGCTGTGTTCAAAAATATGAAGAGCCAAAAAGGTGTGAAAAATATGAAGAGCTTCAAAAGGTGTCAAAAATATGAGGAGCATGAAACAGTCTGAAAAATAGAAGCAGCATGAAACGCTGTTGAAAAACATGAAGAGCCTGAAAAGGTGTGAAAAATATGAAGAGCTTAAAAAGGTGTGAAAAATATGAGGAGCATGAAACGGCCTGAAAAATAGAAGCAGCATGAAACGGTGTTGAAAAATATAAAGAGCCTGAAAAGGTGTGAAAAATATGAAGAGCTACAAAAGGGGTCAAAAATATAAAGTGCATGAAACGATCTGTAAAATAGGAGGTTCATGAAGCGGTGTTCAAAATCATGAAGAGCCTGAAAACGTGTGAAAAAAAAATGAGCTTCAAAAGGTGTCAAAAATATGAGGAGCATGAAACGTTCTGAAAAATAGGAGGAGCATGAAACGGTGATCAAAAACATGAGGAGCCTGAAAAGGTGTGAGAAATATGAAGACCTTCAAAAGGTGTGAAATTCATGAGGAGCATGAAATGGTCTGAAAAATATGAGAAGCATGAAGTGGTGTGGAAAAACATGAAGAGCCTGAAAAGGTGTGAAAAATATGAATAGCTTCAAAAGGTGTCAAAAATATGAAGAGCATGAAACGGTCTGAAATTTTGGAGGATAATGATCGGTGTTCAAAAACATGAAGAGCCTGAAAAGGTGTGAAAAATATGAAGAGTTTCAAATGGTGTCAAAAATATGAGAAACATAAAACTCTGTGAAAGATAGGAGGAGCATGAAACGGTGATCAGAAACATGAAGAGCCTGAAAAGTTGTGAAAAATATGAAGAGCTTCAAAAGGTGTGAAATTCATGAGAAGCATGAAAAGGTTTGAAAAATACGAGAAGCATGAAGTGGTGTGGAAAAACATGAAGAACCTGAAAAGGTGTGAAAAATAAGAAGAGTTTCAAAAGGTGTCAAAAATATGAAGAGCATGAAACGGTTTGAAAATTCGGAGGATCATGAGCAGTGTTCAAAAACATGAGGAGCATGAAAAGGTGTGAAAAATATGAAGAGCTTCAAATGGTGTCAAAAACATGAGAAGCATGAAAAGGTCTGAAAGATAGGAGCAGCATGAAACGGTGATCAGAAACATGAAGAGCCTGAAAAGTTGTGAAAATATGAAGAGCTTCAAAAGGTGTGAAATTCATGAGGAGCATGAAACGGTCTGAAAAATAGGAGGAGCATGAAGCGGTGTTCAAAAACATGAAGAGCCTGAAATGTTGTGAAAAATTTGAAAAGCTTCAAAAGGTGTCAAAAATGAGATGAGCATGAAACTGTCTGAAAAATAGGAGGACCATGAAGCGGTGTTGAAAAACATGAAGAGCCTGAAAAAGAGTGAAAAATATGAACAGCTTCAATAAGTGTCAAAAATATGAGGAGCATGAAACGGTCTGAAAAATAGGAGGAGCATGAAGCGGTGTTGAAAAACATGAAGAGCCTGAAAAGTTGTGAAAAATATGAAGAGCTTCAAAAGGTGTGAAATACATGAGGAGCATGAAACGGTCTGAAAAATAGGAGGAGCATGAAGCTGTGTTTAAAAACATGAAGAGCCTGAAAAGTAGTGAAAAATATGAAGAGCTTCAAAAGGTGTCAAAAATATGAAGAGCAAGAAACGGTCAGAAATATATGAGGAGCATGATGCGGTGTTGGAAAACATGAAGAGCCTGAAAACGTGTGAAAAATTTGAAGAGCTTCAAAAGGAGTGAAAAATATGAAGAGCTTCAAAAGGTGTCAAAAATGAGATGAGCATGAAACGGTCTGAAAAAAAGGAGGAGCATGAAGTGGTGTTGAAAAACATGCAGAACCGGAAAAGGTGAGAAAAATATGAAGAGCTACAAAAGGTGTTAAAAATATGAGGAGAATGAAACGGTCTGAAAAATAGGAGGAGCATGAAGCAGTCTTGAAAAACATGCAGAGCGTGAAAAGGTGAGAAAAATATGAAGAGCTTCAAAAGGTGTGAAATACATGAGGAGCATGAAGCGGTCTGAAAAATAGGAGGAGCATGAAGCGGTGTTGAAAAACATGAAGAGCCTGAAAAGGTGTGAAAAATATAAAGAGCCTCAAAACGTGTCAAATATATGAGGAGCATGAAACGGTTTTAAAAATAGGAGGAGGATGAAGCGGTGTTCAAAAACTTGAAGAGGATGAAAAGGTGTGAAAAATATAAAGAGCTTCAAAAGGTGTCAAATATATGAGGAGCATGAAACGGTCTTAAAAATAGGAGGAGGATGAAGCGGTGTTCAAAAACTTGAAGAGGATGAAAAGATGTGAAATATATGAAGAGCTTTAAAAGGTGTCAAAAATATGAGGAACATGAAACGGTCTGAAAAATAGGAGGATTATGAAACGGTGTTAAAAACATGAAGAGCCTGAAAAGGTGTGCAAAATATGAAGAGCTTCAAAAGGTGTGAAAAATATGAAGAGCTTCAAAAGGTGTCAAAAATGAGATGAGCATGAAACGGTCTGAATAATAGGAGGAGCATGAAGCGGTTTTGATAAAAATGAAGAGCGTGAAAAGGTGTGAAAAATATGAAGAGCTTCAAAAGGTGTGAAAAATATGAAGAGCTTCAAAAGGTGTCAAAAATGAGATGAGCATGAAACGGTCTGAATAATAGGAGGAGCATGAAGCGGTTTTGATAAAAATGAAGAGCGTGAAAAGGTGTGAAAAATATGAAGAGCTTCAAAAGGTGTGAAAAATATGAAGAGCTTCAAAAGGTGTCAAAATTAAATTAGCATGAAAGGGTCTGAAAAATAAGAGGAGCATGAAGTGCTATTGAAAAACATGAAGAGCCTGAAAAGGTGTGAAATATATGAAGAGCTTCAAAAGGTGTGAAATATATGAAGAGCTTCAAAAGGTGTCAAAACTATGAGGAACATGAAACGGTCTGAAAAATACGAGGAGCATGAAACGGTGTTCAAAAACATGAAGAGCCTGAAAAGGTGTGCAAAATATGAAGAGCATCAAAAGTTGTGAAATACATGAGGAGCATGAAACGGTGTTCAAAAACATGCAGAGACTGAAAAGATGTGAAAAATATGAAGAGCTTCAGTAAGTGTCAACAATTAGATTAGCATGAATGGGTCTGAAAAATAGGAGGAGCCTGAAGTTTTGTTGAAAAACATGAAGAGCTTGAAAAAGTGTGAAAAATATGAAGAGCTTCAAAAATATGAAAATTATGAAGAGCTTCAAAAGGTGTGAAAAATATGAAGAGCTTCAAAAGATGTCAAAAATGAGATGAGCATGAAATGGTCTGAAAAATAGGAGGATCATGAAATGGTGTTGAAAAACATGAAGAGCCTGAAAAGGTGTGAAAAATATGAAGAGCCTCAAAACGTGTCAAAAATATGAGGAGCATGAAACGGTATGATAAATAACAGGAGCATGAACCGGTGTTGAAAAACATGAAGAGTCTGAAATCGTGTGAAAAATATGAAGAGCTTAAAAATGTGAAAAATATGAAGAGCTTCAAAAGATGTGAAAAATATGCAAAGCTTCAAAAGGTGTCAAAAATGACATGAGCATGAAACGGTCTGAAAAATAAGAGGAGCATGAAGTCGTGTTCAAAAATATGAAGAGCCTGAAAAGGTGTGAAAAATATGAAGAGCTTCAAAAGGTGTGAAAAATATGAAGACCTTGAAAAGGTGTGAAAAAAGAAATGAGCATGAAAAGGTCTGAAAAATAGGAGGAGCATGAACCGGTGTTGAAAAAAACGAAGAGCCTGAAAAGGTGTGAAATATCTGAAGAGCTTCAAAAGGTGTCAAAGATATGAGGAGAATGAAACGGTCTGAAAAATAGGCGGAGCATGAAGCGGTGATCAAAAATATGAAGAGAATGAAAAGGTGTGAATAATATGAAGAGCTTCTAAAGGTGTGAAAAATATGAGGAGCATGAAACGGCCTGAAAAATAGGCTGAGCATGAAGCGGTGTTGAAAAACATCAAGAGCCTGAAAAGTGTGAAAAATATGAAGAGCTTCAAAAGGTGTGAAAATATGAGGAGCATGAAACGTTCTGAAAAATAGGAAGAGCATGAAGCGGTGTTTAAAAACATGAAGAGCCTGAAAAGTTGTGAAAAATATGAAGAGCTTCAAAAGGTGTCAAATATATGAGGATCATGAAACGGTCTGAAAAATACGAGGAGCATGAAGCGGTGTTGAAAAACAGGAAGAGCCTGAAAAGGTGTGAAAAATATGAAGAGCTTCAAAAGGTGTGAAATACATGAGGAGCATGAAACGGTCTGAAAAATAGGAGGAGCATGAAGCGGTTTGGAAAACATGAAGAGCCTGAAAAGGTGTGAAATATATGAAGAGCTTCAAAATGTGTCGAAAATCTGAGGAGTATGTAACGGTCTGAAAATTAGGAAGAGCATGAAGTGGTTTTCAAAAACATGAAGAGCCTGAAAAGGTGTGAAAAATATGAAGAGCTTCAAAAGGTGTGAAAAATATGAGGAGCATGAAACGTTCTGAAAAATAGGAGGAGCATGAAGCGGTGTTGAAAAACATGAAGAGCCTGAAAAGGTGTGAAAAATATGAAGAGCTTCAAAAGGTGTGAAAAATATGAGGTGCATGTAATGGTCTGAAAAATAGGAGGAGCATGAAGCGGTGTTGAAAAACATGAAGAGCCTGAAAACGTGTGAAAAATATGAAGAGCTTCAAAAGGTGTCAAAAATGAGATGAGCATGAAATGGTCTGAAAAATACGAGGAGCATGAAGGTGTGTTGAAAATCATGAAAAGCCTGAAAAGGCCTGAAAAATATGAAGAACTTCAAAAGATGTGAAAAATATGAAGAGCATCAAAAGATGTCAAAATGAGATGAGCATGAAACGGTCTGAAAAATAGGAGGAGCATGAAGCGGTTTGGAAAACATGAAGAGCCTGAAAAGGTGTGAAATATATGAAGAGCTTCAAAATGTGTCAAAAATCTCAGGAGTATGTAACGGTCTGAAAAATAGGAAGAGCATGAAGTGGTTTTCAAAAACATGGAGAGCCTGAAAAGGTGTGAAAAATATGAAGAGCTTCAAAAGGTGTGAAAAATATGAGGTGCATGTAATGGTCTGAAAAATAGGAGGAGCATGAAGCGGTGTTGAAAAACATGAAGAGCCTGAAAACGTGTGAAAAATATGAAGAGCTTCAAAAGGTGTCAAAAATATGAAGAGCTTCAAAAGGTGTCAAAAATGAGATGAGCATGAAACGGTCTGAAAAATAGGAGGAGCATGAAGTGGTGTTGAAAAAAATGAAGAGCCTGAAAAGGTGTGACATATATGAAGAGCTTCAAATGTGTCAAAAATATGAGGAGATTGATACGGTCTGAAAAATAGGAGGAGCATGAAATGGTGTTGAAAAACATGAAGAGCCTGAATAGCTGTGAGAAATATGAAGAGCTTCAAAAGGTGTCAAAATATGAGGAGCATGAAACGGTCTATAAAATAGCAGGAGCATGAAGCGGTGTTGAAAAACATGAAGAGTCTGAAAAGGTGTGAAAATATGAAGAGCTTCAAAAATATGAAAAATATGAAGAGCTTCAATAGGTGTCAAAAATGAGATGAGCATGAAACGGTCTGAATAATAGGAGGAGCATGAAGCGGTGTTGAAAAAAATGAAGAGCGTGAAAAGGTGTGAAATATATGAAGAGCTTCAAAAGGTGTCAAAAATATGAGGAGCATGAAACGGTCTGAAAAATAGGAGGATCATGAAACGGTGTTGAAAAACATGAAGAGCCTGAAAAGTTGTGAAAAAAAAGAAGAGCTTCAAAAGGTGTCAAAAATTGAGGAGCATGATACGGTCTGAAAAATAGGAGGAGCATGAAGTGGTGTTGTAAAACATGTAGAGCCTGAAAAGGTGTGAAAAATATGAAGAGCCTCAAAACGTGTCAAAAATATAAGGAGCATGAAACGGTATGATAAATAACAGGAGCATGAACCAGTGTTGAAAAACATGAAGAGTCTGAAATCGTGTGAAAAATATGAAGAGCTTCCAAAGATGTGAAAAATATGAAGAGCTTCAAAAGGTGTCAAAAAAGAGATGAGCATGAAATGGTCTGAAAAATACGAGGAGCATGAAGGTGTGTTGAAAATCATGAAAAGCCTGAAAAAGCGTGAAAAATATGAAGAGCTTCAAAAGATGTGAAAAATATGAAGAGCATCAAAAGATGTCAAAATGAGATGAGCATGAAACGGTCTGAAAAATAGGAGGAGCATGAAGCTGTGTTCAACAACATGAAGAGAATGAAAAGGTGCGAAAAACATGAAGAGCCTGAAATGGTGTGAAAAATATGAAGAGCTTCAAAAATGTGAAAAATATGAAGAGCTTCAAAAGGTGTGAAATATATGAAAGTTTCAAAAGGTGTTAAAAATTAGATGAGCATGAAACGACTGAAAAATAGGAGGAGCATGAAGTGGTGTTGAAAAACATGAAGAGCCTGAAAAGGTGTGAAAAATATAAAGAGCTTCAAAAGGTGTGAATTACATGAGGAGCATGAAAAAGTCTGAAAAAAAGGAGGAGCATAAGGCGGTGTTGAAAAACATGAAGAGCCTGAAAAGTTGTGAAAAATATGAAGAGATTCAAAAGGTGTCAATAATATGAGGAGCATGAAACGGTCTGAAAAATGGGAGGAGCATGAAGCTGTGTTCAAAATCATGAAGAGCCTGAAAAGGTGTGAAAAATATGAGGAGCATGAAATTTTCTGAAAAATAGGAGGAGCATGAAGTGGTGTTCAAAAACATGAAGAGCCTGAGAAGTTGTGAAAAATATGAAGAGCTTCAAAAGGTGTCAAAAATCCGAGGAGAATGAAACGGTCTGAAAAATAGGAGGAGCATGAAGCGTTGTTCAAAAACGTGAAGAGCCTGAAAAGGTGTGAAAAATATGAAGAGCTTCAAAACGTGTCAAAAATATGAGGGGCATGAAACGGTCTGAAAAATAGAAGCAGCATGAAGCGGTGTTCAAAAACATGAAGAGCATGAAAACGTGTGAAAAATATGAAGAGCTTCAAAAGGTGTGAAAAATATGAAGAGATTCAAAAAGTGTCAAAAATTAGATGAGCATGAAACGGTCTGAAAAATATGAGGAGCATGAAGCGTTGTTCAAAAACGTAAAGAGCCTGAAAAGGTGTGAAAAATATGAAGAGATTCAAAAGTTGTCAAAAATATGAGGAGCATGAATAGGTCTGAAAAATAGGAGGAGCATGAAGCGGTGTTCAAAAACATGAAGAGCCTGAAAAGGTGTGGAAAATATGAAGAGCTTCAAAAGGTGTCAAAAATATGAGGAGCAAGAAATGGTCTGAAAAATATAAGGAGCATGAAACGGTCTTCAAAAACATGAAGAGCCTGAAAAGGTGTGGAAAATATGAAGAGCTTCAAAAGGTGTCAAAAATGTGAGGAGCATGAAACGGTCTGAAAAATAGGAGGAGCATGAAGCGGTGTTCAAAAACATGAAGAGCCTGAAAAGGTGTGAGAAATATGAAGAGCTTCAAAAGGTGTGAAATTCATGAGGAGCATGAAACCGTCTTAAAAATATGAGAAGCATGAAGTGGTGTGGAAAAACATGAAGAGCCTGAAAAGGTGTGAAAAATATGAAGAGCTTCAAAAGGAGTGAAATATATTAGGAGCATGAAACTCTCTGAAAAATAGGAGGAGCATGAAGCAGTGTTCAAAAACATGAAGAGCCTAAAAAGTTGTGAAAAATATGAAAAGCTTCAAAAGGTGTCAAAAATGAGATGAGCATGATACGGTCTGAAAAATAGGAGGAGCATGAAGCTGTGTTCAAAAATATGAAGAGCCTGAAAAGGTGTGAAAAATATGAAGAGCTTCAAAAGGTGTGAAAAATATGAGGAGCATGAAACGGTCTGACAAATAGAAGCAGCATGAAACGGTGTTGAAAAACATGAAGAGCCTGAAAAGGTGTGAAAAATATGAAAAGTTTGAAAAGGTGTCAAAAATGAGATGAGCATGATACGGTCTGAAAAATAGGAGGAGCATGAACCGGTGTTGAAAAACATGAAGAGCCTGAAAAGGTGTGAAAAATATGAAGAGCTTCAAAAGGTGTGAAAAATATGAGGAGCATGAAACGGCCTGAAAAATAGAAGCAGGATGAAACGGTGTTGAAAAATATGAAGAGCCTGAAAAGGTGTGAAAAATATGAAGAGCTTCAAAAGGGGTCAAATATATAAAGAGCATGAAACGGTCTGTAAAATAGGAGGTTCATGAAGTGGTGTACAAAATCATGAAGAGCCTGACAACGTGTGAAAAATATGAAGAGCTTCTAAAGGTGTCAAAAATATGAGGAGCATGAAACGTTCTGAAAAATAGGAGGAGCATGAAACGGTGATCAAAAACATGAGGAGCCTGAAAAGGTGTGAGAAATATGAAGAGCTTCAAAAGGTGTGAAATTCTTGAGGAGCATGAAACGGTCTGAAATATATGAGAAGCATGAAGTTGTGTGGAAAAACATGAAGAGCCAGAAAAGGTGTGAAAAATATGAATAGCTTCAAAAGGTGTCAAAAATATGAAGAGCATGAAACTGTCTGAAATTTTGGAGGATCATGATCGGTGTTCAAAAACATGAAGAGCCTGAAACGGTGTGAAAAATATGAAGAGCTTCAAATGGTGTCAAAAATATGAGAAGCATGAAACGGTGTGAAAGATAGGAGGAGCATGAAACGGTGATCAGAAACATGAAGAGCCTGAAAAGTTGTGAAAAATATGAAGAGCTTCAAAAGGTGTGAAATTCATGAGAAGCATGAAAAGGTTTGAAAAATACGAGAAGCATGAAGTGGTGTGGAAAAATATGAAGAACCTGAAAAGGTGTGAAAAATATGAAGAGTTTCAAAAGGTGTCAAAAATATGAAGAGCACGAAACGGTCTGAAATTTCGGAGGATCATGAGCATGTTCAAAAACATGAGGAGCATGAAAAGGTGTGAAAATATGAAGAGCTTCAAAAGGTGTGAAAAATATGAGGAGCATGAAACGGCCTGAAAAATAGAAGCAGGATGAAACGGTGTTGAAAAATATGAAGAGCCTGAAAAGGTGTGAAAAATATGAAGAGCTTCAAATGGTGTCAAAAATATGAGAAGCATGAAACGGTCTGAAAGATAGGAGGAGCATGAAACGGTGATCAGAAACATGAAGAGCCTGAAAAGTTGTGAAATATCTGAAGAGCTTCAAAAGGTGTGAAATTCATGAGGAGCATGAAACGATCTGAAAAATAGAAGCATGAAGTGGTGTGGAAAAACATGAAGAGCCTGAAAAGGTGTGAAAAATATGAAGAGCTTGAAAAGGTGTGAAATACATGAGGAGCATGAAACTCTCTGAAAAATAGGAGGAGCATGAAGTGGTGTTCAAAAACATGAAGAGTCTGAAAAGGTGTGAAAAATATGAAGAGCTTCTATAGGTGTGAAAAATATGAGGAGCAGTATACAGTGTGAAAAATAGGAGAAGCATGAAGCGGTGTTCAAAAACATGAAGAGCCTGAAAAGGTGTGAAAAATATGAAAAGTTTGAAAAGGTGTCAAAAATGAGATGAGCATGATACGGTCTGAAAAATAGGAGGAGCATGAAGCGGTGTTGAAAAACATGAAGAGCCTGAAAAGGTGTGAAAAATATGAAGAGTTTCAAAAGGTGTCAAAAATATGAGGAGCATGAAACGGTCTGAAAAATAGGAGGAGCATGAAGCTGTGTTCAAAAATATGAAGAGCCTGAAAAGGTGTGAAAAATATGAAGAGCTTCAAAAGGTGTGAAAAATATGAGGAGCATGAAAAGGTGTGAAAAATATGAAGAGCTTCAAAAGGGGTCAAATATATAAAGAGCATGAAACGGTCTGTAAAATAGGAGGTTCATGAAGTGGTGTACAAAATCATGAAGAGCCTGACAACGTGTGAAAAATATGAAGAGCTTCAAAAGGTGTCAAAAATATGAGGAGCATGAAACGTTCTGAAAAATAGGAGGAGCATGAAACGGTGATCAAAAACATGAGGAGCCTGAAAAGGTGTGAGAAATATGAAGAGCTTCAAAAGGTGTGAAATTCTTGAGGAGCATGAAACGGTCTGAAATATATGAGAAGCATGAAGTTGTGTGGAAAAACATGAAGAGCCAGAAAAGGTGTGAAAAATATGAATAGCTTCAAAAGGTGTCAAAAATATGAAGAGCATGAAACTGTCTGAAATTTTGGAGGATCATGATCGGTGTTCAAAAACATGAAGAGCCTGAAAAGGTGTGAAAAATATGAAAAGTTTGAAAAGGTGTCAAAAATGAGATGAGCATGATACGGTCTGAAAAATAGGAGGAGCATGAAGCGGTGTTGAAAAACATGAAGAGCCTGAAAAGGTGTGAAAAATATGAAGAGTTTCAAAAGGTGTCAAAAATATGAGGAGCATGAAACGGCCTGAAAAATAGAAGCAGCATGAAACGGTGTTGAAAAACATGAAGAGCCTGAAAAGGTGTGAAAAATATGAAGAGCTTCAAAAGGTGTGAAAAATATTAGGAGCATGAAACGGCCTGAAAAATAGAAGCAGCATGAAACGGTGTTGAAAAATATGAAGAGCCTGAAAAGGTGTGAAAAATATGAAGAGCTACAAAAGGGGTCAAAAATATAAAGTGCATGAAACGGTCTTTAAAATAGGAGGTTCATGAAGCGGTGTTCAAAATCATGAAGAGCCTGAAAACGTGTGAAAAATATGAAGAGCTTCAAAGGGTGTCAAAAATATGAGGTGCATGAAACGTTCTGAAAAATAGGAGGACCATGAAACAGTGATCAAAAACATGAGGAGCCTGAAAAGGTGTGAGAAATATGAAGAGCTTCAAAAGGTGTGAAACACATGAGGAGCATTAAACGGTCTGAAAATAAGGAGGAGCATGAAGCGTTGCTCAGAAACATGAAGAGCCTGAAAAGATCTGAAAAAAATGAAGAGCTTCAAAAGGTGTGAAAAATATGAGGAGCATGAAACGGTCTGAAAAATAGGAGGGGCATGAAGGGGTGTTCAAAAACATGAAGAGCCTGAAAAGGTGTGCAATATATGAAGAGCTTCAAAAGGTGTGAAATACATGTGGAGCATGAAATGGTCTGAAAAATAGGAGGATCATGAAGCGGTGTTCAAAAAAATGCAGAGACTGAAAGGTGTGAAAAATATGAAGAGCTTCAAAAGGTGTCAAATTATGAGGAGCATGAAACGGTCTGCAAATAGGACGTGCATGAAGCGGTGTTCAAAAATATGAAGAGCCTGAAAAGGTGTGAAAAATATGAAGAGCTTCATAAGGTGTCAAAATTAGTTTAGCATGAAAGGGTCTGAACAATAGGAGGCGCATGAAGTGATGTTGAAAACATGAAGAGCCTGAAATGGTGTGAAATATATAAAGAGCTTCAAAAGGTGTGAAAAATATGAAGAGCATCAAAAGGTGTCAAAAATATGAGGAGCATGAAACGGTCTGAAAAATTGGAGGAGCATGAAGCGGTGTTGAAAACATGAAGAGCCTGAAAAGGTGTGAAATAGATGAAGAGCTTCAAAAGGTGTCAAAAATGAGATGAGCATGAAACGGTCTGAAAAATAGGAGGAGGATGATGTGGTGTTGAAAACATGAAGGGCATGAAAAGGTGTGAAAAATATGAAGAGCTTCAAAAGTTGTGAAATACATGAGGAGGATGAAACGGTCTGAAACCTTGGAGGAGCATGAAGCGGTGTTGAAAAACTTGAAGAGCCTGAAAAGGTGTGAAATATATGAAGAGCTTCAAAAGATGTGAAAATTATGTGGAGCAGGAAACGATCTGAAAATTAGGAGGTTCGTGAAGTGGAGTTGAAAAACATGAAGAGCCTGAAAAGGTGTGCAATATATGAAGAGCTTCAAAAGGTGTGAAATATATGAGGAGCTTGAAACGCTCTGAAAAACAGGAGGAGCATGAATTGGTGTTGAAAAACATGAAGAGCATGAAAAAGTGTGAAAAATATGAAGAGCTTCAAAAGGTGTCAAAAATATGAGGAGCATGAAACGGTCTGAAAAATAGGAGGAGCAAGAAGCTGTGTTGAAAAACAAGAAGAGTTTGAAAAGGTGTGAAATATATGAAGAGCTTCAAAAGGTGTCAAAAATGAGATGATAATGAAGCGGTCTGAAAAATTGGAGGAGCATGAAGCGCTGTTGAAAACCATGAAGAGCCTGAAAAGGTGTGAAAAATATGAAGAGCTTCAAAAGCTGTGAAAAATATGAAGAGCTTCAAAAGGAGACAAACATATAAGGAGCATGAAACGGTCTGAAAAATAGGAGGAGCATGAAACGGTTTTGAAAACATGAAGAGCCTGAAAACGTGTGAAACATATGAAGAGTTGCAAAAGATGTGAAAAATAAGAAGAGCTTCAAAAGGTGTCAAAAGTGATGTGAGCATGAAACGGTCTGAAAAATAGGAGGAGCATGAAGTGGGGTTGAAAAAAATGAAGAGCCTGAAAAGGTGTGAAAAATATGAAGAGCTTCAAATGGTGTCAAAAATATGAGAAGCATGAAACGGTCTGAAAGATAGGAGGAGCATGAAACGGTGATCAGAAACATGAAGAGCCTGAAAAGTTGTGAAATATCTGAAGAGCTTCAAAAGGTGTGAAATTCATGAGGAGCATGAAACGATCTGAAAAATAGAAGCATGAAGTGGTGTGGAAAAACATGAAGAGCCTGAAAAGGTGTGAAAAATATGAAGAGCTTGAAAAGGTGTGAAATACATGAGGAGCATGAAACTCTCTGAAAAATAGGAGGAGCATGAAGTGGTGTTCAAAAACATGAAGAGTCTGAAAAGGTGTGAAAAATATGAAGAGCTTCTATAGGTGTGAAAAATATGAGGAGCAGTATACAGTGTGAAAAATAGGAGAAGCATGAAGCGGTGTTCAAAAACATGAAGAGCCTGAAAAGGTGTGAAAAATATGAAAAGTTTGAAAAGGTGTCAAAAATGAGATGAGCATGATACGGTCTGAAAAATAGGAGGAGCATGAAGCGGTGTTGAAAAACATGAAGAGCCTGAAAAGGTGTGAAAAATATGAAGAGTTTCAAAAGGTGTCAAAAATATGAGGAGCATGAAACGGTCTGAAAAATAGGAGGAGCATGAAGCTGTGTTCAAAAATATGAAGAGCCTGAAAAGGTGTGAAAAATATGAAGAGCTTCAAAAGGTGTGAAAAATATGAGGAGCATGAAACGGCCTGAAAAATAGAAGCAGGATGAAACGGTGTTGAAAAATATGAAGAGCCTGAAAAGGTGTGAAAAATATGCAGAGCCTCAAAAGGGGTCAAATATATAAAGAGCATGAAACGGTCTGTAAAATAGGAGGTTCATGAAGTGGTGTACAAAATCATGAAGAGCCTGACAACGTGTGAAAAATATGAAGAGCTTCAAAAGGTGTCAAAAATATGAGGAGCATGAAACGTTCTGAAAAATAGGAGGAGCATGAAACGGTGATCAAAAACATGAGGAGCCTGAAAAGGTGTGAGAAATATGAAGAGCTTCAAAAGGTGTGAAATTCTTGAGGAGCATGAAACGGTCTGAAATATATGAGAAGCATGAAGTTGTGTGGAAAAACATGAAGAGCCAGAAAAGGTGTGAAAAATATGAATAGCTTCAAAAGGTGTCAAAAATATGAAGAGCATGAAACTGTCTGAAATTTTGGAGGATCATGATCGGTGTTAAAAAACATGAAGAGCCTGAAAAGGTGTGAAAAATATGAAGAGCTTCGAATGGTGTCAAAAATATGAGAAGCATGAAACGGTGTGAAAGATAGGAGGAGCATGAAACGGTGATCAGAAACATGAAGAGCCTGAAAAGTTGTGAAAAATATGAAGAGCTTCAAAAGGTGTGAAATTCATGAGAAGCATGAAAAGGTTTGAAAAATACGAGAAGCATGAAGTGGTGTGGAAAAATATGAAGAACCTGAAAAGGTGTGAAAAATATGAAGAGTTTCAAAAGGTGTCAAAAATATGAAGAGCACGAAACGGTCTGAAATTTCGGAGGATCATGAGCACTGTTCAAAAACATGAGGAGCATGAAAAGGTGTGAAAATATGAAGAGCTTCAAAAGGTGTGAAAAATATGAGGAGCATGAAACGGCCTGAAAAATAGAAGCAGGATGAAACGGTGTTGAAAAATATGAAGAGCCTGAAAAGGTGTGAAAAATATGAAGAGCTTCAAATGGTGTCAAAAATATGAGAAGCATGAAACGGTCTGAAAGATAGGAGGAGCATGAAACGGTGATCAGAAACATGAAGAGCCTGAAAAGTTGTGAAATATCTGAAGAGCTTCAAAAGGTGTGAAATTCATGAGGAGCATGAAACGATCTGAAAAATAGAAGCATGAAGTGGTGTGGAAAAACATGAAGAGCCTGAAAAGGTGTGAAAAATATGAAGAGCTTGAAAAGGTGTGAAATACATGAGGAGCATGAAACTCTCTGAAAAATAGGAGGAGCATGAAGTGGTGTTCAAAAACATGAAGAGTCTGAAAAGGTGTGAAAAATATGAAGAGCTTCTATAGGTGTGAAAAATATGAGGAGCAGTATACAGTGTGAAAAATAGGAGAAGCATGAAGTGGTGTTCAAAAACATGAAGAGCCTGAAAAGGTGTGAAAAATATGAAAAGTTTGAAAAGGTGTCAAAAATGAGATGAGCATGATACGGTCTGAAAAATAGGAGGAGCATGAAGCGGTGTTGAAAAACATGAAGAGCCTGAAAAGGTGTGAAAAATATGAAGAGTTTCAAAAGGTGTCAAAAATATGAGGAGCATGAAACGGTCTGAAAAATAGGAGGAGCATGAAGCTGTGTTCAAAAATATGAAGAGCCAAAAAGGTGTGAAAAATATGAAGAGCTTCAAAAGGTGTGAAAAATATGAGGAGCATGAAACGGCCTGAAAAATAGAAGCAGCATGAAACGGTGTTGAAAAACATGAAGAGCCTGAAAAGGTGTGAAAAATATGAAGAGCTTCAAAAGGTGTGAAAAATATTTGGAGCATGAAACGGCCTGAAAAATAGAAGCAGCATGAAACGGTGTTGAAAAATATGAAGAGCCTGAAAAGGTGTGAAAAATATGAAGAGCTACAAAAGGGGTCAAAAATATAAAGTGCATGAAACGGTCTTTAAAATAGGAGGTTCATGAAGCGGTGTTCAAAATCATGAAGAGCCTGAAAACGTGTGAAAAATATGAAGAGCTTCAAAGGGTGTCAAAAATATGAGGTGCATGAAACGTTCTGAAAAATAGGAGGACCATGAAACAGTGATCAAAAACATGAGGAGCCTGAAAAGGTGTGAGAGATATGAAGAGCTTCTAAAGGTGTGAAACACATGAGGAGCATTAAACGGTCTGAAAATAAGGAGGAGCATGAAGCGTTGCTCAGAAACATGAAGAGCCTGAAAAGATCTGAAAAAAATGAAGAGCTTCAAAAGGTGTGAAAAATATGAGGAGCATGAAACGGTCTGAAAAATAGGAGGGGCATGAAGGGGTGTTCAAAAACATGAAGAGCCTGAAAAGGTGTGCAATATATGAAGAGCTTCAAAAGGTGTGAAATACATGTGGAGCATGAAACGGTCTGAAAAATAGGAGGATCATGAAGCGGTGTTCAAAAAAATGCAGAGACTGAAAGGTGTGAAAAATATGAAGAGCTTCAAAAGGTGTCAAATTATGAGGAGCATGAAACGGTCTGCAAATAGGACGTGCATGAAGCGGTGTTCAAAAACATGAAGAGCCTGAAAAGGTGTGAAAAATATGAAGAGCTTCATAAGGTGTCAAAATTAGTTTAGCATGAAAGGGTCTGAACAATAGGAGGCGCATGAAGTGATGTTGAAAACATGAAGAGCCTGAAATGGTGTGAAATATATAAAGAGCTTCAAAAGGTGTGAAAAATATGAAGAGCATCAAAAGGTGTCAAAAATATGAGGAGCATGAAACGGTCTGAAAAATTGGAGGAGCATGAAGCGGTGTTGAAAACATGAAGAGCCTGAAAAGGTGTGAAATAGATGAAGAGCTTCAAAAGGTGTCAAAAATGAGATGAGCATGAAACGGTCTGAAAAATAGGAGGAGGATGATGTGGTGTTGAAAACATGAAGGGCATGAAAAGGTGTGAAAAATATGAAGAGCTTCAAAAGTTGTGAAATACATGAGGAGGATGAAACGGTCTGAAACCTTGGAGGAGCATGAAGCGGTGTTGAAAAACTTGAAGAGCCTGAAAAGGTGTGAAATATATGAAGAGCTTCAAAAGATGTGAAAATTATGTGGAGCAGGAAACGATCTGAAAATTAGGAGGTTCATGAAGCGGAGTTGAAAAACATGAAGAGCCTGAAAAGGTGTGCAATATATGAAGAGCTTCAAAAGGTGTGAAATATATGAGGAGCTTGAAACGCTCTGAAAAACAGGAGGAGCATGAATTGGTGTTGAAAAACATGAAGAGCATGAAAAAGTGTGAAAAATATGAAGAGCTTCAAAAGGTGTCAAAAATATGAGGAGCATGAAACGGTCTGAAAAATAGGAGGAGCAAGAAGCTGTGTTGAAAAACAAGAAGAGTTTGAAAAGGTGTGAAATATATGAAGAGCTTCAAAAGGTGTCAAAAATGAGATGATAATGAAGCGGTCTGAAAAATTGGAGGAGCATGAAGCGCTGTTGAAAACCATGAAGAGCCTGAAAAGGTGTGAAAAATATGAAGAGCTTCAAAAGCTGTGAAAAATATGAAGAGCTTCAAAAGGAGACAAACATATAAGGAGCATGAAACGGTCTGAAAAATAGGAGGAGCATGAAACGGTTTTGAAAACATGAAGAGCCTGAAAACGTGTGAAACATATGAAGAGTTGCAAAAGATGTGAAAAATAAGAAGAGCTTCAAAAGGTGTCAAAAGTGATGTGAGCATGAAACGGTCTGAAAAATAGGAGGAGCATGAAGTGGGGTTGAAAAAAATGAAGAGCCTGAAAAGGTGTGAAAAATATGAAGAGCTTCAAATGGTGTCAAAAATATGAGAAGCATGAAACGGTCTGAAAGATAGGAGGAGCATGAAACGGTGATCAGAAACATGAAGAGCCTGAAAAGTTGTGAAATATCTGAAGAGCTTCAAAAGGTGTGAAATTCATGAGGAGCATGAAACGATCTGAAAAATAGAAGCATGAAGTGGTGTGGAAAAACATGAAGAGCCTGAAAAGGTGTGAAAAATATGAAGAGCTTGAAAAGGTGTGAAATACATGAGGAGCATGAAACTCTCTGAAAAATAGGAGGAGCATGAAGTGGTGTTCAAAAACATGAAGAGTCTGAAAAGGTGTGAAAAATATGAAGAGCTTCTATAGGTGTGAAAAATATGAGGAGCAGTATACAGTGTGAAAAATAGGAGAAGCATGAAGCGGTGTTCAAAAACATGAAGAGCCTGAAAAGGTGTGAAAAATATGAAAAGTTTGAAAAGGTGTCAAAAATGAGATGAGCATGATACGGTCTGAAAAATAGGAGGAGCATGAAGCGGTGTTGAAAAACATGAAGAGCCTGAAAAGGTGTGAAAAATATGAAGAGTTTCAAAAGGTGTCAAAAATATGAGGAGCATGAAACGGTCTGAAAAATAGGAGGAGCATGAAGCTGTGTTCAAAAATATGAAGAGCCTGAAAAGGTGTGAAAAATATGAAGAGCTTCAAAAGGTGTGAAAAATATGAGGAGCATGAAAAGGTGTGAAAAATATGAAGAGCTTCAAAAGGGGTCAAATATATAAAGAGCATGAAACGGTCTGTAAAATAGGAGGTTCATGAAGTGGTGTACAAAATCATGAAGAGCCTGACAACGTGTGAAAAATATGAAGAGCTTCAAAAGGTGTCAAAAATATGAGGAGCATGAAACGTTCTGAAAAATAGGAGGAGCATGAAACGGTGATCAAAAACATGAGGAGCCTGAAAAGGTGTGAGAAATATGAAGAGCTTCAAAAGGTGTGAAATTCTTGAGGAGCATGAAACGGTCTGAAATATATGAGAAGCATGAAGTTGTGTGGAAAAACATGAAGAGCCAGAAAAGGTGTGAAAAATATGAATAGCTTCAAAAGGTGTCAAAAATATGAAGAGCATGAAACTGTCTGAAATTTTGGAGGATCATGATCGGTGTTCAAAAACATGAAGAGCCTGAAAAGGTGTGAAAAATATGAAAAGTTTGAAAAGGTGTCAAAAATGAGATGAGCATGATACGGTCTGAAAAATAGGAGGAGCATGAAGCGGTGTTGAAAAACATGAAGAGCCTGAAAAGGTGTGAAAAATATGAAGAGTTTCAAAAGGTGTCAAAAATATGAGGAGCATGAAACGGTCTGAAAAATAGGAGGAGCATGAAGCTGTGTTCAAAAATATGAAGAGGCAAAAAGGTGTGAAAAATATGACGAGCTTCAAAAGGTGTGAAAAATATGAGGAGCATGAAACGGCCTGAAAAATAGAAGCAGCATGAAACGGTGTTGAAAAACATGAAGAGCCTGAAAAGGTGTGAAAAATATGAAGAGCTTCAAAAGGTGTGAAAAATATTAGGAGCATGAAACGGCCTGAAAAATAGAAGCAGCATGAAACGGTGTTGAAAAATATGAAGAGCCTGAAAAGGTGTGAAAAATATGAAGAGCTACAAAAGGGGTCAAAAATATAAAGTGCATGAAACGGTCTTTAAAATAGGAGGTTCATGAAGCGGTGTTCAAAATCATGAAGAGCCTGAAAACGTGTGAAAAATATGAAGAGCTTCAAAGGGTGTCAAAAATATGAGGTGCATGAAACGTTCTGAAAAATAGGAGGACCATGAAACAGTGATCAAAAACATGAGGAGCCTGAAAAGGTGTGAGAAATATGAAGAGCTTCAAAAGGTGTGAAACACATGAGAAGCATTAAACGGTCTGAAAATAAGGAGGAGCATGAAGCGTTGCTCAGAAACATGAAGAGCCTGAAAAGATCTGAAAAAAATGAAGAGCTTCAAAAGGTGTGAAAAATATGAGGAGCATGAAACGGTCTGAAAAATAGGAGGGGCATGAAGGGGTGTTCAAAAACATGAAGAGCCTGAAAAGGTGTGCAATATATGAAGAGCTTCAAAAGGTGTGAAATACATGTGGAGCATGAAACGGTCTGAAAAATAGGAGGATCATGAAGCGGTGTTCAAAAAAATGCAGAGACTGAAAGGTGTGAAAAATATGAAGAGCTTCAAAAGGTGTCAAATTATGAGGAGCATGAAACGGTCTGCAAATAGGACGTGCATGAAGCGGTGTTCAAAAACATGAAGAGCCTGAAAAGGTGTGAAAAATATGAAGAGCTTCATAAGGTGTCAAAATTAGTTTAGCATGAAAGGGTCTGAACAATAGGAGGCGCATGAAGTGATGTTGAAAACATGAAGAGCCTGAAATGGTGTGAAATATATAAAGAGCTTCAAAAGGTGTGAAAAATATGAAGAGCATCAAAAGGTGTCAAAAATATGAGGAGCATGAAACGGTCTGAAAAATTGGAGGATCATGAAGCAGTGTTGAAAACATGAAGAGCCTGAAAAGGTGTGAAATAGATGAAGAGCTTCAAAAGGTGTCAAAAATGAGATGAGCATGTAACGGTCTGAAAAATAGGAGGAGGATGATGTGGTGTTGAAAACATGAAGGGCATGAAAAGGTGTGAAAAATATGAAGAGCTTCAAAAGTTGTGAAATACATGAGGAGGATGAAACGGTCTGAAACCTTGGAGGAGCATGAAGCGGTGTTGAAAAACTTGAAGAGCCTGAAAAGGTGTGAAATATATGAAGAGCTTCAAAAGATGTGAAAATTATGTGGAGCAGGAAACGATCTGAAAATTAGGAGGTTCGTGAAGCGGAGTTGAAAAACATGAAGAGCCTGAAAAGGTGTGCAATATATGAAGAGCTTCAAAAGGTGTGAAATATATGAGGAGCTTGAAACGCTCTGAAAAACAGGAGGAGCATGAATTGGTGTTGAAAAACATGAAGAGCATGAAAAAGTGTGAAAAATATGAAGAGCTTCAAAAGGTGTCAAAAATATGAGGAGCATGAAACGGTCTGAAAAATAGGAGGAGCAAGAAGCTGTGTTGAAAAACAAGAAGAGTTTGAAAAGGTGTGAAATATATGAAGAGCTTCAAAAGGTGTCAAAAATGAGATGATAATGAAGCGGTCTGAAAAATTGGAGGAGCATGAAGCGCTGTTGAAAACCATGAAGAGCCTGAAAAGGTGTGAAAAATATGAAGAGCTTCAAAAGCTGTGAAAAATATGAAGAGCTTCAAAAGGAGACAAACATATAAGGAGCATGAAACGGTCTGAAAAATAGGAGGAGCATGAAGTGGGGTTGAAAAAAATGAAGAGCCTGAAAAGGTGTGAAAAATATGAAGAGCTTCAAATGGTGTCAAAAATATGAGAAGCATGAAACGGTCTGAAAGATAGGAGGAGCATGAAACGGTGATCAGAAACATGAAGAGCCTGAAAAGTTGTGAAATATCTGAAGAGCTTCAAAAGGTGTGAAATTCATGTGGAGCATGAAACGATCTGAAAAATAGAAGCATGAAGTGGTGTGGAAAAACATGAAGAGCCTGAAAAGTTGTGAAAAATATGAAGAGCTTGAAAAGGTGTGAAATACATGAGGAGCATGAAACTCTCTGAAAAATAGGAGGAGCATGAAGTGGTGTTCAAAAACATGAAGAGTCTGAAAAGGTGTGAAAAATATGAAGAGCTTCTATAGGTGTGAAAAATATGAGGAGCAGTATACAGTGTGAAAAATAGGAGAAGCATGAAGCGGTGTTCAAAAACATGAAGAGCCTGAAAAGGTGTGAAAAATATGAAAAGTTTGAAAAGGTGTCAAAAATGAGATGAGCATGATACGGTCTGAAAAATAGGAGGAGCATGAAGCGGTGTTGAAAAACATGAAGAGCCTGAAAAGGTGTGAAAAATATGAAGAGTTTCAAAAGGTGTCAAAAATATGAGGAGCATGAAACGGTCTGAAAAATAGGAGGAGCATGAAGCTGTGTTCAAAAATATGAAGAGCCTGAAAAGGTGTGAAAAATATGAAGAGCTTCAAAAGGTGTGAAAAATATGAGGAGCATGAAAAGGTGTGAAAAATATGAAGAGCTTCAAAAGGGGTCAAATATATAAAGAGCATGAAACGGTCTGTAAAATAGGAGGTTCATGAAGTGGTGTACAAAATCATGAAGAGCCTGACAACGTGTGAAAAATATGAAGAGCTTCAAAAGGTGTCAAAAATATGAGGAGCATGAAACGTTCTGAAAAATAGGAGGAGCATGAAACGGTGATCAAAAACATGAGGAGCCTGAAAAGGTGTGAGAAATATGAAGAGCTTCAAAAGGTGTGAAATTCTTGAGGAGCATGAAACGGTCTGAAATATATGAGAAGCATGAAGTTGTGTGGAAAAACATGAAGAGCCAGAAAAGGTGTGAAAAATATGAATAGCTTCAAAAGGTGTCAAAAATATGAAGAGCATGAAACTGTCTGAAATTTTGGAGGATCATGATCGGTGTTCAAAAACATGAAGAGCCTGAAAAGGTGTGAAAAATATGAAAAGTTTGAAAAGGTGTCAAAAATGAGATGAGCATGATACGGTCTGAAAAATAGGAGGAGCATGAAGCGGTGTTGAAAAACATGAAGAGCCTGAAAAGGTGTGAAAAATATGAAGAGTTTCAAAAGGTGTCAAAAATATGAGGAGCATGAAACGGTCTGAAAAATAGGAGGAGCATGAAGCTGTGTTCAAAAATATGAAGAGGCAAAAAGGTGTGAAAAATATGAAGAGCTTCAAAAGGTGTGAAAAATATGAGGAGCATGAAACGGCCTGAAAAATAGAAGCAGCATGAAACGGTGTTGAAAAACATGAAGAGCCTGAAAAGGTGTGAAAAATATGAAGAGCTTCAAAAGGTGTGAAAAATATTAGGAGCATGAAACGGCCTGAAAAATAGAAGCAGCATGAAACGGTGTTGAAAAATATGAAGAGCCTGAAAAGGTGTGAAAAATATGAAGAGCTACAAAAGGGGTCAAAAATATAAAGTGCATGAAACGGTCTTTAAAATAGGAGGTTCATGAAGCGGTGTTCAAAATCATGAAGAGCCTGAAAACGTGTGAAAAATATGAAGAGCTTCAAAGGGTGTCAAAAATATGAGGTGCATGAAACGTTCTGAAAAATAGGAGGACCATGAAACAGTGATCAAAAACATGAGGAGCCTGAAAAGGTGTGAGAAATATGAAGAGCTTCAAAAGGTGTGAAACACATGAGAAGCATTAAACGGTCTGAAAATAAGGAGGAGCATGAAGCGTTGCTCAGAAACATGAAGAGCCTGAAAAGATCTGAAAAAAATGAAGAGCTTCAAAAGGTGTGAAAAATATGAGGAGCATGAAACGGTCTGAAAAATAGGAGGGGCATGAAGGGGTGTTCAAAAACATGAAGAGCCTGAAAAGGTGTGCAATATATGAAGAGCTTCAAAAGGTGTGAAATACATGTGGAGCATGAAACGGTCTGAAAAATAGGAGGATCATGAAGCGGTGTTCAAAAAAATGCAGAGACTGAAAGGTGTGAAAAATATGAAGAGCTTCAAAAGGTGTCAAATTATGAGGAGCATGAAACGGTCTGCAAATAGGACGTGCATGAAGCGGTGTTCAAAAACATGAAGAGCCTGAAAAGGTGTGAAAAATATGAAGAGCTTCATAAGGTGTCAAAATTAGTTTAGCATGAAAGGGTCTGAACAATAGGAGGCGCATGAAGTGATGTTGAAAACATGAAGAGCCTGAAATGGTGTGAAATATATAAAGAGCTTCAAAAGGTGTGAAAAATATGAAGAGCATCAAAAGGTGTCAAAAATATGAGGAGCATGAAACGGTCTGAAAAATTGGAGGATCATGAAGCAGTGTTGAAAACATGAAGAGCCTGAAAAGGTGTGAAATAGATGAAGAGCTTCAAAAGGTGTCAAAAATGAGATGAGCATGTAACGGTCTGAAAAATAGGAGGAGGATGATGTGGTGTTGAAAACATGAAGGGCATGAAAAGGTGTGAAAAATATGAAGAGCTTCAAAAGTTGTGAAATACATGAGGAGGATGAAACGGTCTGAAACCTTGGAGGAGCATGAAGCGGTGTTGAAAAACTTGAAGAGCCTGAAAAGGTGTGAAATATATGAAGAGCTTCAAAAGATGTGAAAATTATGTGGAGCAGGAAACGATCTGAAAATTAGGAGGTTCGTGAAGCGGAGTTGAAAAACATGAAGAGCCTGAAAAGGTGTGCAATATATGAAGAGCTTCAAAAGGTGTGAAATATATGAGGAGCTTGAAACGCTCTGAAAAACAGGAGGAGCATGAATTGGTGTTGAAAAACATGAAGAGCATGAAAAAGTGTGAAAAATATGAAGAGCTTCAAAAGGTGTCAAAAATATGAGGAGCATGAAACGGTCTGAAAAATAGGAGGAGCAAGAAGCTGTGTTGAAAAACAAGAAGAGTTTGAAAAGGTGTGAAATATATGAAGAGCTTCAAAAGGTGTCAAAAATGAGATGATAATGAAGCGGTCTGAAAAATTGGAGGAGCATGAAGCGCTGTTGAAAACCATGAAGAGCCTGAAAAGGTGTGAAAAATATGAAGAGCTTCAAAAGCTGTGAAAAATATGAAGAGCTTCAAAAGGAGACAAACATATAAGGAGCATGAAACGGTCTGAAAAATAGGAGGAGCATGAAGTGGGGTTGAAAAAAATGAAGAGCCTGAAAAGGTGTGAAAAATATGAAGAGCTTCAAATGGTGTCAAAAATATGAGAAGCATGAAACGGTCTGAAAGATAGGAGGAGCATGAAACGGTGATCAGAAACATGAAGAGCCTGAAAAGTTGTGAAATATCTGAAGAGCTTCAAAAGGTGTGAAATTCATGTGGAGCATGAAACGATCTGAAAAATAGAAGCATGAAGTGGTGTGGAAAAACATGAAGAGCCTGAAAAGTTGTGAAAAATATGAAGAGCTTGAAAAGGTGTGAAATACATGAGGAGCATGAAACTCTCTGAAAAATAGGAGGAGCATGAAGTGGTGTTCAAAAACATGAAGAGTCTGAAAAGGTGTGAAAAATATGAAGAGCTTCTATAGGTGTGAAAAATATGAGGAGCAGTATACAGTGTGAAAAATAGGAGAAGCATGAAGCGGTGTTCAAAAACATGAAGAGCCTGAAAAGGTGTGAAAAATATGAAAAGTTTGAAAAGGTGTCAAAAATGAGATGAGCATGATACGGTCTGAAAAATAGGAGGAGCATGAAGCGGTGTTGAAAAACATGAAGAGCCTGAAAAGGTGTGAAAAATATGAAGAGTTTCAAAAGGTGTCAAAAATATGAGGAGCATGAAACGGTCTGAAAAATAGGAGGAGCATGAAGCTGTGTTCAAAAATATGAAGAGCCTGAAAAGGTGTGAAAAATATGAAGAGCTTCAAAAGGTGTGAAAAATATGAGGAGCATGAAAAGGTGTGAAAAATATGAAGAGCTTCAAAAGGGGTCAAATATATAAAGAGCATGAAACGGTCTGTAAAATAGGAGGTTCATGAAGTGGTGTACAAAATCATGAAGAGCCTGACAACGTGTGAAAAATATGAAGAGCTTCAAAAGGTGTCAAAAATATGAGGAGCATGAAACGTTCTGAAAAATAGGAGGAGCATGAAACGGTGATCAAAAACATGAGGAGCCTGAAAAGGTGTGAGAAATATGAAGAGCTTCAAAAGGTGTGAAATTCTTGAGGAGCATGAAACGGTCTGAAATATATGAGAAGCATGAAGTTGTGTGGAAAAACATGAAGAGCCAGAAAAGGTGTGAAAAATATGAATAGCTTCAAAAGGTGTCAAAAATATGAAGAGCATGAAACTGTCTGAAATTTTGGAGGATCATGATCGGTGTTCAAAAACATGAAGAGCCTGAAAAGGTGTGAAAAATATGAAAAGTTTGAAAAGGTGTCAAAAATGAGATGAGCATGATACGGTCTGAAAAATAGGAGGAGCATGAAGCGGTGTTGAAAAACATGAAGAGCCTGAAAAGGTGTGAAAAATATGAAGAGTTTCAAAAGGTGTCAAAAATATGAGGAGCATGAAACGGTCTGAAAAATAGGAGGAGCATGAAGCTGTGTTCAAAAATATGAAGAGGCAAAAAGGTGTGAAAAATATGAAGAGCTTCAAAAGGTGTGAAAAATATGAGGAGCATGAAACGGCCTGAAAAATAGAAGCAGCATGAAACGGTGTTGAAAAACATGAAGAGCCTGAAAAGGTGTGAAAAATATGAAGAGCTTCAAAAGGTGTGAAAAATATTAGGAGCATGAAACGGCCTGAAAAATAGAAGCAGCATGAAACGGTGTTGAAAAATATGAAGAGCCTGAAAAGGTGTGAAAAATATGAAGAGCTACAAAAGGGGTCAAAAATATAAAGTGCATGAAACGGTCTTTAAAATAGGAGGTTCATGAAGCGGTGTTCAAAATCATGAAGAGCCTGAAAACGTGTGAAAAATATGAAGAGCTTCAAAGGGTGTCAAAAATATGAGGTGCATGAAACGTTCTGAAAAATAGGAGGACCATGAAACAGTGATCAAAAACATGAGGAGCCTGAAAAGGTGTGAGAAATATGAAGAGCTTCAAAAGGTGTGAAACACATGAGGAGCATTAAACGGTCTGAAAATAAGGAGGAGCATGAAGCGTTGCTCAGAAACATGAAGAGCCTGAAAAGATCTGAAAAAAATGAAGAGCTTCAAAAGGTGTGAAAAATATGAGGAGCATGAAACGGTCTGAAAAATAGGAGGGGCATGAAGGGGTGTTCAAAAACATGAAGAGCCTGAAAAGGTGTGCAATATATGAAGAGCTTCAAAAGGTGTGAAATACATGTGGAGCATGAAACGGTCTGAAAAATAGGAGGATCATGAAGCGGTGTTCAAAAAAATGCAGAGACTGAAAGGTGTGAAAAATATGAAGAGCTTCAAAAGGTGTCAAATTATGAGGAGCATGAAACGGTCTGCAAATAGGACGTGCATGAAGCGGTGTTCAAAAACATGAAGAGCCTGAAAAGGTGTGAACAATATGAAGAGCTTCATAAGGTGTCAAAATTAGTTTAGCATGAAAAGGTCTGAACAATAGGAGGCGCATGAAGTGATTTTGAAAACATGAAGAGCCTGAAATGGTGTGAAATATATAAAGAGCTTCAAAAGGTGTGAAAAATATGAAGAGCATCAAAAGGTGTCAAAAATATGAGGAGCATGAAACGGTCTGAAAAATTGGAGGAGCATGAAGCGGTGTTGAAAACATGAAGAGCCTGAAAAGGTGTGAAATAGATGAAGAGCTTCAAAAGGTGTCAAAAATGAGATGAACATGAAACGGTCTGAAAAATAGGAGGAGGATGATGTGGTGTTGAAAACATGAAGGGCATGAAAAGGTGTGAAAAATATGAAGAGCTTCAAAAGGTGTGAAATACATGAGGAGGATGAAACGGTCTGAAACCTTGGAGGAGCATGAAGCGGTGTTGAAAAACTTGAAGAGCCTGAAAAGGTGTGAAATATATGAAGAGCTTCAAAAGATGTGAAAATTATGTGGAGCAGGAAACGATCTGAAAATTAGGAGGTTCGTGAAGCGGAGTTGAAAAACATGAAGAGCCTGAAAAGGTGTGAAAAATATGAAGAGCTTTAAAAGGTGTGAAATATATGAGGAGCTTGAAACGCTCTGAAAAACAGGAGGAGCATGAATTGGTGTTGAAAAACATGAAGAGCATGAAAAAGTGTGAAAAATATGAAGAGCTTCAAAAGGTGTCAAAAATATGAGGAGCATGAAACGGTCTGAAAAATAGGAGGAGCAAGAAGCTGTGTTGAAAAACAAGAAGAGTCTGAAAAGGTGTGAAATATATGAAGAGCTTCAAAAGGTGTGAAAAATATGAAGAGCTTCAAAAGGAGACAAACATATAAGGAGCATGAAACGGTCTGAAAAATAGGAGGAGCATGAAACGGTTTTGAAAACATGAAGAGCCTGAAAACGTGTGAAACATATGAAGAGTTGCAAAAGATGTGAAAAATAAGAAGAGCTTCAAAAGGTGTCAAAAGTGATGTGAGCATGAAACGGTCTGAAAAATAGGAGGAGCATGAAGTGGGGTTGAAAAAAATGAAGAGCCTGAAAAGGTGTGAAATATATGAAGAGCTTCAAATGGTGTCAAAAATATGAGGAGCATGAAATGATCTGAAAAATAGGAGGAACATGAAACGGTCTGAAAAATAGGAGGAGCATGAAACGGTGTTCAAAAACATGAAGAGCCTGAAAAGGTGTGAAAAATATGAAGAGCTTGAAAAGGTGTGAAAAATATGAACAGCTTCACAAGGTGTCAAAAATGAGATGAGCATGAAGCGGTCTGAAAAATAGGAGGAGAATGAAGTGGTGTTCAAAAACATGAAGAGCATGAAAAGGTGTGAAAATTTAAAGAGCTTCAAAATGTGTGAAAAATATGAGGAGCGTGAAACGCTCTGAAAAATAGAAGGAGCATGAAGCGATGTTCAAAACATGAAGAGTCTGAAAAGGTGTGAAAAATATGAAGAGCTTCAAAATGTGTCAAATATGAGGAGCATGAAACGGTCTGAAAA
The DNA here is from genome assembly GCF_033118175.1 of Dama dama. Lineage (NCBI taxonomy): Eukaryota > Metazoa > Chordata > Mammalia > Artiodactyla > Cervidae > Dama > Dama dama. The sequence goes on along the minus strand of NC_083699.1, from coordinate 95,864,916 downwards.
ATAGGAGGAGCATGAAACGGTGTTCCAAAACATGAAAGCTTGAAAGTTTGGAAAATATGAAGAGCTTCAAAACGTGTCAAAAATATTAGAAGCATGAAACGGTCTCAAAAATAGGAGGAGCATGAAGCGGTGTTGAAAAACATGAAGAGCCTGAAAACTTGTGAAAAATATGAAGAGCTTCAAAAGGTGTGTACAATATGAAAAGCTTCAAAATGTGTCAAAAATGACATGAGCCTGAAACGGTCTGAAAAATAGCAGGAGAATGTAGTGGTGTTGAAAAACATGAACAGCCTAAAAATGTGTGAAATATATGAGCAGCTTCAAAAGGTGTCAAAAATATGAGGAGCATGAAACCGCCTGAAAAATAGGAGAAGTATGAAGCGGTGTTCAAAAACATGAAGAGCCTGAAAAGGTGTGAAAAATATGAAGAGCTTCAAAATGTCTCAAAAATATGAGGAGCATGAAACGGTCTGAAAAAAAGGAGGAGCATGAAACGGTGTTCAAAAACATGAAGAGCCTGAAAAGGTGTGAAAAATATGAAGAGCTTCAAAAGCTGTGAAAATTATGAACAGCTTCAAAAGCTGTCAAAATTGAGATGAGCATGAAACGGTCTGAAAAATAGGAGGAGAATGAAGTGGTGTTCAAAAACATGAAGAGCATGAAAAGGTGTGAAAATATAAAGAGCTTCAAAAGGTGTGAAAAATATGAGGAGCATGAAACGCTCTGAAAAATAGGAGGAGCATGAAGCGGTGTTCCAAAACATGAAAGCTTGAAAAGGTGTGGAAAATATGAAGAGCTTCAAAATGTGTCAAATATGAGGAGCAAGAAACGGTCTGAAAAATAGGAGGAGCATGAAACGGTGTTCCAAAACATGAAAGCTTGAAAAGGTGTGGAAAATATGAAGACCTTCAAAACGTGTCAAAAATATTAGAAACATGAAACGGTCTGAAAAATAGGAGGAGCATGAAGCGGTGTTGAAAAACATGAAGAGCCTGAAAAGGTGTGAAAAATATGAAGAGCTTCAAAAGGTGTGAAAAATATTAGGAGCATGAAACGGCCTGAAAAATAGAAGCAGCATGAAACGGTGTTGAAAAATATGAAGAGCCTGAAAAGGTGTGAAAAATATGAAGAGCTTCAAAAGGGGTCAAATATATAAAGAGCATGAAACGGTCTGTAAAATAGGAGGTTCATGAAGCGGTGTTCAAAATCATGAAGAGCCTGACAACGTGTGAAAAATATGAAGAGCTTCAAAATGTGTCAAAAATATGAGGAGCATGAAACGTTCTGAAAAATAGGAGGAGCATGAAACGGTGATCAAAAACATGAGGAGCCTGAAAAGGTGTGAGAAATATGAAGAGCTTCAAAAGGTGTGAAATTCTTGAGGAGCATGAAACGGTCTGAAATATATGAGAAGCATGAAGTTGTGTGGAAAAACATGAAGAGCCAGAAAAGGTGTGAAAAATATGAATAGCTTCAAAAGGTGTCAAAAATATGAAGAGAATGAAACGGTCTGAAATTTTGGAGGATCATGATCGGTGTTCAAAAACATGAAGAGCCTGAAAAGGTGTGAAAAATATGAAGAGCTTCAAATGGTGTCAAAAATATGAGAAGCATGAAACGGTGTGAAAGATAGGAGGAGCATGAAACGGTGATCAGAAACATGAAGAGCCTGAAAAGTTGTGAAAAATATGAAGAGCTTCAAAAGGTGTGAAATTCATGAGAAGCATGAAAAGGTTTGAAAAATACGAGAAGCATGAAGTTGTGTGGAAAAACATGAAGAGCCAGAAAAGGTGTGAAAAATATGAATAGCTTCAAAAGGTGTCAAAAATATGAAGAGAATGAAACGGTCTGAAATTTTGGAGGATCATGATCGGTGTTCAAAAACATGAAGAGCCTGAAAAGGTGTGAAAAATATGAAGAGCTTCAAATGGTGTCAAAAATATGAGAAGCATGAAACGGTGTGAAAGATAGGAGGAGCATGAAACGGTGATCAGAAACATGAAGAGCCTGAAAAGTTGTGAAAAATATGAAGAGCTTCAAAAGGTGTGAAATTCATGAGAAGCATGAAAAGGTTTGAAAAATACGAGAAGCATGAAGTGGTGTGGAAAAATATGAAGAACCTGAAAAGGTGTGAAAAATATGAAGAGTTTGAAAAGGTGTCAAAAATATGAAGAGCACGAAACGGTCTGAAATTTCGGAGGATCATGAGCAGTGTTCAAAAACATGAGGAGCATGAAAAGGTGTGAAAATATGAAGAGCTTCAAAAGGTGTGAAAAATATGAGGAGCATGAAACGGCCTGAAAAATAGAAGCAGGATGAAACGGTGTTGAAAAATATGAAGAGCCTGAAAAGGTGTGAAAAATATGAAGAGCTTCTAAAGGTGTCAAAAATATGCGGAGCATGTAACGGTCTGAAAAATAGTAGGAGCATGAAGCGGTGTTCAAAAACATGAAGAGCCTGAAAGGTGTGAAATATATGAAGAGTTTCTAATGGTGTCAAAAATATGAGGAGCATTTAACGGTCTGAAAACTAGGAGGAGCAAGAAGGGGTGTTGAAAAACAGGAAGAACCTGAATAGGTGGGAGAAATATGAAGATCTTCAAATGGTGTGAAAAATATGAGGAGCATGAAACGGTCTGAAAAAGAGGAGGAGCATGTAGCGGTGTTGAAAAACATGAAGAGCCTGAAAAGGTGTGAAAAATATGAAGAGCTTCTAAAGGTGTCAAAATTATGTGGAGCATGTAACGGTCTGAAAAATAGGAGGAGCATGAAGCGGTGTTCAAAAACATGAAGAGCCTGAAAGGTGTGAAATATATGAAGACTTTCTAAAGGTGTCAAAAATATGAGGAGCATGTAACGGTCTGAAAAATAGGAGGAGCATGAAGCGGTGTTCAAAAACATGAAGAGCCTGAAAACGTGTGAAAAATATTAAGAGCTTCAAAAGGTGTGAAAAATATGAAGAGCTTCAAAAGGTGTCAAAAATGAGATGAGCATGAAACGGTGTGAAAATGTGCAGGAGCATGAAGCGGTGTGGAAAAACGTGAAGAACCTGAAAAGGTGTGAAAAATACAAAGAGCTTCAAAAGGTGTCAAAAATATGAGGAGAATGAAACGGTCTGAAAAAGAGGAGGAACATGAAGCGGTGTTAAAAAACATGAACAGCCTGAAAAGGTGTGAAAAATATGAAGAGCTTCAAAAGTTGTGAAATACATGAGGAGCATGAAACGGGCTGAAAAATAGGAGAAGCATGAAGTGGTGTGGAATAACATGAAGAGCCTGAAAATGTTTGAAATATATGAAGAGCTTCAAAAGGTGTGAAATACATGAGGAGCATGAAAAGGTCTGAAAATTAGGAGAAGCATGAAGTGGTGTGGAAAAACATGAAGAGCCTGAAAAGCTGTGAAAAATATGAAGAGCTTCAAAAGCTGTCAAAAATATGAAGAGCATGAAACGGTCTGAAAAATAGGAGAATCATGAAGCGGTGTTCAAAAACATGAACAGCCTGAAAAGGTGTGAAAAATATGAAGAGCTTCAAAAGTTGTGAAATACATGAGGAGCATGAAACTCTCTGAAAAATAGTAGGAGCATGAAGCGGTGTTCAAAAACATGAAGAGCCTAAAAAGTAGTGAAAATTATGAAAAGCTTCAATAGGTGTCAAAAATGAGATGAGCATGAAACGGTCTGAAAAATAGGAGGAGCATGAAACTGTGTTCAAAAACATGAAGAGCCTGAATAGGTGTGAAAAATATGAAGAGCTTCAAAAGGTGTCAAAAATATGAAGAGCATGAAACGGTCTGAAAAATAGGAGAATCATGAAGCGGTGTTCAAAAACATGAACAGCCTGAAAAGGTGTGAAAAATATGAAGAGCTTCAAAAGTTGTGAAATACATGAGGAGCATGAAACTCTCTGAAAAATAGTAGGAGCATGAAGCGGTGTTCAAAAACATGAAGAGCCTAAAAAGTAGTGAAAATTATGAAAAGCTTCAATAGGTGTCAAAAATGAGATGAGCATGAAACGGTCTGAAAAATAGGAGGAGCATGAAGCTGTGTTCAAAAACATGAAGAGCCTGAAAAGGTGTGAAAAATATGAAGAGCTTCAAAAGGTGTGAATAATATGAGGAGCATGAAACGGTCTGAAAAATAGAAGCAGCATGAAACGGTGTTGAAAAACATGAAGAGCCTGAAAAGGTGTGAAAAATATGAAGAGCTTCAAAAGGTGTGAAAAATATGAGGAGCATGAAACGGTCTGAAAAATTAAAGCAGCCTGAAACTGTGTTGAAAAACATGAAGAGCATGAAAAGGTGTGAAAAATATGAAGAGCTTCAAAAGGTGTGAAATACATGAGGAGCATGAAACGTCTGAAAATTAAGAGAAGCATGAGGTGGTGTGGAAAAACATGAAGAGCCTGAAAAGGTATGAAAAATATGAAGAGCTTCAAAAGGTGTAAAAAATATGAAGAGCATGAAATGATCTGAAAAATAAGAGGATCATGAAGCGTTGTTCAAAAACATGAAGCGCCTGAAAAGGTGTAAAAAATATGACGAGCTTCAAAAGTTGTGAAATACATGAGGAGCATTAAACGGCCTGAAATATAGGAGGAACATGAACCGGTGTTCAAATACAAGAAGAGCCTGAAAAGTTGTGAAAAATATGAAGAGCTTCAAAAGGTGTGAAAATATGAAGAGCTTCAAAAGGTTTCAAAACTGAGATGAGCATGAAACCGTCTGAAAAATAGGAGGAGCATGAAGTGGTGTTCAAAAACATGAAGAGCCTGAAAAAGTGTGAAAAATATGAAGAGCTTCAAAAGGTGTGAAAAATATCAGGAGCATGATACGGTCAGAAAAATAGGAGGAGCATGAAGCGGTGGTCAAAAACATGAAGAGCCTGTAAAGATTGTGAAAAATATGAAAAGCTTCAAAAGGTGTCAAAAATGAGCTGAGCATGAAACGGTCTGAAAAATAGGAGGAGCATGAAGTGGTGTTGAAAAAATGAAGAGCCTGAAAAGGTGTGAAAAATATGAAGAGCATCAAAAGGTGTCAAAAATATGAGGAGCATGAAACGGTCTGCAAAAAAGGAAGAGCATGAAGTGGTGTTGAAAAACTTGAAGAGCCTGAAAAGGTGTGAAAAATATGAAAAGCTTCAAAATGTGTCAAAATATGAGGAGCATGAAACGGTCTGAAAAATAGGAGGAGCAAGAAGCAGTGTTCAAAAACATGAAGAGCCTGAAAAGGTTTGAAAAATATGAAGAGCTTCTAAAGGTGTCAAAAATATGAGGAGCATGAAACTGTCTGAAAAATAAGAGGAGCATGAAGGGGTGTTGAAAAACATGAAGAGTCTGAAAACGTGTGAAAAATATGAAGAGCTTCAAAAGGTGTGAAAAATATGAGGAAGATGAAACGGTCTGAAAATTAGGAGGAGCATGAAGTGGTGTTCAAAAACATGAAGAGCCTGAAAATTTGTGAAAAATATGAAGAGCTTCAAAAGGTGTCAAAATTGAGATGAGCATGAAACGGTCTGAAAAATAGGAGGAACATGAAGTGGTGCTGAAAAAAAAGAAGAGACTGAAAAGGTGTGAAATATATGAAGAGCTTCAAAAGGTGTCAAAAATATGAGGATAATGAAACGCTCTGAAAAATAGGAGGAGCATGAAGCTGTGTTGAAAAACATGAAGAGCCTGAAAAGGTGTGAAAAATATGAAGAGCTTCTAAAGGTGTCAAAAATATGAGGAGCATGAAACGATCTGAAAAATAGGAGGAACATGAAGTGGTGTTGAAAAACATGAAGAGCCTGAAAAGGTGTGAAAAATATGAAGAGCTTCAAATGGTGTCAAAATTATGAGGAGCATGAAACGGTCTGAAAAGTACGAGGAGCATGAAGCGATGTTCAAAAACATGAAGCCTGAAAAGGTGTGAAAAATATGAAGAGCTTCAAAAGGTGTCAAAAATATGAGGAGCATGAAACGTTCTGAAAAATAGGAGGATCATGAAACGGTGTTCAAAAACATGAAGAGCCTGAAAAGGTGTGAAAAATATGAAGAGCTTCTAAAGGTTTCAAAAATATGAGGAGCATGAAACGATCTGAAAAATAGGAGGAACATGAAGTGGTGTTGAAAAACATGAAGAGCCTGAAAAGGTCTGAAAAATATGAAGAGCTTCTAAAGGTGTCAAAAATATGAGGAGCATGACACGATCTGAAAAATAGGAGGAACATGAAGTGGTGTTGAAAAACATGAAGAGCCTGAAAAGGTGTGAAAAATATGAAGAGCCTCGAAACGTTTCAAAAATATGAGGAGTATAAAATGGTCTGAAAATTAGCAGGAGCATGAAGCGGTGTTGAAAAATATGAAGAGCCTGAAAACGTGTGAAAAATATGAAGAGCTTCAAAAATGTGCAAAATTTGAAGAGCTTCAAAAGGTGTGAAATATATGAAGAGCTTCAAAAGGTGTCAAAAAGTAGATGAGCATGAAATGGTCTGAAAAATAGGAGGAGCATGAAGTGGTGTTGAAAAACCTGAAGAGCCAGAAAAGGTGTGAAAAATATGAAGAGCTTCAAAAGGTGAAAAAATATGAGGAGCATGAAACGGTCTGAAATATAGGAGGAGCATGAAGGAGTGTTAAAAACATGCAGAGCCTGAAAAGGTGTGAAAAATATGAAGAGCTCCAAAAGTTGTCAAAAATATGAGGAGCAGGAAACGGTCTGAAAAATAGGAGGAGCATGAAACGGTGTTCAAAAACTTGAAGATACTGAAAAGCTGTGAAAAATATGAGGAGCATGAAACGGTCTGAAAAATAGGAGGAGCATGAAACGGTGTTCAAAAACATGAAGAGCCTGAAAAGCTGTGAAAAATATGAGGAGCATGAAACGGTCTGAAAAATAGGAGGAAAATGAAACGGTGTTCAAAATCATTAAGAGCCTGAAAAGCTGTGAAAAATATGAGGAGCATGAAACGGTCTGAAAAATAGGAGGAGCATGAAGTGGTGTTGAAAAACATGAAGAGCCTGAAAAGCTGTGAAAAATATGAGGAGCTTCAGAAGGTGTGAATAATATGAGGAGCATGAAGCGGTGTTCAAAAACTTGAACATACTGAAAAGGTGTGAAAAATATGAAGAGCTTCAAAAGGTGTCAAAAATATGAGGAGCATGAAACGGTCTGAAAAATAGGAGGAAAATGAAACGGTGTTCAAAATCATTAAGAGCCTGAAAAGGTGTGAAAAATATGAAGAGCTTCAAAAGCTGTGAAAATTATGAACAGCTTCAAAAGCTGTCAAAATTGAGATGAGCATGAAACGGTCTGAAAAATAGGAGGAGAATGAAGTGGTGTTCAAAAACATGAAGAGCATGAAAAGGTGTGAAAATATAAAGAGCTTCAAAAGGTGTGAAAAATATGAGGAGCATGAAACGCTCTGAAAAATAGGAGGAGCATGAAGCGGTGTTCCAAAACATGAAAGCTTGAAAAGGTGTGGAAAATATGAAGAGCTTCAAAATGTGTCAAATATGAGGAGCAAGAAACGGTCTGAAAAATAGGAGGAGCATGAAACGGTGTTCCAAAACATGAAAGCTTGAAAAGGTGTGGAAAATATGAAGACCTTCAAAACGTGTCAAAAATATTAGAAACATGAAACGGTCTGAAAAATAGGAGGAGCATGAAGCGGTGTTGAAAAACATGAAGAGCCTGAAAAGGTGTGAAAAATATGAAGAGCTTCAAAAGGTGTGAAAAATATTAGGAGCATGAAACGGCCTGAAAAATAGAAGCAGCATGAAACGGTGTTGAAAAATATGAAGAGCCTGAAAAGGTGTGAAAAATATGAAGAGCTTCAAAAGGGGTCAAATATATAAAGAGCATGAAACGGTCTGTAAAATAGGAGGTTCATGAAGCGGTGTTCAAAATCATGAAGAGCCTGACAACGTGTGAAAAATATGAAGAGCTTCAAAATGTGTCAAAAATATGAGGAGCATGAAACGTTCTGAAAAATAGGAGGAGCATGAAACGGTGATCAAAAACATGAGGAGCCTGAAAAGGTGTGAGAAATATGAAGAGCTTCAAAAGGTGTGAAATTCTTGAGGAGCATGAAACGGTCTGAAATATATGAGAAGCATGAAGTTGTGTGGAAAAACATGAAGAGCCAGAAAAGGTGTGAAAAATATGAATAGCTTCAAAAGGTGTCAAAAATATGAAGAGAATGAAACGGTCTGAAATTTTGGAGGATCATGATCGGTGTTCAAAAACATGAAGAGCCTGAAAAGGTGTGAAAAATATGAAGAGCTTCAAATGGTGTCAAAAATATGAGAAGCATGAAACGGTGTGAAAGATAGGAGGAGCATGAAACGGTGATCAGAAACATGAAGAGCCTGAAAAGTTGTGAAAAATATGAAGAGCTTCAAAAGGTGTGAAATTCATGAGAAGCATGAAAAGGTTTGAAAAATACGAGAAGCATGAAGTTGTGTGGAAAAACATGAAGAGCCAGAAAAGGTGTGAAAAATATGAATAGCTTCAAAAGGTGTCAAAAATATGAAGAGAATGAAACGGTCTGAAATTTTGGAGGATCATGATCGGTGTTCAAAAACATGAAGAGCCTGAAAAGGTGTGAAAAATATGAAGAGCTTCAAATGGTGTCAAAAATATGAGAAGCATGAAACGGTGTGAAAGATAGGAGGAGCATGAAACGGTGATCAGAAACATGAAGAGCCTGAAAAGTTGTGAAAAATATGAAGAGCTTCAAAAGGTGTGAAATTCATGAGAAGCATGAAAAGGTTTGAAAAATACGAGAAGCATGAAGTGGTGTGGAAAAATATGAAGAACCTGAAAAGGTGTGAAAAATATGAAGAGTTTGAAAAGGTGTCAAAAATATGAAGAGCACGAAACGGTCTGAAATTTCGGAGGATCATGAGCAGTGTTCAAAAACATGAGGAGCATGAAAAGGTGTGAAAATATGAAGAGCTTCAAAAGGTGTGAAAAATATGAGGAGCATGAAACGGCCTGAAAAATAGAAGCAGGATGAAACGGTGTTGAAAAATATGAAGAGCCTGAAAAGGTGTGAAAAATATGAAGAGCTTCTAAAGGTGTCAAAAATATGCGGAGCATGTAACGGTCTGAAAAATAGTAGGAGCATGAAGCGGTGTTCAAAAACATGAAGAGCCTGAAAGGTGTGAAATATATGAAGAGTTTCTAATGGTGTCAAAAATATGAGGAGCATTTAACGGTCTGAAAACTAGGAGGAGCAAGAAGGGGTGTTGAAAAACAGGAAGAACCTGAATAGGTGGGAGAAATATGAAGATCTTCAAATGGTGTGAAAAATATGAGGAGCATGAAACGGTCTGAAAAAGAGGAGGAGCATGTAGCGGTGTTGAAAAACATGAAGAGCCTGAAAAGGTGTGAAAAATATGAAGAGCTTCTAAAGGTGTCAAAATTATGTGGAGCATGTAACGGTCTGAAAAATAGGAGGAGCATGAAGCGGTGTTCAAAAACATGAAGAGCCTGAAAGGTGTGAAATATATGAAGACTTTCTAAAGGTGTCAAAAATATGAGGAGCATGTAACGGTCTGAAAAATAGGAGGAGCATGAAGCGGTGTTCAAAAACATGAAGAGCCTGAAAACGTGTGAAAAATATTAAGAGCTTCAAAAGGTGTGAAAAATATGAAGAGCTTCAAAAGGTGTCAAAAATGAGATGAGCATGAAACGGTGTGAAAATGTGCAGGAGCATGAAGCGGTGTGGAAAAACGTGAAGAACCTGAAAAGGTGTGAAAAATACAAAGAGCTTCAAAAGGTGTCAAAAATATGAGGAGAATGAAACGGTCTGAAAAAGAGGAGGAACATGAAGCGGTGTTAAAAAACATGAACAGCCTGAAAAGGTGTGAAAAATATGAAGAGCTTCAAAAGTTGTGAAATACATGAGGAGCATGAAACGGGCTGAAAAATAGGAGAAGCATGAAGTGGTGTGGAATAACATGAAGAGCCTGAAAATGTTTGAAATATATGAAGAGCTTCAAAAGGTGTGAAATACATGAGGAGCATGAAAAGGTCTGAAAATTAGGAGAAGCATGAAGTGGTGTGGAAAAACATGAAGAGCCTGAAAAGCTGTGAAAAATATGAAGAGCTTCAAAAGCTGTCAAAAATATGAAGAGCATGAAACGGTCTGAAAAATAGGAGAATCATGAAGCGGTGTTCAAAAACATGAACAGCCTGAAAAGGTGTGAAAAATATGAAGAGCTTCAAAAGTTGTGAAATACATGAGGAGCATGAAACTCTCTGAAAAATAGTAGGAGCATGAAGCGGTGTTCAAAAACATGAAGAGCCTAAAAAGTAGTGAAAATTATGAAAAGCTTCAATAGGTGTCAAAAATGAGATGAGCATGAAACGGTCTGAAAAATAGGAGGAGCATGAAACTGTGTTCAAAAACATGAAGAGCCTGAATAGGTGTGAAAAATATGAAGAGCTTCAAAAGGTGTCAAAAATATGAAGAGCATGAAACGGTCTGAAAAATAGGAGAATCATGAAGCGGTGTTCAAAAACATGAACAGCCTGAAAAGGTGTGAAAAATATGAAGAGCTTCAAAAGTTGTGAAATACATGAGGAGCATGAAACTCTCTGAAAAATAGTAGGAGCATGAAGCGGTGTTCAAAAACATGAAGAGCCTAAAAAGTAGTGAAAATTATGAAAAGCTTCAATAGGTGTCAAAAATGAGATGAGCATGAAACGGTCTGAAAAATAGGAGGAGCATGAAGCTGTGTTCAAAAACATGAAGAGCCTGAAAAGGTGTGAAAAATATGAAGAGCTTCAAAAGGTGTGAATAATATGAGGAGCATGAAACGGTCTGAAAAATAGAAGCAGCATGAAACGGTGTTGAAAAACATGAAGAGCCTGAAAAGGTGTGAAAAATATGAAGAGCTTCAAAAGGTGTGAAAAATATGAGGAGCATGAAACGGTCTGAAAAATTAAAGCAGCCTGAAACTGTGTTGAAAAACATGAAGAGCATGAAAAGGTGTGAAAAATATGAAGAGCTTCAAAAGGTGTGAAATACATGAGGAGCATGAAACGTCTGAAAATTAAGAGAAGCATGAGGTGGTGTGGAAAAACATGAAGAGCCTGAAAAGGTATGAAAAATATGAAGAGCTTCAAAAGGTGTAAAAAATATGAAGAGCATGAAATGATCTGAAAAATAAGAGGATCATGAAGCGTTGTTCAAAAACATGAAGCGCCTGAAAAGGTGTAAAAAATATGACGAGCTTCAAAAGTTGTGAAATACATGAGGAGCATTAAACGGCCTGAAATATAGGAGGAACATGAACCGGTGTTCAAATACAAGAAGAGCCTGAAAAGTTGTGAAAAATATGAAGAGCTTCAAAAGGTGTGAAAATATGAAGAGCTTCAAAAGGTTTCAAAACTGAGATGAGCATGAAACCGTCTGAAAAATAGGAGGAGCATGAAGTGGTGTTCAAAAACATGAAGAGCCTGAAAAAGTGTGAAAAATATGAAGAGCTTCAAAAGGTGTGAAAAATATCAGGAGCATGATACGGTCAGAAAAATAGGAGGAGCATGAAGCGGTGGTCAAAAACATGAAGAGCCTGTAAAGATTGTGAAAAATATGAAAAGCTTCAAAAGGTGTCAAAAATGAGCTGAGCATGAAACGGTCTGAAAAATAGGAGGAGCATGAAGTGGTGTTGAAAAAATGAAGAGCCTGAAAAGGTGTGAAAAATATGAAGAGCATCAAAAGGTGTCAAAAATATGAGGAGCATGAAACGGTCTGCAAAAAAGGAAGAGCATGAAGTGGTGTTGAAAAACTTGAAGAGCCTGAAAAGGTGTGAAAAATATGAAAAGCTTCAAAATGTGTCAAAATATGAGGAGCATGAAACGGTCTGAAAAATAGGAGGAGCAAGAAGCAGTGTTCAAAAACATGAAGAGCCTGAAAAGGTTTGAAAAATATGAAGAGCTTCTAAAGGTGTCAAAAATATGAGGAGCATGAAACTGTCTGAAAAATAAGAGGAGCATGAAGGGGTGTTGAAAAACATGAAGAGTCTGAAAACGTGTGAAAAATATGAAGAGCTTCAAAAGGTGTGAAAAATATGAGGAAGATGAAACGGTCTGAAAATTAGGAGGAGCATGAAGTGGTGTTCAAAAACATGAAGAGCCTGAAAATTTGTGAAAAATATGAAGAGCTTCAAAAGGTGTCAAAATTGAGATGAGCATGAAACGGTCTGAAAAATAGGAGGAACATGAAGTGGTGCTGAAAAAAAAGAAGAGACTGAAAAGGTGTGAAATATATGAAGAGCTTCAAAAGGTGTCAAAAATATGAGGATAATGAAACGCTCTGAAAAATAGGAGGAGCATGAAGCTGTGTTGAAAAACATGAAGAGCCTGAAAAGGTGTGAAAAATATGAAGAGCTTCTAAAGGTGTCAAAAATATGAGGAGCATGAAACGATCTGAAAAATAGGAGGAACATGAAGTGGTGTTGAAAAACATGAAGAGCCTGAAAAGGTGTGAAAAATATGAAGAGCTTCAAATGGTGTCAAAATTATGAGGAGCATGAAACGGTCTGAAAAGTACGAGGAGCATGAAGCGATGTTCAAAAACATGAAGCCTGAAAAGGTGTGAAAAATATGAAGAGCTTCAAAAGGTGTCAAAAATATGAGGAGCATGAAACGTTCTGAAAAATAGGAGGATCATGAAACGGTGTTCAAAAACATGAAGAGCCTGAAAAGGTGTGAAAAATATGAAGAGCTTCTAAAGGTTTCAAAAATATGAGGAGCATGAAACGATCTGAAAAATAGGAGGAACATGAAGTGGTGTTGAAAAACATGAAGAGCCTGAAAAGGTCTGAAAAATATGAAGAGCTTCTAAAGGTGTCAAAAATATGAGGAGCATGACACGATCTGAAAAATAGGAGGAACATGAAGTGGTGTTGAAAAACATGAAGAGCCTGAAAAGGTGTGAAAAATATGAAGAGCCTCGAAACGTTTCAAAAATATGAGGAGTATAAAATGGTCTGAAAATTAGCAGGAGCATGAAGCGGTGTTGAAAAATATGAAGAGCCTGAAAACGTGTGAAAAATATGAAGAGCTTCAAAAATGTGCAAAATTTGAAGAGCTTCAAAAGGTGTGAAATATATGAAGAGCTTCAAAAGGTGTCAAAAAGTAGATGAGCATGAAATGGTCTGAAAAATAGGAGGAGCATGAAGTGGTGTTGAAAAACCTGAAGAGCCAGAAAAGGTGTGAAAAATATGAAGAGCTTCAAAAGGTGAAAAAATATGAGGAGCATGAAACGGTCTGAAATATAGGAGGAGCATGAAGGAGTGTTAAAAACATGCAGAGCCTGAAAAGGTGTGAAAAATATGAAGAGCTCCAAAAGTTGTCAAAAATATGAGGAGCAGGAAACGGTCTGAAAAATAGGAGGAGCATGAAACGGTGTTCAAAAACTTGAAGATACTGAAAAGCTGTGAAAAATATGAGGAGCATGAAACGGTCTGAAAAATAGGAGGAGCATGAAACGGTGTTCAAAAACATGAAGAGCCTGAAAAGCTGTGAAAAATATGAGGAGCATGAAACGGTCTGAAAAATAGGAGGAAAATGAAACGGTGTTCAAAATCATTAAGAGCCTGAAAAGCTGTGAAAAATATGAGGAGCATGAAACGGTCTGAAAAATAGGAGGAGCATGAAGTGGTGTTGAAAAACATGAAGAGCCTGAAAAGCTGTGAAAAATATGAGGAGCTTCAGAAGGTGTGAATAATATGAGGAGCATGAAGCGGTGTTCAAAAACTTGAACATACTGAAAAGGTGTGAAAAATATGAAGAGCTTCAAAAGGTGTCAAAAATATGAGGAGCATGAAACGGTCTGAAAAATAGGAGGAAAATGAAACGGTGTTCAAAATCATTAAGAGCCTGAAAAGGTGTGAAAAATATGAAGAGCTTCAAAAGGTGTCAAAAATATGAGGAGAATGAAGTGTTCTGAAAAATAGGAGGAGCATGAAACGGTGTTGAAAAACACGAAGAGCCTAAAAAGGAGTGAAAAATATGAGGAGCTTCAAAAGGTGTCAAATATATAAGGAGCATGAAACGGTCTGAAAAATAGGAGCGGCCTGAAACGGTGTGGAAAAACATGAAGAGACTGAAAATGTGTGAAAAATATGAAGAGCTTCAAAATGTTTCAAAATTATGATGCGCATGAAACTGTCTTAAAAATAGGAAGAGCATGAAGCGGTGTTGAGAAACATGAAGAGCCTGAAAAGGTGTGAAATATATGAAGAGCTACAAAATGTGTCAAAAATATGAGGAGCATGAAGTGTTCTGAAAAATAGGAGGAGCATGAAACGGTGTTGAAAAACACGAAGAGCCTAAAAAGGAGTGAAATATATGAAGAGCTTCAAAAGGAGTCAAAAATATAAGAAGCATGAAACGGTCTGAAAAATAGGAGGAGCATGAAGTGGTGTTGAAAAATATGAAGAGCCTGAAAAGGTGTGAAAAATATGAAGAGTTTCAAAACATGTAAAAATATGAGGAGCATGAAACGGTGTTCAGAAACATGAAGAGCCTGAAATGATGTGAAAAATATGAAGAGCTTCAAAAGGTGTCAAAAATATGAGGAGCATGAAGCGATCTGAAAAATTGGAGGAGCATGAAACGGTGTTGAATAAGACGAAGAGCCTAAAAAGGAGTGAAAAATATGAAGAGCTTCAAAAGGTGTCAAATATATAAGCAGGATGAAACGGTCTGAAAAATAGGAGCAGCCTGAAACGGTGTGGAAAAACATGAAGAGACTGAAAATGTGTGAAAAATATGAAGAGCTTCATAAGGTTTCAAAATTATGATGCGCATGAAACTGTCTTAAAAATAGGAAGAGCATGAAGCGGTGTTGAAAAACATGAAGAGCCTGAAAAGGTGGGAAATATATGAAGAGGTTCAAAAGGTGTCAAAAATAGGAGGAGCATGAAACAGTTTGAAAAATAGGAAGAGCATGAAGTGCTGTTGAAAAACATGAAGAGCCTGAAAAGGTGTGAATAATATGAAGAGCTTCAAAAGGAGTCAAATATATGAGGAGCATGAAACTGTCTGAAAAATAGGAGGAGCATGAAACTGTTCTGAAAAATAGGTGCAGCATAAAGCGGTGTTGAAAAGCATGAAGGGTCTGAAAATGTGTGAAACATATGAAGAGCTTCAAAAGGTGTCAAAAATAGAAGGAGCATGAAGCGGAGTTGAAAAACATGAAGAGCTTCAAAATGTGTCAAAAATATGAGGAGCATGATACGGTCTCAAAAATAGGAGGAGCATGAAGCGGTGTTGAAAAACATGAAGAGCCTGGAAAGGTGTGAAATATATGAAGAGATTCAAAAGTGTCACAAATAGGAGGAACATGAAACGGTCTGTAAAATAGGAGGAGCATGAAGTGGAGTTGAAAAAATGAATAGCCTGAAAAGGTGTGAAAAACATTAGGAGCATGAAACAGTCTGAAAATAGGAGGAGCATCAAATGGTGCTGAAAAACATAGAGAGCCTGAAAAGGTTTGAAAAATATGAAGAGCTTCAAAAGTTGTCAAAAATATGAGGAGCATGAAATGGTCTGAAAAATATGAGGAGCATGTAATGGTGTTGAAAACCACCAAGAGCCTGAAGAGGAGTGAAATACATGAAGAGCTTCAAAAGGTGTCATAAATATGAGAAGCATGAAATGGTGTTCAAAAACATGAAGAGCTTGAAAATGTGTGAAAAATATGAGGAGCATGAAACGGTCTTAAAAATATGTGGAGCATGAAGCGGTGTTCAAAAACATGAAGAGCCTGACAAGGTGTGAAAAATATGAAGAGGTTCAAAAAGTGTCAAAAATATGAGGAGCATGAAACTGTTCTGAAAAATAGGTGCAGCATAAAGCGGTGTTGAAAAGCATGAAGGGTCTGAAAATGTGTGAAACATATGAAGACCTTCAAAAGGTGAAAAAATATGAGGAGCATGAAACGGTCTGAAACATAGGAGGAGCATGAAGGAGTGTTCAAAACATGCAGAGCCTGAAAAGGTGTGAAAAATATGAAGAGCTCCAAAAGTTGTCAAAAATATGAGGAGCAGGAAACGGTCTGAAAAATGGGAGGAGCATGAAACGGTGTTCAAAAACTTGAAGATACTGAAAAGATGTCAAAAATATGAAGAGCTTCAAAAGGTGTCAAAATATGAGGAGCACGAAACATTCTGAAAAATAAGAGGAGTATGAAACGGTGTTGAACAACCTGAAGAGCATGAAAAGTTGTGAAAAATATGAAGAGATTAAAAAGGTGTCAAAATATGAGGAGCATGAAACGGTCTGAAAAATAGGAGGAGCATGAAGTGGTGTTCAAAAACATGAAGAGCCCGAAAAGGTGTGAAAAATATGAAGAGCTTCAAAAGGTGACAAATATATGAGGAGCATGAAACTGTCTGAAAAATAAGAGGAGTATGAAACGGTGTTCAAAATCATTAAGAGCCTGAAAAGGTGTCGAAAATATGAGGAGCATGAAACGGTGTTCAAAAACATGAAGAGCCTGAAAAGGTGTGCAAAATTTGAAGAGCTTCAAAACGTGTGAAAATATGAGGTGCATGAAACGGTCTGAAAAATAGGAGGAGCATGAAACGGTCTTGAAAAACATGAAGAGCATGAAACGGTCTGAAAAATAGGAGGAGCATGAAACGGTCTGAAAAATAGGAGGAAAATGAAACGGTGTTCAAAATCATTAAGAGCCTGAAAAGGTGTGAAAAATATGAAGATCTTCAGAAGGTGTGAAAAATATGAGAAGCATGAAGCGGTTATCAAAAACTTGAAGATACTGAACAGGTGTGAAAAATATGAAGAGCTTCAAAAAGCGGCAAAAATATGAGGAGCATGAAACGGTATGAAAAATAGGAGGAGCATGAAACGGTGTTCAAAAACATGAAGAGACTGAAAAGCTGTGAAAAATATGAGGAGCATGAAACGGTCTGAAAAATAGGCAGAGCATGAAGTGGTGTTGAAAAACATGAAGAGCCTGAAAAGTTGTGAAAAATATGAAGAGCTTCAGAAGGTGTGAATAATATGAGGAGCATGAAGCGGTGTTCAAAAACTTGAACATACTGAAAAGGTGTGAAATATATGAAGAGCTTCAAAATGTGTCAAAAATATGAGGAGCATGAAACGTTCTGAAGATTAGGAGGAGCATGAAAATGTATTCAAAAACATGAAGAGCCTGAAAAGGTGTGAAAAATGTGAAGAGCTTCAAAAGGTGTCAAAAATATGAGGAGCATGAAACGGTCTGAAAAATAGGAGGAGCATGAAACGGTGTTCAAAAACATGAAGAGCCTGAAAAGGTGTGAAACATATGAAAAGCATGAAAAGGTGTGAAATATATGAGGAGCCTGAAACGGTCTGCAAAACAGGAGGAGCATGAATCGGTGTTGAAAAACATGAAGAGCATGAAAAGGTGTGAAAAATATGAAGAGCTTCAAAAGGTGTCAAAAATATGAGGAGCATGAAACAGTTTGAAAAATAGGAGGAGCATGAAACGGTGTTCAAAAATATGAAGAGCCTGAAAAGGTGGGAAAAATATGAAGAGGTTCAAAACGTGTAAAAAATATGAGGAGCAAGAAACGGTCTGAAAAATAGGAAGAGCATGAAACGGTGTTCAGAAATATGAAGAGCCTGAAAAGGTGTGAAATATATGAAGAGCTTCAAAAGGTGAGAAAAATATGAGGAGCAAGAAACGGTCTGAAAAATAGGAGGAGCATGAAGCATTGTTGAAAAACATGAAAAGCCTGAAAAGGTGTGAAAAATATGTGGAGCTTCAAAAGGTGTGAAAATTAAGAGTAGCTTGAAACGTTGTGAAAATAGGAGGAGCATGAAGCAGTGTTGAAAAACATGAAGAGCCCGAAAACTTGTGAAAAATAGGAAGAGCTCAAAAGGTGTAAAAATATGAAGAGCTTCAAACCGTGTCAGGAATATGAGGAGTATGAAATGGTCTGAACAATAGGAGGAACATGAAACGGTGCTGAAAAACATGAAGAGCCTGAAAAGGTGTGAAAAATATGAAGAGGTTCAAAACGTGTCAAAAATATGAGGAGCATTAAACGGTATGAAAAATACCAGGAGCATGATGCGGTGTTCAGAATCATGAAGAGCCTGAAAATGTGTGAAATATATGAAGAGCTTGAAACGGTGTCCAAAATATGAGGAGCATGAAACGGTCTGAAAAATACAAGGAGCATGATGCGGTGTTCAGAATCATGAAGAGCCTGAAAATGTGTGAAATATATGAAGAGCTTCAAACGGTGTCCAAATAATGAGGAGCATGAAACGGTTTGAAAAACAGGAGGAGCATAGAGCGATGTTGAAAAACATGAAGACGCTGAAAAAGTGTTAAAAATATGAAGAGCTTCAAAAGGTGTCAAAATTATGAGGAGCATGAAACGGTCTGAAAAATAGGAGGAGCATGAAGCGGTGTTGAAAAATATGAAGAGCCTGAAAAGGTGTGAAAAATATGAAGAGCTTCAAAAGGTGTCAAAAATATGAGGAGCATGAAACGGTCTGAAAAATAGGAGGAGCATGAAGCGGTGTTGAAAAACATGAAGAGTCTGAAAAGGTGTGAAATATATGAAGAGCTTCAAAAGGAGTCAATAATATGAAGAGCATGAAACGGTCTGAAAAATAGGAGGAGCATGAAGCATTGTTGAAAAACATGAAAAGCCTGAAAAGGTGTGAAAAATATGTGGAGCTTCAAAAGGTGTGAAAATTAAGAGTAGCTTGAAACGTTGTGAAAATAGGAGGAGCATGAAGCAGTGTTGAAAAACATGAAGAGCCCGAAAACGTGTGAAAAATAGGAAGAGCTCAAAAGGTGTAAAAATATGAAGAGCTTCAAACGGTGTCAGAAATATGAGGAGTATGAAACGGTCTGAAAATTAGGAGGAACATGAAGCGGTGTTGAAAAACATGAAAAGACTGAAAAGGTGTGAAAAATATGAGGAGCTTCAAAAGGTGTGAAAATTAAGAGTAGCTTGAAACGTTGTGAAAATAGGAGGAGCATGAAGCAGTGTTGAAAAACATGAAGAGCCCGAAAACGTGTGAAAAATAGGAAGAGCTCAAAAGGTGTAAAAATATGAAGAGCTTCAAACGGTGTCAGAAATATGAGGAGTATGAAACGGTCTGAAAAATAGAAGGAGCTGGAAGTGGTGTTGAAACACATGAAGAGCCTGAAAAGGTGTGAAAAATATGAAGAAGTTAAAAGGTGTCAAAAATATTAGGAGCATGAAACAGTCTGAAAAATAGGAGGAGCATGAAGCGGTGTTGAAAAACATGAAGAGCATGAAAAGGTGTGAAATACATGAAGAGCTTCAAAAGGTGTCAAAAATATGAGGAGCATGAAACAGTGATCAAAAAGATGAAAAGCCTGAAAAACTGTGAAAAATATAAAGAGCTTCAAAAGGTGTGAAACAGATGAGGAGCATGAAATTGTCTGAAAAATAGGAGTAGCATGAAGTGGTGTTGAAAAACATGAAGAGCCTGAAAATGTGTGAAAAATATGAAGAGCTTCAAAAGATGTCAAAGATATGAGGAACATGAAACGGTCTGAAAATTAGGAGGAGCATGAAGTGGTGTTGAAAAACATGAAGAGACTAAAAAGGTGTGAAAAATATGAAGAGCTTCAAAAGGTGTCAAAAAAATGAGGAGCATGAAACATTCTGAAAAATAGGAGAAGCATGAAACGGTGTTGAAAAATACGAAGAGCCTGAAAAGAGTGAAAAATATGAAGAGCTTCAAAAGTTGTCAAAAATATGAGGAGCATGAAACGTTCTAAAAAATAGGAGGAGCATGAAGCGGTGCAAAAAACATGAAGAGCCTGAAAAGGTGTGAAAAATATGAAGAGCTTCAAAAGGTGTGAAAAATATCAGGAGCATGAAACGATCTGAAAAATAGGAGGAGCATGAAGCGGTGTTTAAAAACATGAAGAGCCTGAAAATGTGTGAAAAATATGAAGAGCTTCAAAATGTGTATAATATATGAGGAGCATGAAACTGTCTGAATAATGGGAGGAGCATGAAACGGTGTTCAAAAAGTTGAAGAGCCTGAAAAGCTGTGAATAATATGAAGAGCTTCAAAGGTGTCAAAAATATGAGGAGCATGAAATGGTCTGAAAAATAGGTGGAGCATTAAGCGGTGTACAAAACCATGAAGAGCCTGAAAAGATGTGAAAAACATGAAGAGCTTCAAAAGGTGTCAAAAATATGAGGAACATGAAATGGACTGAAAAATAGGAGGAGCATGAAGCGGTGTTCAAAAACATGAAGAGCCTGAAAAGGTGTGAAAAATATGAAGAGCTTCAAAAGGTGTGAAAAATATGAAGAGCTTCAAAACGTGTCAAAAATGAGAGGAGAAAGAAACGGTCAGAAAAATAGGACGAGTATGAAGTGGTGTTGAAAAACATGAAGAGCCTGAAAAGGTGTGAAACATATGAAGAGCTTCAAAAGGTGTGAAAAACATGAAGAGCTTCAAAAGGTGTGAAATATATGAGGAGCTTCAAAAGGTGTGAAAAACATGAGGAGCATGGAACGGTCTGAAAAATTGGAGGAGCATGAAGCGGTGTTGAAAAACATGAAGAGCCTGAAAAGTTGTGAAAAACATGAAGAGCTTCAAAAGGTGTCAAAAATATGAAGAGTATGAAACAATCTGAAAAATAGGAGGAGCATGAAACGATGTTGAAAAACATGAAGAGCTTCAAAAGGTGTCAAAAATATGAGGAGCATGAAACAGTGTTCAAAAAGATGAAAAGCCTGAAAAACTGTGAAAAATATAAAGAGCTTCAAAAGGTGTGAAACAGATGAGGAGCATGAAATGGTCTGAAAAATAGGAGTAGCATGAAGTGGTGTTGAAAAACATGAAGAGCCTGAAAATGTGTGAAAAATATGAAGAGCTTCAAAAGATGTCAAACCTATGAGGAACATGAAACGGTCTGAAAATTAGGAGGACCATGAAGTGGTGTTGAAAAACATGAAGAGCCTGAAAAGGTGTGAAATATATGAAGACCTTCAAAAGGTGTCAAAAATATGAGGAGCATGAAACGGTCAAAAAATAGGAGGAGCATGAGACGGTGTTGAAAAAATGAAGACCATAAAGAGGTGTGAAAAATATGAAGAGCTTCAAGGTGTCAAAATTATGAGGAGCATGAAACGGTCTGAAAAATAGGAGGAGCATGAAGCTGTCTTGAAAAACATGAAGAGCCTGAAAAGGTGTGAAATATATGAAGACCATCAACAGGTGTCAAAAATATGAGGAGCATGAAACGGTGTTAAAAACATGAAAAGCCTGAAAAGTTGAGATAAATATATAGAGCTTCAAAAGGTGTGAAAAATATGAAGAGCAATAAACGGTCTGAAAATAAGAGGAGAATGAAGTGGTGTTGAAAAACATGAAGAGCCTGAAATGGTGTGAAAAATATGAAGTGCTTCAAAAGGTGTCAAAAATATTAGGAACGGACTGAAAAATAGAAGGAGCCTGAAGCGGTGTTCAAATACATGAAGAGCCTGAAAAGGTGTGAAATACATGAAGAGCTTCAAAAGGTGTCAAAAATATAAAGAGCATGAAACAGTGTTCAAAAGCATGAAAGGCCTGATAACCTAAAGAATATAAAGAGCTTCAAAAGGTGTGAAACAGATGAGGAACATGAAATGGTCTGAAAAATAGGAGGAGCATGAAGCGGTGTTCAAAAACATGAAGAGCCTGAAAAGGTGTGAAAAATATGAAGAGCTCCAAAAGGTGTCAATAACATGAGGAGCAAGAAACGGTCTGAAAAAGAGGAGGAGCATGAAGCGGTATTGAAAAACATGAACAGCCTGAAAAGGTGTGAAATATTTGAAGAGCTTCAAAATGTGTCAAAAATATGAGGAGCATGAATCGGTCTGAAATATAGGAGGAGCATGAAGCGGTGTTCAAAAACATGAAGAGCCTGAAAAGGTGTGATATATATGAAGAGCTTCAATAAGTGTGAAAAATATTAGTAGCATGAAAGGTCTGAAAAATAAGAGGAGCATGAAGCAGGGTTGAAAAACATGAAGAGGCTGAAAAGGTGTGAAAAATATTAAGAGCTTCAAAAGGTGTCAAAAATATGAGGAGCACGAAACATCTGAAAAATAGGAGGAGCATGAAACGGTGTTCCAAAAAATGAAGAGCCTGAAATGGTGTGAAAAATAATAAAGAGCTACAAAAGATGTGAAACATATGAGGAGAATGAAACGGACTGAAATATAGGAGGAGCATGAAGTGGTTTTGAAAAACATGAAGATCCTGAAAAGGTGTGAAATATATGAACAACTTCAAAAGGTGTCAAAAATATGAGGAGCATGAAACGGTGTTCAAAAACATGAAAATCATGAAAAGGGGTGAAAAATATAAAGAGCTTCAAAAGCTGTGAAAAATATGAGGAGCATGAAACGGTCTGAAAAATAGGAGGGGCATAAAGTGATGTTCAAATACATGAAGAGCCTGAAGAGGTGTGAAAAATATGAAGAGTTTCAAAAGGTGTCAAAAATATGAGGAGCATGAAACGGTCAGAAAAATAGGAGGAGCATGAAGCGGTGTGGAAAAACATGAAGAGCCTGAAAAGGTGTGAACTATATGAGGAGCCTCAAAGGATGTCAAAAATATGAGGAGCATGAAACGGTCTGAAAAATAGGAGGGGCATAAAGTGGTGTTCAAATACATGAAGAGCCTGAAAATGTTTGAAAAATATGAAGAGCTTCAAAAGGTGTCAATAATATGAGGAGCATGAAACGGTATGAAAAATAGGAGAAGCATGAAGCAGTGTTGAAAAATATGAAGAGCCTCAAAAGGTGTGAAAAATATGAAGAGCTTCAAAAGGTGTCAAAAATATGAGGAGCATGAAACGGTCTGAAAAATAGGTGGAGCATGACACGGTGATAAAAAACATGAAGAGCCTGAAAAGTTTTGAAAAATATGAAAAGCTACAAAACGTGTCAAAAATATGAGGAGCAAGAAACAGTCTGTAAAATAGGAGGAGCATGAAACAGTTTGGAAAACAGGAGGAGCATGAAAATGTATTGAAAAACATGAAGAGCCTGAATATGTGTGAAAAATATGAATAGCTTCAAAACGAGTAAAAAAATTAGGAGCATGAAACAGTCTGAAAAATAGGAGCATGAAGCGGTGTTCAAAAACATGAAGAGCCTGAAAAGGTGTAAAAAATATGAAGAGCTTAAAAAGGTGTGAAAAATATGAGGAGCTTAAAAAGGTGTGAAAAATATGAGGAGCATGAAACGGTCTGAAAAATATGAAGTAGCATGAAACGGTGTTGAAAAACATGAAGAGACTGAAAAGGTGTAAAAAATATGAAGAGCTTCAAAAGCTGTCAAAAATATGAAGAGCATGAAACGGTCTGAACAATAGGAGGAGCATGAAACGGTGTGGAAAAACATGAAGAGCCTGAAAAGGTGGAAAAATACGAAGAGCTTCAAAAGGTGTCAAAAATATGAGGAGAATGGAACGGTCTGAAAAATAGCAGGAGCATGAAACGGTGCTGAAAAACATGAAGAGCATGAAACTGTGTGAAAAATATGAAGAGCATGAAAAGGTGTGAAAAATCTGAAGAGCATGAAACGGTGTGAAAAATACGAAGAGCAAGAAAAGGTGTGAAATATATGAAGAGCATGAAAAGGTGTGAAAAATTACAAAAAGCATGAAAAGGTGTGAAAAATTACCAAGAGCATGAAAATGTCTGAAAAATACAAAGAGCATGAAAATGTGTGAAAAATACAAAGAGCATGAAACGGTGTGAAAATATGAGAAGCATGAAAAGGTCTGAAAATATGAGGAGCATAGAACGGAGTGAAAAGTATGAAGAGCAAGAAAAGGTGTGAAAATTATGAAGAGCATGAAACTGTATGAAAAGCATGAAAAAGTGTGAAAAATATGAAGAGCATGAAAAGGTGTGAAAATATGAAGAGCATGAAACTGTGTGAAAAATATGAAGAACATGAAACGGTGTGAAAAAAACAAAGAGCATGAAAAGGTGTGAAATATACAAAGATCATGAAAAGGTGTGAAAAATACGAAGAGCATGAAATGGTTTGAAAAATATGAAGAGCATGAAACGGGGTGAAAATATGAGGATCATAAAATGGTCTGAAAATATGAGGAGCATAGAATGGAGTGAAAAATATGAAGATCATGAAAAGGTGTGAAAATTATGAAGAGCATGAAACTGTGTGAAAAATATGAAAAGCATGAAAAAGTGTGAAAAATATGAAGAGCATGAAACTGTGTGAAAAATATTAAAAGCATGAAACTGTGTGAAAAAAATGAAAAGCATGAAAAAGTGTGAAAAATATGAAGAGCATGAAAAGTTGTGAAAATATGAAGAGCATGAAACTGTGTGAAAAATATGAAGAATATGAAACGGTGTGAAAAAAATGAAGAGCATGAAAAGGTGTGAAATATACAAAGATCATGAAAAGGTGTGAAAAATACGAAGAGCATGAAATGGTTTGAAAAATATGAAGAGCATGAAACGGGGTGAAAATATGAGGTTCATAAATGGTCTGAAAATATGAGGAGCATAGAACAGAGTGAAAAATATGAAAATCATGAAAAGGTGTGAAAATTATGAAGAGCATGAAACTGTGTGAAAAATATGAAAAGCATGAAAAAGTGTGAAAAATATGAAGAGCATGAAAAGGTGTGAAAATATGAAGAGCATGAAAAGTTGTGAAAAATATGAAGAGCATGAAAAGGTGTGAAAATTATGAAGAGCATGAAACTGTGTGAAAAATATGAAAAGCAAGAAAAAGTGTGAAAAATATGAAGAGCATGAAACTGTGTGAAAAATATGAAAAGCATGAAACTGTGTGAAAAAAATGAAAAGCATGAAAAAGTGTGAAAAATATGAAGAGCATGAAAAGTTGTGAAAATATGAAGAGCATGAAACTGTGTGAAAAATATGAAGAATATGAAATGGTGTGAAAAAAATGAAGAGCATGAAAAGGTGTGAAATATCCAAAGATCATGAAAAGGTGTGAAAAATACGAAGAGCATGAAATGGTTTGAAAAATATGAAGAGCATGAAACGGGGTGAAAATATGAGGTTCATAAAATGGTCTGAAAATATGAGGAGCATAGAACGGAGTGAAAAATATGAAAATCATGAAAAGGTGTGAAAATTATGAAGAGCATGAAACTGTGTGAAAAATATGAAAAGCATGAAAAAGTGTGAAAAATATGAAGAGCATGAAAAGGTGTGAAAATATGAAGAGCATGAAAAGGTGTGAAAAATATGAAGAGCATGAAAAGGTGTGAAAAATATGAAGAGCATGAAACTGTGTGAAAATTATGAAGAGCATGAAACTGTGTGAAAATATGAAAAGCATGAAAACGTGTGAAAAATATGAAGAGCATGAAAAGGTGTGAAAATATGAAGAGCATGAAAAGGTGTGAAAAATATGAAGAGCATGAAAAGGTGTGAAAAATATGAAGAGCATGAAACTGTGTGAAAAATATGAAAAGCATGAAACTGTGTGAAAATATGAAAAGCATGAAAACGTGTGAAAAATATGAAGAGCATGAAAAGGTGTGAAAAATATGAAGAGCATGAAACGGTGTGAAAAATATGAAGAGCATGAAAAGGTGTGAAAAATACGAAGAGCATGAAAAGGTGTGAAATATATGAAGAGCATGAAAAGGTGTGAAAAATTACCAAGAGCATGAAAATGTCTGAAAAATACAAAGAGCATGAAAATGTGTGAAAAATAGGAAGAGCATGAAAATGTGTGAAAATGTGAGGAGCATGAAAAGGTGTGAAAAATCGTAGGAGCATGAAAAGGTCTGAAAAATACGAGGAGCATGAAAAGGTGTGAAAAATACGAGGAGCATGAAAAGGTCTGAAAAATACGAGGAGCATGAAAATGTCTGAAAAATACGAGGAGCATGAAAAGGTGTGAAAAATACGAGTAGCATAAAAAGGTGTGAAAAATAGTAGGAGCATGAAAAGGTCTGAAAATATGGGGAGCATGAAAAGGTCTGAAAAATACGAGTAGCATGAAAAGGTGTGAAAAATACAAAGAGCATGAAAAGGTGTGAAAAATACAAGGATCATGAAAAGCTCTGTAAAATACTAGAAGCATGAAAAGGTGTGAAAAATACGAGGAGCATATAAAGGTCTGAAAAATATGAGGAACATGAAAAGGTCTAAAAAACGTGAGGAGCATGAAACGGTGTGAAAATATGAAGACGTTTAAAACGTGTCAAAAATATGAGGACCATGAAAAGATGTGAAAAATATGAGGAGCATGAAATGCTATGAAAAAAATGAGGAGCATGAAAATATGTAAAAAATATGAAGAGCATGAAAAGTTGTGAAATATGAGGAGCATGAAAAGGTGTGAAAAATACGAGGAGCATGAAAAGGTGTGAAAAATACGAGGAGCATGAAAAGGTCTGAAAAATACGAGGACCATGAAAGGTATGAAAAATACGGGGAGCATGAATCGTTCTGTAAAATACGAGGACCATGAAAGGTATGAAAAATACGGGGAGCATGAAAAGGTCTGAAAAATACGAGGAGCATGAAAAGGTGTGAAAAATACGAGAAGCATGAATTGTTCTGAAAAATACGAGGACCATGAAAGGTATGAAAAATACGGGGAGCATGAAAAGGTCTGAAAAATACGAGGAGCATGAAAAGGTCTGAAAAATAAGAGGAGTATGAAAAGGTATCAAAAATATGAGGAGCATGAAACGGTGTGAAAATATAAAGACCATGAAACGGTGTGAAAAATATGAAGAGCATGAAAGGTGTGAGAAATATGAGGAGCATGAAAAGGTCTGAAAAGTACAAGGAACATGAAAAGTTGTGAAAAGTACGAGGAGCATGAAAAGGTCTGGAAAATACGAGGAGCATGAAAATATCTGAAAAATATGAGGAGCATGAAACAGTATGGAAACATGAAGAGCATGAAACGGTGTGAAAAATATGAAGAGCATGAAAAGGTGTGAAAAATATGAGGAGCATTAAACGGCCTGAAAAATATGAAGAGCATTAAAAGGTGTGAAAAATATGAGGATCATGAAAAGGTATGAAAAATACAATGAGCATGAAAAGTTGTGAAAAATACGAGGAGCATGAAAAGGTGTGAAAAATATGAGAAGCATGAAAGAGTCTGAAAAATACAAGGATCATGAAAAGGTGTCAAAAATATGAGAAGCATGAAAAGGTGTGAAATATATGAGGATCATGAAACGTTATGAAAAATATGAGGAGCATGAAAAGATGTGAAAAATATGAAGAGCATGAAAAGGTGTGAAAAATATGAAGAGCATGAAAAGGTGTGAAAAATATGAAGAGCATGAAACTGTGTGAAAAATATGAAAAGCATGAAACTGTGTGAAAATATGAAAAGCATGAAAACGTGTGAAAAATATGAAGAGCATGAAAAGGTGTGAAAAATATGAAGAGCATGAAACGGTGTGAAAAATATGAAGAGCATGAAAAGGTGTGAAAAATACGAAGAGCATGAAAGAGTCTGAAAAATACAAGGATCATGAAAAGGTGTCAAAAATATGAGAAGCATGAAAAGGTGTGAAATATATGAGGATCATGAAACGGTATGAAAAATATGAGGAGCATGAAAAGATGTGAAAAATATGAAGAGCATGAAAAGATGTGAAAAATATGAAGAGCATGAAAAGGTGTGAAAAATATGAAGAGCATGAAACTGTGTGAAAATTATGAAAAGCATGAAACTGTGTGAAAATATGAAAAGCATGAAAACGTGTGAAAAATATGAAGAGCATGAAAAGGTGTGAAAAATATGAAGAGCATGAAACGGTGTGAAAAATACAAAGAGCATGAAAAGGTGTGAAAAATACAAGGATCATGAAAAGCTCTGTAAAATACTAGAAGCATGAAAAGGTGTGAAAAATACGAGGAGCATATAAAGGTCTGAAAAATATGAGGAACATGAAAAGGTCTAAAAAACGTGAGGAGCATGAAACGGTGTGAAAATATGAAGACGTTTAAAACGTGTCAAAAATATGAGGACCATGAAAAGATGTGAAAAATATGAGGAGCATGAAATGCTATGAAAAAAATGAGGAGCATGAAAATATGTAAAAAATATGAAGAGCATGAAAAGTTGTGAAATATGAGGAGCATGAAAAGGTGTGAAAAATACGAGGAGCATGAAAAGGTGTGAAAAATACGAAGAGCATGAAAAGGTCTGAAAAATACGAGGACCATGAAAGGTATGAAAAATACGGGGAGCATGAATCGTTCTGTAAAATACGAGGACCATGAAAGGTATGAAAAATACGGGGAGCATGAAAAGGTCTGAAAAATACGAGGAGCATGAAAAGGTGTGAAAAATACGAGAAGCATGAATTGTTCTGAAAAATACGAGGACCATGAAAGGTATGAAAAATACGGGGAGCATGAAAAGGTCTGAAAAATACGAGGAGCATAAAAAGGTCTGAAAAATAAGAGGAGTATGAAAAGGTATCAAAAATATGAGGAGCATGAAACGGTGTGAAAATATAAAGACCATGAAACGGTGTGAAAAATATGAAGAGCATGAAAGGTGTGAGAAACATGAGGAGCATGAAAAGGTCTGAAAAGTACAAGGAGCATGAAAAGTTGTGAAAAGTACGAGGAGCATGAAAAGGTCTGGAAAATACGAGGAGCATGAAAATATCTGAAAAATATGAGGAGCATGAAACAGTATGGAAACATGAAGAGCATGAAACGGTGTGAAAAATATGAAGAGCATGAAAAGGTGTGAAAAATATGAGGAGCATGAAACGGCCTGAAAAATATGAAGAGCATTAAAAGGTGTGAAAAATATGAGGATCATGAAAAGGTATGAAAAATACGATGAGCATGAAAAGTTGTGAAAAATACGAGGAGCATGAAAAGGTGTGAAAAATATGAGAAGCATGAAAGAGTCTGAAAAATACAAGGATCATGAAAAGGTGTCAAAAATATGAGAAGCATGAAAAGGTGTGAAATATATGAGGATCATGAAACGGTATGAAAAATATGAGGAGCATGAAAAGATGTGAAAAATATGAAGAGCATGAAAAGGTGTGAAAAATAGTAGGAGCATGAAAAGGTCTGAAAAATACGAGGAGCATGAAAAGGTGTGAAAAATACGAGGAGCATGAAAAGGTCTGAAAAATACGAGGAGCATGAAAATGTCTGAAAAATACGAGGAGCATGAAAAGGTGTGAAAAATACGAGTAGCATAAAAAGGTGTGAAAAATAGTAGGAGCATGAAAAGGTCTGAAAATATGGGGAGCATGAAAAGGTCTGAAAAATACGAGTAGCATGAAAAGGTGTGAAAAATACAAAGAGCATGAAAAGGTGTGAAAAATACAAGGATCATGAAAAGCTCTGTAAAATACTAGAAGCATGAAAAGGTGTGAAAAATACGAGGAGCATATAAAGGTCTGAAAAATATGAGGAACATGAAAAGGTCTAAAAAACGTGAGGAGCATGAAACGGTGTGAAAATATGAAGACGTTTAAAACGTGTCAAAAATATGAGGACCATGAAAAGATGTGAAAAATATGAGGAGCATGAAATGCTATGAAAAAAATGAGGAGCATGAAAATATGTAAAAAATATGAAGAGCATGAAAAGTTGTGAAATATGAGGAGCATGAAAAGGTGTGAAAAATACGAGGAGCATGAAAAGGTGTGAAAAATACGAGGAGCATGAAAAGGTCTGAAAAATACGAGGACCATGAAAGGTATGAAAAATACGGGGAGCATGAATCGTTCTGTAAAATACGAGGACCATGAAAGGTATGAAAAATACGGGGAGCATGAAAAGGTCTGAAAAATACGAGGAGCATGAAAAGGTGTGAAAAATACGAGAAGCATGAATTGTTCTGAAAAATACGAGGACCATGAAAGGTATGAAAAATATGGGGAGCATGAAAAGGTCTGAAAAATACGAGGAGCATGAAAAGGTCTGAAAAATAAGAGGAGTATGAAAAGGTATCAAAAATATGAGGAGCATGAAACGGTGTGAAAATATAAAGACCATGAAACGGTGTGAAAAATATGAAGAGCATGAAAGGTGTGAGAAATATGAGGAGCATGAAAAGGTCTGAAAAGTACAAGGAGCATGAAAAGTTGTGAAAAGTACGAGGAGCATGAAAAGGTCTGGAAAATACGAGGAGCATGAAAATATCTGAAAAATATGAGGAGCATGAAACAGTATGGAAACATGAAGAGCATGAAACGGTGTGAAAAATATGAAGAGCATGAAAAGGTGTGAAAAATATGAGGAGCATGAAACGGCCTGAAAAATATGAAGAGCATTAAAAGGTGTGAAAAATATGAGGATCATGAAAAGGTATGAAAAATACGATGAGCATGAAAAGTTGTGAAAAATACGAGGAACATGAAAAGGTGTGAAAAATATGAGAAGCATGAAAGAGTCTGAAAAATACAAGGATCATGAAAAGGTGTCAAAAATATGAGAAGCATGAAAAGGTGTGAAATATATGAGGATCATGAAACGTTATGAAAAATATGAGGAGCATGAAAAGATGTGAAAAATATGAAGAGCATGAAAAGGTGTGAAAAATACGAGGAGCATGAAAAGGTCTGAAAAATACGAGGAGCATGAAAAGGTCTGAAAAATACGAGGGGCCTTAATGTCTGACAAATACGAGGAGCGTGAAAAGGTGTGAAAAATACGAGGAGCATGAAAAGGTCTGAAAAATATGGGGAGCATGAATAGGTCTGGAAAATACGAGGAGCATGAAAAGGTCTGGAAAATACGAGGAGCATGAAAATGTGTGAAAAACATGAGGAGCATGAAAACGTCTCAAAAATATGAGGAGGATGAAATGGTGTGAAAATATGAAGAGCATGAAACGCTGTGAAAAATATGAAGAGCATGAAAGGTGTGGAAAACATGAGGAGCATGAAAAGGTGTGAAAAATACGAGGAGCAAGAAAAGGTGTGAAAAATTCGAGGAGCATGAAAAGGTCTGAAAATACGAGGAGCACGAAAAGTTCTGAAAAATACGAGGAGCATGAAAAGCTCTGTAAAATACGAGGAGCATGAAAAGGTCTGAAAAATACGAGGAGCATGAAACGGTCTGAAAAATACAAGGAGCATGAAAAGGTGTAAAAATACGAGGAGCAAAAATAGGTCTGAAAAATACGAGGAGCATGAAAAGGTCTGAAAAATGCTCGGAGCATGAAAAGGTCTATATAATACGAGGAGCATGAAAAGGTCTGAAAATTACAAGGAGCATGAAAAGGTCTGAAAAATGCGAGGAGCATGAAAAGGTGTGAAAAACACAAGAGCATGAAAATGTGTGAAAAATACAAGGAGCATGAAAAGGTTTGAAAAATACGAGGAGCATGAAAAGTTGTGAAAAATACGAGGAGCATGAAAAGGTGTGAAAAATACGAGAAGCATGAAACGGTCTGAAAAAGACGAGGATCATGAAAAGGTGTCAAAAATATGAGAAGCATGAAAAGGTGTGAAATATATGAGGAACATGAAACGGTCTGAAAAATATGAGGAGCATGAAACGTTGTGAAAATATGAAGAGCATGAAATGGTATGAAAAATATGAAGAGCTTTAAATCGTATCAAATATATGACGAACATAAAAAGATGTGAAAAATATGAGGAGCATGAAAAGGTGTGAAAAATACGAGGAGCATGAAAAGGTCTGAAAAACACGAGGAGCATGAAAATGTCTGAAAAATACGAGGTGCCTAAATGTCTGAAAAATACGAGGAGCGTGAAAAGGTCTGAAAAACACGAGGAGCATGAAAAGGTCTGAAAAATACGAAGACCATGAAAGGTATGAAAAATACAGGGAGCATGAAAAGGTCTGAAAAATACGAGGAGCATGAAAGGTATGAAAACTACAGGGAGCATGAAAAGGTCTGAAAAATACGAGGACCATGAAAATGTCTGAAAAATATGAGGGGCCTGAATGTCTGAAATATATGAGGAGCGTGAAAAAGTCTGAAAAACACGAGGAGCATGAAAAGGTCTGAAAAATATGAGGAGCATGAAAAGGTGTCAAAAATATGACTAGCATGAAATGCTGTGAAAATATGAAGAGCATGAAATGGTGTGAAGAAATATGAGGAGCAGGAAAAGGTGTGGAAAACACGAAGAGCAAGAAAAGGTGTGAAAACCACGGAGAACATGAAAAGGTGAGAAAAATATCAAGAGCATGAAAAGGCCTGAAAGATATGAAGAGCATTAAAAGGAGTGAAAAACACGAAGAGCATGAAAAGGTGTGAAAAACAGGAAGAGCATGAAAAGGTGTGAATAATACGAGAAGCATGAAACGGTCTGAAAAATACGAGGACCATGAAAGGTATGAAAGATACAGGGAGCATGAAAAGGTTTGAAAAATATGAGGAGCACGAAAAGGTGTGAAAAATAAGAGGAGCATGAAAAGTTATCAAAAATATGAGGAGCATGAAACGGTGTGAAAATATCATGAGCATGAAACTGTGTGAAAAATATGAAGAGCATGAAAGGTGTGAGAAATATGAGGAGAATGAAAAGGTCTGAAAAGTACAAGGAGCATGAAAAGATCGGAAATATACTAGGAGAATGAAAAGGTCTGAAAAATATGAGGAGCATGAAATGGTCTGAAAATTACGAGGAGCATGAAAAGATGTCAAAAATACGGGGAACATGAAAAGGTCTGAAAAATACGAGGAGCATGAAAAAGTATGGAAAATACGAGGAGCATGAAAATGTGTGAAAAACATGAGGAGCATGAAAACGTCTCAAAAATATGAGGAGGATGAAACGGTGTGAAAATATGAAGAGCATGAAACGCTGTGAAAAATATGAAGAGCATGAAAGGTGTGGAAAACATGAGGAGCATGAAAAGGTGTGAAAAATTCGAGGAGCACGAAAAGGTCTGAAAATACGAGGAGCACGAAAAGTTCTGAAAAATATGAGGAGCATGAAAAGCTCTGTAAAATACGAGGAGCATGAAAAGGTCTGAAAAATACGAGGAGCATGAAAAGGTGTAAAAATACGAGGAGCAAAATAAGGTCTGAAAAATATGAGGAGCATGAAAACGTCTGAAAAATACTAGGAGCATGAAAAGGTCTATATAATACGAGGAGCATGAAAAGGTCTGAAAATTACAAGGAGCATGAAAAGGTCTGAAAAATACGAGGAGCATGAAAAGGAGTGAAAAACACAAGAGCATGAAAATGTGTGAAAAATACGAGGAGCATGAAAAGGTTTGAAAAATATGAGGAGCATGAAAAGTTGTGAAAAATACGAGGAGCATGAAAAGGTGTGAAAAATACGAGAAGCATGAAACGATCTGAAAAATACGAGGATCATGAAAAGGTGTCAAAAATATGAGGAGCATGAAAATGTGTGAAATATATGAGGAACATGAAACGGTCTGAAAAATATGAGGAGCATGAAACGTTGTGAAAATATGAAGAGCATGAAATGGTATGAAAAATATGAAGAGCTTTAAATCGTATCAAATATATGACGAACATAAAAAGATGTGAAAAATATGAGGAGCATGAAACGGTATGAAAAATATGAGGAGCATGAAACGATGTGAAAAATATGAAGAGCATGAAAAGTTGTGAACAATATGAGGAACATGAAAAGGTGTGAAAAATACGAGGAGCATGAAAAGGTCTGAAAAATACGAGGGGCCTTAATGTCTGAAAAATACGAGGAGCGTGAAAAGGTGTGAAAAATAGGAGGAATATGAAAATGTGTGAAAAATACGAGGAGCATGAAAAGGTCTGAAAAACACGAGGAGCATGAAAATGTCTGAAAAATACGAGGGGCCTGAATGTCTGAAAAATACGAGGAGCGTGAAAAGGTCTGAAAAACCCGAGGAGCATGAAAAGGTCTGAAAAATATGAGGAGCAAGAAAAGGTCTGAAAAATATGAGGAGCATGAAATGGTCTGAAAAATATGAGGAGCATGAAAAGGTCTGAAAAATACGAGGAGCATGAAAAGGTCTGAAAAATATGAGGAGCAAGAAAAGGTCTGAAAAATACGAGGAGCATGAAAAGGTCTGGAAAATACGAGGAGCATGAAAATGTGTGAAAAACATGAGGAGCATGAAAACGTCTCAAAAATATGAGGAGGATGAAACGGTGTGAAAATATGAAGAGCATGAAACGCTGTGAAAAATATGAAGAGCATGAAAGGTGTGGAAAACATGAGGAGCATGAAAAGGTGTGAAAAATACGAGGAGCAAGAAAAGGTGTGAAAAATTCGAGGAGCACGAAAAGGTCTGAAAATATGAGGAGCACGAAAAATTCTGAAAAATAAGAGGAGCATGAAAAGCTCTGTAAAATAAGAGGAGCATGAAAAGTTCTGAAAAATACGAGGAGCATGAAACGGGCTGAAAAATACAAGGAGCATGAAAAGGTCTGAAAAATACGAGGAACAAGAAAAGGTGTGAAAAATACGAGAAGCATGAATCGTTCTGAAAAATACGAGGACCAAGAAAGGTATGAAAAATACGGGGAGCATGAAAAGGTCTGAAAAATACGACTAGCATGAAAAGGTCTGAAAAATAAGAGGAGCATGAAAAGGTGTCAAAAATATGAGGAGCATGAAACAGTGTGAAAATATAAAGAGCATGAAACGGTGTGAAAAATATGAAGAACATGAAAGGTGTGAGAAATATGAGGAGCATGAAAAGGTCTGAAAACTACAAGGAGCATGAAAAGTTGTGAAAATTACGAGGAGCATGAAAAGGTCTGGAAAATACGAGGAGCATGAAAATATCTGAAAAATATGAGGAGCATGAAACAGTGTGGAAACATGAAGAGCATGAAACGGTGTGAAAAATATGAAGAGCATGAAAAGGTGTGAAAAATATGAGGAGCATGAAACGGCCTGAAAAATATTAAGAGCATTAAAAGGTGTGAAAAATATGAGGATCATGAAAAGGTATGAAAAATACGATGAGCATGGAAAGGTCTGAAAAATACGAGGGGCCTTAATGTCTGAAAAACACGAGGAGCATGAAAAGTTCTGAAAAATACGAGAAGCATGAAAATGTCTGTAAAACACAAGGAGCACGAAACGGTGTGATAAATATGAAGAGCATGAAACGGTTTGAAAAATATGAGGAGCATGAAACGGTCTGAAAATATGAGGAGCATGAAAAGGTCTGAAAAATACGAGGGGCCAGAATGTCTGAAAAATACGAGGAGCGTGAATACGTCTGAAAAACACGAGGAGCATGAAAAGTTCTGAAAAATACGAGAAGCATGAAAATGTCTGTAAAACACAAGGAGCACGAAACGGTGTGATAAATATGAAGAGCTTGAAACGGTTTGAAAAATATGAGGAGCACGAAAAGGTCTGAAAATATGAGGAGCACGAAAAATTCTGAAAAATAAGAGGAGCATGAAAAGCTCTGTAAAATAAGAGGAGCATGAAAAGTTCTGAAAAATACGAGAAGCATGAAAATGTCTGTAAAACACAAGGAGCACGAAACGGTGTGATAAATATGAAGAGCATGAAAAGGTGTGAAAAATATGAGGAGCATGAAAAAGTGTGAAAAATATGAAGAGCATGAAAAGGTCTGAAATATACGAAGAGCTTGAAAACATGGGACAAATACGAAGAGCATGAAAAGATGTAAAAAATATGAAGTGCATGACAAGGTGTGAAAAATAAGTAGAGCATGAAACGGTGTGAAAAAAGAGAAGAGGATGAAAAGGTGTGAAAAATATGAAGAGCATAAAAAGGTGTGAAAAATTTCGAAGAACCTGAAAAGGTGTGAAAAATACGAAGAGCATGAAAAGTTGTGAAAAATACGAAGTGCATTAAAGGTGTGAAACATATGAATAGCCTGAACGGTGTGTAAAATATGAAGAGCATGAAAAGTTGTGAATAATATGAGGTTAATGAAATGGTGTGAAAAATATGAAGAGCATGAAACGGTCTGTAAAATATGAAGAGCATGAAAAGATGTGAAAAATACGCGGAGCATGAAAAGGTTTGAAAAATACGAGGAGCATGAAGAGGAGTGAAAAATACGAAGAGCATGAAACGGTCTAAAAAAAAGGAGGAGCATGAATAGGTCTGAAAATACGAAGAGCATGAAGAGAATGAAAAGTTCTGAAAAATATGAAGAGCATGAAAATTTGTGTAAAATATGAAGAGCAAGAAAAGGTTTAAAAATACGAAGAGCATGAAAAGGTGTGAAAAATTTGAAAAGCATGACAAGGTGTGAAAAATATGAAGAGCATCAAACGGTGTGAAAAATAAGAAGAGCAAGAAAAGGTTTAAAAAATAAGAAGAGCATGAGAAGTTGTGTAAAATATGAAGAGCATGTAAACGTGTGAAAAATATGTGGAGCATGAAAAGGTCTGAAAAATACGAGGAGCATGAAGAGGAGTGAAAAATACGAAGAGGATGAAAAGGTCTGAAAAATAGGAGGAGCATGAATAGGTCTGAAAATACGAAGAGCATGAAGAGAATGAAAAGTTCTGAAAAATATGAAGAGCATGAAAAGTTGTGTAAAATATGAGGAGCAAGAAAAGGTTTAAAAAATACGAAGAGCGTGAAAAGGTGTGAAAAATTTGAAAAGCATGACAAGGTGTGAAAAATATGAAGAGCATCAAACGGTGTGAAAAATAAGAAGAGCAAGAAAAGGTTTAAAAAATAAGAAGAGCATGAGAAGTTGTGTAAAATATGAAGAGCATGTAAACGTGTGAAAAATATGTGGAGCATGAAAAGGTCTGAAAAATGTGAAGAGCATGAAAAGCTGTGAAAAATCTGAGGAGCATGAAACGGTGTGACAATATGAAGCTCATGAAAAGATGTGAAAAATATGAGGAGCATGAAATGGTGTGAAAAATAAGAAGAGCATGAAAAGCTCTTAAAAATATGAAGAGCATGAAAAGGTGTGAAAAATATGAAGTGCATGAAAAGGTGTGAAAAATACAAAGAGCATGAAAAGGTGGGAAAAATACGAAGAGCATGAAAAGTTCTGAAAAATAGGAGGAGCATGAAAAGGTCTGAAAAATATCAAGAGATTGAAAAGGTCTGAAAAATATGAAAGGCATGAAAAGTTGTGAAAAATTGAAGAGCATGAAAAGGTCTGAAAAATATCAAGAACATGAAAACTTCTGAAAAATATCAAGAGCATGAAAAGGTATGAAAAATATGAAGAGCATGAAAAGTTCTGAAAATACGAAGAGCATGAAGAGCATGAAAATTTATGAAAAATATGAAGAGCTGAAAAGGTGTGAAAAATATAATGAGCATGAAAAGTTGTGAATAATATGAGGAGTATGAAAGTTGTGAACAATATGAGGAGGATGAGAAGTTGTGAAAAATACGAGGAGCGTGAAAAGTTCAGAAAAATACGAGGAGCATGCAAAGGTCTGAAAAATACGAGGAAAATGAAAAGGTCTGAAAAATACAAAGAGCATGAAAAGGTCTGAAAAATACAAAGAGCATGAAACGGAAAAATGAGAAGAGGATGAAAAGGTGTGAAAAATATGAAAAGGTGTGAAAAATTTCGAAGAGCCTGAAGAGGTGTGAAAAATACGAAGAGCATGAAAAGTTGTGAAAAATACGAAGTGCTTGAAAAGGTGTGAAACATACGAAGAGCCTGAAATGGTGTGAAAAAATGTGCAGAGCATGAAAGGTTGTGAAAACTACGAAGAGCTTGAAAAGGTCTGAAAAATATCAAGAGCTTGAAAAGTTCTGAAGTATATGAAGAGCATGAAAAGGTGTGAAAAATACCAGGAGCATGAAAAGCTGTGAAAAATACGAAGAGCAAGAAAAATTCTGAAAAATACGAAGAGCATGTAAAGGTCTGAAAACTATGAAGAGCATGAAAAGTTGTGAGCAATATGAGGTTCATGAAATGGTGTGAAAAATATGAAGAGCATGAAACGGTGTGTAAAATATGAAGAGCATGAAAAGGTTTGAAAAATACCAGGAGCATGAAAAGCTGTGATTTACGAGGAGAATAAAAGTTCTGAAAAATAGGAGGAGCATGAAAAGGTGTGAAAAATGCGAAGAGCATGAAAAGGTCTGAAAAATACCAGGAGCATAAAAAGTTGTGAATAATATGAGGAGTATGAAAAGGTGTGAACAATATGAGGAGCATGGGAAGTTGTGAAAAACACAAGGAGCGTGAAAAGGCCTGAAAAATACGAGGAGCATGCAAAGGTCTGAAAAATACGAGGAGCTTGCAAAGGTCTGAAAAATACGAGTAGCATGAAAAGGTCTAAAATATACGAGGAGCATGAAAAGGTGTGAATAATACGAGGAGCATGAAAAGGTCTAAAATATACAAGGAGCATGAAAAGGTGTGAATAATACAAAAAGCACGAAAAGTTGTGAAAAATACGAAGAGCATGAAAAGGTGTGAAAAATTACAAAGTGCAAGAAAAGTTGTGAAAAATTACGAGGAACATGAAAAGATGTGAAAAATACAAAGAGCATGAAAAGGTGAAAAATACAAAGAGCATGAAAAGGTGTGATAAATATGAAGAGCATTAAGCGGTGTGAAAAATACGAAGTGCATGAAACGCTGTGAAAAATAGGAAGAGCTTGAAAAGTTCTGAAAAATATGAAGAGCATGAAAAGGTGTGAAAAATCCCAGGAGCATGAAAAGCTGTGAACAATACGAAGAGCATGAAAAATTCTGAAACATATGAAGAGCATGTAAAGGTTTGAAAACTATGAAGAGCATGAAAAGTTGTGAACAATATGAGGTTCATGAAATGGTGTGAAAAATATGAAGAGCATGAAACGGTGTGTAAAATATGAAGAGCATGAAACGGTGTGAAAAATACCAGGAGCATGAAAAGCTGTGATTTACAAGGACAATGAAAAGTTCTGAAAAATAGGAGGAGCATGAAAAGGTCTGAAAAATACCAGAAGCACAAAAAGTTGTGAATAATATGAGGAGTATGAAAAGGTGTGAACAATATGAGGAGCATGAGAAGTTGTGAAAAACACGAGGAGCGTGAAAAGTTCTGAAAAATACGAGGAGCATGCAAAGGTCTGAAAAATACGAGGAGCTTGCAAACGTCTGAAAAATACGAGTAGCATGAAAAGGTCTAAAATATACGAGGAGCATGAAAAGGTGTGAATAATACGAGGAGCATGAAAAGGTCTAAAATATACAAGGAGCATGAAAAGGTGTGAATAATACGAAAAGCATGAAAAGGTGTGAAATATACAAAGAGCATGAAAAGGTGTGAAAAATTACAAAGTGCATGAAAATTTGTGAAAAATTACGAAGACCATGAAAAGATGTGAAAAATAAAAAGAGCATGAAAAGGTGTGAAAAATACGAAGAGCATGAAAAGGTGTGAAAAATATGAAGAGCATTAAACGGTGTGAAAAATACGAAGTGCATGAAACGCTGTGAAAAATACGAAGCATCAGAATGTCTGAAAAATACGAAGAGCATGAAGTAGTGTGAAAAATACGAAGAGCATGAAAAGTTCTGAAAAATACGAAGAACATGAAAAGATGGGACAAATACGAAGAGGATGAAAAGATGTAAAAAATATGAAGAGCACGACAGGGTGTGAAAAATACGAAGAGCATGAAAAGGGGTGAAAAATTTCGAAGAGCCTGAAAAGGTGTGAAAAATACGAAGAGCATGAAAATTTGTGAAAAATACGAAGTGCATGAAAAGGTGTGAAACATACGAAGAGCCTGAAACGGTGTGTAAAATATGAAGAGCATGAAAAGGTGTGTAAAATATGAAGAGCAAGAAAAGGTGTGAAAAATACGCAGAATATGAAAAGGTCTGAAAAATAGGAGGAGCATGAATAGGTCTGAAATACGAAGAGCATGAAGAGAATGAAAAGTTCTGAAAAATATGAAGAGCATGAAAAGTTGTGAAAAATATGAAGAGCATGAAAATGTGTGAATATTATGACGAGCATGAAAAGGTGTGAACAATATGAGGAGCATGAGAAGTTGTGAAAAATACGAGAAGCATGAAAAGTTCTGAACAATATGAAGAGCATGAAAAGGTGTGAACTATATGAAGAGCATGAAAAGGTGTGAAAAATATGAGGAGCATGAAAAGGTCTGAAAAATAAGAGGAGCTTGAAAGGTCTGAAAAATTTGAGGAGCATGAAAAGATCTGAAAAATACGAGGAGGTTGAAAAATTCTGAAAAATATGAAGAGCATGAAAAGTTCTGAAAAATACCCGGAGCATGAAAAGGTCTGAAAAATACAAAGAGCATGAAAAGGCGTGAAAATCACGAAGAGCATGCAAAGGTGTGAAAAATACGAGGAGCATGAAAATGTGTGAAAAATATGAGGAGCATGAAAAGGTCTGAAAAAAAAACGAGGAACATGAAATGGTGTAAAAAAATATGAGAACCATGAAAATGCGTGAAAATCACGAAGAGCATGAAAAGGTGTGAAAAATACGAGGAGCATGTAAAGGTCTGAAAAATAGAAGTAGCATAAAAAGGTCTGAAAAATACGGGGAGCATGAAAAGGTCTGAAAAATACGAGGAGCATGAAAAGGTGTGAAAAATACGAGGAGTATGAAAAGGTGTCAAAAATACGAAGAGCATGAACAGGTGTGAAATATTACAAAGAGCATGAAAAGGTGTGAAAAATATGAGGAGCATGAAATGGTATGAAAAATATCAAGAATTTGAAAAGGTCTGAAATATACGAAGAGCATGAAAACGTGTGAACAGTATGAAGAGCATGAAAATTTCTGAAAAATACGAGTAGCATGAAGAGTTCTGAAAAATACGAAGAGCATGAATAGGTCTGAAAAATAAGAGGAGCATGAAGATGTCTGAAAAATAGTAAGAGCATGGAAAGGTCTATAAAATACGAGGACCAGGCAAGGTCTGAAAAATACGAGGAGCATGAAAAGGTCTGAAAAATACGAGGAGCATGAAAAGGTGTGAAAAAAATGAGGAGCATGAAAAAGTGTGAAAAATACGAGGAGCATGAAAAGGTGTGAAAAACACGAAGAGCATGAAAATGAATGAAAAATTCGAAGAGCATGAAAAGGTTTGAAAAATATGAGGAGCATGAAAAAGTGTGAAAAATACGGGGAGCATGAA
Source organism: Dama dama (assembly GCF_033118175.1). Classification (NCBI taxonomy): domain Eukaryota; kingdom Metazoa; phylum Chordata; class Mammalia; order Artiodactyla; family Cervidae; genus Dama; species Dama dama. Next base: position 95,823,861 of record NC_083699.1, on the reverse strand, counting down.
AAGGTGTGGAAAATATCAAGAGCATGAAAAGGCCTGAAAAATATGAAGAGCATTAAAAGGAGTGAAAAACACGAAGAGCATGAAAAGGTGTGAAAAACAGGAAGAGCATGAAAAGGTGTGAAAAATACAAAGAGCATATAAAGGTGTGAAAAATACGAGGAGCATGAAAAAGTGTGAAAAATACAAGAAGCATGAAAAGGTGTGAAAAATACGAGAAGCATGAAAAGGTCTGATAAATACGAGGAGGATGAAAAGGTCTGAAAAATACGAGGAGCATGAAAAGGTCTGAAAAACACAAGGAGCATGAAAAGGTCTGAAAAATACGGGGAGCCTGAAAAGTTGTGAACAATATGAACAGCATGAAACGGTGTGAAAAATATGAAGAGCATGAAGAGGTGTGAAATATACAAAGAGCATGAAAAGGTGTGAAATATACGAAGAGCATGAAAAAGTGTCAAAAATACGAAGAGCATGAAACAGTGTGAAAAATATGAGGAGCATGAAATGGTGTGAAAAATATGAAGAGCATGAAACGGTGTGAAAAATATGAAGAGCATGAAAAGGTGTGAATCATACGAAGTGCATGAAAAGGTGTGAAATATACGAAGAGCATTAAAATGTGTGAAAAATACAAAGAGCATGAAAAAGTGTGAAAAGTACAAACGCATCAAACGGTGTGAAAAATATGAAGAGCATGAAACGTTGTTAAAAATCACGAAAAGCATGAAAAGTTGTGAAAAATTCAGAGAGCATTAAAAGATTGAAAAATTACCAAGAACATGAAAAAGTCTGAAAAATACAAAGAGCTTTCTGAAAAATATGAAGAGCATGAAACGTGTGAAAAATATGAGGAGCATGAAACTATCTGAAAATATGAAGTGCATGAAACGGTGTGAAAAATACGAGGAGCATGAAAAGGTCTGAAAAATACGAGGAGCCTGAAAAGGTTTCAAAACTATCAAGAGCATGAAAAGGTCTGAAAAATACGAAGAGCATGCAAACGTCTGAAAAATACGAAGAGCATGAAAAGGTGTGCAAAATATGAGGAGCATGAAAAGTTCTGAAAAATACGAGGAGCATGAAAATGTGTGAAAAATACAGGGAGCATGCAAAGGCCTGAAAAATACGAAGAGCGTGAAAAGGTGTGAAAAATATGAGGAGGATGAAAAGGTCTGGAAAATACGAGGAGCATGCCAAGGTCTGAAAATTATGAGGAGCATGAAAAGGTCTGAAAAATACGAAGACCATGAAAAGGTCTGAAAAATATGAGGAGCATGAAACAGTGTGAGAATATGAAGAGCATGAAACGGTATGAAAAATATGAAGAGCAGGAAAAGGTGTGAAAAATATGAAGAGCATGAAACGGTGTGAAAAATATGAGGAGCAAGAAAAGGTGTCAAAAATATGAGGAGCATGTAAAGGTGTGAAAAATATGAAGAGCATGAAAAGTTCTGAAAAATACGAGGAGCAAGAAATGGTGTCAAAAATATGAGGAGCATGTAAAGGTGTGAAAAATTTGAAGAGCATGAAACTATGATAAATATGAGGAGCATGTAATGGTGTGAACATATGAAGAGCATGAAACAGTGTGAAATATAAGAAGAGCATGAAAAGAAGTGAAAAATATGAAGATTATGAAACAGTGTGAAAAATATGAATAGCATGAAAAGGTGTGAAAAATATGAAGTGCATGAAACGGTGTGAAAAATGCGAAGAGCATGAAAAGTTCTGAAAAATATGGAGATCACGAAAAGTTCTGATAAATACGAAAAGCATGAAACGGTGTGAAAAATAAGAAGATCATGAAAACATCTGATAAATACGAAGAGCATGAAACCGTGTGAAAAATACAAAGAGCATGAAAAGATCTGAAAAATACGAAGAGAATGATAAAACCTGAAAAATACGAAGAGCATGAAAAAGTGTAAAAAATTTGAAAAGCATGACAAGGTGTGAAAAATATGAAGAGCATGAAAATTTCTGAAAAATACGAGTAGCATGAAGAGTTCTGAAAAATACGAAGAGCATGAATAGGTCTGAAATATCAGAGGAGCATGAAGAGGTCTGAAAAATACTAAGAGAATGAGGAGGTCTAAAAAATACGAGGAGCATGAAAAGATCTGAAAAATAAGAAGAGCATGAAAAGGTCAGAAAAATACGAGGAGCATGAAACAGTCTGAAAACTATGAAGAGCATGAAAAGGTCTGAAAAATTTTAAGAGCATGAAAAGATCTGAAAAATATGAAGTGATTGAAAAAGTGTGAAAAATATGAAGAGCATGAAATGCTGTGAAAAATATGAAGAGCATGAAAAGGTGTGAAAATTATGAGGAGCATGAAACGGTGTGAACAATACGAGGAGCATGAAATGGTGTGAACAATACGAGGAGCAGGAAAAGTTGTGAACAATACGAAGAGCATGAAAAGGTCTGAAAAATATAAGGAGCATGAAAAGGTCTGAAAAATAAGAAGAGCATGAAAAGGTGTGTTAAATATGAGGAGCATAAAAAGGTGTGAAAAATACGAGGAGCATGAAAAGCTGTGAAAAATACGAGGAGCATGAAAAGGTCTGAAAAATATTAACAGCATGAAAAGATGTGAAAAATATGAAGAGCATGATAAGGTGTGAAACATATGAAGAGCATGAAAAGGTCTGAAAAATATGAAGAGCGTGAAGAGCGACGTCAGGACTTGTGCCTAGATGCGAGCGACACCTCGGGACTCTCCTCGAGGCTTGGCAGGGCAATTGGGATGCCTCTCCAGCTGAGGGGGGAGACCAGGGGTCCCTTTCCACGTGCCACAGATATTCTGGGACTCCTATCCATTTTCTAGAGGAGTCAGGCATCGTCTCCTTCGGAAGTATTGATCTCCGCGGACCTCTCGAGTTTTCAAAGGATATGAGGCCTCCGGTCGCGAGGAGGCGGAGGACTAGGTCTTTCTCTCTGGTCTCCACAGGGGATTCAGACAACACTTCGTCTCGGGAGATGCAAGACGAGCCTGCATTCAATTCACTGCAGGGATTTCCGGCCTTACTTCGAGTCAGAGCATCTCTGTGTCCATTCCACTTGAGGCCACAAACTCAGGGGCGCTCTCACAAACCTGTAGCTGAGAGAAGCCTCCTCTTGAGGTGCTTGTGGAAAGTGGTATTCCTCTTGAGTTTAAGCCAGGGACTAAGCTCTCATCTCGAGTTGATTTGGGGTCCACGGAGCCCTTTCCTGTTGGTCCAGTTACCTCAGGATCCCTCTAGACTTGAGACAGTGTTCTTGGGTTTTCTCTGGAGGGCCATCAAGAAAATCAAGTCTCCTTTCACGTTTGATGTGGAACACGCAATTGCTGTGCACGCAGTGCAGGGGAATCGGGCCTCAACTCGCGTCAAGGGGGAAATCTCATGGTTTTTCTCGAGTGCGGCCCGAACCTAGGGTATATTCTCGAGTTACGACGGGGAGGGCCCTTCCAGACACGTGTTTGTTCAGCGACGTCAGGACTCCTGCCTAGGTGCGAGGGACACCTCGGGATTCTCCTTGAGTCTGGGCATGGCAATTGGGACGCGTCTCCACGTGAGGCGGGAGACCCAGGGTCCCTTTCCACGTGCCACAGGGATCCTGGGACTCCTATCCATTTTCAAGAAGAGTCAGGCATCGTCTCCTTTGGAAGCATTGATCTCCACGGACCTCTCGAGTTTTCAAAGGATGTGAGGCCTCTGGTCTCGATGAGGCGGAGAACGAGGTCTTTCTCTTTGGTCTCCACAGTGGATTCAGACAACCCTTCGTCTTGGGAGATGCAAGACGAGCCTGCATTGAATTCACTGCAGGGAAATCCGGCCTTACTTCGAGTCAGAGCATCTCGGTGTTCATTCAACTTGAGGCCACAAACTCAGGGTCCCTCTCACATACATGTAACTGAGAGAAGCCTCCTCTTGAGGTGCTTGTGGAAACTTGGTATTCTTCTTGAGTCGAAGCCAGGGACTAAGCTCTCATCTCGAGTTGATTTCGGGTCCACGCAGCCCTTTCGTGTTGCTCCAGTGACCTCAGGATCCCTCTAGACTTGAGACAGTGATCTTGGGTTTTCTCTAGAGTGCCATCAAGGAAATCAAGGATCCTTTCACGTTTGATGGGGAACACGGAATTGCTCTGCACACAGTGCAGGGGAATCGGGCCTCATCTCGCGGCGAGCGGGAAGTCTCATGGTTTTTCTCGAGTTTCGGACCGAAAGTGGGGTATATTCTCGAGTTACGACGGGGAGGGCCCATCCAGACACGTGTTTGTTCAGCGACAGCAGGACTCCTGCCTAGGTGCAAGGGACACCTCGGGATTCTCCTCGAGTCTTGGCATGGAAATTGGGACGCGTCTCCATGTGAGGCGGGAAATCCAGGGTCCCTTTCCAAGTGCCACAGGGATCCTGGGACTCCTATCCATTTTCAAGAGGAGTCAGGCATTGTCTCCTTTGGAAGCATTGATCTCCGCAGACCTCTCGAGTTTTCAAAGGATGTGAGGCCTCCGGTCACGATGAGGCGGAGAACTAGTTCTTCCTCTGTGGTTTCCACAGGGGGATTCAGACATCCCTTCGTCTGGGGAGATGCAAGACGAGCCTGCATTCAATTCACTGTAGGGATATCCGGCCTTACTTCGACTCAGAGCATCTCGGTGTCCATTCCACTTGAGGCCACAAACTCAGGGTCCCTCTCACATACCTGTAGCTGAGAGAAGCCTCCTCTTGAGGTGCTTGTGGAAAGTTGGTATTCCTCTTGACTCGAAGCCATGGACTAAGCTCTCATTTCCAGTTGATTTGGGGTCCACGGAGCCCTTTCGTATTGCTCCAGTGACCTCAGGATCCCTCTAGACTTGAGACAGTGATCTTGGGTTTTCTGTGGAGTGCCATCAAGGAAATCAAGGCTCCTTTCACGTTTGATGTGGAACACCGAATTGCTCTGCATGCAGTGCAGGTGAATCGGGCCTCATCTCGCGGCTATTGGGAAGTCTCATGGTATTCCTCGGTTTGCGGCCGGAACCTGTGGTATATTCTCGAGTTACAACGGGGAGGGCCCTTCCAGACACGTGTTTGTTCAGCGAAGTCAGGAATCCTGCCTAGGTGCGAGGGACACCTCGGGATTCTCCTCCAGTCTTGGCATGGCAATTGGGAGGCGTCTCCACGTGAGGCGGGAGACCCAGGGTCCCTTTCCACGTGCCACAGGGATCCTGGGACTCCTATCCATTTTCAAGAGGAGTCAGGCATCGTCTCCTTTGGAAGCATTGATCTCCGCGGACCTCTCGAGTTTTCAAGGGATGTGAGGCCTCCAGTCGCGATGAGGCGGAAAACTAGGTCTTTCTCTCTGGTCTCCACAGGGGATTCAGACAACACTTCGTCTCGGGAGATGCAAGACGAGCCTGCATTCAATTCACTGCAGGGATTTCCGGCCTTACTTCGAGTCAGAGCATCTCTGTGTCCATTCCACTTGAGGCCACAAACTCAGGGGCCCTCTCACAAACCTGTAGCTGAGAGAAGCCTCCTCTTGAGGTGCTTGTGGAAAGTGGTATTCCTCTTGAGTTTAAGCCAGGGACTAAGCTCTCATCTCGAGTTGATTTGGGGTCCACGGAGAACTTTCCTGTTGGTCCAGTTACCTCAGGATCCCTCTAGACTTGAGACAGTGTTCTTGGGTTTTCTCTGGAGGGCCATCAAGAAAATCAAGTCTCCTTTCACGTTTGATGTGGAACACGCAATTGCTGTGCACGCAGTGCAGGGGAATCGGGCCTCATCTCACGGCGAGGGGGAAGTCTCATGGTTTTTCTCGAGTTGCGGCTGGAACCTGGGGTATATTCTCGAGTTACGACGGGGAGGGCCCTTCCAGACATGTGTTTGTTCAGCGACGTCAGGACTCCTGCCTAGGTTCGAGGGACACCTCGGGATTCTCCTCGAGTCTTGGCATGGCAATTGGGACGCATCTCCACGTGAGGCGGGAAACCCAGGGTCCCTTTCAACGTGCCACAGGGATCCTGGGACTCCTATCCATTTTCAAGAGGAGTCAGGCATCGTCTCTTTTGGAAGCATTGATCTCCCCGGACCTCTCGAGTTTTCAAAGGATGTGAGGCCTCCGGTCGCGATGAGGCGGAGGACCAGGTCTTTCTCTGTGGTCTCCACAGGGGAATCAGACATCCCTTCGTCTTGGGAGATGCAAGACGAGCCTGCATTCAACTCACTGCAGGGATATCCGGCCTGACTTCGAGTCAGAGCATCTCGGTGTCCATTCCACTTGAGGCCACAAACTCACGGGACCTCTCACATACCTGTAGCTGAGAGAAGCCTCCTCTTGAGGTGCTTGTGGAAACTTGGTATTCCTCTTGAGTCGAAGCCGGGGACTAAGCTCTCATCTCGAGTTGATTTGGGGTCCACGCACCCCTTTTGTGTTGCTCCAGTGACCTCAGGATCCCTCTAGACTTGAGACAGTGATCTTGGGTTTTCTCTGGAGTGCCATCAAGGAAATCAAGGCTCCTTTCACGTTTGATGTGGAACACGGAATTGCTCTGCACGCAGTGCAGGGGATTCGGGCCTCATCTCGCGGCGAGGGGGAAGTCTCATGGTTTTTCTCGAGTTGCGGCCCGAACCTGGGGTATATTCTCGAGTTACGACGGGGAGGGCCCTTCCAGACACGTGTTTGTTCAGCTACGTCAGGACTCCTGCCTAGGTGCGAGGGACACCTCGGGATTCTCCTCGAGTCTTCAAATGGCAATTGGGACGCGTCTCCACGTGAGGCGGGAGACCCAGGGTCCCTTTCCACATGCCACAGGGATCCTGGGACTCCTATCCATTTTCAAGAGGAGTCAGGCATCGTCTCCTTTGGAAGCATTGATCTCCGCGGACCTCTCGAGTTTTCAAAGGATGTGAGGCGTCCGGTCGCGTTGAGGCAGAGGACTAGGTCTTTCTCTGTGGTCTCCACAGGGGATTCAGACAACCCTTCGTCTTGGGAGATGCAAGACGAGCCTGCATTCAATTCACTGCATGGATATCCGGCCTTACTTCGAGTCAGAGCATCTCGGTGTCCATTCCACTTGAGGCAACAAATTCAGGGTCCCTCTCACATGCCTGTAGCTGAGAGAAGCCTCCTCTTGAGGTGCTTGTGGAAAGTTGGTATTCCTCTTGAGTCGAAGCCAGGGACTAAGCTCTCATCTAGAGTTGATTTGCGGTCCACGGAGCCCTTTAGTGTTGCTCCAGTGACCTCAGGATCCCTCTAGACTTGAGACAATGATCTTGGGTTTCCTCTGGAGTGCCATCAAGGAAATCAAGGCTCCTTTCACGTTTGATGTGGAACACGGAATTGCTCTGCACGCAGTGCAGGGGAATCGGGCCTCATCTCACGGCAAGGCGGAAGTCTCATGGTTTTTCTCGAGTTGCGGCCGGAACCTGGGGTATATTTTCGAGTTACGACGGGGAGGGCCCTTCCATACACGTGTTTGTTCAGCGACGTCAGGACTCCTGCCTAGGGACACCTCGGGATTCTCCTCGAGTCTTGGCATGGCAATTGGGACGCGTCTCCACGTGAGTCGGGAGACCATGGGTCCCTTTCCACGTGCCACAGGGATCCTGGGACTCCTATTCATTTTGAAGAGGAGTCAGGCATCGTCTCCTTTGGAAGCATTGATCTCCATGGACCTCTCGAGTTTTCAAAGGATGTGAGGCCTCCGTTCGATTTGAGGCGTAGGTCTAGGTCTTTCTCTGTGGTCTCCACAGGGGATTCAGACAACCCTTCGTCTTGGGAGATGCAAGACGAGCCTGCATTCAATTCACTGTAGGGATATCCGGCCTTACTTCGAATCAGAGCATCTCGGTGTCCATTTCACTTGAGGCCACAAACTCAGGGTCCTTCTCACATACATGTAGCTGAGAGAAGCCTGCTCTTGAGGTGCTTGTGGAAAGTTGGTATTCCTCTTGAGTCGAAGCCAGGGACTAAGCTCTCATCTCGAGTTGATTTGGGGTCCACGGAGCCCTTTCGTGTTGCTCCAGTGACATCAGGATCCCTCTAGACTTGAGACAGTGATCTTGGGTTTTCTCTGGAGTGCCATCAAGGAAATCAAGGCTCCTTTCACGTTTGATGTGGAACACGGAATTGCTCTGCACGCAGTGCAGGGGAATCGGGCCTCATCTCGCGGCGAGGGGGAAGTCTCATGGTTTTTCTCGAGTTGCGGCCGGAACCTGTGGTATATTCTCGAGTTACGACGGGGAGGGCCCTTCCTTACACGTGTTTGTTCATCGATGTCAGGACTCCTGCCTAGGTGCGAGGGACACCTCGGGATTCTCCTCAAGTCTTGGCATGGCAATTGGGACGCGTCTCCACGTGAGGCGGGAGACCCAGGGTCCCTATCCACGTGGCACAGGGATCCTGGGAATCCTATCCATTTTCAAGAGGAGTCAGGCATCGTCTCCTTTGGAAGCATTGATCTCCGCGGACCTCTCGAGTTTTCAAAGGATGTGAGGCCTCCGGTCGCGATGAGGCCGAGGACTAGGTCTTTCTCTGTGGTCTCCACAGGGGATTCAGTCATCCCTTCGTCTTGGGAGTTGCAAGCTGAGACTGCATTCAATTCACTGCAGGGATATCCGGGCTTACTTCGAGTCAGAGCATCTCGGTGTCCATTCCACTTGAGGCCACAAACTCAGGGTCCCTCTCACATACCTGTAGCTGAGAGAAGCCTCCTCTTGAGGTGCTTGTGGAAAGTTGGTATTCCTCTTGAGTCGAAGCCAGGGACTAAGCTCTCATCTCGAGTTGATTTGGGGTCCACGGAGCCCTTTCCTGTTGCTCCAGTGACCTCAGGATCCCTCAAGACTTGAGACAGTGATCTTGGGTTTTCTCTGGAGTGCCATCAAGGAAATCAAGGCTCCTTTCACGTTTGATGTGGAACACGGAATTGCTCTGCAGGCAGTGCAGGGGAATCGGGCCTCATCTCGCGGCGAGGGGGAAGTCTCATGGTTTTTTTTCAAGTTGTGGCCGGAACCTGTGGTATATTCTGGATTAACGACAAGGAGGACCCTTCCAGACACGTGTTTGTTCAGCGACGTCAGGACTCCTGCCTAGGTGCGAAGGACACCTCGGGATTCTCCTCCAGTCTTGGCATGGCAATTGGGACGCGTCTCCACGTGAGGCGTCAGACCCAGAGTCCCTTTGCACGTGCCACAGGGTTCCTGGGACTCCTATCCATTTTCAAGAGGAGTCAGGCATCGTCTCCTTTGGAAGCATTGATCTCCGCGGACCTCTCGAGTTTTCAAAGAATGTGAGGCCTCCGTTCGCGTTGAGGCGGAGGACTAGGTCTTTCTCTGTGGTCTCCACAGGGGATTCAGACAACTCTTCGTCTTGGGAGATGCAAGAGGAGGCTGCATTCAATTCACTGCAGGGATATCCGGCCTTACTTCGAGTCAGAGCATCTCGTTGTCCATTCCACTTGAGGCCACAAACTCAGGGTCCCTCTCACATACCGGTAGCTGAGAGAAGCCTCCTCTTGAGGTGCTTGTGGAAAGTTGGTGTTCCTCTTGTGTCGATACCAAGGACTAAGCTCTCATCTCGAGTTGACTTGGGGTCCACGGAGCCCTTTCGTGTTGCTCCAGTGACCTCAGGATCCCTCTAGACTTGAGCCAGTGATCCTGGGTTTTCTCTGGAGTGCCATCAAGGAAATCAAGGCTCCTTTCACGTTTGATGTGGAACACGGAATTGCTCTGCACGCAGTGCAGGGGAATCGGGCCTCATCCAGCGGCGAGGGGGAAGTCTCATGGTTTTTGTCGAGTTGCGGCCGGAACCTTTGGTATATTCTCGAGTTACGATGGGGAGGGCCCTTCCAGACACGTGTTTTTGCAGCGACGTCAGGACTCCTGCCTAGGTGCGAGGGACACCTGGGGATTCTCCTCGAGTCTTGGCATGGCAATGGGGACGCGACTCCACGTGAGGCGGGGGACCTAGGGTCCCTTTCCACGTGCCACAGGGATCCTGGGACTCCTATCCATTTTCAAGAGGAGTCAGGCATCGTCTCCTTTGGAAGCATTGATCTCCGCGGACCTCTCGAATTTTCAAAGGATGTGAGGCCTCCGGTCGCGATGAGGCTGAAAATTAGTTTTTTCTCTGTGGTCTCCACAGGGGAATCGGACATCCCTTCGTCTTGGGAGTTGCAAGACGAGCCTGCATTCAATTCACTGCAGGGATATCCGGCCTTACTTCGAGTCAGAGCATTTCGGTGTCCATTCCACTTGAGGCCACAAACTCAGGGTCCCTCTCACATACCTGTAGCTGAGAGAAGCCTCCTCTTGAGGTGCTTGTGGAAAGTTGGTATTCCTCTTGAGTCGAAGCCAGGGACTAAGCTCTCATCTCGAGTTGATTTGGGGTCCACGGATCCTTTTCGTGTTGCTCCAATGACCTCAGGATGCCTCTAGACTTGAGACAGTGATCTTGGGTTTTCTCTGGAGTGCCATCAAGGAAATCAAGGCTCCTTTCACGTTTGATGTGGAACACGGAATTAGTCTGCACGCAGTGCAGGGGAATCGGGCCTCATCTCGTGGCGAGGGTGAAGTCTCATGGTTTTTCTCGAGTTGCGGCCAGAACCTGGGGTATATTCTCGAGTTACGACGGCGAGGGCCCTTCCAGACACGTGTTTGTTCAGCGACGTCAGGACTCCTGCCTAGGTGCGAGGGACACCTCGGTATTCTCCTCGAGTCTTGACATGGCAATTGGGACGCGGCTCCACGTGAGGCGGGAGACCCAGGGTCCCTTTCCACGTGCCACAGGGATGCTGGGACCCCTATCCATTTTCAAGAGGAGTCAGGCATCGTCTCCTTTGGAAGCACTGATCTCCGCGGACCTCTCGAGTTGTCAAAGAATATGAGGCCTCGTGTCGCCATGCGGTGGAGAACTAGGTCTTTCTCTGTGGTCCCACAGGGGATTCAGACATCCCGTCGTCTTGGGAGATGCAAGACGAGCCTGCATTCAGTTCACTGCAGGGATATACGGCCTTACTTCGAGTCAGAGAATCTCGGTGTATTTCCACTTGAGGCCACAAACTCAGGGTCCCTCTCACATACCTGTAACTGAGAGAAGCCTCCTCTTGAGGTGCTTGTGGAAACTTGGTATTCCTCTTGAGTCGAAGCCAGGGACTAAGCTCTCATCTCGATTTGATTTGGGGTACACGCAGCCCTTTCGTGTTGCCCCAGTGACCTCAGGATCACTGTAGACTTGAGACAGTGATCTTGGGTTTTCTCTGGAGTGCCATCAAGGAAATCAAGGCTCCTTTCACGTTTGATGGGGAACACGGAATTGCTCTGCACGCAGTGCAGGGGAATCGGGCCTCATCTCTCGTCGAGGGGGAAGTCTCATGGTTTTTCTCGAGTTGCGGCCCGAACCTGGGGTATATTCTCGAGTTACAACGATGAGGGCCCTTTCAGACACGTCTTTATTCAGCGACGTCATGACTCCTGCCAAGGAGCGAGGGACACCTCCGGATTCTCCTCGAGTCTTGGCATGGCAATTGGGACGCGACTCCACGTGAGCCGGGAGGCCCAGGGTCCCTTTCCACATGCCACAGGGATCCTGGGACTCCTATCAATTTGCAAGAGGAGTCAGGCATCATCTCCTTTGGAAGCATTGATCTCGGCGGACCTCTCCAATTTTGAAAGGATATGAGGCCTCCGGTCGCGATGAGGCGGAGAACTAGGTCTTTCTCTGTGGTCTCCACAGGGGATTCAGACATCCCTTCGGATTGGGAGATGCAAGACGAGCCTGCATTCAATTCACTGCAGGAATATCCGGCCTTACTTCGAGCCAGAGCATCTCGGTGTCCATTCCACTTGAGTCCACCAACTCAGGATCCCTCTCACATACCTGTAGCTGAGAGAAGCCTCCCTTGAGGTGCTTGTGGAAAGTTGGTATTCCTCTTGAGTCGAAGCCAGGGACTAAGCTCTCATCTCGAGTTGATTTGGGGTCCACGGAGCCCTTTCGTGTTGCTACAGTGACCTCAGGATCCCTCTAGACTTGAGGCAGTGATCTTGGATACTCTCTGAAATGCCATCAAGGAAATCAATGCTCCTTTCAAGTTTGATGTGGAACACGGAATTGCTCTGCACGCAGTGCAGGGGAATGGGGCCTCATCTCGCGGCGAGGGGGAAGTCTCATGGTTTTTCTCGAGTTGCGGCCGGAACCTGGGGTATATTCTCGAGTTACGAGGGGGAGGGCCCTTCCAGACACGTGTTTGTTCAGCGACGTCAGGACTCCTGCCTAAGTGCGAGGGACACCTCGGGATTCTAGTCGAGTCTTGGCATGGCAATTGGGACGCGTCTCCACGTGAGGCGGGAGACCCAGGGTCCCTTTCCACGTGCCACAGGGATCCTGGGACTCCTATCCATTTTCAAGAGGAGTCAGGCATCCTCTCCTTTGGAAGCATTGATCTCCGTGGACCTCTCGAGTTTTCAAAGGATGCGAGGAGTCCGGTCAAGATGAGGTGGAGATCTATGTCTTTCTCTGTGGTCTCTGTGGTCTCTGTGGATTCAGACATCCCTTCGTCTTGGGAGATGCAAGACGAGCCTGCATTCAATTCACTGCAGGGATATCCGGCCTTACTTCGAGTCAGAGCATCTCGGTGTCCATTCCACTGGAGGCCACAAACTCAGGGTCCCTCTCACATACCTGTAGCTGAGAGAAGCCTCCTCTTGAGGTGCTTGAGGAAAGTTGGCATTCCTCTTGAGTCGAAGCCAGGGACTAAGCTCTCATCTCGAGTTGACTTGGGGTCCACGGAGCCCTTTCGTGTTGCTACACTGACCTCAGGATCCCTCTAGATTTGAGACAGTGATCTTGGGTTTTCTCTGGAGTGCCATCAAGGAAATCAAGGCTCCTTTCAAGTTTGATGTGGAACACGGAATTGCTCTGCACGCAGTGGAGGGGAATCGGGCCTCATCTTGCCGCAAGGGGGATGTCTCATTGTTTTTCTCAAGTTGCGGCCGAAACCTGGGGTATATTCGCGAGTTACGACGGGGAGGGCCCTTCCAGACACGTGTTTGTTCAGCGACGTCAGGACTCCTGCCTAGGTGCGAGGGACACCTCGGGATTCTCCTCGAGTCTGGGCATGGCAATTGGGACGCGTCTCCACGTGAGGCGGGAGACCCAGTGTCCCTTTCCACGTGCCACAGGGATCCTGGGACTCCTATCCATTTTCAAGAAGAGTCAGGCATCGTCTCCTTTGGAAGCATTGATCTCCGCGGACCTCTCGAATTTTCAAAGGATGTGAGGCCTCTGGTCTCGATGAGGCGGAGAACGAGGTCTTTCTCTGTGGTCTCCACATGGGATTCAGACAAACCTTCGTCTTGGGAGATGCAAGACGAGCCTGCATTCAATTCACTGCAGGGATATCCGGCCTTACTTCGAGTCAGAGCATCTCGGTGTCCATTCCACTTGAGGCCACAAACTCAGGGTCCCTCTCACATACATGTAACTGAGAGAAGCCTCCTCTTGAGGTGCTTGTGTAAACTTGGTATTCCTCTTGAGTCGAAGCCAGGGACTAAGCTCTCATCTCGAGTTGATTTGGGGTCCACGGAGCACTTTCGTGTTGCTCCAGTGACCTCAGGATCCCTCTAGACTTGAGACAGTGATCTTGGGTTTTCTCTGGAGTGCCATCAAGGAAATCAAGGCTCCTTTCACTTTTGATGTGGAACACAGAATTGCTCTGCACGCAGGGCAGTGGAATCGGACCTAATCTCGTGGGGAGGGGGAAGTCTCATGGTTTTTATCGAGTTGCGGCCGGAACCTGGGGTATATTCTCGAGTTACGACCGGGAGGGCCCTTCCAGACACTTGTTTGTTCACCGACGTCAGGACTCCTGCCTAGGTGCGAGGGACACCTCGGGATTCTCCTCAAGTCTTGGCATGGCATTTTGGACGCGTCTCCACGTGAGGCGGGAGACCCGGGGTCCCTTTCCACGTGCCACAGATATTCTGGGACTCCTATCCATTTTCTAGAGGAGTCAGGCATCGTCTCCTTCGGAAGTATTGATCTCCGCGGACCTCTCGAGTTTTCAAAGGATATGAGGCCTCCGGTCGCGAGGAGGCGGAGGACTAGGTCTTTCTCTCTGGTCTCCACAGGGGATTCAGACAACACTTCGTCTCGGGAGATGCAAGACGAGCCTGCATTCAATTCACTGCAGGGATATCCGGCCTTACTTCGAGTCAGAGCATCTCTGTGTCCATTCCACTTGAGGCCACAAACTCAGGGGCCCTCTCACAAACTTGTAGCTGAGAGAAGCCTCCTCTTGAGGTGCTTGTGGAAAGTGGTATTCCTCTTGAGTTTAAGCCAGGGACTAAGCTCTCATCTCGAGTTGATTTGGGGTCCACGGAACCCTTTCCTGTTGGTCCAGTGACCTCAGGATCCCTCTAGACTTGAGACAGTGTTCTTGGGTTTTCTCTGGAGGGCCATCAAGGAAATCAAGTCTCCTTTCACGTTTGATGTGGAACACGCAATTGCTGTGCACGCAGTGCAGGGGAATCGGGCCTCAACTCGCGTCGAGGGGGAAATCTCATGGTTTTTCTCGAGTGCGGCCCGAACCTAGGGTATATTCTCGAGTTACGACGGGGAGGGCCCTTCCAGATACGTGTTTGTTCAGCGACGTCAGGACTCCTGCCTAGGTGCGAGGGACACCTCGGGATTCTCCTTGAGTCTGGGCATGGCAATTGGGACGCGTCTCCACGTGAGGCGGGAGACCCAGGGTCCCTTTCCACGTGCCACAGGGATCCTGGGACTCCTATCCATTTTCTAGAAGAGTCAGGCATCGTCTCCTTTGGAAGCATTGATCTCCTCGGACCTCTCGAGTTTTCAAAGGATGTGAGGCCTCTGGTCTCGATGAGGCGGAGAACGAGGTCTTTCTCTGTGGTCTCCACAGGGGATTCAGACAACCCTTCGTCTTGGGAGATGCAAGACGAGCCTGCATTCAATTCACTGCAGGGATATCCGGCCTTACTTCGAGTCAGAGCATCTCGGTGTTCATTCAACTTGAGGCCACAAACTCAGGGTCCCTCTCACATACATGTAACTGAGAGAAGCCTCCTCTTGAGGTGCTTGTGGAAACTTGGTATTCTTCTTGAGTCGAAGCCAGGGACTAAGCTCTCATCTCGAGTTGATTTGGGGTCCACGCAGCCCTTTCGTGTTGCTCCAGTGACCTCAGGATCCCTCTAGACTTGAGACAGTGATCTTGGGTTTTCTCTAGAGTGCCATCAAGGAAATCAAGGATCCTTTCACCTTTGATGGGGAACACGGAATTGCTCTGCACACAGTGCAGGGGAATCGGGCCTCATCTCGCGGCGAGCGGGAAGTCTCATGGTTTTTCTCGAGTTGCGGACCGAACGTGGGGTATATTCTCGAGTTACGACGGGGAGGGCCCATCCAGACACGTGTTTGTTCAGCGACAGCAGGACTCCTGCCTAGGGGCAAGGGACACCTCGGGATTCTCCTCGAGTCTTGGCATGGAAATTGGGACGCGTCTCCATGTGAGGCGGGAAATCCAGGGTCCCTTTCCAAGTGCCACAGGGATCCTGGGACTCCTATCCATTTTCAAGAGGAGTCAGGCATTGTCTCCTTTGGAAGCATTGATCTCCGCAGACCTCTCGAGTTTTCAAAGGATGTGAGGCCTCCGGTCACGATGAGGCGGAGAACTAGTTCTTTCTCTGTGGTTGCCACAGGGGGATTCAGACATCCCTTCATCTGGGGAGATGCAAGACGAGCCTGCATTCAATTCACTGCAGGGATATCCGGCCTTACTTCGAGTCAGAGCATCTCGGTGTCCATTCCACTTGAGGCCACAAACTCAGGGTCCCTCTCACATACCTGTAGCTGAGAGAAACCTCCTCTTGAGGTGCTTGTGGAAAGTTGGTATTCCTCTTGACTCGAAGCCATGGACTAAGCTCTCATTTCCAGTTGATTTGGGGTCCACGGAGCCCTTTCGTATTGCTCCAGTGACCTCAGGATCCCTCTAGACTTGAGACAGTGATCTTGGGTTTTCTGTGGAGTGCCATCAAGGAAATCAAGGCTCCTTTCACGTTTGATGTGGAACACCGAATTGCTCTGCATGCAGTGCAGGTGAATCGGGCCTCATCTCGCGGCTAGTGGGAAGTCTCATGGTATTCCTCGGTTTGCGGCCGGAACCTGTGGTATATTCTCGAGTTACAACCGGGAGGGCCCTTCCAGACACGTGTTTGTTCAGCGAAGTCAGGAATCCTGCCTAGGTGCGAGGGACACCTCGGGATTCTCCTCGAGTCTTGGCATGGCAATTGGGAGGCGTCTCCACGTGAGGCGGGAGACCCAGGGTCCCTTTCCACGTGCCACAGGGATCCTGGGACTCCTATCCATTTTCAAGAGGAGTCAGGCATCGTCTCCTTTGGAAGCATTGATCTCCGCGGACCTCTCGAGTTTTCAAAGGATGTGAGGCCTCCGGTCGCGATGAGGCGGAGGACTAGGTCTTTCTCTGTGGTCTCCACAGGGGTTTCAGTCATCCCTTCGTCTTGGGACATGCAAGACGAGCCTGCATTCAATTCACTGCAGGGATATCCGGCCTCACTTCGAGTCAGAGCATCTCGGAGTCCATTCCACTTGAGGCCACAAACTCAGGGTCCCTCTCACATACCTGTAGCTGAGAGAAGCCTCCTCTTGAGGTGCTTGTGGAAAGTTGGTATTCCTCTTGAGTCGAAGCCAGGGACTAAGCTCTCATCTCGAGGTGATTTGGGGTCCACCGAGACCTTTCGTGTTGCTACAGTGACCTCTGGATCCCTCTAAACTAGAGACAGTGATCTTGGGTTTTCTCTGGAGTGCCATCAAGGAAATCAAGGCTCCTTTCACTTTTGATGTGGAACACAGAATTGCTCTGCACGCAGGGCAGTGGAATCGGACCTAATCTCGCGGGGAGGGGGAAGTCTCATGGTTTTTATCGAGTTGCGGCCGGAACCTGGGGTATATTCTCGAGTTACGACCGGGAGGGCCCTTCCAGACACGTGTTTGTTCACCGATGTCAGGACTCCTGCCTAGGTGCGAGGGACACCTCGGGATTCTCCTCAAGTCTTGGCATGGCATTTTGGACGCGTCTCCACGTGAGGCGGGAGACCCGGGGTCCCTTTCCACGTGCCACAGATATTCTGGGACTCCTATCCATTTTCTAGAGGAGTCAGGCATCGTCTCCTTCGGAAGTATTGATCTCCGCGGACCTCTCGAGTTTTCAAAGGATATGAGGCCTCCGGTCGCGAGGAGGCGGAGGACTAGGTCTTTCTCTCTGGTCTCCACAGGGGATTCAGACAACACTTCGTCTCGGGAGATGCAAGACGAGCCTGCATTCAATTCACTGCAGGGATTTCCGGCCTTACTTCGAGTCAGAGCATCTCTGTGTTCATTCCACTTGAGGCCACAAACTCAGGGGCCCTCTCACAAACCTGTAGCTGAGAGAAGCCTCCTCTTGAGGTGCTTGTGGAAAGTGGTATTCCTCTTGAGTTTAAGCCAGGGACTAAGCTCTCATCTCGAGTTGATTTGGGGTCCACGGAGCCCTTTCCTGTTGGTCCAGTGACCTCAGGATCCCTCTAGACTTGAGACAGTGTTCTTGGGTTTTCTCTGGAGGGCCATCAAGAAAATCAAGTCTCCTTTCACGTTTGATGTGGAACACGCAATTGCTGTGCACGCAGTACAGGGGTATCGGGCCTCAACTCGCGTCGAGGGGGAAATCTCATGGTTTTTCTCGAGTGCGGCCCGAACCTAGGGTATATTTTCGAGTTACGACGGGGAGGGCCCTTCCAGACACGTGTTTGTTCAGCGACGTCAGGACTCCTGCCTAGGTGCGAGGGACACCTCGGGATTCTCCTTGAGTCTGGGCATGGCAATTGGGACGCGTCTCCACGTGAGGCGGGAGAACCAGGGTCCCTTTCCACGTGCCACAGGGATCCTGGGACTCCTATCCATTTTCAAGAAGAGTCAGGCATCGTCTCCTTTGGAAGCATTGATCTCCGCGGACCTCTCGAGTTTTCAAAGGATGTGAGGCCTCCGGTCGCGTTGAGGCGGAGGACTAGGTCTTTCTCTGTGGTCTCCACAGGGGATTCAGACATCCCTTCGTCTTGGGAGATGCAAGACGAGCCTGCATTCAATTCACTGCAGGGATATCCGGCCTTACTTCGAGTCAGAGCATCTCGGTGTCCATTCAACTTGAGGCCACAAACTCAGGGTCCCTCTCACATACATGTAGCTGAGGGAAGCCTTCTCTTGAGGTGCTTGTGGAAAGTTGGTATTCCTCTTGAGTCGAAGCCAGGGACTAAGCTCTCATCTCGAGTTGATTTGCGGTCCACGGAGCCCTTTCGTGTTGCTCCAGTGACCTCAGGATCCCTCTAGACTTGAGACAGTGATCTTGGGTTTTCTCTGGAGTGCCATAAAGTAAATCAAGGCTCCTTTCACGTTTGATGTGGAACACGGAATTGCTCTGCACGCAGTGCAGGGGAATCGGGCCTCATCTCACGGCGAGGGGGAAGTCTCATGGTTTTTCTCGAGTTGCGGCTGGAACCTGGGGTATATTCTCGAGTTACGACGGGGAGGGCCCTTCCAGACATGTGTTTGTTCAGCGACGTCAGGACTCCTGCCTAGGTTCGAGGGACACCTCGGGATTCTCCTCGAGTCTTGGCATGGCAATTGGGACGCATCTCCACGTGAGGCGGGAAACCCACGGTCCCTTTCAACGTGCCACAGGGATCCTGGGACTCCTATCCATTTTCAAGAGGAGTCAGGCATCGTCTCTTTTGGAAGCATTGATCTCCGCGGACCTCTCGAGTTTTCAAAGGATGTGAGGCCTCCGGTCGCGATGAGGCGGAGGACCAGGTCTTTCTCTGTGGTCTCCACAGGGGAATCAGACATCCCTTCGTCTTGGGAGATGCAAGACGAGCCTGCATTCAACTCACTGCAGGGATATCCGGCCTGACTTCGAGTCAGAGCATCTCGGTGTCCATTCCACTTGAGGCCACAAACTCACGGGACCTCTCACATACCTGTAGCTGAGAGAAGCCTCCTCTTGAGGTGCTTGTGGAAACTTGGTATTCCTCTTGAGTCGAAGCCGGGGACTAAGCTCTCATCTCGAGTTGATTTGGGGTCCACGCACCGCTTTTGTGTTGCTCCAGTGACCTCATAATCCCTCTAGACTTGAGACAGTGATCTTGGGTTTTCTCTGGAGTGCCATCAAGGAAATCAAGGCTCCTTTCACGTTTGATGTGGAACACGGAATTGCTCTGCACGCAGTGCAGGGGAATCGGGCCTCATCTCAAGGCAAGGCGGAAGTCTCATGGTTTTTCTCGAGTTGCGGCCGGAACCTGGGGTATATTTTCGAGTTACGACGGGGAGGGCCCTTCCATACACGTGTTTGTTCAGCGAAGTCAGGACTCCTGCCTAGGGACACCTCGGGATTCTCCTCGAGTCTTGGCATGGCAATTGGGACGCGTCTCCAAGTGAGTCGGGAGACCATGGGTCCCTTTCCACGTGCCACAGGGATCCTGGGACTCCTATCCATTTTGAAGAGGAGTCAGGCATCGTCTCCTTTGGAAGCATTGATCTCCATGGACCTCTCGAGTTTTCAAAGGATGTGAGGCCTCCGTTCGATTTGAGGCGTAGGACTAGGTCTTTCTCTGTGGTCTCCACAGGAGATTCAGACAACCCTTCGTCTTGGGAGATGCAAGACGAGCCTGCATTCAATTCACTGTAGGGATATCCGGCCTTACTTCGAATCAGAGCATCTCGGTGTCCATTTCACTTGAGGCCACAAACTCAGGGTCCTTCTCACATACATGTAGCTGAGAGAAGCCTGCTCTTGAGGTGCTTGTGTAAAGTTGGTATTCCTCTTGAGTCGAAGCCAGGGACTAAGCTCTCATCTCGAGTTGATTTGGGGTCCACGGAGCCCTTTCGTGTTGCTCCAGTGACATCAGGATCCCTCTAGACTTGAGACAGTGATCTTGGGTTTTCTCTGGAGTGCCATCAAGGAAATCAAGGCTCCTTTCACGTTTGATGTGGAACACGGAATTGCTCTGCACGCAGTGCAGGGGAATCGGGCCTCATCTTGCGGCGAGGGGGAAGTCTCATGGTTTTTCTCGAGTTGCGGCCGGAACCTGTGGTATATTCTCGAGTTACGACGGGGAGGGCCCTTCCAGACACGTGTTTGTTCAGCTACGTCAGGACTCCTGCCTAGGTGCGAGGGACACCTCGGGATTCTCCTCGAGTCTTGGCATGGCAATTGGGACGCGACTCCACGTGAGGTGGGAGACCCAGGGTCCCTTTCCAAGTGCCACAGGGATCCTGGGACTCCTATTCATTTTCAAGAGGAGTCAGGCATCGTCTCCTTTGGAAGCATTGATCTCCGCGGACCTCTCGAGTTTTCAAAGCATGTGAGGCCTCCGGTCGCGTTGAGGCGGAGAACTAGGTCTTTCTCTGTGGTCTCCACAGGGGATTCAGACAATCCTTCGTCTTGGGAAATGCAAGACAAGCCTGCATTCAAATCACTGCAGGGACATCCGGCCTTATTTCGAGTCAGAGCATCTCGTTGTCCATTCCACTTGAGGCCACAAACTCAGGGTCCCTCTCACATACCTGTTGCTGAGAGAAGCCTCCACTTGAGGTGCTTGTGGAAAGTTGGTATTCCTCTTGAGTCGAAGCCAGGGACTAAGCTCTCATCTCGAGTTGATTTGTGGTCCACGGAGCCCTTTCCTGTTGCTCCAGTGACTCAGGATCCCTCTAGACTTGAGACAGTGATCTTTGGTTTTCTCTGGAGTGCCATCAAGGAAATCAAGGCTCCTTTCACTTTTGATGTGGAACACAGAATTGCTCTGCACGCAGGGCAGTGGAATCGGACCTAATCTCGCGGGGAGGGGGAAGTCTCATGGTTTTTATCGAGTTGCGGGCGGAACCTGGGGTATATTCTCGAGTTACGACGGGGAGGGCCCTTCCAGACACGTGTTTGTTCAGCGACGTCAGGACTCCTGCCTAGCTGCGAGGGACACCTTGGGATTCTCCTCAAGTCTTGGCATGGCAATTGGGATGCGTCTCCACGTGAGGCGGAGACCCAGTGTCCCTTTCCACGTGCCACAGGGATCCTGGGACTCCTATCCATTTTCAAGAGGAGTCAGGCATCGTCTCCTTTGGAAGCATTGATCTCCGCGGACTTCTTGAGTTTTCAAAGGATGTGAGGCCTCCGTTCGCGATGACGCGGAGGACTAGGTCTTTCTCTGTGGTCTCCAGAGGGGATTCAGACATCCCTTCGTCTTGGGAGATGCAAGACGAGCCTGCATTCACTTCATTTCAGGGATATCCGGCCTGACTTCGAGTCAGAGCATCTTGGTGTCCATTCCACTTGAGGCCACAAGCTCGGGGTCCCTCAAATATACCTGTAGCTGAGAGAAGCCTCCTCTTGATGTGCTTGTGGAAAGTTGGTATTCCTCTTGAGTCTAAGCCAGGGACTAAGCTCTCATCTCGAGTTGATTTAGGGTCCACGGAGCCCTTTCCTGTTGGTCCAGTGACCTCAGGATCCCTCTAGACTTGAGACAGTGTTCTTGGGTTTTCTCTGGAGGGCCATCAAGGAAATCAAGTCTCCTTTCACGTTTGATGTGGAACACGGAATTGCTCTGCATGCAGTGCAGGGGAATCGGGCCTCAACTCGTGGCGAGGGGGAAATCTCATGGTTTTTCTCGAGTGCGGCCCGAACCTGGGGTATATTCTCGAGTTACGACGGGGATGGCCCTTCCAGACACGTGTTTGTTCAGCGACGTCAGGACTCCTGCCTAGGTGCGAGGGACACCTCGGGATTCTCCTCGAGTCTTCAAATGGCAATTGGGACGCGTCTCCACGTGAGGCGGGACACCCAGGGTCCCTTTCCACGTGCCACAGGGATCCTGGGACTCCTATCCATTTTCAAGAGGCGTCAGGCATCGTCTCCTTCGGAAGTATTGATCTCCGCGGTCCTCTCGAGTTTTCAAAGGATATGAGGCCTCCGGTTGCGTTGAGGTGGAGGAGTAGGTCTTTCTCTGTGGGTCCACAGGGGATTCAGACAACCCTTCGTCTTGGGAGATGCAAGACGAGCCTGCATTCAATTCACTGCAGGGATATCCGGCCTTACTTCGAGTCAGAGCATCTCGGTGTCCAGTCCACTTGAGTCCACCAACTCAGGATCCCTCTCACATACCTGTAGCTGAGGGAAGCCTCCTCTTGAGGTGCTTGTGGAAAGTTGGTATTCCTCTTGAGTCGAAGCCAGGGAATAAACTCTCATCTCGAGTTGATTTGGGGTCCACGGAGCCCTTTCGTGTTGCTACAGTGACCTCAGGATCACTCTAGACTTGAGACAGTGATCTTGGATACTCTGGTTTGCCATCAAGGAAATCAATGCTCCTTTCAAGTTTGATGTGGAACACGGAATTGCTCTGCACGCAGTGGAGGGGAATCGGGCCTCATATTGCCGCAAGGGGGATGTCTCATTGTTTTTCTCAAGTTGCGGCCGAAACCTGGGGTATATTCAAGAGTTACGACGGGGAGGGCCCATCCAGACACGTGTTTTTTCAGCGACAGCAGGACTCCTGCCTAGGTGCAAGGGACACCTCGGGATTCTCCTCGAGTCTTGGCATGGCAATTGGGACGCGTCTCCACGTGAGGCGGGAGACCCAGGGTCCCTTTCCACGTGCCACAGGGATCCTGGGACTCCTATCCATTTTCAAGAGGAGTCAGGCATCGTCTCCTTTGGAAGCATTGATCTCCGCGGACCTCTCGAGTTTTCAAAGGATGTGAGGCCTCCGGTCGCGATGAGGCGGAGAACTAGGTCTTTCTCTGTGGTTGCCACATGGGATTCAGACATCCCTTCGTCTTGGGAGATGCAAGACGAGCCTGCATTCAATTCACTGCAGGGATATCCGGCCTTACTTCGAGTCAGAGCATCTCGGTGTCCATTCCACTTGAGGCCACAAACTCAGGGTCCCTCTCACATACCTGTAGCTGAGAGAAGCCTCCTCTTGAGGTGCTTGTGGAAAGTTGGTATTCCTCTTGCCTCAAAGCCATGGACTAAGCTCTCATTTCCAGTTGATTTGGGGTCCACGGAGCCCTTTCGTATTGCTCCAGTGACCTCAGGATCCCTCTAGACTTGAGACAGTGATCTTGGGTTTTCTGTGGAGTGCCATCAAGGAAATCAAGGCTCCTTTCACGTTTGATGTGGAACACCGAACTGCTCTGCATGCAGTGCAGGTGAATCGGGCCTCATCTCGCGGCTAGTGGGAAGTCTCATGGTATTCCTCGAGTTGCGGCCGGAACCTGGGGTATATTCTCGAGTTACGACGGGGAGGGCCCTTCCAGACACGTGTTTGTTCAGCTACGTCAGGACTCCTGCCTAGGTGCGAGGGACACCTTGGGATTCTCCTCGAGTCTTCAAATGGCAATTGGGACGCATCTCCACGTGAGGCGGGAGACCCAGGGTCCCTTTCCACGTGCCACAGGGATCCTGGGACTCCTATCCATTTTCAAGAGGAGTCAGGCATCGTCTCCTTTGGAAGCATTGATCTCCGCGGACCTCTCGAGTTTTCAAAGGATGTGAGGCGTCCGGTCGCGTTGAGGCGGAGGACTAGGTCTTTCTCTGTGGTCTCCACAGGGGATTCAGACAACCCTTCGTCTTGGGAGATGCAAGACGAGCCTGCATTCAATTCACTGCATGGATATCCGGCCTTACTTCGAGTCAGAGCATCTCGGTGTCCATTCCACTTGAGGCCACAAACTCAGGGTCCATCTCACATACCTGTAGCTGAGAGAAGCCTCCTCTTGAGGTCCTTGTGGAAAGTTGGTATTCCTCTTGAGTTGAAGCCAGGGACTAAGCTCTCATCTCGAGTTGATTTGGGGTTCACGGAGCCCTTTCGTGTTGCTCCAGTGACCTCAGGATCCCTCTAGACTTGAGACAGTGATCTTGTGTTTTCTCTGGAGTGCCATCAAGGAAATCAAGGCTCCTTTCACGTTTGATGTGGAACCCGGAATTGGTCTGCACGCAGTGCAGGGGAATCGGGCCTCATTCGCGGCGAGGGGGAAGTCTCATGGTTTTTCTCGAGTTGCGGCCGAAACCTGGGGTATATTCTCGAGTTACGACGGGGAGGGCCCTTCCAGACACGTGTTTGTTCAGCGACGTCAGGACTCCTGCCTAGCTGTGAGGGACACCTCGGGATTCTCCTCGAGTCTTGTCATGGCAATTGGGACGCGTCTCCACGTGAGGTGGGAGACCCAGGGTCCCTTTCCACGTGCCACAGGGATCCTGGGACTCCTATCCATTTTCAAGAGGAGTCAGGCATCGTCTCCTTTGGAAGCATTGATCTCCGCGGACCTCTCGAGTTTTCAAAGGATGTGAGACCTCCGGTCGCTTTGAGGCGGAGGATTAGCTCTTTCTCTGTGGTCTCCACAGGGGATTAAGACATCCCTTCATCTTGGGAGATGCAAGACAGGCCTGCATTCAATTCACTGCAGGGATATCCGGCCTTACTTCGAGTCAGAGCATCTCGGTGTCCATTCCACTTGAGGCCACAAACTCAGGGTCCCTCTGACATACCTGTAGCTGAGAGAAGCCTCCTCTTGAGGTGCTTGTGGAAAGTTGGTATTCCTCTTGAGTCGAAGCCAGGGACTAAGCTATCATCTCGAGTTGATTTGGGGTCCACGGAGCCCTTTCGTGTTGCTCCAGTGACCTCAGGATCCCTCTAGACTTGAGACAGAGAACTTGCGTTTTCTCTGGACTGCCATCAAGGAAATCAAGGCTCCTTTCACGTTTGATGTGGAACACGGAATTGCTCTGCATGCAGTGCAGGGGAATCGGGCCTCATCTCGCGGCGAGGGGGAAGTCTCATGGTTTTTCTCGAGTTGCGGCCGGAACCTGGGGTATATTCTCGAGTTACGACGGGGAGGGCCCTTCCAAACACGTGTTTGTTCAGCGACGTCAGGACTCCTGCCTATGTGCGAGGGACACCTCGGGATTCTCCTCGAGTCTTGGCATGGCAATTGGGACGCGTCTCCACGTGAGGCGGGAGACCCAGGTTCCCTTTCCACTGGCCACAGGGATCCTGGGACTCCTATCCATTTTCAAGAGGAGTCAGGCATCGTCTCCTTTGGAAGCATTGATCTCCGCGGACCTCTCGAGTTTTCAAAGGATGTGAGGACTCCGGTCGCGATGAGGCGGAGGACTAGGTCTTTCTCTGTGGCCTCCACAGGGGATTCAGACATCCCTTCATCTTGGGAGATGCAAGACGAGCCTGCATTCACTTCACTGCAGGGATATCCGGCCTTACTTCGAGTCATAGCATCTCGGTGTCCATTCGACTTGAGGTCACAAACTCAGGGTCCCTCTCACCTACCTGTAGCTGAGAGAAGCCTCCTCTTGAGGTGTTTGTGGAAAGTTGGTAATCCTCTTGAGTCGAATCCAGGGACTAAGCTCTCATCTCGAGTTGATTTGGGTCCACGGAGCACTTTCGTGTTGCTCCAGTGACCTCACGATCCGTCTAGACTTGAGACTGTGATCTTGGGTTTTCTCTGGAGTGCCATCAAGGAAATCAAGGCTCCTTTCACGTTTGATGTGGAACACGGAATTGCTCTGCATGCAGTGCAGGGAATCGGGCCTGAACTCGCGGCGAAGGGGAAATCTCATGGTTATTCTCGAGTTGCGGCCCGAACCTGGGGTATATTCTCGAGTTACGATGGGGAGGGCCCTTCCAGACACGTGTTTGTTCAGCGACATCAGGACTACTGCCTAGGTGAGAGGGACACCACGGGATTCTCCTCGAGTCTTGACATGTCAATTTGGACCCATCTCCACGTGAGGCGGGAGACCCAGGGTCCCTTTCCACGTGCCACAGGGATCCTGGGACTCCTATCCATTTTCAAGAAGAGTCAGGCATCGTCTCCTTTGGAAGCATTGATCTCCGCCGACCTCTCGAGTTTTCAAAGGATGTGAGGCCTCTGGTCTCGATGAGGCGGAGAAGGAGGTCTTTCTGTGTGGACTCCACAGTGGATTCAGACAACCCTTTGTCTTGGGAGATGCAAGACGAGCCTGCATTCACTTCACTGCAGGGATATCCGGCCTTACTTCGAGTCAGAGCATCTCGGTGTCCATTCGACTTGAGGTCACAAACTCAGGGTCCCTCTCACCTACCTGTAGCTGAGAGAAGCCTCCTCTTGAGGTGTTTGTGGAAAGTTGGTAATCCTCTTGAGTCGAATCCAGGGACTAAGCTCTCATCTCGAGTTGATTTGGGTCCACGGAGCACTTTCGTGTTGCTCCAGTGACCTCACGATCCGTCTAGACTTGAGACTGTGATCTTGGGTTTTCTCTGGAGTGCCATCAAGGAAATCAAGGCTCCTTTCACGTTTGATGTGGAACACGGAATTGCTCTGCATGCAGTGCAGGGAATCGGGCCTGAACTCGCGGCGAAGGGGAAGTCTCATGGTTTTTCTCGAGTTGCGGCCCGAACCTGGGGTATATTCTCGAGTTACGATGGGGAGGCCCCTTCCAGACACGTGTTTGTTCAGCGACATCAGGACTACTGCCTAGGTGCGAGGGACACCACGGGATTCTCCTCGAGTCTTGACATGTCAATTTGGACCCATCTCCACGTGAGGCGGGAGACCCAGGGTCCCTTTCCACGTGCCACAGGGATCCTGGGACTCCTATCCATTTTCAAGAAGAGTCAGGCATCGTCTCCTTTGGAAGCATTGATCTCCGCCGACCTCTCGAGTTTTCAAAGGATGTGAGGCCTCTGGTCTCGATGAGGCGGAGAAGGAGGTCTTTCTCTGTGGACTCCACAGTGGATTCAGACAACCCTTTGTCTTGGGAGATGCAAGACGAGCCTGCATTCAATTCACTGCAGGGATATCCGGCCTTACTTCGAGTCAGAGCATCTCGGTGTCCATTCCACTTGAGGCCACAAACTCAGGGTCCCTCTGACATACCTGTAGCTGAGAGAAGCCTCCTCTTGAGGTGCTTGTGGAAAGTTGGTATTCCTCTTGAGTCGAAGCCAGGGACTAAGCTCTCATCTTGAGTTGATTTGGGGTCCATGGAGCCCTTTCGTGTTGCTCCAGTGACCTCAGGATCCCTCTAGACTTGAGACAGTGAACTTGGGTTTTCTCTGGGCTGCCATCAAGGATATCAAGGCTCCTTTCACGTTTGATGTGGAAAACGGAATTGCTCTGCACGCAGGGCAGGGGAATCGGGCCTCATCTCGCGGCGAGGGGGAAGTCTCATGGTTTTTCTCGAGTTGAGGCCAGAACCTGGGGTATATTCTCGAGTTACGAAGGGGAGGGCCCTTCCAGACATGTGTTTGTTCAGCGACGTCAGGACTCCTGCCTAGGTGGGAGGGACACCTCGGGATTCTCCTCGAGTCTTCACATGGCAATTGGGACGCGTCTCCACGTGAGGCGGGAGACCCAGGGTCCCTTTCCACGTGCCACAGGGATCTTGGGACTCCTATCCATTTTCAAGAAGAGTCAGGCATCTTCTCCTTTGGAAGCACTGATCTCCGCGGACCTCTCGAGTTTTCAAAGGATGTGAGGCCTCCGGTCTCGATGAGGCGGAGAACTAGGTCTTTCTCTGTGGTCTCCACAGGGGATTCAGACAACCCTTCGTCTTGGGAGATGCAAGACGAGCCTGCATTCAATTCACTGCAGGGATATCCGGCCTTACTTCGAGTCAGAGCATCTCGGTGTCCATTCCACTTGAGGCCACAAACTCAGGGTCCCTCTCACATACCTGTAGCTGAGAGAAGCATCCTCTTGAGGTGCTTGTGGAAAGTTGGTATTCCTCTTGAGTCGAAGCCAGGGACTAAGCTCTCATCTCGAGTTGATTTGGGGTCCATGGAGCCCTTTCGTGCTGCTCCAGTGACCTCAGGATCCCTCTAGACTTGAGACAGGGATCTTGGGTTTTTTCTGGAGTGCCATCAAGAAAATCAAGGCTTTCACGTTTGATGTGGAACACGGAATTGCTCTGCATGCAGTCCAGGGGAATCGGGCCTCAACTCGCGCCGAAGGGGAAATCTCATGGTTTTTCACGAGTTGCGGCCGGATCCTGGGGTATATTCTCGAGTTACAACGGGGAGGGCCCTTCCAGACACGTGTTTGTTCAGGGACGTCAGGACTCCTGCCTAGGTGCGAGGGACACCTCGGGATTCTCCTCGAGGCTTGGCATGGCAATTGGGACGCGTCTCCACGTGAGGCGGGAGACCCAGGGTCCCTTTCCATGTGCCACAGGGATCCTGGGACTCCTATCCATTTTCAAGAGGAGTCAGGCATCGTCTCCTTTGGAAGCATTGATCTCCGCGGACCTCTCGAGTTTTCAAAGGATGTGAGGCCTCCGGTCGCGATGAGGCGGAGAGCTCGGTCTTTGTCTGTGGTCTCCACAGGGGATTCAGACATCCCTTCGTCTTGGGATATGCAAGACGAGCCTGCATTCAATTCACTGCAGGGATATCCGGCCTTACTTCGAGTCAGAGCATCTCGGTGTCCATTCCACTTGAGGCCACAAACTCAGGGGCCCTCTCACATACCTGTAGGTGAGAGAAGCCTCCTCTTGAGGTGCCTGTGGAAATTTGGTATTCCTCTTGAGTCGAAGCCAGGGACTAAGCTCTCATCTCGAGTTGATTTGGGGTCCACGGAGCACTTTCGTGTTGCTCCAGTGACCTCAGGATCCCTCTAGACTTGAGACAGTGATCTTGGGTTTTCTCTGGGCTGCCATCAAGGAAATCAAGGCTCCTTTCACGTTTGATGTGGAACACGGAATTGCTCTGCACGCAGTGCAGGGGAATCGGGCCTCATCTCGCGGCGAGGGGGAAGTCTCATGGTTTTTCTCGAGTTGCGGCCGGAACCTGGGGTATATTCTCGAGTTACGACGGGGATGGCCCTAACAGACACGTGTTTGTTCAGCGACGTCAGGACTCCTGCCTAGGTGCGAGGGACACCTCGGGATTATCCTCGAGTCTTGGCATGGCAATTGGGACGCGTCTCCACGTGAGGCGGGAGACCCAGGGTCCCTTTCCACGTGCCACAGGGATCCTGGGACTCCTATCCATTTTCAAGAGGAGTCAGGTATCGTCTCCTTTGGAAGCATTGATCTCCGCGGACCGCTCGAGTTTTCAAAGGATGTGAGGCCTCCGGTCGCGATGAGGCGGAGAACTCGGTCTTTCTCTGTGGTCTCCACAGGGGATTCAGACATCCCTTCGTCTTGGGAGATGCAAGATGAGCCTGCATTCAATCCACTGCAGGGATATCCGGCCTTACTTCGAGTCAGAGCATCTCAGTGTCCATTCCACTTGAGGCCACAAGTTCAGGGTCCCTCTCACTTACCTGTAGCTGAGAGAAGCCTCCTCTTGAGGTGCTTGTGGAAAGTTGGTATTCCTCTTGAGTCGAAGCCAGGGACTAAGCTCTCATCTCGAGTTGATTTGGGGTCCACGGAGCCCTTTCGTGTAGCTCCAGTGACCTCAGGATCCCTCTAGACTTGAGACAGTGATCTTGGGTTTTCTCTGGAGTGCCATCAAGGAAATCAAGGCTCCTTTCACGTTTGATGTGGAAAACGGAATTGCTCTGCACGCAGTGCAGGGGAATCGGGCCTCATCTCGCAGCGAGGGGGAAGTCTCATGGTTTTTCTCGAGTTGCGGCCGGAACCTGGGGTATATTCTCGAGTTACGACGGGGAGGGCCCTTCCAGACATGTGTTTGTTCAGCGATCTCAGGACTCCTGCCTAGGTGCGAGGGACACCTCGGGATTCTCCTCGAGTCTTGCCATGGCAATTGGGACCCGTCTCAACGTGAGGCGGGAGACCCAGGGTCCCTTTCCACGTGCCACAGTGATCCTGGGACTCCTATCCATTTTCAAGAGGCGTCAGGCATCGTCTCCTTCGGAAGTATTGATCTCCGCAGACCTCTCGAGTTTTCAAAGGATGTGATGCCTCCCGTCTCGTTGAGGTGGAGGACTAGGTCTTTCTCTGTTGTCTCCACAGGGGATTCAGACAACCCTTCGTCTTGGGAGATGCAAGACGAGCCTGCATTCAAATCACTGCAGGGATATCTGGCCTTACTTCGAGTCAGAGCATCTCAGTGTCCATTCCACTTGAGGCGACAAACTCAGGGTCCCTCTCACATACCATTAGTTGAGAGTAGCCTCCTCTTGAGGTGCTTGTGGAAAGTTGGTATTCCTCTTGAGTCGAAGCCAGAGACTAAGCTCTCATCTCGAGTTGATTTGGGGTCCACAGAGCCTTTTCGTGTTGCTACCGTGACCTCAGGATTCCTCTAGACTTGAAACAGTGATCTTGGGTTTTCTCTGGAGTGCCATTAAGGAAATCAAGTCTCCTTTCACGTTTGATGTGGAACACGGAATTGGTCTGCACGCTGTGCAGGGGAATCGGGCCTCACCTCGCGGGGATGGGGAAGTCTCATGGTTTTTCTCGAGTTGCGGTCGGAACCTGGGGTATATTCTCGAGTTACGACGGGGAGGGCCCTTCCAGACACGTGTTTGTTCAGCGACGTGAGGACTCCTGCCTAGGTGCGAGGGACACCTCGGGATTCTCCTCGAGTCTTGGCATGGCAATTGGGACGCTTCTCCACGTGAGGCGGGAGACCCAGGGTCCCTTTCCACGTGCCACAGGGATCCTGGGACTCCTATCCATTTTCAAGAGGAGTCAGGCATCGTCTCCTTTGGAAGCATTGATCTCCGCAGACCTCTCGAGTTTTCAAAGGATGTGAGGCCTCCGGTCGCGATGAGGCCGAGAACTCGGTCTTTCTCTGTGGTCTCCACAGGGGATTCAGACATCCCTTCGTCTTGGGAGATGCAAGACGAGCCTGCATTCAATTCACTGCAGGGACATCCGGCCTTACTTCGAGTCAGAGCATCTCGCTGTCCATTCCACTTGAGGCCACAAACTCAGGGTCCCTCTCACATACCTGTAGCTGAGAGAAGCCTCCTCTTGAGGTGCTTGTGGAAAGTTGGTATTCCCCTTGAGTCGAAGCCAGGGACTAAGCTCTCATCTCGAGTTGATTTGGGGTCCACGGAGCCCTTTCGTGTTGCTCCACTGACCTCAGGATCCCTCTAGACTTGAGACAGTGATCTTGGGTTTTCTCTGGAGTGCCATCAAGGAAATCAAGGCTCCTTTCACGTTTGATGTGGAACACGGAGTTGCTCTGCACGCAGTGCAGGGGAATCGGGCCTCATCCAGCGGCGAGGGGGAAGTCTCATAGTTTTTCTCGAGTTGCGGCCGGAACCTGGGTTATATTCTCCAATTACGACGGGGAGGGCCCTTCCAGACAGGTGTTTGTTCAGCGATGTCAGGACTCCTGCCTAGGTGCGAGGGACACCTCGTGATTCTCCTCGAGTCTTGCCATGGCAATTGGGACGTGTCTCCACGTGAGGCGGGGGCCCCAGTGTCCCTTTCCACGTGGCACAGTGATCCTGGGACTCCTATCCATTTTCAAGAGGAGTCAGGCATCGTCTCCTTTGGAAGCATTGATATCCGCGGAACTCTCGAGTTTTCAAAGGATGTGAGGCCTCCGGTCATGTTGAGGCGGAGGACTAGGTCTTTCTCTGTGGTCTCCACAGGGGATTCAGACATCCCTTCGTCTTGGGAGATGCAAGACGAGCCTGCATTCAATTCACTGCAGGGATATCCGGCCTTACTTCGAGTCATAGCATCTCGCTGTCCATTCCATTTGAGGCCACAAACTCAGGGTCCCTCTCACATACCTGTAGCTGAGAGAAGCCTCCTCTTGAGGTGCTTGTGGAAAGTTGGTATTCCTCTTGAGTCGAAGCCAGGGACTAAGCTCTCATCTCGAGTTGATTTGGGGTCCACGGAGCCCTTTCGTGTTGCTCCAGTGACCTCAGGATCCCTCTAGACTTGAGACAGTGATCTTGGGTTTTCTCTGGAGTGCCATCAAGGAAATCAAGGCTCCTTTCACGTTTGATGTGGAACACGGAATTGCTCTGCACGCAGTACAGGGGAATCGGGCCTCATCCAGCGGCGAGGGGGAAGTCTCATGGTTTTTCTCGAGTTGCGGCCGGAACCTGGGGTATATTCTCGAATTACGACGGGGAGGGCCCATCCAGACACGTGTTTGTTCAGGGAAGTCAGGACTCCCGCCTAGGTGCGAGGGACACCTCGGGATTCTCCTCGAGTCTTGCCATGGCAATTGGGATATGTCTCCAGTTGAGGCGGGAGACCCAGGGTCCCTTTCCACGTGCCACAGTGATCCTGGGACTCCTATCCATTTTCAAGAGGAGTCAGGCATCGTCTCCTTCGGAAGTATTGATCTCCGCAGACCTCTCGAGTTTTCAAAGGATGTGATGCCTCCCGTCTCGTTGAGGTGGAGGACTAAGTCTTTCTCTGTTGTCTCCACAGGGGATTCATTGTGGAAAGTTGGTATTCCTCTTGAGTCGAAGCCAGGGACTAAGCTCTCATCTCGAGTTTATTTGGGGTCCACGCAGCCCTTTCGTGTTGCTCCAGTGACCTCAGGATCCCTCTAGACTTGAGACAGTGATGTTGGGTTTTCTCTGGAGTGCCATCAAGGAAATCAAGGCTCCTTTCACGTTTGATGTGGAACACGGAATTGCTCTGCACGCAGTGCAGGGGAATCGGGCCTCATCACGCTGCGAGTGGGAAGTCTCATGGTTTTTCTCGAGTTGCGGCCGGAACCTGGGGTATATTCTCGAGTTACGACTGGGAGGGCCCTTCCAGACACGTGTTTGTTCAGCGACGTCAGGACTCCTGCCTAGGTGCGAGGGACACCTCGGGATTCTCCTCGAGTCTTGACATGGCAATTGGGACGCGTCTCGACGTGAGGCGGGAGACCCAGGGTCCCTTTCCACGTGCCACAGGGATCCTGGGACTCCTCTCCATTTGCAAGAAGAGTCAGGCATCGTCTCCTTTGGAAGCATTGATCTCCGCAGACCTCTCGAGTTTTCAAAGGATGTGATGTCTCCGGTCGCAATGAGGAGGAGGACTAGGTCTTTCTCTGTGGTCTCCACAGGGGATTCAGACATCCCTTCGTCTTGGGAAATGCAAGACGAGCCTGCATTCAATTCACTGCAGGGATATCCGGCCTTAATTCGAGTCAGAGCATCTCGGTGTCCATTCCAATTGAGGCCACAAACTCAGGGTCCCTCTCACATACCTGTAGCTGAGAGAAGCCTCCTCTTGAGGTGCTTGTGGAAAGTTGCTATTCCTCTTGAGTCGAAGCCAGGGACTAAGCTCTCATCTCGAGTAGATTTGTGGTCCACGGAGCCCTTTCGTGTTGCTCCAGTGACCTCAGGATCCCTCTAGACTTGAGACAGTGATGTTGGGTTTTCTCTGGAGTGCCATCAAGGAAATCAAGGCTCCTTTCACGTTTGATGTGGAACACGGAATTGCTCTGCACGCAGTGCAGGGGAATCGGGCCTCATCTCGCGGCGAGTGGGAAGTCTCATGGTTTTTCTCGAGTTGCGGCCGAAACCTGGGGAATATTCTCGAGTTACGACGGGGAGGGCCCTTCCAGACACGTGTTTGTTCAGCGACGTCAGGACTCCTGCCTAGGTGCGAGGGACACCTCGGGATTCTCCTCGAGTCTTAGCATGGCAATTGGGACGCGTCTCCACGTGAGGCGGGAGACCCAGAGTCCCTTTCCACGTGCCACAGGGATCCTGGGAATCCTATCCATTTTCAGGAGGAGTCAGGCATCGTCTCCTTTGTAAGCATTGATCTCCTCAGACCTCTCGAGTTTTCAAAGGATGTGAGGTCTCCGGTCTCAATGAAGCGGAAAACTAGGTCTTTCTCTGTGGTCTCCACAGGGGATTCAGACATCCCTTCGTCTTGGGAGATGCAAGACGAGCCTGCTTTCAATTCACTGCAGGGATATCCGGCCTTACCTCGAGTCAGAGCATCTCGGTGTCCATTCGACTTGAGGCCACAAACTCAGGGTCCCTCTCACATACCTGTAGCTGAGAGAAGCCTCCTTTTGAGGTGCTTGTGGAAAGTTGCTATTCCTCTTGAGTCGAAGCCAGGGACTAAGCTCTCATCTCGAGTAGATTTGGGGTCCATGGAGCCCTTTCGTGTTGCTCCAGTGACCTCAGGATCCCTCTAGACTTGAGACAGTGATGTTGGGTTTTCTCTGGAGTGCCATCAAGGAAATCAAGGCTCCTTTCACGTTTGATGTGGAACACGGAATTGCTCTGCACGCAGTGCAGGGGAATCGGGCCTCATCTCGCTGCGAGTGGGAAGTCTCATGGTTTTTCTCGAGTTGCGGCCGGAACCTGGGGTATATTCTCGAGTTACGACGGGGAGGGCCCTTCCAGACACGTGTTTGTTCAGCGACGTCAGGACTCCTGCCTAGGTGCGAGGGACACCTCGGGATTCTCCTCGAGTCTTGGCATGGCAATTGGGACGCGTCTCCACGTGAGGTGGCAGACCCAGGGTCCCTTTCCACGTGCCACAGGGATCCTGGGACTCCTATCCATTTGCAAGAAGAGCCAGGCATCATCTCCTTTGGAAGCATTGATCTCCGCAGACCTCTCGAGTTTTCAAAGGATGTGAGGCCGCCGGTCCCGATGAGGCGGAGGCCTAGGTTTTTCTCTGTCGTCTCCTCAGGGGATTCAGACAACCCTTCGTCTTGGGAGATGCAAGACAAGCCTGCATTCAATTTACTGCAGGGATATACGGCCTTACTTCGAGTCAGAGCATCTCGGTGTCCATTCCACTTGAGGCCAGATACTCAGGGTCCCTCTCACATACCTGTAGCTGAGAGAAGACTCCTCTTGAGGTGCTTGTAAAAAGTTGGTATTCCTCTTGAGTCGAAGCCAGGGACTAAGCTCTCATCTCGAGTTTATTTGGGGTCCACGGAGCCCTTTCGTGTTGCTCCAGTGACCTCAGGATCCCTCTAGACTTGAGACAGTGATCTTGGGTTTTCTCTGGAGTGCCATCAAGGAAATCACGGCTCCTTTCACGTTTAATGTGGAACATGGAATAGCTCTGCACGCAGTGCAGGGGAATCGGGCCTCATCTCGCGGCGAGGGGGAAGTCTCATGGTTTTTCTCGAGTTGCGGCCGGAACCTGGGGTATATTCTCGAGTTACGACGGGGAGGGCCCTTCCAGACACGTGTTTGTTCAGCGACGTCAGGACAGTTGCCTAGGTGCGAGGGACACCTCGTGATTCTCCACGAGTCTTGGCATGGCAATTGGGACGCGTCTCCACGTGAGGCGGGAGACCCAGGGTCCCTTTCCACGTGCCACAGGGATCCTGGGACTCCTATCCATTTTCAAGAGGAGTGAGGCATCATCTCCTTGGGAAGCATTGATCTCTGCGGACCTCTTGAGTTTTCAAAGGATGTGAGGCCTCCGATCGCGATGAGGCGGTGAACTAGGACTTTCTCTGTGGTCTCCACAGGGGATTCAGACATCCCTTAGTCTATGGAGATGCAAGACGAGCCTGCATTCAATTCACTGCAGGGATATCCGGCCTGACTTCGAGTCAGAGCATCTCGGTGTCCATTCCACTTGAGGCCACAAACTCAGGGTCCCTCTCACATACCTGTAGCTGAGAGAAGCCTCCTCTTGAGGTGCTTGTGGAAAGTTGGTATTCCTCTTGTGTCGAAGGCAGGGTCTAAGCTCTCATCTAGAGTTGATTTGTGGTCCACGGAGCCCTTTCATGATGCTCCAGTTACCTCAGGATCGCTATAGACTTGAGACAGTGATCTTGGGTTTTCTCTGGAGTGCCATGAAGGAAATCAAGGCTCCTTTCACGTTTGATGTGGA
This sequence comes from Dama dama, assembly GCF_033118175.1. Classification (NCBI taxonomy): domain Eukaryota; kingdom Metazoa; phylum Chordata; class Mammalia; order Artiodactyla; family Cervidae; genus Dama; species Dama dama. The sequence continues at coordinate 95,788,100 of NC_083699.1, read as the reverse complement.
ACACGGAATTGCTCTGCACGCAGTGCAGGGGAATCGGGCCTCATCTCGTGGAGAGGGGGAAGTCTCATGGTTTTTCTCGAGTTGCGGACGGAACCTCGGGTATATTCTCGAGTTACGACGGGGAGGGCCCTTCCAGACACGTGTTTGTTCAGCGACGTCAGGATTCCTGACTAGGGGCGAGGGACACCTCGGGATTCTCCTCGAGTCTTTACATGGCAATTGGGACGCGTCTCCAAGTGAGGGGGGAGACCCAGGGTCCCTTTCTACGTGCCACAGGGATCCTGGGACTCCTATCCATCTTCAAGAGGATTCAGGCATCGTCTCCTTTGGAAGCATTGATCTCCACGGACCTCTCGAGTTTTCAAAGGATGTGAGGCCTCCGGTCGCGATGAGACGGAGGAATAGGTCTTTCTCTCTGGCCTCCACAGTGGATTCAGACATCCCTTCGTCTTGGGAGATGCAAGACGAGCCTGCATTCAATTCACTGCAGGGATATCCGGCCTTACTTCGAGTCAGAGCATCTCGCTGTCCATTCCACTTGAGGCCACAAACTAAGGGTCCCTCTCACATACCTGTAGCTGAGAGAAGCCTCCTCTTGAGGTGCTTTTGGAAAGTTGGTATTCCTCTTGAGTCGAAGCCAGGGACTAAGCTCTCATCTCGAGTTGATTTGGGGTCCAAGGGGAAATTTTCTGTTGCTCCAGTGACCTCAGGAACCCTCTAGACTTGAGACAGTGATCTTGGGTTTTCTCTGGAGTGCCATCAAGGAAATCAAGGCTCCTTTCACGTTTGATGTGGAACACGGAATTGCTCTGCATGCAGTGCAGGGGAATCGGGCCTCATCTAGCGGCGAGGGGGAAATCTCATGGTTTTTCTCGAGTTGCGGCCGGAACCTGGGGTATATTCTCGAGTTACGACGGGGAGGGCCCTTCCAGACACGTGTTTGTTCAGCGACGTCAGGACTTCTGCCTAGGTGCGAGGGACACCTCGGGATTCTCCTCGAGTCTTGGCATGGCAATTGGGACGCGTCTCCACGTGAGGCGGGAGAGCCAGTCTCCCTTTCCACGTGCCACAGGGATCCTGGGCCTCCTATCCATTTTCAAGAGGAGTCAGGCATCGTCTCCTTTGGAAGCATTGATCTCCGCGGACCTCTTGGGTTTTCAAAGGATGTGAGGCCTCCAGTCGCGTTGAGGCGGAGGACTAGGTCTTACTCTGTGGTCTCCACAGGGGATTCAGACAACCCTTCGTCTTGGGAGATGCAAGACGAGCCTGCATTCAATTCACTGCAGGGATATCCGGCCTTACTTCGAGTCAGAGCATCTCGGTGTCCATTCCACTTGAGGCCACAAACTCAGGGTCCCTCTCACATACCTGTAGCTGAGAGAAGCCTCCTCTTGAGGTCCTTGTGGACAGTTGGTATTCTTCTTGAGTCTAAGCCAGGGTCTAAGCTCTCATCTCGAGTTGATTTGGGGTCCACGGAGCCCTTTCGTGTTGCTCCAGTGACCTCAGGATTCCTCTAGACTTCAGACAGTGATCTTGGGTTTTCTCTGGAGTGCCATCAAGGAAATCAAGGCTCCTTTCACGTTTGATGTGGAACACGGAATTGCTCTGCACGCAGTGCAGGGGAATCGGGCCTCATCTCGCTGCGAGTGGGAAGTCTCATGGTTTTTCTCTAGTTGCGGCCGGAACCTTGGGTATATTCTCGAGTTACGACGGGGAGGGCCCTTCCAGACACGTGTTTGTTCAGCGACGTCAGGACTCCTGCCTAGGTGCGAGGGACAACTCGGGATTCTCCTCGAGTCTTGGCATGGTAATTGGGACGCGTCTCCACGTGAGGCGGCAGACCCAGGGGCCCTTTCCACGTGCCACAGGGATCCTGGGACTCCTATCCATTTGCAAGAAGAGCCAGGCATCATCTCCTTTGGAAGCATTGATCTCCGCAGACCTGTCGAGTTTTCAAAGGATGTGAGGCCGCCGGTCCCGATGAGGCGGAGGCCTAGGTCTTTCTCTGTCGTCTCCACAGGGGATTCAGACAACCCTTCGTCTTGGGAGATGCAAGAGGAGCCTGCATTCAATTCACTGCAGGGATATCCGGCCTTACTTCGAGTCAGAGCATCTCGGTGTCCATTCCACTTGAGGCCACAAACTCAGGGGCCCTCTCACTTACCTGTAGCTGAGAGAAGCCTCCTCTTGAGGTGCTTGTGGAAAGTTGGTATTCCTCTTGAGTCGAAGCCAGGGACTAAGCTCTCATGTCGAGTTGATTTGGGGTCCACGGAGCCCTTTCGTGTTGCTCCAGTGACCTCAGGATCCCTCTAGACTTGAGACAGTGATCTTGGGTTTTCTCTGGAGTGCCATCAAGGAAATCAAGGCTCCTTTCATTTTTGATGTGGAATACGGAATGGCTCTGCACGCAGGGCAGGGGAATCGTGCCTCATCTCGCGGCGAGGGGTAAGTCTCCTGGTTTTTCTCGAGTTGCGGCCGGAACCTGGGGTATATTCTCGAGTTACGACGGGGAGGGCCCTTCCAGACACGTGTTTGTTCAGTGACGTCAGGACTCCTGCCTAGGTGCGAGGGACACCTCGGGATACTCCTCGAGTCTTTGCATGGCAATTGGGACACGTCTCCATGTGAGGCGGGAGACCCAGAGTCCCTTTCCACGTGCCACAGGGATCCTTGGACTCCTATCCATTTTCAAGAGGAGTCAGGCATCGTCTCCTTTGGAAGCATTGATCTCCGCAGACATCTCGAGTTTTCAAAGCATGTGAGGCCTCCTGTCGCGTTGAGGCGGAGGACTAGGACATTCTCTATGGTCTCCACATGGGATTCAGACATCCCTTCGTCTTGGGAGATGCAAGACGAGCCTGCATTCAATTCACTGCAGGGATATCCGGCCTTACTTCGAGTCACAGCATCTCGGTGTCCTTTCCACTTGAGGCCACAATCTCAGGGTCCCTCTCACATACCTGTAGCTGAGAGAAGCCTCCTCTTGAGGTGCTTGTGGAAACTTGGTATTCCTCTTGAGTCGAATCCAGGGACTAAGCTCTCATCTCGAGTCGAATTGTGGTCCACGGAGCCATTCGTGTTGCTCCATTGACCTCAGGATCCCTCTAGACTTGAGACAGTGATCTTGGGTTTTCTCTGGAGTGCCATCAAGGAAATCAAGGCTCCTTTCACGTTTGATGTGGAACACGGAATTGCTCTGCACGCAGTGCAGGGGAAAAGGGGCTCATCTCGCGGCGAGGGGGAAGTCTCATGGTTTTTCTCGAGTTGAGGCCGGAACCTGGGGTATATTCTCGAGTTACGACGGGGAGGGACCTTCCAGACACGTGTTTGTTCAGCGACGTCAGAACTCCTGCCTAGGTGCGAGGGAACCTCGGGATTCTCCTTGAGACTTGGCATGGCAATTTTGAAGCGTCTCCACGTGAGGCGGTAGACCCAGGGTCCCTTTCCACGTGCCACAGGGATCCTGGGACTCCTATCCATTTGCAAGAGGAGTCAGGCATCGTCTCCTTTGGAAGCATTGATATCCGCGGACCTCTCGAGTTTTCAAAGGATGTGAGGCCTCCGATCGCGATGAGGCGGAGAACTAGGTCTTTCTCTGTGGTCTCCACAGGGGATTCAGACATCCTTTCGTCTTGGGAGATGCAAGACGAACCTGCATTCAATTCACTGCAGGAATATCCGGCCTTACATCGAGTCAGAGCATCTCGGTGTCCATTCCACTTAAGGCCACGAACTCAGGGTCCTCTCACATACCTGTAGCTGAGAGAAGCCTCCTCTTGAGGTGCTTGTGGAAAGTTGGTATTCCTCTTGAGTCGAAGCCAGGGACTAAGCTCTCATCTCGAGTCGATTTGGGGTCCACGGAGCCCTTCGTGTTGCTCCATTGACCTCAGGATCCCTCTAGACTTGAGTCAGTGATCTTGGGTTTTCTCTGGAGTGCCATCAAGGAAATCAAGGCTCCTTTCACGTTTGATGTGGAACCCGGAATTGCTCTGCACGCAGTGCAGGGGAATCGGGCCTCATCTCGCGGCGAGGGGGAAGTCTCATGGTTTTTCTCGAGTTGCGGCCGGAACCTGGCGTATATTCTCGAGTTACGATGGGGAGGGCCCTTCCAGACATGTGTTTTTTCATCGAAGTCAGGACTCTTGCCTAGGTGCGAGGGACACCTCGGGATTTTCCTCGAGTCTTGGCATGGCAATTGGGACGCGTTTCCACGTGAGGCGGGAGACCCAGGGTCCCTTTCCACGTGCCACAGGGATCCTGGGACTCCTATCCATTTTCAAGAGGAGTCAGGCATCGTCTCCTTTGGAAGCATTGATCTCCGCAGACCTCTCGAGTTTTCAAAGAATGTGAGGTCTCCGATCGCGATGAGGCGGAGGACTAGGTCTTTCTCTGTGGTCTCCACAGGGGATTCAGACATCCCTTCGTCTTGGGAGACGCAAGACGAGACAGCATTCAATTCACTTCAGGGATATCCCGTCTTACTTCGAGTCAGAGCATCTCGGGGTCCATTCCACTTGAGACCACAAACTCAGGGGCCCTCTCACATACCTGTAGCTGAGAGAAGCCTCCTCTTGAGGTGCTTGTGGAAAGTTGGTATTCCTCTTGAGGCGAAGCCAGGGACTAAGCTCTCATCTCGAGTTGATTTGGTGTCCACGGAGCCCTTTCGTGTTGCTCCAGTGATCTCAGGATCCCTCTAGACTTGAGCCAGTGATCTTGGGTTTTCTCTGGAGTGCCATCAAGGAAATCAAGGTTCCTTTCACGTTTGATGTGGAAAACAGAATTGCTCTGCACGCAGTGCAGGGGAATCGGGCCTCATCTCGCGGCGAGGGGGAAGTCTCATGGTTTTTCTCGAGTTGCGGCCAGAACCTCGGGTATATTCTCTAGTTAGGACCGGGAGGGCCCTTCCAGACACGTGTTTGTTCACCGACGTCCGGACTCCTGCCTAGGTGCGAGGGAAACCTCGGGATTCTCCTCGAGTCTTGGCAAGGCAATTGGGATGCGTCTCCACGTGAGGAGGGAGACCCAGGGTCCCTTTCCACGTGCCACAGGGATCCTGGGACTCCTATCTATTTTCAAGAGCAGTCAGGCATCGTCTCCTTTGGAAGTATTGATCTCCCCGGACCTCTTGAGTTTTCAAAGGATGTGAGGCCTCCGGTCGAGATGAGGCCGAGATCTAGGTCTTTTTCTGTGGTCTCCACAGGGGATTCAGACATTCCTTCGTCTTGGGAGATGCAAGACGAGCCTGCATTCAATTCACTGCATGGATATACGGCCTTACTTCGAGTCAGAGCATCTCGGTGTTCATTCCACTTGAAGCCACAAACTCAGGGTCCCTCTCACATACCTGTAGCTGAGAGAAGCCTCCTCTTGAGGTACTTGTGGAAAGTTGGTATTCCTCTTGAGTCGAAGCCAGGGACTAAGCTCTCATCTCGAGTTGATTTGGGGTCCACGGAGCCCTTTCTTGTTGCTACAGTGTCCTCAGGATCCCTCTAGACTTGAGAAAGTTATCTTGGGTTTTCTCTGGAGTGCCATCAAGGAAATCAAGGCTGCTTTCTCGTTTGATGTAGGATACGGAATTGCTCTGCACGCAGTGCAGGGGAATCGGGCCTCATCTCGCGGTGAGGGGGAAGTCTCATGGTTTTTCTCGAGTTGCGGTCGGATCCTGGGTATATTCTCGAGTTACGACGGGGAGGGCCCTTCCAGACACGTGTTTGTTCAGCGACGTCAGGACTCCTGCCTAGGTGCGAGGAACACCTCGGAATTCTCCTCGAGTCTTGGCATGGCAATTGGGATGCGTCTCCACGTGAGGCAGGAGACCCAGGGTTCCTTTCTATGTGCCACAGGGATCCTGGGGCTCCTATCCATTTTCAAGAGGACTCAGGCATCGTCTCCTTTGGAAGCATTGATCTCCGCGGACCTCTAGTTTCCAAAGGATGTGAGGCCTCCGGTCGCGATGATGCGGAGACCTAGGTCTTTCTCTGTGGTCTCCACAGGGGATTCAGACATCCCTTCGTCTTGGGAGATGCAAGACGAGCCTGCATTCAATTCACTGCAGGGATATCCGGCCTTACTTCGAGTCAGAGCATCTCGGTGTCCATTCCACTTGAGGCCACAAACTCAGGGTCCCTCTCTCATACCTGTAGCTGAGAGAAGCTTTCTCATGAGGTGGTTGTGGAAAGTTGGTATTCCTCTTGATTCGAAGCCAGGGACTAAGCTATCATCTTGAGTTGATTTGGGGTCAACGGAGCCCTTTCGTATTGCTACATTGACCTCAGGATACCTCTAGACTTGAGACAGTGATTTTGGGTTTTCTCTGGAGTGCCACCAAGGAAATCAAGGCGCCTTTCACGTTTGATGTGGAACACGGAATTGCTCTACACGCAGTGCAGGGGAAATGGGCCTCATCTCGCGGCGAGGGGGAAGTCTCATGGTTTTTCTCGAGTTGCGACCGGAATCTGGGGTATATTCTTGAGTTACGACGGGGAGGGCCCATCCAGACACGTGATTGTTCAGCGACGTCAGGACTCCTGCCTAGGTGCGAGGGACACCTTGGGATTCTCCTCGAGTCTTGGCATGGCAATTGGGACACGTCTCCACGTGAGGCGGGAGACCCAGGGTCCCTTTCCACGTGCCACAGGGATCCTGGAACTCCATCCATTTTCAAGAGGAGTCAGGCATCGTCTCCTTTGGAAGCATTGATCTCCGCGGACCTCTCGAGTTTTCAAAGGATGTGTGACCTCCGGTCGCCATGAGGCCGAGAACTAGGTCTTTGTTGTCTCCACGGGGGATTCAGACATCCCTTCGCCTTGGGAGATGCAAGACGAGCCTGCATTCAATTCACTGCAGGGATATCCAGCCTTACTTAGAGTCAGAGCATCTCAGTGTCCATTCCACTTGAGGCCACAAACTCAGGGTCCCTCTCACATACCTGTAGCTGCGAGAAGCCTCCTCTTGAGGTGCTTATGGAAACTTGGTATTCCTCTTGAGTCTAAGCCAGGGACTAAGATCTCATCTCGAGTTGATTTGGGGTCCACAGAGCCCTTTTGTGTTGCTTCAATGACCTCAGGATCCCTCTAGACTTCAGACAGTGATCTTGGGTTTTCTCTGGAGTGCCATCAAGGAAATCAAGGCTCCGTTCACATTTGATGTGGAACACGGAATTGCTCTGCACGCAGTGCACGGAATCGGGCCTCATCTCGGGGCGAGGGGTATGTCTCATGGTTTTTCTCGAGTTGCGGCCGGAACCTGTGGTATATTCTCGAGTTACGACAGGGAGGGCCCTTCCAGACACGTGTTTGTTCAGCGACGCAAGGACTCGGGCCTAGGTGCGAGGGACACCTCGGGATTCTCCTCGAGTCTTGGCATGGCAATTGAGACGCGTCTCCACGTGAGGCGGGAGACCCAGGGTCCCTTTCCACGTGCCACAGGGATCCTGGGACTCCTATCCATTTTCAAGAGGAGTCAGGCATCGTCTCCTTTGAAAGCATTGATCTCCGCGGACCTCTTGAATTTTCAAAGGATGTGAGGCCTCCGGTCGCGTTGAGGCGGAGGACTAGGTCTTTCTCTGTCGTCTCCACAGGGGATTCAGACAACCCTTCGTCCTGGGAGATGCAAGACGAGCCTGCATTCAATTCACTGCAGGGATATCCGGCCTTACTTCGAGTCAGAGCATCTCGGTGTCCATTCCACTTGAGGCCACAAACTCAGGGTCTCTCTCACATACCTGTAGCTGAGAGAAGCCTCCTCTTGAGGTGCTTGTGGAAAGTTGGTATTCCTCTTGAGTCGAAGGCAGGGACTAAGCTCTCATCTCGAGTTGATTTGGGTTCCACTGAGCCTTTTCGTGTTGCTCCAGTGACCTCAGGATCCCTCTAGACTTGAGACAGTGATCTTGGGTTTTCTCTGGAGTGCCATCAAGGAAATCAAGGCTCCTTTCACGTTTGATGTGGAACACGGAATTGCTCTGCACGCAGTGCAGGGGAATCGGTTTTCATCTCGCGGCGAGGGGGAACTCTCATGGTTTTTCTCGAGTTGCGTCCGGAACCTGGTGTATATTCTCGAGTTACGACGGGGAGGGCCCTTCCAGACACGTGTTTGTACAGCGACGTCAGGACTCCTGCCTAGGTGCGAGGGACACCTCGGGATTCTCCTCGAGTCTTGGCATGGCAATTGGGACGCGTCTCCACGTGAGGCGGGAGACCCAGGGTCCCTTTCCATGTGCCACAGGGATCCTGGGACTCCTATCCATTTTCAAGAGGAGTCAGGCATCGTCTCCTTTGGAAGCATTGATCTCCGCGGACCTCTCGAGTTTTCAAAGGATGTGAGGCCTCCTGTCTCGATGAGGCGGAGAACTAGGTCTTTCTCTGTTGTCTCCACAGGGGATTCAGACATCCCTTCGTCTTGGGAGATGCAAGAGGAGCCTGCATTCAATTCACTGCAGGGATATCCGGCCTTACTTCGAGTCAGAGCATCTCGGTGTCCATTCCACTTGAGGCCACAAACTCAGGGTCCTCTCACATACCTGTATCTGAGAGAAGCCTCCTCTTGAGGTGCTTGTGGAAAGTTGGTATTCCTCTTGAGTCGAAGCCAGGGACTAAGCTCTCATCTCGAGTTGATTTGGGGTCCACGGAGCCCTTTCGTGTTGCTCCAGTGACCTCAGGATCCCACTAGACTTGAGACAGTGATCTTGGGTTTTCTCTGGAGTGCCATCAAGGAAATCAAGGCTCCTTTCACGTTTGATGTGGAACACGGAATTGCTCTGCACGCAGTGCAGGGGAATCGGGCCTCATCTCGCGGCGAGGGGAGGTCTCATGGTTTTTCTCGAGCTGCGGCCGGAACATGGTTTATATTCTCGAGTTACGACGGGGAGGGTCCTTCCAGACACGTGTTTGTTCAGCGACGTCAGGACTCCTGCCTAGGTGCGAGGCACACCTCGGGATTCTCCTCGTGTCTTGGCATGGCAATTGGGACGCATCTCCACGTGAGGCGGGAGACCTAGGGTCCCTTTCCACGTCGGACAGGGATCCTGGGACTCCTATCCATTTTCAAGAGGATTCAGGCGTCGTCTCCTTTGGAAGCATTGATCTCCGCGGACCTCTTGAGTTTTCAAAGGATGTGAGGCCTCGTGTCGCGTTGAGGCGGAGGACTAGGTCTTTCTCTCTGGTCTCCACACGGAATTCAGACAACCCTTCGTCTTGGGAGATGCAAGTCGAGACTGCATTCAATTCACTGCAGGGATATCCGGCCTTACTTCGAGTCAGAGCATCTCGGTGTCCATTCCACTTGAGGCCACAAACTCAGGGTCCCTCTCACATACCTGTAGCTGAGAGAAGCCTCCTCTTGAGGTGCTTGTGGAAAGTTGGTATTCCTCTTGAGTCGAAGCCAGGGACTAAGCTCTCATCTCGAGTTGATTTGGGGTCCACGGAGCCCTTTTCTTTTGCTCCAGTGACCTCAGGATCCCTCTAGACTTGAGACAGTGATCTTGGGTTTTCTCTGGAGTGCCATCAAGGAAATCAAGGCTCCTTTCACGTTTGATGTGGAACACGGAATTGCTCTGCACGCAGTGCAGGGGAATCGGGCCTCATCTCGCGGCGAGGGGGAAGTCTCATGGTTTTTCTCGAGTTGCGTCCGGAACCTGGGGTATATTCTCGAGTTACGACGGGGAGGGCCCTTCCCGACACGTGTTTGTTCAACGACGTCAGGACTCCTGCCTAGGTGCGAGGGACACCTCGGGATTCTCCTCGGGTCTTGGCATGGCAATTGGAACGCGTCTCCACGTGAGGCAGGAGACCCAGGGTCCCTTTCCACGTGCCACTGGGATCCTGGCACTCCTATCCATTTTCTTTTTTTTTTTTTATTTTTTTATTTTTTTTTTAATTTTTATTATTATTATTTTTTTTTCCAGTGGGTTTTGTCATACATTGATATGAATCAGCCATGGATTTACATATATTCCCAATCCCGATCACCCCTCCAACCTCCCTCTCCACCCGATTCCTCTGGGTCTTCCCAGTGCACCAGGCTGGAGCACTTGTCTCGTGCATCCCACCTGGGCTGGTGATCTGTTTCACCATAGATAGTATACATGCTGTTCTTTTGAAATATCCCACCCTCACATTCTCCCACAAAGTTCAAAAGTCTGTTCTGTATTTCTTTGTCTCTTTTTCTGTTCTGCATATAGGGTTATCGTTATCACCTTTCTAAATTCCATATACATGTGTCAGTATGCTGTAATGTTCTTTATCTTTCTGGCTTACTTCACTCTGTATAAGGGGCTCCAGCTTCATCCATCTCATTAGGACTGGTTCAAATGAATTCTTTTTAATGGCTGAGTAATATTCCATGGTATATATGTACCACAGCTTCCTTATCCATTCTTCTGCTGATGGGCATCTAGGTTGCTTCCATGTCCTGGCTATTATAAACAGTGCTGCAATGAACATTGGGGTGCACGTGTCTCTTTCAGATCTGGTTTCCTCAGTGTGTATGCCCAGAAGTGGTATTGCTGGGTCATATGGCAGTTCTATGTCCAGTTTTTTAAGAAATCTCCACACTGTTTTCCATAGCGGCTGTACTAGTTTGCATTCCCACCAACAGTGTAAGAGGGTTCCCTTTTCTCCACACCCTCTCCAGCATTTATTGCTTGTAGACTTTTGGATAGCAGCCATCCTGACTGGCGTGTAATGGTACCTCATTGTGGTTTTGATTTGCATTTCTCTAATAATGAGTGATGTTGAGCATCTTTTCATGTGTTTGTTAGCCATCTGTATGTCTTCCTTGGAGAAATGTCTGTTTAGTTCTTTGGCCCATTTTTTGATTGGGTCATTTATTTTTCTGGAATTGAGCTGCAGGAGTTGCTTGTATATTTTTGAGATTAGTCCTTTGTCTGTTTCTTCATTTGCTATTATTTTCTCCCAATCTGAGGGCTGTCTTTTCATCTTACTTATAGTTTCCTTTGTAGTGCAAAAGCTTTTAAGTTTCATTAGGTCCCATTTGTTTAGTTTTGCTTTTATTTCCAATATTCTGGGAGGTGGGTCATAGAGGATCTTGCTTTGATTTATGTCGGAGAGTGTTTTGCCTATGTTCTCCTCTAGGAGTTTTATAGTTTCTGGTCTTACATTTAGATCTTTAATCCATTTTGAGTTTATTTTTGTGTATGGTGTTAGAAAGTGTTCTAGTTTCATTCTTTTACAAGTGGTTGACCAGTTTTCCCAGCACCACTTGTTAAAGAGGTTGTCTTTTTTCCATTGTATATCCTTGCCTCCTTTGTCAAAGATAAGGTGTCCATAGGTTCGTGGATTTATCTCTGGGCTTTCTATTCTGTTCCATTGATCTATATTTCTGTCTTTGTGCCAGTACCATACTGTCTTGATGACTGTGGCTTTGTAGTAGAGTCTGAAGTCAGGCAGGTTGATTCCTCCAGTTCCATTCTTCTTTCTCAAGATTACTTTGGCTATTCGAGGTTTTTTGTATTTCCATACAAATTGTGAAATTCTTTGGTCTAGTTCTGTGAAAAATACCGTTGGTAGCTTGATAGGGATTGCATTGAATCTATAGACTGCTTTGGGTAGAATAGCCATTTTGACAATATTAATTCTTCCAATCCATGAACACGGTATGTTTCTCCATCTGTTTGTGTCCTCTTTGATTTCTTTCATCAGTGTTTTATAGTTTCCTATGTATAGGTCCTTTGTTTCTTTAGGTAGATATACTCCTAAGTATTTTATTCTTTTTGTTGCAATGGTGAATGGTATTGTTTCCTTAATTTCTCTGTCTGTTTTTTCATTGTTAGTATATAGGAATGCAAGGGATTTCTGTGTGTTAATTTTATATCCTGCAACTTTACTATATTCATTGATTAGCTCTAGTAATTTTCTGGTAGAATCTTTAGGGTTTTCTATGTAGAGGATCATGTCATCTGCAAACAGTGAGAGTTTTACTTCTTCTTTTCCTATCTGGATTCCTTTTACTTCTTTTTCTGCTCTGATTGCTGTGGCCAGCACTTCCAACACTATGTTGAATAGTAGTGGTGAGAGTGGGCACCCTTGTCTTGTTCCTGATTTCAGGGGAAATGCCTTCAATATTTCACCATTGAGGGTGATGCTTGCTGTGGGTTTGTCATATATAGCTTTTATTATGTTGAGGTATGTTCCTTCTATTCCTGCTTTTTGGAGAGTTTTAATCATAAATGAGTGTTGAATTTTGTCAAAGGCTTTCTCTGCATCTATTGAGATAATCATATGGTTTTTATCTTTCAATTTGTTAATGTGGTGTATTACATTGATTGATTTGCGGATATTAAAGAATCCTTGCATTCCTGGGATAAAGCCCACTTGGTCATGGTGTATGATTTTTTTTAATATGTTGTTGGATTCTGTTTGCTAGAATTTTGTTAAGGATTTTTGCATCTATGTTCATCAGTGATATTGGCCTGTAGTTTTCTTTTTTTGTGGCATCTTTGTCTGGTTTTGGAATTAGGGTGATGGTGGCCTCATAGAATGAGTTTGGAAGCTTACCTTCTTCTGCAATTTTCTGGAAGAGTTTGAGTAAGATAGGTGTTAGCTCTTCTCTAAATTTTTGGTAGAATTCAGCTGTGAAGCCATCTGGTCCTGGGCTTTTGTTTGCTGGAAGATTTTTGATGACAGTTTCGATTTCCTTGCTTGTGATGGGTCTGTTAAGATCTTCTATTTCTTCCTGGTTCAGTTTTGGAAAGTTATACTTTTCTAAGAATTTGTCCATTTCATCCAAGTTGTCCATTTTATTGGCATAGAGCTGCTGGTAGTAGTCTCTTATGATCCTTTGTATTTCAGTGTTGTCTGTTGTGATCTCTCCATTTTCATTTCTAATTTTGTTAATTTGGTTTTTCTCTCTTTGTTTCTTAATGAGTCTTGCTAATGGTTTGTCAATTTTGTTTATTTTTTCAAAAAACCAGCTTTTAGCTTTGTTGATTTTTGCTATGGTCTCTTTAGTTTCTTTTGCATTTATTTCTGCCCTGATTTTTAAGATTTCTTTCCTTCTGCTAACTCTGGGGTTCTTCATTTCTTCCTTCTCTAATTGCTTTAGGTGTAGAGTTAGGTTATTTAATTGGTTTTTTTCCTGTTTCTTGATGTAAGCCTGTAATGCTATGAACCTTCCCCTTAGCACTGCTTTTACAGTGTCCCATAGGTTTTGGGTTGTTGTGTTTTCATTTTCATTCATTTCTATACATATTTTGATTTCTTTTTTGATTTCTTCTATGATTTGTTGGTTATTCAGAAGCGTGTTATTTAGCCTCCATATGTTTGAAGTTTTAACAATTTTTTCCCTGTAATTGAGATCTAATCTTACTGCACTGTGGTCAGAAAAGATAACTGGAATGATTTCAATTTTTTTGAATTTTCCAAGACCAGATTTATGGCCCAGGATGTGATCTATTCTGGAGAATGTTCCGTGTGCACTTGAGAAAAAGGTGAAGTTGATTGTTTTGGGGTGAAATGTCCTATAGATATCAATTAGGTCTAGCTGGTCCATTGTGTCATTTAAGGTTTGTGTTTCCTTGTTAATTTTCTGTTTAGTTGATCTATCCATAGTTGTGAGTGGGGTATTAAAGTCTCCCACTATTATTGTGTTACTATTAATTTCCTCTTTCATACTTGTTAGCGTTTGCCATACATATTGCGGTGCTCCTATGTTGGGTGCATATATATTTATAATTGTTATATCTTCTTTTTTGATTGATCCTTTGATCATTATGTAGTGTCCTTCTTTGTCTCTTTTCACTTCCTTTATTTGAAAGTCTATTTTATCTGATATGAGTATTGCGACTCCTGCTTTCTTTTGGTCTCCGTTTGCATGAAATATTTTTTTCCAGCCCTTCACTTTTAGTCTGTATGTGTTTCTTGTTTTGAGGTGGGTCTCTTGTAGACAGCATATATAGGGGTCTTGTTTTTGTATCCATTCAGCCAATCTTTGTCTTTTGGTTGGGGCATTCAACCCATTTACATTTAGGGTAATTATTGATAGGTGTGTTCCCGTTGCCATTTACTTTGTTGTTTTGGGTTCACATTTATAAAACCTTTCTGCATTTCCTGTCTAGAGAAGATCCTTTAGCATTTGTTGAAGAGCTGGTTTGGTGGTGCTGAATTCTCTCAGCTTTTGCTTATCTGTAAAGCTTTTGAATTCTCCTTCATATCTGAATGAGATCCTTGCTGGATACAGTAATCTAGGTTGTAGGTTATTCTCTTTCATTACTTTCAGTACGTCCTGCCATTCCCTTCTGGCCTGGAGGGTTTCTATTGATAGATCAGCTGTTATCCTTATGGGAATCCCTTTGTGTGTTATTTGTTGTTTTTCCCTTGCTGCTTTTAATATTTGTTCTTTGTGTTTGATCTTTGTTAATTTGATTAATATGTGTCTTGGGGTGTTTCGCCTTGGGTTTATCCTGTTTGGGACTCTCTGGGTTTCTTGGATTTGGGTGGCTATTTCCTTCCCCATTTTAGGGAAGTTTTCAGCTATTATCTCCTCGAGTATTTTCTCATGGCCCTTCTTTTTGTCTTCTTCTTCTGGAACTCCTATGATTCGAATGTTGGGGCGTTTCACAGTGTCCCGTCCCAGAGGTCCCTGAGGTTGTCCTCATTTCTTTTGATCCTTTTTTCTTTTTTCCTCTCTGCTTCATTTATTTCCACCATTTTATCTTCTACCTCACTTATCCTATCTTCTGCCTCCGTTATTCTACTCTTGGTTCCCTCCAAAGTGTTTTTGATCTCATTCATTGCATTATTCATTTGTAATTGACTCTTTTTTATTTCTTCTAGGTCTTTATTAAACAGTTCTTGAATCTTTTCAATCTTTGTTTCCAGGCTATTTATCTGTAACTCCATTTTGTTTTCAAGATTTTGGATCATTTTTATTATCATTATTCTAAATTCTTTTTCAGGTAGATTCCCTATCTCCTCCTCTTTTGTTTGACTTGGTGGGCATTTTTCATGTTCCTTTACCTGTTGGGTATTTCTTTGCCTTTTCATCTTGTTTAGATTGCTGTATCTGGAGTGGGCTTTCTGTATTCTGGAGGTCTGTGGTTCCTTTTTGTTGTGGAGGATTAACCCAGTGGATGGGGTTAGACGATTGGCTTGTCAAGGTTTCCTGGTTAGGGAAGCTTGCATCAGTGTTCTGGTGTGTGGAACTTGATTTCTTCTCTTTGGAAAGCAATGGAGTGCCCAGTAATGAGTTTTGAGATGGGTCTATGTGTTAGGTGTGACCTTGGGCAGCCTGTATGTTGATGTTCAGGGCTATGTTCCTGCGTTGCTGGAGAATTTGCGTGGTATGTCTTGCTCTAAAACTTATTGGCTCTTGTGTGGTAGTTGGTTTCAGTGTAGGTATGGAGGCTTTTGGACAGTCACTTATCACTTAAAGTTCCTTGTAGTCAGGAGTTTTCTGGTGTTCTCAGGTTTTGGGCTTAAGTCTCCTGCCTCTGGATTTCAGTTTTATTCTTCCTGTAGTCTCAGGACTTCTCCAACTATGCAGCCCTGATAAGAAAACTTCTAGGTTAATGGCTAAAAGATTCTCCCCCGTTAGGGACACCCAGAGAGGTTCACAGAGTCACATGAAGAAGAGGAGAGGGAGGAGGGAGATAGAGATGAACAGGAGGAGAAAAAGGGGGACTCAAGAGGAGAGAGACAGATCTACACAGCTGTCTGTTCCCAGAGTGTTCTCCGTAGCCCAGTCACCTACAAAGATTCACAGAATTGGATTGGGAAGAGAAGGGGAAAGGAGGAAATAGAGGTGTTCTGAGGTAGAAAACAGAGAGTCAAGATTGGGAGAGAATAATCTTCAGTTTAAAAATAGGGCTTCTCTTCTTTTTTTTTTTTTGTAAGGTTATAGTGCATTGAAAATGAAAATTAAGGAGTAGTAGAGGAGTACTAGAGGAATTTAAAAGAAATAAGAGAAAAAGAAAAATAGAAAATAGAAGAGAAAAAGGAAAGAAAAAAAGAAAAAAAAGAAAGAAAAAGAAAAAAAAAACAGAAAAAAAAGAAAAAAAAAAAGGAAAAAAAATTTTTTTCCCCCTAATTAAAAAATCGTAAAAGTCTATGGAAATGAAAGTTAAGGAGTAATGGGGGAGTAATAGGGGATTTTAAAGGAAAATAAAAGAGAAAAAATAAAAAAGAAAAAAGAAAAAAAAATTAAAAAAAGAGAAAAAAGTAAAATTATATCTAGGAGTTTCTCTGGAGCTGTTGCGGTCAGTGTGGGTTCGGCTCAGTTTCAGATAGCTCCTCGTTCCAGCTTACGCTTCTCGATATCTACAGGCTCCTCCGGTGTAGTCAATGTTTCCTAGAGGGATTTTAATCTGTTGCACCAGTCCCTTCTGAAGCGGTTCCCTTTGTTTATTTGGCTTCTGTTTGCCGGTCTCTTCAGAGCCTCATTTCCGCCCTGACACAGGCGGGCGGAGGTGGACTCTTATTCAGGTAGCTAGTTCCGTCGCTCCGGGGGGAGGGGCTTGTGCTGCGGGGACGGGCTGGCGCTGCGGGGAGGGGCTGGCGCTGCTCCCTCCGTCTGCGCTGCTCAGGAATTGCTCTGCACGCAGTGCAGGGGAATCGGGCCTCATCTCGCGGTGAGGGGGAATTCTCATGGTTTTTCTCGAGTTGCGGCCGGAACCTGGGGTATATTCTCGAGTTACGACGGGGAGGGCCCTTCCAGACACGTGTTTGTACAGCGACGTCAGGACTCCTGCCTAGGTGCGTGGGACACTTCGGGATTCTCCACGAGTCTTGGCATGGCAATTGGGAGGCGTCTCCACGTGAGGCGGGAGACCCAGGGTCCCTTTCCACGTGCCACAGGGATCCTGGGACTCCTATCCACTTTCAAGAGGAGTCAGGCATCGTCTCCTTTGGAAGCATTGATCTCCGCGGACCTCTCGAGTTTTCAAAGGATGTGAGGCCTCCGGTCGCGATGAGGCGGAGGACTAGGTCTTTCTCTGTGGTCTCCACAGGGGATTCAGACATCGCTTCGTCTTGGGAGATGCAAGACGAGCCTGCATTCACTTCACTGCAGGGATATCCGGCCTTACTTCGAGTCAGAGCATCTCGGTATCCATTCCACTTGAGACCACAAACTCAGGGTCCCTCTTACATACCTGTAGCTGAGAGAAGCCTCCTCTTGAGGTGCTTGTGGAAAGTTGGTATTCCTCTTGAGTCGAAGCCAGGGACTAAGCTCTCATCTCGAGTTGATTTGGGGTCCACGGAGCCCTTTCGTGTTGCTACAGTGACCTCAGGATCCCTCTAGACTTGAGACAGTGATCTTGGGTATTCTCTGGAGTGCCATCAAGGAAATCAAGGCTCCTTTCACGTTTGATGTGGAACACGGAATTGCTCTGCACGCAGTGCAGGGGAATCGGGCCTCATCTCGCGGCGAGGGGGAAGTCTCATGGTTTTTCTCGAGTTGCGGCCGGAACCTGGGGTATATTCTCGAGTTACGACGGGGAGGGCCCTTCCAGACACGTGTTTGTTCAGCGCCGTGAGGACTCCTGCCTAGGTGCGAGGGACACCTCGGGATTCTCCTCGAGTCTTGGCACGGCAATTGGGACGCGTCTCCACGTGAGGCGGGAGACCCAGGGTCCCTTTCCACGTGCCACAGGGATCCTGGGACTCCTATCCATTTTCAAGAGGAGTCAGGCATCGTCTCCTTTGGAAGCATTGATATTCGCGGACCTCTCGAGTTTTCAAAGGATGTGAGGCCTCCGGTCGGGATGAGGCGATGGACTAGGTCATTCTCTGTGGTCTCCACAGGGGATTCAGACATCCCTTCGTCTTGGGAGATGCAAGACGAGCCTGCATTCACTTCACTGCAGGGATATCCGGCCTTACTTCGAGTCAGAGCATCTCGGTGTCCATTCGATTTGAGGCCACAAACTCAGGGTCCCTCTCACCTACCTGTAGCTGAGAGAAGCCTCCTCTTGAGGTGCTTTTGGAAAGTTGGTATTCCTCTTGAGTCGAAGCCAGGGACTAAGCTCTCATCTCGAGTTGATTTGGGGTCCACGGAGCCCTTTCGTGTTGCTCCAGTGACCTCAGGATCCCTCTAGACTTGAGACAGTGATCTTGGCTTTTCTCTGGAGTGCCATCAAGGAAATCAAGGCTCCTTTCTCGTTTGATGTGGAACACGGAATTGCTCTGCATGCAGTGCAGGGGAATCGGGCCTCATCTCGCGAAGTGGGGGAAGTCTCATGGTTTTTCTTGAGTTGCGGCCGAAACCTGGGTTATATTCTCGAGTTACGATGGGGAGGGCCCTTCCAGACACGTGTTTGTTCAGCGACTTCAGGACTCCTGCCTAGGTGCGAGGGATACCTCGGGATTCTCCTCGAGTCTTGGCATGGCAATTGGGACGCGTCTCCATGTGAAGCGGGAGACCCAAAGTCCCCGTCCATGTGGACAGGGATCCTGGGACTCCTAACCATTTTCAAGAGGAGTCAGGCATCATCTCCTTTGGAAGCATTGATCT
This sequence comes from Dama dama, assembly GCF_033118175.1. Classification (NCBI taxonomy): domain Eukaryota; kingdom Metazoa; phylum Chordata; class Mammalia; order Artiodactyla; family Cervidae; genus Dama; species Dama dama. The sequence goes on along the minus strand of NC_083699.1, from coordinate 95,769,635 downwards.
CCGCGGACCTCTCGAGTTTTCAGAGGATGTGAGGCCTCCGGTCACGATGAGGCGGAGAACTAGGTCTTTCTCTGTGGTCTCCACATGGGATTCAGACATCCCTTCGTCTTGGGAGATGCAAGACGAGCTAGCATTCAATTCACTGCAGGGATATCCGGCCTTACTTCGAGTCAGAGCATCTCGGTGTCCATTCCACTTGAGGCCACAAACTCAGGGTCCCTCTCACATACCTGTAGCTGAGAGAAGACTCCTCTTGAGGTGCTTGTGGAAAGCTAGTATTCCTCTTAAGTCGAAGCCAGGGACTAAGCTCTCATCTCGAGTTGATTTGCGGTCCACGGAGACCTTTCATGCTGCTACAGTTGCCTCAGGATCCCTCTAGACTTGAGACAGTGACTTTGCGTTTTCTCTGGAGTGCCATCAAGGAAATCAAGGCTCCTTTCCCGTTTGATGTGGAACACGGAATTGCTCTGCACGCAGTGCACGGGAATCGGGCCTTATGTCGCGGCGATGGGGAATTCTCATGGTTTTTTTCGAGTTGCGGCCGGAACCTTGGGTATATTCTCGAGTTACGACGGGGAGGGCACTTCCAGACACGTGTTTTTTCAGCGACGACAGGACTCCTGCCTAGGTGCGAGGGACACTTCGGGATTCTCCACGATTGTTGGCATGGCAATTGGGACGCGTCTCCACGTGAGGCGGGAGACCCAGAGTCCCTTTCCACGTGCCACAGGGATCCTGGGACTCCTATCCATTTTCAAGAGGAGTCAGGCATCGTCTCCTTTTGAAGCATTGATCTCCGTGGACCTCTCCAGTTTTCAAAGGATGTGAGGCCTCCCGTCGCGATGAGGCGAAGAACTAGGTCTTTCTCTGTGGTCTCCACAGGGGATTCAGACATCCCTTCGTCTTGGGAGATGCAAGAAGAGCCTGCATTGAATTCACTGCAGGGATATCCGGCCTTACTTCGAGTCAGAGCATCTCGGTGTCCATTCCACTTGAGGCCAAAAACTCAGGGTCCCTCTCACATACCTGTAGCTGAGAGATGCCTCCTCTTGAGTTGCTTGTGAAAAGTTGGTATTCCACTTGAGTCGAAGCCAGGGACTAAGCTCTCATCTCGAGTTGATTTGGGGTCCAAGGGGAAATTTCGTGTTGCTCCAGTGACCTCAGCATCCCTCTAGACTTGAGACAGTGATCTTGGGTTTTCTCTGGAGTGCCATCAAGGAAAGCAAGGCTCCTTTCACGTTTGATGTGGAACACGGAATTGCTCTGCACGCAGTGCAGGGGAATCGGGCCTCATCTCGCGGCGAGGGGGAAGTCTCATGGTTTTTCTCGAGTTGCGGCCGGAACCTGGGGTATATTCTCGAGTTACGACGGGGAGGGCCCTTCCAGACACGTGTTTGTTCAGCGACGTCGGACTCCTGCTTAGGTGCGAGGGACACGTCGGGATTTTCCTCGAGTCTTGGCATGGCAATTGGGACGCGTCTCCACGGGAGCCGGGAGACCCAGGCTCCCTTTCAACGTGCCACAGGGATCGTGGGACTCCTATCCATTTTCAAGAAGAGTCAGGCATCGTCTCCTTTGGAAGCATTGATCTCCGCAGACCTCTCGAGTTTTCAAAGGATGTGAGGCCTCCGGTCTTGATGAGGTGGAGGACTAGGTCTTTCTCTGTGGTCTCCACAGGGGATTCAGACATCCCTTCGTCTTGGGAGATGCAAGACGAGCCTGCATTCAATTCACTGCAGGGATATCCGGCCTTACTTCGAGTCAGAGCATCTCGGTGTCCATTCCACTTGAGGCCACAAACTCAGGGTCCCTCTCACATACCTGTAGCTGAGAGAAGCCTCGTCTTGAGGTGCTTGTGAAAAGTGGGTATTCCTCTTGAGTTGAAGCCAGGGTCTAAGCTCTCATCTCGAGTTGATCTAGGGTCCACGGAGCCCTTTCGTGTTGCTCCAGTGACCTCAGGATCCCTCTAGACTTGAGACAGTGATTTTGGGTTTTCTCTGGAGTGCCATCAAGGAAATCAAGGCTCCTTTCACGTTTGATGTGGAACACGGAATTGCTCTGCACGCAGTGCAGGGGAATCGGGCCTCATCTCCCGGCGAGGGGGAAATCTCATGGTTTTTCTCGAGTTGCGGCCGGAACCTGGGGTATATTCTCGAGTTACGACGGGGAGGGCCCTTCCAGACACGTGTTTGTTCAGCGACGTCAGGACTCCTGCCTAGGTGCGAGGGACACCTCGGGATTCTCCTCGAGTCTTGCCATGGCAATTGGGATATGTCTCCACGTGAGGCGCGAGATCCAGGGTCCCTTTCCACATGCCACAGGGATCCTGGGACTCCTATCCATTTTCAAGAGGAGTCAGGCATCGTCTCCTTCGGAAGTATTGATCTCCGCGGTCCTCTCGAGTTTTCAAAGGATGTGAGGCCTCCGGTTGCCTTGAGGTGGAGGACTAGGTCTTTCTCTGTGGTCTCCACAGGGGATTCAGAGAACCCTTCGTCTTGGGAGATGCAAGACGAGCCTGCATTCAAATCACTGCAGGGATATCTGGCCTTACTTCGAGTCAGAGCATCTCGGTGTCCATTCCACTTGCGGCGACAAACTCAGGGTCCCTCTCACATACCATTAGTTGAGAGTAGCATCCTCTTGAGGTGCTTGTGGAAAGTTGGTATTCCTCTTGAGTCGAAGCCAGGGACTAAGCTCTCATCTCGAGTTGATTTGGGGTCCACGGAGCCCTTTCGTGTTGCTACAGTGACCTCAGGATCCCTCTAGACTTGAAACAGTGATCTTGGGTTTTCTCTGGAGTGCCATTAAGGAAATCAAGGCTCCTTTCACGTTTGATGTGGAACACAGAATTGCTCTGCACGCAGTGCAGGGGAATCGGGCCTCATCTCGTGGAGAGGGGGAAGTCTCATGGTTTTTCTCGAGTTGCTGCCGGAACCTCGGGTATATTCTCGAGTTACGACGGGGAGGGCCCTTCCAGACACGTGTTTGTTCAGCGACGTCAGGATTCCTGACTAGGGGCGAGGGACACCTCGGGATTCTCCTCGAGTCTTTGCATGGCAATTTGGACGCGTCTCCACGTGAGGCCGGAGACCCAGGGGCCCTTTCCACGTGCCACAGGGATCCTGGGACTCCTATCCATTTTCAAGAGGATTCAGGCATCGTCTCCTTTGGAAGCATTGATCTCCGCGGACCTCTCGAGTTTTCAAAGGATGTGAGGCCTCCGGTCGCGATGAGGCGGAGAAGTCGGTCTTTCTCTGAGGTCTCCACAGGGGATTCAGACATCCCTTCGTCTTGGGAGATGCAAGACGAGCCTGCATTCAATTCACTGCAGGGATATCCGGCCTTACTTCGAGTCAGAGCATCTCGGTGTCCATTCGACTTGAGGCCACAAACTCAGGGTCCCTCTCACATACCTGTAGATGAGAGAAGCCTCCTCTTGAGGTGCTTATGGAAAGTTGGTATTCCTCTTGAGTCGAAGCCAGGAACTAAGCTCTCATCTCGAGTTGATTTGGGGTCGAAGGGGAAATTTCGTGTTGCTCCAGTGACCTCAGGATCCCTCTAGACTTGAGACAGTGATCTTGGGTTTTCTCTGGAGTGCCATCAAGGAAATCAAGGCTCCTTTCACGTTTGATGTGGAACACGGAATTGCTCTGCACGCAGTGCAGGGGAATCGGGCCTCAACTCGCGGCGAGGGGGAAATCTCATGGTTTTTCTCGAGTTGCGGCCGGAACCTGGCGTATATTCTCGAGTTAAGACGGGGAGGGCCCTTCCAGACAAGTGTTTGTTCAGCGACGTCAGGACTCCTGCCTAGGGGCGAGGGACCCCTCGGGATTCTCCTCGAGTCTTGGCATGGCAATTGGGACGCGTCTCCACATGAGGCGTGAGACCCAGGGTACCTTTGGATGTGCCACAGGGATCCTGGGCCTCCTATCCATTTTCAAGAGGAGTCAGGCATCGTCTCATTTGGAAGCATTGATCTCCGCGGACCTCTTGAGTTTTCAAAGGATGTGAGGCCTCCGGTCGCGATGAGGCGGAGAACTAGGACTTTCTCTGTGGTCTCCACAGGGGATTCAGACATCCCTTCGTCTTGGGAGATGCAAGACGAGCCTGCATTCAATTCACTGCAGGGATATCCGGCCTTACTTCGAGTCAGAGCATCTCGGTGTCCATTCCACTTGAGGCCACAAACTCAGGGTCCCTCTCACATACCTGTAGCTGAGAGAAGCCTCCTCTTGAGGTGCTTGTGAAAAGTTGATATTCCTCTTGAGTCGAAGCCAGGGTCTAAGCTCTCATCTCGAGTTGATTTGGGGTCCACGGAGCCCTTTCGTGTTGCTCCAGTGACCTCAGGATCCCCCTAGACTTGAGACAGTGATCTTGTGTTTTCTCTGGAGTGCCATCAAGGAAATCAAGGCTCCTTTCACGTTTGATGTGGAACACGGAATTGCTCTGCATGCAGTGCAAGGGAATCGGGCCTCATCTCGCGGCGAGGGGGAAATCTCATGGGTTTTCTCGAGTTGCGGCCGGAACCTCGGGTATATTCTCGAGTTACGACGGGGAGGGCCCTTCCAGACACGTGTTTGTTCAGCGACGTCTGGACTCCTGCCTAGGTGCGAGGGACAACTCTTGATTCTCCTCGAGTCTTGGCATGGCAATTGGGACGCGTCTCCACATGAGGCGTGAGACCCAGGGTCCCTTTGCATGTGCCACAGGGATCCTGGGCCTCCTATCCATTTTCAAGAGGAGTCAGGCATCGTCTCATTTGGAAGCATTGATCTCCGCGGACCTCTTGAGTTTTCAAAGGATGTGAGGCCTCCGGTCGCGATGAGGCGGAGAACTAGGACTTTCTCTGTGGTCTCCACAGGGGATTCAGACATCCCTTCGTCTTGGGAGATGCAAGACGAGCCTGCATTCAATTCACTGCAGGGATATCCGGCCTTACTTCGAGTTAGAGCATCTCGGTGTCCATTCCACTTGAGGCCACAAACTCAGGGTCCCTCTGACATACATGTAGCTGAGAGAAGCCTCCTCTTGAGGTGCTTGTGAAAAGTTGATATTCCTCTTGAGTCGAAGCCAGGGTCTAAGCTCTCATCTCGAGTTGATTTGGGGTCCACGGAGCCCTTTCGTGTTGCTCCAGTGACCTCAGGATCCCCCTAGACTTGAGACAGTGATCTTGTGTTTTCTCTGGAGTGCCATCAAGGAAATCAAGGCTCCTTTCACGTTTGATGTGGAACACGGAATTGCTCTGCATGCAGTGCAAGGGAATCGGGCCTCATCTCGCGGCGAGGGGGAAATCTCATGGGTTTTCTCGAGTTGCAGCCGGAACCTCGGGTATATTCTCGAGTTACGACGGGGAGGGCCCTTCCAGACACGTGTTTGTTCAGCGACGTCTGGACTCCTGCCTAGGTGCGAGGGACAACTCTTGATTCTCCTCGAGTCTTGGCATGGCAATTGGGACGCGTCTCCACGTGAGGCGGGAGACCCAGGGTCCCTTTCCACGTGCCACAGGGATCCTGGGACTCATATCCATTTTCAAGAGGAGTCAGCCATCGTCTGCTTTGGAAGCATTGATCTCCGCGGACCTCTCGAGTTTTCAAAGGATGTGAGGCCTCCGGTCGCGTTGAGGCGGAGGACTAGGTCTTTCTCTGTGGTCTCCACAGGGGAATCAGACAACCCTTCGTCTTGGGAGATGCAAGACGAGCCTGCATTCAATTCACTGCAGGGATATCCGGCCTTCCTTCGAGTCAGAGCATCTCGGTGTCCATTCCACTTGAGGCCACAAACTCAGGGTCCCTCTCATATACCTGTAGCTGAGAGAAGCCTCCTCTTGAGGTGCTTGTGGAAAGTTGGTATTCCTCTTGAGTCGAAGCCAGGGACTAAGCTCTCATCTCGAGTTTATTTGGGGTCCACGGAGCCCTTTCGTGTTGCTCCAGTGACCTCAGGATCCCTCTAGACTTGAGACAGTGAACTTGGGTTTTCTCTGGAGTGCCATCAAGGAAATCAAGGCTCCTTTCACGTTTGATGTGGAACACGGAATTGCTCTGCACGCAGTGCAGGGGAATCGGGCCTCATGTCGCGGCGAGGGGGAAGTCTCATGCTTTTTCTCGAGTTGCGGCCGGAACCTGGGGTATATTCTCGAGTTACAACGGGGAGGGCCCTTCTCGTCACGTGTTTGTTCAGCGACGTCAGGACTCCTGCCTAGGTGCGAGGGACACCTCGGGATTCTCCTCCAGTCTTGGCATGGCAATTGGGACGCGTCTCCACGTGAGGAGGCAGACCCAGAGTCCCTTTCCACGTGCCACAGATATCCTGGGACTCCTATCCATTTTCAAGAGGCGTCAGGCATCGTCTCCTTTGTAAGCATTGATCTGCGCAGACCTCTCGATTTTTCAAAGGATGTGATGTCTCCGGTCGCAATGAGGCGGAGGACTACGTCTTTCTCTGTCGTCTCCACAGGGGATTCAGACATCCCTTCGTCTTGGGAAATGCAAGACGAGCCTGCATTCAATTCACTGCAGGGATATCCGGCCTTAATTCGAGTCAGAGCATCTCGGTGTCCATTCCAATTGAGGCCACAAACTCAGGGTCCCTCTCACATACCTGTAGCTGAGAGAAGCCTCCTCTTGAGGTGCTTGTGGAAAGTTGGTATTCCTCTTGAGTCGAAGCCAGGGACTAAGCTCTCATCTCGAGTAGATTTGTGGTCCACGGAGCCCTTTTGTGTTGCTCCAGTGACCTCAGGATCCCTCTAGACTTGAGACAGTGATGTTGGGTTTTCTCTTGAGTGCCATCAAGGAAATCAAGGCTCCTTTCACGTTTGATGTGGAACACGGAATTGCTCTGCACGCAGTGCAGGGGAATCGGGCCTCATCTCGCGGCGAGTTGGAAGTCTCATGGTTTTTCTCAAGTTGCGGCCGGAACCTGGGGTATATTCTCGAGTTACGACGGGGAGGGCCATTCCAGACACGTGTTTGTTCAGCGACGTCAGGACTCCTGCCTAGGTGCGAGGGACACCTCGGGATTCTCCTCGAGTCTTGGCATGGCAATTGGGACGCGTATCCACGTGAGGCGGGAGACCCAGGGTCCCTTTCCACGTGCCACAGGGATCCTGGGACTCCTATCCATTTTCAAGAGGAGTCAGGCATCGTCTCCTTTGGAAGCATTGATCTCCGCGGACCTCTCGAGTTTTCAAAGGATGTGAGGCCTCCGGTCGCGATGAGGCGGAGGACTAGGTCTTTCTCTGTGGTCTCCACAGGGGATTCAGACATCCCTTCGTCTTGGGAGATGCAAGACGAGCCTCCATTCAATTCACTGCAGGGATATCCGGCCTTACTTCGAGTCAGAGCATCTCGGTGTCCATTCCACTTGAGGCCACAAACTCAGGGTCCCTCTCACATAACTGTGGCTGAGAGAAGCCTCCTCTTGAGGTGCTTGTGGAAAGTTGGTATTCCTCTTGAGTCGAAGCCAGGGACTAAGCTCTCATCTTGAGTTGATTTGGGGTCCACGGAGCCCTTTCGTGTTTCTCCAGTGACCTCAGGATCCCTCTAGACTTGAGACAGTGATCTTGGGTTTTCTCTGGAGTGCCATCAAGGAAATCAAGGCTCCTTTCACGTTTGATGTGGAACACGAAATTGCTCTGCACGCAGTGCAGGGGAGTCGGGCCTCATCTCGCGGCGAGGGGGAAGTCTCATGGTTTTTCTCGAGTTGCGGCCGGAACCTGGGGTATATTCTCGAGTTAAGACGGGGAGGGCCCTTCCATACACGTGTTTGTTCAGCGATCTCAGGACTCCTGCCTAGGTGCGTGGGACACCTCGGGATTCTCCTCGAGTCTTGGCATGGCAATTGGGACGCGTCTCCACGTGAGGCGGGAGATCCAGGGTCCCTTTCATCGTGCCACAGGGATCCTGGGACTCCTATCCATTTTCAAGAGGAGTCAGGCATCGTCTCCTTTGGAAGCATTGATCTCCGCGTACCTCTCGAGTTTTCAAAGGATGTGAGGCCTCCGGTCGCGTTGAGGCGGAGGACTAGGTCTTTCTCTGTGGTCTCCACAGGGGAATCAGACATCCCTTTGTCTTGGGAGATGCAAGACGAGCCTGCATTCAATTCACTGCAGGGATATCCGGCCTTACTTCGAGTCAGAGCATCTCGGTGTCCATTGGACTTGAGGCCACAAACTAAGGGTCCCTCTCACATACATGTATCTGAGAGAAGCCTCCTCTTCAGGTGCTTGTGGAAAGTTGGTATTCCTCTTGATTCGAAGTCAGGGACTAAGCTCTCATCTCGAGTTGATTTGGGGTCCACGGAGCCCTTTCGTGTTGCTCCAGTGACCTCAGGATCCCTCTAGACTTGAGACAGTGATTTTGGGTTTTATCTGGAGTGCCATCAAGGAAATCAAGGCTCCTTTCACGTTTGATGTGGAACACGGAATTGCTCTGCATGCAGTGCAGGGGAATCGGGACTCAACTCGCGGCGAGGGGGAAATCTCATGGTTTTCCTCGAGTTGCGGCCGGAACCTGGGGTGTATTCTCGAGTTACGACGGGGAGGGCCCTTCCAGACACGTGTTTGTTCAGCGACGTCAGGAATCCTGCCTAGGTGCGAGGGACACCTCGGGATTCTCCTCGAGTCTTGGCATGGCAATTGGGACGCGTCTCCACGTGAGGCGGGAGACCCAGTGTCCCTTTCCACGTGCCACAGGGATCCTGGGACTCCTATCCATTTTCAAGAGGAGTCAGGCATCGTCTCCTTTGGAAGCATTGATCTCCGCGCACCTCTCGAGTTTTCAAAGGATGTGAGGCCTCCGCTCGCGATGAGGTGGAGAATTAGGTCTTTCTCTGTGGTCTCCACAGGGGATTCAGACATCCCTTCATCTTGGGAGATGCAAGACGAGCCTGCATTCAATTCACTGCAGGGATATCCGGCCTTACTTCGAGTCAGAGCATCTCGGTGTCCATTCCACTTGAGGCCACAAACTCAGGGTCCCTCTCACATACCTGTAGCTGAGAGAAGCCTCCTCTTGAGGTGCTTGTGGAAAGTTGGTAGTCCTCTTGAGTCGAAGCCAGGGACTAAGCTCTTATCTCGAGTTGATTTGTGGTCCACGGAGCCCTTTTGTGTTGATCCAGTGACCTCAGGTTCCCTCTAGACTTGAGACAGTGTTCTTGGGTTTTCTCTGGAGTGCCATCAAGGAAATCAAGGCTCCTTTCACATTTGATGTCGAACACGGAATTGCTCCGCACGCAGGGCAGGGGAATCGGGCCTCATCTCGCGGCGAGGGGGATGTCTCATGGTTTTTCTCGATTTGCGGCCGGAACCTGGAGTATATTCTCGAGTTACGACGGGGAGGGCCCTTCCAGACACGTGATAGGTGCGAGGGACAGCTTCGGATTCTCCTAAAGTCTTGGCATGGCAATTGGGACGCGTCTCCACGTGAGGCGGAAGACCCAGGGTCCCTTTCCACGTGCCACAGGCATCCTGGGACTCCTATCCATTTTCAAGAGGAGTCAGGCATCGTCTCCTTTGGAAGCATTGATCTCCGCAGACCTCTCGAGTTTTCAAAGGATGTGAGGCCTCCGGACGCGATGAGGCGGAGACCTAGGTCTTTCTTGTGGTCTCCACAGGGGATTCAGACATCCCTTCGTTTGGGAGATGCAAGACGAGCCTGCATTCAATTCACTGCAGGGATATCCGGCCTTACTTAAGTCAGAGCATCTCGGTGTCCATTCCACTTGAGGCCAAAAAATCAGGGTCCCTCTCACATACCTGTAGCTGAGAGAAACCTCCTCTTGAGGTGCTTGTGGAAACTTGGTATTCCTCTTGAGTCGAAGCCAGGGACTAAGCTCTCATCTCGAGTAGATTTGCGTTCCACCTAGCCCTTTGGTGTTGCTCCAGTGACCTCAGGATCCCTCTAGACTTGAGACAGTGATCTTGGGTTTTCTCTGGAGTGCCATCAAGGAAATCAAGGCTCCTTTGAAGTTTGATGTGGAACACGGAATTGCTCTGCACGCAGTGCAGGGGAATCGGGCCTCATCTCGCGGCAAGGGCGAAGTCTCATAGTTTTTCTCGAGTTGCGGCCGGAACCTAGGGTATATTCTCGAGTAACGACGGGGAGGGCCCATCGAGACACGTGTTTGTTCAGCGACGTCAGGACTCCTGCCTAGGTGCGAGGGACAACTCGGGATTCTCCTCGAGTCTTGGCATGGCAATTGGGACGCGTCTCCACGTGAGGTGGGAGACCCAGGGTCCCTTTCCACGTGCCACAGGGATCCTGGGACTCCTATCCATTTTCAAGAGGAGTCAGGCATCGTCTCCTTTGGAAGCATTGATCTCCACGGACCTCTCGAGTTTTCAAAGGATGTGAGGCCTCCGGTCGCGATGAGGCGGAGAACTAGGACTTTCTCTGTGGTCTCCACAGGGGATTCAGACATCCCTTCGTCTTGGGAGATGCAAGACGAGCCTGCATTCAATTCACTGCAGGGATATCCGGCCTTACTTCGAGTTAGAGCATCTCGGTGTCCATTCCACTTGAGGCCACAAACTCAGGGTCCCTCTGACATACATGTAGCTGAGAGAAGCCTCCTCTTGAGGTGCTTGTGAAAAGTTGATATTCCTCTTGAGTCGAAGCCAGGGTCTAAGCTCTCATCTCGAGTTGATTTGGGGTCCACGGAGCCCTTTCGTGTTGCTCCAGTGACCTCAGGATCCCCCTAGACTTGAGACAGTGATCTTGTGTTTTCTCTGGAGTGCCATCAAGGAAATCAAGGCTCCTTTCACGTTTGATGTGGAACACGGAATTGCTCTGCATGCAGTGCAAGGGAATCGGGCCTCATCTCGCGGCGAGGGGGAAATCTCATGGGTTTTCTCGAGTTGCAGCCGGAACCTCGGGTATATTCTCGAGTTACGACGGGGAGGGCCCTTCCAGACACGTGTTTGTTCAGCGACGTCTGGACTCCTGCCTAGGTGCGAGGGACAACTCTTGATTCTCCTCGAGTCTTGGCATGGCAATTGGGACGCGTCTCCACGTGAGGCGGGAGACCCAGGGTCCCTTTCCACGTGCCACAGGGATCCTGGGACTCATATCCATTTTCAAGAGGAGTCAGCCATCGTCTGCTTTGGAAGCATTGATCTCCGCGGACCTCTCGAGTTTTCAAAGGATGTGAGGCCTCCGGTCGCGTTGAGGCGGAGGACTAGGTCTTTCTCTGTGGTCTCCACAGGGGAATCAGACAACCCTTCGTCTTGGGAGATGCAAGACGAGCCTGCATTCAATTCACTGCAGGGATATCCGGCCTTCCTTCGAGTCAGAGCATCTCGGTGTCCATTCCACTTGAGGCCACAAACTCAGGGTCCCTCTCATATACCTGTAGCTGAGAGAAGCCTCCTCTTGAGGTGCTTGTGGAAAGTTGGTATTCCTCTTGAGTCGAAGCCAGGGACTAAGCTCTCATCTCGAGTTTATTTGGGGTCCACGGAGCCCTTTCGTGTTGCTCCAGTGACCTCAGGATCCCTCTAGACTTGAGACAGTGAACTTGGGTTTTCTCTGGAGTGCCATCAAGGAAATCAAGGCTCCTTTCACGTTTGATGTGGAACACGGAATTGCTCTGCACGCAGTGCAGGGGAATCGGGCCTCATGTCGCGGCGAGGGGGAAGTCTCATGCTTTTTCTCGAGTTGCGGCCGGAACCTGGGGTATATTCTCGAGTTACAACGGGGAGGGCCCTTCTAGTCACGTATTTGTTCAGCGACGTCAGGACTCCTGCCTAGGTGCGAGGGACACCTCGGGATTCTCCTCCAGTCTTGGCATGGCAATTGGGACGCGTCTCAACGTGAGGAGGCAGACCCAGAGTCCCTTTCCACGTGCCACAGATATCCTGGGACTCCTATCCATTTTCAAGAGGCGTCAGGCATCGTCTCCTTTGTAAGCATTGATCTGCGCAGACCTCTCGATTTTTCAAAGGATGTGATGTCTCCGGTCGCAATGAGGCGGAGGACTACGTCTTTCTCTGTCGTCTCCACAGGGGATTCAGACATTCCTTCGTCTTGGGAAATGCAAGACGAGCCTGCATTCAATTCACTGCAGGGATATCCGGCCTTAATTCGAGTCAGAGCATCTCGGTGTCCATTCCAATTGAGGCCACAAACTCAGGGTCCCTCTCACATACCTGTAGCTGAGAGAAGCCTCCTCTTGAGGTGCTTGTGGAAAGTTGGTATTCCTCTTGAGTCGAAGCCAGGGACTAAGCTCTCATCTCGAGTAGATTTGTGGTCCACGGAGCCCTTTTGTGTTGCTCCAGTGACCTCAGGATCCCTCTAGACTTGAGACAGTGATGTTGGGTTTTCTCTTGAGTGCCATCAAGGAAATCAAGGCTCCTTTCACGTTTGATGTGGAACACGGAATTGCTCTGCACGCAGTGCAGGGGAATCGGGCCTCATCTCGCGGCGAGTTGGAAGTCTCATGGTTTTTCTCAAGTTGCGGCCGGAACCTGGGGTATATTCTCGAGTTACGACGGGGAGGGCCATTCCAGACACGTGTTTGTTCAGCGACGTCAGGACTCCTGCCTAGGTGCGAGGGACACCTCGGGATTCTCCTCGAGTCTTGGCATGGCAATTGGGACGCGTATCCACGTGAGGCGGGAGACCCAGGGTCCCTTTCCACGTGCCACAGGGATCCTGGGACTCCTATCCATTTTCAAGAGGAGTCAGGCATCGTCTCCTTTGGAAGCATTGATCTCCGCGGACCTCTCGAGTTTTCAAAGGATGTGAGGCCTCCGGTCGCGATGAGGCGGAGGACTAGGTCTTTCTCTGTGGTCTCCACAGGGGATTCAGACATCCCTTCGTCTTGGGAGATGCAAGACGAGCCTCCATTCAATTCACTGCAGGGATATCCGGCCTTACTTCGAGTCAGAGCATCTCGGTGTCCATTCCACTTGAGGCCACAAACTCAGGGTCCCTCTCACATAACTGTGGCTGAGAGAAGCCTCCTCTTGAGGTGCTTGTGGAAAGTTGGTATTCCTCTTGAGTCGAAGCCAGGGACTAAGCTCTCATCTTGAGTTGATTTGGGGTCCACGGAGCCCTTTCGTGTTTCTCCAGTGACCTCAGGATCCCTCTAGACTTGAGACAGTGATCTTGGGTTTTCTCTGGAGTGCCATCAAGGAAATCAAGGCTCCTTTCACGTTTGATGTGGAACACGAAATTGCTCTGCACGCAGTGCAGGGGAATCGGGCCTCATCTCGCGGCGAGGGGGAAGTCTCATGGTTTTTCTCGAGTTGCGGCCGGAACCTGGGGTATATTCTCGAGTTAAGACGGGGAGGGCCCTTCCATACACGTGTTTGTTCAGCGATCTCAGGACTCCTGCCTAGGTGCGTGGGACACCTCGGGATTCTCCTCGAGTCTTGGCATGGCAATTGGGACGCGTCTCCACGTGAGGCGGGAGATCCAGGGTCCCTTTCATCGTGCCACAGGGATCCTGGGACTCCTATCCATTTTCAAGAGGAGTCAGGCATCGTCTCCTTTGGAAGCATTGATCTCCGCGTACCTCTCGAGTTTTCAAAGGATGTGAGGCCTCCGGTCGCGTTGAGGCGGAGGACTAGGTCTTTCTCTGTGGTCTCCACAGGGGAATCAGACATCCCTTTGTCTTGGGAGATGCAAGACGAGCCTGCATTCAATTCACTGCAGGGATATCCGGCCTTACTTCGAGTCAGAGCATCTCGGTGTCCATTGGACTTGAGGCCACAAACTAAAGGTCCCTCTCACATACATGTATCTGAGAGAAGCCTCCTCTTCAGGTGCTTGTGGAAAGTTGGTATTCCTCTTGATTCGAAGTCAGGGACTAAGCTCTCATCTCGAGTTGATTTGGGGTCCACGGAGCCCTTTCGTGTTGCTCCAGTGACCTCAGGATCCCTCTAGACTTGAGACAGTGATTTTGGGTTTTATCTGGAGTGCCATCAAGGAAATCAAGGCTCCTTTCACGTTTGATGTGGAACACGGAATTGCTCTGCATGCAGTGCAGGGGAATCGGGACTCAACTCGCGGCGAGGGGGAAATCTCATGGTTTTCCTCGAGTTGCGGCCGGAACCTGGGGTATATTCTCGAGTTACGACGGGGAGGGCCCTTCCAGACACGTGTTTGTTCAGCGACGTCAGGAATCCTGCCTAGGTGCGAGGGACACCTCGGGATTCTCCTCGAGTCTTGGCATGGCAATTGGGACGCGTCTCCACGTGAGGCGGGAGACCCAGTGTCCCTTTCCACGTGCCACAGGGATCCTGGGACTCCTATCCATTTTCAAGAGGAGTCAGGCATCGTCTCCTTTGGAAGCATTGATCTCCGCGCACCTCTCGAGTTTTCAAAGGATGTGAGGCCTCCGCTCGCGATGAGGTGGAGAATTAGGTCTTTCTCTGTGGTCTCCACAGGGGATTCAGACATCCCTTCATCTTGGGAGATGCAAGACGAGCCTGCATTCAATTCACTGCAGGGATATCCGGCCTTACTTCGAGTCAGAGCATCTCGGTGTCCATTCCACTTGAGGCCACAAACTCAGGGTCCCTCTCACATACCTGTAGCTGAGAGAAGCCTCATCTTGAGGTGCTTGTGGAAAGTTGGTAGTCCTCTTGAGTCGAAGCCAGGGACTAAGCTCTTATCTCGAGTTGATTTGTGGTCCACGGAGCCCTTTTGTGTTGATCCAGTGACCTCAGGTTCCCTCTAGACTTGAGACAGTGTTCTTGGGTTTTCTCTGGAGTGCCATCAAGGAAATCAAGGCTCCTTTCACATTTGATGTCGAACACGGAATTGCTCCGCACGCAGGGCAGGGGAATCGGGCCTCATCTCGCGGCGAGGGGGATGTCTCATGGTTTTTCTCGATTTGCGGCCGGAACCTGGAGTATATTCTCGAGTTACGACGGGGAGGGCCCTTCCAGACACGTGATAGGTGCGAGGGACAGCTTCGGATTCTCCTAAAGTCTTGGCATGGCAATTGGGACGCGTCTCCACGTGAGGCGGAAGACCCAGGGTCCCTTTCCACGTGCCACAGGCATCCTGGGACTCCTATCCATTTTCAAGAGGAGTCAGGCATCGTCTCCTTTGGAAGCATTGATCTCCGCAGACCTCTCGAGTTTTCAAAGGATGTGAGGCCTCCGGACGCGATGAGGCGGAGACCTAGGTCTTTCTTGTGGTCTCCACAGGGGATTCAGACATCCCTTCGTTTGGGAGATGCAAGACGAGCCTGCATTCAATTCACTGCAGGGATATCCGGCCTTACTTAAGTCAGAGCATCTCGGTGTCCATTCCACTTGAGGCCAAAAAATCAGGGTCCCTCTCACATACCTGTAGCTGAGAGAAACCTCCTCTTGAGGTGCTTGTGGAAACTTGGTATTCCTCTTGAGTCGAAGCCAGGGACTAAGCTCTCATCTCGAGTAGATTTGCGTTCCACCTAGCCCTTTGGTGTTGCTCCAGTGACCTCAGGATCCCTCTAGACTTGAGACAGTGATCTTGGGTTTTCTCTGGAGTGCCATCAAGGAAATCAAGGCTCCTTTGAAGTTTGATGTGGAACACGGAATTGCTCTGCACGCAGTGCAGGGGAATCGGGCCTCATCTCGCGGCAAGGGCGAAGTCTCATAGTTTTTCTCGAGTTGCGGCCGGAACCTAGGGTATATTCTCGAGTAACGACGGGGAGGGCCCATCGAGACACGTGTTTGTTCAGCGACGTCAGGACTCCTGCCTAGGTGCGAGGGACAACTCGGGATTCTCCTCGAGTCTTGGCATGGCAATTGGGACGCGTCTCCACGTGAGGTGGGAGACCCAGGGTCCCTTTCCACGTGCCACAGGGATCCTGGGACTCCTATCCATTTTCAAGAGGAGTCAGGCATCGTCTCCTTTGGAAGCATTGATCTCCACGGACCTCTCGAGTTTTCAAACGATGTGAGGCCTCCGGTCGCGTTGAGGCGGAGTACTAGGTCTTTCTCTGTGTTCTGCACAGGGGATTCCGACATCCCTTCGTCTTGGGAGATGCAAGACGAGCCTGCATTCAATTCACTGCAGGGATATCCGGCCGTACTTCGAGTCAGAGCATCTCGGTGTCCATTCCATTTGAGGCCACAAACTCAGGGGCCCTCTCACATACCTGTAGCTGAGAGAAGCCTCCTCTTGAGGTGCTTGTGGAAAGTTGGTATTCCTCTTGAGTCAAAGCCAGGGACTAAGCTCTCATCT
Organism: Dama dama; assembly: GCF_033118175.1. Classification (NCBI taxonomy): domain Eukaryota; kingdom Metazoa; phylum Chordata; class Mammalia; order Artiodactyla; family Cervidae; genus Dama; species Dama dama. The sequence goes on along the minus strand of NC_083699.1, from coordinate 95,753,460 downwards.
CGAGTTGATTTGGGGTCCACGGAGCCCTTTCATGTTGCTACAGTGACCTCAGGATCCCTCTAGACTTGAGACAGTGATCTTGGGTTTTCTCTGGAGTGCCATCAAGGAAATCAAGACTCCTTTCACGTTTGATGTGGAACACGGAATTGGTCTGCACGCAGTGCAGGGGAATCGGGCCTCATCTTGCGTCGAGGGGGAAGTCTCATGGTTTTTCTCGAGTGGCGGCCGGAACCTGGGGTATATTCTCGAGTTACGACGGGGAGGGCCCTTCCAGACACGTGTTTGTCCAGCGACCTCAGGAATCCTGCCTAGGTGCGAGGGGCACCTCGGGATTCTCCTCGAGTCTTGGCATGCAATTGGGACGCATCTCCACGTGAGGGGGGAGACCCAGGGTCCCTTTCCACGTGCCACAGGGATCCTGGGACTCCTATCAATTTTCAAGAGGAGTCAGGCATAGTCTCCTTTGGAAGCATTGATCTCCACAGACCTCTCGAGCTTTTAAAGGATGTGAGGCCTACGGTCGCGATGAGGCGGAGGACTAGGTCTTTCTCTGTGGTCTCCACAGGGGATTCCGACATCCCTTCGTCTTGGGAGATGCCAAACGAGCCTACATTCAATTCACTGCAGGGATATCCGACCTTACTTCGAGTCAGAGCATATCGGTGTCCATTGCACTTGAGACCACAAATTCAGGGTCCCTCTCACATACATGTAGCTGAGAGAAGCCTCCTCTTGAGGTGCTTGTGGAAAGTTGGTATTCCTCTTGAGTCGAAGCCAGGGACTAAGCTCTCATCTCGAGTTGATTTGGTGTCCACGGAGCCCTTTCGTGTTGCTCCAGTGACCTCAGGATCCCTCTAGACTAGAGACAGTGATCTTGGGTTTTCTCTGGAGTGCCATCAAGGAAATCAAGGCTCCTTTCACGTTTGATGTGGAACACGGAATTGCTCTGCACACAGTGCAGGGGAATCGGGCCTCATCTCGCGGCGAGGGGGAAGTCTCATGGTTTTTCTCGAGTTGCGGCCAGAACCTGGGGTATATTCTCGAGTTACGACAGGGAGGGCCCTTCCTGACACGTGTTTGTTCAGCGACGTCAGGACTCCTGCCTAGGTGCGAGGGACACCTAGGTATTCTCCTCGAGTCTTGGCATGGCAATTGGGACGCGTCTCCACGTGAGGCGGGAGACACAGTGTCCCTTTCCACGTGCCACAGGGATCCTGGGACTCCTATCCATTTTCAAGAGGAGTCAGGCATCGTCTCCTTTGGAAGCATTGATCTCCGCGCACCTCTCGAGTTTTCAAAGGATGTGAGGCCTCCGGTCGCGATGAGCCGGAGGACTAGGTCTTTCTCTGTGGTCTCCACTCGGGATTCAGACATCCCTTCGTCTTGGGAGATGCAAGACGAGCCTGCATTCAATTCACTGCAGGGATATCCGGCCTTACTTCGAGTCAGAGCATCTCGGTGTCCATTCCACTTGAGGCCACAAACTCAGGGTCCCTCTCACATACCTGTAGCTGAGAGAAGCTTCCTCTTGAGGTGCTTGGGGAAAGTTGGTATTCCTCTTGAGTCGAAGCCAGGGACTAAGCTCTCATCTCGAGTTGATTTGGGGTCCATGGATCCCTTTCGTGTTGCTCCAATGACCTCAGGATCCCTCTAGACTTGAGACAGTGATCTTGGGTTTTCTCTGGAGTGCCATCAAGGAAATCAAGGCTCCTTTCACGTTTGATGTGGAACACGGAATTGCTCTGCACACAGTGCAGGGGAATCGGGCCTCATCTCGCGGCGAGGGGGAAGTCTCATGGTTTTTCTCGAGTTGCGGCCGGAACCTGTGGTATATTGTCGAGTTACGACGGGGAGGGCCCTTCCAGACACGTGTTTGTTCAGCGACGTCAGGACACCTACCTAGATGCGAGGGACACCTCGGTATTCTCCTCGAGTCTTGGCATGGCAATTGGGACGCGTCTCCACGTGAGGCGGGAGACCCAGGGTCCCTTTCGACGTGCCACAGGGATCCTGGGACTCCTATCCATTTTCAAGAGGAGTCAGGCATCGTCTCCTTTGGAAGCATTGATCTCCGTAGACCTCTCGAGTTTTCAAAGGATGTGAGGCCTACGGTCTCGATGAGGCGGAGGACTAGGTCTTTCTCTGTGGTCTACACAGGGGATTCAGACATCCCTTCGTCTTGGGAAATGCAAACGAGCCTGCATTCATTTCACTGCAGGGATATCCGGCATTACTTCGAGTCAGAGCATCTCGGTGTCCATTCCACTTGAGGCCACCAACTCAGGGTCCCTCTCACATACCTGTAGCTGAGAGAAGCCTCCTCTTGAGGTGCTTGTGGAAAGTTGGTATTCCTCTTGAGTCGAAGCCAGGGACTAAGCTCTCATCTCGAGTTGATTTGGGGTCCACGGAGCCCTTTCGTGTTGCTCCAGTGACCTCAGGATCCCTCTAGACTTGAGACAGTGATCTTGGGTTTTCTCTGGAGTGCAATCAAGGAAATCAAGGCTCCTTTCACGTTTGATCTGGAACACGGAATTGCTCTGTATGCAGTGCAGGGGAATCGGGCCTCATCTCACGGCGAGGGGGAAGTCTCATGGTTTTTCTCGAGTTGCGCCGGAACCTGGGGTATATTCTCGAGTTACGATGGGGAGGGCCCTTCCAGACACGTGTTTGTTCAGCGACGTCAGGAGTCCTGCCTAGGTGCGAGGGACACCTCGGGATTCTCCTCGAGTCTTGGCATGGCAATGGGGACGCGTCTCCACGTGAGGCGGGAGACCCAGGGTCCCTTTCCACGTGCCACAGGGATCCTGGGACTCCTATCCATTTTCAAGAGGAGTCAGGCATCGTCTCCTTTGGAAGCATTGATCTACGCGGACGTCTCGAATTTTCAAAGGATATGAGGCCTCCGGTCGCGATGAGGCGGAAATTTAGGTCTTTCTCTGTGGTCTGCAAAGGGGATTCAGACATCCCTTCGTCTTGGGAGATGCAAGACGAGCCTGCATTCAATTCACTGTAGGGATATCCGGCCTTACTTCGAGTCAGAGCATCTCGGTGTCCATTCCACTTGAGGCCACAAACTCAGGGTCCCTCTGACATACCTGTAGCTGAGAGAAGCCTCCTCTTGAGGTGCTTGTGGAAAGTTGGTATTCCTCTTGAGTCGAAGCCAGGGACTAAGCTCTCATCTCGAGTTGATTTGGCGTCCACGAAGCCCTTTCATGTTGCTCCGGTGACTTCAGGATCCCTCTAGACTTGAGACAGTGATCTTGGGTTTTCTCTGGAGTGCCATCAAGGAAATAAAGGCTCCTTTCAAGTTTGATGTGGAATACGGAATTGCTCGGGATGCAGGGCAGGGGAATCGGACTCATCTCGCGGCGAGGGGGAAGTCTCATGGTTTTTCTCGAGTTGCGGCCGGAACCTGGGGTATATTCTCGAGTTACGACGGGGAGGGCCCTTCCAGACACGTGTTTGTTCAGCGACGTCAGGACTCCTGCCTAGGTGCGAGGGACACCTCGGGATTCTCCTCGAGTCTTGGCATGGCAATTGGGACGCGTCTCCACATGAGGCGGGAGACCCAGGGTCCCTTTCCACGTGCCACAGGGATCCTGGGACTCCTATCCATTTTCAAGAGGAGTCAGGCATTGTCTCCTTTGGAAGCATTGATCTCCGAGGACCTCTCGAGTTTTCAAAGGATGTGAGGCCTCCGGTCGCGATGAGGCGGAGAACTAGGTCTTTATCTGTGGTTTCCACAGGGGCTTCAGACATCCCTTCGTCTTGGGAGATGCAAGACGAGCCTGCATTCAATTCAATGCAGGGATATCCGGCCTAACTTCGAGTCAGAGCATCTGGGTGTCCATTCCACTTGAGGCCACAAACTCAGGGTCCCTCTCACATACCTGTAGCTGAGAGAAGCCTCATCTTGAGGTGCTTGTCGAAACTTGGTATTCCTCTTGAGTCGAAGCCAGGGACTAAGCTCTCATCTCGAGTTGATTTGGGGTCCACGGAGCCCTTTCGTGTTGCTCCAGTGACCTCAGGATCCTTCTAGACTTGAGACAGTGTTCTTGGGTTTTCTCTGGAGTGCCATCAAGGAAATCAAGGCTCCTTTCACGTTTGATGTGGAACACGGAATTGCTCTGCACGCAGTGCAGGGGAATTGGGCCTCATCTCCCGTCGAGGGGGAAGTCTCATGGTTTTTCGCGAGTGGCGGCTGGAACCTGGGGTATATTCTCGAGTTACGACGGGGAGGGCCCTTCCAGACACGTGTTTGGTCAGCGACGTCAGGACTCCTGCCTAGGTGCGAGGGACACCTCGGGATTCTCCTCGAGTCTTGGCATGGCAATTGGGACGCGTCTCCACGTGAGGGGGGAGACCCAGGGTCCCTTTCGACGTGCCACAGGCATCCTGGGACTCCTATCCATTTTCAACAGGAGTCAGGCATCGTCTCCTTTGGAAGCATTGATCTCCGCGGACCTCTTGAGTTTTCAAAGGATGTGAGGCCTCCCCTCGCGATGAGGCGGAAATTTAGGTCTTTCTCTGTGGGCTGCAAAGGGGATTCAGACATCCCTTCGTCTTGGGAGATGCAAGACGAGCCTGCATTCAATTCACTGTAGGGATATCCGGCCTTACTTTGAGTCAGAGCATCTCGGTGTCCATTCCACTTGAGGCCACAAACTCAGGGTCCCTCTGACATACCTGTAGCTGAGAGAAGCCTCCTCTTGAGGTGCTTGTGGAAAGTTGGTATTCCTCTTGAGTCGAAGCCAGGGACTAAGCTCTCATCTCGAGTTGATTTGGCGTCCACGGAGCCCTTTCATGTTGCTCCGGTGACCTCAGGATCCCTCTAGACTTGAGACAGTGATCTTGGGTTTTCTCTGGAGTGCCATCAAGGAAATAAAGGCTCCTTTCAAGTTTGATGTGGAATACGGAATTGCTCGGGATGCAGGGCAGGGGAATCGGACCTCATCTCGCGGCGAGGGGGAAGTCTCATGGTTTTTCTCGAGTTGCGGCCGGAACCTGGGGTATATTCTCGAGTTACGACGGGGAGGGCCCTTCCAGACACGTGTTTGTTCTGCGACGTCAGGACTCCTGCCTAGGTGCGAGGGACACCTCGGGATTCTCCTCGAGTCTTGGCATGGCAATTGGGATGCGTCTCCACATGAGGCGGGAGACCCAGGGTCCCTTTCCACGTGCCACAGGGATCCTGGGACTCCTATCCATTTTCAAGAGGAGTCAGGCATTGTCTCCTTTGGAAGCATTGATCTCCGAGGACCTCTCGAGTTTTCAAAGGATGTGAGGCCTCCGGTCGCGATGAGGCGTAGGACTAGGTCTTTATCTGTGGTTTCCACAGGGGCTTCAGACAGCCCTTCGTCTTGGGAGATGCAAGACGAGCCTGCATTCAGTTCAATGCAGGGATATCCGGCCTAACTTCGAGTCAGAGCATCTGGGTGTCCATTCCACTTGAGGCCACAAACTCAGGGTCCCTCTCACATACCAGTAGCTGAGAGAAGCCTCATCTTGAGGTGCTTGTCGAAATTTGGTATTCCTCTTGAGTCGAAGCCAGGGACTAAGCTCTCATCTTGAGTTGATTTGGGGTCCACGGAGCCCTTTCGTGTTGCTCCAGTGACCTCAGGATCCTTCTAGACTTGAGACAGTGGTCTTGGGTTTTCACTGGAGTGCCATCAAGGAAATCAAGGCTCCTTTCACGTTTGATGTGGAACACGGAATTGCTCTGCACGCAGTGCAGGGGAATTGGGCCTCATCTCCCGTCGAGGGGGAAGTCTCATGGTTTTTCGCGAGTGGCGGCCGGAACCTGGGGTATATTCTCGAGTTACGACGGGGAGGGCCCTTCCAGACACGTGTTTGGTCAGCGACCTCAGGACTCCTGCCTAGGTGCGAGGGACACCTCGGGATTCTCCTCGAGTCTTGGCATGGCAATTGGGACGCGTCTCCACGTGAGGGGGGAGACCCAGGGTCCCTTTCCACGTGCCACAGGCATCCTGGGACTCCTATCCATTATCAAGAGGAGTCAGGCATCGTCTCCTTTGGAAGCATTGATCTCCGCGGACCTCTCGAGTTTTCAAAGGATGTGAGGCCTCGGTCGCGATGAGCTGGAGAACTAGGTCTTTCTCTGTGGTCTCCACTCGGGATTCAGACATCCCTTCGTCTTGGGAGATGCAAGACAAGCCTGCATTCAATTCACTGCAGGGATATCCGGCCTTACTTAAGTCAGAGCATCTCGGTGTCCATGCCACTTGATGCCACAAAATCAGGGTCTCTCTGACATACCTGTAGCTGAGAGAAGCCTCCTCTTGAGGGGCTTGTGGAAAGTTCGTATTCCTCTTGAGTTGAAGTCAGGGACTAAGCTCTCATCTCGAGTTGATTTGGGGACCACGGAAACCTTTCGTGTTGCTCCAGTGACCTCAGGATCCCTCTAGACTTGAGACAGTGATCTTGGGTTTTCTCTGGAGTGCCATCAAGAAAATCAAGGCTCCTTTCACGTTTGATGTGGAACACGGAATTGCTCTGCACGTAGTGCAGGGGAATTGGGCCTCATCTCGCGGCGAGGGGGAAGTCTCATGGTTTTTCTCGAATGGCGGCCGGAACCTGGGGTATATTCTCGAGTTACGACGGGGAGGGCCCTTCCAGACACGTGTTTGTTCAGCGACCTCAGGACTCCTGCCTAGGTGCGAGGGACACCTCGGGATTCTCCTCGAGTCTTGGCATGGCAATTGGGACGCGTCTCCCCGTGAGGCTGGATACCCAGGGTCCCTTTCCATGTACCACAGGGATACTGGGACTCCTATCCATTTTCAAGAGGAGTCAGGCATCGTCTCCTTTGGAAGCATTGATCTCCGCAGACCTCTCGAGTTTTTATAGGATGTGAGGCCTGCGGTCGCGATGAGGCGGAGGATTGGACATTCTCTGTGGTCCCCAGAGTGGATTCAGACATCCCTTCGTCTTGGGAGATGCAAGACGAGCCTGCATTCAATTCACTGCAGGGATATCTGGCCTTACATCGAGTCAGAGCATCTCGGTGTCCATTCCACTTGAGGCCACAAACTCGGGGTCCCTCTCACATACATGTAGCTGAGAGAAGCCTCCTCTTGAGGTGCTTGTGGAAAGTTGGTATTCCTCTTGAGTCGAAGCCAGGGACTAAGCTCTCATCTCGAGTTGATTTCGGGTCCACGGAGCCCTTTCGTGTTGCTCCAGTGACCTCAGGATCCCTCTAGACTTGAGACAGTGATCTTGGGTTTTCTCTGGAGTGCCATCAAGGAAATCAAGGCTCCTTTCACGTTTGATGTGGAACACGGAATTGCTCTGCATGCAGTGCAGGGGAATCGGGCCTCAACTCGCGGCGAGGGGGAATTCTCATGGTTTTTCTCGAGTTGCGGCCGGAACCTGGGGTATATTCTCGAGTTACGACGGGGAGGGCCCTTCCAGACACGTGTTTGTACAGCGACGTCAGGACTCCTGCCTAGGTGCGAGGGACACCTCGGTATTCTCCTCGAGTCTTGGCATGGCAATTGGGACGCGTCTCCACGTTAGGCGGGAGACCCAGGGTCCCTTTCGACGTGCCACAGGGATCCTGGGACTCCTATCCATTTTCAAGAGGAGTCAGGCATCGTCTCCTTTGGAAGCATTGATCTCCGTGGACCTCTCGAGTTTTCAAAGGATGTGAGGCCTCCGGTCACGATGTGGCGGAGAACTAGGTCTTTCTCTGTGGTGTCCACAGGGGGATTCAGACATCCCATCGTCTTGGGAGATGCAAGACGAGCCTGCATTCAATTCACTGCAGGGATATCCGGCCTTACTTCGAGTCAGAGCATCTCGGTGTCCATTCCACTTGAGGCCACAAACTAAGGTTCCCTCTCACATACCTGTAGCTGAGAGAAGCGTCCTCTTGAGGTGCTTGTGGAAACTTGGTATTCCTCTTGAGTCGAAGCCAGGGACTAAGCTCTCATCTCGAGTTGATTTGGGGTCCACGGAGCCCTTTCGTGTTGCTCCAGTGACCTCAGGATCCCTCTAGACTTGAGACAGTGATCTTGGGTTTTCTCTGGAGGGCCATCAAGGAAATCAAGGCTCCTTTCACGTTTGATGTGGAACGCGGAATTGCTCTGCACGCAGTGCTGGTGAATCGGGCCTCATCTCGCAGCGAGGGGGAAGTCTCATGGTTTTTCTCGAGTTGCGGCCGGAACCTGGGGTATATTCTCGAGTTACGACGGGGAGGGCCTGTCCAGACACGGGTTTGTTCAGCGACGTGAGGACTCCTGCCTAGGTGCGAGGGACACATCGGGATTCTCCTCGAGTCTTGGCATGGCAATTAGGACGCTTCTCCACGTGAGGTGGGAGAACCAGGGTCCCTTTCCACGTGCCACAGGGATTCTGGGACTCCTATCCATTTTCAAGAGGCGTCAGGCATCGTCTCCTTCGGAAGTATTGATCTCCGCAGACCTCTCGAGTTTTCAAAGGATGTGATGCCTCCCGTCTCGATGAGGTGGAGGACTAGGTCTTTCTCTGTGGTCTCCACAGGGGATTCAGACAACCCTTCGTCTTGGGAGATGCAAGACGAGCCTGTATTCAAATCACTGCAGTGATATCTGGCCTTACTTCGAGTTAGGGCATCTCGGTGTCCATTCCACTTGAGGCGACAAACTCAGGGTCCCTCTCACATACCATTAGGTGAGAGTAGCCTCCTCTTGACGTGCTTGTGGAAAGTTGGTATTCCTCTCGATTTGAAGCCAGGGACTAAGCTCTCATCTCGAGTTGATTTGGGGTCCACGGAGCCCTTTCGTGTTGCTCCAGTGACCTCAGGATCCCTCTAGACTTGAGACAGTGATCTTGGGTTTTCTCTGGAGTGCCATTAAGGAAATCAAGGCTCCTTTCATTTTTGATGTGGAATACGGAATTGCTCTGCACGCAGGGCAGGGGAATCGGGCCTCATCTCGCGGCGATGGGGAAGTCTCATGGTTTTTCTCGAGTTGCGGCCGGAACCTGGGTTATATTCTCGAGTTACGACGGGGAGGGCCCTTCCAGACACGTGTTTGTTCAGCGACTTCAGGACTCCTGCCTAGGTGCGAGGGACACCTCAGGATTCTCCTCGAGTCTTGGCATGGCAATTGGGACGCGTCTCCACGTGAGGCGGGAGACCCAGGGTCCCTTTCCACGTGCCACAGGGATCCTGGGACTCCTATCCATTTTCAAGAGGAGTCAGGCATCGTCTCCTTTGGAAGCATTGATCTCCGCATACCTCTCGAATTTTCAAAGGATGTGAGGCCTCCGGTCGCGATGAGGCAGAGGACTAGGTCTTTCTCTGTCGTCTCCACAGGGGATTCAGACATCCCTTCATCTTGGGAGATGCAAGACGAGCCTGCATTCAATTCGCTGCAGGGATATCCGGCCTTACTTCGAGTCAGAGCATCTCGGTGTCCATTCCACTTGAGGCCACAGACTCAGGGTCCCTCTCACATACCTGTAGCTGAGTGAAGCCTCCTCTTGAGGTGCTTGTGAAAAGTTGCTATTCCTCTTGAGTCGAAGCCAGGGACTAAGCTCTCTTCTCGAATTGATTTGGGGTCCACGGAGCCCTTTCGTGTTGCTCCAGTGACCTCAGGATCCCTCTAGACTTGAGACACTGATCTTGGGTTTTCTCTGGAGTGCCATCAAGGAAATCACGGCTCCTTTCACGTTTAATGTGGAACACGGAATTGCTCTGCACCCAGTGCAGGGGAATCGGGTCTCATCTCGCGGCGAGCGGGAAGTTTCTTGGTTTTTCTCGAGTTGCGGCCGGAACCTGGGGTATATTCTCGAGGTACGACGGGGAGGGCCCTTCCAGACACGTGTTTGTTCAGCGACGTCAGGACTCCTGCCTAGGTGCGAGGGACACCTCGGGATTCTCCTCGAGTCTTAGCATGGCAATTGGGACGCGTCTCCATGTGAGGCGGGAGACCCAGAGTCCCTTTCCACGTGCCACAGGGATCCTGGGAATCCTATCCATTTTCAGGAGGAGTCAGGCATCGTCTCCTTTGTAAGCATTGATCTCCTCAGACCTCTCGAGTTTTCAAAGGATGTGAGGTCTCCGGTCTCAATGAAGCGGAAAACTAGGTCTTTCTCTGTGGTCTCCACAGGGGATTCAGACATCCCTTCTTCTTGGGAGATGCAAGACGAGCCTGCTTTCAATTCACTGCAGGGATATCTGGCCTTACCTAGAGTCAGAGCATCTCGGTGTCCATTCGACTTGAGGCCACAAACTCAGGGTCCCTCTCACATACCTGTAGCTGAGAGAAGCCTCCTTTTGAGGTGCTTGTGGAAAGTTGCTATTCCTCTTGAGTCAAAGCCAGGGACTAAGCTCTCATCTCGAGTAGATTTGGGGTCCACGGAGCCCTTTCGTGTTGCTCCAGTGACCTCAGGATCCCTCTAGACTTGAGACAGTGATGTTGGGTTTTCTCTGGAGTGCCATCAAGGAAATCAAGGCTCCTTTCACGTTTGATGTGGAACACGGAATTGCTCTGCACGCAGTGCAGGGGAATCGGGCCTCATCTCGCTGCGAGTGGGAAGTCTCATGGTTTTTCTCGAGTTGCGGCCGGAACCTGGGGTATATTCTCGAGTTACGACGGGGAGGGCCCTACCAGACACGTGTTTGTTCAGCGACGTCAGGACTCCTGCCTAGGTGCGAGGGACACCTCGGGATTCTCCTCGAGTCTTGGCATGGCAATTGGGACGCGTCTCCACGTGAGGCGGCAGACCCAGGGGCCCTTTCCACGTGCCACAGGGATCCTGGGACTCCTATCCATTTGCAAGAAGAGCCAGGCATCATCTCCTTTGGAAGCATTGATCTCCGCAGACCTCTCGAGTTTTCAAAGGATGTGAGGCCGCCGGTCCCGATGAGGCGGAGGCCTAGGTCTTTCTCTGTCGTCTCCACAGGGGATTCAGACAACCCTTCGTCTTGGGAGATGCAAGACAAGCCTGCATTCAATTTACTGCAGGGATATACGGCCTTACTTTGAGTCAGAGCATCTCGGTGTCCATTCCCTTGAGGCCAGATACTCAGGGTCCCTGTCACATACCTGTAGCTGAGAGAAGACTCCTCTTGAGGTGCTTGTAAAAAGTTGGTATTCCTCTTGAGTCGAAGCCAGGGACTAAGCTCTCATCTCGAGTTTATTTGGGGTCCACGGAGCCCTTTCGTGTTGCTCCAGTGACCTCAGGATCCCTCTAGACTTGAGACAGTGATCTTGGGTTTTCTCTGGAGTGCCATCAAGGAAATCACGGCTCCTTTCACGTTTATTGTGGAACACGGAATAGCTCTGCACGCAGTGCAGGGGAATCGGGCCTCATCTCGCGGCGAGGGGGAAATCTCATGGTTTTTCTCGAGTTGCGGCCGGAACCTGGGGTATATTCTCGAGTTACGACGGGGAGGGCCCTTCCAGACACGTGTTTGTTCAGCGACGTCAGGACTTCTGCCTAGGTGCGAGGGACACCTCGGGATTCTCCTCGAGTCTTGGCATGGCAATTGGGACGCGTCTCCACGTGAGGCGGGAGACCCAGGGTCCCTTTCCACGTGCCACAGGGATCCTGGGACTCCTATCCATTTTCAAGAGGAGTCAGGCATCGTCTCCTTTGGAAGCATTGATCTCCGCATACCTCTCGAATTTTCAAAGGATGTGAGGCCTCCGGTCGCGATGAGGCAGAGGACTAGGTCTTTCTCTGTCGTCTCCACAGGGGATTCAGACATCCCTTCATCTTGGGAGATGCAAGACGAGCCTGCATTCAATTCGCTGCAGGGATATCCGGCCTTACTTCGAGTCAGAGCATCTCGGTGTCCATTCCACTTGAGGCCACAGACTCAGGGTCCCTCTCACATACCTGTAGCTGAGTGAAGCCTCCTCTTGAGGTGCTTGTGAAAAGTTGCTATTCCTCTTGAGTCAAAGCCAGGGACTAAGCTCTCTTCTCGAATTGATTTGGGGTCCACGGAGCCCTTTCGTGTTGCTCCAGTGACCTCAGGATCCCTCTAGACTTGAGACAGTGATCTTGGGTTTTCTCTGGAGTGCCATCAAGGAAATCACGGCTCCTTTCACGTTTAATGTGGAACACGGAATTGCTCTGCACCCAGTGCAGGGGAATCGGGTCTCATCTCGCGGCGAGCGGGAAGTTTCTTGGTTTTTCTCGAGTTGCGGCCGGAACCTGGGTTATATTCTCGAGTTACGACGGGGAGGGCCCTTCCAGACACGTGTTTGTTCAGCGAAGTCAGGACTCCTGCCTAGGTGCGAGGGACACCTCAGGATTCTCCTCGAGTCTTGGCATGGCAATTGGGACGCGTCTCCACGTGAGGCGGGAGACCCAGGGTCCCTTTCCACGTGCCACAGGGATCCTGGGACTCCTATCCATTTTCAAGAGGAGTCAGGCATCGTCTCCTTTGGAAGCATTGATCTCCGCATACCTCTCGAATTTTCAAAGGATGTGAGGCCTCCGGTCGCGATGAGGCAGAGGACTAGGTCTTTCTCTGTCGTCTCCACAGGGGATTCAGACATCCCTTCATCTTGGGAGATGCAAGACGAGCCTGCATTCAATTCGCTGCAGGGATATCCGGCCTTACTTCGAGTCAGAGCATCTCGGTGTCCATTCCACTTGAGGCCACAGACTCAGGGTCCCTCTCACATACCTGTAGCTGAGTGAAGCCTCCTCTTGAGGTGCTTGTGAAAAGTTGCTATTCCTCTTGAGTCGAAGCCAGGGACTAAGCTCTCTTCTCGAATTGATTTGGGGTCCACGGAGCCCTTTCGTGTTGCTCCAGTGACCTCAGGATCCCTCTAGACTTGAGACAGTGATCTTGGGTTTTCTCTGGAGTGCCATCAAGGAAATCACGGCTCCTTTCACGTTTAATGTGGAACACGGAATTGCTCTGCACCCAGTGCAGGGGAATCGGGTCTCATCTCGCGGCGAGCGGGAAGTTTCTTGGTTTTTCTCGAGTTGCGGCCGGAACCTGGGGTATATTCTCGAGTTACGACGGGGAGGGCCCTTCCAGACTCGTGTTTGTTCAGCGACGTCAGGACTCCTGCCTAGGTGCGAGGGACACCTCGGGATTCTCCTCGAGTCTTAGCATGGCAATTGGGACGCGTCTCCACGTGAGGCGGGAGACCCAGAGTCCCTTTCCACGTGCCACAGGGATCCTGGGAATCCTATCCATTTTCAGGAGGAGTCAGGCATCGTCTCCTTTGTAAGCATTGATCTCCTCAGACCTCTCGAGTTTTCAAAGGATGTGAGGTCTCCGGTCTCAATGAAGCGGAAAACTAGGTCTTTCTCTGTGGTCTCCACAGGGGATTCAGACATCCCTTCGTCTTGGGAGATGCAAGACGAGCCTGCTTTCAATTCACTGCAGGGATATCCGGCCTTACCTAGAGTCAGAGCATCTCGGTGTCCATTCGACTTGAGGCCACAAACTCAGGGTCCCTCTCACATACCTGTAGCTGAGAGAAGCCTCCTTTTGAGGTGCTTGTGGAAAGTTGCTATTCCTCTTGAGTCGAAGCCAGGGACTAAGCTCTCATCTCGAGTAGATTTGGGGTCCACGGAGCCCTTTCGTGTTGCTCCAGTGACCTCAGGATCCCTCTAGACTTGAGACAGTGATGTTGGGTTTTCTCTGGAGTGCCATCAAGGAAATCAAGGCCCCTTTCACGTTTGATGTGGAACACGGAATTGCTCTGCACGCAGTGCAGGGGAATCGGGCCTCATCTCGCTGCGAGTGGGAAGTCTCATGGTTTTTCTCGAGTTGCGGCCGGAACCTGGGGTATATTCTCGAGTTACGACGGGGAGGGCCCTTCCAGACACGTGTTTGTTCAGCGACGTCAGGACTCCTGCCTAGGTGCGAGGGACACCTCGGGATTCTCCTCGAGTCTTGGCATGGCAATTGGGACGCGTCTCCACGTGAGGCGGCAGACCCAGGGTCCCTTTCCACGTGCCACAGGGATCCTGGGACTCCTATCCATTTGCAAGAAGAGCCAGGCATCATCTCCTTTGGAAGCATTGATCTCCGCAGACCTCTCGAGTTTTCAAAGGATGTGAGGCCGCCGGTCCCGATGAGGCGGAGGCCTAGGTCTTTCTCTGTCGTCTCCACAGGGGATTCAGACAACCCTTCGTTTGGGAGATGCAAGACAAGCCTGCATTCAATTTACTGCAGGGATATACGGCCTTACTTCGAGTCAGAGCATCTCGGTGTCCATTCCACTTGAGGCCAGATACTCAGGGTCCCTGTCACATACCTGTAGCTGAGAGAAGACTCCTCTTGAGGTGCTTGTAAAAAGTTGGTATTCCTCTTGAGTCGAAGCCAGGGACTAAGCTCTCATCTCGAGTTTATTTGGGGTCCACGGAGCCCTTTCGTGTTGCTCCAGTGACCTCAGGATCCCTCTAGACTTGAGACAGTGATCTTGGGTTTTCTCTGGAGTGCCATCAAGGAAATCACGGCTCCTTTCACGTTTAATGTGGAACACGGAAAAGCTCTGCACGCAGTGCAGGGGAATCGGGCCTCATCTCGCGGCGAGGGGGAAGTCTCATGGTTTTTCTCGAGTTGCGGCCGGAACCTGGGGTATATTCTCGAGTTACGACGGGGAGGGCCCTTCCAGACACGTGTTTGTTCAGCGACGTCAGGACACTTGCCTAGGTGCGAGGGACACCTCGTGATTCTCCACGAGTCTTGGCATGGCAATTGGGACGCGTCTCCACGTGAGGCGGGAGACCCAGGGTCCCTTTCCACGTGCCACAGGGATCCTGGGACTCCTATCCATTTTCAAGAGGAGTGAGGCATCATCTCCTTTGGAAGCATTGATCTCTGCGGACCTCTTGAGTTTTCAAAGGATGTGAGGCCTCCGATCGCGATGAGGCGGAGAACTAGGACTTTCTCTGTGGTCTCCACAGGGGATTCAGACATCCCTTAGTCTATGGAGATGCAAGACGAGCCTGCATTCAATTCACTGCAGGGATATCCGGCCTGACTTCGAGTCAGAGCATCTCGGTGTCCATTCCACTTGAGGCCACAAACTCAGGGTCCCTCTCACATACCTGTAGCTGAGAGAAGCCTCCTCTTGAGGTGCTTGTGGAAAGTTGGTATTCCTCTTGTGTCGAAGGCAGGGTCTAAGCTCTCATCTAGAGTTGATTTGTGGTCCACGGAGCCCTTTCGTGTTGCTCCAGTGACCTCAGGATCGCTATAGACTTGAGACAGTGATCTTGGGTTTTCTCTGGAGTGCCATCAAGGAAATCAAGGCTCCTTTCACGTTTGATGTGGAACACGGAATTGCTCTGCACGCAGTGCAGGGGAATCGGGCCTCATCTCGTGGAGAGGGGGAAGTCTCATGGTTTTTCTCGAGTTGCGGACGGAACCTCGGGTATATTCTCGAGTTACGACGGGGAGGGCCCTTCCAGACACGTGTTTGTTCAGCGACGTCAGGATTCCTGACTAGGGGCGAGGGACACCTCGGGATTCTCCTCGAGTCTTTACATGGCAATTGGGACGCGTCTCCAAGTGAGGGGGGAGACCCAGGGTCCCTTTCTACGTGCCACAGGGATCCTGGGACTCCTATCCATCTTCAAGAGGAGTCAGGCATCGTCTCCTTTGGAAGCATTGATCTCCACGGACCTCTCGAGTTTTCAAAGGATGTGAGGCCTCCGGTCGCGATGAGACGGAGGAATAGGTCTTTCTCTCTGGCCTCCACAGTGGATTCAGACATCCCTTCGTCTTGGGAGATGCAAGACGAGCCTGCATTCAATTCACTGCAGGGATATCCGGCCTTACTTCGAGTCAGAGCATCTCGCTGTCCATTCCACTTGAGGCCACAAACTAAGGGTCCCTCTCACATACCTGTAGCTGAGAGAAGCCTCCTCTTGAGGTGCTTTTGGAAAGTTGGTATTCCTCTTGAGTCGAAGCCAGGGACTAAGCTCTCATCTCGAGTTGATTTGGGGTCCAAGGGGAAATTTCCTGTTGCTCCAGTGACCTCAGGAACCCTCTAGACTTGAGACAGTGATCTTGGGTTTTCTCTGGAGTGCCATCAAGGAAATCAAGGCTCCTTTCACGTTTGATGTGGAACACGGAATTGCTCTGCATGCAGTGCAGGGGAATCGGGCCTCATCTCGCGGCGAGGGAGAAATCTCATGGTTTTTCTCGAGTTGCGGCCGAAACCTGGGGTATATTCTCGAGTTACGACGGGGCGGGCCCTTCCAGACACGTGTTTGTTCAGCGACGTCAGGACTTCTGCCTAGGTGCGAGGGACACCTCGGGATTCTCCTCGAGTCTTGGCATGGCAATTGGGACGCGTCTCCACGTGAGGCGGGAGAGCCAGTCTCCCTTTCCACGTGCCACAGGGATCCTGGGACTCCTATCCATTTTCAAGAGGAGTCAGGCATCGTCTCCTTTGGAAGCATTGATCTCCGCGGACCTCTTGGGTTTTCAAAGGATGTGAGGCCTCCAGTCGCGTTGAGGCGGAGGACTAGGTCTTACTCTGTGGTCTCCACAGGGGATTCAGACAACCCTTCGTCTTGGGAGATGCAAGACGAGCCTGCATTCAATTCACTGCAGGGATATCCGGCCTTACTTCGAGTCAGAGCATCTCGGTGTCCATTCCACTTGAGGCCATAAACTCAGGGTCCCTCAAATATACCTGTAGCTGAGAGAAGCCTCCTCTTGAGGTCCTTGTGGACAGTTGGTATTCTTCTTGAGTCTAAGCCAGGGTCTAAGCTCTCATCTCGAGTTGATTTGGGGTCCACGGAGCCCTTTCGTGTTGCTCCAGTGACCTCAGGATTCCTCTAGACTTCAGACAGTGATCTTGGGTTTTCTCTGGAGTGCCATCAAGGAAATCAAGGCTCCTTTCACGTTTGATGTGGAACACGGAATTGCTCTGCACGCAGTGCAGGGGAATCGGGCCTCATCTCGCTGCGAGTGGGAAGTCTCATGGTTTTTCTCGAGTTGCGGCCGGAACCTGGGGTATATTCTCGAGTTACGACGGGGAGGGCCCTTCCAGACACGTGTTTGTTCAGCGAAGTCAGGACTCCTGCCTAGGTGCGAGGGACACCTCGGGATTCTCCTCGAGTCTTGGCATGGCAATTGGGACGCGTCTCCACGTGAGGCGGCAGACCCAGGGGCCCTTTCCACGTGCCACAGGGATCCTGGGACTCCTATCCATTTGCAAGAAGAGCCAGGCATCATCTCCTTTGGAAGCATTGATCTCCGCAGACCTCTCGAGTTTTCAAAGGATGTGAGGCCGCCGGTCCCGATGAGGCGGAGGCCTAGGTCTTTCTCTGTCGTCTCCACAGGGGATTCAGACAACCCTTCGTCTTGGGAGATGCAAGACAAGCCTGCATTCAATTCACTGCAGGGATATACGGCCTTACTTCGAGTCAGAGCATCTCGGTGTCCATTCCACTTGAGGCCAGATACTCAGGGTCCCTCTCACATACCTGTAGCTGAGAGAAGACTCCTCTTGAGGTGCTTGTAAAAAGTTGGTATTACTCTTGAGTCGAAGCCAGGGACTAAGCTCTCATCTCGAGTTTATTTGGGGTCCACGGAGCCCTTTCGTGTTGCTCCAGTGACCTCAGGATCCCTCTAGACTTGAGACAGTGATCTTGGGTTTTCTCTGGAGTGCCATCAAGGAAATCACGGCTCCTTTCACGTTTAATGTGGAACACGGAATAGCTCTGCACCCAGTGCAGGGGAATCGGGCCTCATCTCGCGGCGAGGGGGAAGTCTCATGGTTTTTCTCGAGTTGCGGCCGGAACCTGGGGTATATTCTCGAGTTACGACGGGGAGGGCCCTTCCAGACACGTGTTTGTTCAGCGACGTCAGGACTTCTGCCTAGGTGCGAGGGACACCTCGGGATTCTCCTCGAGTCTTGGCATGGCAATTGGGACGCGTCTCCACGTGAGGCGGGAGAGCCAGTCTCCCTTTCCACGTGCCACAGGGATCCTGGGACTCCTATCCATTTTCAAGAGGAGTCAGGCATCGTCTCCTTTGGAAGCATTGATCTCCGCGGACCTCTTGGGTTTTCAAAGGATGTGAGGCCTCCAGTCGCGTTGAGGCGGAGGACTAGGTCTTACTCTGTGGTCTCCACAGGGGATTCAGACAACCCTTCGTCTTGGGAGATGCAAGACGAGCCTGCATTCAATTCACTGCAGGGATATCCGGCCTTACTTCGAGTCAGAGCATCTCGGTGTCCATTCCACTTGAGGCCATAAACTCAGGGTCCCTCAAATATACCTGTAGCTGAGAGAAGCCTCCTCTTGAGGTCCTTGTGGACAGTTGGTATTCTTCTTGAGTCTAAGCCAGGGTCTAAGCTCTCATCTCGAGTTGATTTGGGGTCCACGGAGCCCTTTCGTGTTGCTCCAGTGACCTCAGGATCCCTCTAGACTTGAGACAGTGATCTTGGGTTTTCTCTGGAGTGCCATCAAGGAAATCAAGGCTCCTTTCACGTTTGATGTGGAACACGGAATTGCTCTGCACGCAGTGCAGGGGAATCGGGCCTCATCTCGCGGCGAGGGGGAAGTCTCATGGTTTTTCTCGAGTTGCGACCAGAACCTGGGGTGTATTCTCGAGTTACGACGGGGAGGGCCCTTCCAGACACGTGTTTGTTCAGCGACGTCAGGACTCCTGCCTAGGTGCGAGGGACACCTTGGGATTCTCCTCGAGTCTTGGCATTGCAATTGGGACGCGTCTCCACGTGAAGCGGGAGACCCAGGGTCCCCGTCCATGTGGACAGGGATCCTGGGGCTCCTAACCATTTTCACGAGGAGTCAGGCATCGTCTCCTTCGGAAGCATTGATCTCCGCGGACCTCTCGAGTTTTCAAAGGATGTGAGGCCTCCGGTCGCGATGAGCCGGAGAACTAGGTCTTTCTCTGTGGTCTCCACAGGGGATTCAGACATCCCTTCGACTGGGAGATGCAAGACAAGCTTGCATTCAATTCACGGCAGGGATATCCGGCCTTACTTCGAGTCAGAGCATCTCGGTGTCCATTCCACTTGAGGCCACAAACTCAGGGTCCCTCTCACATACCTGTAGCTGAGAGAAGCCTCCTCTTGAGGTGCTTGTGGAAAGTTGGTATTCCTCTTGAGTCGAAGCCAGGGACTAAGCTCTCATCTCGAGTTGATTTGGGGTCCACGGAGCCCTTTCGTGTTGCTCCAGTGACCTCAGGATCCCTCCAGACTTGAGACAGTGATCTTGGGTTTTCTCTGGAGTGCCATCAAGGAAATCAAGGCTCCTTTCACGTTTGATGTGGAACACGGAATTGCTCTGCACGCATTGCAGGGGAATCGGGCCTCATCTCGCGGCGAGGGGGAAGTCTCATGGTTTCTCTCGAGTTGCGGCCGGAACCTCGGGTATATTCTCGAGTTACAACGGGGAAGGCCCTTCCAGACACGTGTTTGTTCAGCGACGTGAGGACTCCTGCCTAGGTGCGAGGGACACCTCGGGATTCTCCTCGAGTCTTGGCATGGCAATTGGGACGCGTCTCCACGTGAGGCGGGAGACCCAGGGTCCCTTTCCACGTGCCACAGGGATCCTGGGACTCCTATCCATTTTCAAGAGGAGTCAGGCATCGTCTCCTTTGGAAGTATTGATCTCCGCGGACCTCTCGAGTTTTCAAAGGATGTGAGGCCTCCGCTCGTGAGGATGCGGAGAATTAGGTCTTTCTCTGTGGTTTCCACAGGGGATTCAGACATCCCTTCGTATTGGGAGATGCAAGACGAGCCTGCATTCAATTCACTGCAGGGATATCCGGCCTTACTTTGAGTCAGAGCATCTCGGTGTCCATTCCACTTGAGGTCACAAACTCAGGGTCCCTCTCACATACCTGTAGCTGAGAGAAGCCTCCTCTTGAGGTGCTTGGGGAAAGTTGGTAATCCTCTTGAGTCGAAGCCAGGGACTAAGCTCTCATCTCGAGTTGATTTGGGGTCCACGGAGCCCTTTCGTATTGCTCCAGTGACCTCAGGATCCCTCTCGACTTGAGACAGTGATCTTGGGTTTTCTCTGGAGTGCCATCAAGGAAATCAAGGCTCCTTTCACATTTGATGTGGAACACGGAATTGCTCTGCATGCAATGCAGGGAATCGGGCCTGAACTCGCGTGAGGGGGAAATCTCATGGTTTTTCTCGAGTTGCGGCCCGAACCTGGGGTATATTCTCGAGTTACGACGGGGAGGGCCCTTCCAGACACGTGTTTGTTCAGCGACGTCAGGACTCCTGCCTAGGTGCGAGGGACACCTCGGGATTCTCCTCGAGTCTTGGCATGGCAATTGGGATGCGTCTCCACGTGAGGCGGGAGACCCAGGTTCCCTTTCCACGTGCCACAGGGATCCTGGGACTCCTATCCATTTTCAAGATGAGTCAAGCATCGCCTCCTTCGGAAGCATTGATCTCCGCGGACCTCTCGAGTTTTCAAAGGATATGAGGCCTCCGATTGCGTTGAGGTGGAGGTCTAGGTCTTTCTCTGTGGTCTCCACAGGGGATTCAGACAACCCTTCGTCTTGGGAGATGCAAGACGAGCCTGCATTCAATTCACTGCAGGGATATCCGGCCTTACTTCGAGTCAGAGCATCTCGGTGTCCATTCCTCTTGAGGCCACAAACTCAGGGTCCCTCTCACATACCTGTAGCTGAGAGAAGCCTCCTCTTGAGGTGCTTGTGGAAAGTTGCTATTCCACTTGAGTCGAAGCCAGGGACTAAGCTCTCATCTCGAGTTTATTTGGGGTCCACGGAGCCCTTTCGTGTTGCTCCAGTGACTTCAGGATCCCGCTAGACTTGAGACAGTGATCTTGGGTTTTCTCTGGAGTGCCATCAAGGAAATCAAGGCTCCTTTCACGTTTGATGTGGAACACGGAATTGCTTGCATGCAGTGCAGGGGAATCGGCCCTCATCTCGGGGCGAGGGCGAAGTCTCATGGTTTTTCTCGAGTTGCGGCCGGAACCTGGGGCATATTCTCGAGTTACGACGGGGAGGGCCCTTCCAGACACGTGTTTGTTCAGCGACGTCAGGACTCCGGCCTAGGTGCGAGGGACACCTCGGGATTCTCCTCGAGTCTTGGCATGGCAATTGGGACGCGTCTCCACGTGAGGCGGGAGACCCAGGGTCCCTTTCCACGTGCCACAGGGATCCTGGGACTCCTATCCATTTTCAAGAGGAGTCAGGCATCGTCTCCTTGGAAGCATTGATCTCCGCAGACATCTCGAGTTTTCAAAGCATGTGAGGCCTCCTGTCGCGTTGAGGCGGAGGACTAGGACATTCTCTATGGTCTCCACATGGGATTCAGACATCCCTTCGTCTTGGGAGATGCAAGACGAGCCTGCATTCAATTCACTGCAGGGATATCCGGCCTTACTTCGAGTCACAGCATCTCGGTGTCCTTTCCACTTGAGGCCACAATCTCAGGGTCCCTCTCACATACCTGTAGCTGAGAGAAGCCTCCTCTTGAGGTGCTTGTGGAAACTTGGTATTCCTCTTGAGTCGAATCCAGGGACTAAGCTCTCATCTCGAGTCGAATTGTGGTCCATGGAGCCATTCGTGTTGCTCCATTGACCTCAGGATCCCTCTAGACTTGAGACAGTGATCTTGGGTTTTCTCTGGAGTGCCATCAAGGAAATCAAGGCTCCTTTCACGTTTGATGTGGAACACGGAATTGCTCTGCACGCAGTGCAGGGGAAAAGGGGCTCATCTCGCGGCGAGGGGGAAGTTTCATGGTTTTTCTCGAGTTGAGGCCGGAACCTGGGGTATATTCTTGAGTTACGACGTGGAGGGACCTTCCAGACACGTGTTTGTTCAGCGACGTCAGAACTCCTGCCTAGGTGCGAGGGAACCTCGGGAATCTCCTTGAGACTTGGCATGGCAATTTTGAAGTGTCTCCACGTGAGGCGGTAGACCCAGGGTACCTTTCCACGTGCCACAGGGATCCTGGGACTCCTATCCATTTGCAAGAGGAGTCAGGCATCGTCTCCTTTGGAAGCATTGATATCCGCGGACCTCTCGAGTTTTCAAAGGATGTGAGGCCTCCGATCGCGATGAGGCGGAGAACTAGGTCTTTCTCTGTGGTCTCCACAGGGGATTCAGACATCCCGTCGTCTTGGGAGATGCAAGACGAACCTGCGTTCAATTCACTGCAGGAATATCCGGCCTTACATCGAGTCAGAGCATCTCGGTGTCCATTCCACTTAAGACCACGAACTCAGGGTCCTCTCACATACCTGTAGCTGAGAGAAGCCTCCTCTTGAGGTGCTTGTGGAAAGTTGGTATTCCTCTTGAGTCGAAGCCAGGGACTAAGCTCTCATCTCGAGTCGATTTGGGGTCCACGGAGCCCTTCGTGTTGCTCCATTGACCTCAGGATCCCTCTAGACTTGAGCCAGTGATCTTGGGTTTTCTCTGGAGTGCCATCAAGGAAATCAAGGCTCCTTTCACGTTTGATGTGGAACGCGGAATTGCTCTGCACGCAGTGCAGGGGAATCGGGCCTCATCTCGCGGCGAGGGGGAAGTCTCATGGTTTTTCTCGAGTTGCGGCCAGAACCTCGGGTATATTCTCTAGTTAGGACCGGGAGGGCCCTTCCAGACACGTGTTTGTTCAGCGACGTCCGGACTCCTGCCTAGGTGGGAGGGAAACCTCGGGATTCTCCTCGAATCTTGGCAAGGCAATTGGGATGCGTCTCCACGTGAGGAGGGAGACCCAGGGTCCCTTTCCACGTGCCACAGGGATCCTGGGACTCCTATCTATTTTCAAGAGCAGTCAGGCATCGTCTCCTTTGGAAGTATTGATCTCCCCGGACCTCTTGAGTTTTCAAAGGATGTGAGGCCTCCGGTCGAGATGAGGTCGAGATCTAGGTCTTTTTCTGTGGTCTCCACAGGGGATTCAGACATTCCTTCGTCTTGGGAGATGCAAGACGAGCCTGCATTCAATTCACTGCAGGGATATACGGCCTTACTTCGAGTCAGAGCATCTCGGTGTTCATTCCACTTGATGCCACAAACTCAGGGTCCCTCTCACATACCTGTAGCTGAGAGAAGCCTCCTCTTGAGGTACTTGTGGAAAGTTGGTATTCCTCTTGAGTCGAAGCCAGGGACTAAGCTCTCATCTCGAGTTGATTTGGGGTCCACGGAGCCCTTTCTTGTTGCTACAGTGTCCTCAGGATCCCTCAAGACTTGAGACAGTGATCTTGGGTTTTCTCTGGAGTGCCATCAAGGAAATCAAGGCTGCTTTCTCGTTTGATGTAGGATACGGAATTGCTCTGCACGCAGTGCAGGGGAATCGGGCCTCATCTCGCGGTGAGGGGGAAGTCTCATGGTTTTTCTCGAGTTGCGGTCGGATCCTGGGTATATTCTCGAGTTACGACGGGGAGGGCCCTTCCAGACACGTGTTTGTTCAGCGACGTCAGGACTCCTGCCTAGGTGCGAGGAACACCTCGGAATTCTCCTCGAGTCTTGGCATGGCAATTGGGATGCGTCTCCACGTGAGGCAGGAGACCCAGGGTTCCTTTCTACGTGCCACAGGGATCCTGGGGCTCCTATCCATTTTCAAGAGGACTCAGGCATCGTCTCCATTGGAAGCATTGATCTCCGCGGACCTCTAGTTTCCAAAGGATGTGAGGCCTCCGGTCGCGATGATGCGGAGACCTAGGTCTTTCTCTGTGGTCTCCACAGGGGATTCAGACATCCCTTCGTCTTGGGAGATGCAAGACGAGCCTGCATTCAATTCACTGCAGGGATATCCGGCCTTACTTCGAGTCAGAGCATCTCGGTGTCCATTCCACTTGAGGCCACAAACTCAGGGTCCCTCTCTCATACCTGTAGCTGAGAGAAGCTTTCTCATGAGGTGGTTGTGGAAAGTTGGTATTCCTCTTGATTCGAAGCCAGGGACTAAGCTATCATCTTGAGTTGATTTGGGGTCAACGGAGCCCTTTGGTATTGCTACATTGACCTCAGGATACCTCTAGACTTGAGACAGTGATTTTGGGTTTTCTCTGGAGTGCCACCAAGGAAATCAAGGCGCCTTTCACGTTTGATGTGGAACACGGAATTGCTCTACACGCAGTGCAGGGGAAATGGGCCTCATCTCGCGGCGAGGGGGAAGTCTCATGGTTTTTCTCGAGTTGCGACCGGAATCTGGGGTATATTCTTGAGTTACGACGGGGAGGGCCCATCCAGACACGTGATTGTTCAGCGACGTCAGGACTCCTGCCTAGGTGCGAGGGACACCTTGGGATTCTCCTCGAGTCTTGGCATGGCAATTGGGACACGTCTCCACGTGAGGCGGGAGACCCAGGGTCCCTTTCCACGTGCCACAGGGATCCTGGAACTCCATCCATTTTCAAGAGGAGTCAGGCATCGTCTCCTTTGGAAGCATTGATCTCCGCGGACCTCTCGAGTTTTCAAAGGATGTGTGACCTCCGGTCGCCATGAGGCCGAGAACTAGGTCTTTGTTGTCTCCACGGGGGATTCAGACATCCCTTCGCCTTGGGAGATGCAAGACGAGCCTGCATTCAATTCACTGCAGGGATATCCAGCCTTACTTAGAGTCAGAGCATCTCATTGTCCATTCCACTTGAGGCCACAAACTCAGGGTCCCTCTCACATACCTGTAGCTGCGAGAAGCCTCCTCTTGAGGTGCTTATGGAAACTTGGTATTCCTCTTGAGTCTAAGCCAGGGACTAAGATCTCATCTCGAGTTGATTTGGGGTCCACAGAGCCCTTTTGTGTTGCTTCAGTGACCTCAGGATCCCTCTAGACTTCAGACAGTGATCTTGGGTTTTCTCTGGAGTGCCATCAAGGAAATCAAGGCTCCGTTCACATTTGATGTGGAACACGGAATTGCTCTGCACGCAGTGCATGGAATCGGGCCTCATCTCGGGGCGAGGGGTATGTCTCATGGTTTTTCTCGAGTTGCGGCCGGAACCTGGGGTATATTCTCGAGTTACGACAGGGAGGGCCCTTCCAGACACGTGTTTGTTCAGCGACGCAAGGACTCGGGCCTAGGTGCGAGGGACACCTCGGGATTCTCCTCGAGTCTTGGCATGGCAATTGAGACGCGTCTCCACGTGAGGCGGGAGACCCAGGGTCCCTTTCCACGTGCCACAGGGATCCTGGGACTCCTATCCATTTTCAAGAGGAGTCAGGCATCGTCTCCTTTGAAAGCATTGATCTCCGCGGACCTCTTGAATTTTCAAAGGATGTGAGGCCTCCGGTCGCGTTGAGGCGGAGGACTAGGTCTTTCTCTGTGTTCTCCACAGGGGATTCAGACAACCCTTCGTCCTGGGAGATGCAAGACGAGACTGCATTCAATTCACTGCAGGGATATCCGGCCTTACTTCGAGTCAGAGCATCTCGGTGTCCATTCCACTTGAGGCCACAAACTCAGGGTCTCTCTCACATACCTGTAGCTGAGAGAAGCCTCCTCTTGAGGTGCTTGTGGAAAGTTGGTATTCCTCTTGAGTCGAAGCCAGGGACTAAGCTCTCATCTCGAGTTGATTTGGGTTCCACTGAGCCTTTTCGTGTTGCTCCAGTGACCTCAGGATCCCTCTAGACTTGAGACAGTGATCTTGGGTTTTCTCTGGAGTGCCATCAAGGAAATCAAGGCTCCTTTCACGTTTGATGTGGAACACGGAATTGCTCTGCACGCAGTGCAGGGGAATCGGTTTTCATCTCGCGGCGAGGGGGAACTCTCATGGTTTTCCTCGAGTTGCGTCCGGAACCTGGGGTATATTCTCGAGTTACGACGGGGAGTGCCCTTCCCGACACGTGTTTGTTCAGCGACGTCAGGACTCCTGCCTAGGTGCGAGGGACACCTCGGGATTCTCCTCGGGTCTTGGCATGGCAATTGGGACGCGTCTCCACGTGAGGCAGGAGACCCAGGGTCCCTTTCCACGTGCCACTGGGATCCTGGGACTCCTATCCATTTTCTTTTTTTTTTTTTTTTTTTTATTTTTTTTTAATTTTTATTATTATTATTTTTTTTTTCCAGTGGGTTTTGTCATACATTGATATGAATCAGCCATGGATTTACATGTATTCCCAATCCCGATCCCCCCTCCAACCTCCCTCTCCACCCGATTCCTCTGGGTCTTCCCAGTGCACCAGGCTGGAGCACTTGTCTCGTGCATCCCACCTGGGCTGGTGATCTGTTTCACCATAGATAGTATACATGCTGTTCTTTTGAAATATCCCACCCTCACATTCTCCCACAAAGTTCAAAAGTCTGTTCTGTATTTCTTTGTCTCTTTTTCTGTTCTGCATATAGGGTTATCGTTATCACCTTTCTAAATTCCATATACATGTGTCAGTATGCTGTAATGTTCTTTATCTTTCTGGCTTACTTCACTCTGTATAAGGGGCTCCAGCTTCATCCATCTCATTAGGACTGGTTCAAATGAATTCTTTTTAATGGCTGAGTAATATTCCATGGTATATATGTACCACAGCTTCCTTATCCATTCTTCTGCTGATGGGCATCTAGGTTGCTTCCATGTCCTGGCTATTATAAACAGTGCTGCAATGAACATTGGGGTGCACGTGTCTCTTTCAGATCTGGTTTCCTCAGTGTGTATGCCCAGAAGTGGTATTGCTGGGTCATATGGCAGTTCTATGTCCAGTTTTTTAAGAAATCTCCACACTGTTTTCCATAGCGGCTGTACTAGTTTGCATTCCCACCAACAGTGTAAGAGGGTTCCCTTTTCTCCACACCCTCTCCAGCATTTATTGCTTGTAGACTTTTGGATAGCAGCCATCCTGACTGGCGTGTAATGGTACCTCATTGTGGTTTTGATTTGCATTTCTCTAATAATGAGTGATGTTGAGCATCTTTTCATGTGTTTGTTAGCCATCTGTATGTCTTCCTTGGAGAAATGTCTGTTTAGTTCTTTGGCCCATTTTTTGATTGGGTCATTTATTTTTCTGGAATTGAGCTGCAGGAGTTGCTTGTATATTTTTGAGATTAGTCCTTTGTCTGTTTCTTCATTTGCTATTATTTTCTCCCAATCTGAGGGCTGTCTTTTCATCTTACTTATAGTTTCCTTTGTAGTGCAAAAGCTTTTAAGTTTCATTAGGTCCCATTTGTTTAGTTTTGCTTTTATTTCCAATATTCTGGGAGGTGGGTCATAGAGGATCTTGCTTTGATTTATGTCGGAGAGTGTTTTGCCTATGTTCTCCTCTAGGAGTTTTATAGTTTCTGGTCTTACATTTAGATCTTTAATCCATTTTGAGTTTATTTTTGTGTATGGTGTTAGAAAGTGTTCTAGTTTCATTCTTTTACAAGTGGTTGACCAGTTTTCCCAGCACCACTTGTTAAAGAGGTTGTCTTTTTTCCATTGTATATCCTTGCCTCCTTTGTCAAAGATAAGGTGTCCATAGGTTCGTGGATTTATCTCTGGGCTTTCTATTCTGTTCCATTGATCTATATTTCTGTCTTTGTGCCAGTACCATACTGTCTTGATGACTGTGGCTTTGTAGTAGAGTCTGAAGTCAGGCAGGTTGATTCCTCCAGTTCCATTCTTCTTTCTCAAGATTACTTTGGCTATTCGAGGTTTTTTGTATTTCCATACAAATTGTGAAATTCTTTGGTCTAGTTCTGTGAAAAATACCGTTGGTAGCTTGATAGGGATTGCATTGAATCTATAGACTGCTTTGGGTAGAATAGCCATTTTGACAATATTAATTCTTCCAATCCATGAACACGGTATGTTTCTCCATCTGTTTGTGTCCTCTTTGATTTCTTTCATCAGTGTTTTATAGTTTCCTATGTATAGGTCCTTTGTTTCTTTAGGTAGATATACTCCTAAGTATTTTATTCTTTTTGTTGCAATGGTGAATGGTATTGTTTCCTTAATTTCTCTGTCTGTTTTTTCATTGTTAGTATATAGGAATGCAAGGGATTTCTGTGTGTTAATTTTATATCCTGCAACTTTACTATATTCATTGATTAGCTCTAGTAATTTTCTGGTAGAATCTTTAGGGTTTTCTATGTAGAGGATCATGTCATCTGCAAACAGTGAGAGTTTTACTTCTTCTTTTCCTATCTGGATTCCTTTTACTTCTTTTTCTGCTCTGATTGCTGTGGCCAGCACTTCCAACACTATGTTGAATAGTAGTGGTGAGAGTGGGCACCCTTGTCTTGTTCCTGATTTCAGGGGAAATGCCTTCAATATTTCACCATTGAGGGTGATGCTTGCTGTGGGTTTGTCATATATAGCTTTTATTATGTTGAGGTATGTTCCTTCTATTCCTGCTTTTTGGAGAGTTTTAATCATAAATGAGTGTTGAATTTTGTCAAAGGCTTTCTCTGCATCTATTGAGATAATCATATGGTTTTTATCTTTCAATTTGTTAATGTGGTGTATTACATTGATTGATTTGCGGATATTAAAGAATCCTTGCATTCCTGGGATAAAGCCCACTTGGTCATGGTGTATGATTTTTTTTAATATGTTGTTGGATTCTGTTTGCTAGAATTTTGTTAAGGATTTTTGCATCTATGTTCATCAGTGATATTGGCCTGTAGTTTTCTTTTTTTGTGGCATCTTTGTCTGGTTTTGGAATTAGGGTGATGGTGGCCTCATAGAATGAGTTTGGAAGCTTACCTTCTTCTGCAATTTTCTGGAAGAGTTTGAGTAAGATAGGTGTTAGCTCTTCTCTAAAGTTTTGGTAGAATTCAGCTGTGAAGCCATCTGGTCCTGGGCTTTTGTTTGCTGGAAGATTTTTGATGACAGTTTCGATTTCCTTGCTTGTGATGGGTCTGTTAAGATCTTCTATTTCTTCCTGGTTCAGTTTTGGAAAGTTATACTTTTCTAAGAATTTGTCCATTTCATCCAAGTTGTCCATTTTATTGGCATAGAGCTGCTGGTAGTAGTCTCTTATGATCCTTTGTATTTCAGTGTTGTCTGTTGTGATCTCTCCATTTTCATTTCTAATTTTGTTAATTTGGTTTTTCTCTCTTTGTTTCTTAATGAGTCTTGCTAATGGTTTGTCAATTTTGTTTATTTTTTCAAAAAACCAGCTTTTAGCTTTGTTGATTTTTGCTATGGTCTCTTTAGTTTCTTTTGCATTTATTTCTGCCCTGATTTTTAAGATTTCTTTCCTTCTGCTAACTCTGGGGTTCTTCATTTCTTCCTTCTCTAATTGCTTTAGGTGTAGAGTTAGGTTATTTAATTGGTTTTTTTCCTGTTTCTTGATGTAAGCCTGTAATGCTATGAACCTTCCCCTTAGCACTGCTTTTACAGTGTCCCATAGGTTTTGGGTTGTTGTGTTTTCATTTTCATTCATTTCTATACATATTTTGATTTCTTTTTTGATTTCTTCTATGATTTGTTGGTTATTCAGAAGCGTGTTATTTAGCCTCCATATGTTTGAAGTTTTAACAATTTTTCCCCTGTAATTGAGATCTAATCTTACTGCACTGTGGTCAGAAAAGATAACTGGAATGATTTCAATTTTTTTGAATTTTCCAAGACCAGATTTATGGCCCAGGATGTGATCTATTCTGGAGAATGTTCCGTGTGCACTTGAGAAAAAGGTGAAGTTGATTGTTTTGGGGTGAAATGTCCTATAGATATCAATTAGGTCTAGCTGGTCCATTGTGTCATTTAAGGTTTGTGTTTCCTTGTTAATTTTCTGTTTAGTTGATCTATCCATAGTTGTGAGTGGGGTATTAAAGTCTCCCACTATTATTGTGTTACTATTAATTTCCTCTTTCATACTTGTTAGCGTTTGCCGTACATATTGCGGTGCTCCTATGTTGGGTGCATATATATTTATAATTGTTATATCTTCTTTTTTGATTGATCCTTTGATCATTATGTAGTGTCCTTCTTTGTCTCTTTTCACTTCCTTTATTTGAAAGTCTATTTTATCTGATATGAGTATTGCGACTCCTGCTTTCTTTTGGTCTCCGTTTGCATGAAATATTTTTTTCCAGCCCTTCACTTTTAGTCTGTATGTGTCTCTTGTTTTGAGGTGGGTCTCTTGTAGACAGCATATATAGGGGTCTTGTTTTTGTATCCATTCAGCCAATCTTTGTCTTTTGGTTGGGGCATTCAACCCATTTACATTTAGGGTAATTATTGATAGGTGTGTTCCCGTTGCCATTTACTTTGTTGTTTTGGGTTCACATTTATAAAACCTTTCTGCATTTCCTGTCTAGAGAAGATCCTTTAGCATTTGTTGAAGAGCTGGTTTGGTGGTGCTGAATTCTCTCAGCTTTTGCTTATCTGTAAAGCTTTTGAATTCTCCTTCATATCTGAATGAGATCCTTGCTGGATACAGTAATCTAGGTTGTAGGTTATTCTCTTTCATTACTTTCAGTACGTCCTGCCATTCCCTTCTGGCCTGGAGGGTTTCTATTGATAGATCAGCTGTTATCCTTATGGGAATCCCTTTGTGTGTTATTTGTTGTTTTTCCCTTGCTGCTTTTAATATTTGTTCTTTGTGTTTGATCTTTGTTAATTTGATTAATATGTGTCTTGGGGTGTTTCGCCTTGGGTTTATCCTGTTTGGGACTCTCTGGGTTTCTTGGATTTGGGTGGCTATTTCCTTCCCCATTTTAGGGAAGTTTTCAGCTATTATCTCCTCGAGTATTTTCTCATGGCCCTTCTTTTTGTCTTCTTCTTCTGGAACTCCTATGATTCGAATGTTGGGGCGTTTCACAGTGTCCCGTCCCAGAGGTCCCTGAGGTTGTCCTCATTTCTTTTGATCCTTTTTTCTTTTTTCCTCTCTGCTTCATTTATTTCCACCATTTTATCTTCTACCTCACTTATCCTATCTTCTGCCTCCGTTATTCTACTCTTGGTTCCCTCCAAAGTGTTTTTGATCTCATTCATTGCATTATTCATTTGTAATTGACTCTTTTTTATTTCTTCTAGGTCTTTATTAAACAGTTCTTGAATCTTTTCAATCTTTGTTTCCAGGCTATTTATCTGTAACTCCATTTTGTTTTCAAGATTTTGGATCATTTTTATTATCATTATTCTAAATTCTTTTTCAGGTAGATTCCCTATCTCCTCCTCTTTTGTTTGACTTGGTGGGCATTTTTCATGTTCCTTTACCTGTTGGGTATTTCTTTGCCTTTTCATCTTGTTTAGATTGCTGTATCTGGAGTGGGCTTTCTGTATTCTGGAGGTCTGTGGTTCCTTTTTGTTGTGGAGGATTAACCCAGTGGATGGGGTTAGACGATTGGCTTGTCAAGGTTTCCTGGTTAGGGAAGCTTGCATCAGTGTTCTGGTGTGTGGAACTTGATTTCTTCTCTTTGGAAAGCAATGGAGTGCCCAGTAATGAGTTTTGAGATGGGTCTATGTGTTAGGTGTGACCTTGGGCAGCCTGTGTGTTGATGTTCAGGGCTATGTTCCTGCGTTGCTGGAGAATTTGCGTGGTATGTCTTGCTCTAAAACTTATTGGCTCTTGTGTGGTAGTTGGTTTCAGTGTAGGTATGGAGGCTTTTGGACAGTCACTTATCACTTAAAGTTCTTTGTAGTCAGGAGTTTTCTGGTGTTCTCAGGTTTTGGGCTTAAGTCTCCTGCCTCTGGATTTCAGTTTTATTCTTCCTGTAGTCTCAGGACTTCTCCAACTATGCAGCCCTGATAAGAAAACTTCTAGGTTAATGGCTAAAAGATTCTCCCCCGTTAGGGACACCCAGAGAGGTTCACAGAGTCACATGAAGAAGAGGAGAGGGAGGAGGGAGATAGAGATGAACAGGAGGAGAAAAAGGGGGACTCAAGAGGAGAGAGACAGATCTACACAGCTGTCTGTTCCCAGAGTGTTCTCCGTAGCCCAGTCACCTACAAAGATTCACAGAATTGGATTGGGAAGAGAAGGGGAAAGGAGGAAATAGAGGTGTTCTGAGGTAGAAAACAGAGAGTCAAGATTGGGAGAGAATAATCTTCAGTTTAAAAATAGGGCTTCTCTTCTTTTTTTTTTTTTGTAAGGTTATAGTGCATTGAAAATGAAAATTAAGGAGTAGTAGAGGAGTACTAGAGGAATTTAAAAGAAATAAGAGAAAAAGAAAAATAGAAAATAGAAGAGAAAAAGGAAAGAAAAAAAGAAAAAAAAGAAAGAAAAAGAAAAAAAAACAGAAAAAAAAGAAAAAAAAAAAGGAAAAAAAATTTTTTTCCCCCTAATTAAAAAATCGTAAAAGTCTATGGAAATGAAAGTTAAGGAGTAATGGGGGAGTAATAGGGGATTTTAAAGGAAAATAAAAGAGAAAAAATAAAAAAGAAAAAAGAAAAAAAAATTAAAAAAAGAGAAAAAAGTAAAATTATATCTAGGAGTTTCTCTGGAGCTGTTGCGGTCAGTGTGGGTTCGGCTCAGTTTCAGATAGCTCCTCGTTCCAGCTTACGCTTCTCGATATCTACAGGCTCCTCCGGTGTAGTCAATGTTTCCTAGAGGGATTTTAATCTGTTGCACCAGTCCCTTCTGAAGCGGTTCCCTTTGTTTATTTGGCTTCTGTTTGCCGGTCTCTTCAGAGCCTCATTTCCGCTCTGACACAGGCGGGCGGAGGTGGACTCTTATTCAGGTAGCTAGTTCCGTCGCTCCGGGGGGAGGGGCTTGTGCTGCGGGGACGGGCTGGCGCTGCGGGGAGGGGCTGGCGCTGCTCTCTCCGTCTGCGCTGCTCAGGAATTGCTCTGCACGCAGTGCAGGGGAATCGGGCCTCATCTCGCGGTGAGGGGGAATTCTCATGGTTTTTCTCGAGTTGCGGCCGGAACCTGGGGTATATTCTCGAGTTACGACGGGGAGGGCCCTTCCAGACACGTGTTTGTACAGCGACGTCAGGACTCCTGCCTAGGTGCGTGGGACACTTCGGGATTCTCCACGAGTCTTGGCATGGCAATTGGGAGGCGTCTCCACGTGAGGCGGGAGACCCAGGGTCCCTTTCCACGTGCCACAGGGATCCTGGGACTCCTATCCACTTTCAAGAGGAGTCAGGCATCGTCTCCTTTGGAAGCATTGATCTCCGCGGACCTCTCGAGTTTTCAAAGGATGTGAGGCCTCCGGTCGCGATGAGGCGGAGGACTAGGTCTTTCTCTGTGGTCTCCACAGGGGATTCAGACATCCCTTCGTCTTGGGAGATGCAAGACGAGCCTGCATTCACTTCACTGCAGGGATATCCGGCCTTACTTCGAGTCAGAGCATCTCGGTATCCATTCCACTTGAGACCACAAACTCAGGGTCCCTCTTACATACCTGTAGCTGAGAGAAGCCTCCTCTTGAGGTGCTTGTGGAAAGTTGGTATTCCTCTTGAGTCGAAGCCAGGGACTAAGCTCTCATCTCGAGTTGATTTGGGGTCCACGGAGCCCTTTCGTGTTGCTACAGTGACCTCAGGATCCCTCTAGACTTGAGACAGTGATCTTGGGTATTCTCTGGAGTGCCATCAAGGAAATCAAGGCTCCTTTCACGTTTGATGTGGAACACGGAATTGCTCTGCACGCAGTGCAGGGGAATCGGGCCTCATCTCGCGGCGAGGGGGAAGTCTCATGGTTTTTCTCGAGTTGCGGCCGGAACTTGGGGTATATTCTCGAGTTACGACGGGGAGGGCCCTTCCAGACACGTGTTTGTTCAGCGCCGTGAGGACTCCTGCCTAGGTGCGAGGGACACCTCGGGATTCTCCTCGAGTCTTGGCACGGCAATTGGGACGCGTCTCCACGTGAGGCGGGAGACCCAGGGTCCCTTTCCACGTGCCACAGGGATCCTGGGACTCCTATCCATTTTCAAGAGGAGTCAGGCATCGTCTCCTTTGGAAGCATTGATTTCCGCGGACCTCTCGAGTTTTCAAAGGATGTGAGGCCTCCGGTCGGGATGAGGCGATGGACTAGGTCATTCTCTGTGGTCTCCACAGGGGATTCAGACATCCCTTCGTCTTGGGAGATGCAAGACGAGCCTGCATTCACTTCACTGCAGGGATATCCGGCCTTATTTCGAGTCAGAGCATCTCGGTGTCCATTCGATTTGAGGCCACAAACTCAGGGTCCCTCTCACCTACCTGTAGCTGAGAGAAGCCTCCTCTTGAGGTGCTTTTGGAAAGTTGGTATTCCTCTTGAGTCGAAGCCAGGGACTAAGCTCTCATCTCGAGTTGATTTGGGGTCCACGGAGCCCTTTCGTGTTGCTCCAGTGACCTCAGGATCCCTCTAGACTTGAGACAGTGATCTTGGCTTTTCTCTGGAGTGCCATCAAGGAAATCAAGGCTCCTTTCTCGTTTGATGTGGAACACGGAATTGCTCTGCATGCAGTGCAGGGGAATCGGGCCTCATCTCGCGAAGTGGGGGAAGTCTCATGGTTTTTCTTGAGTTGCGGCCGAAACCTGGGTTATATTCTCGAGTTACGATGGGGAGGGCCCTTCCAGACACGTGTTTGTTCAGCGACTTCAGGACTCCTGCCTAGGTGCGAGGGATACCTCGGGATTCTCCTCGAGTCTTGGCATGGCAATTGGGACGCGTCTCCATGTGAAGCGGGAGACCCAAAGTCCCCGTCCATGTGGACAGGGATCCTGGGACTCCTAACCATTTTCAAGAGGAGTCAGGCATCATCTCCTTTGGAAGCATTGATCTCCGCGGACCTCTCGAGTTTTCAGAGGATGTGAGGCCTCCGGTCACGATGAGGCGGAGAACTAGGTCTTTCTCTGTGGTCTCCACATGGGATTCAGACATCCCTTCGTCTTGGGAGATGCAAGACGAGCTAGCATTCAATTCACTGCAGGGATATCCGGCCTTACTTCGAGTCAGAGCATCTCGGTGTCCATTCCACTTGAGGCCACAAACTCAGGGTCCCTCTCACATACCTGTAGCTGAGAGAAGACTCCTCTTGAGGTGCTTGTGGAAAGCTAGTATTCCTCTTAAGTCGAAGCCAGGGACTAAGCTCTCATCTCGAGTTGATTTGCGGTCCACGGAGTCCTTTCATGCTGCTACAGTGGCCTCAGGATCCCTCTAGACTTGAGACAGTGACTTTGCGTTTTCTCTGGAGTGCCATCAAGGAAATCAAGGCTCCTTTCCCGTTTGATGTGGAACACGGAATTGCTCTGCACGCAGTGCACGGGAATCGGGCCTTATGTCGCGGCGATGGGGAATTCTCATGGTTTTTTTCGAGTTGCGGCCGGAACCTTGGGTATATTCCCGAGTTACGACGGGGAGGGCACTTCCAGACACGTGTTTTTTCAGCGACGACAGGACTCCTGCCTAGGTGCGAGGGACACTTCGGGATTCTCCACGATTGTTGGCATGGCAATTGGGACGCGTCTCCACGTGAGGCGGGAGACCCAGAGTCCCTTTCCACGTGCCACAGGGATCCTGGGACTCCTATCCATTTTCAAGAGGAGTCAGGCATCGTCTCCTTTTGAAGCATTGATCTCCGTGGACCTCTCCAGTTTTCAAAGGATGTGAGGCCTCCCGTCGCGATGAGGCGGAGAACTAGGTCTTTCTCTGTGGTCTCCACAGGGGATTCAGACATCCCTTCGTCTTGGGAGATGCAAGAAGAGCCTGCATTGAATTCACTGCAGGGATATCCGGCCTTACTTCGAGTCAGAGCATCTCGGTGTCCATTCCACTTGAGGCCAAAAACTCAGGGTCCCTCTCACATACCTGTAGCTGAGAGATGCCTCCTCTTGAGTTGCTTGTGAAAAGTTGGTATTCCACTTGAGTCGAAGCCAGGGACTAAGCTCTCATCTCGAGTTGATTTGGGGTCCAAGGGGAAATTTCGTGTTGCTCCAGTGACCTCAGCATCCCTCTAAACTTGAGACAGTGATCTTGGGTTTTCTCTGGAGTGCCATCAAGGAAAGCAAGGCTCCTTTCACGTTTGATGTGGAACACGGAATTGCTCTGCACGCAGTGCAGGGGAATCGGGCCTCATCTCGCGGCGAGGGGGAAGTCTCATGGTTTTTCTCGAGTTGCGGCCGGAACCTGGGGTATATTCTCGAGTTACGACGGGGAGGGCCCTTCCGGACACGTGTTTGTTCAGCGACGTCAGGACTCCTGCCTAGGTGCGAGGGACACCTCGGGATTCTCCTCGAGTCTTGGCATGGCAATTGGCACGCGTCTCCACATGAAGCGGGAGACCCAGTGTCCCCGTCCATCTGGTCAGGGATCCTGGGACTTCTAATCATTTTCAAGAGGAGTCAGGCATCGTCTCCTTTGGAAGCATTGATCTCCGCGGACCTCTCGAGTTTTCAAAGGATGTGAGGCCTCCGGTCGCGATGAGGCGGAGAACTAGGTCTTCTCTATGGTCTCCACAGGGGATTCAGACATCCCTTTGTCTTGGGAGATGCAAGACGAGCCTGCATTCAATTCACTGCCGGGATATCCGGCCTTACTTCGAGTCAGAGCATCTCGGTGTCCATTCCACTTGAGGCCACAAACTCAGGGTCCCTCTCTCATACCTGTAGCTGAGAGAAGCCTCCTCTTGAGGTGCTTGTGGAAAGTTGGTATTCCTCTTGAGTCGAAGCCAGGGACTAAGCTCTCATCTCGAGTTGATTTGGGGTCCATGGAGCCCTTTCGTGTTGCTCCAGTGACCTCAGGATCCCTCTAGACTTGAGACAGTGATCTTGGGTTTTCTCTGGAGTTCCTTCAAGGAAATCAAGGCCTCTTTCACGTTTGATGTGGAACACGGAATTGCTCTGCACGCATTGCAGGGGAATCGGGCCTCATCTCGCTGCGAGGGGGAAGTCTCATGGTTTTCCTCGAGTTGCGGCCGGAACCTGTGGTATATTCTCGAGTTACGACGGGGAGGGACCTTCCAGACACGTGTTTGTTCAGCGACGTCAGGACTCCTGCCTAGGTGCGAGGGAAACCTCGGGATTCTCCTCGAGTCATGGCAAGGCAAATGGGTCGCGTCTCCACGTGAGGCGGGAGACCCAGGGTCCCTTTCCACGTGCGACAGGGATCCTGGGACTCCTATCCATTTTCAAGAGGAGTCAGGCGTCGTCTCCTTTGGAAGCATTGATCTCTGTGGACCTCTTGAGTTTTCAAAAGATGAGAGGCCTCCGATCGCGTTGAGGCGGAGGACTAGGTCTTTCTCTGTGGTCTCCACAGGGGATTCAGACATCCCTTCGTCTTGGGAGATGCAAGACGAGCCTGCATTCAATTCACTGCCGGGATATCCGGCCTTACTTCGAGTCAGAGCATCTCGGTGTCCATTCCACTTGAGGCCACAAACTCAGGGTCCCTCTCACATACCTGTACCTGAGAGAAGCCTCCTCTTGAGGTGCTTGTGGAAAGTTGGTATTCCTCTTGAGTCGAAGCCAGGGACTAAGCTCTCATCTCGAGTTGATTTGAGGTCCATGGAGCCCTTTCGTGTTGCTCCAGTGACCTCAGGATCCCTCTAGACTTGAGACAGTGATCTTGGGTTTTCTCTGGAGTGCCTTCAAGGAAATCAAGGCCTCTTTCACGTTTGATGTGGAACACGGAATTGCTCTGCACGCAGTGCAGGGGAATCGGGCCTCATCTTGCTGCGAGGGGGAAGTCTCATGGTTTTCCTCGAGTTGCGGCCGGAACCTGGGGTATATTCTCGAGTTACGACGGGGAGGGACCTTCCAGACACGTGTTTGTTCAGCGACGTCAGGACTCCTGCCTAGGTGCGAGGGACACCTCGGGATTCTCCTCGAGTCTTGGAATGGCAATTGGGACGCGTCTCCACGTGAGGCGGGAGACCCAGAGTCCCTTTCCACGTGCCACAGGGATCCTGGGACTCCTATCCATATTCAAGAGGAGACAGGCATCGTCTCCTTTGGAATCATTTATCTCCGCGGACCTCTCGTGTTTTCAAAGGATGTGAGGCCTCCGGTCGCGATGAGGTGGAAGACTAGGTCTTTCTCTGTGGTCTCCACAGGGGATTCAGACATCCCTTCGTTTTGGGAGATGCAAGATGAGCCTGCATTCAATTCACTGCAGGGATATCCGGCCTTACTTCGAGTCAGAGCATCTCGGTGTCCATTCCACTTGAGTCCACAAACTCAGGGTCCCTCTCACATACCTGTAGCTGAGAGAAGCCTCCTCTTGAGGTGCTTGTGGAAAGTTGGTATTCCTCTTGAGTCGAAGCCAGGGACTAAGCTCTCATCTCGAGTTGATTTGGGTTCCACGGAGCCCTTTCGTGTTGCTCCAGTGACCTCAGGATCCCTCTAGACTTGAGACAGTAATCTTGGGTTTTCTCTGGCGTGCCATCAAGGAAATCAAGGCTCCTTTCACGTTTGATGTGGAACACGGAATTGCTCTGCACGCAGTGCAGTGGAATCGGGCCTCATCTCGCGGCGAGTGGGAAGTCTCATGGTTTTTCTCGAGTTGGGACCGGACCCTGGGGTATATTCTCGAGTTACGATGGGGAGGGCCCTTCCAGACACGTGTTTGTTCAGCGACGTCAGGACTCCTGCCTAGGTGCGAGGGACACCTCGGGATTCTCCTCGAGTCTTGGCATGGCAATTGGCATGTGTCTCCACGTGAAGCGGGAGACCCAGGGTGCCCGTCCATGTGGACAGGGATCCTGGGACTTCTAACCATTTTCAAGAGGAGTCAGGCATCGGCTCCTTTGGAAGCATTGATCTCCGCGGACCTCTCCAGTTTTCAAAGGATGTGAGGCCTCCGGTCGCGATGAGGCGGAGAACTATTTCTTTCTCTGTGGTCTCCACAGGGGATTCAGACATCCCTTCGTCTTGGGAGATTCAAGACGAGCTTGCATTCAATTCACTGCAGGGATATCCGGCCTTACTTCAAGTCAGAGCATCTCGGTGTCCATTCCACTTGAGGCCACAAACTCAGGGTCCCTCTCACATACCTGTAGCTGAGAGAAGCCTCCTCTTGAGGTGCTTGTGAAAAGTGGGTATTCCTCTTGAATCGAAGCCAGGGACTAAGCTCTCATCTCGAGTTGATTTGGGGTCCACGGAGCCCTTTCATGTTGCTCCAGTGACCTCAGGATCCCTCTAGACTTGAGACAGTGATCTTGGGTTTTCTCTGGAGTGCCATCAAGGAAATCAAGGCCCCTTTCACGTTTGATGTGGAACGCGGAATTGCTCTGCACGCAGTGCTGGTGAATCGGGCCTCATCTCGCAGCGAGGGGGAAGTCTCATGGTTTTTCTCGAGTTGCGGCCAGAACCTGGGGTATATTCTCGAGTTACGACGGGGAGGGCCCTTCAAGACACGTGTTTGTTCAGCGACGTCAGGACTCCTGCCTAGGTGAGAGGGACACCTCGGGATTCTCCTCCAGTCTTGGCATGGCAATTGGGACGCGTCTCCACATGAGGCGGGAGACCCAGGGTCCCTTTCCACGTGCCACAGGGATCCTGGGACTCCTATCCATTTTCAAGAGGAGTCAGACATCGTCTCCTTTGGAAGCATTGATCTCCGCAGACCTCTCGAGTTTTCAAAGGATGTGAGGCCTCCGGTCGCGTTGAGGCGGAGGACTAGGTCTTTTCTGTGGTCTACACAGGGGATTCAGACATCCCTTCGTCTTGGGAGATGCAAGACGAGCCTGCATTCAATTCACTGCAGGGATATCCGGCCTTACTTCGAGTCAGAGCATCTCGGTGTCCATTCCACTTGAGGCCACAAACTCTGGGTCCCTCTCACATACCTGTAGCTGAGAGAAGCCTCCTCTTGAGGTGCTTGTGGAAAGTTGGTATTCCTCTTGAGTCGAAGCCAGGGACTAAGCTCTCATCTCGAGTTGATTTGGGGTCCACGGAGCCCTTTCGTGTTGCTCCAGTGACCTCAGGATCCCTCTAGACTTGAGACAGTGATCTTGGGTTTTCTCTGGAGTGCAATCAAGGAAATCAAGGCTCCTTTCACGTTTGATCTGGAACACGGAATTGCTCTGCATGCAGTGCAGGGGAATCGGGCCTCATCTCACGGCGAGGGGGAAGTCTCATGGTTTTTCTCGAGTTGCGCCGGAACCTGGGGTATATTCTCGAGTTACGATGGGGAGGGCCCTTCCAGACACGTGTTTGTTCAGCGACGTCAGGAGTCCTGCCTAGGTGCGAGGGACACCTCGGGATTCTCCTCGAGTCTTGGCATGGCAATGGGGACGCGTCTCCACGTGAGGCGGGAGACCCAGGGTCCCTTTCCACGTGCCACAGGGATCCTGGGACTCCTATCCATTTTCAAGAGGAGTCAGGCATCGTCTCCTTTGGAAGCATTGATCTACGCGGACGTCTCGAATTTTCAAAGGATATGAGGCCTCCGGTCGCGATGAGGCGGAAATTTAGGTCTTTCTCTGTGGTCTGCAAAGGGGATTCAGACATCCCTTCGTCTTGGGAGATGCAAGACGAGCCTGCATTCAATTCACTGTAGGGATATCCGGCCTTACTTCGAGTCAGAGCATCTCGGTGTCCATTCCACTTGAGGCCACAAACTCAGGGTCCCTCTGACATACCTGTAGCTGAGAGAAGCCTCCTCTTGAGGTGCTTGTGGAAAGTTGGTATTCCTCTTGAGTCGAAGCCAGGGACTAAGCTCTCATCTCGAGTTGATTTGGCGTCCACGAAGCCCTTTCATGTTGCTCCGGTGACCTCAGGATCCCTCTAGACTTGAGACAGTGATCTTGGGTTTTCTCTGGAGTGCCATCAAGGAAATAAAGGCTCCTTTCAAGTTTGATGTGGAATACGGAATTGCTCGGGATGCAGGGCAGGGGAATCGGACTCATCTCGCGGCGAGGGGGAAGTCTCATGGTTTTTCTCGAGTTGCGGCCGGAACCTGGGGTATATTCTCGAGTTACGACGGGGAGTGCCCTTCCAGACACGTGTTTGTTCAGCGACGTCAGGACTCCTGCCTAGGTGCGAGGGACACCTCGGGATTCTCCTCGAGTCTTGGCATGGCAATTGGGACGCGTCTCCACATGAGGCGGGAGACCCAGGGTCCCTTTCCACGTGCCACAGGGATCCTGGGACTCCTATCCATTTTCAAGAGTAGTCAGGCATTGTCTCCTTTGGAAGCATTGATCTCCGAGGACCTCTCGAGTTTTCAAAGGATGTGAGGCCTCCGGTCGCGATGAGGCGGAGAACTAGGTCTTTATCTGTGGTTTCCACAGGGGCTTCAGACATCCCTTCGTCTTGGGAGATGCAAGACGAGTCTGCATTCAATTCAATGCAGGGATATCCGGCCTAACTTCGAGTCAGAGCATCTGGGTATCCATTCCACTTGAGGCCACAAACTCAGGGTCCCTCTCACATACCTGTAGCTGAGAGTAGCCTCATCTTGAGGTGCTTGTCGAAACTTGGTATTCCTCTTGAGTCGAAGCCAGGGACTAAGCTCTCATCTCGAGTTGATTTGGGGTCCACGGAGCCCTTTCGTGTTGCTCCAGTGACCTCCGGATCCTTCTAGACATGAGACAGTGTTCTTGGGTTTTCTCTGGAGTGCCATCAAGGAAATCAAGGCTCCTTTCACGTTTGATGTGGAACACGGAATTGCTCTGCACGCAGTGCAGGGGAATTGGGCCTCATCTCCCGTCGAGGGGGAAGTCTCATGGTTTTTCGCGAGTGGCGGCCGGAACCTGGGGTATATTCTCGAGTTACGACGGGGAGGGCCCTTCCAGACACGTGTTTGGTCAGCGACCTCAGGACTCCTGCCTAGGTGCGAGGGACACCTCGGGATTCTCCTCGAGTCTTGGCATGGCAATTGGGACGCGTCTCCACGTGAGGGGGGAGACCCAGGGTCCCTTTCGACGTGCCACAGGCATCCTGGGACTCCTATCCATTTTCAAGAGGAGTCAGGCATCATCTCCTTTGGAAGCATTGATCTCCGCAGACCTCTCGAGCTTTTAAAGGATGTGAGGCCTACGGTCGCGATGAGGCGGAGGACTAGGACTTTCTCTGTGGTCTCCTCAGGGGATTCAGACATCCCTTCGTCTTGGGAGATGGAAGACGAGCCTGCATTCAATTCACTGCAGGGATATCCGGCCTTACTTCGAGTCAGAGCATCTCGGTGTCCATTGGACTTGAGGCCACAAACTCAGGGTCCCTCTCACATACATGTATCTGAGAGAAGCCTCCTCTTGAGGTGCTTGTGGAAAGTTGGTATTCCTCTTGAGTCAAAGCCAGGGACTAAGCTCTCATCTCGAGTTGATTTGGGGTCCACGGAGCCCTTTCATGTTGCTACAGTGACCTCAGGATCCCTCTAGACTTGAGACAGTGATCTTGGGTTTTCTCTGGAGTGCCATCAAGGAAATCAAGGCTCCTTTCACGTTTGATGTGGAACACGGAATTGGTCTG
Organism: Dama dama; assembly: GCF_033118175.1. Taxonomy (NCBI): domain Eukaryota; kingdom Metazoa; phylum Chordata; class Mammalia; order Artiodactyla; family Cervidae; genus Dama; species Dama dama. The sequence continues at coordinate 95,711,323 of NC_083699.1, read as the reverse complement.
CACGCAGTGCAGGGGAATCGGGCCTCATATTGCGTCGAGGGGGAAGTCTCATGGTTTTTCTCGAGTGGCGGCCGGAAACTGGGGTATATTCTCGAGTTACGACGGGGAGGGCCCTTCCAGACACGTGTTTGTCCAGCGACCTCAGGAATCCTGCCTAGGTGCGAGGGGCACCTCGGGATTCTCCTCGAGTCTTGGCATGCAATTGGGACACGTCTCCACGTGAGGCGGGAGACCCAGGGTCCCTTTCCACGTGCCACAGGGATCCTGGGACTCCTATCAATTTTCAAGAGGAGTCAGGCATCGTCTCCTTTGGAAGCATTGATCTCCACAGACCTCTCGAGTTTTTAAAGGATGTGAGGCCTACGGTCGCGATGAGGCGGAGGACTAGGTCTTTCTCTGTGGTCTCCACAGGGGATTCAGACATCCCTTCGTCTTGGGAGATGCCAAACGAGCCTACATTCAATTCACTGCAGGGATATCCGGCCTTACTTCGAGTCAGAGCATATCGGTGTCCATTGCACTTGAGACCAGAAATTCAGGGTCCCTCTCACATACATGTAGCTGAGAGAAGCCTCCTCTTGAGGTGCTTGTGGAAAGTTGGTATTCCTCTTGAGTCGAAGCCAGGGACTAAGCTCTCATCTCGAGTTGATTTGGTGTCCACGGAGCCCTTTCGTGTTGCTCCAGTGACCTCAGGATCCCTCTAGACTTGAGACAGTGATCTTGGGTTTTCTCTGGAGTGCCATCAAGGAAATCAAGGCTCCTTTCACGTTTGATGTGGAACACGGAATTGCTCTGCACACAGTGCAGGGGAATCGGGCCTCATCTCGCGGCGAGGGGGAAGTCTCATGGTTTTTCTCGAGTTGCGGCCGGAAACTGTGGTATATTGTCGAGTTACGACGGGGAGGGCCCTTCCAGACACGTGTTTGTTCAGCGACGTCAGGACTCCTGCCTAGATGCGAGGGAAACCTCGGGATTCTCCTCGAGTCTTGGCATGGCAATTGGGACGAGTCTCCACGTGAGGCGGGAGACCCAGGGTCCCTTTCGACGTGCCACAGGGATCCTGGGACTCCTATCCATTTTCAAGAGGAGTCAGGCATCGTCTCCTTTGGAAGCATTGATCTCCGTAGACCTCTCGAGTTTTCAAAGGATGTGAGGCCTCCGGTCTCGATGAGGGGGAGGACTAGGTCTTTCTCTGTGGTCTACACAGGGGATTCAGACTTCCCTTCGTCTTGGGAAATGCAAACGAGCCTGCATTCATTTCACTGCAGGGATATCCGGCATTACTTCGAGTCAGAGCATCTCGGTGTCCATTCCACTTGAGGCCACAAACTCAGGGTCCCTCTCACATACCTGTAGCTGAGAGAAGCCTCCTCTTGAGGTGCTTGTGGAAAGTTGGTATTCCTCTTGAGTCGAAGCCAGGGACTAAGCTCTCATCTCGAGTTGATTTGGGGTCCACGGAGCCCTTTCCTGTTGGTCCAGTGACCTCAGGATCCCTCGAGACTTGAGACAGTGATCTTGGGTTTTCTCTGGAGTGCCATCAAGGAAATCAAGGCTCCTTTCACGTTTGATGTGGAACACGGAATTGCTCTGCATTCAGTGCAGGGGAATCGGGCCTCAACTTGCGGCGAGGGGGAAATCTCATGGTTTTTCTCGAGTTGCGGCCGGAATCTGGGGTATATTCTCGAGTTACGACGGGGAGGGCCCTTCCAGACACGTGTTTGTTCAGCGACCTCAGGACTCCTGCCTAGGTGCGAGGGACACCTCGGGATTCTCCTCGAGTCTTGGCATGGCAATTGGGACGCGTCTCCACGTGAGGCGGGAGACCCAGGGTCCCTTTCCACGTGCCACAGGGATCCTGGGACTCCTATCCATTTTCAAGAGGAGTCAGGCATCGTCTCCTTTGGAAGCATTGATCTCCGCGGACCTCTCGAGTTTTCAAAGGATGTGAGGCCTCCGGTCGTGATGAGGTGGAGAACTCGGTCTTTCTCTGTGGTCTCCACAGGGGATTCAGACATCCCTTCATCTTGGGAGATGCAAGACGAGCCTGCATTCAATTCACTGCAGGAATATCCGGCCTTACTTCGAGTCAGAGCATCTCGGTGTCCATTCCACTTGAGGCCACAAACTCAGGGTCCCTCTCACATACCTGTAGCTGAGAGAAGCCTCCTCTTGAGGTGCTTGTGGAAAGTTGGTATTCCTCTTGAGTCGAAGCCAGGGACTAAGCTCTCATCTCGAGTTGATTTGGGGTCCACGGAGCCCTTTCGTGTTGCTCCAGTGACCTCAGGATCCCTCTAGACTTGAGATAGTGAACTTGGGTTTTCTTTGGAGTGCCATGAAGGAAATCAAGGCTCCTTTCACGTTTGATGTGGAACACGGAATTGCTCTGCACGCAGTGCAGGGGAATCAGGCCTCATCTCGCGGCGAGGGGGAAGTATCATGGTTTTTCTCGAGTTGCGGCCGGAACCTGGGGTATATTCTCGAGTTACGACGGGGAGGGCCCTTCCAGACACGTGTTTGTTCAGCGACATCAGGACACCTGCCTAGGTGCGAGGGACACCTCGGGATTCTCCTCGAGTCTTGGCATGGCAATTGGGACGCGTCTCCACGTGAGGCGGGAGACCCAGGGTCCCTTTCCACGTGACACAGGGATCCTGGGACTCCTATCCATTTTCAAGAGTAGTCAGGCATCGTCTCCTTCGGAAGTATTGATGTCCGCAGACCTCTCGAAAGTTCAAAGGATGTGAGGCCTCCGCTCGCGATGAGTCGGAGAATTAGGTCTTTCTCTGTGGTCTCCACAGTAGATTCAGACATCCTATCGTCTTGGGAGATGCAAGACAAGCCTGCATTCAATTCACTGCAGGGATATCCGGCCTTACTTCGAGTCAGAGCATCTCGATGTCCATTCCACTTGAGGCCACAATCTCAGGGTCCCTCTCACATACATGTAGCTGAGAGAAGCCTCCTCTTGAGGTGCTTGTGGAAAGTTGGTATTCCTCTTGAGTCGAAGCCGGGGACTAAACTCTCATCTCGAGTTGATTTGGGGTCCACGGAGCCCTTTCGTTTTGCTCCAGTGACCTCAGGATCCCTCTAGATTTGAGACAGTGATCTTGGGTTTCCTCTGGAGTGCCATCAAGGAAATCAAGGCTCCTTTCACGTTTGATGTAGAACGCGGAATTGCTCTGCACGCATTGCAGGGGAATCAGGCCTCATGTCGCGGCGAGGGGGAAGTCTCAAGGTTTTTCTAGAGTTCCGGCCGGAACCTGGGGTATATTCTCTAGTTACGACGGGGAGGGACCTTTCAGACATGTGTTTGTTCAGCGACGTCAGGAATCCGGCCTAGGTGCGAGGGATACCTCGGGATTCTCCTCGAGTCTTGGCATGGCAATTTGGACGTGTCTCCACGTGAGGCGGGAGACCCAGGGTCCCTTTCCACGTGCCACAGGGATCCTGGGACTCCTATCCATTTTCAAGAGGAGTCAGGCATCGTCTCCTTTGGAAGCATTGATCTCGCATACTTCTCGAATTTTCAAAGGATGTGAGGCCTCCGGTCGCGATGAGGCGGACGACTAGGACTTTCTCTGTTGTCTCCACAGCGCATTCAGACATCCCTTCGTCTTGGGAGATGCAAGACGAGCCTGCATTCAATTCACTGCAGGGATATCCGGCCTTACTTCGAGTCAGAACATCTCAGTGTCCATTCCACTTGAGGCCACAAACTCAGGGTCCCTCTCACATACCTGTAGCTGAGAGAAGCCTCCTCTTGAGGTGCTTGTGAAAGTTGGTTTTCCTCTTGAGTGGAAGCCAGGGAATAAGCTCTCATCTCGAGTTGATTTGGGGTCCACGGAGCCCTTTCGTGTTGCTCCAGTGACCTCAGGATCCCTCTAGACTTGAGACAGTGATCTTGGGTTTTCTCTGGAGTGCCATCAAGGAAATCAAGGCTCCTTTCACGTTTGATGTGGAACACGGAATTGCTCTGCACGCAGTGCAGGGGAATCGGGCCTCATCTCGCGGCGAGGGGGAAGTCTCATGGTTTTTCTCGAGTTGCGGCCGGAACCTGGGGCATATTCTCGACTTACGACGGGGAGGGCCCTTCCAGACACGTGTTTGTTCAGCGACGTCAGGACTCCTGCCTAGGTGCGAGTGACACCTCGGGATTCTCCTTGAGCCTTGGCATGGCAATTTGGACGCGTCTCCACGTGATGCGTGAGACCCAGGGTCCCTTTCCACGTGCCACAGGGATCCTGGGACTCCTATCCATTTTCAAGAGGAGTCAGGCATCGTCTCCTTTGGAACCATTTATCTCCGCGGACCTCCCGAGTTTTCAAAGGATGTGAGGCCTCCGGTCGCAATGAGGCGGAGGACTAGGACTTTCTCTGTGGTCTCCACAGAGGATTCAGACATCCCTTTGTCTTGGGAGATGCAAGACGAGCCTGCATTCAATTCACTGCAGGGATATCCAGCCTTACTTCGAGTCAGAGCATCTCGCTGTCCATTCCACTTGAGGTCAAAAACTCAGTGTCCCTCTCACATACCTGTGGCTGCGAGATGCCGCCTCTTCAGGTGCTTCTGGAAAGTTGGTATTCCTCTTGAGTCGAAGCCAGGGACTAAGCTCTCATCTCGAGTTGATTTGGGGTCCACGGAGCCCTTTCGTGTTCTTCCAGTGACCTCAGGATCCCTCTAGACTTGAGGCAGTGATCTTGGGTTTTCTCTGGAGTGCCATCAAGGAAATCAAGGCTCCTTTCACGTTTGATGTGGAACACGGAATTGCCCTGCCCGCAGTGCAGGGGAATTGGGCCTCATCTCACGGCGAGGGGGAAGTCTCATGGTTTTTCTCGAGTGGCTGCCGAAACCTGGGGTATATTCTCGAGTTACGACGGGGAGGGCCCTTCCAAACACGTGTTTGTTCAGCGAGGTCAGGACTCCTGCCTAGGTGCGAGGGACACCTCGGGATTCTCCTCGAGTCTTGGCATGGCAATTGGGACGCGTCTCCGCGTGAGGCGGGAGACCCAGGGAACCTTTCCACGTGCCACAGGGATCCTGGGACTCCTATCCATTTTCAAGAGGAGTCAGGCATCGTCTCCCTTGGAAGCATTGATCTCCACAGACCTCTAGAGTTTTCAAAGGATGTGAGGCCTACGGTCGCGATGAGGCGGAGGACTAGGACTTTCTCTGTGGTCTCCACAGCAGATTCAGACATCCCTTCGTCTTTGGAGATGCAAGACGAGCCTGCATTCAATTCACTGCAGGGATATCTGGCCTTAATTCGAGTCAGAGCATCTCAGTGTCCATTCCACTTGAGGCCACAACCTCAGGGGCCCTCTAACATACCTGTAGCTGAGAGAAGCCTCCTCTTGAAGTGCTTGTGGAAAGTTGGTATTCCTCTTGAGTCGAAGCCAGGGACTAAGCTCTCATCACGAGTTGATTTGGGGTCCACGGAGCCCTTTCGTGTTGCTCCAGTGACCTCAGGATCCCTCTAGACTTGAGACAGTGATCTTGGGTTTTCTCTGGAATGCCATCTAGGAAATCAAGGCTCCGTTTACTTTTGATGTGGAACACGGAATTGCTCTGCAAGCAGTGCAGGGGAATCGGGCCTCATCTCGCGGCGAGGGGGAAGTCTCAACGTTTTTCTCGAGTTGTGGCCAGAACCTGGGGTATATTCTCGAGTTATGACGGGGAGGGCCCTTCCAGATACGGGTTTGTTCAGCGATGTGAGGACTCCTGTCTAGGTGCGAGGGACACCTCGGGATTCTCCTCGAGTCTTGGCATGGCAATTTGGACGCGTCTCCACGTGAGGCGGGAGACCCAGGGTCCCTTTCCACGTGCGACAGGGATCCTGGGACTCCTATCCATTTTCAAGAGGAGTCAGGCATCGTCTCCTTTGGAAGCATTGATCTCGCATACCTCTCGAATTTTCAAAGGATGTGAGGCCTCCGGTTGCGTTGAGGCGGAGGACTAGGACTTTCTCTGATGTCTCCACAGCGGATTCAGACATCCCTTCGTCTTGTGAGATGCAAGACGAGCCTGCATTCAATTCACTGCAGGGATATCCGGCCTTACTTCAAGTCAGAACATCTCGGTGTCCATTCCACTTGAGGCCACAAACTCAGGGTCCCTCTCACATACCTGTAGCTGAGAGAAGCCTCCTCTTGAGGTGCTTGTGGAATGTTGGTATTCCTCTTGAGTCGAAGCCAGGGAATAAGCTCTCATCTCGAGTTGATTTGGGGTCCACGGAGACCTTTCGTGTTGCTCCAGTGACGTCAGGATCCCTCTAGACTTGAGACAGTGATCTTGGGTTTTCTCTGGAGTGCCATCAAGGAAATCAAGGCTCCTTTCACGTTTGATGTGGAACACGGAATTGCTCTGCACGCAGTGCAGGGGAATCGGGTCTCATCTCGCGGCGAGGGGGAAGTCTCATGGTTTTTCTCGAGTTGCGGCCGGAACCTGGGGTATATTCTCGAGTTACGATGGGGAGGGCCCTTCCAGACACGTGTTTGTTCAGCGACGTCAGGAGTCCTGCCTAGGTGCGAGGGACACCTCGGGATTCTCCTCGAGTCTTGGCATGGCAATGGGGACGCGTCTCCACGTGAGGCGGGAGACCCAGGGTCCCTTTCCACGTGCCACAGGGATCCTGGGACTCCTATCCATTTTCAAGAGGAGTCAGGCATCGTCTCCTTTGGAAGCATTGATCTACGCGGACGTCTCGAATTTTCAAAGGATATGAGGCCTCCGGTCGCGATGAGGCGGAAATTTAGGTCTTTCTCTGTGGTCTGCAAAGGGGATTCAGACATCCCTTCGTCTTGGGAGATGCAAGACGAGCCTGCATTCAATTCACTGTAGGGATATCCGGCCTTACTTCGAGTCAGAGCATCTCGGTGTCCATTCCACTTGAGGCCACAAACTCAGGGTCCCTCTCACATACATGTATCTGAGAGAAGCCTCCTCTTGAGGTGCTTGTGGAAAGTTGGTATTCCTCTTGAGTCAAAGCCAGGGACTAAGCTCTCATCTCGAGTTGATTTGGGGTCCACGGAGCCCTTTCATGTTGCTACAGTGACCTCAGGATCCCTCTAGACTTGAGACAGTGATCTTGGGTTTTCTCTGGAGTGCCATCAAGGAAATCAAGGCTCCTTTCACGTTTGATGTGGAACACGGAATTGGTCTGCACGGAGTGCAGGGGAATCGGGCCTCATATTGCGTCGAGGGGGAAGTCTCATGGTTTTTCTCGAGTGGCGGCCGGAACCTGGGGTATATTCTCGAGTTACGACGGGGAGGGCCCTTCCAGACACGTGTTTGTCCAGCGACCTCAGGAATCCTGCCTAGGTGCGAGGGGCACCTCGGGATTCTCCTCGAGTCTTGGCATGCAATTGGGACACGTCTCCACGTGAGGCGGGAGACCCAGGGTCCCTTTCCACGTGCCACAGTGATCCTGGGACTCCTATCAATTTTCAAGAGGAGTCAGGCATCGTCTCCTTTGGAAGCATTGATCTCCACAGACCTCTCGAGTTTTTAAAGGATGTGAGGCCTACGGTCGCGATGAGGCGGAGGACTAGGTCTTTCTCTGTGGTCTCCACAGGGGATTCAGACATCCCTTCGTCTTGGGAGATGCCAAACGAGCCTACATTCAATTCACTGCAGGGATATCCGGCCTTACTTCGAGTCAGAGCATATCGGTGTCCATTGCACTTGAGACCAGAAATTCAGGGTCCCTCTCACATACATGTAGCTGAGAGAAGCCTCCTCTTGAGGTGCTTGTGGAAAGTTGGTATTCCTCTTGAGTCGAAGCCAGGGACTAAGCTCTCATCTCGAGTTGATTTGGTGTCCACGGAGCCCTTTCGTGTTGCTCCAGTGACCTCAGGATCCCTCTAGACTTGAGAGAGTGATCTTGGGTTTTCTCTGGAGTGCCATCAAGGAAATCAAGGCCCCTTTCACGTTTGATGTGGAACGCGGAATTGCTCTGCACGCAGTGCTGGTGAATCGGGCCTCATCTCGCAGCGAGGGGGAAGTCTCATGGTTTTATCGAGTTGCGGCCAGAACCTGGGGTATATTCTCGAGTTAAGACGGGGAGGGCCCTTCAAGACACGTGTTTGTTCAGCGACGTCAGGACTCCTGCCTAGGTGAGAGGGACACCTCGGGATTCTCCTCCAGTCTTGGCATGGCAATTGGGACGCGTCTCCACATGAGGCGGGAGACCCAGGGTCCCTTTCCACGTGCCACAGGGATCCTGGTACTCCTATCCATTTTCAAGAGGAGTCAGGCATCGTCTCCTTTGGAAGCATTGATCTCCGCAGACCTCTCGAGTTTTCAAAGGATGTGAGGCCTCCGGTCGCGTTGAGGCGGAGGACTAGGTCTTTTCTGTGGTCTACACAGGGGATTCAGACATCCCTTCGTCTTGGGAGATGCAAGACGAGCCTGCATTCAATTCACTGCAGGGATATCCGGCCTTACTTCGAGTCAGAGCATCTCGGTGTCCATTCCACTTGAGGCCACAAACTCTGGGTCCCTCTGACATACCTGTAGCTGAGAGAAGCCTCCTCTTGAGGTGCTTGTGGAAAGTTGGTATTCCTCTTGAGTCGAAGCCAGGGACTAAGCTCTCATCTCGAGTTGATTTGGGGTCCATGGAGCCCTTTCCTGTTGGTCCAGTGACCTCAGGATCCCTCGAGACTTGAGACAGTGATCTTGGGTTTTCTCTGGAGTGCCATCAAGGAAATCAAGGCTCCTTTCACGTTTGATGTGGAACACGGAATTGCTCTGCATTCAGTGCAGGGGAATCGGGCCTCAACTTGCGGCGAGGGGGAAATCTCATGGTTTTTCTCGAGTTGCGGCCGGAATCTGGGGTATATTCTCGAGTTACGACGGGGAGGGCCCTTCCAGACACGTGTTTGTTCAGCGACCTCAGGACTCCTGCCTAGGTGCGAGGGACACCTCGGGATTCTCCTCGAGTCTTGGCATGGCAATTGGGACGCGTCTCCACGTGAGGCGGGAGACCCAGGGTCCCTTTCCACGTGCCACAGGGATCCTGGGACTCCTATCCATTTTCAAGAGGAGTCAGGCATCGTCTCCTTTGGAAGCATTGATCTCCGCGGACCTCTCGAGTTTTCAAAGGATGTGAGGCCTCCGGTCGTGATGAGGTGGAGAACTCGGTCTTTCTCTGTGGTCTCCACAGGGGATTCAGACATCCCTTCATCTTGGGAGATGCAAGACGAGCCTGCATTCAATTCACTGCAGGAATATCCGGCCTTACTTCGAGTCAGAGCATCTCGGTGTCCATTCCACTTGAGGCCACAAACTCAGGGTCCCTCTCACATACCTGTAGCTGAGAGAAGCCTCCTCTTGAGGTGCTTGTGGAAAGTTGGTATTCCTCTTGAGTCGAAGCCAGGGACTAAGCTCTCATCTCGAGTTGATTTGGGGTCCACGGATCCCTTTTGTGTTGCTCCAGTGACCTCAGGATCCCTCTAGACTTGAGATAGTGAACTTGGGTTTTCTTTGGAGTGCCATGAAGGAAATCAAGGCTCCTTTCACGTTTGATGTGGAACACGGAATTGCTCTGCACGCAGTGCAGGGGAATCAGGCCTCATCTCGCGGCGAGGGGGAAGTATCATGGTTTTTCTCGAGTTGCGGCCGGAACCTGGGGTATATTCTCGAGTTACGACGGGGAGGGCCCTTCCAGACACGTGTTTGTTCAGCGACGTCAGGACACCTGCCTAGGTGCGAGGGACACCTCGGGATTCTCCTCGAGTCTTGGCATGGCAATTGGGACGCGTCTCCACGTGAGGCGGGAGACCCAGGGTCCCTTTCCACGTGACACAGGGATCCTGGGACTCCTATCCATTTTCAAGAGTAGTCAGGCATCGTCTCCTTCGGAAGTATTGATGTCCGCAGACCTCTCGAAAGTTCAAAGGATGTGAGGCCTCCGCTCGCGATGAGGCGGAGAATTAGGTCTTTCTCTGTGGTCTCCACAGTAGATTCAGACATCCTATCGTCTTGGGAGATGCAAGACAAGCCTGCATTCAATTCACTGCAGGGATATCCGGCCTTACTTCGAGTCAGAGCATCTCGGTGTCCATTCCACTTGAGGCCACAATCTCAGGGTCCCTCTCACATACCTGTAGCTGAGAGAAGCCTCCTCTTGAGGTGCTTGTGGAAAGTTGGTATTCCTCTTGAGTCGAAGCCGGGGACTAAACTCTCATCTCGAGTTGATTTGGGGTCCACGCAGCCCTTTCGTTTTGCTCCAGTGACCTCAGGATCCCTCTAGATTTGAGACAGTGATCTTGGGTTTCCTCTGGAGTGCCATCAAGGAAATCAAGGCTCCTTTCACGTTTGATGTAGAACGCGGAATTGCTCTGCACGCATTGCAGGGGAATCAGGCCTCATGTCGCGGCGAGGGGGAAGTCTCAAGGTTTTTCTAGAGTTCCGGCCGGAACCTGGGGTATATTCTCTAGTTACGACGGGGAGGGACCTTTCAGACATGTGTTTGTTCAGCGACGTCAGGAATCCGGCCTAGGTGCGAGGGATATCTCGGGATTCTCCTCGAGTCTTGGCATGGCAATTTGGACGTGTCTCCACGTGAGGCGGGAGACCCAGGGTCCCTTTCCACGTGCGACAGGGATCCTGGGACTCCTATCCATTTTCAAGAGGAGTCAGGCATCGTCTCCTTTGGAAGCATTGATCTCCGCGGACCTCTTGAGTTTTCAAAGGATGTGAGGCCTCCGGTCGCGTTGAGGCGGAGGACTAGGTCTTTCTCTGCGGTCTCCACAGGGGATTCAGACAACCCTTCGTCTTGGGAGATGCAAGACGAGCCTGCATTCAATTCACTGCCGGGATATCCAGCCTTACTTCGAGTCAGAGCATCTCGGTGTCCATTCCACTTGAGGCCACAAAATCAGGGTCCCTGTGACATACCTGTAGCTGAGAGAAGCCTCCTCTTGAGGTGCTTGTGGAAAGTTGGTATTCCTCTTGAGTCGAAGCCAGGGACTAAGCTCTCATCTCGAGTTGATTTGGGGTCCACGGAGCCCTTTCGTGTTGCTCCAGTGACCTCAGGATCCCTCTAGACTTGAGACAGTGATCTTGGGTTTCCTCTGGAGTGCAATCAAGGAAATCAAGGCTCCTTTCACGTTTGATGTGGAACACGGAATTGCTCTGCACGCAGTGCTGTGGAATCGGTCCTCATCTCGCGGCGAGGGGGAAGTCTCATGGTTTTTCTCGAGTTGCGGGCGGAACCTGGGGTATATTTTCGAGTTACGACGGGGAGGGCCCTTCCAGACACGTGTTTGTTCAGCGACGTCAGGACTCCTGCCTAGGTGCGAGGGACACCTCGGGATTCTCCTCGAGTCTTGGCATGGCACTTGGGACACGTCTCCACGTGAGGCGGGAGACCCAGGTTTCCTTTCCACGTGCCACAGTGATCCTGGGACTCCTATCCATTTTCAAGAGGAGTCAGGCATCGTCTCCTTTGGAAGCATTGATCTCCGCGGACCTCTTGAGTTTTCAAAGGATGTGAGGACTCCGATCGCGTTGAGTTGGAGGACTAGGTCTTTCTCTGCGGTCTCCACAGGGGATTCAGACAACCCTTCGTCTTGGGAGATGCAAGACGAGCCTGCATTCAATTCACTGCAGGGATATCTGGCCTTACTTCGAGTCAGAGCATCTCGGTGTCCATTCCACTTGAGGCCACAAATTCAGGGTCCCTCTCACATACATGTAGCTGAGAGAAGCCTCCTCTTCAGGTGCTTGTGGAAAGTTGGTATTCCTCTTGAGTCGAAGCCAGGGACTAAGCTCTCATCTCGAGTTGATTTGGGGTCCACGGAGCCCTTTCGTGTTGCTCAAGTGACCTCAGGATCCCTCTAGACTTGAGACAGTGATCTTGGGTTTTCTCTGGAGTGCAATCAAGGAAATCAAGGCTCCTTTCACGTTTGATGTGGAACACGGAATTGCTCTGCACGCAGTGCAGGGGAATCGGGCCTCATCTCGCTGAGAGGGGGAAGTCTCATGGTTTTTCTCGAGTTGCGGCCGGAACTTTCTTTATATTCTCGAGTTACGACGGGGAGGGCCCTTCCAGACACGTGTTTGTTCAGCGACGTCAGGACTCCTGCCTAGGTGCGAGGGACACCTCGGGATTCTCCTCGAGTCTTGGCATGGCAATTGGGACGCGTCTCGACGTGAGGCAGGAGACCCAGGGTCCCTTTCGACTTGCCACAGGGATCCTGGGACTCCTATCCATTTTCAAGAGGAGTCAGGCATCGTCTCCTTTGGAAGCATTGATCTCCGCAGACCTCTCGAGTTTTCAAAGGATGTGAGGCCGCCGGTCGCGTTGAGGCGGAGGATTAGGTCTTTCTCTGTGGTCTACACAGGGGATTCAGACAACACTTTGTCTTGGGAGATGCAAGACGAGCCTGCATTCAATTCACTGCAGGGATATCTGGCCTTACTTCGAGTCAGAGCATCTCGGTGTCCATTCCACTTGAGGCCACAAACTCAGGGTCCCTCTCACATACCTGTAGCTGAGAGAAGCCTCCTCTTGAGGTGCTTGTGGAAAGTTAGTATTCCTCTTGAGTCGAAGCCAGGGACTAAGCTCTCATCTCGAGTTGATTTGGGGTCCACGGAGCCCTTTCGTGTTGCTCCAGTGACCTCAGGATCCCTCTAGACTTGAGACAGTGATCTTGGGTTTCTCTGGAGTGCCATCAAGGAAATCAAGGCTCCTTTCACGTTTGATGTGGAACTCGGAATTGCTCTGCACGCAGTGCAGGTGAATCGGGCCTCATCTCGCGGCGAGGGGGAAGTCTCATGGTTATTCTCGAGTTGCGGCCAGAACCTGGGGTATATTCTCGAGTTACGACGGGGAGGGCCCTTCCAGACACGTGTTTGTTCAGCGACGTCAGGACTCCTGCCTAGGTGCGAGGGACACCTCGGTATTCTCCTCGAGTCTTGGCATGGCAATTGGGACGCCACTCCACGTGAGGCGGGAGACCCAGGGTCCCTTTCCACGTGCCACAGGGATCCTGGGACTCCTATCCATTTTCAAGAGGAGTCAGGCATCGTCTCCTTTGGAAGCATTGATCTCCGCAGACCTCTCGAGTTTTCAAAGGATGTGAGACATCCGGTCGCGTTGAGGCGGAGGACTAGGTCTTTCTCTGTGGTCTCCACAGGGGATTCAGACATCCCTTCGTCTTGGGAGATGCAAGACGAGCCTGCATTCAATTCACTGCAGGGATATCCGGTCTTACTTCGAGTCAGAGCATCTCGGTGTCCATTCCACTTGAGGCCACAAACTCAGGGTCCCTCTCACATACCTGTAGCTGAGAGAAGCCTCCTCTTGAGGTGCTTGTGGAAAGTTGGTATTCCTCTTGAGTCGAAGCCAGGGACTAAGCTCTCATCTCGAGTTGATTTGGGGTCCACGGAGCCCTTTCGTGTTGCTCCAGTAATCTCAGGATCCCTCTAGACTTGAGACAGTGATCTTGGGTTTTCTCTGGAGTTCCATCAAGGAAATCAAGGCTCCTTTCACGTTTGATGTGGAACACGGAATTGCTCTGCATGCAGTGCAGGGGAATCAGGCCTGATCTCGCGGCGAGGGGGATGTCTCATGGTTTTTCTCGAGTTGCGGCCGGAACCTGGGGTATATTCTCGAGTTACGACGGGGAAGGCCCTTCCAGACACGTGTTTGTTCAGCGACGTCAGGACTCCTGCCTAGGTGCGAGGGACACCTCGGTATTCTCCTCGAGTCTTGGCATGGCAATTGGGACGCCACTCCACGTGAGGCGGGAGACCCAGGGTCCCTTTCCACGTGCCACAGGTATCCTGGGACTCCTATCCATTTTCAAGAGGAGTCAGCCATCGTCTCCTTTGGAAGCATTGATCTCCGCAGACCTCTCGAGTTTTCAAAGGATGTGAGGCATCCGGTCGCGTTGAGGCGGAGGACGAGGTCTTTCTCTGGGGTCTCCACAGGGGATTCAGACATCCCTTCGTCTTGGGAGATGCAAGACGAGCCTGCATTCAATTCACTGCAGGGATATCCGGCCTTACTTCGAGTCAGAGCATCTCGGCTTCCATTCCACTTGAGGCCACAAACTCAGGGTCCCTCTCACATACCTGTAGCTGAGAGAAGCCTCCTCTTGAGATGCTTGTGGAAAGTTGGTATTCCTCTTGAGTCGAAGCCAGGGAATAAGCTCTCATCTCGAGTTGATTTGGGGTCCACGGAGCCCTTTCGTGTTCCTACAGTACCTCAGGATCCCTCTAGACTTGAGACAGTGATCTTGGGTTTTCTCTGGAGTGCCATCAAGGAAATCTAGGCTCCTTTCACGTTTGATGTGGAACACGGAATTGCTCTGCACGCAGTTCAGGGGAATCGGGCCTCATCTGGTGGCGAGGCGGAAGTCTCATGGTTTTCACGAGTTGTGGCTGGAACCGGGGGTATACTCTCAAGTTACAACGGGGAGGGCCCTTCCAGACACATGTTTGTTCAGCGACGTCAGGACTCCTGCCTAGGTGCGAGGGACACCTCGGGATTCTCCTCAGGTCTTGGCATGGCAATTGGGACGCCTCTCCATGTGAGGCGGGAGACCCAGAGTCCCTTTCCACGTGCCACAGGGATCCTGGGACTCCTATCCATTCTCACGAGGAGTCAGGCATCGTCTCCTTTGGAAGCATTGATCTCCGCCGACATCTCGAATTTTCAAAGATGTGAGGACTCCGGTCGCGATGAGGCGCAGATCTAGGTCTTTCTCTGTGGTCACCACAGGGGATTCAGACACCCCTTCGATTTGGGAGATGCAAGAAGAGCCTGCATACAATTCACTGCAGGGATATCCTGCCTTACTTCGAGTCAGAGCATTTCGGTGTCCATTCCACTTGAGGCCACAAACTCAGGGTCCCTCTCACATACCTGTAGCTGAGAGAAGCCTCCTCTTGAGGTGCTTGTGGAAAGTTGGTATACCTCTTGAGTCGAAGCCAGGGACTAAGCTCTCATCTCGAGTTGATTTGGGGTCCACGGAGCCCTTTCGTGTTGCTCCAGTGACCTCAGGATCCCTCTAGACTTGAGACAGTGATCTTGGGTTTTCTCTGGAGTGCCATCAAGGAAATCAAGGCTCCTTTCACGTTTGATGTGGAACACGGAATTGCTCTGCACGCAGTGCAGGGGAATCGGGACTCATCTCGTGGTGAGGCGGAAGTCTCATGGTTTTTCTCGAGTTGCGGCCGGAACCTGGGGTATATTCTCGAGTTACGACGGGGAGGGCCCTTCCATACACGTGTTTGTTCAGCGACGTCAGGACTCATGCCTAGGTGCGAGGCACACCTCGGGATTCTCGTTGAGTCTTGCCATGGTAATAGGGACGCGTCTCCACGTGAGGCGGGAGACCCAGGGTCCCTTTCCACGTGCCACAGGGATCCTGGGACTCCTATCCATTTTCAAGAGGAGTCAGACATCGTCTCCGTTGGAAGCATTGAGCTCCGCGGACCTCTCGAGGTTTCAAAGGATGTGAGGCCTCCGGTCGCGATGAGGCGGAGAACTAGGTCTTTCTCTGTGGTCTCCACAGGGGATTCAGACATCCCTTCGTCTTGGGAGATGCATGACGAGCCTGCATTCAATTCACTGTAGAGATATCTGGCCTTACTTCGAGTCAGAGCATCTCGGTGTCCATCCACTTGAGGCCACAAATTCAGGGTCCCTCTCACATACCTGTAGCTGAGAGAAGCCTCCTCTTGAGGTCCTTGTGGAAAGTTGGTATTCCTCTTGAGTCGAAGCCAAGGACTAAGCTCTCATCTCGAGTTGATTTGGGCTCCACGGAGCCCTTTCGTGTTGCTCCAGTGACGTCAGGATCCCTCTAGACTTGAGACATTGATCTTGGGTTTTCTCTGGAGTGCCATCAGTAAATCAAGGCTCCTTTCACGTTTGATGTGGAACACGGAATTGCTCTGCACGCAGTGCAGGGGAATCGGGCCTCATCTTGCGGCGAGGGGTAAGTCTCAAGGTTTTTCACGAGTTGCAGCCGGAACCTGGGGTATATTCTCGAGTTACGACGGGGAGGGCCCTTCCAGACACGTGTTTGTTCAGCGACGTCAGAACTCCTCCCTAGGTGTGAGGGACACCTCGGGATTCTCCTCGAGTCTTGGAATGGCAATTGGGACGCGTCTCCACGTGAGGCGGGAGACCCAGGGTCCCTTTCCACGTGCGACAGGGATCCTGGGATTCCTATCCATTTTCAAGAGGAGTCAGGCATCGTCTCCTTTGGAAGCATTGATCTCCTCGGACCTCTCGAGTTTTCAAAGGATGTGAGGCCTCCGGTCGCGATGAGGCGGACAACTAGGTCTTTCTCTGTGGACTCCACAGGGGATTCAGACATCTCTTCGTCTTGGAAGATGCAAAACGAGTCTACATTCAATTCACTGCAGGGATATCTGGCCTTACTTCGAGTCAGAGCATCTCGGTGTCCATTCCACTTGAGGCCACAAACTCAGGGTCCCTCTCACATACCTGCATCTGAGAGATGCCTCCTCTTGAGGTACTTGTGGAAAGTTGGTATTCCTCTTGAGTTGAAGCCAGGGACTAAGCTCTCATCTCGAGTTGATTTGGGGTCCACGGAGCCCTTTCTTGTTGCTACAGGGACCTCAGGATTCCTCTAGACTTGAGACAGTGATCTTGGGTTTTCTCTGGAGTGCCATCAAGGAAATCAAGGGTCCTTTCACGATTGATGTGGAACACGGAATTGCTCTTCACGCAGTGCAAGGGAATCGGGTCTCATCTCTCGGCGAGGGGGAAGTCTCATGGTTTTTCTCGAGTTGCGCCCGGAACCTGGGGTATATTCTCGAGTTACGACGGGGAGGGCCCTTCTAGCCACGTGTTTATTCAGCGACGTCAGGACCCCTGCCTACGTGCGAGGGACACCTCGGGATTCTCCTCGAGTCTTGGCATGGCAATTGGGACGCGTCTCCACGTGAGGCGGGAGACCCAGGGTCCCTTTCCACGTGCCACAGGGATCCTGGGACTCCTATCCATTTTCAAGAGGAGTCAGGCATCGTCTCCTTTGGAAGCATTGATCTCCGCGGACCTCTCGAGTTTTCAAAGGATGTGAGGCCTCCGCTCGCGATGAGGCGGAGAACTCGGTCTTTCTCTGTCATCTCCACAGGGGATTCAGACATCCCTTCGTCTTGGCAGATGCAAGACGAGCCTGCATTCAATTCACTGCAGGGATATCTGGCCTTAATTCGAGTCAGAGCATCTCGGTGTCCATTCCACTTGAGGCCACACACTCAGGGGCCCTCTCACATACATGTAGCTGAGAGACGCCTCCTCTTGAGGTGCTTGTGGAAAGTTGGTATTCCTCTTGAGTCGAAGCCAGGGACTAAGCTCTCATCTCGAGTTGATTTGGGGTCCACGGAGCCCTTTCATGTTGCTACAGTGACCTAAGGATCCCTCTAGACTAGAGACAGTGATCTTGGGTTTTCTCTGGAGTGCCATCAAGGAAATCAAGGCTCCTTTCACGTTTGATGTGGAACACGGAATTGTTCTGCACGCAGTGCAGGGGAATCGGGCCTCATCTCGCGGCGAGGGGGAAATCTCATGGTTTTTCACGAGTTGCGGCCTGAACCTGGGGTATATTCTCGAGTTACGACGGGGAGGGCCCTTCCAGACACGTGTTTGTTCAGCGACGTCAGGACTCCTGCCTAGGTGCGAGGGACACCTCGGGATTCTCCTCGAGTCTTGGCAGGGCAATTGGGAGGCGTCTCCACGTGAGGCGGGAGACGCAGGGTCCCTTTCCACGTGCCACAGGGATCCTGGGACTCCTATCCATTTTCAAGAGGAGTCAGGCATCGTCTCCTTTGGAAGCATTGATCTCCGCGGAGGTCTCGTGTTTTCAAAGGATGTGAGGCCTCCGGTCGCGATGAGGCGGAGGACTATGTCTTTCTCTGTGGTCTCCACAGCGGATTCAGACATCCCTTCGTCTTGGGAGATGCGAGACGAGCCTGCATTCAATTCACTGCAGGGATATCCGGCCTTACTTCGAGTCAGAGCATCTCGGTGTCCATTCCACTTGAGGCCACAAACTCAGGGTCCCTCTCACATACCTGTAGCTGGGAGAAGCCTCCTCTTGAGCTGCTTGTGGAAAGTTGGTATTCCTCTTGAGTCGAAGCCAGGGACTAAGCTCTCATCTCGAGTTGATTTTGGGTCCACGGAGAACTTTCGTGTTGCTCCAGTGACCTCAGGATCCCTCTAGACTTGAGACAGTGATCTTGGGAATTCTCTGGAGTGCCATCAAGGAAATCAAGGCTCCTTTCACGTTTGATGTGGAACACCCAATTGCTCTGCACGCAGTGCACAGGAATCGGGTCTCATCTCGCAGCGAGGGGGAAGTCTCATGGTTTTCCTCGAGTTGCGGCCTGAACCTGGGGTATATTCTCGAGTTACGACGGGGAGGGCCCTTCCAGACACGTGTTTGTTCAGCGACGTCAGGACTCCTGACTAGGGGCGAGGGACACCTCGGGATTCTCCTCGAGTCTTGGCATGGCAATTGGCACGCGTATCCACGTGAGGGGGGAGACCCAGGGTCCCTTTCCACGTGTCACAGGTATCCTGGGACTCCTATCCATTTTCAAGAGGAGTCAGGCATCGTCTCCTTTGGAAGCATTGATCTCCACGGACCTCTTGAGTTTTCAAAGGATGTGAGGCCTCCGGTCGCGATGAGGCGGAGGCCTAGGTCTTTCTCTGTGGTCTCCACTGTGGATTCAGACATCCCTTCGTCTTGGGAGATGCAAGACGAGCCTGCATTCAATTCACTGCAGGGATATCCGGCCTTACTTGGAGTCAGAGCATCTCGCTATCCATTCCACTTGAGGCCACAAACTCAGGGTCCCTCTCACATACCTGTAGCTGAGAGAAGCCTCCTCTTGAGGTGATTGTGGAAAGTTGGTATTCCTCTTGAGACGAAGCCAGGGACTAAGCTCTCATCTCGAGTTGATTTGGGGTCCACGGAGCACTTTCGTGTTGCTCCAGTGACCTCAGGATCCCTCTAGACTTGAGACAGTGATCTTGGGTTTTCTCTGGAGTGCCATCAAGGAAATCAAGGCTCCTTTCACGTTTGATGTGGAACACGGAATTGCTCTGCATGCAGTGCAGGGGAATCGGGCCTCAACTCGCGGCGAGGGGGAAATCTCATGGTTTTTCTCAAGTTGCGGCCGGAACCTGGGGTATATTCTAGAGTTACGACGGGGAGGGCCCTTCCAGACACGTGTTTGTTCAGCGACGTCAGGACTCCTGCCTAGGGGCGAGGGACACCTCGGGATTCTCCTCGAGTCTTGGCATGGAAATTGGGACGCGTCTCCACATGAGGTGGGAGACCCAGGGTCCCTTTGCACGTGCCACAGGGATCCTGGGACTCCTATCCATTTTCAAGAGGAGTCAGGCATCGTCTCCTTTGGAAGCATTGATCTCCGCGGACCTCTCGAGTTTTCAAAGAATGTGAGGCCTCCGTTCGCGATGAGGCGGAGAACTAGGTCTTTCTCTGTGGTCTCCACGTGGGATTCAGACATCCCTTCGTATTGGGAGATGCAAGACGAGCTTGCATTCATCTCACTGAAGGGATATCCGGCCTTACTTCGAGTCAGAGCATCTCGGTGTCCATTCCACTTGAGGCCCCAAACTCAGGGTACCTCTCACATACATGTGGCTGAGAGAAGCCTCCTCTTGAGGTGCTTGTGGAAACTTGGTATTCCTCTTGAGTCGAAGCCAGGGACTAAGCTCTCATCTCGAGTTGATTTGGGGTCCACGGAGCCCTTTCGTTTTGCTCCAGTGACCTCAGGATCCCTCTAGACTTGAGACAGTGATCTTGGGTTTTCTCTGGAGTGCCATCAAGGAAATCAAGGCTCCTTTCACGTTTGATGTGGAACACGGAATTGCTCTCCACGCAGTGCAGGGGAATCGGGCCTCATCTCGTGACGAGGGGGAAGTCTCATGGTTTTTCTCGAGTTGCGGCCGGAACCTGTGGTATATTCTCGAGTTACGACGGGGAGGGCCCTTCCAGACACGTGTTTGTTCAGCGACGTCAGGACTCCTGCCTAGGTGCGAAGGACCCTTGGGATTCTCCTCGAGTCTTGGCATGGCAATTGGGACGCGTCTCCACATGAGGCGGGAGACCCAGGGTTCCTTTCCACGTGCCACAGGGATCCTGGGACTCCTATCCATTTTAAAGAGGAGTCAGGCATTGTCTCCTTTGGAAGCATTGATCTCCGCGGACCTCTCGAGTTTTCAAAGGATGTGAGGCCTCCGGTCGCGATGAGGCGGAGAACTAGGTCTTTCTCTGTGGTCTCCACAGGGGATTCAGACATGCCTTCGTCTTGGGAGATGCAAGACGAGCCTGCATTCAATTCACTGCAGGGATATCCGGCCTGACTTCGAGTCAGAGCATCTCGGTGTCCATTCCACTTGAGGCCACAAACTCAGGGTCCCTCTCACATACCTGTAGCTGATAGAAGCCTCCTCTTGAGGTGCCTGTGGAAAGTTGGTATTCCTCGTGAGTCGAAGCCAGGGACTAAGCTCTCATCTCGAGTTGATTTGGGGTCCACGGAGCCCTTTGTTGTTGCTACAGTGACCTCAGGATCCCTCTAGACTTGAGACAGTGATCTTGGGTTTTCTCTGGAGTGCCATCAACGAAATCAAGGCTCCTATCAAGTTTGATGTGGAACACGGAATTGCTCTGCACGCAGCACAGAGGAATCGGGCATCATCTCGCGGCGAGGGGGAAGTCTCATGGATTTTCTCGATTAGCGGGCGGAACCTGGGGTATATTCTCGAGTTACGACGGGGAGGGCCCTTCCAGACACGTGTTTGTTCAGCGACGTCAGGACTCCTGCCTAGGTGCGAGGGACACCTTGGGATTCTCCTCGAGTCTTGGCATGGCAATTGGGACGCGTCTCCACGTGAGGCGGGAGACCCAGGTTCCCTTTCCACGTGCCACAGGGATCCTGGGACTCCTATCCATTTTCAAGAGGAGTCAGGCATCGTCTCCTTTGGAAGCATTGATCTCCCTGGACCTCTCGAGTTTTCAAAGGATGTGAGGCCTCCGGTCGCGATGAGGCGGAGGACTAGGTCTTTCTCTGTGGTCTCCACAGGGGATTCAGACAACCCTTCCTCTTGGGAGATGCAAGTCGAGCTTGCATTCAATTCACTGCAGGGATATCCGGCCTTACTTCGAGTCAGAGCATCTCGGTGTCCATTCCACTTGAGGCCATAAACTCAGGGTCATTCTCACATACCTGTAGCTGAGAGAAGACTCCTCTTGAGGTGTTTGTGTAAAGTTTGTATTCCTCTTGAGTCGAAGCCAGGGACTAAGCTCTCATATTGAGTTGATTTGGGATCCACGGAGCCCTTTCGTGTTGCTCCAGTGACCTCAGGATCCCTCTAGACTTGAGACAGTGATCTTGGGTTTTCTCTGGAGTGCCATCAAGGAAATCAAGGCTCCATTCACGTTTGATATGGAACACGGAATTGCTCTGCACGCAGTGCAGGGGAATCGGGCCTCATCTCGCGGCGAGGGGGAAGTCTCATGGTTTTTCTCGAGTTGCGGCCGGAACCTGGGGTATATTCTCGAGTTACGACGGGGAGGGCCCTTCCAGACACGTGTTTGTTCAGCGACATCAGGACTCCTGCCTAGGTGCGAGGGACACCTCGGGATTCTCCTCGAGTCTTGGCATGGCAATTGGGACGCGTCTCCACGTGAAGCGGGAGACCCAGGGTCCCCTTCCATGTGGACAGGGATCCTGGGACTCCTAACCATTTTCAAGAGGAGTCAGGCATCGTCTTCTTTGGAAGCATTGATCTCCGCGGACCTCTCGAGTTTTCAAAGGATGTGAGGCCTCCGGTCGCGATGAGGCGGAGAACTAGGTCTTACTCTGTGGTCTCCACAGGGGATTCAGACATGCCTTCGTCTTGGGAGATGCAAGACGAGCCTGCTTAAAATTCACTGCAGGCATATCCGGCCTGACTTCGAGTCAGAGCATCTCGGTGTCCATTCCACTTGAGGCCACAAACTCAGGGTCCCTCTCACATACCTGTAGCTGATAGAAGCCTCCTCTTGAGGTGCTTGTGGAAAGTTGGTATTCCTCGTGAGTCGAAGCCAGGGTCTAAGCTCTCATCTCGAGTTGATTTGGGGTCCACGGAGCCCTTTCGTGTTGCTCCAGTGACCTCAGGATCCCTCTAGACTTGAGACAGTGATCTTGGGTTTTCTCTGGAGTGCCATCAAGGAAATCAAGGCTCCTTTCACGTTTGATGCGGAACACGGAATTGCTCTGCATGCAGTGCAGGGGAATCGGGCCTCATCTCCGGCGAGGGGGACGTCTCATCGTTTTTCTCGAGTTGCGGCCGGAACCTGGGGTATATTCTCGAGTTACGACGGGGAGGGCCCTTCCAGACACGTGTTTGTTCAGCGACGTCAGGACTCCTGCCTAGGTGCGAGGGACACCTCGGGATTTTCCTCGAGTCTTGGCATGGCAATTGGGTAGCGTCTCCACGTGAGGCGGGAGACCCAGGGTCCCTTTCCACGTGCCACAGGGATCCTGGGACTCCTATCCATTTTCAAGAGGAGTCAGGCATCGTCTCCTTTGGAAGCATTGATCTCCGCGGACCTCTCGAATTTTCAAAGGATGTGAGGCCCCCGGTCGCTATGAGGCGGAGAATTAGGTCTTTCTCTGTGGTCTCCAAAGGGGATTCAGACATCCCTTCGTCTTGGGAGATGCAAGACGAGCCTGCATTCAATTCACTGCAGGGATATCCGGCCTTACTTAGAGTCAGAGCATCTCGGTGTCCATTCCACTTGAGGCCACAAAATCAGGGTCCCTCAAATATACGTGTAGCTTAGAGAAACCTCCTCTTGAGGTCCTTGTGGAAAGTTGGTATTCCTCTTGAGTCTAAGCCAGGGTCTAAGCTCTCACCTCGAGTTGATTTGGGGTCCACGAAGCCCTTTCCTGTTGGTCCAGTGACTTCATGATCCCTCTAGACTTGAGACAGTGATCTTGGGTTTTCTCTGGAGTGCCATCAAGGAAATCAAGGCTCCTTTCACGTTTGATGTGGAACACGGAATTGCTCTGTACGCAGTCCAGGGGAATCGGGCCTCAACTCGCGGCGAGGGGGAAATCTCATGGTTTTTCTCGAGTTGCGGTCGGAACCTGGGGTATATTCTCGAGTTACGACGGGGAGGGCCCTTCCAGACACGTGTTTGTTCAGCGACGTCTGGACTCCTACCTAGGGGCTAGGGACACCTCGGGATTCTCCTCGAGTCTTGGCATGGCAATTGGGACGCGTCTCCGCGTAAGGGGGGAGACCCAGTGTCCCTTTCCACGTGCCACAGGGATCCTGGGACTCCTATCCATTTTCAAGAGGATTCAGGCATCGGCTCCTTTGGAAGCATTGATCTCCGCGGACCTCTCGAGTTTTCAAAGGATGTGAGGCCACCGGTCGCGATGAGGCGGAGAATTCGGTCTTTCTCTGAGGTCTCCACAGGGGATTCAGACATCCCTTCATCTTGGGAGATGCAAGACGAGCCTGCTTAAAATTCACTGCAGGCATATCCGGTCTTATTTCGAGTCAGAGCATCTCGGTGTCCATTGCACTTGTGGCCACAAACTCAGGGTTCCTCTCACATACCTGTAGCTGAGAGAAGCCTCCTCTTGAGGTGCTTGTGGAAAGTTGGTATTCCTCTTCAGTCGAAGCCAGGGACTAAGCTCTCATCTCGAGTTGATTTGGGGTCCACGGAGCCCTTTCGTGTTGCTCCAGTGACCTCAGGATCCCTCTAGACTTGAGACAGTGATCTTGGGAATTCTCTGGAGTACCATCAAGGAAATCAAGGCTCCTTTCACGTTTGATGTGGAACACGGAATTGCTCTGCACGCAGTGCACAGGAATCGGGCCTCAACTCGCAGCGAGGGGGAAATCTCATGGTTTTTCTCAAGTTGTGGCCGGATCCTGGGGTATATTCTCGAGTTACGACGGGGAGGGCCCTTCCAGACACGTGTTTGTTCAGTGACGTCAGGACTCCTGCCTAGGTGCGAGGGACACCTCTGGATTCTCCTCGAGTCTTGGCATGGCAATTGGGAGGTGTCTGCACGTGAGACGGGAGAGCCAGGGTCCCTTTCCACGTGCCACAGGGATCCTGGGACTCCTATCCATTTTCAAGAGGAGTCAGGCATTGTCTCCTTGGGAAGTATTGATCTCCGCCGACCTCTCGAGTTTTCAAAGGATGTGAGGCCTCCGGTCGCGTTGAGGCGGAGGACTAGGTCTTTCTCTGTGGTCTCCACAGGGTATTCAGACAACCCTTCGTCTTGGGAGATGCAAGACGAGCCTGCATTCAATTCACTGCAGGGATATCCGGCCTTACTTCGAGTCAGAGCATCTCGGTGTCCATTCCACTTGAGGCCACAAACTCAGGGTCCCTCTGACATACCAGTAGCTGAGAGAAGCCTCCTCTTGAGGTGCTTGTGGAAAGTTGGTATTCCTCTTGAGTCGAAGCCAGGGACTAATCTCTCATCTCGAGTTGATTTGGGGTCCACGGAGCCCTTTCGTGCTGGTACAGTGACCTCAGGATCCCTCTAGACCTTAGACAGTGATCTTGGGTTTTCTATGGAGTGCCATTAAGGAAATCAAGGCTCCTTTCACGTTTGATGTGGAACACGGAATTGGTCTGCACGCAGTGCAGGGGAATCGGGCCTCATCTCGCGGCGAGTGGGAAGTCTCATGGTTATTCTCGAGTTGTGGCCGGAACCTGGGGGATATTCTCGAGTTACGACAGGGAGTGCCCTTCCAGACACGTGTTTGTTCAGCGACGTCAGGACTCCTGCCTAGGTGCGAGGGACACCTCGTGATTGCCCACGAGTCTTGGCATGGCAATTGGGACGCGTCTCCACGTGAGGCGGGAGACCCAGTGTCCCTTTCCATGTGCCACAGGGATCCTGGGACTCCTATCCATTTTCAAGAGGAGTCAGGCATCGTCTCCTTTGGAAGCATTGATCTCTACAGACGTCTCGAGTTTTCAAAGGATGTGAGGCCTCCGGTCACGATGAGGCGGAGGACTAGGTCTTTCTCTGTGGTCTCCACAGGGGATTCAGACATCCCTTCATCTTGGGAGATGCAAGACGAGCCTGCTTACAATTCACTGCAGGCATATCCGGCCTTATTTCGAGTCAGAGCATCTCGGTGTCCATTGCACTTGTGGCCACAAACTCAGGGTTCCTCTCACATACCTGTAGCTGAGAGAAGCCTCCTTTTGAGGTGCTTGTGGAAAGTTGGTATTCCTCTTGAGTCGAAGCCAGGGACTAAGCTCTCATCTCGAGTTGATTTGGGGTCCACGGAGCCCTTTCGTGTTGCTCCAGTGACCTCAGGATCCCTCTAGACTTGAGACAGTGATCTTGGGTTTTCTCTGGAGTACCATCAAGGAAATCAAGGCTCCTTTCACGTTTGATGTGGAACACGGAATTGCTCTGCACGCAGTGCAGGGGAATCGGGCCTCAACTCGCAGCGAGGGGGAAATCTCATGGTTTTTCTCGAGTTGTGGCCGGATCCTGGGGTATATTCTCGAGTTACGACGGGGAGGGCCCTTCCAGACACGTGTTTGTTCAGTGACGTCAGGACTCCTGCCTAGGTGCGAGGGACACCTCGGGATTCTCCTCGAGTCTTGGCATGGCAATTGGGAGGTGTCTGCACGTGAGACGGGAGACCCAGGGTCCCTTTCCACGTGCCACAGGGATCCTGGGACTCCTATCCATTTTCAAGAGGAGTCAGGCATCGTCTCCTTGGGAAGCATTGATCTCCGGGAACCTCTCGAGTTTTCAAAGGATGTGAGGACTCCGGTCGCGTTGAGGCGGAGGACTAGGTCTTTCTCTGTGGTCTCCACAGGGGATTCAGACAACCCTTCGTCTTGGGAGATGCAAGACGAGCCTGCATTCAATTCTCTGCAGGGATATCCGGCCTTACTTCGAGTCAGAGCATCTCGGTGTCCATTCCACTTGAGGCCACAAACTCACGGTTCCTTCTTACATACCTGTAGCTGAGAGAAGCCTCCTCTTGAGGTGCTTGTGGAAAGTTGGTATTCCTCTTGAGTCGAAGCCAGGGACTAAGCTCTCATCTCGAGTTGATTTGGGGTCCACGGAGCCCTTTCGTGTTGCTCCAGTGACCTCAGGATCCCTCTAGACTTGAGACAGTGATCTTGGGTTTTCTCTGGAGTGCCATTAAGGAAATCAAGGCTCCTTTCACGTTTGATGTGGAAAACGGAATTGGTCTGCACTCAGTGCAGGGGAATCGGGCCTCATCTCGCGGGGAGTGGGAAGTCTCATGGTTTTTCTCGAGTTGCGGCCGGAACCTGGGGTATATTCTCGAGTTACGACGGGGAGGGCCTGTCCAGACACGGGTTTGTTCAGCGACGTGAGGACTCCTGCCTAGGTGCGAGGGACACCTCGGGATTCTCCTCGAGTCTTGGCATGGCAATTAGGACGCTTCTCCACGTGAGGTGGGAGAACCAGGGTCCCTTTCCACGTGCCACAGGGATTCTGGGACTCCTATCCATTTTCAAGAGGCGTCAGGCATCGTCTCCTTCGGAAGTATTGATCTCCGCAGACCTCTCGAGTTTTCAAAGGATGTGATGCCTCCCGTCTCGATGAGGTGGAGGACTAGGTCTTTCTCTGTGGTCTCCACAGGGGATTCAGACATCCCTTCATCTTGGGAGATGCAAGACGAGCCTGCATTCAATTCGCTGCAGGGATATCCGGCCTTACTTCGAGTCAGAGCATCTCGGTGTCCATTCCACTTGAGGCCACAAACTCAGGGTCCCTCTCACATACCTGTAGCTGAGAGAAGCCTCCTCTTGAGGTGCTTGTGGAAAGTTGGTATTCCTCTTGAGTCGAAGCCAGGTACTAAGCTCTCATCTCGAGTTGATTTGGGGTCCACGGAGCCCTTTCGTGTTGCTCCAGTGACCTCAGGATCCCTCTAGACTTGAGACAGTGATCTTGGGTTTTCTCTGGAGTGCCATCAAGGAAATCAAGGCTCCTTTCATTTTTGATGTGGAATACGGAATTGCTCTGCACGCAGGGCAGGGGAATCGGGCCTCATCTCGCGGCGATCGGGAAGTCTCATGGTTTTTCTCGAGTTGCGGCCGGAACCTGGGGTATATTCTCGAGTTACGACGGGGAGGGCCCTTCCAGACACGTGTTTGTTCAGCGACGTCAGGACTCCTGCCTAGGTTCGAGGGACACCTCGGGATTCTCCTCGAGTCTTGGCATGGCAATTGGGACGCGTCTCCACGTGAGGCGGGAGACCCAGGGTCCCTTTCCCCGTGCCACAGGGATCCTGGGACTCCTATCCATTTTCAAGAGGCGTCAGGCATCGTCTCCTTCGGAAGTATTGATCTCCGCGGTCCTCTAGAGTTTTCAAAGGATATGAGGCCTCCGGTTGCATTGAGGTGGAGGACTAGGTCTTTCTCTGTGGTCTCCACAGGGGATTCAGACAACCCTTCGTCTTGGGAGATGCAAGACGAGCCTGCATTCAAATCACTGCAGGGATATCTGGCCTTACTTCGAGTCAGAGCATCTCGGTGTCCATTCCACTTGAGGCGACAAACTCAGGGTCCCTCTCACATACCATTAGCTGAGAGTAGCCTCCTCTTGAGGGGCTTGTGTAAAGTTGGTATTCCTCTTGAGTCGAAGCCAGGGACTAAGCTCTCATCTCGAGTTGATTTGGGGTCCACGGAGCCCTTTCGTGTTGCTCCAGTGACCTCAGGATCCCTCTAGACTTGAGACAGTGATCTTGGGTTTTCTCTGGAGTGCCATCAAGGAAATCAAGGCTCCTTTCACGTTTGATGTGGAATACGGAATTGCTCTGCATGCAGTGCAGGGGAATCGGGCCTCATCTCGCGGCGATGGGGAAGTCTCATGGTTTTTCTCGAGTTGCGGCCGGAACCTGGGGTATATTCTCGAGTTACGACGGGGAGGGCCCTTCCAGACACGTGTTTGTTCAGCGACGTCAGGACTCCTGCCTAGGTGCGAGGGACACCTCAGGATTCTCCTCGAGTCTTGGCATGGCAATTAGGACGCGTCTCCACGTGAGGCGGGAGACCCAGGGTCCCTTTCCACGTGCCACAGGGATCCTGGGACTCCTATCCATTTTCAAGAGGAGTCAGGCATCGTCTCCTTCGGAAGTATTGATCTCCGCATACCTCTCGAGATTTCAAAGGATGTGAGGCCTCCGGTCGCGATGAGACAGAGGACTAGGTCTTTCTCTGTCGTCTCCACAGGGGATTCAGACATCCCTTCATCTTGGGAGATGCAAGACGAGCCTGCATTCAATTCGCTGCAGGGATATCCGGCCTTACTTCGAGTCAGAGCATCTCGGTGTCCATTCCACTTGAGGCCACAAACTCAGGGTCCCTCTCACATACCTGTAGCTGAGAGAAGCCTCCTCTTGAGGTGCTTGTGGAAAGTTGGTATTCCTCTTGAGTCGAAGCCAGGTACTAAGCTCTCATCTCGAGTTGATTTGGGGTCCACGGAGCCCTTTCGTGTTGCTCCAGTGACCTCAGGATCCCTCTAGACTTGAGACAGTGATCTTGGGTTTTCTCTGGAGTGCCATCAAGGAAATCAAGGCTCCTTTCATTTTTGATGTGGAATACGGAATTGCTCTGCACGCATTTCAGGGGAATCGGGCCTCATCTCGCGGCGATGGGGAAGTCTCATGGTTTTTCTCGAGTTGCGGCCGGAACCTGGGGTATATTCTCGAGTTACGACGGGGAGGGCCCTTCCAGACACGTGTTTGTTCAGCGACGTCAGGACTCCTGCCTAGGTGCGAGGGACACCTCGGGATTCTCCTCAAGTCTTGGCATGGCAATTGGGAGGCGTCTCCACGTGAGGCGGGAGACCCAGTGTCCCTTTCCACGTGCCACAGGGATCCTGGGACTCCTATCCATTTTCAAGAGGCGTCAGGCATAGTCTCCTTCGGAAGTATTGATCTCCGCAGACCTCTCGAGTTTTCAAAGGATGTGATGCCTCCCGTCTCGATGAGGTGGAGGACTATGTCTTTCTCTGTGGTCTCCACAGGGGATTCAGACAACCCTTCGTCTTGGGAGATGCAAGACGAGCCTGCATTCAAATCACTGCAGGGATATCTGGCCTTACTTCGAGTCAGAGCATCTCGGTGTCCATTCCACTTGAGGCGACAAACTCAGGGTCCCTCTCACATACCATTAGCTGAGAGTAGCCTCCTCTTGAGGGGCTTGTGTAAAGTTGGTATTCCTCTTGAGTCGAAGCCAGGGACTAAGCTCTCATCTCGAGTTGATTTGGGGTCCACGGAGCCCTTTCCTGTTGCTAGAGTGACCTCAGGATCCCTCTAGACTTGAAACAGTGATCTTGGGTTTTTTCTGGAGTGCCATAAAGGAAATCAAGTCTGCTTTCACGTTTGATGTGGAACACGGAATTGGTCTGCACGCAGTGCAGGGGAATCGGGCCTCATCCAGTGGCGAGGGGGAAGTCTCATGGTTTTTCTCGAGTTGCGGCCGGAACCTGGGGTATATTCTCGAGTTACGACGGGGAGGGCCCTTCCAGACACAGGTTTGTTCAGCGACATGAGGACCCCTGCCTAGGTGCGAGGGACACCTCTGGATTCTCCTCGAGTCTTGGCATGGCAATTTGGACGCGTCTCCACGTTAGGCGGGAGACCCAGTGTTCCTTTCCACGTGCCACAGGGATCCTGGGACTCCTATCCATTTTCAAGAGGAGTCAGGCATCGTCTCCTTTGGAAGCATTGATCTCCGCGGACCTCTCGAGTTTTCAAAGGATGTGAGGCCTCCGGTCGCGATGAGGCGGAGAACTCGGGCTTTCTCTGTGGTCTCCACAGGGGATTCAGACATCCCTTCATCTTGGGAGATGCAAGACGAGCCTGCATTCAATTCACTGCAGGGATATCCGGCCTTACTTCGAGTCAGAGCATCTCGGTGTTTATTCCACTTGAGGCCACAAACTCAGGGGCCCACTCACATACCTGTAGCTGAGAGAAGCCTCCTCTTGAGGTGCTTGTGGAAAGTTGGTATTCCTCTTGAGTGGAAGCCAGGGACTAAGCTCTCATCTCGAGTTGATTTGGGGTCCACGGACCCCTTTCGTGTTGCTCCAGTGACCTCAGGATCCCTCTAGACTTGAAACAGTGATCTTGGGTTTTCTCTGGAGTGCCATCAAGGAAATCAAGGCTCCTTTCATTTTTGATGTGGAATACAGAATTTCTCTGCACACAGTGCAGGGGAATCGGGCCTCATCTTGCGGCGAGGGGGAAGTCTCATGGTTTTTCTCGAGTTGCGGCCGGAACCTGGGGTATATTCTCGAGTTACGACGGGGAGGGCCCTTCCAGACACGTGTTTGTTCAGCGACGTCAGGACTCCTGCCTAGGTGCGAGGGACACCTCAGGATTCTCCTCGAGTCTTGGCATGGCAATTG
Source organism: Dama dama (assembly GCF_033118175.1). Lineage (NCBI taxonomy): Eukaryota > Metazoa > Chordata > Mammalia > Artiodactyla > Cervidae > Dama > Dama dama. The sequence continues at coordinate 95,680,885 of NC_083699.1, read as the reverse complement.
GGACGCGTCTCCACGTGAGGCGGGAGACCCAGGGTCCCTTTCCACGTGCCACAGGGATCCTGGGACTCCTATCCATTTTCAAGAGGCGTCAGGCATTGTCTCCTTTGGAAGCATTGATCTCCGCATACCTCTCGAATTTTCAAAGGATGTGAGGCCTCCGGTCGCGATGATGCGGAGGACTAGGTCTTTCTCTGTCGTCTCCACAGGGGATTCAGACATCCCTTCATCTTGGGAGATGTAAGACGAGTCTGCATTCAATTCGCTGCAGGGATATCCGGCCTTACTTCGAGTCAGAGCATCTCGGTGTCCATTCCACTTGAGGCCACAAACTCAGGGTCCCTCTCACATACCTGTAGCTGAGAGAAGCCTCCTCTTGAGGTGCTTGTGGAAAGTTGGTATTCCTCTTGAGTCGAAGCCCGGGACTAAGCTCTCATCTCGAGTTGATTTGGGGTCCACGGAGCCCTTTCATGTTGCTCCAGTGACCTCAGGATCCCTCTAGACTTGAGACAGTGATCTTGGGTTTTCTCTGGAGTGCCATCAAGGAAATCAATGCTCCTATCACGTTTGATGTGGAACACGGAATTGCTCTGCACGCATTGCAGGGGAATCGGGCCTCATCTCGCGGCGAGGGGGAAGTCTCATGGTTTTTCTCGAGTTGCGGCCGGAACCTGGGGTATATTCTCGAGTCACGACGGGGAGGGCCCTTCAAGACACGTGTTTGTTCAGCGACGTCAGGACTCCTGCCTAGGTGCGAGGGACACCTCGGGATTCTCCTCAAGTCTTGGCATGGCAATTGGGAGGCATCTCCACGTGAGGCGGGAGACCCAGTGTCCCTTTCCACGTGCCACAGGGATCCTGGGACTCCTATCCATTTTCAAGAGGCGTCAGGCATAGTCTCCTTCGGAAGTATTGATCTCCGCAGACCTCTCGAGGTTTCAAAGGATGTGATGCCTCCCGTCTCGATGAGGTGGAGGACTAGGTCTTTCTCTGTGGTCTCCACAGGGGATTCAGACAACCCTTCGTCTTGGGAGATGCAAGACGAGCCTGCATTCAATTCACTGCAGGGATATCTGGCCTTACTTCAAGTTAGAGCATCTCGGTGTCCATTCAACTAGAGGCGACAAACTCAGGGTCCCTCTCACATACCATTAGCTGAGAGTAGCCTCCTCTTGAGGTGCTTGTGGAAAGTTGGTATTCCTCTCGATTTGAAGCCAGGGACTAAGATATCATCTCGAGTTGATTTGGGGTCCACGGAGCCCTTTCGTGTTGCTCCAGTGACCTCAGGATCCCTCTAGACTTGAGACAGTGATCTTGGGTTTTCTCTGGAGTGACATCAAGGAAATCAAGGCTCCTTTCATTTTTGATGTGGAATACGGAATTGCTCTGCACGCAGGGCAGGGGAATCAGGCCTCATCTCGCGGCGATGGGGAAGTCTCATGGTTTTTCTCGAGCTGCGGCCGGAACCTGGGGTATATTCTCGAGTTACGATGGGGAGGGCCCTTCCAGACACGTGTTTGTTCAGCGACGTCAGGACTCCTGCCTAGGTGCGAGGGACAACTCGGGATTCTCCTCGAGTCTTGGCATGGCAATTGGGACGGGTCTCCACGTGAGGCGGGAGACCCAGGGTCCCTTTCCACGTGCCACAGGGATCCTGGGACTCCTCTCCATTTTCAAGAGGAGTCAGGCATCGTCTCCTTTAGAAGCATTGATCTCCGCAGACCTCTCGAATTTTCAAAGGATGTGAGGCCTCCGGTCGCGATGAGGCGGAAAATTAGGTCTTTCTCTGTGGTCTCCAAAGGGGATTCAGATATCCCTTCGTCTTGGGAGATGCAAGACTAGCCTGCATTCAATTCACTGCAGGGATATCCGGCCTTACTTCGAGTCAGAACATCTTGGTGTCCATTCCACTTGAGGCCACAAACTCAGGGTCCCTCTCACATACATGTAGCTGAGAGAAGCCTCCTCTTGAGGTGCTTGTGGAAATTTGGTATTCCTCTTGAGTCGAAGCCAGGGACTAAGCTCTCATGTCGAGTTGATTTGGGGTCCACGGAGCCCTTTCGTGTTGCTCCAGTGACCTCAGGATCCCTCTAGACTTGAGAAAGTGATCTTGGGTTTTCTCTGGAGTGCCATCAAGGAAATCAAGGCTCCTTTCATTTTTGATGTGGAATACGGAATTGCTCTGCACGCAGGGCAGGGGAATCGGGCTTCATCTCGCGGCGATGTGGAAGTCTCATGGTTTTTCTCGAGTTGCGGCCGGAACCTGGGGTATATTCTCGAGTTACGACGGGGAGGGCCCTTCCAGACACGTGTTTGTTCAGCGACGTCAGGACTCCTGCCTAGGTTTGAGGGACACCTCGGGATTCTCCTCGAGTCTTGGCATGGCAATTGGGACACGTCTCTACGTGAGGCGGGAGACCCAGGGTCCCTTTCCACGTGCCACAGGGATCCTGGGACTCCTATCCATTTTCAAGAGGCGTCAGGCATCGTCTCCTTCGGAAGTATTGATCTCCGTGGTCCTCTCGAGTTTTCAAAGGATATGAGGCCTCCGGTTGCATTGAGGTGGAGGACTAGGTCTTTCTCTGTGGTCTCCACAGGGGATTCAGACAACCCTTCGTCTTGGGAGATGCAAGACGAGCCTGCATTCAAATCACTGCAGGGATATCTGGCCTTACTTCGAGTCAGAGCATCTCGGTGTCCATTCCACTTGAGGCGACAAACTCACGGTCCCTCTCACATACCATTAGCTGAGAGTAGCCTCCTCTTGAAGGGCTTGTGTAAAGTTGGTATTCCTCTTGATTCGAAGCCAGGGACTAAGCTCTCATCTCGAGTTGATTTGGGGTCCACGGAGCCCTTTCCTGTTGCTACAGTGACCTCAGGATCCCTCTAGACTTGAAACAGTGATCTTGGGTTTTCTCTGGAGTGCCATTAAGGAAATCAAGGCTCCTTTCACGTTTGATGTGGAACAAGGAATTGGTCTGCACGCAGTGCAGGGGAATCGGGCCTCATCCAGTGGCGAGGGGGAAGTCTCATGGTTTTTCTCGAGTTGCGGCCGGAACCTGGGGTATATTCTCGAGTTACGACGGGGAGGGCCCTTCCAGACACAAGTTTGTTCAGCGACGTGAGGACTCCTGCCTAGGTGCGAGGGACACCTCGGGATTCTCCTCGAGTCTTGGCATGGCAATTTGGACGCGTCTCCACGTGAGGCGGGAGACCCAGTGTCCCTTTCCACGTGCCACAGGGATCCTGGGACTCCTATCCATTTTCAAGAGGCGTCAGGCATCGTCTCCTTTGGAAGCATTGATCTCCGCGGACCTCTCGAGTTTTCAAAGGATGTGAGGCCTCCGGTCGCGATGAGGCGGAGAACTCGGTCTTTCTCTGTGGTCTCCACAGGGGATTCAGACATCCCTTCGTCTTGGGAGATGCAAGACGAGCCTGCATTCAATTCACTGCAGGGATATCCGGCCTTACTTCGAGTCAGAGCATCTCGGTATCCATTCCACTTGAGGCCACAAACTCAGGGTCCCACTCACATACCTGTAGCTGAGAGAAGCCTCCTCTTGAGGTGCTTGTGGAAAGTTCGTATTCCTCTTGAGTGGAAGCCAGGGACTAAGCTCTCATCTCGAGTTGATTTGGGGTCCACGGAGCCCTTTCTTGTTGCTCCAGTGACCTCAGGATCCCTCTAGACTTGAAACAGTGATCTTGGGTTTTCTCTGGAGTGCCATCAAGGAAATCAAGGCTCCTTTCACGTTTGATGTGGAACACGGAATTGCTCTGCACGCAGTGCAGTGGAAACGGGCCTCATCTCGCGGCGAGGGGGAAGTCTCATGGTTTTTCTCGAGTTGCGGCCGGAACCTGGGGTATATTCTCGAGTAAAGACGGGGAGGGCCCTTCCAGACACGTGTTTGTTCAGCGACGTCAGGACTCCTGCTTAGGTGCGAGGGACACCTCGGGATTCTCCTCGAGTCTTGGCATAGCAATTGGGACGCGTCTCCACCTGAGGCGGGAGACCCAGGGTCCCTTTCCACGTGCCACAGGGATCCTGGGACTCCTATCCATTTTCAAGAGAAGTCAGGCATCGTCTCCTTCGGAAGTATTGATCTCCGCGGACCTCTCGAGTTTTCAAAGGATGTGAGGCCTCCGGTCGCATTGAGGCGGAGGACTAGGTCTTTCTCTGTGGGCTCCACAGGGGATTCAGACAACCCTTCGTCTTGGGAGATGCAAGACGATCCTGCATTCAATTCACTGCAGGGATATCCGGCCTTACTTCGAGTCAGAGCATCTTGGTGTCCATTCCACTTGAGGCCACAAACTCAGGGTCCGCCTGACATACCTGTAGCTGAGAGAAGCCTCCTCTTGAGGTGCATGTGGAAAGTTGGTATTCCTCTTGAGTCGAAGCCAGGGACTAAGCTCTCATCTCGAGTTGATTTGGGGTCCACGGAGCCCTTTCGTGTTGCTACAGTGACCTCAGGATCCCTCTAGACTTGAGACAGTGATCTTGGGTTTTCTCTGGAGTGCCATTAAGGAAATCAAGGCTCCTTTCACGTTTGATGTGGAACACGGAATTGGTCTGCACGAAGTGCAGGGGAATCGGGCCTCATCTCGCGGGGAGGGGGAAGTCTCATGGTTTTTCTCGAGTTGCGGCCGGAACCTGGGGTATATTCTCGAGTTACGACGGGGAGGGCCCTTCCAGACACGGGTTTGTTCAGCGACGTGAGGACTCCTGCCTAGGTGCGAGGGACACCTCGGGATTGTCCTCGAGTCTTGGCATGGCAATTTGGACGCGTCTCCACGTGAGGCGGTAGAACCAGGGTCCCTTTCCACGTGCCACAGGGATCCTGGGACTTTTATCCATTTTCAAGAGGAGTCAGGCATCGTCTCCTTTGGAAGCATTGATCTCCGCGGACCTCTCGAATTTTCAAAGGATGTGAGGCCACCGGTCGCGATGAGGCGGAAAATTAGGTCTTTCTCTGTGGTCTCACAGGGGATTCAGACATCCCTTCGTTTTTGGAGATGCAAGACGAGCCTGCATTCAATTCACTGCAGGGATATCCGGCCTTACTTCGAGTCAGAGCATCTCGGTGTCCATTCCACTTGAGGCCACAAACTCAGGGTCCCTCGAATATACCTGTAGCTGAGAGAAGCCTCCTCTTGAGGTGCTTGTGGAAAGTTGGTATTCCTCTTGAGTCGTAGCCAGGTACTAAGCTCTCATCTCGAGTTGATTTGGGGTCCACGTAGCCCTTTCGTGTTGCTCCAGTGACCTCAGGATCCCTATAGACTTGAGACAGTGATCTTGGGTTTTCTCTGGAGTGCCATCAAGGAAATCAAGGCTCCTATCACGTTTAATGTGGAACACGGAATTGCTCTGCACGCATTGCAGGGGAATCGGGCCTCATCTCGCGGCGAGGGGGAAGTCTCATGGTTTTTCTCGAATTGCGGCCCGAACCTGGGGTATATTCTCGAGTTAAGACGGGGAGGGCCCTTCAAGACACGTGTTTGTTCAGCGACGTCAGGACTCCTGCCTAGGTGCGAGGGACAACTCGGGATTCTCCTCAAGTCTTGGCATGGCAATTGGGAGGGGTCTCCACGTGAGGCGGGAGACCCAGTGTCCCTTTCCACGTGCCACAGGGATCCTGGGACTCCTATCCATTTTCAGGAGGCGTCAGGCCTCGTCTCCTTTGGAAGCATTGATCTCTGCGGACCTCTCGAGTTTTCAAAGGATGTGAGGCCTCCGGTCGCGTTGAGGCGGAGGACTAGGTCTTTCTCTGTGGTCTCCACAGGGGATTCAGACAACCCTTCGTCCTGGGAGATGCAAGACGAGCCTGCATTCAATTCACTGCAGGGATATCCGGCCTTACTTGGAGTCAGAGCATCTCGGTGTCCAGTCCACTTGAGGCCACAAACTCAGGGTCCCTCTCACATACATGTAGCTGACAGAAGCCTCCTCTTGAGGTGCTTGTGGAAAGTTGGTAGTCCTCTTGAGTCGAAGTCAGACACTAAGCTCTCATCTCGAGTTGATTTGGGGTCCACGGAGCCCTTTCGTGTTGCTACAGTGACCTTAGGATCCCTCTAGAATTGAGACAGTGATCTTGGGTTTTCTCTGGAGTGCCATCAAGGAAATCAAGGCTCCTTTCACGTTTGATGTGGAACACGGAAATGCTCTGCACGCAGTGCAGGGGAATCGGGTCTCATCTCGCGGCGAGGGGGAAGTCTCATGGTTTTTCTCGAGTTGCGTACCAAACCTGGGATATATTCTCGAGTTACGACGGGGAGGGCCCTTCCAGACACGTGTTTGTTCAGCGACGTCAGGACTCCTGCCTAGGTGCGAGGGACACCTCGGGATTCTTCTCGAGTCTTGGCATGGCAATTGGGACGCGTCTCCACGTGAGGCGGGAGACCCAGGGTCCCTTTCCACGTGCCACAGGGATCCTGGGACTCCTATCCATTTTCAAGAGGAGTCAGGCATCGTCTCCTTTGAAAGCATTGATCTCCGCGGACCTCTTGAATTTTCAAAGGATGTGAGGCCTCCGGTCGCGTTGAGGCGGAGGACTAGGTCTTTCTCTGTGGTCTCCACAGGGGATTCAGACAACCCTTCGTCCTGGGAGATGCAAGACGAGCCTGCATTCAATTCACTGCAGGGATATCCGGCCTTACTTCGAGTCAGATCATCTCGGTGTCCATTCCACTTGAGGCCACAAACTCAGGGTCTCTCTGACATACCTGTAGCTGAGAGAAGCCTCCTCTTGAGGTGCTTGTGGAAAGTTGGTATTCCTCTTGAGTCGAAGCCAGGGACTAAGCTCTCATCTCGAGTTGATTTGGGGTCCACTGAGCCTTTTCGTGTTGCTCCAGTGACCTCAGGATCCCTCTAGACTTGAGACAGTGATCTTGGGTTTTCTCTGGAGTGCCATCAAGGAAATCAAGGCTCCTTTCACGTTTGATGTGGAACACGGAATTGCTCTGCACGCAGTGCAGGGGAATCGGTTTTCATCTCGCAGCGAGGGGGAAGTCTCATGGTTTTTCTCGAGTTGCGGCCGGAACCTGGGGTATATTCTCGAGTTACGACGGGGAGGGCCCTTCCAGACACGTGTTTGTACAACGACGTCAGGACTCCTGCCTAGGTGCAAGGGACACCTCGGTATTCTCTTCGAGTCTTGGCATGGCAATTGGGACGCGTCTCCACGTGAGGCGGGAGACCCAGGGTCCCTTTCCATGTGCCACAGGGATCCTGGGACTCCTATCCATTTTCAAGAGGAGTCAGGCATCGTCTCCTTTGGAAGCATTGATCTCCGCGGACCTCTCGAGTTTTCAAAGGATGTGAGGCCTCCGGTCTCGATGAGGCGGAGAACTAGGTCTTTCTCTGTGGTCTCCACAGGGGATTCAGACATCCCTTCGTCTTGGGAGATGCAAGAGGAGCCTGCATTCAATTCACTGCAGGGATATCCGGCCTTACTTCGAGTCAGAGCATCTCGGTGTCCATTCCACTTCAGGCCACAAACTCAGGGTCCTCTCACATACCTGTATCTGAGAGAAGCCTCCCCTTGAGGTGCTTGTGGAAAGTTGGTATTCCTCTTGAGTCGAAGCCAGGGACTAAGCTCTCATCTCGAGTTGATTTGGGGTCCACGGAGCCCTTTCGTGTTGCTCCAGTGACCTCAGGATCCCTCTAGACTTGAGACAGTGATCTTGGGTTTTCTCTGGAGTGCAATCAAGGAAATCAAGGATCCTTTCACGTTTGATGTGGAACACGGAATTGCTCTGCACGCAGTGCAGGGGAATCGGGCCTCATCTCGCGGCGAGGGGAAGTCTCATGGTTTTTCTCGAGCTGCGGCCGGAACATGGTTTATATTCTCGAGTTACGACGGGGCGGGTCCTTCCAGACACGTGTTTGTTCAGCGACGTCAGGACTCCTGCCTAGGTGCGAGGCACACCTCGGCATTCTCCTCGAGTCTTGGCATGGCAATTGGGACGCATCTCCACGTGAGGCGGGAGACCTAGGGTCCCTTTCCACGTGGGACAGGGATCCTGGGACTCCTATCCATTTTCAAGAGGATTCAGGCGTCGTCTCCTTTGGAAGCATTGATCTCCGCGGACCTCTTGAGTTTTCAAAGGATGTGAGGCCTCGTGTCGCGTTGAGGCGGAGGACTAGGTCTTTCTCTCTGGTCTCCACACGGAATTCAGACAACCCTTCGTCTTGGGAGATGCAAGTCGAGACTGCATTCAATTCACTGCAGGGATATCCGGCCTTACTTCGAGTCAGAGCATCTCGGTGTCCATTCCACTTGAGGCCACAAACTCAGGGTCCCTCTCACATACCTGTAGCTGAGAGAAGCCTCTTCTTGAGGTGCTTGTGGAAAGTTGGTATTCCTCTTGAGTCGAAGCCAGGGACTAAGCTCTCATCTCGAGTTGATTTGGGGTCCACGGAGCCCTTTTCTTTTGCTCCAGTGACCTCAGGATCCCTCTAGACTTGAGACAGTGATCTTGGGTTTTCTCTGGAGTGCCATCAAGGAAATCAAGGCTCCTTTCACGTTTGATGTGGAACACGGAATTGCTCTGCACGCAGTGCAGGGGAATCGGGCCTCATCTCGCGGCGAGGGGAAGTCTCATGGTTTTTCTCGAGTTGCGGCCGGAACCTGGGGTATATTCTCGAGTTACGACGGGGAGGGCCCTTCCCGACACGTGTTTGTTCAGCGACGTCAGGACTCCTGCCTAAGTGCGAGGGACACCTCGGGATTCTCCTCGGGTCTTGGCATGGCAATTGGGACGCGTCTCCACGTGAGGCAGGAGACCCAGGGTCCCTTTCCACGTGCCACAGGGATCCTGGGACTCCTATCCATTTTCTTTTTTTATTTTTTTATTTTTTTATTTTTTTTTTTAATTTTTATTATTATTATTTTTTTTTCCAGTGGGTTTTGTCATACATTGATATGAATCAGCCATGGATTTACATGTATTCCCAATCCCGATCCCCCCTCCAACCTCCCTCTCCACCCGATTCCTCTGGGTCTTCCCAGTGCACCAGGCCGGAGCACTTGTCTCGTGCATCCCACCTGGGCTGGTGATCTGTTTCACCATAGATAGTATACATGCTGTTCTTTTGAAATATCCCACCCTCACATTCTCCCACAAAGTTCAAAAGTCTGTTCTGTATTTCTTTGTCTCTTTTTCTGTTCTGCATATAGGGTTATCGTTATCACCTTTCTAAATTCCATATACATGTGTCAGTATGCTGTAATGTTCTTTATCTTTCTGGCTTACTTCACTCTGTATAAGGGGCTCCAGCTTCATCCATCTCATTAGGACTGGTTCAAATGAATTCTTTTTAATGGCTGAGTAATATTCTATGGTATATATGTACCACAGCTTCCTTATCCATTCTTCTGCTGATGGGCATCTAGGTTGCTTCCATGTCCTGGCTATTATAAACAGTGCTGCAATGAACATTGGGGTGCACGTGTCTCTTTCAGATCTGGTTTCCTCAGTGTGTATGCCCAGAAGTGGGATTGCTGGGTCATATGGCAGTTCTATGTCCAGTTTTTTAAGAAATCTCCACACTGTTTTCCATAGCGGCTGTACTAGTTTGCATTCCCACCAACAGTGTAAGAGGGTTCCCTTTTCTCCACACCCTCTCCAGCATTTATTGCTTGTAGACTTTTGGATAGCAGCCATCCTGACTGGCGTGTAATGGTACCTCATTGTGGTTTTGATTTGCATTTCTCTAATAATGAGTGATGTTGAGCATCTTTTCATGTGTTTGTTAGCCATCTGTATGTCTTCCTTGGAGAAATGTCTGTTTAGTTCTTTGGCCCATTTTTTGATTGGGTCATTTATTTTTCTGGAATTGAGCTGCAGGAGTTGCTTGTATATTTTTGAGATTAGTCCTTTGTCTGTTTCTTCATTTGCTATTATTTTCTCCCAATCTGAGGGCTGTCTTTTCATCTTACTTATAGTTTCCTTTGTAGTGCAAAAGCTTTTAAGTTTCATTAGGTCCCATTTGTTTAGTTTTGCTTTTATTTCCAATATTCTGGGAGGTGGGTCATAGAGGATCTTGCTTTGATTTATGTCGGAGAGTGTTTTGCCTATGTTCTCCTCTAGGAGTTTTATAGTTTCTGGTCTTACATTTAGATCTTTAATCCATTTTGAGTTTATTTTTGTGTATGGTGTTAGAAAGTGTTCTAGTTTCATTCTTTTACAAGTGGTTGACCAGTTTTCCCAGCACCACTTGTTAAAGAGGTTGTCTTTTTTCCATTGTATATCCTTGCCTCCTTTGTCAAAGATAAGGTGTCCATAGGTTCGTGGATTTATCTCTGGGCTTTCTATTCTGTTCCATTGATCTATATTTCTGTCTTTGTGCCAGTACCATACTGTCTTGATGACTGTGGCTTTGTAGTAGAGTCTGAAGTCAGGCAGGTTGATTCCTCCAGTTCCATTCTTCTTTCTCAAGATTACTTTGGCTATTCGAGGTTTTTTGTATTTCCATACAAATTGTGAAATTCTTTGGTCTAGTTCTGTGAAAAATACCGTTGGTAGCTTGATAGGGATTGCATTGAATCTATAGACTGCTTTGGGTAGAATAGCCATTTTGACAATATTAATTCTTCCAATCCATGAACACGGTATGTTTCTCCATCTGTTTGTGTCCTCTTTGATTTCTTTCATCAGTGTTTTATAGTTTTCTATGTATAGGTCCTTTGTTTCTTTAGGTAGATATACTCCTAAGTATTTTATTCTTTTTGTTGCAATGGTGAATGGTATTGTTTCCTTAATTTCTCTGTCTGTTTTTTCATTGTTAGTATATAGGAATGCAAGGGATTTCTGTGTGTTAATTTTATATCCTGCAACTTTACTATATTCATTGATTAGCTCTAGTAATTTTCTGGTAGAATCTTTAGGGTTTTCTATGTAGAGGATCATGTCATCTGCAAACAGTGAGAGTTTTACTTCTTCTTTTCCTATCTGGATTCCTTTTACTTCTTTTTCTGCTCTGATTGCTGTGGCCAGCACTTCCAACACTATGTTGAATAGTAGTGGTGAGAGTGGGCACCCTTGTCTTGTTCCTGATTTCAGGGGAAATGCCTTCAATATTTCACCATTGAGGGTGATGCTTGCTGTGGGTTTGTCATATATAGCTTTTATTATGTTGAGGTATGTTCCTTCTATTCCTGCTTTTTGGAGAGTTTTAATCATAAATGAGTGTTGAATTTTGTCAAAGGCTTTCTCTGCATCTATTGAGATAATCATATGGTTTTTATCTTTCAATTTGTTAATGTGGTGTATTACATTGATTGATTTGCGGATATTAAAGAATCCTTGCATTCCTGGGATAAAGCCCACTTGGTCATGGTGTATGATTTTTTTAATATGTTGTTGGATTCTGTTTGCTAGAATTTTGTTAAGGATTTTTGCATCTATGTTCATCAGTGATATTGGCCTGTAGTTTTCTTTTTTTGTGGCATCTTTGTCTGGTTTTGGAATTAGGGTGATGGTGGCCTCATAGAATGAGTTTGGAAGCTTACCTTCTTCTGCAATTTTCTGGAAGAGTTTGAGTAAGATAGGTGTTAGCTCTTCTCTAAATTTTTGGTAGAATTCAGCTGTGAAGCCATCTGGTCCTGGGCTTTTGTTTGCTGGAAGATTTTTGATGACAGTTTCGATTTCCTTGCTTGTGATGGGTCTGTTAAGATCTTCTATTTCTTCCTGGTTCAGTTTTGGAAAGTTATACTTTTCTAAGAATTTGTCCATTTCATCCAAGTTGTCCATTTTATTGGCATAGAGCTGCTGGTAGTAGTCTCTTATGATCCTTTGTATTTCAGTGTTGTCTGTTGTGATCTCTCCATTTTCATTTCTAATTTTGTTAATTTGGTTTTTCTCTCTTTGTTTCTTAATGAGTCTTGCTAATGGTTTGTCAATTTTGTTTATTTTTTCAAAAAACCAGCTTTTAGCTTTGTTGATTTTTGCTATGGTCTCTTTAGTTTCTTTTGCATTTATTTCTGCCCTGATTTTTAAGATTCCTTTCCTTCTGCTAACTCTGGGGTTCTTCATTTCTTCCTTCTCTAATTGCTTTAGGTGTAGAGTTAGGTTATTTAATTGGTTTTTTTCCTGTTTCTTGATGTAAGCCTGTAATGCTATGAACCTTCCCCTTAGCACTGCTTTTACAGTGTCCCATAGGTTTTGGGTTGTTGTGTTTTCATTTTCATTCATTTCTATACATATTTTGATTTCTTTTTTGATTTCTTCTATGATTTGTTGGTTATTCAGAAGCGTGTTATTTAGCCTCCATATGTTTGAAGTTTTAACAATTTTTTCCCTGTAATTGAGATCTAATCTTACTGCACTGTGGTCAGAAAAGATAACTGGAATGATTTCAATTTTTTTGAATTTTCCAAGACCAGATTTATGGCCCAGGATGTGATCTATTCTGGAGAATGTTCCGTGTGCACTTGAGAAAAAGGTGAAGTTGATTGTTTTGGGGTGAAATGTCCTATAGATATCAATTAGGTCTAGCTGGTCCATTGTGTCATTTAAGGTTTGTGTTTCCTTGTTAATTTTCTGTTTAGTTGATCTATCCATAGTTGTGAGTGGGGTATTAAAGTCTCCCACTATTATTGTGTTACTATTAATTTCCTCTTTCATACTTGTTAGCGTTTGCCGTACATATTGCGGTGCTCCTATGTTGGGTGCATATATATTTATAATTGTTATATCTTCTTTTTTGATTGATCCTTTGATCATTATGTAGTGTCCTTCTTTGTCTCTTTTCACTTCCTTTATTTGAAAGTCTATTTTATCTGATATGAGTATTGCGACTCCTGCTTTCTTTTGGTCTCCGTTTGCATGAAATATTTTTTTCCAGCCCTTCACTTTTAGTCTGTATGTGTCTCTTGTTTTGAGGTGGGTCTCTTGTAGACAGCATATATAGGGGTCTTGTTTTTGTATCCATTCAGCCAATCTTTGTCTTTTGGTTGGGGCATTCAACCCATTTACATTTAGGGTAATTATTGATAGGTGTGTTCCCGTTGCCATTTACTTTGTTGTTTTGGGTTCACATTTATAAAACCTTTCTGCATTTCCTGTCTAGAGAAGATCCTTTAGCATTTGTTGAAGAGCTGGTTTGGTGGTGCTGAATTCTCTCAGCTTTTGCTTATCTGTAAAGCTTTTGAATTCTCCTTCATATCTGAATGAGATCCTTGCTGGATACAGTAATCTAGGTTGTAGGTTATTCTCTTTCATTACTTTCAGTACGTCCTGCCATTCCCTTCTGGCCTGGAGGGTTTCTATTGATAGATCAGCTGTTATCCTTATGGGAATCCCTTTGTGTGTTATTTGTTGTTTTTCCCTTGCTGCTTTTAATATTTGTTCTTTGTGTTTGATCTTTGTTAATTTGATTAATATGTGTCTTGGGGTGTTTCACCTTGGGTTTATCCTGTTTGGGACTCTCTGGGTTTCTTGGATTTGGGTGGCTATTTCCTTCCCCATTTTAGGGAAGTTTTCAGCTATTATCTCCTCGAGTATTTTCTCATGGCCCTTCTTTTTGTCTTCTTCTTCTGGAACTCCTATGATTCGAATGTTGGGGCGTTTCACAGTGTCCCAGAGGTCCCTGAGGTTGTCCTCATTTCTTTTGATCCTTTTTTCTTTTTTCCTCTCTGCTTCATTTATTTCCACCATTTTATCTTCTACCTCACTTATCCTATCTTCTGCCTCCGTTATTCTACTCTTGGTTCCCTCCAAAGTGTTTTTGATCTCATTCATTGCATTATTCATTTGTAATTGACTCTTTTTTATTTCTTCTAGGTCTTTATTAAACAGTTCTTGAATCTTTTCAATCTTTGTTTCCAGGCTATTTATCTGTAACTCCATTTTGTTTTCAAGATTTTGGATCATTTTTATTATCATTATTCTAAATTCTTTTCCAGGTAGATTCCCTATCTCCTCCTCTTTTGTTTGACTTGGTGGGCATTTTTCATGTTCCTTTACCTGTTGGGTATTTCTTTGCCTTTTCATCTTGTTTAGATTGCTGTATCTGGAGTGGGCTTTCTGTATTCTGGAGGTCTGTGGTTCCTTTTTGTTGTGGAGGATTAACCCAGTGGATGGGGTTAGACGATTGGCTTGTCAAGGTTTCCTGGTTAGGGAAGCTTGCATCAGTGTTCTGGTGTGTGGAACTTGATTTCTTCTCTTTGGAAAGCAATGGAGTGCCCAGTAATGAGTTTTGAGATGGGTCTATGTGTTAGGTGTGACCTTGGGCAGCCTGTATGTTGATGTTCAGGGCTATGTTCCTGCGTTGCTGGAGAATTTGCGTGGTATGTCTTGCTCTAAAACTTATTGGCTCTTGTGTGGTAGTTGGTTTCAGTGTAGGTATGGAGGCTTTTGGACAGTCACTTATCACTTAAAGTTCCTTGTAGTCAGGAGTTTTCTGGTGTTCTCAGGTTTTGGGCTTAAGTCTCCTGCCTCTGGATTTCAGTTTTATTCTTCCTGTAGTCTCAGGACTTCTCCAACTATGCAGCCCTGATAAGAAAACTTCTAGGTTAATGGCTAAAAGATTCTCCCCCGTTAGGGACACCCAGAGAGGTTCACAGAGTCACATGAAGAAGAGGAGAGGGAGGAGGGAGATAGAGATGAACAGGAGGAGAAAAAGGGGGACTCAAGAGGAGAGAGACAGATCTACACAGCTGTCTGTTCCCAGAGTGTTCGCCGTAGCCCAGTCACCTACAAAGATTCACAGAATTGGATTGGGAAGAGAAGTGGAAAGGAGGAAATAGAGGTGTTCTGAGGTAGAAAACAGAGAGTCAAGATTGGGAGAGAATAATCTTCAGTTTAAAAATAGGGCTTCTCTTCTTTTTTTTTTTTTTTTGTAAGGTTATAGTGCATTGAAAATGAAAATTAAGGAGTAGTAGAGGAGTACTAGAGGAATTTAAAAGAAATAAGAGAAAAAGAAAAATAGAAAATAGAAGAGAAAAAGGAAAGAAAAAAAAGAAAAAAAAAAGAAAGAAAAAGAAAAAAAACAGAAAAAAAAGAAAAAAAAAGGAAAAAAAAAATTTTTTTTTCCCCCTAATTAAAAAATCGTAAAAGTCTATGGAAATGAAAGTTAAGGAGTAATGGGGGAGTAATAGGGGATTTTAAAGGAAAATAAAAGAGAAAAAATAAAAAAGAAAAAACAAAAAAAGAAAAAAAAATTTAAAAAAGAGAAAAAAGTAAAATTATATCTAGGAGTTTCTCTGGAGCTGTTGTGGTCAGTGTGGGTTCGGCTCAGTTTCAGATAGCTCCTCGTTCCAGCTTACGCTTCTCGATATCTACAGGCTCCTCCGGTGTAGTCAATGTTTCCTAGAGGGATTTTAATCTGTTGCACCAGTCCCTTCTGAAGCGGTTCCCTTTGTTTATTTGGCTTCTGTTTGCCGGTCTCTTCAGAGCCTCATTTCCGCCCTGACACAGGCGGGCGGAGGTGGACTCTTATTCAGGTAGCTAGTTCCGTCGCTCCGGGGGGAGGGGCTTGTGCTGCGGGGACGGGCTGGCGCTGCGGGTAGGGGCTGGCGCTGCTCTCTCCATCTGCGCTGCTCAGGAATTGCTCTGCACGCAGTGCAGGGGAATCGGGCCTCATCTCGCGGCGAGGGGGAAGTCTCATGGTTTTTCTCGAGTTGCGGCCGGAACCTGGGGTATATTCTCGAGTTACGACGGGGAGGGCCCTTCCAGACACGTGTTTGTTCAGCGACGTCAGGACTCCTGCCCAGGAGCGAGGGACACCTCGGGATTCTCCTCGAGTCTTGGCATGGCAATTGGGACGCGTCTCCACGTGAGGCGGGAAATCCAGCGTCCCTTTCCACGTGCCACAGGGATCCTAGGACTCCTATCCATTTACAAGAGGAGTCAGGCATCGTTTCTTTGGAAGCATTGATCTCCGCGGACCTCTCGAGTTTTCAAAGGATGTGAGGCCTCCGGTCGCATTGAGGCGGAGGACTAGGTCTTTCTCTGTGGTCTCCACAGGGGATTCAGACATCCCTTTGTCTTGGGAGATGCAAGACGAGCCTGCTTTCAATTCACTGCAGGGATATCCGGCCTTACTTCGAGTCAGAGCATCTCGGTGTCCATTCCACTTGAGGCCACAAACTCAGGGTCCCTCTCACATACCTGTAGCTGAGAGAAGCCTCCTCTTGAGGTGCTTGTGGAAAGTTGGTTGTCCTCTTGAGTCGAAGCCAGGGTCTAAGCTCTCATCTAGAGTTGATTTGTGGTCCACGGAACCCATTCGTGTTGCTCCAGTGACCTCAGGATCCCTCTAGACTTGAGACAGTGATCTTGGGTTTTCTCTGGAGTGCCATCAAGGAAATAAAGGCTCCTTTCACGTTTGATTTGGAACACGGAATTGCTCTGCACGCAGTGCAGGGGAATCGGGCCTCATCTCACGGCGCGGGGGAATTCTCATGGTTTTTCTCGAGTCGCGCCTGGAACCTGTGTTATATTCTCGAGTTATGACGGGCAGGCCCCTTCCAGACACGTGTTTGTTCAGCGATGTCAGGACTCCCGTCTAGGTGCGAGGGACACCTCGGGATTCTCCTCGAGTCTTGGCATGGCAACCGGGACGCGTCTCCACATGAGGCGGGAGACCCAGGGTCCCTTGCCACGTGCCACAGGGATCCTGGCACTCCTATCCATTTTCAAGAGGAGTCAGGCATCGTCTCCTTTGGAAGCATTGATCTCCGCGGACCTCTCGAGTTTTCAAAGGATGTGAGGCCTCCGGTCGCGTTGAGGCGAAGGACTAGGTCTTTTTCTGTGGTCTCCACTGGGGATTCAGACATTTCATCGTCTTGGGAGACGCAAGAAGATCCTGCTTTCAATTCACGGCAAAGATATCCCGCCTTACTTCGAGTCAGAGCATCTCGGTGTCCATTCCACTTGAGGCCACAAACTCAGGGTCCCTCTCACATACCTGTAGCTGAGAGAAGCCTCCTCTTGAGGGGCTTGTGGAAAGTTCATATTCCTCTTGAGTTGAAGCCAGGGACTAATCTCTCATCTCGAGTTGATTTGGGGTCCACGGAGCCCTTTCGTGTTGCTCCGGTGACCTCAGGATCCCTCTAGACTTGAGACAGTGATCTTGGGTTTTCTCTCGAGTGCCATCAAGGAAATCAAGGCTCCTTTCACGTTTGATGTGGAACACGGAATTGCTCTGCACGCAGTGCAGGGGAATCGGGCCTCATCTCGCGGCGAGGGGGAAGTCTCATGGTTTTTCTCGAGTTGCGGCCGGAACCAGGGGTATATTCTCGAGTTACGACGGGGAGGGCCCTTCCAGACACGTGTTTGTTCAGCGACGTCAGGACTCCTGCCTAGGTGCGAGGGACACCTCGGGATTCTCCTCAAGTCTTGCCATGGCAATTGGGACGCGTCTCCACGTGAGGCGGGAGACCCACTGTCCCTTTCCACGTGCCACAGTGATCCTGGGACTCCTATCCATTTTCAAGAGGAGTCAGGCATCGTCTCCTTTGGAAGCATTGATCTCCGCGGACCTCTCGAGTTTTCAAAGGATGTGTGGCCTCCGTTCACGATGAGGCGGAAGACTAGGTCTTTCTCTGTCGTCTCCACAGCGGATTCAGACATCCCTTCGTCTTGGGAGATGCAAGACGAGCCTGCATTCAATTCACTGCAGGGATATCCGGCATTACTTCGAGTCAGAGCATCTCGGTGTCCATTGCACTTGAGGCCACAAACTCAGGGTCCCTCTCACTTACCTGTAGCTGAGAGAAGCCACCTCTTGAGGTGCTTGTGGAAAGTTGGTATTCCTCTTGAGTCTAAGCCAGGGACTAAGCTCTCATCTCGAGTTGATTTGGGGTCCACGGAGCCCTTTCGTGTTGCTCCAGTGACCTCAGGATCCCTCTAGACTTGAGACAGTGATCTTGGGTTTTCTCTGGAGTGCCATCAAGGAAATCAAGGCTCCTTTCACGTTTGATGTGGAACACGGAATTGCTCTGCACGCAGTGCAGGGGAATCGGGCCTCATCCAGCGGCGAGGGGGAAGTCTCATGGTTTTTCTCGAGTTGCGGCCGGAACCTGGGGTATATTCTCGAGTTACGACGGGGAGGGCCCTTCCAGACACGTGTTTGTTCAGCAACGTCAGGAATCCTGCCTAGGTGCGAGGGACACCTCGGGATTCTCCTCGAGTCTTGGCATGGCAATTGGGACGCGTCTCCACGTGAGGCGGGAGACCCAGGGTCCCTTTCCACCTGCCACAGGGATCCTGGGACTCCTATCCATTTTCAAGAGGAGTCAGGCATCATCTCCTTTGGAAGCATTGATCTCCGCAGACCTCTCGAATTTTCAAAGGATGTGAGGCCACCGGTTGCAATGAGGCGGAAAATTAGGTCTTTCTCTGTGGTCTCCACAGGGGATTCAGACATACCTTCCTCTTGGGAGATGCAAGACGAGCCTGCATTCAATTCACTGCAGGGATATCCGGCCTTACTTCGAGTCAGATCATCTCGGTGTCCATTCCACTTGAGGCCACAAACTCAGGGTCCTTCTCACATACCTGTAGCTGAGAGAAGCCTCCTCTTGAGGTGCTTGTGGAAAGTTGGTATTCCACTTGAGTCTAAGCCAGGGACTAAGCTCTCATCTCGAGTTGATTTGGGGTCCACGGAGCCCTTTCCTCTTGCTCCAGTGACCTCAGGATCCCTCTAGACTTGAGACAGTGATCTTGGGTTTTCTCTGGAGTGCCATCAAGGAAATCAAGGCTCCTTTCACGTTTGATGTGGAACACGGAATTGCTCTGCATGCAGTGCAGGGAATCGGGCCTGAACTCGCGGCGAGGGGGAAATCTCATGGTTGTTCTCGAGTTGCGGCCCGAACCTGGAGTATATTCTCGAGTTACGAAGGGGAGGGCCCTTCCAGACACGTGTTTGTTCAGCGACGTCAGGACTCCTGCCTAGGTGCGAGGGACACTTCGGGATTCTCCTCGAGTCTTGGCATGGCAATTTGGACCCATCTCCACGTGAGGCGGGAGACCCAGTGTCCCTTTCCACGTGCCGCAGGGATCCTGGGACTCCTATCCATTTTCATGAGGAGTCAGGCATCGTCTCCTTTGGAAGCATTGATCTCCGCGGACCGCTCGAGTTTTCAAAGGATGTGAGGCCTCCGGTCGCGATGAGGCGGAGAACTCGGTCTTTCTCTGTGGTCTCCACAGGGGATACAGACATCTCTTCGTCTTGGGAGATGCAAGACGAGCCTGCATTCAATCCATTGCAGGGATA
Source organism: Dama dama (assembly GCF_033118175.1). Classification (NCBI taxonomy): domain Eukaryota; kingdom Metazoa; phylum Chordata; class Mammalia; order Artiodactyla; family Cervidae; genus Dama; species Dama dama. The sequence continues at coordinate 95,661,672 of NC_083699.1, read as the reverse complement.
TCCGGCCTTCCTTCGAGTCAGAGCATCTCGGTGTCCATTCCACTTGAGGCCACAAACTCAGGGTCCCTCTCACATACCTGTAGCTGAGAGAAGCCTCCTCGTGAAGTGCTTATGGAAAGTTGGTATTCCTCTTGAGTCTAAGCCAGGGACTAAGCTCTCATCTCGAGTTGATTTGGGGTCCACGGAGCCCTTTCGTGTTGCTCCAGTGACCTCAGGATCCCTCTAGACTTGAGACAGTGATCTTGGGTTTTCTCTGGAGTGCCATCAAGGAAATCAAGGCTCCTTTCACGTTTGATGTGGAACACGGAATTGCTCTGCACGCAGTGCAGGGGAATCGGGCCTCATCCAGCGGCGAGGGGGAAGTCTCATGGTTTTTCTCGAGTTGCGGCCGGAACCTGGGGTATATTCTCGAGTTACGACGGGGAGGGCCCTTCCAGACACGTGTTTGTTCAGCAACGTCAGGAATCCTGCCTAGGTGCGAGGGACACCTCGGGATTCTCCTCGAGTCTTGGCATGGCAATTGGGACGCGTCTCCACGTGAGGCGGGAGACCCAGGGTCCCTTTCCACGTGCCACAGGGATCCTGGGACTCCTATCCATTTTCAAGAGGAGTCAGGCATCGTCTCCTTTGGAAGCATTGATCTCCGCGGACCTCTCGAGTTCTCAAAGGATGTGAGGCCTCCGGTCGCGATGAGGCGGAGAACTAGGTCTTTCTCGGTGGTCTCCACAGGGGATTCAGACATCCCTTCGTCTTGGGAGATGCAAGACGAGCCTGCATTCAATTCACTGCAGGGATATCCGGCCTTACTTCGAGTTAGAGCATCTCGGTGTCCATTCCACTTGAGGCCACAAACTCAGGGTCCCTCTCACTTACCTGTAGTTGAGAGAAGCCTCCTCTTGAGGTGCTTGTGAAAATTTGGTATTCCTCTTGAGTCGAAGCCAGGGTCTAAGCTCTCATCTCGAGTTGATTTGGTGTCCACGGAGCCCTTTCGTGTTGCTCCAGTGACCTCAGGATCCCCCTAGACTTGAGACAGTGATCTTGGGTTTTATCTGGAGTGCCATCAAGGAAATCAAGGCTCCTTTCACGTTTGATGTGGAACACGGAATTGCTCTGCATGCAGTGCAAGGGAATCAGGCCTCATCTCGCGGCGAGGGGGAAATCTCATGGATTTTCTCGAGTTGCGGCCGGAACCTGGGGTATATTCTCGAGTTACGACGGGGAGGGCCCTTCCAGACACGTGTTTGTTCAGCGATGTGAGGAATCCTGCCTAGGTGGGAGGGACACCTCGGGATTCTCCTCGAGTCTTGGCATGGCAATTTGGACGCGTCTCCACGTAAGGCGGGAGACCCAGGGTCCCTTTCCACGTGCCACAGGGATCCTGGGACTCCTATCCATTTTCAAGAGGAGTCAGGCATCGTCTCCATTGGAAGCATTGATCTCCGCGGACCTCTCGAGTTTTCAAAGGATGTGAGGCCTCTGGTCGCGATGAGGCGGAGAAGTCGGTCTTTCTCTGAGGTCTCCACAGGGGATTCAGACATCCCTTCGTCTTGGGAGATGCAAGACGAGCCTGCATTCAATTCACTGCAGGGATATCCGGCCTTACTTCGAGTCAGAGCATCTCGGTGTCCATTCAACTTGAGGCCACAAACTCAGGGTCCCTCTCACATACATGTAGCTGAGAGAAGCCACGTCTTGAGGTGCTTATGGAAAGTTGGTATTCCTCTTGAGTCGAAGCCAGGGACTAAGCTCTCATCTCGAGTTGATTTGGGGTCCAAGGGGAAATTTCGTGTTGCTCCAGTGACCTCAGGATCCCTCTAGACTTGAGACAGTGATCTTGGGTTTTCTCTGGAGTGCCATCAAGGAAATCAAGGCTCCTTTCACGTTTGATGTGGAACACGGAATTGCTCTGCATGCAGTGCAGGGGAATCGGGCCTCAACTCGCGGCGAGGGGGAAATCTCATGGTTTTTCTCGAGTTGCGGCCGGAACCTGGGGTATATTCACGTGTTATGACGGGGAGGGCCCTTCCAGACACGTGTTTGTTCAGCGACGTCAGGACTCCAGCCTAGGGGCGAGGGACACCTCGGGATTCTCCTCGAGTCTTGGCATGGCAATTGGGACGCTTCTCCACGTGAGACGGGAGACCCAGGGTCCCTTTCCACGTGCCACAGGGATCCTGGGACTCCTATCCATTTTCAAGAGGAGTCAGGCATCGTCTCCTTTGGAAGCATTGATCTCCGCGGACCTCTTGAGTTTTCAAAGGATGTGAGGCCTCCGGTCGCGAAGAGGTGGAGGACTAGGTCTTTCTCTGTGGTCTCCACAGGGGATTCAGACATCCCTTCGTCTTGGGAGATGCAAGACGAGCCTGCATTCAATTCACTGCAGGGATATCCGGCCTTACTTCGAGTCAGAGCATCTCGGTGTCCATTCCACTTGAGGCCAAAAACTCAGGGTCCCTCTCACTTACCTGTAGCTGAGAGAAGCCTCCACTAGAGGTGCTTGTGAAAAGTTGGTATTCCTCTTGAGTCGAAGCCAGGGACTAATCTCTCATCTCGAGTTGATTTGTGGTCCACGGAGCCCTTTCGTGTTGCTCCAGTGACCTCAGGATCCCTCTAGACTTGAGACAGTGATCTTGGGTTTTCTCTGGAGTGCCATCAAGGAAATCAAGGCTCCTTTCACGTTTGATGTGGAACACGGAATTGCTCTGCACGCAGTGCAGGGTAATCGGGCCTCATCTCGCGGCGAGGGGGAAGTCTCATGGTTTTTCTCGAGTTGCGTCCGGAACCTGGGGTATATTCTCGAGTTACGACGGGGAGGGCCCTTCCAGACACGTGTTTCTTCAGCGACGTCAGGACTCCTGCCTAGGTGCGAGGGACACCGCGGGATTCTCCTCGAGTCTTGGCATGGCAATTGGGACGCGTCTCGACGTGAGGCGGGAGACCCAGGGTCCCTTTCCACGTGCCACAGGGATCCTGGGACTCCTATCCACTTTCAAGAGGAGTCAGGCATCGTCTCCTTTGGAAGCATTGATCTCCGCGGACCTCTCTAGTTTTCAAAGGATGTGAGGCCTCCGGTCGCGTTGAGGCGGAGGACTAGGTCTTTCTGTGTGGTCTCCACAGGGGATTCAGACAACCCTTCGTCTTGGGAGATGCAAGACGAGCCTGCATTCAATTCACTGCAGGGATATCCGGCCTTACTTCGAGTCAGAGCATCTCAGTGTCCATTCCACTTGAGGCCAGAAACTCAGGGTCCCTCTCACATACCTGTAGCTGAGAGAAGCCTCGTCTTGAGGTGCTTGTGAAAAGTGGGTATTCCTCTTGAGTCAAAGCCAGGGTCTAAGCTCTCATCTCGAGTTGATTTGGGGTCCACGGGACACTTTTGTGTTGCTCCAGTGACCTCAGGATCCCTCTAGACTTGAGACAGTGATCTTGGGTTTTCTCTGGAGTGCCATCAAGGAAATCAAGGCTCCTTTCACGTTTGATGTGGAACACGGTATTGCTCTACACGCAGTGCAGTGGAATCGGGCCTCATCTCGCGGCGAGGGGGAAGTCTCATGGTTTTTCTCGAGTTGCGGCCGGAACCTGGGGTATATTCTCGAGTTACGACGGGGAGGGCCCTTCCAGACACGTGTTTGTTCAGCGACGTCAGGACTCCTGCCTAGGTGCGAGGGACACCTCGGGATTCTCCTCGAGTCTTGGCATGGCAATTGGGAGGCGTCTCCACGTGAGGCGGGAGACCCAGGGTCCCTTTCCACGTGCCACAGGGATCTTGGGACTCCTATCCATTTTCAAGAGGAGTCAGGCATCGTCTCCTTTGTAAGCATTGATCTCCTCGGACCTCTCGAGTTTTCAAAGGATGTGAGGCCCCCGGTCGCTATGAGGCGGAGAAGTCGGTCTTTCTCTGATGTCTCCACAGGGGATTCAGACATCCCTTCGTCTTGGGAGATGCAAGACGAGCCTGCATTCAATTCACTGCAGGGATATCGGGCCTTACTTCGAGTCAGAGCATCTCGGTGTCCATTCCACTTGAGGCCACAAACTCAGGGTCCCTCAAATATACCTGTAGCTGAGAGAAGCCTCCTCTTGAGGTCCTTGTGGAAAGTTGGTATTCCTCTTGAGTCTAAGCCAGGATCTAAGCTCTCATCTAGAGTTGATTTGGGGTCCACGAAGCCCTTTCCTGTTGTTCCAGTGACTTCAGGATCCCTCTAGACTTTAAACAGTGATCTTGGGTTTTCTCTGGAGTGCCATCAAGGAAATCAAGGCTCCTTTCACGTTTGATGTGGAACACGGAATTGCTCTGCATTCAGTGCAGGGGAATCGGGCCTCAACTCGCGGCGAGGGGGAAATCTCATGGTTTTTCTCGAGTTGCGGCCGGAACCTGGGGTATATTCTCGAGTTACGACGTGGAGGGCCCTTCCAGACACGTGTTTGTTCAGCAACATCGGGACTTCTGCCTAGGTGCGAGGGACACCTCGGGATTCTCCTCGAGTCTTGGCATGGTAATTTGGACGCGTCTCCATGTGAGGCGGGAGACCCAGGGTCCCTTTCCACATGCCACAGGGATCCTGGGACTCCTATCCATTTTCAAGAGGAGTCAGGCATCGTCTCCTTTGGAAGCATTGATCTCCGCGGACCTCTCGAGTTTTCAAAGGATGTGAGACCTCCGGTCGCGATGAGGCGGAGAAGTCGGTCTTTCTCTGAGGTCTCCACAGGGGATTCAGACATCCCTTCGTCTTGGGAGACGCAAGACGAGCCTGCATTCAATTCACTGCAGGGATATCCGGCCTTACTTCGAGTCAGAGCATCTCGGTGTCCATTCCACTTGAGGCCACAAACTCAGGGTCCCACTCACATACCTGTAGCTGAGAGAAGCCTCCTCTTGAGGTGCTTGTGGAAAGTTGGTATTCCTCTTGAGTCGAAGCCAGGGACTAAGCTCTCATCTCGAGTTGATTTGGGGTCCAAGGGGAAATTTGGTGTTGCTCAAGTGACCTCAGCATCCCTCTAGACTTGAAACAGTGATCTTGGGTTTTCTCTGGAGTGCCATCAAGGAAATCAAGGCTCCTTTCACGTTTGATGTGGAACACGAATTTGCTCTGCATGCAGTGCAGGGGAATCGGGCCTCAACTCGCGGCGAGGGGGAAATCTCATGGTTTTTCTCAAGTTGTGGCCGGAACCTGGGGTATATTCTCGAGTTACGACGGGGAGGGCCCTTCCAGACACGTGTTTGTTCAGCGACGTCAGGACTCCTGCCTAGGTGCGAGGGACACCTCGGGATTCTCCTCGAGTCTTGGCATGGCAATTGGGAGGCGTCTCCACGTGAGGCGGGAGACCCAGGGTCCCTTTCCACGTGCCACAGGGATCCTGGGACTCCTATCCATTTTCAAGAAGAGTCAGGCATCTTCTCCTTTGGAAGCATTGATCTCCGCGGACCTCTCGAGGTTTCAAAGGATGTGAGGCCTCCTGTCTCGATGAGGCGGAGAACGAGGTCTTTCTCTGTGGTCTCCACAGGGGATTCAGACATCCCTTTGTCTTGGGAGATGCAAGACGAGCCTGCATTCAATTCACTGCAGGGATATCCGGCCTTACTTCGAGTCAGAGCATCTCGGAGTCCATTCCACTTGAGGCCACAATCTCAGGGTTCCTCTCACATACCTGTAGCTGAGAGAAGCCTCCTCTTGAGGTGCTTATGGAAAGTTGGTATTCCTCTTGAGTCGAAGCCAGGGACTAAGCTCTCATCTCGAGTTGATTTGGGGTCCACGGAGCCCTTTCGTGTTGCTCCAGTGACCTCAGGATCCCTCTAGACTTGAGACAGTGATCTTGGGTTTTCTCTGGAGTGCCATCAAGGAAATCAAGCCTCCTTTCACGTTTGATGTGGAACACGGAATTGCTCTGCATGCAGTGCAGTGGAATCGGGCCTCATCTTGCGGCGAGGGGGAAATCTCATAGTTTTTCTCGAGCTGCGGCCGGAATCTGGGGTATATTCTCGAGTTACGACGGGGAGGGCCCTTCCAGACACATGTTTTTTCAGCGACGTCAGGACTCCTGCCTAGGTGCGAGGGACACCTCGGGATTCTCCTCGAGTCTTGGCATGGCAATTGGGAGGCGTCTCCACGTGAGGCGGGAGACCCAGGGTCCCTTTCCACGTGCCACAGGGATCCTGGGACTCCTATCCATTTTCAAGAGGAGTCAGGCATCGTCTCCTTTGGAAGCATTGATCTCCGCGGACCTCTCTAGTTTTCAAAGGATGTGAGGCCTCCGGTCGCGATGAGGCGGAGGACTAGGTCTTTCTGTGTGGTCTCCACAGGGGATTCAGACATCCCTTCGTCTTGGGAGATGCAAGATGAGCCTGCATTCAATTCACTGCAGGGATATCCGGCCTTACTTCGAGTCAGAGCATCTCAGTGTCCATTCCACTTGAGGCCAGAAACTCAGGGTCCCTCTCACATACCTGTAGCTGAGCGAAGCCTCGTCTTGAGGTGCTTGTGAAAAGTGGGTATTCCTCTTGAGTCAAAGCCAGGGTCTAAGCTCTCATCTCGAGTTGATTTGGGGTCCAGGGGACCCTTTTGTGTTGCTCCAGTGACCTCAGGATCCCTCTAGACTTGAGACAGTGATCTTGGGTTTTCTCTGGAGTGCCATCAAGGAAATCAAGGCTCCTTTCACGTTTGATGTGGAACACGGTATTGCTCTGCACGCAGTGCAGTGGAATCTGACCTCATCTCGCGGCGAGGGGGAAGTCTCATGGTTTTTCTCGAGTTGCGGCCGGAACCTGGGGTATATTCTCGAGTTACGACGGGGAGGGCCCTTCCAGACACGTGTTTGTTCAGCGACGTCACGACTCCTGCCTAGATGCGAGGGACACCTCGGGATTCTCCTCGAGTCTTGGCATGGCAATTGGGAGGCGTCTCCACGTGAGGCGGGAGACCCAGGGTCCCTTTCCACGTGCCACAGGGATCCTGGGACTCCTATCCATTTTCAAGAGGAGTCAGGCATCGTCTCCTTTGGAAGCATTGATCTCCTCGGACCTCTCGAGTTTTCAAAGGATGTGAGGCCCCTAGTCGCTATAAGGCGGAGAAGTCGGTCTTTCTCTGATGTCTCCACAGGGTATTCAGACATCCCTTCGTCTTGGGAGATGAAAGGCGAGCCTGCATTCAATTCACTGCAGGGATATCCGGCCTTACTTCGAGTCAGAGCATCTCGGTGTCCATTCCACTTGAGGCCACAAACTCAGGGTACCTCTCACATACATGTAGCAGAGAGAAGCCTCCTCTTGAGGTGCTTTTGGAAACTTGGTATTCCTCTTGAATCGAAGCCAGGGACTAAGCTCTCATCTCGAGTTTATTTGGGGTCCACGGAGCCCTTTCTGTTGCTCCAGTGACCTCAGGATCCCTCTAGACTTGAGACAGTGATCTTGGGTTTTCTCTGGAGTGCCATCAAGGAAATCAAGGCTCCTTTCACGTTTGATGTGGAACACGGAATTGCTCTGCACGCAGTGCAGGGGAATCGGGCCTCATGTCGGGGCGAGGGGGAAGTCTCAAGGTTTTTCTCGAGTTGCGGCCGGAACCTGGGGTATATTCTCGAGTTAAGACGGGGAGGGCCCTTCCAGACACGTGTTTGTTCAGCGACGTCAGGACTCCTGCCTAGGTGCAAGGGACACCTCGGGATTCTCCTCGAGTCTTGGCATGGCAATTGGGACGCGTCTCCACGTGAGGGGGGACAGCCAGTGTCCCTTTCCACATGCCACAGGGATCCTGGGACTCCTATCCATTTTCAAGAGGAGTCAGGCATCGTCTCCTTTGGAAGCATTGATCTCCGCGGACCTCTCGAGTTTTCAAAGGATGTGAGGCCTGCGGTCGCGAGGAGGCGGAGAATTAGGTCTTTCTCTGTGGTCTCCACAGGGGATTCAGACAACCCTTCGTCTGGGTAGATGAAGACGAGCCTGCATTCAATTCACTGCAGGGATATCCGGCCTTACTTCGAGTCAGAGCATCTAGGTGTCCATTCCACTTGAGGCCACAAACTCAGGGTCCCTCTCACATACCTGTAGCTGAGAGAAGTCTCCTCTTGTGGTGCTTGTGGAAACTTGGTATACCTCTTGAGTCGAAGCCAGGGACTAAGCTCTCATCTCGAGTTGATTTGGGGTCCACGGAGCCCTTTCGTGTTGCTCCAGTGACCTCAGGATCCCTCTAGACTTGAGACAGTGATCTTGGGTTTTCTCTGGAGTGCCATCAAGGAAATCAAGGCTCCTTTCACGTTTAATGTGGAAAACGGAATTGCTCTGCACGCAGTGCAGGGGAAACGGGCCTCATCTCACGGCGAGGGGGAAGTCTCATGGTTTTTCTCGAGTTGCGGGCGGAACCTGGGGTATATTCTCGAGTTACGAGGGGAGGGCCCTTCCAGACACGTGTTTGTTCAGCGACGTCAGGACTCCTGCCTATGTGCGAGGGACACCTCGGGATTCTCCTCGAGTCTTGACATGGCAATTGGGACGCGTCTCCACGTGAGGCGGGAGACCCAGGGTCCCTTTCCACGTGCCACAGGGATCCTGGGACTCCTATCCATTTTCAAGAGGAGTCAGGCATCGTCTCCTTTGGAAGCATTGATCTCCGCGGACCTCTCGAGTTTTCAAAGGATGTGAGGCCTCCGTTCGCATTGAGGTGGAGGACTAGGTCTTTCTCTGTGGTCTCCACAGGAAATTCGACAACCCTTCGTCTTGGGAGATGCAAGACGAGCCTGCTTTCAATTCACTGCAGGGATATCCGGCCTTACTTCTAGTCAGAGCATCTCGGTGTCCATTCCACTTGAGGCCACAAACTCAGGGTCCCTCTCACATACCTGTAGCTGAGAGAAGCCTCCTCTTGAGGTGCTTGTGGAAAGTTGGTATTCCTCTTGAGTCGAAGCCAGGGACTAAGCTCTCATCTCGAGTTGATTTGGGGTCCACGGAGGCTTTTCGTGTTGCTCCAGTGACCTCAGGATCCCTCTAGACTTGAGACAGTGATCTTGGGTTTTGTCTGGAGTGCCATCAAGGAAATCAAGGTTCCTTTCACGTTTGATGTGGAACACGGAATTGCTCTGCACGCAGTGCAGGGGAATCGGTCCTCATCTCGCGGCGAGGGGGAAGTCTCATGGTTTTTCTCGAGTTGCGGCCGGAACCTGTGGTATATTCTCGAGTTACGACGTGGAGGGCCCTTCCAGACACGTGTTTGTTCAGCGACGTCAGGACTCCTGCCTAGGTGCGAGGGACACTTCGGGATTCTCCTCGAGTCTTGGCATGGCAATTGGGACGCGTCTCCACGTGAGGCAGGAGACCCAGGGTCCCTTTCCACGTGCCACAGGGATCCTGTGACTCCTATCCATTTTCAAGAGGAGTCAGGCATCGTCTCCTTTGGAAGCATTGATCTCCGCGGACCTCTCGAGTTTTCAAAGGATATGAGGCCTCCGGTCGCGATGAGGCGGAGGACTAGTTCTTTCTCTGTGGTCTCCACAGGGGATTCAGACAACCCTGCGTCTTGGGAGATGCAAGACGAGGCTGCATTCAATTCACTGCAGGGATATCCGGCCTTACTTCGAGTCAGAGCATCTCGGTGTCCATTCCACTTGAGGCCACAAACTCAGGGTCCCTCTCACTTACCTGTAGCTGAGAGAAGCCTCCTCTTGAGGTGCTTGTGGAAAGTTGGTATTCCTCTTAAGTCGAAGCCAGGGAATAAGCTCTCATCTCGAGTTGATTTGGGGTCCACGGAGCCATTTTTTGTTGCTACAGGGACCTCAGGATCCCTCTGGACTTGAGAAAGTGATCTTGGGTTTTCTCTGGAGTGCCATCAAGGTAATCAAGGTTCCTTTCACGTTTGATGGGGAACACGGAATTGCTCTGCACGCAGTGCAGGGGAATCGGGCCTCATCTCGCGGCGAGGGGGAAGTCTCATGGTTTTTCTCGAGTGGCGACCGGAACCTGGGGTATATTCTCAAGTTTCAACGGGGGGGGGCCCTTCCAGACACGTGTTTGTTCAGCGACGTCAGCACTCCTGCCTAGGTGCGAGGGACACCTCGTGATTCTCCTCGAGTCTTGCCATGGCAATTGGAACGTGTCTCCACGTGAGGCGGGAGACCCAGGGCCCCTTTCCACGTGCCACAGCGATCCTGGGGCTCCTATCCATTTTCAAGAGGAGTCAGGCATCGTCTCCTTTGGAAGCATTGATCTCCGCGGACCTCTCGAGTTTTCAAAGGATGTGAGACCTCCGTTCGCGATGAGGCGGATATCTAGGTCTTTCTCTGTGGTCTCCACAGGGGATTCAGACAACCCTTCGTCTTGGGAGATGCAAGACGAGCCTGCATTCAATTCACTGCAGGGATATCCGGCCTTACTTCGAGTCAGAGCATCTCGGTGTCCATTCCACTTGAGGCCACAAACTCAGGATCCCTCTCACTTACCTGTAGCTGAGAGAAGCCTCCTCTTGAGGTGCTTGTGAAAAGTTGGTATACCTCTTGAGTCGAAGCCAGGGACTAAGCTCTCATCTCGAGTTGATTTGGGGTCCACGGAGCCCTTTCGTGTTGCTCCAGTGACCTCAGGATCCCTGTAGACTTGAGACAGTGATCTTGGGTTTTCTCTGGAGTGCCATCAAGGAAATCAAGGCTCCTTTCACGTTTGATGTGGAACACGGAATTGCTCTGCACGCAGTGCAGGGGAATTGGGCCTCATCTCGCGGGGAGGGGGAAGTCTCATGGTTTTTCTCGAGTTGCGGCCGGAACCTGGGGTATATTCTCGAGTTACGACGGGGAGGGCCCTTCCAGACACGTGTTTGTTCAGCGACGTCAGGACTCCTGCCTAGGTGTGAAGGACACCTCGGGATTCTCCTCGAGTCTTGGCATGGCAATTGGGACGCGTCTCCACGTGAGGCGGGAGACCCAGGGCCCCTTTCCACGTGCCACAGGGATCCTGGGACTCCTATCCATTTTCAAGAGGAGTCAGGCATCGTCTCCTTTGGAAGCATTGATCTCCGCGGACCTCTCGAGTTTTCAAAGGATGTGACGCCTCCGGTCGCGTTGAGGCGGAGGACTAGGTCTTTCTCTGTTGTCGCCACAGGGGATTCAAACATCCCTTCGTCTTGGGATATGGAAGACGAGCCTGCATTCAATTAACTGCAGGGATATCCGGCCTTACTTCGAGTCAGAGCATCTCGGTGTATATTCCACTTGAGGCCACAAACTCAGGGTCCCTCTCACATACCTGTAGGTGAGAGAAGCCTCGTCTTGAGGTGCTTGTGAAAAGTGGGTATTCCTCTTGAGTCGAAGCCAGGGTCTAAGCTCTCATCTCGAGTTGATTTGGGGTCCACGGAGCACTTTCGTGTTGCTCCAGTGACCTCAGCATCCCTCTAGACTTGAGACAGTGATCTTTGGTTTTCTCTGGAGTGCCATCAAGGAAATCAAGGCTCCTTTCACGTTTGATGTGGAACACGGAATTGCTCTGCACGCAGTCCAGGGGAATCGGGCCTCAACTCGCTGCGAGGGGGAAATCTCATGGTTTTCCTCGAGTTGCGGCCGGAACCTGGGGTATATACTCGAGTTACGACGGGGAGGGCCCTTCCAGACACGTGTTTGTTCAGCGACGTCTGGACTCCTGCCTAGGGGCGAGGGACACCTCGGGATTCTCCTCGAGTCTTGGCATGGCAATTGGGACGCGTCTCCACGTGAGGCCGGAGACCCAGGGTCCCATTCCACGTGCCACAGCGATCCTGGGACTCCTATCCATTTTCAAGAAGATTCCGGCATCGTCTCCTTTGGAAGCATTGATCTCCGCAGACCTCTCGAGTTTTCAAAGAATGTGAGGCCTCCGTTCGCGATGAGGCGGAGAACTAGGTCTTTCTCTGTGGTCTCCACGTGGGATTCAGACATCCCTTCGTATTGGGAGATGCAAGACGAGCTTGCATTCATCTCACTGAAGGGATATCCGGCCTTACTTCGAGTCAGAGCATCTCGGTGTCCATTCCACTTGAGGCCACAAACTCAGGGTACCTCTCACATACATGTGGCTGAGAGAAGCCTCCTCTTGAGGTGCTTGTGGAAACTTGGTATTCCTCTTGAGTCGAAGCCAGGGACTAAGCTCTCATCTCGAGTTGATTTGGGGTCCACGGAGCCCTTTCGTTTTGCTCCAGTTACCTCAGGATCCCTCTAGACTTGAGACAGTGATCTTGGGTTTTCTCTGGAGTGCCATCAAGGAAATCAAGGCGCCTTTCACGTTTGATGTGGAACACGGAATTGCTCTGCATGCAGTGCAGGGGAATCGGGCCTCATCTCCGGCGAGGGGGACGTCTCATCGTTTTTCTCGAGTTGCGGCCGGAACCTGGGGTATATTCTCGAGTTACGACGGGGAGGGCCCTTCCAGACACGTGTTTGTTCAGCGACGTCAGGACTCCTGCCTAGGTGCGAGGGACACCTCGGGATTCTCCTCGAGTCTTGGCATGGCAATTGGGAAGCGTCTCCACGTGAGGCGGGAGACCCAGGGTCCCTTTCCACGTGCCACAGGGATCCTGGGACTCCTATCCATTTTCAAGAGGAGTCAGGCATCGTCTCCTTTGGAAGCATTGATCTCCGCGGACCTCTCGAATTTTCAAAGGATGTGAGGCCCCCGGTCGCTATGAGGCGGAGAATTAGGTCTTTCTCTGTGGTCTCCAAAGGGGATTCAGACATCCCTTCGTCTTGGGAGATGCAAGACGAGCCTGCCTTCAATTCACTGCAGGGATATCCGGCCTTACTTAGAGTCAGAGCATCTCGGTGTCCATTCCACTTGAGGCCACAAAATCAGGGTCCCTCAAATATACGTGTAGCTGAGAGAAACCTCCTCTTGAGGTCCTTGTGGAAAGTTGGTATTCCTCTTGATTCTAAGCCAGGGTTTAAGCTCTCACCTCGAGTTGATTTGGGGTCCACGAAGCCCTTTCCTGTTGGTCCAGTGACTTAATGATCCCTCTAGACTTGAGACAGTGATCTTGGGTTTTCTCTGGAGTGCCATCAAGGAAATCAAGGCTCCTTTCACGTTTGATGTGGAACACGGAATTGCTCTGCACGCAGTCCAGGGGAATCGGGCCTCAACTCGCGGCGAGGGGGAAATCTCATGGTTTTTCTCGAGTTGCGGACGGAACCTGGGGTATATTCTCGAGTTACGACGGGGAGGGCCCTTCCAGACACGTGTTTGTTCAGCGACGTCTGGACTCCTACCTAGGGGCTAGGGACACGTCGGGATTCTCCTCGAGTCTTGGCATGGCAATTGGGACGCGTCTCCACGTGAGGCCGGAGACCCAGTGTCCCTTTCCACGTGCCACAGGGATCCTGGGACTCCTATCCATTTTCAAGAGGATTCAGGCATCGGCTCCTTTGGAAGCATTGATCTCCGCGGACCTCTCGAGTTTTCAAAGGATGTGAGGCCTCCGGTCGCGATGAGGCGGAGAATTCGGTCTTTCTCTGAGGTCTCCACAGGGGATTCAGACATCCCTTCGTCTTGGGAGATGCAAGACGAGCCTGCATTCAATTAACTGCAGGGATATCCGGCCTTACTTCGAGTCAGAGCATCTCGGTGTCCATTCCACTTGAGGCCACAAACTCAGTGTCCCTCTCACATACCTGTAGCTGAGAGAAGCCTCCTCTTGAGGTGCTATGGAAAGTTGGTATTCCTCTTCAGTCGAAGCCAGGGACTAAGCTCTCATCTCGAGTTGATTTGGGGTCCAAGGGGTAATTTCGTGTTGCTCCAGTGACGTCAGGATCCCTCTAGACTTGAGACAGTGATCTTGGGTTTTCTCTGGAGTGCCATCAAGGAAATCAAGGCTCCTTTCACGTTTGATGTGGAATACGGAATTGCTCTGCATGCAGTGCAGGGGAATCGGGCCTCAACTGGCGGCGATGGGGAAATCTCATGGTTTTTCTCGAGTTGCGGCCGGAACCTGGGGTATATTCTCGAGTTACGACGGGGAGGGCCCTTCCAGACACGTGTTTGTTCAGCGACTTCAGGACTCCTGCCTAGGTGCGAGGGACACCTCGGGATTCTCCTCGAGTCTTGGCATGGCAATTGGGACGCGTCTCCACGTGAGGCGGGAGACCCAGGGTCCCTTTCCACGTGCCACAGGGATCCTGGGACTACTATCCATTTTCAAGAGGAGTCAGGCTTCGTCTCCTTTGGAAGCATTGATCTCCGCGGACCTCTCGAATTTTCAAAGGATGTGAGGCCTCCGGTCGCGATGAGGCGAAGAAGTCGGTCTTTCTCTGAGGTCTCCACAGGGGATTCAGACATCCCTTGGTCTTGGGAGATGCAAGACGAGCCTGCATTCAATTCACTGCAGGGATATAAGGCCTTACTTCGAGTCAGAGCATCTCGGTGTCCATTCCACTTGAGGCCACAAACTCAGGGTCCCTCTCACATACCTGTAGCTGAGAGAAGCCTCCTCTTGAGGTGCTTGTGGAAAGTTGGTATTCCTCTTGAGTCGAAGCCAGGGACTAAGCTCTCATCTCGAGTTGATTTGGGGTCCACAGAGCCCTTTTGTGTTGCTCCAGTGACCTCAGGATCCCTCTAGACTTGAGACAGTGATCTTGGGAATTCTCTGGAGTGCCATCAAGGAAATCAAGGCTCCTTTCACATTTGATGTGGAACACCCAATTGCTCTGCACGCAGTGCACAGGAATCGGGTCTCATCTCGCGGCGAGGGGGAAGTCTCATGGTTTTCCTCGAGTTGCGGCCGGAACCTGGGGTATATTCTCGAGTTACGACGGGGAGGGCCCTTTCTGACACGTGTTTGTTCAGCGACGTCAGGATTCCTGACTAGGGGCGAGGGACACCTCGGGATTCTCCTCGAGTCTTGGCATGGCAATTGGGAGGTGTCTGCACGTGAGACGGGAGAGCCAGGGTCCCTTTCCACGTGCCACAGGGATCCTGGGACTCCTATCCATTTTCAAGAGGAGTCAGGCATCGTCTCCTTGGGAAGTATTGATCTCCGCCGACCTCTCGAGTTTTCAAAGGATGTGAGGCCTCCGGTCGCGTTGAGGCGGAGGACTAGGTCTTTCTCTGTGGTCTCCACAGGGTATTCAGACAACCCTTCGTCTTGGGAGATGCAAGACGAGCCTGCATTCAATTCACTGCAGGGATATCCGGCCTTACTTCGAGTCAGAGCATCTCGGTGTCCATTCCACTTGAGGCCACAAACTCAGGGTCCCTCTGACATACCAGTAGCTGAGAGAAGCCTCCTCTTGAAGTGCTTGTGGAAAGTTGGTATTCCTCTTGAGTCGAAGCCAGGGACTAAGCTCTCATCTCGAGTTGATTTGGGGTCCACGGAGCCCTTTCGTGCTGCTACAGTGACCTCAGGATCCCTCTAGACCTTAGACAGTGATCTTGGGTTTTCTATGGAGTGCCATTAAGGAAATCAAGGCTCCTTTCACGTTTGATGTGGAACACGGAATTGGTCTGCACGCAGTGCAGGGGAATCGGGCCTCATCTCGCGGCGAGGGGGAAGTCTCATGGTTATTCTCGAGTTGTGGCCGGAACCTGGGGGATATTCTCGAGTTACGACGGGGAGGGCCCTTCCAGACACGTGTTTGTTCAGCGACGTCAGGACTCCTGCCTAGGTGCGAGGGACACCTCGTGATTGCCCACGAGTCTTGGCATGGCAATTGGGACGCGTCTCCACGAGAGGCGGGAGACCCAGTGTCCCTTTCCAAGTGCCACAGGGATCCTGGGACTCCTATCCATTTTCAAGAGGAGTCAGGCATCGTCTCCTTTGGAAGCATTGATCTCTACAGACGTCTCGAGTTTTCAAAGGATGTGAGGCCTCCGGTCACGATGAGGCGGAGGACTAGGTCTTTCTCTGTGGTCTCCACAGGGGATTCAGACATCCCTTCATCTTGGGAGATGCAAGACGAGCCTGCTTACAATTCACTGCAGGCATATCCGGCCTTATTTCGAGTCAGAGCATCTCGGTGTCCATTGCACTTGTGGCCACAAACTCAGGGTTCCTCTCACATACCTGTAGCTGAGAGAAGCCTCCTCTTGAGGTGCTTGTGGAAAGTTGGTATTCCTCTTGAGTCGAAGCCAGGGACTAAGCTCTCATCTCGAGTTGATTTGGGGTCCACGGAGCCCTTTCGTGTTGCTCCAGTGACCTCAGGATCCCTTTAGACTTGAGACAGTGATCTTGGGTTTTCTCTGGAGTACCATCAAGGAAATCAAGGCTCCTTTCACGTTTGATGTGGAACACGGAATTGCTCTGCACGCAGTGCATGGGAATCGGGCCTCAACTCGCAGCGAGGGGGAAATCTCATGGTTTTTCTCGAGTTGTGGCCGGATCCTGGGGTATATTCTCGAGTTACGACGGGGAGGGCCCTTCCAGACACGTGTTTGTTCAGTGACGTCAGGACTCCTGCCTAGGTGCGAGGGACACCTCGGGATTCTCCTCGAGTCTTGGCATGGCAATTGGGAGGTGTCTGCACGTGAGACGGGAGACCCAGGGTCCCTTTCCACGTGCCACAGGGATCCTGGGACTCCTATCCATTTTCAAGAGGAGTCAGGCATCGTCTCCTTGGGAAGCATTGATCTCCGCGGACCTCTCGAGTTTTCAAAGGATGTGAGGCCTCCGGTCGCGATGAGGCGGAGGACTAGGTCTTTCTCTGTGGTCTCCTACCGGGTATTCAGACAACCCTACGTCTTGGGAGATGCAAGACGAGCCTGCATTCAATTCACTGCAGGGATATCCGGCCTTACTTCGAGTCAGAGCATCTCGGTGTCCATTCCACTTGAGGCCACAAACTCAGGGTCCCTCTGACATACCAGTAGCTGAGAGAAGCCTCCTCTTGAGGTGCTTGTGGAAAGTTGGTATTCCTCTTGAGTCGAAGCCAGGGACTAAGCTCTCATCTCGAGTTGATTTGGGGTCCACGGAGACCTTTCGTGCTGCTACAGTGACCTCAGGATCCCTCTAGACTTGAGACAGTGATCTTGGGTTTTCTCTGGAGTGCCATTAAGGAAATCAAGGCTCCTTTCACGTTTGATGTGGAACACGGAATTGGTCTGCACGCAGTGCAGGGGAATCGGGCCTCATCTCGCGGCGAGGGGGAAGTCTCATGGTTATTCTCGAGTTGTGGCCGGAACCTGGGGGATATTCTCGAGTTACGACGGGGAGGGCCCTTCCAGACACGTGTTTGTTCAGCGACGTCAGGACTCCTGCCTAGGTGCGAGGGACACCTCGGGATTCTCCTCGAGTCTTGGCATGGCAATTGGGAGGCGTCTCCACCTGAGGCGGGAGACCCAGTGTCCCTTTCAACGTGCCACAGGGATCCTGGGACTCCTATCCATTTTCAAGAGGAGTCAGGCATCGTCTCCTTGGGAAGTATAGATCTCCGCGGACCTCTCGACTTTTCAAAGGATGTGAGGCCTCCGGTCGCGTTGAGGCGGAGGACTAGGTCTTTCTCTGAGGTCTCCACAGGGTATTCAGACAACCCTTCGTCTTGGGAGATGCAAGACGAGCCTGCATTCAATTCACTGCAGGGATATCCGGCCTTACTTCGAGTCAGAGCATCTCGGTGTCCATTCCACTTGAGGCCACAAACTCAGGGTCCCTCTGACATACCAGTAGCTGAGAGAAGCCTCCTCTTGAGGTGCTTGTGGAAAGTTGGTATTCCTCTTGAGTCGAAGCCAGGGACTAAGCTCTCATCTCGAGTTGATTTGGGGTCCACGGAGACCTTTCGTGCTGCTACAGTGACCTCAGGATCCCTCTAGACCTTAGACAGTGATCTTGGGTTTTCTATGGAGTGCCATTAAGGAAATCAAGGCTCCTTTCACGTTTGATGTGGAACACGGAATTGGTCTGCACGCAGTGCAGGGGAATCGGGCCTCATCTCGCGGCGAGGGGGAAGTCTCATGGTTATTCTCGAGTTGTGGCCGGAACCTGGGGGATATTCTCGAGTTACGACGGGGAGTGCCCTTCCAGACACGTGTTTGTTCAGCGACGTCAGGACTCCTGCCTAGGTGCGAGGGACACCTCGTGATTGCCCACGAGTCTTGGCATGGCAATTGGGACGCGTCTCCACGTGAGGCGGGAGACCCAGTGTCCCTTTCCAAGTGCCACAGGGATCCTGGGACTCCTATCCATTTTCAAGAGGAGTCAGGCATCGTCTCCTTTGGAAGCATTGATCTCTACAGACGTCTCGAGTTTTCAAAGGATGTGAGGCCTCCGGTCACGATGAGGCGGAGGACTAGGTCTTTCTCTGTGGTCTCCACAGGGGATTCAGACATCCCTTCATCTTGGGAGATGCAAGACGAGCCTGCTTACATTTCACTGCAGGCATATCCGGCCTTATTTCGAGTCAGAGCATCTCGGTGTCCATTGCACTTGTGGCCACAAACTCAGGGTTCCTCTCACATACCTGTAGCTGAGAGAAGCCTCCTCTTGAGGTGCTTGTGGAAAGTTGGTATTCCTCTTGAGTCGAAGCCAGGGACTAAGCTCTCATCTCGAGTTGATTTGGGGTCCACGGAGCCCTTTCGTGTTGCTCCAGTGACCTCAGGATCCCTCTAGACTTGAGACAGTGATCTTGGGTTTTCTCTGGAGTACCATCAAGGAAATCAAGGCTCCTTTCACGTTTGATGTGGAACACGGAATTGCTCTGCACGCAGTGCAGGGGAATCGGGCCTCATCTCGCGGCGAGGGGGAAGTCTCATGGTTATTCTCGAGTTGTGGCCGGAACCTGGGGGATATTCTCGAGTTACGACGGGGAGGGCCCTTCCAGACACGTGTTTGTTCAGCGACGTCAGGACTCCTGCCTAGGTGTGACGGACACCTCGGGATTCTCCTCGAGTCTTGGCATGGCAATGGGGAAGCGTCTCCACGTGAGGCGGGAGACCCAGGGTCCCTTTCCACGTGCCACAGGGATCCTGGGACTACTATCCATTTTCAAGAGGAGTCAGGCATCGTCTCCTTTGGAAGCATTGATCTCCGCGGACCTCTCGAATTTTCAAAGGATGTGAGGCCTCCGGTCGCGATGAGGCGAAGAAGTCGGTCTTTCTCTGAGGTCTCCACAGGGGATTCAGACATCCCTTGGTCTTGGGAGATGCAAGACGAGCCTGCATTCAATTCACTGCAGGGATATCCGGCCTTACTTCGAGTCAGAGCATCTCGGTGTCCATTCCACTTGAGGCCACAAACTCAGGGTCCCTCTCACATACCTGTAGCTGAGAGAAGCCTCCTCTTGAGGTGCTTGTGGAAAGTTGGTATTCCTCTTGAGTCGAAGCCAGGGACTAAGCTCTCATCTCGAGTTGATTTGGGGTCCACGGAGCCCTTTCCTCTTGCTCCAGTGACCTCAGGATCCCTCTAGACTTGAGACAGTGATCTTGGGAATTCTCTGGAGTGCCATCAAGGAAATCAAGGCTCCTTTCACATTTGATGTGGAACACCCAATTGCTCTGCACGCAGTGCACAGGAATCGGGTCTCATCTCGCGGCGAGGGGGAAGTCTCATGGTTTTCCTCGAGTTGCGGCCGGAACCTGGGGTATATTCTCGAGTTACGACGGGGAGGGCCCTTTCTGACACGTGTTTGTTCAGCGACGTCAGGATTCCTGACTAGGGGCGAGGGACACCTCGGGATTCTCCTCGAGTCTTGGCATGGCAATTGGGAGGTGTCTGCACGTGAGACGGGAGAGCCAGGGTCCCTTTCCACGTGCCACAGGGATCCTGGGACTCCTATCCATTTTCAAGAGGAGTCAGGCATCGTCTCCTTGGGAAGTATTGATCTCCGCCGACCTCTCGAGTTTTCAAAGGATGTGAGGCCTCCGGTCGCGTTGAGGCGGAGGACTAGGTCTTTCTCTGTGGTCTCCACAGGGTATTCAGACAACCCTTCGTCTTGGGAGATGCAAGACGAGCCTGCATTCAATTCACTGCAGGGATATCCGGCCTTACTTCGAGTCAGAGCATCTCGGTGTCCATTCCACTTGAGGCCACAAACTCAGGGTCCCTCTGACATACCAGTAGCTGAGAGAAGCCTCCTCTTGAAGTGCTTGTGGAAAGTTGGTATTCCTCTTGAGTCGAAGCCAGGGACTAAGCTCTCATCTAGAGATGATTTGGGGTCCACGGAGCCCTTTCGTGCTGCTACAGTGACCTCAGGATCCCTCTAGACCTTAGACAGTGATCTTGGGTTTTCTATGGAGTGCCATTAAGGAAATCAAGGCTCCTTTCACGTTTGATGTGGAACACGGAATTGGTCTGCACGCAGTGCAGGGGAATCGGGCCTCATCTCGCGGCGAGGGGGAAGTCTCATGGTTATTCTCGAGTTGTGGCCGGAACCTGGGGGATATTCTCGAGTTACGACGGGGAGGGCCCTTCCAGACACGTGTTTGTTCAGCGACGTCAGGACTCCTGCCTAGGTGCGAGGGACACCTCGTGATTGCCCACGAGTCTTGGCATGGCAATTGGGACGCGTCTCCACGAGAGGCGGGAGACCCAGTGTCCCTTTCCAAGTGCCACAGGGATCCTGGGACTCCTATCCATTTTCAAGAGGAGTCAGGCATCGTCTCCTTTGGAAGCATTGATCTCTACAGACGTCTCGAGTTTTCAAAGGATGTGAGGCCTCCGGTCACGATGAGGCGGAGGACTAGGTCTTTCTCTGTGGTCTCCACAGGGGATTCAGACATCCCTTCATCTTGGGAGATGCAAGACGAGCCTGCTTACAATTCACTGCAGGCATATCCGGCCTTATTTCGAGTCAGAGCATCTCGGTGTCCATTGCACTTGTGGCCACAAACTCAGGGTTCCTCTCACATACCTGTAGCTGAGAGAAGCCTCCTCTTGAGGTGCTTGTGGAAAGTTGGTATTCCTCTTGAGTCGAAGCCAGGGACTAAGCTCTCATCTCGAGTTGATTTGGGGTCCACGGAGCCCTTTCGTGTTGCTCCAGTGACCTCAGGATCCCTCTAGACTTGAGACAGTGATCTTGGGTTTTCTCTGGAGTACCATCAAGGAAATCAAGGCTCCTTTCACGTTTGATGTGGAACACGGAATTGCTCTGCACGCAGTGCATGGGAATCGGGCCTCAACTCGCAGCGAGGGGGAAATCTCATGGTTTTTCTCGAGTTGTGGCCGGATCCTGGGGTATATTCTCGAGTTACGACGGGGAGGGCCCTTCCAGACACGTGTTTGTTCAGTGACGTCAGGACTCCTGCCTAGGTGCGAGGGACACCTCGGGATTCTCCTCGAGTCTTGGCATGGCAATTGGGAGGTGTCTGCACGTGAGACGGGAGACCCAGGGTCCCTTTCCACGTGCCACAGGGATCCTGGGACTCCTATCCATTTTCAAGAGGAGTCAGGCATCGTCTCCTTGGGAAGCATTGATCTCCGCGGACCTCTCGAGTTTTCAAAGGATGTGAGGCCTCCGGTCGCGATGAGGCGGAGGACTAGGTCTTTCTCTGTGGTCTCCTACCGGGTATTCAGACAACCCTACGTCTTGGGAGATGCAAGACGAGCCTGCATTCAATTCACTGCAGGGATATCCGGCCTTACTTCGAGTCAGAGCATCTCGGTGTCCATTCCACTTGAGGCCACAAACTCAGGGTCCCTCTGACATACCAGTAGCTGAGAGAAGCCTCCTCTTGAGGTGCTTGTGGAAAGTTGGTATTCCTCTTGAGTCGAAGCCAGGGACTAAGCTCTCATCTCGAGTTGATTTGGGGTCCACGGAGACCTTTCGTGCTGCTACAGTGACCTCAGGATCCCTCTAGACTTGAGACAGTGATCTTGGGTTTTCTCTGGAGTGCCATTAAGGAAATCAAGGCTCCTTTCACGTTTGATGTGGAACACGGAATTGGTCTGCACGCAGTGCAGGGGAATCGGGCCTCATCTCGCGGCGAGGGGGAAGTCTCATGGTTATTCTCGAGTTGTGGCCGGAACCTGGGGGATATTCTCGAGTTACGACGGGGAGGGCCCTTCCAGACACGTGTTTGTTCAGCGACGTCAGGACTCCTGCCTAGGTGCGAGGGACACCTCGGGATTCTCCTCGAGTCTTGGCATGGCAATTGGGAGGCGTCTCCACCTGAGGCGGGAGACCCAGTGTCCCTTTCCACGTGCCACAGGGATCCTGGGACTCCTATCCATTTTCAAGAGGAGTCAGGCATCGTCTCCTTGGGAAGTATAGATCTCCGCGGACCTCTCGACTTTTCAAAGGATGTGAGGCCTCCGGTCGCGTTGAGGCGGAGGACTAGGTCTTTCTCTGAGGTCTCCACAGGGTATTCAGACAACCCTTCGTCTTGGGAGATGCAAGACGAGCCTGCATTCAATTCACTGCAGGGATATCCGGCCTTACTTCGAGTCAGAGCATCTCGGTGTCCATTCCACTTGAGGCCACAAACTCAGGGTCCCTCTGACATACCAGTAGCTGAGAGAAGCCTCCTCTTGAGGTGCTTGTGGAAAGTTGGTATTCCTCTTGAGTCGAAGCCAGGGACTAAGCTCTCATCTCGAGTTGATTTGGGGTCCACGGAGACCTTTCGTGCTGCTACAGTGACCTCAGGATCCCTCTAGACCTTAGACAGTGATCTTGGGTTTTCTATGGAGTGCCATTAAGGAAATCAAGGCTCCTTTCACGTTTGATGTGGAACACGGAATTGGTCTGCACGCAGTGCAGGGGAATCGGGCCTCATCTCGCGGCGAGGGGGAAGTCTCATGGTTATTCTCGAGTTGTGGCCGGAACCTGGGGGATATTCTCGAGTTACGACGGGGAGTGCCCTTCCAGACACGTGTTTGTTCAGCGACGTCAGGACTCCTGCCTAGGTGCGAGGGACACCTCGTGATTGCCCACGAGTCTTGGCATGGCAATTGGGACGCGTCTCCACGTGAGGCGGGAGACCCAGTGTCCCTTTCCAAGTGCCACAGGGATCCTGGGACTCCTATCCATTTTCAAGAGGAGTCAGGCATCGTCTCCTTTGGAAGCATTGATCTCTACAGACGTCTCGAGTTTTCAAAGGATGTGAGGCCTCCGGTCACGATGAGGCGGAGGACTAGGTCTTTCTCTGTGGTCTCCACAGGGGATTCAGACATCCCTTCATCTTGGGAGATGCAAGACGAGCCTGCTTACATTTCACTGCAGGCATATCCGGCCTTATTTCGAGTCAGAGCATCTCGGTGTCCATTGCACTTGTGGCCACAAACTCAGGGTTCCTCTCACATACCTGTAGCTGAGAGAAGCCTCCTCTTGAGGTGCTTGTGGAAAGTTGGTATTCCTCTTGAGTCGAAGCCAGGGACTAAGCTCTCATCTCGAGTTGATTTGGGGTCCACGGAGCCCTTTCGTGTTGCTCCAGTGACCTCAGGATCCCTCTAGACTTGAGACAGTGATCTTGGGTTTTCTCTGGAGTACCATCAAGGAAATCAAGGCTCCTTTCACGTTTGATGTGGAACACGGAATTGCTCTGCACGCAGTGCAGGGGAATCGGGCCTCATCTCGCGGCGAGGGGGAAGTCTCATGGTTATTCTCGAGTTGTGGCCGGAACCTGGGGGATATTCTCGAGTTACGACGGGGAGGGCCCTTCCAGACACGTGTTTGTTCAGCGACGTCAGGACTCCTGCCTAGGTGTGACGGACACCTCGGGATTCTCCTCGAGTCTTGGCATGGCAATGGGGAAGCGTCTCCACGTGAGGCGGGAGACCCAGGGTCCCTTTCCACGTGCCACAGGGATCCTGGGACTACTATCCATTTTCAAGAGGAGTCAGGCATCGTCTCCTTTGGAAGCATTGATCTCCGCGGACCTCTCGAATTTTCAAAGGATGTGAGGCCTCCGGTCGCGATGAGGCGAAGAAGTCGGTCTTTCTCTGAGGTCTCCACAGGGGATTCAGACATCCCTTGGTCTTGGGAGATGCAAGACGAGCCTGCATTCAATTCACTGCAGGGATATCCGGCCTTACTTCGAGTCAGAGCATCTCGGTGTCCATTCCACTTGAGGCCACAAACTCAGGGTCCCTCTCACATACCTGTAGCTGAGAGAAGCCTCCTCTTGAGGTGCTTGTGGAAAGTTGGTATTCCTCTTGAGTCGAAGCCAGGGACTAAGCTCTCATCTCGAGTTGATTTGGGGTCCACGGAGCCCTTTCCTCTTGCTCCAGTGACCTCAGGATCCCTCTAGACTTGAGACAGTGATCTTGGGAATTCTCTGGAGTGCCATCAAGGAAATCAAGGCTCCTTTCACATTTGATGTGGAACACCCAATTGCTCTGCACGCAGTGCACAGGAATCGGGTCTCATCTCGCGGCGAGGGGGAAGTCTCATGGTTTTCCTCGAGTTGCGGCCGGAACCTGGGGTATATTCTCGAGTTACGACGGGGAGGGCCCTTTCTGACACGTGTTTGTTCAGCGACGTCAGGATTCCTGACTAGGGGCGAGGGACACCTCGGGATTCTCCTCGAGTCTTGGCATGGCAATTGGGAGGTGTCTGCACGTGAGACGGGAGAGCCAGGGTCCCTTTCCACGTGCCACAGGGATCCTGGGACTCCTATCCATTTTCAAGAGGAGTCAGGCATCGTCTCCTTGGGAAGTATTGATCTCCGCCGACCTCTCGAGTTTTCAAAGGATGTGAGGCCTCCGGTCGCGTTGAGGCGGAGGACTAGGTCTTTCTCTGTGGTCTCCACAGGGTATTCAGACAACCCTTCGTCTTGGGAGATGCAAGACGAGCCTGCATTCAATTCACTGCAGGGATATCCGGCCTTACTTCGAGTCAGAGCATCTCGGTGTCCATTCCACTTGAGGCCACAAACTCAGGGTCCCTCTGACATACCAGTAGCTGAGAGAAGCCTCCTCTTGAAGTGCTTGTGGAAAGTTGGTATTCCTCTTGAGTCGAAGCCAGGGACTAAGCTCTCATCTAGAGATGATTTGGGGTCCACGGAGCCCTTTCGTGCTGCTACAGTGACCTCAGGATCCCTCTAGACCTTAGACAGCGATCTTGGGTTTTCTATGGAGTGCCATTAAGGAAATCAAGGCTCCTTTCACGTTTGATGTGGAACACGGAATTGGTCTGCACGCAGTGCAGGGGAATCGGGCCTCATCTCGCGGCGAGGGGGAAGTCTCATGGTTATTCTCGAGTTGTGGCCGGAACCTGGGGGATATTCTCGAGTTACGACGGGGAGTGCCCTTCCAGACACGTGTTTGTTCAGCGACGTCAGGATTCCTGCCTAGGTGCGAGGGACACCTCGTGATTGCCCACGAGTCTTGGCATGGCAATTGGGACGCGTCTCCACGTGAGGCGGGAGACCCAGTGTCCCTTTCCAAGTGCCACAGGGATCCTGGGACTCCTATCCATTTTCAAGAGGAGTCAGGCATCGTCTCCTTTGGAAGCATTGATCTCTACAGACGTCTCGAGTTTTCAAAGGATGTGAGGCCTCCGGTCACGATGAGGCGGAGGACTAGGTCTTTCTCTGTGGTCTCCACAGGGGATTCAGACATCCCTTCATCTTGGGAGATGCAAGACGAGCCTGCTTACAATTCACTGCAGGCATATCCGGCCTTATTTCGAGTCAGAGCATCTCGGTGTCCATTGCACTTGTGGCCACAAACTCAGGTTTCCTCTCACATACCTGTAGCTGAGAGAAGCCTCCTCTTGAGGTGCTTGTGGAAAGTTGGTATTCCTCTTGAGTCGAAGCCAGGGACTAAGCTCTCATCTCGAGTTGATTTGGGGTCCACGGAGCCCTTTCCTGTTGGTCCAGTGACCTCAGGATCCCTCTAGACTTGAGACAGTGATCTTGGGTTTTCTCTGGAGTACCATCAAGGAAATCAAGGCTCCTTTCACGTTTGATGTGGAACACGGAATTGCTCTGCACGCAGTGCAGGGGAATCGGGCCTCAACTCGCAGCGAGGGGGAAATCTCATGGTTTTTCTCGAGTTGTGGCCGGATCCTGGGGTATATTCTCGAGTTACGACGGGGAGGGCCCTTCCAGACACGTGTTTGTTCAGTGACGTCAGGACTCCTGCCTAGGTGCGAGGGACACCTCGGGATTCTCCTCGAGTCTTGGCATGGCAATTGGGAGGTGTCTGCACGTGAGACGGGAGACCCAGGGTCCCTTTCCACGTGCCACAGGGATCCTGGGACTCCTATCCATTTTCAAGAGGAGTCAGGCATCGTCTCCTTGGGAAGCATTGATCTCCGCGGACCTCTCGAGTTTTCAAAGGATGTGAGGCCTCCGGTCGCGTTGAGGCGGAGGACTAGGTCTTTCTCTGTGGTCTCCACCGGGTATTCAGACAACCCTTCGTCTTGGGAGATGCAAGACGAGCCTGCATTCAATTCACTGCAGGGATATCCGGCCTTACTTCGAGTCAGAGCATCTCGGTGTCCATTCCACTTGAGGCCACAAACTCAGGGTCCCTCTGACATACCAGTAGCTGAGAGAAGCCTCCTCTTGAGGTGCTTGTGGAAAGTTGGTATTCCTCTTGAGTCGAAGCCAGGGACTAAGCTCTCATCTCGAGTTGATTTGGGGTCCACGGAGACCTTTCGTGCTGCTACAGTGACCTCAGGATCCCTCTAGACTTGAGACAGTGATCTTGGGTTTTCTCTGGAGTGCCATTAAGGAAATCAAGGCTCCTTTCACGTTTGATGTGGAACACGGAATTGGTCTGCACGCAGTGCAGGGGAATCGGGCCTCATCTCGCGGCGAGGGGGAAGTCTCATGGTTATTCTCGAGATGTGGCCGGAACCTGGGGGATATTCTCGAGTTACGACGGGGAGGGCCCTTCCAGACACGTGTTTGTTCAGCGACGTCAGGACTCCTGCCTAGGTGCGAGGGACACCTCGGGATACTCCTCGAGTCTTGGCATGGCAATTGGGAGGCGTCTCCACCTGAGGCGGGAGACCCAGTGTCCCTTTCCACGTGCCACAGGGATCCTGGGACTCCTATCCATTTTCAAGAGGAGTCAAGCATCGTCTCCTTGGGAAGTATAGATCTCCGCGGACCTCTCGACTTTTCAAAGGATGTGAGGCCTCCGGTCGCGTTGAGGCGGAGGACTAGGTCTTTCTCTGAGGTCTCCACAGGGTGTTCAGACAACCCTTCGTCTTGGGAGATGCAAGACGAGCCTGCATTCAATTCACTGCAGGGATATCCGGCCTTACTTCGAGTCAGAGCATCTCGGTGTCCATTCCACTTGAGGCCACAAACTCAGGGTCCCTCTGACATACCAGTAGCTGAGAGAAGCCTCCTCTTGAGGTGCTTGTGGAAAGTTGGTATTCCTCTTGAGTCGAAGCCAGGGACTAAGCTCTCATCTCGAGTTGATTTGGGGTCCACGGAGACCTTTCGTGCTGCTACAGTGACCTCAGGATCCCTCTAGACCTTAGACAGTGATCTTGGGTTTTCTATGGAGTGCCATTAAGGAAATCAAGGCTCCTTTCACGTTTGATGTGGAAGACGGAATTGGTCTGCACGCAGTGCAGGGGAATCGGGCCTCATCTCGCGGCTAGGTGGAAGTCTCATGGTTATTCTCGAGTTGTGGCCGGAACCTGGGGGATATTCTCGAGTTACGACGGGGAGTGCCCTTCCAGACACGTGTTTGTTCAGCGACGTCAGGACTCCTGCCTAGGTGCGAGGGACACCTCGTGATTGCCCACGAGTCTTGGCATGGCAATTGGGACGCGTCTCCACGTGAGGCGGGAGACCCAGTGTCCCTTTCCAAGTGCCACAGGGATCCTGGGACTCCTATCCATTTTCAAGAGGAGTCAGGCATCGTCTCCTTTGGAAGCATTGATCTCTACAGACGTCTCGAGTTTTCAAAGGATGTGAGGCCTCCGGTCACGATGAGGCGGAGGACTAGGTCTTTCTCTGTGGTCTCCACAGGGGATTCAGACATCCCTTCATCTTGGGAGATGCAAGACGAGCCTGCTTACAATTCACTGCAGGCATATCCGGCCTTATTTCGAGTCAGAGCATCTCGGTGTCCATTGCACTTGTGGCCACAAACTCAGGGTTCCTCTCACATACCTGTAGCTGAGAGAAGCCTCCTCTTGAGGTGCTTGTGGAAAGTTGGTATTCCTCTTGAGTCGAAGCCAGGGACTAAGCTCTCATCTCGAGTTGATTTGGGGTCCACGGAGCCCTTTCGTGTTGCTCCAGTGACCTCAGGATCCCTCTAGACTTGAGACAGTGATCTTGGGTTTTCTCTGGAGTACCATCAAGGAAATCAAGGCTCCTTTCACGTTTGATGTGGAACACGGAATTGCTCTGCACGCAGTGCAGGGGAATCGGGCCTCAACTCGCAACGAGGGGGAAATCTCATGGTTTTCCTCGAGTTGTGGCCGGATCCTGGGGTATATTCTCGAGTTACGACGGGGAGGGCCCTTCCAGACACGTGTTTGTTCAGTGACGTCAGGACTCCTGCCTAGGTGCGAGGGACACCTCGGGATTCTCCTCGAGTCTTGGCATGGCAATTGGGAGGTGTCTGCACGTGAGACGGGAGACCCAGGGTCCCTTTCCACGTGCCACAGGGATCCTGGGACTCCTATCCATTTTCAAGAGGAGTCAGGCATCGTCTCCTTGGGAAGCATTGATCTCCGCGGACCTCTCGAGTTTTCAAAGGATGTGAGGCCTCCGGTCGCGTTGAGGCGGAGGACTAGGTCTTTCTCTGTGGTCTCCACCGGGTATTCAGACAACCCTTCGTCTTGGGAGATGCAAGACGAGCCTGCATTCAATTCACTGCAGGGATATCCGGCCTTACTTCGAGTCAGAGCATCTCGGTGTCCATTCCACTTGAGGCCACAAACTCAGGGTCCCTCTGACATACCAGTAGCTGAGAGAAGCCTCCTCTTGAGGTGCTTGTGGAAAGTTGGTATTCCTCTTGAGTCGAAGCCAGGGACTAAGCTCTCATCTCGAGTTGATTTGGGGTCCACGGAGACCTTTCGTGCTGCTACAGTGACCTCAGGATCCCTCTAGACTTGAGACAGTGATCTTGGGTTTTCTATGGAGTGCCATTAAGGAAATCAAGGCTCCTTTCACGTTTGATGTGGAACACGGAATTGGTCTGCACGCAGTGCAGGGGAATCGGGCCTCATCTCGCGGCGAGGGGGAAGTCTCATGGTTATTCTCGAGTTGTGGCCGGAACCTGGGGGATATTCTCGAGTTACGACGGGGAGGGCCCTTCCAGACACGTGTTTGTTCAGCGACGTCAGGACTCCTGCCTAGGTGCGAGGGACACCTCGGGATTCTCCTCGAGTCTTGGCATGGCAATTGGGAGGCGTCTCCACCTGAGGCGGGAGACCCAGTGTCCCTTTCCACGTGCCACAGGGATCCTGGGACTCCTATCCATTTTCAAGAGGAGTCAGGCATCGTCTCCTTGGGAAGTATAGATCTCCGCGGACCTCTCGACTTTTCAAAGGATGTGAGGCCTCCGGTAGCGTTGAGGCGGAGGACTAGGTCTTTCTCTGAGGTCTCCACAGGGTATTCAGACAACCCTTCGTCTTGGGAGATGCAAGACGAGCCTGCATTCAATTCACTGCAGGGATATCCGGCCTTACTTCGAGTCAGAGCATCTCGGTGTCCATTCCACTTGAGGCCACAAACTCAGGGTCCCTCTGACATACCAGTAGCTGAGAGAAGCCTCCTCTTGAGGTGCTTGTGGAAAGTTGGTATTCCTCTTGAGTCGAAGCCAGGGACTAAGCTCTCATCTCGAGTTGATTTGGGGTCCACGGAGACCTTTCGTGCTGCTACAGTGACCTCAGGATCCCTCTAGACCTTAGACAGTGATCTTGGGTTTTCTATGGAGTGCCATTAAGGAAATCAAGGCTCCTTTCACGTTTGATGTGGAACACGGAATTGGTCTGCACGCAGTGCAGGGGAATCGGGCCTCATCTCGCGGCTAGGGGGAAGTCTCATGGTTATTCTCGAGTTGTGGCCGGAACCTGGGGGATATTCTCGAGTTACGACGGGGAGTGCCCTTCCAGACACGTGTTTGTTCAGCGACGTCAGGACTCCTGCCTAGGTGCGAGGGACACCTCG
The DNA here is from genome assembly GCF_033118175.1 of Dama dama. Classification (NCBI taxonomy): domain Eukaryota; kingdom Metazoa; phylum Chordata; class Mammalia; order Artiodactyla; family Cervidae; genus Dama; species Dama dama. Next base: position 95,631,731 of record NC_083699.1, on the reverse strand, counting down.
TGATTGCCCACGAGTCTTGGCATGGCAATTGGGACGCGTCTCCACGTGAGGCGGGAGACCCAGTGTCCCTTTCCAAGTGCCACAGGGATCCTGGGACTCCTATCCATTTTCAAGAGGAGTCAGGCATCGTCTCCTTTGGAAGCATTGATCTCTACAGACGTCTCGAGTTTTCAAAGGATGTGAGGCCTCCGGTCACGATGAGGCGGAGGACTAGGTCTTTCTCTGTGGTCTCCACAGGGGATTCAGACATCCCTTCATCTTGGGAGATGCAAGACGAGCCTGCTTACAATTCACTGCAGGCATATCCGGCCTTATTTCGAGTCAGAGCATCTCGGTGTCCATTGCACTTGTGGCCACAAACTCAGGGTTCCTCTCACATACCTGTAGCTGAGAGAAGCCTCCTCTTGAGGTGCTTGTGGAAAGTTGGTATTCCTCTTGAGTCGAAGCCAGGGAATAAGCTCTCATCTCGAGTTGATTTGGGGTCCACGGAGCCCTTTCGTGTTGCTCCAGTGACCTCAGGATCCCTCTAGACTTGAGACAGTGATCTTGGGTTTTCTCTGGAGTACCATCAAGGAAATCAAGGCTCCTTTCACGTTTGATGTGGAACACGGAATTGCTCTGCACGCCGTGCAGGGGAATCGGGCCTCATCTCGCGGCGAGGGGGAAGTCTCATGGTTATTCTCGAGTTGTGGCCGGAACCTGGGGGATATTCTCGAGTTACGACGGGGAGGGCCCTTCCAGACACGTGTTTGTTCAGCGACGTCAGGATTCCTGCCTAGGTGTGAGGGACACCTCGGGATTCTCCTCGAGTCTTGGCATGGCAATGGGGAAGCGTCTCCACGTGAGGCGGGAGACCCAGGGTCCCTTTCCACGTGCCACAGGGATCCTGGGACTACTATCCATTTTCAAGAGGAGTCAGGCATCGTCTCCTTTGGAAGCATTGATCTCCGCGGACCTCTCGAATTTTCAAAGGATGTGAGGCCTCCGGTCGCGATGAGGCGAAGAAGTCGGTCTTTCTCTGAGGTCTCCACAGGGGATTCAGACATCCCTTGGTCTTGGGAGATGCAAGACGAGCCTGCATTCAATTCACTGCAGGGATATAAGGCCTTACTTCGAGTCAGAGCATCTCGGTGTCCATTCCACTTGAGGCCACAAACTCAGGGTCCCTCTCACATACCTGTAGCTGAGAGAAGCCTCCTCTTGAGGTGCTTGTGGAAAGTTGGTATTCCTCTTGAGTCGAAGCCAGGGACTAAGCTCTCATCTCGAGTTGATTTGGGGTCCACGGAGCCCTTTTGTGTTGCTCCAGTGACCTCAGGATCCCTCTAGACTTGAGACAGTGATCTTGGGAATTCTCTGGAGTGCCATCAAGGAAATCAAGGCTCCTTTCACGTTTGATGTGGAACACGGAATTGCTCTGCACGCAGTGCAGGGGAATCGGGCCTCAACTCGCAACGAGGGGGAAATCTCATGGTTTTCCTCGAGTTGTGGCCGGATCTTGGGGTATATTCTCGAGTTACGACGGGGAGGGCCCTTCCAGACACGTGTTTGTTCAGTGACGTCAGGACTCCTGCCTAGGTGCGAGGGACACCTCGGGATTCTCCTCGAGTCTTGGCATGGCAATTGGGAGGTGTCTGCACGTGAGACGGGAGACCCAGGGTCCCTTTTCACGTGCCACAGGGATCCTGGGACTCCTATCCATTTTCAAGAGGAGTCAGGCATCGTCTCCTTGGGAAGCATTGATCTCCGCGGACCTCTCGAGTTTTCAAAGGATGTGAGGCCTCCGGTCGCGTTGAGGCGGAGGACTAGGTCTTTCTCTGTGGTCTCCACAGGGTATTCAGACAACCCTTCGTCTTGGGAGATGCAAGACGAGCCTGCATTCAATTCACTGCAGGGATATCCGGCCTTACTTCGAGTCAGAGCATCTCGGTGTCCATTCCACTTGAGGCCACAAACTCAGGGTCCCTCTGACATACCAGTAGCTGAGAGAAGCCTCCTCTTGAGGTGCTTGTGGAAAGTTGGTATTCCTCTTGAGTCGAAGCCAGGGACTAAGCTCTCATCTCGAGTTGATTTGGGGTCCACGGAGACCTTTCGTGCTGCTACAGTGACCTCAGGATCCCTCTAGACTTGAGACAGTGATCTTGGGTTTTCTATGGAGTGCCATTAAGGAAATCAAGGCTCCTTTCACGTTTGATGTGGAACACGGAATTGGTCTGCACGCAGTGCAGGGGAATCGGGCCTCATCTCGCGGCGAGGGGGAAGTCTCATGGTTATTCTCGCGTTGTGGCCGGAACCTGGGGGATATTCTCGAGTTACGACGGGGAGGGCCCTTCCAGACACGTGTTTGTTCAGCGACGTCAGGACTCCTGCCTAGGTGCGAGGGACACCTCGGGATTCTCCTCGAGTCTTGGCATGGCAATTGGGAGGCGTCTCCACCTGAGGCGGGAGACCCAGTGTCCCTTTCCACGTGCCACAGGGATCCTGGGACTCCTATCCATTTTCAAGAGGAGTCAGGCATCGTCTCCTTGGGAAGTATAGATCTCCGCGGACCTCTCGACTTTTCAAAGGATGTGAGGCCTCCGGTCGCGTTGAGGCGGAGGACTAGGTCTTTCTCTGTGGTCTCCACAGGGTATTCAGACAACCCTTCGTCTTGGGAGATGCAAGACGAGCCTGCATTCAATTCACTGCAGGGATATCCGGCCTTACTTCGAGTCAGAGCATCTCGGTGTCCATTCCACTTGAGGCCACAAACTCAGGGTCCCTCTGACATACCAGTAGCTGAGAGAAGCCTCCTCTTGAGGTGCTTGTGGAAAGTTGGTATTCCTCTTGAGTCGAAGCCAGGGACTAAGCTCTCATCTCGAGTTGATTTGGGGTCCACGGAGACCTTTCGTGCTGCTACAGTGACCTCAGGATCCCTCTAGACCTTAGACAGTGATCTTGGATTTTCTATGGAGTGCCATTAAGGAAATCAAGGCTCCTCTCATGTTTGATGTGGAACACGGAATTGGTCTGCACGCAGTGCAGGGGAATCGGGCCTCATCTCGCGGCTAGGGGGAAGTCTCATGGTTATTCTCGAGTTGTGGCCGGAACCTGGGGGATATTCTCGAGTTACGACGGGGAGTGCCCTTCCAGACACGTGTTTGTTCAGCGACGTCAGGACTCCTGCCTAGGTGCGAGGGACACCTCGTGATTGCCCACGAGTCTTGGCATGGCAATTGGGACGCGTCTCCACGTGAGGCGGGAGACCCAGTGTCCCTTTCCAAGTGCCACAGGGATCCTGGGACTCCTATCCATTTTCAAGAGGAGTCAGGCATCGTCTCCTTTGGAAGCATTGATCTCTACAGACGTCTCGAGTTTTCAAAGGATGTGAGGCCTCCGGTCACGATGAGGCGGAGGACTAGGTCTTTCTCTGTGGTATCCACAGGGGATTCAGATATCCCTTCATCTTGGGAGATGCAAGACGAGCCTGCTTTCAATTCACTGCAGGGATATCCGGCCTTATTTCGAGTCAGAGCATCTCGGTGTCCATTGCACTTGAGGCCACAAACTCAGGGTTCCTCTCACATACCTGTAGCTGAGAGAAGCCTCCTCTTGAAGTGCTTGTGGAAAGTTGGTATTACTCTTGAGTCTAAGCCAGGGACTAAGCTCTCATCTCGAGTTGATGTGGGGTCCATGGAGCCCTTTCGTGTTGCTCCAGTGACCTCAGAATCCCTCTAGACTTGAGACAGTGATCTTGGGTTTTCTCTGGAGTGCCATCAAGGAAATCAAGGCTCCTTTCACGTTTGATGTGGAACACGGAATTGCTCTGCACGCAGTGCAGGGGAATCGGGCCTCATTTCGCGGCGAGGGGGAAATCTCATGGTTTTTCTCGAGTTGTGGCCGGATCCTGGGGTATATTCTCGAGTTACGACGGGGAGGGCCCTTCCAGACACGTGTTTGTTCAACGACGTCAGGACTCCTGCCTAGGTGCGAGGGACACCTCGGGATTCTCCTCGAGTCTTGGCATGGCAATTGGGAGGCGTCTGCACGTGAGGCGGGAGACCCAGGGTCCCTTTCCACGTGCCACAGCGATCCTGGGACTCCTATTCATTTTCAAGAGGAGTCAGGCATCGTCTCCTTGGGAAGTATTGATCTCCGCGGACCTCTCGAGTTTTCAAAGGATGTGAGGCCTCCGGTCGCGTTGAGGCGGAGGACTAGGTCTTTCTCTGTGGTCTCCACAGGGGATTCAGACAACCCTTCGTCTTGGGAGATGCAAGACGAGCCTGCATTCAATTCACTGCAGGGATATCCGGCCTTACTTCGAGTCAGAGCATCTCGGTGTCCATTCCACTTGAGGCCACAAACTCAGTGTCCCTCTGACATACCAGTAGCTGAGAGAAGCCTCCTCTTGTGGTGCTTGTGGAAAGTTGGTATTCCTCTTGAGTCGAAGCCAGGGACTAAGCTCTCATCTCGAGTTGATTTGGGGTCCACGGAGCCCTTTCGTGCAGCTACAGTGACCTCATTATCCCTCTAGACTTGAGACAGTGATCTTGGGTTTTCTCTGGAGTGCCATTAAGGAAATCAAGGCTCCTTTCACGTTTGATATGGAACACGGAATTGGTCTGCACGCAGTGCAGGGGAATCGGGCCTCATCTCGCGGGGAGGGGGAAGTCTCATGGTTATTCTCGAGTTCTGGCCGGAACCTGGGGGATATTCTCGAGTTACGACGGGGAGGGCCCTTCCAGACACGTGTTTGTTCAGCGACGTCAGGACTCCTGCCTAGGTGCGAGGGACACCTCGGGATTCTCCTCGAGTCTTGGCATGGCAATTGGGATGCGTCTAAATGTGAGGTGGGAAACCCAGAGTCCCTTTCACCGTGCCACAGGGATCCTGGGACTCCTATCCATTTTCAAGAGGAGTCAGGCATCGTCTCCTTTGGAAGCATTGATCTCCGCAGACCTCTCGAATTTTCAAAGGATGTGATGCCTCCGGTTTGGAGGAGGCGGAGGACTAGGTCTTTCTCTGTCATCTCCACAGGGTATTCAGACATCCCTTGGTCTTGGGAGATGCAAGACGAGCCTGCATTCAATTCACTGCAGGGATATCCGGCCTTACTTCGAGTCAGAGCATCTCGGTGTCCATTCCACTTGAGGCCACAAACTCGGGGTCCCTCAAATATACCTGTAGCTGAGAGAAGCCTCCTCTTGAGGTGCTTGTGGAAAGTTGGTATTCCTCTTGAGTCTAAGCCAGGGACTAAGCTCTCATCTCGAGTTGATTTGGGGTCCACGGAGCCCTTTCCTGTTGGTCCATTGAGCTCAGGATCCCTCTAGACTTGAGACAGTGATCTTGGGTTTTCTCTGGAGTGCCATCAAGGAAATCAAGGCTCCTTTCACTTTTGATGTGGAACACGGAATTGCTCTGCATGCAGTGCAGGGGAATCGGGCCTCATCTCGCGGCGAGGGTGAAATCTCATGATTTTTCTCGAGTTGCGGCCCGAACCTGGGTTATATTCTCGAGTTGCGACGGGGAGGGACCTTCCAGACACGTGTTTGTTCAGCAAAGTCAGGACTCCTGCCTAGGTGCGAGGGACACCGCGGGATTCTCCTCGAGTCTTGGCATGGCAATTGGGACGCGTCTCCACATGAGGCGGGAGACCCAGGGTCCCTTTCCACGTGCCACAGGGATCCTGGGACTCCTATCCATTTTCAAGAGGAGTCAGGTATCGTCTCCTTTGGAAGCATTGATCTCCGCGGTCCTCTCGAGTTTTCAAATGATGTGAGGCCTCCGTTCGCATTGAGGCAGAGGACTAGGTCTTTCTCTGTGGTCTCCACAGGGGATTCAGACAACCCTTCTTCTTGGGAGATGCAAGACGAGCCTGCATTCATTTCACTGCAGGGATATCCGGCCTTAGATCGAGTCAGAGCATCTCGGTGTCCATTCCACTTGAGGCCACAAACTCAGGGTCCCTCTCACATACCTGTAGCTGACAGAAGCCTCCTCTTGAGGTGCTTGTGGAAAGTTGGTATTCCTCTTGAGTCGAAGCCAGGGACTAAGCTCTCATCTCGAGTTGATTTGGGGTCCACGGAGCCCTTTCGTGTTGCTCGATTGACCTCAGGATCCCTCTAGACTTGAGACAGTGATCTTGGGTTTTCTCTGGAGTGCTATCAAGGAAATCAAGGCTCCTATTCATTTGATGAGGAACACGGAATTGCTCTGCATGCAGTGCAGGGGAAACGGGCCTCATCTCGCGGCGAAGGGGAAGTCTCATGGTTTTTCTCGAGTTGTGGCCGGAATCTGGGGTATATTCTCGAGTTACGACGGGGAGGGCCCTTCCAGACACATGTTTGTTCAGCGACGTCAGGACTCCTGCCTAGGTGCGAGGGACACCGCGGGATTCTCCTCGAGTCTTGGCATGGCAATTGGGACGCGTCTCCACGTGAGGCGGGAGACCCAGCGTCCCTTTCCACGTGCCACAGGGATCCTGGGACTCCTATCCATTTTCAAGAAGAGTCAGGCATCGTCTCCTTTGGAAGCATTGATCTCCGCGGACCTCTCGACTTTTCAAAGGATGTGAGGCCTCCGGTCGCCTTGAGGCGGAGGACTAGGTCTTTCTCTGTGGCCTCCACAGGGGATTCAGACATCCCTTCGTCTTCGGAGATGCAAGACGAGCCTGCACTCAATTCACTGCAGGGATATCCGGGCTTACTTCGAGTCAGAGCATCTCGGTGTCCATTCCACTTGAGGCCACAAACTCAGGGTCCCTCTCACATACCTGTAGCTGAGAGAAGCCTCCTCTTGAAGTGCTTGTGGAAAGTTGGTATTCCTCTTGAGTCGAAGCCAGGGACTAAGCTCTCATCTCGAGTTGATTTGGGGTCCACGGAGCCCTTTCGTGTTGCTCCAGTGACCTCAGGATCCCTCTAGACTTGAGACAGTGATCTTGGGTTTTCTCTGGAGTGCCATCAAGGAAATCAAGGCTCCTTTCACGTTTGATGTGGAACACGGAATTGCTCTGCACGCATTGCAGGGGAATCAGGCCTCATCTCGCGGCGACGGGGAAGTCTCATATTTTTTCTCGAGTTGCGGCCGGAACCTGATTTATATTCTCGAGTTACGACGGGAAGGGCCCTTCCAGACACGTGTTTGTTCAGCGACGTCAGGACTCCTGCCTAGGTGCGAGGGACACATCGGGATTCTCCTCGAGTCTTGGCATGGCAATTGGGACGCGTCTCCACGTGAGGCGGAAGTCCCAGGGTCCCTTTCAACGTGCCACACTCATCCTGGGATTCCTATCTATTTTGAAGAGGAGTCAGGTATCGTCTCCTTTGGAAGCATTGATCTCCGCGGACCTCTCGAGTTTTCAAAGGATGTGAGGCCTCCGGTCGCGTTGAGGCGGAGGACTAGGTCTCTCTGTGGTCTCCACAGGGGATTCAGACATCCCTTCGTGTTGGGAGATGCAAGACGAGCCTTCATTCAATTCACTGCAGGGATATTCAACCTTACTTCGAGTCAGAGCATTTCGGTGTCCATTCCACTTGAGGCCACAAACTCAGGGTCCCTCTCACATACATGTAGCTGAGAGAAGCCTCCTCTTGAGGTGCTTGTGGAAAGTTGGTATTCCTCTTGAGTCGAAGCCAGGGACTAAGATATCATCTCGAGTTGATTTGGGGTACACGGAGCCTTTTCGTGTTGCTCCAGTGACCTCTGGATACCTCTAGACTTGAGACAGTGATCTTGGGTTTTCTCTGGAGTGATATCAAAGAAATCAAGGCTCCTTTCAGGTTTGATGTGGAAAACGGAATTTCTCTGCACGCAGGGAAGGGGAATCGGGCCTCATCTCGCGGCGAGGAGGATGTCTCATGGTTTTTCTCGAGTTGCGGCCGGAACCTGGGGTATATTCTCGAGTTACGACGCGGAGGGCCCTTCCAGACACGCGTTTGTTCAGCGACGTCAGGACTCCTGCCTAGGTGCGAGGGACACCTCGGGATTCTCCTCGAGTCTTGGAATGGCAATTGGGACGCGTCTCCACGTGAGGCAGGAGACCCAGGGTCCCTTTCCACGTGCCACAGGGATCCTGGGACTCCTATCCATTTTCAAGAGGAGTCAGGCATCGTCTCCTTCGGAAGTATTGATCTCCGTGGACCTCTCGAGTTTTCAAAGCATATGAGGCCTCCGGTTGCGTTGAGGTGGAGGACTAGGTCTTTCTCTGTGGTCTCCACAGGGGATTCAGACATCCCTTCGTCTTGGGAGATGCAAGACGAGCCTGCTTTCAATTCACTGCAGGGATATCCGGCCTTATTTCGAGGCAGAGCATCTCGGTGTCCAGTCCACTTGAGGCCACAAATTCAGGATCCCTCTCACATACTTGTAGCTGAGAGAAGCCTCCTCTTGAGGTGCTTGTGGAAAGTTGGTATTCCTCTTGACTGGAAGCCAGGGACTAAGCTCTCATCTCGAGTTGATTTGGGGTCCACGGAGCCCTTTCGTGTTGCTCCAGTGACCTCAGGATCCCTCTAGACTTCTGACAGTGATCTTGGGTTTTCTCTGGAGTGCCATCAAGGAAATCAAGGCTCCTTTCACTTTTGATGTGGAACACGGAATTGCTCTGCACGCAGGGCAGGGGAATCGGGCCTCATCTCGCGGCGAGGGGGAAGTCTCAAGGTTTTTCTCGAGTTGCGGCCGAAACCTGGGGTATATTCTGGAGTTACGACGGGGAGGGCCCTTCCAGACACGTGTTTGTTCAGCGATGTCAGGACTCCTGCCTAGGTCCGAGGGACACCTCGGTATTCTCCTCGAGTCTTGGCATGGCAATTGGGATGCGTCTCCACGTGAGGCGGGAGACCCAGGGTCCCATTCCACGTGCCACAGGGATCCTGGGACTCCTATCCATTTTCAAGAAGAGTCAGGCATCGTCTGCTTTGGAAGCATTGTTCTCCGCAGACCTCTCGATTTTTCAAAGGATGTGATGTCTCCGGTCGCGATGAGGCGGAGGACTAGGTTTTTCTCTGTGGTCTCCACAGGGGATTCAGACATCCCTTCGTCTTGGGAGATGCAAGACGAGCCTGCATTCAATTCACTGCAGGGATATCCGGCCTTAATTCGAGTAAGAGCATCTCGGTGTCCATTCGACTTGAGGCCACAAACTCAGGGTCCCTCTCACATACTTGTAGCTGAGAGAAGCCTCCTCTTGAGATGCTAGTGGAAAGTTGGTATTCCTCTTGAGTCGAAGCCAGGGACTAAGCTCTCATCTCGAGTTGATTTGGGGTCCACGGAGCCCTTTCGTGTTGCTCCAGTGACCTCAGGATCCCTCTAGACTTGAGACAGTGAACTTGGCTTTTCTCTGGAGTGCCATCAAGGAAATCAAGGCTCCTTTCAAGTTTGATGTGGAACACGGAATTGCTCTGCACGCAGTGCAGGTGAATCGGGGCTCATCTCGCATCGAGGGGGAAGTCTCATGGTTTTTCTCGAGTTGCGGCCGGAACCTGGGGTATATTCTCGAGTTACGACGCTGAGGGCCCTTCCAGACACGTGTTTGTTCAGCGACTTCAGGACTCCTGCCTAGGTGCGAGGGACACCTCGGGATTCTCCTCGAGTCTTGGCATGGCAATTTAGAAGCGTCTCCACGTGAGGCGGGAGACCCAGGGTCCCTTTCCACGTGCCACAGGGATCCTGGGACTCCTATCCATTTTCAAGAGGAGTCAGGCATCGTCTCCTTTGGAAGCATTGATCTCCGCGGACCTCTCGAGTTTTCAAAGGACTTGAGGCCTCCGGTCGCGATGAGGCAGAGAACTCGGTCTTTCTTGTGGTTTCCACAGGGGATTCAGACATCCCTTCGTCTTGGGAGATGCAAGACGAGCCTGCATTCAATTCACTGCGGAGATATCCGGGCTTACTTCGAGTCAGAGCATCTCCGTGTCCATTCCACTTGAGGCCACAAACTCGGGGTCCCTCAAATATACCTGTAGCTGAGAGAAGCCTCCTCTTGAGGTGCTTGTGGAAAGTTGGTATTCCTCTTGAGTCTAAGCCAGGGACTAAGCTCTCATCTCGAGTTGATTTGGGGTCCACGGAGCCCTTTACTGTTGGTCCAGTGACCTCAGGATCCCTCTAGACTTGAGACAGTGATCTTGGGTTTTCTCTGGAGTGCCATCAAGGAAATCAAGGCTCCTTTCACGTTTGATGTGGAACACGGAATTGCTCTGCATGCAGTGCAGGGGAATCGGGCCTCAACTCGCGGCGAGGGGGAAATTTCATGGTTTTTCTCGAGTTGCGGCCCGAACCCGGGGTATATTCTTGAGTTACGATGGGGAGGGCCCTTCCAGACACGTGTTTGTTCAGCGACGTCAGGACTCCTGCCTAGGTGCGAGGGACACCTCGGGAATCTCCTCGAGTCTTGGCATGGCAATTGGGACGCGTCTCCACGTGAGGCGGGAGACCCAGGGTCCCTTTCCACGTGCCACAGGGATCCTGGGACTCTTATCCATTTTCAAGAAGAGTCAGGCATCGTCTCCTTTGGAAGCATTGACCTCCGCAGACCTCTGGAGTTTTCAAAGGATGTGAGGCCTCTGCTCGCGATGAGGCGGAGGACTAGGTCTTTCTCTGTGGTCTCCACAGGGGATTCAGACATCCCTTCGTCTTGGGAGATGCAAGACGAGCCTGCATTCAATTCACTGCAGGGATATCCGGCCTTACTTCGATTCAGAGCATCTCGGTGTCCATTCCACTTGAGGCCACAAACTCATGGTCCCTCTCACATACCTGTAGCTGAGAGAAGCCTCCTCTTGAGGTGCTTGTGAAAAGTTGGTATTCCTCTTGAGTCGAAGCCAGGGACTAAGCTCTCATCTCGAGTTGATTTGGGGTCCACGGAGCCCTTTCGTGTTGCTACAGTGACCTCAGGATCCCTCTAGGCTTGATACAGTGATCTTGGGTTTTCTCTGGAGTTCCATCAAGGAAATGAAGGCTCCTTTCACGTTTGATGTGGAACACGGAATTGCTCTGCATGCAGTGCAGGGGAATCGGGCCTCAACTCGCGGCGACAGGGAAATCTCATGGTTTTTCTCGAGTTGCGGCCCGAACCTGAGGTATATTCCCGAGTTACGACGGGGAGGGCCCTTCCAGACACGTGTTTGTTAAGCGACGTCAGGACTCCTGCCTAGGTGCGAGGGACACCTCGGGATTCTCCTCGAGTCTTGGCATGGCAATTTGGACGCGTCTCCACGTGAGGCGGGAGACCCAGGGTCCCTTTCCACGTGCCACAGGGATCCTGGGACTCCTATCCCTTTTCAAGAGGTGTCAGGCATCGTCTCCTTTGGAAGCATTGATCTCCGCGGACCTCTCGAGTTTTCAAAGGATATGAGGCCCCCGGTTGCCTTGAGGTGGAGGACTAGGTCTTTCTCTGTGGTCTCCACAGGGGATTCAGACAACCCTTCGTCTGGAGATGCAAGACGAGCCTGCATTCAAATCACTGCAGGGATATCCGGCCTTACTTCGAGTCAGAGCATCTCAGTGTCCATTCCACTTGAGGCAACACACTCAGGGGCCCTCTCACATACCTGTAGCTGAGAGAAGCCTCCTCTTGAGGTGCTTGTGGAAAGTTGGTATTCCTCTTGACTCGAAGCCAGGGACTAAGCTCTCATCTCGAGTTGATTTGGGGTCCACGGAGACCTTTCGTGTTGCTACAGTGACCTCAGGATCCCTCTAGACTTGATACAGAGATCTTGGGTTTTCTCTGAAGTGCCATCAAGGAAATCAAGGCTCGTTTCCCGTTTGATGTGGAACTCGGAATTGCTCTTCACGCAGTGCAGGGGAATCGGGACTCATCTCGCAGCGAGGGGGAAGTCTCATGGTTTTTCTCGAGTTGCGGCCGGAACCTGGGGTATATTCTCGAGTTACGACGGGGAGGTCCCTTCCAGACACGTGTTTGTTCAGCGACGTCAGGACTCCTGCCTAGGTGCGAGGGACACCTCGGGATTCTCCTCGAGTTTGGCATGGCAATTGGGATGCATCTCCACGTGAGGCGGGAGACCCAGGGTCCCTTTCCATGTGCCACAGGGATCCTGGGACTCCTCTCCATTTTCAAGAGGAGTCGGGCATCGTCTCCTTTGGAAGCATTGATCTCTGAGGACCTCTCGAGTTTTCAAAGGATGTGAGGCCTCCGGTCGCGATGAGGCGGAGGACTAGGTCTTTCTCTGTGGTCTACACAGGGGATTCAGACATCCCTTCGTCTTGGGAGATGCAAGACGAGCCTGCATTCAATTCACTGCAGGGATATCCGGCCTTACTTCGAGTCAGAGCCTCTCGGTGTCCATTCCACTTGAGGCCACAAACTCGGGGTCCCTCAAATATACCTGTAGCTGAGAGAAGCCTCCTCTTGAGGTGCTTGTGGAAAGTTGGTATTCCTCTTGAGTCTAAGCCAGGGACTTAGCTCTCATCTCGAGTTTATTTGGGGTCCACGGAGCCCTTTCGTGTTGCTCCAGTGACCTCAGGATCCCTCTAGACTTGAGACAGTGATCTTGGGTTTTCTCTGGAGTGCCATCAAGGAAATCAAGGCTCCTTTCTCATTTGATGTGGAACACGGAATTGCTCTGCACGCTGTGCAGGGGAGTCGGGCCTCATCTCGCGGCGAGCGAGATGTCTCATGGTTTCTCTCGAGTTGCGGCCGGAACCTGGGGTATATTCTCGAGTTACGATGGGGAGGGCCCTTCCAGACACGTCTTTGTTCAGTGGTGTCAGGACTCCTGCCTAGGTGCGAGGGACACCTCGGGATTCTCCTCGAGTCTTGGCATGGCAATTGGGACGAGTCTCCACGTGAGGCGGGAGACCCAGGGTCCCTTTCCACGTGCCACACGATCCTGGGACTCCTATCCATTTTCAAGAGGAGTCAGGCATCGTCTCCTTTGGAAGCATTAATCTCCGCGGACCTCTCGAGTTTTCAAAGGATGTGAGGCCTCCGGTCGCGATGAGGCGGAGGACTAGCTCTTTATCTGTGGTCTGAACAGGGGATTCAGACATCCCTTCGTCTTGGGAGATGCAAGACGAGCCTGCATTCAATTCACTGCAGGGATATCCGGCCTTATTTCGAGTCAGAGCATCTCGGTGTCCATTGCACTTGAGGCCACAAACCCAGGGTCCCTCTCACATACCTGTAGCTGAGAGAAGCCTCCTCTTGAGGTGCTTGTGGAAAGTTGGTATTCCTCTTGTGTCGAAGCCAGGGACTAAGCTCCCATCTCGAGTTGATTTGGGGTCCACGCAGAAATTTCGTGTTGCTCCAGTGACCTCAGGATCCCTCTAGACTTGAGACAGTGATCTTGGGTTTTCTCTGGAGTGCCATCACGGAAATCAAGGCTCCTTTCACGTTTGATGTGGAACTCGGAATTGCTCTGCACGCAGTGCAGGGGAATCGGGCCTCATCTCGCGGCGAGGGGCAAGTCTCATGGTTTTTCTCGAGTTGCGGCCGGAACCTGGGGTATATTCTCGAGTTACGACGGGGAGGGCCCTTCCAGACACGTGTTTGTTCAGCGACGTCAGGACTCCTGCCCAGGAGCGAGGGACACCTCGGGATTCTCCTCGAGTCTTGGCATGGCAATTGGGAGGCGTCTCCACGTGAGGCGGGAGACCCAGGGTTCCTTTCCACGTGCCACAGGGATCCTGGGACTCCTATCCATTTTCAAGAGGAGTCAGGCATCGTCTCCTTTGGAAGCATTGATCTCTACAGACGTCTCGAGTTTTCAAAGGATGTGAGGCCTCCGGTCACGATGAGGCGGAGGACTAGGTCTTTCTCTGTGGTATCCACAGGGGATTCAGATATCCCTTCATCTTGGGAGATGCAAGACGAGCCTGCTTTCAATTCACTGCAGGGATATCCGGCCTTATTTCGAGTCAGAGCATCTCGGTGTCCATTGCACTTGAGGCCACAAACTCAGGGTTCCTCTCACATACCTGTAGCTGAGAGAAGCCTCCTCTTGAAGTGCTTGTGGAAAGTTGGTATTACTCTTGAGTCTAAGCCAGGGACTAAGCTCTCATCTCGAGTTGATGTGGGGTCCATGGAGCCCTTTCGTGTTGCTCCAGTGACCTCAGAATCCCTCTAGACTTGAGACAGTGATCTTGGGTTTTCTCTGGAGTGCCATCAAGGAAATCAAGGCTCCTTTCACGTTTGATGTGGAACACGGAATTGCTCTGCACGCAGTGCAGGGGAATCGGGCCTCATTTCGCGGCGAGGGGGAAATCTCATGGTTTTTCTCGAGTTGTGGCCGGATCCTGGGGTATATTCTCGAGTTACGACGGGGAGGGCCCTTCCAGACACGTGTTTGTTCAACGACGTCAGGACTCCTGCCTAGGTGCGAGGGACACCTCGGGATTCTCCTCGAGTCTTGGCATGGCAATTGGGAGGCGTCTGCACGTGAGGCGGGAGACCCAGGGTCCCTTTCCACGTGCCACAGCGATCCTGGGACTCCTATTCATTTTCAAGAGGAGTCAGGCATCGTCTCCTTGGGAAGTATTGATCTCCGCGGACCTCTCGAGTTTTCAAAGGATGTGAGGCCTCCGGTCGCGTTGAGGCGGAGGACTAGGTCTTTCTCTGTGGTCTCCACAGGGGATTCAGACAACCCTTCGTCTTGGGAGATGCAAGACGAGCCTGCATTCAATTCACTGCAGGGATATCCGGCCTTACTTCGAGTCAGAGCATCTCGGTGTCCATTCCACTTGAGGCCACAAACTCAGTGTCCCTCTGACATACCAGTAGCTGAGAGAAGCCTCCTCTTGTGGTGCTTGTGGAAAGTTGGTATTCCTCTTGAGTCGAAGCCAGGGACTAAGCTCTCATCTCGAGTTGATTTGGGGTCCACGGAGCCCTTTCGTGCAGCTACAGTGACCTCATTATCCCTCTAGACTTGAGACAGTGATCTTGGGTTTTCTCTGGAGTGCCATTAAGGAAATCAAGGCTCCTTTCACGTTTGATATGGAACACGGAATTGGTCTGCACGCAGTGCAGGGGAATCGGGCCTCATCTCGCGGGGAGGGGGAAGTCTCATGGTTATTCTCGAGTTCTGGCCGGAACCTGGGGGATATTCTCGAGTTACGACGGGGAGGGCCCTTCCAGACACGTGTTTGTTCAGCGACGTCAGGACTCCTGCCTAGGTGCGAGGGACACCTCGGGATTCTCCTCGAGTCTTGGCATGGCAATTGGGATGCGTCTAAATGTGAGGTGGGAAACCCAGAGTCCCTTTCACCGTGCCACAGGGATCCTGGGACTCCTATCCATTTTCAAGAGGAGTCAGGCATCGTCTCCTTTGGAAGCATTGATCTCCGCAGACCTCTCGAATTTTCAAAGGATGTGATGCCTCCGGTTTGGAGGAGGCGGAGGACTAGGTCTTTCTCTGTCATCTCCACAGGGTATTCAGACATCCCTTGGTCTTGGGAGATGCAAGACGAGCCTGCATTCAATTCACTGCAGGGATATCCGGCCTTACTTCGAGTCAGAGCATCTCGGTGTCCTTTCCACTTGAGGCCACAAACTCGGGGTCCCTCAAATATACCTGTAGCTGAGAGAAGCCTCCTCTTGAGGTGCTTGTGGAAAGTTGGTATTCCTCTTGAGTCTAAGCCAGGGACTAAGCTCTCATCTCGAGTTGATTTGGGGTCCACGGAGCCCTTTCCTGTTGGTCCATTGAGCTCAGGATCCCTCTAGACTTGAGACAGTGATCTTGGGTTTTCTCTGGAGTGCCATCAAGGAAATCAAGGCTCCTTTCACTTTTGATGTGGAACACGGAATTGCTCTGCATGCAGTGCAGGGGAATCGGGCCTCATCTCGCGGCGAGGGTGAAATCTCATGATTTTTCTCGAGTTGCGGCCCGAACCTGGGTTATATTCTCGAGTTGCGACGGGGAGGGACCTTCCAGACACGTGTTTGTTCAGCAAAGTCAGGACTCCTGCCTAGGTGCGAGGGACACCGCGGGATTCTCCTCGAGTCTTGGCATGGCAATTGGGACGCGTCTCCACATGAGGCGGGAGACCCAGGGTCCCTTTCCACGTGCCACAGGGATCCTGGGACTCCTATCCATTTTCAAGAGGAGTCAGGTATCGTCTCCTTTGGAAGCATTGATCTCCGCGGTCCTCTCGAGTTTTCAAATGATGTGAGGCCTCCGTTCGCATTGAGGCAGAGGACTAGGTCTTTCTCTGTGGTCTCCACAGGGGATTCAGACAACCCTTCTTCTTGGGAGATGCAAGACGAGCCTGCATTCATTTCACTGCAGGGATATCCGGCCTTAGATCGAGTCAGAGCATCTCGGTGTCCATTCCACTTGAGGCCACAAACTCAGGGTCCCTCTCACATACCTGTAGCTGACAGAAGCCTCCTCTTGAGGTGCTTGTGGAAAGTTGGTATTCCTCTTGAGTCGAAGCCAGGGACTAAGCTCTCATCTCGAGTTGATTTGGGGTCCACGGAGCCCTTTCGTGTTGCTCGATTGACCTCAGGATCCCTCTAGACTTGAGACAGTGATCTTGGGTTTTCTCTGGAGTGCTATCAAGGAAATCAAGGCTCCTATTCATTTGATGAGGAACACGGAATTGCTCTGCATGCAGTGCAGGGGAAACGGGCCTCATCTCGCGGCGAAGGGGAAGTCTCATGGTTTTTCTCGAGTTGTGGCCGGAATCTGGGGTATATTCTCGAGTTACGACGGGGAGGGCCCTTCCAGACACATGTTTGTTCAGCGACGTCAGGACTCCTGCCTAGGTGCGAGGGACACCGCGGGATTCTCCTCGAGTCTTGGCATGGCAATTGGGACGCGTCTCCACGTGAGGCGGGAGACCCAGCGTCCCTTTCCACGTGCCACAGGGATCCTGGGACTCCTATCCATTTTCAAGAAGAGTCAGGCATCGTCTCCTTTGGAAGCATTGATCTCCGCGGACCTCTCGACTTTTCAAAGGATGTGAGGCCTCCGGTCGCCTTGAGGCGGAGGACTAGGTCTTTCTCTGTGGCCTCCACAGGGGATTCAGACATCCCTTCGTCTTCGGAGATGCAAGACGAGCCTGCACTCAATTCACTGCAGGGATATCCGGGCTTACTTCGAGTCAGAGCATCTCGGTGTCCATTCCACTTGAGGCCACAAACTCAGGGTCCCTCTCACATACCTGTAGCTGAGAGAAGCCTCCTCTTGAAGTGCTTGTGGAAAGTTGGTATTCCTCTTGAGTCGAAGCCAGGGACTAAGCTCTCATCTCGAGTTGATTTGGGGTCCACGGAGCCCTTTCGTGTTGCTCCAGTGACCTCAGGATCCCTCTAGACTTGAGACAGTGATCTTGGGTTTTCTCTGGAGTGCCATCAAGGAAATCAAGGCTCCTTTCACGTTTGATGTGGAACACGGAATTGCTCTGCACGCATTGCAGGGGAATCAGGCCTCATCTCGCGGCGACGGGGAAGTCTCATATTTTTTCTCGAGTTGCGGCCGGAACCTGATTTATATTCTCGAGTTACGACGGGAAGGGCCCTTCCAGACACGTGTTTGTTCAGCGACGTCAGGACTCCTGCCTAGGTGCGAGGGACACATCGGGATTCTCCTCGAGTCTTGGCATGGCAATTGGGACGCGTCTCCACGTGAGGCGGAAGTCCCAGGGTCCCTTTCAACGTGCCACACTCATCCTGGGATTCCTATCTATTTTGAAGAGGAGTCAGGTATCGTCTCCTTTGGAAGCATTGATCTCCGCGGACCTCTCGAGTTTTCAAAGGATGTGAGGCCTCCGGTCGCGTTGAGGCGGAGGACTAGGTCTCTCTGTGGTCTCCACAGGGGATTCAGACATCCCTTCGTCTTGGGAGATGCAAGACGAGCCTTCATTCAATTCACTGCAGGGATATTCAACCTTACTTCGAGTCAGAGCATTTCGGTGTCCATTCCACTTGAGGCCACAAACTCAGGGTCCCTCTCACATACATGTAGCTGAGAGAAGCCTCCTCTTGAGGTGCTTGTGGAAAGTTGGTATTCCTCTTGAGTCGAAGCCAGGGACTAAGATATCATCTCGAGTTGATTTGGGGTACACGGAGCCTTTTCGTGTTGCTCCAGTGACCTCTGGATACCTCTAGACTTGAGACAGTGATCTTGGGTTTTCTCTGGAGTGATATCAAAGAAATCAAGGCTCCTTTCAGGTTTGATGTGGAAAACGGAATTTCTCTGCACGCAGGGAAGGGGAATCGGGCCTCATCTCGCGGCGAGGAGGATGTCTCATGGTTTTTCTCGAGTTGCGGCCGGAACCTGGGGTATATTCTCGAGTTACGACGCGGAGGGCCCTTCCAGACACGCGTTTGTTCAGCGACGTCAGGACTCCTGCCTAGGTGCGAGGGACACCTCGGGATTCTCCTCGAGTCTTGGAATGGCAATTGGGACGCGTCTCCACGTGAGGCAGGAGACCCAGGGTCCCTTTCCACGTGCCACAGGGATCCTGGGACTCCTATCCATTTTCAAGAGGAGTCAGGCATCGTCTCCTTCGGAAGTATTGATCTCCGTGGACCTCTCGAGTTTTCAAAGCATATGAGGCCTCCGGTTGCGTTGAGGTGGAGGACTAGGTCTTTCTCTGTGGTCTCCACAGGGGATTCAGACATCCCTTCGTCTTGGGAGATGCAAGACGAGCCTGCTTTCAATTCACTGCAGGGATATCCGGCCTTATTTCGAGGCAGAGCATCTCGTTGTCCAGTCCACTTGAGGCCACAAATTCAGGATCCCTCTCACATACTTGTAGCTGAGAGAAGCCTCCTCTTGAGGTGCTTGTGGAAAGTTGGTATTCCTCTTGACTGGAAGCCAGGGACTAAGCTCTCATCTCGAGTTGATTTGGGGTCCACGGAGCCCTTTCGTGTTGCTCCAGTGACCTCAGGATCCCTCTAGACTTCTGACAGTGATCTTGGGTTTTCTCTGGAGTGCCATCAAGGAAATCAAGGCTCCTTTCACTTTTGATGTGGAACACGGAATTGCTCTGCACGCAGGGCAGGGGAATCGGGCCTCATCTCGCGGCGAGGGGGAAGTCTCAAGGTTTTTCTCGAGTTGCGGCCGAAACCTGGGGTATATTCTGGAGTTACGACGGGGAGGGCCCTTCCAGACACGTGTTTGTTCAGCGATGTCAGGACTCCTGCCTAGGTCCGAGGGACACCTCGGTATTCTCCTCGAGTCTTGGCATGGCAATTGGGATGGGTCTCCACGTGAGGCGGGAGACCCAGGGTCCCATTCCACGTGCCACAGGGATCCTGGGACTCCTATCCATTTTCAAGAAGAGTCAGGCATCGTCTGCTTTGGAAGCATTGTTCTCCGCAGACCTCTCGATTTTTCAAAGGATGTGATGTCTCCGGTCGCGATGAGGCGGAGGACTAGGTTTTTCTCTGTGGTCTCCACAGGGGATTCAGACATCCCTTCGTCTTGGGAGATGCAAGACGAGCCTGCATTCAATTCACTGCAGGGATATCCGGCCTTAATTCGAGTAAGAGCATCTCGGTGTCCATTCGACTTGAGGCCACAAACTCAGGGTCCCTCTCACATACTTGTAGCTGAGAGAAGCCTCCTCTTGAGATGCTAGTGGAAAGTTGGTATTCCTCTTGAGTCGAAGCCAGGGACTAAGCTCTCATCTCGAGTTGATTTGGGGTCCACGGAGCCCTTTCGTGTTGCTCCAGTGACCTCAGGATCCCTCTAGACTTGAGACAGTGAACTTGGCTTTTCTCTGGAGTGCCATCAAGGAAATCAAGGCTCCTTTCAAGTTTGATGTGGAACACGGAATTGCTCTGCACGCAGTGCAGGTGAATCGGGGCTCATCTCGCATCGAGGGGGAAGTCTCATGGTTTTTCTCGAGTTGCGGCCGGAACCTGGGGTATATTCTCGAGTTACGACGCTGAGGGCCCTTCCAGACACGTGTTTGTTCAGCGACTTCAGGACTCCTGCCTAGGTGCGAGGGACACCTCGGGATTCTCCTCGAGTCTTGGCATGGCAATTTAGAAGCGTCTCCACGTGAGGCGGGAGACCCAGGGTCCCTTTCCACGTGCCACAGGGATCCTGGGACTCCTATCCATTTTCAAGAGGAGTCAGGCATCGTCTCCTTTGGAAGCATTGATCTCCGCGGACCTCTCGAGTTTTCAAAGGACTTGAGGCCTCCGGTCGCGATGAGGCAGAGAACTCGGTCTTTCTTGTGGTTTCCACAGGGGATTCAGACATCCCTTCGTCTTGGGAGATGCAAGACGAGCCTGCATTCAATTCACTGCGGAGATATCCGGGCTTACTTCGAGTCAGAGCATCTCCGTGTCCATTCCACTTGAGGCCACAAACTCGGGGTCCCTCAAATATACCTGTAGCTGAGAGAAGCCTCCTCTTGAGGTGCTTGTGGAAAGTTGGTATTCCTCTTGAGTCTAAGCCAGGGACTAAGCTCTCATCTCGAGTTGATTTGGGGTCCACGGAGCCCTTTACTGTTGGTCCAGTGACCTCAGGATCCCTCTAGACTTGAGACAGTGATCTTGGGTTTTCTCTGGAGTGCCATCAAGGAAATCAAGGCTCCTTTCACGTTTGATGTGGAACACGGAATTGCTCTGCATGCAGTGCAGGGGAATCGGGCCTCAACTCGCGGCGAGGGGGAAATTTCATGGTTTTTCTCGAGTTGCGGCCCGAACCCGGGGTATATTCTTGAGTTACGATGGGGAGGGCCCTTCCAGACACGTGTTTGTTCAGCGACGTCAGGACTCCTGCCTAGGTGCGAGGGACACCTCGGGAATCTCCTCGAGTCTTGGCATGGCAATTGGGACGCGTCTCCACGTGAGGCGGGAGACCCAGGGTCCCTTTCCACGTGCCACAGGGATCCTGGGACTCTTATCCATTTTCAAGAAGAGTCAGGCATCGTCTCCTTTGGAAGCATTGACCTCCGCAGACCTCTGGAGTTTTCAAAGGATGTGAGGCCTCTGCTCGCGATGAGGCGGAGGACTAGGTCTTTCTCTGTGGTCTCCACAGGGGATTCAGACATCCCTTCGTCTTGGGAGATGCAAGACGAGCCTGCATTCAATTCACTGCAGGGATATCCGGCCTTACTTCGATTCAGAGCATCTCGGTGTCCATTCCACTTGAGGCCACAAACTCATGGTCCCTCTCACATACCTGTAGCTGAGAGAAGCCTCCTCTTGAGGTGCTTGTGAAAAGTTGGTATTCCTCTTGAGTCGAAGCCAGGGACTAAGCTCTCATCTCGAGTTGATTTGGGGTCCACGGAGCCCTTTCGTGTTGCTACAGTGACCTCAGGATCCCTCTAGGCTTGATACAGTGATCTTGGGTTTTCTCTGGAGTTCCATCAAGGAAATGAAGGCTCCTTTCACGTTTGATGTGGAACACGGAATTGCTCTGCATGCAGTGCAGGGGAATCGGGCCTCAACTCGCGGCGACAGGGAAATCTCATGGTTTTTCTCGAGTTGCGGCCCGAACCTGAGGTATATTCCCGAGTTACGACGGGGAGGGCCCTTCCAGACACGTGTTTGTTAAGCGACGTCAGGACTCCTGCCTAGGTGCGAGGGACACCTCGGGATTCTCCTCGAGTCTTGGCATGGCAATTTGGACGCGTCTCCACGTGAGGCGGGAGACCCAGGGTCCCTTTCCACGTGCCACAGGGATCCTGGGACTCCTATCCCTTTTCAAGAGGTGTCAGGCATCGTCTCCTTTGGAAGCATTGATCTCCGCGGACCTCTCGAGTTTTCAAAGGATATGAGGCCCCCGGTTGCCTTGAGGTGGAGGACTAGGTCTTTCTCTGTGGTCTCCACAGGGGATTCAGACAACCCTTCGTCTGGAGATGCAAGACGAGCCTGCATTCAAATCACTGCAGGGATATCCGGCCTTACTTCGAGTCAGAGCATCTCAGTGTCCATTCCACTTGAGGCAACACACTCAGGGGCCCTCTCACATACCTGTAGCTGAGAGAAGCCTCCTCTTGAGGTGCTTGTGGAAAGTTGGTATTCCTCTTGACTCGAAGCCAGGGACTAAGCTCTCATCTCGAGTTGATTTGGGGTCCACGGAGACCTTTCGTGTTGCTACAGTGACCTCAGGATCCCTCTAGACTTGATACAGAGATCTTGGGTTTTCTCTGAAGTGCCATCAAGGAAATCAAGGCTCGTTTCCCGTTTGATGTGGAACTCGGAATTGCTCTTCACGCAGTGCAGGGGAATCGGGACTCATCTCGCAGCGAGGGGGAAGTCTCATGGTTTTTCTCGAGTTGCGGCCGGAACCTGGGGTATATTCTCGAGTTACGACGGGGAGGTCCCTTCCAGACACGTGTTTGTTCAGCGACGTCAGGACTCCTGCCTAGGTGCGAGGGACACCTCGGGATTCTCCTCGAGTTTGGCATGGCAATTGGGATGCATCTCCACGTGAGGCGGGAGACCCAGGGTCCCTTTCCATGTGCCACAGGGATCCTGGGACTCCTCTCCATTTTCAAGAGGAGTCGGGCATCGTCTCCTTTGGAAGCATTGATCTCTGAGGACCTCTCGAGTTTTCAAAGGATGTGAGGCCTCCGGTCGCGATGAGGCGGAGGACTAGGTCTTTCTCTGTGGTCTACACAGGGGATTCAGACATCCCTTCGTCTTGGGAGATGCAAGACGAGCCTGCATTCAATTCACTGCAGGGATATCCGGCCTTACTTCGAGTCAGAGCCTCTCGGTGTCCATTCCACTTGAGGCCACAAACTCGGGGTCCCTCAAATATACCTGTAGCTGAGAGAAGCCTCCTCTTGAGGTGCTTGTGGAAAGTTGGTATTCCTCTTGAGTCTAAGCCAGGGACTTAGCTCTCATCTCGAGTTTATTTGGGGTCCACGGAGCCCTTTCGTGTTGCTCCAGTGACCTCAGGATCCCTCTAGACTTGAGACAGTGATCTTGGGTTTTCTCTGGAGTGCCATCAAGGAAATCAAGGCTCCTTTCTCATTTGATGTGGAACACGGAATTGCTCTGCACGCTGTGCAGGGGAGTCGGGCCTCATCTCGCGGCGAGCGAGATGTCTCATGGTTTCTCTCGAGTTGCGGCCGGAACCTGGGGTATATTCTCGAGTTACGATGGGGAGGGCCCTTCCAGACACGTCTTTGTTCAGTGGTGTCAGGACTCCTGCCTAGGTGCGAGGGACACCTCGGGATTCTCCTCGAGTCTTGGCATGGCAATTGGGACGAGTCTCCACGTGAGGCGGGAGACCCAGGGTCCCTTTCCACGTGCCACACGATCCTGGGACTCCTATCCATTTTCAAGAGGAGTCAGGCATCGTCTCCTTTGGAAGCATTAATCTCCGCGGACCTCTCGAGTTTTCAAAGGATGTGAGGCCTCCGGTCGCGATGAGGCGGAGGACTAGCTCTTTATCTGTGGTCTGAACAGGGGATTCAGACATCCCTTCGTCTTGGGAGATGCAAGACGAGCCTGCATTCAATTCACTGCAGGGATATCCGGCCTTATTTCGAGTCAGAGCATCTCGGTGTCCATTGCACTTGAGGCCACAAACCCAGGGTCCCTCTCACATACCTGTAGCTGAGAGAAGCCTCCTCTTGAGGTGCTTGTGGAAAGTTGGTATTCCTCTTGTGTCGAAGCCAGGGACTAAGCTCCCATCTCGAGTTGATTTGGGGTCCACGCAGAAATTTCGTGTTGCTCCAGTGACCTCAGGATCCCTCTAGACTTGAGACAGTGATCTTGGGTTTTCTCTGGAGTGCCATCACGGAAATCAAGGCTCCTTTCACGTTTGATGTGGAACTCGGAATTGCTCTGCACGCAGTGCAGGGGAATCGGGCCTCATCTCGCGGCGAGGGGCAAGTCTCATGGTTTTTCTCGAGTTGCGGCCGGAACCTGGGGTATATTCTCGAGTTACGACGGGGAGGGCCCTTCCAGACACGTGTTTGTTCAGCGACGTCAGGACTCCTGCCCAGGAGCGAGGGACACCTCGGGATTCTCCTCGAGTCTTGGCATGGCAATTGGGAGGCGTCTCCACGTGAGGCGGGAGACCCAGGGTTCCTTTCCACGTGCCACAGGGATCCTGGGACTCCTATCCATTTTCAAGAGGAGTCAGGCATCGTCTCCTTTGGAAGCATTGATCTCCGCGGACCTCTCGAGTTTTCAAAGGATGAGAGGCCTCCGCTAGCGATGAGGCGGAGAACTCGGTCTTTCTCTGTCATCTCCACAGGGGATTCAGACATCCCTTCGTCTTGGGAGATTGTAGACGAGCCTGCATTCAATTCACTGCAGGGATATCCGGCTTTACTTCGAGTCAGAGCATCTCGGTGTCCATTCCACTTGAGGCAACAAACTCAGGGGCCCTCTCACATACCTGTACCTGAGAGAAGCCTCCTCTTGAGGTGCTCGTGGAAAGTTGGTATTCCTCTTGAGGCGAAGCCAGGGACTAAGCTCTCATCTCGAGTTGATTTGTGGTCCACGGAGCCATTTAGTGTTGCTCCAGTGACCCAGGATCCCTCTAGACTTGAGACAGTGAAGTTGGGTATTCTCTAGAGTGCCATCAAGGAAATCAAGGCTCCTTTCACGTTTGATGTGGAAAACGGAATTGCTCTGCACGCAGTGCAGGGGAATCGGGCCTCATCTCGCGGTGAGGTTGAGGTCTGATGGTTTTTCTCGAGTTGCGGCCGGAACCTGGGGTATATTCTCGAGTTACGACGGAGAGGGCCCTTCCAGACACGTGTTTGTTCAGCGACGTCAGGATTCCTGCCTAGGTGCGAGGGACACCTCGGAATTCTCCTCGAGTCTTGGCATGGCAATGGGGACGCGTCTCCACGTGAGGCGG
The DNA here is from genome assembly GCF_033118175.1 of Dama dama. NCBI lineage: Eukaryota > Metazoa > Chordata > Mammalia > Artiodactyla > Cervidae > Dama > Dama dama. Next base: position 95,607,018 of record NC_083699.1, on the reverse strand, counting down.
GAGACCCAGGGTCCCTTTCCACGTGCCACAGGGATCCTGGGACTCCTATCCATTTTCAAGAGGAGTCAGGCATCGTCTCCTTTGGAAGCATTGATCTCCACGGACCTCTCGAATTTTCAAAGGATGTGAGGCCTCTGATCGCGATTAGGCGGAAAATTAGGTCTTTCTCTGTGGTCTCCACAGGGGATTCAGACATCCCTTCATCTTGGGAGATGCAAGACGAGCCTGCATTCAATTCACTGCAGGGATATCCGGCCTTACTTCGAGTCAGAGCATCTCGGAGTCCATTCCACTTGAGGCCACAAACTCAGGGTCCCTCTCACATACCTATAGCTGAGAGAAGCCTCCTCTTGAGGTGCTTGTGGAAAGTTGGTATTCCTCTTGAGTCGAAGCCAGGGACTAAGCTCTCATCTCGAGTTGATTTGGGGTCCACGGAGCCCTTTCGTGTTGCTCCAGTGACCTCAGAATCCCTCTAGACTTGAGACAGTGATCTTGGGTTTTCTCTGGAGTGCCATCAAGGAAATCAAGGCTCCTTTCACGTTTGATGTGGAACAGGGAATTGCTCTGCACGCAGTCCAGGGGAATCGGGCCTCATGTAGCGGCGAGGGGGAAGTCTCATGGTTTTTCTCGAGTTTCGTCCGGAACCTGGGGTATATTCTCGAGTTACGAAGGGGAGGGCCCTTCCAGACACGTGTTTGTTCAGCGACGTCAGGACTCCTGCCCAGGAGCGACGGACACCTCGGGATTCTCCTCGAGTCTTGGCATGGCAATTGGGAGGCGTCTCCACGTGAGGCGGGAGACCCAGTGTCCCTTTCCAGGTGCCACAGGGATCCTGGGACTCCTATCCATTTTCAAGAGGAGTCAGGCATCGTCTCCTTTGGAAGCATTGATCTCCGCAGACCTCTCGAGTTTTCAAAGGATGAGAGGCCTCCGCTAGCGATGAGGCGGAGAACTCGGTCTTTCTCTGTCATCTCCACAGGGGATTCAGACATCCCTTCGTCTTGGGAGATGCAAGACGAGCCTGCATTCAATTCACGGCAGGGATATCCGTCCTTACTTCGAGTCAGAGCATCTCGGTGTCCATTCCACTTGAGGCAACAAACTCAGGGGCCCTCTCACATACCTGTAGCTGAGAGAAGCCTCCTCTTGAGGTGCTTGTGGAAACTTGGTATTCCTCTTGAGGCGAAGCCAGGGACAAGCTCTCATCTCGAGTTGATTTGTGGTCCACGGAGCACTTTAATGTTGCTCCAGTGACCTCAGGATCCCTCTAGACTTGAGACAGTGAAGTTGGGTATTCTCTAGAGTGCCATCAAGGAAATCAAGGCTCCTTTCACGTTTGATGTGGAAAACGGAATTGCTCTGCACGCAGTGCAGGGGAATCGGGCCTCATCTCGCGGTGAGGTTGAGGTCTGATGGTTTTTCTCGAGTTGCGGCCGGAACCTGGGGTATATTCTCGAGTTACGACAGGGAGGGCCCTTCCAGACACGTGTTTGTTCAGCGACGTCAGGACTCCTGCCTAGGTGCGAGGGACACCTCGGGATTCTCCTCGAGTCTTGGCATGGCAATTGGGACGCGTCTCCACGTGAGGCGGGAGACCCAGGGTCCCTTTCCACGTGCCACAGGGATCCTGGGACTCCTATCCATTTTCAAGAGGAGTCAGGCATCGTCTCCTTTGGAAGCATTGATCTCCGCGGACCTCTCGAATTTTCAAAGGATGTGAGGCCTCCGATCGCGATTAGGCGGAAAATTAGGTCTTTCTCTGTGGTCTCCACAGGGGATTCAGACATCCCTTCATCTTGGGAGATGCAAGACGAGCCTGCATTCAATTCACTGCAGGGATATCCAGCCTTACTTCGAGTCAGAGCATCTCGGTGTCCATTCCACTTGAGGCCACAAACTCAGGGTCCCTCTCACATACCTGTAGCTGAGAGAAGCCTCCTCTTGAGGTGCTTGTGGAAAGTTGGTATTCCTCTTGAGTCGAAGCCAGGGACTAAGCTCTCATCTCGAGTTGCTTTGGGGTCCACGGAGCCCTTTCGTGTTGCTACAGTGACCTCAGGATCCCTCTAGACTTGAGACAGTGAATTTGGGTTTTCTCTGGAGTGCCATCAAGGAAATCAAGGCTCCTTTCACGTTTGATGTGGAACACGGAATTGCTCTGCACGCAGTGCAGGGGAATCGGGCCTCATCTCGCAGCGAGGGGGAAGTCTCATGGTTTTTCTCGAGTTGCGGCCGGAACCTGGGGTATATTCTCGAGTGACGACGGGGAGGGCCCTTCCAGACACGTGTTTGTTCAGCGACGTCAGGACTCCTGCCTAGGTGCGAGGGACACCTCGGGATTCTCCTCGAGTCTTGGCATGGCAATGGGGACGCGTCTCCACGTGAGGCGGGAGACCCAGGGTCCCTTTGGACGTGCCACAGGGATCCTGGGACTCCTATCCATTTTCAAGAAGAATCAGGCATCGACTCCTTTGGAAGCATTGATCTCTGCAGACCTCTCGAGTTTTCAAAGGATGTGAGGCCTCCGGTCGCGATGAGGCGGAGAATTAGGTTTTTCTCTGTGGTCTCCACAGGGGATTCAGACATCCCTTCGTCTTGGGAGATGCAAGACGAGCCTGCATTCAATTCATTGCAGGGATATCCGGCCTTACTTCCAGTCAGAGCATCTCGGTGTCCATTCCACTTGAGGCAACAAACTCAGGGGCCCTCTCACATACCTGTTGCTGAGAGAAGCCTCCTCTTGAGGTGCTTGTGGAAAGTTGGTATTCCTCTTGAGTCGAAGCCAGGGACTCAGCTCTCATCTCGAGGTGATTTGGGGTCCACGGAGCCCTTTCCTGTTGGTCCAGTGACCTCAGGATCCCTCTAGACTTGAGACAATGATCTTGGGTTTTCTCTGGAGTGCCATAAAGGAAATCAAGGCTCCTTTAACGTTTGATGTGGAACACGGAAGTGCTCTGCATGCAGTGCAGGGGAATCGGGCCTCATCTCGCTGCGAGGGGGAAATCTCATGGTTTTTCTCGAGTTGCGGTCCGAACCTGGGGCATATTCTCGAGTTACGACGGGAAGGGCCCTTCCAGACACGTGTTTGTTCAGCGACGTCAGGACTCCTGCCTAGGTGCGAGGGACACCTCGGGATTCTCCAGGAGTCTTGGCATGGCAATTTGGACGCGTCTTCACGTGAGGCGGGAGACCCAGGGTCCCTTTCCACGTGTCACAGGGATCCTGGGACTCCTATCCATTTTCAAGAGGAGTCAGGCATCGTCTCCTTTGGAAGCATTGATCTCCGCGGACCTCTCGAGTTTTCAAAGGATGTGAGGCCTCCGGTCGCGAAGAGGCGGAGAATGTGGTCTTTCTCTGTGGTCTCCACAGGGGATTCAGACATCCCTTCGTCTTGGGAGATGCAAGACTAGCCTGCATTCAATTCAATGCAGGGATATCCGGGCTTACTTCGAGTCAGAGCATCTCGGTGTCCATTCCACTTGAGGCCACAAACTCAGGGTCCCTCTCACTTACCTGTAGCTGAGAGAAGCCTCCTCTTGAGGTGCTTGTGGAAAGTTGGTATTCCTCTTGAGTCGAAGCCAGGGACTAAGCTCTCATCTCGAGTTGATTTGGGGTCCACGGAGCCCTTTCGTGTTGCTCCAGTGACCTCAGCATCCCTCTAGACTTGAGACAGTGATCTTGGGTTTTCTCTGCAGTGCCATCAAGGAAATCAAGGCTCCTTTCACGTTTGATGTGGAACACGGAATTGCTCTGCATGCAGTGCAAGGGAGTCGGGCCTCATCTCGCGGCGAGGGGAAGTCTCATGGTTTGTCTCGAGTTGCGGCCGGACCCTGGGGTATATTCTCGAGTTACGATGGGGAGGGCCCTTCCAGACACGTGTTTGTTCAGCGACGTCAGGACTCCTGCCTAGGTGCGAGGGAAACCTCGGGATTCTACTCGAGTCTTGGCATGGCAATTGGGACGCGTCTCCACGTGAAGCGGGAGACCCAGGGTCCCCGTCCATGTGGACAGGGATGCTGGGAATTCTAACTATTTTCAAGAGGACTCAGGCATCGTCTCCTTTGGAAGCATTGATCTTCGCGGACCTCTCGAGTTTTCAAAGGATGTGAGGCCTCCGGTAGCGATGAGGCGGAGAACTAGGTCTTTCTCTGTGGTCTCCACAGGGGATTCAGACATCCCTTCGTCTTGGGAGATGCAAGACCAGCCTGCCTTCAATTCACTGCAGGGATATCCGGCCTTATTTCGAGTCAGAGCATCTCGGTGTCCATTCCATTTGAGGCCACAAACTCAGGGTCCCTCTCAGATACCTGTAGCTGAGAGAAGCCTCCTCTTGAGGTGCTTGTGGAAAGTTGGTATTCCGCTTGAGTCGAAGCCAGGGACTAAGCTCTCATATCGAGTTGATTTGGGGTCCACGGAGCCCTTTCGTGTTGCTACAGTAACCTCAGGATCCCTCTAGACTTGAGACAGTGATGTTGGGTTTTCTCTGGAGTGCCATCAAGGAAATCAATTCTCCTCTCATGTTTGATGTGGAACACGGAATTGCTCTGCACGCAGTGCAGGGGAATCCGCCCTCATCTCGTGGGCGAGGGGGAAGTCTCATAATTTTTCTCGAGTTGTGGCCGAAACCTGGGGTATATTCTCGAGTTACGAAGGGAAGCGCCCTTCCACACCCGTGTTTGTTCAGCGACGTCATGAATCCTGCCTAGGTGCGAGGGACACCTCGGGATTCTCCTCGATTCTTGGCATGGCAATTGGGACGCGTCTCCATGTGTGCGTGAGACCCAGTGTCCCTTTCCACGTGCCACAGGGATCCTGGGACTCCTATCCATTTTCAAGAGGAGTCAGGCATCGTCACCTTTGGAAGCATTGAGCTCCGCGGACCTCTCGAGTTTTCCAAGGATGTGAGGCCTCTGGTCGCGATGAGGCGGAGAACTGGGTCTTTCTCTGTGGTCTCCACATTGGATTCAGACATTCCTTTGCTTGGGAGATGCAAGACGAGCCTGCATTCAATTCACTGCAGGGATATCCGGCCTTACTTCGAGTCAGAGCCTCTCGGTGTCCATTCCACTTGAGGCCACAAACTCGGGGTCCCTCAAATATACCTGTAGCTGAGAGAAGCCTCCTCTTGAGGTGCTTGTGGAAAGTTGGTATTCCTCTTGAGTCTAAGCCAGGGACTTAGCTCTCATCTCGAGTTTATTTGGGGTCCACGGAGCCCTTTCGTGTTGCTCCAGTGACCTCAGGATCCCTCTAGACTTGAGACAGTGATCTTGGGTTTTCTCTGGAGTGCCATCAAGGAAATCAAGGCTCCTTTCTCATTTGATGTGGAACACGGAATTGCTCTGCACGCTGTGCAGGGGAGTCGGGCCTCATCTCGCGGCGAGCGAGATGTCTCATGGTTTCTCTCGAGTTGCGGCCGGAACCTGGGGTATATTCTCGAGTTACGATGGGGAGGGCCCTTCCAGACACGTCTTTGTTCAGTGGTGTCAGGACTCCTGCCTAGGTGCGAGGGACACCTCGGGATTCTCCTCGAGTCTTGGCATGGCAATTGGGACGAGTCTCCACGTGAGGCGGGAGACCCAGGGTCCCTTTCCACGTGCCACACGATCCTGGGACTCCTATCCATTTTCAAGAGGAGTCAGGCATCGTCTCCTTTGGAAGCATTAATCTCCGCGGACCTCTCGAGTTTTCAAAGGATGTGAGGCCTCCGGTCGCGATGAGGCGGAGGACTAGCTCTTTATCTGTGGTCTGAACAGGGGATTCAGACATCCCTTCGTCTTGGGAGATGCAAGACGAGCCTGCATTCAATTCACTGCAGGGATATCCGGCCTTGCTTTGAGTCAGAGCATCTCGGTGTCCATTCCACTTGAGGCCACAAACCCAGGGTCCCTCTCACATACCTGTAGCTGAGAGAAGCCTCCTCTTGAGGTGCTTGTGGAAAGTTGGTATTCCTCTTGTGTCGAAGCCAGGGACTAAGCTCCCATCTCGAGTTGATTTGGGGTCCACGCAGAAATTTCGTGTTGCTCCAGTGACCTCAGGATCCCTCTAGACTTGAGACAGTGATCTTGTGTTTTCTCTGGAGTGCCATCACGGAAATCAAGGCTCCTTTCACGTTTGATGTGGAACTCGGAATTGCTCTGCACGCAGTGCAGGGGAATCGGGCCTCATCTCGCGGCGAGGGGCAAGTCTCATGGTTTTTCTCGAGTTGCGGCCGGAACCTGGGGTATATTCTCGAGTTACGACGGGGAGGGCCCTTCCAGACACGTGTTTGTTCAGCGACGTCAGGACTCCTGCCCAGGAGCGAGGGACACCTCGGGATTCTCCTCGAGTCTTGGCATGGCAATTGGGAGGCGTCTCCACGTGAGGCGGGAGACCCAGGGTTCCTTTCCACGTGCCACAGGGATCCTGGGACTCCTATCCATTTTCAAGAGGAGTCAGGCATCGTCTCCTTTGGAAGCATTGATCTCCGCGGACCTCTCGAGTTTTCAAAGGATGAGAGGCCTCCGCTAGCGATGAGGCGGAGAACTCGGTCTTTCTCTGTCATCTCCACAGGGGATTCAGACATCCCTTCGTCTTGGGAGATTGTAGACGAGCCTGCATTCAATTCACTGCAGGGATATCCGGCTTTACTTCGAGTCAGAGCATCTCGGTGTCCATTCCACTTGAGGCAACAAACTCAGGGGCCCTCTCACATACCTGTAGCTGAGAGAAGCCTCCTCTTGAGGTGCTCGTGGAAAGTTGGTATTCCTCTTGAGGCGAAGCCAGGGACTAAGCTCTCATCTCGAGTTGATTTGTGGTCCACGGAGCCATTTAGTGTTGCTCCAGTGACCTCAGGATCCCTCTAGACTTGAGACAGTGAAGTTGGGTATTCTCTAGAGTGCCATCAAGGAAATCAAGGCTCCTTTCACGTTTGATGTGGAAAACGGAATTGCTCTGCACGCAGTGCAGGGGAATCGGGCCTCATCTCGCGGTGAGGTTGAGGTCTGATGGTTTTTCTCGAGTTGCGGCCGGAACCTGGGGTATATTCTCGAGTTACGACGGAGAGGGCCCTTCCAGACACGTGTTTGTTCAGCGACGTCAGGATTCCTGCCTAGGTGCGAGGGACACCTCGGAATTCTCCTCGAGTCTTGGCATGGCAATGGGGACGCGTCTCCACGTGAGGCGGGAGACCCAGGGTCCCTTTCCACGTGCCACAGGGATCCTGGGACTCCTATCCATTTTCAAGAGGAGTCAGGCATCGTCTCCTTTGGAAGCATTGATCTCCGCGGACCTCTCGAATTTTCAAAGGATGTGAGGCCTCTGATCGCAATTAGGCGGAAAATTAGGTCTTTCTCTGTGGTCTCCACAGGGGATTCAGACATCCCTTCATCTTGGGAGATGCAAGACGAGCCTGCATTCAATTCACTGCAGGGATATCCGGCCTTACTTCGAGTCAGAGCATCTCGGTGTCCATTCCACTTGAGGCCACAAACTCAGGGTCCCTCTCACATACCTATAGCTGAGAGAAGCCTCCTCTTGAGGTGCTTGTGGAAAGTTGGTATTCCTCTTGAGTCGAAGCCAGGGACTAAGCTCTCATCTCGAGTTGATTTGGGGTCCACGGAGCCCTTTCGTGTTGCTCCAGTGACCTCAGAATCCCTCTAGACTTGAGACAGTGATCTTGGGTTTTCTCTGGAGTGCCATCAAGGAAATCAAGGCTCCTTTCACGTTTGATGTGGAACAGGGAATTGCTCTGCACGCAGTCCAGGGGAATCGGGCCTCATGTAGCGGCGAGGGGGAAGTCTCATGGTTTTTCTCGAGTTTCGTCCGGAACCTGGGGTATATTCTCGAGTTACGAAGGGGAGGGCCCTTCCAGACACGTGTTTGTTCAGCGACGTCAGGACTCCTGCCCAGGAGCGACGGACACCTCGGGATTCTCCTCGAGTCTTGGCATGGCAATTGGGAGGCGTCTCCACGTGAGGCGGGAGACCCAGTGTCCCTTTCCAGGTGCCACAGGGATCCTGGGACTCCTATCCATTTTCAAGAGGAGTCAGGCATCGTCTCCTTTGGAAGCATTGATCTCCGCAGACCTCTCGAGTTTTCAAAGGATGAGAGGCCTCCGCTAGCGATGAGGCGGAGAACTCGGTCTTTCTCTGTCATCTCCACAGGGGATTCAGACATCCCTTCGTCTTGGGAGATGCAAGACGAGCCTGCATTCAATTCACGGCAGGGATATCCGTCCTTACTTCGAGTCAGAGCATCTCGGTGTCCATTCCACTTGAGGCAACAAACTCAGGGGCCCTCTCACATACCTGTAGCTGAGAGAAGCCTCCTCTTGAGGTGCTTGTGGAAAGTTGGTATTCCTCTTGAGGCGAAGCCAGGGACAAGCTCTCATCTCGAGTTGATTTGTGGTCCACGGAGCACTTTAGTGTTGCTCCAGTGACCTCAGGATCCCTCTAGACTTAAGACAGTGAACTTGGGTATTCTCTGGAGTGCCATCAAGGAAATCAAGGCTCCTTTCACGTTTGATGTGGAAAACGGAATTGCTCTGCACGCAGTGCAGGGGAATCGGGCCTCATCTCGCGGTGAGGTTGAGGTCTCATGGTTTTTCTCGAGTTGCGGCCGGAACCTGGGGTATATTCTCGAGTTACAACGGGGAGGGCCCTTCCAGACACGTGTTTGTTCAGCGACGTCAGGACTCCTGCCTAGGTGCGAGGGACACCTCGGGATTCTCCTCGAGTCTTGGCATGGCAATTGGGACGCGTCTCCACGTGAGGCGGGAGACCCAGGGTCCCTTTCCACGTGCCACAGGGATCCTGGGACTCCTATCCATTTTCAAGAGGAGTCAGGCATCGTCTCCTTTGGAAGCATTGATCTCCGCGGACCTCTCGAATTTTCAAAGGATGTGAGGCCTCCGATCGCGATTAGGCGGAAAATTAGGTCTTTCTCTGTGGTCTCCACAGGGGATTCAGACATCCCTTCATCTTGGGAGATGCAAGACGAGCCTGCATTCAATTCACTGCAGGGATATCCGGCCTTACTTCGAGTCAGAGCATCTCGGAGTCCATTCCACTTGAGGCCACAAACTCAGGGTCCCTCTCACATATCTATAGCTGAGAGAAGCCTCCTCTTGAGGTGCTTGTGGAAAGTTGGTATTCCTCTTGAGTCGAAGCCAGGGACTAAGCTCTCATCTCGAGTTGATTTGGGGTCCACGGAGCCCTTTCGTTTTGCTCCAGTGACCTCAGAATCCCTCTAGACTTGAGACAGTGATCTTGGGTTTTCTCTGGAGTGCCATCAAGGAAATCAAGGCTCCTTTCACGTTTGATGTGGAACACGGAACTGCTCTGCACGCAGCGCAGGGGAATCGGGCCTCATGTAGCGGCGAGGGGGAAGTCTCATGGTTTTTCTCGAGTTGCGGCCGGAACCTGGGGTATATTCTCGAGTTACGACGGGGAGGGCCCTTCCAGACACGTGTTTGTTCAGCGACGTCAGGACTCCTGCCCAGGAGCGAGGGACACCTCGGGATTCTCCTCGAGTCTTGGCATGGCAATTGGGAGGCGTCTCCACGTGAGGCGGGAGACCCAGGGTACCTTTCCACGTGCCACAGGGATCCTGGGACTCCAATCCATTTTCAAGAGGAGTCAGGCATCGTCTCCTTTGGAAGCATTGATCTCCGCGGACCTCTCGAGTTTTCAAAGGATGAGAGGCCTCCGCTAGCGATGAGGCGGAGAACTCGGTCTTTCTCTGTCATCTCCACAGGGGATTCAGTCATCCCTTCGTCTTGGGAGATGCAAGACGAGCCTGCATTCAATTCACGGCAGGGATATCCGGCCTTACTTCGAGTCAGAGCATCTCGGTGTCCATTCCACTTGAGGCAACAAACTCAGGGGCCCTCTCACATACCTGTAGCTGAGAGAAGCCTCCTCTTGAGGTGCTTGTGGAAAGTTGGTATTCCTCTTGAGGCGAAGCCAGGGACTAAGCTCTCATCTCGAGTTGATTAGTGGTACACGGAGCCCTTTAGTGTTGCTCCAGTGACCTCAGGATCCCTCTAGACTTGAGACAGTGAACTTGGGTATTCTCTGGAGTGCCATCAAGGAAATCAAGGCTCCTTTCACGTTTGATGTGGAAAACGGAATTGCTCTGCACGCAGTGCAGGGGAATCGGGCCTCATCTCGCGGTGAGGTTGAGGTCTCATGGTTTTTCTCGAGTTGCGGCCGGAACCTGGGGTATATTCTCGAGTTACGACAGGGAGGGCCCTTCCTGACACGTGTTTGTTCAGCGACGTCAGGACTCCTGCCTAGGTGCGAGGGACACCTCGGGATTCTCCTCGAGTCTTGGCATGGCAATTGGGACGCGTCTCCACGTGAGGCGGGAGACCCAGGGTCCCTTTCCACGTGCCACAGGGATCCTGGAACTCCTATCCATTTTCAAGAGGAGTCAGGCATCGTCTCCTTTGGAAGCATTGATCTCCGCGGACCTCTCGAGTTTTCAAAGGATGTTAGGCCTCCGGTTGCGTTGAGGTGGAGGACTAGGTCTTTCTCTGTGGTCTCCACAGGGGATTCAGACAACCCTTCGTCTTGGGAGATGCAAGACGAGCCTGCATTCAATTCACTGCAGGGATATCCAGCCTTACTTCGAGTCAGAGCATCTCGGTGTCCATTCCACTTGAGGCCACAAACTCAGGGTCCCTCTCACATACCTGTAGCTGAGAGAAGCCTCCTCTTGAGGTGCTTGTGGAAAGTTGGTATTCCTCTTGAGTCGAAGCCAGGGACTAAGCTCTCATCTCGAGTTGCTTTGGGGTCCACGGAGCCCTTTCGTGTTGCTACAGTGACCTCAGGATCCCTCTAGACTTGAGACAGTGAATTTGGGTTTTCTCTGGAGTGCCATCAAGGAAATCAAGGCTCCTTTCACGTTTGATGTGGAACACGGAATTGCTCTGCACGCAGTGCAGGGGAATCGGGCCTCATCTCGCAGCGAGGGGGAAGTCTCATGGTTTTTCTCGAGTTGCGGCCGGAACCTGGGGTATATTCTCGAGTGACGACGGGGAGGGCCCTTCCAGACACGTGTTTGTTCAGCGACGTCAGGACTCCTGCCTAGGTGCGAGGGACACCTCGGGATTCTCCTCGAGTCTTGGCATGGCAATGGGGACGCGTCTCCACGTGAGGCGGGAGACCCAGGGTCCCTTTGGACGTGCCACAGGGATCCTGGGACTCCTATCCATTTTCAAGAAGAATCAGGCATCGACTCCTTTGGAAGCATTGATCTCTGCAGACCTCTCGAGTTTTCAAAGGATGTGAGGCCTCCGGTCGCGATGAGGCGGAGAATTAGGTTTTTCTCTGTGGTCTCCACAGGGGATTCAGACATCCCTTCGTCTTGGGAGATGCAAGACGAGCCTGCATTCAATTCATTGCAGGGATATCCGGCCTTACTTCCAGTCAGAGCATCTCGGTGTCCATTCCACTTGAGGCAACAAACTCAGGGGCCCTCTCACATACCTGTTGCTGAGAGAAGCCTCCTCTTGAGGTGCTTGTGGAAAGTTGGTATTCCTCTTGAGTCGAAGCCAGGGACTCAGCTCTCATCTCGAGGAGATTTGGGGTCCACGGAGCCCTTTCCTGTTGGTCCAGTGACCTCAGGATCCCTCTAGACTTGAGACAATGATCTTGGGTTTTCTCTGGAGTGCCATAAAGGAAATCAAGGCTCCTTTAACGTTTGATGTGGAACACGGAAGTGCTCTGCATGCAGTGCAGGGGAATCGGGCCTCATCTCGCTGCGAGGGGGAAATCTCATGGTTTTTCTCGAGTTGCGGTCCGAACCTGGGGCATATTCTCGAGTTACGACGGGAAGGGCCCTTCCAGACACGTGTTTGTTCAGCGACGTCAGGACTCCTGCCTAGGTGCGAGGGACACCTCGGGATTCTCCAGGAGTCTTGGCATGGCAATTTGGACGCGTCTTCACGTGAGGCGGGAGACCCAGGGTCCCTTTCCACGTGTCACAGGGATCCTGGGACTCCTATCCATTTTCAAGAGGAGTCAGGCATCGTCTCCTTTGGAAGCATTAATCTCCGCGGACCTCTCGAGTTTTCAAAGGATGTGAGGCCTCCGGTCGCGAAGAGGCGGAGAATGTGGTCTTTCTCTGTGGTCTCCACAGGGGATTCAGACATCCCTTCGTCTTGGGAGATGCAAGACTAGCCTGCATTCAATTCAATGCAGGGATATCCGGGCTTACTTCGAGTCAGAGCATCTCGGTGTCCATTCCACTTGAGGCCACAAACTCAGGGTCCCTCTCACTTACCTGTAGCTGAGAGAAGCCTCCTCTTGAGGTGCTTGTGGAAAGTTGGTATTCCTCTTGAGTCGAAGCCAGGGACTAAGCTCTCATCTCGAGTTGATTTGGGGTCCACGGAGCCCTTTCGTGTTGCTCCAGTGACCTCAGCATCCCTCTAGACTTGAGACAGTGATCTTGGGTTTTCTCTGCAGTGCCATCAAGGAAATCAAGGCTCCTTTCACGTTTGATGTGGAACACGGAATTGCTCTGCATGCAGTGCAAGGGAGTCGGGCCTCATCTCGCGGCGAGGGGAAGTCTCATGGTTTGTCTCGAGTTGCGGCCGGACCCTGGGGTATATTCTCGAGTTACGATGGGGAGGGCCCTTCCAGACACGTGTTTGTTCAGCGACGTCAGGACTCCTGCCTAGGTGCGAGGGAAACCTCGGGATTCTACTCGAGTCTTGGCATGGCAATTGGGACGCGTCTCCACGTGAAGCGGGAGACCCAGGGTCCCCGTCCATGTGGACAGGGATGCTGGGAATTCTAACTATTTTCAAGAGGACTCAGGCATCGTCTCCTTTGGAAGCATTGATCTTCGCGGACCTCTCGAGTTTTCAAAGGATGTGAGGCCTCCGGTAGCGATGAGGCGGAGAACTAGGTCTTTCTCTGTGGTCTCCACAGGGGATTCAGACATCCCTTCGTCTTGGGAGATGCAAGACCAGCCTGCCTTCAATTCACTGCAGGGATATCCGGCCTTATTTCGAGTCAGAGCATCTCGGTGTCCATTCCATTTGAGGCCACAAACTCAGGGTCCCTCTCAGATACCTGTAGCTGAGAGAAGCCTCCTCTTGAGGTGCTTGTGGAAAGTTGGTATTCCGCTTGAGTCGAAGCCAGGGACTAAGCTCTCATATCGAGTTGATTTGGGGTCCACGGAGCCCTTTCGTGTTGCTACAGTAACCTCAGGATCCCTCTAGACTTGAGACAGTGATGTTGGGTTTTCTCTGGAGTGCCATCAAGGAAATCAATTCTCCTCTCATGTTTGATGTGGAACACGGAATTGCTCTGCACGCAGTGCAGGGGAATCCGCCCTCATCTCGTGGGCGAGGGGGAAGTCTCATAATTTTTCTCGAGTTGTGGCCGAAACCTGGGGTATATTCTCGAGTTACGAAGGGAAGCGCCCTTCCACACCCGTGTTTGTTCAGCGACGTCATGAATCCTGCCTAGGTGCGAGGGACACCTCGGGATTCTCCTCGATTCTTGGCATGGCAATTGGGACGCGTCTCCATGTGTGCGTGAGACCCAGTGTCCCTTTCCACGTGCCACAGGGATCCTGGGACTCCTATCCATTTTCAAGAGGAGTCAGGCATCGTCACCTTTGGAAGCATTGAGCTCCGCGGACCTCTCGAGTTTTCCAAGGATGTGAGGCCTCTGGTCGCGATGAGGCGGAGAACTGGGTCTTTCTCTGTGGTCTCCACATTGGATTCAGACATTCCTTTGCTTGGGAGATGCAAGACGAGCCTGCATTCAATTCACTGCAGGGATATCCGGCCTTACTTCGAGTCAGAGCCTCTCGGTGTCCATTCCACTTGAGGCCACAAACTCGGGGTCCCTCAAATATACCTGTAGCTGAGAGAAGCCTCCTCTTGAGGTGCTTGTGGAAAGTTGGTATTCCTCTTGAGTCTAAGCCAGGGACTTAGCTCTCATCTCGAGTTTATTTGGGGTCCACGGAGCCCTTTCGTGTTGCTCCAGTGACCTCAGGATCCCTCTAGACTTGAGACAGTGATCTTGGGTTTTCTCTGGAGTGCCATCAAGGAAATCAAGGCTCCTTTCTCATTTGATGTGGAACACGGAATTGCTCTGCACGCTGTGCAGGGGAGTCGGGCCTCATCTCGCGGCGAGCGAGATGTCTCATGGTTTCTCTCGAGTTGCGGCCGGAACCTGGGGTATATTCTCGAGTTACGATGGGGAGGGCCCTTCCAGACACGTCTTTGTTCAGTGGTGTCAGGACTCCTGCCTAGGTGCGAGGGACACCTCGGGATTCTCCTCGAGTCTTGGCATGGCAATTGGGACGAGTCTCCACGTGAGGCGGGAGACCCAGGGTCCCTTTCCACGTGCCACACGATCCTGGGACTCCTATCCATTTTCAAGAGGAGTCAGGCATCGTCTCCTTTGGAAGCATTAATCTCCGCGGACCTCTCGAGTTTTCAAAGGATGTGAGGCCTCCGGTCGCGATGAGGCGGAGGACTAGCTCTTTATCTGTGGTCTGAACAGGGGATTCAGACATCCCTTCGTCTTGGGAGATGCAAGACGAGCCTGCATTCAATTCACTGCAGGGATATCCGGCCTTGCTTTGAGTCAGAGCATCTCGGTGTCCATTCCACTTGAGGCCACAAACCCAGGGTCCCTCTCACATACCTGTAGCTGAGAGAAGCCTCCTCTTGAGGTGCTTGTGGAAAGTTGGTATTCCTCTTGTGTCGAAGCCAGGGACTAAGCTCCCATCTCGAGTTGATTTGGGGTCCACGCAGAAATTTCGTGTTGCTCCAGTGACCTCAGGATCCCTCTAGACTTGAGACAGTGATCTTGTGTTTTCTCTGGAGTGCCATCACGGAAATCAAGGCTCCTTTCACGTTTGATGTGGAACTCGGAATTGCTCTGCACGCAGTGCAGGGGAATCGGGCCTCATCTCGCGGCGAGGGGCAAGTCTCATGGTTTTTCTCGAGTTGCGGCCGGAACCTGGGGTATATTCTCGAGTTACGACGGGGAGGGCCCTTCCAGACACGTGTTTGTTCAGCGACGTCAGGACTCCTGCCCAGGAGCGAGGGACACCTCGGGATTCTCCTCGAGTCTTGGCATGGCAATTGGGAGGCGTCTCCACGTGAGGCGGGAGACCCAGGGTTCCTTTCCACGTGCCACAGGGATCCTGGGACTCCTATCCATTTTCAAGAGGAGTCAGGCATCGTCTCCTTTGGAAGCATTGATCTCCGCGGACCTCTCGAGTTTTCAAAGGATGAGAGGCCTCCGCTAGCGATGAGGCGGAGAACTCGGTCTTTCTCTGTCATCTCCACAGGGGATTCAGACATCCCTTCGTCTTGGGAGATTGTAGACGAGCCTGCATTCAATTCACTGCAGGGATATCCGGCTTTACTTCGAGTCAGAGCATCTCGGTGTCCATTCCACTTGAGGCAACAAACTCAGGGGCCCTCTCACATACCTGTAGCTGAGAGAAGCCTCCTCTTGAGGTGCTCGTGGAAAGTTGGTATTCCTCTTGAGGCGAAGCCAGGGACTAAGCTCTCATCTCGAGTTGATTTGTGGTCCACGGAGCCATTTAGTGTTGCTCCAGTGACCTCAGGATCCCTCTAGACTTGAGACAGTGAAGTTGGGTATTCTCTGGAGTGCCATCAAGGAAATCAAGGCTCCTTTCACGTTTGATGTGGAAAACGGAATTGCTCTGCACGCAGTGCAGGGGAATCGGGCCTCATCTCGCGGTGAGGTTGAGGTCTCATGGTTTTTCTCGAGTTGCGGCCGGAACCTGGGGTATATTCTCGAGTTACGACAGGGAGGGCCCTTCCAGACACGTGTTTGTTCAGCGACGTCAGGACTCCTGCCTAGGTGCGAGGGACACCTCGGGATTCTCCTCGAGTCTTGGCATGGCAATTGGGACGCGTCTCCACGTGAGGCGGGAGACCCAGGGTCCCTTTCCACGTGCCACAGGGATCCTGGGACTCCTATCCATTTTCAAGAGGAGTCAGGCATCGTCTCCTTTGGAAGCATTGATCTCCGCGGACCTCTCGAATTTTCAAAGGATGTGAGGCCTCCGATCGCGATTAGGCGGAAAATTAGGTCTTTCTCTGTGGTCTCCACAGGGGATTCAGACATCCCTTCATCTTGGGAGATGCAAGACGAGCCTGCATTCAATTCACTGCAGGGATATCCGGCCTTACTTCGAGTCAGAGCATCTCGGAGTCCATTCCACTTGAGGCCACAAACTCAGGGTCCCTCTCACATATCTATAGCTGAGAGAAGCCTCCTCTTGAGGTGCTTGTGGAAAGTTGGTATTCCTCTTGAGTCGAAGCCAGGGACTAAGCTCTCATCTCGAGTTGATTTGGGGTCCACGGAGCCCTTTCGTTTTGCTCCAGTGACCTCAGAATCCCTCTAGACTTGAGACAGTGATCTTGGGTTTTCTCTGGAGTGCCATCAAGGAAATCAAGGCTCCTTTCACGTTTGATGTGGAACACGGAACTGCTCTGCACGCAGCGCAGGGGAATCGGGCCTCATGTAGCGGCGAGGGGGAAGTCTCATGGTTTTTCTCGAGTTGCGGCCGGAACCTGGGGTATATTCTCGAGTTACGACGGGGAGGGCCCTTCCAGACACGTGTTTGTTCAGCGACGTCAGGACTCCTGCCCAGGAGCGAGGGACACCTCGGGATTCTCCTCGAGTCTTGGCATGGCAATTGGGAGGCGTCTCCACGTGAGGCGGGAGACCCAGGGTACCTTTCCACGTGCCACAGGGATCCTGGGACTCCAATCCATTTATAAGAGGAGTCAGGCATCGTCTCCTTTGGAAGCATTGATCTCCGCGGACCTCTCGAGTTTTCAAAGGATGAGAGGCCTCCGCTAGCGATGAGGCGGAGAACTCGGTCTTTCTCTGTCATCTCCACAGGGGATTCAGTCATCCCTTCGTCTTGGGAGATGCAAGACGAGCCTGCATTCAATTCACGGCAGGGATATCCGGCCTTACTTCGAGTCAGAGCATCTCGGTGTCCATTCCACTTGAGGCAACAAACTCAGGGGCCCTCTCACATACCTGTAGCTGAGAGAAGCCTCCTCTTGAGGTGCTTGTGGAAAGTTGGTATTCCTCTTGAGGCGAAGCCAGGGACTAAGCTCTCATCTCGAGTTGATTAGTGGTACACGGAGCCCTTTAGTGTTGCTCCAGTGACCTCAGGATCCCTCTAGACTTGAGACAGTGAACTTGGGTATTCTCTGGAGTGCCATCAAGGAAATCAAGGCTCCTTTCACGTTTGATGTGGAAAACGGAATTGCTCTGCACGCAGTGCAGGGGAATCGGGCCTCATCTCGCGGTGAGGTTGAGGTCTCATGGTTTTTCTCGAGTTGCGGCCGGAACCTGGGGTATATTCTCGAGTTACGACAGGGAGGGCCCTTCCTGACACGTGTTTGTTCAGCGACGTCAGGACTCCTGCCTAGGTGCGAGGGACACCTCGGGATTCTCCTCGAGTCTTGGCATGGCAATTGGGACGCGTCTCCACGTGAGGCGGGAGACCCAGGGTCCCTTTCCACGTGCCACAGGGATCCTGGAACTCCTATCCATTTTCAAGAGGAGTCAGGCATCGTCTCCTTTGGAAGCATTGATCTCCGCGGACCTCTCGAGTTTTCAAAGGATGTTAGGCCTCCGGTTGCGTTGAGGTGGAGGACTAGGTCTTTCTCTGTGGTCTCCACAGGGGATTCAGACAACCCTTCGTCTTGGGAGATGCAAGACGAGCCTGCATTCAATTCACTGCAGGGATATCCAGCCTTACTTCGAGTCAGAGCATCTCGGTGTCCATTCCACTTGAGGCCACAAACTCAGGGTCCCTCTCACATACCTGTAGCTGAGAGAAGCCTCCTCTTGAGGTGCTTGTGGAAAGTTGGTATTCCTCTTGAGTCGAAGCCAGGGACTAAGCTCTCATCTCGAGTTGCTTTGGGGTCCACGGAGCCCTTTCGTGTTGCTACAGTGACCTCAGGATCCCTCTAGACTTGAGACAGTGATCTTGGGTTTTCTCTGGAGTGCCATCAAGGAAATCAAGGCTCCTTTCACGTTTGATGTGGAACACGGAATTGCTCTGCACGCAGTGCAGGGGAATCGGGCCTCATCTCGCAGCGAGGGGGAAGTCTCATGGTTTTTCTCGAGTTGCGGCCGGAACCTGGGGTATATTCTCGAGTGACGACGGGGAGGGCCCTTCCAGACACGTGTTTGTTCAGCGACGTCAGGACTCCTGCCTAGGTGCGAGGGACACCTCGGGATTCTCCTCGAGTCTTGGCATGGCAATGGGGACGCGTCTCCACGTGAGGCGGGAGACCCAGGGTCCCTTTGGACGTGCCACAGGGATCCTGGGACTCCTATCCATTTTCAAGAAGAATCAGGCATCGACTCCTTTGGAAGCATTGATCTCTGCAGACCTCTCGAGTTTTCAAAGGATGTGAGGCCTCCGGTCGCGATGAGGCGGAGGACTAGGACTTTCTCTGTCGTCTCCACAGGGGATTCAGACATCCCTTCATCTTGGGAGATGCAAGACGAGCCTGCATTCAATTCACTGCAGGGATATCCTGCCTTACCTCGAGTCAGAGCATCTCGGTGTCCATTCCACTTGAGGCCACAAATTCAGGGTCCCTCTCACATACCTGTAGCTGAGAGAAGCCTCCTCTTGAGGTGCTTGTGGAAACTTGGTATTCCTCTTGAGTCGAAGCCAGGGACTAAGCTCTCATCTCGAGTTGATTTGGGGTCCACGGAGCCCTTTCGTGTTGCTCCAGTGACCTCAGCATCCCTCTAGACTTGAGACAGTGATCTTGGGTTTTCTCTGCAGTGCCATCAAGGAAATCAAGGCTCCTTTCACGTTTGATGTGGAACACGGAATTGCTCTGCATGCAGTGCAAGGGAGTCGGGCCTCATCTCGCGGCGAGGGGAAGTCTCATGGTTTGTCTCGAGTTGCGGCCGGACCCTGGGGTATATTCTCGAGTTACGATGGGGAGGGCCCTTCCAGACACGTGTTTGTTCAGCGACGTCAGGACTCCTGCCTAGGTGCGAGGGAAACCTCGGGATTCTACTCGAGTCTTGGCATGGCAATTGGGACGCGTCTCCACGTGAAGCGGGAGACCCAGGGTCCCCGTCCATGTGGACAGGGATGCTGGGAATTCTAACTATTTTCAAGAGGACTCAGGCATCGTCTCCTTTGGAAGCATTGATCTTCGCGGACCTCTCGAGTTTTCAAAGGATGTGAGGCCTCCGGTAGCGATGAGGCGGAGAACTAGGTCTTTCTCTGTGGTCTCCACAGGGGATTCAGACATCCCTTCGTCTTGGGAGATGCAAGACCAGCCTGCCTTCAATTCACTGCAGGGATATCCGGCCTTATTTCGAGTCAGAGCATCTCGGTGTCCATTCCATTTGAGGCCACAAACTCAGGGTCCCTCTCAGATACCTGTAGCTGAGAGAAGCCTCCTCTTGAGGTGCTTGTGGAAAGTTGGTATTCCGCTTGAGTCGAAGCCAGGGACTAAGCTCTCATATCGAGTTGATTTGGGGTCCACGGAGCCCTTTCGTGTTGCTACAGTAACCTCAGGATCCCTCTAGACTTGAGACAGTGATGTTGGGTTTTCTCTGGAGTGCCATCAAGGAAATCAATTCTCCTCTCATGTTTGATGTGGAACACGGAATTGCTCTGCACGCAGTGCAGGGGAATCCGCCCTCATCTCGTGGGCGAGGGGGAAGTCTCATAATTTTTCTCGAGTTGTGGCCGAAACCTGGGGTATATTCTCGAGTTACGAAGGGAAGCGCCCTTCCACACCCGTGTTTGTTCAGCGACGTCATGAATCCTGCCTAGGTGCGAGGGACACCTCGGGATTCTCCTCGATTCTTGGCATGGCAATTGGGACGCGTCTCCATGTGTGCGTGAGACCCAGTGTCCCTTTCCACGTGCCACAGGGATCCTGGGACTCCTATCCATTTTCAAGAGGAGTCAGGCATCGTCACCTTTGGAAGCATTGAGCTCCGCGGACCTCTCGAGTTTTCCAAGGATGTGAGGCCTCTGGTCGCGATGAGGCGGAGAACTGGGTCTTTCTCTGTGGTCTCCACATTGGATTCAGACATTCCTTTGCTTGGGAGATGCAAGACGAGCCTGCATTCAATTCACTGCAGGGATATCCGGCCTTACTTCGAGTCAGAGCATCTCGGTGTCCATTCCACTTGAGTCCACAAACTCAGGGTCCCTCTCACATACCTGTTGCTGAGAGAAGCCTCCTCTTGAGGTGCTTGTGAAAAGTTGGTAGTCCTCTTGAGTCGAAGCCAGGGACTAAGCTCTCATCTCGAATTGATTTGGGGTCCACGGAGCACTATCGTGTTGCTCCAGTGACCTCAGGATCCCTCTGGACTTGAGACAGTGATCTTGGGTTTCCTCTGGAGTGCCATCAAGGAAATCAAGGCTCCTTTCATGTTTGATGTGGAACACGGAATTACTCTGCACGCAGTGCAGGGGAATCGGGCCTCATCTCGCGGCGAGGGGGAAGTCTCATGGTTTTTCTCGAGTTGCGGCCAGAACCTGGGGTATATTCTCGAGGTACGACGGGGAGGGCCCTTCCAGACATGTGTTTGTTCAGCAACGTCAGGACTCCTGCCTAGGTGCGAGGGACACCTCGGGATTCTCCTCGAGTCTTGGCATGGCAATTGGGACGCGTCTCCACGTGAGGCTGGAGACCCAGGGTCCCTTTGTTCGTCCCATAGGGATCCTGGGACTCCTATCCATTTTCAAGAAGAGTCAGGCATCGTCTCCTTTGGAAGCATTGATCTCCGCAGACCTCTCGAGTTTTCAAAGGATGTGAGGCCTCCGGTCGCGATGAGGCGGTGGACTAGGTCTTTCTCTGTCGTCTCCACAGGGGATTCAGACATCCCATCATCTTGGGAAATGCAAGACGAGCCTGCATTCAATTCACTGTTGGGATATCCGGCCTTACTTCGAGTCAGAGCATCTCGGTGTCCATTCCACTTGAGGCCACAAACTCAGGGTCCCTCTCACTTACCTGTAGCTGAGAGAAGCCTCCTCTTGAGGTTCTTCTGAAAAGTTTGTATTCCTCTTGATTCGAAGCCAGGAAATAAGGTCTCATCTCGAGTTGATTTGGGGTCCACGGAGCCCTTTCGTGTTGCTCCAGTGACCTCAGGATCCCTCTAGACTGGAGACAGTGATCTTGGGTTTTCACTGGAGTGCCATCAAGGAAATCAAGGCTCTTTTCACCTTTGATGTGGAACAAGTAATTGCTCTGCACGCAGTGCAGGGGAATCGGGCCTCATCTCGCGGCGAGGGGGAAGTCTCATGGTTTTTCTCAAGTTGCGGCCGGAACCTGGGGTATATTCTCGAGTTACGACGGGGAGGGCCCTTCCAGACACGTTTGTTCAGCAACCTCAGGACTCCTGCCTAGGTGCGAGGGACACCTCGGGATTCTCTTCGAGTATTGGCATGGCAATTGGGACGCGTCTCCACGTGAGGCGGGAGTCCCAGTGTCCCTTTCCACGTGCCACAGGGATCCTGGGCCTCTTATCCATTTTCAAGAGGAGTCAGGCATCGTCTCCTTTGGAAGCATTGATCTCCGCGGACCTCTCGAGTTTTCAAAGTATGTGAGGCCTCCTGTCGCGATGAGGAGGAGGACTAGGTCTTTCTCTGTGGTCTCCACAGCGGATTCAAACATCCCTTCGTCTTGGGAGATGCAAGACGAGCCTGCATTCAATTCACTGCAGTGATATCCGGCCTTACTTCGAGTCAGAGCATCTCGATGTCCATTCCACATGAGGCCACAAACTCAGGGTCCCTCTCACATACCTGTAGCTGAGAGAAGCCTCCTCTTGAGGTGCTTGTGGAAAGTTGGTATTCCTCTTGAGTCGAAGCCAGGGACTAAGCTCTCATCTCGAGTTGAATTGGGGTCCACGGAGCCCTTTCGTGTTGCTCCAGTGACCTCAGGATCCCTCTAGACTGGAGACAGTGATCTTGGGTTTTCTCTGGAGTGCCATCAAGGAAATCAAGGCTCCTTTCATGTTTGATTTGGAACACGGAATTGCTCTGCATGCAGTGCAGGGTAATCGGGCCTCACGTCGCGGCGAGGGGGAAGTCTCTTAGTTTTTCTCGAGTTGCGGACGGAACCTGAGGTATATTCTCGAATTACGACGGGGAGGGCCCTTCCAGACACGTGTTTGTTCAGCGACGTCAGGACTCCTGCCTAGGTGCGAGGGACACCTCGGGATTCTTCTCGAGTCTTGGCATGGCAATTGGGACGCGTCTCCACGTGAGGCGGGAGACCCAGGGACCCTTTCCACGTGCCACAGGGATCCTGGGACTCCTATCCATTTTCAAGAGGAGTCAGGCATCGTCTCCTTTGAAAGCATTGATCTCTGCGTACCTCTCGAGTTTTCAAAGGATGTGAGGTCTCCAGTCGCGGTGAGTCGGAGAATTAGGTCTTTCTCTGTGGTCCCCACAGGGGATTCAGACATCCCTTCGTCTTGGGAGATGCAAGACGAGCCTGCATTCAATTCACTGCAGGGATATCCGGCCTTACTTCGAGTCAGAGCATCTCGGTGTCCATTCCACTTGAGGCCACAAACTCAGGGTCCCTCTCACATACCTGTAGCTGAGAGAAGCCTCCTCTTGAGGTGCTTGTGGAAAGTTGGTATTCCTCTTGAGTCGAAGCCAGGGACTAAGCTCACATCTCGAATTGATTTGGGGTCCACGGAGCCCTTTCGTGTTGCTACAGTGACCTCAGGATCCCTCTAGACTTGAGACAGTGATCTTGGGTTTTCTCTGGAGTGCCATCAAGGAAATCAAGGCTCCTTTCACGTATGATATGGAACATGGAATTGCTCTGCACGCAGTGCAGGGGAAACGGGCCTCATCTCGCGGGAAGGGGGATGTCTCATGGTTTTTCTCAAGTTGCGGCCGGAACCTGGGGTATATTCTCGAGTTACGACGTGGAGGGCCCTTCCAGACACGTGTTTGTTCAGCGACGGCAGGACTCCTGCCTAGGTGCGAGGACACACCGGGATTCTCCTCGAGCCTTGGCATGGCAATGGGGACGCGTCTCCACGTGAGGCGGGAGACCCAGGGTCCCTTTCCACGTGCCACAGGGATCCTGGGACTCCTATCCATTTTCAAGAGGAGTCAGGCATCGTCTCCTTTGGAAGCATTGATCTCCGTGGACCTCTCGAGTTTTCAAAGGATGTGAGGCCTCCGGTCGCGATGAGGCGGAGGACTAGGTCTTTCTCTGTCGTCTCCACAGGGGATTCAGACATCCCATCGTCTTGGGAGATGCAAGACGAGCCTGCATTCAATTCACTGTTGGGATATCCGGCCTTACTTCGAGTCAGAGCATCTCGGTGTCCATTGCATTTGAGGCCACAAACTCAGGGTCCCTCTCACATACGACTAGCTGAGAGAAGCCTCCTCTTGAGGTGCTTGTGAAAAGTTTGTATTCCTCTTGAGTCGAAGCCAGGAACTAAGCTCTCATCTCGAGTTGATTTGGGGTCCACGGAGCCCTTTCTTGTTGCTCCAGTCACCTCAGGATCCCTCTAGACTTGAGACAGTGATCTTGGGTTTTCACTGGAGTGCCATCAAGGAAATCAAGGCTTCTTTCAGCTTTGATGTGGAACACGGAATTGCTCTGCACGCAGTGCAGGGGAATCGGGCCTCATCTCGCGGCGAGGGGGAAGTCTCATGGTTTTTCTCGAGTTGCGGCCAGGACCTGGGGTATATTCTCGAGTTACGACGGGGAGTGCCCTTCCAGACACGTGTTTGATCAGCAACGTCAGGACTCCTGCCTAGGTGCGAGGGACACCTCGGGATTCTCCTCGAGTCTTGGCATGGCAATGGGGTCGCGTCTCCACGTGAGGCGGGAGACCCAGTGTCCCTTTCCACGTGCCATACGGATCCTGGGACTCCTATCCATTTTCAAGAGGAGTCAGGCATCGTCTCCTTTGGAAGCATTGATCTCCGCGGACCTCTCGAGTTTTCAAAGGATGTGAGGTCTCTGGTCACGATGAGGCGGAGGACTAGGTCTTTCTCTGTGGTCTCCACAGCAGAGTCAACATCCCTTCGTCTTGGGAGATGCAAGACGAGCCTGCATTCAATTCACTGCAGTGATATCCGGCCCTACTTCGAGTCAGAGCATCTCGGTGTCCATTCCACATGAGGCCACAAACTCAGGGTCCCTCTCACATACCTGTAGCTGAGAGAAGCCTCCTCTTGAGGTGCTTGTGGAAAGTTGGTATTCCTCTTGAGTCGAAGCCAGGGACTAAGCTCTCATCTCGTGTTGATTTGGGGTCCAAGGAGCCCTTTCGTGTTGCTCCAGTGACCTCAGGATCCCTCTAGACTTGAGACAGTGATCTTGGGTTTTCTCTGGAGTGCCATCAAGGAAATCAAGGCACCTGTCACGTTTGATTTGGAATACGGAATTGCTCTGCATGCAGTGCAGGGGAATCGGGGCTCATCTCGCGGCGAGGGGGAAGTCTCATAGTTTTTCTCGAGTTGAGGCCGGAACCTGGGGTATATTCTCGAATTACGACGGGGAGGGCCCTTCCAGACACGTGTTTGTTCAGCGACGTCAGGACTCCTGCCTAGGTTCGAGGGACAGCTCGGGATTCTCCTCGAGTCTTGGCATGGCAATTGGGACGCGTCTCCACGTGAGGCGGGAGACCCAGTGTCCCTTTCCACGTGCCACAGGGATCCTGGGACTCCTATCCATTTTCAAGAGGAGTCAGGCATCGTCTCCTTTGGAAGCATTGATCTCCGCGGACCTCTCGAGTTTTCAAGGATGTGAGGCCTCCGGTCGCGATGAGGCAGAGGTCTAGGTCTTTCTCTGTGGTCTCCACAGCGGATTCAAGTATCCCTTCGTCTTGGGAGTTGCAAGACGAGCCTGCATTCAATTCACTGCAGTGATATCCAGCCTTACTTCGAGTCAGAGCATCTCGGTGTCCATTCCACATGAGGCCACAAACTCAGGGTCCCTCTCACATACCTGTAGCTGAGAGAAGCCTCCTCTTGAGGTGCTTGTGGAAAGTTGGTATTCCTCTTGAGTCGAAGCCAGGGACTAAGCTCTCATCTCGAGTTGATTTGGGGTCCACGGAGCCCTTTCGTGTTGCTCCAGTGACCTCAGGATCCCTCTAGACTGGAGACAGTGATCTTGGGTTTTCTCTGGAGTGCCATCAAGGAAATCAAGGCTCCTTTCATGTTTGATTTGGAACACGGAATTGCTCTGCATGCAGCGCAGGGGAATCGGGCCTCAACTCGCGGCGAGGGGGAAGTCTCATGGTTTTTCTCGAGTTGCGGCCAGAACCTGGGGTATATTCTCGAATTCCGACGGGGAGGGCCCTTCCAGACACGTGTTTGTTCAGCGACGTCAGGACTCCTGCCTAGGTGCGAGGGACACCTCGGGATTCTCCTCAAGTCTTGGCATGGCAATTGGGACGCGTCTCCACGTGAGGCGGGAGACCGAGGGTCCCTTTCCACGTGCCACACGGATCCTGGGACTCCTAACCATTTTCAAGAGTAATCAGGCATCGTCTCCTTTGGAAGCATTGATCTCTGCGGACCTCTCGAGTTTTCAAAGGATGTGAGGCTTCCGGTCACGATGAGGTGGAGAACTAGTTCTTTCTCTGTGGTCTCCACAGGGTATTCAGACATCCCTTCGTCTTGGGAGATGCAAGACGAGCCTGCTTTCAATTCACCGCAGGGATATCCGGCCTAACTTTGAGTCAGAGCTTCTCGGTGTCCATTCCACTTGAGGCCACAAACTCAGGGTCCCTCTAACATACCTGTAGCTGAGAGAAGTCTCCTCTTGAGGTGCTTGTGGAAAGCTGGTATTCCTCTTGAGTCGAAGCCAGGGACTAAGCTCTCATCTCGAGTTGATTTGGGGTCCACGGAGCACTTTCGTATTGCTACAGTGACCTCAGGATCCCTTTAGACTTGCGACAGTGATCTTGGGTTTTCTCTGGAGTGCTATCAAGGAAATCAAGGCTCCTTTCACGTTGGATGTGGAACACGGAATTGCTCTGAACGCAGTGCAGGGGAATCCGGCCTCATCTCGCGGCAACGGGTATGTCTCATGGTTTTTCTCGAGTTGCGGCCGGAAACTGGGGTATATTCTCGAGTAACGACGGGGAGGGCCCTTCCAGATAGGTGTTTGTTCAGCGACGTCAGGACTCCTGCCTAGGTGCGAGGGACACCTCAGGATTCTCCTCGAGTCTTGGCATGGCAATTGGGACGCGTCTCCACGTGAGGCGGGAGACCCAGGGTCCCTTTCCACGTTCCACAGGTATCCTGGGACTCCTATCCATTTTCAAGAGGAGTCAGGCATCGTCTCCTTTGGAAGCATTGATCTCCACGGACCTGTTGAGTTTTCAAAGGATGTGAGGCCTCCGGTCGCGATGAGGTGGAGAACTAGGTCTTTCTCTGTGGTCTCCACAGGGGATTCAGACATCCCTTCGTCTTGGGAGATGCAAGACGAGACTGCATTCAACTCACTGCAGGCATATCCAGCATTACTTCGAGTCAGAGCATCTCAGTGTCCATTCCACTTGATGCCACAAACTCAGGGTCCCTCTCACATACCTGTAGCTGAGAGAAGCCTCCTCCTGAGGGGCTTGTGTAAAGTTTGTATTCCTCTTGAGTCGAAGCCAGGGACTAAGCTCTCATCTCGAGTTGACTTGGGGTCCACGGAGCCCTTTTGTGTTGCTCCAGTGACCTCAGGATCCCTCTAGACTTGAGACAGTGATCTTGGGTTTTCTTCGGAGTGCCATCAATGAAATTAAGGCTCCTTTCACGTTTGATGTGGAGCACGGAATTGCTCTGCGCGCAGTGCACGGGAATCGGGCCTCAGCTCGCAGCGAGGGGGAAGTCTCATGGTTTTTCTCGAGTTGCGGCAGGAACGTGGGGTATATTCTCGAGTTACGACAGGGAGGGCCCTTCCAGACACGTGTTTGTTCAGCGACGTCAGGACTCCTGCCTAGGTGCGAGGGACACCTCGGGATTCTCCTCGAGTCTTGGCATGGCAATTGGGAGGTGTCTCCACGTGAGGCGGGAGACCCAGCTTCCCTTTCCACGTGCCACAGGGATCCTGGGACTCCTATCCATTTTCAAGAAGAGTCAGGCATCGTCTCCTTTGGAAGTATTGATCTCAGCGAACCTCTCGAGTTTTCAAAGGATATGAGGCCTCCGGTCGCGAGGAAGCGGAGGACTAGGTCTTTCTCTGTGGTCTCCACAGGGGATTCAGACAACCCTTCGTCTTGGGAGATGCAAGACGAGCCTGCATTCAATTCACTGCAGGGATATCCGGCCTTACTTCGAGTCAGAGCATCTCTGTGTCCATTCCACTTGAGGCCACAAACTCAGGGTCCCTCTCACATACCTGTAGCTGAGAGAAGCCTCTTGTTTAGGTGCTTGTGGAAAGTTGGTATTCCTCTTGAGTCGAAGCCAGGGACTAAGCTCTCATCTCGAGTTGATTTGGGGTTCACGGAGCCCTTTCACGTTGCTCCAGTGACCTCAGGATCCCTCTAGACTTGAGACAGTGATCTTGGGTTTCTCTGGAGTGCCATCAAGGAAATCAAGGCTCCTTTCACCTTTGATGTGGAACACGGAATTGCTCTGCACGCAGTGCAGGGGAATCGGGCCTCATTTCGCGGCGAGGGGATAGTCTCATGGTTTTTCTCGAGTTGCGGCCGGAACCTGGGGTATATTCTCGAGTTACGACGGGGAGGGCCCTTCCAGACACGTGTTTGATCAGCGACGTAAGGACTCCTGCCTAGGTGCGAGGGACACCTCGGGATTCTCCTCGAGTCTTGGCAGGGCCATTGGGACGCGTCTCCACGTGAGGCGGGAAACCCAGGGTCCCTTTCCACGTGCCATAGGGATCCTGGGACTCCTATCCATTTTCAAGAGGAGTCAGGCATCGTCTCCTTTGGAAGCATTGATCTCCGCCGGCCTCTCGAGTTTTCAAAGGATGTGAGGCCTCCGGTCGCTTTGAGGCGGAGGACTAGGTCTTTCTCTGTGGTCTCCACAGGGGATTCAGACATCCCTTCGTCTTGGGAGATGCAAGACGAGCCTGCATTCAATTCACTGCAGGGATATCCGGCCTTACTTCGAGTCAGAGCATCACGGTGTCCATTCCATTTGAGGCCACAAACTCAGGGTCCCTCTCACATACCTGTAGCTGAGAGAAGCCTCCTCTTGAGGTGCTTGTGGAAAGTTGGTATTCCCCTTGAGTCAAAGCCAGGGACTAAGCTCTCATCTCGAGTTGATTTGGGGTCCACGGAGCCCTTTTTTGTTGCTACAGTGAGCTCAGGATCCCTCTAGACTTGAGACAGTGATCTTGCGTTTTTTCTGGAGTGCCATCAAGGAAATCAAGGCTCCTTTCACGTTTGATGTGGAACACGGAATTGCTCTGCAAGCAGTGCAGGGGAATCTGGCCTCATCTCGTGGCGAGGGGGAAGTCTCATGGTTTTTCTCGAGTTGCGCCTGGAACCTGGGGTATATTCTCGAGTTACGACGGGACGGCCCTTCCAGACACGTGTTTGTTCAGCGACGTCAGGACTCCTGCCTAGGTGCGAGGGACACCTCGGGATTCTCCTCGAGTCTTGGCATGGCAATTGGGACGCGTCTCCACGTGAGGCGGGAGACCCAGTGTCCCGTTCCACGTGCCACAGGGATCCTGGGACTCCTATCCATTTTCAAGAGGAGTCAGGCATCGTCTCCTTTGGAAGCATTGATCTCCGCGGACCTCTCGAGTTTTCAAAGGATGTGAGGCCTCCGGTCGCCATGAGGCAGAGAATTAGGTCTTTCTCTGTGGTCTCCACAGGGGATTCACACGTCCCTTCGTCTTGGGAGATGCAAGACGAGCCTGCCTTCAATTCACTGCAGGGATATCCGGCCTTATTTCGAGTCAGAGCATCTCGGTGTCCATTCCATTTGAGGCCACAAACTCAGGGTCCCTCTCACATACCTGTAGCTGAGAGAAGCCTCCTCTTGAGGTGCTTGTGGAAAGTTGGTATTCCTCTTGAGTCGAAGCCAGGGACTAAGCTCTCATATCGAGTTGATTTGGGGTCCACGTAGCCCTTTCGTGTTGCTACAGTGACCTCAGGATCCCTCTAGACTTGAGACAGTGATCTTGGGTTTTCTCTGGAGTGCCATCAAGGAAATCAATTCTCCATTCATGTTTGATGTGGAACACGGAATTGCTCTGCACGCAGTGCAGGGGAATCCGCCCTCATCTCGTGGGCGAGGGGGAAGTCTCATAATTTTTCTCGATTTGTGGCCGAAACCTGGGGTATATTCTCGAGTTACGAAGGGAAGCGCCCTTCCACACCCGTGTTTGTTCAGCGACGTCAGGAATCCTGCCTAGGTGCGAGGGACACCTCGGGATTCTCCTCGATTCTTGGCATGGCAATTGGGACGCGTCTCCATGTGTGCGTGAGACCCAGTGTCCCTTTCCACGTGCCACAGGGATCCTGGGACTCCTATCCATTTTCAAGAGGAGTCAGGCATCGTCACCTTTGGAAGCATTGAGCTCCGCGGACCTCTCGAGTTTTCAAAGGATGTGAGGCCTCCGGTCGCGATGAGGCGGAGAACTGGGTATTTCTCTGTGGTCTGCACATTGGATTCAGACATTCCTTTGCTTGGGAGATGCAAGACGAGCCTGCATTCAATTCACTGCAGGGATATCCGGCCTTACTTCGAGTCAGAGCATCTCGGTGTCCATTCCACTTGAGGCCACAAACTCAGGGTCCCTCTCACATACCTGTTGCTCAGAGAAGCCTCCTCTTGAGGTGGTTGTGAAAAGTTGGTATTCCTCTTGAGTCGAAGCCAGGGACTAAGCTCTCATCTCGAATTGATTTGGGGTCCACGGAGCACTATCCTGTTGCTCCAGTGACCTCAGGATCCCTCTGGACTTGAGACAGTGATCTTGGGTTTCCTCTGGAGTGCCATCAAGGAAATCAAGGCTCCTTTCATGTTTGATGTGGAACACGGAATTGCTCTGCACGCAGTGCAGGGGAATCGGGCCTCATCTCGCGGCGAATGGGAAGTCTCATGGTTTTTCTCGAGTTGCGGCCAGAACCTGGGGTATATTCTCGAGGTACGACTGGGAGGGTCCTTCCAGACACGTGTTTGTTCAGCGACGACAGTACTCCTGCCTAGGTGCGAGGGACACCTCGGTATTCTCCTCGAGTCTTGGCATGGCAATGGGGACGCGTCTCCACGTGAGGCGGGAGACCCAGGGTCCCTTTCCACGTGCCACAGGGATCCTGGGACTCCTATCCATTTTCAAGAGGAGTCAGGCATCGTCTCCTTTGGAAGCATTGATCTCCGCGGACCTCTCGAGTTTTCAAAGGATGTGAGGCCTCCGGTCGCGATGAAGTGGAGGACAAGGTCTTCCTCTGTGGTCTCCACAGCGGATTCAGACATCCCTTCGTCTTAGGAGATGCAAGACGAGCCTGCATACAATTTACTGCAGGGATATCCGGCCTTACTTCGAGTCAGAGCATCTCGGTGTCCATTCCACTTGAGGCCACACACTCAGGGACCCTTTCACATACCTGTAGCTGAGAGAAGCCTCCTCTTGAGGTGCTTGTGGAAAATTTGTATTCCTCTTGAGTCGAAGCCAGGGAATAAGCTCTCATCTCGAGTTGATTTGGGGTCCACGGAGAAATTTCGTGTTGCTCCAGTGACCTAAGGATCCCGCTAGACTTGAGACAGTGATCTTGGGTTTTCTCTGGAGTGCCATCAAGGAAATCAAGGCTCCTGTCACGTTTGATGTGGAACACGGAATTGCTCTGCATGCAGTGCAGGGGAATCGGGCATCATCTCGCGGCGAGGGGGATGTCTCATGGTTTTTCTCGAGTTGCGGCCGTAACCTGGGGTATATTCTCGAGGTACGACGGGGAGGGCCCTTCCAGACATGTGTTTGTTCAGCAACGTCAGGACTCCTGCCTAGGTGCGAGGGACACCTCGGGATTCTCCTCGAGTCTTGGCATGGCAATTGGGACGCGTCTCCACGTGAGGCTGGAGACCCAGGGTCCCTTTGTTCGTGCCACAGGGATCCTGGGACTCCTATCCATTTTCAAGAAGAGTCAGGCATCGTCTCCTTTGGAAGCATTGATCTCCGCGGACCTCTCGTGTTTTCAAAGGATGTGAGGCCTCCGGTCGCGATGAGGCGGTGGACTAGGTCTTTCTCTGTCGTCTCCACAGGGGATTCAGACATCCCATCATCTTGGGAAATGCAAGACGAGCCTGCATTCAATTCACTGCAGGGATATCCGGCCTTACTTCGAGTCAGAGCATCTCGGTGTCCTTTCCACTTGAGGCCACAAACTCAGGGTCCCTCTCACTTACCTGTAGCTGAGAGAAGCCTCCTCTTGAGGTCCTTCTGAAAAGTTTGTATTCCTCTTGATTCGAAGCCAGGAACTAAGGTCTCATCTCGAGTTGATTTGGGGTCCACGGAGCCCTTTCGTGTTGCTCCAGTGACCTCAGGATCCCTCTAGACTGGAGACAGTGATCTTGGGTTTTCACTGGAGTGCCATCAAGGAAATCAAGGCTCTTTTCATCTTTGATGTGGAACACGGAATTGCTCTGCATGCAGTGCAGGGGAATCGGGCCTCAACTCGTGGCGAGGGGGAAATCTCATGGTTTTTCTCGAGTTGTGGCCGGAACCTGGGGTATATTCTCGAGTAACGACGGGGAGGGCCCTTCCAGATACGTGTTTGTTCAGCGACGTCAGGACTCCTGCCTAGGTGCGAGGGACACCTCAGGATTCTCCTCGAGTCTTGGCATGGCAATTGGGACGCGTCTCCACGTGAGGCGGGAGACCCAGGGTCCCTTTCCACGTGCCAAAGGGATCCTGGGACTCCTATCCATTTTCAAGAGGAGTCAGGCATCGTCTCCTTTGGAAGCATTGATCTCCACGGACCTCTTGAGTTTTCAAAGGATGTGAGGCCTCCGGTCGCGATGAGGCGGAGAACTAGGTCTTTCTCTGTGGTCTCCACAGGGGATTCAGACCTCCCTTCGTCTTGGGAGATGCAAGACGAGACTGCATTCAACTCACTGCAGGCATATCCGGCATTACTTCGAGTCAGAGCATCTCAGTGTCCATTCCACTTGATGCCACAAATTCAGGGTCCCTCTCACATACCTGTAGCTGAGAGAAGCCTCCTCCTGAGGGGCTTGTGTAAAGTTTGTATTCCTCTTGAGTCGAAGCCAGGGACTAACCTCTCATCTCGAGTTGACTTGGGGTCCACGGAGCCCTTTTGTGTTGCTCCAGTGACCTCAGGATCCCTCTAGACTTGAGACAGTGATCTTGCGTTTTCTCTGGAGTGCCATCAAGGAAATCAAGGCTCCTTTCACCTTTGATGTGGAACACGGAATTGCTCTGCAAGCAGTGCAGGGGAATCTGGCCTCATCTCGTGGCGAGGGGGAAGTCTCATGGTTTTTCTCGAGTTGCGCCTGGAACCTGGGGTATATTCTCGAGTTACGACGGGACGGCCCTTCCAGACACGTGTTTGTTCAGCGACGTAAGGACTCCTGCCTAGGTGCGAGGGACACCTCGGGATTCTCCTCGAGTCTTGGCATGGCCATTGGGACGCGTCTCCACGTGAGGCGGGAAACCCAGGGTCCCTTTCCACGTGCCATAGGGATCCTGGGACTTCTATCCATTTTCAAGAGGAGTCAGGCATCGTCTCCTTTGGAAGCATTGATCTCCGCCGGCCTCTCGAGTTTTCAAAGGATGTGAGGCCTCCGGTCGCGTTGAGGCGGAGGACTAGGTCTTTCTCTGTGGTCCCCACAGGGGATTCAGACATCCCTTCGTCTTGGGAGATGCAAGACGAGCCTGCATTCAATTCACTGCAGGGATATCCGGCCTTACTTCGAGTCAGAGCATCACGGTGTCCATTCCATTTGAGGCCACAAACTCAGGGTCCCTCTCACATACCTGTAGCTGAGAGAAGCCTCCTCTTGAGGTGCTTGTGGAAAGTTGGTATTCCCCTTGAGTCAAAGCCAGGGACTAAGCTCTCATCTCGAGTTGATTTGGGGTCCACGGAGCCCTTTTTTGTTGCTACAGTGAGCTCAGGATCCCTCTAGACTTGAGACAGTGATCTTGCGTTTTCTCTGGAGTGCCATCAAGGAAATCAAGGCTCCTTTCACGTTTGATGTGGAACACGGAATTGCTCTGCAAGCAGTGCAGGGGAATCTGGCCTCATCTCGTGGCGAGGGGGAAGTCTCATGGTTTTTCTCGAGTTGCGCCTGGAACCTGGGGTATATTCTCGAGTTACGACGGGACGGCCCTTCCAGACACGTGTTTGTTCAGCGACGTCAGGACTCCTGCCTAGGTGCGAGGGACACCTCGGGATTCTCCTCGAGTCTT
This sequence comes from Dama dama, assembly GCF_033118175.1. Classification (NCBI taxonomy): domain Eukaryota; kingdom Metazoa; phylum Chordata; class Mammalia; order Artiodactyla; family Cervidae; genus Dama; species Dama dama. Next base: position 95,573,645 of record NC_083699.1, on the reverse strand, counting down.
GGCATGGCAATTGGGACGCGTCTCCACGTGAGGCGGGAGACCCAGTGTCCCGTTCCACGTGCCACAGGTATCCTGGGACTCCTATCCATTTTCAAGAGGAGTCAGGCATCGTCTCCTTTGGAAGCATTGATCTCCGCGGACCTCTCGAGTTTTCAAAGGATGTGAGGCCTCCGGTCGCCATGAGGCAGAGAATTAGGTCTTTCTCTGTGGTCTCCACAGGGGATTCACACGTCCCTTCGTCTTGGGAGATGCAAGACGAGCCTGCCTTCAATTCACTGCAGGGATATCCGGCCTTATTTCGAGTCAGAGCATCTCGGTGTCCATTCCATTTGAGGCCACAAACTCAGGGTCCCTCTCACATACCTGTAGCTGAGAGAAGCCTCCTCTTGAGGTGCTTGTGGAAAGTTGGTATTCCTCTTGAGTCGAAGCCAGGGACTAAGCTCTCATATCGAGTTGATTTGGGGTCCACGGAGCCCTTTCGTGTTGCTACAGTGACCTCAGGATCCCTCTAGACTTGAGACAGTGATCTTGGGTTTTCTCTGGAGTGCCATCAAGGAAATCAATTCTCCTCTCATGTTTGATGTGGAACACGGAATTGCTCTGCACGCAGTGCAGGGGAATCCGCCCTCATCTCGTGGGCGAGGGGGAAGTCTCATAATTTTTCTCGATTTGTGGCCGAAACCTGGGGTATATTCTCGAGTTACGAAGGGAAGCGCCCTTCCACACCCGTGTTTGTTCAGCGACGTCAGGAATCCTGCCTAGGTGCGAGGGACACCTCGGGATTCTCCTCGATTCTTGGCATGGCAATTGGGACGCGTCTCCATGTGTGCGTGAGACCCAGTGTCCCTTTCCACGTGCCACAGGGATCCTGGGACTCCTATCCATTTTCAAGAGGAGTCAGGCATCGTCACCTTTGGAAGCATTGAGCTCCGCGGACCTCTCGAGTTTTCAAAGGATGTGAGGCCTCCGGTCGCGATGAGGCGGAGAACTGGGTCTTTCTCTGTGGTCTGCACATTGGATTCAGACATTCCTTTCTTGGGAGATGCAAGACGAGCCTGCATTCAATTCACTGCAGGGATATCCGGCCTTACTTCGAGTCAGAGCATCTCGGTGTCCATTCCACTTGAGGCCACAAACTCAGGGTCCCTCTCACATACCTGTTGCTCAGAGAAGCCTCCTCTTGAGGTGGTTGTGAAAAGTTGGTAGTCCTCTTGAGTCGAAGCCAGGGACTAAGCTCTCATCTCGAATTGATTTGGGGTCCACGGAGCACTATCCTGTTGCTCCAGTGACCTCAGGATCCCTCTGGACTTGAGACAGTGATCTTGGGTTTTCTCTGGAGTGCCATCAAGGAAATCAAGGCTCCTGTCACGTTTGATGTGGAACACGGAATTGCTCTGCATGCAGTGCAGGGGAATCGGGCATCATCTCGCGGCGAGGGGGATGTCTCATGGTTTTTCTCGAGTTGCGGCCGGAACCTGGGGTATATTCTCGAGGTACAACGGGGAGGGCCCTTCCAGACATGTGTTTGTTCAGCAACGTCAGGACTCCTGCCTAGGTGCGAGGGACACCTCGGGATTCTCCTCGAGTCTTGGCATGGCAATTGGGACGCGTCTTCACGTGAGGCTGGAGACCCAGGGTCCCTTTGTGCGTGCCACAGGGATCCTGGGACTCCTATCCATTTTCAAGAAGAGTCAGGCATCGTCTCCTTTGGAAGCATTGATCTCCGCAGACCTCTCGAGTTTTCAAAGGATGTGAGGCCTCCGGTCGCGATGAGGCGGTGGACTAGGTCTTTCTCTGTCGTCTCCACAGGGGATTCAGACATCCCATCATCTTGGGAAATGCAAGACGAGCCTGCATTCAATTCACTGTTGGGATATCCGGCCTTACTTCGAGTCAGAGCATCTCGGTGTCCATTCCACTTGAGGCCACAAACTCAGGGTCCCTCTCACTTACCTGTAGCTGAGAGAAGCCTCCTCTTGAGGTCCTTCTGAAAAGTTTGTATTCCTCTTGATTCGAAGCCAGGAACTAAGGTCTCATCTCGAGTTGATTTGGGGTCCACGGAGCCCTTTCGTGTTGCTCCAGTGACCTCAGGATCCCTCTAGACTGGAGACAGTGATCTTGGGTTTTCACTGGAGTGCCATCAAGGAAATCAAGGCTCTTTTCATCTTTGATGTGGAACACGTAATTGCTCTGTACGCATTGCAGGGGAATCGGGCCTCATCTCGCGGCGAGGGGGAAGTCTCATGGTTTTTCTCGAGTTGCGGCCGGAACCTGGGGTATATTCTCGAGTTACGACGGGGAGGGCCCTTCCAGACACGTTTGTTCAGCAACCTCAGGACTCCTGCCTAGGTGCGAGGGACACCTCGGGATTCTCTTCGAGTATTGGCATGGCAATTGGGACGCGTCTCCACGTGAGGCGGGAGTCCCAGTGTCCCTTTCCACGTGCCACAGGGATCCTGGGCCTCTTATCCATTTTCAAGAGGAGTCAGGCATCGTCTCCTTTGGAAGCATTGATCTCCGCGGACCTCTCGAGTTTTCAAAGTATGTGAGGCCTCCGGTCGCGATGAGGAGGAGGACTAGGTCTTTCTCTGTGGTCTCCACAGCGGATTCAGACATCCCTTCGTCTTGGGAGATGCAAGACGAGCCTGCATTCAATTCACTGCAGTGATATCCAGCCTTACTTCGAGTCAGAGCATCTCGATGTCCATTCCACATGAGGCCACAAACTCAGGGTCCCTCTCACATACCTGTAGCTGAGAGAAGCCTCCTCTTGAGGTGCTTGTGGAAAGTTGGTATTCCTCTTGAGTCGAAGCCAGGGACTAAGCTCTCATCTCGAGTTGATTTGGGGTCCACGGAGCCCTTTCGTGTTGCTCCAGTGACCTCAGGATCCCTCTAGACTGGAGACAGTGATCTTGGGTTTTCTCTGGAGTGCCATCAAGGAAATCAAGGCTCCTGTCACGTTTGATGTGGAACACGGAATTGCTCTGCATGCAGTGCAGGGGAATCGGGCATCATCTCGCGGCGAGGGGGAAGTCTCATGGTTTTTCTCGAGTTGCGGCCGGAACCTCGGTATATTCTCGAGGTACGCCGGGGAGGGCCCTTCCAGACTCGTGTTTGTTCAGCGACGTCAGGACTCCTGCCTAGGTGCAAGGGACACCTCGGGATTCTCCTCGAGTCTTGGCATGGCAATTGGGACGCGTCTCCACGTGAGGCGGGAGACCCAGTGTCCCTTTCGACGTGCCACAGGGATCCTGGGACTCCTATCCATTTTTCAGAGGAGTCAGGCATCGTCTCCTTTGGAAGCATTGATCTCCGCGGACCTCTCGAGTTTTCAAATGATGTGAGGCCTCCGGTCGCAATGAGGCGGAGGACTAGGTCTGTCTCTGTCGTCTCCACAGAGGATTCAGACATCCCTTCGTCTTGGGAGATGCAAGACGAACCTGCATGCAATTCACTGCAGGGATATCTGGCCTTACTTCGATTCAGAGCATCTCGGTGTCCATTCCACTTGAGGCCACAAACTCAGGGTCCCTCCCACATACTTGTAGCTGAGAGAAGCCTCCTCTTGAGGTGCTTGTGGAAAGTTGGTATTCCCCTTGAGTCGAAGCCAGGGACTAAGCACTCATCTCGAGTTGATTTGGGGTCCATGGAGCCCTTTCCTGTTGCTCCAGTGACCTCATGATCTCTCTAGACTTGAGACAGTGATCTTGGGTTTTCTCTGGAGTGCCATCAAGGAAATCAACTCTCCTTTCAATTTTGATGTGGAACACGGAATTGCTCTGCACGCTGTGCAGGGGAATCGGGCCACATCTCGCGGCGAGATGGGAGGTCTCATGGTTTTTCTCGAGTTGCGGCCGGAACCTGGGGTACATTCTCAAGTTACTACGGGGAGGGCCCTTCCAGACACGTGTTTGTTCAGCGACGTCAGGACTCCTGCCTAGGTGCGAGGGACACCTCGGGATTCTCCTCGAGTCTTGGCATGGCAATTGGGACGCGTCTCCACGTGAGGCGGGAGACCCAGTGTCCCGTTCCACGTGCCACAGGTATCCTGGGACTCCTATCCATTTTCAAGAGGAGTCAGGCATCGTCTCCTTTGGAAGCATTGATCTCCGCGGACCTCTCGAGTTTTCAAAGGATGTGAGGCCTCCGGTCGCCATGAGGCAGAGAATTAGGTCTTTCTCTGTGGTCTCCACAGGGGATTCACACGTCCCTTCGTCTTGGGAGATGCAAGACGAGCCTGCCTTCAATTCACTGCAGGGATATCCGGCCTTATTTCGAGTCAGAGCATCTCGGTGTCCATTCCATTTGAGGCCACAAACTCAGGGTCCCTCTCACATACCTGTAGCTGAGAGAAGCCTCCTCTTGAGGTGCTTGTGGAAAGTTGGTATTCCTCTTGAGTCGAAGCCAGGGACTAAGCTCTCATATCGAGTTGATTTGGGGTCCACGGAGCCCTTTCGTGTTGCTACAGTGACCTCAGGATCCCTCTAGACTTGAGACAGTGATCTTGGGTTTTCTCTGGAGTGCCATCAAGGAAATCAATTCTCCTCTCATGTTTGATGTGGAACACGGAATTGCTCTGCACGCAGTGCAGGGGAATCCGCCCTCATCTCGTGGGCGAGGGGGAAGTCTCATAATTTTTCTCGATTTGTGGCCGAAACCTGGGGTATATTCTCGAGTTACGAAGGGAAGCGCCCTTCCACACCCGTGTTTGTTCAGCGACGTCAGGAATCCTGCCTAGGTGCGAGGGACACCTCGGGATTCTCCTCGATTCTTGGCATGGCAATTGGGACGCGTCTCCATGTGTGCGTGAGACCCAGTGTCCCTTTCCACGTGCCACAGGGATCCTGGGACTCCTATCCATTTTCAAGAGGAGTCAGGCATCGTCACCTTTGGAAGCATTGAGCTCCGCGGACCTCTCGAGTTTTCAAAGGATGTGAGGCCTCCGGTCGCGATGAGGCGGAGAACTGGGTCTTTCTCTGTGGTCTGCACATTGGATTCAGACATTCCTTTCTTGGGAGATGCAAGACGAGCCTGCATTCAATTCACTGCAGGGATATCCGGCCTTACTTCGAGTCAGAGCATCTCGGTGTCCATTCCACTTGAGGCCACAAACTCAGGGTCCCTCTCACATACCTGTTGCTCAGAGAAGCCTCCTCTTGAGGTGGTTGTGAAAAGTTGGTTGTCCTCTTGAGTCGAAGCCAGGGACTAAGCTCTCATCTCGAATTGATTTGGGGTCCACGGAGCACTATCCTGTTGCTCCAGTGACCTCAGGATCCCTCTGGACTTGAGACAGTGATCTTGGGTTTTCTCTGGAGTGCCATCAAGGAAATCAAGGCTCCTGTCACGTTTGATGTGGAACACGGAATTGCTCTGCATGCAGTGCAGGGGAATCGGGCATCATCTCGCGGCGAGGGGGATGTCTCATGGTTTTTCTCGAGTTGCGGCCGGAACCTGGGGTATATTCTCGAGGTACAACGGGGAGGGCCCTTCCAGACATGTGTTTGTTCAGCAACGTCAGGACTCCTGCCTAGGTGCGAGGGACACCTCGGGATTCTCCTCGAGTCTTGGCATGGCAATTGGGACGCGTCTTCACGTGAGGCTGGAGACCCAGGGTCCCTTTGTGCGTGCCACAGGGATCCTGGGACTCCTATCCATTTTCAAGAAGAGTCAGGCATCGTCTCCTTTGGAAGCATTGATCTCCGCAGACCTCTCGAGTTTTCAAAGGATGTGAGGCCTCCGGTCGCGATGAGGCGGTGGACTAGGTCTTTCTCTGTCGTCTCCACAGGGGATTCAGACATCCCATCATCTTGGGAAATGCAAGACGAGCCTGCATTCAATTCACTGTTGGGATATCCGGCCTTACTTCGAGTCAGAGCATCTCGGTGTCCATTCCACTTGAGGCCACAAACTCAGGGTCCCTCTCACTTACCTGTAGCTGAGAGAAGCCTCCTCTTGAGGTCCTTCTGAAAAGTTTGTATTCCTCTTGATTCGAAGCCAGGAACTAAGGTCTCATCTCGAGTTGATTTGGGGTCCACGGAGCCCTTTCGTGTTGCTCCAGTGACCTCAGGATCCCTCTAGACTGGAGACAGTGATCTTGGGTTTTCACTGGAGTGCCATCAAGGAAATCAAGGCTCTTTTCATCTTTGATGTGGAACACGTAATTGCTCTGTACGCATTGCAGGGGAATCGGGCCTCATCTCGCGGCGAGGGGGAAGTCTCATGGTTTTTCTCGAGTTGCGGCCGGAACCTGGGGTATATTCTCGAGTTACGACGGGGAGGGCCCTTCCAGACACGTTTGTTCAGCAACCTCAGGACTCCTGCCTAGGTGCGAGGGACACCTCGGGATTCTCTTCGAGTATTGGCATGGCAATTGGGACGCGTCTCCACGTGAGGCGGGAGTCCCAGTGTCCCTTTCCACGTGCCACAGGGATCCTGGGCCTCTTATCCATTTTCAAGAGGAGTCAGGCATCGTCTCCTTTGGAAGCATTGATCTCCGCGGACCTCTCGAGTTTTCAAAGTATGTGAGGCCTCCGGTCGCGATGAGGAGGAGGACTAGGTCTTTCTCTGTGGTCTCCACAGCGGATTCAGACATCCCTTCGTCTTGGGAGATGCAAGACGAGCCTGCATTCAATTCACTGCAGTGATATCCAGCCTTACTTCGAGTCAGAGCATCTCGATGTCCATTCCACATGAGGCCACAAACTCAGGGTCCCTCTCACATACCTGTAGCTGAGAGAAGCCTCCTCTTGAGGTGCTTGTGGAAAGTTGGTATTCCTCTTGAGTCGAAGCCAGGGACTAAGCTCTCATCTCGAGTTGATTTGGGGTCCACGGAGCCCTTTCGTGTTGCTCCAGTGACCTCAGGATCCCTCTAGACTGGAGACAGTGATCTTGGGTTTTCTCTGGAGTGCCATCAAGGAAATCAAGGCTCCTGTCACGTTTGATGTGGAACACGGAATTGCTCTGCATGCAGTGCAGGGGAATCGGGCATCATCTCGCGGCGAGGGGGAAGTCTCATGGTTTTTCTCGAGTTGCGGCCGGAACCTCGGTATATTCTCGAGGTACGCCGGGGAGGGCCCTTCCAGACTCGTGTTTGTTCAGCGACGTCAGGACTCCTGCCTAGGTGCAAGGGACACCTCGGGATTCTCCTCGAGTCTTGGCATGGCAATTGGGACGCGTCTCCACGTGAGGCGGGAGACCCAGTGTCCCTTTCGACGTGCCACAGGGATCCTGGGACTCCTATCCATTTTTCAGAGGAGTCAGGCATCGTCTCCTTTGGAAGCATTGATCTCCGCGGACCTCTCGAGTTTTCAAATGATGTGAGGCCTCCGGTCGCAATGAGGCGGAGGACTAGGTCTGTCTCTGTCGTCTCCACAGAGGATTCAGACATCCCTTCGTCTTGGGAGATGCAAGACGAACCTGCATGCAATTCACTGCAGGGATATCTGGCCTTACTTCGATTCAGAGCATCTCGGTGTCCATTCCACTTGAGGCCACAAACTCAGGGTCCCTCCCACATACTTGTAGCTGAGAGAAGCCTCCTCTTGAGGTGCTTGTGGAAAGTTGGTATTCCCCTTGAGTCGAAGCCAGGGACTAAGCACTCATCTCGAGTTGATTTGGGGTCCATGGAGCCCTTTCCTGTTGCTCCAGTGACCTCATGATCTCTCTAGACTTGAGACAGTGATCTTGGGTTTTCTCTGGAGTGCCATCAAGGAAATCAACTCTCCTTTCAATTTTGATGTGGAACACGGAATTGCTCTGCACGCTGTGCAGGGGAATCGGGCCACATCTCGCGGCGAGATGGGAGGTCTCATGGTTTTTCTCGAGTTGCGGCCGGAACCTGGGGTACATTCTCAAGTTACTACGGGGAGGGCCCTTCCAGACACGTGTTTGTTCAGCGACGTCAGGACTCCTGCCTAGGTGCAAGGGACACCTCGGGATACTTGCCGAGTCTTGGCATGACAATTGTGACGGGTCTCCACGTGAGGCGGAAGACCCAGTGTCTCTTTTCACGTGCCACAGGGATCCTGGGACTCCTATCCATTTTCAAGAAGAGTCAGGCATCGTGTCCTTTGGAAGCATTGATCTCCACGGACCTCTCGAGTTTTCAAAGGATGTGAGGACTCCGGTCGCGATGAGGCAGAGAACTAAGTCTTTCTCCGTGGTCTCCACAGGGAATTCAGACATCACTTCGTCTTGGGAGATGCAAGACGAGCCTGCATTCAATTCACTGCAGGGATATCCAGCCTTACTTCGAGTCTGAGCATCTCGGTGTCCATTCCACTTGAGGCCACAAACTCAGGGTCCCTCTCACATACCTGTAGCTGAGAGACGCCTCCTCCTGAGGGGCTTGTGGAAAGTTGGTATTCCTCTTGAGTCGAAGCCATGGACTAAGCTCTCATCTTGTGTTGATTTGGGGTCCACAGAGCCCTTTCGTGTTGCTACAGTGACCTCAGGATCCCTCTAGACTTGAGACAGTGATCTTGGGTTTTCTCTGGAGTGCCATCAAGGAAATCAAGGCTCTTTTCACGTTTGATGTGGAACACGGAATTGCTCTGCACGCAGTGCAGGGGAATCGGGCCTCATCTCGCGGCGAGGGGAAAGTCTCATGGTTTTTCTCGAGTTGCGGCCAGAACGTGGGGTATATTCTCGAGTTACGACGGGGAGGGCCCTTCCAGACACGTGTTTGTTCAGTGACGTCAGGACTCCTGCCTAGGTGCGAGGGACACCTCGGGATTCTCCTCGAGTCTTGGCATGGCAATTGGGACGCGTCTCCACGTGAGGCGGGAGACCCAGTGTCCCTTTCCACGTGCCACAGGGATCCTGGGACTCCTATCCATTTTTAAGAGGAGTCAGGCATCGTCTCCTTTGGAAGCATTGATCTCCGTGGACCTCTCGAGTTTTCAAAGGATGTGAGGCCTCCGGTCGCCTTGAGGCAGAAGACTAGGTCTTTCTCTGTGGTCTCCACAGGGGATTCAGACATCCCTTCATCTTGGGAGATGCAAGACGAGCCTTCATTCAATTCACTGCAGGGATATCCAGCCTTACTTCGAGTCAGAGCATTTCGGTGTCCATTCCACTTGAGGCCACAAACTCAGGGTCCCTCTCACATACCTGTAGCTGAGAGAAGCCTCCTCTTGAGGTGCTTGTGGAAAGTTGGTATTCCTCTTGAGTCGACGCCAGGGACTAAGATATCATCTCGAGTTGATTTGGGGTACACGGAGACTTTTCGTGTTGCTCCAGTGACCTCTGGATACCTCTAGACTTGAGACAGTGATCTTGGGTTTTCTCTGGAGTGCCATCAAGGAAATCAAGGCTCCTTTCACGTTTGATGTGGAACACGGAATTGCTCTGCACGCAGTGCGGGGGAATCGGGACTCCTCTCGCGGCAAGGGGGATGTCTCATGGTTTTTCTCAAGTTTCGGGCGGAACCTGGGGTATATTCTCGAGTTACGACGGGGAGGGCCCTTCCAGACACGTGTTTGTTCAGCGAAGTCAGGACTCCTGCCTAGGTGCGAGGGACACCTCGGGATTCTCCTAGAGCCTTGGCATGGCAATTGGGACGCGTCTCCACGTGAGGCGGGAGACCCAGGGTCCCTTTCCACGTGCCACAGGGATCCTGGGACTCCTATCCATTTTCAAGAAGAGTCAGGCATCGTCTCCTTTGTAAGCATTGATCTCCGCGGACCTCTCGAGTTTTCAAAGGATGGGAGGCCTCCGGTCTCGATGAGGCGGAGAACTAGGTCTTTCTCTGTGGTCTCCACAGGGGATTCAGACATCCCTTCGTCTTGGGAGTTGCAAGACGAGCCTGCTTTCAATTCACTGCAGGGATATCCGGCCTTAATACGAGTCAGAGCATCTCAGTGTCCATTCCACTTGAGGCCACAAACTCAGGGTCCCTCTCACATACCTGTAGCTGAGAGAAGCCTCCTCTTGAGGTGCTTGTGGAAATTGGTATTCCTCTTGAGTCGAAGCCAGGGACTAAGCTCTCATCTCGAGTTGATTTGGGGTCCACGGAGCCCTTTCGTGTTGCTCCAGTGACCTCAGGATCCCTCTAGATTTGAGAGAGTGATCTTGGGTTTTCTTTGGAGTGCCATCAAGGAAATCAAGGCTCCTTTCACTTTTGATGTGGAATACGATATTGCTCTGCACGCAGGGCAGGGAAATCGGGCCTCATCGCGGCGAGGGGGATTCTCATGGTATTTCACGAGATGCGGCTGGAACCTGGGATATATTCTCGAGTTACGACGGGGAGGGCCCTTCCAGGCACGTGTTTGTTCAGCGACGTCAGGACTCCTGCCTAGGTGCGAGGGACACCTCGGGATTCTCCTCGAGTCTTGGCATGGCAATTGGGACGCATCTCCACGTGAGGCGGGAGACCCAGGGTCCTTTTCCACATCCCACAGGGATCCTGGGACTCCTATCCATTTTCAGGAGGAGTCAGGCATCGTCTCCTTTGGAAGCATTGATCTCTGCAGACCTCTCGAGTTTTCAAAGGATGTGAGTCCTCCGGACTCGATGAGGCGGAGAACTAGTTCTTTCTCTGTCTTCTCCACAGGGGATTCAGACATCCCTTCGTCTTTGGAGATGCAAGACGAGCCTGCATTCAATTCACTGCAGGGATATCCGGCCTTACTTTGAGTCAGAGCATCTCGGTGTCCATTCCACTTGAGGCCCCAAACTCAGGGTCCCTCTCACATACCTGTAGCTGAGAGAAGCCTCCTCTTGAGGTGCTTGTGGAAAGTTGGTATTCCTCTTGAGTCGAAGCCAGGGACTAAGCTCTCATCTCGAAGTGATTTGGGGTCCACGGAGCCCTTTCGTGTTACTCCAGTGACCTCAGGATCCCTCTAGACTTGAGACAGTGATCTTGGGTTTTCTCTGGAGTGCCATCAAGGAAATCAAGGCTCCTTTCACGTTTGATGTGGAACACGGAATTGCTCTGCACGCAGTGCAGGGGAATCGGGCCTCATCTCGCGGCGAGGGGGAAGTCTCATGGTTTTTCTCGAGTTGCGGCCGGAACCTGGGGTATATTCTCGAGTTACGACGGGGAGGGCCCTTCCAGACACGTGTTTGTTCAGCGACGTCTGGATTCCTGCCTAGGTGCGAAGGACACCTCGGGATTCTCCTCGAGTCTTGGAATGGCAATTGGGACGCATCTCCACGTGAGGCGGGAGACCCAGGGTCCCTGTCCAGGTGCCACAGGGATCCTGGGACTCCTATCCATTTTCAAGAGGAGTCAGGCATCGTCTCCTGTGGAAGCATTGATCTCCGCAGACCTCTCATGTTCTCAAAGGATGTGAGGCCTCCGGTCCCGATGAGGCGGAGGACTAGGTCTTTCTCTGTCGTCTCCACAGGGGATTCAGACATCCCTTCTTCTTGGGAGATGCAAGACAAGCCTGCATTCAATTCTCTGCTGGGATATCCGGGCTTACTTCGAGTCAGAGCATCTCGGTGTCCATTTCACTTAAGGCCACAAACTCAGGGTCCCTCTCACATACCTGTAGCTGAGAGAAGCCTCCTCTTGAGGTGCTTGTGGAAAGTTGATATTCCTCTTGAGTCGAAGCCAGGGACTAAGCTCTCATCTCGAAGTGATTTGGGGTCCACGGAGCCCTTTCGTGTTACTCCAGTGACCTCAGGATCCCTCTAGACTTGAGACAGTGATCTTGGGTTTTCTCTGGAGTGCCATCAAGGAAATCAAGGCTCCTTTCCCGTTTGATGTGGAACACGGAATTGCTCTGCACGCAGTGCAGGGGAATCGGGCCTCATCCCGCGGCGAGGGGGAAGTCTCATATTTTTTCTCGAGTTGCGGCCGGAACCTGATTTATATTCTCGAGTTAAGACGGGAAGGGCCCTTCCAGACAAGTGTTTGTTCAGCGACGTCAGGACTCCTGCCTAGGTGCGAGGGACACATCGGGATTCTCCTCGAGTCTTGGCATGGCAATTGGGACGCGTCTCCTCGTGAGGCGGGAGACCCAGGGTCCCTTTCCACGTGCCACAGGGATCCTGGGACTCCTATCCATTTTCAAGAGGAGTCAGTCATCGTCTCCTTTGGAAGCATTGATCTCCGCGGACCTCTCGAGTTTTCAAAGGATGTAAGGCCTCCGGTCGCGATGAGGCGGAGGACTAGGTCTTTCTCTGTGGCCTCCACAGGGGATTCAGACAACCCTTCGTCTTGGGAGATGGAAGACGAGCCTGCATTCAATTCACTGCAGGGATATCCGGCCTTACTTCGAGTCAGAGCATCTCGGTGTCCATTCCACTTAGGGCACAAACTCAGGGTCCCTCTCACATACCTGTTGCTGAGAGAAGCCTCCTCTTGAGGTGCTTGTGGAAATTTGGTATTCCTCTTAAGTCGAAGCCAGGGACTAAGCTCTCATCTCGAGTTGATTTGGGGTCCACGGATCCCTTTCATGCTGCTACAGTGGCCTCAGCATCCCTCTAGACTTGAGACAGTGACTTTGGGTTTTCTCTGGAGAGCCATCAAGGAAATCAAGGCTCCTTTCAGGCTTGATGTGGAACACGGAATTGCTCTGCACGCAGTGAAGGGAAATCGAGCCTCATCTCGCGGCGAGGGGGAAGTCTCATGGTATTTCTCGAGTTGCGGCCGGAACCTGGGGGTATATTCTCGAGTTACGACGGGGAGGGCCCTTCCAGGCACGTGTTTGTTCAGTGACGTCAGGACTCCTGCCTAGGTGCGAGGGACACCTCTGGATTCTCCTCGAGTCTTGGCATGGCAATTGGGACGCGTCTCCACGAGAGGTGGGAGACCCAGGGTCCCTTTCCACGTGCCAAAGGGATCCTGGGACTCCTATCAATTTTCAAGCGGAGTCAGGCATTGTCTCCTTTGGAAGCATTGATCTCTGCTGACCTCTAGAGTTTTCAAAGGATGTGAGGCCTCCAGTCGCGATGAGGCGGAGACTAGGTCTTTCTCTGTGGTCTCCACAGGGGATTCAGACATCCCTTCGTCTTAGGAGATGCAAGACGAGCCTGCATTCAATTCACTTCAGGGATATCCGGCCTTACTTCGAGTCAGAGCATCTCGGTGTCCATTCCACTTGAGGCCACAAACTCAGGGTCCCTCTCACATACCTGTAGCTGAGAGAAGCCTCCTCGTGAGGTGCTTGTGGAAAGTTGGTATTCCTCTTGAGTCGAAGCCAGGGACTAAGCTCTCATCTCGAGTTGATTTGGGGTCCACGGAGCCCTTTCGTGTTGCTCCAGTGACCTCAGGATCCCTCTAGACTTGAAACAATGATCTTGGGTTTTCTCTGGAGTGCCATCAAGGAAATCAAGGCTCCTTTCACGTTTGTTGTGGAACACGGAATTGCTCTGCACCCAATGCAGGGGAATCTGGCCTCATCTCGCGGCGACGGGGAAGTCTCATGGTTTTTCTCGAGTTGCGGCCGGAACTGCGTTATATTATCGAGTTACGACAGGGAGGGCCCTTCCAGACACCGTTTGTTCTGCAACGTTAGGACTCCTGCCTAGGCCCGAAGAACACCTCGGGATGCTCCTCGAGTCTTGGCATGGCAATTGGGATGCGTCTCCACGTGAGGCGCGAGACCCAGTGTCCCTTTCCACGTGCCACAGGGAACCTGGGACTCCAATCCATTTTCGAGAGGAGTCAGGCATCGTCGCCTTGGTAAGCATTGATCTCCGCGGCACTCTTGAATTTTCAAAGTATGTGAGGCCTCCAGTCGCGGTGAGGCGGAGAACTAGGTCTTTCTCTGTGGTCTCCACAGGGGATTCAGACATCCCTTCGTCTTGGGAGATGCAAGACGAGCCTACATTCAATTCACTGCAGGGTAATACGGCCTTACTTCGAGTCAGAGCATCTCGGTGTCCACTCCACTTGAGGCCACAAACTCAGGGTCACTCTCACATACCTGTAGCTGAGAGAAGCCTCCTCTTGAGGTACTTGTGGAAAGTTAGTATTCCTCTTGAGTCGAAGCCAGGGACTAAGCTCTCATCTCGAGTTGATTTTGGGACCACGGAGCCCTTTCTTGTTGCTACAGTGACCTCAGGAGCCCTCTAGACTTGAGACAGTGATCTTGGGTTTGCTCTGGAGTAAAATCAAGGAAATCAAGGCTCCTTTCACGTTTGATGTGGAACACGGAATTGCTGTGCACGCAGTGCAGTGGAATGGGGCTTCATCTCGCGGCGAGGGGGAAGTCTCCTGGTTTTTCCTCGAGTTGCGGCTGGAACCTGGGGTATATTCTCGAGTTACGACGGGGAGGGCCCTTCCAGACTCGTGTTTGTTCAGCGACGTCAGGACTCCTGCCTAGGTGCGAGGGACACCTCGGGATTCTCCTCGAGTCTTGGCATGGCTATTGGGACGCGTCTCCACGTGAGGCGGGAGACCCAGGGTCCCTTTCCACGTGCCACAGTGATCCTGGGACTCCTATCCATTTTCAAGAGGAGTCAGGCATCGTCTCCTTTGGAAGCATTGATCTCCGCGGACCTCTCGAGTTTTCAAAGGATGTGAGGCCTCCGGTCTTGATGAGGCGGAGAACGAGGTCTTTCTCTGTGGTCTCCAAAGGGGATTCAGACAACCCTTCGTCTTGGGAGATGCAAGACGAGCCTGCATTCAATTCACTGCAGGGATATCCGGCCTTACTTCGAGTCAGAGCATCTCGCTGTGCATTCCATTTGAGGCCACAAACCCAGGGTTCTTCTCACATACCTGTGGCTGAGAGAACCCTCCTTTTGAGGTGCTTGTGGAAAGTTGGTATTCCTCTTGAGTCGAAGCCAGGTACTAAGCTCTCATCTCGAGTTGATTTGGGGTCCATGGAGACCTTTCCTGTTGCTCCAGTGACCTCAGGATCCCTCTAGACTTGAGACAGTGATCTTGGGTTTTCTCTGGAATGCCATCAAGGAAATCAAGTCTCCTTTCACGTTTGATGTGGAACACGGAAATGCTCTGCACGCAGTGCAGGGGAATCGGGCCTCAATTTGCGGCGAGGGGGAATTCTCATGGTTTTTCTCGCGTTGCGGTCGGAACCTGGGTTACATTCTCGAGTTACGATGGGGAGGGCCCTTCCAGACACGTGTTTGTTCAGCGACGTCAGGACTCCTGCCTAGGTGCGAGGGACACCTCGGGATTCTCCTCGAGTCTTGGCATGGCAATTGGGATGCGTCTCCACGTGAGACGGTAGACCCAGGGTCCCTTTCCAAGTTCCACAGGTATCCTGAAACTCCTATCCATTATCAAGAGGAGTCAGGCATTGTCTCCTTTGGAAGCATTGATCTCTGTGGACCTCTCGAGTTTTCAAAGAAAGTGAGGCCTCCGGCCGGGATGAGGCGGAGAACTATGTCTTTCTCTGTGGTTTCCACAGGGGATTCAGACATCCCTTCTTCTTGGTAGATGCAAGACAAGCCTGCATTCAATTCACTGCAAGGATATCCGGCCTTACTTCGAGTCAGAGGATCTCGGTGTCCATTCCACTTGAGGCCACAAACTCAGGGTCCCACTCACATACCTGTAGCTTAGAGAAGCCTCCTCTTGAGGTGCAGGGTGGAAAGTTGGTATTCCTCTTGAGTCGAAGCCAGGGACTAAGCTCTCATCTCGAGTTGATTTGGGGTCCACGGAGACCTTTCTTCTTGCTACAGTGACCTCAGGATCCCTCTAGACTTGAGACAGTGATCTTGGGTTTTCTCTGGAGTGCCATCAAGGAAATCAAGGCTCCTTTCAAGTTTGATGTGGAACATGGAATTGCTCTGCACGCAGTGCAGGGGAATCAGACCTCATCTCGCGGCGAGGGGAAAGTCTCATGGTTTTTCTCGAGTTGCGGCCAGAACCTGGGGTATATTATCGAGTAACGAAGGGGAGGGCCCTTCCAGACACGTGTTTGTTCAGCAAAGTCAGGACTCCTGCCTAGGTGCGAGAGACACCTCGGGATACTCGTCGAGTCTTGACATGGCAATTGGGACGCGTCTCCACGTGAGGCGGAAGACCCAGTGTCTCTTTCCACGTGCCAAAGGGATCCTGGGACTCCTATCCATTTTCAAGAAGAGTCAGGCATCGTCTCCTTTGGAAGCATTGATCTCCACGAACCTCTCGAGTTTTCAAAGGATGTGAGGCCTCCGGTCGCGATGAGGCGGAGGACTAGGTCTTTCTCTGTCGTCTCCACAGGGGATTCAGACATCCCTTCGTCTTGAGAGATGCAAGACGAGCCTGCATTCAATTCACTGCAGGGATATCCGGCCTTACTTGGAGTCAGAGCATCTCGGTGTCCATTGCACTTGAGGCCACAAAATCAGGGTCCCTCTCACATACCTGTAGCTGAGAGAAGCCTCCTCTTGAGGTGCTTGTGGAAAGTTGGTATTCCTCTTGAGTCGAAGCCAGGGTTTATGCTCTCATCTGCAGTTGATTTGGGGTCCACGGAGCCCTTTCGTGTGGCTACAGTGACCTCAGGATCCCTCTAGACTTGAGACAGTGATCTTGGGTTTTCTCTGGAGTGCCATCAAGGAAATAAAGGCTCCTTTCACGTTTGATGTGGAACACGGAATTGCTCTGCATGCAGTGCAGGGAAATCGGCCCTCAACTCGCGGCGAGGGGGAAATCTCATGGTTTTTCTCGAGTTGCGGCCGGAACCTCGGGTATATTCTCGAGTTACGACGGGGAGGGCCCTTCCAGACACGTGTTTGTTCAGCGAAGTCAGGACTCCTGCCTAGGTGTGAGGGACACCTCGGGATTCTCCTCGAGTCTTGGCATGGCAATTTGGACGCGTCTCCACGTGAGGCGGGAGACCCAGGGTCCCTTTCCACGAGCCACAAGGATCCTGGGACTCCTATCCATTTTCTAGAGGAGTCAGGCATCGTCTCCTTTGGAAGTATTGATCTCCGCGGACCTCTCGAGTTTTCAAAGGATGTGAGGCCTCCGCTCGCGATGAGGCGGAGAATTAGGTTATTCTCTGTGGTCTCCACAGGGGATTCAGACATCACTTCGTCTTGGGAGATGCAAGACGAGCCTGCCTTCAATTCAGTGCAGGGATATCCGGCCTTACTTCGAGTCAGAGCATCTCGGTGTCCATTCCACTTGAGGCCACAAACTCTGGGGCCCTCTCACATACCTGTGGCTGAGAGAGGCCTCCTCTTGAGGTGCTTGTGGAAAGTTGGTATTCCTCTTGTGTCGAAGCCAGGGACTAAGCTCTCATGTCGAGTTGATTTGGGGTCCACGGAGAAATTTCGTGTTGCTCCAGTGACCTCAGGATCCCTCTAGGCTTGAGACAGTGATCTTGGGTTTTCTCTGGAGTGCCATCAAGGAAATCAAGGCTCCTTTCACGTTTGATGTGGAACACGGAATTGCTCTCCATTCAGTGCAGGGGAATCGGGCCTCAACTCGCGGAGAGGGGGAAATCTCATGGTTTTTCTCGAGTTGCGGCCGGAACCTGGGGTATATTCTCGAGTTACGACGGGGAGGGCCCTTCCAGACACGTGTCTGTTGAGCGACGTCAGGACTCCTGCCTAGGTGTGAGGGACACCTCGGGATTCTCCTCGAGTCTTGGCATGGCAATTTGGAAGCGTCTCCACGAGAGGCGGGAGACCCAGGGTCCCTTTCCACGTGCCACAGGGATCCTGGGACTCCTATCCATTTTCAAGAGGAGTCAGGCATCGTCTCCTTTGGAAGCATTGATCTCCGCGGACCTCTCGAGTTTTCAAAGGACTTGAGGCCTCCGGTCGCGATGAGACAGAGAACTAGTCTTTCTTGTGGTTTCCACAGGGGATTCAGACATCCCTTCGTCTTGGGAGATGCAAGACGAGCCTGCATTCAATTCACTGCAGAGATATCCGGGCTTACTTCGAGTCAGAGCATCTCAGTTTCCATTCCACTTGAGGCCACAAACTCAGGGGCCCTCTAACATACCTGTAGCTGAGAGAAGCCTCCTCTTGAGGTGCTTGTGGAAAGTTGGTATTCCTCTTGAGTCGAAGCCAGGGACTAAACTCTCATCTCGAGTTGATTTGGGGTCCACGGAGCCCTTTCGTGTTGCTCCAGTGACCTCAGGATCCCTCTAGACTTGAGACAGTGATCTTGGGTTTTCTCTGGAGTGCCATCAAGGAAATCAAGGCTCCTTTCCCGTTTGATGTGGAACACGGAATTGCTCTGCACGCAGTGCAGGGGAATTCGGGCCTCATCTCGCGGGGAGGTGGAAGTCTCATGGTTTTTCTCGAGTTGCGGCCGAAACCTGGGGTCTATTCTCGAGTTACGACTGGGAGGGCCGTTCCAGACATGTGTTTGTTCAGCGACGTCAAGGCTCCTGCCTAGGTGGGAGGGACACCTCGGGATTCTCCTCGAGTCTTGGCATGGCAATTGGAACGCGTCTCCACGTGAGGCGGGAGACCCAGGGTCCCTTTCCACGTGCCATAAGGATCCTGGGACTCCTATCCATTTTCAAGAGGAGTCAGGCATCATCTCCTTTGGAAGCATTGATCTCCGAGGACCTCTCGAGTTTTCAAAGGATGTGAGGCCTCCGGTCGCGATGAGCTGGAGAACTAGTTCTTTCTCTGTGGTCTCCACAGTGGACTCAGGCATCCCTTCATCTTGGGAGATGCAAGACGAGCCTGCATTCACTTCACTGCAGGGATATCCGGCCTTACTTCGAGTCAGAGCATCTCTGTGTCCATTTAACTTGAGGCCACAAACTCAGGATCCCTCTCACATACCTGTAGCTGAGAGAAGCTTCCTCTTGAGATGCTTGTGGAAAGTTGGTATTCCTCTTGAGTCGAAGCCAGGGACTAAGTTCTCATCTCGAGTTGATTTCGGTTCCGCGTAGCCCTTTCGTGTTGCTACAGTGACCTCAGGATCCACTAGACTTGACACAGTGATCTTGGGTTTTCTCTGGAGTGCCATCAAGGAAATCAAGGCTCTTTTCACGTTTGATGTGGAACACGGAATTGCTCTGTGCGCAGTGCAGGGGAATCGGGCCTCATCTCACGGTGAGGGGGAAGTCTCATGGTTTTTCTCGAGTTGCGGCCGGAACCTGGGGTATATTCTCGAGTTACGACGGGGAGGGCCCTTCCAGACACGTGTTTGAACAGCGACGTCAAGACTCCTGCCTAGGTGCGAGGGACACCTCGGGATTCTCCTCGAGTCTTGGCATGGCAATTGGGACGCATCTCTACGTGAAGTGGAAGACCAAGTGTCCCTTTCCACGTGCCACAGGGATCCTGGGACTCCTATCCATTTTCAAGAGGAGTCAGGCATCGTCTCCTTTGGAAGCATTGATCTCCGCGGACCTCTCGAGTTTTCAAAGGATGTGAGGCCTCCGCTCTCGGTGAGGCGGAGATCTAGGTCTTTCTCTGTGGTCTCCACAGGGGATTCAGACATCCCTTCGTCTTGGGAGATGCAAGATGATCCTGCATTCAATTCACTGCAGGGATATCCGGCCTTACTTCGAGTCAGAGCATCTCGGGGTCCATTCCACTTGAGGCCACAAACTCAGGGTCCCTCTCACATACCTGTGGCTGAGAGAACCCTCCTCTTGAGGTGCTTGTGGAATGTTGGTATTCCTCTTGAGTCGAAGCCAGGGACTAAGCTCTCATCTCGAGTTGATTTGGGGTCCACGGAGCCCTTTCGTGTTGCTCCAGTGACCTCAGGATCCCTCTAGACTTGAGACAGTGATCTTGTGTTTTCTCTGGAGTGCCATCAAGGAAATCAAGGCTCCTTTCACCTTTGATGTGGAACACGGAATTGCTCTGCACGCAGTGCAGGGGAATCGGGCCTCATCTCGCGGCAAGGGGGAAGTCTCATGGTATTTCTCGAGTTGTGGCCGGAACCTGGTGTATATTCTCGAGTTACGACGGGGAGGGCCCTTCCAGACACGTGTTTGTTCAGCGACGTCAGGACTCCTGCCTAGGTGCGAGGGACACCTCGGGATTCTGCTCGAGTCTTGGCATGGCAACTGGGACGCGTCTCCACGTATGGCGGGAGACCCAGTGTCCCTTTCCACGTGCTACAGGGATCTTGGGACTCCTATCCATTTTCAGGAGGAGTCAGGCATCGTCTCCTTTGGAAGCATTGATCTCCGCGGACCTCTCGAGTTTTCAAAGGATGTGAGGCCTCCGGTCGCGTTGAGGCGGAGGACTAGGTCTTTCTCTGTGGTCTCCACAGGGGATTCAGACATCCCTTCGTCTTGGGAGATGCAAGACGAGCCTGCATTCAATTCACTGCAGGGATATCCAGCCTTACTTCGAGTCAGAGCATCTCGGTGTCCATTCCACTTGAGGCCACAAACTCAGGGTCCCTCTCACATACCTGTAGCTGAGAGAAGCCTCCTCTTGAGGTGCTTGTGGAAAGTTGGTATTCCTCTTGAGTCGAAGCCAGGAAGTAAGCTCTCATCTCGAGTTGATTTGGGGTCCACGGAGCCCTTTCGTGTTGCTAAAGTGACCTCAGGATCCCTCTAGACTTGAGACAGTGATCTTGGGTTTTCTCTAGAGTGCCATCAAGGAAATCAAGGCTCCTTTCACGTTTGATGTGGAACACGGAATTGCTCTGCATGCATTGCAGGGGCATCGGGACTCATCTTGCAGCTAGGGGGAAAGCTCGTGGTTTTTCTCGAGTTGCGGCCGGAAGCTGGGGTATATTCTCGAGTTACGACGGGGAGGGCCCTTCCAGACACGTGTTTGTTCAGCGACGTCAGGACTCCTGCCTAGGTGCGAGGGACACCTCGGGATTCTCCTCGAGTCTTGGCATGGCAATTGGGACGCGTCTCCACGTGAGGCGGGAGACCCAGGGTCCTTTCCACGTGCCACAGGGATCCTGGGACTCCTATCCATTTTCAAGAGGAGTCAGGCATTGTCTCCTTTGGAAGCATTGATCTCCGCAGACCTCTCGAGTTTTCAAAGGATGTGAGGCCTCCGGTCGCGATGAGGCAGAGGACGAGGTCTTTCGCTGTCGTCTCCACAGGGGATTCAGACATCCCTTCGTCTTGGGAGATGCAAGACGAGCCTGCATTCAATTCACTGCAGGGATATCTGGCCTTACTTCGAGTCAGAGCATCTCGGTGTCCATTACACTTGAGGCCACAAATTCAGGGTCCCTCTCACATACCTGTACTGAGAGAAGCCTCATCTTGAGGTGCTTGTGGAAATTGGTATACCTCTTGAGTCGAAGCCAGGGACTAAGCTCTCATCTCGAGTTTCTTTGGGGTCCACGGAGCCCTTTCGTGTTGCTCCAGTGACCTCAGGATTCCTCTAGACTTGAGACAGTGATCTTGGGTTTTCTCTGGAGTGCCATCAAGGAAATCAAGGCTCCTTTCACCTTTGATGTGGAACACGGAATTGCTCTGCACGCACTGCAGGGGAATCGGGCCTCATCTCGCGGCGAGGGGGAAGTTTCATGTTATTTCTCGAGTTGCGGCCGGAACCTGGGGTATATTCTCGAGTTACGACGGGGAGGGCCCTTCCAGACACGTGTTTGTTCAGCGACGTCAGGACTCCTGCCTAGGTGCGAGGGACACCTCGGGATTCTCCTCGAGTCTTGGCATGGCAATTGGGACGCGTCTCCATGTGAGGCGGGAGACCCAGGGTCCCTTTCCACGTGCCACAGGGATCCTGGGACTCCTATCCATTTTCAAGAGGAGTCAGGCATCGTCTCCTTTGGAAGCATTGATCTCCGCGGACCTCTCGAGTTTTCAAAGGATGTGAGTCCTCCGGTCGCGATGAATCGGAGAACTCGGTCTTTCTCTGTGGTCTCCACAGGGAATTCAGACATCCCTTCGTCTTGGGAGATGCAAGACGAGCCTGCATTCAGTTCACTGCAGGGATATCCGGCCTTACTTCGAGTCAGAGCATCTCGGTGTCCATTGCACTTGAGGCCACAAACTCAGGGTCCCTCTCACATACCTGTAGCTGAGAGAAGCCTCCTCTTGAGGTGCTTGTGGAAAGTTGGTATTCCTCTTGAGTCGAAGCCAGGGACTAAGCTCTCATCTCTAGTTGATTTGGGGTCCTCGGAGCCCTTTCGTGTTGCTCCAGTGACCTCAGGATCTCTCTAGACTTGAGACAGTGATCTTGGGTTTTCTCTGGAATGCCATCAAGGAAATCAGGGCTCCTTTCACGTTTGATGTGGAACACGGAATTGCTCTGCATGCAGTGCAGGGGAATCGGGACTCATCTTGCAGCTAGGGGGAAGGCTCATGGTTTTTCTCGAGTTGCGGCCGGAACCTGGGGTATATTCTCGAGTTACGATGGGGAGGGCCCTTCCAGACACGTGTTTGTTCAGCAACGTCAGGACTCCTGCCTAGGTGCGAGGGACACCTCGGGATTCTCCTTGAGTCTTGGCACGGCAATTGGGACACGTCTCCACGTGAGGCGGGAGACCCAGGGTCCTTTCCACGTGCCACAGGGATCCTGGGACTCCTATCCATTTTCAAGAGGAGTCAGGCATTGTCTCCTTTGGAAGCATTGATCTCCGCAGACCTCTCGAGTTTTCAAAGGATGTGAGGCCTCCGGTCGCGATGAGGCGGAGGACGAGGTCTTTCGCTGTCGTCTCCACAGGGGATTCAGACATCCCTTCGTCTTGGGAGATGCAAGACGAGCCTGCATTCAATTCACTGCAGGGATAACCGGCCTTACTTCGAGTCAGAGCATCTCGGTGTCCATTACACTTGAGGCCACAAATTCAGGGTCACTCTCACATAACTGTAGCTGAGAGAAGCCTCCTCTTGAGGTGCTTATGAAAAGTTGGTATTCCTCTTGAGTCGAAGCCAGGGACTAAGCTCTCATCTCGAGTTGATTTGGGGTCCACGGAGCCCTTTCGTGTTGCTACAGTGACCTCAGGATCCCTCTAGAGTTGAGACAGTGATCTTGGGTTTTCTCTGGAGTGCCATCAAGGAAATCAAGGCTCTTTTCATTTTTGATGTGGAATACGGAATTGCTCTGCACGCAGGGCAGAAGAATCGGGCCTCATCTAGCGGCGAGGGGGAAGTCTCATGGTTTTTCTCGAGTTGCGGCCGGAACCTGGGGTATATTCTCGAGTTACGAAGGGGAGGGCCCTTCCAGACATGTGTGTGTTCAGCGACGTAAGGACTCCTGCCTAGGTGCGAGGGACACCTCGGGATTCTCCTCGAGTCTTGGCATGGCAATTGGGACGCGTCTCCACGTGAAGCGGGAGACCCAGTGTCCCTTTCCACGTGCCACAGTGATCCTGGGACTCCTATCCATTTTCAAGAGGAGTCAGGCATCGTCTCCTTTGGAAGAATTGATCTCTGCAGACCTCTCGAGTTTTCAAAGGATGTGAGGCCTCCGCTCGCGATGAGGCGGAGAATTAGGTCTTTCTCTGTTGTCTCCACAGGGGATTCAGACATCCCTTCTTCTTGGGAGATGCAAGACGAGCCTGCATTCACTTCACTGCAGGGATATCTGGCCTTACTTCGAGTCAGAGCATCTCGGTGTCCATTCCACTTGAGGCCACAAACTCGGGGTCCCTCAAATATACATGTACCTGAGAGAAGCCTCCTCTTGAGGTGCTTGTGGAAAGTTGGTATTCCTCTTGAGTCGAAGCCAGGGACTACCCTCTCATCTCGAGTTGATTTGGGGTCCACGGAGCCCTTTCGTGTTGCTCCAGTAACCTCAGGATCCCTCTAGACTTGAGACAGTTATCTTGGGTTTTCTCTGGATTGCCATCAAGGAAATCAAGGCTCCTTTCACGTTTGATGTGGAACACGGAATTGCTCTGCATGCAGTGCAGGGGAATCGGGCCTCAACTCGCGGCGAGGGGGAAATCTCATGGTTTTTCTCGAGTTGCAGCCCGAACCTGGGGTATATTCTCGAGTTACGACGGGGAGGGCCCTTCCAGACACGTGTTTGTTCAGCGACATCAGGACTCCTGCCTAGGTGCGAGGGACACCTCGGGATTCTCCTCGAGTCTTGGCATGTCAATTGGGACGCGTCTCCACGTGAGGCGGGAGACCCAGGGTCCCTTTCCACGTGCCACAGGGATCCTGGGACTCCTATCCATTTTCAAGAGGAGTCAGGCATCGTCTCCTTTGGAAGCATTGATCTCCGCGGCCCTCTTGAGTTTTCAAGAATGTGAGGTCTCCGGTCGCGATGAGGCGGAGAACTCGGTCTTTCTCTGTGGTCTCCACAGGGGATTCAGACATCCCTTCGTCTTGGGAGATGCAAGACGAGCCTGCATTCAATTCACTGCAGGGATATCCGGCCTTACTTCGAGTCAGAGCATCTCGGTGTCCATTCCACTTGAGGCCACAAACTCAGGGTCCCTCTCACATACCTGTAGCTGAGAGAAGCCTCCTCTTGAGGTGCTTGTGGAAAGTTGGTATTCCTCTTGAGTCAAAGCCAGGGACTAAACTCTCATCTCGAGTTGATTTGGGGTCCACGGAGCCCTTTCGTGTTGCTCCAGTGACCTCAGGATCCCTCTAGACTTGAGACAGTGATCTTGGGTTTTCTCTGGAGTGCCATCAAGGAAATCAAGGCTCCTTTCAAGTTTGATGTGGAACACGGAATTGCTCTGCACTCAGTACAGGGGAATCGGGCCTCATCTCGCGGCAAGCGGTATGTCTCATGGTTTTTCTCAAGTTGCGGCCGAAACCAGGGGTATATTCTCGAGTTACGACGGCGAGGGCCCTTCCAGACACGTGTTTGTTCAGCGACGTCAGGACTCCTGACTAGGTGTGAGGGACACCTCGGGATTCTCCTCGAGTCTTGGCATGGCAATTGGGACGCGTCTCCACGTGAGGCGGGAGACCCAGGGTCCCTTTACACGTGCCACAGGAATCCTGGGACTCCTATCCATTTTCAAGAGGAGTCAGGCATCGTCTCCTTTGGAAGCATTGATCTCCGCGGACCTCTTGAGTTTTCAAAGGATGTGAGACTCCGGTCGCGATGAGGCGGAGAACTAGGTCTTTCTCTGTGGTCTCCACAGGGGATTCAGACATCCCTTCGTCTTGGGTGAGTCAAGACGAGCTTGCATTCAATTCCTTGCAGGGATATCGGGCCTTACTTCGAGTCAGAGCATCTCGGTGTCCATTCCACTTGAGGCCACACACTCAGGGTCCCTCTCACATACCTGTAGTTGAGAGTAGCCTCCTCTTGAGGGGCTTGTCGAAAGTTGGTATTCCTCTTGAGTCGAAGCCAGGGACTAAGCTCTCATCTCGAGTTGATTTGGGGTCCACGGAGCCCTTTCGTGTTGCTACAGTGACCTCAGGATCCCTCTAGACTTGAGACAGTGATCTTGGGTTTTCTTTGGAGTGCCATCAAGGAAATCAAGGCTCCTTTCATTTTTGATGTGGAATACGGAATTGCTCTGCACGCAGGGCAGGGGAATCGGGCCTCATCTAGCAGCGAGGGGGAAGTCTCATGGTTTTTCTCGAGTTGCGGCCGGAACCTGGGGTATATTCTGGAGTTACGACGGGGAGGGCCCTTCCAGACACGTGTTTGTTCAGCGACGTAAGGACTCCTGCCTAGGTGCGAGGGACACCTCGGTATTCTCCTCGATTCTTGGCATGGCAATTGGGACGCGTCTCCACGTGAGGCGGGAGACCCAGGGTCCCTTTCCATGTGCCACAGTGATCCTGGGACTTCTATCCATTTTCAAGAGGAGTCAGGCATCATCTCCTTTGGAAGCATTGATCTCTGCAGACTTCTCGAGTTTTCAAAGGATGTGAGGCCTCCGCTCGCGATGAGGCGGAGAATTAGGTCTTTCTCTGTGGTCTCCACAGGGGATTCAGACATCCCTTCGTCTTGGGAGATGCAAGACGAGCCTGCATTCAATTCACTGCAGGGATATCCGGCCTTGCTTCGAGTCAGAGCATCTCGGTGTCCATTGCACTTGAGGCCACACACTCAGGGTCCCTCTCACATACCTGTAGCTGAGAGAAGCCTCCTCTTGAGGTGCTTGTGGAAAGTTGGTATTCCTCTTGATTCGAAGCCAGGGACTAAGCTCTCATCTCGAGTTGATTTGGGGTCCACGGAGCCCTTTCGTGTTGCTCCAGTGACCTCAGGATCCCTCTAGACTTGAGACAGTGATCTTGGGTTTTCTCTGGAGTTCCATCAAGGAAATGAAGACTCCTTTCACGTTTGATGTGGAACACGGAATTGCGCTGCATGCAGTGCAGGGGAATCGGGCCTCAACTCGCGGCGAGGGGGAAATCTCATGGTTTTTCTCGAGTTGCGGCCCGAACCTTGGGTATATTCTCGAGTTACGACGGGGAGGGCCGTTCCAGACACGTGTTTGTTCAGCGACGTCAGGACTCCTGCCTAGGTGCGAGGGACACCTCTGGATTCTCCTCGAGTCTTGGCGTGGCAATTGGGACGCGTCTCCACGTGAGGCGGGAGACCCAGGGTCCCTTTCCACGTGCCACAGGGATCCTGGGACTCCTATCCATTTTCAAGAGGAGTCAGGCATCGTCTCCTTTGGAAGCATTGATCTCCGCGGACCTTTCGAGTTTTCAAAGGATGTGAGGCCTCCGGTCGCGTTGAGGCGGAGGACTAGGTCTTTCTCTGTGGTCTCCACAGGGGATTCAGACATCCCTTCGTCTTGGGAGATGCAAGACGAGCCTGCATTCAATTCACTGCAGGGATATCCAGCCTTACTTCGAGTCAGAGCATCTCGGTGTCCATTCCACTTGAGGACACAAACTCAGGGTCCCTCTCACATACCTGTAGCTGAGAGAAGCCTCCTCTTGAGGTGCTTGTGGAAAGTTGGTATTCCTCTTGAGTCGAAGCCAGGAACTAAGCTCTCATCTCGAGTTGATTTGGGGTCCACGGAGCCCTTTCGTGTTGCTAAAGTGACCTCAGGATCCCTCTAGACTTGAGACAGTGATCTTGGGTTTTCTCTAGAGTGCCATCAAGGAAATCAAGGCTCCTTTCACGTTTGATGTGGAACACGGAATTGCTCTGCATGCATTGCAGGGGCATCGGGACTCATCTTGCAGCTAGGGGGAAGGCTCATGGTTTTTCTCGAGTTGCGGCCGGAACCTGGGGTATATTCTCGAGTTACGACGGGGATGGCCCTTCCAGACACGTGTTTGTTCAGCGACGTCAGGACTCCTGCCTAGGTGCGAGGGACACCTCGGGATTCTCCTCGAGTCTTGGCATGGCATTTGGGACACGTCTCCACGTGAGGCGGGAGACCCAGGGTCCTTTCCATGTGCCACAGGGATCCTGGAACTCCTATCCATTTTCAAGAGGAGTCAGGCATTGTCTCCTTTGGAAGCATTGATCTCCGCAGACCTCTCGAGTTTTCAAAGGATGTGAGGCCTCCGGTCGCGGTGAGGCGGAGGACGAGGTCTTTCGCTGTCGTCTCCACAGGGGATTCAGACATCCCTTCGTCTTGGGAGATGCAAGACGAGCCTGCATTCAATTCACTGCAGGGATATCCGGCCTTACTTCGAGTCAGAGCATCTCGGTATCCATTACACTTGAGGCCACAAATTCAGGGTCACTCTCACATAACTGTAGCTGAGAGAAGCCTCCTCTTGAGGTGCTTATGAAAAGTTGGTATTCATCTTGAGTCGAAGCCAGGGTTTATGCTCTCATCTGCAGTTGATTTGGGGTTCACGGGGCCCTTTCTTGTTGCTCCAGTGACCTCAGGATCCCTCTAGACTTGAGACAGTGATCTTGGGTTTTCTCTGGAATGCCATCAAGGAAATCAAGGCTCCTTTCAAGTTTGATGTGGAACACGGAAATGCTCTGCACGCAGTGCAGGGGAATCGGCACTCATCTCGCGGCAAGGGGGATGTCTCATGGTTTTTCTCAAGTTGCGGGCGGAACCTAGGGTATATTCTCGAGTTATGACGGGGAGGGCCCTTCCAGACACGTGTTGTTCAGCGAAGTCAGGACTCCTGCCTAGGTGCGAGGGACACCTCGGGATTCTCCTCGAGTCTTGGCATGGCAATTGGGGCGCGTCTCCACGTGAGGCGGGAGACCCAGGGTCCCTTTCCACGTGCCACAGGGATCCTGGGACTCCTATCCATTTTCAAGAAGAGTTAGGCATCGTCTCCTTTGGAATCATTGATCTCCGCGGACCTCTCGAGTTTTCAAAGGATGGGAGACCTCCGGTCTCGATGAGGCGGAGAACTAGGTCTTTCTCTGTGGTCTCAACAGGGGATTCAGACATCCCTTCGTCTTGGGAAATGCAAGACGAGCCTGCTTTCAATTCACTGCAGGGATATCCGGCCTTACTTCGAGTCAGAGCATCTCAGTGTCCATTCCACTTGAGGCCACAAACTCAGGGTCCCTCTCACATACCTGTAGCTGAGAGAAGCCTCATCTTGAGGTGCTTGTGGAAATTGGTATACCTCTTGAGTCGAAGCCAGGGACTAAGCTCTCATCTCGAGTTTCTTTGGGGTCCACGGAGCCCTTTCGTGTTGCTCCAGTGACCTCAGGATTCCTCTAGACTTGAGACAGTGATCTTGGGTTTTCTCTGGAGTGCCATCAAGGAAATCAAGGCTCCTTTCACCTTTGATTTGGAACACGGAATTGCTCTGCACGCACTGCAGGGGAATCGGGCCTCATCTCGCGGCGAGGGGGAAGTCTCATGTTATTTCTCGAGTTGCGGCAGGAACCTGGGGTATATTCTCGAGTTACGACGGGGAGGGCCCTTCCAGACACGTGTTTGTTCAGCGACGTCAGGACTCCTGCCTAGGTGCGAGGGACACCTCGGGATTCTCCTCGAGTCTTGGCATGGCAATTGGGACGCGTCTCCACGTGAGGCGGGAGACCCAGGGTCCCTTTCCACGTGCCACAGGGATCCTGGGACTCCTATCCATTTTCAAGAGGAGTCAGGCATCGTCTCCTTTGGAAGCATTGATCTCCGCGGACCTCTCGAGTTTTCAAAGGATGTGAGTCCTCCGGTCGCGATGAATCGGAGAACTCGGTCTTTCTCTGTGGTCTCCACAGGGGATTCAGACATCCCTTCGTCTTGGGAGATGCAAGACGAGCCTGCATTCAATTCACTGCAGGGATATCCGGCCTTACTTCGAGTCAGAGCATCTCGGTGTCCATTGCACTTGAGGCCACAAACTCAGGGTCCCTCTCACATACCTGTAGCTGAGAGAAGCCTCCTCTTGAGGTGCTTGTGGAAAGTTGGTATTCCTCTTGAGTCGAAGCAAGGGACTAAGCTCTCATCTCTAGTTGATTTGGGGTCCTCGGAGCCCTTTCGTGTTGCTCCAGTGACCTCAGGATCCCTCTAGACTTGAGACAGTGATCTTGGGTTTTCTCTGGAATGCCATCAAGGAAATCAAGGCTCCTTTCACGTTTGATGTGGAACACGGAATTGCTCTGCATGCAGTGCAGGGGAATCGGGACTCATCTTGCAGCTAGGGGGAAGGCTCATGGTTTTTCTCGAGTTGCGGCCGGAACCTGGGGTATATTCTCGAGTTACGATGGGGAGGGCCCTTCCAGACACGTGTTTGTTCAGCGACGTCAGGACTCCTGCCTAGGTGCGAGGGACACCTCGGGATTCTCCTCGAGTCTTGGCACGGCAATTGGGACACGTCTCCACGTGAGGCGGGAGACCCAGGGTCCTTTCCACGTGCCACAGGGATCCTGGGACTCCTATCCATTTTCAAGAGGAGTCAGCCATTGTCTCCTTTGGAAGCATTGATCTCCGCAGACTTCTCGAGTTTTCAAAGGATGTGAGGCCTCCGGTCGCGATGAGGCGGAGGACGAGGTCTTTCGCTGTCGTCTCCTCAGGGGATTCAGACATCCCTTCGTCTTGGGAGATGCAAGACGAGCCTGCATTCAATTCACTGCAGGGATATCCGGCCTTAATTAAGTCAGAGCATCTCGGTGTCCATTCCACGTGAGGCCACAAACTCAGGGTCCATCTCACATACCTGTAGCTGAGAGAAGCCTCCTCTTGAGGTGCTTGTGGAAAGTTGGCATTCCTCTTGAGTCGAAGCCAGGGAATAAGC
This sequence comes from Dama dama, assembly GCF_033118175.1. NCBI lineage: Eukaryota > Metazoa > Chordata > Mammalia > Artiodactyla > Cervidae > Dama > Dama dama. The sequence goes on along the minus strand of NC_083699.1, from coordinate 95,543,778 downwards.
TCTCATCTCGGGTTGATTTGGGGTCCAGGGAGAACTTTCGTGTTGCTACAGTGACCTCAGGATGCCTCTAGACTTGACACTGTGATCTTGGGTTTTCTCTGGAGTGCCATCAAGAAAATCATGGCTCCTTTCAAGTTTGATGTGGAACACGGAATTGCTCTGCACGTAGTACAGGGGAATTGGGCCTCATCTCGTGGCGAGGGGGAAGACTCATGGTTTTTCTCGAGTTGCGGCCAGAACCTGGGGTATATTCTCGACTTACGATGGAGCGGGCCCTTCGAGACACGTATTTCTTCAGCGACGTCAGGACTGCTGCCTAGGTGCGAGGGAAACCTCGGGATTCTCCTGGAGTCTTGGCATGACAATTGGGACGCGTCTCCATGTGAGGCAGGAGACCCAGGGTTCCTTTCCACGTGCGACAGGGATCCTGGGACTCCTATCCATTTTCAAGAGGAGTCAGGCATCGTCTCCTTTGGAAGCATTGATCTCCGTGGACCTCTCGAGTTTTCAAATGATGTGAGGCCTCCGTTCGCGATGAAGCGGAGGACTAGGTCTTTCTCTGTGGCCTCCACAGGGGATTCAGACATCCCTTCGTCTTAGGAGGTGCAAGACGAGCCTGCATTCAATTCACTGCAGGGATATCCGGCCTTACTTCCAGTCAGAGCATCTCGGTGCCCATTCCACTTGAGGCCACAAACTCAGGGTCCCTCTCACATACCTGTAGCTGAGAGAAGCCTCTTCTTGAAGTGCTTGTGGAAAGTTGGCATTCCTCTTGAGTCAAAGCCAGGAACTAAGCTCTCATCTCGAGTTGATTTGTGGTCCACTGAGCCCTTTCGTGTTGCTACAGTGACCTCAGGATACCTCTAGACTTGAGACAGTGATCTTGGGTTTTCTCTGGAGTGCCATCAAGGAAATCAAAGCTTCTTTCCCGTTTGATGTGGAACATGGAATTGCTCTGCACGCAGTGCAGGGGAATCGGGCCTCATCTCGCGGCGAGGGGGAAGTCTCATGGTTTTTCTCGAGTTGAGGCCGGAACCTGGGGTATATTCTCGAGTTACGATGGGGAGGGTCCTTCCAGACAAGTGTTTGTTCAGCGACGTCAGGACGCCTGCCTAGGTGCGAGGGATAACGCGGGTTTCTCCTCGAGTCTTGGCATGGCAATTGGGACGCGTCTCCACGTGAGGCGGGAGACCCAGGGTCCCTTTCAACGAGCCACAGGGATCCTGGGACTCCTATCCATTTTCAAGAGGAGTCAGGCATTGTCTCTTTTGGAAGCATTTATCTCCGCGGACCTCTCGAGTTTTCAAAGGATGTGAGGCCTCCGGTCGCGATGAGGCGGAGAACTCGGTCTTTCTCTGTGGTCTCCACAGGGGATTCAGACATCCCTTCGTCTGGGGAGATGCAAGACGAGCCTGCATTCAATTCACTGCAGGGATATCCGGCCTTACTTCGAGTCAGAGCATCTCGGTGTCCATTCCACTTGAGGCCACAAACTCAGGGTCCCTCTCACATACCTGTAGCTGAGAGAAGCCTCCACTTGAGGTGCTTGTGGAAAGTTGGTATTCCTCTTGATTCGAAGCCAGGGACTAAGCTCTCATCTCGAGTTGATTTGGGTTCCACGGAGCCCTTTCGTGTTGCTCCAGTGACCTCAGGATCCCTCTAGACTTGAGACAGTGATCTTGGGTTTTCTCTGGAGTGCCATCAAGGAAATCAAGGCTCCTTTCATTTTTGATGTGGAATACGGAATGGCTCTGCACGCAGGGCAGGGGAATCGGGCCTCATCTCTCAGCAAGGGGGATGTCGCATGGTTTTTCTCGAGTTGCGGCCGGAACCTGGGGTATATTCTCGAGTTACGACGGGGAGGGCCCTTCCAGACACGTGTTTGTTCAGCGACGTCAGGACTGCTGCCAAGGTGCGAGCTACACTTCGGGATTCTCCTCGAGTCTTGGCCTGGCAATTGGGACGCGTCTCCACGTGAGGCGGGAGACCCAGGGTCCCTTTCCACGTGCCACAGGGATCCTGGGACTCCTATCCATTTTCAAGAAGAGTCAGGCATCTTCTCCTTTGGAAGTATTGATCTCTGCGGACCTCTCGAGTTTTGAAAGGATGTGAGGCCTCCGGTCGCGTTGAGGCAGAGGACTAGGTCTTTCTCTGTGGTCTCCACAGGGGATTCAGAAAACCCTTCGTTTGGGAGATGCAAGACGAGCCTGCATTCAATTCACTGCAGGGATATCGGGCCTTACTTCGAGTCAGAGCATCTCGGTGTCCATTCCACTTGAGGCCACAAACTCAGAGGCCCTCTCACATACCTGTAGCTGGGAGAAGCCTCCTCTTGAGGTGCTTGTGGAAAGTTGGTATTCCTCTTGAGTCGAAGCCAGGGACTAAGCTCTCATCCTGAGTTGATTTGGGGTCCACGGAGCCCTTTCGTGTTGCTCCAGTGACCTCAGGATCCCTCTAGACTAGAGACAGTGATCTTGGGTTTTCTCTGGAGTGCCATCAAGGAAATCAAGGCTGCTTTCATTTTTGATGTGGTATACGGAAGTGCTCTGCACGCAGGGCAGGGGAATCGGGCCTCATCTCGTGGCGAGGGGGAAGTCTCATGGTTTTTCTCGAGTTGCGGCCGAAACCTGGGGTCTATTCTCGAGTTAGGACGGGGAGGGCCCTTCCAGAAACGTGTTTGTTCAGCGACGTCAGGACTCCTGCCTAGGTGAGAGGGACACCTCGCGATTCTCCTCGAGTCTTGGCATGGAAATTGGGACACGTCTCCCCATGAGGCGGAGACCCAGTGTCCCTTTCCACGTGCCACAGGGATCCTGGGACTCCTATCCATTTTCAAGAGGAGTCAGACAACGTCTCCTTTGGAAGCATTGATCTCGCGTTCCTCTCGAGTTTTCAAAGGATGTGAGGTCTCCGGCCGCGATGAGGCGGAGAAGTAGGTCTTTCTCTGTGGTCTCCACGGGGGATTCAGACATCCCTTCGTCTTGGGAGATGCAAGACGAGCCTGCATTCAATTCACTGCAGGGATATCCGGCCTTACTTCGAGTCAGAGCATCTCGGTGTCCATTCCACTTGAGGGCACAAACTCAGGGTCCCTCTCACATACCTGTAGCTGAGAGAAACCTCTTCTTGAAGTGCTTGTGGAAAGTTGGCATTCCTCTTGAGTCAAAGGCAGGAACTAAGCTCTCATCTCGAGTTGATTTGTGGTCCACTGAGCTCTTTCGTGTTGCTACAGTGACCTCAGGATCCCTCTAGACTTGAGACAGTGATCTTGGGTTTTCTCTGGAGTGCCATCAGGGAAATCAAGGCTTCTTTCCCGTTTGATGTGGAACACGGAATTGCTCTGTACGCAGTGCAGGGGATTCGGGCCTCATCTCGCGGCGAGGGGGAAGTCTCATGGTTTTTCTCGAGTTGAGGCCGGAACCTGGGGTATATTCTCGAGTTTCGATGGGGAGGGTCCTTCCAGACAAGTGTTTGTTCAGCGACGTCAGGACGCCTGCCTAGGGGCGAGGGATAACTCGGGTTTCTCCTCGAGTCTTGGCATGGCAATTGGGACGCGTCTCCACGTGAGGCGGGAGACCCAGGGTCCCTTTCAACGAGCCACAGGGATCCTGGGACTCCTATCCATTTTCAAGAGGAGTCAGGCATCGTCTCCTTTGGAAGCATTGATCTCCGCGGACCTCTCGAGTTTTCAAAGGATGTGAGGCCTCCGGTCGCGATGAGGCGGAGAACTGGGTCATTCTCTGTGGTCTCCACAGGGGATTCATACATCCCTTCGTCTTGGGAGATGCAAGACGAGCCTGCATTCAAATCACTGCAGGGATATCTGGCCTTACTTCGAGTCAGAGCATCTCGGTGTCCATTCCACTTGAGGCCACAAACTCAGGGTCCATCTCACATACCGGTAGCTGAGAGAAGCCTCCTCTTGAGGTGCTTGTGGAAAGTTGGTATTCCTCTTGAGTCGAAGCCAGGGACTAAGCTCTCATCTCGTGTTGATTTGGGGTCCACGGAGCCGTTTCGTGTTGCTACAGTGACCTCAGGATCCCTCTAGACTTGAGACAGTGATCTTGGCTTTTCTCTGGAGTGCCATCAAGGAAATCAAGGCTCCATTCACGTTTGATGTGCAACACGGAATTGCTCTGCACGCAGTGCAGGGGAATCGGGCCTCATCTCGCGGCGAGGGAGAAGTCTCATATTTTTTCTCGAGTTGCGGCCGGAACCTGGGGTATATTCTCGAGTTACGACGGGGAGAGCCCTTCCAGACACGTGTTTGTTCAGCGACATCAGGACTCCTGCCTAGGTGCGAGGGACACTTCGGAATTCTCCTCGAGTCTTGGCATGGAAATTGGCACACGTCTCCACGTGAGGCGGGAGACCCAGTGTCCCATTCCACGTGCCTCAGGGATCCTGGGACTCCTATCCATTTTCAAGAGGAGTCAGACAACGTCTCCTTCGGAAGCATTGATCGCCGCGGACCTCTCGAATTGTCAAAGGATGTGAGGCCTCCGGTCGCGATGAGGCGGAGAACTAGGTCTTTCTCTGTGGTCTACACAGGGGATTCAGACATCCGTTCGTCTTGGGAGATGCAAGACGAGCCTGAATTCAATTCACTGCAGGGATATCCGGCCTTACTTCGAGTCAGAGCATCTCCGTGTCCATTCCACTTGAGGCCACAAACTCGGGGTCCCTCAAATATACCTGTACCTGAGAGAAGCCTCCTCTTGAGGTGCTTGTGGAAACTTGGTATTCCTCTTGAGTCTAAGCCAGGGACTAAGCTCTCATCTCGAGTTGATTTGGGGTCCACGGAGCCCTTTACTGTTTGTCCAGTGACCTCAGGATCCCTCTAGACTTGAGACAGTGATCTTGGGTTTTCTCTGGAGTGCCATCAAGGAAATCAAGGCTCCTTTCACGTTTGATGTGGAACACGGAATTGCTCTGCATGCAGTGCAGGGGAATCGGGCCTCAACTCGCGGCGAGGGGGAAATTTCATGGTTTTTCTCGAGTTGCGGCCCGAACCCGGGGTATATTCTCGAGTTACGATGGGGAGGGCCCTTCCAGACACGTGTTTGTTCAGCGACGTCAGGACTCCTGCCTAGGTGCGAGGGACACCTCGGGATTCTCCTCGAGTCTTGGCATGGCAATTGGGACGCGTCTCCACGTGAGGCGGGAGACCCAGGGTCCCTTTCCACGTGCCACAGGGATCCTGGGACTCCTATCCATTTTCAAGAAGAGTCAGGCATCTTCTCCTTTGGAAGCATTGACCTCCGCAGACCTCTGGAGTTTTCAAAGGATGTGAGGCCTCTGCTCGCGATGAGGCGGAGGACTAGGTCTTTCTCTGTGGTCTCCACAGGGGATTCAGACATCCCTTCGTCTTGGGAGATGCAAGACGAGCCTGCATTCAATTCACTGCAGGGATATCCGGCCTTACTTCGAGTCAGAGCATCTCGGTGTCCATTCCACTTGAGGCCACAAACTCATGGTCCCTCTCACATACCTGTAGCTGAGAGAAGCCTCCTCTTGAGGTGCTTGTGAAAAGTTGGTATTCCTCTTGAGTCGAAGCCAGGGACTAAGCTCTCATCTCGAGTTGATTTGGGGTCCACGGAGCCCTTTCATGTTGCTACAGTGACCTCAGCATCCCTCTAGGCTTGATACAGTGATCTTGGGTTTTCTCTGGAGTTCCATCAAGGAAATGAAGGCTCCTTTCACGTTTGATGTGGAACACGGAATTGCTCTGCATGCAGTGCAGGGGAATCGGGCCTCAACTCGCGGCGACAGGGAAATCTCATGGTTTTTCTCGAGTTGCGGCCCGAACCTGGGGTATATTCCCGAGTTACGACGGGGAGGGCCCTTCCAGACACGTGTTTGTTCAGCGACGTCAGGACTCCTGCCTAGGTGCGAGGGACACCTCGGGATTCTCCTCGAGTCTTGGCATGGCAATTTGGACGCGTCTCCACGTGAGGCGGGAGACCCAGTGTCCCTTTCCACGTGCCACAGGGATCCTGGGACTCCTATCCATTTTCAAGAGGTGTCAGGCATCGTCTCCTTTGGAAGCATTGATCTCCGCGGACCTCTCGAGTTTTCAAAGGATATGAGGCCCCCGGTTGCCTTGAGGTGGAGGACTAGGTCTTTCTCTGTGGTCTCCACAGGGGATTCAGACAACCCTTCGTCTGGAGATGCAAGACGAGCCTGCATTCAAATCACTGCAGGGATATTCGGCCTTACTTCGAGTCAGAGCATCTCGGTGTCCATTCCACTTGAGGCAACACACTCAGGGGCCCTCTCACATAGCTGTAGCTGAGAGAAGCCTCCTCTTGAGGTGCTTGTGGAAAGTTGGTATTCCTCTTGACTCGAAGCCAGGGACTAAGCTCTCATCTCGAGTTGATTTGGGGTCCACGGAGACCTTTCGTGTTGCTACAGTGACCTCAGGATCCCTCTAGACTTGATACAGAGATCTTGGTTTTTCTCTGGAGTGCCATCAAGGAAATCAAGGCTCCTTTCACGTTTGATGTGGAACTCGGAATTGCTCTTCACGCAGTGCAGGGGAATCGGGACTCATCTCGCAGCGAGGGGGAAGTCTCATGGTTTTTCTCGAGTTGCGGCCGGAACCTGGGGTATATTCTCGAGTTACGACGGGGAGGTCCCTTCCAGACACGTGTTTGTTCAGCGACGTCAGGACTCCTGCCTAGGTGCGAGGGACAACTTGGGATTCTCCTCGAGTCTTGGCATGGCAATTGGGATGCATCTCCACGTGAGGCGGGAGACCCAGGGTCCCTTTCCATGTGCACAGGGATCCTGGGACTCCTCTCCATTTTCAAGAGGAGTCGGGCATCGTCTCCTTTGGAAGCATTGATCTCTGAGGACCTCTCGAGTTTTCAAAGGATGTGAGGCCTCCGGTCGCGATGAGGCGGAGGACTAGGTCTTTCTCTGTGGTCTACACAGGGGATTCAGACATCCCTTCGTCTTGGGAGATGCAAGACGAGCCTGCATTCAATTCACTGCAGGGATATCCGGCCTTACTTCGAGTCAGAGCATCTTGGTGTCCATTCCACTTGAGGCCACAAACTCAGGGTCCTCTCACATACCTGTAGCTGAGAGAAGCCTCCTCTTGAGGTGCTTGTGGAAAGTTGGTATTCCTCTTGAGTCGAAGCCAGGGACTAAGCTCTCATCTCGAGTTGATTTGGGTTCCACGGAGCCCTTTCGTACTGCTCCAGTGACCTCAGGATCCCTCTAGACTTGAGACAGGGATCTTGGGTTTTCTCTGGAGTGCCATCAAGGAAATCAAGGCTCCTTTCACGTTTGATGTGGAACACGGAATTGCTCTGCACGCAGTGCAGGGGAATCGGGCCTCATCTCTCGGCAAGGGGAAAGTCTCATGGTTTTTCTAGAGTTGCGGCCGGAACCTGGGGTATATTCTCGAGTTACGACGGGGAGGGCCCTTCCAGACACGTGTTTGTTCAGCGACGTCAGGACTCCTGCCTAGGTGCGAGGGACACCTCGGGATTCTCCTCGAGACTTGGCATGGAAATTGGGATGCGTCTCCACGTGAGGCGGGAGACCCAGGGTCCCTTTTCACGTGCGACAGGTATCCTGGGACGCCTATCCATTTTCAAGAGGAGTCAGGCATCGTCTCCTTTGGAAGCATTGATCTCCGCGGACCTCTCGAGTTTTCAAAGGATGTGAGGCCTCCGGTCGTGATGAGGCGGAGAACTAGGTCTTTCTATGTGGTCTACACAGGGCATTCAGAAATCCCTTCGTCTTGGGAGATGCAAGACGAGTCTGCATTCAATTCACTGCAGGGATATCCGGCCTTACTTCGAGTCAGAGCATCTCGGTGTCCATTCCACTTGAGGCCACAAACTCAGGGTCCCTCTCACATACCTGTAGCTGAGAGAAGCCTCCTCTTGAGGTGCTTGTGGAAAGTTGGTATTCCTGTTGAGTCGAAGCCAGGGACTAAGCTCTCATCTCGAGTTGATTTGGGGTCCACGAAGGCCTTTCCTGTTGGTCCAGTGACCTCAGGATCCCTCTAGACTAGAGACAGTGATCTTGGGATTTCTCTGGAGTGTCATCAAGGAAATCAAAGCTCCTTTCACGTTTGATGTGGAACACGGAATTGCTCTGCATTCAGTGCAGGGGAATCGGGCCTCAACTCGCGGCGAGGGGTAATCTCATGGTTTTTCTCGAGTAGTGGCCGGAACCTGGGGTATATTCTCGAGTTACGACGGGGAGGGCCCTTTCAGACATGTGTTTGTTCAGCGACGTCAGGACTTCTGCCTAGGTGCGAGGGACACCTCGGAATTCTCCTTGAGTCTTGGCATGGCAATTGGGACGCGTCTCCACGTGAAGCAGGAGACCCTGGGTCCCCGTCCATGTGGACCGGGTTCCGGGGACTCCTAACCATTTTCAAGAGGAGTCAGGCATCGTCTCCTTTGGAAGCATTGATCTCCGCGTAACTCTCGAGTTTTCAAAGGATGTCAGGCCTCCGGTCGCGATGAGGCGGAGAACTAGGTCTTTCTCTGTGGTCTCCACAGGGGATTCAGACATCCCTTCGTCTTGGGAGATGCAAGACGAGCCTGCATTCAATTCACTGCAGGGATATCCGGCCTTACTTCGAGTCAGAGCATCTCGGTGTCCATTCCACTTGAGGCCACAAACTCAGGGTCCCTCTCACATACCTGTAGCTGAGAGAAGCCTCCTCTTGAGGTGCTTGTGGAAAGTTGGTGTTCCTCTTGAGTCGAAGCCAAGGACTAAGCTCTCATCTCGAGTGACTTGGGGTCCACGGAGCCCTTTCGTATTTCTCCAGTGACCTCAGGATCCCTCTAGACTTGAGACAGAGATCTTGGGTTTTCTCTGGAGTGCCATCAAGGAAATCAAGGCTCCTTTCACGTTTGATGTGGAACACGGAATTGCTCTGCAAGCAGTGCAGGGGAATCGGGCCTCATCTCGGGGCGAGGGGGAAGTCTCATGGTTTTTCTCGAGTTGCGACCGGAACCTGGGGTATATTCTCGAGTTACGACGGGGAGGGCCCTTCAAGACACGTGTTTGTTCAGCAATGTCATGACTCCTGCATAGGTGCGAGGGACACCTCGGGATTTTCCTCGAGTCTTGGCATGGCAATTGGGACGCGTCTCCACGTGAGGCGGGAGACCCAGGGTCCCTTTCCACGTGCCACAGGGATCCTGGGACTCCTATCCATTTTCAAGAGGAGTCAGGCATCGTCTCCTTTGGAAGCATTGATCTCCGCGGACCTCTCGAGTTTTCAAAGGATGTGAGGCTTCCGGTCGCGATGAGGCGGAGAACTAGGTCTTTCTCTATGGTCCCCACAGGGGATTCAGACATCCCTTCGTCTTGGGAGATGCAAGACGAGGCTGCATTCAATTCACTGCAGAGATATCCGGCCTTACTTTGAGTCAGAGCATCTCGGTGTCCATTCCACTTGAGGCCACAAACTCAGGGTCCCTCTCACATACCTGTAGCTGAGAGAAGCCTCCTCTTGAGGTGCTTGTGGAAAGTTGGTATTCCTCTAGAGTCGAAGCCAGGGACTAAGTTCTCATCTCGAGTTGATTTGGGGTCGACGGAGCCCTTTCGTGTTGCTCCAGTGACCTCAGGATCCCTCTAGACTTGAGACAGTGTTCTTGGGTTTTCTCTGGAGGGCCATCAAGGAAATCAAGGCTCCTTTCACGTTTGATGTGGAAAAAGGAATTGCTCTGCACGCAGTGCAGGGTAATCGGGGCTCATCTCGCGACGAGGGGGAAGTCTCATGGATTTTCTCGAGTTGCGGCCGGAACCTTGGGTATATTCTCGAGTTACGACGGGGAGGGCCCTTCCATACACGTGTTTGTTCAGCGACGTCAGGACTCCTGCCTAGGTGGGAGGGACACCTCGGGATTCTCCTCGAGTCTTGGCATGGCAATTGGGACGCGTCTCCACGTGAGGCGGGAGACCCAGGGTCCCTTTCCACGTGCCACAGGAATCCTCGGACTCCTATCCATTTTCAAGAGGAGTCAGGCATCGTCTCCTTTGGAAACATTGATCTCCGCGGACCTCTCGAGTTTTCAAAGGATGTGAGGCCTCCGGTCGCGTTGAGGCGGAGGACTAGGTCTTTCTCTGTGGTCTCCACAGGGGATTCAGACATCCCTTCGTCTTGGGAGATGAAAGACGAGCCTGCATTCAATTCACTGCAGGGATATCCGGCCTTACTTCAAGTCAGAGCATCTCGGTGTCCATTCCCCTTGAGGCCACAAACTCAGGGTCCCTCTCACATACCTGTAGCTGAGAGAAGCCTCCTCTTGAGGTGCTTGTGGAAAGTTGGTATTCCTCTTCAGTCGAAGCCAGGGACTCAGCTCTCATCTCGAGGTGATTTGGGGTCCACGGAGCCCTTTCCTGTTGGTCCAGTGACCTCAGGATCCCTCTAGACTTGAGACAATGATCTTGGGTTTTCTCTGGAGTGCCATAAAGGAAATCAAGGCTCCTTTAACGTTTGATGTGGAACACGGAAGTGCTCTGCATGCAGTGCAGGGGAATCGGGCCTCATCTCGCTGCGAGGGGGAAATCTCATGGTTTTTCTCGAGTTGCGGTCCGAACCTGGGGCATATTCTCGAGTTACGACGGGAAGGGCCCTTCCAGACACGTGTTTGTTCAGCGACGTCAGGACTCCTGCCTAGGTGCGAGGGACACCTCGGGATTCTCCAGGAGTCTTGGCATGGCAATTTGGACGCGTCTTCCGTGAGGCGGGAGACCCAGGGTCCCTTTCCACGTGCCACAGGGATCCTGGGACTCCTATCCATTTTCAAGAGGAGTCAGGCATCGTCTCCTTTGGAAGCATTGATCTCCGCGGACCTCTCGAGTTTTCAAAGGATGTGAGGCCTCCGGTCGCGAAGAGGCGGAGAATGTGGTCTTTCTCTGTGGTCTCCACAGGGGATTCAGACATCCCTTCGTCTTGGGAGATGCAAGACTAGCCTGCATTCAATTCAATGCAGGGATATCCGGCCTTACTTCGAGTCAGAGCATCTCGGTGTCCATTCCACTTGAGGCCACAAACTCAGGGTCCCTCTCACTTACCTGTAGCTGAGAGAAGCCTCCTCTTGAGGTGCTTGTGGAAAGTTGGTATTCCTCTTGAGTCGAAGCCAGGGACTAATCTCTCATCTCGAGTTGATTTGGGGTCCACGGAGCCCTTTCTTGTTGCTCCAGTGACCTCAGGATCCCTCTAGACTTGAGACAGTGATGTTGGGTTTTCTCTGGAGTGCCATCAAGGAAATCAATTCTCCTCTCATGTTTGATGTGGAACACGGAATTGCTCTGCACGCAGTGCAGGGGAATCCGCCCTCATCTCGTGGGCGAGGGGGAAGTCTCATAATTTTTCTCGAGTTGTGGCCGAAACCTGGGGTATATTCTCGAGTTACGAAGGGAAGCGCCCTTCCACACCCGTGTTTGTTCTGCGACGTCATGAATCCTGCCTAGGTGCGAGGGACACCTCGGGATTCTCCTCGATTCTTGGCATGGCAATTGGGACGCGTCTCCATGTGTGCGTGAGACCCAGTGTCCCTTTCCACGTGCCACAGGGATCCTGGGACTCCTATCCATTTTCAAGAGGAGTCAGGCATCGTCACCTTTGGAAGCATTGAGCTCCGCGGACCTCTCGAGTATTCCAAGGATGTGAGGCCTCCGGTCGCGATGAGGCGGAGAACTGGGTCTTTCTCTGTGGTCTCCACATTGGATTCAGACATTCCTTTGCTTGGGAGATGCAAGACGAGCCTGCATTCAATTCACTGCAGGGATATCCGGCCTTACTTCGAGTCAGAGCATCTCGGTGTCCATTCCACTTGAGTCCACAAACTCAGGGTCCCTCTCACATACCTGTTGCTGAGAGAAGCCTCCTCTTGAGGTGCTTGTGAAAAGTTGGTAGTCCTCTTGAGTCGAAGCCAGGGACTAAGCTCTCATCTCGAATTGATTTGGGGTCCACGGAGAACTATCGTGTTGCTCCAGTGACCTCAGGATCCCTCTGGACTTGAGACAGTGATCTTGGGTTTCCTCTGGAGTGCCATCAAGGAAATCAAGGCTCCTTTCATGTTTGATGTGGAACACGGAATTACTCTGCACGCAGTGCAGGGGAATCGGGCCTCATCTCGCGGCGAGGGGGAAGTCTCATGGTTTTTCTCGAGTTGCGGCCAGAACCTGGGGTATATTCTCGAGGTACGACGGGGAGGGCCCTTCCAGACATGTGTTTGTTCAGCAACGTCAGGACTCCTGCCTAGGTGCGAGGGACACCTCGGGATTCTCCTCGAGTCTTGGCATGGCAATTGGGACGCGTCTCCACGTGAGGCTGGAGACCCAGGGTCCCTTTGTTCGTGCCACAGGGATCCTGGGACTCCTATCCATTTTCAAGAAGAGTCAGGCATCGTCTCCTTTGGAAGCATTGATCTCCGCAGACCTCTCGAGTTTTCAAAGGATGTGAGGCCTCCGGTCGCGATGAGGCGGTGGACTAGGTCTTTCTCTGTCGTCTCCACAGGGGATTCAGACATCCCATCATCTTGGGAAATGCAAGACGAGCCTGCATTCAATTCACTGTTGGGATATCCGGCCTTACTTCGAGTCAGAGCATCTCGGTGTCCATTCCACTTGAGGCCACAAACTCAGGGTCCCTCTCACTTACCTGTAGCTGAGAGAAGCCTCCTCTTGAGGTTCTTCTGAAAAGTTTGTATTCCTCTTGATTCGAAGCCAGGAACTAAGGTCTCATCTCGAGTTGATTTGGGGTCCACGGAGCCCTTTCGTGTTGCTCCAGTGACCTCAGGATCCCTCTAGACTGGAGACAGTGATCTTGGGTTTTCACTGGAGTTCCATCAAGGAAATCAAGGCTCTTTTCACCTTTGATGTGGAACAAGTAATTGCTCTGCACGCAGTGCAGGGGAATCGGGCCTCATCTCGCGGCGAGGGGGAAGTCTCATGGTTTTTCTCGAGTTGCGGCCGGAACCTGGGGTATATTCTCGAGTTACGATGGGGAGGGCCCTTCCAGACACGTTTGTTCAGCAACCTCAGGACTCCTGCCTAGGTGCGAGGGACACCTCGGGATTCTCTTCGAGTATTGGCATGGCAATTGGGACGCGTCTCCACGTGAGGCGGGAGTCCCAGTGTCCCTTTCCACGTGCCACAGGGATCCTGGGCCTCTTATCCATTTTCAAGAGGAGTCAGGCATCGTCTCCTTTGGAAGCATTGATCTCCGCGGACCTCTCGAGTTTTCAAAGTATGTGAGGCCTCCTGTCGCGATGAGGAGGAGGACTAGGTCTTTCTCTGTGGTATCCACAGCGGATTCAAACATCCCTTCGTCTTGGGAGATGCAAGACGAGCCTGCATTCAATTCACTGCAGTGATATCCAGCCTTACTTCGAGTCAGAGCATCTCGATGTCCATTCCACATGAGGCCACAAACTCAGGGTCCCTCTCACATACCTGTAGCTGAGAGAAGCCTCCTCTTGAGGTGCTTGTGGAAAGTTGGTATTCCTCTTGAGTCGAAGCCAGGGACTAAGCTCTCATCTCGAGTTGATTTGGGGTCCACGGAGCCCTTTCGTGTTGCTCCAGTGACCTCAGGATCCCTCTAGACTGGAGACAGTGATCTTGGGTTTTCTCTGGAGTGCCATCAAGGAAATCAAGGCTCCTTTCATGTTTGATTTGGAACACGGAATTGCTCTGCATGCAGTGCAGGGTAATCGGGCCTCATGTCGCGGCGAGGGGGAAGTCTCTTAGTTTTTCTCGAGTTGCGGACGGAACCTGAGGTATATTCTCGAATTACGACGGGGAGGGCCCTTCCAGACACGTGTTTGTTCAGCGACGTCAGGAGTCCTGCCTAGGTGCGAGGGACACCTCGGGATTCTTCTCGAGTCTTGGCATGGCAATTGGGACGCGTCTCCACGTGAGGCGGGAGACCCAGGGACCCTTTCCACGTGCCACAGGGATCCTGGGACTCCTATCCATTTTCAAGAGGAGTCAGGCATCGTCTCCTTTGAAAGCATTGATCTCTGCGTACCTCTCGAGTTTTCAAAGGATGTGAGGTCTCCAGTCGCGGTGAGTCGGAGAATTAGGTCTTTCTCTGTGGTCCCCACAGGGGATTCAGACATCCCTTCATCTTGGGAGATGCAAGACGAGCCTGCATTCAATTCACTGCAGGGATATCCGGCCTTACTTCGAGTCAGAGCATCTCGGTGTCCATTCAACTTGAGGCCACAAACTCAGGGTCCCTCTCACATACCTGTAGCTGAGAGAAACCTCCTCTTGAGGTGCTTGTGGAAAGTTGGTATTCCTCTTGAGTCGAAGCCAGGGACTAAGCTCACATCTCGAATTGATTTGGGGTCCACGGAGCCCTTTCCTGTTGCTACAGTGACCTCAGGATCCCTCTAGACTTGAGACAGTGATCTTGGGTTTTCTCTGGAGTGCCATCAAGGAAATCAAGGCTCCTTTCACGTATGATATGGAACATGGAATTGCTCTGCACGCAGTGCAGGGGAAACGGGCCTCATCTCGCGGGAAGGGGGATGTCTCAGTGTTTTTCTCAAGTTGCGGCCGGAACCTGGGGTATATTCTCGAGTTACGACGTGGAGGGCCCTTCCAGACACGTGTTTGTTCAGCGACGGCAGGACTCCTGCCTAGGTGCGAGGACACACCGGGATTCTCCTCGAACCTTGGCATGGCAATGGGGACGCGTCTCCACGTGAGGCGGGAGACCCAGGGTCCCTTTCCACGTGCCACAGGGATCCTGGGACTCCTATCCATTTTCAAGAGGAGTCAGGCATCGTCTCCTTTGGAAGCATTGATCTCCGTGGACCTCTCGAGTTTTCAAAGGATGTGAGGCCTCCGGTCGCGATGAGGCGGAGGACTAGGTCTTTCTCTGTCGTCTCCACAGGGGATTCAGACATCCCATCGTCTTGGGAGATGCAAGACGAGCCTGCATTCAATTCACTTTTGGGATATCCGGCCTTACTTCGAGTCAGAGCATCTCGGTGTCCATTGCATTTGAGGCCACAAACTCAGGGTCCCTCTCACATACGACTAGCTGAGAGAAGCCTCCTCTTGAGGTGCTTGTGA
This sequence comes from Dama dama, assembly GCF_033118175.1. Taxonomy (NCBI): domain Eukaryota; kingdom Metazoa; phylum Chordata; class Mammalia; order Artiodactyla; family Cervidae; genus Dama; species Dama dama. The sequence goes on along the minus strand of NC_083699.1, from coordinate 95,528,709 downwards.
AAAGTTTGTATTCCTCTTGAGTCGAAGCCAGGAACTAAGCTCTCATCTCGAGTTGATTTGGGGTCCACGGAGCCCTTTCTTGTTGCTCCAGTCACCTCAGGATCCCTCTAGACTTGAGACAGTGATCTTGGGTTTTCACTGGAGTGCCATCAAGGAAATCAAGGCTTCTTTCAGCTTTGATGTGGAACACGGAATTGCTCTGCACGCAGTGCAGGGGAATCGGGCCTCATCTCGCGGCGAGGGGGAAGTCTCATGGTTTTTCTCGAGTTGCGGCCAGGACCTGGGGTATATTCTCGAGTTACGACGGGGAGTGCCCTTCCAGACACGTGTTTGATCAGCAACGTCAGGACTCCTGCCTAGGTGCGAGGGACACCTCGGGATTCTCCTCGAGTCTTGGCATGGCAATGGGGTCGCGTCTCCACGTGAGGCGGGAGACCGAGTGTCCCTTTCCACGTGCCATACGGATCCTGGGACTCCTATCCATTTTCAAGAGGAGTCAGGCATCGTCTCCTTTGGAAGCTTTGATCTCCGCGGACCTCTCGAGTTTTCAAAGGATGTGAGGTCTCTGGTCACGATGAGGCGGAGGACTAGGTCTTTCTCTGTGGTCTCCACAGGGTATTCAGACATCCCTTCGTCTTGGGAGATGCAAGACGAGCCTGCTTTCAATTCACCGCAGGGATATCCGGCCTAACTTTGAGTCAGAGCTTCTCGGTGTCCATTCCACTTGAGGCCACAAACTCAGGGTCCCTCTAACATACCTGTAGCTGAGAGAAGTCTCCTCTTGAGGTGCTTGTGGAAAGCTGGTATTCCTCTTGAGTCAAAGCCAGGGACTAAGCTCTCATCTCGTGTTGATTTGGGGTCCAAGGAGCCCTTTCGTGTTGCTCCAGTGACCTCAGGATCCCTCTAGACTTGAGACAGTGATCTTGGGTTTTCTCTGGAGTGCCATCAAGGAAATCAAGGCACCTGTCACGTTTGATTTGGAATACGGAATTGCTCTGCATGCAGTGCAGGGGAATCGGGGCTCATCTCGCGGCGAGGGGGAAGTCTCATAGTTTTTCTCGAGTTGAGGCCGGAACCTGGGGTATATTCTCGAATTACGACGGGGAGGGCCCTTCCAGACAGGTGTTTGTTCAGCGACGTCAGGACTCATGCCTAGGTTCGAGGGACAGCTCGGGATTCTCCTCGAGTCTTGGCATGGCAATTGGGACGCGTCTCCACGTGAGGCGGGAGACCCAGTGTCCCTTTCCACGTGCCACAGGGATCCTGGGACTCCTATCCATTTTCAAGAGGAGTCAGGCATCGTCTCCTTTGGAAGCATTGATCTCCGCGGACCTCTCGAGTTTTCAAGGATGTGAGGCCTCCGGTCGCGATGAGGCAGAGGTCTAGGTCTTTCTCTGTGGTCTCCACAGCGGATTCAAGTATCCCTTCGTCTTGGGAGTTGCAAGACGAGCCTGCATTCAATTCACTGCAGTGATATCCAGCCTTACTTCGAGTCAGAGCATCTCGGTGTCCATTCCACATGAGGCCACAAACTCAGGGTCCCTCTCACATACCTGTAGCTGAGAGAAGCCTCCTCTTGAGGTGCTTGTGGAAAGTTGGTATTCCTCTTGAGTCGAAGCCAGGGACTAAGCTCTCATCTCGAGTTGATTTGGGGTCCACGGAGCCCTTTCGTGTTGCTCCAGTGACCTCAGGATCCCTCTAGACTGGAGACAGTGATCTTGGGTTTTCTCTGGAGTGCCATCAAGGAAATCAAGGCTCCTTTCATGTTTGATTTGGAACACGGAATTGCTCTGCATGCAGCGCAGTGGAATCGGGCCTCAACTCGCGGCGAGGGGGAAGTCTCATGGTTTTTCTCGAGTTGCGGCCAGAACCTGGGGTATATTCTCGAATTCCGACGGGGAGGGCCCTTCCAGACACGTGTTTGTTCAGCGACGTCAGGACTCCTGCCTAGGTGCGAGGGACACCTCGGGAATCTCCTCAAGTCTTGGCATGGCAATTGGGACGCGTATCCACGTGAGGCGGGAGACCCAGGGTCCCTTTCCACGTGCCACACGGATCCTGGGACTCCTATCCATTTTCAAGAGTAATCAGGCATCGTCTCCTTTGGAAGCATTGATCTCTGCGGACCTCTCGAGTTTTCAAAGGATGTGAGGCTTCCGGTCACGATGAGGTGAAGAACTAGTTCTTTCTCTGTGGTCTCCACAGGGTATTCAGACATCCCTTCGTCTTGGGAGATGCAAGACGAGCCTGCTTTCAATTCACCGCAGGGATATCCGGCCTAACTTTGAGTCAGAGCTTCTCGGTGTCCATTCCACTTGAGGCCACAAACTCAGGGTCCCTCTAACATACCTGTAGCTGAGAGAAGTCTCCTCTTGAGGTGCTTGTGGAAAGCTGGTATTCCTCTTGAGTCGAAGCCAGGGACTAAGCTCTCATCTCGAGTTGATTTGGGGTCCACGGAGCCCTTTCGTATTGCTACAGTGACCTCAGGATCCCTTTAGACTTGCGACAGTGATCTTGGGTTTTCTCTGGAGTGCTATCAAGGAAATCAAGGCTCCTTTCACGTTGGATGTGGAACACGGAATTGCTCTGAACGCAGTGCAGGGGAATCCGGCCTCATCTCGCGGCAATGGGTATGTCTCATGGTTTTTCTCGAGTTGCGGCCGGAACCTGGGGTATATTCTCGAGTAACGACGGGGAGGGCCCTTCCAGATAGGTGTTTGTTCAGCGACGTCAGGACTCCTGCCTAGGTGCGAGGGACACCTCAGGATTCTCCTCGAGTCTTGGCATGGCAATTGGGACGCGTCTCCACGTGAGGCGGGAGACCCAGGGTCCCTTTCCACGTGCCACAGGTATCCTGGGACTCCTATCCATTTTCAAGAGGAGTCAGGCATCGTCTCCTTTGGAAGCATTGATCTCCACGGACCTGTTGAGTTTTCAAAGGATGTGAGGCCTCCGGTCGCGATGAGGCGGAGAACTAGGTCTTTCTCTGTGGTCTCCACAGGGGATTCAGACATCCCTTCGTCTTGGGAGATGCAAGACGAGACTGCATTCAACTCACTGCAGGCATATCCGGCATTACTTCGAGTCAGAGCATCTCAGTGTCCATTCCACTTGATGCCACAAACTCAGGGTCCCTCTCACATACCTGTAGCTGAGAGAAGCCTCCTCCTGAGGGGCTTGTGTAAAGTTTGTATTCCTCTTGAGTCGAAGCCAGGGACTAAGCTCTCATCTCGAGTTCATTTGGGGTCCACGGAGCACTTTTGTGTTGCTCCAGTGACCTCAGGATCCCTCTAGACTTGAGACAGTGATCTTGGGTTTTCTTCGGAGTGCCATCAATGAAATTAAGGCTCCTTTCACGTTTGATGTGGAGCACGGAATTGTTCTGCGCGCAGTGCACGGGAATCGGGCCTCAGCTCGCAGCGAGGGGGAAGTCTCATGGTTTTTCTCAAGTTGCGGCAGGAACGTGGGGTATATTCTCGAGTTACGACAGGGAGGGCCCTTCCAGACACGTGTTTGTTCAGCGACGTCAGGACTCCTGCCTAGGTGCGAGGGACACCTCGGGATTCTCCTCGAGTCTTGGCATGGCAATTGGGAGGCGTCTCCACGTGAGGCGGGAGACCCAGCTTCCCTTTCCACGTTCCACAGGGATCCTGGGACTCCTATCCATTTTCAAGAAGAGTCAGGCATCGTCTCCTTTGGAAGTATTGATCTCAGCGAACCTCTCGAGTTTTCAAAGGATATGAGGCCTCCGGTCGCGAGGAGGCGGAGGACTAGGTTTTTCTCTGTGGTCTCCACAGGGGATTCAGACAACCCTTCGTCTTGGGAGATGCAAGACGAGCCTGCATTCAATTCACTGCAGGGATATCCGGCCTTACTTCCAGTCAGAGCATCTCTGTGTCCATTCCACTTGAGGCCACAAACTCAGGGTCCCTCTCACATACCTGTAGCTGAGAGAAGCCTCTTGTTTAGGTGCTTGTGGAAAGTTGGTATTCCTCTTGAGTCGAAGCCAGGGACTAAGCTCTCATCTCGAGTTGATTTGGGGTTCACGGAGCCCTTTCACGTTGCTCCAGTGACCTCAGGATCCCTCTAGACTTGAGACAGTGATCTTGGGTTTCTCTGGAGTGCCATCAAGGAAATCAAGGCTGCTTTCACCTTTGATGTGGAACACGGAATTGCTCTTCACGCAGTGCAGGGGAATCGGGCCTCATCTCGCGGCGAGGGGATAGTCTCATGGTTTTTCTCGAGTTGCGGCCGGAACCTGGGGTATATTCTCGAGTTACGACGGGGAGGGCCCTTCCAGACACGTGTTTGTTCAGCGACGTAAGGACTCCTGCCTAGGTGCGAGGGACACCTCGGGATTCTCCTCGAGTCTTGGCATGGCCATTGGGACGCGTCTCCACGTGAGGCGGGAAACCCAGGGTCCCTTTCCACGTGCCATAGGGATCCTGGGACTCCTATCCATTTTCAAGAGGAGTCAGGCATCGTCTCCTTTGGAAGCATTGATCTCCGCCGGCCTCTCGAGTTTTCAAAGGATGTGAGGCCTCCGGTCGCTTTGAGGCGGAGGACTAGGTCTTTCTCTGTGGTCTCCACAGGGGATTCAGACATCCCTTCGTCTTGGGAGATGCAAGACGAGCCTGCATTCAATTCACTGCAGGGATATCCGGCCTTACTTCGAGTCAGAGCATCACGGTGTCCATTCCATTTGAGGCCACAAACTCAGGGTCCCTCTCACATACCTGTAGCTGAGAGAAGCCTCCTCTTGAGGTGCTTGTGGAAAGTTGGTATTCCCCTTGAGTCAAAGCCAGGGACTAAGCTCTCATCTCGAGTTGATTTGGGGTCCACGGAGCCCTTTTTTGTTGCTACAGTGAGCTCAGGATCCCTCTAGACTTGAGACAGTGATCTTGCGTTTTCTCTGGAGTGCCATCAAGGAAATCAAGGCTCCTTTCACGTTTGATGTGGAACACGGAATTGCTCTGCAAGCAGTGCAGGGGAATCTGGCCTCATCTCGTGGCGAGGGGGAAGTCTCATGGTTTTTCTCGAGTTGCGCCTGGAACCTGGGGTATATTCTCGAGTTAAGACGGGACGGCCCTTCCAGACACGTGTTTGTTCAGCGACGTCAGGACTCCTGCCTAGGTGCGAGGGACACCTCGGGATTCTCCTCGAGTCTTGGCATGGCAATTGGGACGCGTCTCCACGTGAGGCGGGAGACCCAGTGTCCCGTTCCACGTGCCACAGGGATCCTGGGACTCCTATCCATTTTCAAGAGGAGTCAGGCATCGTCTCCTTTGGAAGCATTGATCTCCGCGGACCTCTCGAGTTTTCAAAGGATGTGAGGCCTCCGGTCGCCATGAGGCAGAGAATTAGGTCTTTCTCTGTGGTCTCCACAGGGGATTCACACGTCCCTTCGTCTTGGAAGATGCAAGACGAGCCTGCCTTCAATTCACTGCAGGGATATCCGGCCTTATTTCGAGTCAGAGCATCTCGGTGTCCATTCCATTTGAGGCCACAAACTCAGGGTCCCTCTCACATACCTGTAGCTGAGAGAAGCCTCCTCTTGAGGTGCTTGTGGAAAGTTGGTATTCCTCTTGAGTCGAAGCCAGGGACTAAGCTCTCATATCGAGTTGATTTGGGGTCCACGTAGCCCTTTCGTGTTGCTACAGTGACCTCAGGATCCCTCTAGACTTGAGACAGTGATCTTGGGTTTTCTCTGGAGTGCCATCAAGGAAATCAATTCTCCATTCATGTTTGATGTGGAACACGGAATTGCTCTGCACGCAGTGCAGGGGAATCCGCCCTCATCTCGTGGGCGAGGGGGAAGTCTCATAATTTTTCTCGATTTGTGGCCGAAACCTGGGGTATATTCTCGAGTTACGAAGGGAAGCGCCCTTCCACACCCGTGTTTGTTCAGCGACGTCAGGAATCCTGCCTAGGTGCGAGGGACACCTCGGGATTCTCCTCGATTCTTGGCATGGCAATTGGGACGCGTCTCCATGTGTGCGTGAGACCCAGTGTCCCTTTCCACGTGCCACAGGGATCCTGGGACTCCTATCCATTTTCAAGAGGAGTCAGGCATCGTCACCTTTGGAAGCATTGAGCTCCGCGGACCTCTCGAGTTTTCAAAGGATGTGAGGCCTCCGGTCGCGATGAGGCGGAGAACTGGGTCTTTCTCTGTGGTCTGCACATTGGATTCAGACATTCCTTTGCTTGGGAGATGCAAGACGAGCCTGCATTCAATTCACTGCAGGGATATCCGGCCTTACTTCGAGTCAGAGCATCTCGGTGTCCATTCCACTTGAGGCCACAAACTCAGGGTCCCTCTCACATACCTGTTGCTCAGAGAAGCCTCCTCTTGAGGTGGTTGTGAAAAGTTGGTAGTCCTCTTGAGTCGAAGCCAGGGACTAAGCTCTCATCTCGAATTGTTTTGGGGTCCACGGAGCACTATCCTGTTGCTCCAGTGACCTCAGGATCCCTCTGGACTTGAGACAGTGATCTTGGGTTTCCTCTGGAGTGCCATCAAGGAAATCAAGGCTCCTTTCATGTTTGATGTGGAACACGGAATTGCTCTGCACGCAGTGCAGGGGAATCGGGCCTCATCTCGCGGCGAATGGGAAGTCTCATGGTTTTTCTCGAGTTGCGGCCAGAACCTGGGGTATATTCTCGAGGTACGACTGGGAGGGTCCTTCCAGACACGTGTTTGTTCAGCGACGTCAGTACTCCTGCCTAGGTGCGAGGGACACCTCGGTATTCTCCTCGAGTCTTGGCATGGCAATGGGGACGCGTCTGCACGTGAAGCGGGAGGCCCAGGGTCCCTTTCCACGTGCCACAGGGATCCTGGGACTCCTATCCATTTTCAAGAGGAGTCAGGCATCGTCTCCTTTGGAAGCATTGATCTCCGCGGACCTCTCGAGTTTTCAAAGGATGTGAGGCCTCCGGTGGCGATGAAGTGGAGGACAAGGTCTTCCTCTGTGGTCTCCACAGCGGATTCAGACATCCCTTCGTCTTGGGAGATGCAAGACGAGCCTGCATACAATTTACTGCAGGGATATCCGGCCTTACTTCGAGTCAGAGCATCTCGGTGTCCATTCCACTTGAGGCCACACACTCAGGGACCCTCTCACATACCTGTAGCTGAGAGAAGCCTCCTCTTGAGGTGCTTGTGGAAAATTTGTATTCCTCTTGAGTCGAAGCCAGGGAATAAGCTCTCATCTCGAGTTGATTTGGGGTCCACGGAGAAATTTCGTGTTGCTCCAGTGACCTAAGGATCCCGCTAGACTTGAGACAGTGATCTTGGGTTTTCTCTGGAGTGCCATCAAGGAAATCAAGGCTCCTGTCACGTTTGATGTGGAACACGGAATTGCTCTGCATGCAGTGCAGGGGAATCGGGCATCATCTCGCGGCGAGGGGGATGTCTCATGGTTTTTCTCGAGTTGCGGCCGTAACCTGGGGTATATTCTCGAGGTACGACGGGGAGGGCCCTTCCAGACATGTGTTTGTTCAGCAACGTCAGGACTCCTGCCTAGGTGCGAGGGACACCTCGGGATTCTCCTCGAGTCTTGGCATGGCAATTGGGACGCGTCTCCACGTGAGGCTGGAGACCCAGGGTCCCTTTGTTCGTGCCACAGGGATCCTGGGACTCCTATCCATTTTCAAGAAGAGTCAGGCATCGTCTCCTTTGGAAGCATTGATCTCCGCGGACCTCTCGAGTTTTCAAAGGATGTGAGGCCTCCGGTCGCGATGAGGCGGTGGACTAGGTCTTTCTCTGTCGTCTCCACAGGGGATTCAGACATCCCATCATCTTGGGAAATGCAAGACGAGCCTGCATTCAATTCACTGTTGGGATATCCGGCCTTATTTCGAGTCAGAGCATCTCGGTGTCCTTTCCACTTGAGGCCACAAACTCAGGGTCCCTCTCACTTACCTGTAGCTGAGAGAAGCCTCCTCTTGAGGTCCTTCTGAAAAGTTTGTATTCCTCTTGATTCGAAGCCAGGAACTAAGGTCTCATCTCGAGTTGATTTGGGGTCCACGGAGCCCTTTCGTGTTGCTCCAGTGACCTCAGGATCCCTCTAGACTGGAGACAGTGATCTTGGGTTTTCACTGGAGTGCCATCAAGGAAATCAAGGCTCTTTTCATCTTTGATGTGGAACACGGAATTGCTCTGCATGCAGTGCAGGGGAATCGGGCCTCAACTCGTGGCGAGGGGGAAATCTCATGGTTTTTCTCGAGTTGTGGCCGGAACCTGGGGTATATTCTCGAGTAACGACGGGGAGGGCCCTTCCAGATACGTGTTTGTTCAGCGACGTCAGGACTCCTGCCTAGGTGCGAGGGACACCTCAGGATTCTCCTCGAGTCTTGGCATGGCAATTGGGACGCGTCTCCACGTGAGGCGGGAGACCCAGGGTCCCTTTCCACGTGCCACAGGGATCCTGGGACTCCTATCCATTTTCAAGAGGAGTCAGGCATCGTCTCCTTTGGAAGCATTGATCTCCACGGACCTCTTGAGTTTTCAAAGGATGTGAGGCCTCCGGTCGCGATGAGGCGGAGAACTAGGTCTTTCTCTGTGGTCTCCACAGGGGATTCAGACATCCCTTCGTCTTGGGAGATGCAAGACGAGACTGCATTCAACTCACTGCAGGCATATCCGGCATTACTTCGAGTCAGAGCATCTCAGTGTCCATTCCACTTGATGCCACAAATTCAGGGTCCCTCTCACATACCTGTAGCTGAGAGAAGCCTCCTCCTGAGGGGCTTGTGTAAAGTTTGTATTCCTCTTGAGTCGAAGCCAGGGACTAACCTCTCATCTCGAGTTGACTTGGGGTCCACGGAGCCCTTTTGTGTTGCTCCAGTGACCTCAGGATCCCTCTAGACTTGAGACAGTGTTCTTGGGTTTTCTTCGGAGTGCCATCAATGAAATTAAGGCTCCTTTCACGTTTGATGTGGAGCACGGAATTGCTCTGCGCGCAGTGCACGGGAATCGGGCCTCAGCTCGCAGCGAGGGGGAAGTCTCATGGTTTTTCTCGAGTTGCGGCAGGAACGTGGGGTATATTCTCGAGTTACGACGGGGAGGGCCCTTCCAGACACGTGTTTGTTCAGCGACGTCAGGACTCCTGCCTAGGTGCGAGGGACACCTCGGGATTCTCCTCGAGTCTTGGCATGGCAATTGGGACGCGTCTCCACGTGAGGCGGGAGACCCAGTGTCCCGTTCCACGTGCCACAGGGATCCTGGGACTCCTATCCATTTTCAAGAGGAGTCAGGCATCGTCTCCTTTGGAAGCATTGATCTCCGCGGACCTCTCGAGTTTTCAAAGGATGTGAGGCCTCCGGTCGCCATGAGGCAGAGAATTAGGTCTTTCTCTGTGGTCTCCACAGGGGATTCACACGTCCCTTCGTCTTGGGAGATGCAAGACGAGCCTGCCTTCAATTCACTGCAGGGATATCCGGCCTTATTTCGAGTCAGAGCATCTCGGTGTCCATTCCATTTGAGGCCACAAACTCAGGGTCCCTCTCACATACCTGTAGCTGAGAGAAGCCTCCTCTTGAGGTGCTTGTGGAAAGTTGGTATTCCTCTTGAGTCGAAGCCAGGGACTAAGCTCTCATATCGAGTTGATTTGGGGTCCACGTAGCCCTTTCGTGTTGCTACAGTGACCTCAGGATCCCTCTAGACTTGAGACAGTGATCTTGGGTTTTCTCTGGAGTGCCATCAAGGAAATCAATTCTCCATTCATGTTTGATGTGGAACACGGAATTGCTCTGCACGCAGTGCAGGGGAATCCGCCCTCATCTCGTGGGCGAGGGGGAAGTCTCATAATTTTTCTCGATTTGTGGCCGAAACCTGGGGTATATTCTCGAGTTACGAAGGGAAGCGCCCTTCCACACCCGTGTTTGTTCAGCGACGTCAGGAATCCTGCCTAGGTGCGAGGGACACCTCGGGATTCTCCTCGATTCTTGGCATGGCAATTGGGACGCGTCTCCATGTGTGCGTGAGACCCAGTGTCCCTTTCCACGTGCCACAGGGATCCTGGGACTCCTATCCATTTTCAAGAGGAGTCAGGCATCGTCACCTTTGGAAGCATTGAGCTCCGCGGACCTCTCGAGTTTTCAAAGGATGTGAGGCCTCCGGTCGCGATGAGGCGGAGAACTGGGTCTTTCTCTGTGGTCTGCACATTGGATTCAGACATTCCTTTGCTTGGGAGATGCAAGACGAGCCTGCATTCAATTCACTGCAGGGATATCCGGCCTTACTTCGAGTCAGAGCATCTCGGTGTCCATTCCACTTGAGGCCACAAACTCAGGGTCCCTCTCACATACCTGTTGCTCAGAGAAGCCTCCTCTTGAGGTGGTTGTGAAAAGTTGGTAGTCCTCTTGAGTCGAAGCCAGGGACTAAGCTCTCATCTCGAATTGATTTGGGGTCCACGGAGCACTATCCTGTTGCTCCAGTGACCTCAGGATCCCTCTGGACTTGAGACAGTGATCTTGGGTTTCCTCTGGAGTGCCATCAAGGAAATCAAGGCTCCTTTCATGTTTGATGTGGAACACGGAATTGCTCTGCACGCAGTGCAGGGGAATCGGGCCTCATCTCGCGGCGAATGGGAAGTCTCATGGTTTTTCTCGAGTTGCGGCCAGAACCTGGGGTATATTCTCGAGGTACGACTGGGAGGGTCCTTCCAGACACGTGTTTGTTCAGCGACGTCAGTACTCCTGCCTAGGTGCGAGGGACACCTCGGTATTCTCCTCGAGTCTTGGCATGGCAATGGGGACGCGTCTGCACGTGAAGCGGGAGGCCCAGGGTCCCTTTCCACGTGCCACAGGGATCCTGGGACTCCTATCCATTTTCAAGAGGAGTCAGGCATCGTCTCCTTTGGAAGCATTGATCTCCGCGGACCTCTCGAGTTTTCAAAGGATGTGAGGCCTCCGGTGGCGATGAAGTGGAGGACAAGGTCTTCCTCTGTGGTCTCCACAGCGGATTCAGACATCCCTTCGTCTTGGGAGATGCAAGACGAGCCTGCATACAATTTACTGCAGGGATATCCGGCCTTACTTCGAGTCAGAGCATCTCGGTGTCCATTCCACTTGAGGCCACACACTCAGGGACCCTCTCACATACCTGTAGCTGAGAGAAGCCTCCTCTTGAGGTGCTTGTGGAAAATTTGTATTCCTCTTGAGTCGAAGCCAGGGAATAAGCTCTCATCTCGAGTTGATTTGGGGTCCACGGAGAAATTTCGTGTTGCTCCAGTGACCTAAGGATCCCGCTAGACTTGAGACAGTGATCTTGGGTTTTCTCTGGAGTGCCATCAAGGAAATCAAGGCTCCTGTCACGTTTGATGTGGAACACGGAATTGCTCTGCATGCAGTGCAGGGGAATCGGGCATCATCTCGCGGCGAGGGGGATGTCTCATGGTTTTTCTCGAGTTGCGGCCGTAACCTGGGGTATATTCTCGAGGTACGACGGGGAGGGCCCTTCCAGACATGTGTTTGTTCAGCAACGTCAGGACTCCTGCCTAGGTGCGAGGGACACCTCGGGATTCTCCTCGAGTCTTGGCATGGCAATTGGGACGCGTCTCCACGTGAGGCTGGAGACCCAGGGTCCCTTTGTTCGTGCCACAGGGATCCTGGGACTCCTATCCATTTTCAAGAAGAGTCAGGCATCGTCTCCTTTGGAAGCATTGATCTCCGCGGACCTCTCGAGTTTTCAAAGGATGTGAGGCCTCCGGTCGCGATGAGGCGGTGGACTAGGTCTTTCTCTGTCGTCTCCACAGGGGATTCAGACATCCCATCATCTTGGGAAATGCAAGACGAGCCTGCATTCAATTCACTGTTGGGATATCCGGCCTTATTTCGAGTCAGAGCATCTCGGTGTCCTTTCCACTTGAGGCCACAAACTCAGGGTCCCTCTCACTTACCTGTAGCTGAGAGAAGCCTCCTCTTGAGGTCCTTCTGAAAAGTTTGTATTCCTCTTGATTCGAAGCCAGGAACTAAGGTCTCATCTCGAGTTGATTTGGGGTCCACGGAGCCCTTTCGTGTTGCTCCAGTGACCTCAGGATCCCTCTAGACTGGAGACAGTGATCTTGGGTTTTCACTGGAGTGCCATCAAGGAAATCAAGGCTCTTTTCATCTTTGATGTGGAACACGGAATTGCTCTGCATGCAGTGCAGGGGAATCGGGCCTCAACTCGTGGCGAGGGGGAAATCTCATGGTTTTTCTCGAGTTGTGGCCGGAACCTGGGGTATATTCTCGAGTAACGACGGGGAGGGCCCTTCCAGATACGTGTTTGTTCAGCGACGTCAGGACTCCTGCCTAGGTGCGAGGGACACCTCAGGATTCTCCTCGAGTCTTGGCATGGCAATTGGGACGCGTCTCCACGTGAGGCGGGAGACCCAGGGTCCCTTTCCACGTGCCACAGGGATCCTGGGACTCCTATCCATTTTCAAGAGGAGTCAGGCATCGTCTCCTTTGGAAGCATTGATCTCCACGGACCTCTTGAGTTTTCAAAGGATGTGAGGCCTCCGGTCGCGATGAGGCGGAGAACTAGGTCTTTCTCTGTGGTCTCCACAGGGGATTCAGACATCCCTTCGTCTTGGGAGATGCAAGACGAGACTGCATTCAACTCACTGCAGGCATATCCGGCATTACTTCGAGTCAGAGCATCTCAGTGTCCATTCCACTTGATGCCACAAATTCAGGGTCCCTCTCACATACCTGTAGCTGAGAGAAGCCTCCTCCTGAGGGGCTTGTGTAAAGTTTGTATTCCTCTTGAGTCGAAGCCAGGGACTAACCTCTCATCTCGAGTTGACTTGGGGTCCACGGAGCCCTTTTGTGTTGCTCCAGTGACCTCAGGATCCCTCTAGACTTGAGACAGTGATCTTGGGTTTTCTTCGGAGTGCCATCAATGAAATTAAGGCTCCTTTCACGTTTGATGTGGAGCACGGAATTGCTCTGCGCGCAGTGCACGGGAATCGGGCCTCAGCTCGCAGCGAGGGGGAAGTCTCATGGTTTTTCTCGAGTTGCGGCAGGAACGTGGGGTATATTCTCGAGTTACGACGGGGAGGGCCCTTCCAGACACGTGTTTGTTCAGCGACGTCAGGACTCCTGCCTAGGTGCGAGGGACACCTCGGGATTCTCCTCGAGTCTTGGCATGGCAATTGGGAGGCGTCTCCACGTGAGGCGCGAGACCCAGCTTCCCTTTCCACGTGCCACAGGGATCCTGGGACTCCTATCCATTTTCAAGAAGAGTCAGGCATCGTCTCCTTTGGAAGTATTGATCTCAGCGAACCTCTCGAATTTTCAAAGGATATGAGGCCTCCGGTCGCGAGGAGGCGGAGGACTAGGTCTTTCTCTGTGGTCTCCACAGGGGATTCAGACAACCCTTCGTCTTGGGAGATGCAAGACGAGCCTGCATTCAATTCACTGCAGGGATATCCGGCCTTACTTCGAGTCAGAGCATCTCTGTGTCCATTCCACTTGAGGCCACAAACTCAGGGTCCCTCTCACATACCTGTAGCTGAGAGAAGCCTCTTGTTTAGGTGCTTGTGGAAAGTTGGTATTCCTCTTGAGTCGAAGCCAGGGACTAAGCTCTCATCTCGAGTTGATTTGGGGTTCACGGAGCCCTTTCACGTTGCTCCAGTGACCTCAGGATCCCTCTAGACTTGAGACAGTGATCTTGGGTTTCTCTGGAGTGCCATCAAGGAAATCAAGGCTCCTTTCACCTTTGATGTGGAACACGGAATTGCTCTCCACGCAGTGCAGGGGAATCGGGACTCATCTCGCGGCGAGGGGATAGTCTCATGGTTTTTCTTGAGTTGCGGCCGGAACCTGGGGTATATTCTCGAGTTACGACGGGGAGGGCCCTTCCATACACGTGTTTGTTCAGCGACGTAAGGACTCCTGCCTAGGTGCGAGGGACACCTCGGGATTCTCCTCGAGTCTTGGCATGGCCATTGGGACGCGTCTCCACGTGAGGCGGGAAACCCAGGGTCCCTTTCCACGTGCCATAGGGATCCTGGGACTTCTATCCATTTTCAAGAGGAGTCAGGCATCGTCTCCTTTGGAAGCATTGATCTCCGCCGGCCTCTCGAGTTTTCAAAGGATGTGAGGCCTCCGGTCGCTTTGAGGCGGAGGACTAGGTCTTTCTCTGTGGTCCCCACAGGGGATTCAGACATCCCTTCGTCTTGGGAGATGCAAGACGAGCCTGCATTCAATTCACTGCAGGGATATCCGGCCTTACTTCGAGTCAGAGCATCACGGTGTCCATTCCATTTGAGGCCACAAACTCAGGGTCCCTCTCACATACCTGTAGCTGAGAGAAGCCTCCTCTTGAGGTGCTTGTGGAAAGTTGGTATTCCCCTTGAGTCAAAGCCAGGGACTAAGCTCTCATCTCGAGTTGATTTGGGGTCCACGGAGCCCTTTTTTGTTGCTACAGTGAGCTCAGGATCCCTCTAGACTTGAGACAGTGATCTTGCGTTTTCTCTGGAGTGCCATCAAGGAAATCAAGGCTCCTTTCACGTTTGATGTGGAACACGGAATTGCTCTGCAAGCAGTGCAGGGGAATCTGGCCTCATCTCGTGGCGAGGGGGAAGTCTCATGGTTTTTCTCGAGTTGCGCCTGGAACCTGGGGTATATTCTCGAGTTACGACGGGACGGCCCTTCCAGACACGTGTTTGTTCAGCGACGTCAGGACTCCTGCCTAGGTGCGAGGGACACCTCGGGATTCTCCTCGAGTCTTGGCATGGCAATTGGGACGCGTCTCCACGTGAGGCGGGAGACCCAGTGTCCCGTTCCACGTGCCACAGGGATCCTGGGACTCCTATCCATTTTCAAGAGGAGTCAGGCATCGTCTCCTTTGGAAGCATTGATCTCCGCGGACCTCTCGAGTTTTCAAAGGATGTGAGGCCTCCGGTCGCCATGAGGCAGAGAATTAGGTCTTTCTCTGTGGTCTCCACAGGGGATTCACACTTCCCTTCGTCTTGGGAGATGCAAGACGAGCCTGCCTTCAATTCACTGCAGGGATATCCGGCCTTATTTCGAGTCAGAGCATCTCGGTGTCCATTCCATTTGAGGCCACAAACTCAGGGTCCCTCTCACATACCTGTAGCTGAGAGAAGCCTCCTCTTGAGGTGCTTGTGGAAAGTTGGTATTCCTCTTGAGTCGAAGCCAGGGACTAAGCTCTCATATCGAGTTGATTTGGGGTCCACGGAGCCCTTTCGTGTTGCTACAGTGACCTCAGGATCCCTCTAGACTTGAGACAGTGATCTTGGGTTTTCTCTGGAGTGCCATCAAGGAAATCAATTCTCCTCTCATGTTTGATGTGGAACACGGAATTGCTCTGCACGCAGTGCAGGGGAATCCGCCCTCATCTCGTGGGCGAGGGGGAAGTCTCATAATTTTTCTCGATTTGTGGCCGAAACCTGGGGTATATTCTCGAGTTATGAAGGGAAGCGCCCTTCCACACCCGTGTTTGTTCAGCGACGTCAGGAATCCTGCCTAGGTGCGAGGGACACCTCGGGATTCTCCTCGATTCTTGGCATGGCAATTGGGACGCGTCTCCATGTGTGCGTGAGACCCAGTGTCCCTTTCCACGTGCCACAGGGATCCTGGGACTCCTATCCATTTTCAAGAGGAGTCAGGCATCGTCACCTTTGGAAGCATTGAGCTCCGCGGACCTCTCGAGTTTTCAAAGGATGTGAGGCCTCCGGTCGCGATGAGGCGGAGAACTGGGTCTTTCTCTGTGGTCTGCACATTGGATTCAGACATTCCTTTGCTTGGGAGATGCAAGACGAGCCTGCATTCAATTCACTGCAGGGATATCCGGCCTTACTTCGAGTCAGAGCATCTCGGTGTCCATTCCACTTGAGGCCACAAACTCAGGGTCCCTCTCACATACCTGTTGCTCAGAGAAGCCTCCTCTTGAGGTGGTTGTGAAAAGTTGGTAGTCCTCTTGAGTCGAAGCCAGGGACTAAGCTCTCATCTCGAATTGATTTGGGGTCCACGGAGCACTATCCTGTTGCTCCAGTGACCTCAGGATCCCTCTAGACTGGAGACAGTGATCTTGGGTTTTCACTGGAGTGCCATCAAGGAAATCAAGGCTCTTTTCATCTTTGATGTGGAACACGGAATTGCTCTGCATGCACTGCAGGGGAATCGGGCCTCAACTCGTGGCGAGGGGGAAATCTCATGGTTTTTCTCGAGTTGTGGCCGGAACCTGGGGTATATTCTCGAGTAACGACGGGGAGGGCCCTTCCAGATACGTGTTTGTTCAGCGACGTCAGGACTCCTGCCTAGGTGCGAGGGACACCTCAGGATTCTCCTCGAGTCTTGGCATGGCAATTGGGACGCGTCTCCACGTGAGGCGGGAGACCCAGGGTCCCTTTCCACGTGCCACAGGGATCCTGGGACTCCTATCCATTTTCAAGAGGAGTCAGGCATCGTCTCCTTTGGAAGCATTGATCTCCACGGACCTCTTGAGTTTTCAAAGGATGTGAGGCCTCCGGTCGCGATGAGGCGGAGAACTAGGTCTTTCTCTGTGGTCTCCACAGGGGATTCAGACATCCCTTCGTCTTGGGAGATGCAAGACGAGACTGCATTCAACTCACTGCAGGCATATCCGGCATTACTTCGAGTCAGAGCATCTCAGTGTCCATTCCACTTGATGCCACAAATTCAGGGTCCCTCTCACATACCTGTAGCTGAGAGAAGCCTCCTCCTGAGGGGCTTGTGTAAAGTTTGTATTCCTCTTGAGTCGAAGCCAGGGACTAAGCTCTCATCTCGAGTTGACTTGGGGTCCACGGAGCCCTTTTGTGTTGCTCCAGTGACCTCAGGATCCCTCTAGACTTGAGACAGTGATCTTGGGTTTTCTTCGGAGTGCCATCAATGAAATTAAGGCTCCTTTCACGTTTGATGTGGAGCACGGAATTGCTCTGCGCGCAGTGCACGGGAATCGGGCCTCAGCTCGCAGCGAGGGGGAAATCTCATGGTTTTTCTCGAGTTGCGGCAGGAACGTGGGGTATATTCTCGAGTTACGACGGGGAGGGCCCTTCCAGACACGTGTTTGTTCAGCGACGTCAGGACTCCTGCCTAGGTGCGAGGGACACCTCGGGATTCTCCTCGAGTCTTGGCATGGCAATTGGGAGGCGTCTCCACGTGAGGCGGGAGACCCAGCTTCCCTTTCCACGTGCCACAGGGATCCTGGGACTCCTATCCATTTTCAAGAAGAGTCAGGCATCGTCTCCTTTGGAAGTATTGATCTCAGCGAACCTCTCGAGTTTTCAAAGGATATGAGGCCTCCGGTCGCGAGGAGGCGGAGGACTAGGTCTTTCTCTGTGGTCTCCACAGGGGATTCAGACAACCCTTCGTCTTGGGAGATGCAAGACGAGCCTGCATTCAATTCACTGCAGGGATATCCGGCCTTACTTCGAGTCAGAGCATCTCTGTGTCCATTCCACTTGAGGCCACAAACTCAGGGTCCCTCTCACATACCTGTAGCTGAGAGAAGCCTCTTGTTTAGGTGCTTGTGGAAAGTTGGTATTCCTCTTGAGTCGAAGCCAGGGACTAAGCTCTCATCTCGAGTTGATTTGGGGTTCACGGAGCCCTTTCACGTTGCTCCAGTGACCTCAGGATCCCTCTAGACTTGAGACAGTGATCTTGGGTTTCTCTGGAGTGCCATCAAGGAAATCAAGGCTCCTTTCACCTTTGATGTGGAACACGGAATTGCTCTGCACGCAGTGCAGGGGAATCGGGACTCATCTCGCGGCGAGGGGATAGTCTCATGGTTTTTCTCGAGTTGCGGCCGGAACCTGGGATATATTCTCGAGTTACGACGGGGAGGGCCCTTCCATACACGTGTTTGTTCAGCGACGTAAGGACTCCTGCCTAGGTGCGAGGGACACCTTGGGATTCTCCTCGAGTCTTGGCATGGCCATTGGGATGCGTCTCCACGTGAGGCGGGAAACCCAGGGTCCCTTTCCACGTGCCATAGGGATCCTGGGACTCCTATCCATTTTCAAGAGGAGTCAGGCATCGTCTCCTTTGGAAGCATTGATCTCCGCCGGCCTCTCGAGTTTTCAAAGGATGTGAGGCCTCCGGTCGCTTTGAGGCGGAGGACTAGGTCTTTCTCTGTGGTCCCCACAGGGGATTCAGACATCCCTTCGTCTTGGGAGATGCAAGACGAGCCTGCATTCAATTCACTGCAGGGATATCCGGCCTTACTTCGAGTCAGAGCATCACGGTGTCCATTCCATTTGAGACCACAAACTCAGGGTCCCTCTCACATACCTGTAGCTGAGAGAAGCCTCCTCTTGAGGTGCTTGTGGAAAGTTGGTATTCCCCTTGAGTCAAAGCCAGGGACTAAGCTCTCATCTCGAGTTGATTTGGGGTCCACGGAGCCCTTTTTTGTTGCTACAGTGAGCTCAGGATCCCTCTAGACTTGAGACAGTGATCTTGCGTTTTCTCTGGAGTGCCATCAAGGAAATCAAGGCTCCTTTCACGTTTGATGTGGAACACGGAATTGCTCTGCAAGCAGTGCAGGGGAATCTGGCCTCATCTCGTGGCGAGGGGGAAGTCTCATGGTTTTTCTCGAGTTGCGCCTGGAACCTGGGGTATATTCTCGAGTTACGACGGGACGGCCCTTCCAGACACGTGTTTGTTCAGCGACGTCAGGACTCCTGCCTAGGTGCGAGGGACACCTCGGGATTCTCCTCGAGTCTTGGCATGGCAATTGGGACGCGTCTCCACGTGAGGCGGGAGACCCAGTGTCCCGTTCCACGTGCCACAGGGATCCTGGGACTCCTATCCATTTTCAAGAGGAGTCAGGCATCGTCTCCTTTGGAAGCATTGATCTCCGCGGACCTCTCGAGTTTTCAAAGGATGTGAGGCCTCCGGTCGCCATGAGGCAGAGAATTAGGTCTTTCTCTGTGGTCTCCACAGGGGATTCACACTTCCCTTCGTCTTGGGAGATGCAAGACGAGCCTGCCTTCAATTCACTGCAGGGATATCCGGCCTTATTTCGAGTCAGAGCATCTCGGTGTCCATTCCATTTGAGGCCACAAACTCAGGGTCCCTCTCACATACCTGTAGCTGAGAGAAGCCTCCTCTTGAGGTGCTTGTGGAAAGTTGGTATTCCTCTTGAGTCGAAGCCAGGGACTAAGCTCTCATATCGAGTTGATTTGGGGTCCACGGAGCCCTTTCGTGTTGCTACAGTGACCTCAGGATCCCTCTAGACTTGAGACAGTGATCTTGGGTTTTCTCTGGAGTGCCATCAAGGAAATCAATTCTCCTCTCATGTTTGATGTGGAACACGGAATTGCTCTGCACGCAGTGCAGGGGAATCCGCCCTCATCTCGTGGGCGAGGGGGAAGTCTCATAATTTTTCTCGATTTGTGGCCGAAACCTGGGGTATATTCTCGAGTTACGAAGGGAAGCGCCCTTCCACACCCGTGTTTGTTCAGCGACGTCAGGAATCCTGCCTAGGTGCGAGGGACACCTCGGGATTCTCCTCGATTCTTGGCATGGCAATTGGGACGCGTCTCCATGTGTGCGTGAGACCCAGTGTCCCTTTCCACGTGCCACAGGGATCCTGGGACTCCTATCCATTTTCAAGAGGAGTCAGGCATCGTCACCTTTGGAAGCATTGAGCTCCGCGGACCTCTCGAGTTTTCAAAGGATGTGAGGCCTCCGGTCGCGATGAGGCGGAGAACTGGGTCTTTCTCTGTGGTCTGCACATTGGATTCAGACATTCCTTTGCTTGGGAGATGCAAGACGAGCCTGCATTCAATTCACTGCAGGGATATCCGGCCTTACTTCGAGTCAGAGCATCTCGGTGTCCATTCCACTTGAGGCCACAAACTCAGGGTCCCTCTCACATACCTGTTGCTCAGAGAAGCCTCCTCTTGAGGTGGTTGTGAAAAGTTGGTAGTCCTCTTGAGTCGAAGCCAGGGACTAAGCTCTCATCTCGAATTGATTTGGGGTCCACGGAGCACTATCCTGTTGCTCCAGTGACCTCAGGATCCCTCTGGACTTGAGACAGTGATCTTGGGTTTCCTCTGGGGTGCCATCAAGGAAATCAAGGCTCCTTTCATGTTTGATGTGGAACACGGAATTGCTCTGCACGCAGTGCAGGGGAATCGGGCCTCATCTCGCGGCGAGGGGGAAGTCTCATGGTTTTTCTCGAGTTGCGGCCAGAACCTGGGGTATATTCTCGAGGTACGACTGGGAGGGTCCTTCCAGACACGTGTTTGTTCAGCGACGTCAGTACTCCTGCCTAGGTGCGAGGGACACCTCGGTATTCTCCTCGAGTCTTGGCATGGCAATGGGGACGCGTCTGCACGTGAAGCGGGAGGCCCAGGGTCCCTTTCCACGTGCCACAGGGATCCTGGGACTCCTATCCATTTTCAAGAGGAGTCAGGCATCGTCTCCTTTGGAAGCATTGATCTCCGCGGACCTCTCGAGTTTTCAAAGATGTGAGGCCTCCGGTCGCGATGAAGTGGAGGACAAGGTCTTCCTCTGTGGTCTCCACAGGGGATTCAGACATCCCTTCGTCTTGGGAGATGCAAGACGAGCCTGCATACAATTTACTGCAGGGATATCCGGCCTTACTTCGAGTCAGAGCATCTCGGTGTCCATTCCACTTGAGGCCACACACTCAGGGACCCTCTCACATACCTGTAGCTGAGAGAAGCCTCCTCTTGAGGTGCTTGTGGAAAATTTGTATTCCTCTTGAGTCGAAGCCAGGGAATAAGCTCTCATCTCGAGTTGATTTGGGGTCCACGGAGAAATTTCGTGTTGCTCCAGTGACCTAAAGATCCCGCTAGACTTGAGACAGTGATCTTGGGTTTTCTCTGGAGTGCCATCAAGGAAATCAAGGCTCCTGTCACGTTTGATGTGGAACACGGAATTGCTCTGCATGCAGTGCAGGGGAATCGGGCATCATCTCGCGGCGAGGGGGATGTCTCATGGTTTTTCTCGAGTTGCGGCCGGAACCTGGGGTATATTCTCGAGGTACGACGGGGAGGGCCCTTCCAGACATGTGTTTGTTCAGCAACGTCAGGACTCCTGCCTAGGTGCGAGGGACACCTCGGGATTCTCCTCGAGTCTTG
The DNA here is from genome assembly GCF_033118175.1 of Dama dama. Lineage (NCBI taxonomy): Eukaryota > Metazoa > Chordata > Mammalia > Artiodactyla > Cervidae > Dama > Dama dama. The sequence goes on along the minus strand of NC_083699.1, from coordinate 95,507,629 downwards.
GCATGGCAATTGGGACGCGTCTCCACGTGAGGCTGGAGACCCAGGGTCCCTTTGTTCGTGCCACAGGGATCCTGGGACTCCTATCCATTTTCAAGAAGAGTCAGGCATCGTCTCCTTTGGAAGCATTGATCTCCGCAGACCTCTCGAGTTTTCAAAGGATGTGAGGCCTCCGGTCGCGATGAGGCGGTGGACTAGGTCTTTCTCTGTCGTCTCCACAGGGGATTCAGACATCCCATCATCTTGGGAAATGCAAGACGAGCCTGCATTCAATTCACTGTTGAGATATCCGGCCTTATTTCGAGTCAGAGCATCTCGGTGTCCATTCCACTTGAGGCCACAAACTCAGGGTCCCTCTCACTTACCTGTAGCTGAGAGAAGCCTCCTCTTGAGGTCCTTCTGAAAAGTTTGTATTCCTCTTGATTTAAAGCCAGGAACTAAGGTCTCATCTCGAGTTGATTTGGGGTCCACGGAGCCCTTTCGTGTTGCTCCAGTGACCTCAGGATCCCTCTAGACTTGAGACAGTGATCTTGGGTTTTCTCTGGAGTGCCATCAAGGAAATCAAGGCTCCTGTCACGTTTGATGTGGAACACGGAATTGCTCTGCATGCAGTGCAGGGGAATCGGGCATCATCTCGCGGCGAGGGGGATGTCTCATGGTTTTTCTCGAGTTGCGGCCGGAACCTGGGGTATATTCTCGAGGTACAACGGGGAGGGCCCTTCCAGACATGTGTTTGTTCAGCAACGTCAGGACTCCTGCCTAGGTGCGAGGGACACCTCGGGATTCTCCTCGAGTCTTGGCATGGCAATTGGGACGCGTCTCCACGTGAGGCTGGAGACCCAGGGTCCCTTTGTGCGTGCCACAGGGATCCTGGGACTCCTATCCATTTTCAAGAAGAGTCAGGCATCGTCTCCTTTGGAAGCATTGATCTCCGCAGACCTCTCGAGTTTTCAAAGGATGTGAGGCCTCCGGTCGCGATGAGGCGGTGGACTAGGTCTTTCTCTGTCGTCTCCACAGGGGATTCAGACATCCCATCATCTTGGGAAATGCAAGACGAGCCTGCATTCAATTCACTGTTGGGATATCCGGCCTTACTTCGAGTCAGAGCATCTCGGTGTCCATTCCACTTGAGGCCACAAACTCAGGGTCCCTCTCACTTACCTGTAGCTGAGAGAAGCCTCCTCTTGAGGTCCTTCTGAAAAGTTTGTATCCTCTTGATTCGAAGCCAGGATCTAAGGTCTCATCTCTAGTTGATTTGGGGTCCACGGAGCCCTTTCGTGTTGCTCCAGTGACCTCAGGATCCCTCTAGACTGGAGACAGTGATCTTGGGTTTTCACTGGAGTGCCATCAAGGAAATCAAGGCTCTTTTCATCTTTGATGTGGAACACGTAATTGCTCTGTACGCAGTGCAGGGGAATCGGGCCTCATCTCGCGGCGAGGGGGAAGTCTCATGGTTTTTCTCGAGTTGCGGCAGGAACGTGGGGTATATTCTCGAGTTACGACGGGGAGGGCCCTTCCAGACACGTGTTTGTTCAGCGACGTCAGGACTCCTGCCTAGGTGCGAGGGACACCTCGGGATTCTCCTCGAGTCTTGACATGGCAATTGGGAGGCGTCTCCACGTGAGGCGCGAGACCCAGCTTCCCTTTCCACGTGCCACAGGGATCCTGGGACTCCTATCCATTTTCAAGAAGAGTCAGGCATCGTCTCCTTTGGAAGTATTGATCTCAGCGAACCTCTCGAGTTTTCAAAGGATATGAGGCCTCCGGTCGCGAGGAGGCGGAGGACTAGGTCTTTCTCTGTGGTCTCCACAGGGGATTCAGACAACCCTTCGTCTTGGGAGATGCAAGACGAGCCTGCATTCAATTCACTGCAGGGATATCCGGCCTTACTTCGAGTCAGAGCATCTCTGTGTCCATTCCACTTGAGGCCACAAACTCAGGGTCCCTCTCACATACCTGTAGCTGAGAGAAGCCTCTTGTTTAGGTGCTTGTGGAAAGTTGGTATTCCTCTTGAGTCGAAGCCAGGGACTAAGCTCTCATCTCGAGTTGATTTGGGGTTCACGGAGCCCTTTCACGTTGCTCCAGTGACCTCAGGATCCCTCTAGACTTGAGACAGTGATCTTGGGTTTCTCTGGAGTGCCATCAAGGAAATCAAGGCTCCTTTCACCTTTGATGTGGAACACGGAATTGCTCTGCACGCAGTGCAGGGGAATCGGGACTCATCTCGCGGCGAGGGGATAGTCTCATGGTTTTTCTTGAGTTGCGGCCGGAACCTGGGGTATATTCTCGAGTTACGACGGGGAGGGCCCTTCCATACACGTGTTTGTTCAGCGACGTAAGGACTCCTGCCTAGGTGCGAGGGACACCTCGGGATTCTCCTCGAGTCTTGGCATGGCCATTGGGACGCGTCTCCACGTGAGGCGGGAAACCCAGGGTCCCTTTCCACGTGCCATAGGGATCCTGGGACTTCTATCCATTTTCAAGAGGAGTCAGGCATCGTCTCCTTTGGAAGCATTGATCTCCGCCGGCCTCTCGAGTTTTCAAAGGATGTGAGGCCTCCGGTCGCTTTGAGGCGGAGGACTAGGTCTTTCTCTGTGGTCCCCACAGGGGATTCAGACATCCCTTCGTCTTGGGAGATGCAAGACGAGCCTGCATTCAATTCACTGCAGGGATATCCGGCCTTACTTCGAGTCAGAGCATCACGGTGTCCATTCCATTTGAGGCCACAAACTCAGGGTCCCTCTCACATACCTGTAGCTGAGAGAAGCCTCCTCTTGAGGTGCTTGTGGAAAGTTGGTATTCCCCTTGAGTCAAAGCCAGGGACTAAGCTCTCATCTCGAGTTGATTTGGGGTCCACGGAGCCCTTTTTTGTTGCTACAGTGAGCTCAGGATCCCTCTAGACTTGAGACAGTGATCTTGCGTTTTCTCTGGAGTGCCATCAAGGAAATCAAGGCTCCTTTCACGTTTGATGTGGAACACGGAATTGCTCTGCAAGCAGTGCAGGGGAATCTGGCCTCATCTCGTGGCGAGGGGGAAGTCTCATGGTTTTTCTCGAGTTGCGCCTGGAACCTGGGGTATATTCTCGAGTTACGACGGGACGGCCCTTCCAGACACGTGTTTGTTCAGCGACGTCAGGACTCCTGCCTAGGTGCGAGGGACACCTCGGGATTCTCCTCGAGTCTTGGCATGGCAATTGGGACGCGTCTCCACGTGAGGCGGGAGACCCAGTGTCCCGTTCCACGTGCCACAGGGATCCTGGGACTCCTATCCATTTTCAAGAGGAGTCAGGCATCGTCTCCTTTGGAAGCATTGATCTCCGTGGACCTCTCGAGTTTTCAAAGGATGTGAGGCCTCCGGTCGCCATGAGGCAGAGAATTAGGTCTTTCTCTGTGGTCTCCACAGGGGATTCACACTTCCCTTCGTCTTGGGAGATGCAAGACGAGCCTGCCTTCAATTCACTGCAGGGATATCCGGCCTTATTTCGAGTCAGAGCATCTCGGTGTCCATTCCATTTGAGGCCACAAACTCAGGGTCCCTCTCACATACCTGTAGCTGAGAGAAGCCTCCTCTTGAGGTGCTTGTGGAAAGTTGGTATTCCTCTTGAGTCGAAGCCAGGGACTAAGCTCTCATATCGAGTTGATTTGGGGTCCACGGAGCCCTTTCGTGTTGCTACAGTGACCTCAGGATCCCTCTAGACTTGAGACAGTGATCTTGGGTTTTCTCTGGAGTGCCATCAAGGAAATCAATTCTCCTCTCATGTTTGATGTGGAACACGGAATTGCTCTGCACGCAGTGCAGGGGAATCCGCCCTCATCTCGTGGGCGAGGGGGAAGTCTCATAATTTTTCTCGATTTGTGGCCGAAACCTGGGGTATATTCTCGAGTTATGAAGGGAAGCGCCCTTCCACACCCGTGTTTGTTCAGCGACGTCAGGAATCCTGCCTAGGTGCGAGGGACACCTCGGGATTCTCCTCGATTCTTGGCATGGCAATTGGGACGCGTCTCCATGTGTGCGTGAGACCCAGTGTCCCTTTCCACGTGCCACAGGGATCCTGGGACTCCTATCCATTTTCAAGAGGAGTCAGGCATCGTCACCTTTGGAAGCATTGAGCTCCGCGGACCTCTCGAGTTTTCAAAGGATGTGAGGCCTCCGGTCGCGATGAGGCGGAGAACTGGGTCTTTCTCTGTGGTCTGCACATTGGATTCAGACATTCCTTTGCTTGGGAGATGCAAGACGAGCCTGCATTCAATTCACTGCAGGGATATCCGGCCTTACTTCGAGTCAGAGCATCTCGGTGTCCATTCCACTTGAGGCCACAAACTCAGGGTCCCTCTCACATACCTTTAGCTGAGAGAAGCCTCCTCTTGAGGTGGTTGTGAAAAGTTGGTAGTCCTCTTGAGTCGAAGCCAGGGACTAAGCTCTCATCTCGAATTGATTTGGGGTCCACGGAGCACTATCCTGTTGCTCCAGTGACCTGAGGATCCCTCTAGACTGGAGACAGTGATCTTGGGTTTTCACTGGAGTGCCATCAAGGAAATCAAGGCTCTTTTCATCTTTGATGTGGAACACGGAATTGCTCTGCACGCAGTGCAGGGGAATCGGGCCTCAACTCGTGGCGAGGGGGAAATCTCATGGTTTTTCTCGAGTTGTGGCCGGAACCTGGGGTATATTCTCGAGTAACGACGGGGAGGGCCCTTCCAGATACGTGTTTGTTCAGCGACGTCAGGACTCCTGCCTAGGTGCGAGGGACACCTCAGGATTCTCCTCGAGGCTTGGCATGGCAATTGGGACGCGTCTCCACGTGAGGCGGGAGACCCAGGGTCCCTTTCCACGTGCCACAGGGATCCTGGGACTCCTATCCATTTTCAAGAGGAGTCAGGCATCGTCTCCTTTGGAAGCATTGATCTCCACGGACCTCTTGAGTTTTCAAAGGATGTGAGGCCTCCGGTCGCGATGAGGCGGAGAACTAGGTCTTTCTCTGTGGTCTCCACAGGGGATTCAGACATCCCTTCGTCTTGGGAGATGCAAGACGAGACTGCATTCAACTCACTGCAGGCATATCCGGCATTACTTCGAGTCAGAGCATCTCAGTGTCCATTCCACTTGATGCCACAAATTCAGGGTCCCTCTCACATACCTGTAGCTGAGAGAAGCCTCCTCCTGAGGGGCTTGTGTAAAGTTTGTATTCCTCTTGAGTCGAAGCCAGGGACTAAGCTCTCATCTCGAGTTGACTTGGGGTCCACGGAGCCCTTTTGTGTTGCTCCAGTGACCTCAGGATCCCTCTAGACTTGAGACAGTGATCTTGGGTTTTCTTCGGAGTGCCATCAATGAAATTAAGGCTCCTTTCACGTTTGATGTGGAGCACGGAATTGCTCTGCGCGCAGTGCACGGGAATCGGGCCTCAGCTCGCAGCGAGGGGGAAGTCTCATGGTTTTTCTCGAGTTGCGGCAGGAACGTGGGGTATATTCTCGAGTTACGACGGGGAGGGCCCTTCCAGACACGTGTTTGTTCAGCGACGTCAGGACTCCTGCCTAGGTGCGAGGGACACCTCGGGATTCTCCTCGAGTCTTGGCATGGCAATTGGGAGGCGTCTCCACGTGAGGCGCGAGACCCAGCTTCCCTTTCCACGTGCCACAGGGATCCTGGGACTCCTATCCATTTTCAAGAAGAGTCAGGCATCGTCTCCTTTGGAAGTATTGATCTCAGCGAACCTCTCGAGTTTTCAAAGGATATGAGGCCTCCGGTCGCGAGGAGGCGGAGGACTAGGTCTTTCTCTGTGGTCTCCACAGGGGATTCAGACAACCCTTCGTCTTGGGAGATGCAAGACGAGCCTGCATTCAATTCACTGCAGGGATATCCGGCCTTACTTCGAGTCAGAGCATCTCTGTGTCCATTCCACTTGAGGCCACAAACTCAGGGTCCCTCTCACATACCTGTAGCTGAGAGAAGCCTCTTGTTTAGGTGCTTGTGGAAAGTTGGTATTCCTCTTGAGTCGAAGCCAGGGACTAAGCTCTCATCTCGAGTTGATTTGGGGTTCACGGAGCCCTTTCACGTTGTTCCAGTGACCTCAGGATCCCTCTAGACTTGAGACAGTGATCTTGGGTTTCTCTGGAGTGCCATCAAGGAAATCAAGGCTCCTTTCACCTTTGATGTGGAACACGGAATTGCTCTGCACGCAGTGCAGGGGAATCGGGACTCATCTCGCGGCGAGGGGATAGTCTCATTGTTTTTCTCGAGTTGCGGCCGGAACCTGGGGTATATTCTCGAGTTACGACGGGGAGGGCCCTTCCATACACGTGTTTGTTCAGCGACGTAAGGACTCCTGCCTAGGTGCGAGGGACACCTTGGGATTCTCCTCGAGTCTTGGCATGGCCATTGGGATGCGTCTCCACGTGAGGCGGGAAACCCAGGGTCCCTTTCCACGTGCCATAGGGATCCTGGGACTCCTATCCATTTTCAAGAGGAGTCAGGCATCGTCTCCTTTGGAAGCATTGATCTCCGCCGGCCTCTCGAGTTTTCAAAGGATGTGAGGCCTCCGGTCGCTTTGAGGCGGAGGACTAGGTCTTTCTCTGTGGTCCCCACAGGGGATTCAGACATCCCTTCGTCTTGGGAGATGCAAGACGAGCCTGCATTCAATTCACTGCAGGGATATCCGGCCTTACTTCGAGTCAGAGCATCACGGTGTCCATTCCATTTGAGGCCACAAACTCAGGGTCCCTCTCACATACCTGTAGCTGAGAGAAGCCTCCTCTTGAGGTGCTTGTGGAAAGTTGGTATTCCCCTTGAGTCAAAGCCAGGGACTAAGCTCTCATCTCGAGTTGATTTGGGGTCCACGGAGCCCTTTTTTGTTGCTACAGTGAGCTCAGGATCCCTCTAGACTTGAGACAGTGATCTTGCGTTTTCTCTGGAGTGCCATCAAGGAAATCAAGGCTCCTTTCACGTTTGATGTGGAACACGGAATTGCTCTGCAAGCAGTGCAGGGGAATCTGGCCTCATCTCGTGGCGAGGGGGAAGTCTCATGGTTTTTCTCGAGTTGCGCCTGGAACCTGGGGTATATTCTCGAGTTACGACGGGACGGCCCTTCCAGACACGTGTTTGTTCAGCGACGTCAGGACTCCTGCCTAGGTGCGAGGGACACCTCGGGATTCTCCTCGAGTCTTGGCATGGCAATTGGGACGCGTCTCCACGTGAGGCGGGAGACCCAGTGTCCCGTTCCACGTGCCACAGGGATCCTGGGACTCCTATCCATTTTCAAGAGGAGTCAGGCATCGTCTCCTTTGGAAGCATTGATCTCCGCGGACCTCTCGAGTTTTCAAAGGATGTGAGGCCTCCGGTCGCCATGAGGCAGAGAATTAGGTCTTTCTCTGTGGTCTCCACAGGGGATTCACACTTCCCTTCGTCTTGGGAGATGCAAGACGAGCCTGCCTTCAATTCACTGCAGGGATATCCGGCCTTATTTCGAGTCAGAGCATCTCGGTGTCCATTCCATTTGAGGCCACAAACTCAGGGTCCCTCTCACATACCTGTAGCTGAGAGAAGCCTCCTCTTGAGGTGCTTGTGGAAAGTTGGTATTCCTCTTGAGTCGAAGCCAGGGACTAAGCTCTCATATCGAGTTGATTTGGGGTCCACGGAGCCCTTTCGTGTTGCTACAGTGACCTCAGGATCCCTCTAGACTTGAGACAGTGATCTTGGGTTTTCTCTGGAGTGCCATCAAGGAAATCAATTCTCCTCTCATGTTTGATGTGGAACACGGAATTGCTCTGCACGCAGTGCAGGGGAATCCGCCCTCATCTCGTGGGCGAGGGGGAAGTCTCATAATTTTTCTCGATTTGTGGCCGAAACCTGGGGTATATTCTCGAGTTACGAAGGGAAGCGCCCTTCCACACCCGTGTTTGTTCAGCGACGTCAGGAATCCTGCCTAGGTGCGAGGGACACCTCGGGATTCTCCTCGATTCTTGGCATGGCAATTGGGACGCGTCTCCATGTGTGCGTGAGACCCAGTGTCCCTTTCCACGTGCCACAGGGATCCTGGGACTCCTATCCATTTTCAAGAGGAGTCAGGCATCGTCACCTTTGGAAGCATTGAGCTCCGCGGACCTCTCGAGTTTTCAAAGGATGTGAGGCCTCCGGTCGCGATGAGGCGGAGAACTGGGTCTTTCTCTGTGGTCTGCACATTGGATTCAGACATTCCTTTGCTTGGGAGATGCAAGACGAGCCTGCATTCAATTCACTGCAGGGATATCCGGCCTTACTTCGAGTCAGAGCATCTCGGTGTCCATTCCACTTGAGGCCACAAACTCAGGGTCCCTCTCACATACCTGTTGCTCAGAGAAGCCTCCTCTTGAGGTGGTTGTGAAAAGTTGGTAGTCCTCTTGAGTCGAAGCCAGGGACTAAGCTCTCATCTCGAATTGATTTGGGGTCCACGGAGCACTATCCTGTTGCTCCAGTGACCTCAGGATCCCTCTGGACTTGAGACAGTGATCTTGGGTTTCCTCTGGGGTGCCATCAAGGAAATCAAGGCTCCTTTCATGTTTGATGTGGAACACGGAATTGCTCTGCACGCAGTGCAGGGGAATCGGGCCTCATCTCGCGGCGAGGGGGAAGTCTCATGGTTTTTCTCGAGTTGCGGCCAGAACCTGGGGTATATTCTCGAGGTACGACTGGGAGGGTCCTTCCAGACACGTGTTTGTTCAGCGACGTCAGTACTCCTGCCTAGGTGCGAGGGACACCTCGGTATTCTCCTCGAGTCTTGGCATGGCAATGGGGACGCGTCTGCACGTGAAGCGTGAGGCCCAGGGTCCCTTTCCACGTGCCACAGGGATCCTGGGACTCCTATCCATTTTCAAGAGGAGTCAGGCATCGTCTCCTTTGGAAGCATTGATCTCCGCGGACCTCTCGAGTTTTCAAAGGATGTGAGGCCTCCGGTCGCGATGAAGTGGAGGACAAGATCTTCCTCTGTGGTCTCCACAGCGGATTCAGACATCCCTTCGTCTTGGGAGATGCAAGACGAGCCTGCATACAATTTACTGCAGGGATATCCGGCCTTACTTCGAGTCAGAGCATCTCGGTGTCCATTCCACTTGAGGCCACACTCTCAGGGTCCCTCTCACTTACCTGTAGCTGAGAGAAGCCTCCTCTTGAGGTCCTTCTGAAAAGTTTGTATTCCTCTTGATTCGAAGCCAGGAACTAAGGTCTCATCTCGAGTTGATTTGGGGTCCACGGAGCCCTTTCGTGTTGCTCCAGTGACCTCAGGATCCCTCTAGACTTGAGACAGTGATCTTGGGTTTTCTCTGGAGTGCCATCAAGGAAATCAAGGCTCCTGTCACGTTTGATGTGGAACACGGAATTGCTCTGCATGCAGTGCAGGGGAATCGGGCATCATCTCGCGGCGAGGGGGATGTCTCATGGTTTTTCTCGAGTTGCGGCCGGAACCTGGGGTATATTCTCGAGGTACAACGGGGAGGGCCCTTCCAGACATGTGTTTGTTCAGCAACGTCAGGACTCCTGCCTAGGTGCGAGGGACACCTCGGGATTCTCCTCGAGTCTTGGCATGGCAATTGGGACGCGTCTCCACGTGAGGCTGGAGACCCAGGGTCCCTTTGTGCGTGCCACAGGGATCCTGGGACTCCTATCCATTTTCAAGAAGAGTCAGGCATCGTCTCCTTTGGAAGCATTGATCTCCGCAGACCTCTCGAGTTTTCAAAGGATGTGAGGCCTCCGGTCGCGATGAGGCGGTGGACTAGGTCTTTCTCTGTCGTCTCCACAGGGGATTCAGACATCCCATCATCTTGGGAAATGCAAGACGAGCCTGCATTCAATTCACTGTTGGGATATCCGGCCTTACTTCGAGTCAGAGCATCTCGGTGTCCATTCCACTTGAGGCCACAAACTCAGGGTCCCTCTCACTTACCTGTAGCTGAGAGAAGCCTCCTCTTGAGGTCCTTCTGAAAAGTTTGTATCCTCTTGATTCGAAGCCAGGAACTAAGGTCTCATCTCGAGTTGATTTGGGGTCCACGGAGCCCTTTCGTGTTGCTCCAGTGACCTCAGGATCCCTCTAGACTGGAGACAGTGATCTTGGGTTTTCACTGGAGTGCCATCAAGGAAATCAAGGCTCTTTTCATCTTTGATGTGGAACACGTAATTGCTCTGTACGCAGTGCAGGGGAATCGGGCCTCATCTCGCGGCGAGGGGGAAGTCTCATGGTTTTTCTCGAGTTGCGGCCGGAACCTGGGGTATATTCTCGAGTTACGACGGGGAGGGCCCTTCCAGACACGTTTGTTCAGCAACCTCAGGACTCCTGCCTAGGTGCGAGGGACAACTCGGGATTCTCTTCGAGTATTGGCATGGCAATTGGGACGCGTCTCCACGTGAGGCGGGAGTCCCAGGGTCCCTTTCCACGTGCCACAGGGATCCTGGGCCTCTTATCCATTTTCAAGAGGAGTCAGGCATCGTCTCCTTTGGAAGCATTGATCTCCGCGGACCTCTCGAGTTTTCAAAGTATGTGAGGCCTCCGGTCGCGATGAGGAGGAGGACTAGGTCTTTCTCTGTTGTCTCCACAGCGGATTCAGACATCCCTTCGTCTTGGGAGATGCAAGACGAGCCTGCATTCAATTCACTGCAGTGATATCCAGCCTTACTTCGAGTCAGAGCATCTCGATGTCCATTCCACATGAGGCCACAAACTCAGGGTCCCTCTCACATACCTGTAGCTGAGAGAAGCCTCCTCTTGAGGTGCTTGTGGAAAGTTGGTATTCCTCTTGAGTCGAAGCCAGGGACTAAGCTCTCATCTCGAGTTGATTTGGGGTCCACGGAGCCCTTTCGTGTTGCTCCAGTGACCTCAGGATCCCTCTAGACTGGAGACAGTGATCTTGGGTTTTCTCTGGAGTGCCATCAAGGAAATCAAGGCTCCTGTCACGTTTGATGTGGAACACGGAATTGCTCTGCATGCAGTGCAGGGGAATCGGGCATCATCTCGCGGCGAGGGGGAAGTCTCATGGTTTTTCTCGAGTTGCGGCCGGAACCTCGGTATATTCTCGAGGTACGCCGGGGAGGGCCCTTCCAGACTCGTGTTTGTTCAGCGACGTCAGGACTCCTGCCTAGGTGCGAGGGACACCTCGGGATTCTCCTCGAGTCTTGGCATGGCAATTGGGACGCGTCTCCCCGTGAGGCGGGAGACCCAGTGTCCCTTTCGACGTGCCACAGGGATCCTGGGACTCCTATCCATTTTTCAGAGGAGTCAGGCATCGTCTCCTTTGGAAGCATTGATCTCCGCGGACCTCTCGAGTTTTCAAATGATGTGAGGCCTCCGGTCGCAATGAGGCGGAGGACTAGGTCTGTCTCTGTCGTCTCCACAGAGGATTCAGACATCCCTTCGTCTTGGGAGATGCAAGACGAACCTGCATGCAATTCACTGCAGGGATATCTGGCCTTACTTCGATTCAGAGCATCTCGGTGTCCATTCCACTTGAGGCCACAAACTCAGGGTCCCTCCCACATACTTGTAGCTGAGAGAAGCCTCCTCTTGAGGTGCTTGTGGAAAGTTGGTATTCCCCTTGAGTCGAAGCCAGGGACTAAGCACTCATCTCGAGTTGATTTGGGGTCCATGGAGCCAATTCCTGTTGCTCCAGTGACCTCATGATCTCTCTAGACTTGAGACAGTGATCTTGGGTTTTCTCTGGAGTGCCATCAAGGAAATCAACTCTCCTTTCAATTTTGATGTGGAACACGGAATTGCTCTGCACGCTGTGCAGGGGAATCGGGCCACATCTCGCGGCGAGATGGGAGGTCTCATGGTTTTTCTCGAGTTGCGGCCGGAACCTGGGGTACATTCTCAAGTTACTACGGGGAGGGCCCTTCCAGACACGTGTTTGTTCAGCGACGTCAGGACTCCTGCCTAGGTGCAAGGGACACCTCGGGATACTTGCCGAGTCTTGGCATGACAATTGTGACGGGTCTCCACGTGAGGCGGAAGACCCAGTGTCTCTTTCCATGTGCCACAGGGATCCTGGGACTCCTATCCATTTTCAAGAAGAGTCAGGCATCGTGTCCTTTGGAAGCATTGATCTCCACGGACCTCTCGAGTTTTCAAAGGATGTGAGGACTCCGGTCGCGATGAGGCAGAGAACTAAGTCTTTCTCCGTGGTCTCCACAGGGAATTCAGACATCACTTCGTCTTGGGAGATGCAAGACGAGCCTGCATTCAATTCACTGCAGGGATATCCAGCCTTACTTCGAGTCTGAGCATCTCGGTGTCCATTCCACTTGAGGCCACAAACTCAGGGTCCCTCTCACATACCTGTAGCTGAGAGACGCCTCCTCTTGAGGGGCTTGTGGAAAGTTGGTATTCCTCTTGAGTCGAAGCCATGGACTAAGCTCTCATCTTGTGTTGATTTGGGGTCCACAGAGCCCTTTCGTGTTGCTACAGTGACCTCAGGATCCCTCTAGACTTGAGACAGTGATCTTGGGTTTTCTCTGGAGTGCCATCAAGGAAATCAAGGCTCTTTTCACGTTTGATGTGGAACACGGAATTGCTCTGCACGCAGTGCAGGGGAATCGGGCCTCATCTCGCGGCGAGGGGAAAGTCTTATGGTTTTTCTCGAGTTGCGGCCAGAACGTGGGGTATATTCTCGAGTTACGACGGGGAGGGCCCTTCCAGACACGTGTTTGTTCAGTGACGTCAGGACTCCTGCCTAGGTGCGAGGGACACCTCGGGATTCTCCTCGAGTCTTGGCATGGCAATTGGGACGCGTCTCCACGTGAGGCGGGAGACCCAGTGTCCCTTTCCACGTGCCACAGGGATCCTGGGACTCCTATCCATTTTTAAGAGGAGTCAGGCATCGTCTCCTTTGGAAGCATTGATCTCCGTGGACCTCTCGAGTTTTCAAAAGATGTGAGGCCTCCGGTCGCCTTGAGGCAGAAGACTAGGTCTTTCTCTGTGGTCTCCACAGGGGATTCAGACATCCCTTCATCTTGGGAGATGCAAGACGAGCCTTCATTCAATTCACTGCAGGGATATCCAGCCTTACTTCGAGTCAGAGCATTTCGGTGTCCATTCCACTTGAGGCCACAAACTCAGGGTCCCTCTCACATACCTGTAGCTGAGAGAAGCCTCCTCTTGAGGTGCTTGTGGAAAGTTGGTATTCCTCTTGAGTCGACGCCAGGGACTAAGATATCATCTCGAGTTGATTTGGGGTACACGGAGACTTTTCGTGTTGCTCCAGTGACCTCTGGATACCTCTAGACTTGAGACAGTGATCTTGGGTTTTCTCTGGAGTGCCATCAAGGAAATCAAGGCTCCTTTCACGTTTGATGTGGAACACGGAATTGCTCTGCACGCAGTGCGGGGGAATCGGGACTCCTCTCGCGGCAAGGGGGATGTCTCATGGTTTTTCTCAAGTTTCGGGCGGAACCTGGGGTATATTCTCGAGTTACGACGGGGAGGGCCCTTCCAGACACGTGTTTGTTCAGCGAAGTCAGGACTCCTGCCTAGGTGCGAGGGAAACCTCGGGATTCTCCTAGAGCCTTGGCATGGCAATTGGGACGCGTCTCCACGTGAGGCGGGAGACCCAGGGTCCCTTTCCACGTGCCACAGGGATCCTGGGACTCCTATCCATTTTCAAGAAGAGTCAGGCATCGTCTCCTTTGTAAGCATTGATCTCCGCGGACCTCTCGAGTTTTCAAAGGATGGGAGGCCTCCGGTCTCGATGAGGCGGAGAACTAGGTCTTTCTCTGTGGTCTCCACAGGGGATTCAGACATCCCTTCGTCTTGGGAGTTGCAAGACGAGCCTGCTTTCAATTCACTGCAGGGATATCCGGCCTTAATTCGAGTCAGAGCATCTCAGTGTCCATTCCACTTGAGGCCACAAACTCAGAGTCCCTCTCACATACCTGTAGCTGAGAGAAGCCTCCTCTTGAGGTGCTTGTGGAAATTGGTATTCCTCTTGAGTCGAAGCCAGGGACTAAGCTCTCATCTCGAGTTGATTTGGGGTCCACGGAGCCCTTTCGTGTTGCTCCAGTGACCTCAGGATCCCTCTAGATTTGAGAGAGTGATCTTGGGTTTTCTTTGGAGTGCCATCAAGGAAATCAAGGCTCCTTTCACGTTTGATGTGGAACACGGAATTGCTCTGCACGCAGTGCAGGGGAATCGGGCCTCATCTCGCGGCGAGGGGGAAGTCTCATGGTTTTTCTCGAGTTGCGGCCGGAACCTGGGGTATATTCTCGAGTTACGACGGGGAGGGCCCTTCCAGACACGTGTTTGTTCAGCGACGTCAGGATTCCTGCCTAGGTGCGAAGGACACCTCGGGATTCTCCTCGAGTCTTGGAATGGCAATTGGGACGCATCTCCACGTGAGGCGGAGACCCAGGGTCCCTGTCCAGGTGCCACAGGGATCCTGGGACTCCTATCCATTTTCAAGAGAAGTCAGGCATCGTCTCCTGTGGAAGCATTGATCTCCGCAGACCTCTCATGTTCTCAAAGGATGTGAGGCCTCCGGTCCCGATGAGGCGGAGGACTAGGTCTTTCTCTGTCGTCTCCACAGGGGATTCAGACATCCCTTCTTCTTGGGAGATGCAAGACAAGCCTGCATTCAATTCTCTGCTGGGATATCCGGGCTTACTTCCAGTCAGAGCATCTCGGTGTCCATTTCACTTAAGGCCACAAACTCAGGGTCCCTCTCACATACCTGTAGCTGAGAGAAGCCTCCTCTTGAGGTGCTTGTGGAAAGTTGATATTCCTCTTGAGTCGAAGCCAGGGACTAAGCTCTCATCTCGAGTTGATTTGGGGTCCACGGAGCCCTTTTGTGTTGCTCCAGTGACCTCAGGATCCCTCTAGACTTGAGACAGTGATCTTGGGTTTTCTCTGGAGTGCCATCAAGGAAATCAAGGCTCCTTTCCCGTTTGATGTGGAACACGGAATTGCTCTGCACGCAGTGCAGGGGAATCGGGCCTCATCCCGCGGCGAGGGGGAAGTCTCATATTTTTTCTCGAGTTGCGGCCGGAACCTGATTTATATTCTCGAGTTAAGACGGGAAGGGCCCTTCCAGACAAGTGTTTGTTCAGCGACGTCAGGACTCCTGCCTAGGTGCGAGGGACACATCGGGATTCTCCTCGAGTCTTGGCATGGCAATTGGGACGCGTCTCCTCGTGAGGCGGGAGACCCAGGGTCCCTTTCCACGTGCCACAGGGATCCTGGGACTCCTATCCATTTTCAAGAGGAGTCAGTCATCGTCTCCTTTGGAAGCATTGATCTCCGCGGACCTCTCGAGTTTTCAAAGGATGTGAGGCCTCCGGTCGCGATGAGGCGGAGGACTAGGTCTTTCTCTGTGGCCTCCACAGGGGATTCAGACAACCCTTCGTCTTGGGAGATGGAAGACGAGCCTGCATTCAATTCACTGCAGGGATATCCGGCCTTACTTCGAGTCAGAGCATCTCGGTGTCCATTCCACTTAGGGCACAAACTCAGGGTCCCTCTCACATACCTGTTGCTGAGAGAAGCCTGCTCTTGAGGTGCTTGTGGAAATTTGGTATTCCTCTTAAGTCGAAGCCAGGGACTAAGCTCTCATCTCGAGTTGATTTGGGGTCCACGGAGCCCTTTCATGCTGCTACAGTGGCCTCAGCATCCCTCTAGACTTGAGACAGTGACTTTGGGTTTTCTCTGGAGAGCCATCAAGGAAATCAAGGCTCCTTTCAGGCTTGATGTGGAACACGGAATTGCTCTGCACGCAGTGAAGGGAAATCGAGCCTCATCTCGCGGCGAGGGGGAAGTCTCATGGTATTTCTCGAGTTGCGGCCGGAACCTGGGGGTATATTCTCGAGTTACGACGGGGAGGGCCCTTCCAGGCACGTGTTTGTTCAGTGACGTCAGGACTCCTGCCTAGGTGCGAGGGACACCTCGGGATTCTCCTCGAGTCTTGGCATGGCAATTGGGACGCGTCTCCACGTGAGGTGGGAGACCCAGGGTCCCTTTCCACGTGCCAAAGGGATCCTGGGACTCCTATCAATTTTCAAGCGGAGTCAGGCATTGTCTCCTTTGGAAGCATTGATCTCTGCTGACCTCTAGAGTTTTCAAAGGATGTGAGGCCTCCAGTCGCGATGAGGCGGAGACTAGGTCTTTCTCTGTGGTCTCCACAGGGGATTCAGACATCCCTTCGTCTTGGGAGATGCAAGACGAGCCTGCATTCAATTCACTTCAGGGATATCCGGCCTTACTTCGAGTCAGAGCATCTCGGTGTCCATTCCACTTGAGGCCACAAACTCAGGGTCCCTCTCACATACCTGTAGCTGAGAGAAGCCTCCTCGTGAGGTGCTTGTGGAAAGTTGGTATTCCTCTTGAGTCGAAGCCAGGGACTAAGCTCTCATCTCGAGTTGATTTGGGGTCCACGGAGCCCTTTCGTGTTGCTCCAGTGACCTCAGGATCCCTCTAGACTGGAGACAGTGATCTTGGGTTTTCTCTGGAGTGCCATCAAGGAAATCAAGGCTCCTGTCACGTTTGATGTGGAACACGGAATTGCTCTGCATGCAGTGCAGGGGAATCGGGCATCATCTCGCGGCGAGGGGGAAGTCTCATGGTTTTTCTCGAGTTGCGGCCGGAACCTCGGTATATTCTCGAGGTACGCCGAGGAGGGCCCTTCCAGACTCGTGTTTGTTCAGCGACGTCAGGACTCCTGCCTAGGTGCGAGGGACACCTCGGGATTCTCCTCGAGTCTTGGCATGGCAATTGGGACGCGTCTCCCCGTGAGGCGGGAGACCCAGTGTCCCTTTCGACGTGCCACAGGGATCCTGGGACTCCTATCCATTTTTCAGAGGAGTCAGGCATCGTCTCCTTTGGAAGCATTGATCTCCGCGGACCTCTCGAGTTTTCAAATGATGTGAGGCCTCCGGTCGCAATGAGGCGGAGGACTAGGTCTGTCTCTGTCGTCTCCACAGAGGATTCAGACATCCCTTCGTCTTGGGAGATGCAAGACGAACCTGCATGCAATTCACTGCAGGGATATCTGGCCTTACTTCGATTCAGAGCATCTCGGTGTCCATTCCACTTGAGGCCACAAACTCAGGGTCCCTCCCACATACTTGTAGCTGAGAGAAGCCTCCTCTTGAGGTGCTTGTGGAAAGTTGGTATTCCCCTTGAGTCGAAGCCAGGGACTAAGCACTCATCTCGAGTTGATTTGGGGTCCATGGAGCCCTTTCCTGTTGCTCCAGTGACCTCATGATCTCTCTAGACTTGAGACAGTGATCTTGGGTTTTCTCTGGAGTGCCATCAAGGAAATCAACTCTCCTTTCAATTTTGATGTGGAACACGGAATTGCTCTGCACGCTGTGCAGGGGAATCGGGCCACATCTCGCGGCGAGATGGGAGGTCTCATGGTTTTTCTCGAGTTGCGGCCGGAACCTGGGGTACATTCTCAAGTTACTACGGGGAGGGCCCTTCCAGACACGTGTTTGTTCAGCGACGTCAGGACTCCTGCCTAGGTGCAAGGGACACCTCGGTATACTTGCCGAGTCTTGGCATGACAATTGTGACGGGTCTCCACGTGAGGCGGAAGACCCAGTGTCTCTTTCCACGTGCCACAGGGATCCTGGGACTCCTATCCATTTTCAAGAAGAGTCAGGCATCGTGTCCTTTGGAAGCATTGATCTCCACGGACCTCTCGAGTTTTCAAAGGATGTGAGGACTCCGGTCGCGATGAGGCAGAGAACTAAGTCTTTCTCCGTGGTCTCCACAGGGAATTCAGACATCACTTCGTCTTGGGAGATGCAAGACGAGCCTGCATTCAATTCACTGCAGGGATATCCAGCCTTACTTCGAGTCTGAGCATCTCGGTGTCCATTCCACTTGAGGCCACAAACTCAGGGTCCCTCTCACATACCTGTAGCTGAGAGACGCCTCCTCTTGAGGGGCTTGTGGAAAGTTGGTATTCCTCTTGAGTCGAAGCCATGGACTAAGCTCTCATCTTGTGTTGATTTGGGGTCCACAGAGCCCTTTCGTGTTGCTACAGTGACCTCAGGATCCCTCTAGACTTGAGACAGTGATCTTGGGTTTTCTCTGGAGTGCCATCAAGGAAATCAAGGCTCTTTTCACGTTTGATGTGGAACACGGAATTGCTCTGCACGCAGTGCAGGGGAATCGGGCCTCATCTCGCGGTGAGGGGAAAGTCTTATGGTTTTTCTCGAGTTGCGGCCAGAACGTGGGGTATATTCTCGAGTTACGACGGGGAGGGCCCTTCCAGACACGTGTTTGTTCAGTGACGTCAGGACTCCTGCCTAGGTGCGAGGGACACCTCGGGATTCTCCTCGAGTCTTGGCATGGCAATTGGGACGCGTCTCCACGTGAGGCGGGAGACCCAGTGTCCCTTTCCACGTGCCACAGGGATCCTGGGACTCCTATCCATTTTTAAGAGGAGTCAGGCATCGTCTCCTTTGGAAGCATTGATCTCCGTGGACCTCTCGAGTTTTCAAAAGATGTGAGGCCTCCGGTCGCCTTGAGGCAGAAGACTAGGTCTTTCTCTGTGGTCTCCACAGGGGATTCAGACATCCCTTCATCTTGGGAGATGCAAGACGAGCCTTCATTCAATTCACTGCAGGGATATCCAGCCTTACTTCGAGTCAGAGCATTTCGGTGTCCATTCCACTTGAGGCCACAAACTCAGGGTCCCTCTCACATACCTGTAGCTGAGAGAAGCCTCCTCTTGAGGTGCTTGTGGAAAGTTGGTATTCCTCTTGAGTCGACGCCAGGGACTAAGATATCATCTCGAGTTGATTTGGGGTACACGGAGACTTTTCGTGTTGCTCCAGTGACCTCTGGATACCTCTAGACTTGAGACAGTGATCTTGGGTTTTCTCTGGAGTGCCATCAAGGAAATCAAGGCTCCTTTCACGTTTGATGTGGAACACGGAATTGCTCTGCACGCAGTGCGGGGGAATCGGGACTCCTCTCGCGGCAAGGGGGATGTCTCATGGTTTTTCTCAAGTTTCGGGCGGAACCTGGGGTATATTCTCGAGTTACGACGGGGAGGGCCCTTCCAGACACGTGTTTGTTCAGCGAAGTCAGGACTCCTGCCTAGGTGCGAGGGACACCTCGGGATTCTCCTAGAGCCTTGGCATGGCAATTGGGACGCGTCTCCACGTGAGGCGGGAGACCCAGGGTCCCTTTCCACGTGCCACAGGGATCCTGGGACTCCTATCCATTTTCAAGAAGAGTCAGGCATCGTCTCCTTTGTAAGCATTGATCTCCGCGGACCTCTCGAGTTTTCAAAGGATGGGAGGCCTCCGGTCTCGATGAGGCGGAGAACTAGGTCTTTCTCTGTGGTCTCCACAGGGGATTCAGACATCCCTTCGTCTTGGGAGTTGCAAGACGAGCCTGCTTTCAATTCACTGCAGGGATATCCGGCCTTAATTCGAGTCAGAGCATCTCAGTGTCCATTCCACTTGAGGCCACAAACTCAGGGTCCCTCTCACATACCTGTAGCTGAGAGAAGCCTCCTCTTGAGGTGCTTGTGGAAATTGGTATTCCTCTTGAGTCGAAGCCAGGGACTAAGCTCTCATCTCGAGTTGATTTGGGGTCCACGGAGCCCTTTCCTGTTGCTCCAGTGACCTCAGGATCCCTCTAGATTTGAGAGAGTGATCTTGGGTTTTCTTTGGAGTGCCATCAAGGAAATCAAGGCTCCTTTCACGTTTGATGTGGAACACGGAATTGCTCTGCACGCAGTGCAGGGGAATCGGGCCTCATCTCGCGGCGAGGGGGAAGTCTCATGGTTTTTCTCGAGTTGCGGCCGGAACCTGGGGTATATTCTCGAGTTACGACGGGGAGGGCCCTTCCAGACACGTGTTTGTTCAGCGACGTCAGGATTCCTGCCTAGGTGCGAAGGACACCTCGGGATTCTCCTCGAGTCTTGGAATGGCAATTGGGACGCATCTCCACGTGAGGCGGGAGACCCAGGGTCCCTGTCCAGGTGCCACAGGGATCCTGGGACTCCTATCCATTTTCAAGAGGAGTCAGGCATCGTCTCCTGTGGAAGCATTGATCTCCGCAGACCTCTCATGTTCTCAAAGGATGTGAGGCCTCCGGTCCCGATGAGGCGGAGGACTAGGTCTTTCTCTGTCGTCTCCACAGGGGATTCAGACATCCCTTCTTCTTGGGAGATGCAAGACAAGCCTGCATTCAATTCACTGCAGGGATATCCGGCCTTAATTCGAGTCAGAGCATCTCGGTGTCCATTTCACTTAAGGCCACAAACTCAGGGTCCCTCTCACATACCTGTAGCTGAGAGAAGCCTCCTCTTGAGGTGCTTGTTGAAAGTTGATATTCCTCTTGAGTCGAAGCCAGGGACTAAGCTCTCATCTCCAGTTGATTTGGGGTCCACGGAGCCCTTTTGTGTTGCTCCAGTGACCTCAGGATCCCTCTAGACTTGAGACAGTGATCTTGGGTTTTCTCTGGAGTGCCATCAAGGAAATCAAGGCTCCTTTCCCGTTTGATGTGGAACACGGAATTGCTCTGCACGCAGTGCAGGGGAATCGGGCCTCATCCCGCGGCGAGGGGGAAGTCTCATATTTTTTCTCGAGTTGCGGCCGGAACCTGATTTATATTCTCGAGTTAAGACGGGAAGGGCCCTTCCAGACAAGTGTTTGTTCAGCGACGTCAGGACTCCTGCCTAGGTGCGAGGGACACATCGGGATTCTCCTCGAGTCTTGGCATGGCAATTGGGACGCGTCTCCTCGTGAGGCGGGAGACCCAGGGTCCCTTTCCACGTGCCACAGGGATCCTGGGACTCCTATCCATTTTCAAGAGGAGTCAGTCATCGTCTCCTTTGGAAGCATTGATCTCCGCGGACCTCTCGAGTTTTCAAAGGATGTGAGGCCTCCGGTCGCGATGAGGCGGAGGACTAGGTCTTTCTCTGTGGCCTCCTCAGGGGATTCAGACAACCCTTCGTCTTGGGAGATGGAAGACGAGCCTGCATTCAATTCACTGCAGGGATATCCGGCCTTACTTCGAGTCAGAGCATCTCGGTGTCCATTCCACTTAGGGCACAAACTCAGGGTCCCTCTCACATACCTGTTGCTGAGAGAAGCCTGCTCTTGAGGTGCTTGTGGAAATTTGGTATTCCTCTTAAGTCGAAGCCAGGGACTAAGCTCTCATCTCGAGTTGATTTGGGGTCCACGGAGCCCTTTCATGCTGCTACAGTGGCCTCAGCATCCCTCTAGACTTGAGACAGTGACTTTGGGTTTTCTCTGGAGAGCCATCAAGGAAATCAAGGCTCCTTTCAGGCTTGATGTGGAACACGGAATTGCTCTGCACGCAGTGAAGGGAAATCGAGCCTCATCTCGCGGCGAGGGGGAAGTCTCATGGTATTTCTCGAGTTGCGGCCGGAACCTGGGGGTATATTCTCGAGTTACGACGGGGAGGGCCCTTCCAGGCACGTGTTTGTTCAGTGACGTCAGGACTCCTGCCTAGGTGCGAGGGACACCTCGGGATTCTCCTCGAGTCTTGGCATGGCAATTGGGACGCGTCTCCACGTGAGGTGGGAGACCCAGGGTCCCTTTCCACGTGCCAAAGGGATCCTGGGACTCCTATCAATTTTCAAGCGGAGTCAGGCATTGTCTCCTTTGGAAGCATTGATCTCTGCTGACCTCTAGAGTTTTCAAAGGATGTGAGGCCTCCAGTCGCGATGAGGCGGAGACTAGGTCTTTCTCTGTGGTCTCCACAGGGGATTCAGACATCCCTTCGTCTTGGGAGATGCAAGACGAGCCTGCATTCAATTCACTTCAGGGATATCCGGCCTTACTTCGAGTCAGAGCATCTCGGTGTCCATTCCACTTGAGGCCACAAACTCAGGGTCCCTCTCACATACCTGTAGCTGAGAGAAGCCTCCTCGTGAGGTGCTTGTGGAAAGTTGGTATTCCTCTTGAGTGTAAGCCAGGGACTAAGCTCTCATCTCGAGTTGATTTGGGGTCCACGGAGCCCTTTCGTGTTGCTCCAGTGACCTCAGGATCCCTCTAGACTTGAAACAATGATCTTGGGTTTTCTCTGGAGTGCCATCAAGGAAATCAAGGCTCCTTTCACGTTTGTTGTGGAACACGGAATTGCTCTGCACCCAATGCAGGGGAATCTGGCCTCATCTCGCGGCGACGGGGAAGTCTCATGGTTTTTCTCGAGTTGCGGCCGGAACTGCGTTATATTATCGAGTTACGACAGGGAGGGCCCTTCCAGACACCGTTTGTTCTGCAACGTTAGGACTACTGCCTAGGCCCGAAGAACACCTCGGGATGCTCCTCGAGTCTTGGCATGGCAATTGGGATGCGTCTCCACGTGAGGCGCGAGACCCAGTGTCCCTTTCCACGTGCCACAGGGAACCTGGGACTCCAATCCATTTTCGAGAGGAGTCAGGCATCGTCGCCTTGGTAAGCATTGATCTCCGCGGCACTCTTGAATTTTCAAAGTATGTGAGGCCTCCAGTCGCGGTGAGGCGGAGAACTAGGTCTTTCTCTGTGGTCTCCACAGGGGATTCAGACATCCCTTCGTCTTGGGAGATGCAAGACGAGCCTGCATTCAATTCACTGCAGGGTAATACGGCCTTACTTCGAGTCAGAGCATCTCGGTGTCCACTCCACTTGAGGCCACAAAGTCAGGGTCACTCTCACATACCTGTAGCTGAGAGAAGCCTCCTCTTGAGGTACTTGTGGAAAGTTAGTATTCCTCTTGAGTCGAAGCCAGGGACTAAGCTCTCATCTCGAGTTGATTTTGGGACCACGGAGCCCTTTCTTGTTGCTACAGTGACCTCAGAAGCCCTCTAGACTTGAGACAGTGATCTTGGGTTTGCTCTGGAGTAAAATCAAGGAAATCAAGGCTCCTTTCACGTTTGATGTGGAACACGGAATTGCTGTGCACGCAGTGCAGTGGAATGGGGCTTCATCTCGCGGCGAGGGGGAAGTCTCCTGGTTTTTCCTCGAGTTGCGGCTGGAACCTGGGGTATATTCTCGAGTTACGACGGGGAGGGCCCTTCCAGACTCGTGTTTGTTCAGCGACGTCAGGACTCCTGCCTAGGTGCGAGGGACACCTCGGGATTCTCCTCGAGTCTTGGCATGGCAATTGGGACGCGTCTCCACGTGAGGCGGGATACCCAGAGTCCCGTTCCACGTGCCACAGGGATCCTGGGACTCCTATCCATTTTCAAGAGGAGTCAGGCATCGTCTCCTTTGGAAGCATTGATCTCCGCAGACCTCTCGAGTTTTCAAAGGATGTGAGGCCTCCGGTCGCCATGAGGCGGAGAATTAGGTCTTTCTCTGTGGTCTCCACAGGGGATTCACACATTCCTTCGTCTTGGGAGATGCAAGACGAGCCTGCCTTCAATTCACTGCAGGGATATCCGGCCTTATTTCGAGTCAGAGCATCTCGGTGTCCATTCCATTTGAGGCCACAAACTCAGGGTCCCTCTCACATACCTGTAGCTGAGAGAAGCCTCCTCTTGAGGTGCTTGTGGAAAGTTGGTATTCCTCTTGAGTCGAAGCCAGGGACTACGCTCTCATCTCGAGTTGATTTGGGGTCCACAGAGCCCTTTCGTGTTGCTACAGTGACCTCAGGATCCCTCTAGACTTGAGACAGTGATCTTGGCTTTTTTCTGGAGTGCCATCAAGGAAATCAATTCTCCTCTCATGTTTGATGTGGAACACGGAATTGCTCTGCACGCAGTGCAGGGGAATCAGCCCTCATCTCGTGGGCGAGGGGGAAGTCTCATAATTTTTCTCGAGTTGTGGCCGAAACCTGGGGTATATTCTCGAGTTACGAAGGGAAGCGCCCTTCCACACCCGTGTTTGTTCAGCGACGTCAGGAATCCTGCCTAGGTGCGAGGGACACCTCGGGATTCTCCTCGATTCTTGGCATGGCAATTGGGACGCGTCTCCATGTGTGCGTGAGACCCAGGGTCCCTTTCCACGTGCCAGAGGGATCCTGGGACTCCTATCCATTTTCAAGAGGAGTCAGGGATCGTCTCCTTATGAAGCATTGATCTCCGCAGACCTCTCGATTTTTCAAAGGATATGATGTCTCCGGTCGCGATGAGGCGGAGGACTAGGTCTTTCTCTGTCGTCTCCACAGGGGATTCAGACATCCCTTCGTCTTGGGAGATGCAAGACGAGCCTGCATTCAATTCACTGCAGGGATATCCGGCCTTAATTCGAGTCTGAGCATCTCGGTGTCCATTCGACTTGAGGCCACAAACTCAGGGTCCCTCTCACATACCTGTAGCTGAGAGAAGCCTCCTCTTGAGGTGCTTGTGGAAAGTTGGTATTCCTCTTGAGTCGAAGCCAGGGACTAAGCTCTCATCTCGAGTTGATTTGGGGACCACGGAGCCCTTTCGGTTGCTCCAGTGACCTCAGGATCCCTCTAGACTTGAGACATTGATCTTGGGTTTTCTCTGGAGTGCCATCAAGGAAATCAAGGCTCCTTTCACGTTTGATGTGGAACACGGAATTGCTCTGTACGCAGTGCAGGGGAATCGGGCCTCATCCCGCGGCGAGGGGGAAGTCTCATGGTTTTTCTCGAGTTGCGGCCGGAACCTGGGGTATATTCTCGACTTACGACGGGGAGGGCCCTTCCAGACACGTGCTTGTTCAGCGATGTCAGGACTCCTGACTAGGTGTGAGGGACACCTCGGGATTCTCCTCGAGTCTTGGCATGGCAATGGGGACGAGTCTCCACGTGAGGCGGGAGACCCAGGGTCCCTTTCCACGTGCCTCAGGGATCCTGGGACTCCTATCCATTTTCAAGAAGAGTCAGGCATCGTCTCCTTTGGAAGCATTGACCTCCGCAGACCTCTCGAGTTTTCAAAGGATGTGATGCCTCCGGTCTCGATGAGGCGGAGGACTAGGTCTTTCTCTGTCGTCTCCACAGGGGATTCAGCCGTCTCTTCGTCTTGGGAGATGCAAGACAAGCCTGCATTCAATTAACTATTGGGATATCCGGCCTTACTTCGAGTCACAGCATCTCGGTGTCCATTCCACTTCAGGCCACAAACTCAGGGTCCCTCTCACATACCTGTAGCTGAGAAAAGCCTCCTCTTGAGGTGCTTGTGGAAAGTTGGTATTCCCCTTGAGTCGAAGCCAGGGAATAATCTCTCATCTAGAGTTGATTAGGGGTCCATGCAGCCCTTTGGTGTTGCTCCAGTGACCTCAGGATCCCTCTAGACTTGAGACAGTGATCTTGGGATTTCTCTGTAGTGCCATCAAGGAAATCAAGGCTCCTTTCTCGTTTGATCTGGAACACGGAATTGCTCTGCACGCAGTGCAGGGGAATCGGGCTTCATCTGCCGGCGAGGGGGAAGTCTCATGGTTTTTCTCGAGTTGCGGCCGGAACCTGGGGTATATTCTCGACTTACGACGGGGAGGGCACTTCCAGACACGTGTTTGTTCAGCGACGTCAGGACTCCTGCCTAGGTGCGAGGACACAATGGGATTCTCCTCGAGCCTTGGCATGGCAATGGCGACGCGTCTCCACGTGAGGCGGGAGACCCAGGGTCCCTTTCCACGTGCCACAGGGATCCTGGGACTCGTATCCATTTTCAAGAGGAGTCAGGCATCGTCTCCTTTGGAAGCATTGATCTCCGCGGACCTCTCGAGTTTTCAAAGGATGTGAGGCCTCCGGTCGCGATGAGGCGGAGGACTAGGTCTTTCTCTGTGGCCTCCACAGCGGATTCAGACATCCCTTCGTCTTGGGAGATGCAAGACGAGCCTGCATTCAATTCACTGCAGGGATATCCGGCCTTACTTCGAGTCAGAGCATCTCGGTGTCCATTCCACTTGAGGCCACAAACTCAGGGTCCCTCTCACATACCTGTAGCTGAGAGAAGCCTCCTCTTGAGGTGCTTCTGAAAAGTTTATATTCCTCTTGATTCGAAGCCAGGAACTAAGGTCTCATCTCGAGTTGATTTGGGGTCCACGGAGCCCTTTCGTGTTGCTCCAGTGACCTCAGGATCCATCTAGACTGGAGACAGTGATCTTGGGTTTTCACTGGAGTGCCATCAAGGAAATCAAGTCTCTTTTCACCTTTGATGTGGAAGACGGAATTGCTCTGCACGCAGTGCAGGGGAATCGGGGCTCATCTCGCGGCGAGGGGCAAGTCTCATGGTTTTTCTCGAGTTGCGGCCAGAACCTGGGGTATATTCTCGAGTTACGACGGGGAGGGCCCTTCCAGACACGTTTGTGCAGCAACCTCAGGACTCCTGCCTAGGTGCGAGGGACACCTCGGGATTCTCTTAGAGTATTGGCATGGCAATTGGGACGCGTCTCCACGTGAGGCGGGAGTCCCAGTGTCCCTTTCCACGTGCCACAGGGATCCTGGGACTCTTATCCATTTTCAAGAGGAGTCAGGCATCGTCTCCTTTGGAAGCATTGATCTCCGCGGACCTCTCGAGTTTTCAAAGGATGTGAGGCCTCCGGTCGCGATGAGGCGGAGGACTAGGTCTTTCTCTGTGGTCTCCACAGTGGATTCAGACATCCCTTCGTCTTGGGAGATGCAAGACGAGCCTGCATTCAATTCACTGCAGGGATATCCGGCTTTACTTCGAGTCAGAGCATCTCGGTGTCCATTCCATTTGAGGCCACAAACTCGGGGTCCCTCAAATATACCTGTAGCTGAGAGAAGCCTCCTCTTGAGGTGTTTGTGGAAAGTTGGTATTCCTCTTGAGTCTAAGCCAGGGACTAAGCTCTCATCTCGAGTTGATTTGGGGTCCACGGAGCCCTTTCCTGTTGCTCCAGTGACCTCAGGATCCCTCTAGACTTGAGACAGTGATCTTGGCTTTTCTCTGGAGTGCCATCAAGGAAATCAAGGCTCCTTTCACCTTTGATGTGGAACACGGAATTGCTCTGCACGCAGTGCAGGGGAATCGGGCCTCATCTCGCGGCGAGGGGCAAGTCTCATGGTTTTTCTCGAGTTGCGGCCGGAACCTGGGGTATATTCTCGAGTTACGACGGGGAGGGCCCTTCCAGACACGTTTGTTCAGCAACCTCAGGACTCCTGCCTAGGTGCGAGGGACACCTCGGGATTCTCTTAGAGTATTGGCATGGCAATTGGGACGCGTCTCCACGTGAGGCGGGAGTCCCAGTGTCCCTTTCCACGTGCCACAGGGATCCTGGGACTCTTATCCATTTTCAAGAGGAGTCAGGCATCGTCTCCTTTGGAAGCATTGATCTCCGCGGACCTCTCGAGTTTTCAAAGGATGTGAGGCCTCCGGTCGCGATGAGGCGGAGGACTAGGTCTTTCTCTGTGGTCTCCACAGTGGATTCAGACATCCCTTCGTCTTGGGAGATGCAAGACGAGCCTGCATTCAATTCACTGTTGGGATATCCGGCTTTACTTCGAGTCAGAGCATCTCGGTGTCCATTCCATTTGAGGCCACAAACTCGGGGTCCCTCAAATATACCTGTAGCTGAGAGAAGCCTCCTCTTGAGGTGTTTGTGGAAAGTTGGTATTCCTCTTGAGTCTAAGCCAGGGACTAAGCTCTCATCTCGAGTTGATTTGGGGTCCACGGAGCCCTTTCCTGTTGGTCCAGTGACCTCAGGATCCCTCTAGACTTGAGACAGTGATCTTGGGTTTTCTCTGGAGTGCCATCAAGGAAATCAAGTCTCCTTTCACGTTTGATGTGCATCACGGAATTGCTCTGCATGCAGTGCAGGGGAATCGGGTCTCAACTCACGGCGAGGGGGAAATCTCATGGTTTTTCTCGAGTTGCGGCCCGAACCTGGGTTATATTCTCGAGTTACGACGGGGAGGGCCCTTCCAGACACGTGTTTGTTCAGCGACGTCAGGACTCCTGCCTAGGTGCGAGGGACACCTCGGGATTCTCCTCGAGTCTTGTCATGGCAATTTGAACGCTACTCCACGTGAGGCGGGAGACCCAGGGTCCCTTTCCACGTGCCACAGGGATCCTGGGACACCTATCCATTTTCAAGAGGAGTCAGGCATCGTCTCCTTTGGAAGCATTGATCTCCGCTGACCTCTCGAGTTTTCACAGGATGTGAGGCCTCCGGTAACGATGAGGCGGAGAACTCGGTCTTTCTCTGTGGTCTCCACAGGGGATTCAGACATCCCTTCGTCTTGGGAGATGAAAGACGAGCCTGCATTCAATTCACTGCAGGGATATCCGGCCTTACTTCGAGTCAGAGCATCTCGGTGTCCATTCCACTTGAGGCCACAAACTCAGGGTCCCTCTCACATACCTGTAGCTGAGAGAAGCCTCCCCTTGAGGTGCTTGTGGAAAGTTGGTATTCCTCTTGAGTCGAAGCCAGGGACTAAGCTCTCATCTCGAGTTGATTTGGGGTCCACGGAGCCCTTTCGTGTTGCTCCAGTGACCTCAGGATCCCTCTAGACTTGAGACAGTGATCTTGGGTTTTCTCTGGAGTGCCATCAAGGAAATCAAGTCTCCTTTCACGTTTGATGTGTAACACGGAATTGCTCTGCATGCAGTGCAGGGGAATCGGGTCTCAACTCGCGGCGAGGGGGAAATCTCATGGTTTTTCTCGAGTTGCGGCCCGAACCTGGGTTATATTCTCGAGTTAGGACGGGGAGGGCCCTTCCAGACACGTGTTTGTTCAGCGACGTCAGGACTCCTGCCTAGGTGCGAGGGACACCTCGGGATTCTCCTCGAGTCTTGTCATGGCAATTTGAACGCTACTCCACGTGAGGCGGGAGACCCAGGGTCCCTTTCCACGTGCCACAGGGATCCTGGGACTCCTATCCAATTTCAAGAGGAGTCAGGCATCGTCTCCTTTGGAAGCATTGATCTCCGCGGACCTTTCGAGTTTTCACAGGATGTGAGGCCTCCGGTCACGATGAGGCGGAGAACTCGGTCTTTCTCTGTGGTCTCCACAGGGGATTCAGACATCCCTTCGTCTTGGGAGATGCAAGACGAGCCTGCATTCAATTCACTGCAGGGATATCCGGCCTTACTTCGAGTCAGATCATCTCGGTGTCCATTCCACTTGAGGCCACAAAATCAGGGTCCCTCTCACATACCTGTAGCTGAGAGAAGCCTCCTCTTGAGGTGCTTGTGGAAAGTTGGTATTCCTCTTGAGTCGAAGCCAGGGACTAAGCTCTCATCTCGAGTTGATTTGGGGTCCACGGAGCCCTTTCGTGTTGCTCCAGTGACCTCAGGATCCCTCTAGACTTGAGATAGTGATCTTGGGTTTTCTCTGGAGTGCCATCAAGGAAATCAAGTCTCCTTTCACGTTTGATGTGCAACACGGAATTCCTCTGCACGCAGTCCAGGGGAATCGGGCCTCATGTCGCGGCGAAGGGGTAGTCTCATGGTTTTTCTCGAGTTGCGGCCGGCACCTGGGGTTATTCTCGAGTTACTCCGGGGAGGGATCTTCCAGACACGTGTTTGTTCAGCGACGTCAGGACTCCTGCCTAGATGCGTGGGACACCTCGGGATTCTCCTCGAGTCTTCGCATGGCAATTGGGACGCGTCTCCACGTGAGGCGGGAGACCCAGGGTCCCTTTCCACGTGCCACAGGGATCCTGGGACTCCTATCCATTTTCAAGAGGAGTCAGGCATCGTCTCCTTCAGAAGTATTGATCTCCGCGTACCTCTCGAGTTTTCAAAGGATATGAGGCCTCCGGTTGCGTTGAGGTGGAGGACTAGGTCTTTCTCTGTGGTCTCTACAGGGGATTCAGACATCCCTTCGTCTTGGGAGATGCAAGACGAGCCTGCATTCAATTCACTGCAGGGATATCCGGCCTTACTTCGAGTCAGAGCATCTCGGTGTCCATTCCACTTAAGGCCACAAACTCAGGGTCCCTCTCACATACCTGTAGCTGAGAGAAGACTCCTCTTGAGGTGCTTGTGGAAAGTTGGTATTCCTCTTGAGTCGAAGCCAGGGACTAAGCTCTCATCTCGAGTTGATTTGGGGTCCATGGAGCCCTTTCGTGTTGCTCCAGTGACCTCAGGATCCCTCTAGACTTGAGATAGTGATCTTGGGTTTTCTCTGGAGTGCCATCAAGGAAATCAAGTCTCCTTTCACGTTTGATGTGGAACACGGAATTGCTCTGCACGCAGTGCAGGGGAATCGGGCCTCATGTCGCAGCGAGCAGGAAGTCTCATGGTTTTTCTCGAGTTGCGGCCGGAACCTGGGGTATATTCTCGAGTTATGACGGGGAGGGCCCTTCCAGACACGTGTTTGTTCAGCGACGTCAGGACTCCTGCCTAGGAGCGAGGGACACCTCGGGATTTTCCTCGAGTCTTGACATGGCAATTGGGAGGCATCTCCACGTGAGGCGGGAGACCCAGGGTCCCTTTCCACGTTCCACAGGGATCCTGGGACTCCTATCCATTTTCAAGAGGAGTCAGGCATCTTCTCCTTTGGAAGCATTTATCTCCGCGGACCTCTCGAGTTTTAAAAGGATGTGAGGCCTCCGCTCGCCATGAGGCGGAGAACTCGGTCTTTCTATGATATCTCCACAGGGGATTCAGACATCCCTTCGTCTTGGGAGATGCAAGACGAGCCTGCATTCAATTCACTGCAGGGATATCCGGCCTTACTTCGAGTCAGAGCATCTTGGTGTCCATTCTACTTGAGGCAACAAACTCAGGGGCCCTCTCACATACCTGTAGCTGAGAGAAGCCTCCTCTTGAGGTGCTTGTGGAAAGTTGGTATTC
Source organism: Dama dama (assembly GCF_033118175.1). NCBI lineage: Eukaryota > Metazoa > Chordata > Mammalia > Artiodactyla > Cervidae > Dama > Dama dama. The sequence goes on along the minus strand of NC_083699.1, from coordinate 95,476,991 downwards.
CTCTTGTGTCGAAGCCAGGGACTAAGCTCTCATGTCGAGTTGATTTGGGGTCCACGGAGAAATTTCGTGTTGCTCCAGTGACCTCAGGATCCCTCTAGACTTGAGACAGTGATCTTGGGTTTTCTCTGGAGTGCCATCAAGGAAATAAAGGCTCCTTTCACGTTTGATGTGGAACACGGAATTGCTCTGCACGCAGGGCAGGGGAATCGGGCCTCATCTCGCGGCGAGGGGGAAGTCTCATGGTTTTTCTCAAGTTGCGGCCGGAACCTGGGGTATATTCTGGAGTTACGACGGGGAGGGCCCTTCCAGACACGTGTTTGTTCAGCGATGTCAGGACTCCTGCCTAGGTGCGAGGGACACCTCGGTATTCTCCTCGAGTCTTGGCATGGCAATTGGGATGCGTCTCCACGTGAGGCGGGAGACCAAGGGTCCCTTTCCACGTGCCACAGGGATCCTGGGACTCCTATCCTTTTTCAAGAGGAGTCAGGCATCGTCTGCTTTGGAAGCATTATTCTCCGCAGACCTCTCGATTTTTCAAAGGATGTGATGTCTCCGGTCGCGATGAGGCGGAGGACTAGGTTTTTCTCTGTGGTCTCCACAGGGGATTCAGACAACCCTTCTTCTTGGGAGATGCAAGACGAGCCTGCATTCAATTCACTGCAGGGATATCCGGCCTTAATTCGAGTCAGAGCATCTCGGTGTCCATTCGACTTGAGGCCACAAACTCAGGGTCCCTCTCACATACTTGTAGCTGAGAGAAGCCTCCTCATGAGGTGCTTGTGGAAAGTTGGTATTCCTCTTGAGTCGAAGCCAGGGACTAAGCTCTCATCTCGAGTTGATTTGGGGTCCACGGAGCCCTTTACTGTTGGTCCAATGACCTCAGGATCCCTCTAGACTTGAGACAGTGATCTTGGGTTTTATCTGGAGTGCCATCAAGGAAATCAAGGCTCCTTTCACGTTTGATGTGGAACACGGAATTGCTCTGCACGCATTTCAGGGGAATCGGGCGTCATCTCGCGGCGAGGGGGAAGTCTCATGGTTTTACTCGAGTTGCGGGCGGAACCTGGGGTATATTCTCGAGTTACGACGGGGAGGGCCCTTCCAGACACGTGTTTGTTCAGCGACGTCAGGACTCCTGCCTAGGTGCGAGGGACACCTCGGGATTCTTCTTCAGTCTTGGCATGGCAATTGGGACGCGTCTCCACATGAGGCGGGAGACCCAGCGTCCCTTTCCACGTGCCACAGGGATCCTGGGACTGCTATCCATTTTCAAGAGGAGTCAGGCATCGTCTCCTTTGGAAGCATTGATCTCCGCGGACCTCTCGAGTTTTCAAAGGATGTGAGGCCTCGGCTCGCGATGAGGCGGAGAATGAGGTCTTTCTCTGTGGTCTCCACAGGGGATTCAGACATCCCTTAGTCTTGGGAGATGCAAGACGAGCCTGCACTCAATTCACTGCAGGGATCTCCGGCCTTACATCGAGTCAGAGCATCTCGGTGTCCATTCCACTTGAGGCCTCAAACTCAGGGTCCCTCTCACATACCTGTAGCTGAGAGAAGCCTCCTCTTGAGGTGCTTGTGGAAAGTTGGTATTCCTCTTGATTCGAAGCCAGGGACTAAGCTCTCATCTCGAGTTGATTTGGGGTCCCAAGAGCCCTTTCGTGTTGCTCCAGTGACCTCAGGATCCCTCTAGACTTGAGACAGTCATCTTGGGTATTCTCTGGAGTGCCATCAAGGAAATCAAGGCTCCTTTCAAGTTTGATGTGGAACACGGAATTGCTCTGCACGCAGTGCATAGGAGTCGGGCCTCATCTCGCGGCGAGGGGGAAGTCTCATGGTTTTTCTCGAGTTGCGGCCAGAACCTGGGGTATTTTCTCGAGTTACGACGGGGAGGGCCCTTCCAGACACGTGTTTGTTCAGCCACGTCAGGACTCCTGCCTAGGTGCGAGGGACACCTCGGGATTCTCCTCGAGTCTTGGCATGAAATTGGGATGCCTCTCCACGTGAGCCGGGAGACCCAGCATCCCTATCCACTTGCCACAGGGATCCTGGGACTCCTATCCATTTTCAAGAGGAGTCAGGCATCGTCTCCTTTGGAAGCATTGATCTCCGCGGACCTCTCGAGTTTTCAAAGGACTTGAGGCCTCCGGTCGCGATGAGGCAGAGAACTAGTCTTTCTTGTGGTTTCCACAGGGGATTCAGACATCCCTTCGTCTTGGGAGATGCAAGACGAGCCTGCATTCAATTCACTGCAGAGATATCCGGGCTTACTTCGAGTCAGAGCATCTCAGTTTCCATTCCACTTGAGGCCACAAACTCAGGGGCCCTCTAACATACCTGTAGCTGAGAGAAGCCTCCTCTTGAGGTGCTTGTGGAAAGTTGGTATTCCTCTTGAGTCGAAGCCAGGGACTAAACTCTCATCTCGAGTTGATTTGGGGTCCACGGAGCCCTTTCGTGTTGCTCCAGTGACCTCAGGATCCCTCTAGACTTGAGACAGTGATCTTGGGTTTTCTCTGGAGTGCCATCAAGGAAATCAAGGCTCCTTTCCCGTTTGATGTGGAACACGGAATTGCTCTGCACGCAGTGCAGGGGAATTCGGGCCTAATCTCGCGGGGAGGTGGAAGTCTCATGGTTTTTCTCGAGTTGCGGCCGAAACCTGGGGTCTATTCTCGAGTTACGACTGGGAGGGCCGTTCCAGACATGTGTTTGTTCAGCGACGTCAAGGCTCCTGCCTAGGTGGGAGGGACACCTCGGGATTCTCCTCGAGTCTTGGCATGGCAATTGGAACGCGTCTCCACGTGAGGCGGGAGACCCAGGGTCCCTTTCCACGTGCCATAAGGATCCTGGGACTCCTATCCATTTTCAAGAGGAGTCAGGCATCATCTCCTTTGGAAGCATTGATCTCCGAGGACCTCTCGAGTTTTCAAAGGATGTGAGGCCTCCGGTCGCGATGAGCTGGAGAACTAGTTCTTTCTCTGTGGTCTCCACAGGGGACTCAGGCATCCCTTCATCTTGGGAGATGCAAGACGAGCCTGCATTCACTTCACTGCAGGGATATCCGGCCTTACTTCGAGTCAGAGCATCTCGGTGTCCATTTAACTTGAGGCCACAAACTCAGGATCCCTCTCACATACCTGTAGCTGAGAGAAGCTTCCTCTTGAGATGCTTGTGGAAAGTTGGTATTCCTCTTGAGTCGAAGCCAGGGACTAAGTTCTCATCTCGAGTTGATTTCGGTTCCGCGTAGCCCTTTCGTGTTGCTACAGTGACCTCAGGATCCACTAGACTTGACACAGTGATCTTGGGTTTTCTCTGGAGTGCCATCAAGGAAATCAAGGCTCTTTTCACGTTTGATGTGGAACACGGAATTGCTCTGTGCGCAGTGCAGGGGAATCGGGCCTCATCTCGCGGTGAGGGGGAAGTCTCATGGTTTTTCTCGAATTGCGGCCGGAACCTGGGGTATATTCTCGAGTTACGACGGGGAGGGCCCTTCCAGACACGTGTTTGAACAGCGACGTCAAGACTCCTGCCTAGGTGCGAGGGACACCTCGGGATTCTCCTCGAGTCTTGGCATGGCAATTGGGACGCATCTCTACGTGAAGTGGAAGACCAAGTGTCCCTTTCCACGTGCCACAGGGATCCTGGGACTCCTATCCATTTTCAAGAGGAGTCAGGCATCGTCTCCTTTGGAAGCATTGATCTCCGCGGACCTCTCGAGTTTTCAAAGGATGTGAGGCCTCCGCTCTCGGTGAGGCGGAGATCTAGGTCTTTCTCTGTGGTCTCCACAGGGGATTCAGACATCCCTTCGTCTTGGGAGATGCAAGACGATCCTGCATTCAATTCACTGCAGGGATATCCGGCCTTACTTCGAGTCAGAGCATCTCGGGGTCCATTCCACTTGAGGCCACAAACTCAGGGTCCTTCTCACATACCTGTGGCTGAGAGAACCCTCCTCTTGAGGTGCTTGTGGAATGTTGGTATTCCTCTTGAGTCGAAGCCAGGGACTAAGCTCTCATCTCGAGTTGATTTGGGGTCCACGGAGCCCTTTCGTGTTGCTCCAGTGACCTCAGGATCCCTCTAGACTTGAGACAGTGATCTTGTGTTTTCTCTGGAGTGCCATCAAGGAAATCAAGGCTCCTTTCACCTTTGATGTGGAACACGGAATTGCTCTGCACGCAGTGCAGGGGAATCGGGCCTCATCTCGCGGCGAGGGGGAAGTCTCATGGTATTTCTCGAGTTGTGGCCGGAACCTGGTGTATATTCTCGAGTTACGACGGGGAGGGCCCTTCCAGACACGTGTTTGTTCAGCGACGTCAGGACTCCTGCCTAGGTGCGAGGGACACCTCGGGATTCTGCTCGAGTCTTGGCATGGCAACTGGAACGCGTCTCCACGTATGGCGGGAGACCCAGTGTCCCTTTCCACGTGCCACAGGGATCTTGGGACTCCTATCCATTTTCAGGAGGAGTCAGGCATCGTCTCCTTTGGAAGCATTGATCTCCGCGGACCTCTCGAGTTTTCAAAGGATGTGAGGCCTCCGGTCGCGTTGAGGCGGAGGACTAGGTCTTTCTCTGTGGTCTCCACAGGGGATTCAGACATCCCTTCGTCTTGGGAGATGCAAGACGAGCCTGCATTCAATTCACTGCAGGGATATCCAGCCTTACTTCGAGTCAGAGCATCTCGGTGTCCATTCCACTTGAGGACACAAACTCAGGGTCCCTCTCACATACCTGTAGCTGAGAGAAGCCTCCTCTTGAGGTGCTTGTGGAAAGTTGGTATTCCTCTTGAGTCGAAGCCAGGAAGTAAGCTCTCATCTCGGGTTGATTTGGGGTCCACGGAGCCCTTTCGTGTTGCTAAAGTGACCTCAGGATCCCTCTAGACTTGAGACAGTGATCTTGGGTTTTCTCTAGAGTGCCATCAAGGAAATCAAGGCTCCTTTCACGTTTGATGTGGAACACGGAATTGCTCTGCATGCATTGCAGGGGCATCGGGACTCATCTTGCAGCTAGGGGGAAAGCTCGTGGTTTTTCTCGAGTTGCGGCCGGAACCTGGGGTATATTCTCGAGTTACGACGGGGAGGGCCCTTCCAGACACGTGTTTGTTCAGCGACGTCAGGACTCCTGCCTAGGTGCGAGGGACACCTCGGGATTCTCCTCGAGTCTTGGCATGGCATTTGGGACACGTCTCCACGTGAGGCGGGAGACCCAGGGTCCTTTCCACGTGCCACAGGGATCCTGGGACTCCTATCCATTTTCAAGAGGAGTCAGGCATTGTCTCCTTTGGAAGCATTGATCTCCGCAGACCTCTCGAGTTTTCAAAGGATGTGAGGCCTCCGGTCGCGATGAGGCAGAGGACGAGGTCTTTCGCTGTCGTCTCCACAGGGGATTCAGACATCCCTTCGTCTTGGGAGATGCAAGACGAGCCTGCATTCAATTCACTGCAGGGATATCTGGCCTTACTTCGAGTCAGAGCATCTCGGTGTCCATTACACTTGAGGCCACAAATTCAGGGTCCCTCTCACATACCTGTACCTGAGAGAAGCCTCATCTTGAGGTGCTTGTGGAAATTGGTATACCTCTTGAGTCGAAGCCAGGGACTAAGCTCTCATCTCGAGTTTCTTTGGGGTCCACGGAGCCCTTTCGTGTTGCTCCAGTGACCTCAGGATTCCTCTAGACTTGAGACAGTGATCTTGGGTTTTCTCTGGAGTGCCATCAAGGAAATCAAGGCTCCTTTCACCTTTGATGTGGAACACGGAATGGCTCTGCACGCACTGCAGGGGAATCGGGCCTCATCTCGCGGCGAGGGGGAAGTTTCATGTTATTTCTCGAGTTGCGGCCGGAACCTGGGGTATATTCTCAAGTTACGACGGGGAGGGCCCTTCCAGACACGTGTTTGTTCAGCGACGTCAGGACTCCTGCCTAGGTGCGAGGGACACCTCGGGATACTCCTCGAGTCTTGGCATGGCAATAGGGACGCGTCTCCATGTGAGGCGGGAGACCCAGGGTCCCTTTCCACGTGCCACAGGGATCCTGGGACTCCTATCCATTTTCAAGAGGAGTCAGGCATCGTCTCCTTTGGAAGCATTGATCTCCGCGGACCTCTCGAGTTTTCAAAGGATGTGAGTCCTCCGGTCGCGATGAATCGGAGAACTCGGTCTTTCTCTGTGGTCTCCACAGGGAATTCAGACATCCCTTCGTCTTGGGAGATGCAAGACGAGCCTGCATTCAGTTCACTGCAGGGATATCCGGCCTTACTTCGAGTCAGAGCATCTCGGTGTCCATTGCACTTGAGGCCACAAACTCAGGGTCCCTCTCACATACCTGTAGCTGAGAGAATCCTCCTCTTGAGGTGCTTGTGGAAAGTTGGTATTCCTCTTGAGTCGAAGCCAGGGACTAAGCTCTCATCTCTAGTTGATTTGGGGTCCTCGGAGCCCTTTCGTGTTGCTCCAGTGACCTCAGGATCTCTCTAGACTTGAGACAGTGATCTTGGGTTTTCTCTGGAATGCCATCAAGGAAATCAAGGCTCCTTTCACGTTTGATGTGGAACACGGAATTGCTCTGCATGCAGTGCAGGGGAATCGGGACTCATCTTGCAGCTAGGGGGAAGGCTCATGGTTTTTCTCGAGTTGCGGCCGGAACCTGGGGTATATTCTCGAGTTACGATGGGGAGGGCCCTTCCAGACACGTGTTTGTTCAGCAACGTCAGGACTCCTGCCTAGGTGCGAGGGACACCTCGGGATTCTCCTTGAGTCTTGGCACGGCAATTGGGACACGTCTCCACGTGAGGCGGGAGACCCAGGGTCCTTTCCACGTGCCACAGGGATCCTGGGACTCCTATCCATTTTCAAGAGGAGTCAGGCATTGTCTCCTTTGGAAGCATTGATCTCCGCAGACCTCTCGAGTTTTCAAAGGATGTGAGGCCTCCGGTCGCGATGAGGCGGAGGACGAGGTCTTTCGCTGTCGTCTCCACAGGGGATTCAGACATCCCTTCGTCTTGGGAGATGCAAGACGAGCCTGCATTCAATTCACTGCAGGGATAACCGGCCTTACTTCGAGTCAGAGCATCTCGGTGTCCATTACACTTGAGGCCACAAATTCAGGGTCACTCTCACATAACTGTAGCTGAGAGAAGCCTCCTCTTGAGGTGCTTATGAAAAGTTGGTATTCCTCTTGAGTCGAAGCCAGGGACCAAGCTCTCATCTCGAGTTGATTTGGGGTCCACGGAGCCCTTTCGTGTTGCTACAGTGACCTCAGGATCCCTCTAGAGTTGAGACAGTGATCTTGGGTTTTCTCTGGAGTGCCATCAAGGAAATCAAGGCTCTTTTCATTTTTGATGTGGAATACGGAATTGCTCTGCACGCAGGGCAGAAGAATCGGGCCTCATCTAGCGGCGAGGGGGAAGTCTCATGGTTTTTCTCGAGTTGCGGCCGGAACCTGGGGTATATTCTCGAGTTACGAAGGGGAGGGCCCTTCCAGACATGTGTGTGTTCAGCGACGTAAGGACTCCTGCCTAGGTGCGAGGGACACCTCGGGATTCTCCTCGAGTCTTGGCATGGCAATTGGGACGCGTCTCCACGTGAAGCGGGAGACCCAGTGTCCCTTTCCACGTGCCACAGTGATCCTGGGACTCCTATCCATTTTCAAGAGGAGTCAGGCATCGTCTCCTTTGGAAGAATTGATCTCTGCAGACCTCTCGAGTTTTCAAAGGATGTGAGGCCTCCGCTCGCGATGAGGCGGAGAATTAGGTCTTTCTCTGTTGTCTCCACAGGGGATTCAGACATCCCTTCTTCTTGGGAGATGCAAGACGAGCCTGCATTCACTTCACTGCAGGGATATCCGGCCTTACTTCGAGTCAGAGCATCTCGGTGTCCATTCCACTTGAGGCCACAAACTCGGGGTCCCTCAAATATACATGTACCTGAGAGAAGCCTCCTCTTGAGGTGCTTGTGGAAAGTTGGTATTCCTCTTGAGTCGAAGCCAGGGACTACCCTCTCATCTCGAGTTGATTTGGGGTCCACGGAGCCCTTTTGTGTTGCTCCAGTAACCTCAGGATCCCTCTAGACTTGAGACAGTTATCTTGGGTTTTCTCTGGATTGCCATCAAGGAAATCAAGGCTCCTTTCACGTTTGATGTGGAACGCGGAATTGCTCTGCATGCAGTGCAGGGGAATCGGGCCTCAACTCGCGGCGAGGGGGAAATCTCATGGTTTTTCTCGAGTTGCAGCCCGAACCTGGGGTATATTCTCGAGTTACGACGGGGAGGGCCCTTCCAGACACGTGTTTGTTCAGCGACATCAGGACTCCTGCCTAGGTGCGAGGGACACCTCGGGATTCTCCTCGAGTCTTGGCATGTCAATTGGGACGCGTCTCCACGTGAGGCGGGAGACCCAGGGTCCCTTTCCACGTGCCACAGGGATCCTGGGACTCCTATCCATTTTCAAGAGGAGTCAGGCATCGTCTCCTTTGGAAGCATTGATCTCCGCGGCCCTCTTGAGTTTTCAAGAATGTGAGGTCTCCGGTCGCGATGAGGCGGAGAACTCGGTCTTTCTCTGTGGTCTCCACAGGGGATTCAGACATCCCTTCGTCTTGGGAGATGCAAGACGAGCCTGCATTCAATTCACTGCAGGGATATCCGGCCTTACTTCGAGTCAGAGCATCTCGGTGTCCATTCCACTTGAGGCCACAAACTCAGGGTCCCTCTCACATACCTGTAGCTGAGAGAAGCCTCCTCTTGAGGTGCTTGTGGAAAGTTGGTATTCCTCTTGAGTCAAAGCCAGGGACTAAACTCTCATCTCGAGTTGATTTGGGGTCCACGGAGCCCTTTCGTATTGCTCCAGTGACCTCAGGATCCCTCTAGACTTGAGACAGTGATCTTGGGTTTTCTCTGGAGTGCCATCAAGGAAATCAAGGCTCCTTTCAAGTTTGATGTGGAACACGGAATTGCTCTGCACTCAGTACAGGGGAATCGGGCCTCATCTCGCGGCAAGCGGTATGTCTCATGGTTTTTCTCAAGTTGCGGCCGAAACCAGGGGTATATTCTCGAGTTACGACGGCGAGGGCCCTTCCAGACACGTGTTTGTTCAGCGACGTCAGGACTCCTGCCTAGGTGTGAGGGACACCTCGGGATTCTCCTCGAGTCCCGGCATGGCAATTGGGACGCGTCTCCACGTGAGGCGGGAGACCCAGGGTCCCTTTACACGTGCCACAGGAATCCTGGGACTCCTATCCATTTTCAAGAGGAGTCAGGCATCGTCTCCTTTGGAAGCATTGATCTCCGCGGACCTCTTGAGTTTTCAAAGGATGTGAGACTCCGATCGCGATGAGGCGGAGAACTAGGTCTTTCTCTGTGGTCTCCACAGGGGATTCAGACATCCCTTCGTCTTGGGAGATGCAAGACGAGCCTGCATTCAATTCACTGCAGGGATGTCCGGCCTTGCTTCGAGTCAGAGCATCTCGGTGTCCATTGCACTTGAGGCCACACACTCAGGGTCCCTCTCACATACCTGTAGCTGAGAGAAGCCTCCTCTTGAGGTGCTTGTGGAAAGTTGGTATTCCTCTTGATTCGAAGCCAGGGACTAAGCTCTCATCTCGAGTTGATTTGGGGTCCACGGAGCCCTTTCGTGTTGCTACAGTGACCTCAGGATCCCTCTAGACTTGAGACAGTGATCTTGGGTTTTCTCTGGAGTTCCATCAAGGAAATGAAGACTCCTTTCACGTTTGATGTGGAACACGGAATTGCGCTGCATGCAGTGCAGGGGAATCGGGCCTCAACTCGCGGCGAGGGGGAAATCTCATGGTTTTTCTCGAGTTGCGGCCCGAACCTTGGGTATATTCTCGAGTTACGACGGGGAGGGCCGTTCCAGACACGTGTTTGTTCAGCGACGTCAGGACTCCTGCCTAGGTGCGAGGGACACCTCTGGATTCTCCTCGAGTCTTGGCGTGGCAATTGGGACGCGTCTCCACGTGAGGCGGGAGACCCAGGGTCCCTTTCCACGTGCCACAGGGATCCTGGGACTCCTATCCATTTTCAAGAGGAGTCAGGCATCGTCTCCTTTGGAAGCATTGATCTCCGCGGACCTTTCGAGTTTTCAAAAGATGTGAGGCCTCCGGTCGCGTTGAGGCGGAGGACTAGGTTTTTCTCTGTGGTCTCCACAGGGGATTCAGACATCCCTTCGTCTTGGGAGATGCAAGACGAGCCTGCATTCAATTCACTGCAGGGATATCCAGCCTTACTTCGAGTCAGAGCATCTCGGTGTCCATTCCACTTGAGGACACAAACTCAGGGTCCCTCTCACATACCTGTAGCTGAGAGAAGCCTCCTCTTGAGGGGCTTGTGGAAAGTTGGTATTCCTCTTGAGTCGAAGCCAGGAACTAAGCTCTCATCTCGAGTTGATTTGGGGTCCACGGAGCCCTTTCGTGTTGCTAAAGTGACGTCAGGATCCCTCTAGACTTGAGACAGTGATCTTGGGTTTTCTCTAGAGTGCCATCAAGGAAATCAAGGCTCCTTTCACGTTTGATGTGGAACACGGAATTGCTCTGCATGCATTGCAGGGGCATCGGGACTCATCTTGCAGCTAGGGGGAAGGCTCATGGTTTTTCTCGAGTTGCGGCCGGAACCTGGGGTATATTCTCGAGTTACGACGGGGATGGCCCTTCCAGACACGTGTTTGTTCAGCGACGTCAGGACTCCTGCCTAGGTGCGAGGGACACCTCGGGATTCTCCTCGAGTCTTGGCATGGCAATTGGGGCGCGTCTCCACGTGAGGCGGGAGACCCAGGGTCCCTTTCCACGTGCCACAGGGATCCTGGGACTCCTATCCATTTTCAAGAAGAGTTAGGCATCGTCTCCTTTGGAATCATTGATCTCCGCGGACCTCTCGAGTTTTCAAAGGATGGGAGACCTCCGGTCTCGATGAGGCGGAGAACTAGGTCTTTCTCTGTGGTCTCAACAGGGGATTCAGACATCCCTTCGTCTTGGGAAATGCAAGACGAGCCTGCTTTCAATTCACTGCAGGGATATCCGGCCTTACTTCGAGTCAGAGCATCTCAGTGTCCATTCCACTTGAGGCCACAAACTCAGGGTCCCTCTCACATACCTGTAGCTGAGAGAAGCCTCATCTTGAGGTGCTTGTGGAAATTGGTATACCTCTTGAGTCGAAGCCAGGGACTAAGCTCTCATCTCGAGTTTCTTTGGGGTCCATGGAGCCCTTTCGTGTTGCTCCAGTGACCTCAGGATTCCTCTAGACTTGAGACAGTGATCTTGGGTTTTCTCTGGAGTGCCATCAAGGAAATCAAGGCTCCTTTCACCTTTGATTTGGAACACGGAATTGCTCTGCACGCACTGCAGGGGAATCGGGCCTCATCTCGCGGCGAGGGGGTAGTCTCATGTTATTTCTCGAGTTGCGGCAGGAACCTGGGGTATATTCTCGAGTTACGACGGGGAGGGCCCTTCCAGACACGTGTTTGTTCAGCGACGTCAGGACTCCTGCCTAGGTGCGAGGGACACCTCGGGATTCTCCTCGAGTCTTGGCATGGCAATTGGGACGCGTCTCCACGTGAGGCGGGAGACCCAGGGTCCCTTTCCACGTGCCACAGGGATCCTGGGACTCCTATCCATTTTCAAGAGGAGTCAGGCATCGTCTCCTTTGGAAGCATTGATCTCCGCGGACCTCTCGAGTTTTCAAAGGATGTGAGTCCTCCGGTCGCGATGAATCGGAGAACTCGGTCTTTCTCTGTGGTCTCCACAGGGGATTCAGACATCCCTTCGTCTTGGGAGATGCAAGACGAGCCTGCATTCAGTTCACTGCAGGGATATCCGGCCTTACTTCGAGTCAGAGCATCTCGGTGTCCATTGCACTTGAGGCCACAAACTCAGGGTCCCTCTCACATACCTGTAGCTGAGAGAAGCCTCCTCTTGAGGTGCTTGTGGAAAGTTGGTATTCCTCTTGAGTCGAAGCCAGGGACTAAGCTCTCATCTCGAGTTGATTTGGGGTCCACGGAGCCCTTTCGTGTTGCTCCAGTGACCTCAGGATCCCTCTAGACTTGAGACAGTGATCTTGGGTTTTCTCTGGAATGCCATCAAGGAAATCAAGGCTCCTTTCACGTTTGATGTGGAACACGGAATTGCTCTGCATGCAGTGCAGGGGAATCGGGACTCATCTTGCAGCTAGGCGGAAGGCTCATGGTTTTTCTCGAGTTGCGGCCGGAACCTGGGGTATATTCTCGAGTTACGATGGGGAGGGCCCTTCCAGACACGTGTTTGTTCAGCAACGTCAGGACTCCTGCCTAGGTGCGAGGGACACCTCGGGATTCTCCTCGAGTCTTGGCACGGCAATTGGGACACGTCTCCACGTGAGGCGGGAGACCCAGGGTCCTTTCCACGTGCCACAGGGATCCTGGGACTCCTATCCATTTTCAAGAGGAGTCAGCCATTGTCTCCTTTGGAAGCATTGATCTCCGCAGACTTCTCGAGTTTTCAAAGGATGTGAGGCCTCCGGTCGCGATGAGGCGGAGGACGAGGTCTTTCGCTGTCGTCTCCTCAGGGGATTCAGACATCCCTTCGTCTTGGGAGATGCAAGACGAGCCTGCATTCAATTCACTGCAGGGATATCCGGCCTTAATTAAGTCAGAGCATCTCGGTGTCCATTCCACGTGAGGCCACAAACTCAGGGTCCCTCTCACATACCTGTAGCTGAGAGAAGCCTCCTCTTGAGGTGCTTGTGGAAAGTTGGCATTCCTCTTGAGTCGAAGCCAGGGAATAAGCTCTCATCTCGGGTTGATTTGGGGTCCAGGTAGAACTTTCGTGTTGCTACAGTGACCTCAGGATGCCTCTAGACTTGACACTGTGATCTTGGGTTTTCTCTGGAGTGCCATCAAGAAAATCATGGCTCCTTTCAAGTTTGATGTGGAACACGGAATTGCTCTGCACGTAGTACAGGGGAATTGGGCCTCATCTCGTGGCGAGGGGGAAGACTCATGGTTTTTCTCGAGTTGCGGCCAGAACCTGGGGTATATTCTCGACTTACGATGGAGCGGGCCCTTCGAGACACGTATTTCTTCAGCGACGTCAGGACTGCTGCCTAGGTGCGAGGGAAACCTCGGGATTCTCCTGGAGTCTTGGCATGACAATTGGGACGCGTCTCCACGTGAGGCGGGAGACCCAGGGTCCCTTTCCACGTGCCACAGGGATCCTGGGACTCGTATCCATTTTCAAGAGGAGTCACGCATCGTCTCCTTTGGAAGCATTGATCTCCGCATACCTCTCAAATTTTCAAAGGATGTGAGGCCTCCGGTCGCGATGAGGCGGAGGACTAGGTCTTTCTCTGTGGTCTCCACAGCGGATTCAGACATCCCTTCGTCTTGGGAGATGTAAGACGAGCCTGCATTCAATTCACTGCAGGGATATCCGGCCTTACTTCGAGTCAGAGCATCTCGGTGTCCATTCCACTTGAGGCCACAAACTCAGGGTCCCTCTCACATACATGTAGCTGAGAGAAGCCTCCTCTTGAGGTGCTTGTGGAAAATTGTTATTCCTCTTTAGTCGAAGCCAGGAAATAAGCTCTCATCTCGAGTTGATTTGGGGTCCACGGAGCATTTTCACTTTGCTCCAGTTACCTCAGGATCCCTCTAGACTTGAGACAGTGATCTTGGGTTTTCTATGGAGTTCCATCAAGGAAATCAAGGCTCCTTTCACGTTTAATGTGGAACACGGAATTGCTCTGCACGCAGCACAGGGGAATCAGGCGTCATCTCGCGGCGAGGGCGAAGTCTCATGGTTTTTCTCGAGTTGCGGCCGGAACCTGGGGTATATTCTCGAGTTACGACGGGGAGGAACCTTCCAGACACGTGTTTGTTCAGCGACGTCAGGACTCCTGCATAGGTGCGAGGGACACCTCGGGATTCTCCTCGAGTCTTGGCATGGCAATTGGGACGCGTCTCCACGTGAGGCGGGAGACCCAGGGTCCCTTTCCACGTGCCACAGGGATCCTGGGACTCCTATCCATTTTCAAGAGGAGTCAGGTATCGTCTTCTTTGGAAGCATTGATCTCCGCGGAACTCTCGAGTTTTCAAAGAATGTGAGGCCTCCGGTCGCGATGAGGAGGTGAACTAGGTCTTTCTCTGTGGGTTCCACAGGGGATTCAGACATCCCTTCATCTTGGGAGATGCAAGACGAGCCTGCATTCAATTCACTGCAGGGATATCCGGCCTTACTTCGAGTCAGAGCATCTCGGTATCCATTCCACTTGAGGCCACAAACTCGAGGTCCTCTCACATACCTGTAGCTGAGAGAAGCCTCCTCTTGAGGTGCTTGTGGAAAGTTGGTATTCCTCTAGAGTCGAAGCCAGGGACTAAGTTCTCATCTCGAGTTGATTTGGGGTCCACGGAGCCCTTTCGTGTTGCTCCAGTGACCTCAGGATCCCTCTAGACTTGAGACAGTGATCTTGGGTTTTTTCTGGAGGGCCATCAAGGAAATCAAGGCTCCTTTCACGTTTGATGTGGAACACGGAATTGGTTCCACAGGGGATTCAGACATCCCTTCATCTTGGGAGATGCAAGACGAGCCTGCATTCAATTCACTGCAGGGATATCCGGCCTTACTTCGAGTCAGAGCATCTCGGTATCCATTCCACTTGAGGCCACAAACTCGAGGTCCTCTCACATACCTGTAGCTGAGAGAAGCCTCCTCTTGAGGTGGCTTCTGCACGCAGTGCAGGGGAATCGGGGCTCATCTCGCGACGAGGGGGAAGTTTCATGGTTTTTCTCGAGTTGCAGCCGGAACCTGGGGTATATTCTCGAGTTACGACGGGGAGGGCCCTTCCAGACCCGTGTTTGTTCAGCGACGTCAGGACTCCTGCCTAGGTGCGAGGGACACCTCGGGATTCTCCTCGAGTCTTGGCATGGCAATTCGGACGCGTCTCCACGTGTGGCGGGAGACCCAGGGTCCCTTTCCACGTGCCACAGGGATCCTGGGACGCCTATCCATTTTCAAGAGGAGTCAGGCATCGTCTCCTTTGGAAGCATTGATCTCCGCGGACCTCTCGAATTTTCAAAGGATGTGAGGCCTCCGGTCGCGTTGAGGCGGATGACTTGGTCTTTCTCTGTGGTCTCCACAGGGGAATCAGACATCCCTTTGTCTTGGGAGATGCAAGATGAGTCTGCATTCAATTCACTGCAGGGATATCCGGCCTTACTTCGAGTCAGAGCATCTCGTTGTCCATTCCACTTGAGGCCACAAACTCAGGGTCCCTCTCACATACCTGTAGCTGAGAGAAGCCTCCTCTTGAGGTGCTTGTGGAAAGTTGCTATTCCTCTTGAGTCTAAGCCAGGGACTAAGCTCTCATCTCGAGTTGATTTGCAGTCCACGGAGCCCTTTCCTGTTGCTCCAGCGACCTCAGGATCCATCTAGACTTGAGACAGTGATCTTGGGTTTTCTCTGGAGTGCCATCAAGGAAATCAAGGCTCCTTTCACGTTTGATACGGAACATGAAATTGCTCTGCATGCAGTGCAGGGGAACCGGGCCTCATCTCGCGGCGAGGGAGAAGTCTCATGGTTTTTCTCGAGGTGCGGCCGGAACCTGGTGTATATTCTCGAGTTACGACGGGGAGGACCCTTCCAGACACGTGTTTGTTCAGCGACGTCAGGACTCCTGCCTAGGTGTGAGGGACACCTCGGGATTCTCCTCGAGTCTTGGCATGGCAATTGGGACGCATCTCCACGTGAGGCGGGAGACCCAGGGTCCCTTTCCACGTGCCACAGGGATCCTGGGACTCCTATCCATTTTCAAGAAGAGTCAGGCATCGTCTCCTTTGGAAGCATTGATCTCCGCAGACCTCTCGAATTTTCAAAGGATGTGAGGCCTCCTGTCGCCTTGAGGCGGAGGACTAGGTCTTTCTCTGTGGTCTCCACAGGGGATTCAGATATCCATTTGTCTTGGGAGATGCAAGACGAGCCTGCACTCAATTCACTGCAGGGATATCCGGGCTTACTTCGAGTCAGAGCATCTCGGTGTCCATTCCACTTGAGGCCACAAACTCAGGGTCCCTCTCACATACCTGTAGCTGAGAGAAGCCTCCTCTTGAGGTGCTTGTGGAAAGTTGGTATTCCTCTTGAGTCAAAGCCAGGGACTAAGCTCTCATCTCGAGTTGATTTGGGGTCCACGGAGCCCTTTCGTGTTGCTCCAGTGACCTCAGGATCCCTCTAGACTTGAGACAGTGATCTTGGGTTTTCTCTGGAGTGCCATCAAGGAAATCAAGGCTCCTTTCACGTTTGATGTAGAACAAGGAATGGCTCTGCACGCATTGCAGGGGAATCGGGCCTCATCTCGCGGCGACGGGGAAGTCTCATATTTTTTCTCGAGTTGCGGCCGGAACCTTATTTATATTCTCAAGTTACGACGGGAAGGGCCCTTCCAGACACGTGTTTGTTCAGCGACGTCAGGACTCCTGCCTAGGTGCGAGGGACACCTCGGGATTCTCCTCGAGTCTTGGCATGGCAATTGGGACGCGTCTCCACGTGAGGCGGGAAACCCAGGGTCCCTTTCCACATGCCACAGGGATCCAGGGACTCCTATCCATTTTCAAGAGGAGTCAGGCATCGTATCCTTTGGAAGCATTGTTCTGCGCGGACCTCTCGAGTTTTCAAAGGATGTGAGGCCTCCGGTTGCGATGAGGAGGAGAACTAGGTCTTTCTCTGTGGTCTCCACAGGGGATTCAGACATCCCTTCGTCTTGGGAGATGCAAGACGAGCCTGCATTCAATTCACTGCAGGGATATCCGGCCTTACTTCGAGTCAGAGCATCTTGGTGTCCATTCCACTTGAGGCCACAAACTCAGGGTCCTCTCACATACCTGTAGCTGAGAGAAGCCTCCTCTTGAGGTGCTTGTGGAAAGTTGGTATTCCTCTTGAGTCGAAGCCAGGGACTAAGCTCTCATCTCGAGTTGATTTGGGTTCCACGGATCCCTTTCTTACTGCTCCAGTGACCTCAGGATCCCTCTAGACTTGAGACAGGGATCTTGGGTTTTCTCTGGAGTGCCATCAAGGACATCAAGGCTCCTTTCACGTTTGATGTGGAACACGGAATTGCTCTGCACGCAATGCAGGGGAATCGGGTCTCATCTCGCGGCGAGGGGGAAGTCTCATGGTTTTTCTCGAGTTGCGCCGGAACCTGGGGTATATTCTCGAGTTACGAAGGGGAGGGCCCTTCCAGACACGTGTTTGTTCAGCGACGTCAGGACTCCTGCCTAGGTGCGAGGGACACCTCGGGATTCTCCTCGAGTCTTGGCATGGCAATTGGGACGCATCTCCACGTGAGGCGGGAGACCCAGGGTCCCTTTCCACGTGCCACAGGGATCCTGGGACTCCTATCCATTTTCAAGAGGAGTCAGGCATCGTCTCCTTTGGAAGCATTGATCTCCGCGGACCTTTCGAGTTTTCAAAGGATGTGAGGCCTCCGGTCGCCTTGAGGCGGAGGACTAGGTCTTTCTCTGTGGTCTCCACAGGGGATTCAGAGATCCCTTCGTATTGGGAGATGCAAGACGAGCCTGCACTCAATTCACTGCAGGGATATCCGGGCTTACTTCGAGTCAGAGCATCTCGGTGTCCATTCCACTTGAGGCCACAAACTCAGGGTACTTCTCACATCCAGGTAGCTGAGAGAAGCCTCCTCTTGAGGTGCTTGTGGAAAGTTGGTATTCCTCTTGAGTCGGAGCCAGGGAAGAAGTTCTCATCTCGAGTTGATTTGGGGTCCACGGAGCCCTTTCGTGTTGCTCCAGTGACCTCAGGATCCCTCTAGACTTGAAACAGTGACTTTGGGTTTTCTCTGGAGTGCCATCAAGGAAATCAAGGCTCCTTTCACGTTTGATGTGGAACACGGAATTGCTCTGCACGCAGTGCAGGGGAATCGGGCCTCATCTCTCGGCAAGGGGAAAGTCTCATGGTTTTTCTAGAGTTGCGGCCGGAACCTGGGGTATATTCTCGAGTTACGACGGGGAGGGCCCTTCCAGACACGTGTTTGTTCAGCGACGTCAGGACTCCTGCCTAGGTGCGAGGGACACCTCGGGATTCTCCTCGAGACTTGGCATGGCAATTGGGACGCGTCTCCACGTGAGGCGGGAGACCCAGGGTCCCTTTCCACGTGCCACAGGGATCCTGGGACTCCTATCCATTTTCAAGAGGAGTCAGGCATCGTCTCCTTTGGAAGCATTGATCTCCGCGGATCTCTCGAGTTTTCAAAGGATGTGAGGCCTCCGGTCGCGATGAGGCGGAGAACTCGGTCTTTCTCTGTGGCCTCCACAGGGGATTCAGACATCCCTTCGTCTTGGGAGATGCAAGACGAGTCTGCATTCAATTCACTGCAGGGATATCCGGCCTTACTTCGAGTCAGAGCATCTCGGTGTCCATTCCACTTGAGGCCACAAACTCAGGGTCCTTCAAATATACCTGTAGCTGAGAGAAGCTTCCTCTTGAGGTGCTTGTGGAAAGTTGGTATTCCTCTTGAGTCGAAGCCAGGGACTAAGCTCTCATCTCTAGTTGATTTGGGGTCCACGAAGGTCTTTCCTGTTGGTCCAGTGACCTCAGGATCCCTCTAGACTTGAGACAGAGATCTTGGGTTTTCTCTGGAGTGCCATCAAGGAAATCAAGGCTCCTTTCACGTTTGATGTGGAACACGGAATTGCTCTGCACGCAGTGCAGGGGAATCGGGCCTCATCTCGGGGCGAGGGGGAAGTCTCATGGTTTTTCTCGAGTTGCGACCGAAACCTGGGGTATATTCTCGAGTTACGACGGGGAGGGCCCTTCCAGACACGTGTTTGTTCAGCAATGTCATGACTCCTGCATAGGTGCGAGGGCCACCTCGGGATTCTCCTCGAGTCTTGGCATGGCAATTGGGACGCGTCTCCACGTGAGGCGGGAGACCCAGGGTCCCTTTCCACGTGCCACAGGGATCCTGGGACTCCTATCCATTTTCAAGAGGAGTCAGGCATCGTCTCCTTTGGAAGCATTGATCTCCGCGGACCTCTCGAGTTTTCAAAGGATGTGAGGCCTCCGGTCGCGATGAAGCGGAGGACTAGGTCTTTCTCTGTGGTCTCCACAGGGGATTCAAACATCCCTTCGTCTTGGGAGATGCAAGACGAGCCTGCATTCAATTCCCTGCAGGGATATCCGGCCTTACTTCGAGTCAGAGCATCTCGGTGTCCATTCCACTTGAGGCCACAAACTCAGGGTCCTTCAAATATACCTGTAGCTGAGAGAAGCTTCCTCTTGAGGTGCTTGTGGAAAGTTGGTATTCCTCTTGAGTCGAAGCCAGGGACTAAGCTCTCATCTCGAGTTGATTTGGGGTCCACGAAGGTCTTTCCTGTTGGTCCAGTGACCTCAGGATCCCTCTAGACTTGAGACAGTGATCTTGGGTTTTCTCTGGAGTTTCATCAAGGAAATCAAAGCTCCTTTCACGTTTGATGTGGAACACGGAATTGCTCTGCATTCAGTGCAGGGGAATCGGGCCTCAACTCGCGGCGAGTGGTAATCTCATGGTTTTTCTCGAGTTGCGGCCAGAACCTGGGGTATATTCTCGAGTTACGACGGGGAGGGCCCTTCCAGACACGTGTTTGTTCAGCGACGTCAGGACTCCTGCCTAGGTGCGAGGGACACCTCGGAATTCTCCTTGAGTCTTGGCATGGCAATTGGGACGCGTCTCCACGTGAAGCAGGAGACCCTGGGTCCCCGTCCATGTGGACCGGGTTCCTGGGACTCCTAACCATTTTCAAGAGGAGTCAGGCATCGTCTCCTTTGGAAGCATTGATCTCCGCGGAACTCTCGAGTTTTCAAAGGATGTGAGGCCTCCGGTCGCGATGAGGCGGAGAACTCGGTCTTTCTCTGTGGTCTCCAGAGGGGATTCAGACATCCCTTCGTCTTGGGAGATTGTAGACGAGCCTGCATTCAATTCACTGCAGGGATATCCGGCCTTACTTCGAGTCAGAGCATCTCGGTGTCCATTCCACTTGAGGCCACAAACTCAGGGTCCCTCTCACATACCTGTAGCTGAGAGAAGCCTCCTCTTGAGGTGCTTGTGGAAAGTTGGTATTCCTCTTGAGTCGAAGCCAAGGACTAAGCTCTCATCTCGAGTGACTTGGGGTCCACGGAGCCCTTTCGTATTTCTCCAGTGACCTCAGGATCCCTCTAGACTTGAGACAGAGATCTTGGGTTTTCTCTGGAGTGCCATCAAGGAAATCAAGGCTCCTTTCACGTTTGATGTGGAACACGGAATTGCTCTGCACGCAGTGCAGGGGAATCGGGCCTCATCTCGGGGCGAGGGGGAAGTCTCATGGTTTTTCTCGAGTTGCGACCGAAACCTGGGGTATATTCTCGAGTTACGACGGGGAGGGCCCTTCCAGACACGTGTTTGTTCAGCAATGTCATGACTCCTGCATAGGTGCGAGGGCCACCTCGGGATTCTCCTCGAGTCTTGGCATGGCAATTGGGACGCGTCTCCACGTGAGGCGGGAGACCCAGGGTCCCTTTCCACGTGCCACAGGGATCCTGGGACTCCTATCCATTTTCAAGAGGAGTCAGGCATCGTCTCCTTTGGAAGCATTGATCTCCGCGGACCTCTCGAGTTTTCAAAGGATGTGAGGCCTCCGGTCGCGATGAAGCGGAGGACTAGGTCTTTCTCTGTGGTCTCCACAGGGGATTCAAACATCCCATCGTCTTGGGAGATGCAAGACGAGCCTGCATTCAATTCCCTGCAGGGATATCCGGCCTTACTTCGAGTCAGAGCATCTCGGTGTCCATTCCACTTGAGGCCACAAACTCAGGGTCCCTCTCACATACCTGTAGCTGAGAGAAGCCTCCTCTTGAGGTGCTTGTGGAAAGTTGGTATTCCTCTTGAGTCGAAGCCAGGGACTAAGCTCTCATCTCGAGTTGATTTGGGGTCCACGGAGCCCTTTCGTGTTGCTACAGTGACCTCAGGATCCCTCTAGACTAGAGACAGTTATCTTTTGTTTTCTCTGGAGTGCCATCAAGGAAATCAAGTCTCCTTTCACGTTTGATGTGGAACACGGAATTGCTCTGCACGCAGTGCAGGGGAATCGGGTCTCATCTCGCGGAGAGGGGGAAGTCTCATGGTTTTTCTCGAGTTGTGGCCGGAACCTGGGGTATATTCTCGAGTTACGACGGGGAGGGCCCTTCCAGACACGTGTTTGTTCAGCGATGTCAGGACTCCTGCCTAGGTGCGAGGGACACCTCGGGATTCTCCTCGAGTCTTGGCATGGCAATTGGGACGCGTCTCCACGTGAGGCGGGAGACCCAGTGTCCCTTTCCACGTGCCACAGGGATCCTGGGACTCCTATCCATTTTCAAGAGGAGTCAGGCATCGTCTCCTGTGGAAGCATTGATCTCCGTGGACCTCTCGAGTTTTCAAAGGATGTGAGGCCTCCGGTCGTGATGAGGCGTAGGACTAGGTCTTTCTCTGTGGTCTCCACAGGGGATTCAGACATCCCTTCGTCTTGGGAGATGCAAGACGAGCCTGCATTCAATTCGCTGCAGGGATATCCGGCCTTACTTCGAGTCAGAGCATCTCGGTGTCCATTCCACTTGAGGCAACAAACTCAGGGGCCCTCTCACGTACCTGAAGCTGAGAGAAGCCTCCTCTTGAGGTGCTTGTGGAAAGTTGGTATTCCTCTTGAGTCGAAGCCAGGGACTAAGCTCTCATCTCGAGTGGATTTGTTGTCCACGGAGCCCTTTCGTGTTGCTCCAGTGACCTCAGGATCCCTCTAGACTTGAGACAGTGTACTTGGGTTTCTCTGGAGTGCCATCAAGGAAATCAAGGCTCCTTTCACGTTTGATGTGGAAAACGGAATTGCTCTGCATTCAGTGCAGGGGAATCGGGCCTCATCTCGCGGCGAGGGGGAAGTCTCATGGTTTTTCTTGAGTTGCGGCCGGAACCTGGGGTATATTCTCGAGTTACGACGGGGAGGGCCCTTCCAGACACGTGTTTGTTCAGCGACGTCAGGACTCCTGCCTACGTGCGAGGGACACCTCGGGATTCTCCTCGAGTCTTGGCATGGCAATTGGGACGCGTCTCCACGTGAGGCGGGAGACCCAGGGGCCCTTTCCACGTGCCACAGGGATCCTGGGACTCCTATCCATTTTCAAGAGGAGTCAGGCATCGTCTCCTTCGGAAGTATTGATCTCCGCGGACCTCTCCAGTTTTCAAAGGATATGAGGCCTCCGGTTGCCTTGAGGTGCAGGACTAGGTCTTTCTCTGTGGTCTCCACAGGGGATTCAGACAACCCTTCGTCATGGGAGATGCAAGACGAGCCTGCATTCAATTCACTGCAGCGATATCCGGCCTTACTTCGAGTCAGAGCATCTCGGTGTCCATTCCACTCGGGGCCACAAACTCAGGGTCCCTCTCACATACCTGTAGCTGAGAGAAGCCTCCTTTTGAGGTGCTTGTGGAAAGTTGGCGTTCCTCTTTGTCGAAGCCAGGGACTAAGCTCTCATCTCGAGTTGATTTGTGGTCCTCGAAGCCCTTTCGTGTTGCTGCAGTGACCTCAGGATCCCTCTAGACTTGAGACAGTGATCTTGGGTTTTCTCTGGAGTGCCATCAAGGAAATCAAGGCTCCTTTCACGTTTGATGTGGAACACGGAATTGCTCTGCATTCAGTGCAGTGGAATCGGGCCTCATCTCCCGGCGAGGGGGAAGTCTCAGGGTTTTTCTCGAGTTGCGGCCGGAACCTGGGGTTTATTCTCGAGTTACGACGGGGAGGGCCCTTCCAGACACGTGTTTGTTCAGCGACGTCAGGACTCCTGCCTAGGTGCGAGGGACACCTCGGGATTCTCCTCGAGTCTTGGCATGGCAATTGGGACGCGTCTCCACGTGAGGCGGGGGACCCAGTGTCCCTTTCCATGTGCCACAGGGATGCTGGGACTCCTATCCATTTTCAAGAGGAGTCAGGCCTCGTCTCCTTTGGAAGCATTGATCTCTGCAGACCTCTCGAGTTTTCAAAGGATGTGAGGCCTCCGGTCGCGAAGAGGCGGAGGACTAGGTCTTTCTCTGTCGTCTCCAGAGGGGATTCAGACATCCCTTCGTCTTGGGAGATTGTAGACGAGCCTGCATTCAATTCACTGCAGGGATATCCGGCCTTACTTCGAGTCAGAGCATCTCGGTGTCCATTCCACTTGAGGCCACAAACTCAGGGTCCCTCTCACATACCTGTAGCTGAGAGAAGCCTCCTCTTGAGGTGCTTGTGGAAAGTTGGTATTCCTCTTGAGTCGAAGCCAGGGACTAAGCTCTCATCTCGAGTTGATTTGGGGTCCACGGAGCCCTTTCGTGTTGCTCCAGTGACCTCAGGATCCCTCTAGACTTGAGACAGTGACTTTGGGTTTTCTCTGGAGTGCCATCAAGGAAATCAAGGCTCCTTTCACGTTTGATGTGGAACACGGAATTGCTCTGCACGCAGTGCAGGGGAATCGGGTCTCATCTCTCGGCAAGGGGAAAGTCTCATGGTTTTTCTAGAGTTGCGGCCGGAACCTGGGGTATATTCTCGAGTTACGACGGGGAGGGCCCTTCCAGACACGTGTTTGTTCAGCGACGTCAGGACTCCTGCCTAGGTGCGAGGGACACCTCGGGATTCTCCTCGAGACTTGGCATGGCAATTGGGACGCGTCTCCACGTGAGGCGGGAGACCCAGGGTCCCTTTCCACGTGCCACAGGGATCCTGGGACTCCTATCCATTTTCAAGAGGAGTCAGGCATCGTCTCCTTTGGAAGCATTGATCTCCGCGGAACTCTCGAGTTTTC
This sequence comes from Dama dama, assembly GCF_033118175.1. NCBI lineage: Eukaryota > Metazoa > Chordata > Mammalia > Artiodactyla > Cervidae > Dama > Dama dama. The sequence continues at coordinate 95,453,205 of NC_083699.1, read as the reverse complement.
AAAGGATGTGAGGCCTCCGGTCGCGATGAGGCGGAGAACTAGGTCTTTCTCTGTGGTCTCCAGAGGGGATTCAGACATCCCTTCGTCTTGGGAGATTGTAGACGAGCCTGCATTCAATTCACTGCAGGGATATCCGGCCTTACTTCGAGTCAGAGCATCTCGGTGTCCATTCCACTTGAGGCCACAAACTCAGGGTCCCTCTCACATACCTGTAGCTGAGAGAAGCCTCCTCTTGAGGTGCTTGTGGAAAGTTGGTATTCCTCTTGAGTCTATGCCAAGGACTAAGCTCTCATCTCGAGTGACTTGGGGTCCACGGAGCCCTTTCGTATTTCTCCAGTGACCTCAGGATCCCTCTAGACTTGAGACAGAGATCTTGGGTTTTCTCTGGAGTGCCATCAAGGAAATCAAGGCTCCTTTCACGTTTGATGTGGAACACGGAATTGCTCTGCACGCAGTGCAGGGGAATCGGGCCTCATCTCGGGGCGAGGGGGAAGTCTCATGGTTTTTCTCGAGTTGCGACCGAAACCTGGGGTATATTCTCGAGTTACGACGGGGAGGGCCCTTCCAGACACGTGTTTGTTCAGCAATGTCATGACTCCTGCATAGGTGCGAGGGCCACCTCGGGATTCTCCTCGAGTCTTGGCATGGCAATTGGGACGCGTCTCCACGTGAGGCGGGAGACCCAGGGTCCCTTTCCACGTGCCACAGGGATCCTGGGACTCCTATCCATTTTCAAGAGGAGTCAGGCATCGTCTCCTTTGGAAGCATTGATCTCCGCGGACCTCTCGAGTTTTCAAAGGATGTGAGGCCTCCGGTCGCGATGAAGCGGAGGACTAGGTCTTTCTCTGTGGTCTCCACAGGGGATTCAAACATCCCTTCGTCTTGGGAGATGCAAGACGAGCCTGCATTCAATTCACTGCAGGGATATCCGGGCTTACTTCGAGTCAGAGCATCTCGGTGTCCATTCCACTTGAGGCCACAAACTCAGGGTCCCTCTCACATACCTGTAGCTGAGAGAAGCCTCCTCTTGAGGTGCTTGTGGAAAGTTGGTATTCCTCTTGAGTCGAAGCCAGGGACTAACATCTCATCTCGAGTTGATTTGGGGTCCACGGAGCCCTTTCGTGTTGCTCCAGTGACCTCAGGATCCCTCTAGACTTGAGACAGTGATCTTGGGTTTTCTCTGGAGTGCCATCAAGGAAATCAAAGCTCCTATCATGTTTGATGTGGAACACGGAATTGCTCTGCACGCAGTGCAGGGGAATTGGGCCTCATTTCGCGGCGAGGGGGAAGTCTCATGGTTTTATTCGAGTTGCGGTCGGAACCTGGGGTATATTCTCGAGTTACGACGGGGAGGGTCCTTCCAAACACGTGTTTGTTCAGCGACGTCAGGACTCGTGCCTAGGTGCGAAGGACACCTCGGGATTCTCCTCGAGTCTTGGCATGGCAATTGGCACGCGTCTAAACGTGAAGAAGGAGACCCAGTGTCCCCGTCCATGTGGACAGGGATCCTGGGAATTCTAACCATTTTCAAGAGGAGTCAGGCATCTTCTCCTTTGGAAGCATTGATCTCCGCGGACCTCTCGAGTTTTCAAAGGATGTGAGGCCTCCGGTCGCGATGAGGCGGAGAAGTAGGTCTTTCTCTGTGGTCTCCACATGGGATTCAGACATCCCTTCGTCTTGGGAGATGCAAGACGAGCCTGCATTCAATTTACTGCAGGAATATCCGGCCTTACTTCGAGTCAGAGCATCTCGGTGTCCATTCCACTTGAGGCCACAAACTCAGGGTCCCTCTAACATACCTGTAGTTGAGAGAAGCTCCTCTTGAGGTGCTTGTGGAAAGTTGGTATTCCTCTTGAGTCGGAGCCAGGGAATAAGCTCTCATCTTGAGTTGATTTGGGGTCCACGGAGAAATTTCATGTTGCTCCAGTGACCTCAGGATCCCCCTAGACTTGAGACAGTGATATTGGGTTTTCTCTAGAGTGCCATCAAGGAAATCAAGGCTCCTTTCACGTTTGATGTGGAACACGGAATTGCTCTGCACGCAGTGCAGAGGAATCGGGCCTCATGTCGCGGCGAGGGGGAATTCTCATGATTTTTCTCGAGTTGCGGCCGGAACCTGGGGTATATTCTCGAGTTACGACGGGGAGGGCCCTTCCAGACACGTGTTTGTTAAGCGAAGTCAGGACTCCTGCCTAGTTGCGAGGGACACCTCGGGATTCTCCTCGAGTCTTGGCATGGCAATTGGGACGCGTCTCCACGTGAGGCGGGAGACCCAGTGTCCCTTTCCAGGTGCCACAGGGATCCTGGGACTCCTATCCATTTTAAAGAGGAGTCAGGCATCGTATCCTTTGGAAGCATTGACCTCCGCAGACCTCTCGAGTTTTCAAAGGATGTGAGGCCTCCGGTTGCGAAGAGGGGGAGGATGAGGTCTTTCTCTGTGGTCTCCACAGGGGATTCAGACATCCCTTCGTCTTGGGAGATGCAAGACGAGCCTGCATTCAATTCACTGCAGGGATATCCGGCCTTGCTTTGAGTCAGAGCATCTCGGTGTCCATTCCACTTGAGGCCACAAACCCAGGGTCCCTCTCACATACCTGTAGCTGAGAGAAGCCTCCTCTTGAGGTGCTTGTGGAAAGTTGGTATTCCTCTTGAGTCGAAGCCAGGGACTAAGCTCTCATCTCGAGTTGATTTGGGGTCCACGGAGCCCTTTCGTGTTGCTCCAGTGACCTCAGCATCCCTCTAGACTTGAGAGTGATCTTGGGTTTTCTCTGGAGTGCCATCAAGGAAATCAATGCTCCTTTCACGTTTGATGTGGAACACGGAATTGCTCTGCACGCAGTGCAGGGGAATCTGGCCTCATCTCGCGGCGAGGGGGAAGTCTCATGGTTTTTTCTCGAGTTACGACGGGGAGGGCCCTTTCAGACAAGTGTTTGTTCAGCGAAGGCAGGACTCCTGCCTAGGTGCGAGGGACACCTCGGGATTCTCCTCGAGTCTTGGCATGGCAACTGGGACGCGTCTCCACGTGAGGCGGGAGACCCAGTGTCCCATTCCACGTGCCACAGGCATCCTTGGACTCCTATCTATTTTCAAGAGGAGTCACGCATCGTCTCCTTTAGAAGCCTTGATCTCCGTGGACCTCTCGAGTTTTCAAAGGATGTGAGACCTCCGGTCGCGTTGAGACGGAGGACTAGGTCTTTCTCTGTGGTCTCCACAGGGGATTCAGACAACCCTTCGTCTTGGGAGATGCAAGACGAGCCTGCATTCAATTCACTGCAGGGATATCCGGCCTTACTTCGAGTCAGAGCATCTCGGTGTCCATTCCACTTGAGGCCACAAACTCAGGGTCCCTCTCACATACCTGTAGCTGAGAGAAGCCTCCTCTTGAGGTGCTTGTGGAAAGTTGGTATTCCTCTTGAGTCGAAGCCAGGGACTAAGCTCTCATCTCGAGATGATTTGGGGTCCACGGAGCCCTTTCGTGTTGCTCCAGTGACCTCAGGATCCCTCTAGACTTGAGACAGTGATCTTGGGTTTTCTCTGGAGTGCCATCAAGGAAATCAAGGCTCCTATCATGTTTGATGTGGAACACGGAATTGCTCTGCACGCAGTGCCGGGGAATTGGGCCTCATCTCGCGGGGAGGGGAAATTCTCATGGTTTTTCTCGAGTTGCGGCCGGAACCTGGGGTATATTCTCGAGTTACGACGGGGAGGGCCCTTCCAGACTCGTGTTTGTTCAGAGACGTCAGGACTCGTGGCTAGGTGCGAGGGACACCTCGGGATTCTCCTCGAGTCTTGGCATGGCAATTGGGACGGGTCTCCACGTGAGGCGGGAGACCCACGGTCCCTTTCCACGTGCCACAGGGATCCTGGAACTCCTATCCATTTTCAAGAGGAGTCAGGCATCTTCTCCTTTGGAAGCATTAATCTCCGCTGACCTCTCTAATTTTCAAAGCATGTGAGGCCTACGCTCGCGATGAGGAGGAGAATTAGGTCTTTCTCTGTGGTCTCCACAGGGGATTCAGACATCCCTACGTCTTGGGAAATGCAAGACGAGCCTGCATTCAATTCACTGCAGGGATATCCGGCCTTACTTCGAGTCAGAGCATCTCGGTGTCCATTCCACTTGAGGCCACAAACTCAGGGTCCCTCTCACATAACTGTAGCTGAGAGAAGCCTCCTCTTGAGGTGCTTGTGGAAAGTTGGTATTCCTCTTGAGTCGAAGCCAGGAACTAAGCTCTCATCTCGAGTTGATTTGGGGTCCACGGAGCCCTTTCGTGTTGCTACAGAGGCCTCAGGATCCCTCTAGACTTGAGACAGTGATCTTGGGTTTTCTCTGGAGTGCCATCAAGGAAATCAAGGCTCCTTTCACGTTTGATGTGGAACACGGAATGGCTCTGCACGCATTGCAGGGGAATCGGGCCTCATCTCGCGGCGAGGGGGAAGTCTCATGGTTTTTCTCTAGTTGTGGCCGGAACCTGGGGTATATTCTCGAGTTACGACGGGGATGGCCCTTCCAGACACGTGTTTGTTCAGCGACGTCAGGACTCCTGCCTAGGTGCGAGGGACACCTCGGGATTCTCCTCGAGTCTTGGCATGGCAATTTGGACGCGTCTCCACGTGAGGCGGGAGACCCAGGGTCCCTTTCCACGTGCCACAGGGATCCTGGGACTCCTATCCATTTTCAAGAGGAGTCAGGCATCGTCTCCTTTGGAAGCATTGATCTCCGCGGAACTCTCGAGTTTTCAAAGGATGTGAGGCCTCCGGTCGCGATGACGCGGAGAATTAGGTCTTTCTCTGTGGTCTCCACAGGGGATTCAGACATCCCTTCGTCTTGGGAGATGCAAGACTAGCCTGCATTCAATTCACTGCAGGGATATCCGGAATTGCTTCGAGTCAGACCATCTCGGTGTCCATTCCACTTGAGGCCAGCAACTCAGGGTCCCTCTCACATACCTGTAGCTGAGAGAAGCCTCCTCTTGAGGTGCTTGTGGAAAGTTGGTATTCCTCTTGACTCGAAGCCAGGGACTAAGCTATCATCTCGAGTTGATTTGGGGTGCACGGAGCCCTTTCGTGTTGATACAGTGACCTCAGGATCCCTCTAGACTTGAGACAGTGATCTTGGGTTTTCTCTGGAGTGCCATCAAGGAAATCAAGGCTCCTTTCACGCTGGATGTGGAACGCAGAATTGCTCTGCACGCCGTGCAGGGGAATCGGGCCTCATCTCGCTGCAAGGGGGAAGTCTCATGGTTTTTCTCGAATTGCGGCCGGAACCTGGGGTATATTCTCGAGTTACGACGGGGAGGGCCCTTCCAGACACGTGTTTGTTCAGCGATGTCAGGACTCCTGCCTAGGTGCGAGGGACACCTCGGGATTCTCCTCGAGTCTTGGCATGGCAATTTGGACGCGTCTCCACGTGAGGCGGGAGACCGAGGGTCCCTTTCCACGTGCCACAGGGATCCTGGGACTCCTATCCATTTGCAAGAGGAGTCAATCATCGTCTCCTTTGGAAGCATTGATCTCTGCAGACCTCTCGAGTTTTCAAAGGATGTGAGGCCTCCGGTCGCGATGAGGCGGAGGACTAGGTATTTCTCTGTGGTCTCCCCAGGGGATTCAGACATCCCTTCGTCTTGGGAGATGCAAGACCAGCCTTCATTCAATACACTGCAGGGATATCTGGCCTTACTTCGAGTCAGAGCATCTCGGTGTCCATTCCACTTGAGGCCACAAACTTAGGGTCCCTCTCACATACCTTTAGCTGAGAGTAGCCTCCTCTTGAGGTGCTTGTGGAAAGTTGGTATTCCTCTTGAGTCGAAGCCAAGGAATAAGTTCTCATCTCGAGTTGATTTGTGGTCCACGGAACCCTTTTGTGTTGCTCCAGTGACCTCAGGATCCCTCTAGACTAGAGACAGTGATCTTGGGTTTTCTCTGGAGTGCCATCAAGGAAATCAAGGCTCCTTTCACGTTGGATGTGTAACGCGGAATTGCTCTGCACGCAGTGCAGGGGAATCGGGCCTCATCTCGCGGCGAGGGGGAAGTCTCATGTTTTTTCTCGAGTTGCAGACGGAACCTGCGGTATATTCTCGAGTTACGATGGGGAGGGCCCTTCCCACGTGTTTGTTCAGCCACGTCAGGACTCCTGCCTAAGTGCGAGGGACAACTCGGGATTCTCCTCGAGTCTTGGCATGGCAATTGGGACGCATCTCCACATGAGGCGGGAGACCCAGGGTCCCTTTCCACGTGCCACAGGGATCCTGGGACTCCTATCCATTTTCAAGAGGAGTCAGGCATCGTCTCCTTTGGAAGCATTGACCTCCGCGGACCTCTCGAGTTTTCAAAGGATGTGAGGCCTCCGGTCTTGATGAGGCGGAGAATTAGGTCTTTCTCTGTGGTCTCCACATCGGATTCAGACATCCCTTCGTTTGGGAGATGCAAGACGAGCCTGCATTCAATTCACTACAGGGATATCCGGCCTTACTTCGAGTCAGAGCATCTCCGAGTCCATTCCACTTGAGGCCACAAACTCAGGGTCCCTCTCACATACCTGTAGTTGAGAGAAGCCTCCTCTTGAGGTGCTTGTGGAAAGTTAGTATTCCTCTTGAGTCGAAGCCATGGACTAAGCTCTCATCTCGAGTTGATTTGGGGTCCACGGAGCCCTTTCGTGTTGCTCCAGTGACCTCAGCATCCCTCTAGACTTGAGAGTGATCTTGGGTTTTCTCTGGAGTGCCATCAAGGAAATCAATGCTCCTTTCACGTTTGATGTGGAACACGGAATTGCTCTGCACGCAGTGCAGGGGAATCTGGCCTCATCTCGCGGCGAGGGGGAAGTCTCATGGTTTTTTCTCGAGTTACGACGGGGAGGGCCCTTTCAGACAAGTTATTGATCAGCGAAGGCAGGACTCCTGCCTAGGTGCGAGGGACACCTCGGGATTCTCCTCGAGTCTTGGCATGGCAACTGGGACGCGTCTCCACGTGAGGGGGGAGATCCAGTGTCCCATTCCACGTGCCACAGGCATCCTTGGACTCCTATCTATTTTCAAGAGGAGTCACGCATCGTCACCTTTAGAAGCCTTGATCTCCGCGGACCTCTCGAGTTTTCAAAGGATGTGAGGCCTCCGGTCGCGTTGAGGCGGAGGACTAGGTCTTTCTCTGTGGTCTCCACAGGGGATTCAGACATCCCTTTGTCTTGGGAGATGCAAGACGAGCCTGCATTCAATTCACTGCAGCGATATCCGGCCTAACTTCGAGTCAGAGCATCTCGGTGTCCATTCCACTTGAGGCCACAAACTCAGGGTCCCTCTCACATACCTGTAGCTGAGAGAAGTCTCCTCTTGAGGTGCTTGTGGAAAGTTGGTGTTCCACTTGAGTCGAAGCCAGGGACTAAGCTCTCATCTCGAGGTGATTTGGGGTCCACAGAGCGCTTTGGTGTTGCTACAGTGACCTCAGGATCCCTATAGACTTGAGACAGTGATCTTGGGTTTTGTCTAGAGTGCCATCAAGGAAATCAAGGCTCCTTTCACGTTTGATGTGGAACACGGAATTGCTCTGCACGCAGTGCAGGGGAATCGGGTCTCATCTCGCGGTGAGGGGGAAGTCTCATGGTTTTTCTCGAGTTGCGGACGGAACCTGGGGTATATTCTCGAGTTACGAGGAGGAGGGCCCTTCCAGACACGTGTTTGTTCAGCGACGTCAGGACTCCTGCCTAGGTGCGAGGACACCTCGGGATTCTCCTCGAGTATTGGCATGGCAATGGGGACGCGTCTCCACGTGAGGCGGAAGACCCGGGGTCCCTTTCCACGTGCCACAGGGATCCTGGGACTCCTATCCGTTTTCAAGAGGAGTCAGGCATCGTCTCCTTTGGAAGTATGATCTCCGCGGACCTCTCGAGTTTTCAAAGGATGTGAGGCCTCCGGTCGCTTTGAGGCGGAGGACTAGGTCTTTCTCTGTGGTCTCCACAGGGAATTCAGACATCCCTTCGTCTTGGGAGATGCAAGACGAGCCTGCATTCAATTCACTGCAGGGATATCCTGCCTTACTTCGAGTCAGAGCATCTCGGTGTCCATTCCACTTGAGGCCACAAACTCAGGGTCCCTCTCACATACCTGTAGCTTAGAGAAGCCTCCTCTTGAGGTGCTTGTGGAAAGTTGGTATTCCTCTTGAGTCGAAGCCAGGGACTAAGCTGTCATCTCGAGTTGATTTGGGGTCCACAGAACGCTTTGGTGTTGCTCCAGTGACCTCAGCATCCCTCTAGACTTGCGACAGTGATCTTGGGTTTTCTCTGGAGTGCCATTAAGGAAATCAAGGCTCCTTTCACGTTTGATGTGGAACACGGAATTGCTCTGCTCGCAGTGCAGGGGAATCGGGCCTCATCTCACGGCGAGGGGGAAATCTCATGGTTTTTCTTGATTTGCGGCCGGAACCTGGGGTATATTCTCGAGTTACGACGGGGTGGGCCCTTCCAGACACATGTTTGTTCAGCGATGTCCGGACTCCTGCCTAGGTGCGAGGGACACCTCGGGATTCTCCTCGAGTCTTGGCATGGAAATTGGCAAGCGTCTCCACGTGAGGCGGGAGACCCAGGGTCCCTTTCCACGTGCCACAGTCATCCTGGGACTCCTATCCATTTTCAAGAGGAGTCAGGCATCGTCTCCTTTGGAAGCATTGATCTCTGCAGTCCTTTCGAGTTTTCAAAGGATGTGAGGCCTCCGGTCGCGAAGAGGCGGAGGACTAGGTCTTTGTCTGTCGTCTCCACAGGGGATTCAGACATCCCTTCGTCTTGGGAGATGCAAGACGAGCCTGCATTCAATTCACTGCAGGGATATCCGGCCTTACTACGAGTCAGAACATCTCGGTGTCCATTCCACTTGAGGCCACAAACTCAGGGTCCCTCTCACATACCTGTAGCTGAGAGAAGCCTCCTCTTGAGGTGCTTGTGGAAAGTTGGTATTCCTCTTGAGTCGAAGCCAGGGACTAAGCTGTCATCTCGAGTTGATTTGGGGTCCACAGAACGCTTTGGTGTTGCTACAGTGACCTCAGGATCCCTATAGACTTGAGACAGTGATCTTGGGTTTTGTCTAGAGTGCCATCAAGGAAATCAAGGCTCCTTTCACGTTTGATGTGGAACACGGAATTGCTCTGCACGCAGTGCAGGGGAATCGGGCCTCATCTTGCGGCGACGGGGAAGTCTCATGGTTTTTCTTGAGTTGCGGCCGGAACTTGGGGTATATTCTCGAGTTACGACGGGGAGGGCCCTTCCAGACACGTGTTTGTTCAGCGACGTCAGGACTCCTGCCTACGTGCGAGGTACACCTCGGGATTCTCCTCGAGTCTTGGCATGGCAATTGGGACGCGTCTCCACGTGAGGCGGGAGACCCAGTGTCCCTTTCCACGTGCCACAGGGATCCTGGGACTCCTATCCATTTCCAAGAGGAGTCAGGCATCGTCTCCTTTGGAAGCATTGATCTCCGCGGACCTCTCTAATTTTCAAAGCATGTGAGGCCTACGCTCGCGATGAGGCGGAGAATTAGGTCTTTCTCTGTGGTCTCCACAGGGGATTCAGACATCCCTACGTCTTGGGAGATGCAAGACGAGCCTGCATTCAATTCACTGCAGGGATATCCGGCCTTACTTCGAGTCAGAGCATCTCGGTGTCCATTCCACTTGAGGCCACAAACTCAGGGTCCCTCTCACATAACTGTAGCTGAGAGAAGCCTCCTCTTGAGGTGCTTGTGGAAAGTTGGTATTCCTGTTGAGTCGAAGCCAGGGACTAAGCTCTCATCTCGAGTTGATTTGGGGTCCACGGAGCCCTTTCGTGTTGCTACAGTGGCCTCAGGATCCCTCTAGACTTGAGACAGTGATCTTGGGTTTTCTCTGGAGTGCCATCAAGGAAATCAAGGCTCCTTTCACGTTTGATGTGGAACACGGAATGGCTCTGCACGCATTGCAGGGGAATCGGGCCTCATCTCGCGGCGATGGGGAAGTCTCATGGTTTTTCTCGAGTTGTGGCCGGAACCTGGGGTATATTCTCGAGTTACGACGGGGAGGGCCCTTCCAGACACGTGTTTGTTCAGCGACGTCAGGACTCCTGCCTAGGTGCGAGGGACACCTCGGGATTCTCCTCGAGTCTTGGCATGGCAATTTGGACGCGTCTCCACGTGAGGCGGGAGACCCAGGGTTCCTTTCGACGTGCCACAGGGATCCTGGGACTCTTTTCCATTTTCAAGAGGAGTCAGGCATCGTCTCCTTTGGAAGCATTGATCTCCGCGGACCTCTCGAGTTTTCAAATGATGTGAGGCCTCCTGTCGCGTTGAGGCAGAGGACTAGGACTTTCTCTGTGGTCTCCACAGGGGATTCAGACATCCCTTCGTCTTGGGAGATGCAAGACGTGCCTGCATTCAATTCACTGAAGGGATATCCGGCCTTACTTCGAGTCAGAGCATCTCGGTGTCCATTCCACTTGAGGCCACAAACTCAGGGTCCCTCTCACATACATGTAGCTGAGAGAAGCCTCCTCTTGAGGTGCTTGTGGAAAGTTGGTATTCCTCTTGAGTGGAAGCCAGGGACTAAGCTATCATCTCGAGTTGATTTGGGGTGCACGGAGCCCTTTCGTGATGCTCCTGTGACCTCAGGATGCCTCTAGACGTGAGACAGTGATTTTGGGTTTTATCTGGAGTGCCATCAAGGAAATCAAGTCTCATTTCACGTTTGATGTGGAGCACAGAATTGCTCTGCACGGAGTGCAGGGGAATCGGGCCTCATCTCGCGGCGAGGGGGAAGTCTCATGGTTTTCCTCGAGTTGCGGCCGGAACCTGGGGTATATTCTCAAGTTACGACGGGGAGGGCCCTTCCAGACACGTGTTTGTTCAGCGACGTCAGGAGTCCTGCCTAGGGGCGAGGGACACCTCGGGATTCTCCTCGAGTCTTGGCATGGCAATTGGGACGCGTCTCCATGTGAGGCGGGAGACCCAGGGTCCCTTTCCACGTGCCACAGGGATCCTAGGACTCCTATCCTTTTTCAAGAGGAGTCAGGCATCGTCTCCTTTGGAAGCATTGATTTTCGCGTACCTCTCGAGTTTTCAAAGGATGTGAGGCCTCCGGTCGCGATGAGGCGGAGAACTAGGTCTTTCTCTGTGGTCTCCAGAGGGGATTCAGACATCCTTTGTCTTGGGAGATGCAAGACGAGCCTGCATTCAATTCACTGCAGGGATATCTGGCCTTACTTCTAGTCAGAGCATCTCGGTGTCCATTCCACTTGAGGCCACAAACTTAGGGTCCCTCTCACATACCTTTAGCTGAGAGTAGCCTCCTCTTGAGGTGCTTGTGGAAATTTGGTATTCCTCTTGAGTCGAAGCCAAGGATTAGGTTCTCATCTCGAGTTGATTTGGGGTCCACGGAACCCTTTCGTGTTGCTCCAGTGACGTCAGGATCCCTCTAGACTAGAGACAGTGATCTTGGGTTTTCTCTGGAGTGCCATCAAGGAAATCAAGGCTCCTTTCACGTTTGATGTGGAACACGGAATTGCTCTGCACGCAGTGCAGGGGAATCGGGCCTCATCTCGCGGCGAGGGGGAAGTCTCATGGTTTTTCAGGAATTGCGGCTGGAACCTGGGGTATATTCTCGAGTTACGACGGGGAGGGCCCTTCCAGACACGTGTTTGTTCAGCGATGTCATGACTCCTGCCTAGGTGCGAGGGACACCTCGGGATTCTCCTCGAGTCTTGGCATGGCAATTGGGACGCGTCTCCACGTGAGGCGGGAGACCCAGGGTCCCTTTCCACGTGCCACAGGGATCCTGGGACTCCTATCCATTTGCAAGAGGAGTCAGGCATCGTCTCCTTTGGAAGCATTGATCTCTGCAGACCTTTCGAGTTTTCAAAGGATGTGAGGCCTCCGGTCGCGATGAGGCGGAGGACTAGGTATTTCTCTGTGGTCTCCACAGGGGATTCAGACATCCCTTCGTCTTGGGAGATGTAAGACGAGCCTGCATTCAATTCACTGCAGGGATATCCGGCCTTACTTCGAGTCAGAGCATCTCGGTGTCCATTCCACTTGAGGCCACAAACTCAGGGTCCCTCTCACATACCTGTAGCTGAGAGAAGCCTCCTCTTGAGGTGCTTGTGGAAAGTTGGTATTCCTCTTGAGTCGAAGCCAGGGACTAAGCTCTCATCTCGAGTTGATTTGGGGTCCACGGAGCCTTTTTGAGTTGCTCCAGTGACCTCAGGATCCCTCTAGATTTGAGACAGTGATCTTGGGTTTCCTCTGGAGTGCCATCAAGGAAATCAAGTCTCCTTTCACGTTTGATGTGCAACACGGAATTGCTCTGCACGCAGTCCAGGGGAATCGGGCCTCATGTCGCGGCGAGGGGGAAGTCTCATGGTTTTTCTCGAGTTGCGGCCGGAACCTGGGGTATATTCTCGAGTTACGACGGGGAGGGCCCTTCCAGACACGTGTTTGTTCAGCGACGTCAGGAGTCCTGCCTAGGTGCGAGGGACACCTCGGGATTCTCCTCGAGTCTTGGCATGGCAATTGGGACGCGTCTCCACGTGAGGCGGGAGACCTAGGGTCCCTTTCCACGTGCCACAGGGATCCTGGGACTCCTATCCTTTTTCAAGAGGAGTCAGGCATCGTCTCCTTTGGAAGCATTGATCTCCGCGGACCTCTCGAGTTTTCAAAGGATGTGAGGCCTCCGGTCGCGATGAGGCAGAGAACTAGGTCTTTCTCTGTGTTCTGCACAGGGGATTAAGACATCCCTTCGTCTTGGGAGATGCAAGACGAGCCTGCATTCAATTCACTGCAGAGATATCTGGCCTTACTTCGAGTCAGAGCATCTCGGTGTCCATTCCACTTGAGGCCACAAAATTAGGGTCCCTCTCACCTACCTTTAGCTGAGAGTAGCCTCCTCTTGAGGTGCTTGCGGAAATTTGGTATTCCTCTTGAGTCGAAGCCAAGGATTAGGTTCTCATCTCGAGTTGATTTGGGGTCCACGGAGCCCTTTCCTGTTGCTCCATTGACCTCAGGATCCCTCTAGACTTGAGAGTGATCTTGGGTTTTCTCTGGAGTGCCATCAAGGAAATCAAGGCTCCTTTCACGTTTGATGTGGAACACGGAATTGCTCTGCACGCAGTGCAGGGGAATCTGGCCTCATCTCCCGGCGAGGGGGAAGTCTCATGGTTTTTTTCGAGTTGCGGCCGGAACCTGGGGTATATTCTCGAGTTACGACGGGGAGGGCCCTTCCAGACACGTTTTTGTTCAGCGACGTTAGGACTCCTGCCTAGGTGCGAGGGACACCTCGGGATTCTCCTCGAGTCTTGGCATGGCAATTGGGACGCGTCTCCACGTGAGGCGGGAGACCCAGGGTCCCTTTCCACGTGCCACAGGGATCCTGGGACTCCTATCCATTTTCAAGAGGAGTCAGGCATCGTCTCCTTTGGAAGCATTGATCTCTGCAGGCCTTTCGAGTTTTCAAAGGATGTGAGGCCTCCGGTCGCGATGAGGCGGAGGACTAGGTCTTTGTCTGTCGTCTCCACAGGGGATTCAGACATCCCTTCGTCTATGAAGATGCAAGACGAGCCTGCATTCAATTCACTGCAGGGATATCCGGCGTAACTTCGAGTCAGAGCATCTCGGTGTCCATTCCACTTGAGGCCACAAACTCAGGGTCCCTCTCACATACCTGTAGCTGAGAGAAGCCTCCTCTTGAGGTGCTTGTGGAAAGTTGGTATTCCTCTTGAGTCGAAGCCAGGGACTAACATCTCATCTCGAGTTGATTTGGGGTCCACGGAGCCCTTTCGTGTTGCTCCAGTGACCTCAGGATCCCTCTAGACTTGAGACAGTGATCTTGGGTTTTCTCTGGAGTGCCATCAAGGAAATCAAAGCTCCTATCATGTTTGATGTGGAACACGGAATTGCTCTGCACGCAGTGCAGGGGAATTGGGCCTCATTTCGCGGCGAGGGGGAAGTCTCATGGTTTTATTCGAGTTGCGGTCGGAACCTGGGGTATATTCTCGAGTTACGACGGGGAGGGCCCTTCCAGACACGTGTTTGTTCAGCGACGTCAGGACTCGTGCCTAGGTGCGAAGGACACCTCGGGATTCTCCTCGAGTCTTGGCATGGCAATTGGGACGCGTCTCCACGTGAGGCGGGAGACCCAGTGTCCCTTTCCACGTGCCACAGTGATCCTGGACTCCTATCCATTTTCAAGAGGAGTCAGTCATCGTCTCCTTTGGAAGCATTGATCTCCGCGGACCTCTCGAGTTTTCAAAGGATGTGAGGCCTCCGGTCGCGAAGAGGTGGAGAACTAGGTCTTTCTCTGTGGTCTCCACAGGGGATTCAGACATCCCTTCGTCTTGGGAGATGCAAGACGAGCCTGCATTCAATTCACTGCAGGGATATCCGGCCTTACTTCGAGTCAGAGCATCTCGGTGTCCATTCCACTTGAGGCCAGAAACTCAGGGTCCCTTTCACATACCTGTAGCTGAGAGAAGCCTCCTCTTGAGGTGCTTGTGGAAAGTTGGTATTCCTCTTGAGTCGAAGCCAGGGACTAAGCTGTCATCTCGAGTTGATTTGGGGTCCAAGAGCGCTTTGGTGTTGCTACAGTGACCTCAGGATCCCTATAGACTTGAGACAGTAATCTTGGGTTTTGTCTAGAGTGCCATCAAGGAAATCAAGGCTCCTTTCACGTTTGATGTGGAACACGGAATTGCTCTGCATGCAGTGCAGGGGAATCGGGCCTCATCTCGCGGCAAGGGGGAAGTCTCATGGTTTTATTCGAGTTGCGGTCTGAACCTGGGGTATATTCTCGAATTACGACGGTAAGGGCTCTTCCAGACACGTGTTTGTTCAGCGACGTCAGGACTCCTGCCTAGGTGCGAGGGACACCTCGGGATTCTCCTCGAGTCTTGGCATGGCAATTGGGACGCGTCTCCCCGTGAGGCGGGAGACCCAGGGTCCCTTTCCACGTGCCACAGGGATCCTCGGACTCCTATCCATTTTCAGGAGGAGTCAGGCAACGTCTCCTTTGGAAGCATTGATCTCTGCAGACCTCTCGAGTTTTCAAAGGATGTGAGGCCTCCGGACGCGATGAGGCGGAGGACTAGTTCTTTCTCTGTCGTCTCCACAGGGGATTCAGACATCCCTTCGTCTTGGGAGATGCAAGACGAGCCTGCATTCAATTAACTGCAGGGATATCCGGACTTACTTCGAGTCAGAGCATCTCGGTGTCCATTCCACTTGAGGCCACAAACTCAGGGTCCCTCTCACGTACCTGTAGCGGAGAGAAGCCTCCTCTTGAGGTGCTTGTGGAAAGTTGGCATTCCTCTTGAGTCGAAGCCCGGGACTAAGCTCTCATCTCGAGTTGATTTGGGGTCAAAGGAGCCCTTTCGTGTTGCTCCAGTGACCGCAGGATCCGTCTAGACTTGAGACAGTGATCTTGGGTTTTCTCTGGAGTGCCATCAAGGAAATCAAGGCTCCTTTCACGTTTGATGTGGAACACGGAATTGCTCTGCACGCAGTGCACGGGAATCGGGCCGCATCTCGCGGCGAGGGGGAAGTCTCTTGGTTTTTCTCGAGTTGCGGCCGGAACCTGGGGTATATTCTCGAGTTACGACGGGGATGGCCCTTCCAGACACGTGTTTGTTCAGCGAGGTCAGGACTCGTTCCTAGGTGCAAGGAACACCTCGGGATTCTCCTCGAGTCTTGGCATGGCAATTGGGACGCGTCTCCACGTGAGGCGGCAGACCCAGTGTCCCTTTCCACGTGCCACAGTGATTCTGGACTCCTATCCATTTTCAAGAGGAGTCAGGCATCGTCTCCTTTGGAAGCATTGATCTCCGCGGACCTCTCGAGTTTTCAAAGGATGTGAGGCCTCCGGTCGCGATGAGGCGGAGAACTAGGTCTTTCTCTGTGGTCTCCACAGGGGATTCAGACATCCCTTCGTTTTGGGAGATGCAAGACGAGCCTGCATTCAATTCACTGCAGGGATATCCGGCCTTACTTCGAGTCAGAGCATCTCGGTGTCCATTCCACTTGAGGCCAGAAACTCAGGGTCCCTCTCACATACCTGTAGCTGAGAGAAGCCTCCTCTTGAGGTGCTTTTGGAAAGTTGGTATTCCTCTTGAGTCGAAGCCAGGGACTAAGCTGTCATCTCGAGTTGATTTGGGGTCCACAGAGCGCTTTGGTGTTGCTACAGTGACCTCAGGATCCCTATAGACTTGAGACAGTGATCTTGGGTTTTGTCTAGAGTGCCATCAAGGAAATCAAGGCTCCTTTCACGTTTGATGTGGAACGCGGAATTGCTCTGCACGCAGTGCAGGGGCATCGGGCCGCATCTCGCGGAGAGGGGGAAGTCTCATGGTTTTATTCGAGTTGCGGTCGGAACCTGGGGTATATTCTCGAGTTACGACGGGGAGGGCCCTTCCAGACACGTGTTTGTTCAGCGACGTCAGGACTCCTGCCTAGGTGCGAGGGACAGCTCGGGATTCTCCTCGAGTCTTGGCATGGCAATTGGGACGCGTCTCCACGTGAGGCGGGAGACCCAGGGTCCCTTTCCACGTGCCACAGGGATCCTGGGACTCCTATCCATTTTCAAGAGGAGTCAGGCATCGTCTCCTTTGGAAGCATTGATCTCTGCAGACCTTTCGAGTTTTCAAAGGATGTGAGGCCTCCGGTCGCAATGAGGCGGAGGACTAGGTCTTTGTCTGTCGTCTCCACAGGGGATTCAGACATCCCTTCGTCTGGGAGATGCAAGACGAGCCTGCATTCAATTCACTGCAGGAATATCCGGGCTTACTTCGAGTCAGAGCATCTCGGTGTCCATTCCCCTTGACGCCACAAACTCAGGGTCCCTCTCACATACCTGTAGCTGAGAGAAGCCTCCTCTTGAGGTGCTTGTGGAAAGTTGGTATTCCTCTTGAGTCGAAGCCAGGGACTAAGCTGTCATCTCGAGTTGATTTGGGGTCCAAGAACGCTTTGGTGTTGCTACAGTGACCTCAGGATCCCTATAGACTTGAGACAGTGATCTTGGGTTTTGTCTAGAGTGCCATCAAGGAAATCAAGGCTCCTTTCACGTTTGATGTGGAACACGGAATTGCTCTGCATGCAGTGCAGGGGAATCGGGCCTCATCTCGCGGCAAGGGGGAAGTCTCATGGTTTGATTCGAGTTGCGGTCGGAACCTGGGGTATATTCTCGAGTTACGACGGGGAGGGCCCTTCCAGACACGTGTTTGTTCAGCGACGTCAGGACTCCTGCCTAGGTGCGAGGGACAACTCGGGATTCTCCTCGAGTCTTGGCATGGCAATTGGGACGCGTCTCCACATGAGGCGGGAGACCCAGGGTCCCTTTCCACGTGCCACAGGGATCCTTGGACTCCTATCCATTTTCAGGAGGAGTGAGGCAACGTCTCCTTTGGAAGCATTGATCTCTGCAGACCTCTCGAGTTTTCAAAGGATGTGAGGCATCCGGACGCGATGAGGCGGAGGACTAGTTCTTTCTCTGTGGTCTCCACAGGGGATTCAGACATCCCTTCGTCTTGGGAGATGCAAGACGAGCCTGCATTCAATTCACTGCAGGGATATCCGGACTTACTTCGAGTCAGAGCATCTCGGTGTCCATTCCACTTGAGGCCACAAACTCAGGGTCCCTCTCACGTACCTGTAGCGGAGAGAAGCCTCCTCTTGAAGTGCTTGTGGAAAGTTGGCATTCCTCTTGAGTCGAAGCCCGGGACTAAGCTCTCATCTCGAGTTGATTTGGGGTCAAAGGAGCCCTTTCGTGTTGCTCCAGTGACCGCAGGATCCGTCTAGACTTGAGACAGTGATCTTGGGTTTTCTCTGGAGTGCCATCAAGGAAATCAAGGCTCCTTTCACGTTTGATGTGGAACACGGAATTGCTCTGCACGCAGTGCACGGGAATCGGGCCGCATCTCGCGGCGAGGGGGAAGTCTCTTGGTTTTTCTCGAGTTGCGGCCGGAACCTGGGGTATATTCTCGAGTTACGACGGGGATGGCCCTTCCAGACACATGTTTGTTCAGCGACGTCAGGACTCCTGCCTAGGTGCGAGGGACAACTCGGGATTCTCCTCGAGTCTTGGCATGGCAATTGGGACGCGTCTCCACGTGAGGCGGGAGACCCAGGGTCCCTTTCCACGTGCCACAGGGATCCTGGGACTCCTATCCATTTTCAAGAAGAGTCGGGCATCGTCTCCTTTGGAAGCATTGATCTCCGCGGACCTCTCGAGTTTTCAAAGGATGTGAGGGCTCCGGTCGCGTTGAGGCGGAGGACTAGGTCTTTCTCTGTGGTCTCCACAGGGGATTCAGACATCCCTTCGTCTTGGGAGATGCAAGACGAGCCTGCATTCAATTCACTGCAGGGATATCCGGCGTAACTTCAAGTCAGAGCATCTCGGTGTCCATTCCACTTGAGGCCACAAACTCAGGGTCCCTCTCACATACCTGTAGCTGAGAGAAGCCTCCTCTTGAGGTGCTTGTTGAAACTTGGTATTCCTCTTGAGTCGAAGCCAGGGACTAAGCTCTCATCTCGAGTTGATTTGGGGTCCACGGAGTGCTTTCGTGTTGCTCCAGTCACCTCAGGTTCCCTCTAGAATGGAGACAGTGATCTTGGGTTTTCTCTGGAGTGCCATTAAGGAAATCAAGTCTTCTTTCACGTTTGATGTGGAACACGGAATTGCTATGCACGCAGTGCAGGGGAATCGGGCCTCATCTCGCGGTGAAGGGGAAATCTCATGGTTTTTCTCGAGTTGCGGCCGGAACCTGGGGTATATTCTGGAGGTACGACGGGGTGGGCCCTTCCAGACACGTGTTTGTTCAGCGACGTCAGGACTCCTGCCTAGGTGCGAGGGACAACTCGGGATTCTCCTCGAGTCTTGGCATGGCAATTGGGACGTGTCTCCACGTGAGGCGGGAGACCCAGGGTCCCTTTCCACGTGCCACAGGGATCCTCGGACTCCTATCCATCTTCAGGAGGAGTCAGGCAACGTCTCCTTTGGAAGCATTGATCTCTGCAGACCTCTCGAGTTTTCAAAGGATGTGAGGCCTCCGGACGCGATGAGGCGGAGGACTAGTTCTTTCTCTGTGGTCTCCACAGGGGATTCAGACATCCCTTCGTCTTGGGAGATGCAAGACGAGCCTGCATTCAATTCACTGCAGGGATATCCGGCCTTACTTCGAGTCAGAGCATCTCGGTGTCCATTCCACTTGAGGCCACAAACTCAGGGTCCCTCTCACATAACTGTAGCTGAGAGAAGCCTCCGCTTGAGGTGCTTGTGGAAAGTTGGCATTCCTCTTGAGTCGAAGCCCGGGACTAAGCTCTCATCTCGAGTTGATTTGGGGTCAAAGGAGCCCTTTCGTGTTGCTCCAGTGACCGCAGGATCCGTCTAGACTTGAGACAGTGATCTTGGGTTTTCTCTGGAGTGCCATCAAGGAAATCAAGGCTCCTTTCACGTTTGATGTGGAACACGGAATTGCTCTGCACGCAGTGCACGGGAATCGGGCCGCATCTCGCGGCGAGGGGGAAGTCTCTTGGTTTTTCTCGAGTTGCGGCCGGAACCTGGCGTATATTCTCGAGTTACGACGGGGAGGGCCCTTCCAGACACATGTTTGTTCAGCGAGGTCAGGACTCGTGCCTAGGTGCGAGGGACAACTCGGGATTCTCCTCGAGTCTTGGCATGGCAATTGGGACGCGTCTCCACGTGAGGCGGGAGACCCAGGATCGCTTTCCAAGTGCCACAGGGATCCTGGGACTCCTATCCATTTTCAAGAAGAGTCGGGCATCGTCTCCTTTGGAAGCATTGATCTCCGCGGACCTCTCGAGTTTTCAAAGGATGTGAGGCCTCCGGTCGCGTTGAGGCGGAGGACTAGGTCTTTCTCTGTGGTCTCCACAGGGGATTCAGACATCCCTTCGTCTTGGGAGATGCAAGACGAGCCTGCATTCAATTCACTGCAGGGATATCCGGCGTAACTTCGAGTCAGAGCATCTCGGTGTCCATTCCACTTGAGGCCACAAATTCAGGGTCCCTCTCACATACCTGTAGCTGAGAGAAGCCTCCTCTTGAGGTGCTTGTGGAAACTTGGTATTCCTCTTTAGTCGAAGCCAGGGACTAAGCTCTCATCTCGAGTTGATTTGGGGTCCACGGAGTGCTTTCGTGTTGCTCCTGTCACCTCAGGTTCCCTCTAGAATGGAGACAGTGATCTTGGGTTTTCTCTGGAGTGCCATTAAGGAAATCAAGGCTCCTTTCACGTTTGATGTGGAACACGGAATTGCTATGCACGCAGGGCAGGGGAATCGGGCCTCATCTCGCGGTGAAGGGGAAATCTCATGGTTTTTCTCGAGTTGCGGCCGGAACCTGGGGTATATTCTGGAGTTACGACGGGGTGGGCCCTTCCAGACACGTGTTTGTTCAGCGACGTCAGGACTCCTGCCTAGGTGCGAGGGACACCTCGGGATTCTCCTCGAGTCTTGGCATGGCAATTGGGACGCGTCTCCACGTGAGACGGTAGACCCAGTGTCCCTTTCCACGTGCCACAGGGATCCTGGGACTCCTATCCATTTGCAAGAGGAGTCAATCATCGTCTCCTTTGGAAGCATTGATCTCTGCAGACCTCTCGAGTTTTCAAAGGATGTGAGGCCTCCGGTCGCGATGAGGCGGAGGACTAGGTATTTCTCTGTGGTCTCCCCAGGGGATTCAGACATCCCTTCGTCTTGGGAGATGCAAGACCAGCCTTCATTCAATACACTGCAGGGATATCTGGCCTTACTTCGAGTCAGAGCATCTCGGTGTCCATTCCACTTGAGGCCACAAACTTAGGGTCCCTCTCACATACCTTTAGCTGAGAGTAGCCTCCTCTTGAGGTGCTTGTGGAAAGTTGGTATTCCTCTTGAGTCGAAGCCAAGGAATAAGTTCTCATCTCGAATTGATTTGTGGTCCACGGAACCCTTTTGTGTTGCTCCAGTAACCTCAGGATCCTTCTAGACTAGAGACAGTGATCTTGGGTTTTCTCTGGAGTGCCATCAAGGAAATCAAGGCTCCTTTCACGTTGGATGTGTAACGCAGAATTGCTCTGCACGCAGTGTAGGGGAATCGGGCCTCATCTCGCGGCGAGGGGGAAGTCTCATGTTTTTTTTCGAGTTGCAGCCGGAACCTGCGGTATATTCTCGAGATACGATGGGGAGGGCCCTTCCCACGTGTTTGTTCAGCCACGTCAGGACTCCTGCCTAAGTGCGAGGGACAACTCCGGATTCTCCTCGAGTCTTGGCATGGCAATTGGGACGCATCTCCACGTGAGGCGGGAGACCCAGGGTCCCTTTCCACGTGCCACAGGGATCCTGGGACTCCTATCCATTTTCAAGAGGAGTCAGGCATCGTCTCCTTTGGAAGCATTGACCTCCGCGGACCTCTCGAGTTTTCAAAGGATGTGAGGCCTCCGGTCTTGATGAGGCGGAGAATTAGGTCTTTCTCTGTGGTCTCCACATCGGATTCAGACATCCCTTCGTTTGGGAGATGCAAGACGAGCCTGCATTCAATTCACTACAGGGATATCCGGCCTTACTTCGAGTCAGAGCATCTCCGAGTCCATTCCACTTGAGGCCACAAACTCAGGGTCCCTCTCACATACCTGTAGCTGAGAGAAGCCTCCTCTTGAGGTGCTTGTGGAAAGTTAGTATTCCTCTTGAGTCGAAGCCATGGACTAAGCTCTCATCTCGAGTTGATTTGGGGTCCACGGAGCCCTTTCGTGTTGCTCCAGTGACCTCAGCATCCCTCTAGACTTGAGAGTGATCTTGGGTTTTCTCTGGAGTGCCATCAAGGAAATCAATGCTCCTTTCACGTTTGATGTGGAACACGGAATTGCTCTGCACGCAGTGCAGGGGAATCTGGCCTCATCTCGCGGCGAGGGGGAAGTCTCATGGTTTTTTCTCGAGTTACGACGGGGAGGGCCCTTTCAGACAAGTTATTGATCAGCGAAGGCAGGACTCCTGCCTAGGTGCGAGGGACACCTCGGGATTCTCCTCGAGTCTTGGCATGGCAACTGGGACGCGTCTCCACGTGAGGGGGGAGACCCAGTGTCCCATTTCACGTGCCACAGGCATCCTTGGACTCCTATCTATTTTCAAGAGGAGTCACGCATCGTCTCCTTTAGAAGCCTTGATCTCCGCGGACCTCTCGAGTTTTCAAAGGATGTGAGGCCTCCGGTCGCGTTGAGGCGGAGGACTAGGTCTTTCTCTGTGGTCTCCACAGGGGATTCAGACATCCCTTTGTCTTGGGAGATGCAAGACGAGCCTGCATTCAATTCACTGCAGCGATATCCGGCCTAACTTCGAGTCAGAGCATCTCGGTGGCCATTCCACTTGAGGCCACAAACTCAGGGTCCCTCTCACATACCTGTAGCTGAGAGAAGTCTCCTCTTGAGGTGCTTGTGGAAAGTTGGTGTTCCACTTGAGTCGAAGCCAGGGACTAAGCTCTCATCTCGAGGTGATTTGGGGTCCACAGAGCGCTTTGGTGTTGCTCCAGTGACCTCAGGATCCCTATAGACTTGAGACAGTGATCTTGGGTTTTGTCTAGAGTGCCATCAAGGAAATCAAGGCTCCTTTCACGTTTGATGTGGAACACGGAATTGCTCTGCACGCAGTGCAGGGGAATCGGGTCTCATCTCGCGGTGAGGGGGAAGTCTCATGGTTTTTCTCGAGTTGCGGACGGAACCTGGGGTATATTCTCGAGTTACGACGAGGAGGGCCCTTCCAGACACGTGTTTGTTCAGCGACGTCAGGACTCCTGCCTAGGTGCGAGGGACACCTCGGGATTCTCCTCGAGTATTGGCATGGCAATGGGGACGCGTCTCCACGTGAGGCGGAAGACCCGGGGTCCCTTTCCACGTGCCACAGGGATCCTGGGACTCCTATCCGTTTTCAAGAGGAGTCAGGCATCGTCTCCTTTGGAAGTATGATCTCCGCGGACCTCTCGAGTTTTCAAAGGATGTGAGGACTCCGTTCGCTTTGAGGCGGAGGACTAGGTCTTTCTCTGTGGTCTCCACAGGGAATTCAGACATCCCTTCGTCTTGGGAGATGCAAGACGAGCCTGCATTCAATTCACTGCAGGGATATCCTGCCTTACTTCGAGTCAGAGCATCTCGGTGTCCATTCCACTTGAGGCCACAAACTCAGGGTCCCTCTCACATACCTGTAGCTGAGAGAAGCCTCCTCTTGAGGTGCTTGTGGAAAGTTGGTATTCCTCTTGATTCGAAGCCAGGGACTAAGCTGTCATCTCGAGTTGATTTGGGGTCCACAGAACGCTTTGGTGTTGCTCCAGTGACCTCAGCATCCCTCTAGACTTGAGACAGTGATCTTGGGTTTTGTCTAGAGGGCCATCAAGGAAATCAAGGCTCCTTTCACGTTTGATGTGGAACACGGAATTGGTCTGCACGCAGTGCAGGGGCATCGGGCCTCATCTCGCGGCGAGGGGGAAGTCTCATGGTTTTATTCGAGTTGCGGTCGGAACCTGGGGTATATTCTCGAGTTACGACGGGGAGGGCCCTTCCAGACACGGGTTTGTTCAGCGACGTCAGGACTCCTGACTAGGTGCGAGGGACACTTCGGGATTCTCCTCGAGTCTTGGCATGGCAATTGGGATGCGTCTCCACGTGAGGCGGGAGACCCAGGGTCCCTTTCCACGTGCCACAGTGATCCTGGGACTCCTATCCTTTTTCAAGAGGAGTCAGGGATCGTCTCCTTTGGAAGCATTGATCTCTGCAGACCTTTCGAGTTTTCAAAGGATGTGAGGCCTCTGGTCGCGATGAGGCGGAGGACTAGGTCTTTGTCTGTCGTCTCCACAGGGGATTCAGACATCCCTTCATCTTGGGAGATGCAAGACGAGCCTGCATTCAATTCACTGCAGGGATATCCGGCCTTACTTCGAGTCAGAGCATCTCGGTGTCGATTCCACTTGAGGCCACAAACTCAGGGTCCCTCTCACATAGCAGTACCTGAGAGAAGCCTCCTCTTGAGGTGCTTGTGGAAAGTTGGTATTCCTCTTGAGTCGAAGCCAGGGACTAAGATCTCATCTCCAGTTGATTTGGGGTCCACGGAGCCCTTTCGTGTTCCTCCTGTGACCTCAGGATCCCTCTAGACTTGAGACAGTGATCTTGGGTTTTCACTGGAGTGTCATCAAGGAAATCAAGGCTCCTGTCACTTTTGATGTCGAACACGGAATTGCTCTGCACGCAGTGCAGGGGAATCGGGCCTCATCTTGCGGCGACGGGGAAGTCTCATGGTTTTTCTCGAGTTGCGGCCGGAACTTGGGGTATATTCTCGAGTTACGACGGGGAGGGCCCTTCCAGACACGTGTTTGTTCAGCGACGTCAGGACTCCTGCCTACGTGCGAGGTACACCTCGGGATTCTCCTCGAGTCTTGGCATGGCAATTGGGACGCGTCTCCACGTGAGGCGGGAGACCCAGTGTCCCTTTCCACGTGCCACAGGGATCCTGGGACTCCTATCCATTTCCAAGAGGAGTCAGGCATCGTCTCCTTTGGAAGCATTGATCTCCGCGGACCTCTCGAGTTTTCAAAGGATGTGAGGCCTCCGGTCGCGATGACGCGGAGGACTAGGACTTTCTCTGTGGCCTCCACAGGGGATTCAGACATCCCTTCGTCTTGGGAGATGCAAGACGAGCCTGCATTCAATTCACTGCAGGGATATCCGGCCTTACTTCGAGTCAGAGCATCTCGGTGTCCATTCCACTTGAGGCCACAAACTCAGGGTCCCTCTCACATACCTGTAGCTGAGAGAAGCCTCCTCTTGAGGTGCTTGTGGAAAGTTGGTATTCCTCTTGAGTCGAAGCCAGGGACTAAGATCTCATCTCGAGTTGATTTGGTGTCCACGGAGCCCTTTCGTGTTGCTCCAGTGACCTCAGGATCCCTCTAGACTTGAGACAGTGATCTTGGGTTTTCTCTGGAGTGCCATCAAGGAAATCAAGGCTCCTATCATGTTTGATGTGGAACACGGAATTGCTCTGCACGCAGTGCCGGGGAATTGGGCCTCATCTCGCGGCAAGGGGAAAGTCTCATGGTTTTTCTCGAGTTTCGGCCGGAACCTGGGGTATATTCTCGAGTTGCGACGGGGAGGGCCCTTCCAGACAAGTGTTTGTTCAGCGACGTCAGGACTCGTGGCTAGGTGCGAGGGACACCTCGGGATCCTCCTCGAGTCTTGGCATGGCAATTGGGACGCGTCTCCACGTGAGGCGGGAGACCCAGGGTCCCTTTCCACGTGCCACAGGGATCCTGGAACTCCTATCCATTTTCAAGAGGAGTCAGGCATCGTCTCCTTTGGAAGCATTAATCTCCGCTGACCTCTCTAATTTTCAAAGCATGTGAGGCCTACGCTCGCGATGAGGCGGAGAATTAGGTCTTTCTCTGTGGTCTCCACAGGGGATTCAGACATCCCTACGTCTTGGGAGATGCAAGAAGAGCCTGCATTCAATTCACTGCAGGGATATCCGGCCTTACTTCGAGTCAGAGCATCTCGGTGTCCATTCCACTTGAGGCCACAAACTCAGGGTCCCTCTCACATAACTGTAGCTGAGAGAAGCCTCCTCTTGAGGTGCTTGTGGAAAGTTGGTATTCCTGTTGAGTCGAAGCCAGGGACTAAGCTCTCATCTCGAGTTGATTTGGGGTCCACGGAGCCCTTTCGTGTTGCTACAGTGGCCTCAGGATCCCTCTAGACTTGAGACAGTGATCTTGGGTTTTCTCTGGAGTGCCATCAAGGAAATCAAGGCTCCTTTCACGTTTGATGTGGAACACGGAATGGCTCTGCACGCATTGCAGGGGAATCGGGCCTCATCTCGCGGCGAGGGGGAAGTCTCATGGTTTTTCTCGAGTTGTGGCCGGAACCTGGGGTATATTCTCGAGTTACGACGGGGATGGCCCTTCCAGACACGTGTTTGTTCAGCGACGTCAGGACTCCTGCCTAGGTGCGAGGGACACCTCGGGATTCTCCTCGAGTCTTGGCATGGCAATTTGGACGCGTCTCCACGTGAGGCGGGAGACCCAGGGTTCCTTTCGACGTGCCACAGGGATCCTGGGACTCCTATCCATTTTCAAGAGGAGTCAGGCATCGTCTCCTTTGGAAGCATTGATCTCCGCAGACCTCTCGAGTTTTCAAATGATGTGAGGCCTCCTGTCGCGTTGAGGCAGAGGACTAGGACGTTCTCTGTGGTCTCCACAGGGGATTCAGACATCCCTTCGTCTTGGGAGATGCAAGACGTGCCTGCATTCAATTCACTGAAGGGATATCCGGCCTTACTTCGAGTCAGAGCATCTCGGTGTCCATTCCACTTGAGGCCACAAACTCAGGGTCCCTCTCACATACATGTAGCTGAGAGAAGCCTCCTCTTGAGGTGCTTGTGGAAAGTTGGTATTCCTCTTGAGTCGGAGCCAGGGAAGAAGTTCTCATCTCGAGTTGATTTGGGGTACAGGGAACCCTTTCGTGTTGCTCCAGTGACCTTAGGATCCCTCTAGACTAGAGCCAGTGATCTTGGGTTTTCGCTGGAGTGCAATCAAAGAAATCAAGGCTCCTTCCACGTTTGATGTGGAACGCGGAATTGCTCTGCACACAGTGCAGGGGCATCGGGCCTCATCTCGCGGCGAGGGGGAAGTCTCATGGTTTTTCTCGAGTTGCGGCCAGAACCTGGGGTATATTCTCGAGTTACGACGGGGAGGGCCCTTCCAGACACGTGTTTGTTCAGCGACGTCAGGACTCCTGCCTAGGTGCGAGGGACACCTCGGGATTTTCCTCGAGTCTTGGCATGGCAATTGGGACGCGTCTCCACGTGAGGCGGGAGACCCAGGGTCCCTTTCCACGTGCCACAGGGATCCTGGGACTCCTATCCATTTTCAAGAGGAGTCAGGCATCGTCTCCTTTGGAAGCATTGATCTCCGCGGACCTCTCAAGTTTTCAAAGGATGTGACTCTTCCGCTCGCGATGAGGCGGAGAATTAGGTCTTTCTCTGTGGTCTCCACAGGGGATTCAGACATCCCTTCGTCTTGGGAGATGCAAGACGAGCCTGCATTCAATTCACTGCAGGGATATCCGGCCTTACTTCGAGTCAGAGCATCTCGGTATCCATTCCATTTGAGGCCACAATCTCAGGGGCCCTCTCACATACCTGTAGCTGAGAGAAGCCTCCTCTTGAGGTGCTTGTGGAAAGTTGGTATTCCTCTTGAGTCAAAGCCAGGGACTAAGCTCTCAGCTTGAGTTGATTTGGGGTCCACGGAGCCCTTTCGTGTTGCTACAGTGATCTCAGGATTCCTCTAGACTTGAGACAGTGATCTTGGGTTTTCTGTGGAGTGCCGTCAAGGAAATCAAGGATCCTTTCATTTTTTATGTGGAATACGGAATTGCTCTGCAGGCAGTGCAGGGGAATCAGGCCTCATCTCGCGGCGAGGGGGAAGTCTCATAGTTTTTCTCGAGTTGCGGCCGGAACCTGGGGTATATTCTCGAGTTAGGACGGGGAGGGCCCTTCCAGACACGTGTTTGTTCAGCGACGTCAGGACTCCTGCCTAGGTGCGAGGAACACCTCGGAATTCTCCTCGAGTCTTGGCATGGCAATTGGGACGCGTCTCCACGTGAGGCGGGAGACCCAGGGTCCCTTTCCACGTGCCACAGGGATCCTGGGACTTCTATCCATTTTCAAGAGGAGTCAGGCATCGTCTCCTTTGGAAGCATTGATCTCCGTGGACCTCTCGAGTTTTCAAAGGATGTGAGGCCTCCCGTCGCGATGAGGCAGGAGAACTAGGTCTTTCTCTGTGGTCTCCACAGGGGATTCAGACATCCCTTTGTCTTGGGAGATGCAAGACGAGCCTGCATTCAATTCACTGCAGGGATATCCGGCCTTACTTCGAGTCAGAGCATCTCGGTGTCCATTCCACTTGAGGCCACAAACTCAGGGTCCCTCTCACATACTTGTAGCTGAGAAAAGCCTCCTCTTGAGGTGCTTGTGGAAAGTTGGTATTCCTCTTGAGTCGAAGCCAGGGACTAAGCTCTCATCTCGAGATGATTTGGGGTCCACGGAGCCCTTTCGTGTTGCTCCAGTGACCTCAGGATCCCTCTAGACTTGAGACAGTGATCTTGGGTTTTCTCTGGAGTGCCATCAAGGAAATCAAGGCTCCTATCACGTTTGATGTGGAACACGGAATTGCTCTGCACGCAGTGCAGGGGAATCGGGCCTCATCTCGCGGCGAGGGGGAAGTCTCATGGTTTTTCTCGAGTTGCGGCCGGAACCTGGGGTATATTCTCGAGTTACGACAGGGAGGGCCCTTCCAGACACGTGTTTGTTCAGCGACGTCAGGACTCCTGCCTAGGTGCAAGGGACACCTCGGGATTCTCAACGAGTCTTGGCATGGCAATTGAGACGCGTCTCCACGTGAGGCGGGAGACCCAGTGTCCCTTTAAACGTGCCACAGGGATCCTGGGACTCCTATCCATTTTCAAGAGGAGTCAGGCATCGTCTCCTTTGGAAGCATTGATCTCCGTGGACCTCTCGAGTTTTCAAAGGATGTGCGGCCTCCAGTCGTGATGAGGCGGAGGACTAGGTCTTTCTCTGTGGTCTCCACAGGGGATTCAGACATCCCTTCGTCTATGGAGATGTAAGACGAGCCTGCATTCAATTCACTGCAGGGATATCCGGCCTTACTTCGAGTCAGACCATCTCGGTGTCCATTCCACTTGAGGCCAGCAACTCAGGGTCCCTCTCACATACCTTTAGCTGAGAGAAACCTCCTCTTGAGGTGCTTGTGGAAAGTTGGTATTCCTCTTGACTCGAAGCGAGGGACTAAGCTCTCATCTTGAGTAGATTTGGGGTCCACGGAGCCCTTTCGTGTTGCTCCAGTGACCTCAGCATCCCTCTAGACTTGAGACAGTGATCTTGGGTTTTCTCTGGAGCGCCATCAAGGAAATCAAGGCTCCTTTCACGTTTGATGTGGAACACGGAATTGCTCTGCACGCAGTGCAGGGGAATCGGGTCTCATCTTGCGGTGAGGGGGAAGTCTCATGGTTTTTTTTCGAGTTGCCGACGGAAGCTGGGGTATATTCTCGAGTTACGACGGGGAGGGCCCTTCCAGACACGTGTTTGTTCAGCGAGGTCAGCACTCCTGCCTAGGTGGGAGGACACCTCGGGATTCTCCTCGAGTCTTGGCATGACAATGGGGACGCATCTCCACGTGAGGCGGGAGACCCAGGGTCACTTTCCATGTGCCACAGTGATTCTGGGACTCCTATCCGTTTTCAAGAGGAGTCAGGCATCTTCTCCTTTGGAAGCATTGATCTCCGCGGAACTCTCGAGTTTATAAAGGATGTGAAGCCTCCGGTCGCGATGACGCGGAGAATTAGGTCTTTCTCTGTGGTCTCCACAGGGGATTCAGACATCCCTTCGTCTTGGGAGATGCAAGACTAGCCTGCATTCAATTCACTGCAGGGATATCCGGCCTTGCTTCGAGTCAAACCATCTCGGTGTCCATTCCACTTGAGGCCAGCAACTCAGGGTCCCTCTCACATACCTGTAGCTGAGAGAAGCCTCCTCTTGAGGTGCTTGTGGAAAGTTGGTATTCCTCTTGAGTCGAAGCCAGGGACTAAGCTATCATCTCGAGTTGATTTGGGGTGCACGGAGCCCTTTCGTGATGCTCCTGTGACCTCAGGATGCCTCTAGACGTGAGACAGTGATTTTGGGTTTTATCTGGAGTGCCATCAAGGAAATCAAGTCTCCTTTCACGTTTGATGTGGAACACAGAATTGCTCTGCACGGAGTGCAGGGGAATCGGGCCTCATCTCGCGGCGAGGGGGAAGTCTCATGGTTTTCCTCGAGTTGCGGCCGGAACCTGGGGTATATTCTCAAGTTACGACGGGGAGGGCCCTTCCAGACACGTGTTTGTTCAGCGACGTCAGGAGTCCTGCCTAGGGGCGAGGGACACCTCGGGATTCTCCTCGAGTCTTGGCATGGCAATTGGGACGCGTCTCCATGTGAGGCGGGAGACCCAGGGTCCCTTTCCACGTGCCACAGGGATCCTGGGACTCCTATCCTTTTTCAAGAGGAGTCAGGCATCGTCTCCTTTGGAAGCATTGATTTCCGCGTACCTCTCGAGTTTTCAAAGGATGTGAGGCCTCCGGTCGCGATGAGGCGGAGAACTAGGTCTTTCTCTGTGGTCTCCAGAGGGGATTCAGACATCCTTTGTCTTGGGAGATGCAAGACGAGCCTGCATTCAATTCACTGCAGGGATATCTGGCCTTACTTCTAGTCAGAGCATCTCGGTGTCCATTCCACTTGAGGCCACAAACTTAGGGTCCCTCTCACATACCTTTAGCTGAGAGTAGCCTCCTCTTGAGGTGCTTGTGGAAATTTGGTATTCCTCTTGAGTCGAAGCCAAGGATTAGGTTCTCATCTCGAGTTGATTTGGGGTCCACGGAACCCTTTCGTGTTGCTCCAGTGACGTCAGGATCCCTCTAGACTAGAGACAGTGATCTTGGGTTTTCTCTGGAGTGCCATCAAGGAAATCAAGGCTCCTTTCACGTTTGATGTGGAACACGGAATTGCTCTGCACGCAGTGCAGGGGAATCGGGCCTCATCTCGCGGCGAGGGGGAAGTCTCATTGTTTTTCTGGAATTGCGGCTGGAACCTGGGGTATATTCTCGAGTTACGACGGGGAGGGCCCTTCCAGACACGTGTTTGTTCAGCGATGTCATGACTCCTGCCTAGGTGCGAGGGACACCTCGGGATTCTCCTCGAGTCTTGGCATGGCAATTGGGACGCGTCTCCACGTGAGGCGGGAGACCCAGGGTCCCTTTCCACGTGCCACAGGGATCCTGGGACTCCTATCCATTTGCAAGAGGAGTCAGGCATCGTCTCCTTTGGAAGCATTGATCTCTGCAGACCTTTCGAGTTTTCAAAGGATGTGAGGCCTCCGGTCGCGATGAGGCGGAGGACTAGGTATTTCTCTGTGGTCTCCACAGGGGATTCAGACATCCCTTCGTCTTGGGAGATGTAAGACGAGCCTGCATTCAATTCACTGCAGGGATATCCGGCCTTACTTCGAGTCAGAGCATCTCGGTGTCCATTCCACTTGAGGCCACAAACTCAGGGTCCCTCTCACATACCTGTAGCTGAGAGAAGCCTCCTCTTGAGGTGCTTGTGGAAAGTTGGTATTCCTCTTGAGTCGAAGCCAGGGACTAAGCTCTCATCTCGAGTTGATTTGGGGTCCACGGAGCCTTTTTGAGTTGCTCCAGTGACCTCAGGATCCCTCTAGATTTGAGACAGTGATCTTGGGTTTCCTCTGGAGTGCCATCAAGGAAATCAAGTCTCCTTTCACGTTTGATGTGCAACACGGAATTGCTCTGCACGCAGTCCAGGGGAATCGGGCCTCATGTCGCAGCGAGGGGGAAGTCTCATGGTTTTTCTCGAGTTGCGGCCGGAACCTGGGGTATATTCTCGAGTTACGACGGGGAGGGCCCTTCCAGACACGTGTTTGTTCAGCGACGTCAGGAGTCCTGCCTAGGTGCGAGGGACACCTCGGGATTCTCCTCGAGTCTTGGCATGGCAATTGGGACGCGTCGCCACGTGAGGCGGGAGACCCAGGGTCCCTTTCCACGTGCCACAGTGATCCTGGACTCCTATCCATTTTCAAGAGGAGTCAGTCATCGTCTCCTTTGGAAGCATTGATCTCCGCGGACCTCTCGAGTTTTCAAAGGATGTGAGGCCTCCGGTCGCGAAGAGGTGGAGAACTAGGTCTTTCTCTGTGGTCTCCACAGGGGATTCAGACATCCCTTCGTCTTGGGAGATGCAAGACGAGCCTGCATTCAATTCACTGCAGGGATATCCGGCCTTACTTCGAGTCAGAGCATCTCGGTGTCCATTCCACTTGAGGCCAGAAACTCAGGGTCCCTCTCACATACCTGTAGCTGAGAGAAGCCTCCTCTTAAGGTGCTTTTGGAAAGTTGGTGTTCCTCTTGAGTCGAAGCCAGGGACTAAGCTGTCATCTCGAGTTGATTTGGGGTCGACAGAGCGCTTTGGTGTTGCTACAGTGACCTCAGGATCCCTATAGACTTGAGACAGTGATCTTGGGTTTTGTCTAGAGTGCCATCAAGGAAATCAAGGCTCCTTTCACGTTTGATGTGGAACGCGGAATTGCTCTGCACGCAGTGCAGGGGCATCGGGCCTCATCTCGCGGCGAGGGGGAAGTCTCATGGTTTTATTCGAGTTGCGGTCGGAACCTGGGGTATATTCTCGAGTTACGACGGGGAGGGCCCTTCCAGGCACGTCTTTGTTCAGCGACGTCAGGACTCCTGCCTAGGTGCGAGGGACACCTCGGGATTCTCCTCGAGTCTTGGCATGGCAATTGGGACGCGTCTCCACGTGAGGCGGGAGACCCAGGGTCCCTTTCCACGTGCCACAGGGATCCTGGGACTCCTATCCATTTTCAAGAGGAGTCAGGCATCGTCTCCTTTGGAAGCATTGATCTCTGCAGACCTTTCGAGTTTTCAAAAGATGTGAGGCCTCCGGTCGCGATGAGGCGGAGGACTAGGTCTTTGTCTGTCGTCTCCACAGGGGATTCAGACATCCCTTCGTCTGGGAGATGCAAGACGAGCCTGCATTCAATTCACTGCAGGGATATCCGGGCTTACTTCGAGTCAGAGCATCTCGGTGTCCATTCCCCTTGACGCCACAAACTCAGGGTCCCTCTCACATACCTGTAGCTGAGAGAAGCCTCCTCTTGAGGTGCTTGTGGAAAGTTGGTATTCCTCTTGAGTCGAAGCCAGGGACTAAGCTGTCATCTCGAGTTGATTTGGGGTCCAAGAGCGCTTTGGTGTTGCTACAGTGACCTCAGGATCCCTATAGACTTGAGACAGTGATCTTGGGTTTTGTCTAGAGTGCCATCAAGGAAATCAAGGCTCCTTTCACGTTTGATGTGGAACACGGAATTGCTCTGCATGCAGTGCAGGGGAATCGGGCCTCATCTCGCGGCAAGGGGGAAGTCTCATGGTTTTATTCGAGTTGCGGTCTGAAACTGGGGTATATTCTCGAGTTAAGACGGGGAGGGCTCTTCCAGACACGTGTTTGTTCAGCGACGTCAGGACTCCTGCCTAGGTGCGAGGGACACCTCGGGATTCTCCTCGAGTCTTGGCATGGCAATTGGGACGCGTCTCCCCGTGAGGCGGGAGACCCAGGGTCCCTTTCCACGTGCCACAGGGATCCTCGGACTCCTATCCATTTTCAGGAGGAGTCAGGCAACGTCTCCTTTGGAAGCATTGATCTCTGCAGACCTCTCGAGTTTTCAAAGGATGTGAGGCCTCCGGACGCGATGAGGCGGAGGACTAGTTCTTTCTCTGTCGTCTCCACAGGGGATTCAGACATCCCTTCGTCTTGGGAGATGCAAGACGAGCCTGCATTCAATTCACTGCAGGGATATCCGGACTTACTTCGAGTCAGAGCATCTCGGTGTCCATTCCACTTGAGGCCACAAACTCAGGGTCCCTCTCACGTACCTGTAGCGGAGAGAAGCCTCCTCTTGAGGTGCTTGTGGAAAGTTGGCATTCCTCTTGAGTCGAAGCCCGGGACTAAGCTCTCATCTCGAGTTGATTTGGGGTCAAAGGAGCCCTTTCGTGTTGCTCCAGTGACCTCAGGATCCCTCTAGACTTGAGAGAGTGATCTTGGGTTTTCTCTGGAGTGCCATCAAGGAAATTAAGTCTCCTTTCACGTTTGATGTGGAACACGGAATTGCTCTGCACGCAATACAGGGGAATCGGGCCAAATGTCGCGGCGAGGGGGAAGTCTCATGGTTTTTCTCTAGTTGCGGCCGGACCCTGGGGTATATTCTCGAGTTACGACGGGGAGGGCCTTTGCAGACACGTGTTTGTTCAGCGACGTCAGGACTCCTGCCTAGGTGCGAAGGACACCTCGGGATTCTCCTCGAGTCTTGGCATGGCAATTGGGAGGCGTCTCCACGTGAGGCGGGAGACCCAAGGTCCCTTTCCACGTGCCACAGGGATCCTGGGACTCCTATCCATTTTCAAGAAGAGTCAGGCATCGTCTCCTTTGGAAGCATTGATCTCCGCGGACCTCTCGAGTTTTCAAAGGATGTGAGGCCTCCGGTCGCTTTGAGGCGGAGAACTAGGACTTTCTCTCTTGTCTCCACAGGGGATTCAGACATCCCTTCGTCTTGGGAGATGCAAGACGAGCCTGCATTCAATTCACTGCAGGGATATCCGGCCTTATTTCGAGTCAGAGCATCACGGTGTCCATTCCACGTGAGGCCACAAACTCAGGGTCCCTCTCACATACCTATAGCTGAGAGAAGCCTCCTCTTGAGGTGCTTGTGTAAAGTTGGTATTCCTCTTGAGTTGAAGCCAGGTACTAAGCTCTCATCTCTAGTTTATTTGGGGTCCACGGAGCCCTTTCGTGTTGCTCCTGTGACATCAGGATCCCTCTAGACTTGAGACAGTGATCTTGGGTTTTCTCTGGAGTGCCATCAAGGAAATCAAGGCTCCTTTCACGTTTGATGTGGAACACGGAATTGCTCTGCACGCAGTGCAGGGGAATCGGGCCTCATCTCGCGGCGAGGGGGAAGTCTCATGGTTTTTCTCGAGTTGCGCCGGAACCTGGGGTATATTCTCGAGTTACGACGGGGAGGGCCTTTGCAGACACGTGTTTGTTCAGCGACGTCAGGACTCCTGCCTAGGTGCGAAGGACACCTCGGGATTCTCCTCGAGTCTTGGCATGGCAATTGGGAGGCGTCTCCACGTGAGGCGGGAGACCCAGGGTCCCTTTCCACGTGCCACAGGTATCCTGGGACTCCTATCCATTTTCAAGAAGAGTCAGGCATCGTCTCCTTTGGAAGCATTGATCTCCGCGGACCTCTCGAGTTTTCAAAGGATGTGAGGCCTCAGGTCTCGATGAGGCAGAGAAATAGGTCTTTCTCTGTGGTCTCCACAAGGGATTCAGACATCCCTTCGTCGTGGGAGATGCAAGACGAGCCTGCATTCAATTCACTGCTGGGATATCCGGCCTTACTTCGATTCAGAGCATCTCTGTGTCCATTCCACTTGAGGCCACAAACTCAGGGTCCCTCTCACATACCTGTAGCTGAGAGAAGACTCCTCTTGAGGTGCTTGTGGAAAGTTGGTATTCCTCTTGAGTCTAAGCCAGGGACTAAGCTCTCATCTCGAGTTGATTGCGGTCCACGGAGCCCTTTCCTGTTGGTCCAGTGACCTCAGGATCCCTCTAGACTTGAGACAGTGATCTTGGGTTTTCTCTGGAGTGCCATCAAGGAAATCAAGGCTCCTTTCACGTTTGATGTGGAACACGGAATTGCTCTTCATGCAGTGCAGGGGAATCGTGCCTCAACTCGCGGCGAGGGTTAAATCTCATGGTTTTTCTCGAGTTGCGGCCGGAACCTGGGGTATATTCTCGAGTTACGACGGGGAGGGCCCTTCCAGACACGCGTTTGTTCAGCGACGTCAAGACTCCTGCCTAGGTGCGAGGGACACCTCGGGATTCTCCTCGAGTCTTGGCATGGCAATTGGGACGCGTATCCATGTCAGGCGGGAGACCCAGGGTCCCTATCCACGTGCTACAGTGATCCTGGGACTCCTATCCATTTTCAAGAGGAGTCAGGCATCTTCTCCTTTGGAAGCATTGATCTCCGCGGACCTCTCGAGTTTTCAAAGGATGTGAGGTCTCCGGTCGAGATGAGTCGGAGGACTAGGTCTTTCTCTGTGGTCTCCACAGCGGATTCAGACATCCCTTCGTCTTGGGAGATGCAAGACGAGCCTGCATTCAATTCACTGCAGGGATATCCGGCCTTACTTCGAGTCAGAGCATCTCGGTGTCCATTCCACTTGAGGCCACAAACTCAGGGTCCCTCTCACATACCTGTAGCTGAGAGAAGCCTCCTCTTGAGGTGCTTGTGGAAAGTTGGTATTCCTCTTGAGTCGAAGCCAGGGACTAAGCTCTCATCTCGAGTTGATTTGGGGTCCACGGAGAACTTTCTCGTTGCTCCAGTGACCTCAGGATCCTTCTAGACATGAGACAGTGATCTTGGGTTTTCTCTGGAGTGCCATCAAGGAAATCAAGGATCCTTTCACGTTTGATGTGGAACACGGAATTGCTCTGCACGCAGTGCAGGGGAATCGGGCCTCACGTCACGGCGAGGGGGAAGTCTCATGGTTTTTCACGAGTTGCGGCCGGAACCTGGGGTATATTCTCGAGTTACGACGGGGAGGGCCCTTCGAGACACGTGTTTGTTCAGCGACGTCAGGTCTCCTGCCTAGGTGCGAGGGACACCTCGGGTTTCTCCTCGAGTCTTGGCATGGCAATTGGGACGCGTCTCCACGTGAGGCGGGAGACCCAGGGTCCCTCTCCACGGCCACAGGGATCCTGGGACTCCTATCCATTTTCAAGAGGAGTCAGGCATCGTCTCCTTTGGAAGCATTGATCTCCACGGACCTCTCGAGTTTTCAAAGGATGTGAGGCCTCCGGTCGCTTTGAGGCGGAGAACTAGGACTTTCTCTGTTGTCTCCACAGGGGATTCAGACATCCCTTCGTCTTGGGAGATGCAAGACGAGCCTGCATTCAATTCACTGCAGGGATATCCGGCCTTATTTCGAGTCAGAGCATCTCGGTGTCCATTCCACGTGAGGCCACAAACTCAGGGTCCCTCTCACATACCTATAGCTGAGAGAAGCCTCCTCTTGAGGTGCTTGTGGAAAGTTGGTATTCCTCTTGAGTTGAAGCCAGGTACTAAGCTCTCATCTCTAGTTTATTTGGGGTCCACGGAGCCCTTTCGTGTTGCTCCTGTGACCTCAGGATCCCTCTACACTTGAGACAGTGATCTTGGGTTTTCTCTGGAGTGCCATCAAGGAAATCAAGGCTCCTTTCACGTTTGATGTGGAACACGGAATTGCTCTGCACGCAGTGCAGGGGAATCGGGCCTCATCTCGCGGCGAGGGGGAAGTCTCATGGTTTTTCTCGAGTTGCGCCGGAACCTGGGGTATATTCTCGAGTTACGACGGGGAGGGCCTTTGCAGACACGTGTTTGTTCAGCGACGTCAGGACTCCTGCCTAGGTGCGAAGGACACCTCGGGATTCTCCTCGAGTCTTTGCATGGCAATTGGGAGGCGTCTCCACGTGAGGCGGGAGACCCAGGGTCCCTTTCCACGTGCCACAGGTATCCTGGGACTCCTATCCTTTTTCAAGAAGAGTCAGGCATCGTCTCCTTTGGAAGCATTGATCTCCGCGGACCTCTCGAGTTTTCAAAGGATGTGAGGCCTCCGGTCTCGATGAGGCAGAGAAATAGGTCTTTCTCTGTGGTCTCCACAAGGGATTCAGACATCCCTTCGTCTTGGGAGATGCAAGACGAGCCTGCATTCAATTCACTGCTGGGATATCCGGCCTTACTTCAATTCAGAGCATCTCGGTGTCCATTCCACTTGAGGCCACAAACTCAGGGTCCCTCTCACATACCTGTAGCTGAGAGAAGCCTCCTCTTGAGGTGCTTGTGGAAAGTTGGTATTCCTCTTGAGTTGAAGCCAGGTACTAAGCTCTCATCTCGAGTTGATTGCGGTCCACGGAGCCCTTTCCTGTTGGTCCAGTGACCTCAGGATACCTCTAGACTTGAGACAGTGATCTTGGGTTTTCTCTGGAGTGTCATCAAGGAAATCAAGGCTCCTTTCACGTTTGATGTGGAACACGGAATTGCTCTTCATGCAGTGCAGGGGAATCGGGCCTCAACTCGCGGCGAGGGGGAAATCTCATGGTTTTTCTCGAGTTGCGGCCGGAACCTGGGGTATATTCTCGAGTTACGACGGGGAGGGCCGTTCCAGACACGTGTTTGTTCAGCGACATCAGGACTCCTGCCTAGGTGCTAGGGACACCTCGGGATTCTCCTCGAGTCTCGGCATGGCAATTGGGACGCCTTTCCACGTGAGGCCATTGACACAGGGTCCCTTTCCACGTGCCATAGGGATCCTGGGACGCCTATCCATTTTCAAGAGGAGTCAGGCATCGTCTCCTTTGGAAGCATTGATCTCCGTGGACCTCTCGAGTTTTCAAAGGACGTGAGGCCTCCGCTCGCGATGAGGCGGAGAACTAGGTCTTTCTCTGTAGTCTCCACAGGTGATTCAGACATCCCTTCATCGTGGGAGATGCAACACGAGCCTGCATTCCCTTCACTGCAAGGATATCCGGCCTCACTTTGAGTCAGAGCATCTCGGTGTACATTACAATTGAGGCCACAAATTCAGAGTCCCTCTCACATACCTGTAGCTAAGAGAAGCCTCCTCTTGAGTTGCTTGTCGAACGTTGGTATTCCTCTTGAGTCGAAGCCAGGGCCTAAGCTCTCATTTCGAGTTGATTTGGGGTCCACGGAGCCCTTTTGTGTTGCTACACTGACCTCAGGATCCCTCTAGACTTGAGACAGTGATCTTGGGTTTTCTCTGGAGTGCCATCCAGGAAATCAAGGCTCCTTTCACGTTTGATGTGGAACACGGAATTGTTCTGCACGCAGTGCAGGGGAATCGGGCATCATCTCGCTGCGAGGGGGAAGTCTCACGGTTTTTCTCGAGTTGCGGCCAGAACCTGGGGTATATTCTCGAGTTACGACGGGGAGGGCCCTTCCAGACACGTGTTTGTTCAGCGACGTCAGGACTCCCGCCTAGGTGCGAGGGACACCTCGGGATTCTCCTCGAGTCTTCGCATGGCAATTGGGACGCGTCTCCACGTGAGGCGGGAGACCCAGGGTCCCTTTCCTCGTGCCACAGGGATCCTGGGACTCCTATCCATTTTCAAGAGGAGTCAGGCATCGCCTCCGTTGGAAGCATTGATCTCAGCGGACCTCTCGAGTTTTCAAAGGACGTGAGGCCTCCGGTCGCGATGAGGCGGAGAACTAGGTCTTTCTCTGTGGTCTCCACAGTGGAATCAGACATCCTTTCTTCCTGGGAGATGCAAGACGAGCCGGCATTCAGTTCACTGCAGGAATATCCGGCATTCCTCCGAGTCAGAGCATCTCGGTGTCCATTCCACTTGAGGCCACAAACTAAGGGTCCCTCTCACATACCTGTCGCTGAGAGAAGCCTCCTCTTGAGGTGCTTGTGGAAAGTGGGTATTCCTCTTGAGTGGAAGCCAGGGACGAAGCTCTCATCTCGAGTTGATTTGGGGTCCACGGAGCCCTTTCGTGTTGCTACAGGGACCTCAGGATCCCTCTAGACTTGAGACAGTGATCTTGGGAGTTCTCTTGAGTGCCATCAAGGAAATCAAGGCTCCTTTCATGTTTGATGTGGAACACGGAATGGCTCTGCACGCAGTGCAGGGGAATCGGGCCTCATCTCGCGGCGAGGGGGAAGTCTCATGGTTTTTCTCGAGTTGCGGCCGGAACCTGGGGTATATTCTCGAGTTACGACGGGGAGGGCCCTTCCAGACACGTGTTTGTTCAGCGATGTCAGGTCTTCTGCCTAAGTGCGAGGGACACCTCGGGATTCTCCTCGAGTCTTGGCATGGCCACTGGGGCGCGTCTCCACGTGAGGCCAGGGACCCAGGGTCCCATTCCATGTGCCACAGGGATCCTGGGTCTCCTATCCATTTTCAAGAGGAGTCAGGCATCGCCTCCGTTGGAAGCATTGATCTCAGCGGACCTCTCGTGTTTTCAAAGGACGTAAGGCCTCCGGTCGCGATGAGGTGGAGAACTAGGTCTTTCTCTGTGGTCTCCACAGGGGATTCAGACATCCCTTCGTCGTGAGAGATGCAAGACGAGCCTTCATTCAATTCACTGCAGGGATATCCGGACTTCCTTCGAGTCAGAGCATCTCGTGTCCATTCCACTTGAGGCCACAAACTCAGGGTCCCTCTCACATACCTGCAGCTGAGAGAAGCCTCCTCTTGAGGTGCTTGTGGAAAGTTGGTATTCCTCTTGAGTCGAAGCCAGGGACGAAGCTCTCATCTCGATTTGATTTCGGGTCCACAGAGCCTTTTCATGTTGCTACAGTGAACTCAGGATCCCTCTAGACTTGAGACAGTGATCTTGGGTGTTCTCTGGAGTGCCATTAAGGAAATCAAGGCTCGTTTCATGTTTGATGTGGAACCCGGAATTGCTCTGCATACAGTGCAGGGGAATCGGGCCTCATCTCGTGGCGAGTGGGAAGTCTCATGGTTTTTCTCGAGTTGCGGCCGGAACCTGGGGCATATTCTCGAGTTACGACGGGGAGGGCCCTTCCAGACACGTGTTTGTTCAGCGACGTCAGGACTCCTGCCTAGGTGCGAGGGACACCTTGGGATTCTCCTCGAGTCTTGGCATGGCAATTGGGACGCCTCTCCACGTGAGTCGGGAGACCCAGGGTCCCTTTCCACGTGCC
Organism: Dama dama; assembly: GCF_033118175.1. Taxonomy (NCBI): domain Eukaryota; kingdom Metazoa; phylum Chordata; class Mammalia; order Artiodactyla; family Cervidae; genus Dama; species Dama dama. Next base: position 95,412,827 of record NC_083699.1, on the reverse strand, counting down.
AAAGGGATCCTGGGACTCCTATCCATTTTCAAGAAGAGTCAGGCATCGTCTCCTTTGGAAGCATTGATCTCCGTGGACCTCTCGAGTTTTCAAAGGACGTGAGCCCTCCGGTCGCGATGAGGCGGAGAACTAGTTCTTTCTCTGTGGTCTCCACAGGGGATTCAGACATCCCTTCGTCGGGGGAGATGCAAGACGAGCCTGCATTCAATTCACTGCAGGGATATCCGGCCTTCCTTCGAGTCAGAGCATCTCGGTGTCCATTCCACTTGAGGCCACAAACTCAGGGTCCCTCTCACATACCTGTAGCTGAGAGAAGCCTCCTCTTGAGGTGCTTGTGGAAAGTGGGTATTCCTCTTGAGTCGAAGCCAGGGACGAAGCTCTCATCTCGAGTTGATTTGGGGTCCACGGAGCCCTTTCGTGTTGCTACAGTGACCTCAGGATCCCTCTGGACTTGAGACAGTGATCTTGGGTGTTCTCTGGAGTGCCATCAAGGAAATCAAGGCTCCTTTCATGATTGATGTGGAACACGGAATTGCTCTGCACGCAGTGCAGGGGAATCGGGCCTCATCTCGTGGCGAGGGGGAAGTCTCATGGTTTTTCTCGAGTTGCGGTCGGAACCTGAGGTATATTCACGAGTTACGACGGGGAGGGCCCTTCCAGACACGTGTTTGTTCAGCGACGTCAGGACTCCTCCCTAGGTGTGAGGGACACCTCGGGATTCTCCTCGAGTCTTGGCATGGCAATTGGGACGCGTCTCCACGTGAGGCGGGAGACCCAGGGTCCCTTTCCACGTGCCACAGGGATCCTGGGACTCCTATCCATTTTCAAGAGGAGTCAGGCATCGTCTCCTTTGGAAGCATTGATCTCCGCGGAACTCTCGAGTTTTCAAAGCACGTGAGGCCTCCTGTCGCGATGAGGTGGAGAACTAGGTCTTTCTCTGTGGTCTCCACAGGGGATTCAGACATCCCTTCGTCGTGGGAGATGCAAGACGAGCCTGCATTCAATTCACTGCCGGGAAATCCAGCCTTCCTCCGAGTCAGAACATCTCGGTGTCCATTCCACTTGAGGCCACAAACTCCGGGTCCCTCTCACATACCTGTAGCTGAGAGAAGCCTCCTCTTGAGGTGCTTGTCTAAAGTGGGTATTCCTCTTGAGTTGAATCCCGGGACGAAGCTCACATCTCGAGTTGATTTGGGGTCCACGGAGCCCTTTCGTGTTGCTATAGTGACCTCAGGATTCCTCTAGACTTGAGACAGTGATCTTGAGTGTTCTCTGGAGTGCCATCGAGGAAATCAAGGCTCCTTTCATGTTTGATGTGGAACACGGAATTGGTCTGCACGCAGTGCAGTGGAATCGGGCCTCATCTCGCGGCGAGGGGGAAGTCTCATGGTTTTTCTCGAGTTGCGGCCCGAACCTGGCTATATTCTCGAGTTACGACGGGGAGACCCTTCCAGACACGTGTTTGTTCAGCGACGTCAGGACTCCTGCCTAGGTGCGAGGGACAACTCAGAATTCTCCTCGAGGCGTGCCATGGCCATTGGGACGCGTCTCCACGTGAGGCGGGAGACCCACGGTCTCTTTCCACGTGCCACAGGGATCCTGGGACTCCTATCCATTTTCAAGAGGAGTCAGGCATCGTCTCCTTTGGAAGCATTGATCTCCGCGGACCTCTCGAGTTTTCAAAGGACGTGAGGCCTCCGGTCGCGATGAGGCGGAGAACTAGGTCTTTGTGGTCTCCACAGGGGATTCAGACATCCCTTCGTCTTGGCAGATGCAAGACGAGCCTGCTTTCAATTCACTGCAGGGATATCCGGCCTTCCTTCGAGTCAGAGCATCTCGGTGTACATTCCACTTGAGGCCACAAACTCAGGGTCCCTCTCACACACCTGTAGCTGAGAGAAGCCTCCTCTTGAGGTGCTTGTGGAAAGTGGGTATTCCTCTTGAGTCGAAGCCAGGGACGAAGCTCTCATCTCGAGTTGATGTGGGGTCCACGGAGCCATTTCTTGTTGCTACAGTGACCTCAGGATCCCTCTAGACTTGAGACAGTGATCTTGGGTGTTCTCTGGAGTGCCATCAAGGAAATCAAGGCTCCTATTATGGTTGATGTGGAACACGGAATTGCTCTGCACGCAGTGCAGGGGAATCGGGCCTGATCTCGCGGCGAGGGGGAAGTCTCATGGTTTTTCTCGAGTTGCGCTCGGAACCTGTGGTATATTCTCGAGTTACGAGGGGAGGGCCCTTCCAGACACGTGTTTCTTCAGAGACGTCAGGACTCCTGCCTAGGTGCGAGGGACACCTCGGGATTCTCCTCGAGTCTTGGCATGGCCATTGGGACGCTTCTCCACGTGAGGCGGGAGACCCAGGGTCCCTTTCCACGTGCCACAGGGATCCTGGGACTCCTATCCATTTTCAATAGGAGTCAGGCATCGTCTCCTTTGGAAGCATTGATCTCCGCGGACCTCTCGAGTTTTCAAAGGAGGTGAGGCCTCTGGTCGCCATGAGGCGGAGAACTAGGTCTTTCTCTGTGGTCTCCACAGGGGATTCAGTCATCCCTTCGTCGTGGGAGAGGCAAGACGAGCCTGCATTCAATTCACTACAAGGATATCCGACCTTCCTTCGAGTCAGAGCATCTCGGTGTCCATTCCACTTGAGGCCACAAACTCAGGGTCCCTCTCACATACCTGTAGCTGAGAGAAGCCTCCTCTTGAGGTGCTTGTGGAAAGTGGGTATTCCTCTTGAGTCGAAGCACGGACGAAGCTCTCATCTCGAGTTGATTTGGGGTCCACGGAGCCCTTTCGTGTTGCTACAGTGACCTCCGGATCCCTCTAGACTTGAGACAGTGATCTTGGGTGTTTTCTGGAGTGCCATCAAGGAAATCAAGGCTCCTTTCATGTTTGATGTGGAAAACGGAATTGCTCTGCACGCAGTGCAGGGGAATCTGGCCTCATCTCGCGGCGAGGGGGAAATCTCATGATTTTTCTCGAGTTGCGGCCGGAACCTGGGGTATATTCTCGAGTGACGACGGGGAGGGCCCTTCCAGACACGTGTTTGTTCAGCGACATCAGGACTCCTGCCTAGGTGCGAGGGACACCTCGGGATTCTCCTCGAGTCGTGGCATGGCCATTGGGACGCATCTCCACGTGAGGCGGGTGACCCAGGGTCACTTTCCACGTGCCACAAGGATCCTGGGACTCCTATCCATTTTCAAGAGGACTCAGGCATCGTCTCCTTTGGAAGCATTGATCTCCGCGGACCTCTCGAGTTTTCAAAGGATGTGAGGCCTCCGGTCGCGATGAGGCAGAGAACTAGGTCTTTCTCTGTGGTCTCCACAGGGGATTCAGACATCCCTTGGTCGTGGGAGATGCAAGACGAGCCTGCATTCAATTCACTGCACGGATATCCGGCCTTCCTTCGAGTCAGAGCATCTCGGTGTCCATTCCACTTGAGGCCACAAACTCAGGGTCCCTCTCACATACCTGTAGCTGAGAGAAGCCTCCTCTTGAGGTGCTTGTGGAAAGTGGGTATTCCTCTTGACTCGAAGCCAGGGACGAAGCTCTCATCTCGAGTTGATTTGGGGTCCACGGAGCCCTTTCGTGTTGCTACAGTGACCTCAGGATCCCTCTAGACTTGAGACAGTGATCTTGGGTGTTCTCTGGAGTGCCATCAAGGAAATCAAGGCTCCTTTCATGTTTCATGTGGAACACGGAATTTCTCTGCACGCAGTGCAGGGGAATCGGGCCTCATCTCGCGGCGAGGGGGAAGTCTCATGGTTTTTCTCGAGTTGCGGCCGGAACCTGGGGTATATTCTCGAGTTACGACGGGGAGGGCCCTTCCAGACACGTGTTTCTTCAGCGATGTCAGGACACCTGCCTAGGTGCGAGGGACACCTCGGGATTCTCCTCGAGTCTTGGCATGGCAATTGGGACGCGTCTCCACGTGAGGCGGGAAACCCAGGGTCCCTGTCCACGTGCCACAGGGATCCTGGTACTCCTATCCATTTTCAAGTGGACTCAGGCATCGTCTCCTTTGGAAGCATTGATCTCCATGGACCTCTCGTGTTTTCAAAGGACAGGAGGCCTCCGGTCGCGATGAGGCGGAGAACTAGGTCTTTCTCTGTGGTCTCCCCAGGGGATGCATACATCCCTTCGTCGTGGGAGATGCAAGCCGAGCCTGCATTCAATTCACTGCAGGGATATCCGTCCTTCCTCCGAGTCAGAGCATCCCGGTGTCCATTCCACTTGAGGCCACAAACTTAGGGTCCCTCTCACATACCAGTAGCTGAGAGAATCCTCCTCTTGAGGTGCTTGTGGAAAGTTGGTACTCCTCTTGAGTCGAAGGCAGGGACGAAGCTCTCATCTCGAGGTGATTTGGCGTTCACGGAGCTCTTTCATGTTGCTACAGTGACCTCAGGATCCCTCTAGACTTGAGACAGTGATCTTGGGTGTTCTCTGGAGTGCCTTCAAGGAAATCAAGGCTCCTTTCATGTTTGATGTGGAACACGGAATTGCTCTGCACGCAATGCAGGGGAATCGGGCCTCATCTCGCGGCGAGGGGGAAGTCTCATGGTTTTTCTCGAGTTGCGGCCGGAACCTGGGGTATATTCTCGAGTTACGACGGGGAGGGCCCTTCCAGACACGTGTTTGTTCAGAGACGTCAGGACTCCTGCCTAGGTGCGAGGGACACCTCGGGATTCTCCTCGAGTCTTGGCATGGCAATTGCGACGCGTCTCCACGTGAGGCAGGAGACCAAGTGTCCCTTTCCACAAGCCACAGGGATCCTGGGACTCCTATCCATTTTCAAGAGGAGTCAGGCATCGTCTCCTTTGGAAGCATTGATCTCCGCGGACCTCTTGAGTTTTCAAAAGATGTGAGGCCTCCGGTCGCGATGAGGCGGAGAACTAGGTCTTTCTCTGTGGTCTCCACAGGGGATTCAGACATCCCTTCGTCATGGGAGATGCAAGACGAGCCTGCATTCAATTCACTGCAGGGATATCCGGCCTTCCTTCGAGTCAGAGCATCTCGGTGTCCATTCCACTTGAGGCCACAAACTCAGGGTCCCTCTCACATACCCGTAGCTGAGAGAAGCCCCCTCTTGAGGTGCTTGTGGAAAGTTGGTATTCCTCTTGAGTCGAAGCCAGGGACTAAGCTCTCATCTCGAGTTGATTTGGGGTGCAGGGAGCCCATTCGTGTTGCTCCAGTGACCTCAGGATCCCTCTAGACTTGAGACAGTGATCTTGGATTTTCTCTGGAGTGCCATCAAGAAAATCAAGGCTCCTTTCACGTTTGATGTGGAACACGGAATTGCTCTGCACCCAGCGAAGGGGAATCGGGCCTCATCTCGCTGCGAGGAGGAAGTCTCATGGTTTTTCTCAAGATGCGGCCAGAACCTGTGGTATATTCTCGAGTTACGACGGGGAGGGCCCTTCCAGACACGTGTTTGTTCAGCGACGTCAGGACTCCCGCCTAGGTGCGAGGGACACCTCGGGATTCTCCTCGAGTCTTCGCATGGCAATTGGGACGCGTCTCCACGTGAGGCGGGAGACCCAGGGTCCCTTTCCTCGTGCCACAGGGATCCTGGGACTCCTATCCATTTTCAAGAGGAGTCAGGCATCGCCTCCGTTGGAAGCATTGATCTCAGCGGACCTCTCGAGTTTTCAAAGGACGTGAGGCCTCCGGTCGCGATGAGGCGGAGAACTAGGTCTTTCTCTGTGGTCTCCACAGTGGAATCAGACATCCTTTCTTCCTGGGAGATGCAAGACGAGCCGGCATTCAGTTCACTGCAGGAATATCCGGCATTCCTCCGAGTCAGAGCATCTCGGTGTCCATTCCACTTGAGGCCACAAACTAAGGGTCCCTCTCACATACCTGTCGCTGAGAGAAGCCTCCTCTTGAGGTGCTTGTGGAAAGTGGGTATTCCTCTTGAGTGGAAGCCAGGGACGAAGCTCTCATCTCGAGTTGATTTGGGGTCCACGGAGCCCTTTCGTGTTGCTACAGGGACCTCAGGATCCCTCTAGACTTGAGACAGTGATCTTGGGAGTTCTCTTGAGTGCCATCAAGGAAATCAAGGCTCCTTTCATGTTTGATGTGGAACACGGAATGGCTCTGCACGCAGTGCAGGGGAATCGGGCCTCATCTCGCGGCGAGGGGGAAGTCTCATGGTTTTTCTCGAGTTGCGGCCGGAACCTGGGGTATATTCTCGAGTTACGACGGGGAGGGCCCTTCCAGACACGTGTTTGTTCAGCGATGTCAGGTCTTCTGCCTAAGTGCGAGGGACACCTCGGGATTCTCCTCGAGTCTTGGCATGGCCACTGGGGCGCGTCTCCACGTGAGGCCAGGGACCCAGGGTCCCATTCCATGTGCCACAGGGATCCTGGGTCTCCTATCCATTTTCAAGAGGAGTCAGGCATCGCCTCCGTTGGAAGCATTGATCTCAGCGGACCTCTCGTGTTTTCAAAGGACGTAAGGCCTCCGGTCGCGATGAGGTGGAGAACTAGGTCTTTCTCTGTGGTCTCCACAGGGGATTCAGACATCCCTTCGTCGTGAGAGATGCAAGACGAGCCTTCATTCAATTCACTGCAGGGATATCCGGACTTCCTTCGAGTCAGAGCATCTCGTGTCCATTCCACTTGAGGCCACAAACTCAGGGTCCCTCTCACATACCTGCAGCTGAGAGAAGCCTCCTCTTGAGGTGCTTGTGGAAAGTTGGTATTCCTCTTGAGTCGAAGCCAGGGACGAAGCTCTCATCTCGATTTGATTTCGGGTCCACAGAGCCTTTTCATGTTGCTACAGTGAACTCAGGATCCCTCTAGACTTGAGACAGTGATCTTGGGTGTTCTCTGGAGTGCCATTAAGGAAATCAAGGCTCGTTTCATGTTTGATGTGGAACCCGGAATTGCTCTGCATACAGTGCAGGGGAATCGGGCCTCATCTCGTGGCGAGTGGGAAGTCTCATGGTTTTTCTCGAGTTGCGGCCGGAACCTGGGGCATATTCTCGAGTTACGACGGGGAGGGCCCTTCCAGACACGTGTTTGTTCAGCGACGTCAGGACTCCTGCCTAGGTGCGAGGGACACCTTGGGATTCTCCTCGAGTCTTGGCATGGCAATTGGGACGCCTCTCCACGTGAGTCGGGAGACCCAGGGTCCTTTCCACGTGCCAAAGGGATCCTGGGACTCCTATCCATTTTCAAGAAGAGTCAGGCATCGTCTCCTTTGGAAGCATTGATCTCCGTGGACCTCTCGAGTTTTCAAAGGACGTGAGCCCTCCGGTCGCGATGAGGCGGAGAACTAGTTCTTTCTCTGTGGTCTCCACAGGGGATTCAGACATCCCTTCGTCGGGGGAGATGCAAGACGAGCCTGCATTCAATTCACTGCAGGGATATCCGGCCTTCCTTCGAGTCAGAGCATCTCGGTGTCCATTCCACTTGAGGCCACAAACTCAGGGTCCCTCTCACATACCTGTAGCTGAGAGAAGCCTCCTCTTGAGGTGCTTGTGGAAAGTGGGTATTCCTCTTGAGTCGAAGCCAGGGACGAAGCTCTCATCTCGAGTTGATTTGGGGTCCACGGAGCCCTTTCGTGTTGCTACAGTGACCTCAGGATCCCTCTGGACTTGAGACAGTGATCTTGGGTGTTCTCTGGAGTGCCATCAAGGAAATCAAGGCTCCTTTCATGATTGATGTGGAACACGGAATTGCTCTGCACGCAGTGCAGGGGAATCGGGCCTCATCTCGTGGCGAGGGGGAAGTCTCATGGTTTTTCTCGAGTTGCGGTCGGAACCTGAGGTATATTCACGAGTTACGACGGGGAGGGCCCTTCCAGACACGTGTTTGTTCAGCGACGTCAGGACTCCTCCCTAGGTGTGAGGGACACCTCGGGATTCTCCTCGAGTCTTGGCATGGCAATTGGGACGCGTCTCCACGTGAGGCGGGAGACCCAGGGTCCCTTTCCACGTGCCACAGGGATCCTGGGACTCCTATCCATTTTCAAGAGGAGTCAGGCATCGTCTCCTTTGGAAGCATTGATCTCCGCGGAACTCTCGAGTTTTCAAAGGATGTGAGGCCTCTGGTCGCGATGAGGCGGAGAACTAGGTCTTTCTCTGTGGTCTCCACAGGGGATTCAGACATCCCTTCGTCGTGGGAGATGCAAGACGAGCCTGCATTCAATTCACTGCCGGGAAATCCAGCCTTCCTCCGAGTCAGAACATCTCGGTGTCCATTCCACTTGAGGCCACAAACTCCGGGTCCCTCTCACATACCTGTAGCTGAGAGAAGCCTCCTCTTGAGGTGCTTGTCTAAAGTGGGTATTCCTCTTGAGTTGAATCCCGGGACGAAGCTCACATCTCGAGTTGATTTGGGGTCCACGGAGCCCTTTCGTGTTGCTATAGTGACCTCAGGATTCCTCTAGACTTGAGACAGTGATCTTGAGTGTTCTCTGGAGTGCCATCGAGGAAATCAAGGCTCCTTTCATGTTTGATGTGGAACACGGAATTGGTCTGCACGCAGTGCAGTGGAATCGGGCCTCATCTCGCGGCGAGGGGGAAGTCTCATGGTTTTTCTCGAGTTGCGGCCCGAACCTGGCTATATTCTCGAGTTACGACGGGGAGACCCTTCCAGACACGTGTTTGTTCAGCGACGTCAGGACTCCTGCCTAGGTGCGAGGGACAACTCAGAATTCTCCTCGAGGCGTGCCATGGCCATTGGGACGCGTCTCCACGTGAGGCGGGAGACCCACGGTCTCTTTCCACGTGCCACAGGGATCCTGGGACTCCTATCCATTTTCAAGAGGAGTCAGGCATCGTCTCCTTTGGAAGCATTGATCTCCGCGGACCTCTCGAGTTTTCAAAGGACGTGAGGCCTCCGGTCGCGATGAGGCGGAGAACTAGGTCTTTGTGGTCTCCACAGGGGATTCAGACATCCCTTCGTCTTGGCAGATGCAAGACGAGCCTGCTTTCAATTCACTGCAGGGATATCCGGCCTTCCTTCGAGTCAGAGCATCTCGGTGTACATTCCACTTGAGGCCACAAACTCAGGGTCCCTCTCACACACCTGTAGCTGAGAGAAGCCTCCTCTTGAGGTGCTTGTGGAAAGTGGGTATTCCTCTTGAGTCGAAGCCAGGGACGAAGCTCTCATCTCGAGTTGATGTGGGGTCCACGGAGCCATTTCTTGTTGCTACAGTGACCTCAGGATCCCTCTAGACTTGAGACAGTGATCTTGGGTGTTCTCTGGAGTGCCATCAAGGAAATCAAGGCTCCTATTATGGTTGATGTGGAACACGGAATTGCTCTGCACGCAGTGCAGGGGAATCGGGCCTGATCTCGCGGCGAGGGGGAAGTCTCATGGTTTTTCTCGAGTTGCGCTCGGAACCTGTGGTATATTCTCGAGTTACGAGGGGAGGGCCCTTCCAGACACGTGTTTCTTCAGAGACGTCAGGACTCCTGCCTAGGTGCGAGGGACACCTCGGGATTCTCCTCGAGTCTTGGCATGGCCATTGGGACGCTTCTCCACGTGAGGCGGGAGACCCAGGGTCCCTTTCCACGTGCCACAGGGATCCTGGGACTCCTATCCATTTTCAATAGGAGTCAGGCATCGTCTCCTTTGGAAGCATTGATCTCCGCGGACCTCTCGAGTTTTCAAAGGAGGTGAGGCCTCTGGTCGCCATGAGGCGGAGAACTAGGTCTTTCTCTGTGGTCTCCACAGGGGATTCAGTCATCCCTTCGTCGTGGGAGAGGCAAGACGAGCCTGCATTCAATTCACTACAAGGATATCCGACCTTCCTTCGAGTCAGAGCATCTCGGTGTCCATTCCACTTGAGGCCACAAACTCAGGGTCCCTCTCACATACCTGTAGCTGAGAGAAGCCTCCTCTTGAGGTGCTTGTGGAAAGTGGGTATTCCTCTTGAGTCGAAGCACGGACGAAGCTCTCATCTCGAGTTGATTTGGGGTCCACGGAGCCCTTTCGTGTTGCTACAGTGACCTCCGGATCCCTCTAGACTTGAGACAGTGATCTTGGGTGTTTTCTGGAGTGCCATCAAGGAAATCAAGGCTCCTTTCATGTTTGATGTGGAAAACGGAATTGCTCTGCACGCAGTGCAGGGGAATCTGGCCTCATCTCGCGGCGAGGGGGAAATCTCATGATTTTTCTCGAGTTGCGGCCGGAACCTGGGGTATATTCTCGAGTGACGACGGGGAGGGCCCTTCCAGACACGTGTTTGTTCAGCGACATCAGGACTCCTGCCTAGGTGCGAGGGACACCTCGGGATTCTCCTCGAGTCGTGGCATGGCCATTGGGACGCATCTCCACGTGAGGCGGGTGACCCAGGGTCACTTTCCACGTGCCACAAGGATCCTGGGACTCCTATCCATTTTCAAGAGGACTCAGGCATCGTCTCCTTTGGAAGCATTGATCTCCGCGGACCTCTCGAGTTTTCAAAGGATGTGAGGCCTCCGGTCGCGATGAGGCAGAGAACTAGGTCTTTCTCTGTGGTCTCCACAGGGGATTCAGACATCCCTTGGTCGTGGGAGATGCAAGACGAGCCTGCATTCAATTCACTGCACGGATATCCGGCCTTCCTTCGAGTCAGAGCATCTCGGTGTCCATTCCACTTGAGGCCACAAACTCAGGGTCCCTCTCACATACCTGTAGCTGAGAGAAGCCTCCTCTTGAGGTGCTTGTGGAAAGTGGGTATTCCTCTTGACTCGAAGCCAGGGACGAAGCTCTCATCTCGAGTTGATTTGGGGTCCACGGAGCCCTTTCGTGTTGCTACAGTGACCTCAGGATCCCTCTAGACTTGAGACAGTGATCTTGGGTGTTCTCTGGAGTGCCATCAAGGAAATCAAGGCTCCTTTCATGTTTCATGTGGAACACGGAATTTCTCTGCACGCAGTGCAGGGGAATCGGGCCTCATCTCGCGGCGAGGGGGAAGTCTCATGGTTTTTCTCGAGTTGCGGCCGGAACCTGGGGTATATTCTCGAGTTACGACGGGGAGGGCCCTTCCAGACACGTGTTTCTTCAGCGATGTCAGGACACCTGCCTAGGTGCGAGGGACACCTCGGGATTCTCCTCGAGTCTTGGCATGGCAATTGGGACGCGTCTCCACGTGAGGCGGGAAACCCAGGGTCCCTGTCCACGTGCCACAGGGATCCTGGTACTCCTATCCATTTTCAAGTGGACTCAGGCATCGTCTCCTTTGGAAGCATTGATCTCCATGGACCTCTCGTGTTTTCAAAGGACAGGAGGCCTCCGGTCGCGATGAGGCAGAGAACTAGGTCTTTCTCTGTGGTCTCCCCAGGGGATGCATACATCCCTTCGTCGTGGGAGATGCAAGCCGAGCCTGCATTCAATTCACTGCAGGGATATCCGTCCTTCCTCCGAGTCAGAGCATCCCGGTGTCCATTCCACTTGAGGCCACAAACTTAGGGTCCCTCTCACATACCAGTAGCTGAGAGAATCCTCCTCTTGAGGTGCTTGTGGAAAGTTGGTATTCCTCTTGAGTCGAAGGCAGGGACGAAGCTCTCATCTCGAGGTGATTTGGCGTTCACGGAGCCCTTTCATGTTGCTACAGTGACCTCAGGATCCCTCTAGACTTGAGACAGTGATCTTGGGTGTTCTCTGGAGTGCCTTCAAGGAAATCAAGGCTCCTTTCATGTTTGATGTGGAACACGGAATTGCTCTGCACGCAATGCAGGGGAATCGGGCCTCATCTCGCGGCGAGGGGGAAGTCTCATGGTTTTTCTCGAGTTGCGGCCGGAACCTGGGGTATATTCTCGAGTTACGACGGGGAGGGCCCTTCCAGACACGTGTTTGTTCAGAGACGTCAGGACTCCTGCCTAGGTGCGAGGGACACCTCGGGATTCTCCTCGAGTCTTGGCATGGCAATTGCGACGCGTCTCCACGTGAGGCAGGAGACCAAGTGTCCCTTTCCACAAGCCACAGGGATCCTGGGACTCCTATCCATTTTCAAGAGGAGTCAGGCATCGTCTCCTTTGGAAGCATTGATCTCCGCGGACCTCTTGAGTTTTCAAAAGATGTGAGGCCTCCGGTCGCGATGAGGCGGAGAACTAGGTCTTTCTCTGTGGTCTCCACAGGGGATTCAGACATCCCTTCGTCATGGGAGATGCAAGACGAGCCTGCATTCAATTCACTGCAGGGATATCCGGCCTTCCTTCGAGTCAGAGCATCTCGGTGTCCATTCCACTTGAGGCCACAAACTCAGGGTCCCTCTCACATACCCGTAGCTGAGAGAAGCCCCCTCTTGAGGTGCTTGTGGAAAGTTGGTATTCCTCTTGAGTCGAAGCCAGGGACTAAGCTCTCATCTCGAGTTGATTTGGGGTGCAGGGAGCCCATTCGTGTTGCTCCAGTGACCTCAGGATCCCTCTAGACTTGAGACAGTGATCTTGGATTTTCTCTGGAGTGCCATCAAGAAAATCAAGGCTCCTTTCACGTTTGATGTGGAACACGGAATTGCTCTGCACCCAGCGAAGGGGAATCGGGCCTCATCTCGCTGCGAGGAGGAAGTCTCATGGTTTTTCTCAAGTAGCGGCCAGAACCTGTGGTATATTCTCGAGTTACGACGGGGAGGGCCCTTCCAGACACGTGTTTGTTCAGCGAAGTCAGGACTCCTGCCTAGGTGCGAGGGAAACCTCGGGATTCTCCTAGAGCCTTGGCATGGCAGTTGGGACGCATCTCCACGTGAGGCGGGAGACCCAGGGTCCCTTTCCACGTGCCACAGGGATCCTGGGACTCCTATCCATTTTCAAGAGGAGTCAGGCATCGTCTCCTTTGGAAGCATTGATCTCCGCGGACCTCTCGAGTTTTCAAAGGATGTGAGGCCGCCGGTCGCGATGAGGCGGAGAACTAGGTTTTTCTCTGTGGTCTCCACAGGGGATTCAGACATCCCTTCGTCTTGGGAGATGCAAGACGAGCCTGCATTCAATTCACTGCAGGGATATCCGGCCTTACTTCGAGTCAGAGCATCTCGGTGTCCATTCCACTTGAGCCCACAAACTAAGGTCCCTCTCACATACCTGTAGCTGAGAGAAGCCTCCTCTTGAGGTGCTTGTGGAAAGGTGGTATTCCTCTTGAGTCTAAGCCAGGGACTAAGCTCTCATCTCGAGGTGATTTGGGGTCCACGGAGCCCTTTCATGTTGCTCCAGTGACCTCAGGATCCCCGTAGACTTGAGACAGTGATCATGAGTTTTCTCTGGAGTGCCATCCAGGAAATCAAGGCTGCTTGCACGTTTGATGTGGAACTCGGAATTGGTCTGCACCCAGTGCAGGGGAATCGGGCCTCATCTCGGCGAGGGGGAAGTCTCATGGTTTTTCTCGAGTTGCCGCCAGAACCTGGGGTATATTCTCGAGTGACGACGGGGATGGCCCTTCCAGACACGTGTTTGTTCAGCGACGTCAGGACTCCTGCCTAGGTGCGAGGGATACCTCGGGATTCTCCTCGAGTCTTGGCATGGCCATTGGTACGCGTCTCCACGTGAGGTGGGTGACCCAGGGTCCCTTTCCACGTGCCACAGGGATCCTGGGACTCCTATCCATTTTCAAGAGGACTCAGGCATCGTCTCCTTTGGAAGCATTGGTCTCCGCGGACCTCTCGAGTTTTCAAAGCACGTGAGGCCTCCGGTCGCGATGAGGCGGAGAACTAGGTCTTTCTCTGTGGTCTCCACAGGGGATTCAGACATCCCTTCGTCGTGGGAGATGCAAGACGAGCCTGCATTCAATTCACTGCACGGATATCCGGCCTTCCTTCGAGTCAGAGCATTTCGGTGTCCATTCCACTTGAGGCCACAAACTCAGGGTCCCTGTCACATAATTGTAGCTGAGAGAAGCCTCCTCTTGAGGTGCTTGTGGAAAGTGGGTATGCCTCTTGAGTCGAAGCCAGGGACGAAGCTCTCATCTCGAGTTGATTTGGGGTCCACGGAGCCCTTTCGTGTTGCTACAGTGACCTCAGGATCCCTCTAGACTTGAGACAGTGATCTTGGGTGTTCTCTGGAGTGCCATCAAGGAAATCAAGGCTCCTTTCATGTTTCATGTGGAACACGGAATTTCTCTGCACGCAGTGCAGGGGAATCGGGCCTCATCTCGCGGCGAGGGGGAAGTCTCATGGTTTTTCTCGAGTTGCGGCCGGAACCTGGGGTATATTCTCGAGTTACGACGGGGAGGGCCCTTCCAGACACGTGTTTCTTCAGCGATGTCAGGACTCCTGCCTAGGTACGAGGGAAACCTCGGGATTCTCCTGGAGTCTTGGCATGGCAATTGGGACGCGTCTCCACGTGAGGCGGGAAACCCAGGGTCCCTTTCCACGTGCCACAGGGATCCTGGGACTCCTATCAATTTTCAAGGGGAGTCAGGCATCGTCTCCTTTGGAAGCATTGATCTCCATGGACCTCTCGAGTTTTCAAAGTACGGGAGGCCTCCGGTCGCGATGAGGCGGAGAACTAGGTCTTTCTCTGGGGTCTCCCCAGGGGATGCAGACATCCCTTCGTCGTGGGAGATGCAAGCCGAGCCTGCATTCAATTCACTGCAGGGATATCCGGCCTTCCTCCAAGTCAGAGCATCCCGGTGTCCATTCCACTTGAGGCCACAAACTCAGGGTCCCTCTCACATACCTGTAGCTGAGAGAAGCCTACTCTTGAGGTGCTTGTGGAAAGTTAGTATTCCTCTTGAGTCGAAGCCAGGGACTAAGCTCTCATCTCGAGTTAATTTGGGGCGCACGGAGCCCTTTCGTGTTGCTACAGTTACCTCAGGATCCCTCTAGATTTGAGACAGTGATCTTGGGTTTTCTCTGGAGTGCCATCAAGGAAATCAAGGCAGCTTTCACATTTGATGTATAACACGAAATTGCTCTGCACGCACTGCAGGGGAATCGGGCCTCATCTCGCGGCGAGGGGGAAGTCTCATGGTTTTTCTCGAGTTGCGGCCGGAACCTGGGGTATATTCTCGAGTTACCACGGGGAGGGCCCTTCAAGACACGTGTTTGTTCAGCGACTTCAGGACTCCTGCTTAGGTGCAAGGGACACCTCGGGATTCTCCTTGAGTCTTGACACGGAAATTGGGACGCGTCTCCACGTGAGGCGGGATACCCAGGGTCCCTTTCCACGTGCCACAGGGATCCTGGGACTCCTATCCATTTTCAAGAGGAGTCAGGCATCGTCTCCTTTGGAAGCATTGATCTCCGCGGACCTGTCGAGTTTTCAAAGGATGTGAGGCCTCCGGTCGCGATGAGGTGGAGAACTAGGTCTTTCTCTGCGGTCTCCACAGGGGATTCAGACATCCCTTCATCTTGCCAGATGCAAGACGAGCCTGCATTCAATTCACTGCAGGGATATCCGGCCTTACTTCGAGTCAGAGCATCTCGGTGTCCATTCCACTTGAGGCCACAAACTCAGGGTCCCTCTCACATACATGTAGCTGAGAGAAGCCTCCTCTTGAGGTGCTTGTGGAAAGATGGTATTCCTCTTGAGTCGAAACCAGGGACTAAGCTCTCATCTCGAGTTGATTTGGGGTCCACAGAGAAATTTCATGTTGCTCCAGTGACCTCAGGATCCCTCTAGACTTGAGACAGTGATCTTGGGTTTTCTCTGGAGTGCCATCAAGGAAATCAAGGCTCCTTTCACGTTTGATGTGGAACACGGAATTGCTCTGCACGCAGTGCAGGGGAATCGGGCTTCATCTAGCGGCGTGGGGGAAGTCTCATGGTTTTTCTTGAGTTCCGGCCGGAACCTTGGTATATTCTCGAGTTACGACGGGGAGGGCCCTTCCAGACATGTGTTTGTTCAGCGACGTCAGGACTCCTGCCTAGGTGCGAGGGACACCTCGGGATTCTCCTCGAGTCTTGGCATGGCAATTGGGACGTGTCTCCACGTGAGGCGGGAGACCCAGGGTCCCTTTCCACGTGCCACAGGGATCCTGGGACTCCTATCCATTTTCAAGAGGAGTCAGGCATCGTCTCCTTTGGAAGCATTGATCTCCGCGGACCTCTCGAGTTTTCAAAGGATGTGAGGCCTCTGGTCGCGATGAGGCGGAGAACTAGGTCTTTCTCTGTGGTCTCCACAGGGGATTCAGACATCCCTTCGTCGTGGGAGAGGCAAGACGAGCCTGCATTCAATTCACTACAAGGATATCCGACCTTCCTTCGAGTCAGAGCATCTCGGTGTCCATTCCACTTGAGGCCACAAACTCAGGGTCCCTCTCACATACCTGTAGCTGAGAGAAGCCTCCTCTTGAGGTGCTTGTGGAAAGTGGGTATTCCTCTTGAGTCGAAGCACGGACGAAGCTCTCATCTCGAGTTGATTTGGGGTCCACGGAGCCCTTTCGTGTTGCTACAGTGACCTCCGGATCCCTCTAGACTTGAGACAGTGATCTTGGGTGTTTTCTGGAGTGCCATCAAGGAAATCAAGGCTCCTTTCATGTTTGATGTGGAAAACGGAATTGCTCTGCACGCAGTGCAGGGGAAATCGGGCCTCATCTCGCGGCGAGGGGGAAGTCTCATGATTTTTCTCGAGTTGCGGCCGGAACCTGGGGTATATTCTCGAGTGACGACGGGGAGGGCCCTTCCAGACACGTGTTTGTTCAGCGACGTCAGGACTCCTGCCTAGGTGCGAGGGACACCTCGGGATTCTCCTCGAGTCGTGGCATGGCCATTGGGACGCATCTCCACGTGAGGCGGGTGACCCAGGGTCACTTTCCACGTGCCACAAGGATCCTGGGACTCCTATCCATTTTCAAGAGGACTCAGGCATCGTCTCCTTTGGAAGCATTGATCTCCGCGGACCTCTCGAGTTTTCAAAGGATGTGAGGCCTCCGGTCGCGATGAGGCGGAGAACTAGGTCTTTCTCTGTGGTCTCCACAGGGGATTCAGACATCCCTTGGTCGTGGGAGATGCAAGACGAGCCTGCATTCAATTCACTGCACGGATATCCGGCCTTCCTTCGAGTCAGAGCATCTCGGTGTCCATTCCACTTGAGGCCACAAACTCAGGGTCCCTCTCACATACCTGTAGCTGAGAGAAGCCTCCTCTTGAGGTGCTTGTGGAAAGTGGGTATTCCTCTTGACTCGAAGCCAGGGACGAAGCTCTCATCTCGAGTTGATTTGGGGTCCACGGAGCCCTTTCGTGTTGCTACAGTGACCTCAGGATCCCTCTAGACTTGAGACAGTGATCTTGGGTGTTCTCTGGAGTGCCATCAAGGAAATCAAGTCTCCTTTCATGTTTCATGTGGAACACGGAATTTCTCTGCATGCAGTGCAGGGGAATCGGGCCTCATCTCGCGGCGAGGGGGAAGTCTCATGGTTTTTCTCGAGTTGCGGCCGGAACCTGGGGTATATTCTCGAGTTACGACGGGGAGGGCCCTTCCAGACACGTGTTTCTTCAGCGATGTCAGGACTCCTGCCTAGGTGCGAGGGACACCTCGGGATTCTCCTCGAGTCTTGGCATGGCAATTGGGACGCGTCTCCACGTGAGGCGGGAAACCCAGGGTCCCTGTCCACGTGCCACAGGGATCCTGGGACTCCTATCCATTTTCTAGTGGACTCAGGCATCGTCTCCTTTGGAAGCATTGATCTCCATGGACCTCTCGTGTTTTCAAAGGACGGGAGGCCTCCGGTCGCGATGAGGCGGAGAACTAGGTCTTTCTCTGTGGTCTCCCCAGGTGATGCATACATCCCTTCGTCGTGGGAGATGCAAGCCGAGCCTGCATTCAATTCACTGCAGGGATATCCGTCCTTCCTCCGAGTCAGAGCATCCCGGTGTCCATTCCACTTGAGGCCACAAACTTAGGGTCCCTCTCACATACCAGTAGCTGAGAGAATCCTCCTCTTGAGGTGCTTGTGGAAAGTTGGTATTCCTCTTGAGTCGAAGCCAGGGACGAAGCTCTCATCTCGAGGTGATTTGGCGTTCACGGAGCCCTTTCATGTTGCTACAGTGACCTCAGGATCCCTCTAGACTTGAGACAGTGATCTTGGGTGTTCTCTGGAGTGCCTTCAAGGAAATCAAGGCTCCTTTCATGTTTGATGTGGAACACGGAATTGCTCTGCACGCAATGCAGGGGAATCGGGCCTCATCTCGCGGCGAGGGGGAAGTCTCATGGTTTTTCTCGAGTTGCGGCCGGAACCTGGGGTATATTCTCGAGTTACGACGGGGAGGGCCCTTCCAGACACGTGTTTGTTCAGAGACGTCAGGACTCCTGCCTAGGTGCGAGGGACACCTCGGGATTCTCCTCGAGTCTTGGCATGGCAATTGCGACGCGTCTCCACGTGAGGCAGGAGACCAAGTGTCCCTTTCCACAAGCCACAGGGATCCTGGGACTCCTATCCATTTTCAAGAGGAGTCAGGCATCGTCTCCTTTGGAAGCATTGATCTCCGCGGACCTCTTGAGTTTTCAAAAGATGTGAGGCCTCCGGTCGCGATGAGGCGGAGAACTAGGTCTTTCTCTGTGGTCTCCACAGGGGATTCAGACATCCCTTCGTCGTGGGAGATGCAAGACGAGCCTGCATTCAATTCACTGCAGAGATATCCGGCCTTCCTTCGAGTCAGAGCATCTCGGTGTCCATTCCACTTGAGGCCACAAACTCAGGGTCCCTCTCACATACCCGTAGCTGAGAGAAGCCCCCTCTTGAGGTGCTTGTGGAAAGTTGGTATTCCTCTTGAGTCGAAGCCAGGGACTAAGCTCTCATCTCGAGTTGATTTGGGGTCCAGGGAGCCCTTTCGTGTTGCTCCAGTGACCTCAGGATCCCTCTAGACTTGAGACAGTGATCTTGGGTTTTCTCTGGAGTGCCATCAAGAAAATCAAGGCTCCTTTCACGTTTGATGTGGAACACGGAATTGCTCTGCACCCAGCGAAGGGGAATCGGGCCTCATCTCGCTGCGAGGAGGAATCTCATGGTTTTTCTCAAGATGCGGCCAGAACCTGTGGTATATTCTCGAGTTACGAAGGGGAGGGCCCTTCCAGACACGTGTTTGTTCAGCGAAGTCAGGACTCCTGCCTAGGTGCGAGGGAAACCTCGGGATTCTCCTAGCGCCTTGGCATGGCAGTTGGGACGCATCTCCACGTGAGGCGGGAGACCCAGGGTCCCTTTCCACGTGCCACAAGGATCCTGGGACTCCTATCCATTTTCAAGAGGACTCAGGCATCGTCTCCTTTGGAAGCATTGATCTCCGCGGACCTCTCGAGTTTTCAAAGGATGTGAGGCCGCCGGTCGCGATGAGGCGGAGAACTAGGTTTTTCTCTGTGGTCTCCACAGGGGATTCAGATATCCCTTCGTCTTGGGAGATGCAAGACGAGCCTGCATTCAATTCACTGCAGGGATATCCGGCCTTACTTCGAGTCAGAGCATCTCGGTGTCCATTCCACTTGAGCCCACAAACTAAGGTCCCTCTCACATACCTGTAGCTGAGAGAAGCCTCCTCTTGAGGTGCTTGTGGAAAGGTGGTATTCCTCTTGAGTCTAAGCCAGGGACTAAGCTCTCATCTCGAGGTGATTTGGGGTCCACGGAGCCCTTTCATGTTGCTCCAGTGACCTCAGGATCCCCGTAGACTTGAGACAGTGATCATGAGTTTTCTCTGGAGTGCCATCCAGGAAATCAAGGCTGCTTGCACGTTTGATGTGGAACTCGGAATTGGTCTGCACCCAGTGCAGGGGAATCGGGCCTCATCTCGCGGCGAGGGGGAAGTCTCATGGTTTTTCTCGAGTTGCCGCCGGAACCTGGGGTATATTCTCGAGTGACGACGGGGATGGCCCTTCCAGACACGTGTTTGTTCAGCGACGTCAGGACTCCTGCCTAGGTGCGAGGGACACCTCGGGATTCTCCTCGAGTCTTGGCATGGCCATTGGTACGCGTCTCCACGTGAGGTGGGTGACCAAGGGTCACTTTCCACGTGCCACAGGGATCCTGGGACTCCTATCCATTTTCAAGAGGACTCAGGCATCGTCTCCTTTGGAAGCATTGGTCTCCGCGGACCTCTCGAGTTTTCAAAGGACGTGAGGCCTCCGGTCGCGATGAGGCGGGGAACTAGGTCTTTCTCTGTGGTCTCCACAGGGGATTCAGATATCCCTTCGTCGTGGGAGATGCAAGACGAGCCTGCATTCAATTCACTGCACGGATATCCGGCATTCCTTCGAGTCAGAGCATTTCGGTGTCCATTCCACTTGAGGCCACAAACTCAGGGTCCCTGTCACATAATTGTAGCTGAGAGAAGCCTCCTCTTGAGGTGCTTGTGGAAAGTGGGTATGCCTCTTGAGTCGAAGCCAGGGACGAAGCTCTCATCTCGAGTTGATTTGGGGTCCACGGAGCCCTTTCGTGTTGCTACAGTGACCTCAGGATCCCTCTAGACTTGAGACAGTGATCTTGGGTGTTCTCTGGAGTGCCATCAAGGAAATCAAGGCTCCTTTCATGTTTCATGTGTAACACGGAATTTCTCTGCACGCAGTGCAGGGGAATCGGGCCTCATCTCGCGGCGAGGGGGAAGTCTCATGGTTTTTCTCGAGTTGCGGCCGGAACCTGGGGTATATTCTCGAGTTACGACGGGGAGGGCCCTTCCAGACACGTGTTTCTTCAGCGATGTCAGGACTCCTGCCTAGGTACGAGGGAAACCTCGGGATTCTCCTGGAGTCTTGGCATGGCAATTGGGACGCGTCTCCACGTGAGGCGGGAAACCCAGGGTCCCTTTCCACGTGCCACAGGGATCCTGGGACTCCTATCCATTTTCAAGGGGAGTCAGGCATCGTCTCCTTTGGAAGCATTGATCTCCATGGACCTCTCGAGTTTTCAAAGGACGGGAGGCCTCCGGTCGCGATGAGGCGGAGAACTAGGTCTTTCTCTGGGGTCTCCCCAGGGGATGCAGACATCCCTTCGTCGTGGGAGATGCAAGCCGAGCCTGCATTCAATTCACTGCAGGGATATCCGGCCTTCCTCCAAGTCAGAGCATCCCGGTGTCCATTCCACTTGAGGCCACAAACTCAGGGTCCCTCTCACCTACCTGTAGCTGAGAGAATCCTCCTCTTGAGGAGCTTGTGGAAAGTGGGTATGCCTCTTGAGTCGAAGCCAGGGACTAAGCTCTCATCTCGAGTTGATTTGGGGTCCAGGGAGCCCTTTCGTGTTGCTCCAGTGACCTCAGGATCCCTCTAGACTTGAGACAGTGATCTTGGGTTTTCTCTGGAGTGCCATCAAGGAAATCAAGGCTCCTTTCACGTTTGATGTGGAACACGGAATTTCTCTGCACCCAGCGAAGGGGAATCGGGCCTCATCTCGCTGCGAGGAGGAAGTCTCATGGTTTTTCTCAAGATGCGGCCAGAACCTGTGGTATATTCTCGAGTTACGACGGGGAGGGCCCTTCCAGACACGTGTTTGTTCAGCGAAGTCAGATCTCCTGCCTAGGTGCGAGGGACACCTCGGGATTCTCCTAGAGCCTTGGGATGGCAGTTGGGACGCATCTCCACGTGAGGCGGGAGACCCAGGGTCCCTTTCCACGTGCCACAGGGATCCTGGGACTCCTATCCATTTTCAAGAGGAGTCAGTCATCGTCTCCTTTGGAAGCATTGATCTCCGCGGACCTCTCGAGTTTTCAAAGGATGTGAGGCCTCCGGTCGCGATGAGGCGGAGAACTAGGTTTTTCTCTGTGGTCTCCACAGGGGATTCAGACATCCCTTCGTCTTGGGAGATGCAAGACGAGCCTGCATTCAATTCACTGCAGGGATATCCGGCCTTAATTCGAGTCAGAGCATCTCGGTGTCCATTCCCCTTGAGGCCACAAACTCAGTGTCCGTCTCACATACCTGTAGCTGAGAGAAGCCTCCTCTTGATGTGCTTGTGGAAAGTTGGTATTCCTCTTGAGTCGAAGCCAGGGACTAAGCTCTCATCTCGAGTTGATTTGGGGTCCAGGGAGCCCTTTCGTGTTGCTCCAGTGACCTCAGGATCCCCGTAGACTTGAGACAGTGATCATGGGTTTTCTCTGGAGTGCCATACAGGAAATCAAGGCTCCTTGCACGTTTGATGTGACACTCGGAATTGGTCTGCACCCAGTGCAGGGGAATCGGGCCTCATCTCGCGGCGAGGGGGAAGTCTCATGGTTTTTCTCGAATTGCAGCCGAACCTGGGGTATATTCTCGAATTACGACGGGGAGGGCCCTTCCAGACACGTGTTTGTTCAGCGACGTCAGGACTCCTGCCTAGGTGCGAGGGACACCTCGGGATACTCCTCGAGTCTTGGCATGGCAATTGGGACGTGTCTCCACGTGAGGCGGGAGACCCAGGGTCCCTTTCCACGTGCCACAGGGATCCTGGGACTCCTATCCATTTTCACGAGGAGTCAGGCATCGTCTCCTTTGGAAGCATTGATCTCCGCGGACCTCTCGAGTTTTCAAAGGATGTGAGGCCTCCGGTCGCGATGAGGCGGAGAACTAGGTCTTTCTCTGTGGTCTCCACAGGGTATTCAGACATCCCTTCATCTTGGGAGAGGCAAGGCGAGCCTGCATTCAATTCACTGCAGGGATATCCGGCCTTCCTTCGAGTCAGAGCCTCTCGGTGTCCATTAAACTTGAGGCCACAAACTCAGTGTCCGTCTCACATACCTGTAGCTGAGAGAAGCCTCCTCTTGATGTGCTTGTGGAAAGTTGGTATTCCTCTTGAGTCGAAGCCAGGGACTAAGCTCTCATCTCGAGTTGATTTGGGGTCCATGGAGCCCTTTCGTTTTGCTACATTGACCTCAGGATCCCTCTAGACTTGAGACAGTGATCTTGGGTTTTCTCTGGAGTGCCATCAAGGAAATCAAGTCTCCTTTCACGTTTGATGTGGAACACGGAATTGCTCTGCACGCAGTGCCGGGAAATCGGGCCTCATCTCGTGGCGAGGGGGAAGTCTCATGGTTTTTCTCGAGTTGCGGCCGGAACCTGGGGTATATTCTCGAGTTACGACAGTTAGGGCCCTGCCAGACACGTGTTTGTTCAGCGACGTCAGGACTCCTGCCTAGGTGCGAGGGACACCTTGGGATTCTCCTCGAGTCTTGGCATGGCAATTGGGACACGTATCCACATGCGTCGGGAGACTCAGGATACCTTTCCACGTTCCACAGGGATCCTGGGACTCCTATCCATTTTCAAGAGGAGTCAGGTATCGTCTCATTTGGAAGCATTGATCTCCGTGGACCTCTCGAGTTTTCAAAGCATGTGAGGCCTCCGGTCACGATGAGGCGGAGAACTCGGTCTTTCTCTGTGGTCTCCACAGGGGATTCAGACATCCCTTCGTCTTGGGAGATGTAAGACGAGCCTGCATTCAATTCACTGCAGGCATATCCGGCCTTACTTCGAGTCAGAGCATCTCGGTCTCTATTCCACTTCAGGCCACAAACTCAGGGTCCCTCTCAAATACCTGTAGCTGAGAGAAGCCTCCTCTTGAGGTGCTTGTGGAAAGTTGGTATTCCTCTTGAGTGGAAGCCAGGGACTAAGCTCTCATCTCGAGTTGATTTGGGGTCGACGGAGCCTTTTCGTGTTGCTCCAGTGACATCAGGATCCCTCTAGTCTTGAGACAGTGATCTTGGCTTTTTTCTGCATTGCCCTCAAGGAAATCAAGCCTCCTTTCACGTTTGATGTGGAACACGGAATTGCTCTGCATGCCGTGCAGTGGAATCGGGCCTCATCTCGCGGCGAGGGGGAGGTCTCATGGTTTTTCTCGAGTTGCGGCCGGAACCTGGGGTATATTCTCGAGTTACGACGGGGAGGGCCCTTTCAGACACGTGTTTGTTCAGCGATGTCAGGACTCCTGCCTAGGTGCGAGGGACACCTCGGGAATCTCCTCGAGTCTTGGCATGGCAATTGGGACGCGTCTCCACGTGAGGCGGGAGACCCAGGGTCCCTTTCCACGTGCCAGAGGGATCCTGGGACTCCTATCCATTTTCAAGAGGAGTCAGGCATCGTCTCCTTTGGAAGCATTGATCTCCACGGACCTCTCGAGTTTTCAAAGGATGTGAGGCCTCCGGTCGCAATGAGGCGGAGAACTAGGTCTTTCTCTGTGGTCTCCACAGGGGATTCAGACATCCCTTCGTCGTGGGAGATGCAAGACGAGCCTGCATTCAATTCATTGCAGGGATATCCGGCCTTACTTCGAGTCAGAGCATCTCAGTGTCCATTCCACTTGAGGCCACAAACTCAGGGTCCCTCTCACATACCTGTAGCTGAGAGAAGCCTCTTCTTGAGGGCCTTGTGGAAAGTTCGTATTCCTCTTGAGTCGAAGCCAGGGACTAAGCTCTCATCTCGAGTTGATTTGGGGTCCACGGAGCCCTTTCCTTTTGCTCCAATGACCTCATGATCCCTCTAGACTTGAGACAGTGATCTTGGGTTTTCTCTGGAGTGCCATCAAGGAAATCAAGGCTCCTTTCACGTTTGATGTGGAACACGGAATTGCTCTGCATTCAGTGCTGGGGAATCGGGCCTCAAATCGCAGAGAGGGGGAAATCTCATGTTTTTTCTCGAGTTGCGGCCGGAAACTGGGGTATATTCTCGAGTTACGACGGGGAGGACCCTTCCAAACACGTGTTTGTTCAGCGACGTCAGGACTCCTGCCTAGGTGCGAGGGACACCTCGGGATTCTCCCCGAGTATTGGCATGGCAATTGGGACGAGTCTCCACGTGAGGGGGGAAACCCAGGGTCCCTTTCCACGTGCCAGAGGGATCCTGGGACTCCTATCCATTTTCAAGAGGAGTCAGGCATCGTCTCCTTTGGAAGCATTGATCTCCGCAGACCTCTCGAGTTTTCAAAGGATGTGAGGCCTCCGGTCGCAATGAGGCGGAGAACTAGGTCTTTCTCTGTGGTCTCCACAGGGGATTCAGACATCCCTTCTTATTGGGAGATGCAAGACGAGCCTGCCTTCAATTCCCTGCAGGGATATCCGGCCTTACTTCGAGTCAGAGCATCTCGGTGTCCATTCCACTTGAGGCCACAAACTCAGGGTCCCTCTCACATACCTGTAGCTGAGAGAAGCCTACTCTTGAGGTGCTTGTGGAAAGTTAGTATTCCTCTTGAGTCGAAGCCAGGGACTAAGCTCTCATCTCGAGTTAATTTGGGGCGCACGGAGCCCTTTCGTGTTGCTACAGTTACCTCAGGATCCCTCTAGACTTGAGACAGTGATCTTGGGTTTTCTCTGGAGTGCCATCAAGGAAATCAAGGCAGCTTTCACATTTGATGTGGAACACGAAATTGCTCTGCACGCAGTGCAGGGGAATTGGACCTCATGTTCCAGGGAGAGGAAGGCTCATGGTTTTTCTCGATTTACAGCCGGAACCTTTGGTATATTCTCGAGTTACCACGGGGAGGGCCTTTCCAGACACGTCTTTGTTCAGCGACGTCAGGACTCCTGCCTAGGTGCGAGGGACACCTCGGGATTCTCCTCGAGTCTTGGCATGGCAATTGGGATGCATCTCCACGTGAGGCGGGAGACCCAGGGTCCCTTTCCACGTGCCACAGGGATCCTGGGACTCCTATCCATTTTCAAGACGAGTCAGGCATCGTCTCCTTTGGACGCATTGATCTCCGCGGACCTCTCGAGTTTTAAAGGATGTGAAGCCTCCGGTCGCGAAGAGCCGGAGAAGTAGGTCTTTCTCTGTGGTCTCCACAGGGCATTCAGAAATCCCTTCGTCTTGGGAGATGCAAGACGAGCCTGCATTCAATTCACTGCAGGGATATCCGGCCTTACTTCGAGTCAGAGCATCTCGGTGTCCATTCCTCTTCAGGCTACAAACTCAGGGTTCCTCTCACATACCTGTAGCTGAGAGAAGCCTCCTCTTGAGGTGCTTGTGGAAAGTTGGTATTCCTCTTGAGTCGAAGCCAGGGACTCAGCTCTTATCTCGAGTTGATTTGTGGTCCACGGAGCCCTTTCGTGTTGCTACAGTGACCTCAGGATCCCTGTGGACTTGAGACGGTGATCTTGGGTTTTCTCTGGAGTGCCATCAAGGAAATCAAGGCTCCTTTCACGTTTGATGTGGAACACGGAATTGCTCTGCACGCAGTGCAGGGGAATCGGGCCTCATCTCGCGGCGAGGGGGAAGTCTCATGGTTTTTCTCGAGTTGCGGCCGGAACCTGGGGTATATTCTCGAGTTACGACGGGGGGTGGTCCTTCCAGACACGTGTTTGTTCAGCGACGGCAGGACTCCTGCCTAGGTGCGAGGGACAACTTGGGATTCTCCTCGAGTCTTGGCAATGCAATTGGGACGCGTCTCCACGTCAGGCGGGAGACCCAGGGTCCCTTTCCACGTGCCACAGGGATCCTGGGACGCCTATCTATTTTCAAGAGGAGTCAGGCATCATCTCCTTTGGAAGCATTGATCTCCGCGGACCTCTCGAGTTTTCAAAGGATGTGAGGCCTCCGGTCTCGATGAGGCGGAGAACTAGGTCTTTCTCTGTGGTCTCCACAGGAGATTCAGACATCCCTTCGTCTTGGGAGATGCAAGAGGAGCCTGCATTCAATTCACTGCAGGGATATCCGGCCATATTTCGAGTCAGATCATCTCGGTGTCCATTCCACTTGAGGCCACAAACTCAGGGTCCCTCTCACATGCCTGTAGCTGAGAGAAGCCTCCTCTTGAGGTGCTTGTGGAAAGTTGGTATTCCTCTTGAGTCGAAGCCAGGGACTAAGCTATCATCTCGTGTTGATTTAGGGCCCACGGAGCACTTTCTTGTTGCTACAGTGACCTCAGGATCCCTCTAGACTTGAGACAGTGATCTTGGGTTTTCTCTGGAGTGCCATTAAGGAAATCAAGGTTCCTTTCACGTTTTATGTGGAACAAGGAATTGCTCTGCACGCAGTGCAGGGGAATCGGGCCTCATCTCGCGGCGAGGGGAAGTCTCATGGTTTTTCTCGAGTTGCGGCCGGAACCTGGGGTATATTCTCGAGTTACTATGGGAAGGGCCCATCCAGACACGTGTTTGTTCATCGACGTCAGGACTCATGCCTATGTGCGAGGGACACCTCGGGATTCTCCTCGTGTCTTGGCATGGCAATTCGAACGCTTCTCCACGTGAGGCGGGAGACCCAGGATCCCTTTCCACATACCCCAGTGATCCTGGGACTCCTATCCATTTTCAAGAGGAGTCAGGCATCGTCTCCTTTGGAAGCATTGATCTCGGTGGACCTCTCGAGTTTTCAAAGGATGTGAAGACTCCGGTCGCGATGAGACGGAGAACTAGGTCTTGCTCTGTGGTCTCCACAGGGCATTAAGACATCTCTTCGTCTTGGGAGATGCAAGACGAGCCTGCATTCAATTCACTGCAGGAATATCCGGCCTTACTTCGAGTCAGACCATCTCGGTGTCCATTCCTCTTGAGGCCACAAATTCAGGGTCCCTCTCACATACCTGTAGCTGAGAGAAGTCTTTCCTTTTGGTGCTTGTGGAAAGTTGGTATTCCTCTTTAGTCGAAGCCAGGGACTAAGCTCTCATCTCGAGTTGTTTTTGGGTCCACGGAGCCCTTTCGTGTTGCTACAGTGACCTCAGGATCCCTCTAGACTTGAGACTGTGATCTTGGGTTTTCTCTGGAGTGCCATCAAGGAAATCAAGGCTCCTTTCACGTTTGATGTGGAACACGGAATTGCTCTGCACGCAGTGCAGGGGAATCGGGCCTCATCTCGCGGCGAGGGGGAAGTCTCATTGTTTTTCTCGAGTTGCGGACGGACCCTGGGGTCTATTCTCGGGTTACGACGGGGAGGGCCCTTCCAGACACATGTTTGTTCAGAGACGTCAGGACTCCAGCCTAGGTGCGACGGACACCTCGGGATTCTCCTCGAGTCTTGGCATGGCAATTGGGACGCGTCTCCACGTGAGGCGGGAGACCCAGCTCCCTTTCCACATACCCCAGTGATCCTGGGACTCCTATCCATTTCAAAAGTAGTCAGGCATCGTCTCCTTTGGAAGCATTGATCTCCGCGGACCTCTCGCATTTTCAAAGGATGTGAGGCCTCAGGTCGCGATGAGGCGGAGAACTAGGTCTTTCTCTGTGGTCTCCACAGGGGATTCAGACATCCCTTGGTCTTCAGAGATGCAAGACGAGCCTGCATTCAACTCACTGCAGGGCTGTCCGGCCTTACTTCGAGTCAGAGCATCTCGGTGTCCATTCCACTTGAGGCCACAAACTCAGGGTCCCTCTCACATACCTGTACCTGAGAGAAGCCTCCTCTTGAGGTGCTTGTGGAAAGTTGGTATTCCTCTTGAGTTGAAGCCAGGGACTAAGCTCTCATCTCGAGTTGATTTGGGGTCCACGGAGCCCTTTCATGTTGCTCGATTGACCTCAGATTCCCTCTAGACTTGAGACAGTGATCTTGGGTTTTCTCTCGAGTGCCATCAAAGAAATCAAGGCTCCTCTCACATTTGATGTGGAACACGGAATTGCTCTGCATGCAGTGCAGGGTAATCGTGCCTCTTATCACGGCGAGGGGGAAGTCTCATGGTTTTTCTCGAGTTGTGGCCGGAACCTGGGGTATATTCTCGAGTTACGATGCGGAGGGCACTTCCAGACACGTATTTCTTCAGCAACATCCGGACTCCTGCCTAGGTGCGAGGGACACCTCGGGATTCTCCTCGACTCTTGGCATGGCAATTGGGACGCGTCTCCATGTGAGGCGGGAGACCAATGTTCCCTTTCCACATGCCACAGGGATCCTGGGACTCCTATCCGTTTCAAAAGGAGACAGGCATCGTCTCCTTTGGAAGCATTGATCTCCGCGGACCTCTCGAGTTTTCAAAGGATGTGAGGCCTCCGGTCGCGAAGAGGCGGAGAATTAGGTCTTTCTCTGTGGTCTCCACAGGGGATTCAGACATCCCTTGGTCTTGGGAGATGCAAGACGAGCCTGCATTCAATTCACTGCAGGGATATCCGGCCTTACTTCGAGTCAGAGCATCTAGGTGTCCATTCCTCTTGAGGCCACAAATTCAGGGTCCCTCTCACATACCTGTAGCTGAGAGAAGCCTCCTCTTGTGCTGCTTGTGGAAAGTTGGTATTCCTCTTGAGTTGAAGCCAGGGACTAAGCTCTCATCTCCAGTTGATTTGGGGTCCACGGAGCCCTTTCATGTTGCTACAGTGACCTCAGGATCCCTCTAGACTTGAGATGTTGATCTTGGGTTTTCTCTGGTGTGCCATCAAGGAAATCAAGGCTCCTTTCACGTTTGATGTGGAACACGGAATTGCTCTGCACGCAGTGCAGGGGAATCGGGCCTCATCTCGCGGCGAGGGGGAAGTCTCATGGTTTTTCTCGAATTGCGGCCGGAACCTGGGGTATATTCTCGAGTTACGACGGGGAGGGCCCTTCCAGACACGTGTCTGTTCAGGGACGTCAAGACTCCTGCCTAGGTGCCAGGGACACCTCGGGATTCTCCTCGAGTCTTGGCATGGCAATTTGGACGCGTCTCCACGTGAGGCGGGAGACCCAGGGTCCCTGTCCATGTGCCACAGGGATCCTGGGACTCCTATCCGTTTCAGAGGAGTCAGGCATCGTCTCCTTTGGAAGCATTGATCTCCGCGGACCTCTCGAGTTTTCAAAGGATGTGAGGCCTCCGGTCGCGATGAGGCGGAGAACTAGGTCTTTCTCTGTGGTCTCCACAGGGGATTCAGACATCCCTTCGTCTTGGGAGATGCAAGACGAGCCTGCATTCAATTCACTGCAGGGATATTCGGCCTTACTTCGAGTCAGAGCATCTCGGTGTCCATTCCTCTTGAGGCCACAAATTCAGGGTCCCTCTCACATACCTGTAGCTGATAGAAGCCTCCTCTTGAGGTGCTTGTGGAAAGTTGGTATTCCTCTTGAGTCGAAGCCAGGGACTAAGCTCTCATCTCCAGTTGATTTCGATTCCAGAGAGCCCTTTCGTGTTGCCTAGTGACCTCTGGATACGTCTAGACTTGAGACAGTGATCTTGGGTTTTCTCTGAAGTGCCATCAAGGAAATCAAGGCTCCTTTCACGTTTGATGTGGAACACGGAATTGCTCTGCACGCACTGCTGGGTAATCGGGCCTCATCTCGCGGCCAGGGGGAAGTCTCATGGTTTTTCTCCAGTTGCGGCCGGAACCTGGGGTATAGTCTCGAGTTACGATGGGGAGGGCCCTTCCAGACACGTGTTTGTTCAGCGACGTCAGGACTCCTGCCTAGGGGCGAAGGACACCTCGGGATTCTCCTCGAGTCTTGGCATGGCAATTGGGACGCGTCTCCACGTGAGGCGGCATACCCAGGGTCCCTTTCCACGTGCCATAGGGAACCTGGGACTCCTATCCATTTCAAAAGTAGTCAGGCATCGTCTCCTTTGGAAGCATTGATCTCCGCGGACCTCTCGCATTTTCAAAGGATGTGAGGCCTCAGGTCGCGATGAGGCGGAGAACTAGGTCTTTCTCTGTGGTCTCCACAGGGGATTCAGACATCCCTTGGTCTTCGGAGATGCAAGACGAGCCTGCATTCAACTCACTGCAGGGCTGTCCGGCCTTACTTCGAGTCAGAGCATCTCGGTGTCCATTCCACTTGAGGCCACAAACTCAGGGTCCCTCTCACATACCTGTACCTGAGAGAAGCCTCCTCTTGAGGTGCTTGTGGAAAGTTGGTATTCCTCTTGAGTTGAAGCCAGGGACTAAGCTCTCATCTCGAGTTGATTTGGGGTCCACGGAGCCTTTCATGTTGATACAGTGACCTCAGGATCCCTCTAGACTTGAGACAGTGATCTTGGGTTTTCTCTGGAGTGCCATGAAAGAAATCAAGGTTCCTCTCACATTTGATGTGGAACACGGAATTGCTCTGCATGCAGTGCAGGGTAATCGTGCCTCTTATCGTGGCGAGGGGGAAGTCTCATGGTTTTTCTCGAGTTGTGGCCGGAACCTGGGGTATATTCTCGGGTTACGATGCGGAGGGCACTTCCAGACACGTATTTCTTCAGCGACATCCGGACTCCTGCCTAGGGGCGAGGGACACCTCGGGATTCTCCTCGAGTCTTGGCTTGGCAATTGGGACGCGTCTCCACGTGAGGAAGAACAACCAGGGTCCCTTTCCACGTGCCACAGGGATCTTGGGACTCCTACCCATTTCAAGAGGAGTCAGGCATCGTCTCCTTTGGAAGCATTGATCTCCGCGGACCTCTCGAGTTTTCAAAGGACGTGAGGCCTCAGGTCGCGATGAGGCGGAGAACTAGGTCTTTCTCTGTGGTCACCACAGGGGATTCAGACATCCCTTCGTCTTCGGAGATGCAAGATGAGCCTGCATTCAACTCACTGCAGGGCTGTCCGGCCTTACTTCGAGTCAGAGCATCTCGGTGTCCATTCCACTTGAGGCCACAAAATCAGGGTCCCTCTCACATACCTTTAGCTGAGAATAGACTCCTCTTGAGGTGCTTGTGGAAAGTTGGTATTCCTCCTGAGTCGAAGCCAGGGACTAAGCTCTCATCTCGAGTTGATTTGGGGTCCACGGAGCCCTTTCGTGTTGCTCCAGTGACCTCAGGATCCCTCTAGACTTGAGACAGTGATCTTGGGTTTTCTCTGGAGTGCCATCAAGGAAATCAAGGCTCCTTTCACGTTTGATGTGGAACACGGAATTGCTCTGCATGCAGTGCAGGGGAATCGGGCCTCATGTCCCGGCGAGGGGGAAGTTTCATGGTTTTTCTCGAGTTGCGGCCGGAACCTGGGGTATATTCTCGAGTTACGACGGGGAGGGCCCTTCCAGACACGTGTTTGTTCAGCGACGTCAGGACTCCTGCCTAGGTGCGAGGGACACCTCGGGATTCTCCTCGAGTCTTGGCATGGCAATTGGGATGCGTCTCCACGTTAGGCGGGAGACCCAGGGTCCCTTTCCACGTGCCACAGGGATCCTGGGACTCCTATCCATTTTCAAGAGGAGTCAGGCATCTTCTCCTTTGGAAGCATTGATCTCTGCGGACCTCTCGAATTTTCAAAGGATGTGAGGCCTCCGGTCGCGATGAGGCGGAAAATTAGGTCTTTCTCTGTGGTCTCCACAGGGGATTCAGACATCCCTTCGTCTTGGGAGATGCAAGACGAGCCTGCTTTCAATTCACTGCAGTGATATCCGGCCTTACTTCGAGTCAGAGCATCTCGATGTCCATTTCACTTAAGGCCACAAACTCAGGGTCCCTCTCACATACCTGTAGCTGAGAGAAGGCTCCTCTTGAGGTGCTTATGGAAAGTTGGTATTCCTCTTGAGTCGAAGCCAGGGACTAAGCTCTCATCTCGAGTTGATTTGGGGTCCACGGAGCCCTTTCGTGTTGCTCCAGACACCTCAGGATCCCTCTAGACTTGAGACAGTGATCTTGGGTTTTCTCTGGAGTGCCATCAAGGAAATCAAGGCTCCTTTCACGTTTGTTGTGGAACACGGAATTGCTCTGCACGCCGTGCAGGGAAATCGGGCCTCATCTCGTGGGGCGTGGGAAGTCTCATGGTTTTTCTCGATTTGCGGCCGGAACCTGGGGTATATTCTCGAGTTACGACGGGGAGGACCCTTCCAAACACGTGTTTGTTCAGCGACGTCAGGACTCCTGCCTAGGTGCGAGGGACACCTCGGGATTCTCCCCGAGTATTGGCATGGCAATTGGGACGAGTCTCCACGTGAGGCGGGAAACCCAGGGTCCCTTTCCACGTGCCAGAGGGATCCTGGGACTCCTATCCATTTTCAAGAGGAGTCAGGCATCGTCTCCTTTGGAAGCATTGATCTCCGCAGACCTCTCGAGTTTTCAAAGGATGTGAGGCCTCCGGTCGCAATGAGGCGGAGAACTAGGTCTTTCTCTGTGGTCTCCACAGGGGATTCAGACATCCCTTCTTATTGGGAGATGCAAGACGAGCCTGCCTTCAATTCCCTGCAGGGATATCCGGCCTTACTTCGAGTCAGAGCATCTCGGTGTCCATTCCACTTGAGGCCACAAACTCAGGGTCCCTCTCACATACCTGTAGCTGAGAGAAGCCTACTCTTGAGGTGCTTGTGGAAAGTTAGTATTCCTCTTGAGTCGAGGCCAGGGACTAAGCTCTCATCTCGAGTTAATTTGGGGCGCACGGAGCCCTTTCGTGTTGCTACAGTTACCTCAGGATCCCTCTAGACTTGAGACAGTGATCTTGGGTTTTCTCTGGAGTGCCATCAAGGAAATCAAGGCAGCTTTCACATTTGATGTGGAACACGAAATTGCTCTGCACGCAGTGCAGGGGAATTGGACCTCATGTTCCAGGGAGAGGAAGGCTCATGGTTTTTCTCGATTTACAGCCGGAACCTTTGGTATATTCTCGAGTTACCACGGGGAGGGCCTTTCCAGACACGTCTTTGTTCAGCGACGTCAGGAATCCGGCCTAGGTGCGAGGGACAGCTCAGGATTCTCCTCGAGTCTTGGCATGGCAATTGGGATGCATCTCCACGTGAGGCGGGAGACCCAGGGTCCCTTTCCACGTGCCACAGGGATCCTGGGACTCCTATCCATTTTCAAGACGAGTCAGGCATCGTCTCCTTTGGACGCATTGATCTCCGCGGACCTCTCGAGTTTTCAAAGGATGTGAAGCCTCCGGTCGCGATGAGCCGGAGAAGTAGGTCTTTCTCTGTGGTCTCCACAGGGCATTCAGAAATCCCTTCGTCTTGGGAGATGCAAGACGAGCCTGCATTCAATTCACTGCAGGGATATCCGGCCTTACTTCGAGTCAGAGCATCTCGGTGTCCATTCCTCTTCAGGCTACAAACTCAGGGTTCCTCTCACATACCTGTAGCTGAGAGAAGCCTCCTCTTGAGGTGCTTGTGGAAAGTTGGTATTCCTCTTGAGTCGAAGCCAGGGACTCAGCTCTCATCTCGAGTTGATTTGTGGTCCACGGAGCCCTTTCGTGTTGCTACAGTGACCTCAGGATCCCTGTGGACTTGAGACGGTGATCTTGGGTTTTCTCTGGAGTGCCATCAAGGAAATCAAGGCTCCTTTCACGTTTGATGTGGAACACGGAATTGCTCTGCACGCAGTGCAGGGGAATCGGGCCTCATCTCGCGGCGAGGGGGAAGTCTCATGGTTTTTCTCGAGTTGCGGCCGGAACCTGGGGTATATTCTCGAGTTACGACGGGGGGTGGTCCTTCCAGACACGTGTTTGTTCAGCGACGGCAGGACTCCTGCCTAGGTGCGAGGGACAACTTGGGATTCTCCTCGAGTCTTGGCAATGCAATTGGGACGCGTCTCCACGTCAGGCGGGAGACCCAGGGTCCCTTTCCACGTGCCACAGGGATCCTGGGACGCCTATCTATTTTCAAGAGGAGTCAGGCATCATCTCCTTTGGAAGCATTGATCTCCGCGGACCTCTCGAGTTTTCAAAGGATGTGAGGCCTCCGGTCTCGATGAGGCGGAGAACTAGGTCTTTCTCTGTGGTCTCCACAGGAGATTCAGACATCCCTTCGTCTTGGGAGATGCAAGAGGAGCCTGCATTCAATTCACTGCAGGGATATCCGGCCATATTTCGAGTCAGATCATCTCGGTGTCCATTCCACTTGAGGCCACAAACTCAGGGTCCCTCTCACATGCCTGTAGCTGAGAGAAGCCTCCTCTTGAGGTGCTTGTGGAAAGTTGGTATTCCTCTTGAGTCGAAGCCAGGGACTAAGCTATCATCTCGTGTTGATTTAGGGCCCACGGAGCCCTTTCTTGTTGCTACAGTGACCTCAGGATCCCTCTAGACTTGAGACAGTGATCTTGGGTTTTCTCTGGAGTGCCATTAAGGAAATCAAGGTTCCTTTCACGTTTTATGTGGAACAAGGAATTGCTCTGCACGCAGTGCAGGGGAATCGGGCCTCATCTCGCGGCGAGGGGAAGTCTCATGGTTTTTCTCGAGTTGCGGCCGGAACCTGGGGTATATTCTCGAGTTACTATGGGAAGGGCCCATCCAGACACGTGTTTGTTCAGCGACGTCAGGACTCATGCCTATGTGCGAGGGACACCTCGGGATTCTCCTCGTGTCTTGGCATGGCAATTCGAACGCGTCTCCACGTGAGGCGGGAGACCCAGGATCCCTTTCCACATACCCCA
The DNA here is from genome assembly GCF_033118175.1 of Dama dama. Classification (NCBI taxonomy): domain Eukaryota; kingdom Metazoa; phylum Chordata; class Mammalia; order Artiodactyla; family Cervidae; genus Dama; species Dama dama. Next base: position 95,377,837 of record NC_083699.1, on the reverse strand, counting down.
GTGATCCTGGGACTCCTATCCATTTTCAAGAGGAGTCAGGCATCGTCTCCTTTGGAAGCATTGATCTCGGTGGACCTCTCGAGTTTTCAAAGGATGTGAAGCCTCCGGTCGCGATGAGCCGGAGAACTAGGTCTTTCTCTGTGGTCTCCACAGGGCATTAAGACATCCCTTCGTCTTGGGAGATGCAAGACGAGCCTGCATTCAATTCACTGCAGGAATATCCGGCCTTACTTCGAGTCAGAGCATCTCGCTGTCCATTCCTCTTGAGGCCACAAATTCAGGGTCCCTCTCACATACCTGTAGCTGAGAGAAGTCTTTCCTTTTGGTGCTTGTGGAAAGTTGGTATTCCTCTTTAGTCGAAGCCAGGGACTAAGCTCTCATCTCGAGTTGATTTGGGGTCCACGGAGCCCTTTCGTGTTGCTCCAGTGACCTCAGGATCCCTCTAGACTTGAGACAGTGATCTTGGGTTTTCTCTGGAGTGCCATCAAGGAAATCAAGGCTCCTTTCACGTTTGATGTGGAACACGGAATTGCTCTGCATGCAGTGCAGGGGAATCGGGCCTCATGTCCCGGCGAGGGGGAAGTTTCATGGTTTTTCTCGAGTTGCGGCCGGAACCTGGGGTATATTCTCGAGTTACGACGGGGAGGGCCCTTCCAGACACGTGTTTGTTCAGCGACGTCAGGACTCCTGCCTAGGTGCGAGGGACACCTCGGGATTCTCCTCGAGTCTTGGCATGGCAATTGGGATGCGTCTCCACGTTAGGCGGGAGACCCAGGGTCCCTTTCCACGTGCCACAGGGATCCTGGGACTCCTATCCATTTTCAAGAGGAGTCAGGCATCTTCTCCTTTGGAAGCATTGATCTCTGCGGACCTCTCGAATTTTCAAAGGATGTGAGGCCTCCGGTCGCGATGAGGCGGAAAATTAGGTCTTTCTCTGTGGTCTCCACAGGGGATTCAGACATCCCTTCGTCTTGGGAGATGCAAGACGAGCCTGCTTTCAATTCACTGCAGTGATATCCGGCCTTACTTCGAGTCAGAGCATCTCGATGTCCATTTCACTTAAGGCCACAAACTCAGGGTCCCTCTCACATACCTGTAGCTGAGAGAAGGCTCCTCTTGAGGTGCTTATGGAAAGTTGGTATTCCTCTTGAGTCGAAGCCAGGGACTAAGCTCTCATCTCGAGTTGATTTGGGGTCCACGGAGCCCTTTCGTGTTGCTCCAGACACCTCAGGATCCCTCTAGACTTGAGACAGTGATCTTGGGTTTTCTCTGGAGTGCCATCAAGGAAATCAAGGCTCCTTTCACGTTTGTTGTGGAACACGGAATTGCTCTGCACGCCGTGCAGGGAAATCGGGCCTCATCTCGTGGGGCGTGGGAAGTCTCATGGTTTTTCTCGATTTGCGGCCGGAACCTGGGGTATATTCTCGAGTTACGACGGGGAGGACCCTTCCAAACACGTGTTTGTTCAGCGACGTCAGGACTCCTGCCTAGGTGCGAGGGACACCTCGGGATTCTCCCCGAGTATTGGCATGGCAATTGGGACGAGTCTCCACGTGAGGCGGGAAACCCAGGGTCCCTTTCCACGTGCCAGAGGGATCCTGGGACTCCTATCCATTTTCAAGAGGAGTCAGGCATCGTCTCCTTTGGAAGCATTGATCTCCGCAGACCTCTCGAGTTTTCAAAGGATGTGAGGCCTCCGGTCGCAATGAGGCGGAGAACTAGGTCTTTCTCTGTGGTCTCCACAGGGGATTCAGACATCCCTTCTTATTGGGAGATGCAAGACGAGCCTGCCTTCAATTCCCTGCAGGGATATCCGGCCTTACTTCGAGTCAGAGCATCTCGGTGTCCATTCCACTTGAGGCCACAAACTCAGGGTCCCTCTCACATACCTGTAGCTGAGAGAAGCCTACTCTTGAGGTGCTTGTGGAAAGTTAGTATTCCTCTTGAGTCGAGGCCAGGGACTAAGCTCTCATCTCGAGTTAATTTGGGGCGCACGGAGCCCTTTCGTGTTGCTACAGTTACCTCAGGATCCCTCTAGACTTGAGACAGTGATCTTGGGTTTTCTCTGGAGTGCCATCAAGGAAATCAAGGCAGCTTTCACATTTGATGTGGAACACGAAATTGCTCTGCACGCAGTGCAGGGGAATTGGACCTCATGTTCCAGGGAGAGGAAGGCTCATGGTTTTTCTCGATTTACAGCCGGAACCTTTGGTATATTCTCGAGTTACCACGGGGAGGGCCTTTCCAGACACGTCTTTGTTCAGCGACGTCAGGAATCCGGCCTAGGTGCGAGGGACAGCTCAGGATTCTCCTCGAGTCTTGGCATGGCAATTGGGATGCATCTCCACGTGAGGCGGGAGACCCAGGGTCCCTTTCCACGTGCCACAGGGATCCTGGGACTCCTATCCATTTTCAAGACGAGTCAGGCATCGTCTCCTTTGGACGCATTGATCTCCGCGGACCTCTCGAGTTTTCAAAGGATGTGAAGCCTCCGGTCGCGATGAGCCGGAGAAGTAGGTCTTTCTCTGTGGTCTCCACAGGGCATTCAGAAATCCCTTCGTCTTGGGAGATGCAAGACGAGCCTGCATTCAATTCACTGCAGGGATATCCGGCCTTACTTCGAGTCAGAGCATCTCGGTGTCCATTCCTCTTCAGGCTACAAACTCAGGGTTCCTCTCACATACCTGTAGCTGAGAGAAGCCTCCTCTTGAGGTGCTTGTGGAAAGTTGGTATTCCTCTTGAGTCGAAGCCAGGGACTCAGCTCTCATCTCGAGTTGATTTGTGGTCCACGGAGCCCTTTCGTGTTGCTACAGTGACCTCAGGATCCCTGTGGACTTGAGACGGTGATCTTGGGTTTTCTCTGGAGTGCCATCAAGGAAATCAAGGCTCCTTTCACGTTTGATGTGGAACACGGAATTGCTCTGCACGCAGTGCAGGGGAATCGGGCCTCATCTCGCGGCGAGGGGGAAGTCTCATGGTTTTTCTCGAGTTGCGGCCGGAACCTGGGGTATATTCTCGAGTTACGACGGGGGGTGGTCCTTCCAGACACGTGTTTGTTCAGCGACGGCAGGACTCCTGCCTAGGTGCGAGGGACAACTTGGGATTCTCCTCGAGTCTTGGCAATGCAATTGGGACGCGTCTCCACGTCAGGCGGGAGACCCAGGGTCCCTTTCCACGTGCCACAGGGATCCTGGGACGCCTATCTATTTTCAAGAGGAGTCAGGCATCATCTCCTTTGGAAGCATTGATCTCCGCGGACCTCTCGAGTTTTCAAAGGATGTGAGGCCTCCGGTCTCGATGAGGCGGAGAACTAGGTCTTTCTCTGTGGTCTCCACAGGAGATTCAGACATCCCTTCGTCTTGGGAGATGCAAGAGGAGCCTGCATTCAATTCACTGCAGGGATATCCGGCCATATTTCGAGTCAGATCATCTCGGTGTCCATTCCACTTGAGGCCACAAACTCAGGGTCCCTCTCACATGCCTGTAGCTGAGAGAAGCCTCCTCTTGAGGTGCTTGTGGAAAGTTGGTATTCCTCTTGAGTCGAAGCCAGGGACTAAGCTATCATCTCGTGTTGATTTAGGGCCCACGGAGCCCTTTCTTGTTGCTACAGTGACCTCAGGATCCCTCTAGACTTGAGACAGTGATCTTGGGTTTTCTCTGGAGTGCCATTAAGGAAATCAAGGTTCCTTTCACGTTTTATGTGGAACAAGGAATTGCTCTGCACGCAGTGCAGGGGAATCGGGCCTCATCTCGCGGCGAGGGGAAGTCTCATGGTTTTTCTCGAGTTGCGGCCGGAACCTGGGGTATATTCTCGAGTTACTATGGGAAGGGCCCATCCAGACACGTGTTTGTTCAGCGACGTCAGGACTCATGCCTATGTGCGAGGGACACCTCGGGATTCTCCTCGTGTCTTGGCATGGCAATTCGAACGCGTCTCCACGTGAGGCGGGAGACCCAGGATCCCTTTCCACATACCCCAGTGATCCTGGGACTCCTATCCATTTTCAAGAGGAGTCAGGCATCGTCTCCTTTGGAAGCATTGATCTCGGTGGACCTCTCGAGTTTTCAAAGGATGTGAAGCCTCCGGTCGCGATGAGCCGGAGAACTAGGTCTTTCTCTGTGGTCTCCACAGGGCATTAAGACATCCCTTCGTCTTGGGAGATGCAAGACGAGCCTGCATTCAATTCACTGCAGGAATATCCGGCCTTACTTCGAGTCAGAGCATCTCGCTGTCCATTCCTCTTGAGGCCACAAATTCAGGGTCCCTCTCACATACCTGTAGCTGAGAGAAGTCTTTCCTTTTGGTGCTTGTGGAAAGTTGGTATTCCTCTTTAGTCGAAGCCAGGGACTAAGCTCTCATCTCGAGTTGTTTTTGGGTCCACGGAGCCCTTTCGTGTTGCTACAGTGACCTCAGGATCCCTCTAGACTTGAGACTGTGATCTTGGGTTTTCTCTGGAGTGCCATCAAGGAAATCAAGGCTCCTTTCACGTTTGATGTGGAACACGGAATTGCTCTGCACGCAGTGCAGGGGAATCGGGCCTCATCTCGCGGCGAGGGGGAAGTCTCATTGTTTTTCTCGAGTTGCGGACGGACCCTGGGGTCTATTCTCGGGTTACGACGGGGAGGGCCCTTCCAGACACATGTATGTTCAGAGACGTCAGGACTCCAGCCTAGGTGCGACGGACACCTCGGGATTCTCCTCGAGTCTTGGCATGGCAATTGGGACGCGTCTCCACGTGAGGCGGGAGACCCAGCTCCCTTTCCACATACCCCAGTGATCCTGGGACTCCTATCCATTTCAAAAGTAGTCAGGCATCGTCTCCTTTGGAAGCATTGATCTCCGCGGACCTCTCGCGTTTTCAAAGGATGTGAGGCCTCAGGTCGCGATGAGGCGGAGAACTAGGTCTTTCTCTGTGGTCTCCACAGGGGATTCAGACATCCCTTGGTCTTCAGAGATGCAAGACGAGCCTGCATTCAACTCACTGCAGGGCTGTCCGGCCTTACTTCGAGTCAGAGCATCTCGGTGTCCATTCCACTTGAGGCCACAAACTCAGGGTCCCTCTCACATACCTGTACCTGAGAGAAGCCTCCTCTTGAGGTGCTTGTGGAAAGTTGGTATTCCTCTTGAGTTGAAGCCAGGGACTAAGCTCTCATCTCGAGTTGATTTGGGGTCCACGGAGCCCTTTCATGTTGCTCGATTGACCTCAGATTCCCTCTAGACTTGAGACAGTGATCTTGGGTTTTCTCTCGAGTGCCATCAAAGAAATCAAGGCTCCTCTCACATTTGATGTGGAACACGGAATTGCTCTGCATGCAGTGCAGGGTAATCGTGCCTCTTATCACGGCGAGGGGGAAGTCTCATGGTTTTTCTCGAGTTGTGGCCGGAACCTGGGGTATATTCTCGAGTTACGATGCGGAGGGCACTTCCAGACACGTATTTCTTCAGCAACATCCGGACTCCTGCCTAGTGGCGAGGGACACCTCGGGATTCTCCTCGACTCTTGGCATGGCAATTGGGACGCGTCTCCATGTGAGGCGGGAGACCAATGTTCCCTTTCCACGTGCCACAGGGATCCTGGGACTCCTATCCGTTTCAAAAGGAGACAGGCATCGTCTCCTTTGGAAGCATTGATCTCCGCGGACCTCTCGAGTTTTCAAAGGATGTGAGGCCTCCGGTCGCGAAGAGGCGGAGAATTAGGTCTTTCTCTGTGGTCTCCACAGGGGATTCAGACATCCCTTGGTCTTGGGAGATGCAAGACGAGCCTGCATTCAATTCACTGCAGGGATATCCGGCCTTACTTCGAGTCAGAGCATCTAGGTGTCCATTCCTCTTGAGGCCACAAATTCAGGGTCCCTCTCACATACCTGTAGCTGAGAGAAGCCTCCTCTTGTGCTGCTTGTGGAAAGTTGGTATTCCTCTTGAGTTGAAGCCAGGGACTAAGCTCTCATCTCCAGTTGATTTGGGGTCCACGGAGCCCTTTCATGTTGCTACAGTGACCTCAGGATCCCTCTAGACTTGAGATGTTGATCTTGGGTTTTCTCTGGTGTGCCATCAAGGAAATCAAGGCTCCTTTCACGTTTGATGTGGAACACGGAATTGCTCTGCACGCAGTGCAGGGGAATCGGGCCTCATCTCGCGGCGAGGGGGAAGTCTCATGGTTTTTCTCGAATTGCGGCCGGAACCTGGGGTATATTCTCGAGTTACGACGGGGAGGGCCCTTCCAGACACGTGTCTGTTCAGGGACGTCAAGACTCTTGCCTAGGTGCCAGGGACACCTCGGGATTCTCCTCGAGTCTTGGCATGGCAATTTGGACGCGTCTCCACGTGAGGCGGGAGACCCAGGGTCCCTGTCCACGTGCCACAGGGATCCTGGGACTCCTATCCGTTTCAGAGGAGTCAGGCATCGTCTCCTTTGGAAGCATTGATCTCCGCGGACCTCTCGAGTTTTCAAAGGATGTGAGGCCTCCGGTCGCGATGAGGCGGAGAACTAGGTCTTTCTCTGTGGTCTCCACAGGGGATTCAGACATCCCTTCGTCTTGGGAGATGCAAGACGAGCCTGCATTCAATTCACTGCAGGGATATTCGGCCTTACTTCGAGTCAGAGCATCTCGGTGTCCATTCCTCTTGAGGCCACAAATTCAGGGTCCCTCTCACATACCTGTAGCTGATAGAAGCCTCCTCTTGAGGTGCTTGTGGAAAGTTGGTATTCCTCTTGAGTCGAAGCCAGGGACTAAGCTCTCATCTCCAGTTTATTTCGATTCCAGAGAGCCCTTTCGTGTTGCCTAGTGACCTCTGGATACGTCTAGACTTGAGACAGTGATCTTGGGTTTTCTCTGAAGTGCCATCAAGGAAATCAAGGCTCCTTTCACGTTTGATGTGGAACACGGAATTGCTCTGCACGCACTGCTGGGTAATCGGGCCTCATCTCGCGGCCAGGGGGAAGTCTCATGGTTTTTCTCCAGTTGCGGCCGGAACCTGGGGTATAGTCTCGAGTTACGATGGGGAGGGCCCTTCCAGACACGTGTTTGTTCAGCGACGTCAGGACTCCTGCCTAGGGGCGAAGGACACCTCGGGATTCTCCTCGAGTCTTGGCATGGCAATTGGGACGCGTCTCCACGTGAGGCGGGATACCCAGGGTCCCTTTCCACGTGCCATAGGGAACCTGGGACTCCTATCCATTTCAAAAGTAGTCAGGCATCGTCTCCTTTGGAAGCATTGATCTCCGCGGACCTCTCGCATTTTCAAAGGATGTGAGGCCTCAGGTCGCGATGAGGCGGAGAACTAGGTCTTTCTCTGTGGTCTCCACAGGGGATTCAGACATCCCTTGGTCTTCGGAGATGCAAGACGAGCCTGCATTCAACTCACTGCAGGGCTGTCCGGCCTTACTTCGAGTCAGAGCATCTCGGTGTCCATTCCACTTGAGGCCACAAACTCAGGGTCCCTCTCACATACCTGTACCTGAGAGAAGCCTCCTCTTGAGGTGCTTGTGGAAAGTTGGTATTCCTCTTGAGTTGAAGCCAGGGACTAAGCTCTCATCTCGAGTTGATTTGGGGTCCACGGAGCCTTTCATGTTGATACAGTGACCTCAGGATCCCTCTAGACTTGAGACAGTGATCTTGGGTTTTCTCTGGAGTGCCATGAAAGAAATCAAGGTTCCTCTCACATTTGATGTGGAACACGGAATTGCTCTGCATGCAGTGCAGGGTAATCGTGCCTCTTATCGTGGCGAGGGGGAAGTCTCATGGTTTTTTTCGAGTTGTGGCCGGAACCTGGGGTATATTCTCGGGTTACGATGCGGAGGGCACTTCCAGACACGTATTTCTTCAGCGACATCCGGACTCCTGCCTAGGGGCGAGGGACACCTCGGGATTCTCCTCGGGTCTTGGCTTGGCAATTGGGACGCGTCTCCACGTGAGGAAGAACAACCAGGGTCCCTTTCCACGTGCCACAGGGATCTTGGGACTCCTACCCATTTCAAGAGGAGTCAGGCATCGTCTCCTTTGGAAGCATTGATCTCCGCGGACCTCTCGAGTTTTCAAAGGACGTGAGGCCTCAGGTCGCGATGAGGCGGAGAACTAGGTCTTTCTCTGTGGTCACCACAGGGGATTCAGACATCCCTTCGTCTTCGGAGATGCAAGATGAGCCTGCATTCAACTCACTGCAGGGCTGTCCGGCCTTACTTCGAGTCAGAGCATCTCGGTGTCCATTCCACTTGAGGCCACAAACTCAGCGTCCCTCTCACATACCTTTAGCTGAGAGTAGACTTCTCTTGAGGTGCTTGTGGAAAGTTGGTATTCCTCCTGAGTCGAAGCCAGGGACTAAGCTCTCATCTCGAGTTGATTTGGGGTCCACGGAGCCCTTTCGTGTTGCTCCAGTGACCTCAGGATCCCTCTAGACTTGAGACAGTGATCTTGGGTTTTCTCTGGAGTGCCATCAAGGAAATCAAGGCTCCTTTCACGTTTGATGTGGAACACGGAATTGCTCTGCATGCAGTGCAGGGGAATCGGGCCTCATGTCCCGGCGAGGGGGAAGTTTCATGGTTTTTCTCGAGTTGCGGCCGGAACCTGGGGTATATTCTCGAGTTACGACGGGGAGGGCCCTTCCAGACACGTGTTTGTTCAGCGACGTCAGGACTCCTGCCTAGGTGCGAGGGACACCTCGGGATTCTCCTCGAGTCTTGGCATGGCAATTGGGATGCGTCTCCACGTTAGGCGGGAGACCCAGGGTCCCTTTTCACGTGCCACAGGGATCCTGGGACTCCTATCCATTTTCAAGAGGAGTCAGGCATCTTCTCCTTTGGAAGCATTGATCTCTGCGGACCTCTCGAATTTTCAAAGGATGTGAGGCCTCCGGTCGCGATGAGGCGGAAAATTAGGTCTTTCTCTGTGGTCTCCACAGGGGATTCAGACATCCCTTCGTCTTGGGAGATGCAAGACGAGCCTGCTTTCAATTCACTGCAGTGATATCCGGCCTTACTTCGAGTCAGAGCATCTCGATGTCCATTTCACTTAAGGCCACAAACTCAGGGTCCCTCTCACATACCTGTAGCTGAGAGAAGGCTCCTCTTGAGGTGCTTATGGAAAGTTGGTATTCCTCTTGAGTCGAAGCCAGGGACTAAGCTCTCATCTCGAGTTGATTTGGGGTCCACGGAGCCCTTTCGTGTTGCTCCAGACACCTCAGGATCCCTCTAGACTTGAGACAGTGATCTTGGGTTTTCTCTGGAGTGCCATCAAGGAAATCAAGGCTCCTTTCACGTTTGTTGTGGAACACGGAATTGCTCTGCACGCCGTGCAGGGAAATCGGGCCTCATCTCGTGGGGCGTGGGAAGTCTCATGGTTTTTCTCGATTTGCGGCCGGAACCTGGGGTATATTCTCGAGTTACGACGGGGAGGACCCTTCCAAACACGTGTTTGTTCAGCGACGTCAGGACTCCTGCCTAGGTGCGAGGGACACCTCGGGATTCTCCCCGAGTATTGGCATGGCAATTGGGACGAGTCTCCACGTGAGGCGGGAAACCCAGGGTCCCTTTCCACGTGCCAGAGGGATCCTGGGACTCCTATCCATTTTCAAGAGGAGTCAGGCATCGTCTCCTTTGGAAGCATTGATCTCCGCAGACCTCTCGAGTTTTCAAAGGATGTGAGGCCTCCGGTCGCAATGAGGCGGAGAACTAGGTCTTTCTCTGTGGTCTCCACAGGGGATTCAGACATCCCTTCTTATTGGGAGATGCAAGACGAGCCTGCCTTCAATTCCCTGCAGGGATATCCGGCCTTACTTCGAGTCAGAGCATCTCGGTGTCCATTCCACTTGAGGCCACAAACTCAGGGTCCCTCTCACATACCTGTAGCTGAGAGAAGCCTACTCTTGAGGTGCTTGTGGAAAGTTAGTATTCCTCTTGAGTCGAAGCCAGGGACTAAGCTCTCATCTCGAGTTAATTTGGGGCGCACGGAGCCCTTTCGTGTTGCTACAGTTACCTCAGGATCCCTCTAGACTTGAGACAGTGATCTTGGGTTTTCTCTGGAGTGCCATCAAGGAAATCAAGGCAGCTTTCACATTTGATGTGGAACACGAAATTGCTCTGCACACAGTGCAGGGGAATTGGACCTCATGTTCCAGGGAGAGGAAGGCTCATGGTTTTTCTCGATTTACAGCCGGAACCTTTGGTATATTCTCGAGTTACCACGGGGAGGGCCTTTCCAGACACGTCTTTGTTCAGCGACGTCAGGAATCCGGCCTAGGTGCGAGGGACAGCTCGGGATTCTCCTCGAGTCTTGGCATGGCAATTGGGATGCATCTCCACGTGAGGCGGGAGACCCAGGGTCCCTTTCCACGTGCCACAGGGATCCTGGGACTCCTATCCATTTTCAAGACGAGTCAGGCATCGTCTCCTTTGGACGCATTGATCTCCGCGGACCTCTCGAGTTTTCAAAGGATGTGAAGCCTCCGGTCGCGATGAGCCGGAGAAGTAGGTCTTTCTCTGTGGTCTCCACAGGGCATTCAGAAATCCCTTCGTCTTGGGAGATGCAAGACGAGCCTGCATTCAATTCACTGCAGGGATATCCGGCCTTACTTCGAGTCAGAGCATCTCGGTGTCCATTCCTCTTCAGGCTACAAACTCAGGGTTCCTCTCACATACCTGTAGCTGAGAGAAGCCTCCTCTTGAGGTGCTTGTGGAAAGTTGGTATTCCTCTTGAGTCGAAGCCAGGGACTCAGCTCTCATCTCGAGTTGATTTGTGGTCCACGGAGCCCTTTCGTGTTGCTACAGTGACCTCAGGATCCCTGTGGACTTGAGACGGTGATCTTGGGTTTTCTCTGGAGTGCCATCAAGGAAATCAAGGCTCCTTTCACGTTTGATGTGGAACACGGAATTGCTCTGCACGCAGTGCAGGGGAATCGGGCCTCATCTCGCGGCGAGGGGGAAGTCTCATGGTTTTTCTCGAGTTGCGGCCGGAACCTGGGGTATATTCTCGAGTTACGACGGGGGGGGGTCCTTCCAGACACGTGTTTGTTCAGCGACGGCAGGACTCCTGCCTAGGTGCGAGGGACAACTTGGGATTCTCCTCGAGTCTTGGCAATGCAATTGGGACGCGTCTCCACGTCAGGCGGGAGACCCAGGGTCCCTTTCCACGTGCCACAGGGATCCTGGGACGCCTATCTATTTTCAAGAGGAGTCAGGCATCATCTCCTTTGGAAGCATTGATCTCCGCGGACCTCTCGAGTTTTCAAAGGATGTGAGGCCTCCGGTCTCGATGAGGCGGAGAACTAGGTCTTTCTCTGTGGTCTCCACAGGAGATTCAGACATCCCTTCGTCTTGGGAGATGCAAGAGGAGCCTGCATTCAATTCACTGCAGGGATATCCGGCCATATTTCGAGTCAGATCATCTCGGTGTCCATTCCACTTGAGGCCACAAACTCAGGGTCCCTCTCACATGCCTGTAGCTGAGAGAAGCCTCCTCTTGAGGTGCTTGTGGAAAGTTGGTATTCCTCTTGAGTCGAAGCCAGGGACTAAGCTATCATCTCGTGTTGATTTAGGGCCCACGGAGCCCTTTCTTGTTGCTACAGTGACCTCAGGATCCCTCTAGACTTGAGACAGTGATCTTGGGTTTTCTCTGGAGTGCCATTAAGGAAATCAAGGTTCCTTTCACGTTTTATGTGGAACAAGGAATAGCTCTGCACGCAGTGCAGGGGAATCGGGCCTCATCTCGCGGCGAGGGGAAGTCTCATGGTTTTTCTCGAGTTGCGGCTGGAACCTGGGGTATATTCTCGAGTTACTATGGGAAGGGCCCATCCAGACACGTGTTTGTTCAGCGACGTCAGGACTCATGCCTTTGTGCGAGGGACACCTCGGGATTCTCCTCGTGTCTTGGCATGGCAATTCGAACGCGTCTCCACGTGAGGCGGGAGACCCAGGATCCCTTTCCACATACCCCAGTGATCCTGGGACTCCTATCCATTTTCAAGAGGAGTCAGGCATCGTCTCCTTTGGAAGCATTGATCTCGGTGGACCTCTCGAGTTTTCAAAGGATGTGAAGACTCCGGTCGCGATGAGCCGGAGAACTAGGTCTTTCTCTGTGGTCTCCACAGGGCATTAAGACATCCCTTCGTCTTGGGAGATGCAAGACGAGCCTGCATTCAATTCACTGCAGGAATATCCGGCCTTACTTCGAGTCAGAGCATCTCGGTGTCCATTCCTCTTGAGGCCACAAATTCAGGGTCCCTCTCACATACCTGTAGCTGAGAGAAGTCTTTCCTTTTGGTGCTTGTGGAAAGTTGGTATTCCTCTTTAGTCGAAGCCAGGGACTAAGCTCTCATCTCGAGTTGTTTTTGGGTCCACGGAGCCCTTTCGTGTTGCTACAGTGACCTCAGGATCCCTCTAGACTTGAGACTGTGATCTTGGGTTTTCTCTGGAGTGCCATCAAGGAAATCAAGGCTCCTTTCACGTTTGATGTGGAACACGGAATTGCTCTGCACGCAGTGCAGGGGAATCGGGCCTCATCTCGCGGCGAGGGGGAAGTCTCATTGTTTTTCTCGAGTTGCGGACGGACCCTGGGGTCTATTCTCGGGTTACGACGGGGAGGGCCCTTCCAGACACATGTATGTTCAGAGACGTCAGGACTCCAGCCTAGGTGCGACGGACACCTCGGGATTCTCCTCGAGTCTTGGCATGGCAATTGGGACGCGTCTCCACGTGAGGCGGGAGACCCAGCTCCCTTTCCACATACCCCAGTGATCCTGGGACTCCTATCCATTTCAAAAGTAGTCAGGCATCGTCTCCTTTGGAAGCATTGATCTCCGCGGACCTCTCGCGTTTTCAAAGGATGTGAGGCCTCAGGTCGCGATGAGGCGGAGAACTAGGTCTTTCTCTGTGGTCTCCACAGGGGATTCAGACATCCCTTGGTCTTCAGAGATGCAAGACGAGCCTGCATTCAACTCACTGCAGGGCTGTCCGGCCTTACTTCGAGTCAGAGCATCTCGGTGTCCATTCCACTTGAGGCCACAAACTCAGGGTCCCTCTCACATACCTGTACCTGAGAGAAGCCTCCTCTTGAGGTGCTTGTGGAAAGTTGGTATTCCTCTTGAGTTGAAGCCAGGGACTAAGCTCTCATCTCGAGTTGATTTGGGGTCCACGGAGCCCTTTCATGTTGCTCGATTGACCTCAGATTCCCTCTAGACTTGAGACAGTGATCTTGGGTTTTCTCTCGAGTGCCATCAAAGAAATCAAGGCTCCTCTCACATTTGATGTGGAACACGGAATTGCTCTGCATGCAGTGCAGGGTAATCGTGCCTCTTATCACGGCGAGGGGGAAGTCTCATGGTTTTTCTCGAGTTGTGGCCGGAACCTGGGGTATATTCTCGAGTTACGATGCGGAGGGCACTTCCAGACACGTATTTCTTCAGCAACATCCGGACTCCTGCCTAGGTGCGAGGGACACCTCGGGATTCTCCTCGACTCTTGGCATGGCAATTGGGACGCGTCTCCATGTGAGGCGGGAGACCAATGTTCCCTTTCCACGTGCCACAGGGATCCTGGGACTCCTATCCGTTTCAAAAGGAGACAGGCATCGTCTCCTTTGGAAGCATTGATCTCCGCGGACCTCTCGAGTTTTCAAAGGATGTGAGGCCTCCGGTCGCGAAGAGGCGGAGAATTAGGTCTTTCGCTGTGGTCTCCACAGGGGATTCAGACATCCCTTGGTCTTGGGAGATGCAAGACGAGCCTGCATTCAATTCACTGCAGGGATATCCGGCCTTACTTCGAGTCAGAGCATCTAGGTGTCCATTCCTCTTGAGGCCACAAATTCAGGGTCCCTCTCACATACCTGTAGCTGAGAGAAGCCTCCTCTTGTGCTGCTTGTGGAAAGTTGGTATTCCTCTTGAGTTGAAGCCAGGGACTAAGCTCTCATCTCCAGTTGATTTGGGGTCCACGGAGCCCTTTCATGTTGCTACAGTGACCTCAGGATCCCTCTAGACTTGAGATGTTGATCTTGGGTTTTCTCTGGTGTGCCATCAAGGAAATCAAGGCTCCTTTCACGTTTGATGTGGAACACGGAATTGCTCTGCACGCAGTGCAGGGGAATCGGGCCTCATCTCGCGGCGAGGGGGAAGTCTCATGGTTTTTCTCGAATTGCGGCCGGAACCTGGGGTATATTCTCGAGTTACGACGGGGAGGGCCCTTCCAGACACGTGTCTGTTCAGGGACGTCAAGACTCTTGCCTAGGTGCCAGGGACACCTCGGGATTCTCCTCGAGTCTTGGCATGGCAATTTGGACGCGTCTCCACGTGAGGCGGGAGACCCAGGGTCCCTGTCCACGTGCCACAGGGATCCTGGGACTCCTATCCGTTTCAGAGGAGTCAGGCATCGTCTCCTTTGGAAGCATTGATCTCCACGGACCTCTCGAGTTTTCAAAGGATGTGAGGCCTCCGGTCGCGATGAGGCGGAGAACTAGGTCTTTCTCTGTGGTCTCCACAGGGGATTCAGACATCCCTTCGTCTTGGGAGATGCAAGACGAGCCTGCATTCAATTCACTGCAGGGATATTCGGCCTTACTTCGAGTCAGAGCATCTCGGTGTCCATTCCTCTTGAGGCCACAAATTCAGGATCCCTCTCACATACCTGTAGCTGATAGAAGCCTCCTCTTGAGGTGCTTGTGGAAAGTTGGTATTCCTCTTGAGTCGAAGCCAGGGACTAAGCTCTCATCTCCAGTTTATTTCGATTCCAGAGAGCCCTTTCGTGTTGCCTAGTGACCTCTGGATACGTCTAGACTTGAGACAGTGATCTTGGGTTTTCTCTGAAGTGCCATCAAGGAAATCAAGGCTCCTTTCACGTTTGATGTGGAACACGGAATTGCTCTGCACGCACTGCTGGGTAATCGGGCCTCATCTCGCGGCCAGGGGGAAGTCTCATGGTTTTTCTCCAGTTGGGGCCGGAACCTGGGGTATAGTCTCGAGTTACGATGGGGAGGGCCCTTCCAGACACGTGTTTGTTCAGCGACGTCAGGACTCCTGCCTAGGGGCGAAGGACACCTCGGGATTCTCCTCGAGTCTTGGCATGGCAATTGGGACGCGTCTCCACGTGAGGCGGGATACCCAGGGTCCCTTTCCACGTGCCATAGGGAACCTGGGACTCCTATCCATTTCAAAAGTAGTCAGGCATCGTCTCCTTTGGAAGCATTGATCTCCGCGGACCTCTCGCATTTTCAAAGGATGTGAGGCCTCAGGTCGCGATGAGGCGGAGAACTAGGTCTTTCTCTGTGGTCTCCACAGGGGATTCAGACATCCCTTGGTCTTCGGAGATGCAAGACGAGCCTGCATTCAACTCACTGCAGGGCTGTCCGGCCTTACTTCGAGTCAGAGCATCTCGGTGTCCATTCCACTTGAGGCCACAAACTCAGGGTCCCTCTCACATACCTGTACCTGAGAGAAGCCTCCTCTTGAGGTGCTTGTGGAAAGTTGGTATTCCTCTTGAGTTGAAGCCAGGGACTAAGCTCTCATCTCGAGTTGATTTGGGGTCCACGGAGCCTTTCATGTTGATACAGTGACCTCAGGATCCCTCTAGACTTGAGACAGTGATCTTGGGTTTTCTCTGGAGTGCCATGAAAGAAATCAAGGTTCCTCTCACATTTGATGTGGAACACGGAATTGCTCTGCATGCAGTGCAGGGTAATCGTGCCTCTTATTGTGGCGAGGGGGAAGTCTCATGGTTTTTCTCGAGTTGTGGCCGGAACCTGGGGTATATTCTCGGGTTACGATGCGGAGGGCACTTCCAGACACGTATTTCTTCAGCGACATCCGGACTCCTGCCTAGGGGCGAGGGACACCTCGGGATTCTCCTCGAGTCTTGGCTTGGCAATTGGGACGCGTCTCCACGTGAGGAAGAACAACCAGGGTCCCTTTCCACGTGCCACAGGGATCTTGGGACTCCTACCCATTTCAAGAGGAGTCAGGCATCGTCTCCTTTGGAAGCATTGATCTCCGCGGACCTCTCGAATTTTCAAAGGACGTGAGGCCTCAGGTCGCGATGAGGCGGAGAACTAGGTCTTTCTCTGTGGTCACCACAGGGGATTCAGACATCCCTTCGTCTTCGGAGATGCAAGATGAGCCTGCATTCAACTCACTGCAGGGCTGTCCGGCCTTACTTCGAGTCAGAGCATCTCGGTGTCCATTCCACTTGAGGCCACAAACTCAGGGTCCCTCTCACATACCTTTAGCTGAGAGTAGACTCCTCTTTAGGTGCTTGTGGAAAGTTGGTATTCCTCCTGAGTCGAAGCCAGGGACTAAGCTCTCATCTCGAGTTGATTTGGGGTCCACGGAGCCCTTTCGTGTTGCTCCAGTGACCTCAGGATCCCTCTAGACTTGAGACAGTGATCTTGGGTTTTCTCTGGAGTGCCATCAAGGAAATCAAGGCTCCTTTCACGTTTGATGTGGAACACGGAATTGCTCTGCATGCAGTGCAGGGGAATCGGGCCTCATGTCCCGGCGAGGGGGAAGTTTCATGGTTTTTCTCGAGTTGCGGCCGGAACCTGGGGTATATTCTCGAGTTACGAGGGGGAGGGCCCTTCCAGACACCTGTTTGTTCAGCGACGTCAGGACTCCTGCCTAGGTGCGAGGGACACCTCGGGATTCTCCTCGAGTCTTGGCATGGCAATTGGGATGCGTCTCCACGTGAGGCGGGAGACCCAGGGTCCCTTTCCACGTGCCACAGGGATCCTGGGACTCCTATCCATTTTCAAGAGGAGTCAGGCATCTTCTCCTTTGGAAGCATTGATCTCTGCGGACCTCTCGAATTTTCAAAGGATGTGAGGCCTCCGGTCACGATGAGGCGGAAAATTAGGTCTTTCTCTGTGGTCTCCACAGGGGATTCAGACATCCCTTCGTCTTGGGACATGCAAGACGAGCCTGCTTTCAATTCACTGCAGTGATATCCGGCCTTACTTCGAGTCAGAGCATCTCGATGTCCATTTCACTTAAGGCCACAAACTCAGGGTCCCTCTCACATACCTGTAGCTGAGAGAAGGCTCCTCTTGAGGTGCTTATGGAAAGTTGGTATTCCTCTTGAGTCGAAGCCAGGGACTAAGCTCTCATCTCGAGTTGATTTGGGGTCCACGGAGCCCTTTCGTGTTGCTCCAGACACCTCAGGATCCCTCTAGACTTGAGACAGTGATCTTGGGTTTTCTCTGGAGTGCCATCAAGGAAATCAAGGCTCCTTTCACGTTTGTTGTGGAACACGGAATTGCTCTGCACGCCGTGCAGGGAAATCGGGCCTCATCTCGTGGGGAGTGGGAAGTCTCATGGTTTTTCTCGATTTGCGGCCGGAACCTGGGGTATATTCTCGAGTTACGACGGGGAGGACCCTTCAAAACACGTGTTTGTTCAGCGACGTCAGGACTCCTGCCTAGGTGCGAGGGACACCTCGGGATTCTCCCCGAGTCTTGGCATGGCAATTGGGACGCGTCTCCATGTGAGGCGGGAGACCAATGTTCCCTTTCCACGTGCCACAGGGATCCTGGGACTCCTATCCGTTTCAAAAGGAGTCAGGCATCGTCTCCTTTGGAAGCATTGATCTCCGCGGACCTCTCGAGTTTTCAAAGGATGTGAGGCCTCCGGGAGCGAAGAGGCGGAGAACTAGGTCTTTCTCTGTGGTCTCCACAGGGGATTCAGACATCCCTTCGTCTTGGGAGATGCAAGACGAGCCTGCATTCAACTCACTGCAGGGCTTTCCGGCCTTACTTCGAGTCAGAGCATCTCGGTGTCCATTCCACTTGAGGCCACAAACTCACGGTCCCTCTCACATACCTGTACCTGAGAGAACCCTTCTCTTGAGGTGCTTGTGGAAAGTTGGTATTCCTCTTGAGTTGAAGCCAGGGACTAAGCTCTCATCTTGAGTTGATTTGGGGTCCACGGAGCCCTTTCATGTTGCTACAGTGACCTCAGGATCCCTCTAGACTTGAGACAGTGATCTTGGGTTTTCTCTGGAGTGCCATAAAAAAAATCAAGGCTCCTTTCACATTTGATGTGGAACACGGAATTTCTCTGCACGCAGTGCAGGGTAATCGGGCCTCATCTCGCGGCCAGGGGGAAGTCTCATGGTTTTTCTCGAGTTGCGGCCGGAACCTGGGGTATATTCTCGAGTTACCACGGGGAGGGCCCTTCCAGACACGTCTTTGTTCAGCGACGTCAGGACTCATGCCTATGTGCGAGGGACACCTCGGGATTCTCCTCGTGTCTTGGCATGGCAATTCGAACGCGTCTCCACGTGAGGCGGGAGACCCAGGATCCCTTTCCAAATACCCCAGTGATCCTGGGACTCCTATCCATTTTCAAGAGGAGTCAGGCATCGTCTCCTTTGGAAGCATTGATCTCGGTGGACCTCTCGAGTTTTCAAAGGATGTGAAGACTCCGGTCGCGATGAGCCGGAGAACTAGGTCTTTCTCTGTGGTCTCCACAGGGCATTAAGACATCCCTTCGTCTTGGGAGATGCAAGACGAGCCTGCATTCAATTCACTGCAGGAATATCCGGCCTTACTTCGAGTCAGAGCATCTCGGTGTCCATTCCTCTTGAGGCCACAAATTCAGGGTCCCTCTCACATACCTGTAGCTGAGAGAAGTCTTTCCTTTTGGTGCTTGTGGATAGTTGGTATTCCTCTTTAGTCGAAGCCAGGGACTAAGCTCTCATCTCGAGTTGTTTTTGGGTCCACGGAGCCCTTTCGTGTTGTTACAGTGACCTCAGGATCCCTCTAGACTTGAGACTGTGATCTTGGGTTTTCTCTGGAGTGCCATCAAGGAAATCAAGGCTCCTTTCACGTTTGATGTGGAACACGGAATTGCTCTGCACGCAGTGCAGGGGAATCGGGCCTCATCTCGCGGCGAGGGGGAAGTCTCATTGTTTTTCTCGAGTTGCGGACGGACCCTGGGGTCTATTCTCGGGTTACGACGGGGAGGGCCCTTCCAGACACATGTTTGTTCAGAGACGTCAGGACTCCAGCCTAGGTGCGACGGACACCTCGGGATTCTCCTCGAGTCTTGGCATGTCAATTGGGACGCGTCTCCACGTGAGGCGGGAGACCCATCTCCCTTTCCACATACCCCAGTGATCCTGGGACTCCTATCCATTTCAAAAGTAGTCAGGCATCATCTCCTTTGGAAGCATTGATCTCCGCGGACCTCTCGCGTTTTCAAAGGATGTGAGGCCTCAGGTGCGATGAGGCGGAGAACTAGGTCTTTCTCTGTGGTCTCCACAGGGGATTCAGACATCCCTTGGTCTTCGGAGATGCAAGACGAGCCTGCATTCAACTCACTGCAGGGCTGTCCGGCCTTACTTCGAGTCAGAGCATCTCGGTGTCCATTCCACTTGAGGCCACAAACTCAGGGGCCCTCTCACATACCTGTACCTGAGAGAAGCCTCCTCTTGAGGTGCTTGTGGAAAGTTGGTATTCCTCTTGAGTTGAAGCCAGGGACTAAGCTCTCATCTCGAGTTGATTTGGGGTCCACGGAGCCTTTCATGTTGATACAGTGACCTCAGGATCCCTCTAGACTTGAGACAGTGATCTTGGGTTTTCTCTGGAGTGCCATCAAAGAAATCAAGGCTCCTCTCACATTTGATGTGGAACACGGAATTGCTCTGCATGCAGTGCAGGGTAATCGTGCCTCTTATCACGGCGAGGGGGAAGTCTCATGGTTTTACTCGAGTTGTGGCCAGAACCTGGGGTATATTCTCGAGTTACGATGCGGAAGGCACTTCCAGACACGTATTTCTTCAGCAACATCTGGACTCCTGCCTAGGTGCGAGGGACACCTCGGGATTCTCCTCGACTCTTGGCATGGCAATTGGGACGCGTCTCCATGTGAGGCGGGAGACCAATGTTCCCTTTCCACGTGCCACAGGGATCCTGGGACTCCTATCCGTTTCAAAAGGAGACAGGCATCGTCTCCTTTGGAAGCATTGATCTCCACGGACCTCTCTAGTTTTCAAAGGATGTGAGGCCTCCGGTCGCGAAGAGGCGGAGAACTAGGTCTTTCTCTGTGGTCTCCACAGGGGATTCAGACATCCCTTTGTCTTGGGAGATGCAAGACGAGCCTGCATTCAGTTCACTGCAAGGATATCCGGCCTTACTTCGAGTCAGAGCATCTCGGTGTCCATTCCTCTTGAGGCCACAAATTCAGGGTCCCTCTCACATACCTGTAGCTGAGAGAAGCCTCCTCTTGTGCTGCTTGTGGAAAGTTGGTATTCCTCTTGAATCGAAGCCAGGGACTAAGCTCTCATCTCCAGTTGATTTGGGGTCCACGGAGCCCTTTCATGTTGCTACAGTGACCTCAGGATCCCTCTAGACTTGAGATGTTGATCTTGGGTTTTCTCTGGTGTGCCATCAAGGAAATCAAGGCTCTTTTCACGTTTGATGTGGAACACGGAATTGCTCTGCACGCAGTGCAGGGTAATCGGGCCTCATCTCGCGGCGAGGGGGAAGTCTCATGGTTTTTCTCGAATTGCGGCCGGAACCTGGGGTATATTCTCGAGTTACGACG
This sequence comes from Dama dama, assembly GCF_033118175.1. Classification (NCBI taxonomy): domain Eukaryota; kingdom Metazoa; phylum Chordata; class Mammalia; order Artiodactyla; family Cervidae; genus Dama; species Dama dama. The sequence continues at coordinate 95,357,322 of NC_083699.1, read as the reverse complement.
GGGAGGGCCCTTCCAGACACGTGTTTGTTCAGCAACATCCGGACTCCTGCCTAGGTGCGAGGGACACCTCGGGATTCTCCTCGACTCTTGGCATGGCAATTGGTACGCTTCTCCACGTGAGGCGGGAGACCCAGGGTCCCTGTCCACGTGCCACAGGGATCCTGGGACTCCTATCCGTTTCAGAGGAGTCAGGCATCGTCTCCTTTGGAAGCATTGATCTCTGCGGACCTCTCGAGTTTTCAAAGGATGTGAGGCCTCCGGTCGCGATGAGGCGGAGAACTAGGTCTTTCTCTGTGGTCTCCACAGGGGATTCAGACATCCCTTCGTCTTGGGAGATGCAAGACGAGCCTGCATTCAATTCACTGCAGGGATATCCGGCCTTACTTTGAGTCAGAGCATCTCGGTGTCCATTCCTCTTGAGGCCACAAATTCAGGGTCCCTCTCACATACCTGTAGCTGATAGAAGCCTCCTCTTGAGGTGCTTGTGGAAAGTTGGTATTCCTCTTGAGTCGAAGCCAGGGACTAAGCTCTCATCTCCAGTTGATTTCGGGTCCAGAGAGCCCTTTCGTGTTGCTACAGTGACCTCTGGATCCGTCTAGACTTGAGACAGTGATCTTGGGTTTTCTCTGAAGTGCCATCAAGGAAATCAAGGCTCCTTTCACGTTTGATGTGGAACACGGAATTGCTCTGCACGCACTGCTGGGTAATCGGGCCTCATCTCGCGGCCAGGGGGAAGTCTCATGGTTTTTCTCGAGTTGCGGCCGGAGCCTGGGGTATAGTCTCGAGTTACGATGGGGAGGGCCCTTCCAGACACATGTTTGTTCAGCGACGTTAGGACTCCTGCCTAGGGGCGAAGGACACCTCGGGATTCTCCTCGAGTCTTGGCATGGCAATTGGGACGCGTCTCCACGTGAGGCGGGATACCCAGTGTCCCTTTCCACGTGCCATAGGGATCCTGGGACTCCTATCCATTTCAAAAGTAGTCAGGCATCGTCTCCTTTGGAAGCATTGATCTCCGCGGACCTCTCGCGTTTTCAAAGGATGTGAGGCCTCAGGTCGCAAAGAGGCGGAGAACTAGGTCTTTCTCTGTGGTCTCCACAGGGGATTCAGACATCCCTTGGTCTTCGGAGATGCAAGACGAGCCTGCATTCAACTCACTGCAGGGCTGTCCGGCCTTACTTCGAGTCAGAGCATCTCGGTGTCCATTCCACTTGAGGCCACAAACTCAGGGGCCCTCTCACATACCTGTACCTGAGAGAAGCCTCCTCTTGAGGTGCTTGTGGAAAGTTGGTATTCCTCTTGAGTTGAAGCCAGGGACTAAGCTCTCATCTCGAGTTGATTTGGGGTCCACGGAGCCTTTCATGTTGATACAGTGACCTCAGGATCCCTCTAGACTTGAGACAGTGATCTTGGGTTTTCTCTGGAGTGCCATGAAAGAAATCAAGGTTCCTCTCACATTTGATGTGGAACACAAAATTGCTCTGCATGCAGTGCAGGGTAATCGTGCCTCTTATCACGGCGAGGGGGAAGTCTCATGGTTTTTCTCGAGTTGTGGCCGGAACCTGGGGTATGTTCTCGAGTTACGATGCGGAGGGCACTTCCAGACACGTATTTCTTCAGCGACATCCAGACTCCTGCCTAGGGGCGAGGGACACCTCGGGATTCTCCTCGAATCTTGGCTTGGCCATTGGGACGCGTCTCCACGTGAGGAAGAACAACCAGGGTCCCTTTCCACGTGCCACAGGGATCTTGGGACTCCTACCCATTTCAAGAGGAGTCAGGCATCGTCTCCTTTGGAAGCATTGATCTCCGCGGACCTCTCGAGTTTTCAAAGGATGTGAGGCCTCAGGTCGCGATGAGGCGGAGAACTAGGTCTTTCTCTGTGGTCACCACAGGGGATTCAGACATCCCTTGGTCTTCGGAGATGCAAGATGAGCCTGCATTCAACTCACTGCAGGGCTGTCCGGCCTTACTTCGAGTCAGAGCATCTCGGTGTCCATTCCACTTGAGGCCACAAACTCAGGGGCCCTCTCACATACCTGTACCTGAGAGAAGCCTCCTCTTGAGGTGCTTGTGGAAAGTTGGTATTCCTCTTGAGTTGAAGCCAGGGACTAAGCTCTCATCTCGAGTTGATTTGGGGTCCACGGAGCCTTTCATGTTGCTACAGTGACCTCAGGATCCCTCTAGACTTGAGACAGTGATCTTGGGTTTTCTCTGGAGTGCCATCAAAGAAATCAAGGCTCCTTTCACATTTGATGTGGAACACGGAATTGCTCTGCATGCAGTGCAGGGTAATCGGGCCTCATCTCGCGGCCAGGGGGAAGTCTCATGGTTTTTCTCGAGTTGCGGCCGGAACCTGGGGTATATTCTCGAGTTACGATGCGGAGGGCACTTCCAGACACGTATTTCTTCAGCGACATCCAGACTCCTGCCTAGGTGCGAGGGACACCTCGGGATTCTCCTCGAGTCTTGGCTTGGCAATTGGGACGCGTCTCCACGTGAGGCGGGACAACCAGGGTCCCTTTCCACGTGCCACAGGGATCCTGGGACTCCTATCAATTTTCAAGAGGAGTCAGGCATCGTCTCCTTTGGAAGCATTGATCTCTGCGGGCCTCTCGAGTTTTCAAAGGATGTGAGGCCTCCAGTCGCGATGAGGCGGAGAACTCGGTCTCTCTCTGTGGTCTCCACAGCGTATTTAGACATCCCTTCCTCTTGGGAGATGCAAGAAGTGCGTGCATTCAATTCACTGCAGGGATATCCAGCCTTACTTCCAATCATACCATCTCGGTGTCGATTCCTCCTGATGCCACAAAATCAGGGTCCCTCTCACATACTTATAGCTGAGAGAAGCCTCCTCTTGAGCTGCTTGTGGAAAGTTGGTATTCCTCTTAGGTTGAAGCCAGGGACTAAGCTCTCATCTCGAGTTGATTTGGGGTCCACGGAGCCCTTTCTTGTTGCTACAGTGACCTCAGGATCCCTCTAGACTTGAGACAGTGATTTTGGGTTCTCTCTGGATTGCCATCAAGGAAATCAAGGCTCCTTTCATGTTTGATGTGGAACACGGAATTGCTCTGCACGCAGTGCAGGGGAATCGGGCCTCATCTCGCGGCGAGGGCGAAGTCTTATGGTTTCTCTCGAGTTGCGGCCGGAACCTGGGGTATATTCTCGAGTTCCGATGGGGAGGCCCTTCCAAACACGTGTTTGTTCAGCGACGTCAGGACTCCTGCCAATTTCGAGGGACACCTCGGGATTCTCCTCGAGGCTTTGCAGGGCAATTGAGACGCCTCTTCAGCTGAGTCGGGAGACCAAGGATCCCTTTCCACCCGCCACAGGGATCCTGGGACTCCTATCAATTTTCAAGAGTAGTCAGGCATCGTCTCCTTTGGAAGCATTGATCTCCGCGGACCTCTCAAGTTTTCAAAGGATGTGAGGCCTCCGGTTCCGATGAGGTGGGAATCTAGGTCTTTCTCTGTGGTCTCCACAGGGGATTCAAACATCCTTTCGTCTTGGGAGATGCAAGACGAGCCTGCATTCAAGTCACTGCAGGGATATTCGGCCTGCAAAATATGAGGAGTATGAAAATATGTGCAAAATATGAGGAATATGACAGTATTCTGAAAATATGAGGAATATGAAAATATTCTGAAAATATGAAGAATATGAGAATATGTGAAAAATATGTAGAATATAAAAAAGTGCAAAATATGACGAATATGAAAATATTCTGAAAATATGAAGAATATGAAAATATTCTGAAAATATGAAGAATATGAGAATATTCTGAAAATATGAAGAGAATGAAAATATGTGCACAATGTTTAGAATATGAAAATGTGTGCAATATATGATGAATATGAAAGTATTCTGAAAATATGAAAAGTATGAAAATTTGTGCAAAATATGAAGAGTATGAAAATATTCTGAAAATATGAAGAATATGAAAATATTCTGAAAATATGAAGAATATGAAAATATTCTGAAAATATGAAGAGTATGAAAACATGTGTAAAATATGGAGAATATGAAAATATGTGCAAAATATGAAGAATATGAAAATAAGTGAAAAATTTGAAGAATATGAAAATAAGTGCAAAATAGGACGAATATGTTAATATTCTGAAAATATGATGATTATGAAAATATTCTGAAAATATGCAGAATATGAAAATATTCTGAAAATATGAAGCATATGAAAATATGTGGAAAGTATGAAGAATATGAAAATATTCTGAAAATATGATGAATATGAAAATATTCTTAAAATATGAAGAATATGAAAATATTCTGAAAATATGAAGAATATGAAAATATTCTGAAAATATGAAGAGTAAGAAAATATTCAGAAAATATGAAGCATATGAAAATATGTGCAAAGTATGAAGAATATGAAAGTATTCTGAAAATATGCAGAGTATGAAAATATGTGCAACATATGAAGAGTATGAAAATATTCTGAAAATATGAAGAATATGAAAATATTCTGAAAATATGAAGAGTTTGAAAATATGTGCAAAATATGAAGAATATGAAAATATTCTGAAAATATGAACAGTATGAAAATATGTGCAAAATATGAAGAATATGAAAATATTCTGAAAATATCAAGAGTATGAAAATATTCAGAAAATATGAAGAATATGAAAATATTCCGAAAATATGAACAGTATGAAAATATGTGCAAAATATGAAGAATATGAAAATATGTGAAAAAAATGAAGTGTATGAAAATATGTGCAAAATATGTAGAATATGAAAATATGTGCAAAATATGACGAATATGAAAATATTCTCAAAATATGTGGAATATGAAAATATGTGCAAAATATGATGTATATGAACATATTCTGAAAATATGCAGAGTATGAAAATATGTGCAAAATATGAAGAATATGAAAACATTCTGAAAATATGATGAATATGAAAATATGTGCAAAATATGAAGAATATAAAAATATGTGAAAAATATGTAGAATATGAAAACATCTGCCAATTATGAAAATATGTTAAAAATATGTAGAATATGGCAATAAGTGCAAAATATGATGAATATGAAAATATTCTGAAAACATGAAGAATATTAAAATATTCTGAAAATATGAAGAGAATGAAAATACTCTGAAAATACGAAGAATATGAAAATATTCTGAAAATATGAAGAGTATGAAAATATGTGCAAAATATGAGGAATATGAAAATATGTGTAAAATATGGAGAATATGAAAATATTCTGAAAATATGAAGAATATGAAAATATTCTGACAATATGAAGAATATGAAAATATTCTGAAAATATTCTGAAAATATGAAGAATATAAAAATATTCTGTAATTATGAAGAATATGAAAATATGTGTAAAATATGAAGAATATGAAAATATGTGCAAAATATGAAGGATATGAAAATATTCTGAAAATATGACAAATATGAAAATATTCTGAAAATATGAAGAGTATGAAAATATTGTGAAAATATTCTGTAAATATGAAGAATATGAAAATATGTGCAAAATATGAAGGATATCAAAATATTCTGAAAATATGACAAATATGAAAATATTCTGAAAATATGTAGAGTATGAAAATATGTGCAAAATATGAAGAATATGAAAATATTCTGAAAATATGATGAATATGAAAATATGTGCAAAATATGAAGAATATGAAAATATTCCTCGCAGCCTGACCAAAAAAAAAAAAAAAGTATAAGTATTTCTAAAACACTGAATCTTGTTTCCTGCAGACTGACTTCTTTCTGTCTTGTTCTCATTTTTCTTAAGGATCTGAACATAAATGCTGAGGCAGAAGGTATGGTGATCAGCAGCATCATTTGAGTCAAGACTCTATGTTACAAGTGACAAAAATCTATTCAAACTGGCTCATATAATGGCAAAACACAGGATCAGGTTTGCCTTCAGGTATGACCAAACCCACATATTCAAACAAGGCCCGCAGAGTTTATCTCTCTCCGTCTCTTGGCTCTCCTTTCCTCCGTCTGCATTCTTGGCTGAACTCTGCTTTGTTTGTGACAAAGAGACCAGAAACTCTAGGCTTAATGGAAAGAGAGAGCTGTTCTTTCCCCACGTGTGTGTGTGTTAAGCCGCCTCAGTCGTGCCCGACTTTTTGTGACCCGATAGACTATGGCCAGCCAGACTCCTCTGTCTACGGGATCTTCCAGGCAAGAATACTGGAGTGGGCTGCCATTCCCTCCTCCAGGGGATCTGTCCAACCCACGGACAGAACCTGCGGCCTGTGTCTCGCATCTCCTGCTTTGGCAGGGGGGTTCTTCACCACTAGTGCCACCTGGGTCCCAGGGGTGCCTCTCACTGGCTCAGCTTGGGTCACATGCCCATCCCTAAACCAATCATTGAGATTCTATTTGTGTAAGACCTGCCCTGGAGCAAGGGAAATGAGATCAGCTCTACTTGAACCACAGAGAATATGAGCAGGCAAAGTGTAGGAGGAAGGGTAGGGTCCCAAAAGGAAATCAGGTACCACTAACAGAAAGGGTAAATGATTGCTGAGAAGACCAGACTGGCAGCTGTCATCATCTTCATTTGTCCAGAAAGAGGTTGAAGAGGGCCATCAGATGGGCTGGCAAAAAGAAAGTGATTAAGCCTTTTGCCACTATTGATGCTATGCATGTGCTTAATGATAACAGATGAGATTCAGTGCCAGTGAGCAGCTGCAGGAAAGAGCCAGCAGGGTTGGGAGTGGAAGCCAAGCGGCAATCCATCTCACAGCCTATGCGTTCCCCCAGGTCTGTTTTACTACATGAAATGCCCAAACTGACTCAGGCACTTTTCAAGTTGCAAAACTTGCACTCATGCTCAGCAGATATATTTAAAACTGTTTTACAACCAACAGTTAAACAGAAGGAAATTAAGGGAGAAAAATCAGGGATACAGCTTCATGCATAAAACTCAACCATACAATTAACAGAGTCCATATTAATCACATGTCTGTTAGGCCTCAGTGGTTTGGTAGTTTTTCGTCGGCAGAAATAAGCCAATCCTGATAGGCAAAGATGGTTGATGTCAGTATAACTGAAAGACTTTAAACATAGGGCCCCTATCATTAATTAATCAAGTAATTACTCTCTTAATGCCATATTTGGTAACTAGGTTTTTAGCACTTTTCCCCCTTTAGCTCTAGCTCTTTATCATACCAACATTCCTTTATCTAGACGTTCCAGTAGAAGATGAGATGTGTTTTTAATCATAATAAAAATGCTTGTATTTGTAGATCAATTTGTACTCTATAAAATCGCTCACTAGAGTCTTCCAGCAGCCTTTGCAGATAAGCAGGACAAATATTATTCTCCCAAATAACTGCCAGAGTGTCTGGCTTGGACTCAGACTTGCAAAATGCCAATAGAATCCCATTCTCTTGCAGGTGGAGTAAGGCATCGTCTCATTCTGATGGCAGAGTCTTGGTTCCGGGGTGATGCACAGAACAGCATCACCCTTAGTACTTATAGTCCCCGAGGACACGAGTCAGCACCACACAACTCCAAAGGCGTTGCATGTGCCTGGGCTTGAGTGGAACCACAATTCTCTCGAGGGGGAGAAAAGCAATCAAATAGAAAACATGAATTCACAAGATAATATTTCACAAGATAATAAAAACGTGCTTTAATGTTGCTCCCACTCATATTGTGGTTAGGAATCCTTCATGAAATGCATTATCCCATTAGTCCTCAATCTCTGTAGATCAGAAGTACTGTCATCTCTATGATGGTGAGAAATCTTATAGGAAACAGACAAGGTCCTGCATTGCTGAGAGACCTCATAGCTTTTAGATTAATCTTTCTCAGGGCTGATAATACAATTAATGTATTCAGGAAGTGACTCTTTATTTTAATAAGAAAAATATTGGCTCCTTGAATTAATAATACTTATTGGCTTTTTGCATGACTTTGAGGCCCATTCTTGGAACTACTATCCTGAAAAATGATAATTATAAAAAGGTAACTGAATTTACTCTCTAAAGCATTCATTTATCCATTCATTTAGTCAATAAACTTGCAAGGACACGATGCCAAGTTCTACAGTGGTGCAGAGTATGTAAAGATGAAAAGTTATAGTCCCTTAATTCAGTGGCTAGCCATGCAAGTCAATCATTACAGCAGTAGCAACAAATAATGCCAGATGTTTCTGAGCACTTACCATAGTCCAGGCACTGTGCCAAGTGCCTTCTCTGTAATTTGTAATCTTTCCCACAGCCAATGAGGTAGATATTATTAATAATACCATTTTACAGATGAGTAAACCTAGCCCTGAGAAGTGAAAAAGTAGAAGCAGTGACAGACTTTATTTTCTTGGGCTCCAAAATCACTGTGGATGGTGACTGCAGCCATGAAATTAAAAGATTCTTGCCACTTGGAAGAAAAGCTATGACAAACCTAGACAGGTATTAAAAAGAGACATCACTTTGCTGGCAAAGGTCCATCTAGTCAAAGTTATAGTTTTTCCAGTAGTCTGGTATGGATGTGAGAGTTGGTCCATTAAAAACACTAAGCATCAAAGAACTGATGCTTTTGAACTCTGGTGTTGGAGAAGACTCTTGAGAGTCCCTTGGACTGCAAGGAGATCCAACCAATCAATCCTAAAGGAAATCAACCCTGAATATTCATTGGAAGGACTGATGCTAAAGCTATAGCTCCAATTCTTTGGCCAACTTTTGCAAAGAGCCACCTCATTGGGAAAGAATCCAATGCTGGGGAAAATTGAAGGCAAAAGGAGAAGGAGGCAGCAGAGGATGTGATGGTAAGGTATCACGATATGACTTTGAGCAAACTCCAGTACATAGTGTAGGACAGAAGAGCCTCACATGCTCCAGTCCATGGGGTCACAAAGAGTCAGATATGACTTAGCAACTTAACAACAACAACAAACTGAGGCTCCCATTATTTTAGTGACTTTTCCAGTTGGATACGAAGCTGAGAGCCAAGCTCAGGCAGTCTGACCCCATAACACATTCTTTTAGCTCTGTAACTCATACTACATATGCACTAGTCATAGTATATGGAGAAAGTTTGGTGGTTGCCCAAGGGAAGAGGCTGTACAATATCCATGAAGGAATTAGGTAAGCATCACAGGGGAGAGAGGATCTAGGTTGAGACCTAATGGACTTGTAATACTTGTTCAGGCTAAATAGCTTGCAAAGAGCATCCCAAGTGAATGCATCAGGGAATGCATGCAGCAAGCACAAAGCAGGGAGAGAAGCCTGGTACATTCTATGATGGAGAGCTAGATCCCAGGAGCTTGGGCACTGAGCAAAGACTGGGGAGAATGGAAGGCAAGGCCAGTGAGGAAGGCAGGATCTGAATACCATGCCTTATTATATAAGGTATCTATGAGCAGCAAGTGGCGATGGTGCTGGAGCGGCGAGCGGCCGAGAGGAGACACCCCATGTCCAAGGTAAGAGAAACCCCAGGAAGATGGTAGGCGCTAAGAGAGGGGGGTCAGAGGGCAGACAGACTGAAACTACAATCACAGAAAACTAACCAATCTAATCACATGGACCACAGCCTTGTCTAACTCAATGAAACTAAGCCATGCCGTGTTGGGCCACCCAAGACAGATGGGTCATGGTGGAGCATTTTGACAAAATGTGGTTCACTGGAGAAGGGAATGACAAACCACTTCAGTATTCTTGCCTTGAGAATCCCATGAACAGTATGAAAAGGCAAAAAGATAGGACACTGAAAGATGAGCTGCCCAGGTCGGGAGGTGTCCAGTATGCTACTGCAGATCAGTGGAGAAATAACTCCAGAAAGAATGAAGGGATGGAGCCAAAGCAAAAATAACACCCAGTTGTGGATGTGACTGGTGATAGAAGCAAGGTCCAATGCTGTAAAGAGCAGTATTGCATAGGAACCTGGAATGTTAGGTCCATGAATTGGAAGTGGTCAAACAGGAGATGGCAAGAGTGAACACTGACAGTTTAGGAATCAGTGAACTAAAATGGACTGGAATGGGTGAATTTAACTCAAATGACCATTATATCTACTACTGTGGGCAAGAATCCCTTAGAAGAAATGGAGTAGTCATCATAGTCAGCAAAAGAGTCTGAAATGCAGTACTTGGATGCAATCTCAAAAAAGACAGAATGATCTCTGTTCGTTCCCAAGGCAAACCATTCAATATCACGGTAATCCAAGTCTATGTCCTGACTAGTAATGCTGAAGAAGCTGAAGGTGAATGGTTCTATGAAGACCTACAAGATCGTTTAGAACTAACACCCAAAGAAGATATCCTTTTCATTATAGGGGACTTGAATGCAAAAGTAGGAAGAAAATAAAACACCCAGAGTAACAGGCAAATTAGGCCTTGGAGTACATAATGAAGCAGGGCAAAGGCTAATAGAGTTCTGCCAAGAGAACGCACTGGTTATAGCAAACACCCTCTTCCAAGAACACAAGAGAAGACTCTACACATGTACATCACCAGATGACCAACACTGAAATCAGATTGACTATATTCTTTGCAGCCAAAGATGGAGAAGTTTTATACAGTCAGCAAAAACAAGATTGGGAGCTGACTGTGGCTCAGATCATGAACTCCTTATTGCCAAATTCAGACTCAAATTGAAGAGAGTGGGGAAAACCACTAGACCATTAAGGTATGACCTAAATCAAATCCCTTATGACTATACAGTGGAAGTGAGAAATAGATTTAAGGGACTAGATCTGATAGACAGAGTGCCTGATGAACTATGGAAGGAGGTTCATGACATTATACAAGAGGCAGGGATTAAGATCATCCCCCAGAAAAAGAAATGCAAAAAGGCAAAATGGCTGTCTGAGGAGGCCTTACAAATAGCTGTGAAAAGAAGGGAAGTGAAAAGCAAAGGAGAAAAGGAAAGATATACCCATTTGAATGCAGAGTTCCAAAGAATAGCAAGGACAGATAAGAAAGCCTTCCTCAAAACCAGATCTGAAAGAGACATGTGTACCCCAATGTTCATCGCAGCACTGTTTATAATAGCCAGGACATGGAAGCAACCTAGATGCCCATCAACAGACGAATGGATAAGGAAGCTGTGGTACATATACACCATGGAAGATTACTCAGCCATTAAAAAGAATTCATTTGAATCAGTTCTAATGAGATGGATGAAACTGGAGCCCATTATACAGAGTGAAGTAAGCCAGAAAGATAAAGACCAATACAGCATACTAACACATATATATGGAATTTAGAAAGATGGTAATGATAACCCTATATGCAAAACAGAAAAAGAGACACAGATGTAAAGAACATCTCTCTCCCCTTCTGTGGGAGAAGGCAAGGGTGGGATGTTTTGAGAGAACAGCATTGAAACATGTATATTATCAAGGGTGAAACAGATCACCAGCCCAGGTTGGATGCATGAGACAAGTGCTTGGGCCTCGTGCACTGGGAAGACCCAGAGCAATGGGGTGGGGAGGGAGGTGGGATGGGGGATCGGGGTGGGGAATACATGTAAATCCATGGCTGATCCACGTCAATGTATGGCAAAACCCACTACAATATTGTAAAGTAATTAGCCTCCAACTAATAAAAATAAATGGAAAAAAAAAAAAAGAAAGCCTTCCTCAGTGATCAGTGCAAAGAAATAGAGGAAAACAATAGAATGGGAAAGACTAGAGATCTCTTCAAGAAAATTAGACATACAAAGGGAAAATTTCATGCATAGATGAGCTCAATAAAGGACAGAAATGGTATGGATCTAACAGAAGCAGAAGACATTAAGAAGAGGTGGCAGGAATACACAGAAGAACTGTACAAAAAAGATCTTCATGGCCCAAATAACCACAATGGTGTGATCATTCACCTAGAGCCAGACATCCTGGAATGTGAAGTCAAGTGGGCCTTAGGAAGCATCACTACAAACAAAGCTAGCAGAGGTGATGGAATTCCAGTTGAGCTATTTCAAATCCTAAAAGATGATGCTGTGAAAGTGCTGCACTGAATATGCTAGCAAATTTGGAAAACTCAGCAGTGGCCACAGGACTGGAAAAGGTCAAATTTCATTCTAATTCCAAAGAAAGGCAACGCCAAAGAATGCTCAAACTACTGCACAATTGCACTCACCTCACACACTAATAACGTAATGCTCAAAATTCTCCAAGCCAGGATACAGCAATATGTGAACCGTGAACTTCCAGATGTTCAAGCTGGTTTTAGAAAAGGCAGAGGAATCAAAGATCAGATTGCCAACATCTGCTGGATCATTGAAAAAGCAAGAGAGTTCCAGAAAAACATCTATTTCTGCTTTATTGACTATGCCAAAGCCTTTGACTGTGTGGATCACAATAAACTGTGGGAAATTCTGAAAGAGATGAGAATACTAGACCACCTAAACTGCCTCTTGAGAAATCTGTAGGCAGGTCAGGAAGCAACAGTTCTAACTGGACATGGAACAACAGACTGGTTCCAAATAGGAAAAGGAGTACATCAAGGCTGTATATTGTCACCCTGCTTATTTAACTTATATGCAGGGTACATCATGAGAAACACTGGGCTGGAAGAAGCACAAGCTGAAATCAAGATTGCCGGGAGAAATATCAATAACCTCATATATGCAGATGACACCAACCTTATGGCAGAAAGTGAAGAGCAACTAAAGAGCCTCTTGATGAAAGTGAAAGGGGAGAGTGAAAAAGTTGGCTTAAAGCTTAACATTCAGAAAACTAAGATCATGGCATCTGGTCCCATCACTTCATGGGAAATAGATGGGGAAACAGTGGAAACAGTGGCTGACTTTTTTGGTGGGGGCACCAAAATCACTGCAGATGGTGACTGCAGCCATGAAGTTAAAAGACACTTACTTCTTGGAAGCAAAGTTATGACCAACCTAGAGAGCATATTAAAAAGCAGAGACAACACTTTACCAACAAAGGTCCATCTAGTCAAGGCTATTGTTTTTCCAGTAGTCATGTATGGATGTCAAAGTTGGACTATAAAGAAAGTTGAATGCCAAAGAATTGATGCTTTTGAACTGTGGTGTTGGAGAAGACTCTTGGGAGTCCCTTGGACTGCAAGGAGATCTAACCAGTCCATCCTAAAGGAGATCACTTGAAGTGTTCATTGAGTATTCATTGGAAGGACTGATGCTGAAGCTGAAACTCCAATACTTTGGCCATCTGATGTGAAGAGCTGACTCATTTGAAAAGACCCTGATGCTGGGAAAGATTGAGGGCAGGAGGTGAGGGGGATGACAGAGGATGAGATGGTTGGATGGCATCACCGACTCAATGGACATGGGTTTGGGTAGACTCCAAGAGTTGGTGATGGACAGGGAGGCCTGGCATGCTGTGGTCCATGGGGTCGCAAAGAGTCGGACACGACTGAGTGAACTGAACTGAACTGATGTAACTGTCCAGTTATGAAACAAATCTGTCATTTAATTTTGTCTGGCAAGTCATAGCTCTCACTGCCTGATTAACATCAGAATGAACTTACCCTTAGATTGTTGGGGTCTAGTCACATTGGTAAATAGGCTAATTTTACTGCTATTGTTTAATGCCAAAGGTCTCTTTGCAGAAAGATTTTAATATCATGTTTATTTTGGTTTCATTTGAAATCATAAGGGAGATTTTAAATGTTACAAATTATCTATGGAATCTAAGTTAATCAGTTTAGATTCACAAATTTGAATACATCAAGTTGTATCCTTACTCCACATAATCACAAATGTGTGTAAATGTAATTGATCTCAAAAGACTAGAAGAAAATGGGCCAATATTTTAATAGTTACCTCTAAATCCTGGAGAAGTTTTATATAGTTTCTAAATTTTCCATAGTGAAAGCATATCACTTTCAGGAGTACAGAAAGAAATTTTTGTAGAGTGGAAACCAGATATTTTAAAATTCAGCATAATGCACACACATAGTTCAAAAGTCAAATTTGTCTGAAAGGACTAATAATGAAAATAATATTCTGTTCTTCACTCTCACCCTGTCTTAACTCCCCAAAATCAGCCCACTAACTCTATAACTTGTTTATTCTGTAGCTACATCAAAATTCTGTATTTCTTCTATGATTCTACAGTAAATGTGAGTTTATATACAATGTCTGAATTTGTCCATTTTAGATATTCAAGTTGCTGCTATAAGATTCAGCTCACTTATATCACCTCACATCTATCTTCCCCAATTTCCCTGTGTAATTATGACACATATTTATTTCTCTATTGTTTGGCTATCTTTGAAATTTTAGGCAGTAAACATATACCAAATATAGTCGGTCTCTTAACATCCACTTGGGTTTAAAGAGAACACTGGTGCTCTTAGACTTATCTTTAGCTCTGCTGTCTTCCTTTTCTGACATTCCAATCGTAGAGCATTCCAGGTGATAACATTTACATTTGGTTCTATAATTAAAATTACATCTTCCATGCTTTCTCTATCAGTATATTTTAAAATTTGTAAACTAATAACAACATTTTACATCATTGCGACTTAGTAAGAATTATTCACGGAGGAGTCAAGTGGTATTCTGTGAAGTTAACTTTCTCCTTATACTTGTTTTTGTTTCTTCTAATTCTCACAGTATTTTTAAATTTTCCATGACAACAGATATTCTACAACATCTCCTTTTGTCCCAGGAGACCTCTCCCCTAGAGCCACCTGTCTACCTGTTTTACCTGGACTGTATGTTCTGCAGGTACAGTGGACAGTTTGACTGATTCCCCAAATCCATTCCATCGCAGACAATGACTGAGGAGACAGTCATGTCCCCTCATTAGACTGAGTGTCCCCTCAGTGAGGACGTTCCAAACACCATTCCTAAAGTTCCAGCAGTCTACAACACTTCCTATTTCCTTCTCTACTTTATTTATTACACCAACACATATCGCTTTATAGCATAGTTGCTTTTCATCTCTTCACTGGAATGTAAGCTCCATGAAGGCAGGAAAGTTTGTCTTTATTTTCTGTTTCTTTTCCCATATATTTCATATAATTTCATATTTTTCATATATTTCATATGTTTTCATATATGTCATACATTTCATATATTTTCACATATTTCATATCTTTTAATATATTTTCATATACTTTCATATTTTTTATATATTTTCATATTCTTCATATATTTCATATATATTCATATTTTTCATCTTTTCATATATATTCATATTCATCATATATTTCCATATATTTCATATCTTTTCATATATTTCATATATTTTCATATTCTTCATATTTTTCATATTTTTCATATATTTTCATGTTCATCATATATTTTATATATTTTCATATATTTCATATATTTTCATACAATTCATAAATTTTCATATATTTTCATATATTTCATATGTTAATACATTTTTAAATTCCTCATATTTTTCACATATTTTCATATTCTTCATTTTTTCATACATTTTCATAGTCTTCATATTTTCACATATTTTCATACTCTTCATATTTTTCATGCATTTTCATATTCTTTATATTTTTCACATATTTTCATATTCTTCACATTTTTCACACATTTTCATATTCTTTATATTTTTCACACATTTTCATATTCTTCGTATTTTTCACACATTTTCACTTTCTTCATATCCACATATTTTCACATTTTTCATATTTTTCATACATTTTCATATTCTTCATATTTTTCACACATTTTCATATTCTTCATATTTTTCATACATTTTCATATTCTTCATATTCTTCATATTTTTCATACATTTTCATATTCTCCATATTTTTCATACATTTTCATATTCTTTGTGTTTTTCATACATTTTCATATTCTTCATATTTTGGACATAATTTCACATTCTTCATATTTCCAGAATATTTTCACAGTCTTCATATTTTTCACATATTTTCATATTCTTCATATTTTTCACATATTTTCATATTCTTCATATTTTGCACAGATTTTCATATTCTTCATATTTTCAGAATATTTTCATATTCTTCATATTTTGCACATATTTTCATATTCTTCATATTTTGCACATATTTTCATATTCTTCATATTTTCAGAATATTTTTATATTCGTCATATTTTCAGAATATTTTCATATTCATCATATTTTCAGAATATTTTCATATTCTTCATATTTTGCACATATTTTCATATTCTTCATATTTTCAGAATATTTTTATATTCATATTTTCAGAATATTTTCATATTCATCATATTTTCAGAATATTTTCATATTCTTCATATTTTTAGAATATTTTCATTTCCTTCATATTTGCACATATTTTAATACTCTTCATATTTTCAGAATATTTTTATATTCATATTTTCAGAATATTTTCATATTCCTCATATGTTGCACATATTGTCATATTCTTCATATTTTGCACATATTTTCATATTCTTCATATTTTTCGAATATTTTCATATTCTTCATATGTTGCACATATTTTCATACTCTTCATATTTTCAGAATATTTTCATATTCTTCATATTTTGCACATATTTTCAGAATATTTTCATACTCTTCATATTTTCAGAATATTTTCATATTCATCATATTTTCAGAATATTTTCATATTCTTCATATTTTTCACATATTTTAATATTCTTCATATTTTTCATATATTTTCATATTCTTCATATTTTGCACAGATTTTCATATTCTTCATATTTTCAGAATATTTTCATATTCTTCATATTTTGAACATATTTTCATATTCTTCACATTTTGCACAGATTTTCATATTCTTCATCTTTTCAGAATGTTTTCATTTTCTTCATCTTTTCAGAATATTTTCATATTCTTCATATTTTGCACATATTTTCATATTCTTTATATTTTGCACATATTTTTATATTCTTCATATTTTGCACATTTTCATATTCTTCATATGTTGCACATATTTTTATATCCTTTATATTTTGCACATATTTTTATATTCTTCATATTTTTCACATATTTTCATATTCTTCACATTTTTCACACATTTTCATATTCTTTATATTTTTCACACATTTTCATATTCTTCGTATTTTTCACACATTTTCACATTCTTCATATTTTTCACACATTTTCACATTCTTCATACATTTTCATATTCTTCATATTTTTCACACATTTTCATATTCTTCATATTTTTCACACATTTTCATATTCTTCATATTTTTCACACATTTTCATATTCTTCACATTTTTCACACATTTTCATATTCTTTATATTTTTCACACATTTTTATATTCTTCGTATTTTTCACACATTTTCACATTCTTCATATTTTTCACACATTTTCACATTCTTCATACATTTTCATATTCTTCATATATTTCACATATTTTCATATTCTTCATATTTTTCACACATTTTCATATTCTTCATATTTTTCAGATATTTTCATATACCTCATATTTTTCATACATTTCATATTTTCCACCTATTTTCATATTCTTCATATTTTTCATGCATTTTCACATTCTTCATACATTTTCATATTCTTCATACATTTTCATATTCTTCATATATTTCATATTTTTCATATATTTTCATATTCTTCATATTCTTCATATATTTTCATATATTTCATATGGTTTCATTTTTTATGTACCCTGACTTCTGTGCTTTACTTGCCAGCTTTATTGGGATGCATACTGGATAACTTTCTGAGAGGTCATTTTTTCTAGGCCCTTGAATGTCTTAAAAAGTTTTCATTTATCCCTTCATTGATATCTTGGGTAGGTTGGGACTATATGTTGAAAATTTTAATGTTTCCGAATTTTGAAAACATCAGTCAAATTGCCCATTACCATCCACTACTAATTGATGGGATGTTTGGGTGATCTGGTTTTACTCTGAAAAACAGCATTGCCACATCTAGCAAGTAAAAATATAGGATATACAACTAAGTTTGCATTTCAGATAAACAAGGAAATTCTAGAAACATACTTATTCTAAAAAATTACTTATTGTCTATTTGAACTTCAACGTTAACCAGCTGTCCTGTATTTTATGTTAACACTATTGGGACATTTTTAGGGATGTTCTTTTTATCCTTAACATTCTGAAATTTCACAGTATTTCTGGTTGTGAGTCTTTAAAAGAAAAAAATCTTTATATTAGTGCTTGAGCCCCAAGAAAGAGGGTATGATTATTATTGACATAATAATGTTTAAATAATGAGTCATTATTGCTTCCAGGCTCTGGCTGTCTATCAGCTTGAGTCTGGGGAACAGGAACAAGAAAAAAAATGTAAAAAGTTTCATCAGTCTTAGGATTTGAAAATCTTTAGAGTAATTATCAGAGTGGAAGCATGAGATGACTATAACCTATTTCATACAGAGCCTGGTTATCTAGTAGAGTTGTCTGGTTTCAAACCTTGCCACCCAACTGGCATTTCATACAAGTATCAGTGAGCAACCAACATTTAGGCTGAAGAGCCTCGTTTTATAAGAGTGAATATTCTAGACACATCCCAGATTTACCATGTAATTGCTCCACAGTGAAAACACAGCATAGATGTCTCCAAAGGAGAAAATTATTTGCTTGTGAGATGCATATTTCCTGTGGTTATCTCTGAGTGAACTAGCCAAAAAGTAAGTGAAGAGGTGAGAGACAAGAAGTAATCACTTTGCAAAGTAGTGGTAAAATCAACCAAGGTAAAACTGGTTTAAAGAAATTCGGAGAACTATAGAGTTGAGAGATAAATTTTTAAAACTGACTTTAGAGTCAGTTATCTAGGTCAGCCCGCCTTTTATAGGTGACACTACCCAGGCTAACAGAGTGGAAGAGACTTGCCCAGAGTCACCAAACCAGACTAGACCAGTTCCCGATTCCCAGTCCAGTGTTTACTCCCCTTCATTGCTGCTGTGGGTTAGGACCTATTGCACAACAGCTCTATTTAATCATCCTGACAGCAATCCTGAGAATGATAAACTTTCTCTGCAACAATCTGACTCAGCTCAGGGTAGCAGCTTCACCAAATGCCCCACTAAAATGCAGTCAACTCCAAGGGGAGGTGAAAAAAAAGGAAGGGGGAGGTGGTCCAGAGGGCTTGGACCTACTATTATCCATAGTAGATATTTCCCACTTATTCTCTCATGGTACACTATTTATTGTCTGAGAAGCACTGAATAAGTCTATATCTACTTTATTAAATTGTCTCTTTATTGTCTGATTCTATTATAAGAATATAAGTTCCATACAGGAAGGAATTTTCCTTTTTTTATTAAATGCTGTGTCCTCACCTGTAGTATCATTCATGGAATAAAATAAGTACCTAAAATTTAAAAGTAAAATAGTTCAATTAATATCTAGTTCTTACACCTGAAAAGGTAATAAAATATGTTTTGTATATTTTTCATTACCAATTTCAGAGAAGGCAATGGCAATCCACTCCAGTACTCTTGCCTGGAGAGTCCCATGGACCGAGGAGCCTGGTAGGCTGCCGTCTATGGGGTCTCGAAGAGTCAGACACAACTGAGTGACTTCACTTTCACTTTTCACTTTCATGCATTGGAGAAGGAAATGGCAACCCACTCCAGTGTTCTTGCCTGGAGAATTCCAGGGACAGCGGAGCCTGGTGGGCTGCCGTCTATGGGGGTCACACAGAGTTGGACAGGACAGAAGCGACATAGCAGCAGCAGCAGCAACACCAATTTAGATATAAGAGATAGATTTTTTTTTTTTAATTTATGGTAAGAAGTCTGCCTGCAATGCAAGAGACCAGGGTTTGATTCCTATATCAGGAATAGCCCCTGGAGAAGGGAATGGCTACCACTCCAATATTATTGCCTTGAGAATTCCATGGATAGAGGAGCCTGGAAGGCTCATGGGGAACCTAACAGAGGAAACTGACTGTTTCATGGGGTCGCAGAGTCAGGCATGACTGAGCAACTAACATGCTTAATTTTTTTTTTAATGGATAAACACCTACTTATTATGTCTTAATTGTTGATAAAAATTTTATATGTTTAGCCAAATGTAGGGTAGAATAAATTGAGTCATAAATGAAAGAAAAGAAAAATGTCCTAGGGCAAATAAAGAAATACATGATGAGCTAATCTTCACTGGGACAAAATGATTGGGTTGGTATTTTGTTCCTGGTTGTCAGTAGCCTTAAAATGGTGCTGAAGCTGATTTTTGTCTCCATCATTGTGACCTTAATTCTGTGATTTGGCTTAGTAGTATCTTTAAATACAGGTGCACTTTTAAAATGTAGTAGAAAATCCCAGTGAATTTAATTAAGCAAGAGTCAGTCTTGGACATTTTCCAATTCTAAGACTTAATAATAAATGTCACTAGAAAGAATAAAATGTCCAGTGATCTTTGCCCCTAGTGGGCAAAAAGAGAATATCCTTTTAAGAACTGATAGAACGTTTTCAGAAGGTCCTTCTTAGGCTTAAAGAACTGAAGGTGTGGATATCAAAATATCAAAACAGAGAGAGAGAGAAAAGAAAAGAAAACAGCACAGGAATGTATCTCCAAATCTCAAATCAACTAGTCTGGCCACACCAACAGAACTGATTGAGAACTAAACAATTGAATTTTTTTTTTTTTAAAGGTAGTAAGGAAAGAAGTTACTTATGATAAATTTTCCTGGGAAATGTCTAGTTGCTATCTTCCTGTGTAAACATAGAGCTTGGTGGTCTTTTCAATAAATTGTTTAAACATGGTAAACCTTTGTTTTTTTGTAGTTGCCATGGTATTTCTCTTAAACAATCTACAATTCAATTAAAATGTCTTTGAATTTTCAATCAGAAGATTCCATGAAAAAAAATTAATGGACAGTTGAATGAAATAAAATATTTTCTCAAGTAATAACGCAGCCTTTCACTCTTTGTTGTAATACTAGAAGAAAGAAGAATTCCAGGTTTTTATGAGCAACATAAAAAAGCTTTCTTCAGATTGTGAGCAAGCCTCCACAAGGTAAGACTGATAAGAAATCATGGCAACCAGTCTTCACAATGGTGTGACTTTATTATGTAAGAAATTTAATCATTTTGAAATAAATCAAAATTAGGTTCCAGTTCCACTTTTATCACTTAACACTGCTTGACTTTGGGGAAGTTAGCTAGATGCTCTGATCCTCATTTTCTTAGACTATAAAATGGTAATTGTTCTTGTTGTTTAGCTGCTAAACTGTGTTCAACTCTTTCTGCTACCTCGTGGTCTGTACACTGCCAGGTTCCTCTGTTCATGGGATTTCTCAGACAAGAATACTGGAGTGGGTTGCCATTTACTCTTCCAGGGGATTTTCCCAACCCAGGGACTGAACCTCCATCTCATGCTTTGAAAAGTGAGTTCATTACCTCTGAGCCTCCAGGTAAGCTCAAAATGTTGACTACACTTCTTTTAACTGCAAATGTTAAATGTGGTACATTAAATTGTGAATGATTGATTGGAATCCACTGTTAGAGTTTAGAGCAGTTGAGTAACATAATCAGAACAAGATTAAAAGAGTAAAGTTTGGACTACTTCAAGAGAACAAACTGAAGACCAGAATAAAAGTGGAGAGATTCGGAAAGCTATGGCAGTTGGCAAAGAAGGAAATGGGGGACAGGAAATGACCAAATTTGTGTTATATTTTAAAAATAGAAACAGTAGGATTTAGTTAAAAGTATCAATAAGTAATATGAGAGCCAAAAGGGAGTGAAACATACTGCTGTTGTTGTTGTTTTTAATTTGCTGACCAATTACATCAAAGGTGGGACTATGCAATGAGATGGAAGACACCTTTTTATTGTGTAAAATTTAAAATTTGTTTTATAAATATTAAACTGATATTCAACCAAAAAAAGTCCAAAAATGCTGACTATACAAGTCTAGGAATTTGGTTAGAGATATGGACTGGAAACACAAATTTGACTGCTTCACTATTTATTGGTCAGAAAAAAAGAAGAATAGTAACTAAGCTGAGAGGAGCTACTCCATGTTCAAGGTCAGGAGGGGCGGCCGTGAGAAGATACCCCTCGTCCAAGGTAAGGAGCAGCAGCTGCACTTTGCTGGAGCAGACGTGAAGAGATACCCTGCATCCAAGGTAAGAGAAACCCAAGTAAGATGGTAGGTGTTTTGAGAGGGCATCAGAGGGTAGACACACTAAAACCATAATCACAGAAAACTAGCCAATCTGATCACAGGACCACAGTCTTATCTAACTCAACGAAACTAAGCCATGCCGTGTGGGGCCACCCAAGATGGTGGGGTCATGGTGGAGAGGTCTGACAGTATGTGATCTACTGGAGAAGGGAATGGCAAAACACTTCAGTATTCTTGCCTTGAGAACCCCATGAACAGTACGAAAAGGCAAAATGATAGGATACTGAAACAGGAACTCCCCAGGTCTGTAGGTGCCCAATATCCTACTGGAGCTCAGTGGAGAAATAATTCCAGAAAGAATGAAGGGATGGAGCCAAAGCAAAAATAATATCCAGTTGTGGATGGGACAGGAGATAGAAGCAAGGTCTGATGTTGTAAAGAGAAATATTGTATAGGAACCTGGAATGTTAGGTCCATGAATCAAGGCAAATTGGAAGTGGTCAAACAGGAGATTGCAAGAGTATGAGTGTTGACATTCTAGGAATCAGCAAACTAAAATGACTGGAATGGGTGAATTTAACTCAGATGACCATTATATCTACTACTGTGGGCAGGAATCCCTTAGAAGAAATGGAGTAGTCATCATGGACAACAAAAGAGTCAGAAATGCAGTACTTTGATACAATCTCCAAAATGACAGAATGATCTCTGTTCGTTTCCAAGGCAAACCATTCAATATCACTGTAATCCAAACCTATGCCCCAACCAGTCATGCTGAAGAAGCTGAAGTTGAATGGTTCTATGAAGACCTACAAGACCTTTTAGAACTAACACCCAAAAGAGATGTCCTTTTCATTAAAGGGGGCTGGAATGCAAAAGTAGGAAGTCAAGAAACACCTGGAGTAACAGGCAAATTTGGTCTTGGAGTATGGAATGAAGCAGTTCAAAGGCTAATAGAGTTTTGCCAAGAGAACGCATTGGTCATAACAAACACCCTCTTCCAACAACACAAGAGAAGACTCTACACATGGACATCAACAGATGGTCAACACTGAAATGAGATTGATTATATTATTTGCAGCCAAAGATGGAGAAGCTCTATACAGTCAGGAAAACAAGACCGGGAGGTGGCTGTGGCTCACATCATGAACTCCTTATTGCCAAATTCAGACTTAAACTGAAGAAAGTAGGGAAAACCACTAGACCATTCAGGTATGACCTAAAACATATCCCTTATGACTATACAGTGGAAGTGAGAAATAGATTTAAGGGACTAGAACTGATAGAGAGCCTGATGAACTATGGATGGAGGTTCGTGACATTGTACAGGAGACAGGGATCAAGACCATCCCCATGGAAAAGAAATGCAAAAAGGCAAAATGGTTGTCTGAGGAGGCTTTACAAATAGCTATGAAAAGAAGAGATGTGAAAAGCAAAGGAGGGAAGGAAAGATATTCCCATTTGAATGCAGAGTTCCAAACAATAGCTAGGAGAGATAAGAAAGCCTTCCTCAGAGATCAATGAAAGAAATAGAGGAAAACAACAGAATGGGAAAGACTAGAGATCTCTTCAAGAAAATTAGAGATACCATTGGAACTTTTCATGCAAAGATGGGATCGATAACGGACAGAAATGGTATGGACCTAACAGAAGCAGAAGATATTAAGAAGAGGTGGCAAGAATACACAGAAGAACTGTACAAAAAAAAGATCTTTCACTACCCAGATAATCACGATGGTGTGATCACTCACCTAGAGCCAGACATCCTGGAATGTCTGGTGGGCCTTAGAAAGCATCACTACGAACAAACCTAGTGGATGTGATGGATTTCCAGTTGAACTATTTCAACTCCTGAAAGATGATACTGTGAAAGTGTTGCACTCAATATGCCAGCAAATTTGGAAAACTAGGAAGTTGCCACAGGACTGTAAAAGGTCAGTTTTCATTCCAATCCCTAAGAAGTGAAGTGAAGTCAAGTGAACTCGCTCAGTCATGTCCGACTCTTCGCGACCCCATGGACTGTTCCGTTCAGTTCAGTTCAGTTCAGTTGTTCAGTCGTGTCCGACTCCATGCGACCCCATGAATCACAGCACGCCAGGCCTCCCTGTCCATCACCAACTCCCAGAGTTTACTCAAACTCATGCCCATCGAGTCGGTGATGCCATCCAGCCATCTCATCCTCTGTTGTCCCCTTCTCCTCCTGCCCACAATCCCTCCCAGCATCAGGGTCTTTTCCAACGAGTCAACTCTTCACATGAGGTGGCCAAAGTACTGGATCTTCAGCTTCAGCATCAGTCCTTCCAATGAACACCCAGGACTGATGTCCTTTAGGATGGACTGGTTGGATCTCCTTGCAGTCCAAGGGGCTCTCAAGAGTCTTCTCC
This sequence comes from Dama dama, assembly GCF_033118175.1. Classification (NCBI taxonomy): domain Eukaryota; kingdom Metazoa; phylum Chordata; class Mammalia; order Artiodactyla; family Cervidae; genus Dama; species Dama dama. The sequence continues at coordinate 95,332,980 of NC_083699.1, read as the reverse complement.
AACACCATAGTTCAAAAGCATCAATTTTTCTGCACTCAGCTTTCTTCACCATCCAACTCTCACATCCATACATGACCACTGGAAAAACCATAGCCTTGACCATATGACCCTTGGTTGGCAAAGTAATGTCTCTGCTTTTTAATATGCTATCTAGGGTGGTCATAACTTTCCTTCCAAGGAGTAAGCATCTTTTAATTTCTTGGCTGCAGTCGCCATCTGCAGTGAATTCGGAGCCCAAAAAAATAAAGTCTGACACTGTTTCCACTGTCTCCCCATCTATTTCCCATGAGGTGATGGGACCAGATGCCATGATCTTAGTTTTCTGAATGTTAAGCTTTAAGCCAACTTTTTCACTCTCCCCTTTCACTTTCATCAAGAGGCTCTTTAGTTGCTCTTCACTTTCTGCCATAAGGGTGGTGTCATCTGCATATCTGAGGTTATTGATATTTCTCCCAGCAGTCTTGATTCCAGCTTGTGCTTCTTCCAGCCCAGCGTTTCTCATGATGTACTCTGCATATAAGTTAAATAAGCAGGGTGACCATATACAGCCTTGACATACTCCTTTTCCTATTGGGAACCAGTCTGTTTTTCCATGTCCAGTTCTAACTGTTACTTCCTGACCTGCATACAGGTTTCTCAAGAGGCAAGTCAGGCGGTCTGGTATTCCCATCTCTTTCAGAATTTTCCATAGTTTATTGTGATCCACATAGTCAAAGACTTTGGCATAGTCAATAAAGCAGAAATAGATGTTTTTCTGGAACTCTCTTGTTTTTTTGATGATCAGGCAGATGTTGCCAATTTGATATCTGGTTCCTCTGCCTTTTTTAATACCAGCTTCAACATCTGGAAGTTCACGGTTCACTTATTGCTGAAGCCTGGTTTGGAGAATATTAAGTATTGCTTTACTAGCGTGTGAGATGAGTGCAATTGGAAAAACATACTTGTTCCATGTACTTTTCTCTGACTTCTTTATCATTTATAGAAAAGATTTATATTTATATTTATATTTATATTATACTATTTGTTCTATTGACATTATTCCCAAAACAATCACTGACTTACTTATGAGAAACAGACTATTTCCTTCCAGTCTTATATGACCCAAGTCTTTGTAGGTCATTTATTTGCTGGTGCAGAAGTCATTCTTCTGATGGTGGTGGTCTATGATCGATACATAGCCATCTGTAAACCTCTTCATTATTTGATCATCATGAATTGGAGGGTGTGTGTTCTCATGCTGCTGGTGTCCTGGACTGTTGGTTTTCTGCACTCATTGGTTCAATTTCTCTTTATTTATCATCTCCCTTTCTGTGGCCCCAATGTCACTGACAACTTCCTGTGTGGCATGTTCCCTTTAATGAAGTTGCTTGCACTGATTGGATTATGATAGCTAATGGTGGAGCAATTTGCACTGTTGTCTTCTTCATTCTCTTAGTGTCCTATGGAGTCATGTTATCTTCCCTGAAGACTCATGGTTTGAAAGGGAATCACAAAGCCTTCTACACCTGTGCATCCCATATAATGGTGGTCATTTTCTTTTTTGTTCCCTGTATCTTTATGTATGCAAGGCCTAATGTCAACTTTCCCATTGGTAAATCCATAGTAACGGTTTTAACTTTCATATCCCCATGCTGAGTCTTAATCTACACCCTGAAAAATGCAAAAACGAGAAATGCTATAAGGAGACTCTAGGGTAAAAATATGACCTTAGTTGGAAGAGGGCTGTTTCTATCATAGAAGTCATGATATTCATTCATTCTTTCACAGAATCAAGGAATAGTTAAGCTATCAAGGATTCCACTTAAAAATTTATCTCCTGTGGGTTCTGTTCAGTTCAGTTCAGTTGCTCAGTAGTGTCTGACTCCGCAACCCCATGGACTGCAACATGCCAGGCTTCCCTGTCAATCACCAACTCCTGGAGTTTACTCAAACTCATGTCCATCGTTTTGGTGATGTCATCCAACCATCTCATCCTCTGTTGTCCCCTTCTCCTCCTGCCCTCAATCTTTCCCAGCATCAAGGTCTTTTGCAATGAATCGGTTCTTTGGATCAGGTGGCCAAAGTATTGGAGCTTCAGCTTCAGCATCAGTCCGTTCAATGAGCATTCATTGAATAGCCATCCTCTTTTAGGATGGACTGGTTGGATCTCCTTGCAGTCCAAGGGACTCTCAAGAGTCTTCTCCAACACCGTAGTTCAAAAGCATCAATTCTTCAGTGCTCACCTTTCTTTATAGTCCAACTCTCACATCCATACATGACTACTGGAGAAACCATAGCTTTGACTAGATGAACATTTGTTGGTTTGTTAGTAAAGTAATGTCTCTGCTTTTTAATATGCTGTATAGGTTGGTCATAGCTTTTCTTCCAAGGAGCAAACCTCTTTTAATTTCACAGCTGCAGTCACCATCTGCAGTGATTTTGGAGCCCCCCAAACTAAAGTCTCTCACTGTTTCCATTGTTTCTCCACCTATTTGTCTTGAAGTGGTGGGACCAGATGCCATGATCTTTGTATTCTGAATGTTGAGTTTGAAGCCAACTTTTTCACTCTCCGCTTTCACTTTCATCAAAAGGCTCTTCAGTTCTTCATTGTTTTCTGCCATAAGTGTGCTGTCAACTGCATATCTGAGGTTATTGATATTTCTCCCAGCGATCCTGATTGCAGCTTGTACTTCATCAAGTCCAGCATGAAATATTCTGCATATAAGTTAAATAAGCAGAGTGAGAGTATACAGCTTTGAAGTATTTCTTTCCTAATTTGGAACCACTCCATTGTTCCATGTCCTGTTCTAACTGTTGCTTCTTGACCTGCATATAGATTTCTCAGGAAGCAGGTAAGGTGGTCTGGTATTCCCTTCTCTTTAAGACTTTTCTACAGTTTGTAATGATCCACAGAGTCAAAGGCTTTGGTGTAGTCAATAAAGCAGAAGTAGATATTTTTCTGGACCATAGGGCTATGATCTTTAGTGTTGCAAAGAGTCACACATGACTGTAGGCACTTAGCATGCAACAACCCTCAGTCAGCTTTCTGATCAGGGGAGTACAGTGGTGTTCTTGCACCCAGGAGTGAGCTTTAGTTTAGAACATACTTCAAGAAATTTTCAGAAAGATTTGAGTTTTTCTATTTGCACAGAGCACAACTAACCAGCTAAGTGGTCTCAGGTTCCTCAGAGAAAGTTTAGGTTGAAGATCTATGCCACTTTTTTGTGGTTTTATAACAGAGTTCTTATTCAAAAATACCTGATGTCTGCTTTATTCAAAAATCTCTGTCTTTGAAAGTTATCCACATCTGATGATCTGGTGAGGTGCCATAATTTTTTTATTTCCTGAATTGATTCGGTCATTCAATTCAGTCCACTGTACTCTAAAACTGGATTATGAATTATCATCATATTAGCTAGCCTGGGATGCCATAACACAATACCATAGCCTGTGTAGTTTAAACAACTGACATTACTTTTTTTTACTGTTCTGGATGCTGGAAATCTCAGATCAATGTGACTGCAACATTCATTTCTGGTGAGGCTTCTTTTCCCAGCTTGCAGATGGCCACCTTCTCACTCTGTCCTCACCGATCCTTTCCTCTAAGCAAACTGATGTTTGCTTAGTTACCAAGCTCTGGTGTTTGTCCATTTCTCATTAGAATGCCAGTTCTACTGGCATAAGGCCTTACTCTTAAGATATCAAGGAGTACCGACTATTCCAATCTCCATTATCTAGGGCTTTCCAGTCTATATGCCAGGAATATGAATGAAAACACTTTTAAGATGTGTCAGCTTCAGTTAATTTCTATCTGAAACCTCATGAGAGATGCTGAATCTGAAGTACACAACTGATCTGATCAAATTCCAGGCCCACTATGATCATCTTTAATGATAAAGTGAATATTGGTGTTTTAAACCAATAAATTATGGGGTGAAATATTTTTTTTTAACATACCAATGGTATCTGAAACACAGCAATAATTTAAATACTATAGTATTAGCTCATGGACAGATATACTAACTGAAAAAAAAATAGAAAGCTAAGGAATAGAATAATAGATAAATGCATTTTATATATGAAAACAGTGCTATTCCATAGTAGTTGGAAACAGAATTATTACACAATAAAGGAGTTGAGAAAATATATCTCTCCTTTTAGTAAGAGGGGGAAGTGTTCTTCCATCTCTCACCATACCTGAAAAAGTATATATTTGTGGTTTAAAGATATAAATTGTAAAGTAAAATTTTCAAAAATTTAAAAAGATATTATCATTATACTCACAGCAGGGAAGGATTGTGGCATGTCCCATTGAGTCATATTTTTTCCTGAGTCCAAGATAATAGCATATATGGTGAATCCTTCATCCTTATCATGCTCACTCTAGTATCCAGGTATGTATGTGTGTGTGCAAAGTCACTCCAATTGTGTCCAACTCTCTTCACCCTTATGGATGGTAGCCTGCCAGGCTCCTCTGTCCATGGGATTCTCCAGGCAAGAATACTGGAGTGGGTTGCATGCCTTTCTCTAAGGGATCTTCCCAACCCAGGAACTGAACCTGCATCTCTTGTGTCTTCTGTATTGCCAGGCAGGTTCTTTACCACTGACCCACCTGAGAAGGTCAGTATACAGGTATCAACTACAAATTTAATAATTTTTAAAGGATAAAATTCACTATATTACTTTCATTTCTGATTAAAACATTTAGAGTATGTTTTATTTCCTTCATTGAAGAAGAACTTAAACGTTATGACTGGCATTACTTCAATATGTGTCAAATACATTGGGGTAGTATTATTGCTAAGTACACTAACTGAATTCGAGTATCAGTTGAGACAAGGAAGAAGGCATACTTTAAGCCTTAGCTTCTATGTGGTGAGTTTGAATTCTCACAAGAAACATATACTACCAAAGCCTTAAAAATGATACTTGTAATAAAGTATTTGATCCCCAAAACTTCCATAGAATAATTGTAAACAGAGAAAACACTGATTTGTCACTTAACTCAAGAACATATAGGTTACAGAGAATCAACAAGGCATTCATTATGCAAAAGAAATTAATCTGTATACAAAATGTTAAACAGTTACTGCATTAAGTAAGTTCTCTATCCATGCAGTTTAATTCTGAGAGTCTCTTGGACTACAAGGAGATCCAGCCAGTCAATCCTAAAGGAAATCAATCCTGAATATTCTTCAGATGAACTCATGCTAAAACTGAAGCTCCAATAGTTTGGCCACCTGATGTGAAGAACTGACTCACTGGAAAAGACCCTGATGTTGGGAAAGATTGAAGGCAGGAGGAAAAGGGGACAACAGAGGATGAGATGGTTGGATGGCATCACCTACTCAATGGACATGAGTTTGAGCAAGCTCTGGGAGTTGGTGATGGACAGGAGAGCCTGGCATGCTGCAGTCCATGGGGTCACAAAGAGTTTGACATGACCAAGAGATTGAACTAACTGTAGTGGACCATAGCCCTCCAGGCTCCTCTTCTATAGGATTTTCCAAGCAAGAATACTGAAAGGTCGGGGCATGCCCCGGGAAAGTGCTGCAAGGCAAATTCCGGAGGCTGGCTAAACTTCCAGGGGCTGGCCCCCTGCAGCCTTGTCCAATCAGGTACCAACATAAAGCCCTTGGACACTGACCACCGCTGTAGCCCGCGCTTTCTTCCTTATATGAAAAGACCTGGCCTGGATGCCTGCCCGGACTATAAAACCCCTCCCCACCCCTCATACTTTGCAGACTCCCTTTGTCTCCTCACTCACCAGCCCCCGGGAGTTCTGCCCGAGAGCGACGCTTAATAAAAGGCCTTTACCACCGGTCCTTAGAGGCGCCTTTTTGCTCCCGTGGCGTTTTTCCTAACATCTGGTGCCCCAAAGTGAGGCCCGAGGTGAGGGCCCCCGGCACTCGCCATTGAGGCCCCCTCGAGCTCCACCGCCGCGGAAGCCTCGGACCCAGGCGGCTGACCAACCCCCCGGACGGCAGGATACGGAGTAAGTCCCTTTGGCTTTGGGGCCTGCCCTCCCTGGCGATCACCTCCTAGGGCTCCGTAACCAGTGCGCACTTACTGGGCCCTCCTGGTCACCAGCTGGTGGGGAGACGTCCCCAGCGGCTGAGTAGACCTCCGGCTTCGGCCTTTCTGGGTCCCTGCGGTCGTGAGGAAGACGTTCCCCGCGACTACACGGACCTCCGGCTCCCCTTGACTCGTCCGAAGACGTTCGGACAGCGGGGGTTGCCTCCACGCCCCGTGGTCGTCATGGGATTGACAGCCTCCAAACCCGATCCCCAATACTCCACACCCTTAGAGTGCCTGCTGGCTAACCTGCAGACTCTAGGGCTAAAGAGAGATATCCGCCCCCAGCAGCTCACTTTTCTGTGCTCACAGGCCTGGCCTCAGTATTCCCTAGATAATGGCTCACAATGGCCAGCCACAGGGACACTAGACTTTGACGTCCTCCGTGATTTGGATAATTACTGCCGGAGAACGGGAAAATGGTCTGAGGTCCCCTATGTTCAGGCCTTTTGGGCGTTGCGCTCTCGCCCCACCCTGTGCACCACGTGCGCTCCCAGCCAAATCCTACTCACCATGGCCCCCCCGACTCCACCCTCCTGGACCGAGCCAACTCCTCCCGTCTCTGAGTCCTCTGCTTTCTCTGTTCCCCCGGAAGATCTAGTGGCCCCCCTGCGTACGCCTCTCCCACGGCCCCCTCCCCTTCCTCTCCGGTTCCTACTCCCTCCTCTTCCACTCCGGCCCCTCCTAACCTCTCCCCCTCTAACCCTACTCCAGCCTCTTGGCCTCTTTTGCTCCTGCTCCCGCCCCCGAGACTCCACCGCCGGCCCCGGATCCTCCGGCCCTTAACCCTATCTTGTATCCTCCCCTTCCCCCCATCACTCCCTTCTCGTCTCCAGTTAGCTCCCACACTCGCTCCCACAGCAACCCTCCAGGGGCCTCCCCGCCCCCTCCCCCAGCCCCGCTACTCCCTCTGCGACAAGTAGCCGGAGCCGACGGCCTGGCCCAGGTCCACGTCCCCTTCTCTCTCCAGGACTTAGCACAAATTGAGGCCAAGCTGGGATCCTTTTCCTGCAACCCCACTCAGTACATTAAGCAGTTTACTGGTCTGACCCACGCCTACGCCTTAACATGGCAGGACATATATGTCATCCTGGGATCTACCACCACCCCCGAAGAGAGGCAGGCTGTTTGGACGGCAGCCAGGGCTCAGGCCGACCAGCGGCACTGTGCCAACCCCTCCCCCGAGCGCCCCCCGGGAGCTCAGGCAGTTCCTGACACCGACCCTGATTGGAACTACCAGGAAGGGGGTGGCGGCCAGCTGCGGGTACGCTATATGATAGAGTGTCTCCTCGATGGGATGGAAACGTCCTCTCATAAGGTTGTAAACCTCCTCAAACTAGACGAGGTGACTCAGGGGCCCAATGAAAACGCAGCCATGTTTCTTAATCGGCTGACTGAGGCCCTTGTTCAATACACCAGACTGTCCCCTGAGTCCCCCATTGGGGCAGCTACCTTGGCCAATCATTTTATCTCCCAATCTGCACCTGACATCCGAAAAAAGCTGGCCAAGGCCGAGGACGGCCCTCAGACCCCTATTCGAGACCTGGTAAAAATGGCCTTTAAAGTTTATAACGCCCATGAAGAAACTGCTGAGGCCAGCTGAAAGGCAAGGCTCAAGCAAGAGGCCGAATTTCAGGGAAGCCTCCTAAACCAACAAACCCAGGCCTTAATAGCGGCCCTGCGGCTGGCGGCTGGCTCAGGGTCCCAAGACTCCCCTCCGGGGGCCTGCTTCAAATGCGGCCAAGAAAGACACTGGGCCAAGATATGCCCCAATCCGCGGCCTCCTTCCAAGCCATGCCCGTTGTGCAAACAGCGAGGACACTGGGCTAGTGACTGTCCCCAGGCCTCTCGGGCCCCGACCTCTAGGGGCCGGAGACCAGAGCGCCCCAGGGAGACCTCCTGCCCTCCTCCGGCCTTCGAGCTGCTGAGCTTCGATGATGGCTGACATCGCCCAGACTCGGGAACCCCGATAACCCAAGCCAAGCCCAGGGTAACGCTCCAGGTAACGGGTAAAGTCTGGTTAATGCGGGGGCTACCTATTCGGTCCTTCCCTCTTTCAGGGACACTTTACGTCCTTCCCAGGTTTCGGTTATGGGCATTGACGGCCAACCCTCATGTCCACTCCAAACCCAACCAACACCCTGTCAATTATATTCCTGCCTATTTACCCACTCCTTTCTGGTCATCCCCTCCTGCCCTACTCCTCTCTTAAAAAAAAAATATATATATATGTATATATACTCTCACAGATCTCCCAGCAGGTGGCTACGGCCCTGGACATCGACTGGCATCTCCACATCCCCTATCGGCCCCAACCGCCAGGCCTGGAACAAAGGCGCAGACAGCTCCAAGAAAGCCCCCTCTGGACCGGATTCAATGGTTTACTCCCATACCTCTTGCCCTTTCTAGGCCCTATACTCCTGCTGGTTCTGGGCCTCACCATAGGCCCCTGCCTCATCCAACTTATTCTTCGCTGGGTCCAAAAAATAGCGCAGGCTGCGACCGGACGGGCCACGCTCCTAACAGCTTATACTCGACTCAATCAAAAAGACGTAGACCCACTTCACAATCCTGCATAAGCTGACCTTTCGTCCCAGCTGGCCCCTACCCCTCGTCGCCCCCGTTCAGCAGGAAATAGCCAGAGAGAACCGGCGCCCCTTGTCCTATAACAAGAAGGCCGGGATGAAAGGTCGGGGCATGCCCCGGGAAAGTGCTGCAAGGCAAATTCCGGAGGCTGGCTAAACTTCCAGGGGCTGGCCCCCTGCAGCCTTGTCCAATCAGGTACCAACATAAAGCCCTTGGACACTGACCACCGCTGTAGCCCATGCTTTCTTCCTTATATGAAAAGACCTGGCCTGGATGCCTGCCCGGACTATAAAACCCCTCCCCACCCCTCATACTTTGCAGACTCCCTTTGTCTCCTCACTCACCAGCCCCCGGGAGTTCTGCCCGAGAGCGACGCTTAATAAAAGGCCTTTACCACCGGTCCTTAGAGGCGGCTTTTTCCTCCCGCGGCGTTTTTCCTAATAAATACTAGACTGAGTTGCGATACCCTCCTCCAGGGGATCTTCCTGACCCAGTGGTCAAACATGAGTCTCTTACATCTCCTGCCTTGGCAGGTGAGTTCTTTACCACTGGCTCAGTGGTGAAGAATCTACCTGCAGTGCAGGAGCTGCAGGAGATATGTGTTCGATCCAAGGTTTGGGAAGATCCCCTGGCAGAGGGCATGGCAACCCACACCAGTATTCTTGCCTGGGAAATCTTATAGACATAGGAGCCTGGAGATCTACAGAGGAGCCCAAGTTTTCTGTGCATATTTCTGTGGATAGTTGTTGGCCTGAAACAAATTGAATGTCAGATTTTCTCCAGGAAAAGAAAAATAAAAAAAAATAAAAAGAATGTATGTGTGATCAGCAAGAATTGCAATTTGGAACCTGCAGCCATGATGAATCATGTGCAACTTCCCTCAAGACAAAGGAAGGAAAATATTTTTAAAAAGGGGAGAAGGGAGTTGGGCAGAAGGCCTCTAATAATAAAGAGCCCACGGCTTTTAATTTCCTGAGCCCTTGCCAGAAAAGAAGAGGGATCTTTCTTCTCCCAGTCAGGCTCTGTTATGTTTCAGGGGGTATATGTTACTTCTTATGGCCTCCTAACTCTATTAGATTGACTTTCTATTTATTATTATGTGCATTTTACTGAAGGCATTGTTATAGCCACATGTTCAGGGAAACAAACTCACTCAGAAGGACAATGCAGATAGTGGAATGCAGTTTATTACACCAGCGGGCCCAAGGCAGAGTCTCCTCTTAGCCAAGGACCCCAACCAGCATTTGTGAAAATCTTTTATACCCCCTGTGTCCAAACCCACCAGCCCAAATCCCTTGAAGCTTACAAAGGAAGGGTAAATACGATCACAATAACCCTGTCATTCATTTGTTCTGTGTTCAAACAGTTAGTAATCAATAAGCCCATGGTTACATTCCAACCGGCTAATAACTGATAAACCTGTGGTTACATCCCCAGAGATACTGTCCAGAGGCAGGGGTGATTAGTGTCTGTTTTCCCTTAGGCAATGAGTAACCTGGATGTGATCTTCAAGACTTCCCTGCCCAGAGGGGGTCTTATCCTTCCATTGTCATTCCCACAGGCGCTAAGCACAGAGTTCAGAGTCCACTGGAGAGGTGGCCGCACCCGACCAGCACGGAGAAGCCTGAGATGGAGTCCAGGCCCTATGAATTCCTTCTTCAGCATTATTGCCGGGAGCCAGCACATGAGATCCCACCCATGACAAGGTCATGAGGAGAAGACCTGACAAGCAAGGCAGATCAGGACTTCAGGAATTTCAAAAAGCTGCCCCGGCGCTCACCTTAAAGATGATCTCTGTCTTTCTGATGCTTGCTATATTAGACTACTCCCTAATTTCTGTGACACAGGTAGAAGGTCTTCCCCAATCTCTCTCCAAAGAGAATCAACTTAGAACTTTAATCAATATGTCCCCCAGATGGCGGTATCCTATAAGATTATCCAGGATGAAAGGAGTGTTTCAATTTAGACCCTTTTTCTGGCATTCTAACCTGCTTGGCAAATGCGTACTAATACACATGACTGCTCACAACACCTTAATCATTAACAGCATAAAGAACCTGATCACACTGAAGGCCCTAATAAGCACAGAGCCCTTCGGGGGGTGAGGAAGCCCTATTAGAGAACACAAAAATATTATTCTAAAAGTGGTTATAGTTAAAGATTTAGAAAAATAAGAGTTTAGAATTGTTCATTTTAACCAGGAATGATGAACAGGGGCTGCCTCACCAGAGCTGCAGAGTCTTTGTGTTGTAAACCTTTTAGATAAATTTAACTGATAACTTCTGCAAAAGGACTGACCTTTGTGTTCATTAAAGAATAGATTACAGGAAAACAGCTTTGCATTCACCTAGTGAAAGGTCGGGGCATGCCCCGGGAAAGTGCTGCAAGGCAAATTCCGGAGGCTGGCTAAACTTCCAGGGGCTGGCCCCCTGCAGCCTTGTCCAATCAGGTACCAACATAAAGCCCTTGGACACTGACCACCGCTGTAGCCCGTGCTTTCTTCCTTATATGAAAAGACCTGGCCTGGATGTCTGCCCGGACTATAAAACCCCTCCCCACCCCTCATACTTTGCAGACTCCCTTTGTCTCCTCACTCACCAGCCCCCGGGAGTTCTGCCCGAGAGCGACGCTTAATAAAAGGCCTTTACCACCGGTCCTTAGAGGCGGCTTTTTCCTCCCGCGGCGTTTTTCCTAACACCTAGGTCATAAAATGTCAATAGGCCCCGAGGCCAGAAGATAATGTACAAGACTCTCACAAAGAAGTTGCAGGAAATACCCTGGTTTCGTGAAGGACAAGCTGATGTAATATTAAACTATCTTCCCCTTAAAAATGTACTAGCTTAGAATATAAAATCTACAGTAAAAAAATAAAGATTTGCCAGACTCTACTACACCCGACGCCCCAGTCTGGTCTCTCTCTCTCTGTCTCTTTTTCTTGCCAACGCCGTTCATCCTGAGGGTACCCCTGGATCCTGCTGAGGCTGGACCTCAGCACATTATGTCCATATTGTGTCACTGATGCTTGAATAAAGTTGTGATACTATAAAGGACTGAGTAGAAGTGTTTGATCATAATCTCCTTTCCCAAAATAGCTATCAAAATGTATACCATATTTATGTGATACCAAAGAGACTTGACAGATGAAAGAAGTTGGTTTTGTCACATCCCCACTTAATTTACTTGTTTAATTTAGGAATAAAATTGAGAGACAGGCTAAGTCACTGTGCTACCCTGTCCAAGTTCATTCTGCTTGCCACAGGACAGGTCAAAAATTAACAGATGAGGTGTTGCGGTAAGGAATTTGACATTATTCAGAAAGCCAGCTGATTGAGAAAATGGCAGACTAACGCTCAAAATAACCATCTTCTTGGGATCTGGATGCTAGGTTCTTTGATAGAGCAGAGACGATGGGGGAGAGTGAGGCATATGGTGGTAAGAAAATAAAGAAAAAAGGTCATTAATCTTGAAAATATATCCTAGAATGGTAAGCCTCAGGCAGGGGAACGTGCAAATTTCTTCGTGCCATCTATAGATTGACAGGGTTCCAAACATATGCTCTTAAACAGTCAGACATAGGGGCAGAATTCTCTGAGTTGGGCCATTAAGTATGATTATAGCAACAAAAGCACCCAAAAGCAAGTCAAAGAATCAGTTTCAACATGGAATCAGAACTGACTTTTCCCTGCAACAACTGAGGGAGCTGAAAAATATTCTATATCATTAATCTTTACTCTGTGTGTGTGTGTGTGTGTGTGTGTGTGTGTGTGTGTGTGTGTGTGTGTGTTTTTAATTATTATTATATGAGAAAATTCTAGATGGCAGATTTTTTATCGTGACCATCCAACATCTTCACTTTCGTAGGCAGGCCCCTTAGAGAAAAATGAGGCTCAATGAAATGATTTGTTGTTTTTCAGTTGTTAAGTCTTGTCCTAATATTTGCAAACCCATGAACTACAGCACACTAGTCTTCCTTGTCCTTCAGTATTTTCTGGAGTTTACTTAAGTGCATGTCCATTGAGTCAGTGATGCCATACGGCCATCTCATCCTCTGTCACCCCATTCTCCTTCTGCCCTCAATCTTTCCCAGCGCTGGGGTCTTTTCCAGTTAGTCGGCTCTTCCCATGAGGTGGCCAAAGTATTGGAGTTTCAGTTTCAGCATCAGTCCTTACAATGAATATTCAGGACTGATTTCCTTTAGGATTGGCTAGTTTGATGGCCTTGCTGTCCAAGGGACTCTCAAGAGTCTTCTGCAGCACTGCAATTTGAAAGAATCAATTCTTCAGTTCTCAGCCTTTTTTATGGTCCAAATCTCACATCTGTAAATGACTACTGGGAAAGCCATAGCTTTGACTGTGAGGACATTTGTTAGCAACGTGATGTCTCTGCTTCTTAATATGCTGTATAGGTTTGTTATAGCTTTTGAAGTATCTATGTAATTGAAGTAACTGCATAGATCAATTAGACAAGCAATGTCTATTATTTGAAAAAACTATGTAAGAAGTTAGAATATCAGCTATTACAGATAGGGAAAAATAAGCAGGTTGTGATTTAAGAAAACTCAATTCTTTAATCTGCCAGCATCAGGATGTGCAATTTTAGAAATGTTTCTTTCCTTACCTGTGTAAGGTACAGTTCCGGCGAGGCAGAAAAGGAAAGACGACCTCAAGAGAAGTAAGTTACCTTTATTCAGGCAAGGAGGGGCGACAGTCGGCCTAACGACCAGGCTGAGCTCCGAAAGGGATCAGGGAGGCTTCATACTTATAGGGAGGTTTGTGGAAGCGATAAGGGAAACGTCAATCAGGCAGGATATTTTGAGTATTCTTTTGTTGAGATGACACTTGTAGTTGGGCAGGGGGTGATAAGTCTTCTGGGTGGGTGTAGGGGATGGTAGGTTTCTGGACAGGGGGTGATAAGTCCCAGATAGATGTAACTGGCCTGGAGCATCAGGATGGAACTAAAGTTATGCTTTGTTTTCTCCAAAGTTAGATGATTCAGCAAGGGGCCTTTGATACTGTTGTTCTCTTTTCTAGGCCCAAAAGACTCCTTCAACCTGGGTTTCAGTTTCTTGGTGTGCAAAATAAAAAGAATGCAATAGTCTCTCATGAACCGTTCAATTCTCAATGCCTAAGATTTTATTAATTATTTTTTCTTATTTACTTGTAGATCAAATTCTAGTTTCCATGTACTTGAATTTATAGAAAATTCATTTATAACATAATATGAAATTCAGGATACTTATTCTGCTTATAGTGAAAGATGTCCAACACTTTCTGGAGATTTCTGGTTTTGAAGAACTCTTAAATCAGTCAGCTAAGAACTTGGATCACTAGTGAAACAACAGAAACATACTTCTAGTTCTGCCACTTACTTTTTTTGTACAATTATTTTTTGTATAATTTGTATAAGATATTTTTTGTATAATTCTTCTGTGTATTATTTCCACTTCTTCTTAATATCTTCTGCTTCTGTTAGATCCATATCATGTTTGTTCTTTATTGTGCCCATCTTTGCACGAAGTGTTTCCTTGGTGTTTCTAATTTTCTTGACAAGATCTCTGGTCTTTCCCATTCTATTGTTTTCCTCTATTTCTTTACATTAAACACTTTGGAAGGCTTTCTTATAGCTCCTTGCTATCCTTTGGAATTCTGCATTCAGATGGGTATATCTTTACTTTTTTTCCTTTCGCTTCTCTGCTTTTCTCTGCTATTTCTAAGTCCTCCTCAGACAACCATTTCCCTTTTTGCATTTCTTTTTCATGAGGATGGTTTTGAGCACAGCCTCCTGTACAATGTTATGAACCTCCATCCATAGTTCTTCAGGTACTCTATCATATCTAATCCCTTGAATCTATTTGTCACTTCTACTGTATAATCATAAAGTTTTATTTTAGGTCATACCTAAATGGACTAGTGGTTTTCCCTACTTTATTTAAGTCTGAATTTTTCAGTAAAGAGTTCATGATATGAACCACAGTGGGCTCTCAGTCTTTTTTTGCTGACTGTATAGAGCTTCTCCATCTTCGGCTGAAAATAACATAATTGATCTGATTTCAGTATTGACCATCTGGTGGTGTTCATATGTAGTGTGGACTCTTGTGTTGTTGGAAGAGGGTGTTTGCTATGACCAGTGCATTCTCTTGGCAAATCTCTGTTAGCCTTTACTCTGCTTCACTTTGTACTCTAAGGTTAAATCTACCTGTTACTCCATGTATCTCTTGACTTCCCACTTTTGCATTCCAATCCCCTATAAAGAAAAGGACATCTTTTTTGGGTGTTAGTTCTAGAAGGTCTTGTAGGTCTTCATAGAACCATTCAACTTCAGCTTCTTTGGTGTTAGTGCTTGGGTCATAGACTTGGATTACTGTGGTGTTTAATGATCTGCCTTGGAAGTGAACAGAGATCATTCTGTCATGTTTGAGATTGTACCCAAGTGCTACATTTCAGACTCTTTTGTTGACTCTGAGGGCTACTCCATTTCTTCTAAGGGATTCTTGCCCACAGTATTAGATATAATAGTCACCTGAATTAAATTCAACTACTCTGGTCCATTTTAGTTCACTGATTCTTAAACTATTGATGTTTACTTTTGCCATCTCCTGTTTGACCACTTCCAATTTACCTTGATTCATGGACCTAACATTCCAGGTTCCTATGCAATATTGTTCCTGGCAGCATCAGAATTTGCTTTCACCACCAGACACATCCACAACTGGGCATTGTTTCCACTTTGGCTCAGCCTCTTTATTCTTTCTTAAGCTACTTCTCTGGAGCTATTTTGTCTTTCTGGAGTTATTTATCTTCTCTAGTAGCATATTGGGCACCTCCTGACCTGGGGAGTTCATATTTCAGTGTCACATCTTTTTGCCTTTTCATACTGTACATGGGACTCTCAATACAAGAATGCTAAAGTTGTTTGCCATTCCCTTCTCCAGTGGACTATGTTTTGTCAGAACTCTCCAAAGGCAGACCTACCTTTGAGAGATTCAATGTCTCTTGTGGAGGCACAGGTGAGCAGTGACCTGCCTCACGGAGAGGAACACTTGCCACAGCAGTCCTGGAAGGCACAGCATGTGGCATGACAAAGGTAGACTGTGTATTAAAAAGCAGTGACACCATTTTGGTGACAAAGGTCCATCTTCAGTCAGTTCAGTACTCAGTCACGTCTGGCTGTTTGTGACCTCATGGACTGCAGCATGTCAGGCTTTCCTGTCCATCACCAATTCCCAGAGCATGTTCAAACTCATGTCCTTTGAGTAGGTGATGCCATCCAACCATCTCAACCTCTGTCATCCCCTTCTCCTAGTGCCTTCAATATTTCCCAGCATCAGGGTCTTTTCCAATAAGTCTGTTCTTCGCATCAGGAAGCCAAAGTCCTTGGAGATTCAGTTTCAGCACCAGTCCTTCCAATGAATATTCCGGGCAGATTTCCTTTTTGATTTACTGGTTTGATCTCCTTGCAGTCCAAGGGACTCTCAAGAGTTTTCTCCCACACAACAGTTCAAAAGCACCAATTCTTTGGTGCTCAGCAATCTTTATAGTCCAACTCTCACATACATATATGACTACTGAAAGACCATAGCCTTGACTAGATGGGCCTTTG
Organism: Dama dama; assembly: GCF_033118175.1. Classification (NCBI taxonomy): domain Eukaryota; kingdom Metazoa; phylum Chordata; class Mammalia; order Artiodactyla; family Cervidae; genus Dama; species Dama dama. The sequence goes on along the minus strand of NC_083699.1, from coordinate 95,316,741 downwards.
TTGGCAAAGTATTTTCTCTGCTTTTTAATATGCTGTCTAGATTGGTTATAGCTTTGCTTCCAACAAGCAAGCATCTTTTAAATTCATGGCTGCACTCATCATCTGCAATGATTTGTGGGCCCAATAAAGTCTGCCCTTATTTCCATGGTTTCCCCATCTGTTTCCCATGAAGTGATGGGACCAGATGACATGATCTTAGTTTTTTGAATGTTGAATTTTAAGCCATCCATTTCACTCTCCTCTTTCACTTTCATCTAGAGGCTCTTTAGTTCTCCTTCACTTTCTGCCATAAGTGTGGTGTCATCTGTATATGTGAGGTTATTGATATTTTTCTCACCAATCTTGATTCCAGCATTTCTCATGATGTACTCTGAATATAATTTAAATAAACATGGTGACAATAGTTCCATCTAGTCAAAGCTATAGTTTTTCCAGTAGTCATACACTGATGTGAGAGTTCAACCATAAAGAAGGCTGAGCAATAAAGAAATGATGCTTTTGATCTGTGGTGTTGGGAAAGACTCTACAGAGTCCCTTGGATGGCAAGAAGAGCAAATTACTCGATCTTAAAGGAAATCAACCCTGAATATTCCTTGGAAGGGCTGATGATGAGGCTGAAGCTCCAATACTTTGGCCACCTTATGCGAAGAGCTGACTCACTGGAAAAGACCCTGATGCTGGGAAAGATGAGGACATGAGGAGAAGGGGATGACAGAGGATTAGATGGTTGGAAGACATTACCAACTGAAAAGACATGAGTTTGAAAGAGCTCTGGGAGATGGTGAAAGGACAAGGAAACAAAGCACGTTGAAGTACATGGGGCCACAAAGAGTCAGACACAACTGAGCTACTGAGCTACAGTAACATTACATATGTCTGCCATACAAAAAGACTTAATATTTTAACTTCACTCCAGTGTCATCTTGGATTTGAGAACTTCAGATATACACTGATTCAGTTCAGTTCAGTTCAGTCACTCAGTAGTGTCCAACTCTTTCTGACCTCATGAACTGCAGCACACCAGGCCTCCCTGTCCATCACCAACTCCCAGAGTTTACACAAACTCATGCCCATCGAGTCGGTGATGCCATCCAGCCACCTCATCCTCTGTCGTCCCCTTCTCCTCCTGCCCCAAATGCCTCCCAGCATCAGGGTCTTTTCCAATGAGTCAACTTTTTCATGAGATGGCCAAAGTACTGGAGTTTCAGCTTCAGCATCAGCCCTTCCAATGAACACCTGAGATTGATTTCCTTTAGGAAGGACTGGTTGGATCTCCTTGCAGTCCAAGGGACTCTAAAGAGTCTTCTCCTACACCACATTTAAAAAGCACCAATTCTTCAGTGCTCAGCTTTCTTTATAGTCCAACTCTCATATCCATATATGACCACTGGAAAAACCATAGCCTTGACTGGAAGGACATTTGTTGGCAAAGTAATGTCTCTGCTTTTTAATACGCTGTCTAATTTGGTCATAACTTTCCTTCCAAAGAGGAAGTGCCTTTTAATTTCAAGGCTGCAATCACCATCTGCAGTGATTTTGGAGCCCAAAAAAATAAAGTCAGGCACTGTTTCCACTGTTTCCCCATCTATTTGCCATGAAGTGATGGGACCGGATGCCATGATCTTCATTTTCTGAATATTGAGCTTTAAGTCAACTTTTTTACTCTCCTCTTTCACTTTCATCAAGAGGCTTTTTAGTTCTTCTTCACTTTCTGCCATAAGGGCGGTGTCATCTGCATGTCCAAGGTTACTGATATTTCTTCCAGCTATCTTGATTGCAGCTTGTGCTTCTTCCAGCCCAGCGTTTCTCTTGATGTACTCTGCATATAAGTTAAATAAGCAAAGTGACAATATACAGCCTTGACATACTCCTTTTCCTATTTGAAACCAGTCTGTTGTTCCATGTCCAGTTCTAACTGTTGCTTCCTGACTTGCATATAGGTTTTTCAAGAGGCAGGTCAGGTGGCCTGGTATTCCCATCTCTATCAGAATTTTCCATAGTTTATTGTGATCCACATAGTCAAAGACTTTGGCATAGTCAATAAAGCAGAAATAGATGTTTTTCTGGAACTCTCTTGTTTTTTTGATGATCCAGCTGATGTTGGCAATTTGACCTCTGATTCCTATGCCTTTTCTAAAACCAACTTGAATATCTGGAAGTTCTCAGTTTATGTATTGCTGAAGCCTGGCTTGGAGAATTTTGAACATTACTTTACTGGTGTGTGAGATGAGTGCAACTGTGCAGTAGTTTGACCATTCTTTGGGATTGCCTTTCTTTGTGATTGGAATGAAAATTGACCTTTTCCAGTCCTGTGGCCACTGCTGAGTTTTCCAAATTTGCTGGCATATTGCATGCAGCGCTTTCACAGCATCTTCTAGGACTTGAAATAGGTCGACTGGAATTCCATCACCTCCACTAGCTTTGTTCATAGTGATCCTTCCTAAGGCCCACTTGACTTCATGTTCCAGGATGTCTGGCTCTAGGTGAGTGATCACACCATCGTGATTATCTGGGTCGTGAAGATCTTTCTTGTACAGTTTTTCTGTGTATTCTTGCCACCTCTTCTTAATAGCTTTTGCTTCTGTTAGGTCCATACCATTTCTGTCCTTTGTCAAACCCACCTTTGCATGAAATCTTCCCCTGGTATCTCTAATTTTCTTGAAGAGATCTCTAGTCTTTCCCATTCTGTTGTTTTCTTCTATTTCTTTGCACTGATCACTGAGAAAAGCTTTCTTATCTCTCCTGGCTATTCTTTGGAACTCTGCATTCAAATGGGAATATCGTTCCTTTTCTCCTTTGCTTTTTGCTTCTCTTCTCACAGCTATTTGTAAGGCCTCCTCAGACAACCATTTTGCCTTTTTTGCATTACTTTTCCATGGGGATGGTCTTGATCCTTGTCTCCTGTACAATGTCATGAACCTCCGTCCATCATTCATCAGGCACTGGATCTATCAGATCTAGTCATGTTAAATCTATTTCTCACTTCCACTGTATAGTCATAAGGGATTTGATTTAGGTCATACCTGAATGGTCTAGTGGTTTTCCCTACTTTCTTCAGTGTAAGTCTGAATTTGGCAATAAGAAGTTCATGATCTGAGCCACAGTCTGCTCCCAGTCTTGTTTTTGCTGAGTGTATAGAGCTTCTCCATCTTTGGCTGCAAAGAATACAATCAGTCTGATTTCGATGTTGACCATCTAGTGATGTCCATGTGTTGAGTCTTCTCTTGTGTTGTTGGAAGAGGGTGTTTGCTGTGACCAGTGCATTCTCTTGGCAAAACTCTATTAACCTTTGCCCTGCTTCATTCTGTACTCCAAGGCCAAATATGCCTGTTACTCCAGGCATTTCTTGACTTCCTACTTTTGCATTCCAGTCCCCTATAATAAAAAGGACATCTTTTTTGGATGTTAGTTCTAAAATGTCTTGTAGGTCTTCATCTAACCATTCAACTTCAGCTTCTACAGTGTTACTGGTTGGGGCATAGGCTTGGATTACCATGATATTGAATGGTTTGCCTTGGAAACGAATAGAGATCATTCTGTCATTTTTGAGATTGCATCCAAGTACTGCATTTAGGACTCTTGTTGACTATGATGGCTACTCCATTTAGTCTAAGGGATTCCTGCACACAATACTAGATATAATGGTCATCTCAGTTAAATTCACCCATTCCAGTCCATTTTAGTTCGCTGATTCCTAGAACGTTGACATTCACCCTTGCCATCTCCTGTTTGACCACTTCCAATTTGCCTTGATTCATGGACCTAACATTCCAGGAACCCATGCAATATCACTCTTTGCAGCATCAGACCTTGCTTCTATCACCAGTCACATCCACAACTGTGTATTGTTTTTTCTTTGGCTCCGTCCGTTCATTCTTCCTGGAGTTATTTCTGCACTGATCTCCAGTAACATATTGGGCACCTGCTGACCTGGGGAGTTCCTGTTTCAGTATCCTATCATTTTGCCTTCTCATACTGTTCATGGGGTTCTCAAGGCAAGAATACTGAAGTGGTTTGCCATTCCCTTCTCCAGTGGACCACATTCTGTCAGACCTCTCCACCATGACCCATCCGTCTTGGGTTGGCCCCACACAGCATGGCTTAGTCTCATTGAGTTAGACAAGACTGTGGCCCGTGTGATCAGATTGGCTAGTTTTCTGTGATTATGGTTTCATTGTGTCTGCCCTCTGATGGCCTGTTGCAACACTCACCGTCTTACTTGGGTTTCTCTTACCTTGGACGTGGGGTATCTCTTTACGGCTGCTTCAGCAAAGTGCAGCCGCACGGCCGCCCCTCCTGACCTTGAGCGTGGAGTAGCTTCTCTCAGCCCTCCTGTGCCCTTTCAGCCGCTGCTCCTTGGACATGGGGTAGCTCCTCTCAGCCGTTCCTGTGCCATCGCAGCCTGGTGCTCTCGGTCGCCGCCCCTGACCTTATCGAGGTGTAGCTCCTCACGGCCATGCTTCTGCAGGGTTCAGCGCTGTTTATAAATCAGAGCTTCTCTGACTACAATACTCCAACTCATGTTACTTCTCACAAATGTCACGTTCTCTAAGTCAGTGGTCTAGTGGAGGTATTTCCTCCATAATTTTGCATGGCTGTCTCTAAAGAGGCAGGGAAATACAATGGAGAAAAGTTTCTTCAACAACATTCTCTTACACCATACACAATATAAACCCCAAATGGATTAAAGACCTAAATGTAAGACTAGACACTGCAAAATCCCTGGAGGAAATCACAGGCAGGACACACTGTGACATGAATCACAGTAAGAGCTTTTGAGTCTGTCTCCTGGATCTGCTTTTGTTCTCTGGGAATAAAAGCGTTAAAACACACACACACAGACACACACACACACAGAGACACACACAGACACACACACACAGACACACACAGACACACACAGGCACACACACAGACACACACACACACAGAGACACACACACACAGACACACACAGACACACACAGGCACACACACAGGCACACACACAGACACACACACAGACACACACACGCACCCACACACACACACACACACACACACACACACACACACACACATTTCTGATCTCAAATAAAAAACTGGATGTTTTCAAAGTCCTATTCTTATGGACAGACCTTGAATTTCATTTACTGTCCCAAGGGAAAGGCATTTGTATATACTTCAACTCACCCTTTTCAGGCTTTCTTGTGTGGTTTTTAGAATTAGCCCATATCTTTAGTGAAAAGAGGACCTTAAATGCAGGGTTTAACTCTGGCTTCTTTTCAAAGTAATGGCTTCACAATATATGGACCCTTTGCTAGTTCTCTAATGCTTTCAAACACATGTATTTTATATTTTTCTAACTTTTCTGGCGGTTTGTATTGAAATGCTTATTACAAAACAATATTCTTGCTTCTGCAGGTGACAAATACGATTACTTTCTTTATATTTAATTTTCTAGTTTGAGCATAAATGTAGCTTATAAGGAATTATCACGGACTATTAACAGATTTTTAGTCACTATGGCAGTTACGTTTCCAATGTCTTACTTTTATTGGAACATGTAAATTCTGCTTCTTTGATATGATTTAGCAAATTCTTTTACCTCATTCACATAAGCAGACGGCATGAGTAGCTCTTTGCATTCTGCAGGAAAGATCATAGAGAATTATACCTTTGCATATACTATATCTCCAGCTCTGAGTCATAATTAGTTCACTGTAATCTGGATCATATAAAATAGCTTTTCTAAATAAAGGATAAGTTCTTTATATTTTGTTACTTACTGGTAAGAAAATAATGGGATTCTTAGATGTATTTTATATACCTATGCTTAGATGTTCCTTAAACTTAGATGTATTATAGGTAATGTTTAGAGTTGCTGGATTTCATCCATTTATTAGGTAAGTTTTCACCACCAATTTTGGGTGAGACTCAGCACATAATAAGATCCCTAGCTGGTTCAGATAAACATTTAATGATTCTTTATCTAAGGCCCTGTTGAGCCACAAAGAGTGATATCGAGCTATATATGTGTGGAGATGTAAATGCTCAAGGCAGCACATAGTGAACAATGCAAAGGAGTTAACAATGGGAGCCCTCCAATCTCTGACATAGAGTCAAGCTTGTTGGAAAAGTGATTCATCTTTAGTTTTTGTCATTATTTATTTCCTTAAGTTCTGCCCTGGTTTGGACAGATCCCTGGAGAAGGGGATGGCAACCCACTCCAGTATTCTTGCCTGGTGAATTCTAATGGACAGAGGTACCTGGCGGGCTACAGTCTGTGGGGTTGCAAAGAGTAGGACATGGCTGAATGACTAAGTACACTTCCTTTTATCACTTTAAAACTAAGTCTCCAAAGAGCACCTTCCATGTCTATTTATCCTTATCACCCCTAGAAGTGATGCCCTTTGAAAATATATTCTTATATGCTACATGTTTTCAAGTTCTTTTTCTGTACACTGATTTTCCAGATCACAGATCTTTTTCTTTAGTGATTTAAAATTAGTGTGAATGACTCTTTGACATTTAATTATGTCTGTGCTCTATTTTCCCTGTGATTATTACCTTCTTCTTTTCTATATCCATTTCAGGATTCCTCCACTGTCAGTTTAAACCATAAGCTCCAGAGGTCATCATCTTGAAAGCTGATGTTTATATCTTTTATTTAGAGTTAATTTGACATTTGTGTATGCCCAGTATGTCAGTTATGCTGCATATTTTAATTATATTTAAGCTATAAGAACCTGCCACAGCTATATTAATCACATCTGGATTGAGTTTCTATGTTTTCTTTTTTATATTACTTTATAATAGTCACTTTCAAATTAAAAGCCCTAAGTATCTGTTTCTCTATTTCTTTTTTTAATTTTTTTTCATTTATTTTTATTAGTTGGAGGCTAATTACTTTACAATATTGTAGTGGTTTTTACCATACATTGACATGACTCAGCCATGGATTTACATGTATTCCCCATCCTGATCCCCACCCCCACCTCCCTCTCCACCCGATCCCTCTGGGTCGTCCCAGTGCACCAGCCCAGAGCACTTGTCTCATGCCTCCAACCTGGGCTGGTGATCTGTTTCATACTTGAGGGTATACTTGTTTCAATGCTATTCTCTTAGAACATCCCACCCTCGCCTTCTCCCACAGAGTCTAAAAGTCTGTTCTGTACATCTGTGTCTCTTTTTCTGTTTTGCATATAAGGTTATTGTTACCATCTTTTAAAATTCCATATATATGCATTTGTATACTGCATTGGTCTTTATCTTTCTGGTTTACTTCACTCTGTATAATGGGCTCCAGATTCATCCATCTCATTAGAACTGATTAAAATGAATTCTTTTTAATGGTTGAGTAATATCCCATGGTGTATATGTACCACAGCTTCCTTATCCATTCATCTGCTGATGGGCATCTAGGTTGCTTCCATATCCTGGCAATTGTAAACAGTGCTGTGATGAACATTGGGGTGCACGTGTCTCTTTCAGATCTGGTTTCCTCAGTGTGTATGCCGAGGAGTGGGATTGCTGGGTCATATGGCAGTTCTATTTCCAGTTTTTTAAGGAATCTCCACACTGTTCTCCATAGTGGCTGTACTAGTTTGCATTCCCACCAACAGTGTAAGAGGGTTCCCTTCTCTCCACACCCTCTCCAGCATTTATTGCTTGTAGACTTTTGGATAGCAGCCATTCTGACTGGCGTGTAATGACACCTTGTTGTGGTTTTGATTTGCATTTCTCTGATAATGAGTGATGTTGAGCATCTTTTCATGTGTTTGTTAGCCATCTGTATGTCTTCTTTGGAGAAATGTCTGTTTAGTTCTTTGGCCCATTTTTTGATATGGTCATTTATTTTTCTGGAATTCAGCTGCAGTCTATTTCTTTTTAAGAAAGATTCCTTTAGACAAAATTTCTGTGTTGGAATTTTTTGTACAGATGTTATCTAAGTTAAATGGAAACTAATTTATGGATTTTGTATGCAGAATATCTGCATATAAAATCTGAATTTTGTATGCAGATGTTATCTATATTAAATAAGATTAGCAATAATCTCACTGCATATGTCTACTATACACAAAGACTTAATCTTTTTAACTTCACTCCAGTGCCACCTTGCATTTGAGAACTGCAAATATATACTGACTAGTTAAAAATAAATATTTGTTTACATAAATGTATATATTTGCTATTAATAAGTCACTATTCTTTGTTACAAAATGACATTTTTTCACATGACTCTCCTAAGGTGATTGGCCAGGGGAAGCCTCTGAAAATATATCATGCACTGGAAGGATCTCTCAATTCTCCGGAGCATGATTCCTAGGTGAATTTTATCTTGAACCAGTAGCTTGGGGACTAATAGTTTTAACAGCTCAGTACTTTCCTGGTCATTGTTGATTAAATGCCCATTCATATCTTTCTTTACCTGAGTGAAGACTTCTCCTTGTGTATTAATGTTACTGCCAAGATGTAAAATATGAGCCATTACATTAGTAGGTATAAACCATATTGAAATAGTCATGTAAATGATTTATAAAAATCCAAAATCAAGTCCATTTCTTTAATTATCCAGCTCTTCACATTCCTGACTAAAAGTATTATCAAAAGTTTGTTCAATGAAGCTGGTTACTTGAACACAATAGTGGTTTTGAATTTGATACTGAAATATATTTTCAATAAAATCTTTCAAATTTGATGACTTATCATCCACATCAACTGTGTATTCTTGAAGCCAACTCTGGAAAACTTTCCGATCTGAACTGTGAAGTGTTCATAAGCATTGGAGATGCTCATGCTTTGTACAGACAGAGAGATATATCTGTGTGACCAAGCACTTTCAGCTGCAGGACTAAGTGTGCCCTGATCTTTGCTCTGTGGTCACAGCAGGGTTGATATGGTGGCAATTCTGACTTATCTTAATTGAACTAAATTTCATCTTGAAGGACCAAAGACAGAATTGGAGAAGTCTGGAATTGGAACAAATGCCAGAAGAGGAAGTAGAAAATCCAGGTAACACATTCACAAAAATTCTTCTTTGCTATGAGAATAGGGCAAAATAGAGTTATTTGGAATGAATTAAGTATCTTTCTTAAGAAGCAGATTTTAAAGTATGATCTCAAGCTTTTTATGTCAGAAGCTCCTGGAATAATAGGCTACTTACATTTTTCTCCATTTTGTAAAATATTATTGAATTAAGAATAGTGACAATATATTTATCCAATATTTTGTTTTACAAGTATTTGATTTCTCTATTTCAGCATAGAGAAATAGAGAAAACACATAGCAAAACATGACAATATAATGTGACCCGGAAATGGTCTTCATTATAATTTTTTTAAAAGTGTTTTATGTAATTTAGAGAATTTAAAATAATTTTGAATTTTAGTGTGTCAACATTTAAGGTAATAGATTAATATATTTCAGTGTTGTCTGTTGTGATCTCTCCATTTTCATTTCTAATTTTGTTAATTTGGTTCTTCTCTCTTTGTTTCTTAATGAGTCTTGCTAATGGTTTGTCAATTTTGTTTATTTTTTCAAAAAACCAGCTTTTAGCTTTGTTGATTTTTGCTATGGTCTCTTTAGTTTCTATTGCATTTATTTCTGCCCTGATTTTTAAGATTTCTTTCCTTCTGCTAACCCTGGGGTTCTTTATTTCTTCCTTCTCTAATTGCTTTAGGTGTAGAGTTAGGTTATTTATTTGGTTTTTTTCTTGTTTCTTGATGTAAGCCTGTAATGCTATGAACCTTCCCCTTAGCACTGCTTTTACAGTGTCCCATAGGTTTTGGGTTGTTGTGTTTTCATTTTCATCCATTTCTATATATATTTTGATTTCTTTTTTGATTTCTTCTATGATTTGTTTGTTATTCAGAAGCGTGTTATTTAGCCTCCATATGTTTGAATTTTTAACAATTTTTTTTCCTGTAATTGAGATCTAATCTTACTGCACTGTGGTCAGAAAATATGACTGGAATGATTTCAATTTTTTTGAATTTTCCAAGACCAGATTTATGGCCCAGGATGTGATCTATTCTGGAGAAGGTTCCGTGTGCACTTGAGAAAAAGGTGAAGTTGATTGTTTTGGGGTGAAATGTCCTATAGATATCAATTAGGTCTAGCTGGTCCATTGTGTCATTTAAAGTTTGTGTTTCCTTGTTAATTTTCTGTTTAGTTGATCTATCCATAGTTGTGAGTGGGGTATTAAAGTCTCCCACTATTTTGTAAATCATTATCTTGTCCATGATTTCTTTAAATGTCCTGGTTCTATTTTATTCACTGATAAATTTTTATTGTGGTAAAATAAACCTTACATATTATTGTGCATCCATCACTATTCTCCAAATACAGAAACTTATGATCATCTAAAACTAAAACTCTACACCCATTACACAATAACTCCCTAACTCCTCAATTCCATAAGCCTTGGTCACCAATGATGTGCTTGCTGCATCTGTCAGTATGACTATTCTGGGTATCTCATAAAAGGGGGATCATAAAATATTTGCCTTTTTTTGGTCTGGCTTACTGTACTTAGTATATATCTTCAAGATTCATCCATGTTATAACATGGATTAGAATATTTTTCCTTTTGAAAGCTGGTTAATATTCTATTGTTTGTACATAGCACGATTTGTCTTAATTACTTTAAGAGCATTTGGTTTCTGCCTTTGGGATATTGTGAATAATGCTCCTATGAACATGTACAAATATGCTATCTCATTATCCAGGTAAAGTTGAATATTTGATCCAGGTTACATAGGTAGCAAGTATGGATTTTGAGGCTCAAATTTCAAACTATAATTTAGAATCCAAGTTCTCATAAAGTACAGTGCTGTCATTCAGGGCCACCCCTGAAAAATTGTAAAACAAGACCAAACAAAAGTGACAAGAACTGTATGAGCTAGGCAGTGTACCATCTCTGATAATTGTTTTCCTGTGTTTGTTGTCAAAGTCTGCTCAATCATATTTAGGGTTTAGAGGTAGAATTTGTTTTCATTTATAATAAAAGTTATTTGTAAAATATAATATTGCTTTAAAATGTATCTCTTAAAAAATCTGATGAGCTCTTTAATTATTTATTCAAACCAATGTTTTGCTGCATCATTTTTATGATAAATTTTCAATAGTTAAGAAAAAACTCTTGCTTGTATTGGAAATAGGTTTTATGATATAGACAGTTAAATAAAAACACTTAGACATGAGTTGTGATCATATATTGAAAAAGGATCTGGACTGAAACTCAAATTTTCAAGGTCTATAAATTCCAATATCCAGTCAATTAAAAGTGTTTACCAAAATTTTACACATTGCATACCATATATAAATGATTTGTTTTTTCACCTTATATTGTTGAATTTGGCATACAGTAGATCTACTTAATTTTATTTTATTTGTCATTGTGAAATAGTTGTCATTTATTTGCATTTTTGAGCATTTTTTAAAATGTATATGTTTTTATTGACTATGTTAAGAAAATATGATCAGAAACGCTGGGCTGGAAAAAGCACAAGCTGGAATCAAGATTGTTGAGAGAAATGTCAATAACCTCAGATATGCAGATGACACCACTCTTATGGCAGAAAGTGAAGAGGAACTAAAAAGCCCTCTTGATGCAAGTAAAAGAGGAGAGTGAAAAAGTTGACTTAAAGCTCAATATTCAGAAAACTAAGATCATGGCATCTGGTCCCATCACTTCATGGGAAACAGATGGGGAAACAGTGGAAACAGTGTCAGACTTTATTGTTTTGGGGCTCCAAAATCACTGCAGATGGTGATTGCAGCAATGAAATTAAAAGACGTTTACTCCTTGGAAGGAAAGTTATGACCAAGCTAGACATCATATTAAAAAGCAGAGACATTACTTTGCCAACAAAGGTCCGTCTAGTCAAGGCTATGGTTTTCCCAGTGGTCATGTATGGATGTGAGATTTGGGTTGTGAAAAAAGCTGAGCACCGAAGAATTGATGCTTTTGAACTATGGTGTTGGAGAAGACTCTTGAGAGTCCCTTTGACTGCAAGGAGATCCAACCAGTCCATCCTAAAGGAGATCAGTCCTGGGTGTTCATTGGAAGGACTGATGCTGAAGCTGAAACTCCAGTACTTTGGCCACCTCATGCAAAGAGTTGACTCATTGGAAAAGACCCTGATGCTGGGAGGGATTGGGGGCAGGAGGAGAAGGGGACGACAGAGATTAAGATGGTTGGATGGCAACACCGACTCGATGGACATGAGTTTGAGTAAACTCTGGGAGTTGGTGATGGACAGGGAGGCCTGGCATGCTGCGATTCATGGGGTTGCAAACAGTCGGACATGACTGAGCGACTGAACTGAACTGAAGAAAATGTGAAGAATCTCACAACTGTTTGAAGCAAATATATATATATATATATATATATATATATATATATTTGATAAAGTTAAATATTTATAAATTATATAATTTTATATCATCCTGTGTCAAAATAAAACTTTTGAAGAGTTTAGAATACTAGCTATGCTCATAAGAACATTTTAAGAGCCAAATATTTATTGATAACTTAAAACACATAAGATACACTCAGATTCTGGAGACACAATCAATAACAAGAAATGTTTACTGCACTGACAAACCCAGTGGAAAACCAGCTGTAAGCACATAACTGCTTTAAGTGATCAGCAGGTCAAAGGGTTATGAAAGGTTGTTGCTGAACGATAAGACGACGGGATTCTTGGCCTCTGGAGGAGACGAATTCAATCCGGGGCCAGAGACGAGGCTGGATCGCTCAGAGCTTTTGTGTAATAAAGTTTTATTAAAGTATAAAGGAGATGGAGAAGGCTTCTGACATAGGCATCAGAAGGGGGCAGAAAGAATACCCCCCTCCTAGTCTTTAGCTGTAAGTTATATAGTCACTCACAGTCTGTTAATGAAAAGAAAGGAATGTCTTAGAATTTAGAATGGCACCAGATAATTGATCCTTGGCCATAAAACGATTGACTTGAATCTTGCAGAAGGGCAGATTACCAACAAATAGTTTCATTTACATAGATTAGGGGAACAATATCTGAGTAAGTAGGTTGGGCCATTTGGCGGAACTTAGAGAGTCTGGGGTAAATTAACATATCTTAAGACAAACATTTCCATAAGAAAAAGAAATGTATTGGTTAACTCAAGGTTTGAGAATAGTTAGCCTCAGGTGAAACCCGGTGTCCTGGCAACACAGCATTTTAAGAGAAACCTCTTTTTAAATTTGTACAGAGAAGAAAAAAATATCGCTGATTTGTTTCCTCCTGCCGCTTAAGAGAGATAAAAATGTCTGAAACTTACAGCCTATTTCCTCTGTTTGGAGACCCCTGGCCTTCCTGCCTGTTACCCTCTCAGTTAGACTCTCCTATTGGAAGCTGTCTTTTGAATGCTCAGAACTTCTATGCACTGTGAATATTTATTTTCCATTACAAATGTATACATAACTTCTGTGTTGTGAGTGAAGATAGTTAATGAAATATCTATACAATGAAATGCTGGAGTTCTGAACACAGAGCTCCTTTAGGGAGCTGGTAAATGGCCACCCACTCCAGTATTCTTGTCTGGAGAATCCCATGGACAGGGGAACCTGACGGGCTACAGCCCATGGGGTAGCAAAGAGTCGGACACAACTTAGGAACTGCACATTCTTTTATTCATGTGTGTTAAAATTCAGGATTTGATTTTCTCATTTTTCTGTGATCTGGAGATATAAGGCTTCTGAAATGGAAGTTTTGACTCTGATCTTGAGTTATCTGTTATTCCATCTGCAGACTGACTACTCAGGAAATCTGAAATTCTTCTATCCCCTTCTCATTCAGTGTCTGCAAATGAAACTATTCAATTTCAAAGCATATGTTCTGCCGCTCATGGTCTTTGCCATTTGCTATCTGCCTTTTCTCAATCATCTCTTATTTTCTCTTCTCTATACTTTTATTCTCCCTCTGATGTTTGAGTACAAATTAGCTTGCCAGAGGCACAGAGAATAGAAAAATCTCCTGACCTTCACAAATGACAGTCTAGAAAGTAAACACTGAAATGGAGCACATTTGAAGCAATTACATGAAAAATTGGTCCTAGATCATATCTGAAAGCCCAACAATATTTTCCTTTGGTGAGAATGAATGTCTTGTATTTCACACAGACTCATAACCATAAGAACTTATAATTTTAACAAAATAAACAGTCTAAACTATTGATTACTTTAATAAACAAATATCCTATAACACATATGAGTTCACCTGGTTAATATAAAAACGTTGTACCAGCAAAAACATTAGGATGTGATTTAGGATAAAGCTTTCAACGACAAGAATTTGGGAACTCACATATCTGGAAATAATACTGCCTTCCCTAATAGCTCATCAGGTAAAGAATCCACCTGCAATGCAGAGGACCCCGGTTCAATTTCTGGAAAAAGGAAGATTTGTTGGAGAAGGGATAAGGAAGATCTGTTGGAGAAGGGATTGATTACCCATTTCAGCATTCTTGGGCTTCAATGGTGTCTCAGATGGTAAAAATCTGCCTGCAAAGCAGGAGACCTATGTTTGATCCCTGGATTGGGAAGATCCCCTGGAGAAGGAAATGGCCACCCACTCCAGTATTCTGGCCTGGAGAATTCCATAGAGAGAGGAGCCTGGTGGGCTGCAGTCGATGGGGTCACAAAGAATAGGACACAACCGAGCAACTTTCACTTCACTTTCAGTAGGAATACAAGTTGGGATGTGACTTTGCAAAAGTGCCTTGTGCTCATGCTCCGACATTCAATCACATCCAGCAATTTGTGACCCTATGGTCAAGAGCCCACCAGGCTTCTCTGTCCATGTTATCCATCAGGCAAAAATTCTGGAGTGGGTTGTTATTTTTTTTCTCCAGGAAATCTTTTCACTCAAAGGATCGAACCCACGTTTCTTACACCTCCTGCCTTTGTAGGCAGATTTTTTACCACTAGCCCCACCTGGGAAGTCCAAGCCTAAGGAAAATCAAATAATATTTCTAGATTTTAGTAGAGAACTCTTTCCATTATACAATGATTCAGTTTAAAATCTTTATTTTGACATCCTAATTGAGCTATGGCTAACAATTTTGGAAAGTAGAAAAAAATGTTTCTGTAGTATCCAATCACTTACATTTTGTTTGTCCATTTTTTTCCCTCCAATACCTAGCTTGTAATAAATGTCTATTTATTTATTTATTTTTTGGCATGTATGTGTTTGGGTGTGTATATATTCAAACAAAATGATTTCAGTGTACTTTCTTTAATAGAAAGATTTCATACATTTTATCTCTGCTCAGTTACTCTCTGGTGAGTTTTGAATTTCAGTTTAATTAGAGTTTAATAAGCACTGAGGGCTTCCCTGGTGGCTCAGATGGTAAAGAATTAGCCTGCAATTGAGTAGAATCAGGTTCAATCCCTGGGACAGGAAATCCCTGAGAGAAGGGTATAGCTACCCACTCCAGTATTCTTACCTGGAGAAACCTATGGTCAGAGGAGCCTGCTAGACTAAAGTTCATGCAGTTGCAAAAGAGTACACAGCTGAGTGACTAAGCATGAGCAAAAATAGGCATTGAAAAATAGGCAAAGAACCACTGCCTGGTTCTTTCACTGTTGCGGATGACTTATTTCTCAATTTTTGGAACTCAAAATTTTCAGAAAGGTATTTATCTAAAGGTCAGCTTATAATTTTATGCCCCATGACTAGGTGTCACTTCACATAAACATATAAAGAAAGTTATTAGACTTTGTTTATTTATATGGTAGATCTCAGAAGGTCAAAATGCACTTAGCAAAAAAGAAATGGTATGTAAAGTAAAAAAAAAAAAAAAACACAGTTCTTTGTGAAAGATATTCTGGAGAAATCATCTTTTTTTCTCACTTGGTACATAAACTTACAGATACACCCACTCATATAACCACCCAGTTAGAATACTGAAGTCTCATCAGTGGAGTTGAAGCATGGATTTGATAAAATGAAAGCAGTGTGTGGAAGGATATTGCAAAGTGTCATGTTCCAAAGGCTTACTCTGTGTGAGATCCAACTGAGCAAACACTCTCAAGTAAGGCATCCCATATTTTGCACAAAGCATGTGATCTTCTCAAATTCATTACTGACCCCTTGGTTTGCAGCCTCTGACACCTGATCAACAGTTTAAGAAGAACACATGGAAAACTGGAACAATGTGACTGAGTTTGTCCTCTTGCAGCTCACACAAAACCCTGAGATGCAAAAAGTTCTATTTATCCTATTCTTATTCATGTATATTGTGACAGTAATGGGCAATGTGCTTATCATGGTGACCATTGCAGCCAGCTGATCACTGGATTCCCCCATGTACTTTTTTCTGGCTTCTTTATCGTTTAGATACTGTCTATTCTACCATCATTGCTCCCAAAATGATCATTCACTTACTTCATGAGAAAAAGACTATTTCCTTCCAGTCTTGTATGATTCACGTCTTTATAGATCACTTAATTGCTAGTGTCGAAGTCATCCTTCTGGTGGTGATGACCTATGACTGATACATAGCCATCTGCCAACCTCTTCATTATTTGATCATCATGAATTGGAGGGTATGTGTCCTCATGCTGCTGGTGGCCTGGACTGGAGGCTTTCTGCACTCACTAATTCAAGTTATTTTTATTTATCAGCTCCCTTTCTGTGGCCCCAATGTCATTGACAACTTACGTGTGATATGTATCCTTTACTGAAACTTGCTTGCACTGATACCCACCTCATTGGGCTCTCTGTGATAGCTAATGGAGGGGCAATTTGCACTGTTGTCTTCTTCATCCTCTTAGTGTCCTATGGGGTCATATTACACTCCCTGAAGATTCGTTGTTTGGAAGGGAATCACAATGCCTTCTACACCTCTGCATCCCATATGATGTTGGTCCTTTTATTCTTTGTTCCTTGTATCTTCCTGTATGCCAGGCCTAATGCCAACTTTCCCATTGATAAATCTATGATGGTGGTCATAACTTTCATAACTCCTATGTTGAATGCTTTAATCTACACCTTGAGAAATGAAGAAATGAAAAATACTATGAGGAAACTCTAGTGTAAACATGTGTCTTTAGTTGGAAGAGAGGGTTTTCCATCATGTAGGATGTGAAAGTCATTTTCTTTTTTCAGAATCAAAGAATTGTCACTCTCAGTGACTATACTTAGAAAATAATTTCCTTTGGTGTATCCATCCTGTTTATTCTGAAACAGCTATATGAATTAAACTTTAAGTGGAATATTTTATAGTCCTGAGAGGCCAAGAGATTCACATATGTTTAACCTCTTAGATATATAACATACTGTATTAAGATTCTTTAGTGACAGTAACTTTTTTTTTCCTGTTTGAAGTTTTTATTTGTGGGTGTTGATACTTCTCTGGTACTGAGAAATATGACCTAGTAGAAAGTTTTCTTTTAGTCTAAGAAAGAGAAATTGGAAATTTAAAATTCTGATTGCTAAAAAAATTATTAATCTATCAATAAAAATTAATTAATTAATTTAAAATTTCACAGACTTTGTCCATAGAAGAAGATAAAAACAATGAGAAATGAACTTTGTTAACTTTATTCTGTAATGGTGGTGTATGGTGGATTTTGTCTATTCAAATCAAGTTTTGCACTGAAAATTTCAAATTTTCAACTCCATTCTGTGCAGCTTTTTCGACTGACATACTCTGATACTTGAAATATGTTTAACTCATTCATATTACTCCAGAGTCTGTCTACTTTACACTATCTGGGTACAGGTTTTCTAATGCAATAAATGCCTAACACTTTGGATATATATGTTTTGTTTTATGTAATGAATGACTTTATAACTCTCTGTAAATTATATGTTGTTGCCTTAAGTAATGAAATCAAATTGTCCTCTTTTTGAAGTAACCTTTGGCAGTTAGGTGAATCAAATACTGTATTACAAATATCATTCTTTTCTTTTCCCCTGGCTGTACTGGGTCTTCACTGCAGTGCACAGGCTTTACTGGTTGCAGCCCACAGGCTTCTCTAATTGTGGCACTCAGTCTCCAGAATGCACAGGCCCAATAGTTGTGTTTCGTGGGCTCAGCCTGTGGGCTTAGTTGCTCCATAGTTTGTGATATCTTAGTTCCCCAACCAGGGATCAAACCCATGTCCCCTGAGTTAGAAAGAGGATACATAACCACTGGTCCACCAGGGAAGTCACACAAAGGTCGTTCTTTAAGGCTCTGGTATTACAAGTTAAATCTTAGAATTCATCCCACAACTTAGATACTAAAATATTCCATATGCCTTTATCTTTTTTTTTCTACTTGTGATTGGACTCAGTGTACTTAGCAATGTTAGTACCTCCAATTATTGACACATACAAAATTATACCAGACATACAATTTCATTTATTCCTCAGTGAAGGAAATAAAAATACACTAGATCTTTTGATTAGAAAGGGATCTAATAGAGTGAATTAATTACTTCAAAATATATTATATTGGAGTAACTGACACCTGAATTTGACCATGCTCACTAGAGTGAGGAAGGTATAGGTGAGGAAGCTGAACTCAAGACAAAATATATTTGTATGTACTTCCCAAATCATTCCCTGCTCTCAATAAAAAGAAATTACTCTTTAAATACTTTGAAGTATTTTTTCATATTTACATCTTTAAAAATCACATAGGATATATGTTCAGATATGGTGTGAGATGGATATATACTCTTCTTTCTTAGCATAAGAATAAGTAAATTTTCCCAGTACATTTATTGAATAATAATTATTTTCCTGATGACATTGCAATACCACTAATTTCATATTTCATGTGTGCGTGTGTGTGTGTGTGTGTGTGTGTGTGTGTGTGTGTGTATGCTTCCCAGGTGGCACTATAGCTTCCCTGGTGACTCAGATGGTAAAATGTCTGCCTGCAACACAGGAGTCCTGGGTTCAATCCCTGGGTAGGGAAGATCCCCTGTGCTCTTGCCTGGAAAATTCCATGGACTGAGGAGCCTGGTAAGCTACAGTCCATGGGGTCACAAAGAGTCGGACACAACTGAGTGAATCCACTTTCACTTTCAGGTGACACTAGTGGCAAAGAACTTGCCTGCCAAAGCAGAAGACATAAGAGACATGGGTTTGATACCTGGGTTGGGTTGGGAAGATCCTCTGGAGGACGGTATGGCAACCTACTTCAGTATTCTTACCTGGAGAATCCCATAAACAGAGGAGCCTGGACAAGTGCAGTTCATAGGGTATCAAAGAGTCAGACATGACTGAAGTGACTTAGCACATATTATATATATATATATTCCATATCTTAGTTTTCCATTCTGTTCAACTAATGAGCCCACTCTCTCATGTTTGCTTGGAGGAAAGACCCTGTGAACACTGAAAAATTGATGCTTTTGAATTGTGGTGCTGCAAAAGACTCTTGAGAGTCCCTTGGACTGCAAAGAGATCAAATCAGTCAATCTTAAAGGAAACAAATCCTGAATATTTATCCGAAGCACTGATGCTGAAGCTGAAGCTCCAATACTTTGACCACCTGAGGTGAAGAGATGACTCATTGGAAAACACTCTGATGCTGGGAAAGACTGAGGGCAGGAGGAGAAAGGGATGACAGAGGATAAATTGTTGGATGGTCTATCACCAACTAAATGGACATGAGACTGAGTAAACTCTGGGAGAAGATGAAGGACAGGGAAGCGGGGCATGCTTCAGCCCATGGAGTCACAAAGAGTTGGACATGACTTAGAGACTGAACAATAACAATCTGTGATGATGGATTTAGAGGGTGGCCATCTGCAAGCTTGGAAAAAAGTGTTCACTAGCATACAACCCTGCAATCACCTTGATCTGGGACTTCCAACTTCCAGAACTGTGAAAAAACATATGTCAGTTTTTTTAAGCTGCACGGTCTATAGTATTTTGTTAAGGCAAACCAAACTGACTAAAATTATGGTGATAACAAGGCTGCTGCTGATGTATAATACAGGTTTGGTGAACACAGAATTGAACCTGATTCAATTCAGGGACAAAAACAACAAAAAGCAAAAACAAACAAACAAACTCCCAATCCAATCACCAGAGATGTGGATAATTTCCAAATCTAGATCTTTGAATAAAAGAGACATAAGATATTTTTTAATAAGAACCCTGTAATATCACCATCATATGTCAGGTAGATCTTCAATCTAATCTTTCTCTGAGGGATCTGAGGTCACTGACCAGAGTGTAATTGTGCTCAGGAAATATCAGTTCCATTCAGTCACTCAGTCATGTCTGACTTCTTGCGACACCATGGACTTCAGCACACCAGGCTTCCCTGTCCATCACGAACTCCCAGAGCTTGCCCAAACTCATGTCCATCGAGTTAGTGATGCCATCCAGCCATCTCATCCTCTGTTGGCCCCTTCTCCTCCTGCCTCCAATCTTGCCCAGCATGAGGGTCTTTTCCAATGTGTCAGTTCTTCACATCAGGTGGCCAAAGTATTGGAGTTTCAGCTTCAGCATCAGTCCTTCCAATGAACACCCAGGCCTGATCTCTTTTATGATGGACTGGTTGGATCCCCTTGCAGTCCAAGGGACTCTCAAGAGTCTTCTCCAACACCACAGTTCAAAAGCATCAATTTTTTGGCACTCAGCTTTCTTTACAGTCCAACTCTCACATCCATACATGACCACTGGAAAAACCATAGCTTTGACTAGATAGACCTTTGTTGGCAAAGTAATGTCTCTGTTTTTTTAATATATTGTCTAGGTTTGTCATAGCTTTTCTTTCAAGGAGCAAGCGTCTTTTAATTTCATGGCAGCAGTCACCATCTGCAGTGATTTTGGAGCCCAAAAAGGTAAAGTCTGTCACTGTTTCCATTGTTTTCCCATCTATTTGCCATGAAGTGATGGGACGATGCCATGATCTTAGTTTTCTGAATGTTGGGTTTTAAGCCAACTTTTTCACCCTCACTTTCACTTTCAACAAGAGGCTCTTTAGCTCTTCTTACTGGAATGACTTGAAGTAGATTCTAAGCTAAAATTCACTGCTGGTTCCCAGAATGCCACTGTTCTCCACTAATCAGAAAGCAAACTGATGGTTTTTGAAGCAAATAGACTGTCATATTTTATTCCAGAAAAGATGGGTATATTTCAGATCAGCAAGAATTGCAATTGGGGACCTGGATAGTCAAGGACAGGGAGACTTGGAGTGCTGCAGTTTGTGGGGTTTGCAAAGAGTCAGACACGACTTTGTGACAGAACAACAACAACCACAGCAAAACATGTGCAATTTTTTCCAAAGCAAGAGAAGGGGAATGCTTTTAGAGAGGGGAAAGGAGAGTTAAGGGGTGGGGAATCTAGTAAATAAAGAGCCTGTGGCTTTTCATTGGTTAAGCCCTTGCCAGCAAAGAGGAGCATTTCTTCTTCCTCTTTTGTTCTGCTATGTTACAGGGCATAAGAGTACCCCATTCTGGTTTCCCAGCTCCATTTAATTAAGTATTTGCTTATTTATGTATTTTAATGTGAGAGAATGTTGGCCCAAAGCTCTCCTAGTGGGTCAGTTCTGAATATCTAGTAGACTACATGTATTCTAAAGAAGGCATACATTTCCATATTGAGTCTTTGGTGCTTGAGTAGTTTCCATAGTGACTGAGTAGAAGTATTTGAAACTAATTTATTGTTTCACATTGGTAAGCAAAAAGCAGCACCACATTGTAGTGCAACCAAAGAGATTTGATGAATGCAGGGACTAAGTCTTATCATGTTCCCATCTAAGTTACTTGTTTGGTTTAGGAATCAAATGAAGAGACTGGCTAAGTCAGTGTGGAAACTGGAAGCTTTAAAAAAATTCTGTATTACGAATCTTTACTTTGTATTACTTTTCTTTATATTAGGAAGTCCTATAAGAATGTCAAGAGATGTATTTTTGTATCTCTTGTATTTTGTATCTCTCAATATCTTTAATTCACTCCTCAGATCTTACCTCGGAAATCATGAAGCCCATAGAAGTAATGGCATAGATCATTCTGGTATGCCTTTTGTTTTAATTACACTATAACATGTGGGAATATCAGCTATTCCATGCAGGGAAAAGATAAAACAGGTTAGAGTGGTACACATACACCATGGAATATTACTCAACCATTAAAAATAATTCATTTGAATCAGTTCTAATGAGATGGATGAAACTGGAGCCCATTTTACAGAGTGAAGTAAGCCAGAAAGGTAAAGACCAATACAGTATACTAACACATATATATGGAATTTAGAAAGATGGTAATGATAACCCTATATGCAAAACAGAAAAAGAGACACAGATGTATAGAATTTAATGAAAACTTAATTCTTGCTTTTAAACACAATATGTAATTTTAGAAATGTTTCTTCCTTTCATAGGTCTAAGTTTTTCCATATGCAAAACAAAAAGAATGAATAATTTTTGAATGAAGTAATTACTCTCTCATGTTCCTGCTCAGTCACTCAGTAGTGGCCCACTCTTTGTGATCCCATGGACTACAGCCTGCCACTTTCCTCTTTCCATGGAATTTTTCAGGCAAGAAAACTGGAGGGGGTTGCCATTTCCTTCTCAGAGGATCTTCCCACTCAGGGATTGAACTTGAGTTTCATGCATTGGCAAGCAGACTCTTTACCACTGAGACCCCAGGGAGCTCAAAACCTTACCTGCTCACTGTGGTGACTATCATACGCAGCCAGACTTTGCACACTCTCTGAAGTATTCCTTCCTGGTCTTCTTGTCATTTGTAGACACCTGTTATTCTTCTTCACAATCCTTAAAATGCTAGCTGATTTGCTCTCTGATTCAAAAGCTGTGTAATTCAAAGACTTCCCTGGTGATCTAGTGATTAAGACCCCACACTTTCACTGCAGACTCCTGGGGTTCGGTCCTTGGTCTGAGAACTGAGATCTCACATACTGCAATGCAGAGGCAAAAAAAGAAAAGAAAACCTGTCTAATTCAGTGGCTGAAGGTAACAGGATTGTGGAAGAGGAATAGCAGGTCGTCTGTGACAGTGCCAATGTAGGTGATAAGTAACATCAAAAATATAATTCTTTGCATCTGAGGATTCTGTGCAGGTCCCATCAGAATGAATTCAGTCACATTCACTGTGTCTTCTTTCGTTTCAGTGATACAATGAATTCAGAAGTGGGGACTTAATGAAATAAGATGTTTTCGACACCAAGGTGTCGACACCTTGCTTTGGGTTTTCAGATATGTCCAAAACATTTCAGTAATGAGAAAATATTTTTTCTCATGGTATGCAAGAGGAAAAGAAACATGTTACTTTTTCCATTTTATCAAAAGAAATTGTTTCACTAACATTATTTTATTTTTTTTTTTTAATTTTTAACGAGAAAATAATTGCTTTACTATGTCGTGTTGGTTTCTGCCATATAGCAACATGTACATATAGCTCCTCTCTTTTGAGCCTCTCTCTTAATTCCCCCACCATCCCACCCCTCTAGGTCATCATACAGCACCAGGCTGAGCTCCCTGTGTTATACAACAATTTCCCACTAGTTATATATTTTTAAGCATGGTAATGTATATATTTCAATACTACTCTCTCAATCTGTCCACCATCTCCTTCCCCCATTGTGTCTACAAGTCCATTCTTCATGTCTGTGTCTCTATTCCTGCCCTGCAATCAAGTTCATCAGTACCATTTTCCAATTCCATATCCAGGACATGGAACCAACATAGATGCCCATCGATAGATGAATGAATAAAGAGGTTGTGGTACATGTATACAATTGAATATTTCTCAGCAATAAAAAGGAATGAATTTGAGTCAATTTCACTGAGATGGATGAACCTAGAACCTGTTATACAGAGTGGAGTAAGTCAGAAAGAGAAAAACAAATATATCAGAGCGAACTTTTAAGGCTGTTTTATTCAGCTTATCATGAGGCTTAGTATGCTCAAGTCCTTCTACACCTTCTGACAAGTGGTCCCTGGGTCTTTGCTGGAGGACATCCAGGCACAGAGAGTTCACCATATATTAACCTGATTGCTTCTCAGCCAGTAAGAAAGATGAAAAACACTTCTTTAGATATTAAAGAAGGTACTTGTGCAGCTGTTTGTTCTGGTTTGGCACACTGTTGATACAAAGATGAAGTCTCACTCTCTCTCCTCTTCCACTTAAAAGCCACTTAATAAGCCTAAGAAACAAGGTCTGTGTCTTGTTAGCCACTTTATCACCAGTACTTGGTTCAGGGTCTGGCTCATGCTGACGTTCAATAAAATTAAGTGAATAAATGAGTTTGTAGACTCTCATTTCCTCTGTGTTTTCTTTTTTTCTAGCTAATTCCAAGAAAAGCATTTAGTTTCTTACTTCAGGGGAAAATAAAAGCTGAATAAATGGTTGGAATATTTAAAAATACATAGTTCTTTCACCCATTGAGATCTCTCATTCTCTCCATCCTAAACATCGGTCTTCCTTGGTCCGTTTCAATCAACTTGCTTACCTTCTGGCCAAGAGGTAGCCCTAGCTGAATATTAGAGGGAAGGTGAGAAAAGAAAAAAAAAAAAAAAAAAAAGAATGTCATGGTGTTTACTGTCCTGGTTCCTTGTTGTGGCTTGTCAAAGGCTGTATGCCTTTAACTGAGGCTGTTCCATTTTGAATGAACCTTCTAACCTTCTAAGTTTTGAATAACCTTCTAAGTTCCTAAGATCTTCCTTTTCCCTTGGCGAAAATGGTTAGTGATTATGAAAATTCATTGTACATTATTTAAGCTGATGTGAAAAGGTCAAGTTGTTCGCAAACAGAAACAAAAACATTGTGTAATTAAAGTTTAGTATTCTTATTTACCAATAAGTTGGAGGATCAGAAAGATTAAATAATTAAATCATATAACATGTAAGTCAGCATTGGGCCCAAGTACTCTTATTCCATGTCCTGTGATCTTTACATTATACAGAATTCCTTTGTGTTGATGTTAGATGAGGTTTGGTCTATAAAAACAAAAATATTTTTTGATTATATGCCATAGGAAGTGACACTTCATTAGGTTAACAATTACTAGAAGCACTTACATGCTTTTTTTTTTTTTTTCCCCAAAAGTGCCCAGTAAAATGTTTGAAAAAACAATGTCACTATTACAAAGTTGGTTTTGTACTTAATTCCTTGAAACTTGATTCCTCTTTGAAAACTGCTTTGGAGATTATTTATAAGCAATGTATATATATTTTTAAAAGAAGAGTGGGCATCATTACTTTACATTTAACCAAGGAAAATACATCTTGGCTAAATAAATTATGTGGGCTTCCCTGGTGGCTCAGTGGTAAAGAATCTGCCTGCAAGGTAGGAGATATTGGTTTGATCCCTGGGTTGGAAGAGCCCCTGGAGAAGGAAATGGCAGCCCACTCTGGTATTCTTGTCTGGAGAATTCCAGGGGCAGAGGAGGCTGACAGCCTACCATCCATGCAAAGAGTCAGACAAAACTGAGCAACTAACTTATAAGACTTGGCTGAAAATTAATTTTGGATCTTTTCAAAAATGAAGTCAATCAGCTATCAAAATATATATATATATATATGTGTGTGTGTGTGTGTGTGTGTGTGTGTGTGTGTGTGTGTGAGATAGTCTCCTTTTTTGTTGGAAATGCCCTATCTCCTACTACATAGGTACCATATTATACTTTATTGAAGAAATCAATGGACATCATGAGGTAACAATATTTAGCAAACATATTTTAGTTATGAAAACATGATGAAGAGTAAGAACACTAGCTTTAGTATCAGGAGCCATGAGTTTTATTTCACACTATGCCATTATGTTCTTCTTTAGCCTTAAATGGTTTTCCCTAGTTTTACAAGTAGTTTACCCAGGTAAATTGCAGTGTATTTTCAATTTCTGTGATTCTGGCCAAGCCAGTGTGTTTATTGCCATGAATAGTGTTATATTTGCTTCTACTTATAAGTAAAATAGGAAGGCTTATGAGACCACAGTCCACCTTCCAAAACCTTTACATTACTGGTAAACAACTTAGAAGATGTCTTTCTGAGATGAAAATGCCTTTGAATTGGACTAAAATAATATGGACTCTGCACTTTTTTTTTTTTTTTTTAAGTATTGCTTACTGTTAGGCTAGTCTTTGGATTTAATATGATGAGAAATGGCAAGGTGACCCAACATGCCATTTCTTGGTCATCTGTTTTCTTTTTTGTTTGTTTGCTTTTAATATTTATTTATTTTTATATTGGTTGCATGGGGTCATTTTTGCTGTGTAGGGGAGCTTTAGTTGTGCATGTGAACACCTAGTTATTGCATGCTTGTCAGATCTAGTTCCCTGATCAGAGATTGAACCTGGGTCCCCTGCAGTCATTATTCAGAGTCTTAGCCACTAGATTAACAAGGAAGCCCCTAGCTCTACTCTTGAGTGCTTTGAGAATATGTTTCTCTACCTATTTAAATGCATGAAGCTTCCATAAATACATTTTGCCAGTACATTTTACCAGGTTGTTGTGAAATTAATCCCTGAACCTGTCAAAAGTCAAACCATACTAGTTTCTGACCAATGATAAGACTCAAGAATAACTTCTTCTGTTTTCATTTTACTTTACTATTCAAGATTGAGAATCTGTATTACTCTCTCTCCAGGGTTTAAATCACTCTGTCATTAGAGTTGTAATCTGGAAACAGATTTTCCCAGTAAAGCTCTGGGAACTCCTCTTTTACAAGTTATTTCTTGGACAGCTTTCACTGTTTTAGACCTAAATTCTGCTCTTTTTTTTTCTTTTTATGCTTCTCTAGAGCTTGGGGAGCTAGACTAGACACATGTAAGAGTTCTAAAGCAATCTCTCTACCTAGCACTGTAGCTATTTAAGTAGAGACTGCATAAGCACTCAATGAGCAATTGTGAGTAAATTTCAAGCTTTTATGAGATTTGGAATGAAGACTTCGTCAGTACATGATAATTCTTTGATCTGAATCTAGCTTTCATGCCAGAGTTGAAAGAAAGGTTCAAGACATTTTCATGATGACACTTCAGCCAAATTCATGTCCCTTATAGTTCTTTAGATTGTTTTGTATACTTATACAGATTGTCTTTGGCATCTAACATCACAAATAGCACTATAGTACATGCAGCCATGTAGCACTTCTCTAATATTGGAGTACCCACAATGGTGTGGTTACTCACTTAGAGCCAGACATTCTGGAATGTGAGGTCAAATGGGCCTTAGGAAGCATAACTCCAAACAAAGCTAGTGAAGGTGATGGAATTCCAGCTGAGCTATCTCAAATCTTAAAAGATGATGCTGTTAAAGTGCTGCACTCATTATATCAGCAAATTTGGAAAAGTTATCAGTGGCCACAGATTGGAAAAAGTCAGTTTTCATTCCAATTCCAAAGAAGAACCATGTGAAACAATGTTCAAATCACCAAACAACTCTACATATTTCACATGCTATCAAGATAATGTTCAAAATCCTTCAAGCTAAGCTTCAATAATACATGAACCAAGAACTTCCAGATGCCCACCTTGGATTTAGAAAAGGCAGAGGAACCAGAAATCAAATTGCCAACATCCATTGGATCATAGAGAAAGCAAGGGAATTCCAGAAGAATATCTACTTCTTCTTCATTTACTCTGCTAAAGCCTTGGACTGTGAGGATTACAACAAACTGTGGAAAATTCTTCAAGAGATTGGAATACTAGACAACCTTATCTGACTCCTGACAAACCTGTATGCAGGTCAAGAAGCAACAGTTATAACCAGACGTGGAAAAATGAACTGGTTCAAAATTGGGAGAGGAATATGACAAGGTTGTAAACTGTCACCCTGCTAATTTAACTTCTATGCAAAGTACATCATGGAAAATGCCAGGCTGGATGAATCACAAACTGGAATCAAGATTGCCAGGAGAAATATCAACCTCAGATGTGCAGATAATACCACCCTAATAGCAGAAAGTGAAGAGAAACTAAACAGCCTCTTGATGAAGGTGAAAGAGGAGAGTGAAAAGGCTGGCTTAAAACTCAACATTTAAAAACTGAGATCATGGTATCCAGTCCCATCATTTCATGGCAAACAGATGGACAGCAAATGGAAACAGTGGCAGATTTTATTTTCTTGGGCTACAAAATCACTGTGGATTGTGACTGCAGTCATGAAATTAAGATGTTCGCTCCTTGGAAGAAAAGCCATGACAAATCTAGACAGTGTATTAAAAAGCAGAGACATTACTTTGATGACAAATGTCCATACAGTCAAAGTTATGATTTTTCCAGTAGTCATGTATGGATGTGAAAGTTGAACCATAAAGAAGGAGATGAAAGTTGAAAAATTGATGCGTTTAAATTGTGGTATTGGATAAGACTCTTGAGCGTCCCTTGGACAGCAAGGGGATCAAACTAGTCAATCCTAAGGGAAATCAGCCCTGAATATTCATTGGAGGGACTGGTGCTGAAGCTTTAATACTTTGGCCACCTGATGCAAACAGCCAATTCATTGGAAAAGACTGATGCTGGGAAAGATTGAGGGCAAAAGGAGAATAGAGCAACAGAGCATGAGATGGTTGGATGGCATCACTGACTCAATGGACATGAGTTTGAACAAACTCCAGGAGATAGTGAAGGACAGGGAAGCCTGGAATGCTGCAGTCCATGGGGAAACAAAGAGTTGGACACAACTTGGCAACTGAACAACAATAACTACAGTGAAGTTAGAATTGTCCATGTGATTTCAGTTTCCTTAACCTCTTTTCTTTCATAATGCATGTTGCTCAAAATGATCATATTCTCTGGAGTCAATGCAGAGTTATGTACAATTAATGTATTTTTCTTATTACTTAAAGCATATTAGAACATGGTATGTGACTGCAATTCTATCTAGAAATATTTCTTTTTTATATATACAGGAGTATTTTTTGAGTTGAAGTATTTTTTTTACAAAATATTTGCAAATATCTATTTTTTTTTCTTTCAGTAGATAATTGTAATGAGATTTACAATTGGTGGGAATACATTTCATGCCACTTTTGCTGTAAAACAATACCTTAAATACAAGAATGCTGGCTCACAATTTAAAGGCCTGGCCTCTTCTTTCCCCTTGGTAAATGGCATTCTCATTCCCTGGCTCCTATTTCCTTGCTATAAATTTTGAATGTCATCACTTATTTTATCCTATTCCACATGAATGTTATAAAATTATATTTAATTGATTGAAATAAGTGTATTTTCCTATCTCTAAGTATAATTGAATAATTAAATTATTTCCATCATCATCATGTTACTGTAACTCCAGAGTTGGCACAAAAGAACTACTGTAAATTTCACCTGGTATGAGGTGTCAACATCATAATAGGGTTCATAACTATCACTTGCTTCAGTGGTGGCTCAGAGATAAAGAACCCGCTTGCCAAACAGGAGATATGCATTCAGTCTCTGGTTTTGGAAGATCCCCTGAAAAGAACTGGCAACTCACTCCAGTATTTCCTGAGAAATCCCATGGACAAAGGAATCTGGTGGGCTACAGTTCTTGGGGTCACAAAATGGTCAGATACAATTCAGTGACTAAACAGCAATTACCACTTAAAATATATTTGAAAACAATATTTTAAAATTCTGATTTTCATAAGTAGATTAAAAACAAATTATTATAATAAAATTTAAATATCTGATAAATACCCACTTATATCTCAATTTACATAATACTAAATATTCATACTCCATAATAAACCCATATGTTTTCCAATTCATGTGACCAGCTGCTTTTTTTTTGTTTCCTTCTTTAATAGTGTTTTGTCTTCATACAGACTCAAGGAGGAGTTTGAAATTAAAGATGAGTGCTCTAAAAGTTCTCCTCTGATGTTTACCTACTTTACTTGATATCATTGGGTTGTTGGCAAAATCTGCTAATGATAGCAAAACATCCCTGAGATCTTATTAGACACAGCTAAGAAACTTTAAAGAATTTGCCTACAAGATACATGATCCTACTTCTAAGGTTCATACAAAGGTACCATTTATAAACCAACAAAGACATTTATAGCTGAGCCAGTTGGCATTTTAAAATCTTACAACTTTACTTCTTTCTTGCTGAACTAACTGCTGTCTGAAACCCTAGCATGGACCTATGTCAGATATGTTCATAGGTGAGTTGTTTTTTTTTTTTTTTTCCCCAGAATATCATAGACTGTATATCATAGACTCTTAGGTTTAAATGGATGAAATAAATGATATTATCATTCCTTACCTTTAACTATCTGACATTAAAATGTATCTTTTTTAGCATATAAAACATCAATAAAGATAGATTCAAATACAATACTACCAATTTATAAGTAGAAATATTTTGGTGTCTTTTTTCCTTATTGACATATATTTAAACTAGTAAGAAGAATAACAAAATTGGGTAGAATTAGAATAATTAAGCAATTCAAATATGCATCCCAAATTGTCTCCACTTTATATTACAAATGAAGAATGTTCTTGTGATACTGAAAAATTTTTAAAAGCATCCTTGTTAGGAAGTACATATTACTGGACTTCCCTGGTGGCTCAATTTTTAAAGAATCTGCCTGCAATGCAGGAGACCTGGTTCGATCCCTGAGCTGGGAAGATCCCTTGGAGAAGTGAATGGCTACCCAATCCAGTATGCTGGCCTGGAAAATTCCATGGACACGACTGTGCAACTTTCAATTTTCAAATTCAATTTTAGTTATCCATTTTTCCAATGTTGAATATTACATACCACTTCCAAATTTTCCACAACCCTTAATAATTGTGTTGAAAATATTTGTTAGTAATGATTTTTCTCCTTTAAAAATATTTCCATTATTTTTTTCTCCAATTATTTTTATTAGTTGGAGGCTAATTACTTTACAATATTGTAGCGATTTTTGCCGTACATTGACATGAATCAGCCATGGATTTAAATGTATTCCCCATCCTGAACCCCCCTCCCATTTCCCCGTTAGAATTTATTTCTAGACAGAGTATTGTGCACCAAAGAAAAACAAAAACATAAATTTCTTCATAGATATTTCAAAAACAGTTTTATTATATAAATGATCTCTCATTTTTACATTGTGTGTATACCCTTTTCTGATCTGTTAGAGGATTGTACCTCAGAATAACAAAATGCAGTGAACCAGCTCCACTTTGCTTCCTCATGACTATAATTTTCAGTTTTTAATTAATATTTACAGGAGTATAGGGCTTCCCTGGTGACTCAGATGGTAAAGAATCTGCCTGTAATGCAGGAGACCCAGGTTTGATCCCTGGGTTGGGAAGATTCCCAGGGGAAGGGAGTGGCAACACACTCCAGTATTCTTGCCTGAAGAATTCCCTGGGCAAAAGAGCCTGGCAGCCTACAGTCTATGGGGTCGCACAGAGTTGGGCATGATTGAGTGACTAGCACACACACAGAAGAGTATGTGTTCATTTTTTCTTGTGAACCATTTTTAAAACCTTTACTGAATCTGTTACAATATTGCTTTTTTAAAGTATATTTTGTTTTTTTGGCTGCATGGCATGTGGAGTCTTAGCTCCTCAACCAGGGGTCGAATCCCCAACCAACTCTGTAGCCACTGGACTGTTGGGGAAGTCCCTGTTGTGTTCCTTTTGGATAATTAAAAAATAAAGCTCTTTGTCCATTGATCTTTGAAGGTAAGGCGTAATTTTGCATAATACATTATGCTGTACTTATATTCTCTCTTGTCTTTGCTTTGGGACATTTGTGTCCCAAGATTTCTCATTCTATTAGTAATTCAGTAGTCTATAACCAGGAATGAAGGAAGATGGATCTTATGAAAACGTGGGAGAAGAAGACATGAGAATGCATGTAGTAGAAATAGGAAGAAGTGGAAAGACCATTTCTATTGTGGATGGACACCTTGCTGTTGTTTGGGAATGAAATTTAAGTTTTAAGGGCACTGAGCAGGAACACTGTTCATGGCTTTATTATGAACACTATTATGAACACAGTTCATGAATGTGTTAACTGATGCACATTCATAGACAATAAGTGTCCAACAAATATTTCTTGAGTGTGGGAACCTGTAATAGATACTTGAGTAGAAGATTGTATCTGTGCTTGTGTTAGTCTGAGTATATATTGATATGCGTGAATATATAGTACATTGTCTATCTCTGTATCTTTCAGACTTTTCTGCTCTTCACATTAAATTTTTACTTTAAGAACTTTGAAAATAAACTTTCCACTACTTGAAAAATCCTTATATACTGAAAAACTTTGGAAGAGTTATTATTTCTTTTTTTACCCAAGATTATTGAAGCTTTACATTTACTGAGCACGACTACATTAAATTCAATATGAAACAGAATTTTAAAGAATAAAAAAAATTGATTAACAAACACTATAACTATCTTGAAAGTAAAAAGACCCCATAGCATACTTATTCCTAGAGGCAATTAAATATTTTAATATTTACCCCATAAGATGTGCCAAAACTATTAAGCTGGAGGGCAGCTTCTTTTCAAATGTCTATTTTTGTTTCTCTTAAAGTAGAGAGTAATGATAAGCAGAATAGGAGAAAAAAGAACACTTGAATTCCTCCTAGGTTTATGGTCTGGGAAATCAGGCATATACTTACCCATGGTGTATAACAATTCATCAAGCATCTACTTATCACCTAATAGTTTCACACACTACAGACATCATGCCAAGCACTATAGTGAGTGAGGAAACACAGCTGAATAGCTTGTATTCTGGTTGGTGCTAGTTACATTGTGTGAGCAGTGATTTATATGTATTTCCCTAAACCCACTGTTTATGATGAATATCTTTTGACCATGTCTTTATTTCCAAAGTTAGAGCAGAGGGTTCAAATATAAATTATCATGGAAAAGGGAATAACTCTTACTTGTGTGTGGCACATCCCAGCTTACAAGGTGCATCTGAGAATTAAAATTTGTAACCTCACGCACAGAGAGGAAGGCTTGGAAACATGAGACACTGAGATGACTTAGCAGAGTCATATGGAGTTGGAAAGCAGGGGAAAATCCTAGTGTTTTTTCAGTTAATGACACATCAAATGTTGCCCAAGAGATATTTTATAGGTGACAAGCTCTAGATGTTAGAAGAGGGGAAACACATCACAGAGGAAGTAAGCAAGAACTGAAGCACGTGCCGGGCAGAGTGGCAAGGACATGCTCCACAGTTCCAGGGACTGCTGTGTTTAGGTTCTAAAGAATTCAGACTCTACCACTTTCATGATTAATAGGTATCATTCTTTGTTCCTTTGTAGGTAGCTCAGGACCCAGGAAGGTATACGCTGCTAAATGGATCTCTTGACATCTCTAAACAATGTGACTAAATTTGCTCTCTTGGGATTCACACAGAATCCACACTTAAAGAAAATACTTTTTGTTGTCTTTTTGTTCATTTTCCTATTTACTGTGTTGGCCAGTCCACTCTTGGTCATCATCATCTCCCTCAGTCCCACACTTTCTACTCCCATGTACTTCTTTCTCACTCACTTGGCCTTCATAGATGCCTCCTACACATCTGTCACCACCCCTAAATTGATCACTGACCCACTGTACCAGAGGAGAACCATCTCCTGGGGTGGCTGCCTGACTCAGCTCTTTTTGGAACAATTCCTGGGAGGATCAGAGGTTATCATCCTCATTGTCATGGCCTGTGACTGCTATGTGGCCATCTGCAAACCTCTGCACTACATGACCATTATGTGATGGGGACTCTGCCAGCTCCTGGTGGTGGTGGTCTGAATCGGGGGGATCTTACATGCCACTGTGCAGATTCTTTTCACAGTAGACTTGACCTTCTGTGGTCCCAACACCATTGACCATTTCATGTGTGGTTTCTTCTCACTGTTGCATCTTGCTTGCCGCAGTACCTACAGGCTTGGAATGGTGGTAGCACCTAACATTGGAGTCATGTGCTTGCTCATTTTTTCATGCTCCTCATCTCCTACATAGTCATCCTGAGCTCCCTGAAATCCTTGGAGCTTCCTTCATGGCTCTGAAGGAAGGCACAAAGCCCTCTCTACATGTAGCTCCCACTTTACAGTAGTGGTGCTCTATTTTGTCCCTTGTATATTCACCTATATGCGTCCTGTGACCACTTACCGGAGGACAAGTGGCTGACTATGTTCTTTGCAGTCTTCACTTCATGTTAAATCCTATGATTTACACAGTGAGAAACACAGAGATGAAAAATGCCATGAGGAGTTTGCTGAAAATGATAATGACTTAAGCTGTTCACTATGACAAGAAGAGAATGATTTATGTACATACGTAAGATTATACCTGTTATAAATTGTGATAGAAAGTAAAAATAAAATTGTAGATCATTGACAGAAAGAAAGGGCCAGAAACTAATATTTCTTGATTATTTAATATTGTCTGGATATATTTTAGACATTTTTATAAGTTTTAATATACTTTCTGAGTGCTCAGTTGCTTCACTCATGTTTGACTCTTTGGGACCCTCTGGACTATAGTCCACTAGACTTCTCTGTCCATGGGATTCTCCAGGCAAGAATACTGGAGTGGGTTGCCATGCCTTCCTCCAGAGGAGTTTCTTGATCCAGTGATAGAACCCAGGTCTCTTAAGTCTCCTGCCTTACAGGCAGATTGTTTACAACTGAGTCACTGGGGAACCCCAATGTACTTTCTAGGATGTTTCAATGTTCTTGTCCAAAGATTCACATTAGGAAATGAAATGAGCAACAATAAATCCCTGGTTTGAGAACTGTAGAATGTTTTTCTCAAGATCCTGACACCTACTGTACTAAATTCATATTTATTACTTGGACAAAATTGGCCTTTCCACAGGACATTGATCTCAGAACTTCTATTTTTGCCTAGTCTGTAGTAAGGCAAATAAGGGATAGAAATTCCTAGGTAGATACACGGAGAAGTGACAATTAGCGAATGACTCACAATTGAAAATTTCTTTTTTACTATGATTTTACCAAAAGCAAAAAAGAGAGCCCATCACAAAAGGATGAAAGAATAATTCACCATCTGTTTTATTGGCAGAAACAGAAAAATAAGCCAGAAGTTTTGAGATTAGTCTTCATTTGCTCTCTATTCTTGAATATCCTTAGGTGTCTGTGCTATGTTTAGGTGTATAGATAAGAAA
Organism: Dama dama; assembly: GCF_033118175.1. NCBI lineage: Eukaryota > Metazoa > Chordata > Mammalia > Artiodactyla > Cervidae > Dama > Dama dama. The sequence goes on along the minus strand of NC_083699.1, from coordinate 95,281,702 downwards.
ATTATCTGCAGTCTTAATGAGTCACTGTCCTTCAAGTAGATGGTATCAATAGGTTGCAGCCTTGTCTAATATGTATTAATAGCAGTATATTTCAGCATTGCAACTTTTTCCTTTTTGAAAGTTCAAATTATGCCACTTTACTTTTACAAAAGAACGGCATTAGCATGGTAACAGAATTTTTTAAAGCAAAATCCCTTTAAGTTTTCCTTGCTGTTATTGAAAAAGAGAATTAGTGTTGATCTTCACAAAAGCAAAGTGGCTAAGGTGAACTTTCAGGAAAGTTGGGGATGCCTGCAATGCTCCTCTCTGCATCTAGAAGACGTCAGGCCATCTTACATTTTTACATCATTCTTTATAAATCAGAGCTTCTCTAACTACAACACACCAACTCATGTTTCTTCTCACAAATGTTGCTGTGTCAAACTCAGTGTTCAACTGGAGCTGTTTCTTCCATAATTTGAGTGCACAGCAATGATAGAGCTTTGTACTGGGGTGACTGTGTTTACTAAGATGTACAAGACTGTCTCCAAGATGGATGAATATACAGTGGAAAAAAAGAGTGCCTCTTCAACACATTCCCTTACCCTATATACAAAATAAACTTAAAATAGATTAAAGACCTACATGTAGGATTGGTGACTATAATACTCCTGGAGGAAAACTTAGAAAAAAAACACAACCTTAAAATGCTAGCTGATTTGCTCTATGATTAAAAAGCCATCCAATTCAGGGAATTCCCTTGAGGTCCAGGTCTTAAGATTATTCACTTCCACTGCAAGGGTTCTGGGATCTAAGATCCCAAGGGCCATGTGCCATGGCCAAAAACAGGAAAAAAAAAAAGCTGTATAATTCAGCGGCTTCTTCTTTGGTTGTTGTTTGTTTTATTTGTGTATAATTGCCTTACCATGTGTTAGTTTCTGCAGCACAACAAAGTGAATCAGCTATACGTATAGATATATCCCTTCACCCTTGAGCCTCCCTCTCACCCCCTGGCTCATCCCGCTGCTCTAGGTCATCACAGAGCACCGATGAACTCCTGTGCTATACAGCTGCAGGAAACAGGTCTTACCTCAAACAATTCTTTGGAGCATCAGAGATCATTTTGCTACTCACAGTGCTGGCCAACCTGCTCATGGTCATCACCATCTCCCTCAGCCCCACATTTTCTGCCCCTATGTGCTTCTTACTCACTCACTAGTCCTTCCTAGATGACTCCTTGACCTCTGTCACCACTCCCAAATCGATAGTTGATTTGCTGTACCAGAGGACAACCATCTCCTGTGGTGCCTGCCTGACTCAGCTCTTTACGCAGCATTTCCTGGTGGGATCAGAGGCCACCATCCCCATTGGTCATGGCCTATGACCACTGTGTGGCCATCTGCGAGCCTCTGCACTACATGACCATCATGGGACAGGGGCTCTGCTAGCTCCTGGTGGTGGTCTGGACTGGGGGGATCCTCCTGCATGCCACCGTGCAGATTCTTTTTGCCATGGACTTGATCTTCTCTGGTCCCAATGCCATTGATGACTTCATATGTGATTTCTTCCCACTGTTGGAACTTGCCTGCAATGATACCTATAGGCTTGGTATGGTGGTGGCAGCTAACACAAGGGGGATGTGCTTGCTTATTTTTTCCATGCTGCTCATCTACTACATAGTCATCCTGAGCTCCCTGAAATCCCATGGCTCTGAAGGACAACACAAAGCCCTCTCTAAGTGTGGTGCCCACTTCACAGTAGTGGTAATGTCTTTTGTCCCCTGTACATGCACTTACACACATCCTGTGGCTGTTTACCCTGCAGACAAGTGGGTGCCTGTGTTCTTTGCAATCCTCACTCCTATGTTCAATCCCATCATTTATACAGTGAGAAACATAGAGGTGAAAAGTGTCATAAGGAGTTTGTTGAAGAGGGGAGTAATTTAGGCTTGTCACCATGCCAAGAAAGTGATGATTTATATACATATGTAGAATTGTACCTGTTGTAAATTGTAAGAGTAAAAGTTTTGAGCATCATTGACAGGAAAAAAAAAAAAAGCCCAGAAACTACTTGTTGATTATTTAACATTGGCACATTTTAGGCATTTTGATAAGTTTTAATATACTTTCTAGAGTCTTCAATGTTCATGTTCATAGCTTCAGATTAGGCAAAGGAAAGAACTATAATCTCCTTGTTTCCTGATTTTAGAGTATGTTTTACTCCAGCGTCTTCCATTTACTTTACTAAACTCTGCATACATGGTACGTGGGAGAAATCAGTTTTTTCATAGGACATTGACTCAGATCTTCTATTTTTCCATAGCCTGTGGTAAAGCAAATAAGGGATAGAAATTTTTTCTATAGATCCATTGGGATGGGGCAGTTGAGTGAAGGAATTGCAGCTGACTTTTTTTTCCCTATGAATTTATCAGAAGTCAAAAGCAAGGCACCAACAAAATGAGGAAGGAAAAATTCAAAATCTAATTGTTTCCTTGCCACTAAAAATAAGCCAGAAATTTTAGAGTTATTCATTTGCTCTATCTTTTTAGAATTTTATTTTTAATTAAAAAATAATTAATCTATAATATTGTGATGGTTTTTGCCATACAACGACACAAAATCCTCCCTCCTGAACCCCCCTCCCACCTCAGTCCCCATCCCACCCCTCTAGGTTGGCACAGAGCACTGGCTTTGGGTTCCCTGGGTCATATAGCAAACTCCCACTGTCTATCCATTTTACATATGGTAATGTGCACGTTTCCATGCTACTCTCTCAAATCGTCCCACCCTCCCCTTCCCCCACTGTATCCACAAGTCTGTTGTTTATGTCTGTGTCTCCTTTGCTGCCTTGCAAATAGGATCATCAGTGCCATCTATCTAGATTCCATACATATCTGTTAATATACTATATTTGAGTTTCTTTTTCTGACTAACTTAACTTTGTGTGATAGGCTCTGTGTTTATCCACCTCGTTGAAACGGACTCAAATGCATTTCTTTTTAAAGCTAAGTAATGTTCCACTGTGTGTATGTACAACAACTTCCTTATCCATTCATCTATCAATGGACATCTAGGTTGCTTCTATGTGCTAGCTATTATACATAGTGCTTCAGTGAACACTGGAGTACATGTGTCTTTTTCAGTTATGGTTTTCTTAGGGTATATGCCCGATAGTGGGATTGTTGTGTCTTATGATAGTTTTGTTCCTAGTTTTTAAAGGAATCTCCATACTCTTCTCCATAGTGACTGTATCAATTTGCATTCCCAACAAAAGTGTGTAAGAGGGTTCCCTTTTCTCTACACATTCTCCAGCATTTATTGCTTGCAGACTTTTTGATTATGGCCATTTATGTTCTTAAATAGCCTTAGTTGTCTGTGGCATGTATAGGTCTATAGATAAGAAAATTATCTGCAGTCTTAATGATTTAATTTGTCCCTTGAGAAGATGGTGTCAAATGTGTTGTAGTCTTGTCTCACTTGTAGCACTATATTTCAGCATTCCAAGCTTTTCTTTTTTAAATTTTCAGTTATGTCACTTCACTTTTACAAAAGCACAATAGTATGGTAACAGAGTTTTTTTGTTTTTGTTTTTTTGTTTTTTAAGCAAAAATCTCCTTCTTTTTTCTTATTCATAAAAGTGAAGTGGTTAATGTGAACTTTCTGGATAGTTGGGGATATTTGCAATGCTCCTCACTGCACCTAGAGGACATCAGGTCATCTTGCATTATTACATCACCCTTTATTAATCAGGGCTTCTCTGACTGTCTAAGCAGACCGAAGTGCCACGTGCTCAGTCATGTCTGATTCTGCGACCCTATGGATGGTAGCATGCCAGACTCCTCTGTCCATGTACTTTTCCAGGCAAGAATGCTGGAGTGGGTTTGCCATTTCCTTCTTCAGGGAATCTTCTTGACCCAGGGATCGAACTTGACTGTATCATGTCTCCTGAATTGCAGGAGGATTCTTTACATGCTGAGTCGACTTCTCTGACTACAACATGCCATGTTTCTTTTCACAAATGTTGCTTGTTGTTTGGTCAAACTCAGTGGTCAACTGGAATTATTTCTTTCATGATTTGACCACACAGCAATGCCAGAGCATGGTACTGGGTGACTGTATTTACTAAGCTGTTCAAGGCTGTCTCCAGGAGACAGGAATATACAGTGGAAAAAAGATTCCCTCTTCAGCTGCATTCCCTTACATCATATATAAAACACACCTAAGACCAGCCACTATGATACTCCTAGAGAAAAACCTAGGAAAAACACTCTTTGATATAAATTGCAGCAATATTGTTTGGAATTGTCTCTTAGATATGTCTCTGTTTTGTATTATGGAAATAAAAGAGTAAAAAGCTCTTTGTCGTCTCAAATGAAAGCGTCTCTATTTTCAAAGTCCTTATCTTCTTGGGCTTAATTTCTTTACTATTTTATCATCTCAGAACTTATAATAGTTTTGACAATGTGAAAATGGGCACAGATGAGAAAGAGCTATTGGACCATTTTATTTCATTTCTAAACAGGTTGTAAAGGGGATTCCTACAAACAGGTTATATACAGATAAATCCCAGGCAAAATAAAACAGAAAAATTTTAGTTAAATAATACACAGGGGGACTTCCCTGGTTAAGAGTTTGATTAACAAAGTAGGGGACACAGGTTCAACCCCAGGTCGGGGAGGATTCCACATGTCCTGAAGCAACTAAGCCTGCAGACCACAACCACTGAGCCCAGTTTCTCAACCACTGAAGCCACAAGCTTAAGACCGTGCTCCACAACAAGAGAAGCCAAAACAAGGAGACCCCGTCACACCACAAAGAAGAGTAGCCCCTGCTTGCCATGGCTACAGAAAGCCTGAGTGCAGCAAGCAAGACCCAGGGCAGTTGAAAATACATAAATAAATAAGCCACACAGGGTAAGAATGTCTATACTTTTATGAGTCTTAGTTTTTCTCTCTAAAAACAGCAGGATTGTATTATCCAGGGAAAAAAAATTAAATTTAAATCAGGAGCTCACAAAATATAAATTAAATACAAGAACAAGATTTTGTTTAATTTACTGATTAATGGGAGAACTAGTAAGATATTAGTAATCAGTCAAAAGGAAACTCTGATGTACCATTTTTAACATTGCCTAATTAGGAATGTGTAATGAATTTATTTGTTGTTATTGTCCAGTTGCTCAATCATGTCTGATTTTTTGTGACCCCATGAACTGCAGCCTGGCAGGCACCCCTGTCCATCACCAGCTCCTGGAGCCTATTCAAACTCATGTCCATCAAATCAGTGATGCCATCCAACCATCTCATCCTCTATTGTCCCCTTCTCCTCCTGCCTTCAATCTTTCCCAGCATCAGAGTCTTTTCCAGTGAGTCAGTTCTTCACATTCTTCACATCATATCTTTACTTTTCCATATTTTATTACTATAAAGCCCTTCCTATATTTCTTACTGACACTAACAGCAATTCTCCAATGTAGGTATAATTATGATCATTCCATTTCATTGATGAGGTGGAATAAAGTTCAAAAGAGCTAAATAATCTACATATTATCAGAGACAGAGCTTGTATTCAGATCATCATTCTTCTAAATTCAAATTTTATTCTTCCTCAATCATTTCAAATAATCTCAGAGAAAAGAGAGTATGTCATTGGAATCTCTCTTGTTTTCTAGTAATTGGAAAACATTCCATAGTATTTAGAAGGGCTTCCCTGGTGGCTCAGAGGATAAAGAGTCTGCCTGCAATGTGGGAGACCTGGGTTCGATCCCTGGATTGGAAAGACCCCCTGGAGAAGGAAATGACAACCCACTCTAGTATTCTTGCCTGGAGAAACCCATGGACAGAAGAGCCTGGCGGGCTACAGTCCACGGGGTCGCAAAGAGTTGGACACGACTGAGTGACTTCACTTTCACATAGTGTGCTTACATATAGAAGCAGTTGGTTCTCAGAAAGCTATATGCCTTACTGCTGCTGCTGCTGCTGCTAAGTCACTTCAGTCGAGTCTGACTCTGTGCGACCCCATAGACGGCAGCCCACCAGGCTCCCCCGTCCCTGGAATTCTCCAGTGCATGAAAGTGAAAAGTGAAGGTGAAGTCGCTCAGTCATGTCCAACTCTTAGCGACCTCATGGACTGCAGCCTACCAGGCTCCTCCATCCATGGGATTTTCCAGGCAAGAGTACTGGAGTGGGGTGCCATTGCCTTCTCCGATATGCTTTACTAGTGGAATATAAATTAGGAAGAAGAAACTAATATTTAAAATTATATTGAATTTCTTGTTCTCTTGGGAAAAAATTATCAGTGATTATGAAAATTAATTGTACAGTATTTAAGCTGTTATGAACAATTTGAAGTGATATCAAATGGTCACAATGACATAAAGTTAAACTTTAGCTTTCTTAACATACTGAAAAGATGGTGGAACAGAAAGATCATATAATATGTAAATCAGCTCTGATTTACCCTTCAAGTTTGAGAATCTGTGTTACTATCTCTCCAATGTTTTAAACCACTCTGTCCTTGGAGTTGTATTCTGGAAACACATTTTACCAGTATAGTTCCAGGAACTCCTTGATTGAAAAACTATTTTTATGGACAGCCTTCATTGAGTTAGGCCTAACTCCATTCTCTTTCCATTGTATGCTTCTCTAGTGCTTGGGGAGTTGGACTAGATAGGTGTACAGGAAAGGTGTTTAGGATAGGGAATGGTGTAGGGGAAAGGTGTAGGGGATAGGTATAGGGGAAAGGTGCTGGGAAAGATTGAAGGCAGGAGGAGAAGGGGACGACAGAGGATGAGATGGTTGGATGGCATCACCAACTCAATGGACATGAGTTTGAGTAATCTCCGGGAGTTACTGATGGACAGGGAGGCCTGGTGTGCTGTAGTCCATGGGGTCACAAAGAGTCAAACACGACTGAACTACTGAACTGAACTGAAGGGTTCTAAAGCAACCTCTCCACTGAGCACAATAGTTAATTAGATAGATATTGGATGACCACTCAATGAGTCATTGTAAATGGATTTCCATCTTTTAAGAAGTTGAGAATTATGACTTTGTCAGTCCACGCTAATTCTCTGATCTGACACTAGATTTCATTCCAGAGTTGAAAGAAAAGTTCAAGACATTTCTACAATGATACTTCAACGAAATTTGTATCTCTTATAATTCTTTGTGTGTGTGTTCAGTTGCTCAGTCGTGTCTGCAGTTTTGAGACTCCATAGACTATAGCCTGTCAGGCTTCTCTGTCCATGGGATTATCCCGGCAGGAATACTGGCATGGGTAGGCATTTCCTCCTCCAGGGCATCTTCCTGACCCAGGGATAGAAAAGCTCTGCATCCTGCATTGCAGGCAGATTCTTTATGACTAAGCCACCTGGGAAGCCTTAGATAGTTTCAATTTTTCATTCAGACTATCTGAACATGATGTGTGAGTGTGCTTCTGTATAGGAATATTTCTGAGTTGAATTGAATTACATTTATTTATCAAGTAACTTCAATATTGATATTTATTTATTTTAGTAGATAATTGTAATGGGCTTTACAGTTGGTGACAATATATGTGTCATTCTTCTTTAGTTGCAAAACAATAACTTAAAGATCAGTTCCTGGCCTAGGATTTAGTGGCCTGGCTTCTTCTCCTTAGCAAATGACATTCTTATTCCATTTTTTAAATTTTCTTGTTATAAATTGTGAATAATATTGTCTGTTTTTTTTTTTAATGCCATATGAATATTATTCAATGAAAGTGGCTGAAATAAGTGCATTTTACCATCTCTATGTACAGGTAAATAATGTAATTGCTTTCATAATTATCATATTTATCTAATTCTAGAACTGACATAATAAACAACAACTTTAAGAAGTACTGTGAATTTCATCTTGTTTGAAGTGCCATTATTATAATAAGACTCATAGTTACCACTTAATGTATATGAAAGCAATATGTTAAAATCATGATTTGCATATGTAAGTTAAACCACAAATAACTATAATAAAGTTTAAATATCAATTAGTTATCCACCTAAATATTTAGTTTACACAATACTAAATACTCAGACATCATAATAAATTCATGTGTTTTCAAAAACCTGAATTCATAAGAAATCAATGTTTCTTTTTTCCCCCCCTCTTTTCATAGTGTTTTGTCTTCAAGAAGGAGATCAAAATTAAAGATGCATGATAAAGAAAGTTCTCCTCTGCTGTTCAGGTAATTTCAGGAAACAACTGATTTGCTGGCAAAGTCTGCTAACATGGTGAAATACCCCTGAGGTTCTATTAGCCACAACTGAGAAGCTTTAGAGAATGTGCCCACAAAAAGGACATGTGATTATTTTAAGGTTCCTCCAAAAGTACCACTTAAAAGTCAATGAAGACATTCACTCTAACTCAGCTAGGAATTTCTATTTCTTCACAGTTATTCATAAAATAATGTTATTATATTACTTATGCCTAACTCTTACCTTATGTACACCATATCCTTTTCTGATCTGTTGGTATATCATATCTCAGAATAAGAAAATGCAATGAAGCTGTTGCACTTTGTTTCCTCATAACTATAATTTCCAGTTTCGAAATCAATTTTTATTGGAGTATAGTTGACTTACAATGCTGTGGTTATTCTCAGACTCAGTGGTCAACCGGAGCTATTTCTTTCATAATTTGACCACACAGCAATGTCCAAGCATGGTACTAGTGTGACCATGTTTACTAAATTGTGCAAGACTGTCTCCAAGAGAATATACCATGAAGAAAGATTGTCTCTTAAAGAGCATCTCTTACACCATACACAAAAATAAACCCTAAATGGATTAAAGACATAAATGAAAGAATGGATACTGTAAAGCTCCTGGAGGAAAACTCAGGTAGAATACTCTGACACAAACAGCAGCAACACATTTTTGGAACCATCTCTTAAATCTGACTTTGTTTTATGGCTATAAAGAGTAGAAAGCTTTTTGTAGTCTCAAATGCAAGCCTGGTTGTTTCCAGGTTCTCTTCTTTTTGGTAGGATTTTAATCCCATTTATTTTTCCAAGAGAAAAGCATTTGTAGGAACTTCCACTAAGTCTTTTCAGTCTTTCCTGTGTGGTTCAGAATTGACCCATATCTTTAGGGAAAAGAGCACCTAAAATTCAGGGTTTAGAGCCTGGCTTTTCAAAATATTGGTTCCAGAAAACACTGAGCATTTGATATTTCTCCAATGCTTTAAAATACATACATTTTATATCTTCTTTGCTCTTCTGGTGGATCACATTGAAATACTTATTGCAAAACCACCTTTCTTTCTTTTCTAGGTCACAAATACTATCACTTCATTTCAAGTTTGAGAATAGTTGTGGCTTATATGGAATTACTATGAATTATTACATATTTTTAGGCCCTATGTCAGCTATGTTTTCAATGTCTTATTCTTATTGGAACATATAAATTTTGTTCCTGGGCTTTTGAAGATACTACAAATCTAACAACTTATTTTACTTCAGTCAGATAAGCAGAAAAAATGAGTTGTTCCTTGCATTTAGCTGGAAGGGTTATAGAGACTTTTACCTATAAGCACGTTAGTTGTCTATCAATGAGTTGTAATTTAGTGCACAGAACAGAGATTAGCTCAAGATTGTGGAACAGTGAATGTGAGTTCATCCCTTCTCATATAAACACTAAAAGCACAACCAGCAGCTGAACAACCATATACCAAAAAAAAAAAGTTGGAACCTACCAAAATAGATACCCTACATCCAAAGGCAAAGGAGAAGCCACAATAATATTGTAGGAGAGGCACAGTCATGGTTAAATCAAATCCTATACCCACCTGGTGGACAACCCACATATTGGAAAGCAATTTTACTACTTAATTTCTGCCACAGGAGTGAAAGTCTTGAGCCCTGTCAGGCTCACCAGGCTGGATATCCAGCACAGGGGTAGGAGCCCCTGGAGGATTTGGCTTTGAAGGCAAGCAGTGTTTAATCACAGAAATTTCACAATGACGAAGGTAACAGAAACTACACTCTTGGAGGGTATACACACAGTTGTGTACATATTAGGATTTGGGAGAAAAAGAATCAATGACATTCCAAGAGACAGGGCCAGACCTACTTTCTAGTATTGGAGACTGCAGAAGTGGGGCATGTCTTCGGCTCATGGTAGGGACAAAGACAACGGCAGTGGCAAGTCTGGAGACCACTCATTGGTATGAGCCTTTCTGGAAGCCACCATTAGACCCGCTCTCCACCCATAGGCTCCTTTGCTGGATACCTCAAGAAAGCAACCAACAGGATGGGAAAACAGATGCACCCAACATCAGACAAGCTTCTCATAGAAGTCCAGAGCACAACCCTGCCCACCAGAGTGATCAGACTCAGCTCACCCATCAGTATACAAGAACCAGTCCCTCCCATCAGGAAGCATACATAAGCCACTTGAGACAGACTCAAGGCTGTCTCAGCAGACAACAGACAGCAGAAGATAAGGCAGACAGCAGAAATAAGAACTACAATCTGCAGCCTGTGGGACTGAAACCAAATTCACAGAAAGTTAGAGAGCATGAGAGCATATGGCCCAGATGAAGAGACAAGATAAAACTCCAGAATAACAACTAGTTCAGTTCAGTTCAGTCACTCATTTGTGTCTGACCCCATGAACCACAGCATGCCAGGCCTCCCTGTCCATCATCAACTCCCGGTGTCCACCCAAACCCATGTCCATTGAGTCGGTGATGCCATCCAACCGTCTCGTCAGCTGTCGTCCCCTTCTCCTCCTGCCCTCAATCTTCCCCAGCATCAGAGTCTTTTCAAATGAGTCAGCTCTTATCAGGTGGCCAAAGTATTGCAGTTTCAGCTTCAACATCAGTCTTTCCAATGAACACCCAGGACTGATCTCCTTTAGGATGGACTGGTTGGATCTCCTTGCAGTCCAAGGGACTCTCAAAGTTCTTCTGCAACACCACAGTTCAAAAGCATCAATTCTTTGGCACTCAGCTTTCTTTATAGTCCAACTCTCACATCCATACATGACCACTGGGAAAAACGTAGCCTTGACTAGATGAACCATTGTTGACAAAGCAATGTCTGTGCTTTTTAATATGCTGTCTAGGTAGGTCATACCTAGACAGTAAGTGTCTTTTAATTTCATGGCTGTAGTCAACATCTGCAGTGATTTTGGAGCCCCCAAAAATAAAGATAGCTACTGTTTCCACTGTTTCTCCATCTATTTGCCATGAAGTGATGGGACTGGATGCCATGATCTTACTTTTCTGAATGTTGAGCTTTAAGCCAACTTTTTCACTCTCTTCTTTCACTTTCATCAAGAGGCTCTTTAGTTCTTCTTCACTTTCTGCCATAAGGGTAGTGTCATCTGCATATCTGTGGTTACTGATACTTCTCCCAGCAATCTTGATTCCAGCTTGTGCTTCCTCCAGCCCAGCGTTTCTCATGATGTACTCTGCATATAAGTTAAACAAGCAGGGTAACAATATACAGCCTTGATGTACTCCTTTACCTATTTGGAACCAGTCTGTTGTTCCATGTCCAGTTCAAACTGTTGCTTTCTGACCTGCATACAGGTTTCTCAAGAGGCAGGACAGATGGTCTGGTATTCCCATCTCTTTCAGAATTTCCCACAGTTTATTGTGATCTACACAGTCAAAGGCTTTGGCATAGTCAATAAAGCAGAAATAGATGTATTTCTGGAACTCTCTTGCTTTTTTCATGATCCAGCAAATGTTGGAGATTTGATCTCTGGTTCCTCTGCCTTTTCTAAAACCAGCATGTGGAAGTTCATGGTTCATGTATCGTTGAAGCCTGCCTTGGAGAATTTTGAGCATTACTTTACTAGCGTGTGAGATGAGTGCAATTGTGTGGTAGTTTGAGCATTCTTTGGCATTGCCTTTCTTTGGGTTTGGAATAAAAACGGACCTTTTCCAGTCTGGTGGGCACTGCTGAGTTTTCCAAATTTGCTGATATATTGAGTGAAACACTTTCAAGCATCACCTTTCATAATTTGAAATAGCTCAAGTGGAATTCCATCACCTCCGCTAGCTTTGTTCATAGTGATCTTTCCTGAGGCCCACTTGACTTCACATTCCAGGATATCTGGCTCTAGGTGAGTGTGAGTGATCACACCATTGTGATTATCTGGGTCGTGAAGATCTTTTTTTGTACAGTTCTTCTGTGTATTCTTGCCACCTCTTCTTAATATTTTCTGCTTCTGTTAGGTCCATGCCATTTCTGTCCTTTATCGAGCCCATCTTTGCATGAAATGTTCCCTTGGTATCTCTAATTTTCTTGAAGAGATCTCTAGTCTCTCCCATTCTATTGTTTTCTTCTACTTCTTTGCACTGATCACTGAGAAAGGCTTTCTTATATCTCCTTGCTATTTTTTGGAACTCTGCATTCAAATGGGTATATCTTTCCTTTTCTCCTTTGCTTTCCACTTCTCTTCTTTTCACAGCTATTTGTAAGGCCTCCTCAGACAGCCATTTTGCCACAAAATGCAGTGGAAATAGGCAACTTACTGAAAAAATAAATCACAGTAATGGTAATGAAAGTGATCCAAGATCTCAGAAAAAGAATGGAGGCAAAAATTGAGAAGCTGCAAGAAATATTTAATAAAGACACACAAGAACTAAAGAACAAACAGAGACACATGATACAATAACCGAAATGACAAATATCTTAGAAGGAATCAATAGCAGAATAATTGAGGCAGAAGAATAGATAAATGACCTGGAAGACAGAATAGTGGAAATCAGTGCCATGAAATAAAGAAAAAAGACTGAAAGGGAGTTGAAGACAGTCTAAGAAACATCTGGGACAACATTAAATGCACCAGCATTTGCATTATAAGAGTCTCAGAAGAAGAGAAAGAGAGAAAGGACCTGAGAAAATGTTTGGAGAGATAATAACAACAATCTTTCCAAACATGTGAAAGAAATTTGGGATGTTTTCACCTGTTGGCTGTTGTGAGTAATGCTGCTATTAACACTGGTACATAAATATCTGTTAGGTATCTCTGCTTCTATTCTTTTGTGTATAAAATACCAAGAGCATACTTATATTTAACTAATACTTATATTTAACTAGTCTCCTTTTTACAAAGGGAATTTCAAAAGTTATAATAATTATTATTAAATAGGTCTACTGTTCTGACAGACTCAAAAGATAGCAATGAAAATAGTGTAAAACCAGCTATAAATACCTAAGTGTTGTAAGTGGTCAACAGATCCAAAGGTTAAACTCTTTCTATTGGAAGTTATCTCCTGATTGTTCAGACAACAACTATGAACTGTGATTATTTATTTTTCATTACAAATGCACATGTGTCTTCCTTATTGTGAGTGCAGATATTTAATTATACATATATGAAATTTTAAGCATCTCTTTACAGGAAACTCTTCTCAGCAGGAAGCCTTTTCCTTGTCACTTTATCAAAGTTACAGCATAGTATCCTTTAACCAGACACCCCATGCTCTACTCATTTTCAGCCCATGCACACCTTTCGAATATTTCAGCTTATAACAGCAGCTTGCCTAACTGGTTGGTTCTTTCTCTAGATCAAAAAAGTTAGAAATGAAAAATAAGTAACAGATTATCAGATTTCTTTCCTAGGTTCCCTTTCAATAATTTCACAGTCAAACTGTATGACCAAACTGTGTGAACAAGGTAACATCTAAAAGAAGTCAACAAGCCTGCATGCAGTGGGGGGTGTTGAAGAATCTGGCTCTCTACCTCAATGATTAACTGAGATTTCTTCTCTTCTTCCATTCAAACTGTTCATGGCTCAGCAGAATCTTTTTAGGTGGTTTTTGCCAATACTAAATCCATCATTTCCGGAGATTGTTGACATTGTGGTTAAGGCAGCTCTCCTATTTACCAAGTTTTATGTGTATTGATTTTTTTTTTTCAAGTGACAAACAGCTTGATCTGACTTGGGAATGATATTCTGTTACTGACTACCCTTCTATATCACTATTATAATGTTAATATATAAAATCTATTTATCTACTATTTTATTTCTTAGGTCTTTATTTTGTTCAATTAACATATTTATCCATGAACCAATAGTATAGTGTTAAAATTACTGCAGTGTTTCAGATACCATTGCCATATTAAAAAAAAAAAAAAAAATCACTCCCAAATTTAGTAGTTTAAAAAACTAACTCTCACTTTACTGTTTCAGGTAATTATAATCAAGAATTTGATTAGTTCAGTTGGGTACTTTAAGTTCAACATCTCTCATAAGCTTGCAGTCAAACCGGCTGAGGCTGAAGTCATGTAATCAGTTTCCTCACTCATATGCGCATGTAGGCTGGGAAGCCTTGAGCAGTGGCAACTGAAACAGGCAGTGCTCCATGAGATCATAGGGTGAAGCCTCATCCAACAGAACTGGTGTCCTAGTGAGAAATGGAACGTAAACCAGAGTCCACATGTTTGCTCAGAGGAAAGGCCCTGAGAGAATGGAGTGAGAAGGAGGCCGTCTGTAAGCAGGAAGAGAGGCCTCACCAGAAACCCATCCTGCTGTTACTTTAATCTTGGACATCCAGTCTCCAGAACTGTCAAAAAAATGAATGACTTGTATTTAAGCTATGCAGTCTGCAGTATTTTGTCATGGAAACCCAAGCAATTAATATATGGTGGTATTGATAATGGATGGTGATGATGATGAAATACAGATTGACTATGCTCAATAGAGGTCTGAATTGAAAGACCAAGTTTCAAGTCATAAAAGTGAAAGGTCGGGGCATGCCCCCGGGAAAGTGCTGCAAGGCAAATTCCGGAGGCTGGCTAAACTTCCAGGGGCTGGCCCCCTGCAGGCTGGTCCAATCAGGTACCAACATAAAGCCCACGGACACTGAACACCGCTGTAGCCCGCGCTTTCTTCCTTATATGAAAAGACCTGGCCTGGATGCCTGCCCGGACTATAAAACCCCTCCCCACCCCTCATACTTTGCAGACTCCCTTTGTCTCCTCACTCACCAGCCCCCGGGAGTTCTGCCCGAGAGCGACGCTTAATAAAAGGCCTTTACCACCGGTCCTTAGAGGCGGCTTTTTTCCTCCCGCGGCGTTTTTCCTAACATCTGGCGCCCAACGTGGGGCCCGAGGTGAGGGCCCCCGGCACTTGCCATTGAGGCCCCCTCGAGCTCCACCGCCGCGGAAGCCTCGGACCCAGGCGGCTGACCAACCCCCCGGACGGCAGGATACGGAGTAAGTCCCTTCGGCTTTGGGGCCTGCCCTCCCTGACGACCACCTCCTAGGGCCCCGTAACGAGTGCGCACTTACTGGGCCCTCCCGGTCACCAGCTGGTGGAGAGATGTCCCCAGCAGCTGAGTAGACCTCCGGCTTCAGCCTCCGGCTTCGGCCTTTCCGGTCACCAGGTGGTGGGGAGACGTCCCCAGCGGCTGAGTAGACCTCCGGCTTCGGCCTTTCCGGGTCCCTGCGGTCGTGAGGAAGACGTTCCTCACGACTACACGGACCTCCGGCTCCCCTTGACTCGTCCGAAGACGTTCGGACAGCGGGGGTTGCCTCCACGCCCCGTGGTCATCATGGGATTGACAGCCTCCAAACCCGATCCCCAATACTCCACACCCTTAGAGTGCCTGCTGGCTAACCTGCAGACTCTAGGGCTAAAGAGAGATATCCGCTCCCAGCAGCTCACTTTTCTGTGCTCACAGGCCTGGCCTCAGTATTCCCTAGATAATGGCTCACAATGGCCAGCCACAGGGACACTAGACTTTGACGTCCTCCGTGATTTGGATAATTACTGCCGGAGAACGGGAAAATGGTCTGAGGTCCCCTATGTTCAGGCCTTTTGGGCGTTGCGCTCTCGCCCCACCCTGTGCACTACGTGTGCTCCTAGCCAGATCCTACTCACCATGGCCCCCCCGACTCCACCCTCCCGAGCTAAGCCGACTCCTCCCGCCTCTGAGTCCCCTGCTTTCTCTGTTCCCCCAGAAGATCTGGTGGCCCCCCCTCCCTACACCTCTCCCACGGCCCCCTCCCCTTCCTCTCCGGTTCCTACTCCCTCCCCTTCCACTCCGGCCCCTCCTAACCTCTCCCCCTCTAACCCTACTCCGGCCTCTTTTGCTCCTGTTCCCGCCCCTGAGGCTTCACCGCCGGCCCCAGATTCTCCGGCCATTAACCCTATCTTGTATCCTCCCCTTCCCCCCGTCACTCCCTTCTCGTCTCCGGTTAGCTCCCACACTCGCTCCCATAGCAACCCTCCAGGGGCCTCCCCGCCCCCTCCCCCAGCCCCGCTACTCCCTCTGCAACAAGTAGCCGGAGCCGACGGCCTGGCCCAGGTCCACGTCCCCTTCTCTCTCCAGGACTTAGCACAGATCGAGGCCAAGCTGGGATCCTTTTCCTCCAACCCCACTCAGTACATTAAGCAGTTTACTGGTCTGACCCGCGCCTATGCCTTAACATGGCAGGACATATATGTCATCCTGGGGTCTACCACCACCCCCGAAGAGAGGCAGGCCGTTTGGACGGCAGCCAGGGCTCAGGCCGACCAGCGGCACTGTGCCAACCCCTCCCCCGAGCGCCCCCCGGGAGCTCAGGCAGTTCCTGACACCGACCCTGATTGGAACTACCAGGAAGGGGGTGGCGGCCAGCTGCGGGTACGCTATATGATAGAGTGTCTCCTCGATGGGATGGAAACGTCCTCTCATAAGGTTGTAAACCTCCTCAAACTAGACGAGGTGACTCAGGGGCCCAATGAAAACGCAGCCATGTTTCTTAATCGGCTGACTGAGGCCCTTGTTCAATACACCAGACTGTCCCCTGAGTCCCCCACTGGGGCAGCTACCTTGGCCAATCGTTTTATCTCCCAATCCGCACCTGACATCAGAAAAAAACTGGCCAAGGCCGAGGACGGCCCTCAGACCCCTATTCGAGACCTGGTAAAAATGGCCTTTAAAGTTTATAACGCCCGTGAAGAAACTGCTGAGGCCAGCTGAAAGGCAAGGCTCAAGCAAGAGGCCGAATTTCAGGCAAGCCTCCTAAACCAACAAACCCAGGCCTTAATAGTGGCCCTGCGGCTGGCGGCAGGCTCGGGGTCCCAAAACCCCCCTCCGGGGGCCTGCTTCAAGTGAGGCCAAGAAGGACACTGGGCCAAGATGTGCCCCAATCCGTGGCCTCCTTCCAAGCCGTGCCCGTTGTGCAAACAGCGAGGACACTGGGCTAGTGACTGTCCCCAGGCCTCTCGGGCCGCGACCTCTAGGGGCCGGAGACCAGAGCGCCCCAGGGAGACCTCCTGCCCTCCTCCGGCCTTCGAGCTGCTGAGCTTCGACGATGGCTGACATCGCCCAGACTCAGGAACCCCGATAACCCAAGCCAAGCCCAGGGTAACGCTCCAGGTAACGGGTAAAGTCTGGTTAATGCGGGGGCTACCTATTCGGTCCTTCCCTCTTTCAGGGACACTTTACGTCCTTCCCAGGTTTCGGTTATGGGCATTGACGGCCAACCCTCATGTCCACTCCAAACCCAACCAACACCCTGTCAATTAGATTCCTGCCTATTTGCCCACTCCTTTCTGGTCATCCCTTCCTGCCCTACTCCTCTCTTAAAAAAAAAGAAAAAGAAAAGAAATGTACTCTCACAGATCTCCCAGCAGGTGGCTACGGCCCTGGACATCGACTGGCATCTCCACATCCCCTATCGGCCCCAACCGCCAGGCCTGGAACAAAGGCGCAGACAGCTCCAAGAAAGCCCCCTCTGGACCGGACTCAATGGTTTACTCCCATACCTCTTGCCCTTTCTAGGCCCTATACTCCTGCTGGTTCTGGGCCTCACCACAGGCCCCTGCCTCATCCAACTTATTCTTCGCTGGGTCCAAAAAATAGCGCGGGTTGCGACCGGACGGGCCATGCTCCTAACAGCTTATACTCGACTCAATCAAAAAGACATAGACCCACTTCACAATCCTGCATAAGCTGACCTTTCGTCCCAGCTGGCCCCTACCCCTCGCCGCCCCCGTTCAGCAGGAAATAGCCAGAGAGAACCGGCGCCCCTTGTCCTATAACAAAAAGGCCGGGATGAAAGGTCGGGGCATGCCCCCAGGAAAGTGCTGCAAGGCAAATTCCGGAGGCTGGCTAAACTTCC
The DNA here is from genome assembly GCF_033118175.1 of Dama dama. Lineage (NCBI taxonomy): Eukaryota > Metazoa > Chordata > Mammalia > Artiodactyla > Cervidae > Dama > Dama dama. The sequence continues at coordinate 95,263,634 of NC_083699.1, read as the reverse complement.
AGGGGCTGGCCCCCTGCAGGCTGGTCCAATCAGGTACCAACATAAAGCCCTCGGACACTGACCACCGCTGTAGCCCGCGCTTTCTTCCTTATATGAAAAGACCTGGCCTGGATGCCTGCCCGGACTATAAAACCCCTCCCCACCCCTCATACTTTGCAGACTCCCTTTGTCTCCTCACTCACCAGCCCCCGGGAGTTCTGCCCGAGAGCGACGCTTAATAAAAGGCCTTTACCACCGGTCCTTAGAGGCGGCTTTTTTCCTCCCGCGGCGTTTTTCCTAACAAAAAGAAAAAACATTTCTTCATCCAATTGCCAGAATTAGATAATTTCCAAATCCAGAGATTATTTGACTAAAGAAGATATCAGATATTTTTGAGTTACAGCTGTCAGCACATATAGGTCGTGCAAATCTTCAACCTAACCTTTCTCTGAGAGATCTGTGGCCATTTACTAAGGTAACTATATTCTAGCAAATAGAAATGCTCATATCTTTCTGGAGATTACCTGAGATGGATTCTAACCCTCAGTCCCAGGTGGCATATTGCCACATCCTTCACTGGTCAGAAAGCTGATTGATAGTTGTTGACCTGAAACATATAGGATGCCAAATATTTCTCCAGCAAGCATGAGTTAATTCAGGATCAGCAAGAATTGTAATTTAGAGCCTGTAACCATGAGGAACCATGTGCAATTACCCCCACAGGCAAGGAAAGGTAAATGCTTTTGTAGAAGGGAAAAGAAAGTTGAGGGGGCACTAGTAAATAAAGAGCACATGACTTTTCATTGGCTGAGATGTTTCCAGGAAGAAAAAAGTCTTTCTTTTTCCTGTTGGGCTCTGCTATGCTGCTATGTCTTCTGGTCTCCCAACTCTATTTCACTGGGTTTCTGTTTATTAATTTCTGCAAAGTGAGAGAATAGTTACTCAGTGCTCTCCTAGTGGCCAGTTCTACATATCTAGTGAACTATGTGTATTCTACAGAGGGCAAGCATTTCCATGTCTGTTCCCTGATGCTTTAGAGAACTGAATAGACATATTTGAAACGAATCTATCTTTCCAAAGTAATGAGCAAAAAGCACCACATTTTTGTGCTACCAAGGAGATTTGACAGATGCAGGAAGTTCTCTAGTCTTACTATTACAACTTAATTTACTTTTGTGGGTTAAGAATAAAGTGGAGACACAGGCTAAACCGGTATGGAAAATGGAAGCTTAAAAAAACCCTGGATAATAAGTCTTTACTTTGTGTATTTTCTATTTACATGAGAAATCCTATAGAACTGAGTCAAAGGATGTATTTGGTTATGAGCTCTCAACATTCTTATTTCCTTAGGCAGTTCTCACTTGGGAAACAATGAAGCTCATTGAAATAATTACATGAACAATTACACAAAGAAAACAATGTCTTTTGTTGAAATTACCTTATTTCAAGTGAGAATAGTGGCTAATCCCATAGGGAAAAGATAAAACAAGTTTGCATTTAGAAAATCTGAATTCTTATCTTTAATCTGATAGTATCCAAATATGCACTTTTAGAAATGCCGCTTTCCTACCCTGGGTTTCAGATTCTTTGTAAGCACAATGAAAAGAGTGAATTATATACTTTCTAATAAACCCCTAATTCTCAATGACTAATATTTTATTAATTGTTTATTTATTTGTGGATCTAATGCTGGCCTCTACACACTTGGCTTCTCAAAAACCTCATTTATAATATAATATGAAATCCAAGATAATTATTCAGTTTATGGTGAAACATGTCCAACATTTCCCAGAAGCTTCTGATTTTGGAGAGCTCTTAAATTCAGCTTGGAACTGCAACAGCAGAAGCAGGCTTTTAATTCTATTACATACTGATTACCTCATCCTGGACAAGTGAAATAAATACTCTAATTCTCAGCTTTTCTATCTATGAGTTAGGAATTATATATTTATCTTTGAGTTATTTTCAAATTAAGTATGAATTATGATTACAAAAAAATGCTCAATGTAGGATAGTTTTCTAAATAAGAAATTTAGGGCAGATGATATATGGGCAGGGTTGATTATATGTTATTTAACTGACTAAATAAATAAACAAAATGCCTGTATAATTAGAAAGTTTCCTGAGAGAGGAAATGGACAATTCTCAGTGGAAGAAGTTGACATCTTTGAAATTCCTAAGGGTTTTTTGAATTCATTTTTTAATGTTTCCACAAATTAGACTAAGAAATAGTCTTCTGAAAGCCTTTGTTGAAAGATGGATGTTAAAGAAATCTCCTGCTAAATATTTGGTGAGTTCTTACATGGGAGATAATGTGGGCTCAGGATCAAGATCAAGACTTGAGATCAGAGAGTTTTGAAATGTATTTTCAGGGTTGCTCCTCAGTAATTACATGTCCTAGAGTACAATGCTGAACTTCTCCATGTTTCAGTTTCTCTATCTTCCAACCACATATAATGTTTTCAAAACAATTCTTAAATGAGATAATTTATAAAATTCTTCACACAATGCTTAGCATATATGAAGCAATATTAGGTTTTGATCATTACTTATATTAATAATTGCTAACCTTCAGGAAGAACTTTGTAATTTGCCCAGTAATAACATCTCTCAAGAGGAAAATAGCCTTCATTTCCTTAGTCCTTTATCATCTCAGAACTTGTAATATTTTGGATACCACAGAAATATACAGAGATGAGAAAGAGTTGTTGGACCATTTTACTTCACAGCAAATTTTGAAGGAGATTTCTACAAATTGACTATGTAGAAATGAATCAAAAAGAAAATAAACCAGAAAATATATGATGAAATAATCCACAAGGCAAAAATACATAGACTTTTTGAGTATTTTAGCTTATTTCTCTAAAATGTCATTATTATTGCCGAAAAAAATTTGCAAATAAGTGTTGCTAGTAAGGTTTTACTTGGGCCTAAATGAGGACTGTAGCCCAGGAGACATTGTTTCAGAGAGCCCTGAGAAACTGCTCTGAGGAAGCAAGGGAGGAGCTAGGCTCTATAGGAGGTTTGCAACAAAGGGCAGGTAGCTGGGATCATCAAAGGATTACTGTTACTTAAAGAAACCAGATGCATTAAGGAATTTACCACTGTCCTATGTATGGGAAGATGCAAGAGGCTGGATTCACTGAAATCTCTCATTTGATATGCACCTTAGCTATCTGGGTCCAGTTACCTGTGTTTTCACATCATAAACTTCCTTTACCTTAGGAAATGGCTGCCTCTGAGGATCCTAAAATGGTAGGTACTCTTTTCTTCCAGAATTTCCTCAGGGCTCACAAGCTCACATTCTCGTTGTTCAGCCTCTCAGTCCTGTCTGATTCTTTGTGACCCCATGGACTGCAGCATGCCTAGCCTCCCTGTCCTTCACTATCCTTCTGGTGTTTGCTCAGACTCATATCCACTGAGTTGGTGATGCCATCCAACCATCTCATTCTCTGTCATCCCCTTCTCCTTCTGCCCTCAATCTTTCCCAGCATCAGGTTCTTTTCCAGTGAGTCAGCTCTTCACACCAGGTGGTCAAAGTATTAGAGCTTCAGCTTAAGCATTAGTCTTTACGATGAATATTCAGGGTTGACTTCCTTTAGGGTTGATAGGTTGATCTCCTTGCAGCCCAAGAGATTCCCAAGAGTCTTCTCCAATACCACTGTGCAAAAACATTAATTCTTCACTCCTTAGCCTCCTTAATGGTCCAACTCTCACATCTGTACATGACTACTGGAAAAACCATGGCTTTGACTATATGGATCATTGTCAGCAAAGTGATATATCTGCTTTTTAATACACTATCTAGGTTGGTCTCAGCTTTTCTTTAAGGAGCAAACATCTTCTAATTTTGTGACTGTAAACAATGACTGCAGTGATTTTGGAGCCAAAGAAAATAAAGACTGCCACTGTTTACAGTTCTCCCCATCTATTCGCCATGAAGTGATGGGACTGGATGACGTGATCTTAGTTTTTGGAAGGCTGAGTTTTAAGCCAACTTTATCACTCTCCTCTTTCACCTTCATCAAGAGGCTGTTTAGTTCCTCTTTGCTTTGCTTTCTCCCGTTAGAGTGTTATCATCTGCATATCTGAGGTTGTTGATATTTCTCCTGGCAATCTTGATTTCAGCTTGTGATTCATCCAACCTGGCATTTCATATGATGTACTTTGCATAGAATTTAAATAAGCAGGGTAACAATATACAGCCTTTTCATATTCCTTTCCCAATTTTGAACCAGTCTATCTTTCCACATCTGGTTCTAACTGTTGCTTTTTGACCTGCATGCAAGTTTCTAAAGAGGCAGGTCACATGGTCTGGTATTCCCATCTCTTTAAGAATTTTCCACAGTTTGTTGTGATCCAGTCAAAGGCTTTCATGTAATCCATGAAACAGAAGTAGATGCTTTTCTGACATTCCCATGCTTTCTCTATGATCCAACTGATGTTGGCAATTTGATCTCTGGTTCCTCTGTCTTTTCTAAATCCAGCTTGTATATCTGGAAGTTCTCAGTTCACGTACTTCTGAAGCCAGCTTGAAGGATTTTGAGCATTACCTTGCTAGCATGTGAAATGAGGACAACTGTATGGTACCTTGAACACTATTTGCCATTGCCTTTCTTTGGGATTGGATTGAAAACTGACCTTTTCCATCTCACATTGGAGGGCTGCAATTGCTGAGGGCTGTGACACCTTTGTTTCCTGTTATGGCAGAAAATTTTCCATTTCTAATTATAATATCCAAAGGAAAAAGACTTTTTTGAAAAGTGAAATCGGATTTTCATAAAACATGAAAAGAACACATAACACATAACAGAAATTTTATTTAGCTGATTGATTAATGAGAGAATTAGTAGGATATAATCACAGTCAAAAGGCAAATTCAGTGTACCATTTTTAACATTGTTCAATCAGAGGTATGTAATGATTTTATAAATAAATGTAAGATTTGTTTTATCTCTAATGATCAGGGAAATCAATCAAACTTGCATCTGACAATATTAGTATATCTATGGAAAATAATTACATCCATTCTTGTCAGTTGTCTGTTACTTCAATAACTGTAAAATAGCTTACTGTCAGTAAAAGATATAAATCCCATATAACTATGATTCCAAAAGAAATGCTACTGATAACACATACATCTTTATTTTTGTTGCATTTTAGTCTTTCACAATATATTTTTCTAAAAAAGTTAAATTTCTTTATCAGCTTTATATAAAACAAGGACTGATGCCTTATGAATAAAACAGGTTTATACAGAGAAAAGTGTTTTCACACTTATATTTTTGCACTTAAAAAAAACATAAAATTTCCACATCCTTTGGAGTTTAACAAGAAACAGCATATACAAAGTGGGAGATTAAAGCAAGTTGAAAATATTGACTCTTCAAGATATGGAGGGAGTTGAGGAAAATTAATGAGATTATATAGTACCACCTGGACTAATAAGAGCAGGAAGCATCACCATAATAGGACCTGGAGAGCATGGAGGACCGAGCACTCGGAAACCCAGAAGGTCCATCCAAACGGATGCAGCCTCAGTTCAAGCCACCCAGCCACTGACAGACCATAATAACGAACCCGGTCAGTGAGCACCATGACACTTCTTCTCTTATTCTCCCCTGCGCTCCTTGGCCAGAAGGTAAGGGAGACGGTTGGTGCAGACAAGGGAAGAAAACCGCTCAGGGTGGAAAGAGTGAGAGATCTCACTGGGTGAAAGGAGTTTATCATTCCAACTGTTTTTCAGTTTTTTGTTGTTGTTGTTGTTAAGACAGTAAGTACTATTTTTGCAGTTGGCTTGAACAAAAGAAAACACAAAACAAAAGCCAGATGAGAGTCTTCCAATGCATTTATTCACTTGATTTTATCGAACACCAGTATGTCAGACACTGAACCAAGTAATGGTGATAAAGAGGTGAAGAAGACAAATACAGACATTTTATCTTAGATTAATTGAAGTGGTTTTTAAATGAAAGAGGGGGGTAGATTAGATTTAATCTATGTATCATCAATGTGCAGAACCAGAACCAATAATTGTATGAGTATATTTTTAATATCTAATAATATTTTTAACTTTTCTTACTGGCTGAGAAGCAATAAGATTTAATGCCTGGTGAGCTCCCTGTGGCGGGAAGTCCTCCAACAAAGACTCAAGGACCACTTGTCAGAAGATGTGCAAGAAGGTTTTGAGCATCCTTGTAATAAACTGAATTAAACAGCTTCAAAATTTCACTTTCTTTGTAAAATAGCAAATATAGCATGCTTCTTGTCTTGCACTATGGAAAAAAAAAAAAAATAGCTTCTATTATTAAAACACTGTGGACTTACCTGAAAGCCCAAATGTTAACTTCTCATCACATTGCTGTGGATAATGTTGTTTTTGCAGGTTAATTCTCCACTTCTAAATTTATCTTCAGAATTACAATAAAAGAAAACAAGATGAATGTGACTGAATTCATTCTAATGGGACTTACACAGAATCCTCAGATGCAGAGAATTCTATTTTTGGTGTTACTTATCACTTACGTTGTCACTGTCACCTGTTCATTGTGGTTACTATAATCTGCAGCCAGACTTTGGACTCCCTGATGTATTTCTTCCTGGCCTTCTTGTCCTTCATAGACGCCTGCTATTCTCTTCCATAATCCCTAAAATGCTAGCCAACTTGCTCTCTGATTCAAAGTCTGTCTCCTTCAGTGCCTGCATGATACAGCTCTTCACTGAATATTTCTTGGGAGCTTCAGAGATTGTCCTCCTTGTGGTCATGGCCTTTGACCTCTATGTGGCCATCTGCAGGCCTCTGCACTATGTGACTGTCATGGACCACCGCACATGCTGCCTCCTGGTGGGGGTGTGTTGGGCACTGGGTTTTCTCCACTCATTTGGACAGATCCTAGTCATTTTCAGGCTCCCATTCTGTGGTCCCAACATAATGGATCACTTCATGTGTGATATATTCACCTTGATACAACTTGCCTGCACTGACACTTTCCTTGCTGGTCTCTTGGTTGCTGTCAGTGGTGGGGTAATCCCTGTGATCACTTTTGTAATATTGTTGGTATCCTGTGTGTTCATTCTTTGCTCCATGAGGACTCACAGCTCTGCAGGGAGGAAAAGAGCCCTGTCTACCTGTAGCTCCCACATCACAGTTGTCTTCTTCTTTGTGCCTTGTATATTTATGTATCTGCGATCAGTAGCTACTTTTCCCATGGATAAAGCCATAGCAGTATTCTATACTCTTATTACCCCCATGTTAAACCCTTTTATCTACACAGCAAGGAATACAGAGGTCAGAAATGCCATTAGAATGCTATTAAGCAGGAATACAGTTTCAGAAAATAAATGACTCAACATGAATATTTTATTTCTATCTTGACTTTTACATTTTCATATATTATTACTATAAAGCTCTTCCCATACCTTTAACTTGACACTTATACACCCGTGCAAGGTATTATTACAATTATTCCCATTTCATAGATGAAGAACAATGAACTTCAAGAAAGTTAATTAAACCATCCAATATCAGAGACGGAACTAGTATTCAGACCTGAATACTTCTAAATTCAAATTTGATAGTATTTCAACTATTTCAAAAGGTATCAGAGAAAAGATAGAATTTCATCAGAACCAAGTCTCTTGATTTGTAGTGATTGAAAATTTTCCTTTCTAATTACACTCTTATATAATCTTCCTGCATGTATAAGTGATTGATACTCAGAAAACTGTTTGGCCTACTGGTATCTAGAATATAAAATAGAAAGAAGATACTTTCCAATGCTCCGTTGGCATACACTTAATATATCTAATATTTAAAATTATATTTGATTTCTTGTTCTTTCTAATAAAAGTTTTCAGTGATTATAAAAATTTAATTTAGTATTTATTTAAACTAATGTGATGTGAAAATTTTAAACTGTTCTCAAATAGTCTCGACAGAAATATAAAATTGAAATTTAGTGCTCTCATTTGAAGAAAAAAAATTGAGGATCTGAAAGCTTAAATCATTAGATCATAGAATACATAAATCAGCTTTTAATCCAAATAGTTTTACTTCACATCCTGTCATTTTTACATTACAAAGAATTCCGTAGGGCTAATACTTGCCAACAAAGGTCCATCTGGTCAAGGCTATGGTTTTTCCCGTGGTCATGTATGGATGTGAGATTTGGGCTGTGAGGAAAGCTGAGCACCAAAAAATTGATGTTTTTGAACTAAGGTGTTGGAGAAGACTCTTGAGAGTCCCTTGGACTGCAAGGAGATCCAACCAGTCCATCCAAAAGATCAGTCCTGGGTGTTCATTGGAAGGACTGATGCTGAATCTGAAACTCCAATGCTTTGGCCACCTCATGTGAAGAGTTGACTCATTAGAAAAGACCCTGATGCTGGCAGGGATTGGGGGCAGGAGGAGAAGGGGATGACAGAGGATGAGATGGCTGGATGGCATCACTGACTCGATGGGAATGAGTTTGGGTAAACTCCGGGAGTTGGTGATTGACAGGGAGGCCTGGCATGCTGCGATTCATGGGGTTGCAAAGTGACTGAACTGAGCTGAACTGAATATTTGATTACTGTATGATATATAAAAACTGTTGTGATTATATGCTATAGGAAATGAAACATTATTATGTTAACAATTATTAGTAACAATTAAATGCAGTTTTTTTTTTCCAAAAGCACACCGTAAAACATATTTGTAGAACAATTTCCCTACCATAAAGTTGGCTTTATACTTAAGTTCCTTGAATCTGGAATTCTCTTTGAAAACTGGTTTAGTAGATCATTCATAAGGGGTATATAGAAACAAAGCCAAAGTCATTAGTTCATAGTTGATCAAAGTATTTCTCACCTAAGAAACTTACCTCACTTGTAAGATTGCTATCAATTAAATTTGGATATTTTCAAAAATGAAGTCTTCTATCAAAATACAAATGTGTCTATATGTCATAGATGGGTTTGTATTTCCCTCTTTTGAAGGAGCCAACTTCCCTCTTCAGGGATACCATATGTTGGCCTGTTGAATAAAACAATGGACTTTGTGATGTAAAAATATTTAGAAAGCATATTATGGTAAGGAAAACATGATGGAAAGCTTCAGGATCAGGGGATATGATTTTTTAATTTTTTTTAAGCTTGATTCTTCATATATTATTTATTTGTGTTATTATAATATAGTTGATTTACAATGTCACATCAGTTTCAGATGTACAGCAAAGTACACACACACACACACATATATATCCTTTTCTAGATTTTTTCCCTTATAAGTTATTATAATATATTGAGTATAGATCTCTGTGTTATATAGAGAAGGTCCTTCAGGTTTTGTTATTTTTTTTTAACTTGGAAGATAATTGTTTTACAATGTTACATTGGTTTCTGTTGTAAAATAATGTGAATCAGTCATAAATAAACACATATTCCCTCCCTCTTGAGTATCCCTCCTGCTTTACCCCCATCTTACCCCTCTAAGTCATCATAGAGTACCAGGCTGAACTCCCTGTGTTATATACAGCAACTTCCTACTAGCTATCTATTCTACACATGGTAATGTATATATTTCAGTACTATTCTTTCAATTCATTCCACCTTCTCCTTCCCCCAGAGTGTCCACAAGTCTCTTCTCTACGTCTGTGAGAAGATGTGATTTTTATTTCACACCATGCCATCATCTTCTTTTACAACCTGAAGCAGTTTCCCCTAGTTCCACAAGTAGTTTACTTAGGCAAATTAGAAGATGTTTACAAGTTCTGAGATTCTGGCTCAAGATAAAATGTTTATTGCCATAAATATTATTAGATTTGCTTCTACTTCTATTAAAAGTAAAACTGGAAGAGCTGTGAAAACACAACCCACTTATCAGAATTTTTCCATATCTGGTAAACAACTTAGAAGATGTGTTCCTGGGACGAAACTTTCCTTGGATTGGACTAAGACAATATGGGTGCATGAGTGCTTTGTTATCTTGAGACTATGTCCCTCTACTTATTGAAGCTCAGGAAGCTGCCATCAGAACACTTTGTCAGTACCAGGTTTTGTGAAATCAGTCCCTGAAACTATTGTAGGTCAGACCACACCTCAGCTATTGATTAGTTCCTGATCGACTATGAAGAGATCCATATATAATTTCTCCTGTTTTCATTCAGATTTACTGTTCAAGTTTGAGATTCTATGTTGCTGTCCTTCCAGGTTTTAAACCACTCTGTCTTTGGATCGGTATCCTGGATACAGGCTTTCCTGGAACTGCAATTTCCTATAACTTCAGGAACTCCTCTTTTGAAAAGTTATTTTCATGGTAACCTTCACTTATTTAGATCTAAGTTTATTTTCTTCCCATTCGGTGCTACTCTAGGGATTTGGGTGATGTACTAGACCAGTGTCTGGATTCTAAAGTAATTTCTATCCAGCATGGTAGAATCTTAACTAGAAGCTTTATGAGCCATTTTGAATGGATTTCAATCTTTTATGAGGTTTGGAATGATGACTTTGTCAACACACGATGATTCTCTGATCTGACACTCTTCCTTTTTTTTTATTTTTTTTTTTTTTGTCTTGAATTTTTTTTTTCATTTATTTTTATTAGTTGGAGGCTAATTACTTTACAATATTGCAGCGGTTTTTGTCATATATTGACATGAATCAGCCATGGATTTACATGTATTCCCCACCCCGATCCCCCCTCCCACCTCCCTTTCTACCCGATCCCTCTGGGTCTTCCCAGTGCACCAGCCCCGAGCACTTGTCTCATGCATCCAACCTGGGTTGCTGATCTGTTTCATCATAGATAATATACATGTTTCGATGCTGTTCTCTCGAAACATCCCACCCTCACCTTCTCCCACAGAGTCCAAAAGTCTGTTCTGTACATCTGTGTCTCTTTTTCTGTTTTGCATATAGGGTTATCATTACCATCTTTCTAAATTCCATATATATGTGTTAGTATGCTGTAATGTTCTTTATCTTTCTGGCTTACTTCACTCTGTATAATGGGCTCCAGTTTCATCCATCTCATTAGAACTGATTCAAATGAATTCTTTTTAATGGCTGAGTAATATTCCATGGTGTATATGTACCACACTTCCTTATCCATTCGTCTGCTGACGGGCAGCTAAGTTGCTTCCATGTCCTGGCTATTATAAACAGTGCTGCAATGAACACTGGGGTGCACGTGTCTCTTTCAGATCTGGTTTCCTCGGTGTGTATGCCCAGAAGTGGGATTGCTGGGTCATATGGCAGTTCTATTTCCAGTTTTTTAAGAAATCTCCACACTGTTTTCCATAGCGGCTGTACTAGTTTGCATTCCCACCAACAGTGTAAGAGGGTTCCCTTTTCTCCACACCCTCTCCAGCATTTATTGCTTGTAGACTTTTGGATAGCAGCCATCCTGACTGGCGTGTAATGGTACCTCATTGTGGTTTTGATTTGCATTTCTCTGATAATGAGTGATGTGGAGCATCTTTTCATATGTTTGTTAGCCATTTGTATGTCTTCTTTGGAAAAATGTCTGTTTAGTTCTTTGGCCCATTTTTTGATTGGGTCATTTATTTTTCTGGAATTGAGCTTCAGGTGTTGCTTGTATATTTTTGAGATTAATCCTTTGTCTGTTGCTTCGTTTGCTATTATTTTCTCCCAATCTGAGGGCTGTCTTTTCACCTTGCTTATAGTTTCCTTTGTTGTTCAAAAGCTTTTAAGTTTCATTAGGTCCCATTTGCTTATTTTTGCTTTTATTTCCAATATTCTGGGAGGTGGGTTATAGAGGATCCTGCTGTGATTTATGTTGGAAACTGTTTTGCCTATGTTCTCCTCTAGGAGCTTTATAGTTTCTGTTCTTACATTTAGATCTTTAATCCATTTTGAGTTTATTTTTGTGTATGGTGTTAGAAAGTGTTCTAGTTTCATTCTTTTACAAGTGGCTGACCAGTTTTCCCAGCACCACTTGTTAAAGAGGTTATCTTTTTTCCATTGTATATCCTTGCCTCCTTTGTCAAAGATAAGGTGTCCATAGGTTCGTGGATTTATCTCTGGGCTTTCTATTCTGTTCCATTGATCTATATTTTTGTCTTTGTGCCAGTACCATACTGTCTTGATGACTGCTGACACTCTCTTTCATTCCAGAGTTGAAAAAATGTTTAAAGACATTTTCAGGATGACACTTCAACAGCATCCTTTATAGTTCCTCATTCAGACTGTCTTTGGCATCTATCATCACAATTACTGCACTATGCGCCCAGTCAAACTAGGTTCAGTCATGTGGTTTCAGTTTTCTTAAATCTCTTCTTTCATGACACATCATGCTCACAGTGACACATTCTCTGGAGCTAATCCAGAGTTATGTGCAAATTTTTTCTTATTAATATTTGTACATGTTGAGTGAGTGTGGTTCTACATTCCTGAGTTGAATTGAATGAAATTGATTTACAGTATAATTTCAAATAATGTTATTTATTTCTTTTAGTAGTTAACTGCAATAGGTTTTACAGCTGGTGGCAGCATAAGAGTATCATTACCTATTAGTTATAAATAATAATTTGGAGATCAGAGTCTTGGTCCAGGATTTAGTGACTGAGCTTCATATTTTCCCTTGGCAAATGACATTTTTATTTCCTGTCACAGTCTCTTGTTGTTAACTGTGAATATTATTGCCTACTTTTTTATTAAATAGAGATTAATTTAAAATGATAAATAAATTCATTTTTCCATCTTTGAATATAACTGGAGTGGAATTATTTTCATGGTTTTTTTATGTTATATCCAGAATTGACACAAGTTATAACTACTTTGAAAAACTACTGTAAACTTTATCAAGTATAAAGTGCCAATATTAGTAATATACGGGGTTCATAATATCACTTAAAGTACCTCTGAAAATAATTTTAAGAAGAATAAATGATAGATAAATTTAAAATGAAATACAATAAAAAATAATCAGATAGTTACCCACCTAAACGTTTAAGTTAAATAATAAATATGTAGACTCCACATTTCACTGATTTTTAAATTAAATCCCTGCATTCTGAAGTGCTCTACTTGACTTTTTGTCATAGCACTTTGTCTTTATGTAAACCTAAGGAGGAGATTAAAATTAAAGATGAGTGCTATAAAAGTTATCTTCTAAAGTTCATTTAAATGAAATATTTGGGTTGCTGGCAAAATTTGTTAATGATGGTGAAATACCCTTGGGGTCCAATTAGCCACAGTTAAGAAACTTTACAGATTTTGCCTACAAACAGGATACCTATGGCACCTTTAAGACTCAAAAGGAAGATCTTATGCAAAGATACCATTTACAAATCAACAAAGACACTTTCTGTAGCTGAGCTAGTTGACATTTTAACTTTACAACTTACCTCATTTTTGGTAAACTAACAGTTGCCTGAAGCCCTGGTCATGGACGTATGTCCGACACGTTCATAGGTGAGATTTTTTTTTTTTTTTTCATGAAATCGTATAATCATAGACCCTCAGGTTTAAAAATGATCTTACACATTATATAATCATCCCTCATCCTCACTGATGTGAGATTTAAATCTTTCCTTCAGTAAACTTCCAGAACATTAGGCTCAACTACAATGCTACCAACTTAGAAGTAAAAATGTGTATTTATTCTCAGTGATGCATATTTATATTACTTAAAAGAATAATTAGTTAGTATAATTTTATATTTCAACTTTGCATCCAAAATTTCCCCACTTAATGATACATCAGAATTTTCCAAATATATTGCACAACTTTTTAAAACACCATTTCTCCAATGATAATCATTCCTTTAACACAGCTAAATTTTTCACAGCTCTTAATAAATGTAAATAATGAATTTTCCCTTTCAAAAATATTTTCCCTTAGAATTTATTTTTAGGAAGAATATTGTGGTGCCAAAGAAAAATGGAAAAGTAATTTCTATTTCTTCAGAGTTATTTCTAAAACAATTAGACATAACTATGTCTAATTCTGCTTTATGTATTGATATACTCTTATCTTTTTTGATCATTTCTGGGATCCCAATTCAAAATAAGGGAATATAATGAAGCTTCAGCACTTTGTTTCCACTTAAGCATAAATTTTTCATTTTGGATAATTTAAAAATAAAATTCTTTATCCTTGAAAGGAAAATAATTTTTTTTTTCAGAATACATTGTATTATATTTATGGTTTCTCTTCTCTTTTCTTTGGGAAATGTATATCCCCAATTTTTCATTGTTAGTAATGCAGTATCCTTGAACCAGGAATGATAGCTAGTATGGAAAGACTGGAGAAGAAGGCATAAGAATGCATTTGGCAAAAACATAAAGGAGTGGGAAGGTCATTCCTATCAAGGTAGGATGAGCTGCTGTTGTTTGGTAATAAAATATCAGGCATTATAGGCAATTAACAAGGATTCTTTTTACTACTCTCTGTAAACATACATACATTTAAATGCAGATTAAGTACCCCATAAATATCTGTTGGGGGCTTTTCTAGTGGCTGAGGTGGTATTTGTTGACTGAATTAACCTGCAATAAGTATTTATTAGTATGCAACAAATTTGATATACTTGTGTTAGTCTGTGTATATACATATAGTGCATTATCTGTCTCTTTATCTTTCCTGGCAAGCTATTTCAGTTAGTTCTCCACATTGAAATTTTCATTTTAAAACTTTGAAAATAAGGATTTCTTTTCCCTAACAGATCCTTATGTATTGAACACCTATGCAAGAGTTTTTTTTTTTAATCTATGTCTACTGAATCTGTAATATGCTTTATATTTTTACAACAATATAACAATGTTAATTGTATGTGGATCAAAGTTTTAAAGAATAAAAAATCAATTAATAAATGCCATAATCATTTTCACATTCACCCCAGAAAGAGTATCAGAAATTATTAAATTGGAATGCAGCTTCCTTTCAAAAGCTTGTTTCTCATCAAGTAATAATAAACAGAGCTGGAGAATGAGAACACTTAAATTTCTCCTAAGTTTATGGTTAGGACAAACAGTTGTATACTTATCCATGGAAAAAGGCAATTCACCAAGCATTTAGTCATCATCTAATAGGTTTCAAGCACTACAGATATTATGCCAGGTACTATGATAAGTGAGGAAACACAGTTGAATGCTATATGTGTTCTGATAGGTAGCAGAAAGGATGTGTTGTCAAAGACTTTTATATATGTATGTATATATATAATCCATAACATGCCTGCTTATGATAGATATTTATTGATGACGTCTTTCCACAGTAAGCTGAGGGTTCAAATGCAAATTCTAATGGAAGAGAGAATAACTCTTATATCTGAGGGGTAACTCTAGGCTTACAGGATTAATCTGAGAATTGAAAATTGTAAATTGACTAGAAGGAAGGCTCAAAAGTATGGAGCACTAAGATGCCTTATCAGACTCACATGGAATTGGAGCCAGGAGAAGAATCCAGATCCCATGTAGATAGCCCAATGTTTTCTTGGTAAGTTAAAAGTTGACCGATAGATGTTTACAGGTGAGAGAGACTAGATGTCTGAAGAGGTAGAAAGCATCGTGGAGGAAGAATTAAAAAAGAATAATATTAAAGCAACTACGGGGCAAAACTACCAAGGACATGCTCCACAGTCACTGTAACTGCTCTGTTTTTGTTCTAAGGCATTCAGACAATAACTCTTTTCTGATTAACAAGTATCATGCTTTATCTTTGTAGGCAATTCAGGCCCCAGGAAGGTGGGAGCTCATAAATGAATCTCATGGCTCCCAACAATGTGACTGAATTTTGTTCTTTTGGGACTCACACAGAATCCACACTTGAAGAAAATACTCTTCATTGTCTTTTTGTTCATTTTCCTGTTCACTGTGCTGGCCAATCTATTTATTATCATTACCATCTCACTCAGCCCCACACTTTCTGCCCCCATGTACTTCTTTCTCATTCATTTGTCCTTCATAGATGGCATCTTCAGCTCTGTCACCACCCCCAAAATGATCATTGACCTGCTGTACCAGAGGAGAACCATCTCCTGGGGTGGCTGCCTGACTCAACTCTTTCTGGAGCACTTCCTGGCAGCATCAGAAGTCACTGTTCTCATATCCATGGCCTATGACCGCTACAAGGCCATCTGCAAGCCTCTGCACTACACGACCATCGTGAGACAGGGGCTCAGCAAGCTCCTGGTGGCGGTGGCCTGGATCAGAGGGATCTTACATGCCACCATGCAGATGTTATTCACTGTGGACTTGACCTTCTGTGGCCCCAATATTATTAACCACTTCATGAGTGATTTCTTTTCACTGTTGGAAATTGCATGCAGCAACACTTACAGGCTGGGAATGGTAGAGGCCACTAACAGTGGGGGTATGTGTTTACTTATTTTTTTTAAAGCTGCTCATCTCCTACATAGTCATCCTGAGCTCACTGAAATCCCAAGGTTCTGAAGGATGGTGCAAAGACCTCTCTACACGTGGCTCCCACTTTACAGTAGTATTGCTCTATTTTATCCCTTGTATTTTTATTTATACCCGTCCAGTGATCAGTTACCCTGAAGACAAGTTGGTGAGTGTGTTCTTTGCAATTCTCATTCCCATGTTAAATCCTATCATTTACACAGTGAAAAACACAGAGGTGAAAAATGCTGTGAGGAGTTTGTTGAAGAGGAGAGTAGTGTAGCTGTTCATGACGCCAATTAGAGGATGATTTATATGCATTGATAACCTTGAACCTATTGTAAATTATGATAGAAAATAAAATACTTTGCAGAACATTGACAGAAAAAAAGGTTCTGAAACTAATATTTGTTGATAATTTAGTAAAGGCTAGACATATCTTAGGCATTTTTATAAGTTTTAATAAACTTTCTAGAGACTAACACACATACAGAGAGACTTCAATACTAATGTTCATAGCCACAAGATAAATAATAAAGAAAATGTAAGCCATTAGTTTGATGACTGTAGAGTTTATTATTCTCAACTGTCACTGCTACTTTACTAAATTTTCTATATATCCTACTTTGATAAAATTGACTTTTCTATAGACCATTGATCTCTGAACTTTTTCTATTTTTGCTTAGCTTGTGGTAAAGCAAATAAGGGATAAAAATTGCATGATAGATACCAAGGTAAGGGGCAGTTGAATGAGGGAATCACAGCTGAATTTTTTTCTGCACTATGAAATCATCAGAATCAAAAGAGAGACACTCACAGTAGGAGGAATGAATAATTCACAATCTACAATTATTTTTTGGCACAAACATTATATAGGAAGTTTTAAATTAACCTTAATTGTCTCTCATTTTCTTAAATATCCTCATGGTTCACACTTTTCTTGAATATAACAGAAATATTTTCATCTCCATAACAAGATTTGAGGAACCATTTGAAACAAGAAGAGTAAACACCTCTTATAAATTGCAACAAAAAAAGCATATGGTTATATTCCAAAGAATTCCAGAAAAACATCTACTCTTGCTTCATTGACTATGCTAAAGCCTTTGACTGTGTGGATCACAACAAACTGGAAAATTCTTAAAGAAATGGAAATACCAAACCACCTTACCTGCATCCTGAGAAATCTTATGCAGGTAAGAAGCAACAGTTAGAATTGGACATGGAACAATGGACAGGTTCCAAATTGAGAAAGGAGTAGATCAAGGCTATATATTGTCACCCTGCTTATCTAACTTATATGCAGAGTACATCATGCCAAATGCTGGGCTGGATGAAGCACAAGCTGGAATCAAGATTTCTGGGAGAAATATCAATAACCTCAGATATGCAAGGTGACACCACCCTTATGGCAGAAAGTGAAGAAAAACTAAAGAGCTTCTTGAAGAAAGTGAAAGAGGAGAGTGAAAAAAAGCTGGCTTAAAACTCAACATTCAAAAAACTAAGATCACATTCATCCATCTGCAGTCCTTGTGGTTGCAAAGAGTCAGACACGACTGAGTGACTGAACTGAACTGAACAAGAGTATAGAATACTGCTGTGGTTTTGTCTGTGGGAAAAGTAGCTCCAAGTTACAGATGCATAACAATACAGGGCAAGAGAACAAGATAACAACTGTGATGTGGAAACTACAGGTAGACAGGGCTTTCTTCATCTTACCCATTGCTAACAAGATCATGCTTTTCATTTATTTATTTACTTGATTGTTACCCACCTACTCCCACACCCTGGAATTTTAGTCCCACATAGATACAATCCACCTTAGTATTATTAAACCTTATATACTCAGTTTCCATAACTCTCTAACCCACTGTAGACACTAAACAGAACTTTCCAGATCAATTATACAAGTCTAAATTTCCTAAGGTGAATTAACCACACAGCCATTTTTTCTTTTCCCCAATAGTAAATGTTAATTCTATAGGATAACAATGGGGAAACCCCTGTGGAAATAACACCTATTTAGATCTTCAAAGTGCTGTGTTTGTGTGTGTTAGTTGCTCAGTCCTATCTCACTCTTTGTTACTCCGTGGGCTATAGCTCACCTGGCTCCTCTGTACATGGAATTCTCCAGGCAAGAATACTGGAGTGGGTTGTCATTCCCTTCTCCAGGGGAACTTCTCAATCCAGGGATGGAACCCGCATTTCCTGTGTTTCCTGTTATTTACCAGTGAGCCATTGGTGAAGTGCAGTGAAGTGAAAATCGCTCAGTCGTGTCCAACTCTTTGTGACCCCATGTGAGCCCTGCATAAACTATTTGTATATTCTGGAGATAAATCCCTTGTCATTCACTTCAATTGCAAATATTTTCTCCCATTCTGTAGCCTGTCTTTTTGTTTTGTTTATGGTTTATTTTGTTGTGCCAAATCTTTTTTAAGTTTAATTAGGTCCCATTTGTTAATTTCTCTTTTTCTAGAAGGAAAATTATGACCAACCTAGATAGCATGTTTAAAAGCAGAGACATTACTTTGCCAACAAAGGTCCATCTAGTCAAGGCTATGGTTTTTCCAGTAGTCATGTATGGATGTGAGAGTTGGACTCTAAAGAAAGCTGAGTGCCGGAGAATTGATGCTTTTCAACTGTGGTGTTGGAGAAGACTCTTGAGAGTCCCTGGGACTGTAAGAAGATCCAACCAGTCCATCCTAAAGGAGATCAGCCCTGGGTGTTCATTGGAAGGACTGATGTTGAAGCTGAAACTCCAATACTTTGGCCACCTCATGTGAAGAGCTGACTCATTGGAAAAGACCCTAATGCTGGGAAGGACTGAGACGGGAGGAGGAGGGGACAACAGAGGAGGAGATGACTGGATGGCATCACTGACTCAATGGACATGGGTTTGGGTAGACTCCAGGAGTTGGTGATGGACAGAGAGGCCTGGCGTGCTGTGATTCATGGGGTCACAAAGAGTCGGACATGACTGAGCAACTGAACTGAACTTTCTCTAGAAGATGAATCCCAGAAAATGCTGCAATTTATATCAAAGAATATCCTGCCTATGTTTTGCTCTAGGAGTTGTATAGTGTCTTGTATAATATTCAGGTCTTTAATTCATTTTAAGTTGGTTTATGTGTATGGTGTTAAAAGAGTTCTAATCTCATTCTTTGAATGTAGCTGTCCATTTTTCCCAGAACCACTTATTGAAGAGACATTCTTTTCTCCACTGTATATTCTTGCCTCCTAGAGGCAGCCTTGCACAACTTAGTAAACAGAATCGCCCTAGTACCATGCATTACTGTGTGGTCAAATTATGGAAAAAATAACTCCAGTTGGCCACTGTGTTTGGCAAAAAGATATTTGTGAGAAGTAACAAGATTTGCAGTGTTGGAACCAGAGAAGATTTCGTTTATCAAGAGTTATATAATAATGTAGGATGGCATGATGTTCTCTACCTGCATTGAGGTATGTTGCAGGTATCCCCAACTTTCTGAAAGTTCATCTTAGTCACTTCACTTTTATGATGACCTACATTAGTACTTAATTTTACTCACAGGAAACATGAAGAGGATTTTTGCTTTTACAAAGAAAAAAATGTCAAAATGTCTTCCTCACAGTTTACCTTCAACAGTTTAAATCAAATTATTTTTACACTGCAGATTCAAACACTATTTATCTCATTGACTTTTAGGAGAAGCATATCTATTTCCCTATATTTTTAATAAGAATCATAAATAATCAGAAGACAGTTGGTCCTCAGGGGAGATTTATGATGATGAGTGTGAAGGAACAACTGAAGAAGGTTTAAACTCACAAACCAGCAAGATAATGTCATACAGCCTACACTTCCTTCTTTGGTTCTGATACCTTCTGAGTTTTCTGCTGACAGTTTATAATGTGTACTGCATTGATCTTCTCATGCCACCACTAAGCCTCTAGTATAGCCCCAAACACACAACCATTGACCTCAGTTTCCCTCTTCAAATCTTCCCTTTGGTCTTAGAATAGAAGCAACACTTACTGAAGACTTCCCCCATCCTTACCCTTGGGTTACTTTCATATCCTCTCTAACAGTCACAAAGAAAGGAAACACATATAATTTAGACCAGATATTGTTGAAATGTTTTGTTCTCACCAGCAATTGCAAACTTGACCATTCTAATGAATTAAGTGCTGATAATATCATCTTTTAGGCCTAGACCATGTGTGAAGAGGTCCTGTTTCTTTTGAATTTGAGACAGTCATGTAAAATTTATTAAAAACCCTGTCACCCCCGTAAAGTATGTTCAAATTATAGAAGAAATAGCTCCAGTTGATCACTGGGTTTTAGGAAGTGACTTTTGTGAGAAGTACAATGAGTTGGAGTGTTGTAGCCAGAAAAGTTTTGATGTATGTGTTATGCCGGGGTCCAGTCCCAGCAGGATCCAGGGGAACCCTCAGGATGAATGGCGTCGGCGAATGAGAGAGAGAGTGAGACAAAGCTCGGGGCTAAGTCTGAAGTTTATTTTTGCACGGCCCCTTTATACCCTTAACAACATCTTTTGGGGGGAAGTGCATATTGCTTACACACAGGGCATCTCAAAACATTACAGCAACTTGACCTTCAACAGAAACAGGATGTCACCCACATACTTTTTCATTCACAAGAGTCTTTCTTATCATTTGGCCTTCAGGCTTGCTAACATTTTATGGCTTGCACCTGGTGTGACTTAAGCAACTTTAGTAGCCGACCCTGTTTTTCTTATAATTAATCTATTTTCTTTTTAATAAGCATCATCTCTATGGGAACTAGATAGGATTACATTTTTTACAGAACAGAAATGCGAAGGACTGCAAAAACAGCAGATATGGCATAAAACAGGCTCTTAGTCTAAAAGTTAACTACCTGCAAGAAGTCGCCAGCTAATCTCTATCTAAAGTATTTTCTATTAGGCACATTTGTGGCTATCATATTTGTGGAGCTTTTCTCACCCCATGAAGGGACCTACACTTAATAGTTTCTTTTGTTAGCGTACTGTGCTTAGGATGTTTAGAACAATCAAGAGCATTTTTTGCAATGAGAGCACATATTTATCACCCAAGCCAGAATGCCAGCAAAAGGGTTTGAATTGAAGCATTTCCTTCATCCCTGGCCCCTTCATAGGGTACCAGCGTCCAGGAGATTTATTAATTAGGGTTTTAAGTTGGTCTGTTTTCAGTGAAAGAGGAGCAGGAGAGCTTTCCACAGGCAACACAAGAATCCGCAGCAGGGTAAACAAGAACAACAGCAGAAAGCGGGGGAGGATACAGGATGGGGTAGAGGCTGAGGCCAACCTGGAGGGTCCCTTATCCTAGACGGCCTTGCCTGTCGGGTTTTTTAACTCGTGACCTCGTCATGTATGGGGTCCCGGACGGCCTTGCCTGCTCGGTATTTTCTTCATGACCTCGTCAGAGGCGGGACCCCCCATAACAGCTCCCGGCAGTGTTACTAACAGTGTAGGTTGACCTGGTATTCTCCACGTTCATGGAGAAATATTGAAGGTATTTCCCACTTTCTGAAAGTTTATCTTAGTTAAATTGATTTCACTTAACTTCACTAATGGAAAGAAATCTCAAGTATCGTTGCTTTTACCCTCTTTCCCCCCAAATTTTCATGCATCCATTATCATATAAATGCTAATACATTTTTGCATTGTTTTTCCGGTTTGTATTGAATTACATCAATTTACAATTTGTGTTCATTGAAGTGTAAAACAAAGTGATTCAGATATACATATATGCATCCCTGGTGGCTCAGTAGTAAAGAATCTGCCTGTATCAGGAGAAAGGGGTTCAATTCTTCAGTTGGGAAGATCCTCTGAAGAAGAAAATGTCAACCTTCTCCAGTAATCTTGCCTGGGAAATCCCATGGACAGAGGAACCTCACAGGCTATAGTCTGTGGGGTCCCAAAGGGGTCTGACATGACTGAATGAGTAAAAAGCAACAAACTATATATATATATATAATTTTTTGGATTTTTTCCGTTATAGGTATCTATTGCAATGCTAATGTTGGTCTTTTGTAAAAGTGAAGTGACATAACTTGAACCTTCAAAAAGGCAATAAGGAACAAACTTACACTGCTAAAATATATTGCCACAATGTAGAAGATTACAACGCACTGACAAGACAAGAGACATTGTGAGACAAGATTACAAAACATTGACACCATCTCTTTGAAAGACAAAGCGAGTCATTAAGACTGCAGATAATTTCCTCATCTATAGGCTAAAATATATCACAGACAGTTCTGTTTCATCTGAAAGAAAGGAAGTTGTACCTGACACACTTTGTGGGGGAAGCACGTGTGATGTGACACAAGTAAATTAGTAAACCTCTCTTGGCCTTAATTTGCTTCTCTGTAAAATGGGGGCAGTGATAATAGAACAACTAGTTTAATAGGGTAGGTAAATCAACTGAAGTCAATGTGCCTATTAGATAATAGGGGGTTCATGTGATATAAATCTATGTATTAGACCTAAAAAGCAACAGCTTTGGAACCTAGTAGTAGTAGCTCAGTTGTTCAATCATGTCCGACTCTTCATGGCCCCATGGACTGCAGCATGCCAGGCTTCCCTGTCCATCACCATCTCCCGGAGTTTGCTCAGTCTCATGTCCATCGAGTTGGTGATGCCATCCAACCAACTCATCCTCTGCTGTCCCCTTCTCCTCCTGCCTTCAATCTTTCCCAGCATCAGGGTCTTTTCAAATGAGTCAGCTCTTCGGCTCAGGTGGCCAAAGTATTGGAGTTGCAACTGCAGCATCAGTCCTTCCAATGAGTATTCAGGACTGATTTCCTGCAGGATGGACTGTTTGGATTTTCTTGCAGTCCATGAGAACTAAAAGAATCTTCTCCAACACCATAGTTCAAAATCATCAATTCTTCAGTGTTCAGCTTTCTTTATGCTCCAACTTTCATGTCCATACATGACTAGTGGAAAAACCATAGCTTTTTTACTAGATGGAACTTTGTTGGAAAAGTGATGTCTCTGCTTTTTAATAGTCTGGCTAGATTTGTCATAGTTTTTCTTCCAAGGAGCAAACATCTTTTAATTTCATGGCTGCAGTCACCATCTGCAGTGATTTTGGGAGCCCAAGAAAATAAAGTCTGTTACTGTTTCCATTGTTTCCTCATCTATTTGCCATGAAGTGGCGGGACTGGTTGCCATCTCCCATGTTAATCCCTGTTACTTACACAGTAAGGAAGCCAGAGGGCAAACATGCCATTATAATATTGTTAAGCAGGAATGCAATTTCAGATAAGAAATGACCAATTATGAATATTTTATTTCTATCATGGTTTTTACATTTCCTATATTTTTACTAGAAATTTTATCCCATACCTCTTTCCTGACCATAGCAGCAACTCTGTAAGATAAGAGTTACTATGATTATTCCCATTTCACAGATGAAAAACAATGAAGTTCAAAGAAGTGCAATGACCTGCCTGATATCAGAGACACAGTTAATAATAAGATCTGAATTATTCTAAATCCAAACATGATGCTCTTTCAACCATTTCAAAGGATATCAGAGAAAAAAGCATTTCATCAGAACCTCTCTTGTTTTGTAGTAATTTTAAATTTTCCTTTGTAATTACACATTTTTATAATGTGCTTGCATATGTAGGCAGTTGTTTCTAAGAAAACTGCATGGCCTACTGGAATCTAGGATGATGTGGAACATAATATAGAAAGAAAATGCTTGCCATTTCTCTCTTTGCACATATCTGATATATCTAACATTAAAAAATAATATTGTATTTCTTGATACAATAGATAGAGAAGATAGAGAATATTTTTATCACTTTCAAATTCCCCAATGCCCCATTTCAAGTTGTTCCCCTCCCTCCCCTGCCCCCAGGCACCTCTGTTCTGCTTTTGGTCACAATGGATTCGTCTTGGCTTTTTTAGACCTTCTCACAGATAAAATCAGACAGAATGTGCTCTGTCTTATAGTTGGCTTCTTGCTCTCAGCGTACTGTTTTTGAGATGTGTCTAGGTTTTGGTGTGGATCAGTAGAGTGTTCATTTTTATTGCTGAGTATTATTTTTAATCATAATGCTAAACTATACTTTGTTATTCACTCCTCTTTTGATGAACATTTGCATTGTTTACAGTTTTCTACTTATTATGAATAAAATTGTCTTATTAAGCAAAAATAAATAAATAAATAATAATAATATTGTATTTCTTGATCTGTTGGGTGAAAAGTGTCAGTAATTAGAAAAATTAGTTATACAGTATTTAAACTGATGTGAAAGCATTAAAGTATTTTCAAATGGTTAGAACAATATTAAATATAAAATTTGATATTCTTATTTTACTGAATAAGTGAAAGATCTTAAAGATTAAATAATTAGATCATAGAACATGTAAGTCAGCTTTGAACCCAAATATTCTTATTGCACAAACTGTGATCTTCACATCATATAGAATTCTTTGGGGTTGTATTTCATTATATTTGCTACATAAAATGTGTTCTGATTATACGCCATAAGAGATGATACTTTATTAGACTAATAGTTATTAGTCCGTGTAAATGCAGATATTTTTCAAAAGTAAATTTATAAAACAATTTCACTATTAGAAATTTGGCCTTGTACATAGCTCCTTGAATCTGGAATCCTCTTTGAAAAGTGCTTTAGGAGATCATATATATATATATGCCATTTGGTGGCTCAGATGGTAAAGAATCTACTTGCAATGCAGGAGACCAGAATCAGTCTCTGGGTCAGGAAGATTCCCTGCAGAAGGCTACCCACTCTAGTATGCTTGCCTGGAGAATTCCATGGACAGAGAAGCCTTGTGGTCTATACTCCATGGGATCACCAAGGAGTCAGGCATGACTTAGCAACTAACATTCACTTTTCACTTCATATATATATGACACTTCATATATATATATACTATCACTTCATATATACATTTATATTTATATGTTGAAATTGAAATGTTAGCCACTTAGTTGCATCCAAACCTTTGTGACCCCACGGACTGTACAGCCTGCCAGGCTCCTCTATCCATGGAATTTTCCAGGCAAGAACATTGGAGTGGATTGCCATTCCCTTCTCCAGGGGATCTTCCCAACCCAGGGATCGAACCTGGGTTTCTAGCATTGTAAGCAGAATCTTTACAGTCTGAGCCATAGGTGGTATAAGGAATCATTACTCCATGGTTGATTGAAAAAATATATATTTCTCAGCTAAACAAGTGTCTAACTTATGAAAATTTCCTGTGAATTAATTTTGGCTCTTTTTATAAGTGAAGCCTGCTATCAAAATGCAAATGTGTATATAGGTCATAAATATGTTTATAGTTTCTTCTTTTGACATACTGTTCCAACCTCCCACTTCCTGGGTACCATGTGCTTTACTGAAGAAATCAATGGACCCTATGATGTAATGATATTTAGCAAACATATTATTGTTATGAAAATGTGGAGAGTGAGACCACTAACTTTAGGATCCGGAGACAGGCGTTTTCTTTCACACTATGCCATCATCCTCTGTGACCTTCAACAGCTTCTCCATTTTTACAAGTATTTTATTTTGGTAAGTTGAAAGGTGTTTCCAAGTTCCGTGATTCTTAGAAATATGTTTATTGCCATGAATATTGTTGTATTTGTTTCTACCTCAGCTAGAAGAAAATTGGAGACAGTACAAGATGACTTTTTAAATAAATATTTATTCATATTTCTCATTTACTGCAAAGTAGTGATAAACATGGCAGGAGAAGAACACTTGAACTCCTCCTAGGTTTACAGTCTAGGGAAACAGTCATATTTTACCCATGGCAAATAGCAATTCACCAAGAATTTACTCATTGCCTGATAAGTTTCGGACCCTACAGACATCATGCCGAGCTGTGGTGAGAGAGGACATACAGTTGAATTGCTTCTGTGTTCTGGCTGGTACCAGGGATAAAGTGGACTCAGTGACATATGAAGTATGAAAGTGAAAGTCAGTCAGGTCTTTGTGACTCTTTGCAACTCATAGACTAGAGCCCACCAGGCCCCTCTGTCCATGGAATTCTCCAGGCAAGAATATTGGAGTGGGTTGCCATTCCCTTCTACAGGGGATTTTCTGAACCCAGGGACTGAACCATGGTCACCTGCATTATGAACGTATTCACAGTCGAACAATAATTCTAGCCCGAGGCTTACAGACTTTCCTTCCACTAATAGCCACCTGATGAATGGTAGGCAAATTCTTTACCATGCGAGCTACCAGGGAAGCCCTTCAATGAAGTATACATTTACCTAAACTTCCTGCTGATGATAGATATTTTTAATGGTATATTTCTTTCCCTGTTCGAGCTGAGGGTTCATGTGAAAATTCTCATGGAGGAGAAAATAACTCTTACCTATGTGCAATACTTCTTAACTTACAAAATACATCTGAGAATTATAATTTGTAAGCTGACAGACAGAGGAGGCCTCAGAAGAATGAGTAGTGAAATGACTTTGAGAAATCACTTGGAGATGGAACAAGCAGAAGAATTCGGATCTCAAGTAGATATCCCATCTCAGTCTAATGTACATCAAATGTTGTCCTATTGGTGTTTTACAGGTGACTGGCACTAGGTGTCTGAAGAGACTGAAAGCATCATGGGAAAAATAAGAAAGACTGGAAACAAGTAATGAGCCAAAAGTGCCCAAGGACATAAAGTCATCATTCTGTTTTTGTTCTAAGAATTTTTGTACTAAGCTTCATGCTTAATCAGTATCATTTTTCACTTCTTTATAGATAATTCAGGATCCAAGCAGGTGTTACCTTCTAAATGGATGTCTGCAAGCCTCCCAACAATGGGATTGAATTTATTCTCTTAGGACTCACACAGAATTCACACTTGGAGAAAATACTCTTAATAGTCTTTTTGTTCATTTTCTTTTTACCATGCTGGCCAATCTGTTAATTGTCATTACTCTTACCTTCAGTCCCACACTTCCTACTCCCATGTACTTCTTTCTCACTCACTGTTCCTTAATAGATGTCTCTTTGACCTCAGTCACCACCTCCAAATTAATTACTGACCTGCTGTACCAGAAAAGAATCATATCCTGGGGTGGCTGCCTGACTCAGATCTCTTTGGAACACTTCCTGGGAGGATCAGACATCGTCATCATCATCATCATGGCCTATGACCGCTATGTCACCATCTGTAAGCCTCTGCCCTTACACGACCATTATGCGACAGGAGCTCTGTCAGCTCCTGGTCGTGGTGGCCTGGATGCGGGGGATCCTGCATGCCATGGTGCAGATTCTTTTCATTCCCACTTTAACCTTCTGTGGTTCCAGTGACATTGACCACTTGGTGTGTGATTTCTTCTCACTGTTGAAACTGGCCTACAGGCTTGGAACTCTGGTGGCGGCTAACAACGGGGCCATGTGCAAGCTTATTTTTTCCATGCTCCTCATCTCCTACAGAGTCATCCTGGGCTCCCTGAAGTCCTATGGCTCTGAGGAATAGTGCAAAGCCCTCTCTAAATGTGGCTCCCACTTTACAGTAGTGGTGCCCATTTTTAGTCCCTGTGTATTCACCTACCTGAGTCCTATGACCACTTAGTCTGTGGACAAGTTTGTGGTTATGTTGTCTGCAATCCTCACTCCCATGTTAAATCCTATCATTTACACAGTGAGAAACACAGAGGTGAAAGTGCCACAAGGAGTTTGTTGAAGAGACAAGTGACTTAGGCTGTTTATGGTGTGAAGAAAGTATTTATATTCAAGAGAGGATTATATCTGTAGTAAAGTGTGAAAGAAACCTAAAAAAAAATTGCAGATCATTAAAAAAGAAAGAAAGAAAGAAAAACCCAGGTACTGGCATTTGTTGGTTATTGAATGTGGGTAGGCATTTTGATAACTTTAATGGTTATGCTAATGTCTCTATGACAATGGAAAGAACAACTATAAACCTTTAGTTTGATATTTGTAGAGTAAGTTTTTTTCCAGAATTTTACTGTTATTTTTTTCAGATTTTTTCATGTATGTTACTTTGATGAAATTTCCATATGACCTTGATCTCAGAACTTTTCTCATTTTTGCTTTAGTCTGTTGTAAATCAAACAAGGAATAGAAATTCTTAGGTAGATACATGGGAAAGGGACAGTTGAGTGAAAGAATAACGACCAGTATTTTTTCTGTACTATGAATATGCCAAAAGCAAAATGAGTGACACCAACAAAAGGAAGAAAGAATAATTCACAATGTAATTTTCTTCCTAAGAGAAAAAAAAGAAAGCAAAAATTTTGAAATTACTCAATTTTGTCTCTTTTCCAAAATATCTCTATACCTCACAATTTCCTTGAATATTGAAGAAATGTTTTCATTTTTCACACCATGATTGAGGAATCATTTGGAACAACAGTAAAAATATTCTACAAATCTCAAGAGAAAGTCACAAGATTAGTATCCAAAGATATTGCCCTGTAGGTATGATACATGTATTCACATTATATGAACCCCCTTTTATATCTGTCAGGCATTCTTCTCAATTGATTTATCCACATGCTAAACTGATACTAAAATGATACCAGTGTCATTATCCCCATTTTACAGAGAAACACTTTGAAGCCAAGAGAGGTTTACTAGTTTATTTGCCTAGGATCACATCTGAGGAACTATTATACTAGAATAAAGTTCCGTTACAAACTTCCAGCCTAGGGCTAATTCATGTTGATGTATGACAGAAATCAAATTAATATGTTAAAGCAATAGCCATTTCTCACATATAGCAATATATTTTAGCAGTACAAGTTTATTCCTTTTTTGAAAGTTCAAGTTATGTTATTTCACTTTTACAAAAGAACAACATGAGTATGTTAAAGGCAACCTATAATGGAAAAGAATCTCAAATAGAATCAGTTCAGTTCAGTTCAGTCGCTCAGTCATGTCCGACTCTCTGTGATGCCATGGACTGCAGCACACCTGGCCTCCCCATCCATCACCAACTCCTGGAGTTTACTCAAACTCATATTCATTGAGTCGGTGATGCCATCCAATCATCTCATCCGCTGTCGTCCTCTTCCCTTTCTGCCCTCAATCTTTCCCAGAATCAGGGTCTGTTCAAATGAGTCAGCTCTTCGCATCAGGTGGCCAAAGTATTGGAGCTTCAGCATCTGTCCTTCCAGTGAACACCCAGGACTGATTTTTAGCATGGACTGGTTGGATCCCCTTGCAGTCCAAGGGATTCTCAAGAGTCTTCTCAACACCACAGTTCAAAAGCATCAATTCTTCAGCACTTAGCTTTCTTTATAGTCTAACTCTCACATCCATACATGACCACTGGGAAAACCATAGTTTTGACTAGCTGGACATTTGTTGGCAAAGTAATGTCGCTGCTTTTTAATATGCTGTCTATGTTGGTCATAACTTTCCTTCCAAGGAGGAAGTGTCTTAATTTCATGGCTGCAGTGATTTTGGAGCCCCCAAAAATAAAGTCTGACACTGTTTCCACTGTTGCCCCATTTATTTGCCACGAAGTGATGGGACCAGATGCCATAATCTTAGTTTTCTGAATGTTGAGCTTTAAGCCAAACTTTTTTACTCTCCTCTTTCACTTTCATCAAGAGGCTCTTTAGTTCTTCACTTTCTGCCATAATGACAGTGTCATCTGCATATCTGAGGTTATTGATATTTCTCCCAGCAATCTTGATTCCAGCTTGTGCTTCATCTGGCCCAGCATTTCTCATGATGTACTCTGCATAAATTAAATAAGCAGAGTAACAATATACAGCCTTGACATACTCCTTTTCCTATTTGGAACCAGTCTTTTGTTCCATGTCCAGTTCTAACTGTTGCTTCCTGATCTTCATTCAGATTTCTCAAGAGGCAGGTCAGGTGGTCTGGTATTCCCATCTGTTTCAGAATTTTCCACAGTTTCTTGTGATCTACACAGTCAAAGGCTTTGGCATAGTCAATAAAGCAGAAATAGATGTTTTTTTCTGGAACTCTCTTGCTTTTTTGATGATCCAGCAAATGTTGGTAATTTGATCTCTGGTTCCTCTTCCTTTCCTAAATCCAGCTGGTACATCTGGAAATTCACAGTTCATGTACTGTTGAAGCCTGGCTTGGAGAATTTTGAGCATTACTTTGCTATTGTGTGAGATGAGTGCAATTGTGCATTAGTTTGAGCATTCTTTGGGATTGTCTTTCTTTGTGATTGGAAAGAAAACTGACCTTTCCCAGTCCTGTGGCCACTGTTGAGTTTTCCAAAATGCTCACATGTTGAGTGCAGCACTTTCACAGCATCATCTTTTAGGATTTGAAATAGTTCAACTGGAGTTCCATCACCTCCACTAGCTTTGTTCACAGTGATGCTTCCTAAAGCCCACTTGACTTCATGTTCCAGGATCACTCTAGGTGAGTGATCACACCATCATGATTATCTGTGTTGTGAAGATCTTTTTGGTACAGTTCTTCTGTGTATTCTTGCCACCTCTTTTTAATATATTTTGCTTCTGTTAGGTCCATACCATTCCTGTCCTTTATTGAGCCCATTTTTGCATGAAATATTCACTTGGTATCTCTAGTTTTTTGAAGACATCTTTAGTCTTTCCCATTCTACTATTTTCCTCTATTTCTTTGCACTGATCTCTGAGGAAGGCTTTCTTATCTCTCCTTGCTATTCTTTGGAACTCTGCATTCAAATGGGTATATCTTTCCTTTTCTCCTTTGCTTTTTGCTTCTCTTCTTTTCACAGCTATTTGTAAGGCCTCTTCAGAAGCCATTTTGCTTTTCTTTTTCTTTTTTTTTTCTTGGAGATGATCTTGATCCCTGTCTCCTGTGTAATATCATGAACCTCCATCCATAGTTCATCAGGCACTCTGTCTATCAGATCTGGTCCCTTAAATCTATTTCTCACTTCCACTATATAATCATAAGGGATTTGATTTAGGTCATATTGAATGGTCTAGTGGTTTTCCCTACTTTGTTCAATTTAAATCTGAATTTGGCAATAAGGAGTTCATGATCTCCTCATGAGCCACAGTAGAATATATGTACACACACACACACACACACACACACACACACACACACATAATCAAATCACTTTTCTGTGCATCTGAACACTAACACTGTGTAGCAAATTAATTAATTTTCAATAAAAGAAAATTTTTTAAAATGTTTAAAAAACTAACCTATTTTAGTATGCTGTAATGTTCTTTATCTTTCTGGCTTACTTCACTCTGTATAAGGGGCTCCAGCTTCATCCATCTCATTAGGACTGGTTCAAATGAATTCTTTTTAATGGCTGAGTAATATTCCATGGTGTATATGGACCACAGCTTCCTTATCCATTCATCTGCTGATGGGCATCTAGGTTGCTTCCATGTCCTGGCTATTATAAACAGTGCTGCAATGAACATTGGGGTGCACGTGTCTCTTTCAGATCTGGTTTCCTCAGTGTGTATGCCCAGAAGTGGGATTGCTGGGTCATATGGCAGTTCTATTTCCAGTTTTTTAAGAAATCTCCACACTGTTTTCCATAGGGGCTGTACTAGTTTGCATTCCCACCAACAGTGTAAGAGGGTTCCCTTTTCTCCACACCCTCTCCAGCATTTATTGCTTGTAGACTTTTGGATAGCAGCCATCCTGACTGGCGTGTAATGGTACCTCATTGTGGTTTTGATTTGCATTTCTCTGATAATGAGTGATGTTGAGCATCTTTTCATGTGTTTGTTAGCCATCTGTATGTCTTCTTTGGAGAAATGTCTACTAACACATATATATGGAATTTAGAAAGATGGTAACGATAACCCTATATGCAAAACAGAAAAAGAGACACAGAAATACAGAATAGACTTTTGAACTCTGTGGGAGAATGTGAGGGTGGGATATTTCAAAAGAACAGCATGTATACTATCTATGGTGAAACAGATCACCAGCCCAGGTGGGATGCATGAGACAAGTGCTCCGGCCTGGTGCACTGGGAAGACCCAGAGGAATCGGGTGGAGAGGGAGGTGGGAGTGGGGATCGGGATGGGGAATACGTGTAAATCCATGGCTGATTCATATCAATGTATGACAAAACCCACTGAAATGTTGTGAAGTGATTGGCCTCCAACTAATAAAAATAAATAAATAAATAAATAAAAATAAAAAGAGAAAAAAAAAATAAAAAACTAACCAATTTTAGTAAGATGGACTTCTTTCTTGGGGGGAAACAAAGTCCCTTTTGGATTTTTTTTTTCATAAGTGAAACAATTACCAGTGTTGGTCTTCATAAAAGTCAGGTGACTAAGGTAAACTTTCAGAAAGAGGGGGGACACCTGCAATGTTTCTGTAAAGTCATTCTATATTATTAAGTAAGTAAGTGTTATTCACTCAGTCATGTCCCATTCTTTGCAATCCCATGGAGTGTAGCCCACCAGGCTCCTTTGTCCTTGGAATTCTCCAGGGAAGAATACTAGAGTGAGTAGCCATTTTCTTCTCCAGGGGATCTTCCTGGCTCAGAGATTGAACCCGGGTCTCCAAATTTCAGGCAGATTCTTTACCATCTGAGCCAGGTGGACCATAAAGAAGGCTGAGCATGAAAGAACTGATGCTTTAAATTTTTGGTGCTGGATAACACTGTTGAGATCCCCTTGGACTGTAAGGGGATCCAACAAGTCCATCCTAAAGGACATGAGTCCTGGGTGTACACTGGAAGGACTGATGCTTAAGCTAAAACTCCAATACTTTGGCCACCTGGTGTGAAAAGCCAACTCACTTGAAAAGACCCTGACACTGGGAAAGATTGAAGGCAGTAGGAGAAGGGGGCAGTGGAGGATGAGGTGGTTAGATAGCATCACCAACTCAGTGGGTTTGAGCAAACTCCAGGAGATAGTGAAGGACAGGGAGGCCTGGCTTGCTGCAGTCCATGGGGTCACAAAGAGTCAGATACTAGCTAGTGACTGAATAAAAACAACAGCAAATCTTTTTATAGTTTCAAACTGTTTCTTTTCAGTTGAGTCAAAAGAAGTATTGCATATCTTTTTTACAATAGCATAGTTCCCAGGCAGAGCACTAAATAAGCTTCAGTTAACTCCTGCCACACAAATAATCAACATAGACCTATTGTATAGCAAAGGGAACACTGGTCAATGTAAGGTAACAACCTAAATGGATAAAGAATCTGGAAAAATAATAGATACATGTATATGTATAATTGAATCACTTTGCTGCACACCTGGAATTATCACATTATTTCCAAAATGGGCTTCCCAGGAGGCTCAATGTAAAGAATCTGCCTGCCAGTGTGGGAGATACAGGTTTGATCCCTGAGTTGAGAAGATCCCCTGGAGTAGGAAATGGCAACTCGCTCCAGTATTCTTGCCTGGAGAATGCCAAGGACAGAAGAATCTGCTGGGCTACAGTCCATGGGGTTGCAAAGAGACAAACATGATTGAGCAACTGAGCATAATAGTAGTAGGATTTCCTGGTATAACTCCAGGAACTTCACTTTTGAATAATTCTTTATACGAAAACCTTCACTGATTTAGACCTAACTACACTCTCTCCTTTTTATGCTACTCTAGGGTGCGAGGAGCTAGACTAGACAGGTGTAGGGATTCTAAAGCAATCTCTCTAACCAGAACCATAGCCATTTAAGTAGAGATTGGACGACCACTCAATGGATTATTATGAATGGATTTCAATCTTTTATGAGCTTTAGGAGGGATGATTTTGTCCGTACATGATAATTCTCTGATCTGCCTCTGCTTTTCATTCCAGAGTTGAAAGACAAGTTCAAGACATTTTAACAGTGACACTTCAGCAAAATCCTTATCACACAGTTCTTTAGATAGTTTCAAATCCTCATTCAGGCTTTTACATCTGCTATCACAAATATTATTATAGCACTGTAATATTGGAGTGTCCTTTCAAACTAGGTTTGGTCATGTGGTTTCAGTTTTATTAAACTCTTTTCTTTCATGACACATGTTACTCACAGTGACACATTCTCTGAAGCCAATGAGAATTATGTACAAATTATTTTCTTCTTATTAATGTAATTATATTTGAACATTGTATTATTCTACATAAGAATATTTCTGAGCTTAATTGATTTAAATATATTTACAAAATAATTTCATACATTAATGTTTCTGTTCATGGATGTTTGTAATGGGCTTACAGTTGGTGATATCAAACAGTTCATTCTGCTTTAGTTATAAAACAATAATTTAATATAAGGATCCTGGCCCAGGATTTAGTGCTCTGGTTTCTAAATTTCCCTTGGCAAATGGCATTCTTATTCTTTGTCTTATATTTCTTTGCTGTGTATTGTGAATATCATTGCTTATTTCTCTATACCATATGGTTTTATACAATTAAATTTAAATGACTGAAATAGATGCCTTAATCATCTCTAAATATAATTAAACAAGGGAACTATTTTCATTAAAATATTGCTAATCTAATTCCAGAATTGTCAAAAAACAACTATCTTGAGAAGTACTGGTGTGAAAACTTCACCTGGTGTGAAGTTCCAATAGTATAATAGGATTCATGATTATCAATTAATGTACATCTGAAAACAATATTTTAAAATTATGATTTGCATAAGCATAGATCAATCAAAACAAATTATTATAATAAAAATTAAAAATCAGATGATTGTCTACCTGAATGCTTATTTTATATAATATTAACTATTAAGGCTTCATAAATATTAAGGCTTCATTAAGGCTCAACTGTTTTCCAATACCTAACTTCAAAAGTGGTCATTTTTTTTCTCTAGTCTTGGTATTTTGTGTACGTATATGCTTAATGTAGAAGTTAAAAATTAAAGATGAGAGACATACAAGTTCTCTACTGTTCAATTAACTTATATGAAATAATTGAATTATTGGCAAGATCTACTAATGATGATGCAATACCTCTGAGGTCCTATTGGTCAAATTTTATAGAAGTCACCTGTATGCAGGACATGTGATAGCACTTTTAAGGCTATTCAAAGGCACCATTTTTGAGTCAACAAAGATACTTATTGTAGCTGAGCTAGTTGGAATTTTGAAATCTTACTACTTTACTTCTTTCTTGGTGTACTAACAACTACTTGGAGCCCTGACCATGAATCTATGTCAGGCAAGTTCATAGGTAAGCCCCCCCCCCCCACCAAAGAAATCTCATAATTAGAGACTCTCAGGTTTAAATTGACCTTAAAATAATATAATCACCACTCATCCACACTGATATGACATTTTTTCAGCTTACAAAACATCAAGAAAGATAGACTCAAATAATACTATCAATTTATAAGTAAAAATATTTTGAGTCCTTATTTCTTATGACATAGTTACATTAGAATAATAATAAAGTTAGAATTAAATTAGGATAATTATGCAATACAAATTTGCGTCAAAATTGTTCTCCATTTATGTTACAACTCACGTGTTTCAATGATACAGCACACATTTTAAAAATATCTTTTAAAAACTACGTATTACTCAAAGAGACACACTACATTTTAATTATCCATTTCTCCACTGTTGAACATTTTATTTCATTCTCAAGTTTCCCACAGTTCTGAAAAATTGTGTAGAATATAACTGTAAATAACAAGTTTTCTCTGTTAAAAATATTTTCCATTAGAGTGTCTTCCTAGAAAGAGTATTGTTGAACCAAATAAAAGTGAAAAGTTATTTCTTCATCATTATTTCTAAACCTTATTAATAACATCTAACTCTTACTTCGTTACACTATAACTTTTTTTTTGCTCTGTTATGAGGTCTCACTTTAGGATAAGGAAATAAAATGAAGCCATTGCACCTTGTTTCCACACAGATATAAAATCTTCACCTTGGATAACTAAAAAATGAAGACATTCATTCATTTATTTTTGAAAACAAAAATATATTTTTCACAGAATACATTTTATTATATTTATGTTTTCTCTTGTCTTTTCTTTGCAAAATTTCTGGCAAGTTTCCCATCCCATTAATCATCCAGTAGCCTGTAACCAGGAAGGATGGATGACTGATCCTATAGTAAGATGGGAGAAGGAGACATAGGAATCATGTAGCAGAAACATAAAGGAGTGAGAAGGTCATGCATATCATGGATGGATAAACTGCTGCTATTTGGTAATGAAACGTCAGACAGTAAGTGTAATTAACAGGGGAACACCTCATGACATATGTTTATATACACAGTTTTGGTCCAAGAAGTATTTGTTGAACGAGTGAGCTTGTAATAGGTACTCCCTGATATCTCAGCTGGTAAAGAATCTGCCTGCAATGCAAGAGACTTGGGTTCGATCCCTGGGTTGGGAAGATCCCCTGGAGAAGGGAAAGGCTACCCCCCTCCAGTATTCTGGCCTGGAGAATTCAATGGACTGTACAGGTCTGGCCTAGAGAATTCAACGGACTGTATAGGTCCATGGGGTCACAAAGAGTCTGACATGACTGAGCAACTTTCAGTTTATTTTCCACTTCTTAAGTAAATACTTTATATGTTTGTGTTAGTCTCTGTATACAATAATATATGTGTAGTTCTTTATCTATCTTACCTAGCAATCTATTATTTCTCTTCCATACATTTTTTTTATTTTTAAAACTTTGAAAATAAGGATTTCCTTTGCTTGAAAGATCCTTGTGTACTGAACACCCATGCAAGAGCTTTTATATCCAAGTCTATAGAAGCTGTAAATTTACTGAATATGACTATATTAAATTATATCATAATAGAATTTTGAAAAATAAAAGTATCAAATAATGAACACACTATCTTGAAAATAAATTAATCCAGAAAATACTATTTCCTATAGGCAATTAAAAATTTTCATACTAACATGATACAGTGTGTCAGAAACTAAATTTTAGGAGTTCACCTTCCTTTCAAATGTTTATTTCTGTTTCTTATCAGTTCAGTCAAGCAATCATGTCTGACTCTTTGTGACCCCATGAACTGCAGCACACAGGGCCTGTCTGCCCATCACCAACTCCTGGAGTTTACCCAAGCTCATGTCCATTGAGTCGGTGATGCCATCCAACCAACTCATCTTCTGTCATCCCCTTCTCCTGCCCTCAATCTTTCCCAGCCTCAGGGTCTTTTCAAATGAGTCAGCTCTTCGCATCAGGTGGCCAAAGTATTGGAGCTTTAGCTTCAGCATCAGTCCTTCCAGTGCACACCCAGGAATGATCTCCTTTAGGATGGACTGGTTGGATACCCTTGCAGCCCAAGGGACTCTCAAAAGTCTTCTCCAACACCACAGGTCAAAAGCATCAATTCTTTGGCACTCAGCTTTCTTTATAGTCAAGTTCTCACATCCATACATGACCACTGGAAAAACCATAGCCTTGACTAGACAGACCTCTGTTGGCAAAATAATGTCTCTGCTTTTTAATATATTGTCTAGGTTGGTCATAACTTTCCTTCCAAGGAGTAAGCGTCTTTTAATTTCATGGCTGCAGTCACCATCTGCAGTGATTTTGGAGCCCCTCAAAATAAAGTCTCTCACTGTTTCCACTGTTTCCCCATCTATTTGCCATGAAGTGACAGGACAGTATGCCGTGATCTTAGTTTTCTGAATGTTGAGCTTTAAGCCAACTTTTTCACTCTCCAGCAGGAAAAAAAGAGCACTTGAAATCTTTCTAGGTTTATGGTCAGGGGAAGCAGTCATAATTTATCCATGCATGTTAGTCTCTCAGTCGTGTCCCACTCTTTGCAACCCCATGACTATAGACCGCCAGGCTCTTTTGTCCATGGGATTCTCCAGGCAAGAATACTAGACGGGATTGCCATTTCCTCCTTTAGGGCATCCTCCTGACCCAGGGATTGAACCCAGGTCTCCTGCATTTCAGGCAGATCCTTTACTAGCTGAGCCCTATTTGCCCATGGTGAATGGCAATTTATCAAACATTTGCTCATCACCTAATAGGTCTCAGGTACTGAAGCCATAGTGGCAGATTCTATGGTAAGAGCCCCAAGTGGTGCTAGTGATAAAGAACCTGCCTGCCAATCAAGGAAACATAGGTTCGGTCCCTGGGTTGGGAAGATCTCCTGGAGAAGGGCATGTCAACCGACTCTAGTATACTTGCCTGGAGAATCCCATTGACAGAGGAGCCTGGCGAGCTATAGTCCATGGAGTCACAAAGAGTTAGACATGACTGAAGTGACTTAGCATGCAGGCACTCATGGTAAGATCAGAAACACAGCTGAAAGGCTTTTGTGTTCTGGATGGTTCCAAGTGTAGTGTGTCATCAGTGGCATATATATTTCCCTATATTCAATGCTTGTGATAGATACTTGTCGATGATATATTTCTTTCCACAGTTAGAGCTGAGGGTTCAAATGTAAATTCACATGGAATAGAAAATAACTCTTACCTGTGTGTAGCACTTCTCAACTTACAAGATACATCTGAGAATTATAATTTGTAAGCTGATGGACAGAGAGGAGGGCTCATGAGGCACTGAGATGACTTTGCAGAATAGCTTTGAGCTGAAATAATAGAAGAATCTAAATCTCATGTAGACAGAACACTGATTTCTCAATAAATTACACACAAAACATTGCTCTATGGGTGTTTAACAGGTGACAGGCACTAGGTGTCTGTAGAGATAGAAATCATCTTGGAAAAAATTTTTAAAAGGCTTGAAACAAGAACTGAGACAAAAGTGACAAGGACATGCTCCACAGTAAAATAATCATTCTTTCCTTGTTGTAAGAAATTCAGATCAAATTTCTTTCATGGTTAATTGGTATCATTTTTTTTTTTACTTATTTGTAGATAATTCAGGACATAGGAAGGAATTACTTCCTAAATGGATGTCCTCACACCTCTCAATAATGTGACTGAACTTATTCTCTTGGGACTCACACAGAATCCACACTTGCATGAAATGCTCTTCATTGTCTTTTTGCTCATTTTCCTATTTACCATGTTGGCCAACCTGCTCATTGTCATCACCATCTCCCTCAGCCCCACACTTTCAGCTCCCATGTACTTCTTTCTCACTCACTTACTTGTCCTTCATAGATGGCATCTTCACCTCTGTCACCACCCCCAAACTGATCACTGACCTGCTGTACCAGAGGAGAACCATCTCCTGGGGTGGCTGCCTGATTCAGATCTTTCTGGAACACATAATGGGAGGTTCAGAGATCATCCTTCTCACTTCCATGTCCTATGACCACTATGTGGCCGTCTGCAAGCCTCTGCACTACACCATCATGACACAGGGGCTCTGCCAGCTCCTGGTGGTGGTGGTCTGGATTGGGGGCACCCTGCATGCCACCGTGCAGATTCTTTTCATTGTCAATTTGACCTTTTGTGGTCCCAATGTCATTGATCACTCATGTGTGATTTCTTCTCACTGTTGGAACTTGCCTGCAATGATACCTATAGGCTTGGTACAGTGGTGGCAGCTAACACAGGGGGGATGTGCTTAGCTTTTTTTATCATGCTCCTCATCTCCTACACAGTCATCCTGCACTCTCTGAAATCCCATGGCTCTGAAGCATGACGCAAAGCCCTCTCTACATGTGACTGCCATTTCATGGTAGTGGTGCTCTTTTTTGGTCCCTGTATATTCACCTATATGCGTCCTGTGGTCACCTACCCTGTGGACAAATTTGTGGCTATGTTCTTTGCAGTTCTCACTCCCATGTTAAATCCTATCATTTACACAGTGAGAAACACAGAGGTGAAAATGCCATGAGGAGTTTGTTGAAGAGGAGAGTGACTTAGGCTGTTCATGGTGCCAAGAAAATGATTGTTTACATACATTCAGAGGTCTATACCTGTTGTACAGTGTGAAAGAAAAGTAAGAAATTTTGTAGGTCATTAAAAAAGAGAGAGAGGGAGATCCAGGAACTAACACTTGTTTTTTTTTTAATCTTGGCTAGGCATTATTTTAAGTATACTGATATTTTAATGTACACTGCCAAAGTTTCAGTGTTCATAGGTCCAGAATAGGCAATGAAAAGAACATTAAGTCCACAGTTTGATGACTGTAGAGTAAGAAGTTTCTCTCCAGAGTCTTACTGCTGCTTTTTCAGATTTCTCATGTTTTTACTTTGATGAAATTGGTTTTTCCATAGGACCTTAATCTCATTTTTTTTTTCCATTTTTACTTACCCTGAGGTAAAGCACACTGGATAGAAATATTGGGTAAAAGCATGGTTAAGAGGGAGTTGAATGAGAGAATAATAGCTAATTTTTCCCTTTCACTATGGATTTATCAAAAGCAAAGTGAGTGTCAGTGACAAAAAGAGGAAAGAATATTTTACAATCTAGCTCTAATTCTCTTTTTAACAGAGGAGATAAAGCAGAAATTTTGAAATTACTGTTAATTTGCTCTCTTTTTCTTAAATATCCCTATGGCTCACATTTTTTATTAAATATAAAGAAAACATTTTCATTTTTTATACCAAGACTTGAGGAACCATTTGAAACAAGAGTAAACATCTCTTTCAAATCTCAACAGAAAAACATATGGTCAATTTCCAAAGTTGTTACTCTGTAGATCTGATTCATATGAGTACATTATGTGAACACTTTGTTATCCACCAGGCACATTCACTTCAGTTGGTTTATCCACAACCAACACTGGCAGTTTCATTATCATTGCTCCCAATTTACAGAGAAACAAATTGAAACCAAGACAGGTTTACTGATTTACTTGCCTCACATCACACATGCTTCTCCCATAAAGTATGTCCAGGACCTATAACTCTAGAATGAAGTTCCCTTACAAACTTTCAACCTAGGGCTTCTAACTCAGTTTTTTTCAAGTGAGTTGTCTGTGGTATGTTTTTCATGTAGATAAAAAAATTATCTGTGATCTTAATGATTTACCTCTTTTGTGAAGATGGTGTTAATGTGTTGTAACTTTGTCTCACATGTTATGATATACTTCAGCAGTACAATTTTATTCATTTTTTGAAAGTTCGTTATACCACTTCACTTTTACAAAGAAACATTAGTACGGTAATGGTAATCTTAAATGGAAAGGAATCTCAAATAAAATATATAAATTTATATATATATATAAATCACCTTGCTGTGCACTTGAAACTAACCCAACATTGCAAATTAACTGTACTTCAATAAAAAAAGAAATATTTAAAACCTCACCAACACTTGTATGATTATGGAGTCTTGTGTGTTGGCTTTTGTAAAAACAAAAATCCCATTTTATTTTTAATTAGTAAAATCAAGTATTAATGTTGTTCTTCATAAAAACCAAGTGCTTAAAGTTAACTCCAGAAAACTGGGAGTATTTGTAATGCTCCTCTATATACATGGTGAATACCAGGTCATCATACATTATCAATAACTATAAATCTAACCTTCTCTGACTACAACACAGAAACCCATGTTACTTATCATTGATGTCACTTTCTTAGACTCAGTGATGAACTAGAGCTATTTATTCCATAATTTGAACATACACTAATGCTTGAACATGGTACTATTCAAGTTTCAAGTGCACAGCAAGGTGATTTATATATATATATATATATATATATATATATATATATATATATATATATATATATATATTCTATTTGAGATTCCTTTCCATTTAAGATTACCATTACCGTACTAATGTTTCTTTGTAAAAGTGAAGTAGTATAACGAACTTTCAAAAAATGAATAAAATTGTACTGCTGAAGTATATCATAACATGTGAGACAAAGTTACAACACATTAACACCATCTTCACAAAAGAGGTAAATCATTAAGATCACAGATAATTTTTTTATCTACATGAAAAACATACCACAGACAACTCACTTGAATGGTATTTAGTAAACTGTGCATAATTATCTCAGATTCATAGGAAACAGCACTTTTTCTCACAATGTCTAGGCCTGGAAGATGATAGAATCAGCATTTAATCTATTAAAATGGTCATTTGAAATTTCTGGTGAGAATTAAACCTTTCAACAAATCAAGACTAAATGATATGTGGTTTATTATGATGAGGAGATGAGATGAGAGTAATCCAAGGGCAGTGAATAGAAAAGACTTAAGTAAATGTTGTTTCTACTCTAAGACCAAAGGGGAGATTTGAAGATGGTAAACAAGACCAACGATTGTGTTTTAAGGGGCTGTAGCACAGGCTCAATGGAGGAATGAGAAAATTAATGCTGCATGCATTATAAATTTTCAACAGAAAACTTGGAAGGTGTCAGAAATGAAGAACGATGTGTAGACTGTATGGAATCTCAGTGGGTGAAGTTTTG
Organism: Dama dama; assembly: GCF_033118175.1. Taxonomy (NCBI): domain Eukaryota; kingdom Metazoa; phylum Chordata; class Mammalia; order Artiodactyla; family Cervidae; genus Dama; species Dama dama. The sequence continues at coordinate 95,221,118 of NC_083699.1, read as the reverse complement.
CTGGTTGTAAGTTTAAATCTCCTTTAGACATTCCTTTTCACTCATTCCCGATAATCTCTCCTGAGGAGCAACTACCATGTGACTACTTTTGATTCATTTAAAAAAAAAAAAATCCGGCATAGTCATATTTCTCCTAAAAAGTTAATGAGATAGAATGTCTGGATCTGGTGTATAAGGACCCTTTGTTTTAATATGGAATTTTTATTTGGTGAAAATTTTAGGAGGCATTAAGTGAGTAAAGTGAGTTCACTATTGTTGAAGGCCAACTATGAGGCATATATTTTGACAAGTTCTTTACAAATTTTAACTCATATCGTAGGGACAGGTATTAATTGATCAAGTGTCACTCCATTGTATGCAAGAGGGTAATGAAACTCAATAAAGTTAAGCAAAAATATGAAGTCTCTTAGAGTTGGATCCCTGTATTCATCCCACTTCATAGAACTCCTCCTGTCATGACGTGAAAACATCAAAGCACAGATCTGACCACTGGCCACATTGTGAAGACTGTCATTGAGGCATTACTCTTTTTCGGTGGTGGAGCAGGGGGTAGATTTCAGTTTCTCTTTCTTAATTTCTCTGCTGACCTCCATTTGCCAGGCTACTTACACTCTCTTGATCCCTCTCTCTTGCTTGTGTTCATGCTCAGTCACTAAGGTGTGACCCCTCCAGTGTCAAGGAAAAGTCACCTGATGATCTCTTTTCTGCAGATATATTACCTTCATGGGCATCATGAAAAATGGACTCAAGAAATGGAATTCAAACGTCTGAGTTTCAAAGGAAGTGCCACTTGGGTGAAAGAGATGCTTAGTTGAAAACAAGCAATTCAGTCATCGAGGAGATTGACATTCTATTTGAGCATGAGATTTAGCACCTTGAATAGTTAAGTAAATACTATGTCCATAGGGCTTTTCACATTGCTATGCCATAGTGTTAACATGTATTACTGGAAAAAAAAAAAAAAAAAAAACCGCTTCATGAGAAATTCACATAATGATCAACTCCCTGGGAGGCTCTGCAATATCAGCAAGCTATCTGACTCAGGTTCCTCTTAGAATCCTATTTCTTCTTGGACTGTGTGTGATTTTGTGTGTGACCCGTAAGAAATCTCTGTTTTCTACAGGCCTTTGGTTCTCTGAAAAAGAATCCTCATTTTCTTTCAAAGTCCTACAATTTAGGGGGCGTTTAGTCTTCTCCTGTGGCACAGATGGTAAAGAATATGCCTGTAGGCAGGAGACCCAGGTTTGATCCCTGGGTCAGGAAGCTCCCCTGGAGAAGGGAATGGCCACCCACTCCAGTATTCTTGCCTGGAGAATCCCACAGACAGAGCAGCCTGGTGGATTATGGTCCACCGGGTTGCAAAGAGTTGGACACAACTGAGCAACTAACACTTTCATTTTTTTCACTTTGCAAGTGTAGGAACCCTGGGATGAGTAGCACTATGTGGGGCTCAGACCCATATGCTCCCTTGGGAGAAGCTCTACAACTGGATTGTCCCCCTTAGATGTGTTGCCTGCCTGAGGTATGAGACTTGACTACCCTGTATACCCGAGTCCTATTGGTCTTTGTGTAGCTCCTGCTTTATGTGTTTAGTAATAGAAGGTCCGCTAGTCTTCAGATTATTCTCATCAACAGTAGCTTCATAAATAGTTGCAATTTTAGTGTTTCTATGGGAGGACATGAATTCAGTGACTTTCTATTCTACCATCATGGCCACTTCAACTTGTGTGTCTGTCTCTATGCCAGTGTCACATGCTTTATAGTATACTTTAAAAATACTTTATAGTATAGTATAAAAAATACTTTATAGTATTTTTACCATAACCTTATAGTATGTTTTATAATGAAGACCTGTGATCATTTTGGCTATCTGGAGTCCCTTGCTATTTCATATGAATTTTAAGATGGATTTTTCTATTTTCGCCAAAAAAAAATTTGGGGGGTTTTCATAGAGATTGCATTGACTCTGTAGATCTTGAGGTCATCTTGATATCTTATTAATATGAAATATTCTAGCTCATGAACTTTTTTCCAGTTATGTGTGCCTTTAACATCTTTCTGACATGTTTTGGAGTTCTCATTGTTCTAGGCTTTTGCATCTCTGCTTATGTTACTCAATTATTTTGTTCTTATCAATGTTACTATAAATGGAATATTTTCTTACTTTCTTCTTTGTATTATTCAATGATAATATAGAAAATCAACATCCTTTCATGGTAAAATAATTTTTAATCAAATTTGGATGATAAAGAAAGTACCTCAATATATTAATATAATAATTAAGTCTGTACATGACAGACCCACAGCTCATTTCATACTCAACATTGAAAGTTTGACAAATTTTCCATTAAAACCAGTAAGAAGACAAGGACTCACACTCTACTACTTTGTAACATAGCATTGGAATAAAAATTCTTGTGAAGTTTTCAGTGTTTTTACATATGAACCAATTCATCTCTGAAATAAGAGAATTTCACTTAATTACCTAATATTTAATTTTACTGCCTATAAGAGTGCTTCTAAGGGCAGCCACTTTCTGTCTTTTGGATCTCATCTTAGGCACAACTTTTAGGTTTGGCCATGATTAGTTACATTATTCATGGTAGAATGGATGCCTCTTATTTCTATCACAGTACTCCATTTCTTGTCTCAGAAACACTGAAAAAGGCATGCTGACTTAAAAAAAATGCATAATGTGAGGGTTGCAAGTGCTATTTGGAGTATAATGAGGATTTCATCCTGAGAGACAGCACCTTAGATAGCTTTGAGAAGCTGCTTGCTCCAAAGAGATGGGGAGGGGAGGTCATTATATGTGTGATTTAGGTGAAGGGGGAGTTCATGCAATTGAGCATGTATTTTTGCAGAAGGTTTCTGCTACTCACAAGGACCAGATCTCACCATGAAGAAATTTAGTGCTTTTCTAGATATGAGGAAAATTTGACTCATAAAATCAGCTCCTGAAAGTATCTAACCATCTGAAGACCTATTCTCAGTTTTCCCCTGAGAACAGAGTGCCTCACCCTCCACCCTGAACTCCCTTCAGAATGTGTTGAAGGCAGCAGCACATGATCTAATCCTTGTGGAGGTAAATAACAAGTGCCCACCACAAGTCCCTATTTGTAATTGATAAGACTGCAACTGCTTTATTAAGCCGTCCCCTTCTCTTTTGTTGTCTATTGCAACAATATAAAATCCATGCAAGGAGAAACTTTTATATGATTTCACCTATTTTATTAATTGCCACGGCCTCACACATAGCATGGTGTGTGTAAGATATAGTTACTAAGTCGTGTCTGAAAACTTGTGACCCCATAGACTGTAGCCTGCCAGGCTTCTCTGTCCATAGGATTTCCCAGGCAAGAATACTGTTGCCTGTATTGCCTGGGTTGAGTGGGTTGCCATCTCCTTTTTCAGGGGATCTTCTCAACCCAGGGATGAAACCTGGGTCTCCTGCATTGCCAGCAAGTTCTTTACCCACTGATCTACCAGGGAAGCACCACCCATAGCATAATTTATGTATTAAAATATACACACTAAATTCAATTTAGTAATTGGTTACACATTTAGATATTGATCTGAACTGATGGCAAATATTTATATACTCAACCAAACACCAACGCAGAATGAATTGAGTACTAGAGAAAAAGAATAAAGGGCTTCCCTGATGGCTCAGATGGTAAAGGATCCGCCTGCAATGTGGGAGACCTGGGTTTGATTCCTGGGTTGGGAAGATCCCCTGGAGGAAGGGATGGCAATCCACTCCAGTACTCTTGCCTGGAGAATCCCCATGGTCAGAGATGCCTGGCATGCTGCAGTCCCCGGGGTCGCAAAAGAGTCGAACACAACTGAGCAACTAAACATGCATGCAAAAAGAAAGAAAACCTTGCTGTGGCAAGTGGGAAAATACATGATAAATTAATTTCCAGTGGAATAAAATGTTCAGACTGATATTTTGTTGTTGATGGCAGTAATCTGAAAATGTAGCCATTTTTTTTACCCTTGTCACATTTTTTAACATCAATGTGTGATGTGGTTTGTAGTATCTTTACATACAGATTTATTTTTAAAATTCAGTTTAAAATCCCAGTGATTTTAATTAAGGAAGAATCAGTCTTAAACATATTACAGTTGGTTCTAAGATTTAATGTTAAATATTGTAAGGGATAAATTTCCAGTGATCTTCAACTCTATTGGGGAAAAGATGATATCCTTTTAAGAACTGATATAAATTTCTAAGTAGGTCTTTTGTGAGGCTTAAAGCAGACATGACAGGAATACAGCACAAGAATCTCAAGTCAACTTGTCTGGCTACACCAATGTGAGAGGCTGAGAGGGACTGAAAAAATGAAGGGTATTTTCTGTTTTGAAGTTAGTAGGAGAAGAAATTACTGAGATAAATTTCCCTTAGAAATGGCTGATGTCTTAGTATGGAAACCTAGGATTGGCTGGTCTTTCCAATAAATTATCTTAACATGATAATCTTTTTTTTTTTTTCTGCCTGTGCACTGTGGAACTTCTTTTAAATTATCTATAGTGCAAATAAAAGAGTCCATGAATAATCAGAAAACTCTTTGGAGAAAATAGACAGACAGTGGAATGAAATAAAATATTTCTTCAAGTAATAATGCAGTCTTTCAACTTCTGGATGTAAGAATTCCAGGACTTAATGAGTAACTTAAAAGGTCTTCCTTCAGATTGTGAACAAGACTCCACAATGTTAAGACTGAATCAGGCTTGACAACTGTATAACTCTCTTTATTATGTAAGAAGTTAAATTATTTTGAAAGAAGATAAATTCCAATTCTAGTTTTATCTCTTAAAAATTTGTGACCTTACTGAAATTAATGAGATGTTCTGAATCTTAGTTTCTTCAAAAGGAAAATGGGGATTCCCATTCTTGTTACTGTGAATGTTGAAAGTGATACATTAAACTGTGAGTATAAGACTGGAATCCACTGTGGGAGTTTTGAACACTGTGGAAGTTGGCAGGAATATAATGGAACAAGAATTAAAGAGAACCATTGGACTGCTTTAGGATAACAAGTTGTCAGAAGCCAGAATTTTCATGGACATACTTGGAGGAGGCTGCTACTGTGACCAGGAAGGAAATGGGGTGGAGATGATCAAGTCTGTGATACATTTTGAAAGGAGAGACAACAAACTTTGCAAAAGGTATGGATAAGTCATAGGAGATCAATAAAAGAATAAATAACACAGCGAGCTTTCTTTTCTGAGCAATGACACTGAACAAATGCAGTACCATTTAACGAGATGGGGAAGAACGCCTTTATACTGTGGAAAATTTTAGATTATGCATCTAAATTGATGCTCAACTGCAGATGTCCAAAATTGGAGATATTGCATACAAAAATTTGAAAATTATTATAGAGGTGAGAATGACATTGGACTGCATCAGTATTTATTGGTCAGGAAATGGGAACATCAAACTAAAGATTTCAGAAATAAGTCTCAATGAGTCCTGAGATGATCCAGGGCAGTGATCTTCTAAATTCATAGTTTGATCTTTTCACACTGAAGATGTAATTTAATTTAAGTGGGTTTCAGGTATTACTGGCTTCCCTGGTGGTTCAGATGATAAAGAATCCTTCTGTTAATGCAGGAAATCTGGGTTTGATCCTTGGGTCAGAAAGATGTCCTGGAATAAGAAAAGACAACCCTTTCCAGTATTCTTTCCTGGATAATTCATTGAGCAGAGGAGCTTTGAGTCCTATAGTCCATAGGGTTGTGGGGTCGCAAAGAGTTGGACATGACTAGCAGTCAACACACACACACACACACACACACACACACACACACACAGATCCTTTGTGACTTTATAAATCGCGTAACTTTTCATAGAATTCCTTTGCCATCTTTTCTTGTTCTATCAATTTCTTTAAAACTCAACTAAAGTGTTGCTTATTTTTGGAAGACTTCTCTGATTCTATCAACTTGCCTGTCTGAAATTATGTGACAAACTTTATTTGCATTTGAAATAAGCTTTAAATTACTTATTCTGAAATTTTCATTCATCATATTTGGAAATCAGTTCAGATATCATCTTCAAAGACAAAGCTTAAACTTAGAGATCTGCCAAACTTGAAGGACATGATTTAAATAGGGAAATTTTTAGATATTACATTTCTGCCCAGACTGGACTTTTCCATCTTGTTGATATGACCTCAAGTTTTTTCTTAGGATTTTCTCCCAGAGGACAGGGTTCAATAACTCCTGTTCTATACAGTGATTATCCTGGTGGTATCCCTGGAGATAAACAGTCTACCTCAAAATTATGGTTAAGGTCCCAATAAATTTAATTAGACAAAATCACCTTTGGAGATGCACACATTGAATGACTCAATCATACATGATGTAGTTAAATGTAGGCAAAGTATTTATGGTCCTTTGCGCTTACCCCATAGAGTGTTTGTAGTAGTAATCACACGGCAGTTTCCTCCTGAATTGAAATCAAAAGGTAATAAAGTATATATGTGAAATTATTCTCCATCCTTTACAAACTCAAAGTTCAACAATGCTGTAAGAAGACAGGAAAGCAGAACTTATTGAGACTCAAAATGTTGCAAAGGCTATTTCACTTTCACTGGTATAAGAACAAATAGAAGGCGAGGGTGGGATGATCTGAGAGAATATCATTGAAACATGTATATTATCAAGTGTGAAACAGATCGCCAGCCCAGGCTGGATGCATAAGACAAGTGCTCGGGGCTGGTGCACTGGGAAGACCCAGAGGGATGAGATGGGGAGGGAGGTAGGAGGGGGGATCAGGATGGGGAACACATGTAAATCCATGACTGATTCATGTCAATGTATGGCAAAAAGCACTACAATACTGTAAAGTAATTAGTCTCCAACTAATAAAAATAAATGAAAAAAAAAAAAAAAGAACAAATAGCAATATTTTATTTGAAGCAATACATCACAATTTGATGCTTTCTCTCTCTCTGATCAAAATATTGCTTTAACATGTTTGTTACCAAGACAAATTCTCACAACTGAGAAAATTCTGAATTTCTTTTTATAATTAAGATTCAGAGTATTTAAGTAAGAGTACATTTATATTAATTTAAAAAACCTCAACAACTTGAAAAGTAATATTTCTCTGAATGACTGAGATGAAGTAGGCTTTCTACAAGCATGGAGTTGGTCACAAAGAACCAGTTCAAGGTCCAGTGGTGGTGCATATATCTCACTGTCTGTTTCCAGAGAGGGCATCAGCGCATGAAGGACAAAGAGAAGGCACCAGAGCCCAGAACGTGGAGTGAACACCATTCTCCTTACACAGGTAACCCAGGAAGTGTGTTAAAACACAAAATTCTGAACAAAGCTTTAAGTTTTCATTTGTGTGTATTAAATATGTGAAGATTGATTTTATTCGGTAACACTCTTTTTGGATACTTTCATACTCTAGATCTGAAATAAATTTACCTTTTCGAAGACATTCTTAAAGATTAATTTCAAGTGTAATTATTTGAGGATATTATCATGGGCAGATATTTGTAAATCAGAAGATAGATTCAATTAATATGTTATCTAAATGCTGTTTGTTCATCTGTCAAAAAAATAGATAGCACCTGTAGACCTGATTGAATAATTTTCAAGAACCTAAGCTAATGCTCTAATAAGCAAGCCATTTTTCAGTTCTTACTTTTTTGTTCACAAGTGAGCTTCAGAATTCGATCATATGTTTTTTGCCCATTTAGGGATAGTCTTCATTTAATTGTTTATATATTTTTGGTTAAAATTTTCTTTATTTTATTTATTAGCTAATTGTTTAGAAATCTTTATTTAATTTAGATATAACTGTGTGTATGTCAGCTAAAATTTAAATAATTTCCACAAACTATTTTTGTCTATTGTTGTGGTATGTTTTCCTAAGTCCTTAGACAAATTTGAAATTGTCAAATATATCTATTTGGGATTTTGATGATTGGTTAAGAAGATTCTTTCCACCCCAAAATGTAGACAGTAACATCCTTTATTAAATGGAAAGTAAATATGAGGTAAACTTTGCTTTGTTTTGCTATTAAACCTTTAATTTGTGTTTATTTTTGTATAAGTTTTCTCTGTATGTACAATTAGCTTCCATATGAAAAGCTAGTTTTGGCACCTGATTTGTTTAATAATGTGTCATTTTCCCATATATGTCTCTAGTCACTTGCCTCTGAATTAGTCTGTAAGTTTGTTCACATTAGGAATTATGCTTTAACAAACTGTGTGTTGTAATATCTGAAAGTATTGGTGCTTAAAAATCCATACTGTCTAATTGTTAAAATTAGTTCAAGATTTCAGATTATACTATCAATAATGTATGCATATAGGGAATGATGACCTGAACTCTGAAATAAGACAAATAGAAATACCTATGGAACAAAGAAACAATGTAAATGAGTTTGTACTCTTGGGGCTCACTCAGAGCCTCCAGGGTCAGAAGATGTTATTTGCTGTGTTCTTGCTCATCTACATTGTCACGATGATGGGCAATGTACTCATAGTCATCACTGTGGTGGCCAGTCCAACCCTGGCTTCCCCTATGTACTTCTTCCTTGGAAATTTGTCATTTCTGGATGCTGTTTATTCTACTAACTTCATCCCAAGTATGATTAAAAACTTCCTTTGTGAGAAGAAAACCATTTCCTTCCAAGCTTGCATGGCCCAGCTTTTTATGGAGCACTTATTTGGTAGTGCTAAGATTTTACTCCTGGTGGTCATGGCCTATGACTGCTATGTGACCATCTGCAAACCCTTTCATTATTTGACAGTCATGAATCAGTGAGTATGTGTTCTGCTACTACTCTTGGCCTGGGTTAGTGGGTTTTTACAAGCTGTTCCTTCATCCTCTCTTTGTTTACAACCTTCCATTCTGTGGCCCAAATGTCACGGACCACTTTGTGTGTGACGTGTACCCCTTTTTAAAACTAGCCTGCACTGACACCCACATCATTGCCCTCACAGTGTTGGCCAATGATGGGGCCATCTGCATGGTCATCTTCACGCTCTTATTTATCTCATATGGGGTCATTATACACTCCATGAAGAATCTTAGTCAGGAAGGGAGGCTCAAAGCCTTATCCACCTGTGGCTCTCACATCACTGTGGTGCTCCTCTTCTTTGTGCCCTGTATTTTTATGTATGTGAGAACTCCTTCCACTTTACCTGTTGACAAATTCTTGACTGTGTTTTATGCTGTTGTCACTCCTATGCTGAGTCCTCTAATCTATACTCTGAGAAATGGAGAAATGAAAAATACCATGAAAAAGCTCTGGACCAGAAAAAGAAAATGAGGCACCTGGGAAATGTATCACATATTTTCAATCAAGACTTCCTCTTCCCAGGAAAGACATGTGTGATTATTTAATTTAGTAAATGTATTCTTATGTTTAATAACTTAGGCATGATGAATGGATTTATTATATGAACACTTCCAATGATCAAAATATGCTTTTAAATATTTCATAATTTTCTGGTTCAATGCATATATTTTATTGAAAAGATTTTTTAAGATATCCACAATTTCTTCAGGAAGGATGTATTGTTTGGGTTAAAATGTCTCTATTGAGACTACAGGTTTATATTCTATATGATGAGTTAAGCTATAGTTAATACCATACATTTATTTAATTAGGGGAAGATTTTCCCATGTTTCTCTCTTAAGTAATGTAATCTTTTTCAAAATTAATAGAGTTCATTACAAATAGTGACAGACTCTATTTCTTGGGCTCAAAAATCACTGCTGATGGTGACTGGAGCCATGAAATTAAAACATGTTTGCTCCTTGGAAGAAAAGCTATGAACAACCTAGACAGCATATTAAAAAGCAGAGACATTACTTTGCCAAGAAATGTTTGTATAGTCAAAGCTATTTTTCTAATAGTCATATATGGATGTGAGAGTTGGACCATAAAGAAGGCTGAGCACCGAAGAATTGATGCTTTTGAACTGTGGTGTTGGAGAAGACCCTTGAGAGTCCCTTGGACTGCAAGGAGATCCAACCAGTCCATCCTAAAGGAGATCAGTCCTGGATGTTCATTGGAAGGACTGATGCTGAGGCTGAAACTCCAGACTTTATAGTCAGCTGATGCAAAGAGCCAAGTCATTGAAAAGACACTGATACTGGGAAAGACAGAAGACAGGAGGAGAAGGGATGCTAGAGGATGCGATGGTTGGATGGTATCATTGACTCAACAGACATGAGTTTGAGCAAGCCCTGGGAGATGGTGAAGGACAGGGAAGCCTGGCATGCTGCAGTCCATGGGGTCACAAAGAGTCGAACATGACAGAGTGACTGAACAACAATGCAGATATTGAAAAAAATTGGAAATATGATATAAAACTTGGTTCACTGCTCTTCGCATAAAGACAGCATATATTTATATTTCACTTATGTGTCACTTTTGTGTCTATTAGAACTTTACATGTATTTTTTGTTTATACCATGAACTTTACATGTAATTTTTTGTTTATACAGCTTAGCATGTTATATTTAAGCTGAATGTCTCCTTTATTTGCTTATAGTATTTCTATAACATTTCTATACAGATACAGGTTTTTCTGTTTATGTGTAAATTTAGAATAATCTATAATCCATGAGCTTCAAATATACACTACAGAAGATGTCACCAGATATTTTGGGTGATATTATTGTTAAGAAGAATGTTGACAGTATATATAATTCTTATTGTTCTTATTAATAAACTAAAGATTATTATATAGTGAAGAGGCCAGAATATATTTTTCTTATTTGACAGAGATATCATTCCTAATATTCTCCCTTTGTCTCTGAATCAATCTTGAAAGAAAATATAATCTGCCTCTAATATATTTGGGAGCATGTAGTCAAAGAAGCTTATTTGTATGCATACCTTACTCACTCTCAATTTATGAAGGGTTAAGTCTATGGGGCAATAGGTTTTTTTCTTTTTGTTTTTTTTCCACTAGTAAACCACACTGTATGAGAAACCTTATATCCTGATTTTTATCCCTTTACCTGGAGATTCCTGACATTATCACAAAGTCTTCTCAAACACACTACTGTTCACCAAATAATAGCAAGCATTTGGGTTTAACACATTTTCAACGAGCTGCTCAGAAAGAGTCAGTGTCTTTTGCTGGCATGAATTACACTTCAGTCTCCAAAGCCATGAGCGTAAATCTGTATCCAAACATCCATAGGCCTGATCCAACAACATACATGTATATATCCTACCACACACTCAGATTTGTATCTAACCTCATGTTAATCTCTATAACCATTTGCACCTAAATGCTCAATCTTATATAGGTTTCTACCAAATTGCACGTTTGTGCCTATATGTGAACACACCCAGATTCTGTATCTGACAGCACATGGCCCATTATTTGACTATGGATAGGGATGAGTTCGTATATGCATATGCATATGTATTTGATGTGATCACACACAGGCCTGTATCTGTTTTACACTTGGGGTGTATGTTTCCATTCATGGCTCTGTATATGATCATAATGAATTTAGGCAAAACTTGACTAAACAATTCTTCTCTTCCATGTGGGGTGGGCAGAAGTTATTGTCTAGTAATCGGCATATTGCTGGACTCTAAAGGTGGGCAAAGATGACTGCAATTACATGAATGATGCCTTGGCAGGGATGGCTAGAAGACCAGGTTCTTCTGGGTCTCTTCCTTCTTCATGGATACAGGACTATGTGAATCATGAGATTGTCAGACTTGTAAAAGAGCAGTTTAGGACTCTCAGAGGAAGGAAGCCAGAACTAGCAAGTCAGGTAAGCTTCATCCCATCATTATATCAGCCTGAAGTACTGGATCTCAAGTTTTAAATCCAGACTGCTTCTATACATGGAAGGAAGCAAAATGAAAAGGTAACCTCTAGGATGGGAGAAAATTTTTGCAAATCATGAATTCATGTGGAATTAATATCTAAATATATAAATAACTTCAAACTAAATAACATAAATAACCCCATGTAAAAATGGGCCAAGAACCTGAATAGATATTTTTCCAAAGAAACTATACAGATGCCAAGAGGAGCATGAGAATGTGTTCAACATCACTGATCAGGAGGAAACGCAAATCAAAACCAAAGTGAGATAACACCTCACACCTGTTAGGATGACCATATGAGATATATAGGAGACTACAGGGATTCCCCAATGGCTCAGGAGCTAAAGAATCAACCTGCAGTGTGGGAGACACAGGTATGTGAAGTATCAGTACTATAACGGGATACATAATTTTAAATTAGTACACATCTGAAAACAGTATTTAAAAATCATGCTTCTGTAAACGGTAGATCAATTTTTAAAAATCCAATTATTGTAATGAACGTTTGCAAATCAGATAGTTACCTACCTAAATGTTTAATTTACACAATGATAAATATTAGGACTTCATGATAAACTCATGTTATCAAATATATAAATGTGTAAGTGGTCCTCTTTTTCTCTTGTCACGGTGTTTTGTCTTCATGTCGACTCAAAAGAGTTCAAAATTAAAGACAAAGGCTATAAAATTTTCCTCTGCTGTTCAGTTAACTTACATGAAATAATAGGATTTTGGCAGGATCTGCTAATGACGGTGAAACACCCTTGAGGTCCTATTAGCCACAGCTAAGTAACTTTACAGATTTTGCTGCAACAGGAAATGGGGTAGTACTTTTAAGGCTTATCCAGAGGTGCCATTGATAAATAGGCAAAGTCACTTTTGTAACAGAACTAGCTGTCATTTTTAAATCTTACAACTTTTCTTTCTTGGTGAATTAACAGCTGCCTGAGGCCCTGACCATGGAGCTAAGTCAGATAAGTTCATAGGTGAGAATTTCTTATTTTCCAGGAAATCATATTGTCATGGACTCTTTTAAATGGATCTTACAAAGCATATAATAGATTCTCTTAAATGGATCTTACAAATAATACAATCACTTCTCACCCACGCTTATCTGACATTGAAATCCATTTTGTAGTATACAAAGTGTTAAGAAAGTTAGATTCAAATACAATACTATCAGTTTAGAAGTGAAAATGTTTGGGGTCTTTTTCTTACATATATACATATATATGCATATATAAATTAGTTTGAATTAAATTAGAATAATTATACCATTCACATTTGCATTCAAAATTTTCTCCAGTGTATATTACAATTTAAGATTGTCTTTCTGATATTGCACAACTTTAAAAAAGAAAACTCTATAAAAGCTACATATTAATCAAATGGATGTACTATAATTTATCCATTTCTCCAATGCTGAACATTCCATGTCATTTCTAAATTTTTCCATAGTTTTTGATAATTGTGTTGAACATATTTGTAAATGTTGATTTTTTTTTCTTTGAGAAAAATTTCCATTAGGGTTTATTCCTAGGAAAAATAGTCTGGAGACAAAGAAAAATGAAAAAAATTATATTTCTTCCTAGTTATTTTAAAATATATTTATTAATTACTTCTAATTCTGACATATGTACACACATACATCTCTTTTCTGGTCTGTCAGGAGATCCCACTTCAGAATAAGGAAATGCAGTGAAATTGCTACACTTTGTTTCTACAAAAGTATACAATTTTCATCTTAGCAAAAAAAAAAATAAATAAATAAAGTTCTGTTCATTTATTTTTGAAAAATATATATATATATATATTTGCAGAATATATTTTACTATATTTGTCTCCTCTTTATGTCCTCAAATTTCTCATTCTATTAGTAAGTCAGTATCCTGTAGCCAGGAATGATGGATGATGTTTGCTATGAGAAGACGTGGAAAGAAAACATAAGAATGCAGCATAAACACAAAGGAGTAGAAATTTTATTCCTATCATAGATTAATGCATTGCTGCTCTTTGGTAATGAGATTTCAGTTATTAAGGGCATTTGAAAGGGACACTCTTCATGACTTTGTGTGAACAAACAAACATTCATATACATAGTAAGTGTCCAATAGATATTTGCTGAATGAATGAATTTGTAGTATGTATCAATCATAAGTAATAGACTTTATATGTGCTTGCATTAGTCTGTGAATGTATGTATGTATAGTATATTATCTATCTATCTTACTTGGCTGACTACTTCTTTCTGATATCCACATTGAATTTTTATTTTTAGAACTTTGAAAATAAATACTTCCTTTGATGAAAGATCCTCAACCTCTATGCAAAATCTTTTTTTATCCAAGCCTATAGAAACTAAGTGTTAGTCCCTTAATCATGTACAACTCTTTGCAACCCCAAGCATGGCAGCCCACCTGGCCCTTCTGTCCATGGAATTCTCCAGGCAAGAATACTGGAGTTGGTTGCCATTTCCTTCTCCAATAGAGCTATAAGTTGATTGAATATGACTATGTTTAATTGAATGTGGAATAGGATTTTGAAGGATAAAAAATATCAAATAATGAACACCAGTTTGGGCTTCTCTGATGTCTTAGATGGTAAAGAATCTGCCTACAATTCTGGAAACTCAAGTTCAATCCCTGAATTGGCGAGATCCCCCAGGAGAAGGGGATGGCTACTTACTCCAATATTCTTGTCATGGACAGAGAAGCCTGGTGAAATACAGTCCAGGGGTCACAGAGAGTCAGACAAAGTAAGAGACTAACACTTTCGCCTTCACTTCCAGTGACTCGTAGACATTTCCCTAAGCTCTCTGCTTATTATAGATACTTAACGCCTTTCTGTATTTACAGTTGAGGGTTCAAATGTAAAATCTCATGAATCAGGGAATAGCACTTGCCTTTGTCAGGCAGCTCTCAGCTTACAAGATACATCCGAGAATTGCGATTTTCAGACTCACGGGTGTAGAGGGCGGCTCCTGAGAATGGGACACTGAGATGACTTAGCAGAGTCAAACAGAATTGGAATCAAGAGGAGAATAAAGAATGCATGTAGACAACACAATATTTTCTCAGTAAATTGCACATTAAAAGTCTACAGAAGCTATAAACTTATTGAAAATGACTGCATTATATTGCATGTGGGATGGAATTTTGAGTAATAAAAAGTGGAATTTAACAAATGCCATAATTATCTTTACCAGCTGAGCCACAAGGGAAGCACAAGAATACTGGAGTGGGTAACCTGTCCCTTCTCCAGGGGATCTTCCTGACCCAGGAATCAAACAGGGGTCTCCTGCATTGCAGGCGGATTCTTTACCAACTGATTTATCTTGAAAACAAAATTACCCTGTAGCATACTATTTCCTAGAGGCAATTAAATATTCTCATACTTAACCCATAAAAAGTGTTAGAAACTATCAAACTAAGATGAAGCTTCCTTTCAAACATTTATTTATGTTACTCATAAAGTAGAGAGTAATGATAAACATATCAGGAGAAAACATTGGAATTCCTCCTATGATTATGGTCTCAGGAAGCAGGCATACTTTACCCATGGAAAATGGCAATTCAAGCACTTACTCATCACCTAATAGGTTTCAGACACTATCAATATCATGCCAGGTATTATAGTAAGTGAGGAAACACAGCTGAATAACTTAAGTGGTCTGCTGGGTACCAGGTAGAGTGTATTGCCAGTGATATATACATTTCTCTAAACTTCCTACTTATTATAGATAGTTACTGATAGTATCTTTCTTTCCATAATTACAGCTGAAAGTTCACATGTAAACTGTCATGGAAGAGGAAATAATTATTACCTCTTTGATACAAGTATAAACTTATCAGATATATCTGAAATTGCAATTTGTGAACTCACAGGTAAAAAGGAGGACTGAAAAGCAAGGAACAGTAAGATGACTTAGCAGAATCACATGGAGTTGGAACCAGAATAAGAGTCCAGATCTTATGTAGACAGCCCAGTAAATTACACATCAACTATTGCCCTCTATATGTTTTACAGTGACAGGTGATGGGTATCTGAAGAGATGGAAAGCATCATGGAGAAAATTTTAAAAAGACTTGAAACAAGTACTGGGGCAAATGCCATGGACATGCTCCACAATTACAGTGGCTGGACTATTTTTTCCCTAAGAAATTCAGGCTAAATGCTTTCATGATTAATATGTATCATTCTTTATTCCTTTGTAGGAAATTCAGTCCTTAGGAGAGTGTCACTTCCTAAATGGATGTCTCAATGCCTCCTAAAAATGTGACTGAACTTGTTCTCTTGGGACTCACACAGAATCCACACTTACAGAAAATACAGTTCATTGTCCTTTTGTTCATTTTCCTGTTCACTGTGATGATCAATTTGCTCATTGTCATCACCATCTCACTCAGCTCCATACTGTCAAAAGCTGCCATGTACTTCTTTCTCACTCACTTGTCCTTCATAGATGCCACCTTGACCTCTGTCACCACCCCCAAGATTACCATTGACCTTCTGTACCAGAGGACAGCCATCTCCTGGGGTGCCTGCCTGACTCAGCTCTTTTTAGAACACTTCCTCGAAGGATCAGAGGTCATTGTCCTCACTGTCGTGGCCTATGGCCGCTACGTGGCCATCAGCAAACCTCTGCGCTACACGACCATCACGCGACAGGGGCTCTGCCAGCTCCTGGTGGTGGTGGCCTGGATCAGGGGGATCCTGTATGCCACTGTGCAGATTCTCTTCATGTTCATGTTCAATCTGACCTTCTGTGGTCACAGTGTCATTGACCACTTCATGTGTGATTTCTTCTCACTGATGGAACTTGCCTGCAGCGACACCTACAGACTTGGAATGGTGGTGGCAGCTAACACAGGGGGCATGTGCTTGCTCATTTTTTCCATGCCACTTGTCTCCTACATAGTCATCCTGAGCTCTTTGAAATCGCATAGCTCTGAAGGACAACGCAGGGCCCTCTCTACATGTTGCTACACTTTGCAGAAGTGGTACTTTTTTTTTTGGTCCGTGTATATTCACCTACACGCGTCCTGTGGTCACTTATCCTGCCGACAAGTGGGTGGCTGTGTTCTTTGCAATCCTCACTCCCCTGTTAAATCCTATCATTTGCACAGTGAGAAAGGCAGAAGTGAAAAATGCTGTGAGGAGTTTGTTGAAGAGGAGAGTAACTTAAGCTATTCACAATGCCATGAAAGTGATGATTTATATACAAACGGAGGATTATATCTGTTATAAAATGTTAACGAAAATTAAGAAGTGTTTCAGATCATTGAGCAGGAAAAAAGGGACAGAAGCCAACATTTTGTTATAGCTTGGGGGAACAGAGACCAGAACTTGTCCCATGACTCGAGGGTGTGGCAAACTGTAGACATTTTTTAGCCATTTCAATGACTTTAATGTACTTTACCAAAGCGTCAATGTTCATGTTTATACCGCAGAGTAGGCAATGGAAGTAACATCTATAATGCCCCAGTTTAATGGTTGTAGAGTAATTTTTTGTCTAGAGTCTTACTGCTTTGTTACCAAATTCTTCATATATGTTACTTGGATGAAATTGGATTTTCCATAGGACTTTGACCTTAGAATTTCTATATTTGATTAGCCAGTGTCAAAGCAAGCACAGAAATAGAAATTCTTAGATAGATATATGGGGAAGGGACAGTTGAGTGAAGGAGTAATAGCTGAATTTTTTTTTTTTTTTTTGGTACTGTGAATGTACCAAAAGCAAAACAAGAGACACCCGCAAAAGGAGAACAAAATAATTCACAATCTGCCTCTAATTCTCTCCTTAGATGTCCATCAGCAGATGAATGGATAAGGAAGCTGTGGTACATATACACAATGGAATATTACTCAGCCATTAAAAAGAATTCATTTGAATCAGTTCTAATGAGATGGATGAAACTGGAGCCCATTATACAGAGTGAAGTAAGCCAGAAAGATAAAGACCAATACAGTATACTAATGCATATATATGGAATTTAAAAAGATGGTAACAATAACCCTATATGCAAAACAGAAAAAGAGACACAGATGTACAGAACAGACATTTGGACTCTGTGGGAGAAGGCAAGGGTGGGATGTTTTGAGAGAACAGCATCAAAACATGTATATTATCTAGGGTGAAACAGATCGCCAGCCCAGGCTGGATGCATGAGTCAAGTGCTCAGGGCTGGTACACTGGGAAGACCCAGAGGGATCGGGTGGAGAGGGAGGTGGGAGGGGGGATCGGGATGGGGAATACATGTAAATCCATGGCTGATTCATGTCAATGTATGGCAAAAAGCACTACAATATTGTAAAGTAATTAGCCTCCAACTAATAAAAATAAATGGAAAAAAAAATATTTTGAAATTAGTCTTAATTTGCTTGATTTTCTTCACTGCCTCCATGGATCACATTTTTAATATAAATAATATAATAAAAATAAGTATAGATATAAACATTTTCCATTTGAAGACTCAAGGAACCATTTGAAACAAGGTTAGGCATCTTTTGCAAATCTCAACAAGAAGCATATGGTTAGGTTCCAAAGCTTTTGATCTGTAGGTCTGCCACATACATGTACATCAAATTCACACTTTATTGTCTATCAGGCATTTTCACATCAGTTCTCTTTTACAAATATTAAACTTGTAGTTCTATTATTATTATCCCAATTTTCCAGAGAAGCATATTGAAACCAAGAGAGTTTTACTAATTTGCTTGACTCACTTCACATGTTTCCCATACAAAATGTGTCAGGAACTATTACACTGGAATTCAGCTTCCTTTCAAAACTTTCACCTAAAAATCTTGCAATTCAGGTCATTGAAACTCAGTTTTACTTCCTTTCAGATGAAATACAGTTGTCTGTACTATGCTGAGGTCTATAGATAAGAAATCTATCTGCAGTTTTAATGATTCGATTTTTCCTTGGTGTCAATGTTGTCAAACGTGTTTTAGCCTTGTTTCACATGTTTCAGCAGAATAAATATATTCCCTTTTTGAAAGTTCAAATTATGCCACTTCACTTTACAAAAGACCAGCATTAGTATAGTAATGTAACCTATAAAGGAAAAGAATATGAAAAAGAATACATATGCATGTAATATATATATATGTATATATATATGTATATATCACTTTGCTGTGAATTTGAAACTAAAGCAACATTGTAAATTACCTGTACTTCATTAGAAGAAAAATGGAAAAATATCTTAAAAAACTCCCCAACATTAGTGTGAATGTAGACTGTTATTGACTATTAAAACCAAAAAAAGCCCTTTGTATTTATTTTCATTCATGAAAAGAAGTCCTAATGTAGGTCTTCATAAAAGTCAAATGTTAGCTAAGGTGAACCTTCAGAAAGTGGGGGATAGCTGCAATGCTCCTCTATGCAGGTGAACAATACCTCCAGGCTCATACATTACTGAATTCAAATTATGAATGAAATAGATCCACTTGGTCACTGAATTTGAGAAAGTGACATTTGTGAAAAGTAACATCAGGGGACTGGTGTAGCCATGTGTGTTTCTTCTGAAAATCAATGGGGCAGGATGTTTGGATCTGTTGTATAAGGAACCTTCAGTTTAATCTGGAATCTTCATTTGATGAAAATATTAGGCATTAAGTGAAGGGAGTGAGCTCATTACCATTGCAGGCCAATGATGAGGTACATTTTCACAGGTTCTTTACAGACCTTAACTCTCTTACTGGAGGAACAAGTATCAGTAGAAACATTTTTTTCTCCATTTTATACTAGAGGACAACGTGACTCAGTAAAGTTAAGCAAGAATAGGACGGTTTTTAAATTTGACTACCTGTACTCCTTCACTTCACAATACTCTTTGTTATCATGATGTGAAAATATCAAAACACAGATCTGCTCATTGGCCACGTTGTGAGGACTGAGGCATCCTTCTCTTATTTCATTTGTGGAGGGGAAGCACTTTCTTCCCTTCATCTCCCTGTTGATCTCTTTTTCCCAGGTTACTTACACTATGTGGATTTCTGTTGTGTCAAAAAGAAGTCATCTGATGATCTCTTTTTGGCAGATATATTACCCTTCATGAGGACCATGAAAAATGGGTCATAGGGGGCTCAAGAAATGAAATTCAAATATTGAATTTCAAAGAAAATGACACTTGGGAGAAAGACATCTACAGGAAAACAGAGCTACTCCATCATTGAGGAAACTGATACTTCGTTAGAACATGAAGGTAGCACCTTGAAGAGCTACATAGGTGCTATTTTCCATATGACTTTTCGCATTGTAAACCTGTAGTGTTCACTCATTACTGGGAAAAATGACTCCATAATCAATTCATTTTAGGAAATTTTCAGTTAAATTTATCCAAAGAATACTCTTCTGTTTACGGTGGGTTAGAGAGTTATGGGAGCTGAATACAAAAATTTGAATAATTAAAAAACAACAACAACAGGATGGTTTGTAGGTGGAATTAAGATTCCAGTGGGAAATAGATGGATGCTGCTGCTGCTGCTAAGTCACTTCAGGCGTGTCCGACTCTGTGCAACCCCATAGATGGCAGCCCACAAGGTTCCCCTGTCCCTGGTATTCTCCAGGCAAGAATCCTGGCGTGGTTTGCCATTTCCTTCTCCAATACATGAAAGTGAAAAGTGAAGTTGTGAGTTGTGTCACTCAGTTGTGTCTGACTCTTAGCGACCCCATGGACTGCAGCCTACCAGGCTCCTCCATCCATGGGATTTTCCAGGCAAGAGTACTGGAGTGGGGTGCCATTGCCTTCTCTGAAATTGATGTATAGTAAGTGAATAAAGAAAGAAGAAAAAAAAAATGTCATTTTGTTGGTAATAGTGAAAGGTTGTTGCTGAACGATAAGACGCTGGGATTCTTGGCCTCCGGAGGAGATGAATTCAATCCGGGGCCAGAGACGAGGCTGGATCGCTCAGAGCTTTTGTGTAATAAAGTTTTATTAAAGTATAAAGGAGATAGAGAACGCTTCTGACATAGGCATCAAAAGGGGGCAAAAGAGTACCCCCCTCCTAGTCTTTAGCTGTAAGTTATATAGTCATTCACAGTCTGTTAATGAAAAGAAAGGAATGTCTTAAAATTTAGAATGGCACCAGATAATTCATCCCTGGCCATAAAATGATTGACTTGAATCTTGTAGAAGGCAGATTACCAACAAATAGTTTCATTTACATAGATTAGGGGAACAATATCTGAGTAAGTAGGTTGGACTTACAGAGTCTGGGGTAAATTAACATATCTTAAGACAAACATTTCCATAAGAAAAAGAAATGTATTGGTTAACTCAAGGTTTGAGAATAGTTAGCCTCAGGTGAAACCAGGTGTCATAGCAACACAGCATTTTAAGAGAAACCTCCTTTTAAATTTGTATATGGAAGAAAAAAAATATATATCGCTGGTTTGTTTCCTCCTGCTGCTTAAGAGAGATAAAAATGTCTGAAACTTGCAGCCTATTTCCTCCATTTGGAGACTCCTGGCTTTCCTGCCTGTTACCCTCTCAATAGGAAAGATGAGAAACATTTTATAAGGACATGATAGAGGTGAGCATTGGATATGGATTTGTGTAGTTGTTGGAAGCATGGAAAGAATTTCAGTTTGGTCTGAATTTAAATAGCCATATTTGCCCACACCACCTTTTTAAAGAATAGGTTATTTTTAAAATATGTATTTGAAATGGGACCTGCCCATTTGAAATGGGTAGCTGCCCAAAGTGTTTGCTAAAAGTGTCTACATCCCAACGTGAGTTCCACTTTTCTCCTTCCACCCTGGGTGGCTTTGTCCAATATCTGCAACATGGTCTGACTGAGGCTCCTCTCAGGTTTCCATTTCTTCTTAGTCTGTGTGTGATTCTATGTGTGACCTTTAAGGCTGCAGTCTGTGTTTTCTGCAGCCCCCTAGCTCTCTGGAAAGGAATTCTCACTGATTTTAGAGTCATGTATGTATGGCGGATTACCTTTCCAGTTCAGGACACCTGAACTGAGGAGCTGTCTTTGGGTCTCAGATCCTTTGGCTCCTTTGGGTGACTCCTGCAACTGAATCGTCTCTTGTTTTGCGTGTTGCCTACCTGAGGTATGGGGCATGACTGCACCCTTATCTGCCACTCCTATCAGTCTTGCTGTGAATCCTGCTATATATTTTTAGTAATAGAAGATCTGCTAGTCTTCAGGTCATTCTAATCAATAGCGATTCTGTAAATACCTGCAATTTTATTTTTTCTTTGAGAGTTACATGAATTCATGGTCTTTCTACTCCATCATGGCCACTTCACCCTGTATGTCTGTCTGTTTCAAGTATTACAGCCTAGCAACTTTATAAATGGTGTAACTTTTCATGAATTCCTTTGCATCTTTTCTTGTTCTATCATTTTTTCTTTAAAACTCAACTAAACATTGCTTTTGTTTGGAAGACTTCACTGATTCCAGTTTAACTGATATATTTCTACACTGTGACACTTAGCATTTTGTCAATGTTCTAATAATATGACATTTTACATTAGTTTGGGATAGTTTGATGTGTCATTGTGTATCAAATCACTGGAGATAGGAAACTATGCCATTCTTAACTTGGTCGTCACATTGTCTGTGTCACATTGGACACAAATTGATAATCTATTAATGGTTTTAATTTAAAGGATAAATAAAAAAGTTTAACTTATCATGCACTTAAAAGTTTTCCTGCTTGTTCTGTAGGTAAACTGATTCTAATATGTGAACTTAGCTCCTGTACAGACTCGCCAGATACAAGGAACAAAATAAGTTATTTTATCTTCTTGGGCCTCATGCAGAATCTGAAGAAGTAGAAAATCCTTTTAGCGATGTCTTACTCTTCTATATTTTGACCCTGGTGGGCAACCTACTCATTGTCATGATTCTAACCGTCAACAGGACCCTGAACTCACCAAAGTACATTTTTGTTGGCGAATCATTTTTAGATCTAATGTATTCCTTTTCTTCCTTAGGAAGCTTTGCTATGAACAAAGCTAGTGGAGGTGATTGAATTCTAGCTGAACTATCTAAGATCTTAAAAGATGATGCTGTTTAAGTGCTGCACTCAATATGCCAGCAAATTTGGAAAACTCACTAGTAGCCACAGGTCCGGAAAAGGTCAGTTTTTATTTCAATCCCAAACAAGAGCAAGACTAAGAATGTTCAAGTTACCATACCATTGCGCTCATCCATTGCACTCAAAATTTTGAGGGCAGGATGCTCAAAATCCTTCAAGCTAGGCTATAGTGGTACATGATCCAAGAACTTCCAGATCCACATGGTGAGTTTTGAAGAGGCAGAGGAACCAGCGATTAAATTGCCAACATTCGCTGGATTATGGAGAAAGCAAGGGAGTTCAGGAAAACATCTTCTACTTTATTGACTATGCTAAAGCCTTTCACTGTGTGGATCACAACAAATTGTGGAAGAGTCTTAAAGAGACAGAAATACCAGACGACCTTACGTGAGAAACCTACCTGTGGGTCTCCTGAGAAACCTACCTGTGGGTCAAGAAGCAACAGTTAGCCTGGGCATGAAACAACTGATTGTTTCAAAATTGGGAAAGGGGTACGACAAGGCTGTATATTGTCACCCTGCTTATTTAACTTTTATATTCAGAATATATCATGCAAAATGCCAGGCTGGATGGCTCACAAACTGAAATCAATATTATTGACAAAAATATCAACAACCTCAGATATGCAGATGATAACACTCTAATGGCAGAAATTGAAGAGGAATTTAAAGATCTTCATGATAAGGGTGAAAGAGGAGAGTGAAAAAGCTGGCTTGAAATTAAACATTCAACAATCTAGAATCATGGCATCCAGTCCCATCATTTCATGGCAAATAGAAGGCGAAAAAGTAGAAGCAGTGACAGACTTTATTTTCTTGGACTCCAAATTCGCTGCAGATTGTGACTGTAGTTATGAAATTAAAAGAAGCTTGCTCCTTGGAAGGAAAAGTATGACAACTTTGATAGTGTATTAAAAAGCAGAGACATCACTTTGCCAACAATGGTCTGTATAGTAAAAGCTATGTTTTTTCCAGGCATCATATATTGATGTGAGAGTCAGACCACAAAGAAAGCTGAGCACAGAAGAACTAATGCTTTTGAATTGTGGTGCAGGAGAACATTCTTGACAGCCCCTTGGACAGAAAGGAGATCAAACCAGTCAATCCTAAAGGAAATTAAGTATGAATATTCATTGGAAAAACTGATGCTAAAGGTGAAGCTCCAATATTTTGGCCACTTGTTGTGAAGAGCTGGTTCATTTGAAAAGACCCTGATGCTGGGAGATTGATGGCAAAAGGAGAAGGGGCTGGCAGAGGATGAGATGGTCCGATAGCATCATAGAGTCAGTGGACAGAATCTGAACAAACTCCAGGAAATAGTGGTGGACAGAGGAGCCTGGCATGCTGTCATTCATGAAGCCACAGAGAGTCAGACATGACTTAGTGATTGAACAACAACAATAACAAATGAAATTTTTATAGAGTTGCTAGTTTCAAATTTGCAGAAGGCAATGGCACCCCACTCCAGTACTCTTGCCTGGAAAATTCTATGGATGGAGGAGCCTGGTAGGCTGCAGTCTATGGGGTCGCTAGGAGTTGGACACGACTGAGCACTTCACTTTCACTTTTCACTTTCATACATGGGAGGAGGAAATGGCGACCCACTCCAGTGTTCTTGCCTGGAGAATCCCAGTGATGGTGGAGCCTGGTGGGCTGCTGTCTATGGGGTCACACAGAGTCGGACATGACTAAAGTGATCTAGCAGCAGCAGCAGTTTCAAATTACTATCCACTTTATTTTATTACCTTCTCATTCTTTTTTAAAATTTTTAACCAGATTCTTATCTTTACCTTCATTCTATATAGTAGTGAAACTGTTTAGTGCTGTATTCATACTATTCAATTTCATTTGTCTTACATATGAAATTTTAGTATAATATTTTAATTTGTTAAATAAGCTTTATAGGTATGATGGTTAGTAGTAATTAAAATATTATACTCACTATATCTTTTCTTTTCTTAAGATTCTTCAAGTAATAATCATAAACTTAAGCATGTTTTCACCTGTGTTTGGTTTATGTTTCAGTATATAAATTTTGCATTTTATTGCCCCACCCTCCTGATGATCTTTACATACCAATTTACAGAGATCTAACTCATTCTAGTTCTCTCATACTGCTTAACTTTGTTATGAGTGTGCTCTACAATTGATGCATATGTTCATGTTTTCACCAGTGTTTTTCAATGTTAAATTATTTTGCATTGAAGTTATTGAAATTTTGTACATAGAATTAGCACTGAGTCAACTTTTGATGTATCTAAAATTTTGATGTTCATAGTTATTGCCAGCATGCCATCCATTTGGGCATCTGTTCCTAGGTTTTCACTGATTTGCATTTCTTTTCTATGAACTGCTTATGAATGAGCTTTATAAGTTTTCTTGGATTGTTAATCTTTTCCATACTGATTTTGATAGTGTGTTGACTTTGACAATATTTGACAATTGAATTCTTTCAATTCATAAGCATGGGACATCCTTGTGTCTTTCATTTCTTTCATTAGTGTCATCTAGTTTTCAGTGTACATTTATTCCCATGTATTCTATTCTTGTTGATGCTATTGTAAATGGGATTATTTAATTTAATAATTAATAATTTCTGTTTTGGGTAGTTCATTGTAAATATATGTAGATATGATATTTCAATATGTTGATTTTGTACCCTGAAAAGTTGTTGGATTTGTTTTGTAGTTCTGAGTTTTGGTGTGATTATTTGCATTTTATATATGTAAGATTAGGTCTACTCTGTAGTCTTTTAAATACAGATTCTTGTTCTTAGTATCATACACATCACATTTATGCATATTATTGTGTTAACCAGGAGTTTATTCATTTTATTGCTGAATAATATTCCAATTTATGGATCTATCACCATTCTTGATATTTATATTTTTATTTTATTTTATTTTATTTTTTTTATTAGTTGGAGGCTAATTATTTCACAACATTTCAGTGGGTTTTGTCATAGATTGATATGAATCAGCCATAGATTTACACGTATTCCCCATCCCGATTCCCCCTCCCACCTCCCTCTCCACCCGATTCCCCCGAGTCCTCCCAGTGCACCAGGCTGGAGCACTTGTCTCATGCATCCCACCTGGGCTGGTGATCTGTTTCACCATAGATAGTACACATGCTGTTCTTTTGAAATATCCCACCCTCACATTCTCCCACAGAGTTCAAAAATCTGTTTTGTATTTCTGTGTCTCTTTTTCTGTTTTGCATATAGGGTTATTGTTACCATCTTTCTAAATTCCATATATATGTGTTAGTATGCTGTAGTGTTCTTTATCTTTCTGGCTTACTTCACTCTGTATAAGGGGCTCCAGTTTCATCCATCTCATTAGGACTGGTTCAAATGAATTCTTTTTAATGGCTGAGTAATATTCCATGGTGTATATGTACCACAGCTTCCTTATCCATTCATCTGCTGATGGACATCTAGGTTGCTTCCATGTCCTGGCTATTATAAACAGTGCTGCGATGAACATTGGGGTGCACGTGTCTCTTTCAGATCTGGTTTCCTCAGTGTGTATGCCCAGAAGTGGGATTGCTGGGTCATATGGCAGTTATATTTCCAGTTTTTTAAGAAATCTCCACACTGTTTTCCATAGCGGCTGTACTAGTTTGCATTCCCACCAACAGTGTAAGAGGGTTCCCTTTTCTCCACACCCTCTCCAGCATTTATTGCTTGTAGACTTTTGGATAGCAGCCATCCTGACTGGCGTGTAATGGTACCTCATTGTGGTTTTGATTTGCATTTCTCTAATAATGAGTGATGTTGAGCATCTTTTCATGTGTTTGTTAGTCATCTGTATGTCTTCTTTGGAGAAATGTCTGTTTAGTTCTTTGGCCCATTTTTTGATTGGGTCATTTATTTTTCTGGAATTTAGCGGCAGGAGATGCTTGTATATTTTTGAGATTAATCCTTTGTCTGTTTCTTCATTTGCTATTATTTTCTCCCAATCTGAGGGCTGTCTTTTCACCTTACTTATAGTTTCCTTTGTAGTGCAAAAGCTTTTAAGTTTCATTAGGTCCCATTTGTTTAGTTTTGCTTTTATTTCCAATATTCTGGGAGGTGGGTCATAGAGGATCTTGCTGTGATTTATGTCGGAGAGTGTTTTGCCTATGTTCTCCTCTAGGAGTTTTATAGTTTCTGGTCTTACATTTAGATCTTTAATCCATTTTGAGTTTATTTTTGTGTATGGTGTTAGAAAGTGTTCTAATTTCATTCTTTTACAAGTGGTTGACCAGTTTTCCCAGCACCACTTGTTAAAGAGGTTGTCTTTTTTCCATTGTATATCCTTGCCTCCTTTGTCAAAGATAAGGTGTCCATAGGTTCGTGGATTTATCTCTGGGCTTTCTATTCTGTTCCATTGATCTATATTTTTGTCTTTGTGCCAGTACCATACTGTCTTGATGACTGTGGCTTTGTAGTAGAGTCTGAAGTCAGGCAGGTTGATTCCTCCAGTTCCATTCTTCTTTCTCAAGATTACTTTGGCTATTCGAGGTTTTTTGTATTTCCATACAAATTGTGAAATTCTTTGGTCTAGTTCTGTGAAAAATACCATTGGTAGCTTGATAGGGATTGCATTGAATCTATAGATTGCTTTGGGTAGAATAGCCATTTTGACGATATTGATTCTTCCAATCCATGAACACGGTATGTTTCTCCATCTGTTTGTGTCCTCTTTGATTTCTTTCATCAGTGTTTTATAGTTTTCTATGTATAGGTCTTTTGTTTCTTTAGGTAGATATACTCCTAAGTATTTTATTCTTTTTGTTGCAATGGTGAATGGTATTGTTTCCTTAATTTCTCTTTCTGTTTTTTCATTGTTCGTATATAAGAATGCAAGGGATTTCTGTGTGTTAATTTTATATCCTGCAACTTTACTATAGTCAATGATTAGCTATAGTAATTTTCTGGTAGAGTCTTTAGGGTTTTCTATGTAGAGGATCATGTCATCTGCAAACAGTGAGAGTTTCACTTCTTCTTTTCCTATCTGGATTCCTTTTACTTCTTTTTCTGCTCTGATTGCTGTGGCCGGAACTTCCAACACTATGTTGAATAGTAGTGGTGAGAGTGGGCACCCTTGTCTTGTTCCTGATTTCAGGGGAAATGCTTTCAATTTATCACCATTGAGGGTGATGCTTGCTGTGGGTTTGTCATATATAGCTTTTATTATGTTGAGGTATGTTCCTTCTATTCCTGCTTTTTGGAGAGTTTTAATCATAAATGAGTGTTGAATTTTGTCAAAGGCTTTCTCTGCATCTATTGAGACAATCATATGGTTTTTATCTTTCAATTTGTTAATATGGTGTATTACATTGATTGATTTGCGGATATTAAAGAATCCTTGCATTCCTGGGATAAAGCCCACTTGGTCATGGTGTATGATTTTTTTAATATGTTGTTGGATTCTGTTTGCTAGAATTTTGTTAAGGATTTTTGCATCTATGTTCATCAGTGATATTGGCCTGTCGTTTTCTTTTTGTGTGGCATCTTTGTCTGGTTTTGGAATTAGGGTGATGGTGGCCTCATAGAATGAGTTTGGAAGCTTACCTTCATCTGCCATTTTCTGGAAGAGTTTGAGTAAGATAGGTGTTAGCTCTTCTCTAAATTTTTGGTAGAATTCAGCTGTGAAGCCATCTGGTCCTGGGCTTTTGCTTGCTGGAAGATTTTTGATTACAGTTTCGATTTCCTTGCTTGTGATGGGTCTGTTAAGATCTTCTATTTCTTCCTGGTTCAGTTTTGGAAAGTTATACTTTTCTAAGAATTTGTCCATTTCATCCAAGTTGTCCATTTTATTGGCATAGAGCTGCTGTTAGTAGTCTCTTATGATCCTTTGTATTTCAGTGTTGTCTGTTGTGATCTCTCCATTTTCATTTCTAATTTTGTTAATTTGGTTCTTCTCTCTTTGTTTCTTAATGAGTCTTGCTAATGGTTTGTCAATTTTGTTTATTTTTTCAAAAAACCAGCTTTTAGCTTTGTTGATTTTTGCTATGGTCTCTTTAGTTTCTTTTGCATTTATTTCTGCCCTGATTTTTAAGATTTCTTTCCTTCTGCTAACCCTGGCGTTCTTCATTTCTTCCTTCTCTAATTGCTTTAGGTGTAGAGTTAGGTTATTTATTTGTTTTTTTTTTCTTGTTTCTTGATGTAAGCCTGTAATGCTATGAACCTTCCCCTTAGCACTGCTTTTACAGTGTCCCATAAGTTTTGGGTTGTTGTGTTTACATTTTCATTCATTTCTATACATATTTTGATTTCTTTTTTGATTTCTTCTATGATTTGTTGGTTATTCAGAAGCGTGTTATTTAGCCTCCATATGTTTGAATTTTTAACAATTTTTTTCCTGTAATTGAGATCTAATCTTACTGCACTGTGGTCAGAAAAGATGACTGGAATGATTTCAATTTTTTTGGATTTTCCAAGACCAGATTTATGGCCCAGGATGTGATCTATTCTGGAGAAGGTTCCATGTGCACTTGAGAAAAAGGTGAAGTTGATTGTTTTGGGGTGAAATGTCCTATAGATATCAATTAGGTCTAGCTGGTCCATTGTGTCATTTAAGGTTTGTGTTCCCTTGTTAATTTTCTGTTTAGTTGATCTATCCATAGTTGTGAGTGGGGTATTAAAGTCTCCCACTATTATTGTGTTACTATTAATTTCCTCTTTCATACTCATTAGTGTTTGCCGTACATATTGTGGTGCTCCTATGTTGGGTGCATATATATTTATAATTGTTGTCACCATTCTTTATCTTTACTCTAAATTAAGATACATTTTGACTGTTTCCAGCTATTTGCAATTATGATTAAAACTGCTCTAAATATCCACATAGAGTTTTGTAAGAAAAAGAAAACAAACCAGAAACAATACACACTGATTATTTTTAAGACACTGAAAGTGATGTCGCTCAGTCGTGTCCAACTCTTTGCGACCCTGTGGACTGTAGGCCACCAGGCTCCTCCGTCCATGGATTTTCCAGGCAAGAGCACTGGAGTGGGTTGCCATTTCCTTCTCCAGGGGATCTTCCCAACCCAGGGATTGAACCTGGGTCTCCCTCATTTCAGGCAGATACTTTAACCTCTGAGCCAGCAGTTAAGCCTAGTTGGGAGAAATAAGAAGCAGATCAATAAGAGATGAGAAACCAATTGAGTTCTAGGATTTTCCCATCTTGCAACAAAAAGAATAAAATACTTAGGAGTACATCTACCTAAAGAAACAAAAGACCTATACATAGAATACTGTGAAATACTGATGAAAGAAATCAAAGAGGACACAAACAGATGAAGAAATATACTTTGTGCGTGGATTAGAAGAATCAATATTGTGAAAATGAGTATACTACCCAAAGCAATCTGTAGATTCAATGCAATCCCTATCAAGCTACCAATGGTATTTTTCACAGAACTAGAACAAATAATTTCACAATTTGTATGGAAATACAAAAAACCTCAAATAGCCAAAGCAATCTTGAGAAAGAAGAATGGAACTGGGGGAATCAACCTGCCTGACTTCAGACTCTACTACAAAGCCACAGTCATCAAGACAGTATGGTACTGGCACAAAGACAGAAATATAGATCAATGGAACAGAATAGAAAGCCCAGAGATAAATCTACCTATGGACACCTTATCTTTGACAAAGGAGGCAAGGATATACAATGGAAAAAAGACAACCTCTTTAACAAATGGTGCTGGGAAAACTGGTCAACCACTTGTAAAAGAATGAAATTAGAACACTTTCTAACATCATACACAAAAATAAACTCAAAATGGATTAATGATCTAAATGTAAGACCAGAAACTATAAAACTCCTAGAGAACATAGGCAAAACACTCCAACATAAATCACAGCAAGATCCTCTATGACCCACCTCCCAGAATTTTGGAAATAAAAGCAAAACTAAACAAATGGGACCTAATGAAACTTAAAAGCTTTTGCACAACAAAGGAAACTATAAGCAAGGTGAAAAGACAGCCTTCAGAATGGGAGAAAATAATAGCAAATGAAGAAACAGACAAAGGATTAATCTCAAAAATAGACAAGCAACTCCTGCAGCTCAATTCCAGAAAAATAAATGACCCAATCAAAAAATGGGCCAAAGATCTAAACAGACATTTTTCCAAAGACAACATACAGATGGCTAACAAACACATAAAAAGATGTTCCACATCACTCATTATCAGAGAAATGCAAATCAAAACCACAACGAGGTATCATTACATGCCAGTCAGAATGGCTGCTATTCAAAAGTCTACAAGCAATAAATGCTGGAGAGGGTGTGGAGAAAAGGGAACCCTCTTACACTGTTGGTGGGAATGCAAACTAGTACAGCCACTATGGAGAACAATGTGGACATTCCTTAAAAAACTGGAAATAGAACTGCCATATGACCCAGCAATCTCACTTCTGGGCATACACACTGAGGAAACCAGATCTGAAAGAGACACGTGCACCCCAATGTTCATCGCAGCACTGTTTATAATAGCCAGGACATGGAAGCAACCTGGACGCCCATCAGCAGACGAATGGATAAGAAAGGTTTGGTACATATACACAATGCACTATTAGCCATTAAAAAGAATTCATTTGAATCAGTTCTAATGAGGTGGATGAAACTGGAGCCTATTATACAGAGTGAAGTAAGCCAGAAAGGAAAACACCAATACAGTATACTAACGCATATATATGTAATTTAGAATAATGGTATTGATAACCCTATATGCAAGACAGAAAAAGAAACACAGACGTATAGAACAGGCTTTTCGACTCTATGGGAGAAGGCGAGTGTGGGATGATCTGAGAGAATAGCATCGAAACATGTATATTATCAAGTGTGAAACAGATCGCCAGTCCAGGTGGGATGCATGAGACAAGTGCTCGGGGCTGGTGCACTGGGATGACCCAGAGGGATGGGATGGGGAGGGAAGTGGGATGGGGGTTCAGGATGGGGAACAAATGTAAACCCATGGCTGATTCATGCCACTGTATGGCAAAAACCACTACAATATTGTAAAGTAATTAGCCTCCAACTAATAAATATAATTGGGCAAAAAACTCAACTTTCAAAAAAGATCATGGTATCTTGATATCATGAAGATCATGGTATCCAGTCCCATCACTTCATGGCAAATAGATGGGGAAACATTGGAAATAGTGATAGATTTTCTTTGCTTGGGCTCCAAAATCACTGTGAATGGTGACTGCAGCCATTCCTTGGGGAAAAAGTTATGACAAATCTAGACAGAGTATTAAAAAACGGAGGCACCACTTTGCTGACAAAATTCTATATAGTCAGGACTATAGTTCTTCCAGTGGTCATGTATAGATATGAGAGTTGAAGCATAAAGAAGGTTGAGTACTGAAGAATTGATGCTTTTGAACTGTGGTGCTGGAGAAGACCATTGAGAGTCCCTTGACAACAAGGAAATCAAGCCAGTCAATCCTAATGGAAATCAACCCTGAATATTAACTGGAAGGACTGATACTGAAAGTGGAAGCTCCAGTTCTTTGGCCACCAGAGGCAAAGAGTCGATTCACTGGGAAAGCCCCTGATGCTGGGGAAAATTGAGGATGAAAGGAAAAGGGGACAACTGAGAATGAGATGGTTGGATGGCATCACCACTTCAAAGAACATGAGTTTAAGCAAATTCTGGGAGATAGTGAAGGATAGGAAAGCCTGGTGTGCTGCGGTTCATGGGATCACAAAGAGTCAGACATAACTTAGTGAGTGAAAAACACCACCAAATTGGACGACTTTATCTGCACTTGATCTGGACCTTAAAAGGCCTTTTCTGAAATTAGCATTTATTATTTCCAGAAATCAGTTCAGATATCATCTTCAAAAACAAAGCCTAAACAGATATGTCTATTTTGAAGGTCATGATTTAAACAAGGATTTACATACTTCATTTGTGTATAAAATGGACTTTTCCCTTTTGGTGCTATGACCTCAAGTTGTTTTCTACGACTTTCCCCAGATTAAGGTTCTGTAAATTCTCTTCTGCATGATGATAATCCTGGTGGCATCTCTGGAGATAGTCTACTTCAAAACAATGATTAGGGTTCCAGAGAATTTAATTAGATGAGAATCTCCCTTGCAGATGCACCAACTGAATGACTCAATAGTATGTGCTGCCGTTAAATGTAGACAAAGTGTTGGTAGACTTTTACCTTTACTTCAGACTGTATTTGTCTGTAGCAGAAATCACATGACAGGATTCTTCTTGAATTGAAATGATGGCCTCAAATCATAATAAAAGTATGTATATGAAATTATCTATCCTTCAATAAATTCAAGTTTAATAATGCTGTATGAAGACAGGTCAGTAAGAGACTAAGAATCAAAATGTTGCAAAGATCATTTCACTATTTAATTTTCCTTGGTATAAACACCAATGGCAAAATTTTTATTGTAAATAGTTTGTACAAAGTTTGTAATTTTTTTCTCTCCCTGAGAGAGAATCAAATGCTAAATCAAAATGTTGATTTAACATTTGTCATCAGAACAAATCCTGCAACAATGAAAAATTTGTGTTTCTGTTCAATACCAATATTCAAAGTCTTTTAGGTAACAGGGCATTAATATTAGCTAATTTTGAAAATCCCAACAACATGAAATGCAAAGTTTCTGAAAGACTGAGATGATTTAATTTCCTATAATTATGGAAAGAGTTGGTCACATGGAACCAGTTCAAGATACAGTGATGCTGCATGTATCTTGCTCTTCATGTTCCCAGAGATGGCATCAGTGTATGAGGGCCAAGGGAGATGGCATCAAAGACCAGAACATGCATTTAAAGGCTCTCTTTATGCAGATAATCAGGAAGTATATTTAGACAGAGAATTCTGTTTTAGGCTTTCTATCTTGCAAGAGTATGTTGGTGGGGTAAGAATTCACCTTTGAAGAGCTCTTCTTTGTGATTTTCATAAATAGCTGTGTTAGGAATTCTTTGTGATTACTAAAATATTGAAAATTCCTTCTACTCTATTCCACACTTTTTGGGTATTTTTTTATTTAATGGTCCAAGAAATTTACCTTCTCAAAGATATTCTTAGAAATTAATTTCAAGTACAAGGATTTGGGGAATTTTCATGGGCAGATATTTGTAAATTTGATGATAGTTTCAATTTATATGCTCTCTTAACATAGCCTGTTAATGTGCTCAAATATTAAAAGGTAAGGTAACATTTGTAGACCATTATTGAGAGGCTTTCAAGAACCCAAGGAATGCTGTAGTAAGCAAGCTATTATTTGAGTCCTACTTTTCTGTTCATAGGTGAGCTTCAGCATCCTATCATGTTTATTGGCCATTTAGGGATATACTTCCTTTAATAGATTGTTTATATTTTTATTAATTTTATATTCTAATCATTTACTATTTAATTTCTTAGAGATCTTTGCTTATCTTAGATATTTGCTTGTTGTATATCCTCTGAAGTCAAGGTTTTTTTTTTTTTTTTCAAATTAATTTTGTCAATTGGCATTGTGGTATTGTATCCTAAATCTCTATAAACTTTTTTGAAATCATCAAATATACCTATTTTGGGTTTAAATGATTGGTTAAGAAGAATTATCCAATCCTAGAATGTAGAAACTCACCTCCTTCATTAACTGGAAAGTAAATATGAAGTAAATCTTGCTTTACTATTTTTAGGCCTTTAATAAATGTTTATTTTTGTGTAAGGTGCTAGCTATATGTACAATTTAAATTGCTTCTAGTTGGTAAGCTAGTTGTGCTACCTCATTTATTTAATACCATGTAGTTTTCTCACATATGGTCTTTTATCACTTGCCTTGGTCTATAAGATTGTTGTGATCAGGAATATGTTTTAATCAGCCTTTTCTTTTCTTTTTTGGCTGCCCCATGTGACTTGTAGGATCTTAGTTCTCCAACCAGGGGTTGAACCCCAGGCCACTGCAGTGAAAGCACTGAGTCCTAACCACTGGACTACCAGAGAACTCTCACAGCATTGTATTATAATATCTGAAAGTACCAGAATATAATAAATCACAAGACTTATTTTTCAATGAATAAATAAATTATCACAAGACTTCAGAAAGTCGTAAGTAACAATTATTTTTATAGATAATTGTGTCCTAAGCTCTGAAATAAAACACACAGAACACTATGGAAACAAGGAACAATGTGACTGAGCTTGTCCTCTTGGGGCTCACTCAGAGCAACCAGGATCAGAAAATATTATTTGTCTTGTTCTTGCTCATTTACACTGTGACCATGGTGGGCAACCGACACATTGTCCTGACTGTGGTATTCAGCCCAACCCTGAATGCCTCTATGTATATCCTTCTTGGCTACTTATCATTTAAGGATGCTGTTTATGCTACTACAGTTAACCCAAACACATTTATAGATTTACTCTATGAGAAGAAAACCATTTCACTCCAAACTTGCATGATTCATCTCTTTACAGAGCATTTTTTGGTGGTGCTGAGATTTTACTCCTGGCCGTCATGGCCTATGAACGCAATGTGGCCATCTGCAAACCCTTGCATTATGTGACAATCATGAATCAGCAATTGTGTATCCTGCTATTGCTGTTGGCTTGGGTTGGTGGACTGTTACATGCTATAGTTAATATTCTCTTTGTTTAAAATATTCCCTTCTGTGGCCCCAATGTTATTGACCACTCCATGTGTGACATGTACCCTTTGTTAAAACTGGCCTACACTGAAGCCCACATTATTGTCATCATAGTGGTTGCCAATGATTGCATAATCTGTTTGGTCCTCTTCATGCTCTTACTCATAACCTATGAGATCATTCTGCACTCCTTGAAGAATATTAGTAAGGAAGGGAGGCAAAAAGCCTTGTCAACTTGTGGCTCCCACGTCATTGTGGTGTGCCTCTTCTTTGTGCCCTGTATATTTCTATATGTGAGACTTCCTTCCATCTTCAGTTCAGTTCAGTCACTCAGTCGTGTCTGACTTTTTGTGACACCATGAATCACAGCATGCCAGGCCTCCCTGTCCACCACAACTCCCGGAGTTTACTCAAACTCATGTCCATCGAGTTGGTGATGCCATCCAGCCATCTCATCCTCTGTCATCCCCTTCTCCTGCCCTCAATCCCTCCCAGCATCAGGGACTTTTCCAATGAGTCAATTCTTCGCATGAGGTGGGCAAAGTATTGGAGTTTCAGCTTTAAGCATCTGTCCTTCCAATGAACACCCAGGACTGATCTCCTTTAGGATGGACTGGTTGGATTTCCTTGCAGCCCAAGGGACTCTCAAGAGTCTTCTCCAACACCACAGTTCAAAAGCATCAATTTTTCAGCGCTCAACTTTCTTCACAGTCCAACTCTCACATCCATACATGACCACTGGAAAAATCATAGCCTTGACTAGACAGACCTTTTTTGGCAAAGTAATGTCTCTGCTTTTCAATATGCTATCTAGGTTGGTCATAACTTTCCTTCCAAGGAGTAAGCGTCTTTTAATGCCACGGCTGCAATCACCATCTGCAGTGATTTTGGAACCCCCCAAAAAATAAAGTCTAACACTGTTTCCACTATTTCCCCATCTATTTCCCATGAGGTGATGGGACCAGATGCCATGATCTTAGTTTTCTGAATGTTGAGCTTTAAGCCAAATTTTTCACTCTCCTCTTTCACTTTCTTTTAGAGGTTTAGTTCCTCTTCACTTTCTGTCATAAGGGTGGTGTCATCTGCATATCTGAGGTTATTAATATTTCTCCTGGCCATCTTGATTCCAGCTTGTGCTTCTTGCAGCCCAGCGTTTCTCATGATGTATTCTGCATATAAGTTAAATAAGCAGGGTGACAATATACAGCCTTGACATACTCCTATTTCTATTTGGAACCACTCTATTGTTCCATGTCCAATTCTAACTGTTGCTTCCTGACCTGCATACAGGTTTCTTAAGAGACAGGTCAGGTGGTCTGGTATTCCCATCTCTTTCAGGATTTTCCACAGTTTGTTGTGATCCACAGTCAAAGGCTTTGGCATAGTCAATATAGCAGAAATAGATGTTCTTCTGGAACTCTCTTGCTTTTTCAATGATCCAGCGGATGTTGGCAATTTGGTCTCTGGTTCCTCTGCCTTTTCTAAAACCAGCTTGAACATCTGGAAGTTCATGGTTCACATATTGCTGAAGCCTGGCTTGGAGAATTTTGAGCATTACTTTACTAGCGTGTGAGATGAGTGCAATTGTGTGGTAGTTTGAGCATTCTTTTGGATTGCCTTTCTTTGGGATTGGAATGAAAATGGACCTTTTCCAGTCCTGTGGCCACTGCTGAGTTTTCCAAATTTGCTAGTATATTGAGTGCAGCACCTTCACAGAATCATCTTTCAGGATTTGAAATAGCTCAACTGGAATTTCATCACCTCCACTAGCTTTGTTCATAGTGATGATTTCTAAGGCCCACTTGACTTCACATTCCAGGATGTCTGGCTCTAGGTGAGTGATCACACCATCGTGATTATCTGGGTTGTGAAGATGTTTTTTTGTACAGTTGTTCTGTGTATTCTTGCCACCTCTTCTTAATATCTTCTGCTTCTGTTAGGTCCATACCATTTCAGTCCTTTATCAAACCCATCTTTGCATGGAATGTTCCCTTGGTATCTCTAATTTTCTTGAAGAGATCTCTAGTCTTTCCCAATCTGTGGTTTTCCTCTATTTCTTTGCACTGATTGCTGAAGAAGGCTTTCTTATCTCTCCTTGCTATTCTTTGGAACTGTGCATTCAAATGGGAATATCTTTCCTTTTCTCCTTTGCTTCCATCTTACCCATTGATAAATCCTTAGCTGTGTTTTAAACCATTATCACCCCTATGATATGCCCTCTAATCTATACTCTGAGAAACAGTGAGATGCAAAATGCCATGGGAAAGCTCTGGATCAGAAAAAGAACATGAGGCAACAGGAAAATGAATGACCAATTTTCAGTGAAGAATTGCTCTTCCCAAGAACACCTTGCATCATTATTTAACTGCAGTAAATATCTCCTCAGGATTATTAACTTAGTCATGATGAAAAAAATGTATTATCTGAATATTTCCCATGATCAAAATATAATTTTAACATTTTAATGACTTCTTATTTCAAAGTTTATATTTTGCTTGAAATAGGTTTTTAAGATTTACACAATTTGCTTGGAAAATATGTATAGCTTTGGGCATAGCTTTATTAAACCTATATATTTATGTTCTATATGATTATTAGGTAGTTAAAATAGGAAAAAGGAGTCCAAAATGGCAGTGGCTAAAAGACAAAGAAAAGCCCGCAAAAATGGAACAAAAGAAAATCCACAGGACAGGAGTGAGAACATCAGGTGAAGCAAACACACCCGCTTCTTGGCTAGCGCAATTTGAATAGGGCGGGCTTAGGGGGGAGGAGACAAAACGTATAAAAAGAGGAAGCCAAGACAGATTGAGACTTTTCCTTTGAGATCGCCTACCCTCACACATCCAGAGTATACTTTCCCTTAGTTGCTGAATGAAACTCTGAGCTGTAATCAAGCTGTAACACTGGGTCCGCAGTTTCCAATCTTTGCTGCGGTGAGGCAGAACTAATGAAATTACACACTCCCCTGACACAATGAGTTTATTTAGTTATTTAGTGTAAGTTTTTTTCTCATGCTTTTCTCTTAAATAATGTGATCTTTTTCAGAATTAATGAGGTGTATTACAGATTTCAGGAAAAAAAAAAGATTAAGAAGTATTATATAAATCTCACTTTAGACCTCTTCACACAAAGACAGCCCATATTGATATTTGATTTATATGACTTAACTTTTTAATCTGCAAGATACTTTACACATATTATTTTGTTTCTATTTCTTAGTATGATAAGATTGATGAAGAACATTACAGTGTGTAATATTAATCATCTTTAGGATGTTAATTTTAAAAAATTGATTGAATATGATGCATGTGCAGAAAAATAACCAAGACTTACTTTTCCCCCAAATGGATATCATATTACCTTTTAAGTTTATCAGGTTTGCCTAGAGTCATACAATC
Source organism: Dama dama (assembly GCF_033118175.1). Taxonomy (NCBI): domain Eukaryota; kingdom Metazoa; phylum Chordata; class Mammalia; order Artiodactyla; family Cervidae; genus Dama; species Dama dama. The sequence goes on along the minus strand of NC_083699.1, from coordinate 95,182,210 downwards.
AGTCAAAAGGAAAATCCACCTTTACATTGTTCATTTAGGGAAGTGTCATGAATTTAAAATAAATGCAAAACTGTTTTTAACTGGAGTGGTAAGGAAAATCAAATAAATATCAACCCCAAATTTGCATTTTTATGAATAGAATTGTTTGAATTTTTACCGCTCTTCTATAACTTACTGATTTATAAACTAGCTAAAGGCAGTATAATGTATGAATTCCATAGAATCATCTAACTCCATGACAGTGTTAAAGATAACACATAGATTTCCATGAAGACACCCAATAATATTTATGTTATGTATCAGTCTTTCAGGATAATGTTTCCTGACCAAAGTTAAGTTTATTTAACAGTTATTTATCAAAAGAAGTATGGATGCTTTAAAAATAAAATAAATTTGTTAAAGGTAATATATTTTCTCACATATTTTATTTATTTTTACAAAGAAAGAAAACACAAACTTCCCTCTTCCATTGGAAAACACAAAAGACAGGCATATTTTAAATGGGATATTAGAGAGTTTAAAATGATAGTTTATCAAGATATGGATGATGTTGAGGGAAACCAATAAGGGATGATACAGCACTGTCAAATTAAAATTAGCACTGCAACTGAATACACCAAGTGTATTTGCCAATGACTGAACAACAAAAAGAGTATTTGCCATCTGCCTCTGTGGACATTGAATCATGTGCTGCTATAGCTGCTGACCTTCAACACACCCTGAGGGGGATTCAGGGGAATTCAGTGAGGCACTCAGTGCTCCAGGGGAACTGGTGGAACAGATCTTTCAATAATTAGATAAATTCAGGAACTAATTTAAGGATCTCAATTCTTGCCAACAAATCTAGTAGAGATGATGAAATTCCATCAGTCACTCAGCTGTGTCCAACTCTTTGAGACCCCATGAACTGCAGAACTCCAACCTTCCCTGTTCTTCACCATCTCCTAGAGCCTGCTCAAACTCATGTCCATCAAGTTGGTGATGCCATCCAACCATCACCCTCTATCATCCCCTTCTCCTCCTGCCTTCAATCTTTCCCAGCATCAAGGTCTTTTCAAATGAGTCAGCTCTTCATATCAGGTGGCCAAAGTATTGGAGCTTCAGCTTCAGCATCAGTCCTTCCAATGAATATTCAGGATTGATTTCCTTTAGGACTGACTGGTTTGATCTGTTTGCAGCCCAAGGGATTCTCAAGAGTCTTCTCCAACACCACAGTTCAAAAGCATCAGTTCTTTGGTGCTCTGCCTTCTTTATGGTCCAACTCTCACATCCATACATGACTAATGGAAAAACCATAGCTTTAACTATATGGACCTTTGTTGGCAAAGTAATGTCACAGCTTTTTAATATGCTATCTAGGTTTGTCAAAGATTTTCTTCCAAGGAGCAAGCATCTTTTAATTTCATGACTACAGTCACCATCTGCAAACAAACTTTCTACACCCATTGGAAAACTGACAAGAAAAAAAAAAGATATTTAAAATGGGAAATTGAAATAGTTTAACATGATAACCTATTAAGTTATGGATAGAATTGTGGGAAACTAATTACCACCAAGGACCCAGCTCCAGTAGGAAGCCATTACCACAATAAAGCCTGTGAGATCAAGGGGAGAGGAAGAGATCTCAGGAACCCAGAAGGTCCATCCAAAAGGTGCAGCCTCAGCTAAAGTCACCCAGCCATTGACAAACCATAACAGGAACCAGGACAGTAAACCTCATGACATTTCTTATTTTCTTCTTACCTGCCTACTAATATTCAACTAGTGCTACATCTTGGCTAGGAGGTAAGGGAGATGGTTGAAGCAGACCAGGGAAAAAGTGCTTAGGGTGGAGAAAGTGAGAGATCCTAGTGGGAGAAAGGAATATTTTTATCCATTTTCTCAACAGTTTATTTAATTGTTTTTTGTTTGTTTGTTTGTTTTGTCTTTTTAAGAAAGAGTAAGCACCATTTTTGGAGTTGACTTGAAAAAGGAAAACACAGGGAGAGTCTTCCAACTTAATTTATTCACCTAATTTTATTGAACAACAGTGTGAGTCAGACTCTGATTTAAGTGATAACTGATAAGAGGTGATGGCAGATACAGGCCTATATCTCAGAGTTATTTAAGCGCTTTTACATGGAAGAAAGGAGAAAATTAGACCATGTATAAATGGTATGCAGATCACATCCGGTTGTTGTACAATGTATTTTAACTTTTAAGGAAGTGTTTTTAACATTTTTTCTTGCTTGAGAAACTCTCAGCTTTATTACATGGTGAGCACCTGGGCCTGGGTGTCCTCCAGCAAAGAATCAGGGAGCACTTGTCAGAAGGTGTGGAAGAAGGACCTGAGAATCCTTGTCGTAAGCTGAACTAAATGGCCTTGAAAGTTTACTCTTCCTATAAAATAGAAAAGGTAGTGTGCTTCTTCTCCACCTACACACCAAGGAAAAAATATCATTTATTATTAAAATGTGTTGGACTTGCCCAAAATCCCAAAATATAAATTTCTCATCTCTTTGCTATTAAAAGTTTTGTCTTTACAGATCAGTTCTCCACTTCTGAATTCATCAACAGCATTCAAATGGAATAAAACAAGTGGAGTGTGACTAAAGTCATTCTAATGCAACTTACCCAGAATCCTCAGATACAAAGAATTCTATTTTTATGTTATGTATCACCTACATTGTCACTGTCATGGGCAACCTGCTTGCTGTGGTGACTATAATTTGCAGCTAGACTTTGAACTCCCTGTTGAATTTCTTCCTGACCTTCCTGTCCTTGATAAATGTCTGCTATCCCCCTTTCATAACACTGAAAATGATAGTTGATTTGCTTTCTGATTCAAAAACTGTCTCCTTCAGGGGCTGCATGGCACAGCTCTTCATTGAACATTTCTTGGGAGCTTCAGAGATTGTCCTTTTGTGGTCATAGCCTATGACCAATAAGTGGCCATCTGCAGTGTGTATGTGCTATATCTGCATTATGTCACCATCATGAACCATCGCAGATGCTTCCTCCTGGTGGAGGTGTGTTGGGCAATAAGTTTTCTCCAATTGGCTGTGCAGAACCTAGTCATTTTCTGGGTCCCATTCTGTGGCCCCAACATCGTGGGCCATTTCATGTGTGACATTTTCCCCCAATACACCATGTCTGTACTGACACTTTCTTTGATGGTTTCTTGGTTGCTGCTGGTGTTGGCACTCCTTGTCAATGCTTTTGTAATGTCACTGATATTCTGTCTGTTGTTCCTGTGCATGTCAAGGACTCACAGGGAGGACAAAGCCCTGCCTACCTGTGGCTTCCACATCAGAGTTGTTGTCTTGTTCTCTGTAACCTGTATATTTATGTACCTGCAACCAGTAATTACTTTTCCCAGGGGCGAAATCATACCAGTAATACTGTTATCTACACAGTAAGGAATATAGAGGGGAAAATGTCATTAAAATGTTATTAAATAGGAATACAATTTCAAATAAGAGGTGAGCCAATATGAAGATTTTTATTTCTATCATGATCATTATATGTTCATATTTTATATGGACCCCCTGATAGCTCAGTTGGTAAAGAATCCTGCTGCAATGAGGGAGACCTGTGTTCAATTCCTGGGTTTGGGAAGATCTACTGGAGAAGGCAAAGCTAATCTTGATATTTTCATGATCTTTATATTTTCATCTTTTATTACTATAAAGACTTTCCCAAACCCCTCAATGACACTAACAGGACTTCTGCAACATAGGCAGAGGTAGTATTTAGATCTGCATTCTCCTAAATTTAAATGTGATAGTCTTTCAAACACTTCAAAAGACATCACCAAAAACAGCATTTCATCAGACTCTTTCTTCCTTTTTAGTAATAAAAGTTTTATTTTTCCTTTTTCATTATAGAGTTGTATAAGGTGCCTGTGATTTAAGTAGTCAGTACTCAGAAAGCTGTATGGCTTACTGGCATTTATGATGATGTGAAATATAAAATAGAAGGAAGACACTTGCCAATACTCTCTTGACACACATTTGATACTTCTAATAATTAAATTATATTTTATTTCTGGCCCTGTTGGGTAAAATTGTCAGTGATAATAATTAATGTAATTATAATTTTATTATATAAATGTATATTTATAAATATTTATATTATATAAATTTATAGAAATATAAATATTTATTTTTATTTTTATATATTATATTTATACTTAAAATAATTAATGATAATGAATGATAATTAATTGCATTATATTTAAACTGTTGACTAAATTTTAAAGTGTTTCCAAATGAAAAAAAATTATAAAATTAAAATTTAGTGAACATACTTTATAGAAAACGGTGGAGGATCAGAAAGATTAAGTAACTAGATCATAAAACACATGTCAACTTTGAGCCTGAATACTTTTATTCCATATCCTCTAATGTTTTCATTATACAGAATCCCTTCAGGGCTGGTGTTTGATTATGGTTTGGTTGGTGAAAAACTCTTTGTTTATATGCCATAGGAAGTTACACTCTTTTGTTAACAATTATTTGTAGCCAACAAATGAAAGTGTTTTTCAAAAACACATAGTCAAACATACACAGAAAACACTTTACTTATTAGGAAGTTTCTATAATACTTATTTCCTTGAGTTGGAAGTCTTGAAAACTGCTTTACGAGACTATTTATAAGAGATATATAAAAAGAACACAGGGATCTTTACTTTTAAATTGCCCAAAGAATTACTCAGGTAAACAAAATTTTGTTCTGAATGAATTTTAGCTCTTTTCCAAAATGAGGTTGGCTACTAAAATACAAGTCTGTGTATATGTCGATGTGTTTATAGTTTCTTCTTTTGATAGAAAGATTCAGCCTCCCCACTACATGAGTAGCAAAGATGATCACAATAAAGGACAGAAATGGTATGGACCTAAGAGAAGCAGAAGATATTAAGAAGAGGTGGCAAGAATACACAGAAGAACTATACAAAAAAAGATCTCCATGACACAGATAATCACGATGGTGTCATGACCAACCTAGAGCCAGACATCCTGGAATGTGAAGTCAAGTGGGCCTTAGGAGACATCACTATGAACAAAGCTAGTGGAGGTGATTGAATTCAGTTGAGTTAGTTCAAATCCTAAAAGATGATGCTGTGAAAGTGCTGTACTCAATATGCCACCAAATTGGGAAACTCAGCAGTGGCCACAGGACTAGAAAAGGTCAGTTTTCATTCCAATCCCAAAGAAAGGCAATGCCAAAAAATGCTCAAACTGCTGCAAAATTACACTTACCTCACACGTTAGTAAAGTAATGCTCAAAATTCTCCAAGCCAGACTTAAGCAATACATGAAATGTGAACTTCCAGATATTCAAGCTGGATTTAGAAAAGGCAGAGGAACCAGAGATCAAATTGCCAACATCAGCTGGATCATCAAAAAAAGCAAGAGAGTTCCAGAAAAACATGTATTTCTGCTTTATTGACTATATTGGCATAGTCGTTGGACCACAAAAAACTGTGGAAAATTCTGAAAGAGATGGGAATACCAGACTACCTGACCTGCCTCCTGAGAGATCTGTATGAAGGTCAGGAAGCACTACTTAGAATTAAATATGGAAAATCAGACAGGTTCCAAATAGGCAAAGGAGTGTGTCAAGGCTGTATATTGTCACCCTGCTTATTTAACTTATATGCAGAGTACATCATGAGAAATGCTGGGCTGGATGAAGCACAAACTGGAATCAAGATTGCCAAGAGAAATATCAGTAACCTCGGATATGCAGATGACACCACCTTTATGGCAGAAAGTGAAGAAAAACTAAAGAGCCTCTTGATGAAAGTGAAAGAAGAGAGTGAAAAAGTTGGCTTAAAGCTCAACATTCAGAAAACTAAAATCATGGCATCTGGACTCATCACTTCATGGCAAATGGATGGGGAAATATTGGAAACATTGACAGACTATTTTGGGGGGCTTCAAAATCACTGCAGGTGGTGACTGCAGCCATGAAATTAGAAGACATTTTCTCCTTGGAAGAAAAGTTATGACCAAACTAGATAGCATATTAAAAAGCAGAGACATTACTTTTCCAACAAAGGTCCATCTAGTCAAAGCTATGGTTTTTCCAGTAGTCATGTATGGATGTGAGAGTTGGACTATAAAGAAAGCTGAGTGCTGAAGAATTGATGCTTTTGACCTGGTGGTGTTGTAGAAGACTCTTGAGAGTTCCTTGGACAGCAAGGAGATTCAACCACTCCATCCTAAAGGAAATCAATCCTGAATATTCATTGGAAGGACTGATGTTGAAACTGAAACTCCAATCCTTTGGTCACTTGATTACAAGAACTGACTCATTTGAAAAGACTGTGATGCTGGGAAAGGTTGAAGGCTGGAGGAGAAGGGGATGACAAAGGTTGAGATGCTTGGATTGCATCACCAACTTAATGGACATGAGTTTGAATAAGCTCTTGGAGTTGGTGATGGACAGGGAGGCCTGGTGTGCTGAAGTCCATGGGGTCTCAAAGAGTCAGACATGACTGAGCAACTGAACTGAACTGAACCGACATGAGTAGTATACGCTTTGTTGAAGAAATCTGTAGACTTCATAATGCAAAATTATTTAGCACACATATCATGGTTATGAAGATGTAATGAGGCATAGACACACTACTTCAAGATTCAGTTCAGTTCAGTTCAGTCACTCAGTTGTGTCTGACTCTTTGCGACCCATGAATCACAGCACGCCAGGCCTCCCTGTCCATCACCAACTCCCGGAGTTTGCTCAAACTCATGTCCATCAAATTGGTGATGCCATCCAGCCATCTCATCCTCTGTCGTCGCCTTCTTCTCCTGCTCCCCATCCCTCCCAGCATCAGGGTCTGTTCCAATGAGTCAACTCTTCGCATGAGGTGGCCAAAGTTTTGGAGTTTCAGCTTCAGCATCAGTCCTACCAATGAACACCCAGGACTGATCTCCTTTAGGATGGACTGGTTGGATTTCCTTGCAGCCCAAGGGACTCTCAAGAGTCTTCTCCAACACCACAGTTTAAAAGCATCAATTTTTCGGTGCTCAGCTTTCTTCACAGTCCAACTCTCCATCCATACATGACCACTGGAAAAACCATAGCTTTGACTAGATGGACCTTTGTTGGCAAAGTAATGTCTCTGCTCTTTAATATGCTATCTAGGTTGGTCATAACTTTCCTTCCAAGGAGTAAGCATCTGTTAATTTCATGGCTGCAATCACCATCTGCAATGATTTTTAGGATACAGGCACTTTATTTCACCAGGGCTTTTCCCTGGGGGTTTAGATGGGAAAGAATCCACCTGCAATTCAGGAGACCTGGGTTCAGTCCCTGTGATGGGAAGATCTCCTGGAGAAGCTAATGGCTACCCACTACAGTACTCTTGCCTTGAGATTTCCATGGACAAAGGAGCCTGGCAAGCTACACTCCATGCAGTCTCACAGTCAGACATGACTGAGTGATTAACACACACACACACACACACACACACACACACACACACACACACACACACAAACACACACACACCATCATCTTCTTTAAACAGTTTTTCCTCTTTCTGCAAATAGTTTACCGAGGTACATTGTTTCTGCATTCTGTGATTCTGCCCATGACAATATGATAATTGGCACAAAAATTGTTATATTTGTTTCTACTTCAATTAGAAGTATATCTGGAAGAGTTTTGAGACCACAGTCGAACTACAGAAACTTTTCCATTCCTGGTAAACAACTTAGGAAATGCCCTTCTGGGTTGAGAGTCTTTTGGAGTAGACTAATGTGATTTGTGCTCTTGAAGGTTTTATTATTTTTAGAACATGTTTCTCTATGTATTTAAATGAATGAAGCTGCCCATAAGAATAATTTGTTAGGTATGTGGTTTTGTAAAATTAGTCTCTGAAAATATCAAACATCATAACATACCTCACCTAGTTTCTTATCAATGATGGTAAAATCTACGTGTTATTTCTTCTGCTTTGTTTCTGGTTTATCCTTCAAGTTTGAGAATCTGTATTTCTATCTCTCCAGGGGTTTTAATCACTCTGTTCTTGAATTTGTATTCTAGACATGACTTTCCTGGTATAGCTCCAGGAAGTCTTCTTTGAATAATTATTTTTATGGACAGTCTTCACAGATTTAGAGCTAACTCTACTCTTTTTTCCTTTTCATGCTTGACTAGGCCCTGGGGTGCTGGACTAGACAGGTATAGAGGTTCTAAAGTTGTCTCTTTAACCATACTGTAGATATTTAAGCAGAAGCTGGATGATCACTCAATGGGCCATTTTGAATAGACATCAATCTTTATGAGGTTGGGAACAATGACTTTGTCAGTACATGTTAATTCTGATATGACTCTGGCTTTAATTCCAGAGTTGAAAGACAAGTTCAAGACACTTTCATGACAACACTTCAGAAAACATCCATATCCCTTATAGTTCTTTATTTTTTTCAAATCTTCATTCAGATTGCCTTTGGCATATGTCATCACAAATATCACAGCACAATAATATGGATGTGTCTAGTCAAACTAGGTTTAGTTACAAGTTTTCAGTTTTCCTAAACTCTTTTCCTGTGTGACACATGTTGCTCATAATGACCAGATTCTCTGAAACTAGTTGACAGTTATGTCCAATTTATTTTTCTTATTAATGAAAGTGTATTTGAACATGTTGAGTGAGGCTGTTTCTATGCAGGAATATTCCTGAGTCAAACTGTATTACATTCATTTACAAAATTATTTTAAATGTTAGTACTGATTTCTTTCAGTAGATAATTATACTGAGCTTTACAGTTGGTGGCAGCATAAACGTGTAATGTCACTCTACTTGTAAAATATTAATTTAAAAGTAAGGAGCCTGGTCCAGGATCTAGTGAACTGGCATCTTATTTCCCCTTGGCAAATGGCTTTCTTATCCCCCATCTTCTATTTCCTTGTTATAAATTGCCAATATTATTGCCTATTTTTTCAATTCCATATGGATGTTGTACAATTAAATTTAAATGAAAAAATACATTTTACCATCTCTGAATACAATTGAAGAGTAAATTATTTTCATCATTATCATGTCAATCTAAATCCAGAATTGGCACAAGAAACAACTACTTTGAAAAAATACTGTAAAATTTACCTGATGTGAAGTGCCAATATTATAATAGGACTTAGAACTGATCACTCAAAGTAAATCTGAAGGCAGTATTTAAAAATTATGACTGGCATGGATGGTAGATCAATTTAAAATATTATAGTAAAAATTAAAAACTCAGATAGTTCACTGCCTAAATATTTTACTTATACAATACTAAATATTCAATCTCCATACTAAGCTCATTTGTTATAAAAAAAGCTAATTTCGTAAGTATTCAAAGTTTTTTTCTCTTATAGTATTTGACCTTCATGTAGACTCAAGGAAAAGCTCAAAATTAAAGATGAGTACTATAGAACTTCTCCTCCACTGTTAGGTTAACTTACCTGAAATACTTGAATCATTGGCGGAGCTGCTAATGATGATGTAATACCTCTGAGGTCCTGTTAGCGACAGCTAAGAAACTTTACAGAATTTGCCCCCAAACATGATATATAGAAGTGCTTTGAAAGCTTATCCAAAGATACCATTTATAAATCAGAAAATATGCTTATTGTAGCTGAGCTAGTTGGCATTTTGCTAGTTTACAATTTTGCTTCTTTCTTGGTGAAGTAACTGTTGCCGGAACCTATGTCAGACACATTCACAGGTTAGTCATTTTTTTTTCCCCCAGGAAATTGTATAATCATGGACTCTGAGAATTAAATATAATCGACAAATCATATAATTACCCCTCATCCTCACCTGACACTGAGATTCCTTTTTCATCATACAAAACATCAAGAATGACAGACTCAAGTATGATGCCACCAACTTAGAAGTAAAAATATCTCTTTGTATTGATATGATTTTAAACTAGTTAGAATCATACTGCAATTAGTTAGAATTAAATTAGTTGGAATAATTATATAATTTAAAAGAGCATCTACAATTTTCTTGACTTTACAGAATGTTAGTATGATATTTCACAATTTTTAAAAGCACCTGTTAAAAACTACACGTTGATTAAAGAGATGCACTATACTGTAATCATCTGTTTCTCCAGTGTTGAACAATCCACATCATTTCTAAATTTCCCACAGATCATAATAACTGTGTCGAGCATACTTGTGAATATTAATATTTCTTCTCTAAAATATTTTCCATAGGATTTGTTAGTAGAAAGAGTATTGTGGAAACAAAGAAATATGAAAAAGTTATTTCTGCTTCTTCCTAGTTATTTTCAAAAAGCTTTTGGTAATTGCATCTAAACCTTGCTTTATGTCATTTCACTATTTTCTGATCTGTTGGGGATCCCACCTCAGAATAAGGAAATTTGGTTGGACTGCTGCACTTTGTGTCTGCATATGTATAAGACTTAATTTAGGTGATTACACAATAAGCCTCTGTACCCATTTATCTTGGAAAAGAAAGACTTATTTTTTTGTAGAATAGAGTTCATTACATTTATATTTTCTCATCTCTTTTTGTTCAGAAGTTATGCCCCCAGATTTCTTATTCTTTTAGTAATGAAGTATCCTGTAACCAGGAATGATGATGTTGGGTACTCTGGGAAGATAGGAGAAGAAGGCATGAGAATGCATGTAGCAGAAACATAAAGAGTGGGCAACTCATGCTTATAATGGAAGGATGCCTTGCTGCTCTTTGGTAATGAAATTTCAGCCATTAACTGTATTTAACAGGGACACTCTTTATGACTGTGTGAACAATATGTATTAACATGCACACTAATCTGCTTATTGAATGCTTATTGAATAAGTGAACTTGTAATAAGTGCTTATCACAAGTAAAAGGTTTTATATATGTTTCTGTTAGTCTGTGTATTACCTTTGTTTAGTCACTAAGGTGTGTCTGGCCCTTTGTGATCCCATGGACTGTAGGGTGTTCTGTCCATGGAATTTCCCAGGCAAGAATACTGGAGTGGGTTGCCTTTCCCCTCTCTAGGGGATCTTCCTGATCCAGGGATTGAACCCACATCTCCTGCTTTGGCAGGCAGATTCTTCACCACTGAGCCACCTAGGAAGCCAAGTCTGTGTGTACATGTTTATATGTGTAGTACATTATCTGTTTTACCTAGAAGACTATTTTGTTCTGTTCTCTACATTACATTTTATTTTTAGAACTCTGAAAATAAGGATTTCCTTTACTTAAAAAAATTCTTGTGTATTGAAAAACTTCATGCAATTTTTTTTTCAATCCAAGTCTAGAGAAGCTAGCCTGAATATGACTGATATGATTATGCTAAATTTTATGTGGAACATAGTTTTAGAGAATAAAAATATCAATAAAAATGCCATAATTATCTTGAAAGTAAAATGATCCAATAATATATTCTTTCCCAGAGACAATGAATTATTTTCATACTTACCCCATAAAGGGTGTCAAAAACTATTAAACTAGAAAGCACTGCCTTTCAAATGTTTATTTATGTTTCTCATCAAGTAGAGAAAAATAACAAACAGAGCAAGAGAAAAAGAGCACTAATTCCTCTTAGGTTCACAGTCTGGTTGTTGTTGTTTAGTTGCCAAGTTGTGTCCAACTCTTTTGGGACCCCATGAACTGTAGCCGGCTAGACTCCTCTGTCCATGGAATTTTCCAGGCAACATTACTGAAGGGGGTTGCCATTTCTTTCTCCAGGCAATCTTCCTGACCCTGGGATTGAACCCGGGTCTCCTGAATTGCAGGTGGATTTTTACTGTAATGTAAGAACATTCTGGGAGAAGGCAATGGCACCCCACTCCAGTACTCTTGCCTGGAAAATCCCATGGACAGAGGAGCCTGGTAGGCTGCAGTCCATGGGGTCGCTAAGAGCCGGACACGAATGAGTGACTTCATTTTCACTTTTCACTTTCATGCATTGGAGAAGGAAATGGCAACCCACTCCAGTGTTCCTGCCTGGAGAGTCCCAGGGACGGGGGAGCCTGGTGGGCTGCTGTCTATGGGGTCGCACAGAGTCGGACACGACTGAAATGACTTAGCAGCAGCAGCAAGAACATTGTGGGGAAGAGTCATACTCTTACCCATGGAAAATGGCAATTCACAAAGTATTTATGCATCATCTAGTATCATCTAGTATGTTTCAGGCACTGCAGACACTATGCCAGGCACTACGGTAAGCGAGGAAACACACTTGAATAGTATGTGAATTCTGAAAGGGACCAGACAGAATGTGTCACCAAGGACTTATAATCATTTCCCAAAACATCTAGTTTATGACAGATATTTATTGATGTTGTCTTCCTTTCCACAGTTTGAGCAAAGGGTTCAAATGTAAATACCCATGAAAGAGAAAATAACTCTTACTTGTGGGCCGCACTTACAAGATACATCTGAGAATTATAATTTGTAAGATGATAGAGGAGGGCTGGAGTCATGGAGTACTGCAATGACTTAGGACAGCACAGAATGAAAATCCATGTCTCATGCAGATAGCCCAGTGTTTTCTCAATAAACTGCACATCAGATCTTGCCCCTATAGATATTTTACAGTTGACAGGGGACAGGTGTCTGAAGCTAAAATGCCATCCTGTAAGAAGCAGGAAGACTTGAAAGAAGTACTGGGACAAAATTGCCAAGGACATGCTCCACTGTTAAAATGACTGCACTATTTTTGTTCTCAGAAATTCAGACCACAATCCTTTCATGATTAAAAGGTATCCCTCTTTTTTCCGTTGTAGGTAATTAGGGGCCCAGGAAAGATGGTTATTTCCTAAATGGACATCCTTACACTGCCCAATAATGTGACTGAATTTGTTCCCCTGGGACACAAGCAGAATCCACACTTACAGAAAATATTCTTCACCGTCTTTCTGTTAATTTTCCTATTCACTGTGCTGGCCAACTTGCTCATTGTCGTCACCATCTCCCTCAGTCCCACTCTTTCTGCTCCCATGTACTTCTTTCTCACTCACTTGTCCTTCTTAGATGCCTTCTTCACCTGTGTGAGCACGCCCAAATTGATCACTGACCTGCTGCACCAGAGGAGAATCATCTCCGGGGTGGCTGCCTGACTCAGCTCTTTGTGGAGCACTTTCTGGGAGCATCAGAGATCATCCTTCTCATTGCCATGGTCTATGACCGCCATGCGGCTATTTGCAAACCTCGGCACTACACGACCATCATGCGAAAAGGGCTCTGCCAGCTCCTGGTGGTGGTGTCCTGGATCGGGGGGATCCTACATGCCACTGTGCAGATTCTCTTTATGGCCGACTTGACCTTCTGTGGTCCCAATGTCATTGACCACTTCATGTGTGATTTCTTCTCCCTGATGGAACTTGCCTGCAGCGACACCTAGCGACCTGGAATGGTGGTGGCAACTAACAGTGGGGGCATGTGAGTGCTTATTTTCTCCATGTTGTTGGGTCTCTTACATAGTCATATTGAGCTCTCAGAAATCCCATGGCTCTGAAGGAAGGCGCAAAGCCCTCTCTACGTGTGGCTCCCACTTTACAGTAGTGGTATGCTCTTTTGTCCCTTGTATATTAACTCACTTGCGCCCCGTAGCCACTTACCCTACAGACAAGTGGGTGGCTGTGTTCTTTGCAATCTTCACTACCATGCTAAATCCTATTATTTATACAGTGAGATATGCAGAGGTTAAAAATGCCATGCGAAGTTTGTTGAAGAAGAAAATAACTTAGAGTAGTCATGAGCCAATTTAGTATCATTTGTGTACCTAGGGAGGACTGTACCTGTTGTAAGTTGTGAAAGAATACTAAGAATTTGCAGATCACTGGCAGAAAATAAATATCTAGAATCTAATACTTATTGATGATTTAATGACTAGGTGTATTTTAGGCACATTCATAAATTTTGCTGCACTTTACCAAGGCTTCAGTGTTCGTGTTCATAGATTCAGACTGGACAATGGGAAGAACAAGCATAGACCCCTACTTTGTTGACTGTAGAATAAGTTTTTTTTTTTTTTTTCCCTAGAGTCTTACTGCTGCTTTAGTAAATTCTTCATTTACTTGGATGAAATTGTTTTTTTTTTCCATAGAATCTTGATCTCAAAATTTTTTTTTTCCCTTTTTCGCTTAGTCTGTGTTAAAGCAAATAGGGGACAGAAATTCTTCAATAGATACATGGGGAAGGGACATTTGAGTGTGGAAATCCCAGCTTACTTTTTTTCTTAATATACCTTGAATTTACCAAAAGCAAAAAGAGAGACACCCACAAAAGGAAAAACAGATAATTCATAATCTATCTCTAGTTCTTCTTTGGAATACAAAATAAACCAGAAATTTTGAAATTACTCTTAATGTGCTCTAATTTTCTTAACTTCATGGATCACAGTGTTTCTTGAATATAAAGGGAACATTTTGTCTTTCTATACTAAAACTTGAAGAACCATTTGAAAAAGGTTAAGCATTTTTCACAAATCTCAACATAAAAGCATAGTTAGGTTTCAAAGCTGTTGCTCTGTAGGCCTCCTACATATATTAATATTTACATTAAATGAACATTTTAACTACCAGGTGCATTCACCTCAGTTTATATATACATGTAATAAACTAGTGGTTCCATTATCAATATCCCCACTTTACAGAGAAGGAAATTGAAGCCAAGAGAGGTTTACTAATCTACTTGACTCACAATACTCTTCTTGCACCGTAAAATGTGTGGGAAGCTATTGTATCAGAACACAGCTTCCTTTCAAAAGTTTCAGCTATAAACTTCCAATTTATGTCCTTAAAAATCAGTCTTATTTTCTTTCAAATGAGACATTGTGACTATGGTTTGTGTAAGTCTATAGATAAGAAAATTTTCTGCAGTCTTAAAGGTTTAGTTTGTCCTTTCAAGACTATGATGTCAATATGTTCTAGCTTTATATCACCTGTAGGCATCTACTTTAGCATTGCAATTTTTTTCCTCATTTTGAAAGTTCAACTTATACCACTTCTCTTTCACAGAAGACCAACTATTATGGTCTTTCTTTCAAAATGGTAGTGATATAACAAAGAAACACCCTATGAGGCCTTCGAGAATAGGCCATGTCAACCACTGTCCTTTTGTCTGTAGAAAATCTCTGCCAAAGAATAAATTTAATCAAGAGAAGTAAGAAAATGCAGAAGGAAAGGAAAATAGTCAAGAAAAACAAAATGATGATAGTTTCACCATTAAACAAAGTCAAGAACTTTTAGTTCTTGTTCTAGGTCTACACATAAGATTCTGAGCTATGTTCTTTGCAGACACTGAAACCCCTACCACGTGGAAGAAGCTAACTGTATGCTGCCCAGAAGATGCAGACTTTAGAACCAGATGGTTGATGATATGACTCCCAATTACCTCATCACCAACCAATCAGAAGAAAGTCTATGAGCTACACAAGCCTTGCTTCTCAAACACTGTAAGGCTCTTCACTACCATCTCCAAGGGGGGAACACATTCTTGAGGGCACTAGTGCACTGTGGTCCCATTTACCAGTCAAAGCAATAAAGCTTTCTCTTCCTACTTTACCAAAAATTTTGTCCCAGAGATTTAATCTGGCAACAGTGTCCAGAAGCCAAATTTCTGCAACAATGGTAATCTATAACAGAAAAGAATCTGAAGAAATATATATATGTATATATATATACACACACACATAAACAAGCACACATGTACATATATGTCTCTCTCTCTCTCTCTCTCTCTATATATATATATATATATATATATATATATGTATATAACTGAATCACATTATTATTCACTTGAAACTGACACAACATTGTAAATTAACTGTACTTAAAAAAAGGAAAACTGAAAAAGTTAAAAAAATCCACCAATATTATTATGATAATGGATTTTTGGGGGGTAGAAAAAAAATCCTCTTCAGGTATATTTCTATTAGTTAAATTAAGGACTGATATACATCTTCATAAAAATGAAGTGGCTAAGGTGAAATTTCAGAAAGTGGGAGATACCTACAATGCTCCTCTATCCATGTAAAGAATACCTGGTCATCATACATTCAGTTCAGTTCAGTCACCCAGTTGTGTCTGACTCTTTGCAACCCCATGGACTGCAGCACACCAAACTTGCCTGTCCATCACCAACTCCCGGAGATTACTCAAATTCATGTCCATTGAGTCAGTGATGCCATCCAACCATCTCATTCTCTGTCATCCCCTTCTCCTCCCACCTTCAATTTTTCCCAGCATCAGGGTCTTTTCCAATGAGTCAGTTCTGCACATCAGGTGGCAAAAGTATTGCAGTTTCAGCTTCAGCATCAGTCCTTCCAATGAATATTCAGGACTGATTTCCTTTAGGATGGACTGGATGGATCTCCTTGCAATCCAAGGAACTCTCAAGAGTCTTCTCCAGTCCACAGTTCAGAAACATCACTCTTTGGCACTCAGCTTTCTTTATAGTCCAACTCTCATGGACTTTATAGTCCAACAACATGACTACTGGAAAAACCATAGCTTTGACTAGATGACCCTTTGTTGACAAAGTAGTGTCTCTGCTTTTTAATATGCTGTCTAGTTGGTCATAGCTTTTTTTCCAAGGAGCAAGCATCTTTTAATTTCATGACTGCAGTCATTTTGGAGTCATCTGCAGTGATTTTGGAGCCCAACAAAGGAAAGTCTGTTAATGTTTCCAATGTTTCCCCATCTATTTGCAATGAAGTGATGGGCCCAGATGCCATGATCTTAGTTTTCTGAATGTTGAGTTTTAAGCCAACTTTTTCACTCTCCTCTTTCACTTTAATTAAGAGGCTCTTTAGTTCTTCACTTACTGCCATAAGGGTGGTGTCATCTGCATATCTGAGGTTATTGATATTTTTCCTAGCAATCTTGATTGCAGCTTATGCTTCCTCCAGCCTAGCGTTTCTCATGATGTACTCTGCATATAAGTTAAATAAGCAGGGTGACAATATACAGTCTTGACATACTCCTTTCCCTATTTGGAACCAGTCTGTTTTATGGTTTATCACTGTATCTGGAAAAGTAGGATGCATTTACAGTAAGGAGTCAATAAATGACAAGTAATGTATTTGCCAATGAAATGTCATAAAGTTACTGATTTTAAATTAATGTCTGCTTATACTTTTACTGCTTTCTCATTCTTTCTTTTATTTTTAACTGTATTCTTACTTTTGCCTTCATTTTATTTATTGTATTGGTTAAAATATTTAGTTCTGTGAAAATATCCTTTTTATTCAATTTTGTTTATCTTGCATAGGAAAGCTAATATATTTCAATTTTTTTAAATAAAAATATAAGTGCTGGGAAAACACACACACACACACACAATGAAGTAATGTAGAGTGAAACTTTTCCCAATCCCATACCAGATTCTCCCAGTCCTTCCTGTGCAGTCATTGCACTCTGTTGCTAGGATTCTTCAAGTAAAAATGTGCAAATACAGGGCATGTTTATATATTTATTTGTGCTTATGTTTCAGTGTATAAATTTTGGGCTTTTCTAGTGGCTCAGAGGTGAAGAATCTGCCTGCAATGCAGGAGACTCAAATTTGATCCCTGGATTGGGAAGAGCCTCTGGAGAAGACAATGATAACTCACTCCACCATTCTTGCCTGTATTATTCCATGGACAGAGGAGCCTGGGAGACTACAGTTCATAGGGTTACAAAGAGTTCAACACAACTGAGTGACTTTCACTTCCAAATACAACACATGGTATTTTCATATATTTGCATTTCTCTTTCAGTGTATAAATTGTGCCTTTTACTATTCAACCTCCTCAATATTTTTAGATACCAGTTTCTATAGGTTTAACTCATTCTAGTTTCCTCCTACTACTTAACTTCTTTAAAAAAAAATACACTGCAGTTAATTCATCTGGCCTTCATCATGTTTTCCCCAGTCTTTTTCAACTTTAAATAATTCTGCAATGAAATTTTGAAGTTTTCTGCATATGAGCTCCTAGAAATGGAATTGCTGAGTCAACCATTTTATGCATTTAAAATGTTGATGTTCACTGTTATTGCCAGAATGTCATCAATTTAGGCATTTTTTTTGCAGATTTCAAATGATTTGTATTCCTTTTCTGTGAACTGCTTATGAGTGAATTTTACATGTTTTCTTGGATTGCTGATCTCTTCCACACTGTTTGGTAAAAGTGGCCACTTTTACCAATGTTTATTCTTCCAGTTCATGAAAATGAAGTATCTTTACTGTATCTTTAATTTCTTTCATCAAGTCATATATTTTTCAATGCATCATACTTTCACCTCCTTGCTTAAATTTATTCCTTTTTTAAAAACTAATCATCTATTTTTTATGGAGGATTTTCCCTCCAAGGAAAGCCATGTGTGATTATTTAACTGGAATAAATATCTTCTTATCTTTAATAAGTTGAGCATAATGAGCAGATTTATTTGGGAAAAGTTTCAATGATCAAAATATACTTTTAATATTTTCATTATTTTTAGTTAAAGGATATATTATGCTCAAAACACATTTTTTAAAGATTCCCACAATTTCTTCAGAAAATATGAATAGTTTATAGTTGTAAAATGTCTCTATTGAGACTGCAGATTTATTTTCTATATGATAAATTAAGCTATAGTTAATATTTTAAATTTATTTAATTAGTGGAAGATTTTATCATGTTTCTTTCTTTAAAAAGTGACCTTTTAAGATTAATAGAGCTCATTGCAGATTTCAAAAAATAATATAAGAAATATGACATAAAATCTTGGTTCACGGCTCTACAAACAAAGACAGCACATATTAATAGTTAGGCACATGAGTTACTCTTGCATCTGTAAGATACTCTTCATATACTATTTTGTTTATGTTGCTTAAAATATTAAGGTCAAAGAATGTTTCCGAGTTGTAATACTTATCATAAAGAGGCTCTAAAAATAATCTGAATAAACATGGTGTAAATGCAGAAAAATAACCAAATCTTACTTATTTTCCAATTTGGCAATCATATTATCTCCTGAAGTTTACTAGCTTTGTTATGAGTTAAATTTTCATAAAGATGATTGTTTCACCTTCCCTGATACTCTAGAATATCTGGTTAAACCTCCACTATTTTTCAATATCCCCATCTCTTTGTTTATAATGTTTCATAACTTCTATAGAGATGCAGGCTCTGGTTTTTATGTATAAATTTAGCATGATTCATCATACATTAGCTTCAAACATGCACTATGGAACTTGATAGAGACATTTCAAGTGATATCATTGTTAAGAAAGATTCTGATAATATATGCCATTCTTATTGCTCTTATTAATGGAACACAGATTTGGCAACCCCCTCCAGTATTCTTGCCTGGAGAATCACATGGACAGAGACATCTGGGGCATGGCAGGCTACAGTCCGTGGGTCACATTGAGTCAGACATGACCGAGCGGCTAACACACACAGCCAAATCACTTATGAGACCAACATGCACGTGCTTAGTTTGTCAGTCGTGTCTGACTCTTTGTGACCTCATAGACTGTAGCTCGGCAGGCTCTTCTGCTCATGGAATTTTGCAGGCAAGAATACTGGAGTGGTCGCAATTTCCTTCTCCAGGGGGTCTTACTGATCCAGGGATCAAACCTGTGGTCCCTGTGCCTCCTGCATTGCAAGATAATTCTTTACCCTCTAAGCCATCAGGACATCACTAACAGTGATTGCCAGGTTTTTTTTAACCAGACTATATTGCTTTATTTGACAGAGACTTTGTTCGTGAAATCCTCCCTCTCTCTCAGAAAACAGTCTTGAAATAAAATATTAACTGCCTCTAATATGGTTAGAAGCATATGATTGAAGAAACTTATTGTTCTGGATTCACGTGGGGCTAAGGATATGGGGCAATGGATGCTTTTCACTAGCAAATGACACTAAATGAGAAACCTCATATCAAGAGTTTTATACCTTTTACATAGTTCTTATATTCAAATTTATTATATTTCTTGTACTTGTCAAAGTCTTCTTAAACACAGTATTATTCACCAAATAATAGCAAACATGTGTTTTATCAAATCTTAAGTAATTTGTTCCTCCACTTTTGGATGTTGCTATAAAAATGAAAGTCTGAGCCCCTCTCCAGAATCATAATTTAAATCCTTTCTAATGTGGTAGTATGTGAAGGGGGACCTTTGGGAAATAACTAAGTCATGAATGTAGCATTCTGATGTTTGGGGTTATAGTGTGTATGTGAAAGCCACTCAGCCATGTCTGACTCTTTGCAAAATATGGACCATACAGTCCATGGAATTCTCCAGACCAGAATACTGATGGCGGTAGCCTTTCCCTTCTCCAGGGGATATTCCCAACCCAGGGATTGAACCCAGGTCTCCAGCATTGCATGCAGATTTTTTATCAGCTGAGCCACAAGAGCAACCCAAGAATACTGGAGTGGGTAGCCTATCCCTTCTCCAGCAGATCTTCTCAACCCAGGAATCACCAGAGTCTCCTGAATTGCCAGCAGATTCTTCACCAACTGAGCTATGAGGAAAGCCCAATGAGCAGCATGGTGACAACAATTAACAGTATTGTTTATATGCTGAAAGTTGCTAACAGTAGATCTTCAGTTCAGTTCAGTTCAGTCGCTCAGTTGTGTCCAACTCTATGCGACCCCATGAATCACAGCACTCCAGGCCTTCCTGTCTATCACCAACTCTCAGAGTCCACCCAAACTCATGTCCATAGAGTCGGTGATGTCATCCAGCCATCTCATCCTCTGTCATTCCCTTCTCCTACTGCCCCCAATCCCTCCCAGCATGAGGGTCTTTTCCAGTGAGTCAGCTCTTCATATGAGGTGGCCAAAGTATTGGAGTTTCAGCTTCAGCATCAGTCCTTCCAATGACACCCAGGACTAATCTTCTTTAGGATGGACTGGTTGGATCTCCTTGCAGTCCAAGGGATTCTCAAGAGTCTTCTCCAACACCATAGTTCAAAAGCATCAATTCTTTGGCACTCAGCTTTTTCCACAGTCCAACTCTCACATCTGTATATGACCACTGGAAAAGCTATAGTCTTGACCAGACGGACCTTCGTTGGCAAAGTAATGTCTCTGCTTTCTAATATGCTATCTAGGTTGGTCATAACTTTCCTTCCAAGGAGTAAGTGTCTTTTAATGCCATGGCTGCAATCACCATTTGCAGTGATTTTGGAGCCCCCAAAAATAAAGTCTGACACTATTTCCACTGTTACCCCATCTATTTCCCATGAAGTGATGGGGCCAGATGCCATGATCTTAGTTTTCTGAATGTTGAGCTTTAAGCCAACTTTTTCACTCTCCTCTTTCACTTTCATCAAGAGGCTTTTTAGTTCCTCTTCACTTTCTGCCAGAAGGATGGGGTCATCTACACATCTGAGGTTATTGATATTTCTCCCAGCAATCTTGATTCCAGCTTGTGCTTCTTCCAGCCCAGCGTTTCTCATGATGTACTCTGCATATAAGTTAAATAAGCAGGGTGACAATATACAGCCTTGACATACTCCTTTTCCTATTTGGAACCAGTCTGTTGTTCCATGTCCAGTTCTAACTGTTGCTTCCTGACCTGCATATAGGTTTCTCAAGAGGCAGGTCAGATGGTCTGGTATTCCCATCTCTTTCAGAATTTTCCACAGTTTATTGTGATCCACACAGTCAAAGGCTTTGGTGTAATCAATAAAGCAGAAATAGATGTTTTTCTGGAACTCTCTTGCTTTTTCGATGATCCATCAGATGTTGACAATTTGATCTCTGGTTCCTCTGCCTTTTCTAAAACCAGCTTGAACATCTGGAAGTTCAATAGATCTTAAATGTTCTCAACTCATACACACAAACATTAATTATGTGAGGTGGTGAATGTGATAGCTAACATTACTATGGTAACCTTTTTGCTCTATATACATAATATATTATAGACACATCAAATAATCTTTATTGTACACCTTACAGTAGGTTTGGTGAATGGAGATCTGTACTGAATATTCAGAATTCAATTCAGGAAAATCATGGTTCCTCATCAAGTCATCTCCAAACCGAGATTTTTTGAAGAAAGGAAATATCAAACACTTTTTAAAATAAGACCTCTGTAATATCACCTCAAATACATGCTATAGACCTTCAATCTAATCAGTTAAAAAAATAAATTCTAAAAATAAATTTTAGATACATATAATTAAATAGCTGAATGGCTACCCATTACATTTTCACATGGTTCTTAGTTCTACTGTTGATATCAACAAAAGGCCAGTCATGTGAAACCAAATAACTTTGTTATATATAATTTTGAGGTTTACCTTAAAATTAAATGCAGGCCAGACTTATATGCATCTGGGTAGATTTTGAGGAAAAAAGTCCTAATCATGAAATATGTGGGTAATGTAACCAATTACTTGTAATAACAAAGATGCTAACTGTGATGCTAACGATGATAGGGGTAGCATGCTTCTGGTTCTAATTGCTTTCTGTGTAGTAACTCACTGAATTCTTATATGTTAGATAAGTTACTATGATGAGTCCCATCTTACAGATGGGAAAACTAGGGTTAGTTATCTTGTGCAAAGCCATCCAGTTACATAAGTATCCAAAAGCCACTATTGAAGGTGACTGCAGAGACTGTACCTTAAACCACTGTGCTGTATGCCTCTTTCATCTCTGTGTGATCTCTGGTTTATTTCTGTGTTAACACAGAAGAAGAGAAACAGGATAAATGGTGGCATGTTGCCTCAAGTATTTTTAAAATTTTAGGATTATAACTGGGAACCCCGAAGGCTCTAAGGAGGTCTTGTCTGAGGGTATGTTTTTCCTTCCTCTGGTATCCCAATGGTGCAACCAACTGAAGACCACTTTTTATGTTATTCTGTCAATTTGGTGCTTCCCAGGTCCTGTATATGTTTTAAATGTGAAACCCTAAACAAGTACAAATCTTGATTATGAATTCTGAATGGACAGTTTTCTCCCTACCTCTGGCACAGACTAGTGAAGTCAAGCTTTTTATTAATCGTCATTTGCCAAATTTTTTTCCTGGTTTCTCTTTTATACTGGATTGTGTCCCTTAGAGGGTTCCCATGTTATTGGGAGGGTCTTTAATACAATGCATTTATTGCTCAGGCCCACTGCCTTGCCACAGTCAGTGAAATCAAATCGGAAATTGGCAGCTCTTAGAAGCGAAAGAAAATGCCTGTGTAATACATAGAATTTCCAGATTTTTCCTTACTTGCTGCTGTATAGATTTCTCTAAATTTCCTAGGAGTATGGCTTTGTGTGGAAATAGGTTTTAATTATGCAGTTTTCCCTAGAACAAGGGTTTGGACTGCAGGTCCACTTACATGCAATTTTTTTCAGTAAATATGTAGCACAATACCACATGATCCACACTTGGTTGAAACCACAGATGCAGAACTGTAAAGTTATATGTGGATTTCTGATTCCCACTACCCACATTGTTCAGGAGTCAACTGTGCTTTAGTTAGCACTTTTAGATTTTCACATTATCTACTTTGAACATTCCAGCAATGGAAATGACATGGTTTGTTAGTGACAAGAACATAGGCAGAGTGCTCAGACATCAACATAACAATTAAAATAATTTTCTCCTTGTGAATTATTGTTTGCAATGACTAAGAAAGATAGTCCTTTGTTGTCTGTTTAAGACAACATATGCAATGTTTCTGTCAGATGGCATTCATACAGAATTTCCAATTGTCTGAAAATGTTTGTTTCCATTATTTATTATGTAAAACATCATTCAGTTAATATAGGAGCAACTGTCTTATGATCCAGGATACAGAAAAATTTATCTTGGAAATATTGATGAAGCCATGTTTCTTCTGAAAATTTCAAGAGCATGTTTGCTCAGTTATTTTCACTAACAGTCATTGAACATTATTTACTCTTTTTTTTTTTTTTTTTTTTTGCTAAAACCAAGTAAAACAGATTTAGAAGATAAACAAATTTTAGACTTTTGCTTATACAAGTATAGGCAGATGAGGGATGACAGTGAGAATAATTAAAATGACAAAATATTTATCTAGTTTTTAAAATTAATTTTAGTTTAATTTTAATGACTGTTTCTGCCCTCTCCACCATAAAACTGAATAAAACAAGCCTACAAAAGGGGGCAGCACTAGCTCTTAGTTTTCTTTACTAAAATATACTCATTTTCTTAGCCAGAATTATGCCAGGTCTAATCAGTACATTTTAATAAATAGAAGCAAAGGGTTTTAGAGTTAGAAGGAACAGGAAGAACTATCTGCTCTACATTCTAATGTACAAGTGAGAAAGATAGAAAGGCCTAGTTCATGTATCCAAATTAGTACCAGAAATTAGTACTAGAACCAGAACTGTGATTACACATCCCCCTTTTTTGTCCAGTATTCTGTCAATCACACCAGAAATTTGATTTAAAACATTTCAAGGTACTTTCATAACAATGCCATTTTAATTATTAATGATTCTAAATTAATTCTAAACTATTTTAAACTCATACTAACAGGGCCCATTTCAATCATCCAGACTCATCTCACAGCAGTCCTCTAACTATGGTGGAAGAATCAAATTACTCTGTTGCAGAAATGAACACTTTAAAAGTGTCTATATCATGGATTACATAGAGGTTTATTTTATTTTAAATGTTGATACACTTGTATCTTTATTTTCATGGCTACCATTCACATCTGAGTTTAATTTTATTTTTATTAATATAACTGCTTTTAGATTTTTTTGTAAAAGGATACTTAGCATTTGACAGATTCACTTGCACTGAGGTTTATTGGTGGCACAATATCAGATGAGCACAGGCAGAATCAAACTACTACCTTGATTAGAAGGGAAGTATATTTAATGGGCAGAGAGATACAGTTTGCCCAGATATCATCCAACCTTCCTGCTAGCCTGAAAGAAGACATGCCTGGGTGTGTGAGAATATTTTATTCAGAGGTCTAGCAGACTCAGTCAGCTATGGAAATTATTCTGGGAACTGCTACAGTGTTTCCATGAGTTTATTTTTATTTTTTCATCAGTTTTAACATCTGCATTTTCTGTTATGTTTGTCTGTTTGTATATTTCTTTCTGTTCTATTTGTCTTTGTGTATTTCTGTCTGCATGTAATCCGTGCCGTTTATTGGTGATATGGCTATAGCACCTGCCTGGAAATGGATATCAGGGAGAGATTGTGCCATTTTCTTCACTGATAGATTTATAGCATTCTAAGAGATTAGAATGTGTTCATATTTTTTGCATTTTCAAGAGGTCACTTTATAATCAGTTGAGAAAACAGGAGTGAGAAACATGGTATCTTTATCCTGACAAAGCTGTTGAGAGTACGTGGCTGTGTTCTTTGGGAGGACAATAAGCACCCTACATGCAAACCTTCATGTTGTGAACTTTCAAAGGTGCAAATGTGCATCTGGTTCTTGGAGGGAGCCAGAAACTGTGCTCTCAACATCAAGGATGAGTGAAACCGCAGCTTGCCCTCCGTCTTCTATTGCTAACGATCCTTAAACTCTACCATCTCCCACCTCGTCTCCCTCCTCCAGTTAGTAACCCTTCTTGCCTCTTCACTCGATGAGTGTACTCGATGAGTGTACTCCAATTGTTGTACTGACTACTGTACTTTTTGAGGTACTGTGCTGTAAGATTTAAATGTTTTCTTTATTTTTGTGCTTTTTTATGTGTTGTTTGTGTGAAAAGTATTATAAACCTATTACAGTATAATACTATATAGCTGATTTTGTTGTTTGGTACCTTGGCTAACTTGGACTTAATGAACAAATTGAACTTATGAATATGCTCTTGGAACTGAATTCATTTGTATGTAGGGGACTTAGTGCAATAGGTTTGTAGAAGGATGCAGATTGACATCTACTCTCCCTGTCTCAGGCAGAGTCAAAAAACCACAGTCTTTTCTAACGGAGGCTTGACACTATAAACTTTACTCCATGGAGGAGCTAGGAATGTGTGCTCCCTCCAGACAGGCTGCCACGGAGTGAGAGAAAATATATACAAAAGACATATTGAATAAAGGACTGTTATAAAAAATACAGAGAACTCTTAAAATTCAACAGTAAGAAAACAACTGAAATAAACAACCTAAGACCTTAGCAAATGCCTCACTAAAAGAAGATATATAGATGGTAAAAATAGCATATGAAAGGTGCTCCACATTGTATGTCATCAGGGAAATGCAAATTAAAACAACAGTGAGATACCACTACCTACAGATTAGAATGGTCAAAATTCAGAATACTGACAACACCAAGTGCTAGTGAGGATATGGAATGACGGGAACTTTCATTAATTGCTACTGGAAATACAAAATGGTGCAGCAACTTTTAAAGGAACTTTGGCAATTTATTACAAAATGAAACATTTTTACTGTGTGATCACAGCAATCATGCTCCTTGGTATTTACCCAAAGAAGCTGAAAAAATGTCCACCTAAAAACCTGCAATAAACTAGTTCATACAGACATGGAGGAAACTTGTATGCTATTAACTAAGTGAAGGAAGTTAGTCTTAAAAGGTTGCTTACTGTATGATGTCAACTATATATCATAGTTGACATATATGATATATAGTTCTGGAAAAAAAAAATATGGAAAGAGAAAAAGATCAATGGTTACTAGGCAGGGGTTGGAATAGACAGAGGAATGAACAGTCAGAGCATAGGATTTTTAGAGCAGTGAAATTATGATGGTGAATCCATGACATTGTAAATTTGTCCACACCCATAAAATATGAAACATCAATACTGAACCCTAATGTAAGCCGTGGTCTTTGTGCAATGATGATATGTCAGTGTAGTTTCATCACTTTTTATAAGTGTACTACTCTGATAGGGAATGTTGATAATGGAGAGGCTATGAATGTGTGAGGATAGTCGGTAAATATTCAGTGTCTGCATTCTGGTCAGTATTGCCATGAACCTAAAGCTGCTCTAAAAAGTTGTCTATTAAAAGCAACCAAAATTCTTATTGATGCCTTCTAAGTGACATTCATGAGCGCGGAATAACCACCAGGGATTTTTTGCAAACTGGAGACCACAGATAGCATCTAAAGGGGAAGCTGATGATCAGCATCCACAGATTGAGTCATCAGAGCGTGTGACAGTCACATGGACATATTACCACTCAGGGTGGTCTAGGTTATCTGTGGTGACAACTCCAAAGTTTTAGTGGCTTATAAGGGAAAAGGTTTGTTCCCTACCTACCCCATGTGTCCAGTGCAAGTTATCAGAATACCTCTGCTCATCAGTTTCTCTAGGATGCGTGCTGGTTAAGACTCCATATGGATCCAGTCCTTCATAATTGCCAAGGTGAGCAGAGGTACACAATGTAACTCACAGATTGGATCTTTAAGTTTCTGCCTGGAAGTGAAGAACCTCACCTAGAGTCACAATGCATTGGTCAACCCAACATAGATACAACCAACTTTAAATGAGTAAAAAAATACAATCTTATTATATACCTGGAAGGAAAGAAAACAGTTTGTAAGTAACACTAATGCTACCTCACAGATGTTCTGGTTTGGTTTTTTTTCCCCTTTTCTTCAAAAAAGCCTGCAATTCAAAATGTTATATGAAATCACGTCATATATAAATGTGGGCAACTGACTACATTTTTAAAACACATCTGTAGGTTGATGATGCTTGCTAGCTTCTAGTTTTGTATTTCATTTTTATCAACTAACATCTTAGTAGAAGCTAGGATAAATTAGGCAGTTGAGTGAAAGGCCCTAGGAATAAGGAAAATGAAAAACAGAGGGAAGTTTCTCAATTGGACACAGGCAGAGGTATCAAAGATATACATTTACTCGGTTCAAAGTTTGCCTTCCCTGAATGTTTAAAATTAAAAAGACTGACAAAACCAAAGTGAGAGTGGAGAACAACTGGAACTCTCATAAATTGATTTACCATTTTAGAAAGTCATTTGGATGTATCTAATAAAACTAGACATATACTTTATGATTTTAATTTTTAAAGGTATATACTCAAGTAAGTGCAAATGTTTAGCAAAGGTCATGCACAATAATGTTTCTAACAGCTATTTTCATAGCACCAAATGCAAATATCCCAAAATATCCATCCACATATTCTCACAATGGAATACCACACAGTAATAAAAGGGAGAAACTGCAATGTACAACACAGCATGGCTGATGGAAAATCTCAGAAGCTATCTGCATTAGTCAAGTTTCTCCAGAGAACCAAGAAAATATATGTTGATATATGAAATTGGCTCATTTGCTTTTGGAGACTAAGAAGTCTCACAATCTGCCATTGGCAAGCTGGAAACACAGGTGAGCTAACGGTATTCTAGTCCAGGTCCAAGGTAGGAGAAAACTGATATCCCAGCTCAGACAGAGTAAATTCTCCCTAATGCCACTTTTTCTGGGCATCCAGCTGATCATATGAGAATCAGCTTCACTGTTTTTCAGGGCAATCTGCTTTGCTCATTCTACTGATTCAAATATTAATGCCATCCAGAAATACCCTCATAGGCACAGCCAGGATGCCTAACTACATATTTGGGCACCCCATGGCCCAGTAACATTGACACATAAAACTGACTATCACGAGTCTACTCCGTGTCAACTTGACACCCACACATACCTCCGTAAGCCATACTTCACTTTTGAACATAGACAGTAAAAGTTAATAATTCCACCTAACCTGATAGGACTATACTTCTACAACTGAAAACACAATCACCCTTTCCCCAGAAGATAAAGTCCTTGAGTGACATATACCCTTCTGATACCTGGTAACTTAAATATTGTGATATAAAATTAATATATAAGTACCATGATAATAAGTCATTACATCTTATGTGACATGATAAAGGAATAGGAGAGGAACTCAAAGGCATCTGGTATACACACAATATATACAAAATAAGAAACACTCTAATTCCCAATTCTATAACAGATCACATGGTCATAGCTGGCATTTATAATTGCCTTCTTCCTCTACCGATTACCTTTGCCTGCAGGCAACACTTCGAATGGTTTGAGTTTTTACTTGGTGGACTTACCCAAACCTTCATTCCTAAAGAGCATAGCACACTAGTAGTCGTGTCTGGATTGGGTTGTTGGAGTTTTCCATTGACATTAATGCAGGGCATGGTAATACCAAGATATGCCCTAAGATACTTCCTGTATTCCAGAATACTCTTCCTTACCTTCATTGTTGAGTAGAATCCAGTTTCCCCTTGGTAATCAAGATCAGTCACTTCATTCAGTATAGTCACACCCTTCTTTACCTGTTGATTCAAAGGCTTGAAGAGTTCAAAGTGCCAGGGCGGTGGTTCTTAACTTTCAGTTTAATGCAGTTCATTGCTTTTCCTCCTAGTGTAAGCCTTCCTCATTCTGGTACTAAGGCTTCTAGGCCAGCAGAGCATGAGGTCACAGGAAGAGGAAACATGAACTGTGCTACTGGATTCACTATGGGTAATAGTGGCTCTGCTCCCATTTCCGCCCCTTGATTCCTGCGTTCATGAATATTGGCTATGGAAGAACAGCACTATATTTCGGATTCTGAGTCAGAGCAAACACGGCCTCCTGGGGAGAACCTCACCCCAGCTTCGCAAGGCATTGACACTCAGTGCTGTAGTCAAAACTTCAAAAAGCTGTTTCACCATTATTTCAACCCAGCTGCTTCCGGATGGTGAGGAACATAGTAACACCAGTGAATTCCATGAACACAAACCCATTACCACACTTCTTTTGCTGTAATGTGTATTCCTTAATCAGAAGCAACGTTCTGTGAAATACCATGATGTGGTGAAAAAAAGAACACAGGTGGTAGTTTTGGTAGAAATCTTACCTGCAAGGCAAGCAAATCCGTATCAGTTAGCATCTATTCCAGTAAGAACAAAATGCTGCCCCTCCATGAGCTAAGAGCCCAAAGCAGTCAACCTGCCACCTGGTAGCTGGCTGATTACTTCATGGAGTGATACCATACTGAGGACTCAGGGTTGGGCTCTTCTGCTGGCAGAGTAGGCAGTCAGCCTCGGCCATGTGTTTGTGTTAGTCGGTCAGTTGTGTCCAACTCTTTGTCCCCATGGACCCTAGCCAACCAGGCTCCTCAGTCCATGGAATTCTCCATGCAAGAAATACTGGAGTGGGTTGCTATTTCCTTCTCTAGGGGATCTTTCCCAACCCAAGGATTGAACCTGAGTCTCTTTTATTGCAGGGTCTCACCATTCTTGGTGAGAAGTTCATGGTGCTGAACCTGTGTTGACCTCTCTCCCTGCCACCATGAATCCGGGGGACAATGATGTGTGGTAGGGGAAAGGGATTGGCTGGTAGAACAGAATGGTTCATCCGATTTGCTCGATTACCTCTGTTGAGGTCACCCTTTGAGGAGCATTCACACAGGACACAGATAACTTCATGTTTTTGCCCAGTCAAAGAAGTCTGCCCATATACCTCTCCCTCAAATTTCCTTGTCATTGGTTTTCCAACCACGCTCATTCCAAAGCTCTGATCATCTGACCAAATGGTCATGTAGCCATTGATGAATCATAGATGAATATTGATGAATCATATACCCCATGCATCATTATCACACATCTGGCCTTTTATCCTCCCAATCAAAGTGAACAACCAGGTGTCTTGCCCAAGGGTCTGCTAACTGGGAGGATTTTCTTGACCACTGTCCTTCAGGGCTGTCCCAGAGAGGGGCTGTAGTGTTGTAGCTGTCCACAGCTGGTGCCTGTGTATCCTGCAGAACCATCTGTAAATCAAGCCTGAGTGTTTTTCTCCTCTGTGACTTGATGGCAGCTGTATCCTGAGAGTGAAAGAGAAGTCAGTGCGGCAGGAGTGGGGACCACGGACACTGGGGCTACTTCTTCATGTAATCTGTGCCTTCTGGGCCTACTCAGGCCCAATCACGTATATACCACTTCCATTTGATGATAGAATGCTTCAATGCACACCCAGTCTTGTGGCTTGATGGATCAAGTAACAGGCAGTTCATGACCAGTAGCTTAGGTCCCATGGTACTTGGTAGCCAATGCTTAAGAATTTTTTCTCTGCTAAGGCCCATAGCTGGCCAAGAGTGATTTCTCAAAAGGAAAGTAGTTCTCTGCAGGGGATGTCAGGATTTTGCTCCAAAACCCAGTTGTTGTTGTCATTCAGTCACCAAGTCATGTCCGACTCTGCAACCCCATGGACTGCAGCTCGACAGGCCTCTTTGTCCCTCTCTATCTCCTGGAGTTTGCCCAAGTTCATGTCCTTTGAATCAGTGATGCCATCCAACCGTTTCATCCTCTGTCATCCACTTCTCCTCCTACTTTCAGTTTTTCCCAGCATCAGGGTCTTTGCCAATGAGTCAGCTGTTTGCATCAGGTGGCCAGGTTTCAGCTTCAGCCTCAGTCCAAAACCCTAAGGATCTGCTAAAGACTCCAGGCTGCATCTCTGTATGTCATAGACCCTTCAAATACTATTGGATCTTCTGGGTAACATGGCCAAGCAGCTTGCACAGAAGACCAGATCTGTTGCAGAGGTTTCTCTGATTCTAGCTCAAAACAATCAACCATTCAGGACACTTGGTAAATGAGCTACAGTAACACTCAAATGAGAAAATGTTGCCTCCAAACTCCAAAGGCTACAAGGAGGCACTGTGCCCATGTTTCGTTTTGTTTTGTTTTGTTTTTTTCAGTTGTAGAAGGGGCCAGATACACCAAATTATCCTTCATGTTAGAAGAGATATCTCAACATGCCCTACACCACCAAACTGCTAGAAATTTCACTGAGGTGGAAGGCCCCTGAATATTTGCTGGATTTGTTTTCTACTCTCTGATGTGCAAATATCTTACCAATAAGCCTAGAGTGATTGCTACTTCTTGCTCACTAGGTCCAGTCAGCATAATGTCACCAACACAACAGACCAGCGTGATATCTTGTGGAAGAGAAAGGTGATCAAGATCTCTGTGAAATAAACTATGACATAAGACTACAGAGTTTACATCCCTGTGAGGTAGGACAGTGAAGGTTTATTATTGGTGTTGCCAGCTGAAAGCAAACAACTTCTGGTGGACCTTGGAGACAGGGATGGAGAAAAAGGCATTTGCCATATCAATACCAGGTACAAAGGGACATGTTAATTTGCTCAAAGCAATGAAACCAGGTCTGCTACAGCAACTGCAGTTGGAATCGCCACCTGATCGTATTGTAGATGCAATAATCCACTGTCATTCTCCAAGATACTTCTGTCTTCTGCATAGGCCAGATAGACAAGTTGCATGGGGATGTGGTGGGAATCACCACGTTTGCATCTTTCAAGTCCTTGATGATGGCACTAATCTCTACTCTATCTCTGGGTATTACAGTATTGATTTTGGTTTACTATTTTGCTGGGTAAAAGTGGCCCTAGTTGACTTCTCCTTGGTCTTTTCCACCATAATCACCTTCACTCCACATGTCGAGGAACCAGTGAGGGCATTCTGTCAACTACTGAGTATTTCTTCCAGTTATGCACTCTAAACTGTGGAAATAGCAACAGGATGGGCTCAGGGACTCATTATTTCTTATCCTCAGTGCACAGTTACCTTAGTAAAAGGCCACAGGTCCCATAGGGATGGCTTGGGTAAATATTAGTAGTGTAAATTTTTAGTAATATCTCTGAGTCCTTCCTCCAAGGAATCTGACCTCCTCTTTATTCAGGGACTTTTCAATCTATAAACTGACTCGAGTCTGGGAATTGACCCAGTGTGTGTGACCTTCTGTTTTTATGATTGAGTTTTGACTTTTGTTGTCTTAGTCTAGAACTTTTCTGCTGCAAGTGTAAGACATCAGAGAGTGAAGGAATGTGGGGGAACTGATGATGCAGGCCACTTTAATGCCCCTCAAATTAAAATACAAATAAGCAAACAGTGCTGACATGATCCTAACATGTGGACTGGCCTGATTAAGATAAAAAGACTCCGTTGGCACCCATCTTCAAATAGTATTTACATACCTATGCACTACTTTTAAATAATAAATGGGTTATTAATAAAAATTAGGTACTTAAAACAATTTATCATAAGCAGAAGTATTTCCTTATGATTAAAATAAGAACTATGGAAATAAATATCCAGTTAGAGTCCCATTTCTACCATTCATTCCTCTGTGCCTCAATTTCCTCTTAGATCCATGCTTCAGGCAAATAATATTAACCTCTCTATGCCCTAGTTTTCCCATTTGTAAACTGGGGGAAATTATACTACTTACCTACATGAGTTGATTTGAGGATTGCGTGCTTAGCAGCTTCAGTTGTGTCCAACACTTTGTCAGACTATAGTCCACCAAGCTCCTCTGTTCATGGGATTCTCAAGGCAAGAATACTGGGGTGGGTTGCCATGTCCTCCTCCAGAGGATCTTTCCAACCCAGGGATCAAACCCAAGTCTCTTGTGTCTCCTGCATGCAGGTAGATTCTTTATCCACTGAGCCAACTGGGAAGCCCAATTTGAGGATTAAATGTGTTCTTATATATAAAGTGCTTAGGACAATGCCTACTTCACAGCCACAGTAAACACTACAAAGGTGGTAGCTATTCTTTTGTTACTAACTTTTCCTTTTTAAAGGGAAGCTCTGTTGTTAACTTGAAATCTGAGATTTCAATGACACCTGCCATAGTTCATTTTTTTTAAAAGTATTTAATTGTTATATTTTTTTAAAAATACCTTAAATATTGTTTCTAGTTTGATTTTAGATCAACAGAAATAGAACAAATGTATTGCCTACAACTAACCTTAAGCTAAGGATTTCTTAGAGATTCTTAAATTTAATTGTGACATCAAAATCACTGGAGGGTTTGTTAAAGTAGATTTCTGGGCCTGAGATGGGTTCAGTAGATGGGTTCAGTTCCTCATTCAGTAGGTTTAGAGTAGAGTCTCCCTAATGGCTCAGTGGGTAAAGAATCTGCCTGCAATGCAGGAGACACAGGTTCAATCCCTGGGTCAGGAAGACCCCCAGGAGTAGGAAACAGCCACCCACCACAGTATCCTTGCCTGGGAAATCCCATGGACACAAGAGCCTGGTGGGCTACAGTCCATGGGGTTGCAAAGAGTTGGACAAAACTGAGGGACTAAACAGCAACTGAAGTTTTGCATTTCTAAGTATTTCTGGTATAATCATGCTAGCCTGGGGATGACACTGAGAGCTATTGTCTTAGTGAACAAAACTGAACATTTGTTAGGGAAAGAATTTTGAAAATTTAGTAAGTCATTCTCATTCTCTATCTGGGTATGTATGTATACACACACACACACACACACACACACACACATATATATATATATATAGTTGCTGTTTAGTCGTTAAGTTGTGTCCAACTCTTGGGATCCCATGAATTGTAACCCACCAGGCTCCTCTGTCCATGGGATTTCCCAGGCAAGAATGTGGATATGGGTTGCCATTTCCTACTCCTGGGGATCTTCCTGACCCAGGGATTGAACCCATGTCTCCTGCATTGCAGGCAGCTCCTTTACCACTGTACCACCTGGGAAGCCCAGTTGTATTATATTCAAGGTTAATTTCTCTCATGCAATGTTATGCAGTATCCTAATCACAAGATGAACTTATCAATGCTTCCCAATATGATCCCAAGTCCTGAGGACCACCTAGCCAACATGTGTGGCCAGGATCGGAACTCTGAAGCCCTGGGAGATAAAGTATAAAATAGATCTTCTAGTGGTCTTAAATATACAACCTTCCTTGGGCACTTACTCTGTTTGCAGCATGAAGATGAAGGAGCTGCCCCCACACAGACTCCACAAGAGGGAAGGGGCTTTAGAAGTATGTGTGGGCTCTACCGCCAGCTCGCCCATGTCTCGGGGAGCATGAGGATGGACACTTGGTAATCCACAGAGAGCTCTACTCCTGGGGCCTCTGAACAGAAGGGCTGGGACAGCAGCTGCTTCTGCATTGCTAAGATATATGAAAGTGTTACTTTGTATCAGCTCAGTTCGGTCACTCAGTTGTGTCAGGCTCTTTGCAACCCCATGGATTGCAGCTTGCCACGCCTCCCTGTCCATCACCAACCTCTGGAGCCTACTCACTAACATTCATTGAGTCTGTGATGCTATCCAAACATCTCATTCTCTGTCATCCCCTTCTCTTCCTGTCTTCAATCTTTCCCAGCATCAGGGTCTTTTTAATGAGTCAGCTGTTTGCATCAGGTGGCCAAAGTATTGGAGTTTCAGCTTCAACATCAGTCCTTCCAATGAACACCCAGGACTGATCTCTTTTAGGATGGACTGGTTGGATCTCTTTGCAGTCCAAGGGACTCTCAAGAGTCTTCGCCAACACCACAGTTCAAAAGCAGTGATTTTGGAGCCCAAGAAATAGTCTGTCAGTGTTTCTATTGTTTCCTCATCTATTTGCCGTGAAGTGATGAGACCAGATGCCATGATCTTAGTTTTCTGAAAGTTGAGCTTTAAGCCAACTTTTTCACTCCCTTCTTTCACTTTCAAGAGGCTTGTTAGTTCTTGTTCACTTTCTGGCATAAGGTGGTGTCATCTGCATATCTGAGGTTATTGATATTTCTCCTGGCAATCTTGATTCCAGCTTGTGCTTCATCCAGCCCAGCATTTCTCATGATGTACTCTGCATATAAGTTAAATAAGCTGGGTGACAATATACAGCCTTGACTTACTCCTTTCCTGATTTGAACCAGTCTGTTTTTCCATGTCCAGTTCTAACTGTTGCTTCTTGACCTGTGTACAGATTTCTCAGGAGACAGATCAGGTGGTCTGGTATTTCCACCTCTTTCAGAATTTTCCACAGTTTGTGGTGATCCACACAGTCAAAGACTTTGGCATAGTCAATAAAGCAGAAGTAGATGTTTTCTGGAACTCTTGTTTTTTTGATAATCCAGCGGATGTTGGCAATTTGATCTCTACTTCCTCCACCTTTTCTAAATCCAGCTTGAACATCTGGAAATCACAGCTCACATACTGTTGAAGCCTGGCTTGGAGAATTTTGAGCATTATTTTGCTGGAGTGTGAGATGAGTGCAATTGTGCAGTAGTTTGAACATTCTTTGGCTTTGCCTTTTAAGGGATTGGAATGAAGACTGACTTATTCCAGTCCTGTGGCCACCGCTGAGTTTTCCAAATTTGCTGGCATATTGAGTGCAGCACTTTCACAGTATCATCTTTTAAGATTTGAAATAGCTCAACTGGAATTACATCACCTCCACTAACTTTGTTCGTAGTGATGCTTCCTAAGGCTCACTTGACCTCACATTCCAGGATGTCTGGCTCTAGGTGAGTGATCACACCATCGTGATTATCTAGGTCGTGAAGATCTTTTTTGTACAATTCTTCTGTGTATTATTGCCACCTCTTCTTAATATCTTCTGCTTCTGTTAGGTCCATACGATTTCTGTTCTTTATTGTGCCCATCTTTGCATGAAATGTTCCCTTGATATCTCTAATTTTCTTGAAGAGATCTCTAGTCTTTTCCAGTCTGTTGTTTTCCTCTATTTCTTTGCACTGATCACCGAGGAAGACTGTCTTGTCTATCCTTGCTATTCTTTGGAACTCTGCATTCAGCTGGGCATATCTCTCCTTTTCTTCTTTGCCTTCAGCTTCTCTTCTTTTCTCAGCTATCTGTAAAGCCTCCTCAGACAACCATTTTGCCTTTTTGAATTTTTTTTCCCTTCAGGATGCTCTTGATCACTGTGTCTTATACAATGTCACAAACCTCCATCCATAGTTCTTCAGGCACTCTATCAGATTTAATACCTTGAATCTATTATCTGTTACTCTGTATATCATTTAGTCTATAGTTGAGGAAAAGATAAAATCTTACCAAATAAAATCATATAAATATAAATACTTAGAAAGTTTAACATTCATGTAACATTTCTAATGCCAAGTACTCCAAAGGAATATGTTCTTTTATTTCATAGCCATAGAAATTTTGTTAAGTATTCCTTTTTTTTTTTTTTCAAAACATGTAGTTTTTCTTCTCTTGTATAACAAGTCATCCATTTGCTTACTATCATTTAGGGCAAGATGATTTCTTGGATTTTCTTTATGTCACTAACTTCCAGAGAATGCTCTGCTAAAAAATAAGCAAACAAATCTCTTCTTGCTGCGGTGTATGTGTGTTTACCATTTACTTTAATGAGATCTAAGTGTAATTGTGAAGTATTTTAAGCTATGTGATATCAAAATTTAGTATCAGTTGTACAGTAACAGTAAATAAGTGTAATAATTTTTAAAATTTATGTGTAATAATTTTTAATATTTAAGTGAAAGCCATTTACTTTAATGAGATCTAAGTGTAATTGTGAAGTATTTTAAGGTATGTGATATCAAATTTTTAGCATCAGTTGCACAATAACAGTAAATAATTTAAAGATGGAGAAGGCCAATCAAAACAATAATGAAGCTTGTTTTGTAAATAAGTTTTTCTAAGCTGTGCATAAAGTAAAAAGCGGGACAACATGTACCAGTTTCCTTTGTTATTCCCTCTGTTGTAAAATCGTATCTGGGGACTGACTTTTTATCATTTGTGGTATTTTTATGAGGCACTTTTTAAGAATGTCATAAGTAAATAGGATTTGAAGAGTAAAAAACTGGGAGCAATAAAAATACAAAACTGTACCAGTAATTATTTTACTACATTTTCTTATCTTACTGAAAATGTGGCTGTGTGTTATTTAAGCAGTCACTTCCTTAAAAGAAAGACTGACTCAGCACTCTTTGTTAATTGATACAGTGTCTCAGGATATATAATAACATAGAGCTTCTCATTTGGTCAAATTGTGGAACAAAATTTGGAATTCTGCCAAATGACCAGGTAGTTAGTATTCCAGATTACTATTCCAGACACCAGGCTTCTGACACTATGAGTCCACAGGGTCACTGGCTTAAAAAAAAAAAAAAAAACAGATCTGTGAAGCCAGTTTAACAAATGGGTTTTGTTTTTTTATTTTTTTTCTTTTTTGCTTCTTTGTTGGTTTTTGACACTTCCTATTTTATTGTACAGGTCACAGGCCTTCACGTCTGGAACTGATCTAGTTTTTACCATTGAGATAATCAAAAGTTCATATCCATGCCTCAGAGTTACATAGGGGTTGATATTTTGGGGATTATTATCCAAACTGCTCTTCTAATAGCTTTTCAGTATCATCCATCCTTAGGAAATTATGAGTAAATGCTAGATAATGAAATTCACTCAAATTATCAGATATAAAAAAATATGTAACAGTATGTCATTTTTGCTTCAGAAATCCAAATATGACCAGGGTTTGATTTCCTAGCTCTATCCTTTATAGACAAAATCTTTAATGAAGTTTCTGTAAGCTTTGATTAGTAAGGGTAATAATTCCCTCTTTTTAGGATTGCTATAAACATATTTTATTGTTATTACTTTATTTATATTATTACTACACCCTTGATTCTCAACTCAAAACATTTTTATGACTTTCAGATGATGCATAAGTACTTTATTTATGTTTTTCCATTTATTTTAATTAGTTGGAGGCTAATTACTTTACAATTTTGTAGTCATTTTTGGCATACATTGACATGAATCAGCCATGGATTTACATGTGTTCCCCATCTCGATCCCCCCTCCCGCCTCCCTCTCCATCCCACTCCTCTGGGTCTTCCCAGTGCACCAGCCCTGAGCACTTGCCTCATGCATCCAACCTGGGCTGGTGATCTGTTTCACTCTTGATAGTATACTTGTTTCAAAGCTGTTCTCTCAGAACATCCCACCCTCACCATC
The DNA here is from genome assembly GCF_033118175.1 of Dama dama. NCBI lineage: Eukaryota > Metazoa > Chordata > Mammalia > Artiodactyla > Cervidae > Dama > Dama dama. Next base: position 95,143,547 of record NC_083699.1, on the reverse strand, counting down.
TCCCACAGAGTCTAAAAGTCTGTTCTGTACATCTGTGTCTCTTTTTCTGTTTTGCATATAGGGTTATCATTACCATCTTTTTAAATTCCATATATATGCATTAGTGTACTCTATTGGTCTTTATCTTTCTGGCTTACTTCACTCTGTATAATGGGCTCCAGTTTCATCCATCTCATTAGAACTGATACAAATGAATTCTTTTTAATGGCTGAGTAATATTCCATGGTGTATATGCACCACATCTTTCTTATCCATTCATCTGCTTATGGGCATCCAGGTTGCTTCCATGTCCTGGCTATTATAAACAGTGCTGCGATGAACATTGGGGTGCACGTGTCTCTTTCAGATCTGGTTTCCTCAGTGTGTATGCCCAGGAGTGGGATTGCTGGGTCATATGGCAGTTCTATTTCCAGTTTTTTAAGGAATCTCCACACTGTTCTCCATAGTGGTTGTACTAGTTTGCATTCCCCCCGACAGTGTAAGAGGGTTTCCTTCTCTCCACACCTCCAGCATTTATTGCTTGTAGACTTTTGAATAGCAGCCATTCTGACTGGCGTGTAATGGTACCTCATTGTGGTTTTGATTTGCATTTCTCTGATAATGAGTGATGTGGAGCATCTTTTCATGTGTTTGTTAGCCATCTCTATGTTGTCTTTGGAAAAATGTCTGTTTAGATCTTTGGCCCATTTTTTGATTGGGTCATTTATTTTTCTGGAATTGAGCTGCAGGAGTTGCTTGTCTATTTTTGAGATTAATCCTTTGTCTGTTTCTTCATTTGTTATTATTTTCTCCCATTCTAAAGGCTGTCTTTTCACCTTGCTTATAGTTTCCTTTGTTGTGCAAAAGCTTTTAAGTTCAATTAGGTCCCATTTGTTTATTTTTGCTTTTATTTCCAATATTCTGTGAAGTGGGTCATAGAGGATCTTGCTGTGATTTATGTCGGAAAGTGTTTTGCCTATGTTCTCCTCTAGGAGTTTTATAGTTTCTGGTCTTAGATTTAGATCTTTAATCCATTTTGAGTTTATTTTTGTGTATGGTGTTAGAAAGTGTTCTAATTTCATTCTTTTACAAGTGGTTGACCAGTTTTCCCAGCACCACTTGTTAAAGAAGTTGCCTTTTTTCCATTGTATATTCTTGCTTCCTTTGTCAAAGATAAGGTGTCCATAGGTTCGTGGATTTATCTCTGGGCTTTCTATTCTGTTCCATTGATCTATATTTTTGTCTTTGTGCCAGCACCATACTGTCTTGATGACTGTGGCTTTGTAGTAGAGTCTGAAGTCAGGCAGGTTGATTCCTCCAGTTCCATTCTTCTTTCTCAAGATTGCTTTGGCTATTCGAGGTTTCTTGTATTTCCATACAAATTGTGAAATTTTTTGTTCTAGTTCTGTGAAAAATACCATTGGTAGCTTGATAGGGATTGCACTGAATCTATAAATTGCTTTGGGTAGTATAGTCATTTTCACAAAATTGATTCTTCTAATCCATGAAGACGGTATATTTCTCCATCTACTTGTGTCCTCTTTGATTTCTTTCATCAGTGTTTCATAGTTTTCTATGTATAGGTCTTTTGTTTCTTTAGGTAGATATACTCCTAAGTATTTTATTCTTTTTGTTGCAATGGTGAATGGTATTGTTTCCTTAATTTCTCTTTTTGTTTTCTCATTATTAGTGTATAGGAATGCAAGGGATTTCTGTGTGTTAATTTTATAGCCTGCAACTTTATTATATTCATTGATGAGCTCTAGTAATTTTCTGGTAGAGTCTTTAGGGTTTTCTACATAGAGGATCATGTCATCTGCAAACAGTGAGAGCTTCACTTCTTTTTTTCTTATCTGGATTTCTTTTATTTCTTTTTCTGCTCTGATTGCTGTGGCAAAAACTTCCAAAACTATGTTGAATAGTAGTGGTGAGAGTGGGCACTCTTATCTTGTTCCTGATTTCAGGGGAAATGCTTTCAATTTTTCACCATTGAGGATAATGTGTGCTGTGAGTTTGTCATATATAGCTTTTATTATGTTGAGGTATGTTCCTTCTATTACTGCTTTCTGGAGAGTTTTAATCATAAATGTGTGCTGAATTTTGTCAAAGGCTTTTTATGCATCTATTGAGATAATCATATGGTTTTTATCTTTCAATTTATTAATGTGGTGTATTAAATTGATTGATTTGCAGATAAAGAATCCTTGCATTCCTGGGATAAAGCCCACTTGGTTATTGTGTATGATCTTTTTAATATGTTGTTGGATTCTGTTTGCTAGAATTTTGCTAAGGACTTTTGCATCTATGTACATCAGTGATATTGGCCTGTAGTTGTTTTTTTTTTTTTTTTTTTTGGTGGCATCTTTGTCTGGTTTTGGAACTAGGGTGTTGGTGGCCTCATGGAATGAATTTGGGAGTTTACTTTCTTCTGCAATTTTCCAGAAGAGTTTGAGTAAGATAGCTATTAGCTCTTCTCTAAATTTTTGGTAGAATTCAGCTGTGAAGCCATCTGATCCTGGGCTTTTGTTTGCTGGAAGATTTCTGATTACAGTTTTGATTCCCGTGCTTATGATAGGTCTGTTAAGATCTATTTCTTCCTGGTTCAGTTTTGGAAAGTTATACTGTTCTAGGAATGTGTCCATTTCTTCCAAGTTGTCCATTTTATTGGCATAGAGCTGCTGGTAGTAATCTCTTATGATCCTTTGTATTTCAGAGTTGTCTGTTGTGGTCTCTCCATTTTCATTTCTAACTTTGCTGATTTGGCTCTTCTCCCTTTGTGTCTTAATGAGTCTGGCTAATGGTTTGTCAATTTTGTTTATCTTTTCAAAAAACCAGCTTTTAGCTTTGCTGATTTTTGCTATGGTCTCTTTTGTTTCTTTTGCATTTATTTCTGCCCTAATTTTTAAGATATCTTTCCTTCTACTAACCCTGGTTTTCTTCATTTCTTCCTTCTCTAGTTGCTTTAAGTGTACAGCTAGGTTATTTATTTGACTTTTTTCTTGTTTCTTGAGGTAAGCCTGTAATGCTATGAACCTTCCCCTTAGCACTGCTTTTACAGTGTCCCATAGGTTTTGGGTTGTTGTGTTTTCATTTTCATTTGTTTCAATGCATATTTTGATTTCCTTTTTGATTTCTTCTATGATTTGTTGGTTATTCAGAAGCGTATTACTTAGCCTCTATATGTTTGAATTTTTAATAGCTTTTTTTTCCCTGCAATTGAGATCTAATCTTGCTGCATAGTGGTCAGAAAAGATGACTGGAATGATTTCAATGATTTCAATTTTCAGATTTATGGCCCAGGATGTGATCTTTTCTGGAGAAGGTTCTGTGTGCACTTGAGAAAAAGGTGAAGTTGATTGTTTTGGGGTGAAATGTCCTATAGATATCAATTAGGTCTAGCTGGTCCATTGTGTCATTTAAGGTTTGTGTTTCCTTGTTAATTTTCTGTTTAGTTGATCTATCCATAGTTGTGAGTGGGGTATTAAAGTATCCCACTATTATTGTGTTTTTGTTAATTTCCCCTTTCATACTCGTTAGCATTTGCCTTACATATTGCAGTGTTCTTATGTTGGGTGCACATATATTTATAATTGTTTTATCTTCTTCTTGGATTGATCCTTTGATCATTATATAGTGTCCTTCTTTGTCTCTTTTTACAGCTTTTATTTTAAAGTCTATTTTATCTGATATGAGTATTGCGACTCCTGCTTTCTTGTGGTCTCCATTTGTGTGAAATATTGTTTTCCAGCCCTTCACTTTCAGTCTGTATGTGTCCCTTGTTTTGAGGTGGGTCTCTTGTAGACAGCATATATAGGGGTCTTGTTTTTGTATCCATTCAGCCAATCTTTGTCTTTGGTTGGGGCATTCAACCTATTTACATTTAAGGTAATTATTGATAGGTATGGTCCTGTTGCCATTTACTTTTTTGTTTGGGGTTCACATTTATACAACCTTTCTGTGTTTTCTGTCTAGAGAAAATCCTTTAGTATTTGTTGAAGACCTGGTTTGGTGGTGCTGAATTCTCTCAGCTTTTGCTTGTCTGTAAAGCTTTTGAATTCTCCTTCATATCTGAATGAGATCCTTGCTGGGTACAGTAATCTGGGTTATAGGTTATTCTTTCATTACTTTAAGTATGTCCTGCCTTTCCCTCTGGCCTGAAGAGTTTCTATTGAAAGATTAGCTGTTATCCTTATGGGAATCCCTTTGTGTGTTATTTGTTGTTTCTCCCTTGCTGCTTTTAATATTTGTTCTTTGTGTTTGATCTTTGTTAATTTGATTAATATGTGTCTTGGGGTGTTTCACCTTGGGTTTATCCTGTTTGGGACTCTCTGGGTTTCTTGGATCTGTGTAACTATTTCCTTCCCCATTTTAGGGAAGTTTTCAGCTATTATCTCCTCTAGTATTTTCTCATGGCCTTTCTTTTTGTCTTCTTCTCCTGGAACTCCTATGATTCGAATGTTGGGGCATTTCACATTGTCCCAGAGGTCCCTGAGGTTGTCCTCATTTCTTTTGATTCTTTTTTCTTTTTTCCTCTCTGCTTCATTTATTTCCACCATTTTATCCACCTCACTTATCCTGTCTTCTGCCTCTGTTATTCTACTGTTGGTTCCCTCCAGAGTGTTTTTTATCTCATTTATTGCATTATTCATTTTTAATTGACTCTTTTTTGTTTCTTCTAGGTCCTTGTTAAACATTTCTTGCATCTTCTCAATCCTTGTCTCCAGGCTATTTATCTGTAACTCCATTTTGTTTTCAAGATTTTGGATCATTTTTATTACCATTATTCTAAATTCTTTTTTGGGTAGATTCCCTATCTCCTCCTCTTTGTTTGGCTTGGTGGGCATTTTTCATGTTCCTTTACCTGTTGGGTATTTCTCTGCCTTTTCATCTTGTTTAGATTGCTGTGTTTGGAGTGGCCTTTCTGTACTCTGGTGGTCTGTGGTTCCTTTATATTGTGGAGGTTTCCCCCAGTGGGTGGGGTTGGACAATTGACTCGTCAAGGTTTCTTGGTTAGGGAAGCTTGTGTCTGTGTTCTGGTGCATGGAACTGGATTTCTTCTCTCTGGAGTGCAATGGAGTGTCCAGTAGTGAGTTTTGAGATGGGTCTATGTGTTAGGTGTGACTTTGGGCAGCCTGTATGTTGATGTTCAGGGCTATGTTCCTGTGTTGCTGGAGAATTTGCATGGTATATCTTGTTCTGGAACTTATTGGCTCTTGGGTGGTGGTTGGTTTCAGTGTAGGTGTGGAGGCTTTTGGATGATCTCTTATTACTTAATGTTCCCTGTGGTCAGGAGTTTTCTGGTGTTCTCAGGTTTTGGGTTTAAGTCTCCTGCCTCTGGATTTCAGTCTTATTCTTCCAGTAGCCTCAAGGCTTCTCCAACTATACAGCACGGATAATAAAACTTCTAGGTTAATGGTGAAAAGATTCTCCACAGTGAGGGACACCCAGAGAGGTTCACAGAGTTATATGAAGAAGAGGAGAGGGAGGAGGGAGATAGTGATGAGCAGGAGGAGAAAAAGGGGGACTCAAGAGGAGAGAGACAGATCTACACAGTACTCTGTTCCCTAAGTGTTCTCCATAGCCCAGAACACCCACAGAGATTCACAGAATTGGATTGAGAAGAGAAAGGGGGGGAGGAAGTAGAGGTAATCTGGGGAAGAAAAAGGCGAGTCAAAAGGGGAAAAGAGTAATCATCACGCTCCTGAGTAAAAATGGGTACTAAATGTTGGCTTCTTAAATGTCCAAAATTGATATCAAATACTGAAAAACAAAGATTAAAAATCTAGAGAAGAGGTTAGACTCTTAAAAATACAATATTAAAAACAAAAACAAAAAATTTAAGAAATATATATGAAGTTCACTTTAAAAATAGGATCTTTTTTTTCTTTTTTGCAAGGTTATAGTGAAATGAAAATAAAAATTAAGGAGTAGTAGAGTAGTAATAGAGGACTTTGAAAGAAAATAAAGAAAAAAATGTTTAATTAAAAAAATAGTAAAACATATATGAGAATGAAAATGAAAATTATGGAGTGATAGAGGAGTAATAGAGCACTTTAAAAGAGAATAAAAGAGAAAAAACAAAAAAAGTTTTTAATTCAAATATAGCACAAATATATGAAAATGAAAATTAAGGAGTAATAGGGAATTTTAAAAGAAAATAAAAGAAAAAAATTAAAATAAAGAAAAAAGAAAAGAAAAAAATTTTTAATTAAAAAAAAAATAGTAAAAATATATTTAGGAATTACTCTGGAGCTATTGTGGGCAGTGCGGGTTTGGCTGTTTCAGATAGCTCCTTGTTCCAGCTTACACTTCCCGATATCTATAGGCCCCTTCCAGTGTAGTTGGTGTTAACTACAGGGATTTTAATCTGTTCAATCGGTCACTTCTGAAGCGGTTCCCTTTGTTTATTTGGCTTCTGTTTGCAGGGCTCTTCAGTGTCTGATTTCCGCCCTGACACAGGCGGGCGGAGGTGGTCTCTTGTTTAGGTTCGCTTGTCCAGTCGTGCTGCGGGGAGGGCGGGGCGCTGCAGACAAATGTCACTGACCCGTGTGGGGAGCACTCGCAGTGTCCGGCCACACTGGGTTTGCCGCCGGTCGCAGCGTGTGTGCTTTCCCCGTCCACACTGCTCAGGCTCCAGGCTGCTCTACAGGGAGCGGGCCCTGAGTTGCAGGCAGTTACAGTTTTCGGGCTCTCCACGAAAGCGCAGACTCGGTTGGGCCTGCGTTTGTGCCTTCCCCGCCCGAGCAGCTCAGGTAGCCAGGAGCTTGATGAGCGCACTCTCCCCGGGTGCGGTGCTCCTTCTCCCCTCCGCGGTCCCAGTCTCAGTTTCCACGCGCGCCGGTCGGGTGCGCCTTGTGTCTCTGCTGGGGAGCTGGTCTCTAGTGGATGTCAACCATCCAGAATCTCAGGAAGTCTTTGGTTAGAAACTGGGAGCCTGTTTGCAGTTTGGTAGGGGATGCCATCTCTGGGGCCGAGTTTGCCCCTTTCCCCTCCCCCCTGCCTCCTGCCTCCGGCAGGGGATGGGCTGGTCTGCAGCCAGCTAGCTCTTCTCTGGGATCGCTCAGTCCCTTTGTTCTGCGACAGCCAGCAGTGTGGTCGGTTAGCATTAGCACGCTTTTTGCCGGTTAATTTTCTCTCTCTCTCTCTTGCTATCCCACAGTTTAAGTTGCTATTTTACGTTAGCTCCCTCTGATGGCCCTCAGGGCATTCAGGCTAGTCCTTACCCTTAGCAATGCCGCCTCCTCTCCATTCAGCCCCCACTTGCTGGTGGTGGATGAGAGTGTCTAGGGTATTTTTCTGCTGGGAGTTGCTTTTAGGCATGTAATCTGTGGGTTTTATTTATTTTTCCTCCTAGTTAGGTTGCCCTCCGAGATTCAAAAACTTCCCCCAGACCCGCCAGTGAGAGGGTTTCCTGGTGTTTGGAAACTTCCTCTATTACGACTCCCTTCCCGGGACGGGTCTCCATCCCTAGCTCTTTTGTCTCTCTTTTTATCTTTTATATTTTGTCCTACCTCCTTTCAAAGACAATGGGCTGTTTTTCTGGGCGCCTGATGTCCTTTGCTAGCGATCAGAAGTTGTTTTGTGCAGTTTGCTCAGCGTTCAAATGTTCTTTCAATGAATTTGTAGGGGAGAAAGTGGTCTCCCCGTCCTATTCCTCCGCCATCCTAGCTCCTCCCTCCACATAAGTACTTTAAGTGGCAGATAAATTTCTTAAAAAAATAATGAGGAAGTAAAATTTTATTAATTCTAAAAATTGGGTATACCTAATCTAGCATTTTCTACACTGAGGAAATGTTCTCCTACAATACTGGTGTATATTTGTAACATATTTTTGATTTTTGATAGTCAATTCAAATAACAACTATAATTACTAATGTGTGTATTTATGTGAATAAGCCATACATCCTCCAGATTAGTTTTACAATAATATTTTCCAAATTTTAGCTTTTGTGAAGACTTGTTAAAGACTTATCCTATGTTGAGAATCCATAATTCAGTTCAACTTTTACCTCTCAAAGTTTCCTCGATTTTCTTCAGAGTACAGTAAGGAGTGTTTGAGAGCATTTATACAGCCATAGAATTTATAGATTCTATACAACCATAGAATTTATAAATAGAAGGAACTTTAGTATTCAATAGGTAAAATATTGCTTTACAGATAGTATTTTTTATATTATTTATTTTATAGATGAGAAAACTAAGCCTCCAGTATTAGTTAATAATGTTCATTGACACTATAGACAGGTGTGAGGTATTCCTTTTATATCCACAATCTTTTGCAGGATTTCCAAATCACTTCCGTTTGTTCAGGGGATTTAAAAACGTCCAGGACTATTGTGTTGCCCATAGTGCATGGATGAAATGAGCAGAGAATGTCATGCTCAAGGACAACTCATTCATAATGTCCCTAAACCCTGCTGCTAGGTCTCATGTGTTCAGAGTCTCTCTCTCTCTTTGATTTTTAATATCATTTTCACTCCTACTTGAATTAGCAGTCTTCCTTTTTTCTTTTACCAAACCTTGTACAAAATAGACCATTCTGATTCACATTCCATGTAGGCTGTCTCTTTCTCTATTTTATACATATGCTTGAGGATGATACTTCTAAATACCATACACAAGGTTCAAAGAAGTGAACAAGTACAACAGACAACAGCTCACAATACTCTTAAACCATTTTGTGGGCCACAATGTAAGTCTTCATTATCTTATACATAATCTTATCATACCATTAACATTACATAATTATAGTTATATAACTAATTTTACTGACTAGTTTCCTTTTAAATAAAATATACTTGATTTACTGTATTGTGTTAGTTTCACATGTACAAGAAAGTGATTGAGTTTTATGTATTTATTTATATACATATATTTCAGATTATTTTCCAATATAGATTACAACAAAATATTGGATATTGTTCCTTGTGTTCCAGTAAGTCCTTGTTCCTTAGCTATTTTATATATAGTTGTGGGTTCTGTTAATCCCATACTTCTAAATTATTCCTCTCTCCCATCTTCCTTTCCTCTTTGGTAAAAATACATTTGTTTTCTGTGTCTGTGAGTCTGTTTCTGTTTTGTAAATCAATTCATTTACATTATTTCTTAGATTTCACATATAAATGACACACACTATGTGTCTCTTTGTCTGACTTACTTCACTCAGTATGATAATCTCAAGGTCCATCCGTGTTGCTGCAAGTAGCCACCGTATTTCATTTTTTTCTGTGACCAAGTGTTATTTTATTGTACATGCATATCACATCTTCTTTATCGATTTATCTGTTTATGGACACTTAAGTTGCTTCCATGTGCTGGTTATTATAAATTGTGTTGCTATGAACACTGGGGTGCATGTGTCTTTTTTAATTAGGGTTTTCATCTTTTCTGGGTGTGTGCACAGGAATGAGACTGCTAGACCATATAGTAGCTCTATTTTTAGTTTTTTAAGGAAACGTCATACTGTCCTCCATACTAGCTGCACCAGTTTATATTTCTACCAACAATATAAGAATATTTCCTTTTCTACACACTTTCTCCAACTTTTATTATTTGTAGACTTTTTGAAGATAGTCATTCTGACCTATGTGAGGTGATACCTCATTGTAGTTTTGATTTGCATTTCTCTACTAATTAGTGACACTGGGCATCTTTTCATGTGCCTTTTGGCCTACTGTAGGTCTTTTTTGGAGAAATGTCTATTTAGGTCATCTACCCATTTTTTGATTGAGTTGGGCTTTTTTCTCTTATTTAGTTGTATGAGCTGTGTGTATATTTTGCATATTAATATTTGTTACATTTGCAAATATTTTTTCCCATTCCATAGATGGTCTTTTTGTTTTGTGTATGGTTTCCTTTGCTGTGCAAAAGCTTTGAAGCTTGATTAGGTCCCATTTGTTTATTTTGTTTTTGGGAGACTGACCTAAGAAAGTATGCTACAAATTATGTCAAAGAGTGTTTTGACTTTCTGCCTGATGTCTGATTGGGTGATTTCCATTATTCTATTTTCCACATCCCTTATGTATTCCTCTGCATTATTTAGTTTGCTACTCATCACTTTTAGTTTAGTTTTTATATTGGCAACTAAGTTGTCTAATTTTGATGGGTTCCTCTTTAGAGATTTTAGTTCCTTGTCACAGTGATCTACATTTCTATTGATAATCTTTCTTAATTCCTTTAGTATTTTTGTTACCTCCTTTTTGAGCAGGATCTAGTGGACAGGAGAGGTCTGTTTCATTATTTGTTCTTTTAGGGGCTTCCTCTAGTTCTTTTAACTGGGAGTAGTTCCTCTACTTTTTCATTTTACTTGTTTCTCTGCCTGCATGTATTAGGAGAAACAATTATATACTGTGTTCTTGAGGGCTGTTTTTATGTGGGAGAGTTTCTGTGTAGACTGTTGTGACTCTAATATTTTTGGTGCCTAGGCTGTTTCTGGTGTGGATGCCTGCCACACTTTTCCTCAGAGTCTGCTGGCCATTATTCCCTTGATAGGGGGTGTGATTGGTATTGTGGTGACCAGAGCCTGCACCGGATGTTGGGTGGGGTTTCCTCTTTGCTTTGTGGCCGCCTTAGCCCTGTCAGGGGCAGGCCTGTTCCCCAGTTGTTGGAGCAGAGCCTTAAAGATTGGGATCAGTAAAACTCTATTCCGTTAAGTGTGTGCTCTGTCACTAAGGAGGTGAGTTGCGAAAGCAAGAGAGGCCTGTATGGTCATAGTGAACCTATGCGTCACCTGTGCCGCTGTCCTCAGTTTTTCCCAGAAACAGCCCAAGGTCACATCCCCTTCTCCATTGTGTTCATCCCAGACCTGTGTTAGTCCGACACAGGGGACAGGGGTGTTGTGGCTGTAGGAATCAAAATGATTGTACTGACGACTATGACCTGGCTTCCCTCTCTGGTAAGTCTCTCCCAGGGTATGTCTGGCCCAGATCCAGTTCTAAGCTACAGTGTAATGTAGGTGGGACTGGAATGCTCTGCTGGGAAAGGGAGCACTCCATACTCCTCCCCAGGGGCTGTCCTCCAGGGACATGCAATTCTGTGATGCCTTCCTTTTTTTTTTTTTTTTTTTCCAGTGGGTTTTGTCATACATTGATATGAATCGGCCATGGATTTCCACAACCTAATGTGTAGGCTGACCAAGTCTGCTGCTGTGGAACCTGCCCATGGATGACCCCTGCTGGGAGAGAACTGATAATCACTCTGCCCAGTCCTCAAGCTCAAAAAGCTTGCAGCCCCTGAAGCCACGCCCCCACCTTGGCAAGGGGGAAATGGGACTCTCATGGCTGACCCACACCTACCATGTATATGCTTGTTTTGAGGCGCCTACAGCATACCCACACCCCACCCTGAATGCACTAACTGGCAGCCCAGACCATACTCCTCACCCTTCAGGCTGTCTCTATGCAGCCTAGATGGAGTCCTTTCCAAGGGTCCATCAGCTGAAGCCCTAGTTTCAGCGCCTGGGCACTTCACATACTCACAGCCCCGCCCAGGCACGTTTTGGGCTGGAAAGGGCAGGGAAGTGGAAGCCATCAGCTCCTGTCTCTCTCTGCCCGGATAGTTAGGCAAGCACATTCCAGGCCCCTTCAGCTCTCTATCTACCCTGATGAACTTCCCAGCCACTGAAGGGGATTCTCAAGGCAAGAGCACCTTTCCTCTTTCACAGCTCCCTCTCAGGAGCTCCAATCCCATCCCAAAGTCTTTTTCTTTTTTATCCTGCCCAGTTACATGAGGATCTTTCTTGCAGCTTTGGTTGTATAAGAGGTCTTATACCAGTTCACAGTTGCTTTTCTGTGAGAATTGTTCAACATATAAATATATTTTTGATGTGTTTATAAAGAGAGGTGAGTTTCAAATCATTCTACTCCATCATCTTGATCTCTACCCTTAAAAGTTTTTTCCTAGTGAATAATTTCGGGCACATTGAAATTACATCCATTTATGACAGCACTTATCATAGCTTGAATGCAGGCAGGGTCTATGACTTGCTTCTAAAATAATAAAATATGAAAATGAAATGGGGTATCTCTTTCTTGATTAGGTTAGTAATATGGCAAATATTATTAGATGTCATTGTTAGCTGATTATAGAGAGATTTTTTTCTCTATTGATGACTTGAGGAAATAAGCTGCCAATTTTTTAGTAACTTCAGGCAGAGGTCCAGGTGGCAAGAAACTGCAGATAGCTTTCAGCTGACAGCCAGACAATAAAACAGACATTTCAGTCATACAGCAGCAAAGAAGTGAACTATGTAGACAAACTGAAAGAGCTTGGGATCAGATTCGTTCTCTCAAGCCTCCAGATGATAATTCAGCCTAGAGAACACCTTAGTTGACACCTTGTAAGACCCTGAGCAGACGACCCACATAATCTGTGCCCAGAAACCTGACAAAAATTTTGAGATAATAAATGTATGTTGTTGTAAGCTACTAAGTTTATGGTAGTTAATTACACAGCAACAGAAAAGTTATACAATCAGCCAGATCAAATTGAAATCATTTGAGCCTGCTTTACCATTTTATATAGTGTTTCTATATTGTTGCTCAGTTGCACCTAACTGTTTGCAACTCTATGGACTGTAGCCTGCCAGGCTCCTCTGTCCATGATGTTTTGTAGGCAAGAACACTGGAGTGGTTTACCTTTTCCTCCTCCAGGGGATCTCCCTAACTCAGGGATCGAACCCAGTCTCCCACATTACAGGCATATTCTTTACTGTCTGAGCCAGCAGGGAAGCCTGCTGTCTCATAAATTATTGCAATTTGACTTGTGAGTTTTTTTAATTAATAAAAATATTTTATTTTTCTGAATTTAAGGTGTATGTGGCGTTACCAGTTTTTTTTTTTTTAATTTTAGATTTGTTAAACGTGATTTCTTTTATATATCTAAAGCAATACTCACTTTCATACCTAAGTACTATTTTTTTGTTTTGTTTTGTTTTTTTCTTTAAAGAAGCTTGTAAAAGCCTATCTACTTTGACCCTTCAAAACCTAGATTCACCCTGAGCACTGGCTCATACTCTCTGGCTCTTAGACAGTCTTGCACACCGACTGCAAGCTCCATGAGCTGTCAGAAATAGACCAACTCCTCTCCTTGGCTGATCAGGAGTCCTTCCTACATTACCAGGCAAAATTGGCTGAACCAACAAAGGGACAGATTGGACGCCTTACAGGCTTTAAATAGTCAGAGGGACTGTTCTCCTTGCCAGAGCTGAGACTGAACTCATTTTCCTAGAGACACCATGTAGTAGGGGATATTAGCTGGGGGAATGCCACCACAATTTCCTAGTCCACAAGGTTCTCTTCTCCCCCACAGGGTACATGACTCTTCTCCACAGCCCAGAAATACCATTCTGCTGGCAGCACTGGCAGATGGCATCATGCCAGTCTAGGAGATGTTCTTTGTCCCACACACTGGAGAATCCCTTCCCTAGAGGTGCAAAGTCACTAAACCTGGGGAAGTTCCTTCAGCTCCCTCAAATTGCATTAGGTGAGACCAGTGGCAGCCTCATGTCACAAGCTAAGAGAAGCAGAAGACAGCTTTGAAAATTAGTTATTGGAACCACAGACCATAGAATTAGTCCAAAGATAAATAGAGGACTGCAAGCTAAGACAAAATTTTAAAAGGATGCAGAACATCCTTAAAATATAGTCAAAATGCCTGGGATAAAATTTAAAAGATCACCAATTATACAGAGGATTGAAAATTAACTTGAATGAGAATCAAAAATTAACTGATACCAATACAAAGATGAGTCAGGTATTGGGGTGATCTGACAAATATCTTAAGACAATCATTATAAAATGATTTCACAAGCAATTAGAAATTATCTGAGACAGATAGAAAAATGGAAAATTTCAGCATAGAAATATGTTACTTAAAGGAACAAAACAGAAATTATAGATCTGAAAAATACAGTAACAATTTTTTTAACTTTCTAGACTTGCTAGACAGCCTCTCTGGAGTAGGAAATGGCAACCCCCTCCAGTATTCTTGCCTGGAGAATCCTGATAGCTTACAGTGAATGGTGAATGGTGTCTCCAGATTCATGGTCTCTGAAGAAGATTTAACTCCAGGACCAAAGACACAGCCTCTGTTACTCAGAGCTCTGTGTGCAAAATTTTGTTTAAAGTGACAGGACAGAGTAAGCTTCTGACATAGACATCAGAAGGGGATAGAAAGGGCACCTGCCTCACTAGTTTAAGCGGGGTCTTATATACTTCTCAACTAGCTGCTGAAAATAGATAAAAAGAATACCTCAAGGATGTAAGAGTTCCATCAGACCCTTTCCCAAGGCATACATCCTGAGATAACTTTGGCATAAGATTAGTCAGGGAGAGTGTGTTCTGGGCAACCTCTCTGTTGCCATGTAGTCAGGGGTACAAGTCTTGAGAAACAGGTTCCTAGGCAAGATTTGTTACAATTATAATCATTAACATAGAACTTAAGAAAAGTATTTCCATGAGTAAGATATTGTGCTATATGATCATTAGTTTCAGACCTAAAGAAAGGCCTTTTCCTATTTGGAACCAATCTGTTGGTCCATGTCCAGTTCTAACTTTTGCTTCCTGACCTGCATATAGGTTTCTCAAGAGGTGGATCAGGTGGTCTGGTATTCCCATCTCTTTCAGAATTTTCCACAGTTTATTGTGATCCACATAGTTAAAGGTTTTGGCATGATCAATAAAGCAGAAATAGATGTTTTTCTGGAACTCTATTTCTTTTTCAATGATCCAGCAGATGTTGGCAATTTGATCTCTGGTTCCTCTGCCTTTTCTAAAACCAGTGAACTTCCAGATGTTCACGGTCACATATTTCTGAAGCCTGGCTTGGAGAATTTTGAGCATTACTTTACTAGCATGTGAGATGAATGTAATTGTGCGGTAGTTTGAGCACTCTTTGGGATTGCCTTTCTTTGGGACTGGAATGAAAACTGAGAGATGGGAATACCAGACCACCTGACCCACCTCTTTAGAAACCTATATGCAGGTCAGGAAGCAACAGTTAGAACTGGACATGGGACAACAAACTGGTTCCAAATAGGAAAAGGAGTATGTCAAGGCTGTATATTGTCACCCAGCTTATTTAATTTATATGCAGAATACATCATGAGAAACACTGGGCTGGAAGAAGCACAAGCTGGAATCAAGATTTCCAGGAGAAATATCAATAACCTCAGATATGCAGATGACACCTCCCTTATGGCAGAAAGTTAAGAGGAACTAAAAAGCCTCTTGATGAAAGTGAAAGGGGAGAGTGAAAAAGTTGGCTCAAAGCTCAACATTCAGAAAACGAAGATCATGGCATCTGGTCCCATCACTTCAAGGCAAATAGATGGGGAAACAGTGGAAGCAGTGTCAGACTTTATTTTTTTGGGCTCCAAAATCACTGCAGATGGTGATTGCAGCCATGAAATTAAAAGATGCTTACTCCTTGGAAGGAAAGTTATGACCAACCTAGATAACATATTAAAAAGCAGAGACATTATTTTGCCAACAAAGGTCCAATAAAAGTTACTTTTGCCAACAAAAGTCAAGGCTATGGTTTTTCCAGTGGTCATGTATGGATGTGAGAGTTGGACTGTGAAGGAAGCTGAGCGCTGAAGAATTGATGCTTTTGAACTGTGGTGTTGGAGAAGACTCTTGAGACTCCCTTGAACTGCAAGGAGATCCACCCAGTCCATCCTGAAGGAGATCGGTCCTGGGTGTTCATTGGAAGGACTGATGCTGAAGCTGAAACTCGAATACTTTGGCCACCTCATGCGAAGAGTTGACTCATTGGAAAAGTCCCTGATGCTGGGAGGGATTGGGGGCAGGACGAGATGGGGACGACAGACGATGAGATGGCTGGATGGCATCACCGACTCGATGGACATGAGTGAGTAAACTCCGGGAGTTGGTGATGGACAGGGAGGCCTGGCGTGCTGCGATTCACGGGGTCGCAAAGAGTCGGACACGACTGAGCGACTCAACTGGACTGAACTGAAAGAAAGGCCAGTTCTCGGGCAAGATACATTGTTGCACAGGGCTTAAGGAAAGCGTGAGGGGGAATGTTCACCTCCTCCTAAAGGGCCTTGGACAGCCTGTCTAGCTTTAACTCTTTCAATCCCATGGACAGAGGAGCCTTGGAGGGCTACGGTCCATGGGGTCCCCAAGAGTCAGACGTGCCTGAAGCAGCTTACCACAGACAGGCCCAATAACAGAGTGGGGAGGGACGACAGAGATACAATCAGTGAACTCTATGTAATTGACCTAACCTGAACAAAAAAAGAAACTAGACTGAAAAATAAATAAACAAAGCTGCAAAGACAATAATAACAAAGAGTCTGACCTTTGTGTCATCAGAGTAGACAGAGAGGGACTGAAACAGTTTTCAAAACTAATGGCTGAAAACTTCCCAGATTTGATGAAGAATATAAACTCACAAGTGCAGAAACCTGACAGGTATACCTACATGGAAAATCACAAGAAATCTACATAGTAAATAAATAAAACTATAATTAATGAGTGAGTTCAGCAAGGTCACATGATACATATCAAGACATAAAAATCAATAGCAATGAGCATGTAGAAAATCAAAATTAGAAATGTAATATCATTTATTATTAACATAAAAAAATATAATGAAGGACTTAGGTAGTCTTTAACAGGCCTTAGTTTTAAGTAGAATGATTTCTACTACTTTATTCATAACCTTAGCAAACATGTACAGGATCTATATGCTGAGTTACAAAATTCTGATGAAAGAAAACAAAGATGTAAATAGATGGAAAGATTCACTGTTTTCATCATGTACTGAAAGATTAAACATAATAAAGACAGTTCTCTCCAAACTGGTTTATAGATTTAATGTAATTTCTATTGAGCTAAAGAAAAATAAAAACTTGTGTAAATATAGATAAGCTTATTCTAAAGTTCATATTGCAAAAAAATTAATAAACAGAAACTTTCAACTAAATAGGATTAGGAGATCAGAAGGGGAGGCTCTTATTCCCTGTGACAACAGCAGAGTCTTACCGGAGGGAAATTCTCCTCCTTCTTCCCAGAATGACTCATCCAGTGAAAAGCCATGGACTCTGTTTACTGAGGCTTCCCAGGTAGTGCAGTGTAAAGAATCCGCCTGCCAGTGCAGGAGACACAGGAGATGCTGGTTCAGTCCCTGGGTTGGGAAGGTCCTCTGGAAAAGGAAATAGCAACCCTTTCTAGTAATCTTGCCTGGAAAATCCCATGGACACAGGAACCTGGCAGGCTACAGTCCAGAGGGCTGCAAAGAGTCGGAAATGACTGAGCGACTGAACACGCTGTGTCTACTACAGCCCTTCTAGCTTCCCTTTTCCCTCTGAAAAGCATTCTCCTTCCCTTGCCATGGAGGCACTGGCCATAGACGCAGATCCAAACTACAATTCTCTGCTGATCTCAAATAAACTCATCTTTGCCGGAGAAATATCTGTTGAACTGTTTACTTCAGGTCTACAAAACATAAACTCAAACTAGCCCTAGAACAGCTAAAATAATCACACACACACACACACACAAAAAAAAAAGAGGTAGGAATCCTCCTACTGAACTTTAAGGTCTAATAGAGAGCTACAGTAATGAGGACCACATGCTCCTGGTGGAGGTCTAGTCACATAAATCAGTGGAATAGAATACAGAGTCCAAAAGTAGATTCATACAAATTTGTTGAACTGATATTTTACAAATGTGGAAAAATAGTTCATTGAAGAAAGGAGAACTTTTTCAATAAATGGTGCTGGAGCACTTGGAAATCCACAGGCAAAAATATAAACCTCAACCTCAATCTCATACTTCACGGAGAAAAGTTTACTCAAAATACATCAGATATTGAAATATAAAACTTAAAACTATTAAAATTTTATTAAAGAATAGGAGAAAAACGTTCAGATCTAGTGAAAGGTTGTTGCTGAACGATAAGACTCCAGGATTCTTGGCCTCCGGAGGAGACGAATTCAATCCTGGGCCAGAGACAAGGCTGGATCTCTCAGAGCTTTTGTGCAATAAAGTTTTATTAAAGTATAAAGGAGATAGAGAAAGCTTCTGACATAGGCATCAGAAGGGGGCAGAAAGAGTACCCCCCTGCTAGTCTTCAGCTGGATGTTATATAGTCCCTAGCAGTCTGTTAATGAAAAGAAAGGAATGTCTCAAAACTCAGAATGGCACCAGGCCCCTCATCCATAAGTTGCATTTTGGGATAATCTTGGCACCAGATGATTCGTCCCAGGCCATAAAGCAATTGACTTGAATCTTGTAGAAAGGCAGATCACCATAAAAATAGTTTCATTTACATAGATTAGGGGAACAATATCTGAGTATAATATACTGGTTTGTCAAGAAGGTTCTGAGTCATTAGGCAGAACCAATTTGATGACAGAGTCTGGGGTAAATGCATAGTACATTAACATAGCTTAAGACAAACATTTCCATAAGAAAAATGTATTGGTTAACTCAAGGTTTGAGAATAACTAGCTTCAGGTGAAACCAGGTGTCATTATGGCAACACAGTATTTTAAGAGAAACCTCCTCTTAAATTTGTATAGAGAAGGAAAAAAAATATCACTAGTTTGTTTCCTCCTGCCGCTTAAGAGAGAGAAAAATGTCTGATACTTGCAGTCTATTGCCTCAGTTTGGAAACCCCTGGCCTTCCTACCTGTTACCCTCTCACTCAGTTCAGTTCAGTTCAGTCACTCAGTTGTGTCTGACTCTGTGGGACCTCATGAATCACAGCACGCAAGGCCTCCCTGTCCATCACCAACTCCCAGAGTTTACTCAAACTCATGCCCATCGAGTTGGTGATGCCATCCAGCCATCTTATCCGCTGTCGTCCCCTTCTCCTCCTGCCCCAAGTCCCTCCCAGCATCAGGGTCTTTTCCAATGAGTCAACTCTTCGCATGAGGTGGCCAAAGTATTGGAGTTTCAGCTTCAGCATCAGTCCTTCCAATGAATACCCAGGACCGATCTCCTTTGGACTGGTTGGATCTCCTTGCAGTCCAAGGGATTCTCAAGAGTCTTCTCCAACACCACAGTTCAAAAGCATCAATTCTTCAGCGCTCAGCTTTCTTCACAGTCCAACTCTCACATCCATACATGACCACTGGAAAAACCATAGACTTGACTAGATGGACCTTTGTTGGCAAAGTAATGTCTCTGCTTTTTAATATGTTATCTAGGTTGGTCATAACTTTCCTTCCAAGGAGTAAGCATCTTTTAATGCCATGGCTGCAATCACCATCTGCAGTGATTTTGGAGCCCCCCAAAAAATAAAGTCTGACACTGTTTCCACTGTCTCCCCATCTATATCCCATGAAGTGATGGGACCAGATGCCATGATCTTAGTTTTCTGAATGTTGAGCTTTGAGCCAACTTTTTCACTCTCCCCTTTCACTTTCATCAAGAGGCTCTTTAGTTGCTCTTCACTTTCTGCCATAAGGGTGGTGTCATCTGCATAACTGAGATTATTGATATTTCTCCTGGCAATCTTGATTCCAGCTTGTGCTTCATCCAGCCCAGCGTTTGTCATGATATACTCTGCATATAAATTAAATAAGCAGGGTGACAATGTACAGCCTTGACATGCTCCTTTTCCTATTTGGAACCAGTCTGTTGTTCCATGTCCAGTTCTAACTGTTGCTTCCTGACCTGCATACAGGTTTCTCAAGAGTCAGGTCAAGTGTTCCCATCTGGTATTCCCATCTCTTTCAGAATTTTCCTCAGTTTATTGTGATGCACACAGTCGAAGGCTTTGGCTTAGTCAATAAAGCAGAAATAGATGTTTTTTTGGAACTCTCTTGCTTTTTCAATGATCCAGCGGATGTTGGCAATTTGATCTCTGGTTCCTCTGCCTTTTCTAAAACCAACTTGAACATCTGGAAGTTCATGGTTCACGTTTTGCTGAAGCATGGCTTGGAAAATTTTGAGCACTACTTTACTAGGACTAGACAAATAATTCTTACAATTGGCAATAATATTCCAGTCCATGGAAGGAAAAATTGATAAAGTGGACTTCATCAAAACTAAGTATTTTCTCTCTGCAAAAGACCCAGTGAAAAGACAGACCAGGAGAAAGAATGTGCTAATTAGAAATCCAAAAATAGACAATCATGTATAATATATAACCCATTCCCAAAACTCAACAATGAAAGAGAAACTGTTGTCAGACAATTTTATATCAAGTTAAAATATACTTAAAAACAAACATGGCAGTAGGCTATTTTAAGGTAAAAGAAAGTGAAGTTTTTCCCTTCATTCCTTTATACTTTTGAATGATAAAGCAAAGATTATAGCCATAATGGGATTTATAACATATAAAGATAAACTGCATGTGCCAAATAGAGCGCAAAGATGGGAACAGAGTAAATAGAACCAAATTTTGTCAGTGTTTCTATATTAATATGAAATAGTATAATGCTAACTCTATTAGACTGAAAAGTTAAGGATACAAACTGTAATCCAGAAAAACTACTAAAAATTATGTAAATAATTATAGCTAAACATCCAATAGATAAATTAAAAGCCAGACATTTGCAGTATGGATTAAGGGGTGGGGGATGCCACATATATAGGCATTGAACTTTAAAATAAAGGTATATAAACATTTGAACTACTGGATGGAAAAATATATGAGGGAAACAGCATAAAAAAGCTGAAATGGCAATATTAGTACTGGGTAAGATAGTCTTCAAGAAAAAATACTATTGAACATAAATAAGGACATCATAATAATAAAATATTCCACTTTATTTTGAATAAAGATAAATATAAATATACTGCATGACACATGCAAGCAAAAGTAATGCTCAAAATTATCCAAGCCAGGCTTCAACAGTACGTGAACCATGAACTTCCAGATGTTCAAGCTGGATTTAGAAAAGACAGAGGAACCAGAGATCAAATTGCCAACATCTGCTGGATCATTGAAAAAGCAAGAGCGTTCCAGAAAAACATCTACTTCTGCTTCACTGACTACAATAAAGCCTTTGACTATGCAGATCACAACAAACTGTAGAAAATTCTGAAAGAGATGGGAATACCAGACCACCTGACCTGCCTCCTGAGAAATCTGTATGCAGGTCAAGAAGCAACAGTTACAACTGGACATGGAACAACAGACTGGTACCAAATTGGGAAAGGCTGTATAATGTCACCTTGCTTATTTAACTTACATTCGGAGTACATCATGTGAAATGCTGGACTGGAGGAAGCACAATCTGGAATGAAGATTGCAGGGAAAAAATAACCTCTGATATGCAGATGGCAGCACCCTTAAGGCAGAAAGTGAAGAGGAACTAAAGAGCCTCTCAATGAGGGTGAAAGAGGAGAGTGAAAAAGCTGGCTTAAACTCAGCATTCAAAAAATTAAGATCATGGCATCCAGTCCCATCACTTTATGGCAAATAGTTGGGGAAACAGTGGAAACAGTAAGAAACTTTATTCTTTTAGGCTCCCAAATCACTGCAGATTGTGACTGCAGCCATGAAATTAAAAGAGGTTTGCTCCTTGGAAGAAAAGCTATGGTCAGCCTAGACAGCATAATAAAAAATTGAGACATTACTTTACTGACAAAGGTCCATCTAGTCAAAGCTATGGTTTTTCCAGTAGTCATGTAGAGATGTGAGATTTGGACCATAAAAAAAGCTGAGCACCAAAGAATTGATGCTTTAGAACTGTGTTGTTGGAGAAGTCTCTCGAGAGTCCCTTGGACAGCAAGAAGATCAAACCACTCAATCCTAAAGGAAATCAGTCCTGAATGTTCATTGGAAGGACTGATCCTGAAGCTGAAACTCCAGTACTTTGGCCACTTGATGTGAAGAACTGACTCATTGGAAAAGACCCTGATGCTGGGAAAGACTGAAGGTGGGAGGAGAAGGGGACAACAGAGGATGAGATGGTTGGATGGCATAACCAACTCGATGGATACGCATTTGAGTAAGCTCTGGGAGTTGGTGATGGACAGCGAGGCCTGGCTTGCTACAGTCCATGGGGTCACAATGAGGTAGACATGACTAAGTGACTGAACTGAAATGATAAATACACAAAGTTGTAACAATCTTCAATATTCCTAAACACATAGCTTCAAAATTTAAGAAGTAAGGAAGTAAAAGAACTTGACAGAATTCCTTGGTGGCACAAGGAAGAATCCACCTGTCAATGCAGGGACATAGGTTTAATCTGGTCTGGGAAAATTTCACATGCTGTGGAGCAACTGGTCCCATGTGCCACAACTACTGAGCCCATGCTCTAGAGCCCACAAGCCATAACTACTGAATCCCGCACACTTAGAGCCTGTGCTCTGCAAAAAGAGAAATCACTACAACGTGAAGCCCTCACACTGCAACAAGAGAAACCCTGTGCAAAACAATGAAGATCCAGTGCAGCCAAATAAACAACAAAAAAAATTTTTTTAAGAAATAAATAATTTTAAAAAGAAATGGGAAATTCCCCAATAATAGCTGAAAGTTATAAAACCTCTCTCTCAGCAATTGATCGAACAATGAGAATAATACATACATACAAAGGAGCTTCCCAGGTGGTGCAGTGGAAAAGAATCCCTCTGCCAATGCAGGAGACACAAGAGAGGCGGGTTCAATCCCTAGGTTGGGAAGATCCCCTGGAATAGGAAATGGCAACCTACTCCAGTGCTCTTATCTGGAAAATTCTGTGCACAGAGGAGAATGGATTACAGTCCATAGGGTCACAAAGATTTGGACACAAAGAGTCAGAAGCAAAGAGTCAGACATGACTGAGCACACATGCATGCACAGACATACATAATGAAGACTTAAAAGATGAATAACACTATTAAACAACTTAGCCTAATTGTTATTTATATTTAACTACACAGGAGAGCTACAGAATACATGTTCTTTCCAATTTTATTTGGTACAAGACAAAAAATATGCTGGGCCATAAAACAAGCCTCAATAAATTTAGAAGAACTGATATCATATAGAGAATACCCTCTGAGCATCATATGATTAAATCATAATAAAATATTTTTAAACTGACATATATGTAAAAATTAAACAATGCATTTTGCAATAATGTATAGAAGAAAAATTAATCAAAAGGAAAATAATGAATGACAATAAAACACAATATATCAAAGTTTGTGTGATGCATTATAGTTCTTACAGGAAATTTTATATCTTAAATTATTTATATTAGAAAATTATTTAAAGTGAAGCATTTAAGGTTTCATCTAAGGAAGTTAAAAAAAACCTCAAATCTACATAAAGAAAAATACCAATATAAGACCAGCACTCAGTGAAGTATAAACATCAATGGAAAACATCATAAATTAATAAACCTAGCTATACTTACCAAGAAGAAAAGGAAAGGAAAAACAAATTATGATTATCAGGGATGGCAGTAAGTAAGAAAAGTTGACAAATATCTTGACAATACTACTTATCATAACTGATACAAGCTACAGCAGAAGATATATATAGTCCTGTATCTAATACAAAAATTGAATTTGTTATCAAATTTCTGGGTTCACTGATGAATTCTATAAAACATATGAGGAAGAAATAACACTGATATTTCAGAAACTCTGAGAGAATATAGGGGGAAGACAGACTTTACAACTGGTTTTATGAAGCCAATATAACTCCTAAAATGAAACCTGACAAAAATATTACCAAAAATAACACTCTATACCAGTATTTCTCATAAAACCACAAAAGATTTTTAGCAAGATATTGGCAAAGTTGATCCAGCAATATGTATGATTTGAGTGATTGAGTGAAAGTTGCTCAGTTGTGTCCAACCCTTTGTGACCCCATGGACAATACAGTCCATGGAATTCTCCAGGCCAGCATACTGGAGTGGGTAGC
Source organism: Dama dama (assembly GCF_033118175.1). Classification (NCBI taxonomy): domain Eukaryota; kingdom Metazoa; phylum Chordata; class Mammalia; order Artiodactyla; family Cervidae; genus Dama; species Dama dama. The sequence continues at coordinate 95,119,724 of NC_083699.1, read as the reverse complement.
TGTTCCCTTCTCCAGGGGATCATCCCAACCCAGGGATCGAACCCAGGGCTCACTCATTGCAGGTGGATTCCTTACCAGCTGAGCTACTAGAATAATAAATCTTGATAAAGTGAGTTTACCTAAGTATGCAAGACTGGTTTAATATGCATAACTCAACAATATAATTCACTGTAAAATACAATAAAAGAAACCCATTATAACCATTTCAAATAGATTCAGTTCAGTTCAGTTCAGTTAACTCAGTCATGTCCAACTCTTTGTGACCCCATGGACTGCAGCACACCAGGCTTTCCTGTCTATCACCAAATCCTGGGGCTACTCAAACTCATGTCCATAGAGTCAGTGATCCCATCCAACCATCTTATCCTCTGTCTTCCCCTTCTCTTCCTGACATCAATCTTTCCCAGCATCAGGGTCTTTTCTAATGAGTCAGTTCTTCAGATCAGGTGGCCAAAGTATTGGAGTTTCAGCTTCAGTATCAGTCCTTCCAATGAACATTCAGGACTGATTTCCTTTAGTATTCACTGGATGGATCTCCTCACAGTCCAAGAGACTCTCAAGAGTCTTCTCAAACACCACAGATCAAAAGCATCAATTCTTTGGCACTCAACTTTCTTTATAGTCCAACTCTCACATCCATACATGACTACTGGAAAAACCATAGCTTCGAATAGATGAAGATTTGTGGACAAAGTAATGTCTCTACTTTTTATTATGCTGTCTAGGTTGGTCATAACTTTTCATCCAAGGGGCAAGCATCTTTTAATTTCATGGCTGCAGCCAACATCTGCAGTGATTTTGGAGCCCCCCCCCCCACAAAAAAAAATAAAGTCTGTCACTGTTTTCATTGTTTCCCATCTATTTGTCATGAAGTGATGGGACAAGACATCATGCTCTTAGTTTTCTGAATGTTGAGTTTTAATCCAGCTTTTTCACTCTCCTCTATCACTTTCATCAAGAGGCTCTTGAGTTCTTCACTTTTTACCATAAGTGTGGTGTCATCTGCATATCAGAGGTTATTGATATTTCTCCCGGCAATCTTGATTTCAGCATGTACTTCAGCCAGCCATGCATTTTGCATGAGGTACTCTGCATATAAGTTATATAAGCAGGGTGACAATATACAGCCTTGATTACTCCTTTCCTGATTTGAAATCAGTCTGTTGTTCCATGTCCAGTTCTAACTGTTGCTTCTTGACCTGCGTATAGATTTTTCAGGAGGCAGGTCAGGTGATCTGGTATTCCTATCTCTTTAAGAATTTTCCAGTTTGTTGTGACCCACACAGTGAAAGACTTTGGCATAGTCAATAAAGCAGAAGTATATATTTTTCTGGAACTCTTATGCTTTTCCAATGACCCAATGGATGTTGGCAATTTGATATCTGGTTCCTCTGCCTTTTCTAAATCCAACTTGAACATCTGGAATTTAATGGTTCACATACTGTTGTAGCCTGGCTTGGAGAATTATGAGCATTACTTTGCTAGTGTGTGAGATGAGTGCAATTGTGTGGTAGTTTGAGCATTCTTTGGCATTGCCTGTCTTTGAGATTGGAATGAAAACTGACTTTTTCCAGTCCTGTGGCCCCTACTGAGTTTTCCAAATTTGCTGGCATATTGAGTGCAGCACTTTCACAGCATCATCTTTTAGGATTTGAAATAGCTCAACCAGAATTCCATCACCTCCACCAGCTTTGTTCATAATGATGCTTCCTAAGGCCGAGTGAACTGAACTGAGCTGAAGGCCCACTTGACTTCACATTCCAGGATGTCTGGCTCTAGGTGAGTGATCACACCATCGTGATTATCTAGGTCGTGAAGACCTTTTTTGTACAGTTCTTCTGTGTATTCTTGCCACCTCTTCTTAATATCTTCTGCTTCTGTTAGGTCCATACAATTTCTGTCCTTTATTGTGCCCATCTTTGCATGAAATGTTCCCTTGGTATCTCTAATTTTCTTGAAGAGATCTCTAGTCTTTTCCATTCTGTTGTTTTCCTTTGTTTCTTCGCATTGATCACTGAGGAAGTCTCTTATCTCTCCTCGCTATTCTTTGGAAATCTGCATTTAAATGGGTACATCTTTCCTTTTCTCCTTGCCTTTTGCTTCTATTCTTTTCTCAGCTGTTTGTAAGGCCTCCTCAGACAACCATTTTGCCTTTTTTTGTGTTTCTTTTTCTTGAGGATGGTCTTGATCCCTGCCTCTTCTACAATGTCACGAACCTCTGTCCATAGTCCTTCAGGCAGTTTGTCTATCAAATCTAATCCCTTGAATCTATTTGTCACTTCCACTGTATAATTGTAAGGTATGATTTCAGTCATACCTGAATGGTCTAGTGGTTTCCCCTACTTTCTTCAATTTAAGTTTGGATTTGGCAATAAGGAGTTCATGATCTGAGCCACAGTCAACTCCTGGTCTTGTTTTTGCTGACTGTATAGAGCTTCTCCATCTTTGTTGCAAAGAATATAATCAATCTGATTTTGGTATTGGCCATCTGGCGATGTCCATGTGTAGAGTCTTCTCTTATGTTGTTGGAAGAGGGTGTTTACAAACAAGTATTTGACAAAAGTCATCAATCATCTGTGATAACTCTCAATATACAAGGAATAGTAAGAAACTTTCTTAGCCTGATAAAGGGCATATGAAAAAGCTATTTAATGCTAAAATATTGAGTGCTTTTTCCCTAGGAGCTGAAAAAAAAACGTCAAGATGTCCAGTCCTACCATTTCTTTTGAATCTTGTATTGGAGCTATAAGCCGATTGCTGTAAAGCAATGATAATAATTAAAAGGCCTAAAGTTCAAAAATAAACAAAACTTAACAAAATTGTTAAGGCATCAGTTCACTCCACATTGATCTATAGATTTAGGGCAGTCCCAAACACAATCCCAGAAGACACTTCTGTAGAAATTGATTCTAATATTTATATGGAAGCACAAATGACCTACAATATCTAAAGCAACCTTGAAAAAGAACAATATTGGAGGATGTACATTAGCTAACCTCCAGATTTACTAGGAAGCTACAGTGATATATGTGGTACTAGTCTAAAACTGATAAACAGATTAAATAAGAGAGAGTCCAGAAATACAATCACATGTTGATGGTAAATCAAGTTTTGATAAAGGTGCTCCTGAAATCCAAAAGGAATCCAAAGGGATAGGAATGTCTTCAATATCCAAAAGGGACATCCAATATCCAAAAGGCATAGGAGTGTCTTCAATAAATGATCCAGAAAAAGCAGATAGCCATATGGAAATAATTAACTTCAAACACTATCTAGTACCATACACAAAAATTAACACAAGTTATATCATAAACTAAAATATGTTAACTAAATCTATAAAACTTTAACAATAATAAACATGGTGTAATACCCTTATAATGTGGATTTAGCAAAAGTTTTCTAGACAAAACTAAGAAAGCAATAACCATCAGTTCAGTTCAGTTCAGTCACTCAGTCATGTCTGACTCTTTGCGACCCCATGAACCGCAGCACACCAACACCCAGAGTCCACCCAAAACCATGTCCATCGAGTCAATGATGCCATCCAACCATCTCATCCCCTTCTCTTCCTGCCCTCAATCTTTCACAGCATCAGGGTCTGTTCCAGTGAGTCAACTCTTCGCATCAGGTGGCCAAAGTATTGGAGTTTCAGCTTCAGCATCAGTCCTTCCAATGAACACTCAGGATAACCATAGAAGAAATAATAACCATAGAAGAAAAAAAAAAAATTTTATCAGACTTTGCGTAAAGTAAAACTTCAGCCATCAACAGATATTTAAAAAATTAACAGGTAACCCAAAGACAGGGAAGAAACTTTTACAAACATGTATTGATGAAAGACTGCTATATACAATATACTTTTAAAAACTCTTATAACTCAACAATTAACAGACAAAAGAAAATCTGTTAAATATGAGCAAAATATTTCAACAGACATTTGTCAAAAGGAGAGATACTAATGACCAATAAGCACATGAAAAACTGCTCAGTATTGCTTGTAAGGAAAATGTTTGTTAAAATTGCACAAAGATATCTACACACCTCATCAGAATAATTCAAATGAAAAAGAATGACCTAGCTAAATTTTGGGGAGACTATTAAGCACTTATAACTCTCGTGCATTTTTAATTGGTGTGTAAAACTGTACAACCACACTGGAAAAATTCTGGCATTTTTTTTTATGAAACTAAGCATATATTTGTATTTTGATACAGTAATTCAATCCTGTGTTTATCCAAGAGAAGTGAAAACACATGTTCACAAAAACATATTTTTAGCTGCTTTATTCATAATAGCCAAAGCCTGGAAACAGCTCATGATTCCATCAGTGACAATAGCTAAAGAAGGTGGGATCCAGATGTTGGAATTGAATGACATTGAGCTCATCTTCCTTCACAATCACATCAAACATACAACTACATAGAGAACAACTCTCAGAAATTGACCTGAAGACTAGCAGAACATCTGTTCTACAACTAAGCTATAAAGAAAGATCCACACAGAGTCTGATAGGAAGAAAAGAGAAGTGATCTAATCTGGAATCTGACTGCTCACTGGGGACCCTGGAGAGAGGGGGATATCACAGCCTTGGGGATGCTCTCTGGGTAGTTAGGTATTCAAGTCACATAATAGGAACACCAGCTTTGCAGTCTGACAGCTTCCTTAAGCTGGTTTGAAAATCAGTGAGGTTTACCAGAGGGCTCTAAGAAACTGAGACTCTGCTCTTCAAGAGTGCATACAGAGACTTGGCTTAATCCCAGTCACAACATAGAGACAACCAACTGAAAACTGCCCAATGCTCTGGCTTGCATACCAGTACCACGGACAGCATGTGGCCCAGCTCTCACTGGGCTCCTGCTCCAGTCCCTCTTGCTCTGGTGCTGCTCCCAATTAAGACAGAGTCAGCCACTGCAAATGAGAGTGTGCACACTAAAGAGGGAACAGAGCTGGACTGGGCCCTGGCCCTGCCTTAGAACAGGGCAGAGGCGACCATTGCAGGTATGTGCATTTGTGCACACATTTCAGTTCAGTTCAGTGCAGTCACTCAGTCATGTCTGACTCTTTGCGACCCCATGAACTGCAGCACGCCAGGCCTCCCTGTCCATCACCAACTCCCAGAGTTTACTCAAACTCATGTCCATCGAGTCGGTGATGCCATCCATTCATCTCATCCTCTGTCAACCCCTTCTCCTCCTGCCCCCAATCCCTCCCAGGATCAGGGTCTTTTCCAATGAGTCAACTCTTCACATGAGGTGGCCAAAGTATTGGAGTTTCAGCTTCAGCATCAGTCCTTCCAGTGAACACCCAGGACTGGTCTCCTTTAGGATGGACTGGTTGGATCTCCTTGCAGTCCAAGGGACTCTCAAGAGTCTTCTCCAGCACCGCAGTTCAAAAGCATCAATTTTTCGGTGCTCAGCTTTCTTCACAGTCCAACTCTCACATCCATACATGACCACTGGAAAAACTATAGCCTTGATTAGATGGACCTTTGTTGGCAAAGTAATGCCTCTGCTTTTTAATATGCTCTCTAGGTTGGTCATAACTTTCCTTCCAAGGAGTAAGCATCTTTTAATTTCATGGCTGCAATCACCATCTGCAGTGATTTTGGAGCCCCAAAAAATAAAGTCTGACACTGTTTCCACTGTTTTCCATGAAGTGATGGGACCAGATGCCATGATCTTCATTTTCTGAATGTTGAGCTTTGAGCCAACTCTTTCACTCTCCTCTTTCACTTTCATCAAGAGGCTTTTTAGTTCCTCTTCACTTTCTGCCATAAGGGAGGTGTCATCTGCATATCTGAGGTTATTGATATTTCTCCTGGCAATCTTGATTTCAGCTTGTGCTTCTTCCAGCCCAGCATGATGTACTCTGCATATAAGTTAAATAAGCAGGGTGACGATATACAGCCTTGACATACTCCTTTTCCTATTTGGAACCAGTCTCTTGTTCCATGTCCAGTTCTAACTGTTGCTTCCTGACCTGCATACAGGTTTCTCAAGAGGCAGGCCAGGTGGTCTGAGGGCACAAAACCAGCTCCAGGGAGAATAACATTTCTGGTACACACATCCATATTTACATCTGGGAGAGAATGAAACTAACTCATTCTCTTGGTTGGTGTAGCCCCAACCAAGTCTAAAACCAGGGCACACACACTGGGGGGGAATGTGAAACCAGCACAGAAGTGCAGCCTCCAAGTCCTTGGGCCTTGGCCACAATCCCAACCAAGATGGAGACCGCCATCATCCCCATCACCCCCATCAACTCCCTCACACCTCCTGCTCCACCTCTTCAGGTCCACTCCTATCCCTAACAACATGGGGACGGCTGCTGAGCGTAGGCAAAGCCTTGGCTCACACCTGGCTCTAGCTCTAGATGCACCCACTCCAGCCCTGCAACCCATCAATGCATTGACAGTCACTGTACCCCTTTAGAAGACACAGCCTCTGCCCATTTCAGATTCAGCTTTCCCACCAGAGCCAGTGGGCTCACAGAAACTGCATAGGGATGCTCCCTCACAGGACATGCCATTAATACTGTGATAAGTAACTATTTCATCCAATCTACAAAGACAGAGAAAGTTAATATGAAAACACAGATATGTTAAAAAAAAAAAAAAAAAAAAACAAGAAAAAACAATCTATGAAAATAAAAACCCTAATGAAACAGGGACAAATAATCTACCTGATAAAGAGTTCAAAGCAATAGTAATAAGAGTGCTAACTTAACTTAGGAAAAGAATAGATGACTACAGTGAGAATTTCACAAAGAACAATATGAAATATGAAAAACCAGTCAGAGCTAAAAAAAATACCTATAATAACAGAAATGAAATGTCTCCTGGAAAGAATTAGTGGATTAGGTGATACATAAGAACTCATAAGCAGGACTTCCTTGCAGGCCAGTGGTTAGGACTCCATGCTTCCACTGTTAGGTACATAGGTCTGATCCCTAGTCAGGGAACTAAGATCCCACATGCTACGGTATGGCCAAAAAATGTCTGAAAAGAACTCATAAACAATCTGAAAGACAGAATAAGGGAAACTACCCAATCAGAATGGCAAAAAGGAAAACAAATTTTATTTTATATTTTTTTCCAGATAATATTTTTTTCCATTTATTTTTATTAGGTGGAGTCTAATTACTTTACAATATTGTAGTGGGTTTTGCCATACATTGACATGAATCAGCCATGGATTTACATGTGTTCCCCATCCCGATCCCCCCTCCCACCTCCCTCTCCATCCCATCCCTCTGGGTCTTCCCAGTGCACCAGCCCTGAGCACTTGTCTCATGCATCCAACCTGGGCTGGTGATCTGTTTCACCCTTGATAGTATACTTGTTCAATGCTCTTCTCTCAGAACATCCCACCCTCGCCTTCTCCCACAGAGTCTAAAAGTCTGTTCTGTACATCTGTGTCTCTTTTTCTGTTTTGCATATAGGGTTATCATTACCATATTTTAAAATTCCATATATATACATTAGTATACTGTATTGGTCTTTATCTTTCTGGCTTACTTCACTCTGTATAATGGGCTCCAGTTTCATCCATCTCATTAGAACTGATTAAAATGAATTCTTTTTAATGGCTGAGTAATATTCCATGGTGTATATGTACCACAGCTTCCTTATCCATTCATCTGCTGATGGGCATCTAGGTTGCTTCCATGTCCTGGCTAGTATAAACAGTGCTGTGATGAACATTCGTGTACATGTGTCTCTCTCAGATCTGGTTTCCTCGGTGTGTATGCCCAGGTGTGGGATTGCTGGGTCATATGGCAGTTCTATTTCCAGTTTTTTAAGGAATCTCCACACTGTTCTCCATAGCGGCTATACTAGTTTGCATTCCCACCAACAGTGCATTCCCACACCCTCTCCAGCATTTATTGCTTGTAGACTTTTGGATAGCAGGCATTCTGACTGGCATGTAATGGTACCTCACTGAGGTTTTGATTTGCTCCAAAGTAGACATACAGATGGCTAACAAACACATGAAAAGATGCTCAGCATCACTCATTATCAGAGAAATGCAAATCAAAACCTCAATAAGGAAAACAAATTTTAAAACATGAGGATAGTTTAGTGCACAAAACATAGAAAGGATCAATGAAACTAAGAGCTGTTTTTTAAAAAGATAAATAAAATTGATAAGCCTTTAGTTACACTAATTTAAAAAATTAGACAACAGGCCCAAATAAACAAAATGAATGAAAGACAAGAAATCACAATTGATATCACAGAAGTAAAAACAGTAACAAGAAAATAATATGCCAACAAATTGAACAACCTAGAAGAAATGGATATATTTCTAGATACATACAATCTTCCAAGACAATCAAGAAGAATTAGAATTAAATAAAGTATTAGAATTATAGAGCATTAGAATTATAACTAAATCAGCATTCATAAAACTCCCCAAAAGCAAAAACTTTAGGACCAGACCACTTCAAAGGGGAATTCTACCAAACATACAGAAAAGTAAATATCTATCCTTCTCAAAATATTCCAAAAACTGAAGACGAAGGAACAATCAAAAACTCGTTATATGAGGTCACCATTACCCTGATAGCAAAACCAGACAAAGACACTACAAAAAAAGAATATTACTGGCCAATATCCCTAATGAATACAGATGCAAAATCTTCAACAAAATATTAGCAAACAGAATTCAGCTATATTTAAAAAGTATCATATACCATGATCAAGTGCAATTTATTCCAGGGAAGTAAGAATGGTTTGGTATTCACAAATCAATCAATGTGATATACCACATTGACGAAAGCTGGATAACAAATCACACGATCATCTCAGTAGATCCAGAAAAAGCATTTGAAAAAATCCAACATCCATTCATAATAGAAACTAATCAAACTGGACAGAAAGGGAACGTATCTCGACATAACAAAGGCCGTTTATGACAAACCCACTACTAACACTATACTGGTGAAAACTGAAAGGTTTTCTTCTAAAATCAGGGACAAACAAGGATGCCTACTCTTACCATTTCTATTTAACATGTTCTTGTAAGTCTACTCACAACAATAAGGAAAAGAAATAAAAGTCATCCAGGTTGGGAGGGGGAAAGTAAACTTTCACTATTTTCGGAGGCTGCTACTGCTGCTGCTGCTGAGTCGCTTCGGTTGTGTCCAACTATGTGCGACCCCATAGATGGCAGCCCTCCAGGCTCCTGCGTCCCTGGGATTCTCCAGGCAAGAACACTGAAGTGGGTTGCCATTTCCTTCTCCAATGCATGCATGCATGCTAAGTCACTTCCATCATGTCCAACTCTGTGCGATCCTATGGACAGCAGCTCACCAGGCTCCTCCATCCACAGGATTCTCCAGGCAAGAATACTGGAAAGGGTTGCCATCGCCTTCTCCAATTTTCAGATGACATAACACTATATATTAAAAACCCTAAAGACTACACACACACACACACACACACACACACACACACACACACACAACTATTAGGACTGATACGTGAATTCAGTAAAGTTGTAGGATATAAGACATATACAGAAATCTGTCACTTTCCTTTACACTAATAATGAACTACCAAAAAGAGAAAGTAAAAAACAATCCCATTTAAAATTGCATCAAGGAATTTCCCTGGTGGCGCAGTGGATAAGAGTCCACCTGCCAGTGCAGGGGACAGGGGTTCAATCCCTGGTCCAGGAAGATTTCATATTGTCTCAGAGCAACTAAGCCCATGTGCCACAACTACTGAGCCTGAGCTTTGGAGCCTGAGTCACAACTATCAAGCCCATGTGCTACAACTACTGAAGCCTGTGTGCATGTTCTAGGGCCTGTGAGCTGCAACCACTGAACCTGTGTGCCACAACTACTAAAGCCTGAGCATCTAGAGCATGTGCTATATAACAAGAGAAGCCACCACAATGAGAAGCCCGGGCACCAAAGCAAAGAGTAGCCTCCACTTGTGGCCACTAGAGAAAGCCTGTGGAAAAAGCAACAAAGACCCAGTGCAGCCAAAATAAATAAATGAATATTGCATCAGAGAGAATAAAATACCTAGGAATAAACTTAACAAAGGAGGTGAAAGACTTATCCTCTGAAAACTATAAAACACTGATGAAGCAAACTGAAGATGTTAAAAAGAAATGGAAACATGTTCCATTTGGATTGGAATACTTAATATTATGAAAATGGCCACACTTCCCAAAGCAATCTACAGATTTCATGCAATCCCTATCAAAATACCCATGACATTATTCACAGAGCTAGAATAAAATAATCTTAAAATTTTTATGTGATCACAACTCTGAATAGCCAAAGCAATCTCTAGGGGAAAAAAAAAATGCCAGAAATATCAAGCTTCCTCACATCTAGTTCAGATCAGTTGCTCGGTCATGTCTGACTCTTTGTGACCCCATGGACTGCAGCACGCAAGTCATCACTGTCCATCACCAACTCCCAAATCTTGCTCAAACTTATGTCCATCAAGTCGATGATGCCATCCAACCATCTTATCCTCTGTCATCCCCTTCTCCTCTTGCCTTCAATCTTTCCCAGTATCAGGGTCTTTTCCAACGCATCAGGTGGCCAAAGTATTGGAGTTTCACCTTCAGTATTAGTCCTTCCAATGAACTTCAGGACTGATTTCCTTTAGGATTGACTAGTTTGATCTCCTTGCAGTCCAAGGGACTCTCAAAAGTCTTCTCCAACACCACAGTTCAAAAGCATCAATTCTTCGATACTCAGCTTTGTTTATAGTCCAACTCTCACACCCATACATGACTACTGGAAAAACCATAGCTTTGACTAGACAGACCTTTTTCGGCAATGTAATGTCTCTGCTTTTTAATATGCTGTCTAGGCTGGTCATAACTTTTCCTCCCAGGAGCAAGCATCTTTTAAATTCATGGTTGCAGTCACCATCTGCAGTGATTCTGGAGCCCAAGAAAATAAAGTCTCTCACTGTTTCCATTGTTTCCCCATCTATTTGCCATGAAGCGATGGGACCAGATGCCATGATCTTAGTTTTCTGAATGTTAAGCTTTAAGCCAACTTTTTTACTCTCCTCTTTCACTTTCATCAAGAGGCTTTTTAGTTCTTATCTGAGGTTATTGATATTTCTCCTAGCATTCTTGATTCCAGCTTGTGCTTCACTGGCCTGGAATTTCACATGATACACTCTGCATATAAGTTAAATAAGCAAGGTGACAATATACAGCCTTGATGTACTCCTTTCCCGATTTGGAACCAGTCTGTTGTTCCATGTCCAGTTCTAACTGTTGCTTCCTGACCTGCATACAGATTTCTCAATAGGCAGGTCAGGTGGTCTGGTATTCCCATCTCCTTCAGAATTTTCCACAGTTTATTGTGATCCACACAGTCAAAGGCTTTGGCAGAGTCAATAAAGCAGAAATAGACATTTTTCTGGAACTCTTTTGCTTTTTCAATGATCCAGCAGATGTTAGCAATTTGAACTCTGGTTCCTCTGCCTTTGGAAAACCAGTTTGAACATCTGGAAGTTCACGGTTCATGTATTGCTGTAGTCTGGCTTGGAGAGTTTTGAGCATTATTTTACTAGTGTATCAGATGAGTGCAATTGTGCAGTAGTTTGAGCATTCTTTGGCATTGCCTTTCTTTGGGACTGGAATGAAAACTGACCTTTTCCAGTCCTGTGGCCACTGCTGAGTTTTCCAAATTTGCTGGTATACTGAGTTCAGCCATTTCACAGCATCATCTTTTAGGATTTTAAATAGCTCAACTGGAATTCCATCACCTCCACTAGCTTTGTTCATAGTGATGCTTACTAAGGCCCACTTGACTTCACATTCCAGGATGTCTGGCTCTAGGTGAGTGATCACCCCATCATGGTTATCTGGGTCATATCTTTTTTGTATAATTCTTCTGTGTATTCTTGCCACCTCTTCTTAATATCTTCTGCAGGTCCATACCATTTCTGTCCTTTATTGTGCCCATCTTTGCATGAAATCTTCCCTTGGTATCTCTAATTTTCCTGAAGAGAGCTCTAGTCTTTTCCATTTTATTGTTTTCCTCTATTTCTTTGCATTGACCACTGAAGAAGGCTTTCTTATTTCTCCTTGTTATTCTTTGGAACTCTGCATTCAGATGGGTATATTTTTCCTTTTCTCCTTTGCCTTTAGATTCTCTTCTTTTCTCACCTGTTTGTAAGGCCTCCTCAGACAACCATTTTGCCTTTTTGCATTTCTTTTTCTTGAGGACGATCTTGAGAATGTTGTATCCCACCAAAAAATGATACCCCACATCCAAAGGCAAAGGAGAACCCCTGGAAAGACAGTAGGAGGGGCAAAATCACGTTTAGAATCAAATCCCATACTCACCAGAGATACTTGGAGGGCTCAAACAAAACCTTGTGCACACCAGGAGTCCCCACAGAGACTGAGCCAGACCTGTCTTTGAGTGTCTGAGTGTCTCCTATGGAGGTACGGGTCAGCAGTGGCCTGCTGCAGGGCCAGGGGCTCTGGATGCAGCAGACCTGAGTGTTGTATAAGCCCTTTTGGAGGAGGTCACCATTAACTCCACCATAGAGCCACCAGAACTTACACAGGACTAGCGAAACAAACAAAACCTTGTGGGCACCAGAACCCAGAGAGAAGAAGCAGTGACCCCACAAGAGAATGACCCAGACTTGCCTGTGAGTGTCCAGGAGTTTCCAGCGGAGGCATGTGTTGGCAGGGCTGCAGGGCTGGGGGCACTGAGTGTGGCAGTGTGTGCATGGGACCTTTTGAAGGAGGTCACCATTATCTTCATTACCTCCACCATAGTTTGGTCTCAGGTCAAACAACAGGAGGAAACACAGCCCCGCCCATCAACAGAAAACTGGATTAAAGATTTACTGAGCATGGTACCGCCCACCAGAACATCTGGTTTCCCCCACAGTCTGTCTCCCATCAGGAATCTTCCATAAGCCTCTTATCTTTATCCCTCAGAGGGCAGACAGAATGAAAACCACAATCACAGAAACTAATCAAAATTATCACATGAGCCACAGCCTTGTCTGAATCAATGAAACTATGATCCATGCCATGTAGGGCCGCCCAAGACAGAAGGGTCATGTTGGACCTGACAAATGTTGGACCTGACAAAATGCGGTCCCCTGGAGAAGGGAATGGCAAACCACTTCAGTATTCCTGCCTCGAGAACCCCATGAACAGTATGAACAGTATCCTGACTTCTAACTATACTGCAAAGTGATAGTAACTAAAACAGCATGTTGCTGGCAGAAAAGCAGACATATGAATCAATAGAAAAGAACAGAGGGAACAGAAGTAAACCTAAGTCCATATGGCCAATTAATATATAACAAAGGAGGCAAAAATATTCAATGGTGAAAAGACAGTCTCCTCAATAAGCAGTGTTAGGAAGACTGGACAGTTACATGTAAAAGAATAAAATCAGTACATTTTCTTACAATATATACAAACATAAACTCAAAATGGATTAAGGACATAAATGTGAAACCAAAAATCATAAAACTCAAAGAAGAAAACATAGGCAGTACTCTCTATGACAGAAACTATAGCAGCACTTTTTTTTGGGGGGTGGGATCTATATCTTCAGACAAGGAAATAAAAAGCAAAAATTAACAAATGGGACCCAATCGAATTTAAAAGCTTTTTCACATCAAAGGAAACCATCAACAAAATGAAAAGACAACACTCTGGATGGGAGGAAATATTTACAAATGATATGTTTGATAGGGGGTTAATATTCAAAATCTATAAAAAGCTCATACAACACAATATCAAAAGCAAACAAACACTCTTATTGAAACTGAGCAGAAGGACCTAACAGACATTTTTCCAAAAATACAGATAGCCAATGGGTACATGAAAAGCTGCTCAGCATCATTAATCATCAGAGGAATGTAAGTCAAAACCACAGTGAGATATCACCTCACACCTGTCAGAGTGGCTATCATCAAAATTCTATAAATAATATGTATTTGCAAGGATGTGGAGAAAAGGTAGCCTTGTGCCTTATTGGTGGGAATTTAAATTGGTAAAGTCACTATGAAAAACAGTATGGAGATTCCTGAAAAAATTAAAACTATAACTACCATATCATCCACCAATCTCACTCTTGGATATTACATTTAAAGAAACAAAAACAGTAACACAATTGTTCATAGAAGCATTATTTACAATTGCCAAGATATGGAAGCAATCTAAGTGTCCATCAATAGAGAAATGGATAAAGAAGATGTAGTGTGTGTGTGTGTGTGTGTGTGTGTGTATAATATTACTCAGTCATGAAAGGAATGAAGTTTTGCTATTTGCAACAAGATAGATACATCTGGAAGGTTTTATGCTTAGTGAAGTAAGTCAGACAGAGAAAGACAAATACTGTATTTTAGCTTATACTTTGAACCTAAAAAAATTAATGAATATAACAAAACAGAAACTCACAGTTACAGAGAACAAACTGTTTAATCAAGGAAAGAATTCCTATAAGATTTTATTTCTCTTTTGATTTCTAATTTCTTTATTTTTTATTGGAGTATTGTTGTGTTAGTTTTAAGTGCAGAGCAAAGTGATTCAGTTGTATATATATGTGTATTAATATCTATTCTTTTTTTCAAATTCTTTTCCCATTTGGTTATTACAGAGTATTGAGTAGAGTTCCCTGTGCTATACAGTAGGTCCTTGTTGGTTGTTTTAAATATAGCAGAGAACACATGTCAATCCCAAACTCCCAATCTATCCCTCCCCGTCACCCTTTCCTCCCAACCCCAGTATCCATAAGTTCCTTCTCTAAGTCTGCGAGTCTGTTTCTGTTTTGTAAACTGTTCGTTTGTATCATTTTTTTTTTTTTTTTAAGATTTCTCATGTAAGTGCTATGATAGTAATGAAGCACTTATACGTTCATTTTGGGGATTCATTAAGTTTTGAGTTTAGGGAAGTTTTACATAACTCACCTGAAAAGTGCATAATTTTAATTGATCTATATAACGTTCAAGTCATTGAATATAGACTAACTTTAGCAATTCATTTTATTTCATTTCACCAAATTTTATCAAAATTTTCCTAAATACTGATGCTCTAAAGATAAGGCAATATTCCACTACTCAAGTATCCTAGAAGAGGAGAACCACATTTAAACCTTTATAACCAGGTGATAAGGGCAATTAAAGAGGTTTATATAGGGTACCATAGGAACACACTGAGAGATAAGTGTATTCTTTCTAGGTAGGAGACAAAGTCTTGTTGTTGTTCAGTCACTCAGTCATGTCCTACTATGCAACCCTATGGACTGAAGCATGCCAGTCATCCCTGTCCTTCACTATCTCCTGGAGCTTGCTCAGATTCATGTCTATTGAGTCACTGATATCATCCAACATTCTCATCCCCTGTTGTCCCCTTCTTCTCCAGCCTTCTATCTTTTCCAGCATCAGGCTCTTTTCTAATGAATCGGCTGTATGCATCAAGTGGCCAAAGTATTGGAGTTTCAGCTTCAGTGTCAGTCCTTCCAATGAATATTCAGGACTGATTTCCTTTAGGATTGACTGGTTTGGTCTCCTTGCAGTCCAAGGGACTCCCAAAAGTCTTCTCCAACACCACAGTTCAAAAGCATCAGTTCTTCAGTGCTCAGCCTTCTTTAAGGTCCAGCTCTCACATCTATACATGACTACTAGAAAAACCATAGCTTTGACTAGACAGACCTTTGTCAGTAAAGTAATGTCTCTGCTTTTTAATGCACTGCCTAGGTTTGTTATAACTTTTCTTCTAAGGAGCAAGTGTCTTTTAATTTTATGGCTGCAGTCACCATCTGCAGTGATTTTGAAGTCTATAGATAGTTTTATAATTTCTCTCTCTCTCCCTTCCCCTCAGCCACTGTATTTTAAAAATAACTACTGAGAAGAGTCATATATTCCTTCAAGAAACAAGAGGAAGTCACGTTTGTCCCAAGTCCTATGGTTTGCCAAGAGGGTTGCTCAAGGCAAAATAAGGGCATTCTAGGTAACTGTAGAAAGAATCATCAAGGTATCTTCTTCTGGAGGACTTCAGAAGCATTAGCACGGGTAGAAGGCACTTTAACAACAAGTGAGCACATTTAGAGTAAATGAGTGCCGTTCTCACAAGAGAGGAAACTGATATCTGAAAGGTGAAGCTGTGTTCCCAATAATGTAAAGAAATGGCTCAGTTCCAAAGATGTTCAGAAACAATTTCACTAAATAGTCCAGGCTTTTTCACACTCATTACAACCATGAAGATGGTATAAACAGCTGTCCAGAACTTTTCTAGAAGCAGGACCAGCAACATAATGCTGAACCCTAGACAAACTAAAAATGCTGACCCTCTTGCTAAAAAATGCAGAATTTTAAGAGGGCATTGAACTACATGTGATGTTCCATGCAACTGACTGAGCCCCTTGAGGCTAGCCCTGGCAGCGGGCAGTATCACTTTACATATTGAAGCAAGCAAGTTAAATAGTTTCCATTTCTGTCCAGTACTAGAAATCACTGGTTTACAAGGTAGCAAATGCAGATCTGAGTCCTGCACTCTGTTACACATCACCTATTGGATTGGGGGCAAGTTATATTTGGCTTCCTTTCTGAAGTGTGGTCATGCAAATTAAACTTCCATGTCAAGTTTCAGCATCACATATGAATTGCACACATAGATTTTAGTCCAGTGAATGTACAAATGACTGAGTGCATTATAAATACTATGAGAATCTGAGAATCTGTGACTTTAAAACCTTGCTATTAGTGTTAGAACAAGAACTACATTAATTAAGCAATCTTTTGTTTTTCTCCCCTGCAACTTTAGGGGTTCTTCATCCCAGTTATGAGCTACCAATCATAAGTAAATATCACTTTAAAATCAAAAGTGTTTATTAAAAGCAAAGTTATATATTTAGGATTAAGAACATACTACCAGGACTTTTCGGGTGGCGCAATGGATAGGAATCAGCCTGCCAATGCAGGAGACAGGGTTCTGATCCCTGGTCCAGAAAGATTCCATGTGCTCTGGAGCCACTAAGCCCCACAACTACTGAACCCATACTCTAGGGCCTGCAAGTCACAACTACTGAGCCTACGTGCAACAACTACTGAAGCCGGCGTGCCTAGAGCTTGTGCTCTGCAACAAGAGGAGACACCACAATGAGAAGCCTACACACTGCAACAAAGAGTAGCCCCCATGCACTGCAATTAGAGAAAGCCCGGGCAAAACAATGATGACCCATCACAGCCAAAGTTAAAAAATTTTATAGTATAAAAAAGAGGATTAGACAGTTAAGATGTAAAAAAGAACATAATATCATGTGTACTATATATTCCATTCAATACATATAGTGTTCTTCATTGTACTCTGTTGCCATTACTTTTTAGTATTCATAAGTAGATTAATTTACATAGTGCTTAACAATTCTAAAAGTCTGTTTACTTACATTTTACCTTTTACTCTTGTACTGAAAAACAGGAGTGTCAGTTCTTGACTGTGGACCTCTCTCTGTGGGTGACCTGGCAACTTCCTTCACGGTCTGCACATGCTAGAGAGCTGGCTTTTTCGAGTACACCATTAAACACCTGGCACCAAGGCTCAAAGTATCTATTTCCCAGAGGCAAATCACTGTGATGCACTCTCCATTAAAAAGAGAAAACAGCAGGAGGCAAAGTACCTCTGCCAGCACCCAGCCCTATGTCCCAAAAACATCTCTCCAGGAAACTGTAAAAGCAGGGGACTGACACATGGTCCTGCTAACACTGGCCTGTGAGTTCCTGCCTGCATTATGTGATGCTTGTTGCTGTGTGCCCTAAGCCTTTGGAAGACAACCTTTAAGTCATCATGGGACAAATAGGGGCAGGACAAATATTCATCTATTTTACCAGTGAGAAATGAAAAGTCACATGGATAAAGTGAAATGCTCAAGGTCACATACCTTTTTTAAAAATAATTTTATTTATTTATTTTATTTTTGGCTGTGCTGGGTCTTCATTGCTGTGTGGGCTTTTTCTGGTTGAGAGAGTGGGGACTACTCTCTCGTGGTGTGTGGGCTTCTAATTGTGGTGGCTTCTCTTGCTGTGGAGTAAGGGTTCTAGGGCACAAGAACTTCAGTAATTGTTGCACATGGGCTCAGTAGTTCTGGCTCCTGGGTTCTGGAGCACAGGCTCAGTAGTTGGGGTGCACAAGATTAGTTGCTCTGCAGCATGTGGGGTCTTCCCAGATCCGGGATCAAATCTGTGTCTTCTGCTTTGGCAGGTGGATTCTGTTACCACTGAGTCATCAGGGAAGCCCAAGGTTATATATCTTGATTGATGGGGCACTTGATCTTTCTTTTCCAGCATAAATCATCAGTGATGTAGGCTTCTTAATATTTATAGCTAACATATCACTTACTCTATACCGGACCCTCTCACAAGAACTTCATATTTATTGACACATTTAATCCTACAACAAATCTCTAGGGCAGGGACCAATACTACCCCATTTTTACAGAGGGAGAAATGGAGGCAGTGGCGTTTTCCTCAAGGTCTCACTGATAGTAAGTTGCAAAGCTGGAGTTCAAATCTAGACAATCTGAATCCAGACTCCACCCTTTGATCCTCCAGCTGTACTTGAATGCACCTGCTGGCTCTGCAGCCCTTTTCCAATGTCTAAGCTGTCCAACCACAGCTCGTCTGGAGCCTCATAACCAGCTTATTCTAAGGAAAAGGGGAAAGAAAGATCTCCCTGTCAAAGGTTAGCTCTGTGTTCAGGGTGGCCCCAGAAGGACAAGGCAGGGTTTGTGGGCCACATCCCTGGTTAGGGCAGAGTGTAAGGGCAAGGGCAGTAGACATGTAGAGGGCTGTAGGGATAAGTTGTTGTTGTTTAGTCACTGAGTCAGATCCAACTCCTTTGCGACCCTACAGACTGTAGCCCACCAGGCTCCTCTGTCCATGAGACTTTCCAGGCAACAGTACTGGAGTGGGTTACCATTTCCATCTCCAGGGGATCTTCCCAACTCAGGGATTGAACCCAAGACTCCTGCATTGGCAGGCAGTTTCTTTACCACTGAGCCACCAGGGAAGCCATGGGATGAGTCAATAGTCCTCAATATATCAGACTCATTAAACACTTGATGACACCTATTTTGTCATGTCCCCTGTTAGGCATTCAAAATCATGCAGGACACCCACAAATACTCTTTGTGCAGAGCTGCCCTATGCAATGTAGGAAGTCCAATCTCTCTGGTCCCTGTCCTTTCAGTACCAGTAATGTTCTTATCAAAGTGATAGCCATAAGTGCTCCTTCACATATTCCCCATTCCCAATATGAGCACTGAGATGGTTCATTCTGTGCTGAGCATCACCAGTATGCAAAGCCTTCAGGTATGATCCGGACACAAGAGCCATAGGTAACTCATCTGCACTTCCCTTGAATATACCTCATATCTTCATGTACCTGTCCTAGAAGCAATTACCAATTCCTGGGGGCATGCCCTAAGTTTCTCCTAAACAAGACGTCTACCTTCCTTCACTGCTTGTTTCACAAGCCATCAATTCAATATATCAAGAGATTCTTGGCTCATCCACGTTGTTATAGCTTCATCGAAGGCTGAGTCCCAAGAAACAAAAATTGGAAGCAAAATGTTTGCATGACCCTCTTACAGGAAATAGTTAACTGGCTGGAGTGTTGATGTGGGCTATAACTGTGCATAGGCAGAAGCACCCCCAGAGTTGGTGAGCAATTGTACACCAAAGTTCTTGAAGACTGTCAGAAATTAGAGACAAAATAGAAATGCCAAATCTCCAGGATAGAAGTAAACATTAAATGAAAAAAAAGATCAAAGTCAGAAAACAGATGGAGATGGAATTTAAGAGTTAGCAAGCCAGGAACATAAGAGTATAAAGACGGTCTGGGATGACAGCCAGACTATTGTGTGTTTTGGGCTCATTATTATTGCTTGATAGTGTTGATTGTGTTTTGGGCTCATTATTATTGCTTGATAGTGATGTTGCACAATTCTCTGAATATACAAAACACTAATGAGTACATTTTGAAAGGGTAAATGTTATGGTATGTGAACTATATATAAATAAATCTGTTTTTTTAATATATGATTAAAATAGATAAAAATTCAAGAAGAAAGAGGCTTCCCAGGGGCTCAGTGGTAAAGAATCCACCTACCAATGCAGGAGACATGGGTTCGATCCTTGAATTGGGAAGATCCCCTGAAGAAAGAAATGTCAACTCACTCCAGTATTATCGTTTGGGAAATCTCACGGACAGAGGATGCTGGTAGGCTATAGTCCATGGGGTCCCAAAAGAGTAGGACATGACTGGGCGACTCAGCATACACACAAGAAGAAAGAATGTGTACCTGGTAATCCTACGGTCCTTAGATGTTAACACAAAATGTGCATACATGGAACTGAAGGTGAAATGGCATCTCCAGCCAGGGCTTCTAGCAGTCACAGGTCATGACATCACAGATCTAACAGAGCAGCAGAGGATAACGTACACTAATTTTCTTTATCTGCAAAGTGTGTGTTACTCTCGACCTTCCCAACCCAGGGATCAGAACCAGGTGTCCTGCATTGAAGGAAGATTCTTTACCATCTGAACCACCAGGGAAACCTCTTCATCTGAAAAGCAGGATGTTATCACCCTCTGGTTTGAAAGTAAGACTTCATTTTCTCCTGTGTGGTATTCAGGGTTATTAAGAATATCAAATAAATATTAAAATCATATTTTATGAATTTAATGATATGATTCATATAAAATGCTTTCTTAAAATAATCTAAAATATGTTCTTGTTCTACAATTATTTTTAAACACGTATGTGTTGTAGTTGATGAATGTCTCCACTGATTTTTACTTTTTCTTACCGGTATAAAGCTGAGCCATGTCGCAAGGCACTGAAGCCAATAATTTCAGATTTGGCTTAGGTCTAGCAGAGCACAAACAAATATTAAAATAAACATATAATGGGTATTATTAGATCATGTTTAGCTTATGGCTAATTTTGTGGTAGATGGTATCTATCACTATTTGTTCCTGTGTCCAAGAGCATTCAAAGTTTGTTGAAAACCTCTGCAGAGTAAAGGAATGGGAACATGTAAACATGATTAAATAAAACAGTGATTCTATACGTGTAACTCTATGGTTGATCCATATCAATGTATGACAAAACCCACTGAAATGTTGTGAAGTGATTAGCCTCCAACTAATAAAAAAATAAATAAATAAATAAAATAAAAATAAATAAGTAAATGAATAAAATAAAAAATAATAATTAAAAAAAAACAGTGATTCTAACCTCCTCTTTGGATGTACACCAAAGAATTGGAGAAAAAATTACACCACCAATTGACTTTGAAACATTTAACAAATATGTATTCAGTGTACTGTTAATTAGTTTTCAAGGTGCATTTTCAAATGTTCTTGAACCCTTAATATAATTAAAATGAGGTGAAAATCAGAAAAATAGAATAAACAGTATGTCCTTGGATACATTTGTGCTCTTTTCCATTTAGTTGGCACTCAGTAAGTGATTATTCAAGAGCTCTAGTAAAAGATGTAATGCATTTGTCCATTAAAAGCATGTATTGGGACCTCCCTGGCGGCCTGGTGGTTAAGTCTTTGCCTTTCAGTGCAGAGGATGCAGGTTCAATGCCTGGCTGGGGAGCTAAGATCCCACACGCCTCACAGCCAAAAAACCAAAACATAAAACAAATGCAGTGGTGTAATAAATTCAATAGAGACTTTATTTTTCCAAGTATGTATTGAATCCAATCACATGCAACCACCGTGCTAAGAACTGGGCTCACATAGGTGCCAACTTGTACACAGTCCTTGCCTCCACTGGGCTATGAATCTGTTGGAAGACAATATGTGAACCTACAAAGCTAATTGTAACATACTGTATGAGGATGATGACAGAGAGAGGCATTGAGAAATCCATAGAAAGAAAATTTAACACAATGGGGTGGAGAAAGAATAGCAAGAAAACTTGGAAGGCCTTTGGGAGTAAGACCTGAGCCACACACTACATAGGAGCTGTGGGTTTCCCTGGTGGCTCATACAGTCAAGAATCTGCCTGCAATGCAGGAGACCCAGGTTCATCTCCTGGGTTGGGCAGATTTCCTAGAGAAGGGAATGGCTACCCACTCCAGTATTCTTGCCTGGAGAATCCCATGGACAGAGGAGCTTGGCATGGGGTTGCAAAAGACCCAGACATACCAACTAAGCAACAGCAAGCCAGGTAAAAGGCAGATATGGCAGCTGGAAGCAGGAAAAAATTCCAGAACAAAGGGATGAAATTAAACAAGGAGCAGAAAATACAGATAGCGTAGTGAAAGGGACTTTGCTAGCAACAGTATTACCATGAACATATTGTTGGGAAGTGATGGGAGCGAGGGTCACAGAGGCAGAGGAGGCATGTATGCATTCTGAGAGGCTGACCTTTAGTATTTTAACAGATTATACATCATTAAAAGCTGTTATAGTGGTTATAATTTTCTGTGCTATACAATATATCTTTGTTGCTTATCTATTTTATACATAGTAGTGTGTATCTCTTAATCTCATACCTAAATCTCATTTCCCCTTCCCCATTCCCTCTCCCTACTGGTAACCACAAGTTTGTTTTCTTATTGATGACTCTGTTTCTGTTTTTCTATACATATTCCTTGTATTATTTTTCAAGTTCCACATGTAAGTGTTATCATAGAGTATCTATCATTCTCTGTTTGACATTTCATTAAACATAATATTCTCTAGGTCTGTCCACATTGCTGCAAGTGGCAGAATTTCATTCTTTTTATGTCTGAGTAATATTATATTTTATACACACACACACATATATACACACATATGGGCTTCCCTGGTGGCTCAGTGGTAAAGAATCTGCCTGCCAGTTCAGCAGATGCAGGAGATGCATGTTCAGTCCCTGGGTTGGAAAGATCCCTTGAAGAAGGAAATGGCAACCCACTCTAGTATTCTTGCCTGGGAAATCCCATGGACAGAGGAGCCTGGCAGTCTACAGTCCATGGGGTTGCAAAGAGTCAGATAAAGGTGAGTGCACACATCACAACAACCATGTACTTATGTACCACATCTTAATTCATTTGTCTGTGGATGGACACTTGGGTTGCTTCCATATCTCAGTTATTGTAAATAGTGCTATAGTGAACACTGGGATGCATGAATCCTTTGAATTAGTGTTTTTGCATTTTTTTCTGGTTATATACCAAGGAGTGAAATTGTTGGATCATATGGTAGTTCTATTTTTGTTTTTTTGAAAAACCTCCATACTGTTTTCCATATTGACTGCAGCAATTTACATTCCCACCAACAGTATACAAGGGTTCCCCTTTCTCCACGTTCTTGCCAACATTTGTTATTTGTAGACTTTTTGATGACAGCCATTCTGACAGGTGTGAGATGGTATCTCATTGTTTTGACTTCATTTCTCTAATAATTGCTGATGTTGAGCATTTCTTCACGTGCCTGTTAATCACTTGTATGTCTTTTTTAGAAATAAGTCTATTCAGAACTTTTGCCCCTTTTATGATGGGTTGTTTTTTCTTACTGAGTTGTCTATTCATGTATTTTGGATATTATCCTCTTGTTGGTCATATCATTTGCAAATAATTTTCCCATTCTGGAAGCTTTCATTTTGTCATTGGTTTCCTTTACTGTGCAAAATCATTTAAGTTTCATTAGGTCCCATTTATTTATTTTTGCTTGTATTTCTTTTGCCTTAGGAGAAAGATTCAAAAAATGTTGCTATAATTTATGTCAATGAGTGTTTTGCTTGTGTCTCTTTTAGGGTTTTTATGGTTTCAGGTCTTACATTTTAGTCTTTAATCCATTTGGAGTTTATGTTTGTATATGGTGTGAGAAAATGTTCTAATCTTATTGTTTTATGTATAGCTGTCCAATTTTGCCAATACCACTTGTTAGACTGTCTTTTCTCCATTGTTTATTCTTGTCTTATTTGTTGTTGCTTTATTGTCCAGAGGGCACATGGGTTTATTTCTGGGCTGTCTGTTCTTTTCCATTGATCTATATATCTGTTTTTGTGCCAGCACCATGCCGTTTGTTATTCAATCTGCAACCCTATGTGTTTTTATGGGATCATTTAATCACTGACATTTAAAGTAACTATAGATAGGTATGCATATTAATGCCATTTTCTTACTTGCTTTCCAGTTGTTTTTGTAGTTCTTCTATATTTATTCTTTCTGTTCCTTCCCTTGTGGTTGACATTTTTTAGTCATATGATTTTGCTCCTTCTTTTTTAGTTCTTGTATATCTGTTGTAGGTTTTTGATTTGTGTTTATCTTGGGGTTCATAAATGATTACCTATATTTACTTATTTTAAGCTGGTAGTCATTTAAGTTCAAACAATCCTGAATGATCTCCATTTCTTTCCTCTGCTCTCTGACATTCTGTGTTTTTGATGTCATATTTTATATCTTTATTTTTATCCTTTAACTGTTTATTTTAGTTATAGCTATTTTTACTTTTTTTGTTGTCTTTTAATCTTCATACTGGCTCCTTTAAGTGGTTGATCCTATCATCTCTATTTATTTGCCTTTCCTAGTGGGATTTTCCCTTTTCTATAGATTCTTCCTTCTTTTCCACTTAGAAAAGACCTTTTAACATTTCCTTTAGGGTATGTTTAGTATTGATGAATCCTTGTTTTTGTCTGAGAAGTTCTGTATGTCCCCTATTCTGAATGATAATCTTGCAGAGTAGAGTATCCTAGGTTGCACGTTTTTCCCTTTCAGTACTCTGAATATATCACGCTATGCCCTTCTTGTCTGCCAAGTTTCTGCAGAGGAATCAGCTAATAGCTTATGGGGATTCCCTTGTACACGACTCTTTTTTTGTGTGTTATTGTGTCTAGAATTCTTTAACTTCTGCTATTTTTATTATGATAAGTCTTAATGTGGGTCTGTCTGGGTTCATCTTATTTGGGACTCTGTGCTGGCAGCTATCACCTTGCTGGGATGTGGAGCTGGAGATGAAGAGACTAGAGCTGTTACGTGGTGTGAGGCACATCTTTCCATCTGCTCAGTGGTCATCACTACCTTATTAGGGGCAGGATCTGATCCCAAGTTGCTAGAGCAGAAGCCCTGTGGATTGGGCCCAAGCTTCTCTGTTCCCTTTAAAGGTGTATTTTTCCTTCTCATACCAGGACCCTTGTCCTGGAGATGGGGAGTGCTGAAGCAAGTGGGGCCCATGTGCAGACAGAGTACCTATGCTCTGTCTGTGCAGGAACCCACGTCTCTGCTCAGGAGCTGTGCAGGAGTGTGCAAGAACCCATGCATCTCTGGATGCAAGTTCCCTTTGTCCCTCACAGACTGTGATGCTGCAGCCTCCGCCATCCCTGCCCTGTCATGGAACTGCTCTGCAGAACAGGTGAGGCCTGTTTCGATTCCCTGCATGTTTGCCAGGTGAGCTATTGTGGAGCAGCCCCGTCACAGATCTGGGCTGCTTCTGAGGCACTCCTTGAGTAAACACGAGCTATAGTGACCCCTACCCAAAACAGTCTCTGTCCTGGGACTGGGTCACCTCTGCATCCCATGGTCGTGTCTTTTACTGGGTTGTGAGCATCCTAGATCCAGTGCCATAACATGACATGAGTGAGTAGGGCCTCAGCATTCACCCGGCCTGGGCTAGAGGGTGTACAGCATAGCTGTGGAAAACCCGGTGGCCACTAGAACAGACCCCCTCTCTGTCCAGCCTCGTGGGCCAGCCAGCATGTGCAGACTCCTCATGAATGGAATCCAAGCTTCCCACAGCCCTTTGGTTTGTCTCGGTGTCTTCCAACCAGCCAAGGAGGCTTGTCTCCCCTGTGGAGGTTCCTAGGACTAGAGGTCTCAACCTGTGGCTCAACCTGCTACTCTTCAGGGCAGGTATTGCCCAGGTGAAGTCCTTTTTCCCTCTGATACCCTCCCAGGGGTACAGGTCCCAACTCAATCACTTTCCTCCCCTTTCTACTCAATTATATGTGCTTATTTCTTACCATTTCGGTCATACAGAAGTCCTCCTACCAGTTTTCAGTAACAGTTATTCATCATGTAGATGTATCTTTGATGTGTTCATGGGGGAGTTGAGTTCCATGTCTTCTTACTCTGCCATCTTGATCTGAACCTGAAAGATAGAGAAATTTTGAGAAAAACTCCTGGTTTCTAACTAAGTGGATTACGGTTCTACCAGTTAAGACAGTGAACATACAAGAAGGTGCCTAAGGTAAAATCAGTTTTGTTTTAAATCTGTTCAATTTGGGATGCCACTGTCGTACCCAAATGGAAACATCCAATAGCTAACCAAGTTTGTGAATCTGTAGCTGAGATCAGAGATCTCTATAGGAGCTAGAGTTTGGGGAATTATTGTATATGTGGGTAATCATTGAAAATATTTTCAAAGATGAGATTATCCATCTCATTTTAACAAATAATTTGCTACTATGGAACATGGGCATTTAAGTGTTGTGTGAGAAATGTAAAAGAGACAACTGCAAAAGTGTATGAACCAGAATGATGTGATGTCAGGCAACAGAGAGCCAAAGAGGATCAGTAAGTAAAGACAATCATTTTCAGTGAATTTGGAAATACAGAGGTCATTGATGAACTATGAATCATTTCCATAGAGAGTTGGCAAAGCAAGGCAGATTGCAAGTAATTGAGAAATAAATGGAAAATAAGATAGCAGAAATGCTTTTTAGTTAAGACATGAGAAGAGACTCTATGGTGGATACAGGGAAAAGGAGTGACAACAGATTATTTGTGGATGGGAGGGATAAGCCTAAATTTTGGCTAAGGCAAAGAAAGGAAAGAAGGGAGGAAGAAATTGAAGAGATAGGAGGCAGACATTTCAAAGGGGTAGGAGTGGAAAATTTAGATGAATTGCCAGGACTGAAGAAAAGGAGATAGGAGGAAGACAGATGGTTCCTGATACATGTTATCAATCCAGAAAGGTACAGAGGTTGGCACAGTGTACTGACACAGGTTGGTTAGTTAAGATGGATTTGGCTAGGCAGTCTGCAACACCTAAATTTCACTTATCTCCAGTCTGGAATTGTTTGCTTTGTATTTAGTAAGTACAGTCTTAAAATTAAGAATGAATTTAACTTTCTCTTCTATCCTGCACTTGTGTGTGTGTGTGTGTGTGTGTGTGTGTGCATGTTTGAGTATATGTTTCTTCTATTCTGTATTGGTTGAATCTTCATAATAAATATGGATCATTTTTACAACAAGAAAAATATTAAGAATGCTGCTATTAATATTGTGAACATAACAAGAATCAGTGGGTGAGAGAAGTTGAAGAGAAATATCTGACTAAATTCAATGGGAGGGGAATGGACAGAGTTTCTTTCTTGTTGAATTAACTCAGAAAGCACTAGACTCACAGGTAACATACTTAATCAGAAAATATATATACAAACATTGAAAGCAAACTAATTCTATATATTCATTAGAAATTAATAGACTTATTTTAAAAAATATTTTACTATTTGCTTTTAGAATCTATAAATAAATCCATTTCTGGTAGTCTGTGTCCCTAAGATTTAAAAGTCACCACAGTATAATTATGGTAGGAGGCAATATACTATGAGGATTAAGCAAGAATAGAAATAGATTAGCAAAACTTTTAATAATTGTAGTATGTTTGTACGTGTGTGCTTAGTCACTCAGTCATGTCTGACTCTTTGCGATCCTTTGGACTGTAGCCCACCAGGCCCCTGTGCCCATGGGATTTTTCAGGCAAGAAATACTGGAATGGGTTGTCATTTCCTTCTACAAATATGTTTGTGAGTATTTATAGCTGAGTTGCTGACAAATCAGATTTGAAAGCTAACGGACATAGTTGGCAAAATCATTTTTCATACTGAGTCACTAGAAAACATAGTCAATGGCCCTGTTACTGTGAATTATATACTGAACTACATTTCCAGTATTTTCCTTGTCTATTCATGAACATTTATGTTTTCCTCTGTATATTAAAAGATCACTTTAGCCAGTTCTTTAAAAGTTGGAAATTGTTGTGAAATGTTAACATATCAGTTTTAATGTATTGATTTTTTTTTTAAATATCGATTCTTCTCATCCAAAATCATTGCTTATATTTCCTATATTTTACAACATTCATTAAAATTTCAGTCTTCTTCATAAAGGTCCTATCAATATTTTTGTTAAATATATCCCTAAATTCCAAAATTGTCCCCATTGTGCATAGTATGTTTTATAACTCTTGACTTTTCAAGGACTGATGGAGATAACATTGCTTGAGAGAGGCAGAAAATAAATGTAATAAATGCATTCATAGATATAAAAATTTTAAATGGGTATATTACATAGTACTTGAAAAAGACAGAGGGTACAACTGTTACAAAGAACCTAAGGTAGGAGTATGACTCTGACATTCAAGAATCAGATTGATGCCATTGACTACGGTAAAGTAAGATTGAGAGAACAATGCAAGGTGATGTTCAAGTTGCCAGATCATGTAGTTCACTGGCTTTGACTGTGCAAAGACTGATAGAATAAAACCAAGCAAGTCAATAGTTCTTTAATGAGGTACCTGGAGAAAAACTCTTGATGACTCAGTGTACTACTAATCCCCTCTGCACAGAGCAGGAAAGATCTGTTCAGTTTCTTCTTGACTTTTCTATGTGACCTCTGGCTTCCAGGGATTAATCCAGTCCAAGAGTTCATGGTTCTGCATCAGTTGTCCACCCCATGGCTACCATGAAACACAGTGACCTCACCTACACACAGACACCTGCAGGCATCAGCATCTATTTGACTCAGGAGAAACAGACACATGGGAGTTGATGGTGGAGCATAGTGAGCTATCTTCCTGTCATCAACTTCACAGAATTCTTGCTCCACAAGCTAAAATTAAAATTTTCTTGACCAAATTCCACAGTATCTTTTCATTCTCACTTTCCTATATCACAAAGAAAATAATAAAAGAAATTAAAATGAAGCTATTTCTACATCCCGATAGCATTTATTACAAAAATTAATATGACAGTTTACAATGGATTTTGTGTAACTGATGATATTTTTCAAAGAACAATACTTTACTATAGACAACTGACAAACCAACAATCCTAAAAAGCTGTATAACACAAAGCTGTCATTGGATTCTTCACAGAGCTACCCAAGACTACGGAAACATACTTTCCTGAAATGAGTATGAATATAATCAAAACAACTAATTTTCAGCACTTATTATTTACTGTATATTATGTTAAATCCTTCAAACAACTTTGAATGGTAAGCTTTATTAATATTT
The DNA here is from genome assembly GCF_033118175.1 of Dama dama. Classification (NCBI taxonomy): domain Eukaryota; kingdom Metazoa; phylum Chordata; class Mammalia; order Artiodactyla; family Cervidae; genus Dama; species Dama dama. Next base: position 95,090,469 of record NC_083699.1, on the reverse strand, counting down.
CATTACTCCAGAGGAAGACATATATAGGAGCACATATACATCAAGTAGCAGAGCTGGTCTTGTCTGACTGCAAGTCCAGGGAACCTAACATCTACTTGCTGTTTATAAAACCACCCAAAAAGGTGGAAGTACCCAAATCTAAATGATATAGAATACTTGCAAAGATATAAAGCTGTATTACAAAACTCAATTCTAGTTGACTTGTTAAGACAGCAAAAGGAGAGTAGTCCAAAACGTGTTTGGACTTCTCTGGTGGTCCAGTGGCTAAGACTCCACACTGCCAGTGCAGGGGGTCTAATGTCAATCCCTGGTCAGGGAGCTAGATCCCATATTCCGCAGCTAAAAGATTCTGCATGCCTCAGCGAAAATAGAAGATTCTGTGTACTTCAACTAGGACCCAGTGCAGCTAAAAACAAACAAACAAACAAACAAAAACAATCTTGTTTCCAAGGACAGGAGCTTCTGTGAAGCAAGTACTCTAACACGTGAAGATATGAGGGGCACACTTTTATCTTTCATTCAACCATCAGTACAAAATGAAAGAAATTTTTCTGTTTGGAATATTTGTCACAAAACAAAGATCAAGACTATCAGATGGAACAATTAATACTTTGTGTTTTTAAAGTTCATTAAAAAATAATAACTTTCATATACCAAAAAACTTGTGCCATTCTTTTTCAAATTTTAAGTGATTTCATTTGGCATTTATTTTGCTTTAATGTTCTCTTCTAAATGTTTTCTATATCTGGTATCTATATCAAATAGAGATCATTTTTACCTGTTACTAAAATAATCCTGTCATGATATATTGGTTCATAATAAAAACAGACTATAAAAACACATTTTTTACTGAAAACAGCTGAAAATTGTAACATCACACCACCACAGAAAATTATTCACTATTATTATGGTCACATTATTTGAAAGCATGTAAATACAGTGTTATGAAAATGTGGAATAATTTCTGATTTCAAGAATTTCTGAGAATTCCTGGAAATTCCGATCTGTCATTCCTGAAGGATGAATGTTAATATCAGTTGGGGATTTGGAAACATTATTCTGGATCATCAGCTTTCACAGCTTTTAAAGCAGCAGATCCCTTTTATCAAACAAAATCTACCTTGGAAACTGAAGCAAAGATAAAAATGAGGCTCTGTCTATAGGAGATAGCAGAAAAAAGAGATGTGATTCTGATATGAACTTTGTGGCCAAACTGCTGAGTGACTTTAGGGTCATTGCTTTTATTCCTCTAAGTCTTGGTTTCCTCATCAGTAAACTACAATTGATATAGCTCTTCTAGACCCCAGGCTTATTGTGGGAGACAGTTGAGATATTGTGGCAGAAGAGCTTTGCAAACCTGGGATGCTGTTAGGTTCAAAGCAGACAAAGGACTTCTATACTTCTGATACAACCCTTATAACACTGGCCTGATAGGAAAAGCAATAACCAAGAGCCCCAGACTCCACACCATCCTGGCTGCTTTCCAAGGCTTCTCCCTCTCTCTGCTTGTGCCTTTCCCTTTTAAGGGTTGGGGCTTCAGGGTGTAAATGAGACCTTGAGTTTAGATTGGAGTCACTCTATATACACATGGCCAAGAGGCACATGAAAAGATGTTCAACATTGTTAATTATTGGGAAATGCAAATCAAAACTACAATGAAATATCACCTCAAATCAGTCCAAATGGGTATCATCAAAAAAAAAAAAATCCACAAACAATAAATGCTAGAGAGGGTGTGGAGAGAAGGGAACCCTTACACTGCTGGTGGGAATGTAAATTGGTACGGTCACTAAGGAGAACAGTTTGGAGCTTCCTTAAAAACTAAACATAGAGCTACCATATGACCCTGCAATCCCACTCCTGAGCATATATTTGGAGAAAAACACAATCTGAAAGAATACATGCACCCTAATGTTCATTGCAGCATTGTTTATGATAGGCGAGACCAGGAAGTAACATAATTTTCCATTAACAGAAGAATGGATAAAGAAGATGTGATACATATATACAATGGAATATTACTCAACCATTAGCAAGAATGAAATAATGCCATTTGCAGCCACATAGATAGACCTAGAGATTGTCATAGTGAGTGAAGTAAGTCTGACAGAGAAGGAGAAATGTCATATGAAATACTTATATGTGGAATCTAAAAAGAAATGATACAAATGAACTTACAAAACAGACTTAGAAAATGAACTTATGGTTGCTGAGGGTAGGGATGGAGTGAAGCGATAGGGAATCTGGGATGGACATGTGTACACTTCTATATTTAAAATGATAACCAACAAGTTCCTACTATATAGCAAAGGGAACTCTACTCAGTGTTATACGGCAACCTGTATGGGAGGAGAGTTTGGGGTAGAATGGATACATGTATGTGTATGGCTGACTCCCTTCCCTGTTCACCTGAAACTATCATAACATTGTTAATTGGCTATACCCCAGTACAAAATGAAAAGCTTAAAAAAAATAAAATGGAGCCATTCTATAATTAGTTCAGGTCAGGCAGTAAACCAGAAAATTATACCCCTCACCACCTAAAAGTTATAGATTGTTAAATAAGGAGTGTTATTTATGAGGGATTCCACAGTTCACTGAAATGGGGGCCAGAAGGTTGTATTTCAGTCTGGAACTGCCATGAGATCCAGAGGAATGTGCCAGTTCCCCTCTTAACCTTGAAGGTCAGGAGGGCTTGGATGACGCCACTTCTCCACTCAGAGAATTCATGGCACCTCATTCGCTGGCTGAACTCACACAGAAAAAGGAATCAGTGGTGTTCATCTGTGTCTGCAGTGCTCTTGCTAAGTGGAGCTCTGACATTGCTCAGGTCAGGGAGCTCTTTTTGCAAATAACAACTGTTTACTAAAAAGTAATTGTCATGTTTACTTTCCATAACCTTGGTACCAGCTTTTAAAAAAATATTACTACATGTAAAAGCAAGAAAATGCTTGTTAAAATAAACTTTAACAAAAGTATATAAAGATGAAGTTTCTTCCACCCTCCAATCCTATCCCCCCAGTACGTAATCATATACTTCCAAACTTTTCTCTATGTTTATTCAAATATACATGTGTGTGTGTGTGTGTGTGTGTGTGTGTGTGTGTGTGTGTGTGTGATTTAGGAGATTATTTTTTGTTTTCTTAGGGAAAGGGGGTGCTTGTTTATTTGCTTCCTATTTTTTCATGAGACCATTCTGTAATTTGCTGTTTTTTTAATATATATTTATAGTAGGCAGTTTCTAAGTCAGTACACTTTTATAATGACTGTCCTATTTTGTGGATATACCAAAATTTGTTTCTCCATTTCTGTGTTGATGAATACTTGGATCTTTATACTGCCTTGCTATTAAAAATGATACTGCAAGGACAAAACAACTCAATTTCAGTGAGTACCATACAGCTTTCAACAGAAAGATTTGCTCAGGAAAGGCTGTCTGCTCTAACCTCTGCCAGGATACTGCAGGCCAAGAATTAAATTTTTAGCTCCAGGGTACTCTCTCTCTTAAAGATGTAGCTCCTAAGTTGAGGGCATTAACTAAAAATCAGCTTTCCTATTTGAATGCCAAAGGATATTACTTTGAAAAGAGTGATAAAGAACAAGAGAATGACTGTAGTGCACTCAATCTTTCAAATATGAAAACACATGATTGGTATAATTTACTGTCATCACATCAACATTAACACTATCATCATCTTATCAGTATTTGTAGGCAAACTCTTTCCATGGTCAAAGTATTGGATCTAATATAAAGTCTTGCACTAAGAGATGAGTCTCTCTATTCTCGTCTCAAGTTAAACTGCTTGGGGCTGGATGCAGGTCTGGAATCTTCTGTACAAAGTATCTGACAAGTGCTCTTTGAAGCATCTGGAGCATAGTAAGAATTAGAAGGTGACTGAAAATATGTCATCCTCCCCTGAAAATTCCAGTCCTTATTTTCAGCTCTAACACACTGAGATGCAAAATTACTTCCACATAGTTCAAATACTTTAAGATAACTGGGTATCTTTTCCTTATTCCCAAATCTTTCTTCTGTACTAAACATCCTCTGCTTTTCAAACAAAGTCATATATCCAGACAAACTCTAAGATGACTCTTTAAAATACTTCAAGTTCCACAAACCTATTTGAGATGAGGTCCCAGGAACTAAGTGATACTTCAAACACTTTCTGAGCATTGCAGATTATAGTAAAACTAGGTGCCCTTCCTTGCTTGGACACTGGATATGTCCTAATGGAGACTGAATTTACATCAAGACACATGAGATGGCTAAATCATATTGAGCATGGAGTCTACTCAACCATTTAGATTTTTATTTATTTTGCATAAATAAATGCTAGCAGCTTAGCAATTAGGGTTTTATGTTAATAGATATCAGTTGATATAATAAAAAGGGCAGTGGACTTAAAATCAAAATATCTGGATTAAATCCCTGCAAAAATATTCATAAAGTCATTCAACAACATAGAGCAAACTTATAAATGTATTATTTAAGTCTCTCAGTTTAAGTTTTCTCATGTTTAATTTGGGCTTGATAAAGGTTAAAGACAAAGTGTTTCATAAGTAATTTATAAAGAACTGTGTGATCATTAAGTACTGTTTTTAAAAAAAGTTTAAATGAGAACATTCATTAATTCTTTTTAATTCCACCATGTGAGCTGTGCCCAGCTATTTCTTTACTAAGAAACATTTGATAAGATATAAGAATTAGCAATTATATTAAATATACCTGTGTGCATGCTAAGCTGCTTCTGCTGTGTCCAACTCTTTACGACCCAATGGACTGTAGCCTGCCAGGCTCTTCCATCCATAGCATTCTCTAGCCATGAATACTGGAGTCGGTTGCCATGCCCTCCTCCAGGGGATCTTCCCAACCCAGGGATTGAATCTGCATCTCTTACATCTCCTGTATTGGCAGGCAGGTTCTTTACCACTAGCAACAACCTGGGAAGCCTTTTAAATATATGTAAACCAAAATTCCCCTTCATGGATCACAGCCTTGTGGCAAAGGGGCTTGCATAACTCAATGAAGCTATGAGCCATGACATGCAGAGCCACCCAAGATGTACAGGTCATAGTGAAGAGTTCTGACAAAATATAGTTCACTGGAGGAGGGAATGGCAAACCACTCCAGTATTCTTGCCATGAAAACCCCATGAACAGTCAAAAAGATATGTCACCAGAATATGAGCCCTCCAGGTCGGAAGGTGTTCAATATGTTACTAGGGAAGAGCAGAGGGCAATTACTAATAGCTCCAGAATGAAGCGGCTGGGCCAAAGTGGAAATGCTCAGTTGTGGATGTGTCTGGTGGTGACAATAAAGCCTGATGCTGCAAAGAACAATATTGCATAGGAACCTGAAATGTTAGGTTCATGAATTAAGATAAACTGAAAGTGGTCAAGCAGGAGATGGCAAGAGTGAACATCAACATCTTAGGGATTAGTGAGTTAAAATGGACAGGAAGGGGCAAATTTAAGTCAGATGACCATTATATCTACTACCATGGGCAGGAATCCCTTAGAAGAAATGGAGTATCCCCCATAGGCAACAAGAGTCCAAAACGCAGTACTTGGGTATAATCTCAAAAATGACAGAATGATCTTGGTTTGTTTCCAAGGCAAGCCATTCAACATCACAGTAACCCAAGTCTATGTGCCAACCACAAATGACAAAGAAGCTGAAGTCAAATGGTTCTGTGAAGACCTACAAGACCTTCTAGAACTAATACTAAAAGAAGATGTCCTTTTCATCATAGGGGATTGGAATGAAGAAGTAGGAAATCAAGAGATAACTGGAGTAACAGGCAAGTTTGGCCGTGGAGTACAAAATGAAGCAGTGCAAAACCTAACAGAATTTTGTCAAAAGAACACACTAGTCATAACAAACACCCTTTTCTAACAACACAAGAGACAATTCTTCACAGACATCACCAGATGGTCGATAACAAAATCAAATTGATTATATTCTTTGCAACCAAAGATGGAGAAGCTCTATACAGTCAGCAAAAACAAGACCAGAAGCAGACTACAGCTCAGATCATGAGCTCCTTCTTGCAAAATTCAAGGTTAAATTGAAGAAAGCAGGGAAAATCAGTAGGCCATTCAGCTATGACATAAATCAAATCCCTTATTTAGAAATACAGGGAAAGTGATGAATAGATTCAAGGGATTAGATCTGGTAGACAGAGTGCCTAAAGAACTATGGAGGGAGGTTTGTAACATTATACAGAGATAGCGACCAAAATCATTGCAAAGAAAAAGAACTGCAAGAAGGCAACCTCAGTGGTTGTCTGAGGAGGTTTTACAAATAGCTGAGGAAAGAACAGAAGCAAAAGTCAAGGGGAAAAGGGAAAGATATACTGAATACAAGAATGCAAGAAATACTAAAGGAAATTCCATAGCTTGAAGGGAAGTAAAAACAGACAAAACTCCTTATCTATAAGAAAAAAAATGAAGAGCACATTATTACATATTTGTGAATAAATGTGAAAACTATTTTCACCTGTTAATAATTATAAATGACAACTGGTTGCCTTAGAAAAACATAGCATTAAATTCCATGGTTTATAATTTGTGTGCATGTAAAACACTATAGCAATGACATATAGGATTGAGGCACTGAAAAGTGCTTTGAAAACTTCTTAATTTTAGTTAAATTTTAAGTCTAAGCAGACTGTGGTAATGTAATAAAAAAAATAATACAAAGAGATGTAGCTAAGGAGCACTGAAAGTAGGATTTAGGACTACACTAAAGCTTTTGACTATGTGAATCACAATAAACTGTGGAAAATTCTTAAAGAGATGGGAATACCAGACCACCTTACCTGCCTCCTGAGAAATCTGTATGCAGGTCAAGAAGCAACAGTTAGAACCAGAGATGGAACAACAGACTGGTTCCAAATTGGGAAAGCAGTATGACAAAGCTGTATACTGTCACCTTGCTTATTTAATTCATATGCAGTGAACATCATGCAAAATGCCAGGCTGGATGAAACACAAGCTGGAATCAAGATTACCAGATGAAATATCTATAACCTCAGATACGCAGATGACACCACCCTTATGGTAGAAAGTGAAGAGGAGCTAAAGAGCCTCTTGATGAGGGCGACAAAGGAGAATGAAAAAGCTGGCTTAAAACTCAACATTCAAAAAACTAAGATCATGGCATCCCGTCCCATCACTTCATGGCAAACAGATGGGGAAACAATGGAAACAGTGAGAGACTTTATTTTCTTGGGCTCCAAAATCACTGCAGATGGTGATTACAGCCATGAAATTAAAAGATTCTTGCTTCTTGGAAGAAAAACTATGGTCAACCTAGACAGCATATTAAAAAGCAGAGACATTACTTTACTGACAAAGGTGCATCTAGGCAAAACTATGGATTTTCCAGTAGTCATGTGTGGATGTGAGAGTTGGACCATAAAGAAAGCTGAGCACCAAAGAATTGATGCTTTTGAACTGTGGTGTTGGAGAAGACTCTTGAGAGTCCCTTGGGCTGCAAGGAGACCAAACTTGATCAATCCTAAAGGAAATCAGTCCTGAATATTCATTGGAAGGACTGATGCTGAAGCTGAAGCTCCAATACTTTCGCTACCTGGTGAGAAGAACTGACTCATTTGGAAAGACCCTGATACTGGGAAAGATTGAAGGCAGGAGGAGAAGGGAACAACACAGGATGAGATGGTTGGATGGCAATTCTGACTTGATGGACATGAATTTGAGCAAGCTCTGGGAGTTACTGATGGACAGCAAAGTCTGGTGTGCTGCAGTTCACGGGGTTACAAGGAGTAGAAAGCAACCGAGCGACTGAACTGAAAATTTTTCATCCCCCGAAGGATTTGAGTTGTATCTACACCAGATAAGGAATTTCAGAAAGACATAGGTTTCATCATTACTCTTCCTCTCAAAATTTTGGATTTGGGGCATATGACTTACTTTCAATTGTTTCTTTATCCCTCCCCAAAGCAGTATGTTCCATGAGACACGTTTCACTCTTGAATTACTTAGCTCGTTCATATGACCATCATGGATGTTTGCATTAATAAACTCCGTTTCTGAATCACTCTCATGAATTAAAAACAAAACTAACAAGTAGTATTATATTTAGCTGTAGTTTTTGGCACCACTCCGTTTTATGCTTTCAATCTAACATTATTTCAGTATGTGGCTAATGTCCCATGTAATTACTACTGAGAGATACAATACGAATTTTAAAAATCTATTTCACAAGCATGAGTGCAGATAGCATACATAAAAGAAAAGTGGAAAATTCCAGTACTCCACTCCCATACGCTTTCCCCTAACTAAACTTTTCCCATAGTAGGGGCACTGCCAAGCTCTCTTTAGAATTTAATCTAACTTACTTTTGTCCAGTTCTGTTTCTTTACAGTGTCAGGGACCCCCAGTTTCTGTCAGTAGGTTGTTTTCTTCCCCTTGGACCTGAACCTCTGCAGTTTGAAAGCAATACTTGTGCCTAACAAAAGTAATTAACAAATGCCATTTTTCTCTCAGAAAACACAGGCAACTCAGCTCCTCCATCTCTCTCTCCTGGCACCCCTTGCTCGCTCCCTCCAACATCAAACTGGCCTACTCCAACCCTGCGGAAAGGAACACAAATGCCTGGGCCCGGCGCCCCAGGGTTTCCAGCCAGCACTGCGTCGCCAAAGCCAAGTCTCCAAGCCAAAGGGCTGGGGGGGTGGGGTGGGACAGATGCAAATTAACAGGGCTCTTAGGAAAGACTGGTGTTTTCTTTTCCGTCCTGGACTCTGAAATCTCTGTCTGGAAGCCCTGCCTCACTGGTTCTAGAAAGTGCCTCTCTGATTACAGGCCGCCGTCGACTTGCTCTTAACCCTTTCCGAACCTCAGAGGAGAGCTGTGACAACTAATTCTTCCTCATTGCCTGCGCCTGGTGTTTTCACTTGCTAGCGGGCTCCGAGCCGCGGCCGCGCCTCCCGGAGCCGCCGACCCGGACCGCGGAGCTCCCAGCGCAGGGCCGGGGCGGGGAGGGGAAGGCCCCCGGGGAGGGTCCCTGCCCGGGACCCCGCCCCTGGCCCGCGCCCCTCCCCCGCGGGACTCTTCGGGTTTCCGTTTCAAAATCCTTTGCTTCCTTCTTTGTTTTTCGCCGCCCCGCCCCTTTGTCTTCCTCCGCGGATAAAATCAGACCCCGGGCCTGGCGCCCCGGATGCCGAGCGGACAGCTGGCGGGGCGGTGAGTGGGACCGGGCGGGCGGAGAGCTGGGTCGCGGAAGCCGAGAACAGAGGTTCGAGGCCGGCGGAATCGAGGGCGCGCGCAGTCCTGGGCTCGATGCGCTCCGCGCCGCATCCTCGGGAGGTCCCCGAAGTTTTGGGGCGTCCAGAGGGAGCCGTCTCCGGCGCTGGGGGTGGGGGGAGCGGTGTCCCCCCCGGGTCTGAAGTCGGCGGCCGTGGCCTTGGGACAGAGGCTCTGCTGGGGAGACCGTCCCTCCTGCGCAGAAGCGGCCCCCGGAGACCGGCTGTGTTGCGCCGACTCGCTGCGCCCCTTTCCCGCGTATTCTGCGCGGTACTGGGCTCCACTGGGGTCTCGGGCTGGCCCTCCCTCGGCACAGCGCTGGGGACCCGGGTCAGGTCGACTCGCAGGTAGGTTTTGCAGTCACTTCTGGACGTGCTTTTCTGGCAGAACCCATCACTTTTACATTCAGGTAAACTGGTGGAGAAGGAAATGGCAACCCACTCCAGTATTCTTGCCTAGAGAATCCTGTGGATGGAGGAGCCTGGTGGGCTGCTGTCCATAGGGTCACACGCAGTCGGACACGACTGAAGAGACTTAGCATGCATGCATGCATTGGAAAAGGAAATGGCAACCCACTCCAGTATTCTTGCCTGGAGAATCCCAGGGACAGAGGAGCCTGGTGGGCTGCCGTCTGTGGGGTCGCAGAGAGTCAGACAACTGAGCAACTTCACTTCAAACCTGGGGGAGGGGGCTTGCGGAGTTTCGGGGAGCAGTTGCTTTGTTTCTATAGAATAAAACGTTTATATTTCAAGACTTAGAGTTTCCTTTTATTTGTTTTTCTGGTCTTATCTTCTCTTAGGATCTACAGTTTAATTTTTACTTTTTTGTTGCATGTTTAGTAGGTATCCATTCAAACTAGTACAAAGATGAAGATACTATGCAGTAAGGTTTTCCCACCTTCTTAAAAGGGTAAAGCTTTAATATTTTTTATTGGGTGTGACTACATTAGCAGAAGGATAACCTCCATCTATCTGTCTCAATAAACCTGTCACGGGAAAACTTGGAACACTAGCATCATTTCCAGGAAACCTGGAAAAGCAAGAATAGTCATCATCATATCCTGTGACGTTGTGTGTAGGCCAATGAGGTAGGCAGGAGGACACATTAACATTCTGATTAGAAAAGAAGACACAAAATTAGCCCTTTTTACACATAATGCATTTGTGTACCTTGAAAACAACCTAAAATCTCATAAAAAAGAGGGAATTTAATGAAATGTCTAATTGCATCTAACCACAACTTTAAATTTTCAATGGATATTATATATCTAAAATAGAATATAGATTAAGACAAAATAAGCCATTTAATTGGCATGAAATAACTTGGAAAATGTATTTATAAAGAGACATAAAGCTCTAGAAACATAGATGAAAATATGCTATATGTGAGAATGTATAGGTTGAAAATACAGTAAAATACATTGTTCTAAAGATATAATTTCTCTGAAAGAACGTATAAATTAAACAACATCGTAACCAATTTTTTTGGGGGAAGGCTGATTTCAAAACAGCTGTTCAGCTCAAGTGGAAAAACAACTACATGCCAGGAAAATTTCAATTCAAAGGAAAGTGTATATATATATATATATATGGGGATTTTTACTATAAAAGGTATTATAAAGCCATAATGACTTGAAGGCTGTAGAATAGGGAATAGATCTACCAAACAAGGAAACTGAAGAGACATATAAGAGTAAAAGGAAAGCTTACATTTGATAAGAATACTTTTAAAGTCAGGGAATGGAGAAGAAATAACATTTAATTGATCATATAGGACAATTAGGTATTTATTTGGGTAACCTAATAATAAAGCTTGAACTTTGCCTCACTTTTAACATACCAATGAAATGTAGATGATTTAAACAATGTAAGTCTTAAATATATGAAACAGAAAAACTGAATGAGTATTTGTGAGTGTGGCATGTGGAAAAGCATTTTTGAGACTGATAGAAAAACCTAAAGCCCATGTAGGGACACGATTCTTAACATTTGCAAGAAAAAGAAAAAAACATACAAATGGCAATTGTTAATAGAAGAAGAGCTAATTTTCTAATGTGCCTAGAACCCTGTTTAAGGACTGAGGATTAAACAATCCAATTTGAGAATGGAAAGTGTTGCTCAGTGGTGTCCGACTCTTTGCAACCCCACTGACTGTAGCCTACCAGGCTCCTCTGTCCGTGGAATTCTCCAGGCAAGAATACTGGATTTGGTTGCCATGCCCTTCTCCAGAGGATCTTCCCGATCCAGTGATGGAACACAGGTTTCCCACATTGCAGGCAGATTCTTTACCATCTGAGAATAAAGAGTGTCAATTCAAAGTAAGAGAAACACAAATGACAAGTGGTAGAAAGACCCTCAGCCATGTTAACTATCAGGAAAATGCAAAGTAAAATAGACTTTGCCTGTTTCGCAGATTTTGAAAGTGTGATAATTCTCTAATAATGTAATGAGAGAAATATACTCTTAGTGGAAACTTTTTTATGGTGATAACAAAATTTTCAAATACTCATTCACTTACTGAAATTCATCATGCTCCTAAGTGTGCAAATAAATATATAAATAAATAAATAAATATGTGTGTCAAAGGTGGTCACAATAGGATTGTTTTTAATAGAAAATTTGCACATAGTTTTGTAACCATTGATTGGAATTTGGTTATATAATGTATTGTACATCTACAGTGGATAATAATAGTTTAAAACATTTGTTAGTTCTAAGTGTTCTAAAGTGAAAATATGTCCAAAGTATATTATAAATTGTAACGCAGACAGAAACAAAGAAACAAGTTGAAACGCAGTATGTGTAAATGTTTGTGTACATCTGTACGTTTATTATATATATGTGTGCTTTATCATGGTCTGGAATTGAACCTGCGATAGCGCTGAGGGTGAGTGTATTATTATGTATATTCATGTTCTGTTACATAGTTCTGTAATATATGCATGTTTGTAAATGAAAAGTAATGTTATTATAATAGGAAAAGTAAAATAATAGTAAGGATCTTGATGGATATGTTAGTTGTCATTCAGTGTAGAAGAAATATATTTTCTATCACAAAGCTTTGCGTTTTGCTTGCTCAGTTTGCTTTCTCTTTGAATGTTCTCTTTCAGGTTCTTTCTTTGAAAATCCCTTCCTTTGTCTGGTTCCTTAGTATTGATTGCCATGATTTCCTATAGGCACACAATTGAAAAGTTGAAAAGTTTTGCCTGAGCGATTTCACAGCCTGTTTATGTTTTTATAAACAGAAAACATTGTAATTTTCATACCTTTTATATTAAAGTAGCATTGTCCTAAAATCACTTTTATAGTACTCATTCTTCAGGAAGAGAGAGACACTGTCCTTTAAAAAGGAAAGTATTTAAAATTAGACTACATTTTTGTAGTAGTCTAATTCTTTTTGACTTTTTAGTCAAAAGAATGTATGGCCAAAATGTAGTAAAAATTAATAACAAATTCAAGAAAATGTTTTTAAAGTTTTAATATTATTCAGATAAATAACATGAAAATAATTTATAAAAACTAGCAAACAGTACAATGGGCACATGATAAACAGGCAGTTCACAGAAATGTAACTGAAAGTGACTTTTAAGCATATAATAAAAACTGCTCAAGATATGGAAAATAAACCTGAAATATTTCACCTTTCAGTTTGCAGTGACAAAACTTTTGATAAAACATAGTGTTAGGAATGTAACACAATTTTGTCTGGGTCTGGTTTGTGAGCTGATTCAGATTCATAGAGAAGAGTTTTATAGTAATATTAAAATAGAAATGCTCAAAACTTTATACAGGCAATTGTGTGTCCAAGGATTTAATACACAAATACACAGAGAAGTACATATAAATTTATTTCAGCATTGTTTGTAATGGCATACAATTGGGAGCAGTTTAAATTTTCATCAAATAGCCTGTTGAACTGTGGTGTAGTCATTAAAAAAACAAGGTTATATGAACTGAAGTATAATCAACATCAAGATATTTTAATAAATGAAAAAGTAAAATAAAAACCAGTATATATGACACTACCATTTGTATTAGAAGCTATCAGATGGTAGAAAATCTGCCAGGAGACTCAGGTTCAATCCCTGGGTCAGGAAGATCCCCTTGACAAGAGAATGGCAACCTACTCCATTCTTGCCTGAAGAATCCCATGAACAGAGGAGCCTGGTAGGCTACAGTCTATGGAGTCTCAAAGATTTGGACACAATGGAGCGACCACACACACACACACATTTGTGTTTGCTTAGAAAACCTCTTGGAAGACACAAAATGCAAAGAGAAGTAGAGTATAGGTAGGAGGGATCCTTTTTGTGATAAGAGTATATGTACTTTTGCTGATAATATTTTTAAATGGCTATTTTTGTACGTGTAAGATTTCTTAGTATGATTTTATCGTACTTCCTGTCTTATTACAGTTTTTGACACTAGAAGACTAACCAAAAAATGACGAAATAATATATTTTCTGGTAATCTTTCAGATATCATGATTGGCATGGTCATGTTTCCTAAAACATCATGATTATGTTACTCTTCTGCTATTTCTTATACTCCAAGTAACAGAGTAACATGCCCCTCTGAAAATTAAAATAAAGAAGCTTGATATTCTCTTTTAAAAAGTTAAACTGTTTGGTAAAAGTTACGTATCAACTGTGACTATCAGTTTGCTCCTGTTTAATCAAATTCTTTTGTTTTAAAATAAAGCCACATAACCAACTTCTTCCTAAAATGAAGGAAATATCCTGTCATAGACTTTTGTTTGGAAGGAACCATGATGAGACTAAAATAATAAAAATGTATAAAATATAAAAACAATATACATTGATCAGATTTTGCCAACATTTTCATTTATTCATAATGAAAATAACTGTTTACTATTGTATGACTGATTTCATGCAAATATATAATTAAATATTTATCCCATGTTCTAGATTCCATGTATCTCTGGGACACTTAAATTGTGTGTTTTATTCCAAGATAACAGACCTAAGTTTATCTTGTTAGTGCAGGCCTCTGTAATTGCTTTTTGAGTAAGATAGTTTCTTCATTCCGGTGCATGTAACAGCAACCTATTAAGTTGCGCAAGCGTGAAATAAGAATGACTGAATTGTTCACAATCACTGGACTTTATTCATACTGAACCCACTCAACTATCCAGTCCCCTTGTAATCAAGACACTTATAAAACTAATCACCGCAGTACACCACAGGAGCCAAGACTTTGGTTTCAAATCTATAAAGAGTATTGTGCTTGAAAGTGTGTGTAAACTTTTCATCTTTGGTGAACCTGAGTTCTTTTTAGTTAAAATCACTTTAGGAGAGTAGATTGTCAGTTCTGTTTCTCTTTATTTGTTTTCGTTTCAGATTGTAAATTCTGTTATACATTTCTTATAGAAAAAAATTGTAAAGGAAATATGATTTGTATTTTAGTGTCTCTAGATCTTTAATACATTTTTAAGACAAAGCTATCCATGTTATAATTATGCAGATTATTATAAGCATTTTGATTATTTTGCAAATTATTTCTGACCATATTTTTTAAAGAAATGTGACTTTATAATGTTTCAGTATAATGTGTCTTCTTAGCTATTGTGCTAGATATTTATGTAGTTTAGAATTACTACTGTTTCATTCTGTACTACTTTTGTGAGAATGAGAATGTATCACTTAAAATCCTACAACAATATTTTGGATTTCTCTTTACCTTTAGAGGAAATTTACTTGGGTTTACAAATGAAGTTTGAGGGGAAAAAATAGGTATTGTATTAGTAAATTGAAGTTTTAATCGAATTTATTAAGGTAATAATTCTTTTAGAAGAGGGGTATTTTTTGAGTGAGGGATAGACACATATAGATCTGAATTTGAGGGGGTCAAATTTGAGGGTGTCAGTGGGAGAGGGGGCAGTGAAGGATATGTAAAAACCACTTGGAAAATGGTTTCAAACCTCATAAGCTTTGTGAAAAAGTCTTCTAAAATTAGTGATTCTCAGAGTGAACCAACAGCATCAGCTCATCCTAAGTCATATTTGGAACAGTTCCAAACTTCTTTTATGTAATTATCCACCTCATCCTTGAAAATCATCATATGTGATTGCTGAGGTGCAGGACTTTTGTGCAAGAAGAAACTTTGGAAATTAATTATACAGGTATGCTTACATTCTTGTCTGGGTGTGTTCTGTACGTCACAAGTTCTATGAAATATTTGCACAGTTTTTCTTCAATTTCAACATGATGAAAGTTTTGTAATTTTGCACTCATGAGAACAAACGGAGTCATATTATTTGGATAATATATGTAGCAAATTTGACTTTCTGAAATATTTTTGATAAGAGTGGAGTGTTTAAGACAAAGATATATCTACATTCATTTTGAAAGTAGTAACATCAAATGATGAGTTAATATGTTTGGAAAATCCTTGTAGAAGCATTGCATAGCCTCTTAATCCTTTTGAAAACTTCTGCTAAGTACCCTTGAATAGTATTGTAACAAAAATTTTTAAAAAGACACTTGATTTATTGTCATAATCTAAAAATATTTATTCATTTAAAAATATCTTTAACAACTTGATCCAATTTAAAAATCTATACAAGATATCCTCTTTAAGTTTGTCTACAGGAGGTGTTAATTTTAATTTCAAATTTAATGTCTCAGTTGTTTTTGAGTTATTTTAATGTTGGAAATTTATGTACTTATAAAGGTGTTGGAAGAAGTTTTCCCAGTGGAAAAGAAGTAAAACACCTGCACGGTTGATCATGTCCCTGTTTCAGGGCATCATTTTCTTAGTTCTTTATAATAGGTACATAAATATATGTTTCTGTACTTGAATAATTAAATATGCACAGTAGAAATGATATTTAATTCCTTTACTTAAAAATTGAATCTTCACCCCCAACATGAGGGAACAGAGAAAATGAGAAAATATTGGGGCATTCTGCAACTCTTACTGAGCTATGGGGATTCCTCTTTCCCTCTGCTTTAGCCAAGACGGCAAGAATTCTCTGGACTCTGTCCACTTGGCAACTGCTACTGTGTGTCAGGCTGCATTAAAATAGTGTTACATCAGGAATACCAGAGAAAAATTAGGAAACTGATTCTGGTTGGAGAGCGTTTCCCATTATGCTCTTCTTCACCCAAGCTCTTGCTACTGTTTAATTTTCAGGACCCTTGAACGCCCAATCATTTTGTCTAGATTAAGTGCGTTCGGTGGTATATGTTTACTGAATCTGACCCAAAACTGGAACATGTGACCTCTGAAGAATTTTTTTCCTCTGGATTCATGGACCATTTCTCTCCTAATTATACACATACTTCAAAAACCTTACAAAAGGGAAGTTGAAAGGGAGCTCAGTAGAGGAGCCTGTTTTCATTTTAGAGGGTAAAAGGAGGGTACAGTAATCGTAGTGGGGAGAGCTAGAGAGAGCAGTGAGTTGCAGAAAGTAATTTTCAGTCCATTTAGAATACTAACCTGGCCTCTGATGATGGTTTTGAACAACCCCTTGCCCAGTTTATAGAACTGTGACCTTAATTAGATTATTTAAACTCATGGGCTTCTGTTTCCTTACCTATGTAATGAAAATTACAAGCCATCTCAAGCAATGTATGCAAAGTTCCTAAAATCTCATAGATAATTAGTAGTTGTTATCTAAAACTGAGACCCAATGATACTATTTTATGTATATTGTATTGTATCAGTTCAGTTGGGGAATTAATTAGCTCTCAATAGTATATTACTGCTTAAAAATTGCTTTAAATGTTCTCTAAAAAATATTAAAATTTTTCACTTAAAAATCCGATTTTCTATTTGGCCTCATTCAAGATATTTTTGCTTCCCTGCTGGCTCAGTCAGTAAAAGACTCCACCTGCAATGCAGGAGGCCTGGGTTCAATCCCTGGGTTGGGAAGATCCCCTGGAAAAGGGAATGGCTACCCACCCCAGTCATCTTGCCTGGAGAATCCCCATGGACAAAGGAGCCCAGCAGGCTACAGTCCATGGGGTTGCAAAGAGTCAGACATGACTGAGCGACTTAAGCACACATACAAGGTATTTTTAAACTGAAGTGTAAAAACAGTTATCTGCTTGAGAATTTAGAAATATGACTTGTTTACCTAGGCTTCCCTGGAGAACATATTTACATATATAAATATGTGTATAACAGGTAAACAGTTTATATGTCATGTGTTTGGTATATAAAATACATATTTAGTTTATATAAATAATTTAATGTAGTTATCACTACATACGAAGTTGTAGAAATAGTATGTGGTCAAGAGAATTACATTTGTAATTTTTATGATGAGCACAAAAATATAATACTATAGACAATACAAAAGTGACAAAAATTTAAAAATTTAGGGGAACTATCTCCATGTGAGTCAACTAACAATCAAAAAGCTTTTAAAGAAAGGAAATTTTAGAATATGCAACCCCTCCTTTTTTTTTTTTTTTCCAGAGAAACTGGTGTGTAAAGTGCATATGTCCTGTAGTCCTTCATGATCCAGAATCTGTCTTTGCTCAGTTGTGTTCGACTCCTTTTGACACCATGGACTGTAGCTCGCCAGGCTCCTCTATCCATGGGATTTCCCTGGCAGAATACTGGAGCAGGTAGCGATTCCTTTCTCCAGGGAATATTCCCAACCCAGGAATGGAACCTGCATCTCCAGCTTGGGAAGCGGATTCTTTACCCCTGCACCAGCTGGGAAGCTCATCTTCTTCCTGAGCTCTATTTATATGGCAAGAAATCTTGCTGCAGAATTTTTTTGTAAAATGAATTCTTCACCTACCTCATTCCATTTACTAAAGTACATAAACTGACTCAGTTTAAAATTTACAGCAAACATTTTTATTATCCATGGTAACGTTACATATGAATTAGTTTCTATAATCCACAAAACTTTTGCTGAGCCAAAAGGGATAGATTAATATAAATGTATCACCATTACTGTAAAAACATTTCAAAAGCCAGACCCACCCAATTAAAATGAATTTTATATTCAGAAGAGTAGCATATCTGAATTAGTTGTTTCTGCTTTATGATTTTATTGTCTGTCACCAGAATGCTGTGCCTCACAGAAACAAAAAGCTCATCGAATGGTACATACAGTTGACCCTTAAACAACACAGGTGTGAACAGCGAGGATCCACTTACACGCAGAATTTTTTCACTAAATAAGGACTATAGAACTGCATGATTGGAAGTTAATTGAATCTGAGGACGAAAGTGAACCAGGGACAAAAGGATGAACCAGAAAGTTATAGGTGGATTTTGGACTGCTGAGGGTCAGCACCTTGAGTCCTCGTTGTTCAGAGTCAGCGGTATTGTTCTACTTTCAGCTCTGTCCCACCTCAAAAATAAATATTGAGGAGTTTTGGTGTGCAGAAAAGGCAGGCAGCTGCACTGGGTAAAAGAAAAGCTCGGGCAAAATAGTAACATGGTCTAGCCTCAGGGGAACTGGATCGCCAGTCTGATTCTGCCTGAACCTCTTAGTAACTATACAGTGTTGGAGAAAAGTGAAAGTGTTAGTCACTCAATTGTGTCCAACTCTTTGTGACCCCATGGACTGTAGCCTACCAGACTCCTCTGTCCATGGAACTCTCCAGGCGAGAATACTGGAGTGGGTTGCCATTTTCTCTCCAGGGGATCTTCCCGACCCAGGCATGGAACCCAGGTCGCGGGAGTTGGAGGCAGACTCTTTACAGACTGAGCCACCAGGGAAGACACAAAGAAAGAAAGTGAAAGGCCTTGGAGAGTACCCCTTTAAAAGAAAAAAAAGTTTGTTTATTAATTTTTGGCTGTGCTGGGTCTTCGTTGCTTTGTGGCTCTTCTTTAGTTTCAGGGAGTGGGACTACTCTTGCTATGGTCCATGGGCTTTTCGTTGTACTGACTTCAGTTTTGGAACACGGGCCCATGAGCTCTAGGGCTCTCCGGCTTCAGTAGTTGCAGCATGCAGGCTCTGTAGTTTTGCCTCCTGGGCTCTAGAGCACAGGCTCAGAAGTTGTATCACATGCGCTTAGTTGCTCTGTGGCATGTCGGATCTTCCTGGACCTGGGATTGAACTCGTGTCTCCTGGATCGGCAGGTGGGTTCTTTACCACCAAGCCCCCAGGGAAGCCTGAAGAGCCTTTTTAATAACTTCTCTGTGCCTCAAGTTTTCACCTCTATTTTAGTATCTCTTCTATAAAGCTTTCTATGAAAATAATATTTGTAAACTTCCGATGAAGATGTTTTTAAATTATTTTTTTGAATACAAGTTAAAGATAGAAAGGGATCAACAATAATGGGTGATCTGATTTGATATATTGGCTACAAAAATAATAATCAGTTTTTGGGCCTCCAGTCCTTTTCATCCATCAATATAAAGTTAAGAAATGTAAAAAAAAGAGAAAGCAAAAGAACACATAATACATCTAATGAATTTACTGCAAGAATCTAGTTAAACCATAAATGTATACAATTTGGGGTGGATCAGAGGCCATATTTCTGGATGCCTCTGTCAAATATGACTTGAACTAGTTTGTTTTCAGCAGTGATTTCAAGGAAGCTACCCCTAAACATGTGTGTTTAGATTTTCTTTCTTTCAAAAAAGTAGTTAACCAGCTATTACAATATTCAATCCAGAATCCACAGGCAAGCTAAATCAGAGACAATGCATCTTTTGCTTTTAAACCTCCAATGTGGGGGCTGTTTCACTAGGCAGCCATCAAATTTACACTTGTCTTTATTTTGCTTTGTTTGAATAAATTAACAAGTTTAATATGATGTGGGGTCTTCCCCAGTGGCTCAGGAGCAATAGATATTTAAAGGGTCACTAATAAAAGGAAGCATCAACAATTCTTTTGAATATAAGTTAAACATTCAGAAAACTAAGATCATGGCATCTGGTCCCATCACTTCATGGCAAATAGATAGGGAAACAGTGGAAACAGTGTCAGACTTTATTTTTGGGGGCTCCAAAATCACTGCAGATGGTGATTGCGTCCATGAAATTAAAAGATGCTTACTCCTTGGAAGGAAAGTTATGACCAACCTAGACAGCATATTAAAAAGCAGAGACATTACTTGGCTAACAAAGGTCCATCTAGTCAAGGCTATGGTTTTTCCAGTGGTCATGTATAGATGTGAGAGTTGGACTGCAAAGAAAGCTGACTGCTGAAGAATTGATGCTTTTGAACTGTGATGTTGGAGAAGACTCTTAATCTCTTGGAGTGCAAGGAGATCCAACCAGTCCATCCTAAAGGACATCAGTCCTGGGTGTTCATTGGAAGGACTGATGCTGAAGCTGAAACTCTAGTACTTTGGCCACCTCATGTGAAGAATTGACTCGTTGGAAAAGACCCTGATGCTGGGAGGGATTGGGGCAGGAAGAGAAGGGGACAACAGAGGATGAGATGGCTGGATGGCATCACCAAATCAATGGACACGTGTTTGAGTAAACTCCGGGAGTTTGTGATGGACAGGGAGGCCTGGCGTGCTGCGATTCATGGGGTCACAAAGAGTCGGACACGACTGAGCGACTGAACTGAACTGAAATGAAAAGTTTCTGAGTACCTACTATTTTGTAATACTTTTGCATTAGTGGTTCTTTAAAATCTATTAAGCCATCATATCAGTTAAACTTTCTCTTTCAGAGGAGCACATTATTATTTTTAATATTCAAGGAATTAAGAATTCTATTCACTGGGATGGTAATACAAAAGAAAATTTTCCATAGTATATGGGCAAAGTTTAAAGGAAGATAGTATTTAATATTGAGATGGTCCCTTAGATATGATTTATGTTTAAACTGAAGAATACTTGTTAGAAAATAACAAAATATTCCCTAAACTAAAAAAACCTTCACCTATAGAACATGAATCCTTCTTACATTGTTTTAGTGTTAGGGAATGGGCAGAGATAATGTACAAATATTTATGTAAATAGAAATTTTATAGCATTGATCATAATATCAAAAAAGTCTAAACAATAAACATGGAATAGTTTGAACAAATTAAGTTACAGTCATTGGTACCTAACATTTAAATATTAAATTTATATAATTTAATATAAACATTATATATAATTATAATAACATTATAGACAAATATATAAATATAATTAATATAAACATTAAATATTATATAAATATTATATTAAATAAATATCCACAGTATTTCTGAAATAAGTGACAAAGATGTGATATCTTTAATATAGTTTTAACTTTCTGCTCTTTTAAAAGTGTATTACTAAATAAATCCATTTATCTTAATAACATAATTAATGTCACTGCCCTAAACTAGAAGCAAATCCTGCAGACACTTAAGCTGTGCTTTACTCATTTGTCATTATTTTAGTGGCAAATACAAAAAAGCTCTCCAGCAGTATCTCCACTTTCTTTCTCCTAGTTCTTTCCAATTTGAAACTCCTTACAAGCAATGCTCATGAAATCACATCCGGTAAAACAGCTACTGACCGACCCAGTTAACCTCTTGGACTGTTTAATAAATTGATAACAAATCGTTTAATAAATTGTTTAACAAGTTGGTAATAGACAGGAAGTTCAGGCAAGGTTTCATTGGGGTTCATGCTGCAGCACGTGGAGCGAGAACAAAATGCAGGTGGCCTTGCTAGTTCCCCAAGGAGGGGGCAGGCTGCTTTCCTGAATGGGCTGAGGACGGGGGCGGATCGGTGGGTGGAGAGGAGGCACAGCTTGGGTGGCGTGCCCACCCCTTCCATGGTGCAGTGTGCAGTGACCATGCACAGTGCTCTTCTGCTCTAGCCACTTCAGAAGTGGTTTGTGGTCTTTTTGTATCTTACTGTTCCTAACTGCCCCACTCTGCAGGCCTGTAGTTATTTTCAGTCCCTTATAGTTTGTATTCTGTTGCTCAAGGAGATGAGGGTTCCAGTTTCCAGCCTATCTTAAAACCCTAATCTCTGATGGTAGGAGATGGGAATTTTTGGTGTCAGCCTAAAACCCAGGATAAAGTCTTACACATGGATGCTGAGTAATCCATGATAAATGACTGAATGACAGACAGCATTTTTTAAACTACATTTTAATACAGACATATATTCTTGGTCTCTTTACCAGTTAGTTAATTTTACCTAGTGAAGTGCATACTTGTCCAGGATTTGCTCTGTGCCAGGCACTGTGTTAAATGCTACCCGAATGTAACCTTGGTCAGTCTTCACAACAGTTTGTAAGGTGGATCCAACTGTCATCATTTCTATGACACACAGGACTGAGGAACAGAAAGGTCACTCAAGGTCACAGAGCTATCTGTCTGTCTGGGATTGATTTGTCTGAACCACTGTCCATACTGTGTGAAGTGTGCTGGCATACACAGTTTACCAGCTACCCTCCTCCAAGTATCCTATCTGTGTGCAAAGGATATCACCCCCTAGAGGTTATATATTAAACCCAACTAGGGGACTGTGGTGGCTTCCTAGGTAGCTTAGTGGTAAAGAACCCACCTGCCTATGCAGGGGATGCAGGTTCGATACCTGGGTAGGGACGATCCCTTAGAGAAGGAAATGGCAACACACTCCAGTCTTCTTGCCTGGGAAATCCCATGCGCAGAGGAGCCTGACAGGTTACAGTCCATGAGATCAGAGTTAGACACGACTGCGTGACTAAACAACAACAAAGGGACTGTGATAGATGGACTAGGACTTTGCAAGAACCAGCTGTATTTCCTGCTGCTACTCAGAAACTGAATAGACAGAAATTTCAGACTACTCAGAAATTGTATAGACAGGGACCTCTTGCTTCCTTTTCTCTCTTCTCACAGTGGAAGGCACTGGAGGCAGGCAGAGCCCAAGGTTTTAGATTTCATATGCAGGTTTCCAAGCCTGGTGCCTAAAGAACTGCACGATTCTCACGTGCCCAGAGTCTCTCTTGCCAAGAGATTAGGACTGCTGCTGCTGCTGCCAAGTCGCGTCAGTCGTGTCCGACTCTGTGCAACCCCACAGACGGCGGCCCGCCAGGCTCCCCCGTCCCTGGGATTCTCCAGGCGAGAGCACTGAAGTGGGTTGCCATGTCCTTCTCCAATGCATGAAAGTGAAAAGTGAAAGTGAAGTCCCTCAGTCGTGTCCAACTCTTAGCGACCCCGTGGACTGCAGCCTACCAGGCTCCTCCGTCCATGGGATTTTCCAGGCAAGAATACTGGAGTGGGTTGCCATTTCCTCTTCCAAGGGATCTTCCCGCCCCAGGGATCAAACCCGCGTGTCTTGCATTTGGCAGGTGGATTCTTTATCCCTGTGCCACCTGGGAAGCCATTCTGGTAAATATTCAACTGTGAAGAGCTGCTGCTCATTTTTTAGTTTTGTGATTGACGTTTCAGACATCGCTGGTATGGCTGTAGGGCTTGTGGTTTTATTGAACTTTGCCAGTGTGTCACTGTTTACAAAGGTCAAATTGCAGAGTGAGCATATAAAACAGCTGCAGTGTTTGTTACAGCAAGCAGTATTCAGGAAAATGCTCCTTGCTGGGAGATGCCATTTAAGATATCAGCGCTGCCTTCACAGCCGCAAACCAGCTTCCCCAACCTCATCCTACTATGTCCATGTCTCTTTTTCCTCTTAATTACATTTCACTTGGCTTCAATTAACCTGTAAGTAACCTCAGCCTTGAAAATGCCAAGGCCTCTACAATTAAGAGATCTGTGGACCGTGTAATGCTAGCCTATTACGGAGACACAGCTCAGTTTTCTGATTTCCACTTGATAGAAAGCCAAAAGTCAGCCTTTCTTCAACTTCTGGCACTTTTTCGCCTTGCTGAGTGAGAAATCTGAAACAATTCAATGAATCTTAAGAGAAGATTAAGTTAGCAACATTCGTGATTGTACCAGTTGAACATTATCCTGCTTTATAGAACATTCTTGATAAAAACCATATTGTAAAGTTTACATGAAAGGGGAGAGAATTTAGAGTGGTGAAAAAAGAAACCAGTGGCTCAAAGAAGGGAAGAGGTGAATTCCATGAGTACCTGCAGCTTGCGAGGCAATGTGTAGGTGTACTTTACTTTAAATTCATTGATATCCATTACTTTAAAAAACATTTTTATAGATTTAAAATTTTTTCAAAATTTGTTCATTTTTTCAAGCTCTTTTTCAATCACTCAAATCACATTTGAATGCTAATTTCTGCCTGGTGTGGTTGAGAACTGTTATTTTTCTTTACACTGTAACAACCCGAACATGCCTGGTTAGAGGTTTCGCCTGCCTTGTGCTCAATTCAGTTCAGTTCAGTCGTTCAGTCGTGTCCGACTCTTTGTGACGCCATGAATTGCAGCATACTAGGCCTCCCTGTCCATCACCAACTCCCGGAGTTTACTCAAACTCATGTCCATCAAGTCGGTAACGCCATCCAGCCATCTCATCCTCTGTCGTCCTTCTCCTCCTGCCCCCAATCCCTCCCAGCATCAGGGTCTTTTCCAATGAGTCAACTCTTCTCATGAGGTGGCCAAAGTATTGGAGTTTCAGCTTCAGCATCAGTCCTTCCAATGAACACCCAGGACTGATGTCCTTTAGGATGGACTGGTTGGATCTCCTTGCCTTGCGTTAAAAGTACAGTTTTCCAGGCCCACACCCCAGAGGTTCTACCTTGCTTTTGGAGTCCAGAATTGCATAATTTCCTTCGAGTTTTTTTTTTTTTTTTTTTCACAAAGATGTTTTTATTTTGTTTATTTTGGCTGTACCACTCCGCTTATGGGATCTTCCTTCCCTGTCCACATGCTTGGCCATGAAAGCATGAAGTCCTAACCACTGGACCACCAGGGAATTTCCATCCTCTAAGTTCTTTTTGTAATAAAATTATTCAAATTTCTATCTTCACTTAGCTCTAGCAGTTGTTAACATTTGTCATTTTGTACTATGCTATGCACTGTTTGTCACTATAGACGGATGGATGGATGGATGAATAGGCAGTTGGATAGATATCTAGATAATTTAGCCCCTTTTCACTAAGGCACTCAATAATCTGTTCTAGTTACTTTCTGTCACATATCTTTGACAGCAATCCCCAGGCTTAATATAGAAAGGAACAACGTACGTTTAGTTAGAAACTTACACTCAACATATACCTGTCACATGGTTCGTCACAATAAAAAAGAAGCCCTTTTTATTGTGAATAATGTCATACATACAAATATGCAAATTTAAACATACATATACTCTTTTAAAACTAGTTGTAACCCATCACCCCTGTTCATACCACCCTGTTAGAACTAGAACATTAGCAGGAAGTTCAGGCCCCTTGAGGATCAGAGCTGAACACTTGGCCTACATCACTTCTCCTCCACATGTAACCATTTTCCTGAACTTTGTGTTAATAATTCCCTAACTTTTCTTAAGTTTTCTCCCATACATGTATCAGAAAAAAGTTTTTGTTTCATTTTCCTGCTTTTGAGTATTCTTAAATGGATTCATATGTGTTCTCCTATTTTGTTTTTTTTGTGCTGTAATTTTGAGATATATCAGTATTGATGGGTATGGCAGGACTTCCCAGTTGGCTCAGTTGTAAAGAGTCCACCTGTCAATGCAGGAGATGCAAGTTAGATCCCTGGGTCAGGAAAATCCCCTGGAGGAGGAAATGGCAATCCAGTCCAGTATTTTCGCCTGGAAAATCTCATGGACAGAGGAGCCTGGTGGGCTACAGTTAAAGGGGTTGAAAACAGCTGGACATGACTTAGTGGCTGAGCGTGCACGCACACACGATGAGTATAACTGACTTTGTTTTCTCTACCGTATACTGTTATACTTTGTGAATATACCAGATTTTATTTATCCAGTGTACAACTGATGGAAATTGGGAATGTTTTCAGTTTCTTTTGATATGTAGTATGTCAAGAACATTCTCATGTATACCTGTGTGTACTTGTGCAGTCACTTGAGGGTACAATCCTAGGAATGTCCAGAATTTAAGGTTCTAGAAAGGTATGGGCATTTTCCTAAACACCAGATATTACCATCATTAAAGGAATAGGACCAGTTCCTAGAATTCTTGATTGGCCTGTAGTTGAGTCTGTGTTTGCAGTGTGTACCAGGAAAGTTTTTACTTTTGTTGTTGTTCAGTCACTAACTCTTGTCCAACTCTTTGTGACCCCATGGACTGCAGCACGCCAGGCTTCCCTGACCTTCACTATATCCTGGACTTTGCTCAGATTCACGTCCATTGAGTCAGTGATGCAATCCAACCATCTCGTCCTCTGTTGCCCCATTCTCCTCCTGCCGTCAATGTTTCCCAGCATCATAGTCTTTTCCAATGAGTTGACTCTTCTCATCAGGGGTCTAAAGTATTGAAACTTCAGCTTCAGCCCTTCCAATGAATATTCAGTGTTGATAGCCTTTAGGATTGACTGGTTTTATCTCTCCTTGCACTCCAAGGGATTCTGAAGACTCTTCTCCAGTGCCACATTTCAAAAGCATCAATTCTTTAGCACTCACCCTTCTTTATGGTTCAACTCTCACATCCGTATGTGACTACTGGAAAAATCATAGCTTTGACTATATGGACCCTTGTCGGCAAAGTGATGTCTCTGCTTTTTAGTACTGTGTCTAGGTTTGTCATAGCTTTTCTTCCAAGGAGCAAACATCTTTAGTTTCATGGCTTCCCTAGTGGCTCAGACAGTAAAGGATCCACCTGCAATGCAGGAGACATGGGTTCAGTCCCTGGTTTGGGAAGATCCTCTGGGGAAGGGAATGGCTGCCCACTCCAGTATTCATGCCTGGAGAATTCCATGGACAGAAGAGCCTGGCCAACTACAGTCCGTGAGGTCATCAAGAGACAGACACTACTGAGTGACTAACACTTTCACTTTTACTTTTAAGACACAATTAACTCCAGCTCCAGAGAAGGAGAGGAACTGGGCCAAGACTGGTGGGCCAGGCTTGGCAAGAGCCTAGAATCTGCATACTGGCTTATGCAGTGGTGACATTCACTGGGTCAACTCAGTATCCATATTGACTACTCACTCATATAGTGTTCCAGTGCTTCTTTGACATATCTATTCTGTATCGGTAACTTTTCTGCTCTACTTGAACAACACAAATGACCACATTCTGTACTCTGATAAGCAAGATGATTCATTGGAAAGAACATGGAAAGTACTTCAAAGTACTTAAGTTTAGCAACATTTTCCACTTATGTATTAGATGGTTTTTGTTTGTTTCTTCCACTATTATACTGTTTTATTTATTTTTTGTTTTCAGTTTTTCTTATATATTGGAGTATAGTTGATCAGCAATGTTGTGTTAGTTTCAGCTGTAGAGCAGAGTGATTTAGTTACACATGTACCTGTATCTATTCTTTTTCAAATTCTTTTCTCATTTATGATACTACAGAAAAAACAGAGTTCTCTGTGCCTACCCAACAGTAGGTCTTTGTTGAT
This sequence comes from Dama dama, assembly GCF_033118175.1. NCBI lineage: Eukaryota > Metazoa > Chordata > Mammalia > Artiodactyla > Cervidae > Dama > Dama dama. The sequence goes on along the minus strand of NC_083699.1, from coordinate 95,062,843 downwards.
TAGCTATTTTAAATATAGCAGTGTGTACATGTCAATCCCAAATGCCCAGTCTATTCCTCCCCCAGGCTTTCCCCTCTGGTTACCATAAGTTTGTTGTCTAAGTCTGTAGCTCTGTTTTGTACGTGTTTGTTATATCATATTTTTAGAGTTGACATAAAAGTGATATCATGTAATATTTGTCTTTCTCTGCTTGACTTACTTCATTTAGTATGATAATCTCCAGATCTGCCTTTGTGTTGCTGCAAAGGGCATTATGTCATTCTTTTTAATGACTGAATAATACTCCATTGTGTGTATATATACACCACATCTTCTTTATCCATTCCTCTGCTGATAGACATTTAGGCTTCTTCCATGTCTTGGCTATTGTAAACAGTGCTACAGTTAACATTGGGGTGCATGTATCTCTTGGTAGCATGTTTTTCTCCAGCTATATGCTTAGGAGTGGAATTGCTGGATCATATAGTAGCCCTATTTTTAGTTTTTTAAGGAACCTCTAGACTTTTCTCTATAATGGCTGCACCAATTTACATATCCACCAACAGCGTTGGAGGGCTCCCTTTTCTATACATCCTCTTCAGCATTTGTAGTTTGTTGATTTTTTGATGATGGCCATTCTGACTGGTGTGAGGTGAGACCTCATTGTAGTTTTGATTTGCATTTCTCTAATAATTAGAGATGTTGAGCATCTTTTCATGTGCCTGTTGGCCATTTGTATGTCTTCTGTGGAGAAAGGCTGTTTACATCTTCTGCCCAACTTTTGACGGGGTTGTTTGTTTTTTCAATATTGAGCTGCACAAGCTATTTGTAAATTTTGAAGATTAAGCTCTTATTGGTTACATTGTTTGCAAATATTTTCTCCCATTTTGTGGGTTGTCCTTTCATTTTGTTTATAGTTTCCTTTGCTCTGCAAATTGGAGACAATACATGAAAAGTCCTCTGCCTTTTCCTGACATTTGGTAAGCATTCAGTATAGCTTTTGATGATGTTCTCTCTTTATTTGTCATCACATAGAACTAAGAAACCTGAAATATTGAAATTCCTTTCTCTAATAATAATCTTTTCCCCTTGATTTAATTAATGGAATCTCTCTCCTAACCCACCTCTTGTTTCAAATATCATCTCAACATTTTTACTTCTTTGAATTATTCTCATGTTTTCTAACATAGTTTTTGTTTAAATGTTTAACATGTCTTCTTTTAGCCTCATCTTAAACATAACATGTCTTGATTTAAACTTTTGATTCCTACCTTCCCCAGTTCCCGATTTTCCCACCATCTTCCTCTCTAGTTGAGTTACTGGCATCACCATCGACTTATATACCCTGGGTTAGAAAGTGAGACTCATCCTTGACTCCTCTCTTTACTGAGTCCATCACCAACTCCTGTAGGTTCTGCTCCCAAATCTTTTTATGCGTCTGACCACATCTGACCCTCTCTGTGTCACGTCCAGTCTAAACCAGCATCAGTTCTCACATGGATTACTGCTGCCATCCCTACTCCACTGCTTCCACTCCTGCACCCTCAAGATAAAGTTTAAATCGATCTCATCACTCCACTGATTAAAGTCTCCTGAAGATTCCCCCACTGCAGTTACAACAGTTTCCAAACATTTTACCATGAGTTTTAGGTATGATCAGACCTCTATCTCCACCTCTGGCCTTGGTTCTCTTCTTTCCCTGTATTCCTGTCACACCTGAACTCTTTCTCTCCCTTGAGTATCACAAGCTTGCTGTTATCTCAGGGCCTTCTCATTTAACTTTCTTGTCTCTCTGGACCTCTTCCCCATAGTTCAGCTAGCTGAAAGGTCACCTCCTGAGAGAGGCTTTCCCTGACCCTCGGGGAGCTCCCCATCCATGTTTTCCTTACTTTAACTTTGTTTTCTTCATAACCGTACTATCTAAATTTAATCTTAAATATTTGTTGACATGTTCCACCCCACTGGAATATAATTTCTAGCAGAGTGCCCATCTGGTGTACTGCTATATTTTCAACACCACGTAGAAAATAGGTGCTGGGGAGATATTTGTTGGATTAATGAAGGAATGAATGAAAGGTAACTAGAGACTAAAAGAATCACAGAACTTCTTACTTGTGTCACTAATTAATAATAGTAACTATGTAAACATATAAGGTAAAAATTAGGTTTTTTGTTTTGTTTTGTTTTCAGGTTTAATTGGAATTCTTCAAAATGTCAGGTAAGTTTTTGTGAATGCATTTCAATATGCTGTATTTTAATTGTGAATTGTGTGATTCCTTTCCTTAAAAAATTGGATTCTATTTCCTTTTGAAGTTACTTATTTGTGTTTAATATTTGAAGAATATATATACATATATACATTTATTTATTCATTTATATATATGAACATTCTTATTTATCTTTGACAGAAAAGGATTAAAAGGGATTTAGAGTGGCATATAGGTAATGAAAAAAATTTCTGATTATATGTGGGGGAAAATTAGGTAAAGGAAAAATGCAGGTGGGAAAGTAAGTCTGCAAAGAGAGGTAATAGTTAAAAATATATTGATAGGTTGATATCTAATATACATACTGAGTTGCTTTTTATAAGAAATGAGTGTATTTAATATTGGTCATATTCATTGATGCATACCAACAGAAAAAAATGAATATATTCTGTAATCATATTATCATTTCCATTGTAAATCACGCACCACCTTTCTCACCCCTAAGATCTCCCCACAACCCCTAAGAAACCTGCAGATGAAACAGAGAATCAAATAAAGTCACCTGATCCAAGGCCTGGTGCCCCTCCTGAGTACAGTTCCAGTTTTGTACCAGGTAGGTTAAAAATTCGGAAAGAATCTTTCCCCTCTCCAGAAAACCATCCTCATAGTTAAGATTGCTTTTAAAATTAACTAATTAATTAATTGAATGATTCAGTAAATAAATATTTAATGCCTACAGAGGGCCAAGTAGCTTACTAGATGTCAATTAGAATCCTATTCGTGTTTTCATAGGATTTATAGGCAACTAAGGAAGGAAATTGCACAAACATTGATGGCATTCTTTTTGCTCAAGAATGAAATGAATGTTGTAAGTGCACGAAAGCAGTAACTGCTTCTATGGAGGATTGGAGGGAAGCACTGAGGAAATCAAGCTTTACTGGCACAATGAGAAATTTCTCAATCAAAGGAAAGAACACTGTGTCCTGAAGCTCATGGTCATGATGGTCTGGTCTGAGGCATTCATGGGACAAAGGCCAGGAGAAGTGCAGAATAGTGGAGGCGAATGGCTTCAAGTTCTGATTAAGGAGCTTGTTGTTCTGCAACTATTTTTGTAAGTCTGAAAACTCATACTGTATTCAGGGACTCAGCAAAATGGATGCTCATAAGTGTGTGGGCAGTAGGTAACTTTTTAAAAATTAGATAGTCTTTGAGGAAATAGTTTTAATCAGGATTATATTCATACACATTTTAATGATTTAGAAAATGATAAAGTGTAGTGCTGTTTCTTTAAATATATATTTAAGTATATGTTTTGAGATAGAAACAAGTGTTAGGCTGTGGAAGAGCAGAAGAAACCCCGGTGTCCACAGAATACTGGCAAGGGTGTTCTCTTGGCTCCAGACATACGATCCATGGAGCTCAGGTAGCCTTTGTCTTTGCGGTGCTTTCTGAAGTTAGGGCTTCCTTTTCCTCTTTCCCTCATGTGTATGTGTGTTATGTGAATCTGAGCATACAGCCCCTGTGTGCTCATTACTGCTTAATGCCTGCTAAATCCAAATTTTTGACAACCCTGGGTCATAATTTCACTGTATCTTTACTGTATTTTACTTTGGTGGCTATCAAATTATCTACATAATCTGTCTTATATTCACCAGTCACTCTATATCCAAGTACCTAGGTTATACTAGAACAGAAACTATACCATTTCTAAGAAGTAAGTGTTGGCTATAAATCACCTTCTGTGCATCTGGGAAAGTGTCTGTTCCCTTCTGTATCAAAAAATTAGCAAGAGAGCAGGATACAGTCTTCAAATTAAACGAGTAGGTAAGTTGAAAAATATTCTGATGAAGAGCTAATGAATTTTCATATATGAAAATCGCCAACAAAAATTTACTGTGATCACCATCTAGTGGATGAACGATATACTTACCTATACTGATGCAAATTGTGTCCCTTTAATTCACATTAAGGAACTGGAAATACTATACTTGAAATACTTAGCTTTAATGAATTTCTTAAGGTTCAATTATATATTCCATTTGCATTATATTACTGGATATTTATTCCCACTGAAAATAATTTTGACCCAAATATATTTAAAAGAATAGTTAATAAAGAAACCTTTGTTATGTATAGTCTATTGGAAGAGAAAATGACATGTATTTTTAAAGTAAAAAAGGATAATAATAGTCAGAATGACTAAGAAGATACAAATTCCATAAAGCCGTATTTCTCACACTAGTAGTGGTAGGACAGTGCTCCATAACAAAGTTACACAAAGTTAAACATGTTTTATTGTGTTGTGTTTTCTTGCAGAATAATCAGAACTTTTAAGAGCAGTTTTAAAGCTTAAAAGGGAGTATAAAACATATACCATTTCCCTCATGTATTATGCTCTTCTCTTAACATCTCAGAATAATGCATTCTTATAACATAAATCATTTGATTATATACATTTTTATATAATTTTTTAGAAATATAGTCTCTATACTGAATAGCACCATAATCTAAATAGTAATTTTCTTGCTAATTTGTTGATCTTCAGATTTTGTTCCATGAGATACTTTTATCCTAAGATTACATGGTTAATACCACAACAATTAATCATCAACTCATTAAAACGATACAACAATTAGTATTTTTGAGATGGTTTATATGACTTTTTTAATAATAGTTCTAAAGAGGAGAGAGATATCCAATATCTACTCCAGTTTGGCTACTCTTGAACACAATTCTTATATCAATGTATGACAAAACCCACTGAAATGTTGTGAAGTGATTGGCCTCCAACTAATAAAAAAAAAAAAAAAAAAAAAACCATGCAAAAAAAAAAAAGAAATTAAAAGTATTTCGTTAGCCAAAAAATTCGTTCAGTTTTAAGTACAAATAAAAGGCATATTTTTCATTTCACCAAGAACTTTATTGCCCAATATATTCCCTAACTAAGTGAACTTTTTGGCCAACCCAATACATTCTTTACAACAAACTGAATTTTCTCCATTTTTTCTAAAGACATTAGCTCTTTTTTCTCACTTAGCTCTAATTTGACATTGTTTCTAGTTGCTATTAATTTTCCTTTAGTCTCTCCTGAGTCTGTCTCTATCAAGAGCTCTGTGTAAACTACACTTAAAAACTGGTGTTCCCAGAGGTCCTTGGTCTGATTCCCTGTCCAGCCCCCAGCTGCACCAGCCTGTCCCCTCTCTCATCTCTTTCGTTTACCTGTCTTTTTCCACTCTCATTCGTAATCTTGGGAATATCCCATGGTTTCATTTGCTTTTAACCACTTATGAATCCCTTTGTTGTTGTTTAGTTGCTAAATTGTGTCTGACTCTTGTGACTCTGTAGCCCACCAGGCTCCTCTGTCCGTGGGATTTTCTATCCAAGAATACTGGAGTGGGTTGCCATATCCTTTTTCAGGGAATCTTCCCAGCCCAGGGATTGAACCCTTGTCTCCTGCATTGCTGGCGGATTCTTTACCACTGAGCCACTAGGGAAGCCCTAGGAATCTTTCAGCTCCCACCCAAATCAGTCTCCCCTGCTCTAAACTTACATTTCTACCCGCCTGTAGACCACTTGCCCTTAGTGACCTGGGATCTCAAACTCAGTGATCCTCAATACATCTTTGGCATCTTGTTCCTAAACACATACCCCCTATTCTTTCTCTACACTAGATTCCTGCAGTCAGAAACTTGAGACCCTTTCCTCATATCATGTTACCAAGACAATAGGTCTCTTTAATGTCGATCATTGTTTTTCCACTTTCTACTCCTTTCATCATAATTAAATTTCCTTACCTCCCATCTAGACTCTTTCAGGCACCTCCTGCCTCATCCAACCTTCCTATTCATAAAGGCTCTAAATGTAAAACTGGTCACTCCAGTTTGCATGTTATCAGCATAAAGTCCTTTGCACAGAGTAGAGGTCTTTCATCATCATCCCTTCCTCCCACCTTCCTTTCTGCTTTGTTTGCTAAGTCTTCACACATGGCCTTTACCCACGTGGTACTGAGCTTTCCCTGTGCAGCTGCTCATTTTGTGCCTGTTATGTCTTAAAACCTTTCCCAGTCGTGAAGGTGCTAACTGGGTCTCATGTGTCAGCACTTAGATCATAGGGTATCTCCTCTGCCTCAGTTCCTTGCCCCTCCTCTTTAATCCCTTCATCCACCAAGCGTCTACCTATGTGAGTGTTATAGACCTAGGTCCTCGGACTATTTAATCAATAGAAATTGAAAAGATGCCAGACGAGAAATTCAAACAGGGCTTGCTGAGGCTCATGCTTACTGAGTGAGAACAAGTAACAGGTGCCAAGTAGGTGAGGTGGTCCCTTAAATGGAGTGAGGGAAGGGGCGAATCAGTGGGTCGGACAGGGAGCATAGGGGGTGCAGAAATCACGGGCAGTATTCTGCTTTTGCATACATAAGGTCATATTTCCTTATGGTATATTTTAGTTTCTGTAAGGTTTTAGTAATGGCTCCATTTTCATTCCTCACTTTAGTAATTGAAGTCTGTTTTTTCCCTTGGTCAGTGTGGCTTAAGATTTCTCAATTTGTTGATCTTTTAAAAGAACCTACTTTTGGTTTTGTTGATTTTTGTCTATCTTTATTTTTTCATTTCACTCTCTTCTATTTCAATCTTTATCATTTCCTCCTGGTGGCTTTGAGTTTGGTTTATTTCTAAGGCGGAAAGTTGGGTTACTGGTTTGAGATGTCTCTTTCTTTCTTTCTTTTTGGCTGCAAGGGTCTTTGTTGCTCTCCGTGGGCTTTCTCTAGTTGCAGCAAGCAGGGGCTATTCTTTTTTGTGGTGTGTGGGCGTCTCATTGTGGTAGCTTCTTTTAAAGCAGAGCACAGGCTTTATGGCCTGCAGGCTTCAGTGATTGTGGCCCGTGAGCTTAGTCACTCCAAGTCATGTGGAATCTTCCTGGAGCAGAAAACAAACCCATTTCTCCTGCATTGTTCTTAACCACTGGACCACCAGGGAAGTCTAAGATATTTCTTTTTTAATGTAGATGTTTATAGCTATAAATTGCCCTCTAAGCACTGTTTCAGCTACATCCCATAAGCTTTGGTATATTATGTTTTTGTTTTATTCATCTCAAAGTATTTTCTAATTTCCCTCATGATTTTTTTTATCCCTTTGATAATTTAGGAGTACATTATTTTATTTCCTCATATTTGTGATTTCCCAAATTTCCTTCTGTTATTATTGATATCTGGTTTTACTCCATTGTAATAGAATATATTTTTTTTAGGTTTCATATGTCTTAAATTTATTGAGACTTGTTTTATGGCTCAGCCAGTAGGTCTGTCTTTGAGAAGGTTCTGTGTGCATTTGAGAAGAATGTTATAGAGTTTATTGTTGGGTGAAGTGTTCTATACATTCTGTTATGTCTAGTTTCATTTGTAGTATTGTTCACACTTCTGTTTCCTTTTTGGTCTTCTGCTCATGTATTCTACCCATTATTGTGAATGGGATATTGCAATCTCTAACTATTGTTCGTTGAATTGCCTATTTCACTTTATATTTGTCAGTTTTTGCTTGATATATTTTGAAACTCTGTTTTTAGGTATATATAATTGTTATGTCTTCTTGACAGAGTGCCACTTCTGTTATTATAAAATATCCTTTACCTCTAGTAATAGTTTTCATCTTATTTTTATTAATGAAGTACTAATACATGCTACAACATTGATGAAACAAAAATATGCCATGAAAAGCAACCAGGTACAAAAGCTATGTGTTACATGATTTTATTTATATGAAATGTCCAGTTTAGGCAAATCTGTGGAGGTAGTAGTTTCTAGGGCCTGGGAGAAAGGTGGGGAATGATTGGTAATTGGTATAGGATTTTTTAGGCGGTGATGAACTATTCTGGAGTTAGACAGTAGTCTTTAAAAGAACCCCTTTGCAGTTAAGTAGACCTTACCATCTTTCTGACCGTAAACAATATGTGTGTTTGCTTAGTTGCTCAGTTGTGTGACTCTTTGCGACCCCATGGACTACAGCCCACCAGGCTCCTTTGTCCATGGGGATTCTCCAGGCAAGAATACTGTAGTGGACTGCCATGCCCTCCTCCAGGGGGTCCTCCCAACCCAGGGATTGAACCCAGATCTCCCCCATTGCAGGCATATTCTTTACCATCTGAGCTACCAGAGAAGACCTTAAACAATAGTAGCAATAAACACAGTAGCAAAAAGTTTGCCATTCTAACTGTATGCTAGGCCTTGCACTAATCTTCCTACCTCCCAGTGAAGTAGGAATATTATCATCTCCAAAGAAGGAAACTAATGCGTAAAGGCTAACATGTTAACTTGATATTTGAACCTTACTTCTATGCCTATGAAATGGAAATAATTACTTCATAAGATTTAAAAGTATTAAATGAGTTAAGGATAAATCCCCTTAGTGCATTTCGGTACATTCTATATACTCATAAAATGGAACACCTTGTTATTTTTAAGTGATGGTTGTGTGATCCATATCATTTCTATGTAAAAAGTCATGCTGGCACCACCACATATTGAAGCGTTCATAATGTATAATTCTTCCATTTGTTTTTGAATGCAGGGCCCACTGGACCAGCTATCCCTCCACCTGCAGGCTACCCAGGAGGCTTGCCTATGGGATACTATGGTCCATATCAGCCCAGTACCTTCCCCTTGTACATGCAGACTAGAAGTATCTGCCCCATCCAGTACCAACCTGGAAAATATCCTGCACCACAACTTTCTGCTCCAGTAATATGGATGCCAATGCCGACTCCCATACCACACTGTCCTCCGGGTCTGGAATGCCTTGCCCAGGTACTCCACACAAATCCAAATTATTTTCTTAGAAAGGATGACTGGGGATCCAAGAAGAAGAGACTGGATAGAGTACATGAAGGTAATGGGTCAGTGATGACAGATGTTTAATTTGTGTGACTATAGGAATGGTGATGATAATTTCAGGAATGGGAATGGGGAAAAAAGAAGATAGGGATTTTTTTTTTTGTGGTACAAATATGACTCTCCTGAAGGGTGTGTGCTGAATTTTAAGACATTCACAATGTCCTGTTGAACGCAGTTTAAAAAATAGCAACAGGGATAGTAGAAAGTCTATGAAAATGTTAATTAGGTTGTCATTTGTTTAGAAGTAAAGGGTGAACAACATGAAAAGCAATGTTACAAAGAACAGAGGACAGTGAGTGAGTCACTCAGTACCTTTGCTTTTTTTCACTACCCATAGTTTTCATCAGCCAGTCCTGCTGCCTTCCAAAACACACAATGTAAATAAAAATAGAAGCCATCCAAGAATATTGTCCATATGCTGGGAAAGATGAAGGCAAAAGGAGAAGGGGATGGCAGAGGATGAGATGGCTATATAGCATCACCAACTCAATGGACATGAATTTAAGCAAACTCTGAGAGACAATGGAGGACAGGGGAGCTTGGCATCCTGCAGTCCATGGGGTCTCAAGGAGTCAGACACAACTTAGCAACTAAAGAACAACAACAACAATAGCAAGGATATTGTTTCAGGCCAAGTTCCAGAGAACCACTTTTCACAACAAAGAGACTCCTTAATTTTCATGTATATGGACATTTTAGGATCAAGACAGCTATTTCAGAAACTGGAGCAATATGCCAACATGTTTGTGTACTGAATGGTATTGTTTTAAAACCCATGTCAGAAACAAAAATGTTGCTTAAAGAAAATAAGATAAACCTAGTATTGTAAATACCTTAGAAACTACTAAATTATGTTCACATTTAGAAAAAGCAAGTGTTTAAAAATCTGAAAAGCAAGGGACTTGCTCATGTAATACTTGTCTCCCCACATAGTCAACCAAATGTTCCTTGGCATTGACATGTTTCTCTTTGACTTTATATCGGAGAAGGCAATGGCACCCCACTCCAGGACTCTTGCCTGGAAAATCCCAGGGATGGAGGAGCCTGGTAGGCTGCCTGGTAGGAGCCTGGTCCATGGGGTCACTAAGAGTTGGACACGACTGTGCGACTTCACTTTCACTTTTCACTTTCACACATTGGAGAAGGAAATGGCAATACTGACTGTTAATCCTGTGCCCTGAAAACCATTGTTACAAAGTTATAGTGTTGATCTTGAAAATAAAACCACGAGATCAGGAAAATTTGGATTTTACATAAACCAAAAACTTTATTAAATTATTGTTTGACAAAATATTGATGAAATACAGAGCCTTCAGGTAAAGTGCTAGAATAACCCCTGTATTATTTTGGAAGCTTATAAAATGCTTATAAGTTAATCAGGTTTAAAAAGTTTATTTTTTCATAAACTTTCATATTTTCTAAAAACAGAAAATTTCCTTAGAAATCCAATATCTGATGTCATTTTAAAAAAAAATGTGTAGCTTTAATATTGTTCATTCAAATATTTAAAAATTTTCTTAATTTCTTCTATTATTTTGAATGAAGTTAAATGAACATATTTTATGCATACTGTTTTCCCTTTTAGGAGTGTTTTTAGTTTAAAAAAATGTAAAAGAAACAAAACAGGTTTACAGCCAGACAAACCTGGCTTTTTATTCTAGCTCTGTGCCCTCCTCGTTCTACCTTTAGTAACTTTTCTAACCTCTTGGTGCTTGAATTTCATCATCTATAAAATAGTACTAATGATACCTACCCAATTGGGCTGTTAGGAGAATTTTTAATGAGATAAAGTTTATAATATGCCTGATATTTCTGGCACAAGGACCCACCCAGTGGGTGATAACCTGTGCAGATATTATTACTTGAAACACCTTATGTATATGCATGGAAGACAAAGAGCCAAGCATCCAGACATTTTCTTTTATATAGTTTTCTTTCTCTCTCTCTCTTTTTTATTTTTTCTTTGTACCACTTGAAGGCATGTAGGATCTTCATTTGCTGACTAGGGACTGAACCCATGCCCCCTGCAATGGAAGTTTGGAGTCCTAACCACTGGACCTCCAGGGAAATCCCTGTCCTAGTGTTTTGCTATCTCATGCGCTAATTACATGAATCATTCTCAGGACTATCCTGACACTTTAACATCCAGGGTATCAGGTTTACATTATTTCTAGACACTGGATTGGCCAGTGATTTCACACTTGGTTAGTACTGCTTCTTAAAACTATAGCATCTTACTTGATAAACTCCATTCACATTAATAGGCATCATTTCTTTAGCATATTTTGCTCAGCAGTGGAAGCTCTTACCAAGCAATGAATACTTTTACATTTTAGTTATAGGTATTAGAAAGCCCCTAGATTTTTTCAAAGGGATTATAAAGCAACCCTGAGTGGCCGCCTTTGATAATTTTATAAGACATGTTTAGACTCTAACCTGATTGAGTTTTTATAAAGAAAATATTTTAGTTAAATAAAGATTGTATCCTCTCTATGCCCTCCTGTAGTTGATCATGCCACAAAACTTTCATGTCCGTTTACATTATTTTAAATTTTGCTTATTACCACATTAATGTGGTGTTCATTAATTAGAGTATTCAACAAGTAGTTGGTGAAATATGGCATTTCAGGCAATGTTTTGGGACTCAAGGATTAGGAATGATCTGATGATCTAAGTGGGGGCGACAGAGGATGAGATGGTTGGATGGCATCACTGATTCAATGGACCTGAGTTTGAGCAAACTCTGGGAGATAGTGCAGGACAGGGAAGCCTAGCATGCTTCAGTCCATTGGGTCGCAGAGTTGGGCACAACTTAGCAACTGAACAGCAACAAAAATTATCTAAGTTATCTAAAATTACAGAGATATGATTAGTCTGTCTTTAAGGGGGTTTCTTTTCTGCTAGAATTTTCTTAAGTATAACAGATGATGGGCCAGTCAAACTGTTTATCTTTACAGTGACCCCTAAGTTAAGGAAGAAGTTGATCCGATGGTATGCCCAACCTCTATTTTCAAGGGATCAAATACCTAAATGTTTCCTCTCCTTTGCCCTATTCCTAATCACATACTTCCAGCTCTTTGGGTCCTCCCCTGTTAAAGCAGGCACTAGGGAAGCAGCAGCTCAAGTGAATGGAAGTTGGTGTACTAACCTCTTTCAGAGGTACCTGTGAAGACTGGACATTCCTGTGGAAGAAAATTGGCTTCTCTATGGCTGGTCTATGTTAAACTGTCCTGAACTTTCTGACATCTCCAGTCTGTAGGTGACATGATGGATGCTAGGAGCAATTGATGTCAACACAGCTTATTCTAGATGCTGTTACTGGAGCAAGAAAATGATTTTATAATATTTTAAACAAATGTTTCAATATTTTTTGGTGGAACTGAAGGAAAGTGTTCTTTCTGGATAGCTCTGTTAATAACCACCTGATCAGGTCAGTTCAGTTCAGTTCAGTCACTCAGTCATGTCTGACTCTTTGCGACCCCATGAACCGCAGCACGCCAGCCCTCCCTGTCCATCACCAACTCCTGGAATCCACCCAAACCCATGTCCATTGAGTCGGTGATGCCATCCAACCATCTCATCCTCTGTCGTCCCCTTCTCCTCCTGCCCTCAATCTTTCCCAGCATCAGGGTCTTCTCAAATGAGTCAACTCTTCGCATCAGGTGGCCAAAGTACTGGAGTTACAGCTTCAACATCAGTCCCTCCAATGAACACTCAGGACTGATCTCCTTTAGGATGGACTGGTCAAGTGCCAGTAGGCTAATTTCACTTCATATGTTTTTGATTCCATTCAGTTTCAAAAAGGTGTTCTTGTATCCATTGATATGTTTTAGCCTCTATCTCATTAGTTTTTTTTTTTCTAATATGGGTTTAATTTATGTCTGTTATTTCTCCCTCCTAATTAATTGCTTTGTTCTATCCCAACAGTTGGACAACATACACGTTCTTCAGCATTTTGAACCCCTGGAAAGTATGTATGATTTTGTAGTGTCCAGTAATATTTGAATCAGGTGAAAATTTGCATTATCCAACTTCTAGTTCCTTATTTATGTTGATCATTTCTTAGTGTTTTAAAGAGAAAAGACTATTTTCTATTGCCCTATCTTCAAGAAAGTAACAAAGGGACTTACTTGTGTAATTTTGTCTATTTACACATCATACCTAAGACTTCAAAAGGACTTATATTTTACTTGGTCGAATCTCCTATCCTTTATCCATCTTAACTCCTCCGTATTCACTTTTCATGGACAAGGAAAGAAGAAGCCAAGAGATTAGTTGAGTTAGCCAAGGGCACCCTAGTCAGCTAATCAGTGGAGGAGCTGGAAATAGTCTCTGTCTGCTGAGTTCTAAGTCCATGCTATGGAAGTAAGAAGTCAAGGTAAACACAATGCCTGTTCTCCCAAATTTCCTGACCCTCACTGTACGAGATTCGTTTCACTCACTTGACCACTACATGGAGCCTTTAACTTGTCTTGGTTGATTTTCTTATTTACAACTAGTGATGACCCTAATCATCTCAGCATATTTCATGAGCTGATTCATTCATTTATGGTCCAGTGGATAATTTCATTTAAATAGTTTTATAATTAAAGTTTTCTGAATTCAAATACTACAGGTATATCATTTCCAGTGTTTGTTTCTGTGTGGAAAAGTTTACACTGAACTTCTTAAAAGAAATGTTATAAATTTTCAAAATAACTTATATACTTCTAGGACAGATGAATATTATTGGCATTCTAATCATTGCATATTTTTCATTAGTAATTTTTTAAAAAGCTGTTTTGTTTTAGACCCCTGTCAAATACTACAGAAAGACTTCGTGGGACCCATTTTAACTGCTTCTAAAATAAGAAATCTCTCATTTTATTTTTAGTGGTAACAGGTTTTGAAACTAATAATAGATATGATATTAAAAACAACATGGGCCAGATGGTTTACTTTGTGACTGAAGACACAGATGACTACACCAGGAATGCTTACCGGACACTGAGGCCCTTCGTGCTCCGGGTCACTGACTGTATGGGCCGGGAAGTCATGACAATGCAAAGACCTTTCAGATGCACCTGCTGCTGCTTTTGTTGCCCCTCCACCAGGCAAGAGGTAAGAGGACAGATGAGACAGAGGTTTCACCCATTGTTTTTTCCTGATTCAATTCTTCACCGCGCAGTTACGCTCCTTCCAAAGCCACTCAGGAGGGGACTTTCATAGCAAAGCAGAATGGAAGCTAGTGGGGAGGAAGGAAGCCAAATGCCAAATAATCCTACCTATGGAGAATCACCAAGGCAGTTTTCTAGTGGGTTCATGTCTTTGGGTGCTAATTAGGGGGATCAAGTACAAATTAAGGTTATTTACTACTGAAGTGACAGCACGCATGCAGTCAGTGTTTGAAATTCTATCAGCTGTATCTATTGAACTAGAAATTAGCAATTCCATGGACTATATAGCCTGGCAGGCTCCTCTATCCATGGGATTCTCCAGGCTATAACACTGGAGTGGGTTTCCATGCCCTCCTCCAGGGGAACTTCTTAACCCAGGACTCAAACCCTCCTCTCTTATATCTCCTTCCTGCATTGGCAAGCGGAAAGACCATTACCTACAACTCATTTATCTAAATGTTCCTATATATCCCTAAATAAGTTCACACTAAATATAGACACACTTCTAAAATCGGAAGGAACTTCAGATACTTTTACTCTACCCATTATATCTACACCTTGTTACAGATAAAGAAAGGGTGACTCAAAAAAAGAATTGTTTTGGTGGTGTTACAAAAAAATTTTTTTGGAGGATGGTGTTACATTTGGAAGATGGTGGAACTAGAAAGCAAATGTGTCAAGTTACACTTTGGTTGTTCTTCTATAATCCACACTGCCCTTGGAAAATTGTTTGCTGCAAGGAAAAGAAAAGCAGTTTTAGAGAGTGATCCAAGAGAATTTGAATTTCAGATATGCCACTGACTTAAAACTGGGCAATTTACTTAACCCAGTGGTCCCCAAACATTTCGGCACCAGGGGCCAGTTTCATGGAAGAGAGTTTTTCCATGACCTGGGGCAGGGGGATGGTTTGGAGATAATTCTCATAAGGAGTTCACAACCTTAGTTCCCTAGCGTGTGCAGTTCGCAGTAGGGTTCATGCTTCCCTGAGAATCTGGTGCCACCACTGATCTGACAGGAGGCGGAGCTCTGGCAGTAATGCAAGTGATGGGAAGCAAGCAGCTGTGAATACAGATACGCCTGCCACTCACTTCCTGCCATGTGGCCCATTCCTAACAGGCAACAGACTGGTACCAGTCCATGGTCTTGGGATTGGGGATGCCTGATTTAGCCTGTTTGAGCCTCAGTGTTCTTAATACATGACCTGGGCAGAACAATATCCCTTAGATTTATTGAGATTTTAATTATATGTTAAGTACCAGCCTTTGCAATAGAATTAACTTATAGCCCTTGATTTATTATTTATAGTCTTGATTTATTTATTTATTATTTATAGTCTTGATTTATTCACCTATAAAATGGATATATTAATAGTACTATCTCATAGGATGATTATTTTGAGGATCATGTAGTAAATAAATGTCAGCTGTGTTACCGCGTATGTGTGGGCTTAGTCACTTCAGTTGTGACCAACTCTTTGCAACCCCCTATGGACTGTAGCCTGCCAGGCTCCTCTGTCCATGGGATTCTCCAGGCAAGAATACTGGAGTGGGTTGTCATGCCCTCCTCCAGGGGATCTTCTTGACCCAGGGATTGAACCTGTGTCTTCTGCAGCTCATGCATTGCAGGTGGAGTCTTTACCGCTGAGCCACGGGGAAGTCCTGTTAGCACAGTGCCTGGCAAATGGTGCAGTGCTCAGTGAATATTAGCAATTGTCAGATAGCTTACTCCTCTGTCACTATTGTCTTTGTAACAACTGTAATATTTGAGATGAATCTCCACCTCATCTGATACTTGTATGCACATTCTGTTGTCTTCACAGCATTTAATTTTCAGAATGCCTCTTTCCCTTAAGTTTTCTATTATAATTGTCATGTCTGAGTTGTCAGGTGAGAAGCTAGCATGTTACTTTTTTGTGGATTGTGCCACAAGACATGGACCCCTAGGTCAGGGACAAAGAACTTTCTTACAGCCCAGTAAGCAGCATGAGGGACTTCTCTGGTGCCTCAGATGGTAAAGAATCCACCTGCCAATGCAGGAAATGCATGGTTGATCCCTGGGTTGGGAAGATCCCCAGGAAGGATCAGCAACCCAATCCAGTATTTTTGTCTGGAAAATCCCACAGACAGAGGAGTCTGGCAGGCTATTGTGCATAGGGTTGCAGAGAGTCGGATAGGACCTAGCAACCAAACCACCGTCACCAGGCAGCATGAGCTGCAGCACATTTGCATAGGTTGCCTCCTCCCCACATTCTACAGAGATGACTCAGAGGATCCCAGGTAGATGCTCCAGATACAGCTGAGGGACACAGAGCCTAGAGAACTGGCCATTTTATAACTAGCAGTAATTTTGTCCTGAAGGGAACATGGCCTCATCTCTCAAGGCTGTTCTCTGATATACTACCCTAAGATATAGCCCAGGAAAAATGGAAGACTCCGCACCAATGACAGTTTCCCTAGTTCTGGAGAAAATTAAGAACACATCGTGTGTGTGTGTGTGTGTGTGTGTATAAATATGGCATCTTCACCCACCTCTGTCCCTGCTCCATTTGGCAGCTGGAGGTGCAGTGTCCTCCGGGCATCACCATGGGCTTTGTAGCCGAACACTGGAACCTGTGCCGGGCAGTGTACAGCCTCCAAAATGAGAAGAAAGAAGATATGATGGGAGTACTTGGGCCGTGTTCCACCTATGGCTGTGGTTCAGATTCTGTTTTTGAGGTAAACAAATATAAACATGTTTCTACAATTTTCTTTTTTTTCCCAAAGTACTAACAGGCCCCAGAATGATCTGGCTTTAGATGATTTTTTTATGTGAGTGAATGAATAATGTGAGGAAAGAGTTAACTAACAGGTTGACATCAAGAAGTTTTCAAATTATTTTTAGGGGATTGCTTAATGCTTTCCGCAAGTATTTTTTATGATTTCCATATTGGATGAAAATAAGAAGAAACCATTTAAAATATTCAACCTGAGAGTAAATAGGCTGACCTAATGCATTCATTTTATTCTTGGATGTTTTTCACTAACCATTTTACCAAGGATTTCCAATCAGAATATAGGTCCTGAGTAATGAAGAGGCCCCACATATCACAGAACAAATAGAGCATCCCTGAGGTTGTGGAAGAAAGAAGCCTGCTGCATCCTGAAAACACAATACAGTGCTCATAACTTGGAATTCTCCAGGCCAGAATACTGGAGTGGGTAGCCTTTCCCTTCTCCAGGGGATCTTCCCAAGCCAGAAATTGAACCCAAGTCTCCTGCATTGCAGGTAGATTCTTTACCAGCTAAGCCCTAAGGGAGTCGAATGATATCTTAGTACCCTACAGTTCTGACAAAGGAGATTCCTGGGCTCCTTAAAGCATTCTTCCTAATGCTTTGGAATTCAACAAGACTCATAATCTAAAATTGCTCATTCAAATATTTTCTATGACACCCAATAAACTTCCCTTAGTTCTTGTTTTACATAAGTGTATTGTCAACCATTACTTATTTATTAAAAGACCATTGTAGATAGGTAGAAAATGAAGATAAGCCAGATTTTGAGGGCAGGATGTTTGGATCATTCTAATTACCAAAATTGCTCAAAATTCTCCAAGCCAGGCTTCAGCAATATGTGAACTGAGAACTTTCAGATGTTCAAAGCTGGTTTTAGAAAAGGCAAAGGAACCAGAGATCAAATTGCCAATATCCGCTGAATCATCGAAAAAGCAAGAGAGTTCCAGAAAAACATCTATTTCTGCTTTATTGACTACACCAAAGCCTTCGACTGTGTGGATCACAGTAAACTGTGGAAAATTCTGAAAGAGATGGGAATACCAGACCACCTGGCCTGCCTCTTGAGATACCTGTATGCAGGTCAGGAAGCAACAGTTAGAACTGGACATGGAACAACAGACTGGTTCAAGTAGGAAAAGGAGTATGTCAAGGCTGTATGTTGTCACCCTGCTTATTTAATTTATATGCAGAGTACATCATGAGAAACGCTGGGCTGGAAGAAGCACAAGCTGGAATCAAGATTGCTGGGAGAAATATCAATAACCTCAGATATGCAGATGACACCACCCTTCTGGCAGAAAGTGAAGAGGAACTAAAAAGTCTCTTGATGAAAGTGAAAGAGGAGAGTGAAAAAGTTGGCTTAAAGCTTAACATTCAGAAAACTAAGATCATGGCATCTGGTCCCATCACCTCATGGGAAATAGGTGGGGAGACAGTGGAAACAGTGTCAGACTTTATTTTTTTGGGCTCCAAAATCACTGCAGATGGTGACTGCAGCCATGAAATTAAAAGACGCTTACTCCTTGGAAGGAAAATTATGACCACCCTAGATAGCATATTAAAAAGCAGAGACATTGCTTTGCCAACAAAGGTCCATCTGGTCAAGGCTATGGTTTTTCCAGTGGTCATGTATGGATGTGAGAGTTGGACTGTGAAGAAAGCTTAGTGCCGAAAAATCGATGCTTTTGAACTGTGGTGTTGGAGAAGACTCTTGAGAGTCCCTTGGACTGCAAGGAGATCCAACCAGTCCATCCTAAAGGAGATCATTCCTGGGTGTTCACTGGAAAGACTGATGTTGAAGCTGAAAATCCAGTACTTTGGCCACCTGATATGAAGAGTTGACTCATTGGAAAAGACCCTGATGCTGGGAGGGACTTGGGACAGGAGGAGAAGGGGATGACAGAGGATGAGATGACTGGATGGCATCACCGATGGGCATGAGTTTGAGTAAACTCCGGGAGTTTGTAATGGACAAGGAGGCCTGGCGTGATGCGATTCATGGGGTCACAGAGAGTCAGACACGACTGAGAGACTGAACTGAATTAACAAAAAGTGATATTTGTGTGTTTTCCTTGTGACACGTGCCAGAATCTCCCTTTTAGAAGCTGAAGCCCTTTGAGATTCTGAGACAGGACTAGGACTTTCCTGGAATCTGAGTAATAGAATCTGCCTTGCATTGCAGGGCCTTAGAGTTTGATCCCTGGCCAGGGAACTAAGATCCACATGCTACAGAGCAACTCAGCCCTTGCGCCACAACTGCTGAGCCCATGGGCTACAACTAGAGTCCGTGCGCCGCAGCAAAAGGTCCCATGTGCCACAACTGAGACCCGATGCAGCTAAATAAGTGAATAAATATTTTAAAGAACACAGCGCCCACAGAAGCCTGAGTGATTGCATGGATTCTGTGAAGTGCAGTAAAGCAGACCACCTTGGATTGTAGCCCGCCAGGCTCTTCTGTTCAAGGAATTCTGTAAGCAAGAATGCTGGAGTGAATTGCCGTTCCCTCCTCCAGGGGCTCTTCCTTACCCAGGGATCAAACCTGGGTCTCCTGCAAGGTGGGGAGATTCTTTGCCATCTGAGCCACCAGGGAAGCCCCAAATAAATAAATACTAGAAAAAAGAAAAAGAAGAGCCCAGGACCCATAGAAGTCTGAATGATGACATGGATTTTGTGAAGTACAGACCATCTTACTTTTGTTAGCTTGTTTCCCTCCAGTGGAGAGACTCCCTCCCAATCTGTAATTCCCACCCTTTACTTTAGGGAAAGAATTTCAAAATCAGTTTAAATCATACCTCCACTGAAAGGCTTTCCTAATAACTCAGTGGAGGATGAAGAAAGAACATGAGGCCTGAGAATTGTAAGATATTCCCCTGCTCGGTTGTTAACCAGTTCCAGGGCACTTAACTCTTCCTGGCCATAATTCCCTATTTGAAATTTTATTATTACTATATTCATTTCCTGCCCTATGCTTGTACTGAAAAGTAGTGAAAGCGACCTCAGGGTGAACTGCTTATAAACAGGAGAATAAAGCATATGTTTTAACACCTTTTAATCATCCTGAAGTCATATTCTTGTCTTTCTAGATCCTGTCCCTGGATGGTGTTTCCATTATTGGCAGTATCACTCGGAAGTGGAATGGTGTGTTATCAGCAATGAGCGATGCTGACCACTTTGAAATTCACTTCCCATTAGACCTGGATGTGACCATGAAAGCCATGATTTTTGGAGCTTGCTTCCTCATTGTAAGCCTTTTGCTGTTGAGCTATTCTGAGAGAATTATTCTTTATGATGAAAGGCAATAAGGTTTGAAACTGACTCTGCCACTTACTGATTATGTCTTGTTCGGTCGCTAAGTCGTGTCCGACTCTTTGTGAGTTATATGTCTTGCAAAGTGTTTAACACTTGCAAACCTCAGTTTCCTCATTTGTAAAATGGAAATGGAATATGTATGTGTATACACACACACACACACACACACACACATATATATATATATATGTATTTTGCAGGATTATAAATATTAGCTATTATATTAGTAAAGGAGCCAGGACCATGCTTGAAAGATACTAAGCATCCACTCAATGTGATTGTCATCACTGCATGTTACTTATTATTCTCACTACTTAAAGATGCCTGTCCTTTGATTTCTTAGTGAAATAAAATAAGTCTAAAGCTTATGTTCTTTCTCTTCACCTATTACCTCTTTGTCAATATACTCCTTGGTGTTGTACCATCCTATATTTATTAGGTACAATTCCTTTGCTGTATTTCTATCTGATTAATGGCTAATATTATTAAGTAAAGCATAGAAATAAAATTGGTAGCATTTACCTTAAAATATCTGTTTAACATATTGCAATTGATATATTTAACTTGTTTAATCCTTTTTAAAACATGTTTAATTTGCATTTCTCTGATAATGAGTGATGTTGAGCATCTTTTCATGTGTTTGTTAGCCATCTGTATGTCTTCTTTGGAGAAATGTCTGTTTAGTTCTTTGGCCCATTTTTTGACTGGGTCATTTATTTTTCTGGAATTGAGCTGCAGGAGTTGCTTGTATATTTTTGAAATTAATCCTTTGCCTATTGCTTTGTTTGCTATTATTTTTTCCCAATCTGGGGGTGTCTTTTCACCTTGCTTATAGTTTCCTTTGTTGTGCTAAAGCTTTTAAGTTCCATTAGGTCCCATTTGTTTATTTTTGCTTTTATTTCCAATATTCTGGGAGGTGGGTCATAGAGGATCCTGCTGTGATTTATGTCAGAAAGTGTTTTTCCTTTGTTCTCCTCTAGGAGTTTTATAGTTTCTGGTCTTACATTTAGATCTGTAATCCATTTTGAGTTTATTTTTGTGTATGGTGTTAGAAAGTGTTCTAGTTTCACTCTTTTACAAGTGGTTGACCAGTTTTCCCAGCACCACTTGTTAAAGAGGTTGTCTTTTTTCCATTGTATATCCTTGCCTCCTTTGTCGAAGATAAGGTGTCCATAGGTTCGTGGATTTATCTCTGGGCTTTCTATTCTGTTCCATTGATCTATATATCACTCATTATCAGAGAAATGCAAATCAAAACCACCATGAGGTACCATTACACGCCAGTCAGGATGGCTGCTATCCAAAAGTCTACAAGCAATAAATGCTGGAGAGGGTGTGGAGAAAAGGGAACCCTCTTACACTGTTGGTGGGAATGCAAACTAGTACAGCCGCTATGGAGAATAGTGTGGAGATTTCTTAAAAAACTGACAATAGAACTGCCATATGACCCAGCAATCCCACTCCTGGGCATACACACTGAGGAGAGCAGATCTGAAAGAGACACGTGCACCCCAATGTTCATCGCAGCACTGTTTATAATAGCCAGGACATGGAAGCAACCTAGATGCCCATCAGCAGACAAATCGATAAGGAAGCTGTGGTACATATACACTATGGAATATTCCTCAGCCATTAAAAAGAATTCATTTGAATCAGTTCTAATGAGATGGATGAAACTGGAGCCCATTATACAGAGTGAAGTAAGCCAGAAAGATAAAGACCAATACAGTATACTAACGCATATATATGGAATTTAGAAAGATGGTAATGATAACCCTATATGCAAAACAGAAAAAGAGACACAGATGTACAGAACAGACTTTTGGACTCTGCGGGAGAAGGCGAGGGTGGGATGTTTAGAGAGAACAGCATCGAAACATGTGTATTATCTAGGGTGAAACAGATCACCAGCCTAGGTTGGATGCATGAGACAAGTGCTCGGGGCTGGTGCACTGGGAAGACCCAGAGGGATCAGGTGGAGAGGGAGGTGGGAGGGGGGATCGGGATGGGAATACATGTAAATCCATGGCTGATTCATGTCAATGTATGGCAAAAACCACTACAATATTGTAAAGTAATTAGCCTCCAACTAATAAAAATAAATGGAAAAAAAAACATGTTTAATATAGATTATCAAGTTTTTCCTCATTTCAACAATGAAAATTTAGTTAATTGGTACCCCAAGTGGAAAGTTTATTTACTTTCCACAGTTTCAAATTTGCAATTACTGTTCTTCTTATTAGGTTCTCTTCATAAAGATTTCACTAACGATTTCATGATTTATTCTTACCTAGAATGAGAAGATTACCTGTTAAGTTATAAAGAGTAACATTTTATGCATTGCACTTAATTACTTATGCACTGTTTTATTTATATAATTATTCATCTATCTAATTTGATATTTATTACACCTATAATTATTTTTCTAATTTCAGGACTTCATGTATTTTGAAAGCTCTCCACCACAACATTCAAACATTCATCATGATTGATGGAACCGCACATCAGCAATGGTGATTAATTAAAGAAAAATTTAGAAAAGTTGCCTGGGCTCATAGTCAGCCCTCAACTATTCACAAATATATTTATCTGCTCTTGAAGATTAATGTTGTTGGATGTTAGCATTGACAGGTAGGCTGAGAGTGTAAGTGGAAGAACACATCTAAACGTGTTTCAGTTGCTTATCTGTCTACTTGGTAGACATGGAGTTTGCCATGAAAAAGCTATGACTCATTAACCAAGTGAATATATATATATATATATGGTGAACGTTGAAACACTTTAAACATGAGATAAGAGGAAATGAATCCCAAAGCTCTTACACTAATTGAGAGTAAAATAATAGACTTTTAAGGGCAATCTTTGTTGAGATAGAGTCATATAGGCTCTATCTCTAACCCTTTCCTCTCCATCATGTCCAGTTGCTGAAGACAAGTTAGATTCCAGGTGAAAAGAATGATACACTTCATTATTAAAAACAAAAAGGAAGGCAGATAGAAATATGTTTTATTGCACAAGAAAAATTTTACTTGTGCAAATGTATCAGAAATTTGTTTTGCAAACTTATGAAAATTTCCATGGAAATTTTTATTTTATTACAAAATAAAACATGTTTTTTATATCATAAAGTTATATTTACCATGTTTCATTTACTAGCATACACAATCAGGAGCTGTCTCCCTATGAAGATAGGGTCAGACAATCAGGAAAAGAGGTGACCAGGGCCATGACCAATCTGGATCTCTGAGCAATTTAGAGACATCAGTGCCCTTATGAGAAGCTTTCATTTGATACATTTAACCTCTCTTGGCTATAGATGACTTACATATAAAATAAGTTTGGTCAAATCTCTAGGACTGCCTGTTAAACTTTTGTATCTCATTTGATATGACACAGAAGAGATGATTTTTTTTTTCTCTTAAAAGAAGATCCCTGATTCAAACCAGGCTGTTCAAATTGCAAGAGTAGGAGTTTCACTTTTAAATTTTGAAATGTGACATTCTCTGTAGCATTTTGTAAATGCAAAAACTGCAAAAACAGATACTGTGTAATATTACTTTGCTGTTTTTTATTTAAATGATAGATAAATCTGTATCTAGGAAAAGAAAATGATAAAAGAGCAAACATGCTACTTCTCTGGGATCTATAGCTTATCAGTAAAGGTTATTTAGACTAACATAGTAAATGTAAAAATTATACTTATTTGTATTAGCTAAAAGCACACTTAGTGAACACACTCTGATGAATCAGCTTGCCTCTACTGCACTTTAGTTTCCTATTTGGACATGAACTGTGTTCTTTCAACACAACAAGTATATAGAATGGAATGTGTTCTGCTGCTGCTTATTAAAAGAAGCAAGACTGAATGTGCTTAAGTATGAGATGAAAGCCTTTGCCCATTGAATTTCCTATTGAAGTTTGTATTGACGTGAAAGAAAGATGCCTCATTTTTAAATTATATTCATGTTTTCATGATAAATGTTGTTTTACCCAGTTTCTTGCAATGTTCATTTTTATATGCTACTGTTAGCTTTCTAAAAAAAAAAAAGTAAAATCTGTTGCTTTCTAAGATAATAATTTTATTTGGAAAGGTACTTGTAGTCTTAAATAGATGGATATATTCTTTCTTATAATGATGTATGACATTTGATATAACAAGTGAGACAATAGTATTCAGAAAGTTTACTATATAAACTTTTCATTTTTATTTGCTACATCCCTACATTCTAAGGCCTGATGCATAATACTAGGAAAAAATTACTTTTAGCATGGCATTTAAAATTTCTATTTAAAGTTTTTGCAGTAGTAACACGTCTCTTACAATTTCCTTCTTTAAAATAATATTGTTTCTTATGTTTTTATGCTACAGTTTATATTATAACTTTTATATTTCTTATATAAAAATAAGAAATATATAAAAATACACAATATTTCATTGTGCAAAATTGATCAGACTGATGAACACAACAAGCTGTTTTCTGAAATGTGTGTGTTTTCATGTTTCATCATATTGTTTTTGGCTTCTAAATAAATATAATATGGTTTATAGTGAAATACTGTTTTATTTTTGACTTGTGATTGAGTCTTTGCAATAGACTGTTTGTATCCTCCCTCAACAAAATTTATGGGTTACCCAAGTGTGATGGTGTTTGGAGTGGAGGCTTCAGGAGGTGAAAGGTCATGCAGGTGAAGCCCTCATGAATGGGATTAGTGCCCTTGTAATCTGCCAACCTTGATCTTGAACATCCCACCCTTCAGAGCCATCAGAAATCAATGCATTGTTTAAGCCACTCAGTCTACAGTATTTATGTAATAGCAGCCCAAACAGACTAAGAAACAAATTGGTACTGAGAAGTGACAATGGTGCATAACAAATATGTAAAAATGTGGTATTGGGTGAGGAATAGAGGCTAGAATTTTGAAGTGCATACTGAAAAAAACATAGGTTGCCATGAACAGAATTTTAAAGATGATTCTGATGAGAGCTCAGAAAGAGGAACACTGTAGAAAACACCTTAATCTTCTCAGAGAATACCTATCTAACCATGAATAGGATGTTGGTAGAAATATGGACAATAAAGACCAAGATGGAAATGAGGAACTGATTATTGAAAACTAGAAGAGATTCAATCCTTACTGTAAAGTAGCAAACAAACAAACAAACAAAACTTTGGTGAATTGTGTTTCTGTTTAGTCTTTGGTGAAAGGTAGAACTTGCAAGTGGTGAAACAGAATACCGAGCTGAAACAATTTCTAAGCAAAATGTTGAACTGCAACTTGGCTCTTCCTGACTGCTGACAGTAAAATTCAAACTGAGAGACTGGACTTAAAGATGAGATTGTTAAGCCACAAGGAAGCAGAATTTAAGATTAGGAAAATCCTCAGCCTATCCATCTTGCAAAAACTGAGACCACTGAGGGTGTGGCCAAGTGACTGAGAAGGAGCTTAGTATGGATCTGATTGGAAGCCAGGTACTACTCTCCAAGACAATGAAGAATGATCCCCAAAAGGAATTCAGAGAGAACCAAGCTGCCACTCCCATCACAGTCCCTGAGTGCAAGGGCCTGGGGAGCAGAGTGGTTCAAAGAAGGGCCCGCCAGCACCTTTGGGACCTTGGTGCCAGCTATTGGGTGCCACCTCACAGGTAGGGCTCTGGTCTCTGTAGTCTGGTGCCACACCCCGACACCGAAGACACGCTCTGGTGTTGGGTTGGCCAAAAAGTTCGTTTGAGTTTTCTTATACCATGGAAAATCAATGAACTTTTTTGGCCAGCTCACTAGCCTGCAGTGCAGCACAAGTCTCAGGGGTTGCCCTTCCAGAGAGCACAGACAGCAAACTTTGGTGATGACCATTTGACCTGTCTCCACTGGCACAAGCCTGGCAGAGGGGGAGGGAGAGGCATGGCTGCCTCCACCTAGATTTCAGAGGATCGGGCCATCTGGAAGAGTCATGGACCAAGGACCCCAGACCCAGAGAACCATGGAGCCCAGGCAGGGAGTGGCTACAGGCCTTCCTGTGGAGCGCAGGGGTGATACTGCCATCCCAATGGGTCTAGAAGACAGAGCATTGAGTCAAAGGAGATTATTCTTGAGCCTTAAGGTTTAATGTTGTTTGTGCTCTTCTATCTTGGATGTACTTGGGACCTGTCCTTTATTATTCTCTGTTCTACCCTTTGGGATTGGAAATGTTTATCCTATGCCTGCCCTACCATTGTATTTTGGAAGCATATGTTGTTTGATTTCACAGGTTAACAGCTGGAGAGCAATTTGCCTCAGGTTGGATCATACCTTGCATCTCATCCATATTTGAGTTGAATAATACTCAGATAAGACTTCAGACTTCATAGGAGTAACTAGCTTTCTAGATATAACCAAGCTATTTATGAGTACTTATTTCAATTCTGCTTATTTAAGACACATTTAAATTTTAAGTATGATTTCAATGCCAGTATATCATGTAGAAAATCTGCTAGAAATTGTAACTGTCATTTAAGACATTTTTTCCTTAATGACAGATTTCCCAGAAATGTTACCAAAAATATGGCTACTGGACTAATTTACTAGTTGAATTTTCCAACCAACTAGATGCTAAATTAAGCTCAAGTGTAGAGTAAGCAGTGATTCCAGGGAATGGCATCCTGCCTCTGATGGGACTGCTGGCTACTTTTCAGTCCTTTCTCCTCCCAGTATTCAAGGTTTAATGTAATTTATATTGAAAGATGAAAGTTTGGGAAAGCTATAGGCCTGGATTTAATAAACGAATACCAAGTTCAGATTTTTGGCTAGAAATATCTACTATTTAAAATGGATCTATTACCTTAAGTTGGTTGACCATCACAGTGCATTTCTCATTAGCCTCAAGGTCTCCTAAATTGTAAAACAAACCCAGAAGAGAGAAAAACAAAATAACACATTCCAAATGTAGTCAGAGTGAGGCAACATAGTGTGCTACATGATTACACGTAATAGCACCTGGTAGGAATCCATTCAGTAGACGTTCACCTCTGCCTATTGAATGACAATAAAGTCAGTGGATATATTTTCGCAATTGTTATGGTGGTGTTCTTTAGTCACTAAGTTGTGTCCAAGTCTTTTCTCCATGGGGCCTGCCAGACCCCTCTGTGCATGGGATTTCCCAAGCAAGAATACTAGAGAGGGTTGCTATTTCCTTCTCTAGGGGATCTTTCTGACCCAGGGATTGAACCAACATCTTCTGTGTTGGCAGGCAGATTCTTTACCACTGAACCACCAGGGAAGTCCAGTATTTGTTATCAGTTCAGTTCAGTCACTGTTGTGTCTGACTCTTTGGGACCCCATGAACCGCAGCATGCCAGGCCTCCCTGTCCATCACCAACTCCCGGAGTTTACTCAAACTCATGTCCATTGAGTCAGTGATGCCATCCAGCCATCTCATCCTCTGTCCTACCCTTCTCCTCCTGCCCTCAATCTTCCCCAGCATCAGGGTCTTTTCCAATGAGTCAGCTCTTCACATCAGGTGGTCAAAGTATTGGAGTTTCAGCTTCAAAATCATTCCTACCAATGAACACCCAGGACTGATCTCCTTTAGGATGGACTGGTTGGATCTCCTTGCAGTCCAAGGGACTCTTAAGAGTCTTCTCCAACACTACAGTTCAAAAGCATCAATTCTTCAATGTCAACTTTCTTTATAGTCCAACTCTCACATCCATACATGACTACTGGAAAAACCATAGCCTTGACTAGATGGACCTTTGTTGACAAAGTAATGTCTCTGCTTTTTAATATGCTATCTAGGTTGGTCATAAGTTTCCTTCCAAGGAGTAAGTGTCTTTTAATTTCATGGCTGCAATCACCATCTGCAATGATTTTGAAGCCCAGAAAAATAAAGTCAGCTACTGTTTCCACTGTTTCCCCATCTATCTGCCATGAAGTGATGGGACTGGATGCCATGATCTTAGTTTTCTGAATGTTGAGCTTTAAGCCAACTTTTTCACTCTCCTCTTTCACCTTCATCAAGAGTAGCCAGTAAAAAGTTTTAACATGCTCTCTACTATTTCACTCTATCAATCATTACTTTATTAAACATCTACTCCATTCAGACACTGGGATACTTGTGAGTCAGAAGGAAGCACAAATGTGAAAAGGACACAATTATTAGCTCACAAGCTAGTGTGTGAGACAGATTTTTAAGCAGGACCAGTGTGGACATGTGTTCAATGGGATGTTGGAACATTCAATAGAGACCATGTCACTAGCATGATCTCAAGTGTTGGGTGATATATTTCTGTCCCATTTCCTCAGATAGTTCAGGCTGGCTGGTTGTGTCATATGCTCAGGTAAACTTCTTGTCACTGCTGGAGATGAATAAGATGAGTTTTACAGTGTGTTGGCAAACTGAATACATGGTAAATATAACTGAAATGATCAATTTGACAAATTTTTATCAAACAAAGTAGGAGTTGATGGTTTATTACAGTAAATATAGAGCCTAGGACAGTGATGCATTTAAGATGCTCAACAAACATTTTGTTGTCTTAAAAGCACTTATTTATGTATAATTGACACATAATATTATACTGGTGTCAGATATGTAGCATAATTATTCATTAATTGTAAACACTACAATATGATCACCACACTGAGTCTACAGACATACCTGGCAGGTACTGCAGGTTCAGCTCCAAACCAACACAATAAAGCAAATATTGCAATTAAGTGATTCACACAATTTTTTTTTGTTTGTTTCTCAGTACACATAAAAGTTATGTAAATACTATACTGTAGTCTGTTAAGAGTGAAATAACATTTATGTCTAAAAAAATAAATAATTTTAAAATAGTTTAGTGCTAAAAAATGCTGTCATTTGAGTCTTTAGCAAGTTGTAGTAACATTAGACATCACTGATCACAGATTACTGTACAAAATATAACAGTGATGAAAAAGTTTGATGTATTGAAAAGTCACCCTAAAATATGACACAGAGACATGAAGTGAGCAAATACTATTGGAAAATGGCACCGATAGACTTGCTCTACACAGTTCAGTTCAGTTCAGTTGCTCAGTCGTGTCCGACTCTTTGGGACCCCATGGACCGTAGCACACCAGGCCTCCCTGTCCATCACCAGCTCCCAGATTTTACCCAAACTCATGTCCATTGAATCGGTGATGCCATCCATCCATCTCATCTTCTGTTGTCCACTTCTCCTCCTGCGTTCAATCTTTCCCAGCATCAGGGTCTTTTCCAATGAATCAGCTCTTCGCATCAGGTGGCCAAAGTGTTGGAGCTTCAGCTTCAGCATCAGTCCTTCCAATGAACACCCAGGACTGATCTCCTTTAAGATGGACTGGCTGAATCTCCTTGCAGTCCAAGGGACTCTCAAGAGTCTTCTCCAACACCACAGATCAAAAGCATCAATTCTTCAGTGCTCAGCTTTCTTTATAGTCCAACTCTCACATCTATACATGACCACTGGAAAAACTATAGCCTTGACTAGATGGAATTTTGTTGGCAAAGTAATGCCTCTGCTTTTTGATATGCTGTCTAAGTTGGTCATAACTTTCCCTCCAAGGAGTAAGCATCTTTTAATTTCATGGCTGCAATCACCATCTGCAGTGATTTTGGAGCCTCAAAAAATAAAGTCTGCCACTGTTTCCACTGTTTCCCCATCTATCCAAGGTTGCCATAAACCTGCAATTAAAAAAAAAAAAAAGTAGTATCTGCAAAGCATAATGAAGTAAAATGAGGTATGCTTGTAGTTTCTATCTGTCATCATACAAAATTAACTTTTAAGATTTATTCCCTCGGCAACTTTCAGGGATGCCCTGCAGTACAGTGTTACAGACTGTAGTTACCATGCTGCACATTATATGCCCATTACTTATTTATTTCATAAGTGGAAGTTTGTGCATCTTAACACCCCTCACCTATTTTGCCCACTACTTTCCTCTCCCCTCTGGAAACCACAATTCTGTTCTCCGTACCTATGATTTTTGTTTTGTTTTTTGTTTTTCAGTCGTAAGTTGCGTCCGACTCTTTGTGACCCCATGGACTGCAGCACACCAGTCTCCCCTGTCCTTCACTATCTCCCAGAGTTCGCTCAAATTCATGTCCATTGAGTTGGTGATGCTATCTAACCATCACATCCTATGCCACTCCCATCTCCTTTTGCCTTCAGTATTTACCAGCATCAGGGGCTTTTCCAGTTAGTCAGTTCTTTGCATCAGGTGGCTGAAGTACTGGAGCTTCAGCTTCAGCATCAGTCCTTCCAATGAATATTCAGGATTGATTTCCTTTGGGATTTACTCGTTTGATCTCCTTGCAGTCCAAGGGACTCAAGTCTTCTCCAGTACCACAATTCAAAAACATCAGTTCTTCGGTGCTCAGCCTTCTTTATGGTCCAACTCTCACATCCATACATGACTACTGGAAAAACCATAGCTTTGACTAGATAGACTTTTGTCAGCAATGTGATTTGTTTTTTAGATTCCACATATAAAGGAAATCATTCAGTAGTTATCTTTCTCTGTCTGACTAATTTCCGTAGCATAATGACCTAAGGTCCATCCATATTTTCATAAATGGCAAGATTTCATTCTGTTTAAGGCTGAGTAGTATTCCATTGTGTATGTGTGGATATGTAGATAGAAATATATACCTATATGAAGACAGAGATATACCACAATTTCTTTAGCCCTTCATCTTTCAGTAGATGCTTAGATTGCTTCCATAGGTCTTGACTATTTATTGAAAACAATGCTGCAATGAGCATGGGGGTGCATGTGCCTTTTTTGAATTAATGTTTTTGTTTTTGTTGGGTAAATACCAAGAAGTAGAATTGCTGGGTTGTGTGTTAGTTCTATTTTTACTCTTCTGAGGAACTTCCACAATATTTTCCATAGGGACTGCACCAATTTACATTCCCATCAACTGTACACAAGGGATCACTTTCTTCCATGTCCTCTCCAACACTGTTATTTTTTGTCTTTTTATTGATCACCATTCTGACAGGTGTGAGGTGATGTCTCATTGTGGTTTTGATTCACATTTCCTGATGATTAGTGATGCTGAATATTTTTTCATGTGCCTGTTGACCATCTGCATATCTTCTTTGGAAAAATATCTATTCATATTCTCTGTCCATAGTCTGGCTTTTTGCTATTGAGTTTTACGAATTCTTTTTGTATCTTAGATATATGCTTTCCAAAGATTTTCTCGCATTCAGTAGGCTGTCCCTAATCTTGTTGATGGTTTCCTTTGCTATGCAGAAGCTCTGATGTAGTACCACTTTTTTTATTTTTGTTCAGTTGCTTTACTTTCAGAGTAACATCACACTGCCAGCAAGGCAGTGGAAAAAACACCTTGATTGTGCCTGCCTGTCAGCTTCAGTCATGAAGCAAGAGAGAGGCTTTTGTGTGTGTGACCACAGGCTTTAGCAAAAGAGTGGGAGAATGATGTGATGACTCACGCTCCTGGGTCCACTGGTCCAAGCCAGGGAGCAGCGGGTGCTTCAGCTTCTCAACCACACCAGCTTTAGTGAGGCAGCAAGAGGATGTCACATTCACATATGCCCTGCTGTGCTGTCAGGGTAGAGGGGAGTATGAAATCCACTATCACCTGTTTCCCTGGAGAGAGTCCCAACACCCCACTGCCTCTCCAGCAGCACTAAATTTGTTTAGTGTTCCAGATACTTTGGTTAGGTAATGAATGATTCATTTAAAATGGTTCCAGCTCTAACGGAAAAAAAAAAAAAAAAAACTAAAAAGTATTTATATGGTTAGATAGATTATATATACACATACATTTATATAAATATATGTAACTGAATCACTTTGCTGTACGCCTGAAACTAACACCGAAATTGTGAGTCAACTATTTCAATGAAAATGTTTTAAAAACCACGTACAATAAAAGTATGATATTTAAATACAAAAATAATAAAATGGTGCCAGTTCTTCTGTAATTCAGGCTCAGATAAATTTATTTGGGGAGATTTCAAGAACATTTGGAGAAGGCAATGGCAACCCACTCCAGTCCTCTTACCTGGAAAATCCCACGGATGGAGGAGCCTGGTGGGCTGCAGTCCATGGAGTTCCTGAGAGTCAGACATGACTGAACGACTTCACTTTTACTTTTCACTTTCATGCATTGGAGAAGGAATGGCAACCCACTCCAGTGTTCTTGCCTGGAGAATCCTCGGGACGGGGGAGCCTGGTGGGCTGCCGTCTATGGGGCAGCACAGAGTCGGACACGACTGAAGTGGCTTAGCCGCAGCAGCAGCAAGAACATTCTTTTTTCCTTGAACAGTTTTAAGAAAACATGTTGCTCAAATTGTCTTAGCTAACAAGCATTAAATATGATAGAAGTTTTAATTTTTCTTATAACATAAAACAGTTAGAAATTAGTTTACAAAAAAAAAAAAGAAAGAAAGAAAGAAAACCTTGGTCTTGCAGCAGTCAACACATAGAGGGTGCCAGACAAATGCAGTTAGAATGATAAAACGTATTTATCTAGTTTTACAGCACACCTTTTTCAGTCCACTATAGGGGGCAGCACCAGCTCATGGATTTCTTTAGTAAACTCTGCTCATTTTTTCATCCGATAATATATCGGTACTAATCTGTAACTTTTAGAATCTGAGGACTTTAGAGTTAGAAGAGCATTAAGGACTATCTGCCCTATATTCTAATATATAAGCAAAGAAACTGAGAAAAGCCATGGTCATATAGTCAAAGTTACACCAGCAATTTGCATTAATTCTAAAACCAGAAGTGAAAACTATCTCCATTCTTTCCCTGTCTCTCTCACTTTTTTGCTGTACCACGAGGCTTGTGCAATCTTAGTTTCCCAACTAGGGATTGATCCCAGGGCCACAGCAATGAAAACACTGGATCCTAATCACTGGACCCCTAGGGAGTTCCCGGATCTCCATTCTTTACTCCAATTTCCTTCTACCACACCAGAAATTTAGCAGTGATTGAAAACATTTTAATGCAACGTTTTTCATAGCACTGTACTTTTAAGCAATAAAAAAACCAAAACCCAGTTTAAAGATTTTCTAATGTTCTAAACCGTTTTTAAGCACAGGCTTACTGAGTCTACAGCACTTCATTGCACCATACTAATTTCATACAGGTCATCTAACTACAAAGGAGAAACTAAATTACAATGTTACAAAATCAACAACTTTTAAAAACATTTAAAATGTTTATGTCATGAGTAACATAGAGGTTTACTTATTTATTCATTTATCCACTGATACTATGATATCTTCTATAGTCACCACTCAGATCTGAGTTTAATTTCCTTATTAAAACATGTCTTTTTTTTGGTAAAAGTCTATTCATTATTTGAAAAGTTTTCTTGCTTTGATGAAATACAATTTTGGGTTCAAAGTGGAACATCAGTTAGGCAAAGACAATCTCACCCTTATCCTGAGTAGGGTGAAGGAAATGCAGACATATGGGCACTTGAATACAACTCTTGCCCAGATGTGTCCTGATCCGTCTGCTGGCCCAGCAGATGGCATGGAACAGATGACGTGGCTGGGGATGTCAGAATATTTCATTCAGGGATCTGGGGGTTGTAGTGACAGCAAAGAGGATTATTCCTGGCAATGCTCAGCCACTATTTTACCCCCTTAAGTTGTTATTATTTTTTTTTTTTTTTACTAGTTAGACCATTTTTTATTTTTCTCTGTGTTGTCTCTGTTTGTATATCTCTCTCCATATGGCTTTGTATATTTCTGTTTACAACATGTTCATGGCACTTGTTTGAGACACTGCCACAAGACTTGCCTGGACATGGAAATCAGGGAGAGCCTATGCTATTGTCTTCACTGATAGCTCTATAACTTTCAAAGAGAAACTATATTTATATTGCTGATGTTTTGAAACATTTATCTTGTGAATGAAATTCACGGTGAGGTAGACAAAGGAGGGAAGCAGAAGTTCTTTTTATCCTGATAAGGCTGTTTTAAGGTTATGTAGGGTTCTCTGGTGTAGAATCAGTTGGGGCTTCCCAGGTGGTTCAGTGGTAAAGAATCCGCCTGCCAATGCAGGAGATGCAGGTTTGATTCCTGGGTCAGGAAAATCCCCTGGAGAAGGAAATGGCAACCCACTCCAACATGCTTGCCTGAGAAATCCCATGGAAAGAGGAGCCTCCCAGGCTATAGACCATGTGATCACAAACAGCCGGACATGACTGAATATGTATGCACTAAGTCAGTTCGGCTCACTGCCTCAGGCAGAGCTGGTAAACAGGAGGGTCCCTGGCGGAAGCTTGACCTACAAAACTTATCTCGTAGAAGAGGTAAAAATGTGTGCTCCCTACAGACATGCTGCCTCCCCAAAGAGAGGCAAAAACAAGCAACTGCTTATGTCCGGTTCCTTCTTTCAAACTCACTAGCTGGTAAATCATTCCGCTCCGTGAGGCGAGTGAATGAGGGGACAGAGAATGGCCAGGGGCTTTCTTCAGTGCCAGCACCATCACGCGGGACATCAGGAGTGGAGGGTGATTGGAGGAGAGGGTGTTCTCTCCTTCAAATCTCTTCTCACCTTCTTCCCTTCTGATTTCACTGATTCACAGGGAAGGCTTGAATAACCTTAATATTTTCTTAACGTGGTGATGTGACAAAGTTCTGGTCCATTACATGTGAAGTCTGGCCACTTCTTTAGGAGATGAAAGACATATATCACTTGCCTCTAGTTGCTTCCTTCTTCCTTGCAGCAGGGAAAACAGATCAAGGTTTTAATAGTTGATACCTCTGGGAATTAGAATTGGGAAAGTTCATCTTTATTTTTACTATTATTATTACTTTTAGTTTATTTGTCTGTGCCAGGTCTTAACTGTGGCATGTGAGATTTAGTTCCCTGACCAGGGATTGAACCTGGGCTCCCTGTATTGGGACCACCAGAGAAGTCCCTCATATTTATTTTAGATGCTCTTTTATTGCTTGGATTTATTATAATAAATCATTATTATAATTTTACATAATTTTAAAAATGAAAGATAAACAGTTTCCTAGAGCTGGCTGTCTCTAGAATGCCATATTTTTGGCTCCCTAATTCTGAAGGAGCATTGAAATTTACTGGGAGCTTTTCCTTAACTGCAATCGGCTAAGAGTCTGTCCCCTTAGACAGTGATTTAATTGCTCCGGGGTAGGATCTGGGCATGAATGTTTTCAACAAATCCCTTAGATTTCTGTGTTGTACAGTACAGGATGAGACTCACTGGACATCAGTCATTAGTTCCTTGTTGTTCCAGTGTCACCTGGAATGCTTTAAAAAAAAGTCCCGTGCCCGCTGAATCTCAGAACAACTGCACCAGAATCTGGAGTTCCTTGGGTGATTCTTATGTGTGCAGCCAAGCTTGGCAACAGCTGTTACTGCCTCCCAGCCTCCAGGAAACTCCCCTCCAATTTGCTTGTTTAACTGTTTCCATGTCCTAGCTAAATGAATAGGGTTGCTAGATAAAATACAAGATACTCCTTAGTTAAATTTGAATTGCAAATATCAATTTTTAGTAAAAGATTATCCCATGCAATATTTGAGACTCACACACACAATATTATTCAGTGTTTATAGGACACTTGCATTTAACTGGGATTTTTGTATCTTCACTTGTGAAATCTGGCAAGCCTACAAACAAAGCAAATGCTATTCCAAAGCTCACAGAACGGTAATGTAAACCTTTGTATGTAAAGGAGCTTTAAGAAGGTAGAATTCTTGAGGAGGAAGCAAAGAGAGATCACATTACTAATGTCCAGTGAAACAACCGAAAAGTCTTCTTCATTCATCCCTCTAACCCAAAAGTCCTAGGTTTTATAACAACTGGCTCAGTTTCTATGCTGGATTCTCCACCCAATTCAATAAATAAGCCTGTTACTCCCCAAACTCTGCTCCTGTCACTCCCACCCCACCCTCAATCCATCCTCCTTCCAGCCAACTAAATCAACCTACTTTGAGATGTTGCTCATTTTTTGCTGAACCACACAGAATAGGTACTAAACCAAGAAAAATCACTGATGGGTTGGCCTGTGTGTGTGTGTGTGTGTGCATGTGTGTGTGTGCGGAACGATTAGAAGTCTTTCTGTAGGTATTATCCTGCTTTTAAAATCATGTGGAAATGTCAGCTTCAGGAGACATAGCCTATCAGTGTTCAACTAGGAATTTGGGTAAATTTACCTCCTAACTGCTTCTTCCAGCATCAGTTTCAAATGAAGGTCACAGACTCACCTTCAGTCAATGGTCTATTGAAGAGAAAGACATGCTATTGTCTCTAACAGCTTGTCAATTTCATCATCTAGAATTTTTCATTAACCACACTAATCACCTGTATAGATAAAAAAATACACAATAAGAAAACAGGAATGCTTAAATTGCATACAGCATCTAATATTCAGTTAGGAGTGGGGAAGCTTGTATAAGGTACGTATTGGGTGTTTTCTGTAGAGACATGTGCTGTATCAGAAGAATATACTAGATTTTGGGGGATCCAGATTTCACTCTGAGTACCTTGCTAACCTATTAATAAGTGACCCTCAGCTAGAAATAAAAGTCCTGTACTCTTCCACTTCCACATCTGTAAAATTAAAACCACAATTCCTGACTTGTTTTGATAGCATTGTTAATATGAGAATTTCAATAAGATGATTTACGTGCAGAAGACTGAACTATTTCAAGCATCAGCATTTTTACTAAGTACAAGATAAGAGGAAACAGTAATATGGCTTGCTTTGTTGTATGTATACAAGGAGTCTTAGCCACTTTCTTTTGTAGTCTGTTTTGAGATAGCAAAGCAAACTGGTCCAGAAATATGCTCAAGGGATGAAAGAAATGCTAGTTAGCAGGCCAATTGTAAGCACTGATTTTTTTTTTAAAGAAAAAAGGAAAGATAACAAGTGCCAAGCCACAAGATTCATTTCTTTAGAGGCTCCTGGCATCCTAACTGGGGATCGTGGATTTGTTAAATGATCATATTCCCTTCCCTTGGTTAGATGGAAGCATTAAGTCATCTGAACCAAGGATGAGTCACAAACTTACGGGAAGATCCCCGAAGTCTGAGTGGTAAAGTCTATGAAATGGAAAAATATGCATATGGATGCCCTGTTGCTCTATGTTTATAGATTGGCTAGTTTAAGTCTCCCTAATGAACCAGAATCACTTCTGTTTTTAGAGTTCAAGGAAACTGCATTACTTTTGGCTCCTTTAAATTGGAATATGTGATCATTTGGATAAGCTCTGGAGGCAAGTATACTATAATAGTTGTCATGAAGACTAAAAAAATAAAATTGAAGGGCGTGTTTATTGTTGTTTAGTCTCTCAGTTGTGTCTGACTTTGCGACCCAATGGACTATAGCCAGCTAGGCTCCTCTGTTCTTGGGGATTTCCAGGCAAGAATACTGGAATGAGTTGCCATTTCCTTCTCCAAGGTATATCCCCCACCCAGGGATTGAACCTGTGTCTCCTGCCTTGGTAAGTTATCAAGTGGATTCTTGACCACTGAGCCACCAGGGAAGCCTAGGGCATTTTCAAACCCTTCCCAAAAGAAAAGAAAAGCAATGAAAGTAACCATATTACCTAGTTACATACAATGTATATGTTCAATTCCTTACACTAAATTCTTTACAAGGGTGTCTGCCCACATTAAATATTATATATTTATATATCTCTTTAACAGGGGTGTACATCTTCTTCCACTGTATTTATACAATGTATCTCACAGAGAGTGAGGCTGGTGTGGAGAAACTTCTGTGGTCTTGGTCGCTAACACGGTTTTGAAAATCATCTTTTAAAAATGACTTCCCAAACCACAAAACTCAGTTTGTACCATAAACTCTATGATTCCACTGAATCACTCATGGCATTTACTCACTTATCTCAAATCTACTCATGACATTCACTCACTTATCTCAAATCTTCTCTTAAAGATTATCCAAATTAAGAAACTGCCTTCTGAAAACCTTGCAGTAACTTTCCATTTATCCATAAGTTAAAACAAACTGTGTTTCCTCTCTGGGCCATTCTTCCAAGATCTTAAGTTTATTTTCCCTTTCTCTTCACAGTTTACTTCCTCAGAAAGACACCCTCTAACCCCCCTATCTAAAATATTCCCAAATCACCCTCTCATTGTCAGTACCTAGAACCATCAAAAATGTTTGTTTGTTTATAATTACTGAGCAGGCAGGGATTTTGTTTGTCATGTTTATCACTATAACCTTACTGCCTACAACGGTAACCAACAAGAAGCAGAGACTAATGAATGTTGAATAAATGCCAATGAACATAGACAAAATAATACACTAGCCTCTGTGAAGATCATTTCAAAAGAGGAATGTAAAAAGATATGAATTAGCACAGCATCATTAGGATAATTGTACAGCCATGCTGGCTCCTTTGAATGAGACACACTACTCATTTGGAAATATTCATAAGCCATATAAATTTTTTTTGTTAAAAAATACATTATACAGTTGATCAGCGAAGAATGTTGAGACACCAACCCTGCACAGAGTGGAAAATCCAAGTATAACTTTACAGTGGACCCTCCCTAGCCTGAGTTCCACATCTTTTAGATTCAGCCAACCAGACAGTGTAGAACCGTAGCACATTATTTAGTGGAAAAAAAAGAGAAAAAACTCATGTAGAGTGGCTTCCCTGGTGGCTCAGACAGTAAAGAATCTGCCTAAAATGCAGGAGACCTGGGTTCAATCCCCAGGTTGGGAAGATCCCCTGGAGGAGGGCACGGCAACCCACTTCAGTATTCTTGCCTGGAGAATCCATGGACAGAGGAGCCTGGAGGGCTCCTCGAGGTTGCAAAGAGTCGGACATGACTGAGCGACTAAGCACAGCAGAGTACATGCAGCACAGACTGGATCCATGCAGTTCACATCTGTGTTGCTCAAGAGTCAGCTATACATATTCAACTAGACTCTGCTCTTACGTTCTTTTAAACATTTTGGCAAGAGATGCAGTAAGTCCTCTATATATGAATCTTCAAGTTGTGAACTCTCAAGGATGTGAACATGTGTCTCTTTCCAGCAAGGAACCAGAACCTGTGTCATCAACATCAGGCATGAGTGAAATTGGAGCTTGCCCTCCACTCCTATTGCTGACGATGCTTCAGCTCTATCATTTTCCATCTCCTCTCCCTCCTCCAATCAATAACTCTTCTTGCCTGTTCACTCGATGTCAGCCCCTGTATGCCAGCTGTTACAAGGTATTATTGTACTTTTCACGGCACTATACTATAGAATTAAAAATGTTTTCTTTATTATTCATGTTTGTTTTTTATTTATTATAAAACTATTGCAGTATACTATGACTATATAGCCAATTGTGTTAATTGGGTACCTAGGCTAACTTCATTGAACTTAAAAACAAATTGGACTTATGAACATACTCTCGGAACAAAACTCATTCATATAGAGGGTGCTTACTGTATTTAACTTCTGACTATAGCTTTTCTCCTGTGATACAAGTCTCAGGATAATTTTCTCCTTACCAATTTGCTCTGCAGAAATCCTTTCTGCCTAGGCTCTCTCTGATGACTGGGATTAGGAATCGAACAGATGTCTCAGAAGTAGGCACAAGAGCTTAGGAGGTGTTCGTTGGACTCTTTTTCATCTCAGAACAACGGGTTGCTGGTAGATGAAGCTACTGATTGAGGAGATAGGAGTTTACTATATTGTTTTGGACATTTGTTACAAGGGGAAAATAAGGAGACATTTTAGGGGGTGAAATAGTGAAACTGGGGCAATGTCAATAGTTTCTGGAAGGGAGGAGTGATGTTTGCAACTTTTTCTTGTCTTTTTTGTGGTGGTATCAGGAATGGCACATCAATTACAGATGGCAGAGTCTGGTAAAGTGTTTGTATTTGAGCCCGAAGTTCATGGAAAGGCATAATTAGTGACTTTGTTCATGCCTATGTTGGGAAGACTTATTCAAATTGGTAAATACTTAACAACTAATGGGCTTCCCTTGTAGCTCAGTTGGTAAAGAATCCTCCTATAATGCAGGAGACCTGGGTTCAATTCCTGGGTTGGGAAGATCCCCTGGAGAAAGAAATGGCAACCCACTCCAGTATTCTTGCCTGGAGAATCCCATGGACTGTAGCCCGCCAGGCTCCTCTGTCCATGGGGTTGCAAGAGTCAGTCACGACTTAGTGACTAAACCACCTAACAACAATAATAACTTAGCAGGCTATTGACTCTGGGCACAGAAACAGAAACTTGGGCACAAGAGAACTCTATCAAGATTAACTTAGCTAATTTAGCAGAAGTAAACAAAGCTAAAATATAAGTTTGTTCAGAGAGAGATGCCAGCAAGAAGTAAACCGACTCTTGGGTTAAAGACAAGACACAAAACTGATATGATATGATCACAAGGTTGGCTCTCATGCATGCTCCCACACACATAGGTATGAGCACACATACAAACTCGCATAGCTCATAAACATTCTCACTCACATACATGCAGACACAGTGCTAAAACAAACACATCAGAATGTAAACTCTGGTCACTTCTGAGTGATTGAATTATGAGGGATTTTATTTTGTTTCTACTTTATTTTTCCATTTTCCTTGCCAAACTTTCTCGTTCGATCTCTTCAAACCCAGCTCGGCTACCAGAGAATCCTAATCCTTCTACAGCCCAGTCCAGCCAGGTCCCCAGCTGTCCAACTCTCCGTCTTACTCCCTGGGCCCTGAAGCCTTTTGTTGCATCTCTTGTTTATTCTTCATCCCCGGGTCCAAGTTCACAGGGTTCGACTGTTGTTTACCTTACACTCCGGAGAATAATTTCCATTGTCTGGAACTCAGGCAGTTTTAAAACATTGTCACAAAGTTCTTTGACACTAAACCTGATGAGTGGTAGGGTCTATGTCCTCTCCACTAGAATACAGGCAGTCTTGTGATGGACTGTTTCAACCAATCCAATGTGGTGGGAGTGATACTGCGTGATTTGTGAAACTGTGCCATGAAAGGCATTGCAACTTCTAACTTGTTTTCTGAAATCTTTGCCCCGAGTCCCTGTGCCAGGCCTGACCACCTTGAGCCTGCCATGTTGTGAGAGCCTCGGGCCCATGGAAACACCATGCATAGGTGCTAAGCCCAGCAATGAAAGTAAATGAGCCCTTAGCTGATTCCAGCTCTGTAGGGTTCCTCCCAGTCTTCAAATCTTTCCAGCTGGGCCCCAGACATGGAGAAGCAGAGTCAAGCTATTTATACTATGCCCTGTCTGAATTCTTGACAGGAGAATTTTTGAGTTTAATGAAATGGCTGTTTTAAAGTGCCCTGCCAAATTTGAGGGTGATCTGTTACACAGCAATAGCAGGTATAACAGGAAACTTGAACCCAATTTGAGTCAGATTTCTGACAAAGAGCTGAAATCAGGTTTTTTTGTTTGTTTTTTATGGCTCAGGAGCCAAACACAAGCATTTTCCTCAAGTTGATATAATGCTTTTCCCAAGTGATTCATCAAACCAAGGAGCCTGAATGAGAAACTCTGCTTCCTATTACACAGATGCCCAAAGACACCCTAGGAAAAGCTAGAGATGCCTCAGAATATGTTATATACTTTCCTTAATAAGGAAATACCCTTAATAAGTCATTCCTTTCTCAGTGAAACTTTTGCATCCTTGGAATTTTAAGACTTGTTTTCTTCACTTTCCAAGTTCTATAAATCTTCTCATTTCCTAAAAAGCATGCATTCTCTTGCCTCTTGGCCTTCCATTTTTGATTTAGCTAAAGATTTTCATCTTCGAAAATTTTCTCCAGGTTTTACCTAAGGCCACATATACCTGTAATGTCAGAGATCAGAAGAGGAGATGAGGTAAAAGTAAAGACCAAGAATAGAAATTGAAAATGGAGAAGGCCTTCCCTCATGACACAATGGATAAGAATCCACCTGCCAATGTAGGGGATGCAGGTTTGATCCCTGGTCCAGGAGGATTCCACTCACTGTGGAACAACTAAACCCATGTGTCCCAACTACTGAAGTCTGCACGCCTAGAGCTCACACTTGGCAACAAGAGAATTTACCACTTTGAGAAGCCTGTACACTTCCACAAATAGTAACCCCTGCTCATCTCAACCAGAGAGAAGCCTGTGCAGCAATGAAGACCCAGCAGAGCCAAAAACAAAATAAATAAATACA
The DNA here is from genome assembly GCF_033118175.1 of Dama dama. Taxonomy (NCBI): domain Eukaryota; kingdom Metazoa; phylum Chordata; class Mammalia; order Artiodactyla; family Cervidae; genus Dama; species Dama dama. The sequence continues at coordinate 95,020,405 of NC_083699.1, read as the reverse complement.
TAAAGTGTAAAGAAAACACAGGAGAAATTTAGAAACTAAAAGAATGTCAAAAGAATGATCATCCTTGGTTATTTACAGTGTCAGTATGCTCCATGTATTATGCTATTTCAACATTAACAGCAGTCTTAGTGATGAAGTTATTTTTATTATTCCCATAATAAATGTATGTACAGGTTTTCCCAGGGTGGCAGGGGTGATAGTCATATCCAAGAATCTGATATGATATCCTACCATTTTAACCACAAGACCATACAGATGACAAATAGCCAAAACTATTTCATAATAATACTAAATGCTTCACTCCTTATCTAAAGAGTATGCCGTGGGGTTTTCCACTATATATTGGAAACAGCTGCATAACTCAAATGACCAATGCATTTCAAAATTCCAATGTACAATGTTATAGTATCATGTATGGATCAAAGACGCACTCACAGTGAAAATAGACAAGTGGATTTTAATTTAATGGATGCCAAAAGGCCACAGACATGGTTTCAGATTTCACTTTGCAACTAATTTTTCAGAAACTACTACTTTTCAAATTTTGATGTGGCATCAAAGAGGAATATTAAAAGTCAATTACAATAATCTTGTCTTTTTAGACTATAGATTTGTGTGAGACTAGATATCCTCCATATAATTCAACCAAAAGCAAAAACATTACTACAAGTTGAATGTAGAAAAAGTTATGAGAACCTAGCTGTTTTCTATTAAGTCACATATTAAAAACACTTACCATTCTTCCTACTAAACTTTTTGCTATGGAAAATATAGGTTTTTTTTTTTCATAAAATATGATATTGGTGTTACATATAATGAGTTTTTCACTGGTACTGTAAAATCAACAAATAAATATTATTAAAAAGTCTGATTTAATTTTGCATGTGGTAAACATCAGTGAATAAATAATCAAAAGGTCTTTGGGAGCTGCCTTAGGCAATTTGGGCTGCTACAACAAAATATCTTGGACTGAGGGGCTTATATAATAAATATTTATTCTTTTAGTTTTGAAGGGTTAATCCAAGATCAATGTGTCAAGAGAATCCATGTTTGGTAAGCACCTCTGCCCGATTTGCAAATGGTTACCTTTTTCCTCTATCTTCACATGGCAGAGGATAAGAGAGGTCTTTTTAAATGGGCATTAATTGGACTTCCCTGGGCTTCCAGGTAGAAGAATCCACCTGCCAATGCAGGAGACACAGGAGACAGGGGTTCAATCCCTGGATTGTGGAAGATCCCCTGGAGGAAGGCATGGCAACCCACTCCAATATTCTTTTTATTTTTGTAAATGAAATATTTTAATAATATTTAAATATTTTAAAATCTTCCTTTCACTCCAGTATTCTTGCCTGGAGAATCCCATGGACAGAGGAGCCTGGAGGGCTACAGTCTATAGGGTCAAAAAGAGTCAGGCGTGACTGAGCATGCAGATACGCAACCAGACTTTCTTGGTGGTCCAGTGGTTGGGAGTCCACCTGTTAATGCAGGGCACATGGGTTCGATCCCTAGTCCAGGAATATCCTACAGGCCTCGAGGCAACTAATCTGCATGCCACAACTAATGAATCCCCAAGCTCTAGAGCCTGTGCTCCATGTCAAGAGAAACCACTGCAATGAGAAGCCCGTGCACTACAACTAGAGAAAGCCCAGGTACAGCAATGAAAACCCAGTGCAGCCAACAAATAAATTAAAATAAATAAAAAACAAAAGGACACTAATACTATCATGGAGATTCCATCCTCATGACTTCATCTAAATCTAATTACCTACCAAAGACACCATCACCAAATGCTATCACATTGGTGGTTAAGGCTTTGGTATATAGATAAATTAATTCTGAGGAGACAAACTTTCAGTCCTTCCAGATATTTAATAATTTTTAAGGGTGCAAGGTGTTCCTAAAATAAAAAAAATAAAATTGATAATCTCTGGTCCAGACATTGGGTGGATGTTAATATGGTGTCAAAGATGTGGGCCTTTTGATTTTATTATAATGGAATTTGCAGTGTATAAAAGTGCTTTAGGAAAGTGCAAAGAGAGGTTGCAGGTATGGGAGAGAAGGCCTTTGATGGGGTGCAGTATGTGAGTTTAAGTGACTCATCCCAGAACACAGGTGGAGGTTCCTGCCTGGGAGGATCAGTGATGGCAATGAATGAAGGTACATCTTTGGGGCAACGGGAATAGGGAGAGAGAGAAGGTAGTTCAAAAACCTTTAAATTGGTGACTTCCACTTTTCTGTTAAGCAGAAGACAAAGGATTCTTTTGAGGTTCCAATTGCGAGTTGAATCTTGAGGAAAAAGTTATAGAACACTACAAACCATTATGGGAATGAACGAGAAAATTCCCTGGGAGCATATAGTCTTATGTTGGCAAATGATTAAAGATAAAGTTTTGAATTCCTGAAACTTCCTATGGAAAACCTTCATCAATTTTTCTTTTTCCTTTTGGGAAAGTCACTATTCGTAGTCTTCTTGCATGTCCTACCATAGATTAAAAGCAATGTGGTTATTTCAAATTTAGTTGGTAGTTTAAAAGGGTAGAGCAAGAGTTATACTATTCATAAGGTTGAAAATTCACACTTGATCAAAAATCTCTTCCTGGAATTAGCATCTAAAGTTCCTTAAAACAGAACTCCATTGATATAATTTTAAAACTATGTGGTGGGTTCTACCCTGTTTCTGTCACAACCCAAGATGACATGTCTGTTTTTCAAGCAATTCTCTGAAAGTATTTAAAAATGCTATATCAGCTTATTCATATTTCAGAATGATGAAAAATGTTTTCATGGGGGAAGTTGGTTTGGAGTTAGAGGTTGCAAGGCAGATGGAAGGCTTTGATGTAACTCTGGACCTGCCATGCATCAGTGGACTGGGCAGTGAGAGAAGGTAATTTTTGGGGACAAGTTAGTGGAGAAGCAGAAGATCTCAAGGCACAAAATGTGACCTTGTACATTATTATGGAATTATCTTACATTTTACAATCAGCTACTTCCCTTTAAGAGGGGCTACATGTTTTATTGCTGAACTGCACAAGAGATTAGTGACACTATCAGTGATGTCAAATTGTATCTGCTGAGCATTGTATCATTCCTTGTGATGATCCAGGGAAATATAAAATCTGTGTCTCATGTTCAATCGCAACACCTTCACTCTGTCAGGGGACAAAACCTTTCTTCAAGTAATGCATCAAAAAGACACACAGATTGCTTTAAAAAAAAATCTCACATAGAGATTTCATTTATTTATTTATTTGTTTACTTAACCATGCAGCATGCAGGGTCTTGGTTCCCAGAACAGGGATAGAAACTGTGTCTCCTGCAGTGGAAGAGCAGCTGGATCACCAGGGAAGTCCCTAGATTTCTCTTATAGACAGACATATGATGGTCTCAGCAACAATTGATGAGAAAAGCACAGTATCAACTTGGATTGTCTTGCTGGTGATCAAGGGTCAAAGTCTAAATCTTCACCTTAACCTTTGAAGCTTTGTGCTGTGTCCTCTGACAGTAAGATCTCCTCTCCCCAGTTCCATTTTCCTTCTCTAGTCCATTTCCTCTCACACACTCTTTACTCATTACTGGTCAGCAATTTGTGTTGGCTCTCCTGCTTGTGATCCTCAAATCCTCAGAGTAGACTTTCCTCAGCTCCTTTTTCATCTAGTGAAATTCCACTCACTATTTAGGTCTTTGTTTAAACATTTTCTCATTGAAGTCTTGCCTGGCTACATTAGCTTCCCATGGTCACTCAATTCCAAGCACTTTGTGCTTCCCTTTTTCATGACCCTCAGCATGGGCTTCCCTGGTGACTCAGATGATAAAGAATCTGCCTACAGTGCAGGAGACCGAGGTTTGATCCCTGGGTTAGGAGGATACCCTGGAGAAGGGGATGGCTTCCCACTCCAATATTCTTGCCTGAGGATTCCATGGACAGAGGAGCCTGGCAAACTACAATCCATGGTGTTGGACATGACTGAGAGACTAATACTTTAACTTTCATCATGCCTGTAATTTCTTTTTCCACCTCGGTCCTCTCTGATAGATTGGAAGTTCCAGGAGGACCCTGGGAATATTTCTGTTGAGTTCAACACACTCTAGCCCCATCACTCTGGATGTCCACCAAGTTCAAAACTTCACAAATGAATTAAAATATTTGTCAATTAATAAAGCATCAAAATAATTTTCATTAAAGATGTTCTTATCTAGACCCTTTGAACCACATCTACTGATGTAAAATACCATTAGTACACTTTATTTCTTCAAGGGGAAGTATTAATAAAACCAGCGTATTTTAGTTGGAACAGATATGTTTCTATTGACAGAGAAAACAAGCACACGTTATCTTCAAAAACTTCTTTAAAACATTTCTCTCATGATCACCTCATTCTTTTAGATCAAATTTAAGTTGTATTGAAATAGTAATATAATTGCATGCATGCTTAGTCATTTCAGTTGTGTCTGACTCTGTGCAACCCTATGAACTGTAGCCTGCCAGGCTCTTCTGTCCATGGGCTTCTCCAAGAAAGAATATTGGAGTGGGCTGCCATGCCCTTCTTCAAGGAATTGTTCCAATCCAGGAATAAAACCCATGTCTCTTATGTCTCCTGCACCGGTAGGCAGGTCTTTACCACTAGCACCAACTGAGAAGCCCATTAATATAACTACATATTGTCAAATGCACAAATATTACATGGAATCCAATAAACAATCTATGTAAACAGTTTAAGAAACAGAACATTTCCACCATATGGAAAACTCTCTCATCTTGCTTTTCAGTTGATTCTCCTCTTACCCCTCACTTAGCCAACAAAGTTCCATAAAGCCAAAGCTATGGTTTTTCCAGTAGTCACGTATGGATGTGAGAGCTGAGTGTCAAAGAATTGATGCTTTCAAACTGTGGTGCTGGAGAAAACTCTTGAGAGCCCCTTGGACAGCAAGGATGTCAAACCAGTGAATCCTAAAGGAAATCAAACCTGATTATTCGTTGGAAAAACTGATGCTGAAGCTGAAGCTCCAATATTTTGGCCACCTGATGTGAGGAGCAGACACATGAGGAAAGACCTTGATGCTGGGAAAGACAGTAGGCAGGCGGAGAAGGGGATGACAGAGGATGAGATGGTTAGATGGCATAACTGACTCAATGGACCTGAGTTTGAGCAAACTCAGGGAGATGGTGAAGGACAGGAAGCCTGGTGTCCGTGAGGCTACAGAGAGTTGGACACAACTGAGCGCCTGAACAGAGACAAGCCTCCGACCCCAGCGACAGCTACTGTTCTGATTTCTACAGCCAGAAACACAAAAAGCAGCAACTAATACAGGCGGCCGTATGAACGAATCTCAAAAATACTATGTAGAGTGAAAGAAGCCAGATACAAAGAACACAGACTGTGATTCCTTTTTCTGTGGATAACCAGATTTTAAAACGCTTTCTCCAGCATAACTCTGACTGCCATCATGTACTGATAAGGATCACACAGGAGGCATACAGGAGGTCCTGACCCTCACGCTGTGAAGGCAGGCACATGGGAAACATTTTACAATATGAGAAAGAAAGCTAATTCAAAAATTCCTCCTTCAAATACTTTCTATTCTTTGAAATTTCATCCAACACATTGTACTTATTTCTTGAAATTTCTAGCCCCATGAATGTAGCAAATTATATTGTATGTATAATGATTGTTAGAGGCACACCAAGACCTACTTACCTATACAATAAAAAGGCAAGCACATGATTAAATAAATTCCCATGTTAGTTACTCAGTCATGTCTGACCCTTTGCGATCCCATGGACAATAGCTAGCCAGGCTCCTCTATCCATGGAATTCTCCAGGCAAGAATATTAGAGTGGGTTGCCATTCCCCTCTCCAGGGGACCTTCCTGACCCTGGGATTGAACCTGTGTCTCCTGCATCGCAGGTGGATTCTTTACCATCTGAGCCACCAGGGAAACCAAAATTTCCATGGCCCCAAATTAAACTTAACACACCTTTTTAAAAACTGGAGTATAATTGCTTTACAATGTTGTGTTACTTTCTGCTATACAACAAGTTGAGTCAGCTATATGTTTACATATACTCCCTCCCTCTTGAAACCTCCCCCTGCCAGTCCCATCACTCTAGGTTGTCACAGAGCAGCAGGTTTACCTCCCTATGCTATAAAGCAGCTTCCCACTAGCTATCTACTTTACACATGATTATGTATATATGTCAATGCTACGTACCCAATTCACCCCACTCAGTGTTTCCCCATCTTGTGTCCACAAGTCCTAAACTTTACATATTTAGTCCCTCAAAACATATACAACTTTTGTCTGTAAAAAATTCCTTAATTCTATACTGTGGAGAAACAGCAATATTATATGGTAAACAGTTAATATGAAAATGAAGGTCTTCTAAGGAAATCATCATGACATCAGGAAAGTTATTAATAAAACACAGTCAAGATGAACAGATTTGATGAAGCACTGGCATACGTATTACTGACATCAGAAAGAAGTTTTGTGAACCAGGTAGAGTTTTGTAAAGTTGCCCATAATTGTCTCTTGTTTTTCCATTGACTTAGATTACCAAATGGGGGACATATTTCTATAGAAAATATTTTTGTAATTTCCCTGTTGGTTTGGTAGTTAAGACTCTGCCTCCCAATGCAAGAGACATGGGTTCAACTCCTGGTTGGGGAACTAATATCCCTCATGCCACGAACAACCAAGCCTGTTGCTCCACAGCCAGAGAAGCCACATGCTAGGGCCACAACTAAGACCCGACATAGCCAAAAACAAATAAAACATTTCCCATTCTCATTAACATATTGTTTCAATCCTGATAAAATACCACACTTGCTTTGTGTTTTCAATATTTAAGTGCCAGTTTTGTGATAAATTATAAGTTTCACAATAAGTCACTGTAAGTAGAAATATAATACTGTAAACTAACATTATTTTTGGTATATAATAAAAGTTTAGAAGGTCAGTTTTCATTCCAATCCCAAAGAAAGGCAATACCAAAGAATGTTCAAATTACTGCACAATTGCACTCATTTCACATGCTAGCAAAATAATGCTCAAAATTCTCCAAGCTGGGTGTCAACAGTATGTGAACCAAGAACTTCCAGATGTTAAACTTGGATTTAGAAAAGGCAGAGGAACCAGAGATCAAACTGACAACATCAGTTGGATCATAGAAAAAGCAAGAGAATTCCAGAAAAGCATCTACTTTTGCTTCATCGACTACACTAAAGCATTTGTCTGTGTGGATCACAACAAACTGTGTAAAATTCTTAAAGAGATAAGAATATCAGACCACCTTACCTGCCTCCTGAGAAACGTGTATGTGGTCAAGAAGCAACTGGAAATGGAACAGCAGACTGGTTCCAAATTGGGAAAGCAGTACTTCAAGGCTGTATATTGTCACCCTGCTTATTTAACTTGTATGCAGAGTACAGCATGTGAAATGCCAAGCTGGATAAAGCACAAGCTGGAATCAAGATTGCCTAGAGAAATATCAATAACCTCAGATATGCAGATGACACCACCCTAATGGCAGAAAGTGAAGAGGAGCTAAAGAGCCTGTTGATGAAGGTGAAAGAGAGAATTAAAAAGCTGGCTTAAAATTCAACATTCAAAAAGCTAAGATCATGGCATTCAGTCCCATCAATTCATGGCAAATAGATGGGGAAACAATGGAATTAGTGACAGACTTTACTTTCTTGTGCTACAAAATCACTGCAGATGGTGACTACAGCCATGAAATTTAAAGACGCCTGCTCCTTGGACAAAAAGCCATGACCAACCTAGATAGCATATTAAAATTCAGAGACATTACTTTCCCAACAGAAGTCCATCTAGTCAAAGCTATGGTTTTTCCAGTAGTCATGTATGGATGTGGGAGTTGGACTATAAAGAAGGCTGAGAGCTGAAGAAATGATACTTTTGAACTCTGATGTTGGAGAAGACTCCTGAGAGTCCCTTGGACAGCTAGGAGATCAAATCAGCAAATCCTAAAGGAAATCAACCCTTGAATATTCACTGAAAGGACTGGTGCTGAAGCTGAAGCTCCAATACTTTGGCCAGCTGTTGTGAAGAGCCAACTCATTAGAAAAGATCCTGATGTTGAGGCAGATTGAAGACAGGAGGAGAAGAGGACAACAGAGGATGAGGTCGTTGGATGGCATCACCGACTCAATGGACTTGAGTTTGAGCAAAATCTGGGAGATGGTGGACAGAGAAGCCTGGTGAGATGCAGTCCTTGAGGTCACAAAGAGTTGGACACAACTGAGCTACTGAACAACAATGAAAGTTTAGAATTTGACTGGAAAAAAAAGTATGGCTCAACCAAATACCCCTCACAGGACTGAAAAAGTACAAAGACCAATAGTTAATCTTCCCTAAATGATAGATGGTGACAGGCTTGACACCAGTTTCTTAGGGTCTGCACCAAAAATAACTGGAGAAATGGAGATTCATATATAAAGATGCAAAAGAGAGCAATTAAAAACACAGAAGTTCAATTAAACTATTCATTACATCTGGGATGGGGAAGGGGTGGGCTTCACAGGTGGCTCAGAAGCCTTCAAAGGTGGTAAAACCTGCAATGCAGGAGACCTGGGTTCCATCCTTGGATTAGGAACATTCCCTGGAGAAGGGAGGGCAACCCACTCCAGGACGTGGTGGTTAAAATCACGTATGAAAAGTCAATCTCCTATTTTACTAAAGTAAAAATGTATCAATTAGTGAAACCTTGGTTTAAAAACGAATTGGGTTTTTACATGTGACAGAAAGTGGGGGAGAAGTAAAAGTGCTCATTCATTCATCAGATATTTATGGCACGCCAGGAATTTTCAGGGCTTTATGACAGGGTTGTGCGAAATACAAACATGAATCAGGCCTGGCTCTGTGTCAAAGGAGAATATAACCCATGTGTGAAGAAGTATGTGAACTATGAGATAGCAAAGGTGATGAAGAGATGCAGATGAAATACAATGCAGGGCAGAGAGGGAGGGAGCAGCTGCTGCTGCCAGGATCAGGGAAACCCTTTAGTGATAAGATGATGAACTGCTTCCCTTTTTCAGTGGAATGTCCAGACACCACTAAATTCATCCTTTAGTGACTACATTCATCTTGATTATATGCTTTAATAAGAACATACCTTTAATAATATGTTGATCTCTTGGAACTTATACATCCTTTAGAGATGATTTTTTCTATCAGGCAAGATTAGGGTAGTCCCTCAGTTTTTGATAAACCAAAGTCTCAGAATCAGAATTATTAGATACACTTATAAATTTATTTTCAAGTCGCTCTCTGCCCCCTCTCAAATTATTTTATTAAAATCACTAGTTTTTCCTTAGGAAATGATAATAGAAATATAATTATTTATGACCAACACAGATAATTATTTGCTGGGTAAGGCTGAGGGAAATACATTTTCTTATGTGTTATTTATTATATGCAAGTGTTGTATGCATATTTCTTGTATAACCTTATAATAATAAACATTTTCTGCTTTCTATGTGTCAAGAAATGTACTGAAACTTTTCCCACTTTGCCCCTTTAATCCATCAAGCACACCATGAGCTAGGTACCACAGTATTAATATTCCCATTTTATTGATGGGGAAGTTGAGTCTCAATGTAGTTAAGAAACAGAAATCTGGTTAAACGTAGCAAATTAAATACATGCGTTCATGTCTGCTTTCTCCAGAAATCCCACTAAAATATAAGTAAAGGAATAAAATCCAAATGGGTAAACCCAAAAGGTGATATAAATAGATAATAAGGATAATACCTGCTAACTGTATTAGCAGGGAGGAAGAAGCTGAAACCTGATTGCCTGCAGAACAGGGATTTCAACAAGAAACAAAACAGTTCTTACTAGCCAAAGGCTCATAATTTGGAACTATCAAACACCTTGGACTATGAGTTTGAGTTGTAGAGCTATAAACAAAAAGATTGGTTTAAAGTCTGTAGAGGAAGGTCTATGTAGATCCCTACCTGGCATGGCCTGAAACCCATCCTCCCTTGATTTCCCCTTCCCTACCCTCCCAGAGGATGGAGATTTATTCTCTGCAGAATATAAAACAGAGAGGCATAGACTCAGGGACCCAGATCTAATGAAAATGATAGAAAATACAACACTGAAAACAAGATAGCTAAATTTTAAAAAATGTAAACAATTATTAATTCCAGGAAAAGCAGAAAGCATATAAAAAAGAAAATTAAACCAAAGTAAATTATCTAGCTTAAAAGTAAATGATATTTACATGACCATAATCTTGCAAATCTTAGATAGTATTCAAACTAAACTCTTAGGTATTATTCAAACTAAAACTGACATACTTTGGACGGTTTGAAGAAGTGCGTGTGTGTGTGTGTGTGTGTGTGTGTGTGTGTGAGTACTGAATCCTCAACTTCCTTTGTAGTCAGTCAACAAACACATAATGAGATATGTCGGCTGTCAACAATTACAGGGAGCCTCAACTTTGTTTAAGTTTCCAAAACAAACTCTTCAAGTGACTCAGGAAACCCATCTTTCTTCAGAAAGATCCCCACTAGCTAAACAATCTCTTTCCACCAACATGACTGGTTTAAGGATGACCTTGTGACCTGCTTCTCACCAAAGACACCCGGGGAAGTCTTTTGATACTTTTTGTTATTGTTGGGTGAGGGGAGCAGCTTTTGGACAAAGACGTGAAAAAAAAAGCTGCTTCCTTTCTTTTTCTGGATATCTTCCTGTCAATGTAGTCCCCAGAACTCCTGCATATGTCTTACTACTAGCCCAAGAATCAAACTGGGCATGTCAAGAACATCAGAAAAAAAAAAAAGGGCCAGAGGCCTAACATGCTGTGCCCAGGGATCTCCTTACTTCTGGATACATTTTTGATATTTGAAAGTAAATTCTCTTTAATTTAGCCAACCCAAGATTAAAAAACCGAGTCAAGTTTTCATAGGTGCTAAGTGGTAGAAGTAGGATTGGAAACCAGGTTTGCTTGAGTCAAAGAGCTGAGATAAACATAATGCCACATCATCAGTATCTTCAAGATATACTTTAAAAATGAAAATTTTGTGACAGAGAAAGCAATTAGGGCATACAAAAGTTAGATGACATGCCCTCCTAGTCAAGAGAGAAGACAACATTAAAACCCTAACAATTTTCATTGCTTTATTTTTGCAATAAAAAATGGCATTTTTGGTAACTTTTTCTTTTTTGGTAACTGAATGATCAAAAACCAATGATTTCCTTGGTCTACAGTATACTTTCCAAGAGGACTGATATTGTGAATTGATGTGGTCAAAAGAAACATGAAAACACATAATATTTCGTACTTCTGTTATTCGGCTATCTACCAAAATCAACACACTTTATTCTTCAGTTCAGTTCAGTCACACAGCCATGTCCAACTCTTTGTCACCCCATGAACCACAGCACGCCAGGCCTCCCTGTCCATCACCAACTCCCGGAGTCCACCCAAACCCATGTCCATTGAGTCGGTGATGCCACCCAACCATCTCATCCTCTGTCGTCCCCTTCTCCTCCTGCCCCCAATCCCTTCCAGCATCAGGGTCTTTTCCAATGAGTCAACTCTTTGCATCAGGTGACCAAAGTACTGGAGTTTCAGCTTCAGCATCAGTCCTTCGAATGAACACCCAGGACTGGTCTCCTTTAGGATGGACTGGTTGGATCTCCTTGCAGTCCAAGGGACTCTCAAGAGTCTTCTCCAACACCACAGTTCAAAAGCATCAATTCTTCAATGCTCAGCTTTCTTTATAGTCCAACTCTCACATCCATACATGACCACTGGAAAAACCATAGCCTTGACTAGATGGACCTTTGTTGACAAAGTAATGTCTCTGCTTTTTAATATGCTATCTAGGTTGGTCATAACTTTCCTTCCAAGGAGTAAGAGTCTTTTAATTTCATGGCTGCAGTCACCATCTGCAGTGATTTTGGAGTCCCCCAAAATAAAATCTAACACTGTTTCCACTGTTTCCCCATCTATTTGCCATGAAGTGATATGACCGGATGCCATGATCTTAGTTTTCTGAATGCTGAGCTTTAAGCCAACTTTTTCACTCTCCTCTTTCACTTTCATCAAGAGGCTCTTGAGTTCTTCATTTTCTGCCATAAGGGTGGTGTCATCTGCATAGCTGAGGTTATTGATACATCTACTGGCAATCTTGATTCCAGCTTGTGCTTCCTCCAGCTCAGCATTTCTGATGATGTCTTCTGCATATAAGTTAAATAAACAGGGTGACAATATACGGCCTTGAGGTACTCCTTTTCCTATTTGGAACCAGTATGTTGTTTCATGTCCAGTTCTGTTGCTTCCTGACCAGCATACAGGTTTAAAATGACAAAAATACATTATCTCTAGAGAGTTTAAAATATTGTTTGATCTGGGAAATTAAGATATACAAAGTAATGTAATATCCAAAAAATCAGAATGTTAATTTTTCCTTTATTAAATTTTAATTTAGACATATTTTAGACTACAGAAACATATAATATGATTTACTTTACTACTTAACACAGTGATCTATGCATGCATGAAGATATTCAAAGTGAGAGAAGTGTCTGATTCATCTTGGAATCCTGAAGACATTGTGTCTGCACGGTAATTATTTGTTGAATGAATAGCTGAACAGTGCTCGCTTCGGCAGCACATATACTAAAATTGGAATGATACAGAGAAGATTAGCATGGCCCCTGCGCAAGGATGACACGCAAATGAATAGCTGAACAACTACGAACCGACTTTAAGGAAATCACGGGTGGAATAAAGAGAAAATAGGATTTTCTCCTTTGTGATGGACTTGGGGCAATTTTTCTGTGTGGATACTAGTGACATTTACTTCTTTTGATTTAGGCAATTATCAAATAACTGAAGAATTAAAATGGAAACAGAGTAATTGATATAATATTTCTCAATTTCAGAGATTTTTAAATTTTTAAAGAAAAAATTCAATTCTTGTTGAAAAATGTGTTCTTTAAATGATTATTTGCCTTTTATAGTCTATACCTACCATGTAGAAATTACCCACAATCCTTTGCACCTAAATAGTGTTTTCACTTTGGGCTAAAATTGGTGTTAGTTATTTCTAAATTGTGATTTTTAAGAGTCATATTAACCACTGAGAGAAAAAAAAAAAAGTAACACTAGAGCGGCAATTAAGAAAAATACTGTGATTGAAGTCAAAGATAAATTAGAGGGCAGTCACCAAATGGCTACCTGCAAGGAATTCACTGAACATTTCACATAAGATTCAAAGAGGCTCAGAAGAAGTCAGCAAATGGCCTACATGATCATTATGGCTAACTTCAAAAAGTATGAAGAGGCTCTGTGAATTGTGATCTGTGTCTATAGTACAGAAAATTATATCTGATGCAAACCATCCCTTTTGGAAACCTGTAATGGAAGATGCTCAAAGAAGACAATACTTAAAATTCTTGGTGCTTCTTTCAGACTGGGCATGGTGTGTTCTTCCCTATTGCTACAACCTTTACAGTAAATTTTCTTTCCTCTTAGTTTTGTTGCAAAAATATTTCCTTAGTGTATGTCAAAAAATTCATTTTTCAGATTTCAGGAATGATAGATTAAAAATAGTACTAGCACTTCATGACCTGCTTCTAAATAATATCCATTTCTCTAAGACAAAAGCTTTATAATTTTCTATTTGCTCTCTGTTTTTTTTATGACCTCTAATATTAGAGTTACATCTGTTTTATTGTGTGATGAATCTGTTTATTTTCTTAGTTAGGCTCTGCTTCATTTCAAATTAGCATTCTTGGAGATCACACCAAATTACATTATAATTCAGTTATTTAACTCAGTATTCTGTTGAATTAAAACCTTGTAATCAATGTATGCTAGTTACATTCTATCAAAAACAGCTCTTCCACAGCAGAGATGATCACAGCAGACTAGCTGTGGTAGGTCAGGGCACATAAAGAAGTAAACAACAGTGAGTGCTAAGATAATGCCAGGCCTTGAGAAGGTTCAGAGGTTGGGGAAGAAGCTACAGAACTCTGTTCTCTGGAGATATATGAGACTACAAGGAAAAATCTCTTTCTAAGATGAAGAAGGCTATCAGACAGGGAACCAAGATAATGACTAAGATGTTTGAGCTAAGGTGTGTAAGGAAGTGCTCAGTCACAGAGGAATAACATTAACAATGGACTGTAGAATGCCAGACTCCTCTGTCCATGGAATTTTTCAGGCAGGAACATTGGAGCAGGTTGCCATTTCCTTCTCCAGGGGATCTTCCTGACTCAGGAATCGAAACCACATCTCTTGTGTCTCCTGAATTGGCAGGTGGATTCTTTACTACTGTGCCACCTGTTGTATTTCAGTCACTAAGTCATGGCTGACTCTTTGTGAACCCATGAACGGCAGTATTCCAGGCTTCCCTGTTCTTCACTATCTCCCAGAGTTTGCTCAAACTCATGTCCATTGAGTCAGTGATGCTATCCAAGGATCTCATCTTTTGTCACCTCCTTCTCCTCTTGCCTTCAATCTTTAAACAGCATCAGGGTCTTTTCCAATGAGTCAGTTCTTTGTATCAGGTGGCCAAAGTATTGGAGCTTCAGCTTCAGCAGCAGTCCTTCCAGTGAATATTCAGGGTTGATTTTCTTTGGGATTGACTGGTTTGATCTCCTTTGCTGTCCAGTGGAATCTCAAGAGTCTTCTCCAACACCATAATTCAAAACAGTTCTTCAGCACTCAGCCTTCTTTATGATCCAACTGTTACATCTGTACATGACTAGTGGAAAAAAAAAAAAACCCATAGCTTTGACTATATGGACCTTTGTCAGCAAAGTGATGTCTCTGCTTTTTAATATGCTGTCTAGGTTTGTCATAGATTTTCTTCCAAGGAGCAAACATTTTTAAATTTCTTCGCTGTCCACAGTGATTTTGGAGTCCAAGAAAATAAAGTCTGTCACTGTTTCCATTGTTTCCCCATCTATTTGCCATGAAGTGATGGACCAGATGCCATAACCTTAGTTTTTGAATGTTGAGTTTCACTCTCCTCTTTCACGCTCATGAAGAGGCTCTTTAGTTCTTCGCTTTCTGCCATCAGGGTGGTGTCATCTGCATATCCAAGGTTATTGGTATTTCTCCTGGCAATCTTGATTCTAGTGTTTGTTTCATTCACCCTGGCATTTCACGTGATATATTCTGAATGTAAGTTAAATAAGCAAGGGGACAATATATAGCCTTGATGTACTCCTTTTCCAATTTGGAACCAAGCTGTTGTTCCACATCTGGTTTTAACTATTGTTTCTTGACCAGCGTACAGGTTTCTCTGGAGACAGGTAGGGTGGTCTGGTATTTCCATTTCTTTAAGAATTTTCCACAGTTTGTGATCCACATAGGCAAAGGCTTTCATGTAGTCAATGAAGCAGGAGTAGAATTCCCTTACTTTCTCTATGATCCAATGAATGTTGGCAATTTGATCCCTGGTTCCTTTGCCTTTTCTAAATCCAGCTGTACATCTGGAAGTTCTCAGTTCATACATTGTTGAAACCTAGCTTGAAAGATTTTGAGCATTATGTTGCTAGCATGTGAAAGGAGCACAATTGCCTGGTAGTTTAAACTTTCTTTGCATTGCCTTTCTTTGGGGTTGGAATAAAAACTGACCTTTTCCAGTCCTGTGGCCACTGTTGAGTTTTCCAAATTTGCTGGCAGGGTGAGTACAGCACTTTAACAGCATCATCTTTTAGTATCTGAAATAGCTCAGTTGGAATTCCATCACCTCAACTAGCTTTGTGCTGCCTGGGAAGTCTCTAAAGTAACAATACCATTATAAGAAACTGAGCAGCGTGTAGGTTCAGAGTTGACTAAGGAAGATCCATTTTGGTGCTGAGCCCAGAAATTGCTGATTTTTGACTAGACTCATTCTAGTGTCAATGCTTATGGAAAGGATTGGGGCTACATTCAAAGGATAGGAAAAGGAGTGAGTTAAGGTTTAATGATGCCTAAGGTTTATGTCATTTTAGGAATCATTAAAAAAAGACACTAGAGTTACAAGTATAAAATAAGATAAACAAGTAAATACTTATTTAGAATAAGAAAAGAAAACCTAACAACCTAACAACTTACTGGATTCTTAGGGCTTGAGCCTCCTAAGATCTCCTTGGATAGTTTCTGAGAAATGTTTTCTTAGTAATTATTCCTGATAAACTGGCTTTCTTCCCAACCTCAGACACTGTACAATCCCCAGCCACTCCTAATACTCACAGAGGCCTTTGCAACTGAGGAACATTGACACCTAAACTTTATTGGCTTTAGGGCAAATCTACCTCTGGACAGAGATGATTCCAGAGAAAAGGGTGAAATTGTCCTGAGAAGCAGGAGAATGAGGGAACATGAGAAATCATGAGAAATTGTTGAAGAGAAATTTTTGACACTATGCTGTGGTTAATCATAATTAATGTCATTCTGGAGTTCCCTATGTCATAGCTTAAAACTGGTAAAATATGTTTGGAAGGCTGAATGCAGAAGCCACAGACTTCTGCTCCTGACTTTGGAGGGTGACTCATGGCCGAGAGAGCTCTGTCCCAATCAGTGAGACTAGTCACAAAACATCTGCCAGGATCATCTTTGGAATACTTGCACTCTCTGGCTCGCTTTACTATCCTGGCCTGCGCTCCCAGCGTTTAATCTGGCTGCATTTAGTTTTACATCTGACATCATTCTGCTAGGTACAATGATTTCACAAGTCATAGCTGCCAAGAGAAGATTCTATATAATCATGCTCAGATGACTAAAACATATAATGAAGTTTTTTTTTTTTTTTTAAATGGTACTTTGTCTAGAAGTGCTGAATGAGAACCAGGATTCATAAATAAAGGGTTTTTGAAGCCAAAGAAGTAAAAACCTTCAGAAGATAACCCAGGCACATTTCCCCTGTGATACATAATTGTTTTTGTTGGATGAAGAAATCTATTTTGCTTACCATATGTTAAGCAACTCACTTTCTTTTCTCATATGGGTTTTGTTTGGATTTCCAGCTCTTGAAAAGTCACTTTGGAAATTGTTCCCCACAAGTTGCAGCCTGAAGATTTTGAAAGGAAAATAGCTTGAGTCACAACCTGGACCCACCATATATAGACAAGACCTTCAGACTGGTGGCAACTTACTCCCTCTACAATTAGAAAGGCAGACTCCTGACATGGGCAGGAAAGCTCTGATTTAGTTGAAGAGTCACAGAATGAAAGAATGAAAGCTTTATTTCACAGGGTCCTCCAAACCCTCATTTCCAGTTTGTATCTTACAGTCTTTCCTGCCCCCATCTAAAGTGTGATATTAAACTCATATTCCCAGTGCTAAAAATCAATGACCTTTTCTCAGGTTTCCTCCTCCCCTTTCCAAGTCTCTTTTATGTAGACGTTTTCCTGTTTGTCTGACTTTTATCAGTTTTCTTTTGCAGACTCCTCTCCTTCTCCACCCCCTAAGGAGTCTGTCTTTTCAGTTTCTTGGCTGTCTGGTTGTTTTTCCTCCTTCTCTATTTCATTTAACCCCTCCCTTCCTTTCAACTCCCAAGGCTATTATATGTGTTTCCAAGACTTTACTTTTCATTCATTCAACAAATATTCATTGAATAAATATCTTTGACTTACTTTTTCCCACTCTTATACCCACATTCAAACCACTAAATTTTGTTGACTCTACAATCAAAAATTGATTTTGAAACTAACTTTCTTTTACTGTTACCAACCCAGTTGAAACCAGCATCATCTGCTTGACTATTGCATTAGAATCCAAACTGACCTTCACACTTGGTGACTTATTTTCCCACCCATCTCCCTTAGTTTAGTTTCACTCAGTGTCTGCAATCCCTTTCAAAACCTACATCCAGTCTTGTCACTGCTCTGCTTGTAGCCACCCAAGTGGCACATGCTCTCTCTCTCTTCCAATTGTGGTAAGAACACGAAACATGAAATCTACCCTCTTAACAGATTTTTGAGTATACAACAGAGTAGTATCATCTACAGAAACAACACTGAACAGCAGATCTTTAGAACTTGCTTATCTTGCAGAACAGAAATTTCTCCCCTGTTGTCAGTAGTTCTGCCTTCCTGTCTTGACCCAGCCTCTGGCAACCACCATTCTCTTCTTTGCTTCTATGATTTTGACTATTTTAGATACAAGTGGAATCATATAGTATTTATCCTTCTGTGACTGGCTTATTTCACTCATCATAACATTCTCAAGGCCAAAGTTGATACTAGGCTCTACAGAGTCACACTGTCTGATTATCTGTCTGTCCTACTCATTGCTTGTTACCCCTTTCAGGTTTCATCTCTTACTATTCTTACTCACAGTTCCTGAACTCCTGCTCAATTCCTCTTGCCCCCTTCCAACACTTCTGATATGTTCTAGCCCCAGGGTCTTTGCAGTTCCTGTTTTTCTTCCCAGACATAGCTCCCTCACACAGCATGACTACCTCTCCCTCACCATTTTCAAATCTTTGCTCAAGCATCATCTTAGCAAGGCCTCCCCAAGACTCATCTCCTCAAAGTTTCAGTTTACCTTCTCCTTCTTGGTTCCTCTTAGTTACCTTTCCTTATTTATTTTCTTTTTACACTCTTCCCTATTATGTGTTTATTATCTCTTTCTTTACATGAGGGTAAAAGCTACATCATTGACAGACATTTATTTGTTTTTTCACTGATATATCTGTCTTACCAGCAGGTAGAGCAGTGCCTAAACACAGTAAGCGCACACAGTGGGTATGTTTTGAATGAACAGATGAATGAATGAATACATGCTACTATGTGCCAGTACTAAGCACAGTAATGAAGAAAAATTAGATCCTATTCTCAATAAACAAATTGTCTTATGAGACAGACTTGGTTAAAGAGTTAGAAAACATACATCATCAAAAAGTCTACAAACAGTCATCAAGATACTCTAAAGCTATAGTCATCAAGACAGTATGGCACTGGCGAAAAGACAGAAATATAGATCAGAGGAACAAAATAGAAACCCCAGAGATAAATCCACGCACCTATGGACAACTTGTCTTCAACAAAGGAGGCAAGAACATACAATGGAGAAAAGACAATCTCTTTAACCAGTGCTGCTGGGAAAACTGATCAACCACCTGTGAAAGAATGAAACTAGAACACTTTCTAACACCATACACAAAAATAAACTCAAAATGGATTAAAGACCTAAATGTAAGACCCAAAACTATAAAACTCCTAGAGGAAAACATAGGCAAAACACTCTCTGACATAAATCACAGCAGGATCCTCTATGACTCACCTCCTAGAGTAATGAAAATGCAAGCAAAAACAAACAAATGGGACATAATTAAACTTAAAAGCTTTTGCACAGTGAAGGAAACTATAAGCAAGGTGAAAAGACAGCTTTCATAATGGGAGAAAATAATAGCAAATGAAACAACTGACAAAGAATTAATCTCAGAAATATACAAGCAGCTCATGCAGCTCAATACCAGAAAAATAAATGACCCAATCAAAATATGGACCAAAGAACTAAACAGACATTTCTCCAAAGAAGACATTCAGATGGCTAACAAACACATGAAAAGATGCTCAACATCACTCATTATCAGAGAAATGCAGATCAAAACCACAATGAGGTACCCATCTCACACCGGTCAGAATGGCTGCTATCCAAAAGTCTACAAGCAATAAATGCTGGAAAGGGTGTGGAGAAAATGGAACTCTCTTACACTGTTGGTGGGAATGCAAACTAGTACAGCCACTATGGAGAATAGTGTGGAGATTCTTTAAAAAACTGGAAATAGAACTGCCATATGACCCAGCAATCCCACTCCTGGGCATACACACTGAGGAAACCAGATCTGAAAGAGACATGTGTACCCCAATGTTCATCGCAGCACTATTTACAATAGCCAGGACATGGAAGCAACCTAGATGTCCCATTGGCAGATGAATGGATAAGAAAACTGTGGTATATATACACAATGGAATATTACTCAGCTATTAAAAAGAATACATGTGAATCAGTTCTAATGAGGTGGATGAAACTGGAGCCCATTATACAGAGTGAATTAAGTCAGAAAGAAAAACACCAATATAGTATATTAACACATATATATGGAATTTAGAAAGATCGTAACAATGACCCTATATGTGAGACAGCAAAAGAGACACAGATATAAAGAGCAGACTTTTGGACCCTATGGGAGATGGTGAAGGTGGGATGATTTGAAAGAATAGTATTGAAACATGTATATTACCATATGTGAAACAGATCACCAGTCCAAGTTCGATGCATGAAACAGGGCACTGAAAGCCAGTGCACTGGGACAACCCTGAGGGATGGGATGGGGAGGGAGGTGGGAGAGGGCTTCAGGATGGAGGAGACATGTACACCCATGGCTGATTCATGTCAATGTATGGCAAAAACCACTACAGTACTGTAAAGTGATTAGCCTCCAATTAAAATAAATTAATTAATTTTAAAAAAAAGTCTACAAACAATAAATGTTGGAGAGGGTGTGGAGAAAAGGGAACCCTCTTGCACTGTTGGTGGGAATGTAAATTGATACAGCCATTATGGAAAACAGTATGGAGATGTTTTTAAAAACTAGGAATTAAACCACCATATGAGCCAGCAATCCCACTACTAGGCATATACCCTGAAGAAATCAAAATGAAAAAAGACGCACATACCCCAATATTCATTGCAGCACTATTTACAATATCTAGAACATTGAAGCAACCTAGGTGTCCCTTGATAGATGAATGGATATAGAAGCTGTGGTCAATATATATGATGGCATATTACTCAGCCATACAAAAATAATGCATTTGAATCAATTCTAATGAGGTGGATGAACCTAGGGCCTATTATAAAGAGTGAAGTAAGTCAGAAAGAGAAAGATAAATATCATACACAACACATATATATGGAATCTAGAAAGATGGTAGTGATGAAATTATTTGCAGGGCAGTAATGGAGACACAGACATAGAGAGCAGACTTATGGACACAGTGTGAGCGGGAGGAAAGAGAGAGTGAAATGTATGGAGAAAGCAACATGGAAACTTAAAATACCATATGTTAAATAGATAGCCAGTGAGAATTTGCTGTATGATGCAGGGAACTCAAACAGGGGCTCTGTGACAACCTATCGGGGTGGAAAGGGGAGGGAGATGGGAGGGAGTTTCAAGAGGAAGGGGACATATGTTTACCTGTGGCTGATTCATGCTGATGTTTAGCAGAAACCAACAAAATTCTATAAAGCAATTAACCTTCAATTAAAAATATAAACAAATTAAAAAAAAAAAAAAGAGTGGAGCTGGGATACCTAACCCAGCCTGAGATAGGACAAGGCATTCAAGTTGGGCTTTCCATAGGAGACGTCACCTGAGTCTGACAGAAGTTAGCCCAATGAAAGAAGATAGGAGAGGTGTGGAGAAGAACATTTTTTTCCTCCTGAGAGCACTCTTTTTTTTTTTTCCTAATTAATTTTTATTGGAGTATGGGCTTCCCTGCTGGCCCAGACTGTAAAGAATCTGCCTGCAATGTAGGGGATCTGGGTTTGATCCCTGAGTCAGGAAGATCTCCTGGAGAAGAGAATGGCTACCCACATCAATATTTTTGCCTGGAGAATTCCATGGACAGAGGAGCCTAGCGGGCTGCAGTCCATAGGGTCATAAAGAGTTGGATACGGCTGAGTGACAAACACTTTTTCGCTTTCGTAGTTGATTTACAGTGTTGTGTCAGTTTCTGGGCACTGAATCGTATAACCACTCTTTTTTAGATTTTTTTCCCATATAGGTCATTATAGTTCCCTATGCTATACAGTAGGCTTTCCTTGTGGCTCAGACAGTAAAGAGTCCGCCTGCAATGCAGGATATCTGAGTTCGATCCCTGGCTTGGGAAGATCCTCTGGAAGAGGGCATAGCAATCCACTCCAGTATTCTTGCCTGGAGAATCCCGTATACCTGTACCAAGGATCCTGGTGGGCTACAGTCCATGGGGTCGCAAAGAGTTGGACACAACTGAAGCGACTAACATATACACATGTTATACAGTAGACCCTTATTAGCCATCTATTTTAGAAGAGTTTTTTAACAGAGGGATAATATGAAAAAAGGCATGGTGGATGAGCAAATGCTGTTGCTATTACTGCTTCTCCATTTCTCCTCAATTCTCCTTACCATTTCTGAGCATGCCAACCTCAATTCTCACGGCCAAGATCTGCACATTCCTGGGGAGTGGCTGTGCCTGTGAGCATAGCAGGCTGGGGATGTCTGAGAATGAATGAGTGCTTCTAGCCTTTAGTCAGCTACTGATGAGTATTAGCATATGTTTATATATATAAACATTCTCTGCCCCTTGACTAGGATATTTCAGTGGGGTGTACTTTATACCGGTTTCAGTGGGGTGTACTTTATACCGGTTCTGTGGGATTGTGGTGACCTACTGTGGTAGATTTAAAAATGTACCTATTACTGGCTAGTTCTCTTTCCAGTGTCACTTCACTTTCAACTATCCCTTTTCCTTGAAACTTCCAACAACCTGAGGCAGGCTCAGGGTCTGCCTCTAGAAGAACCAAGAGGAAGACAGTGACTACTTCCCAAACTCTAGAGAATAGAAATGATAGTCTTTGATCTGCCTTGAGAGATAATAAAGCAAACCAGATTGGTTATAGGGAGAGGTGATCAGGTTTGATAGTGAAGGAATTTGAATTCTAGGTTAAGAGACGTGGCTTGCATCCAAATTTCTTCTGAAATCTTTGAGTTTGGGGATAAAATAAGCAAAAGGATGTCAGAGTATGATGAATCTAACTGTTATATCTGGGGCAGGAAGGATCTAGAGGGAGGGCAATCATTTAGGAAACAGTTTAGCACAGTTAGGAGTGCCTTAGTGAAGTGGCAGTAACAATGGAAAGGAACAGAGGAGAGAAAATATGAGGGGAAAAAATGACAGGATTAGGAGTCTAGTTCTGTGTGTTGTGGGGAGGGAGGTGGGAGGAGGAGAGAAGTAGAAAATGTCTGAGGCTTTGTGAGTTAAAAAGCAGCAGTATCATTAACAGAGATGAGGAAGCTATTGAATAGGATTTGGATTTCATGAGTTAAAGACATTTGGAGTTTGTGCCAGTGGAATGTCCAAGTAGAAATGTTCAGCAGACAGCTGGAAATATAAGAAGGCAGGAAGGATTTGGTTTCAGAATTGAGGCTCTCTCAGACAGCGATAAATGTGTCTGGCTATTTTGAAAAGCCCAAAGAAACACTTACTTTATACAAGTCGTATAGTCCTGACCTTGTGATTCTCAGTAGAGGAGGAATGTCATAGTAACCTGCAATTATTGGTGGACTTCACAGTTGAAACAGACAACCCCTTGTGATGTGGACAGGCTGAAGGTATGCATGGGGGCGAGAAGGGGATTGAGAGGACAGAAAGCTAGGTTCTAACCATTGCATGTTCTTGAAGATAGTAGACAACCAGGGAAGTGAGGAATCAAGTTCAAGGAGTTTGGCAGAATTCAGGCGCAGTAGACAGGTTTGCAATTCTGGAGACTGAGATTTGGCCAAAAGAACAGTCGTTTCCAGCAGAGTCCTTATATTCAGAGGACTGATGCTGTTTGTTTTTGCCTAGTTTTGTGGAGCAGCGTTGGCCAGACACAGAAAGATGTTATTAAGGAATCCCTTCTTTAGCCTTTCTTCTTCAGGCTAAACAAACCTTATTTCATTCTTCCAGGTCATACTTTCCATTTCTTTAATTATTTGTTACTCTTCTCTGAACTTTCTCTAATTTCCCTCTTAAAATACCGAGACCAAATGTTACAAACACAGTAAGAGCTCTTAGATCTGGACACAGGAAATGCGTCTTTTTCTAAGGTGTCACACCCAGGTATCATTTCTTTGCTGGTTTTCCACCTGTTTTTAATGTGAACATCAAGTACTCATCTAGATATCATGCTACTTTCAGACACAACGTGGTCATAGTGAAACATTTCTTCCCCCCAGTAATTTTCTGTTTTAACTTCAAAAGCTCGGAGTTGGAAAGGATATTTGCTCAAGTCAGTCTCCGGAGCCCCCTCGCATCCCTCGCCCTTATTTTAGGAAAATGGAAAATTGCCATACTGCCGGTCTGATTCCTTTCTCCCATAAAGTAGGTAATGTCATGACATATATGAGGTAAATTGTCAGGCTTTTACCTTATTTGTGCTTTTGCCTCTGCTCATCCCAACAGATGAAACACTGGGCTAGCTGAAATGTGATGAGAAGTATTACATTAAACGGAATTCGCTCAGACATGAGTCAAAATTGGAAGCAAGGGAGGACGCGCCAGGGAGCCGCGAGATGGCTCTGACAACATCTCTGGGAGTAATTTTCCATGTGGACCGCAGGAGGATCTTGTAAGGCACAGCCCCAGGTTAAACATGCTGGACTCTGATTCCGCAGAATTTAAAAGCCATTACTGGAGAGAGTCTACGGCTCTCCTGGCGCGGGCAGAGGAAGAAGAAATGTTCAATGGATAATACAAACTTTCGGTTTACAGAGTAAAGTAGAAACAGGGCCTTTCTTTCACAGGGTTTAGAAACTCGCCTCTGCGTTAACGGGGGTGTGGGGTGAGAGTGTGGGTGTGTACATCTCCAGCGCTCAAGGCCTGGCGAGGCGCCACTCAGCCAAGATTACCGAGATTTGTAGTCGCTTCTGACCCGAGGGTGGGATCTAAATCCAGAGGAGGACAGATTCCCACCCTCTGAGGCTACCGGGAAGCTCGGGTCACTGGGGGAACTCAGAGCAGGGAGCGGGGAGCGCCGCCCGCCGGCCAGACTGCGGGCGTCTCCTCCCCGCCGCCTCAGGCCCACTCCCAAACCGAACGACAAGCTTCCTGGTTCCATCCAGAAGCCCTGCGTGAGCCTCCACACGTAGCCGCAGACGGCTCCTTAAATAGGTCGGAGTCGAGCAAACACTCCCAGACGTGGGGCTGGGGCAGGCGAGCCGAAGCGACCAGCGCACGCAGCGGCGCGGCGGGTCAGCCGGCGGCCAATAGCCGGGGCGCAGCCCGCCCCGTCGCCTCCCCCTCGGGGAGGCTATAAGTGGCCCGCGGCGCCCGGGGCGCCCGCCGCCCTGTGCTTCCCAAGCCGCCGGGGTTCCCGCGCCGCTCTCCGCCGCGCTCGCGTGGCCGGCCGCCGGTCCCCCGCGCACATCCTGCCCGCCCGCTCCCGCCTGCTGTCCTCGACCCGGGGCGGACCAGGGGTCCCCGCTCTCGCGAGAAGTGCGCCGCTGCCGGGCGGCTGGGGCGCCGGAGCCCGCGCGGGCCCTCGAGGGGCCGAAGATGGGGTGGTGCTCTGTGAAGACGCAGCTGCTGCTGCTCCTGGCGGCGCTGGTCCTCCAGCCCTGGAATCCCTGCCTGGGTGCAGACTCCGAGAAGCCCTCCAGCATCCCCACAGGTGAGCGCTCCCGCGGGCCGCCCTGTCCGCGAGGCTGGGCCGGATGGGCGGTTCATTCACCCGCTGGCCCTTCGCCTGGGGCCCGCCAGGTGAGTAGGTGGAGGGGGACCCGTCCCTCCCAGGTCCGCCGAGGTTGATTTGGAGCGAGTCTGTCCTTCCCCCAGGACCATCGAGGTGGGTGGGGCGGACTGTTCTTCCTTCCCAGCACCGCCCAGGTCTTCCCCAGAGCTGAGCTCCGGCGGTGCTGGTCCCGGGAGGAATGTACGAGCATCCGCCTTCATGGGCTGTTGGAATCCTCCGGAACCGGAGAGCGCACGAAGTTTTCTTCAACACAAGTTGGGGGTTTCATTTTGGACTTGGAGGTCCCAGGGTTCCAACACCTTTCCTGCAACTTGACTTTCTCCTCTTTTGCTGGAGTTGGCAGGATTTATCCTTACTGGACGAGGCGGTACTCCGTCTGTGACCTTAACACGGGGCTCAGTGTACTTTCTGATTGATGCTGACACATTCCTTCCAGCGCCCCAGGAAGCTGCCGGTAACACCTACCACCTGCCAAAAACAACGCTCACAAACCTTGGTTGTTTTCAGTAAGATGGCTTGGCTACCCAGTACCTCCCTCCGGGAGGCAGCCTTCCTCCTTGGGGATTTGGAGGGAACGCTTCTCTTGCCGTTAGGCACACTCTCCCCAAGCCTGATGCTGTTCCTTGTTTTCAGAAGGTCTAACTGCAGTCCATAGTTGAGTCAAGGTCATTTAAGACACAACTTTTTACATTTAGCAAGATTAAAGAGGACCTCACCACATGCTCGTGGAAACATACTTTGCATCCACTTACTGCACATGCGATATCCTTGGGCTTTTCCACTTTTGTACACTAACTCAATGCTCTCTGAAATTAGATCTCGCATTTAAATGTCCTTCTGTATTGCTTTTTTTTTTTTTTTAATTAAGATCATTTTGTCTTTTGGGAGTAGGTGAGTAAATAGGGCTCTTTCTGTTTGAATTTTACCTAAGCACAAGGACAGAAATTTCTATTTTAGGTCTACATTTACGAAGTTGACATTTGGTATAAAACCTAATCGGCCTATGTAAGCAATACATTTGTCTTCATCTGTAAGTGTTTCAGAAAACTGCAGTGGAGTACGTTGCCCATCTTTCTACATTCCTGCCAAACAACAAACAGTACATGCTTTGTTAGCTCGAGAAACTTCAGCATTCAGATAGATTTTTGTCAGTTACAGGATACTTTTATTTTTCTCAGGTATATGTGATGGCTTCAAAGTGAGTTTCTCAACCCTTTGTGGTTCCTTTAAATTTGAACTAAATTTTTTTCATTACTTTAAAATTATCTTTTTAGTGTAACATCTAGACAAGAAAATGCCTTCAGCAAACTTGAAGACAAAGAATAATTCCCAGGAAAATGACTTTCTTTGCTGAAACACCCAAGGAAACTTACTGGGAAATAAAATAACCTCTAAGGGTTTTGCTGCTTTTAGAGGGACCTCTTCAGCCTTTGCATATTTTATTTCACTTCATTCTCAGCACTCCTTACTTTTTGTAGCAGACATCTCTTTGTGGTTGCGTTTAGGTTTACATTCAAAATCATCTTCCTTTCCTAATGTGACTTTTAAATTTCATGGAGGTGGACTGTAAAGTTTGAATGGATTGTGACATCAGAGAAGGAAATTTCAGATATGAATGCTTTTTTTTCAGAAAGTGACCACATAAAACCCACTGCTGAAATCTGAAGACTGGTTGTGGTGAATGGGCATGGGAAATTCAGAATCACATAAATTCAGAAATATATTGACTTGTAATAGGTGGAGCCCCTAGTTGCCAGTTTGATCATGAACTGTTGTATAAGTAGATGTGATAAGCTAATATATATATAGATGGTACAGTGCTTGATAACATAGGGAGAATCATGGATTGTGTTCCATTTTCTTTCTAAAATATTACAACTGAAAATTGCTTAATTGAAAACTTACAGTGCTTGATAACATATGGAGAATCATGGATTGTGTTCCATTTTCTTTCTAAAATATTACAACTGAAAATTGTTTAATTGAAAACTTTATGTCAGTATCAAGCATACTTCAGAACTCTGTGTTGTCTAGCTTACTCAATAGGAGGTGTTTAAGGAATACTATCATCTCTAACCCCCTATTTTTGCCAATATATCCCAGCTAGCCCTGAAGAAATAGATTAGACCAGGGTTTTGTGGCCTTATTTACATTTTGAACCAGATAACTATCACATTTTACAATGTTTAGTAGCATCCTTTGTCTCCACCTATTGGATACCAGGAGCATCCTTCTTCAGGTGTGAATATGATATATGTCTCAAAATGGAAAATAATCATATGTCTTCCAAGGGACACAATTGCCCAGGATTGGGAACCACTGGATTAGACAAATCCACTTGTATTTGAGGCCATGTTGTATTATAGTATTACTAGGATGATGTTAGCCACTCTAAACTTCCCTGATGGTTCAGACGGTAGAGAATCTGCCTGAAGTTCAGGAGATCCAGGTTCAATCCCTGGGTCCGGAAGATCACCTGGTGAAGGGAATGGCACCCCACTCCAGTATGCTTGCCTGGAGAATCCCATGGACGGAGGAGCCTAGTGGGCTACAGTCCATGGGGTCGCAAAGAGTTGGACATGACTGAGCGACTAACGCTTTCTTTTGGAAACAAATATTTATAGTGATTTTCAGTTTTTCCACTGTAGTAGAGAATGTACTGTTTGAATCACATTAATCAGTTTTTGGACTATAGTTTTTCCTAGCTTTGATGCTGTGTGTTAACTGAAGTTGAAAATACTGCTTTTTGTTCTCTTGACTGAGAGTTCTGCTATGTACTTCATTCATTCCTGTTTGATTGCCACTTTATTCTCAACGTGGAAAGACTCTGAAGAGGAGTTGGTTAAAAATAATCATTTTCTCCTAGAATCATTTATAGGAATTTTGCCTTAAAATTTTATTTCCATGGTAGCTTTCGAGTCAAAACCCTCCTAATGAGTGTCAGCAAATCAAGTTCATTCCCTAATTTATGTTTCCTGAACTTTTCTGCCTTCTCAGTGAGAGAAGGAAAACGGTGGATGTATTGCTGCCAAGGATTTCTAATCAAGTCTCCAGACATGGATCAACATTTTGTGTGTTTTCTAAGGTACCTTGACCATCCATGGTCTAAATTGGACAGAAACCACGTCTTAGGGAAAAATGGAGGAAGTGGTTTCAGATGTTTCTGTCAAGACCAGTATTTTTCAAGCATGTTCATTTATAAACTCTTTAATTTACCCTGGCACATTCATGGAGGAAAGGGAAGGTTGTCCCTATCTGCTGATGTAAACTGGCAATTACGGGGTGGAGAGGAAAAGACCGAGGTCCTGGAGAAACCTCCAGAAGAGAGGGAGGCTTGTCCTCTGTGTACTTTCTGTGTCCTGGGTTCCAGCCATATAGACTGACCAGCCTCTGCCTTGCATTCATATAAAAATAGACATATGAAACAATTCGGGAGAATGAGAGGACCAGAGATGAAAATGAAATTAAGATATCCTTTTCTACCCATCACATTGACTAAAGCATCTAAAAAATAAATTCTGATCACACCAACTGTTGTGAGGATGAAGTTTCAAACTGTCAATGGAAGCACAACACTTTTGGAGAAAAATTAGTAATATCTGGTGAAATTGAGAATCAACATATCCTATAACCCTAGATGTACGTGTACATGTCTCTCAAATTTGTGTCTGTTCTCCTTGGAATTCTGTTCTTTATTTAAATCTAGCTCCTAAGAAATTCTTCCCCCTACTATCTTTTTTTTTTTTTTTTGGCTCTCTTTCTAACTTCTTAATGCTGTTGATTTATACAAACCATATCTGCTTTGTAAGATAGATGTTTATATTTAATAAATGGTACATTCTTTGGCCTGAGGGTTGAGTCTTTTTCCTTTTTATGCTCCTCATATTACCTTTCCTGTTCTTTTAACACAAAGAAGATTCTCTGTTAATGTTTGATATGTTTCAGGCCACCTTGAAGAATTATGAAAAGTGGCATGCAGTCAATGGGATTGCTAGCTGTTTCTTTCCCTGGGGTTTTAACTAAATTCACTTTCTCTCCCTGGGACTCACACAGCATCATGATCAAGGAACTTACCCATGAAACATCAAGCTAGGTCTTGTTTCTGAACAAGTTTTTGGCAACTCTCCTCCACATGTGGCATTTTCTGCTCTACCTACCTTTCTCAATGTAAAATCACAGCTTCAAAAATAATTTCAGGTGGCTGGATACCATGATTCTCTTATAGACAGTGAAATGGATGTTTGGATGGTGTGTCATTTATAGAAGATCAGATAGTTGAAAGCAAAAGAAGAGAGCTTCTACCCTTTCTTCAGGCCACACTCCATGTCTTTCCTGACCATTGTTCTGTTGGACTTTTGGGACCTATGGGAAAAATATAGAAACTGGGCATCAGAGATCTGAAAGAAGCAAAAGGGCTACTTTGCTAAAGAGCACTAATTTGTAGGTTTGTGTAAGTGGAGGGGAAAGGGACAGAAAGAGCCTAAAGAAAACCCTTTGCTGATACTTGTAGCAAACTACAGCCCATGGGCCAAATCCAGTGAACTATAAACAGCTACTTGCTTTTGTATGGCTAGTGAGCTATTGATGGCTTTCATATTTTTAAAAAGCTGAAAAATATCAAAAGAAAAATAACATATCATGACATGTAAAAGTTATATGAAATCCAGTATTCAGGGTCCATAAAGATTTATTGGCTTATAGCCACATTCATTCATTAACGTATCATCTGTGCCGGGCC
This sequence comes from Dama dama, assembly GCF_033118175.1. NCBI lineage: Eukaryota > Metazoa > Chordata > Mammalia > Artiodactyla > Cervidae > Dama > Dama dama. The sequence goes on along the minus strand of NC_083699.1, from coordinate 94,990,193 downwards.
TGGTACTACAAGGCAGAGTGGAGTGGTGATTGTCACAGAGGCTGTATGGCCGGCACATTCGAAATTATTTCCTCAGGCCTGTACAGAAACCCTTTGCCCACTTTCAAGAAACGATGTTCCCACTTAAGCCATGTCTCCTGCAGATCTGCTGTTCCCCTTGGAAAGAGTCGGACTGTGGACAGTAGCAGCTGGCTCCGGCATTTGAGAGGGCTGTTTTTCATTTTAGACTTCGCCAGTGATTTCTGTGGCATTTTGAATTCAAACAGAGAGCTTCTCTGTTACATCTTTTTAAACCTGGTGTTCAGTGCTAACTAGACATGTACTTTGGTGTAAATAGTGTGCTTACGATACAAAATGAATAAAACACTGTTGTCCATTGGAAAGGAGATGCATATTTCTTCTTCAGAGCTTTTGTGTGTTCTAGATATTCGGTCTGGAAACTTGGTTATGAATTTGTGGCTTCATTCCTTGGAGGAAATATTTAGCACATTTACCAATGAGTATTCTTCTTCAACCATTGCTGTAAAACTTAGGCTAAACTGAAATAGCTGCTTTTAAAATGATGGATATATCCTTTTACATTTTACTTCTTTGCATTTGCTGCAGTGTTTGCCTCACTAAACTAAACTTAAATAACAGATCTAATTTTCACAACAATTGAGATTTTAATTAGCCAAGAAATAGTTATGCAGAGGAATAGAATTATAAATGGTGTATTATGATTTGTTGTCATTATGCTGCGTACTGTGTTTTTAAAAACTGAAACATAGTTGATTTGCTACTTACTACCTTACAGTCTATTATGTTGCCACCTGTGTTTGATTATGGTGCTGCTGAGTTTATTACTACCCTCTTAACCATGTCACAAGAGTGCTCCTTTAAAAAATACTGATTATGATAAAATAAAATTACAGAAACCTTAAATTAGTTTTAATGTTTCCCATTCAGGATAACTTTATTTAAAACAAAATTCCAAGACTGGAGCTATGTTATTTTATACTTGGGGGGAAAATTTCCATTTCATGTTTGCTTCTGTGTGTTGAAAGAGGCATATCAACATCTGTTAATGATTTTGATTTAGTTTTTAAATATAAATCTCTTAAAAGAACTAATTCAGGTGAGTGTGTTTACATATTTAATTACTAGATGGATTGATAAGTATTTTTCAGGCCTTGGTTACGTTAGTAGTATAGTGTAGCAGTTTTTGGAAAATAACAATCATTTTTCATTCTGATTGAAATATGAATATATCTCCTGCCTTAAATTTGTTTCTTAAAGATGTGATTATTTGCAAAGATGCTTAATTTGTTAGTGTGGACATATACTTTGTTTACTCTTTATATTCTGCTACAAAAAAATTTGGTTTAAAATTTAGTTTGTATAGGGTTAGAATTACATTTTATTTAGTTAAGGAGAAAATTTTGAATGAATGGTGAATAGACCATCTTTATAATCAAAATCTTCACTAGAAATAGAAGAAAACACATTGTAATTTCATGCTTATTATTGTGAATACATTCTATAAAACTTTTAATACAAATAAGAATTTTCACAGACATACAGCTGAAATGAGGGGGCTAAATGGTCAGGAAAAGTGCTTCTTCTAGCAAACATGATTGAATTTATAAAATGGGATACAGTTAAAATTAAAACTCATTTGTTATGTTGACTTTAATATTACTTTTATTATTTTGAATGCATAGATGTCCTGGTGTTACTACATTAAACGATCATCTACTCATTTACTTTAGGGTTACATACTCAAATTTTTAAAAGGACTTCTGTTTATTTTTCTAGTTACTGCTAATCTCTTTCAACATTTCTTCCACGGAGAGAGAGAGAGGATTTTCCTCTGGTAAAAGTGCTGTGGTTCTTCTTTTCTAATGATGTGAACATTATACGGTAAAGATTCTTATGGCAGGAAGGAACTTGCAGGCATACACAGTTTTCATTGCTCTCATCACCAGCCCGGTGAGGCCCAGATATTCAGGGGCACTAAGGGGCCACTGAATATGTCTCATGCCATGCAGCTTCACTCTGCGGGCACAGCAGCAAGTGGAAGAAATACGTGGAATCCTGGCAGCCTTGAATTCCTGATTCTGGGGCATTGTTCAGAAAAAGCCCCAGCAACTCTGCATCTTAGTTCCAGTGACACAGATCCCCAACATAGAGCCAGTGTCCCACCAGTGAGGCTCTGTCATAGACTAGTCTGCTTTACTGGTTTGAAGTTACAACCTTTACAGAGCCTAAGTTGCTAATTACTTATAGGTGCTACATATGTGGCTAACATATTATTAACCAGAGACTTATTAATACGTCTTTTGTTACTCAAGTGTTATTGACTGTAAACTTTTCAGTATTCACTTACATAACAAATTGCTGGCCACAGGCTTTGATTCCTGCTTCAATCCTCTGGTCAATAATGTGCCAGGAAGGAAGCCATTTACTTTTAGATTTTTAAAATGCACTCTCAAACTGATTCTTTAAACATTTAATCCTTTCTTCCTGGGTCTAGGAGTATACTAAACACCAGTGGCTATTTTAGCTTGCCAAAGAAAAAAAGCAAATATATTAATAGAATTAATTTCTTTTTTTTTTAGTTACCTGGCTAACAGTTTGCAGGCAGAAAGATTCAAATGACCTCCCTAATTCAATTCCCTGGGGAAGTCCTACAGTGCTGCGCTGCAGATGGTAAACCAGCCCTCTGATGGGATTTTCCAGTCCTGCCTAAGCCAGCTCTGAGGCCCCTTGTCTTCCAAGGCTCCCTGCTCCCCGTTCTCCTGCACTACCACAACTGTGACCAGAGAGACTTGCTCATCTAGAGCCTCTGAAATTCCTGTCGGCCATGTCTAGAGAGGGACAATTCTCCTTTTCTTCTTTTAAACGGGGTTGGAATTTTTTAAACATTGACATTACTAGGTAACCAAGAGCAAAACAAAACAAAACCCCAAACTGGAAAACCACCAAAAGCAAAGCAACGAACACACAAAATAGAGACTCACAGTTCTTGCCCTATTCTGACTTTAGTTAAAGGCCTGCGTACCTGGCACATCCTTAGGGATTTATAGATTATGTGTCTTTGCTCAGCTTTCCTTTCTCCACTCTTCCATCCCAATTCTCAGTTATTCTCACCATTTTATTTTACCCAGACAGATCTTTCATTTCCAGGGTTGGAATCCACAAAGTCCATAATTAGGTAAGTGTTATTGTTGTTCAGTTGCTAAATTGTATCCAACTCTTTGCGACCCCATGGACTGCAGCGCCCCAGGCTTCCCTGTCCTTCATTATCTCCTGGAGTTTGCTCAAACTCATGTTCATTGAGTTGGTGATGCCATCCAATCATCTCACCCCTGTCACCCTCTTCTCCTCCTGCCCTCAATTTTTCCCAGCATCAGGGTCTTTTCCAATGAGTTGGTTCTTTGCATCAGGTGGCTAAAATATTAGTAGGTTGTAAGATAATAAAAAATATACCTTTAGTTTGGTCTCTACTCCCCAGTTCCTGCTAATATTTGGTCTTTGAGCCTGGTTTCTGACATAAAACTCCTAAAACCCCTTGTAATTTCCTGAGTGATAAGAGTGTCTGACACAGAGTTCCTGTATCTCTTAGAATTTCCTGGGTGATAGGAGCATCTTTTGTTCTAATGAGAGAACTCCTGGTGGGCTCATGAATGGGGCTGGTCACTAGAAAGACCAAACTATCATTAGAAGCTTGGAACTTTCAGCCCTACCACTCCATATTCTGGAGAGAGAGAGGGTTTTGAAAACCAGTTAATAATTGACCTTGCCTATGGGATGAAGCCTCTGTCAGTTCAGTTCAGTCGCTCAGTTGTGTCTGACTCTTTGCAACCCCATGAATCACAGGACGCCAGGCCTAACTGCCCATCACCAACTCCCAGAGTTTACTCAAACCCGTGCCCATCGAATCAGTGATGCCATCCAGCCATCTCATCCTCTGTCATCCCCTTCTCCTCCTCCCCCAATCCCTCCCAACATCAGGGTCTTTTCCAATGAGTCAACTCTTCGCATCAGGTGGCCAAAGTACTCGAGTTTCAGCTTCAACATCAGTCCTTCCAATGAACACCCAGGACTAATGTCCTTTAGGATGGACTGGTTGGATCTCCTTGCCCTCCAAGGGACTCTCAAGAGTCTTCTCTAACACCACAGTTCAAAAGCATCAATTTTTCAGTGCTCAGCTTTCTTCACAGTCCAACTCTCACTACCATACACGACCAAACATCATAGCCTTGACTAGATGGACCTTTGTTGTCAAAGTAATGTCTCTGCTTTTTAATATGCTGTCTAGCTTGGTCGTAACTTTCCTTCCAAGGAGTAAGTGTCTTTTAATTTCATGGCTGCAGTCACCATCTGCAGTGATTTTGGAGCCCCCAAAAATAAAGTCAGCCACTGTTTCCACTGTTTCCCCATCTATTTCCCATGAAGTGATGGGACCAGATGCCATGATCTTAGTTTTCTGAATGTGGAGCTTTAAGCCAACTTTTTCACTCTCCTCTTTCACTTTTATCAAGAGGCTTTTTAGTTCCTCTTCACTTCCTGCCAGAAGGGTGGTGTCATCTGCATATCTGAGGTTATTGATATTTCTCCCAGCAATCTTGATTCCAGCTTGTGCTTCTTCCAGCCCAGCATTTCTCATGATGTACTCTGCATATAAGTTAAATAAGCAGGGTGACAATATACAGCCTTGACGTACTCCTTTTCCTATTTGAAACCAGTCTGTTGTTCCATGTCCAGTTCAAACTGTTGCTTCCTGATCTGCATATAGGTTTCTCAAGAGGCAGGTCAGATGGTCTGGTATTCCCATCTCTTTCAGAGTTTTCCTCAGTTTATTGTGATCCACACAATCAGAGGCTTTGGCATAGTCAAAAAAGCAGAAATAGATGTTTTTCTGGAACTCTCTTGCTTTTGTGATGATCCAGCAGATGTTGGTAATTTGATCTCTCGTTCCTCTGCCTTTTCTAAAACCAGCTTGAACATCTGGAATTTCACGGTTTACATATTGCTGAAGCCTGGCTTGGAGAATTTTGAGCATTGCAATTGTGTGGTAGTTTGAGCATTCTTTGGGATTGCCTTTCTTAGGGATTGGAATGAAAACTGACCTTTTCCAGTCCTGTGGCCATTGCTGAGTTTTCCAAATTTGCTGACATATTGAGTGCAGCACTTTCATAGCATCATCTTTCAGGATTTGAAATAACTCAACTGGAATTCCATCACCTCCACTAGCTTTGTTCATAGTGATGCTTTCTAAGGCCCACCTGACTTCACATTCCAGGATGTCTCGCTCTGGGTGAGTGATCACACCATCGTGATTATCTGGGTCATGAAGATCTTTTTTTGTACAGTTCTTCTGTGTATTCTTGCCATCTCTTCTTAATATCTTCTGCTTCTGTTAGGTCCATACCATTTCTGTCCTTTATCGAATCCATTTTTGCATGAAATGTTCCTTTGATATCTTTAATTTTCTTGAAGAGATCTCTAGTCTTTCCCATTGTGTTGTTTTACTCTATTTCTTTGCACTGATCACCGAGGAAGACTTTCTTATCTCTTCTTGCTATTCTTTGGAACTCTGCATTCAAATGGGAATATCTTTCCTTTTCTCCTTTGCTTTTTGCTTCTCTTCTTCTCACAGCTATTTGTAAGGTCTCCTCAGACAGCCATTTTGCCTTTTTGCACTTCTTTTCCATGGGGATGATCTTGATCCCTATCTCTGTACAATGTCATGAACCTCAGTCCATTGTTCATCAGGCACTCTGTCTATCAGATCTAGTCCCTTAAATCTATTTCTCACTTCCACTGTATAGTCATAAGGGATTTGATTTAGGTCATACCTGAATGGTCTAGTGGTTTTCCCTACTTTCTTCGATTTCAGTCTGAATTTGGCAATAAGGAGTTCATGATCTGAGCCACAGTCAGCTCCCGGTCTCTGTTTTTGTTGACTGTATAGAGCTTCGCCATCTTTGGCTGCAAAGAATATAATCAACCTGATTTCGGTGTCGACCATCTAGTGATGTCCATGTGTAGAGTCTTCTCTTGTGTTGTTGGAAGAGGGTATTTGCTATGACCAGTGCGTTCTCTTGGCAAAACTGTATTAGCTTTTGCCCTGCTTCATTCTGTATTCCAAGGCCAAATTTGCCTATTACTCCAGGTGTTTCTTGACTTCCTACTTTTGCATTCCAGTCCCCTATAATGAAAAGGACATCTTTTTTGGGTGTTCTAAAAGGCCTTTAGGTCTTCATAGAACCATTCAACTTCAGCTTCTTCAGCGTGACTGGTTGGGGCATAGGCTTGGATTACTGTGATATTGAATGGTTTGCCTTGGATACGAACAGAGATCATTCTGTCGTTTCTGAGACTGCATCCAAGTACTGCATATCAGACTCTTTTGTTGACTATGATGGCTACTCCATTTCTTCTAAGGGATTCCTGCCCACAGCAGAAGATATAATGGTCATCTGAGTTAAATTCACCCTTTCCTGTCCATTTTAGTCTGCTGATTCCTAGAATGTCACCATTCACTCTTGCCATCTCCTGTTTGACCACTTCCAATTTGCCTTGATTCATGGACCTAACATTCCAAGTTCCTATGCAATATTGCTCTTTAAAGCATCCGACCTTGCTTCTATCACCAGTCACATCCACAACTGTGTAGTTTTTGCTTTGGCTCCATCCCCTCATTCTTTCTGGAGTTATTTCTCCAGTAGCACATTGGGCACCTACCGACCTGGGGAGTTCTGACCTTGGAAGTGGGGTAGCTCATCTTGGCCGCCGCCCCTGACCTTGGACGTGGGGTAGCTCCTCTCGGCCTCTCCTGCGACGTCCAGCCTGGCACTCTCTGTCGCCGCCCCTGACCTTGGACAAGGGGTAGCACTTCACGGTCATGCTTCTGCACGGTCCGTCACAGCCGGTGCGCTTCTGCAGAATGCCTCTATAGAGATCCCCAAAGGACAGCACTTGTAGCGCTTCTGAATCTACAAACTAGGAAGGTGGTGTAAAGTTGACTCCATGGGGACAGAAGCCTTCACCCTTGGGACCCTGTAGACCTCTCCCTGTGTATTTCTTCATCTTGCTATTCCTTTGTATCATTTAACACATATCTTCTGTAATAAATGGGCAGTAGTAAGTCAACTATTTTTCTTGGTTCTCTGAGCCTGCTAGCAAATTACTGAGCCCAAGGAGAGGAGTCTTGGGAACCTCTGATTTGTAGCAAAGTCAGGCAGAAGTTGTGGATAACCTGGGATCCTTCTGCTTGTGATGGTATCTGAAATGGGAATACTGATGGGACTGAGTCCTTAACCTGTTGGGTCTGTGTTAATTCTGGGTAAATCAAATTGAATTCCAGGACACCCGGGTGATATGGGAGAAAGGGTCTGTGTGGGTGACAATTAATATTTGAAAATTTAATTCAATGAGTATTAATTGAATGTCTAGTCTGTGTTCTGAGTTGCCTTATGTGGAGAAAAAGTAGAAAACCATGAAAAACAAAAAGCTCATCAGGCTCAGTGTGGTTCCACATTGAAATTCTAAGCTGCTTACATGGAAAATAATGTGTATTAAAACTGAACAAATTAAAAGGGCACTTATGATGAAGTGGCCTGTTGGGAAGACCATAGACATCTGGGCATCAGGAAACCTACATCTAAGTTCCAACCCTTTCACTCACTAATAGCCAGTTACCTTTCTTCTTCAGACTTCTTTGTAATGTATGCTCTCTAGTTCTCTTATTTGATGTTTCTGAAATTCTAAATGTCAGGATGTGTAGTGGAGACAAAGTGCCTCCGGAATCAGAAAGAGGCCTCAAGGAAACTATCAATATTCTTGTTAGGCCAAAGAAAGCATAGATACAAAGTTGTTTGTATTTTCAGATTTTAATTATTCTGTCAGAAGCTGGATTTAGGCTTTGATACTGTTTTTTTCTAAATAACTTTTGAGTTAGAGGTAAGTAAGTAAGGCCAAGAATAACTAGAATTAAATTTACATTTAAAAATATTCCAAGTGTTTCAGTGTGAGGGGAGGAAACAATCTGGTGTTTATATGAAGCTGTTTTCCATCTTCTGAGGAGAATCATATATTCTACGGTACATTTAAATACTGTAAACTGTTTTTAACGGCTTCACAGGTGGCTCAGTGATAAAGAATCCACCTGCCAATGCAGGAGATGCAGGAGATATGAGTTTCATTCCTGGGTTGGGAAGATCCCCTGCAGGAGGAAATGGCAACCCACCCCAGTATTCTTGCCTGGGAAATTCCATGGTCCACGGAGTGGCAAAGAGTTGGACATGAGTGAGCACAAACAACTGTTTTAAAAAATAACTATATTTCTCTGTTTCAGTCCTAAGTCCTGTTGATTTACAAAAATGATGCTGGTAACTCCTTTGACGTTGAATTTTTTTTTAATGAAATGTGCTGTTTAAGAATTGGAAGTGCTTCTCCAAATTGTTCTAAAACACTTATCAAATCACCTAGATCTACTTTTTTGAGGCATTAAATATCTTGAAAATATGATTGCATTTAGTAAGCTAGAAGCAAGGTAAATAAAAAGAAAATCAGCTCATGGGAGAAAAGCTTTTGTAAGCATTGTGTTGTGTATGCATAGTGTTTGCTACTCACAGAAATAGCTGCTTTTTGTTAATAAATATAATTTTATTTCTTGGCTGTGCTGGGTCTTTGTTGTTGTGCAGGGTTTTCTCTAGTTGCAGTGAGCAAGTCCTGCTCTCTAGTTGCAGTATGTGGATTTCTCAAGGTGGTGGCTTCTCTTGTTGCAGAGCATGGGCTCTGGGCCATGAGTTTTAGTAGCTATGGCTTGTGGGCTCAGTAGTTGTGGCTCATGGGCTTAGTTGCTCTGTGGCATATGGGATCTTCCCAGATCAGGGATTGAACCCTTGCCCCCTGCTTTGGTTGGTGGACTCTTCACCACTGAGCCACCAGGGAAATCCTGAGGTAATTATTAAGCCTTGAGAATGGAGTAGAAATTTGGAATGCCATTTGATCTGGACTTTTCTTTGATGCATTGTTCAATCAGTGTCACAGTGATGTGTTTGCACCCCTGGAATGGATGCAGTCTTGGACCCAGACCTTGGAGGAGGTGGTGGTGTCCTTTGCTTCTTCGCTTTTTCTGGCTATTTTTTCCTACAGCTGTAGATGGATTTTATGTAAATTGAAGGAAGCAGTTCAAAGAAAACAATTGGATGGGAAAGAGGGTGGCTTAGTTTTGAAAACATACAGTTGTTACCTTTTCAAATGTAAGATTGTAAAAAAAAATCACAGAAATATTTAATCTGGATGTTGTTTTTGGAGACTAACTGTTATTTAGCAAATAAACAGGTATGTTTATCTGTTTAGCAGATGTTTCTCCTGTAGAGTAGGTAAGGTTGAAGAAAAGTCTGTTTCATTAAAATAATTAACCTTTGTATTATTATAAAATAGTTGATGTGTTCATGTCTCTCAAGTGTGAGCATGAAATTTTTCTGCAGGGTATATAATCCTAAATAGCCCAGTCTTTCTTCTCCATAGCAAGCCCCTGAATGACTCTATTACACCAGTGACAACAGCCCTATGGCGGGTTACAGTTTATGGCTGAGTTGGTAAGTGAGGTTTTTTTAGGTTGAGGTAAAAGATAAACTAAGAAGCTTATTTTTGCCATGCCCTCCTCCAGGGGATCCTCCCAACCCAGAGATTGACACCTCATCTCTTACATCTCCTACATTGGCAGGTGGGTTCTTTACCACTGAGAAGCCCCAAAAAATAAACTAAGAAGCTTATTTTAAGCCATATAGGTAAACCTAAGAAATGTTCACAATGGACAGTTATATCTCCTTTTCTAAAATTGAATTTAAGTTCTTCATTGATGTAAGGTATGACTTTTTCTTAAGTATCAGAATGGTGCATGTTTGAATGAGTTTAGAGCATATCTGAATTGTAGAAAATCCTTGTGAAAAATGAGTCTTATTGTGTGAAGAGGAGTCTTTCTGTGTGACAGGAGGTGGAGGTGAAGTGGAGAAGAGAATGTGAAATTGCTTGCGGTTCTGTTAGAAAATTATACAATATGTGATTCTAATGGGTTCAGGCACTTAATTCAGAAATACCTGAAAGTGCCACTGCTTCAAATGCTGTCAGAGGGGAAATTTGCTTATGTAAAATTGGACATGCCCTAAATGGAAATATAGGTTTGAATAGTTTCATATGAGCCATTTGTTTACCTGGATTATGCTAAGTGATGGCATAGCATGTTGTATTAACCTTAATAAACTGTACATCCCAGCCATCGTTGCTCTATGTGACTCTGTTCTGCAGTTTTGTGTGCATGGATCCTGGTGGGTTGTGCACACTGACAATGTGCAGTACTGGATTTGCTTTACATTTGATCACAAGGAATTAGCTGGTTGCTGTGGTGATTGGCAGAGGTTCAGAAACCTAGACACTGTGACTCTGTGTTGCCATCCATGGGTGTGTTCCATGGTGGAAGAAATTGCTTCACATTTCCTGAGTTTCTGATAAATTGAGGTGCAAGTCCATTGTGCTTTGAATTATCTGGAAAGCTGTTTTGATCCTACTTTCAACCTGAATATATTATTAAGAATTTGAGGAAGATACTAGCTTGCTCTTCAAACATTGGGTCAATTGCAAAGGCATTATAGAAGGCAGGTTTGCTTTCTGAATACAGCCAGAGAGGGTTCACCATTCAGGAAGGGGCTAGACACCTCCAAATGGAAGTTGAAGGCAAGCCAGAGCTTACCTGACTTACTGGGAAAATGATTTATTTTAAGGCCAGATATTCATAATTGATTATATGCTAATTATGAAAGATTCTGTCTGGAAGACAGTATAGGATAATGCTAAGGAGATGGGTTTTGGTATCAATCTGTATTTAAAGTCCATGTCTGCCACTTATTTGCTGATTATACTGGAAAGAAGTTACTTAACCTCTCTAAATCATAGTATAAAATGGTAACTGCCTTCTGCATTTGACTTGAGGATTAAATATGCTAATACCAGTGAAAGGCTTAGCACAGAGTCTGCAAACAGAAATTGCTCAACAGGGCTACTAGCTAAATGTATTATTTTAAAGAGTGCAATTCCCATTAACATTATTTAAAGTGGAGCATATGATGCATGAAATGAATTCTTGTGTTCTGATTGATAATGGAGAGGAAAGTGTAGGCTGTCAGTGAATACTAGAAAATAAGTTTTAACAAGTTAAGCTATAAAGACAACTTTTTCCAGGGGAACCCAAAGAAAATAATTAAGTTTAGCAGTATAGTTTCTTCGGTGATGTTCTTTGATTATTTACTTGATTTCAGAATTTTGAAGTCACTTTTCCTCATTTCTCTTTTTTCCTTTGATATTCAGATATGTTGAATTTTAACCACTATTTTTTCTCTTTCTCTTTTTGTTTGTTTGTTTCATCTGTAGTGGAAAGCATATATGTATATATTTGAATATCTCAAAGAGATAAGGCTTTTGTTTTTTTAGACATAGTCTTAAGGCTATTATCACACCCAACAGTCATTCCATCATATTGTCTAATACTTATTCAAGTTCACTTTTGCTCCCTGTTCTCCAAACTGGCTTTTAACAGTTGGTTTATTTGGTCAGGATCCATCAATTTCTCCTAAACACCCCTTCAAGCTATCGTCATTTTAGTCTATAGTCCAGACTGCAGATCTGGACTCTGGCAGCTTGAAGGCCAAATTCAGCCTGCGTACTGTTTTTCAGAAAACTTGAACTAAGTCCTGTGTTTTTAAAATCAGGAAAATTTACTTAAAAGTCTGAAACTTATTTCTCTTGGGATGGGTGGGACGGGGAGGAGACTAGGAGATCTTGGATTTGCCCTCCCACAGGGCAGATGATGATAGCCGATGGTGCTGAGGGGCTCCCCCTGAAGATGGTGCTTGTGCACTCCTGTTCACCGTAGCTCCCCCACTGCCCCCTGTTCCTGCCCCTCCCACCCGCCCCACCGCCCCGGCCTCTTCTCTATTTATTGTCTGTCACAACTCCAGGTCTGGGTAACACCACAGAATGAGATAGTTATACTTGCTTCTGAAATTGTTAAATTGTTGTTTAGTTGCTAAGTCATGTCTGACTCTTTGCAACCCCATGGACTGTAACCCACCAGGCTCCTCTGTGCATGGGATTCTCCAGGCATGAGTACTGGAGTGGATTGCCATTTCCTTCTCCAGGGGATCTTCGTGATTCAGGAATCGAACCTGGGTCTGCTATGTTGGCAGATTCTTTACTGTTTGAGTCACCAGTGAAGCTCTTAGTTTGCTTCATCTTTCCATACTAATTTTTCTTAAGGCTTGTAGCTTTCAACTGGGGATTTTTTTTTTCCCCCTCCATGTAATGTTTGGTAATGTCTAGAGACATTTTTGATTGTGTTGAGGGACAGGTGCTACTGGCATCCTGTGGGTAGAGACCAGGGATGCTGCTAAAACATCTGGCAATGAACAGCAGAAGACAATTGTGTGTGCTTCGGCAGTCATTCATGTTCGACTCTTTGCAATCCCAGGGACTGTAGCCTGCCAGGCTCCTGTTTGTGGGATTCTCCAGGCAGGAATACTGGAGTATTCCCTTTTTCAGGGAATTCAAGAGAATTACTTCGCCCCAAATGTCAGTAGGGCCAAGGCTGAGAAACTCTGCTCTAGTCTATTGGCACATTTCCAATTTTACTGCCTTTTTTAGAAACTTCCTGTGCTGTCCCTATTTCCAAATGTGCTTATCATTATTTCTCAATTTTCACTTGATAATGCATACTTAGACTCCTTAATCTAGCCAAGATACCATGATTTTATTTTTTTTAAAGTCATTTCTGTTTTTCCAGTTTGTTCCCACTGTCAAAATCCAAATTACCATTTTTTTTTTTCAATTTTAAATGTTGTATTTTTTTGCCATACCACAGACATGTGGGATCTTAGTTCCCCAACTGGGGATCAAACCTGTGTTTCTGCAGTGGAAGCCTGGATTCTTAGCTACTAGACCACAAGCAAAGTGCCCCCTACCTAATATTTTCAAGTCTTTGGTTTTGTCCGTTCATGTTTTTGATGACAGTTTTCCATGTTATTCTCCAAAAATTATCTTGTTAGAACTGGGAACTTTTTAGAAAAATAATTTACTTTAATTGGAAGATAATTGCTTTGCAATATTGTAGTGGTTTTTGCCATACATCAATATGAATCAGCCATAGGTACACATGTGTCCATCCTGACCCCCCTCCCCCACTTCCCTCCTTACTCCATCCCTCTGAGTTGTCCCAGATCATTGCCTTCGAGTGCCCTGCTTCATGCATCAAACTTGCACTGGTCATCTATTTTATATATGGTAATATACATGTTTCAATGCTATTCTCTCAAATCATCCCACCCTCACCTCCCATATAGTTCAAAAGTCTGTTTCTTACGTGTGTGTCTCTTTTGCTGTCTTGCATATAGGGTCGTTGTTAACCTCTTTATAAATTCCATATATATACATTAATACACTGTATTGGTGTTTCTTTTTCAGATTTACTTCACTCTGTATAATAGGCTTCAGTTTCATCCACCTCATTAGAACTGACTCAAATGCGGTCTTTTTATAACTGAGCAATAAAATGGCAACCCACTCCAGTATTCTCACCTGGAGAATCCCATGGATAAAGAGCCTGCAGTCCATAGGGTCACGAAGAGTCAGATTTGACTGAAGTGACTTAGCACACAATATTCCATTGTGTGTATGTACCACAACTTCCTTATCCATTCGTCTGCTGATGGACATCTAGGTTGCTTCCGTGTCCTAGCTATTGTAAACAGTGCTGCAATGAACACTGGGGTACTTGTGTCTTCAATTCTGATTTCCTTGGTGTGTATGCCCAGCTGTAGGATTGCTGGGTCCTATGGCGGTTCTATTTCCGGTTCTTTGAGGAATCTCTATATTGTTCTTCATAGTGTCTGTACTAGTTTGCATTTAGAACTGGGAACTTAAAAAAAAATTTTTAATATATTTCTTAATGGCTGCACTGAGTCTCCATTGCTGCATCTGGGCTTTCTCTAGTTGTGGTGTGAGGTCTTCTCATTGGGGTGGCTTCTGTTGTTGCAGAGCACAGGCTCTGAGTGCCTGGGTTCAGTAGTTGTGGAGCACGGGCTTAGTTGCCCCAGGGCATGTGGAATCTTCCTGGACCAGGAATTGAACCCATGTCCACTGCATTGGCAGGCAGATTCTTAACCACTGGGCTACCGAGGAAGTCCAGAATGGGAGACTTTCTTAAAAATGATCTATTTTAACACTTTCTCTCATTACTGTTTCTGTTTCTCCAATTCAAGCTGCATCTGGGGGAATTAGATGCTATATACAAGGTGTCTCCTAGTTTCTTGTTCCCCTGTCTGTGCTGGGCTCCTGCAATCAATATTATTTGCTAGCTTATAATCTGTTACTTAATTGGAGATTTAGTATGTTATTCTCAGCCTCTTCATGTGAACTGGCTTCATATTCTCAGCTGGATTTTAAACTGCAGGAGTACAGAGACAGTATCTCTTATTGTTGGTTCCACATCTGTGAATTGCTATGCCTCAGACCTTGAAGCCTATGGAAGCTTCTTTGCCTTTAGACCTTACAGAAGGGTAGTCAGACAACACATGCCGCATCAGTCACAACTGATGAGGCAAGTGGGCACCTCTGTGTGTCAGTGCTCTGTTCAGGAGAGAGAGGCCAATCTAGATGTATTGAGCAGGAGGTGATTTGACAAAAGAAATTACGGGGTTACACAACTATTGAAAAGGCTGAGCCTCCGGCCTTGACTCCTGGAACAGCAGAGAGCTGATCAAGCTAAGAGGTTAGTATCTCATTTCCAGCTGGGGGGAACCAGAAGGCCTCCATTAGGACTATTGAGACATGAGTATGTGGCTGTAAGTGGCATCCTGGGATCAGAGGCTGCCTCCGCTGACTTGTGCACTGGAAGCTGGTGACTAGACTCTAGAAAGCAGAATTCAACCGTTGCCTCTGCTGCATACCTATCTGTGTGTCTCCCTCCTGGTCTTGCTCCACAAAGTGGAAGACTGGAACACTGAGGTAGGGTGACCCCATGTCTTCCTGACTGTGTTTGCCAATAGAAATGGCCAGAAATGGTGGGAAGCCCGTCTCTCTTCCAAAGTTCATAGTAAGGTGTCTGAAAAGAGGGGCATAATTTTCATCTAGAAGCTTAGCTCCAAAGGAGTTGGGGAAATGTAGCTTTAATAGTTATTTTTTCCATAACTTACCTCAGTAATTGCTCTCCCTGAAGCTTGAGAAAACATTCAAAAGTTTTAGAAATCTATGTCTTTTTGATAGTAGGAATGCAAGTGTGGGCTCAGCATTACGTGAAACACAGGCTCAGCTTCTTAAGAAGGACTCTCTTATAAAGTTTGAAGATTATTACTTTCCTAAATTTCAAAAATTACTGAAGACAGTCATGGAAAAATGAAATAAAACCATAAAATAAAGGTAAGTAAGTAATAAGAATTTACCTCCCCTTGCCCTCCATTTTTAGGCCAGCCCAGTGGTTCCTAGCTTATGCGGGAACAATGTAGTGTAGCTATCTCTAATTACCATTTTACAGTGTTTGTTTCACTTTCAGCTATTTATGTTTATTTTCTAGTCCTTTCATCTCATACAACACCCTGTTAATTTCAGTAAGTATTTAGCTGGCTAAAGTGTCTTTTATGAGATGAAACAACTGGGACTTACTCAAGGCTTTTAGAATTTGCAAAGGTCAAGAGATAATGGAAAAACTCTAGCTCATTTAGGAAGGAAGGATTTTATTTGACACCACTTGTTAAGTATTCATGAAAGCAAAAGTACAAACAAACAAACAAACCCCCAAAACCTTTGTGAATCACCATAACTACACTTCATAATTATACATTTATTTTTAGTGATTTTTACTGAAAGCTTGGTTTTCATCTAACGCTTTTTTACATTTGTAGTTTCTCTGCTCAGAGCAGAAGCTATAAATAGCCTTGTGGCTGAAAGTTCTGCTGAGCAAATCTACAGAAGATTATCTTACATTAAAATTAGAAGTTGGTTTTCCTCAAAATTTCTTAGAGTTGGGACATGCATATGTGTTTCATTTTACTCGACTTTTCTAAGTTCTTTCCAACTGCCTACGACATTTATTTATTTTTAAATTATATTTGTTTTGCTTATCACTTGTGACAACTTGCTTGTCATTTGTGACAATAAATGGCATCTATTTTAAAATTACACTTGTTTTGTATCATTGTGACAATCATGTGTACATACTCTTAAGGGTTAAAATGAAGAAACAAACAGAACTAGATTGGAAATGGATGGGTTTGGTTAATAATTACGTATGTAGGTTTAATATGCTACCATGGCTATTTTAGCTTTTTGGTTGGGTGTATGTTTAAATGAAACACTTCAAAACTTTTTGCTTGAATTTTGATGAAGATAAAAATAAACCCATGGTGAAACTGGGTTTATTTTGATGACATGTGCCCAATACTATAATGTATGCACAGTATGCTGTCAGTTTAGCCTTCTCTAATAATGTTTTTGTCTATAAATCATTTTGAAAGTTTTAATAAGCAATGACAGAGCTCTTGTAAGAAATGGTGAAGCACCAGGAGGAGTCAGTAAGAACTTGGATATAACAAACTTCATGAAAATGGTATAACTTCATTTAAAAATTGCATTTTTGGTTCCAATGAAAATGAAAACATTTAAAAATATTCAATTTGTTCATAATCCCACTATCATTAATAAAGGATGTAAAATATTTTGATAGTACCTTTTCCTGTACATGTATCCTCATATGTTTTCTTTATAAAATGCTTTCAAACTGTGGTGTTGGAGAAGACTCTTTAAGAGTCTTTTGGACTGCAAACCAGTCAATTCTAAAGAAAATCAACCCTAATTATTCATTGGAAGGACTGATGCTGAAGCTCCAGTACTCTGGCTACCTGATGGGAAGAACCAACTCATTGGAAAAGACTCTGATGCTGGGAAAGATTGAAGGCAGGAGGAGAAGTGGGACGACAGAAAATAAGATGGTAGGATGGCATCACTGGCTCAATGGACATGAGTTTGAGCAAACTCCAGGAGATGGTGAAGAACAGGGAAACCTGGCATGCTGCAGTCCATGGGATGGCAGGGTCAGACATGCCTAAGTGACTGAACAACAATGACAACAATATCCAATATGTAACAATACTGCATATATAGTTTGCTGTTTCATATTAACAGAAATAATATCATAGGGATGTTCTCAAAAATGAGTTTTGGTGTCTATTTTTACAGGATAGGCCCAAGAAACAAAGTATTGAAATCAAAGGATATGGGTTCTTATATCTCTTGTTCTGTATCCTTGAGTCACTTTCCAGAAGGTTGTATGGATTTGCATCTTCCCTAACAGGGTCCCAGATGATCTGCAGTATGAAATTCTGCAGCTTTACTTTTTAAAGAATCTCTTCTAGTTTATAGGGGAAAATATAAAGTGTGCCTCTCTTTATCTTCCTTTTTAAATTTCTTAAATTTATGGTCAGTTATTTCTTTCCTTGCCAAAATAAAATCTTTCATTTTTTTTAGGCACTGTTATTTCTTCTGTGAGCAGCGTATTCATATCAATGAAGTATACATCTTAGTGGAGTGAGAAAGGAAAATAAATAGATGTACCCAGTGGATACAGGTACTAAGAAGAAAGTAAAATGAGATTAGTGACAAGAGTGCTGAGATTGGAAATGCTATGTTGGGTGCTTCCTCCAGAGAAGGTTTTTCTTAGTGGTTACATTTGAGCCCAGACCTGAAGGAAGGGGTTTTGTTGGGAGGAGTGAGCATTATCAGCTTCCCAGGTGGCTCGGTGGTGAAGAACCTGCCTGCCAATGCAGGAGACACAGGAGATGCCAGTTCAGTCCCTGGGTTGGGAAGATTCCCTGGAGGAGGAAATGGCAACCCACTCCAGTGTTCTTGCCTGGAGAATCCCATGGACAGAGGAGCCTGGTGGGCTACAGTCTGTAGGGTCACAGATTGTCAGACACGACTTAGTGAGTAAACAGCAGTGAGCGTTACAGGCAGTAGGAATGACTAGAGCAAGTGTCTTGAGTGTAGAATGTGTTTGGCGTGTCCCTGGGACAGCACATTTCCCTGTCCCCGCAGTGGGGCAGGGAGGGCCAGGCCCTCCAAGAGGCGATCAGAATGACAGGACCATACCACTCAGGGACTATTGAAAGGTTGTGGCTGAAAGATAAGACGCCAGGATTCTTGGCCTCCAGGGGAGACAAATTCAATCTGGGGCCAGAGACGAGGCTGGATCACTCAGAGCTTTTGTGTAATAAAGTTTTATTAAAGTATAAAGGAGATAGAGAAAGCTTCTGACATAGGCATCAGAAGGGGGCAGAAAGAGTACCCCCCTGCTAGTCTTCAGCTGGATGTTATACAGTCCCTAGCAGTCTGTTAATGAAAAGAAAGGAATGTCTTAAAACTCAGAATGGCACCAGGCCCCTCATCCATAAGATGCATTTTGGGATAATCTTGGCACCAGATGATTCATCCCAGGCCATAAAACGATTGACTTGAATCTTGTAGAAGGGCAGATTACCATACAAATAGTTTCATTTACATAGATTAGGGGAACAGTATCTGAGTATGACATACTGGTCTGTCAAGTAGGTTCTGAGCCATTTGGCGGAACCGACTTCATGACAAAGTCTGGGGTAAAAGTATAGTACATTAACATAGCTTAAGACAAACATTTTCATAAGAAAAATGTATTGGTTAACTCAAGGTTTGAGAATAGTTAGCTTCAGGTGAAACCAGGTGTCATGGTAACACAGTATTTTAAGAGAAACCTCCTTTTAAATTTGTACAGAGAAGGGGAAAAAAATATCCCTAGTTTGTTTTCTCCTGCTGCTTAAGAGAGAGAAAAATGTCTGACACTTGCAGCCTATTTCCTCCGTTTGGAGACCTGGCCTTCCTGCCTGTTACCCTCTCGCTATGGTATGGAGCTTAGGTTTGATGGAGAACAAGAAGGAAACTACTGAACAGTTTTGAGACAAAAAGAAACAAGATCTACATGGATTAGAATAAATTGCCACCTGTGAATGGAGAGGGCTGAGTTTCACCCCCATCCATTCTCCCACTGGCTTCTCTGCTAGGTGGCTGGATGTAGCACAACTGCTCAGTTATACTCAGGGGCCTGCAGGGGACATGTAGACATGTCACGCTGGTGGCCCTGTAGAGAAGATCGAAGTGGGTACAGGTAAATGTGGGGAGATCCCTTAGGAGGCCGAGTGTTCAGGGAGGAGATGATGCTGTCCAGGCAGAGAAGGTGGATTTGTGAGGCTGGATTCTGTCTTGCTGGTAGAACTTGCAGATTGATTGGGGTGGAATGTGAGAGGAACTTAGGAATTAATACTTTACATGTTAAACATTTAAATTTGGGAAATCTCTGGTGGTCCAGGGGTTAGGACTCTATGCTTCCATTGCAGGGGGCACAGGTTCCATTCCTGGTCTGAGAACTAAGATCCCCACAAGCTGTGTCCAAGGCCAAAAAGAAAAAAAAGTTTTAAGTTGTCAAGTTCAGTTCAGTTCCTCAGTTGTGTCCAACTCTGTGAACCCATGGACTGCAGCACGCCAGGTCTTTCTGTCCATCACCAAGTCCCAGAGTTTACTCAAATTCATGTCCATTGAGTCAGTGATGCCATCCAACCATCTCATCCTCTGTTGTCCCTTTCTCTTCCTGCCTTCAGTCTTTCCTAGCATCAGGATATTTTCCAATGAGTCAACTTGCCAAAACCTACATTAATTAGGAATAACTGCTGGCCATTCTTTATAATCTCCCTTTTGTTTATGTGGATCGAAACTTCCTAATGAAGGATTTTGGTGACTATTTTACAGTTATTTGAATAATAACCGTTATTAAAACTTATAGTCCTTTTGTGTGTGTGTGTGTGCCTCTAATGTTGGTACTGAGGTGTTTTTTCAGTAGAATGTGAGTGCTGAGAAACAGGCCCCCACAACAGAAGTTGTGCAAGGGAAGTCAGAGTGTGAAACTCCAGGAAGAAGGCCAGAGCAGCTGCTGTGATTCACTAAGCTGTGAGTTTGGAAGCCAGCAATCTGCAAAATGGTAGTTAAAGTGCTGAAAAATTACAAAGCAGCTTGAAGCAGATTTTTAAGTTTACAAGACTTGTCAGGTAACCAGAGCAAGCAGGAGGAGATAGGATGGGGGAATACAGGTTCATGACTGTGGGCTCAGTGCTCGTGTACCACCCCTCGTTGGCTGGGGTTTTCACTAGGCATCAGTGCGCTTGACTTGACAGGAGATCAGAATGTGCTGATCATGCCCTTCTCTCATAATTTGATGCAGTCTGTTAATCAGAAGGCTTTATTGTGATTTTTGCATTCTTTATTATTTTTTATGCTTAAGTTGCATTTAAAGACAAGCACTGGGAGACATATGTGACCGGAAACTTCTCCCCTTTCCCCTTGTTTTCCATTTAGTTCAGTGGGAAAGTTAATCTTGTGAAATGAGAGGTTTGGATTTTGTAGGATTTTCACTGATAATCCTTTATATAAAAACATAGCTACCATGCAGCTGGATAAATGTCCCTCCTGATTCTGATATGTGCCACTCTTGGCTTTCAGAAGCAGATGGAGGAAGAAACAGTGGAAAAAAGAGACTGAAAATGAATATGCAAAGGGAGGAAAAAAAATAGAAGAGGGAAGCATGAGAAGGATGCTTTGGTACAGCTGGACAGGGACAGTGAATGTGGCACTAAACCGTTCTGCTGATTGAATCAAACTTAAACACTTGTTGGATTACCTGATTGTCTGTTTACTGGGGGGGGGGGGGGGGGGGTGGAAACCCAACACTGTACACATACTGGTGTAGGTAACAAAAATCTGTTTTAAAAAGTTTCTTTTAATGAAGAATGCTAAATAACTATAGATGGTAACTTAATTTGTAGTTTATTTAGACTTAGTTTCAAAGGGCTAAATATTTCCTTCCTCTTTTTGAAAAGTAAGGAAGGAATGGTGTTAAATTGTAACTCAGTAATTGCTTTTCTGACAGGAGCTGAGCCAGTGACTCAGTAAGGGACATTGTTACCAACCCTCTAACTCTCTGGGGGCAGAAGTGAGAATACCCAGAACAGATGACAGAGATGGCGCCTGAGATTTTACTACTGCTGGATCATATTGAATTCACCCCTTTATACAAACAGCACATTTCTTCGCCTGAAACCATCTTTCCCTTCAGGTCTCGGTTTTACTGTAGTTCCTCAGAATTCTTCCCTAACCTTCCAGTTTAGAACAACTCCTGTTAAAATCTCTCACCTCCTTCTTGTTTGAATTCATTCTTAACATTTACCACAATTTCCACTTATACTTATTTATGCAATTAGTTGCTTGCTATCTGCCACCCCACCCCACCCACCCTTATATTGTAAGTTCCGTGAAGACAGTGATTTTTTAAATTGATTTTTATTGGAGCATAGTTGCTGTACAATGTTGTGTTAGTTTCCACTTACAGCAAAGTGACTCAGCTATATGCATATGTACACACATCTCCTCTCGTTTTGGATTTCCTTCCCATTTAGGTCACCACAGAGTTCAGCACAGAGTTCAGTTCCCTGTGCTCTACAGTAGGTTCCCATTAGTCATCTGTTTTATACATATCAATATGGCGCACACACACACATGTCAATCTGAGTCTCCCAGTTAATCCTCCCCAACCCCTCCTTGGTTTCTTTCTATACATTTGATTTCTACATCCGTGTCTATGTTTCTGCCTTAAAAATAAGGTCATCTATACCATTTTTGTGAAGACAGTGATTGATACTTCCAAAACTATTTATTGAAGAGCCTGTTGATGAACGTGAAAGAAGAGAGTGAAAAAGTTGGCTTAAAACTCAACATTCAGAAAACTAAGATCATGGCAACTGGTCACATCAGTTCATGGCAAATAGATGGAGAAACAATGAAAATGGTGACAGAATTTATTTTTTTGGGTTCCAAAATCATTGCAGATGGTGATTGCAGCCATGAAGTTAAAAGATGCTTGCTCCTTGGAAGAAAAGTTATGACCAAACTAGATAGCCTATTAGAAAGCAGAGATATTACTTTGGCAACAAAGATCCATCTAGTCAAAGCTATGGTTTTTCCAGTAGTCATATATGAATGTGAGAGTTGGACTGTAAAGAGAGTTGAGCGCCAAAGAATTGATGCTTTTGAACTGTGGTGTTGGAGAAGACTCTTGAGAGTCCGTTGGACTGCAAGGAGATCCAACCAGTCCATCCTAAAGGAGATCAGTCCTGAACATTCTTTGGTAGGACTGATGCTGAAGCTGAAACTCCAATACTTTGGCCACCTGATGCCAAGAACTGACTCATTTGAAAAACCCTGATGTTGCAAAAGTTTGAAGGTGGGAGGAGAAGGGGATGACAGATGATGAGATGGTTGGATGGCATCACCGACTTAATGGACATGAGTTTGAGTAAACTCCGGGAGTTGGTGATGGACAGAGAAACCTGGCGTGCTGCAGTCCATGGGGTCGCAAATAGTCAGACATGACTGAGCGACTGAACTGAACTGAACTGAACTGCTATTGACAACTAGGCGTTGGGTCTACATTGCTCCTGCAATTTACATTATACTCGTGTATTTTTTTTTTTTTTTCCCGTTTTTTAGCCATTGTATCTCTAATGTTTAGCACAGTGCCTATTTCACAGAGAACAGTCAGTGACTAGTTGGTGAGAGAATGAAGATAAAATTCAGTGAGGATTATTTACAGAGCTCAAAGGTGGAGTGGAGTCAAGCCTTAAATCTGAAGTTGAGGAATATAAACTCCTGAGACTAGGGGCTCCTTTTTCCTATCCCAGGCTGAAATTTCCTGATCCCCTTGCTTCTATGGTGCTCCTTTGATGCACAAGAGTCTTTCTCTGACCACAGTGATCTCCCTCTCTGAAAGGAGAAAAAAGAACTCAGAAATTCTGCCTGATGAATTGGTTTGAGAAGAGTTCTGGACTCTTTATACATGCAGGGTCCAAGATTATATCGTACAAAGGATGAAGAGTATGGAGGTTTTGTCTAGAGTGTTCGCTTCTTGTCAAATACTACTCTTTTTATTTTGGCAGAAGAGTTTGTAGGTAGGTTGTGTGAGTGCATGTATGTGTATTTTCTTGTCCAGAGGAGTTTTAAATTTTTCACACACCACTTGAATAATTATCGAAGCAATACAGGTTTTCAGCAAATAACCAAGGAAGCCTGAGATATTTTTCAGTGCTTCAGCCTGAGAATGTTTTAGGTCAACATAACTTTCAATATGAAGTAGGACCTCCTTAATGTTAGATTTTATTTTGTAAACTGCATCTGGGTAGCATTTATAGTTCAAGTAGGCTACAAGATACATCACTAAAGACTTCGTGTGGTAGTGATCATTTTATTATTGGTGAACACTTAAAAGTATAGCAATTTTACTTTTAACACAGGTAATTAACTTCATACTTTTATTTTTTGGCCATGATTAATCTAAACCTCCAGCTGTTTCTTTATGTTACTTATGATTAAAGATAGGAAAATTATTTGCTGGTTTATTTAATACACATTATGTACAAATGAGTTTTCTACCTCAGCATACATAATACAGTATAAAAATCAGAAGGAGGCAGTAATTCGAGAAATGTGCCATGTTACTGATGGAAGCAGACATTCTGATACCTAGATATCAAAATAGAGACTGTAAAATTAAAGGTCAGCAATAAGATGTGAAAAATACTGTCTGGGCCCACTAGGAATGGTGATAAATGGCTGTGTAGAATGTGTTTTGGGGAATTACTGTATCACTGGAATGTACAGTAAGAAATGATCACAAAGCATCAGGAAGAGGTTATATTTGTTTAGCATTCTTTGCTTAATTATAGTATTTTATACAATGATTTCTATTAAAGAGTGTTTAGAGAAAGATCAAAAGATTGCACAACTTAAATAATTGGAATTCTCAATGACCAAAAATGCAGACAGAGAATAATTTGTGAATTTAATAAATCTTCTCTAATCTCATTTTAAACCTTAGTGTTTATTTCTGAAAACATACATATAGTGTTATTTGATGTATATGTGCATATTTAGCAATATACTGTTTAGGGCATTATTGTGAGTTTTCTTCTACTTGGAGAATTTGGAATTAATAGGAAGTGAGGAGTGTTGGAGAGATGCCCCAATGCTAAGAAATACTGCATGCTTTATCCCTGCTTCCAGGTGCCAGTGAAATAAGACTTTACGGGGACCAGCTCTCTGATGAGTCGTGCCAGGACCCCTGCGGCAGTGGGAATGTCTTCTTTGATTCCGGTGTGTAGAGGCTTCTTGAGAGTTCAGATTTTTGAGTCCTTGCAGCAGCTGGCCCCATTTGATACTGGCCAGGTTTTCTAACTAGGGCATCTGCACAGGGTCCCTGAATGAGCTGCTGACTTAGTAAGATACATTCTGACCCAGTATATAGGAGCAAATCCTCCCCCACTCCCTCGGGATTTCTACTGGTGAGATTAGGTTACATTCAGAAGGTAGCTATTTTATAAATATCTGCTTTAAATATGTATTTTTTTAATGACTACTTCCTTTGTTTTGTTCTTTTTGAGGAACCAGTGGGTGAGGTATTAATTGACCGTGATTGTTCAGAGATGGGGAAAGAGAGGGCAGGGAGGGTCAGGGTTTTCACAGTGACCTTCCTCTAACAGGGCTCTTTGCCAGCAGCTGATATTTCTTCTCCCCAGTTGCTTTTCTGCGTACATGTTCTAATCCTTGTAACACATTTCTTACTAATGACTTAAAGTGATGGCATTTATACAGGAATGTGCAAGTATGGCTTGCATATTCTACAAAAATAGATTTAAAGAGAGAAAACCTCTGCATGTTGATTTCTCAAACCAGTGAAGATCCAAGTAACTATTATGGATACAGAAAAGTTTTACATTTTAGAATGAGCTCAGCCATCCTCTTGTTTTATGTATTAAAATAAAACACTTGATCTACATTTAGGTTATCTGTTGGTTGGAGTCCATAACTCCTTCAGGGACAAACAAGTATCACCAAAAGACAAGTTACAGGGACTTGTCTAAAGAGAAGTTAGAGGGACTTGTCTCCACTTCAGGACAGGAATTGTGGCATTTAGATTTTTTACCACTTTGAAGGTCACAGTAATTGCCTTTGATTTAAACACTTACCATTTTACCCGAGCAGCAGATGAATCATTTAAGGTTAATCTTCTTAAATAATCTAAAGTCCTTCACTACTGTCTTTCAAACCCCACATTTAATGTCAGTCAATCTTGTTTAATCTGCTCTCAAAACATATCCAGATAGATCACTTTATATCTTCTTTTAAATCTACTCCTTGGTGCATGTCACCATGGCCTAGGTTATTGTAATTCTGTCCCAGTCAGGCTTCCTAACTTTACTCTTGACTTCTTCCAGTCGTAGCAACCAGAATGAGCCTGTTAAACTTCAGTCTGATTATGGAGCACAGTATGGTATAGCCATTATGGGCACAGACTCTGGAGCCAGGATGTCTGGGTTCATGTAGCGGTCTTGCATATATCCTGTGTTTAGTTTGGGGCAACATATTTAAATATAAAATTGAAATAACTTAGTATATAGATTAAAAGTGTTAGTAGTATCTACATGATAGACATTGCCAAAGAAAGGCAATGCCAAAGAATGCTCAAACTACCATACAGTTGCACTCATCTCACACGCTAGTAAAGTAATGCTCAAAATTCTCCAAGCCAGGCTTCAACAGTATGTGAACCATGAA
This sequence comes from Dama dama, assembly GCF_033118175.1. Lineage (NCBI taxonomy): Eukaryota > Metazoa > Chordata > Mammalia > Artiodactyla > Cervidae > Dama > Dama dama. The sequence goes on along the minus strand of NC_083699.1, from coordinate 94,964,411 downwards.
CTTCCAGATGTTCAAGCTGGATTTAGAAAAGGCAGAGGAACCAGAGATCAAATTGCCAGCATCTGTTGGATCATCAAAAAAGCAAGAGAGTTCCAGAAAAAAACATCTATTTCTGCTTTATTGACTATGCCAAAGCCTTTGACTGTGTGGATCACCGCAAACTGTGGAAAATTCTGAAAGAGATGGGCGTACCAGACCACCTGACCAACCTCTTGAGAAATCTGTATGTAGGTCAGGAAGCAACAGTTAGAACTGGACATGTAACAACAGACTGGTTCCAAATCAGGAAAGGAGTACGTCAAGGCTGTATATTGTCACCCGGCTTATTTAACTTATATGCAGAGGACATCATCAGAAACGCTGGGCTGGATAAAGCACAAGCTGGAATCAAGATTGCCGGTAGAAATATCAATAACCTCAGATATGCAGATGACACCACCCTTATGGCAGAAAGTGAAGAAGACCTAAAGAGCCTCTTGATGAAAGTGAAAGAGGAGAGTGAAAAGGTTGGCTTAAAGCTTAACATTCAGAAAACTAAGATCATGGCATCTGGTCCCATCACTTCATAGGAAATAGATGGGGAGACAGTGGAAACAGTGGCAGACTTTATTTTGGGGGGCTCCAAAATCACTGCAGATGGTGACTGCAGCCATGAAATTAAAAGACGCTTACTCCTTGGAAGGAGAGTTATGACCAACCTAGACAGCATATTAAAAAGCAGAGACATTACTTTGCCAACAAAGGTCCATCTAATCAAGGCTATGGTTTTTCCAGTGGTCATGTATGGATGTGAGAGTTGGACTGTGAAGAAAGCTGAGCGCCGAAGAATTGATGCTTTTGAACTGTGGTGTTGGAGAAGACTCTTGAGGGTCCGTTGGACTGCAAGGAGATCCAACCAGTCCATCCTAAAGGAGACCAGTCCTGGGTGTTCACTGGAAGGACTGATGCTGAAGCTGAAACTCCAGTACTTTGGCCACCTCCTGCGAAGAGTTGACTCACTGGAAAAGACCCTGATGCTGGGAGGGATTGGGGGCAGGAGGAGAAGGGGACGGCAAAGGATGAGATGGCTGGGTGGCATCACCGACTCGATGGGCATGAGTTTGAGTAAGCTCCGGGAGGTGGTGATGGACAGGGTGCCTGGCGTGCTGCGATTCATGGGGTCGCAGAGTCGGACACGACTGAGTGACTGAACTGGACTGAACATGACAGACACTATTACTAGTAGCAGCAGTTGTAGCTGTAATAGTAATAGTATTGAGATTTTAGCAATTGCTGTGTTGTCGTTTTACTCAAAATCCTCTAGTAGCTTCCCACTGCATTTGGAGTAGAAGTCAGAATCTTTGAAATGCCCTTCTGGGCCCTGCACAACCTAACCACTCTGATTTCTATACGCATCTCATTTTCTCCCTTGCTTAGTCTCCTCTGTGTTCTGTAGTGTACTCCCTGCCCCCTTCCCCCGAAGGGCATATGAGACCTGAAACTGGCTCATTCAGATTCTTCATATTTGTTCTTTCCTCTTATTGGAAAGCATCCACCCAGATATCTGCAGGGTTAACTGCTCCTTCCACCTCACACGACTTTCTTGATGAAACTTGACTATGCTATTCCCAATGCCAGCAGTTTAAGCCTGTCTTTAGCCCTGTAAATTAGAAGAAATTATTTTTTGTTTTGGTTTTTGCTCTTCTGCGTTAGAATGTAAACTCCATGATGGCAAAGATTTACTTTTTGTCTCTTGTGTCCACTCTGGAATCTTCAAACCCTGAAGAGTGTCTGTCACATAGTAGGCACACAATAATATTTATTGAAGGAGTGATGAAATTATGGCACTTTAACACTGTTAATTCTCTGTCAGACTCTTCACGGACATTCCTGTCTCTTACAGCTCAGTGCCCCTGGCCATGGCCTCTGTGGTCTGCTACGTCTTGGCTGACAATTGGTCTCTTTCACTGCTAAGTTGTGATTTGCAATTTAACCATCTCCTGTCATTCTGGATTCTGAAAACACTATTATTTCCTCCTCATTTCTGAGTATCTCATCTTATCCCATCTTTGAGGCCCACCTGGCATGTTTTTCTTTAGTGGCACTACCTGCAGCTACTCTTGGCTTCTTTCTTCATTATTTTATTTCATTGGGCTGTTATCTAGAGAGAGCTCAATATGTATGTGTTTACTGGCATACCTAGAATCTAAGTCTTATAATGTGATCCCTGTTCAGCATTATCAGCATCTCCTGGTGGTGATGCCTGGTGCACAGAAATTATTTCCAAATCTCTCTTAAGATATAACAAACCAAAAATTGTGGGTATATGGTACAGAAATTTATATTTTAATAAGGCTTTGTGTATTTCTGGTACAAGCTGATGCTTGAGAACAACTGGACAAGAACATCAGCATGATGGACTGGACTGGGAGTACCTGGATTCTTACCAGTTAAATCTTCAGAGTTTAGCAATCCCCAGAGATGGAAGGAAACTAAAGTAGGTGTAGAAGGCCAGAGGTAGAATGTTCTAAGAATGAGTAAACATAACCTTTTCTCTGAAACATAGAAACTGGGAAATATGTCTACAGGATAAAGGTGAGCCAGGGAAATGGACATCTGTTAGTGAATGCTTAAGTCCATGATTCAGATTTTCTTCCTGTGGAGTTAATTTTGAACAGTAGAAGGTTAGCAGAGAACTTGGAAGTTGTAGCATTAGCTTTGGGCAAATCTTGAGAATGGTAAGCCACTCTAAGACCGAGGTGGCACGTGGCCTTTCCTGGATAGTAAACACTTGGGGTACCAGCTCTGAGCCTGGAATATTTTGATAGGAGCTAAAATTGAGGAAGAAGATACAAAACCAGACTCAAGTCATCTTTTGAAATAATATGTTATGATAGGTATCTGACCACTGGTGGGAAAAGTGAACAGAAAACTCAATAACCAAGGAAAAGAACATGTCTCTGCAGAAGAGCTTGCAATGCAGGAACCTGAGGACAGAGACTAGGTTGGTGTGAACTCTTGGAGCAAGGTTAAAGGGCCTCAGGGGTGATGTTTAGAGGCCTGGGGGGTGGGGGGTGTGGTGCTGATTATCATAGAAACATTAAAGTCAAAAAATTGTGTCAACATATAAAATTAAATATTTTGCTTGAAGACAGGTGATATACATTATACACTTTCTGTCTCTTTATTGCCCGAATGATAATAGACTGAAATCAAACACTTAAAAATAATTGCTCTTTGTGTATTCTGTGTGTTAAGCGCTTTGGTCATGTCTAACTCTTTGCAGCCCCATGGACTGAAGCCCACCAGGCTCCTCTGTCTATGGGGATTCTTCAGGCAAGAATACTGGAGTGGGTTGCCATGCCCTCCTCCAGGGCATGACCCTGACCCAGGGATTGAACCCAAGTCTTTTACATCTCCTGCATTGGCAGGTGGTTTCTTACCACTATTGCTACCTGGGAATCCCAACTTACTCTTTATGAGGGCTTATTTTAATCACGTAAGTGTGTTCACTATATGATACCAATCTTTTAATTTTTTTTCCCTTAATTTCCAACTGGAATTAAACTGTACTTCAAGCACCAGGATAATATAAACACATGTTCAGAAAGGCCTTTGGCTTCCTGTTAAAATGGACCTACAAACACATTATAATGGGCACTAACTCAGAACAGTTAACAAGGTCAAGGTTTTATTAATATATTGTTTTGAATGATATAAAATGGTAAAAGATCAATTAGGTAGATTTCCTCTGTTGCTGTCCTTCAAACATTCTAAGTCCCATGCTGAGGTGCCCACTTATCCACAGAACACCATCCCCACCCCATGGAGTTAACCTAGATCTGAATGTGGTACAAGGGTTTGGATTTGACTTGAGGCTGTTCTGGGAGGTTAGCCATCTCAAGGTCCTGAGGTTAATCATCCACAGACTTGTTCAACAATGACTTGTCAATGAGAATCATCCATGTATGTCTTTTAACATGTGACCTAGTTTAGAATTCAAGGAAGTTACTCTTCAAAATTGAAAGAAGAAATAAGAAGGAGGAAATATCAGACACACAGACAACAGGGAGCTGATTGGGTCAGAGATAATTCCATCTTAGGTGAGTTTTTGTCAGTGTGGCAGATGGAAACACATAGAGAACCTTTTATGTGGGGCTTTATAGCCAATTGATATAAAGTGAATTTTACTTAGAAAAAACATATTACGGGACAGAATTATGTTCTTGTTACTTTTGGTGTTTCCAGTATTTGTATACTTTGAGGCATTCTTTTTTTTTTTTTTTTAACTATCTTTAAAAAATCACAAATCACCTTGCAATCATAGTTGACATAAAAATATTTTTCTTTAAAGCATTAACGTATTGATTTGACATAGGTTTTAATAATTCAGAATGGAACCCACAGAATTCCTTGTTTGGAATAATATTAGAGAAAACCTCAACAGATTTCATCATGTGGTTAGGTTTAACTTCAACCATATGATGAAAGAAATAAATATGAAAAAGTGATACTATAAAAAGTGGAGGAACATATGAAAAATTATTTTGTAATTATAATATGTGGAAAGACTTTCTAAAATATAATACAAACCTAGGAATGTAAGAGTTAATGGCTGATAAAAACAATGTTGTAGGACGAGAGATTTTGCCTGGCAGAAATCAGAGTCAAAACAAAGGTCAAATGATAAATAGTAAATGGGAGGAGTCTTGGGTGTTCATTGGAAGGACTGATGATGAAGCTGAAACTCCAATACTTTGGCCACCTGATGCAAAGAGCTGACTCATTTAAAAAGACCCTGATGCTGGGAAAGATTGAGGGCAGGAGGAGAAGAGGACGACAGAGTCTGAGTTGGTTGGATGGCATCATCGACTCAATGGACATGGGTTTGGGTGGACTCCAGGAGTTGGTGATGGACAGGGAGGCCTGGCATGCTGCAGTTCATGGGGTCGCAAAGAGTTGTACACGACTGAGCGACTGAACTGGACTGAAATGGGAGGGAATTTTTGACCCAGAAATTCTTTTTTAAATTTATTCTACAGATACAATCTTACATGTATGAAATTACTTATGTACATCATTATCAATTGCAGCTTTTATGTACAGTATTAGATTGGAAATAATTTAATATCTGCCATTAGTATGGTGGTAATCAAATTATGGTTCATTCATATGATTGAATACTCTGCTGCTGGATTCCATTTGAAAATATATCAAAGATATGTAAAGGTTTTTAAAATGATGAAAAAAAAGTAATTGCAAAAATAGCAAGAAAACAACAAAATGGCAGTAAGCACATGTCTATCAATAATTATTTGAATGTAAGTGGATTAAATTCTCCAATCTAAATATGTAAAGTGGCTGAATAGTTTAACCAAAAAGACTAAGAATTATCTGCATGTTGCCTGCAAGAGCCTCCTGTAGATATAAGGAAACACACAAACCACAAGTAAAGGGATAGAAAAATATATTCCATGTAAAAGGAAACCAAAAGAAAAACTGGAGTAGCTGTACTTACATTAGACAATGTAGACTTTAACACAAAGACTGTAATAAGAGACAGGAAAGATTCTACATAATGAAAAAGGGGGTAGTCAACAAGAAGATACATCATTTGTAATTATTTACGCACTCAATATCAGTTCAGTTCAGTTCAGTCCCTCAGTCGTGTCCGACTCTTTGCGACCCCATGAATCACAGCATGCCAGGCCTCCCTGTCCATCACAAACTCCCGGAGTTTACTCAAACACATGTCCATTGAGTCGGTGATGCCATCCAGCCATCTCATCCTCTGTCGTCCCCTTCTCCTCCTGCCCCCAATCCCTCCCAGCATCAGGGTCTTTTCCAGTGAGTCAACTCTTCGCAGGAGGTGGCCAAAGTACTGGAGTTTCAGCTTCAGCATCAGTCCTTCCAATGAACACCCAGGACTGATCTGCTTTAGGGTGGACTGATTGGATCTCCTTGCAGTCCAAGGGATTCTCAAGAGTCTTCTCCAACACCACAGTTCAGAAGCATCAATTCTTTGGCACTCAGCTTTTTTCACAGTCCAACTCTCACATCCATACATGACCACTGGAAAAACCATAGCCTTGATTAGATGGGCCTTTGTTGGCAAAGTAATGTCTCTGCTTTTTAATATGCTGTCTAGGTTGGTCATGACTTTCCTTCCAAGGAGTAAGTGTCTTTTAATTTCATGGCTGCAATCACCATCTGCAGTGATTTTGGAGCCCCCCAAAATAAAGTCTGCCACTGTTTCCACTGTTTCCCCATCTATTTGCCTTGAAGTGATGGGACCAGATGCCATGATCTTAGTTTTCTGAATGTTGAGCTTTAAGCCAACTTTGTCACTCTCCTCTTTCACTTTCATTAAGAGGCTTTTTAGTTCCTCTTCACTTTCTGCCATAAGGGTGGTGTCATCTGCATATCTGAGATTATTGATATTTCTCATGGCAATCTTGATTCCAGCTTGTGCTTCCTCCAGCCCAGCATTTCTCATGATGTCCTCTGCATATAAGTTAAATAAGCCGGGTGACAATATACAGCCTTGACGTACTCCTTTTGCTATTTGGAACTAGTCTGTTGTTCCATGTTTAGCTCTAACTGTTGCTTCCTGACCTGCATATAGGTTTCTTAAGAGGCAGGTCAGATGGTCTGGTATGCCCATCTCTTTCAGAATTTTCCACAGTTTGTGGTGATCCACACAGTCAAAGGCTTTGACATAGTCAATAAAGCAGAAATATACATTTTTTCTGGAACTCTCTTGCTTTTTCAATGATCCAGCGAATGTTGGCAATTTGATCTCTGGTTCCTCTGCCTTTTCTAAAACCAGCTTGAACATCTGGAAGTTTACAGTTCATGTATTGCTGAAGCCTGGCTTGGAGAATTTTGAGCATTACTTTGCTAGCGTGTGAGATGAGTGCAGTTGTGCGGTAGTTTGAGCATTCTCTGGCATTGCCTTTCTTAGGGATTGGAATGAAAACTGACCTTTTCCAGTCCTGTGGCCGCTGCTGAGTTTTCCAAATTTGCTGTCATGTTGTGTGCAGCACTTTCACAGCATCGTCTTTTAGGATTTGAAGTAGCTCAACTGGAATTCCATCACCTCTACTAGCATTGTTCTTAATGATATACTCAATATAGGAGCACCTAAATATGTGAAGCAAATATTAATGGACACAAAGGGAGAAATAAACAGTAATATAATAAGAACAGGAGACTTTAATACCCTGTTTAATCAATGGTTAGATCATCTAGACTGAAAAATCAATAAGGAAACATCGGCCTTAAATTACATGTTAGATCAGATATTTACAGAAATTTCCATCTAAAAGCAACAGAATGCACATTCTTATGAAGTACATATGGGACATTTTCCAGGACAGGTCATGTGTTAAATCACAAGACAAATCTTAATTCATTTGTTGTTGTTCAGTTGCCCAGTCGTGCCTGACTGTTTGCAACCACATGGACTGCAGCACGCCAGCCTGTCCTTCCCTCCCACCTCCCGGAGTTTGCCCAAGTTCATGTTTATTGCATCATTGCAGAAGGAGAAGAAGGTGTCAGAGGATGAGATGACTGAATGGCATTACCAATGCATTAATACATTTAAGAGTATTCAAATGATATCAAACATATTTTTCAGCCACAATGGTATTAAGGTAGAAATTAATTACATGAAGAAAAATGGAAAATTCACGAGTATGTAGAGATTAAGCAACATGTTATTGAACAAGCAATGCGTCTAAGAAGAAATCAAAAGAGAGAGAAAATATACCTTGAGACAAAAATGGAAATGTACCATTCAAAAGTCTTGCTACTAACTTGGAGCTTCATTTGTTCTCTACTTCTGGTTCTTTGAGTTGTAAAGTTAGGTTATTATTTGAAACTTTGCTTGATTCTTGAGGTTGGCATTTATCACTATGAGCTTCCTTCTTAGAACTGCTTCTTCTGTCTAACGGGCCAATTCAGTTTCCTAGTAATCTGTCTTTTAAAGTCAGTTTATTTTTAATGTATGACAAAACCCACTGGGAAAAAAAAAATAAAGTCAGTTTATTTTTTAAACTCTGATTTTATTATTTATTTATTTTTGGTTGCGCTGGGTCTTCATTGCTTTGTGCAGCCTTTCTCTAGTTGCAGTGAGTGGGAGTTACTCTTGCAGTGGGTGAGCACCTCACTGTGTGGCTTCTCTTGTGGAGCCTGGGCTCCAGGCCTGCAGGCTTCAGTAGTTGCAGCTGGTGGGCTCAGTCATTGTGGCACAGGGCTTAGTTGCTCCATGGCATGTGGAATCTTCTTGGACCAGGGATTGAGCCTGTGTCCCCTGCTTTGGCTGGTGGATTCTTATCCTCTGTGAACCAGGTTCGTCCTCTTAGTAATCTCTTATATGGAAACTTCAACTTGTTAGCCAGTGTGAGGAACTAGCAAGTTGTGGGGTATTATTCTGAACTGCCAAAATAAATTAGATGCCATAAAACTCTCAGGGCAGGTGAGGAGGTGCTGCTGTACAGATTGTGTTCACTTTACGCTATGTGGGTATAATGGGAAATGCCCTCTTTAAAAATATGTAATTATAATGTGTTCATGGCAACGTGGAATGAGAGAAGCAAATGTTTCAGTGTACTTGAGGGTGATGAATGAAAATTGGGCCTTTTGTTTCCTTTTCAGCCCTGCCACACTTTATCAGGTCTGCTTTTAATTTTGCATCCCAGATTGATTTATTTTCATTCCTTTAGGTTAGGCAAGATTCTTTAAAAAGATTTTTTTTTTCCATTATAGGGAAGTAGGGTTCATCTTGGCTTAGCACCTCACCCTTACAACTTTGTCTCAGATGGGCCACAAGTGCATCTCAGGGTGGCCTCTGACCTTGGACAACTGTTTTTTTTTTCAATTGTAGGTGAATTAGCAGGAGTGTAGTATCTCAGTCCCTGCTGTTTCATTCTGGTAATTAACTTTATTATTGATACCCTTTGGTTATGAGTCTAGGAAATATTTTTAGTGTCTATGCAAAACATGGAATAAAGAGCAATAGATCAGATTGTAAATCAAATGCTGTAATCTATTTGAACAGACTACACAACCTTGAGACCAGATTTCTGGCAGGCAGTTCATAGTCTCTGCTGAAGCATTTGGCCAGCAGATGGGTTACACCATTGCACTCAAAGGAGGTTCATTCTCATTACCAGTGTCTTTCTATTTTAGAGGTTGCTGTAACCTTTAAACCTTTGGAATTCAACAGATTGGAGCTGCTCTGTTTGTGAAAGGGCTGATCCTTTTTCCTTTGACATTAAAATTACATTCAAGGTATGCGTTTCCTAACTTTTGAAGAGATCAATTTAGTCTCCAAGTCGTAAATTCTGGAATATGATTCTGTATTAGTTTTATAAATATTTGTAAAGATAGCAAACTGCTTTTTCAAGACAGTCCATTCATTCTGGACTTTTTTTTAAAACAAACTTTTAAATTTCTATTGGAGTATAGCCTATTAACTGTGTTGCGATAGTTTCAGGTGAAACAGCGAAGGAACTCAGCCATACATATACATGTAACCATTCTCCCACAAACTCCCCTCCCAACCAGGCTACTACTTACATTCTGGGTACTTTTAATTGTACTTCATATTTAATATGACCTGAATGTTTGTGTCCACCCAAAATTTGTATGTTGAAATCCTAATCCACAAAGGTGGGACCTTTGGAAGGTGCTTATGTCATGAGGTTTGAGTCACAATGACTTTGATTAGGGTTTTTATAAAATAGGTTCTGAAGATACCCCAGCCTCTTTCACCATGTTAAATTATGAAGGCACGTATAGTATGAGATGTTTGATCCTGTGTGTGAGAAAGATATTCATTAGGTCTACTTAAGCTGATATCCAGAGATCAAAGTTTATTCTTATTTGCCTTATATAACACAGTTCTCATAGATGAACGCATTTCATCAAATAGGCATGTTTACTAGTCAACACATATGTTACTACAGTGGCCTGGACATTTGTGTCCCCCCTCACATTCATATGTTGAAATTCTCACCTTCACTATCCAAGGACTTTGGGAAAGACTTCGGTCATGAGGGTAGAGCCATCATGAATGGGATTAGTTTTCTTATAAAAGAGACTCCATAGGGACCTCCCTGGTGGTCCAGTGGCTGAGACTCCAGGCTCCCAATGCAGAGGGCTCAGGTTCAATCTTTGGTCAGGAAACTAGATCCCACATTCAGCAACTAAGAGTTTGCATGCCATAACTAAGACCTGGGTGAATCCAAATAAATAAACATTTAAAAAGAGAGAGAGACCCCAAAGGGTCCCTAGGCCCCTCCTCATGTGAGGACATGGAGAAAAGGCACTGGCTATGAGCTGAGAAAGAGGTACTTCTGAGGAGTGGAGGTTGTCTTAGTGCACTTTGATCTTGTGGTGCTCAGGGCCTCTGGAGGTCTTAATCTGACCCTGTTTCACTCGATATATGGTGTTGACCTTCTGGTTCCAGAAGAGTTTATCCTAACTTAATGTTCTCCTGGACCGTTTGCCATCCAGTCTGTTACACAAACTAGCAATACTAACCCTCTGTAGTCCCACTACCCATATTGCTAGCATGACCAACTCATCCTGGACTTTTCAAGTGTTAAAACTGAAAGCCCTGTATTCTGGGAAACTTTTTAGTCCTGAACATACTGGAATGGTTGGTTACCCTACATGCTTCCCTTCCCCCACTACCCCCCAGCTCATCTCATTTGTTTTATGTCTGTGTGTTGTCCAGAGTAGGGCTTCATATGTGACTCAATGGTAAAGAATCTGCCTGCCAATACATGAGATGCAGGAGATGCAGGTTCAATCCCTGGGTCGGGAAGTAGGAAATGGAGTGGGAAATGGCTCCAGTATTCTTGCCTGGAATATTCCATGGAAAGAGGAGCCTGGCAGTCTGCAGTCTATGGGGTTGAAAAGAGTTGGGCATGACTTTATGACTGAGAACATTGTCCAGAGTGGGCTGTGGAACTTAGGCATCCATCTAAATACTAACATGTGTGAAGATGTTCCCTATGTAGAATTAATGCTTGGAAGTTATTTTTTTCTTTAAGCCTTTCCTTGCTCCCCTTCTTCCTACAGAAATACTAAGGAATTCTCTGATGTCTCTTTGACATATACTTTTTAGGTTTTTTTCCTTGAAATTGTGGCGTGAATTGCTCTTGAGTGACTTATGGCCCCAAAGCACAAGTCAAATAAGGGTGACTTGAAGACAAGCACTGTGATGCTGTGACAGTGGATCTGATAGCTGAGACAATTACTAAGTGACTTATTGATGAGCTACACTGGACAGGGCAATGATTCAGGTCACGGGTGGGAGAGAGCAGGATGGCAAGAGATTTTACCAAGCTACTGTGAAGTGAAATATTTTCTGCCATATTGAAGAGCAAGAAATGTCACAGCCATCAGCGATTCCAGCCCTCCAAATGTGAATGAGAGCTCCCTGAAGGGAATACAATGTCTGTGATCCTGCAGATGCTGCCACACCCCATGATAATTGATGAGAAGCTGGAGGGAGGCGATGCAAGAAGCCGCCATCCACCATATCTGCCACCCCTTAAGGTGAATAAGGAATCAAGGATATAAACAATCAAGAAACAAGATTTGGCCCTAGATCGCTGAGGTGCATAGGGAAGGAATGAATTCAGTGAGCCCAGAGACTTGCCTCTTTCCATACACAGAGAAATGCTAGATACCTTAGCTTGATATCTGGTTTTCCTTATTTAACAATAATCTTTGATGTTCAGACTGTCTACCTCTTTTGCTGAAAACTTGTATATGGCCTGATTCCCTGTCCTGCCTCCTTGGAGCATACTCTCACGGCTACAGTCTCCCAGGCCTGGAGTCCTTAACATTCCCACCAAATTCTCTGCTTTCAGGTTGTAACTGAGTTTTTAGTCAATTCTACTCAGAATGGTGTACAGTTTAACAACTTATGAATTATTTATTTTGAGAATTTTCCATTTAATATTTTCAAACCATGATTGACCCATGGGTGACAGAAACCATGGATAAAGGGACAGTGCTATACCAGTATTATGAAATCTTGAAAGTTGAAAGACATTTGTAGGGATGTGGATGGACCTAGAGACTGTCATACATAGTGAAATAAGTCAGAAAGAGGAAATCAAATATTGTATATGTAGAATCTAGAAAAATGGTATAGATGAACTTATTTACTAAACAGAAGTAGAGACACAATCATAGGAAACAAACTTATGAACAAGAAGGGGGAAAATAGAGTGGTGGGATGAATTGAGAGATTGGGATTGACATATATACATGATTATGTATAAAAATAGGTAACTAATGATAATCTAGTGGAGGTGAAGGAATTCTAGCTGAGCTATTTCAAATCCTAAAAGATGATGCTGTGAAAGTGCTACACTCAGTGTGCCAACAAATTTGAAAAGCTCAGCAGTGGCCACAGGACTGGGAAAAGGTCAGTTTCATTCCAGTCCCAATGAAGGACAAGGCCAAAGAATGTTCAAACTGCTGCATAGTTACACTTCATTTCATGTGCTAGCAAGGTAATGCTCAAAATCTTTCAAGATGGGCTTCAACAGTACATGAACTGAGAACTTCCAGATGTACAAACTGGATTTAAAAAAGGCAGGGGAACCAGAGACCGAATTGCCAAGGTCTGTTGGATCATAGAAAATGTAAAAGAGTTCCAGGAAAACATTTACTTCTGCTTCACTGACTACGCTAAAGCCTTTGAATATGTGGATCACAACAAACTGTGGGAAATTCTCAAAGAGATGAGAATGCCAGACCACCTTACCTGCTTCCTGAGAAACCTATATGGAGGTCGAGAAGCAATAGTTAGAACCGGTCATGGAACAGTGTACTGGTTCAAAATTGGAAAAGAAGTATGTCAAGGCTGTATATTGTCAAGCTGTATGTTTAACTTATATGCAGAGTGCATCATGCAAAATGCTGGATAAAGCACAACCTGGAATCAAGATTGCAGGGAGAAATATCAATAACCTCAGATATAGAGATGATACCACCCTTATGACAGAAGCGAAGAGGAACTAAGCTTCTTGATGAAGGTGCAAAAGGAGAGTGAAAAGCTGGCTTAAAACTCAACATCCCAAAAGCTAAGATCATGGCATCCGGTCCCATCACTTCATGGCAAATAGATGGGGAAACAATGGAAGTAGTGACAGACTATTTTCTTGGGCTCCAAAATCACTGTGAATGGTAACTGCAGCCTTGAAATTAAAAGACATTTGCTGCCTGGAAGAAAAGTTATGACCAACCTAGACAGTTTATTAAAAAGCAAGCAGAAACATTACTTTGCTGACCTATGTCCATATAGTCAAAGCAATGGTTTTTCCACTAGTCATGTATGGATGTGAGAGTTGGACCATAAAGAAGGCTGGGTGCTGAAGAATTGATGCTTTTGAACTGTGGTATTGGAGAAGACTTTTGAGAGTTCCTTGGACAGCAAGGAGCTCAAACCAGTCAATCCTAAAGGAAATGAACCCTGAACCTTCATTTGAAGGACTGCTGCTGAAGCTGAAGCTCCAATACTTTAGCTACCTGTTACGAAGAGCCGACTCATTAGAAAAGACCCTGATGCAGGAAATGATTGAAGGCAGGAGGAGAAGGGGACAACAGAGGAGAGATGGTTGAATGGCATCACTGACTGAATGATGATGGGCAAGAGTTTGAGCAAGCTCCAGGAGATGATGAAGAAAAGGGAAGCCTGACATGCTACCGTCCATGGGGCTCAAAGAATCTGACAGGCCTGAGCTACTGAACAACAACAGAGAATCTCCTCTACAGCACAGGGAACTCTACTCAGTGCTCTGTGATGACTTTAAAAAGAAAGGGTATATCTATGCATGTATCTGATTCACTTTGCTGTACTTTAGAAAGTAACACAACATTGTAAGCAACTGTACTCCACTAAAAATTAATTAATGATAAAAAAGAGATTCAGCTCTTGAATAAATAACTGATAGAGGTGGAGTTATATAACTTACTGAGATTTGCATTTCCACTACAACCTCCCTTACACATTTATCTTTTGAGGAGAAAAAGTAAGACACTGTCTAACACATATGTAGTATCATACACTTTATATACATTAACTCATTAACCATCACAGCAAGCCTATCAGGTGCTATTATTACATTTATATTATAAGTGAGAAACATGAGACACAGAGTTTAAGTAACTGACCCATTTCAAACAAGTAATAAGTGGTAGGTCTGAGACTGGAACCCATATAGTTTGTTGTCAGATCCATATGGCCAACCACAGTGGCAAACTATAATGTTTAGGCCAAATCCGGCCCATAACTGTTTTTATGCAGCCAGCCAGAAAACCTAGAAAAATTTTTTTTTTAATTTTAGAAATGTTTTAAAGAAGAAAGAAAAAAAGAGAATCGTGACAGGGATTACATATAGACTACAAAGCCTAAAATATTTACTATTTGGACTTTTACAGTGAAAGTTTGCTGGCTGTTATCGTAACCATTCCTAGAAAATGTGTTCCTTGAATAGGAAGTTGAGCACCACTGAGTTTTAAAGATGAAAGATACTTCTTTCATAAAATGAGTTATAGCAGAGTAAGGGCAATGTACTCAGAGCTCCTTCTCGGGTAGAATTTTTTTTTTTTTTTTTATTTTTGCAAATTTAAAATTAAGACTGAGTGTAGAGAAAGTTTCTTGGCAAGATAGGAGATTTATCCCTCTGAGTAAGATCAAAGGTAGCAGGGCTGGTGCTGAGTTACTGAATGTGCTGCCTGTCATTAAGACAATGAATTTCATCTGGATTTATGGGCTGATCAGAGAATCATTTGGAGACAGGACATATCAGCCAAAAACTTTCTATTTTAAAGCTACGATTTGTTTTTGGAAAGAAAATTTAGGTCAACACTAAAAATTGACAAATTCTGTTATTAAATCAACATCTAGAGAAAAAACATGACTCTAACAATGCGTTTTTCTCTGAGTTGTAAATTTATTAAGAGAGAACATAGTGTGGTGTTTGTTTGTTTTTGCCTTTCTAAATAAATTGTCTTGATTTTTGGAGAAGTTGTGTTATTCATCTAAAATTTTTTAGAGAGCTAAATATTAAGCCACTAAAATATTTATTAAACCTTACTATAGTGCTAGGTATTTTGGTGGACTTTGTATATATGATTATAGAAGGATTTTTTTTTTTTTTTGGCTATGATATGATTTTCATTTGATAAACGGTTCACATCAATCACACCCTATTGATGCCTTACATGTTTCTTGCTTGTGGTAACTGCGTTAATCCACTTTCTGACAATAGTCAGGCTCTAGAGGTTATATTTGGCCAGAGTTGGACTTATCTTTTCTTTACCACATTCTTAGACTGGTTTTGTTAGTGGTTGATGGGTGCCCATTTTTCAAGCCCATTTTCTCAACATCTCACTTGATCCTTTTGGTTGTTGTGGGTGGATTGGGTGAGGTACTAACTATAGTTGTTTAAATTATAATATTCTTTGTTTAGAAAATTTTTTTCTGTCTATTCCATTTTTCCTTTTCAGACTGTTAAAACAAGTTTTACACTGAATATTTTTCAGATTGGAATATTATGGATTATGCTTTTTAATTGTAGGAATTTCCAAACATATGTAAATGGAATTCAGTTTTAAGCATCATCATATGTGGGCAATCTTGTCTAATTTTTTATCTTCCTCCTCCATTGCCTCCTATCTACCCCTAAGAATTTTAAAACAGGTCACAAACACTGTATCCTTTCATTGGATAAATACTTGAATATTTGTCTCTAAATTATCAGGACCCTTTAAAAAATATCAGTACCATTATTAGCGTGCTAAAATGAGCAATAGTTTCTTAATATTTACAAATATAAGTTGTTCAAATTTCCCTAATTTTCTCACAGATACCTTATTGGCAGTTGACTTTCCGTGTCAGGACCCTAATAAAGGCAGTGATGTATGTTTGGTTGCCTGGTCTCTTAATTCTGGTGGGATATGGCATGTTAGTTTCCCTTTCCTCTTTTTCTCTTTTGACATTGATTCTGGAGATCACTGGTCTTCTGTCCTAATACTTCTGGTAAACTTATGGTATGAATTTTCCTGGAATCTGAATTATGTGTTAAATGTAGCTTAAAGTTTTTAACAATAATACGTCATAAGACAATGGGCAAGTTGAACTGTTGAACTACTGGCTGGCAAGAACTTGTGAATGGTACACGTCAGCACTTTCTTCTTTTACTTCCCCTAGTTTAGTAAAATTTATCTTTCTCACAGCTATAATACTAATAGCAGGTAAGAAGAAACAAACATTTGTATGTAATATTATTGAAGAGACCTTTCTTTGATGAAATTACTTATTAACTTGGTTTTGCTTTTTTGTAATTAGCGGTAATACTGAAACAACAGGAGTCTTTATTTGCATAGGATTACCAGACACAGTCAGGCTAGGTATTTTTAGTTTTGCCTTCTGAGTCATTAGATTAGGTAATATTTCTGTCTGCCTGAGGGTCTGGCCAACATTACTTTCCTATTAAGGATGGTGAAATCCTTGCTGTTAATTTTGTGCTGAAAATTATAAGTATAAAGATCCATCTAGGCAAAATCTGTAAACTTATAGCTAATACTCTATGATTTATGTAGAAAAAGCTAATAAAGCTGTCTTTAAATACAGTCATTTTATGATAGCGAAGAGTACTTAAAAAGCATTTCCTTTACCCTTATGAAATAGAATCTAGTATTCTTTTATTCAGAATTTATTGTGAATGATAATATGTCAAGTTTTCTTAATTGATTAAGCCCTGTTTGAAACTTTACAAATGAAATTTTGTTTTTTAAAAAAGAATAATTTATTGGAAAAGTGCTGACAGCTTTATTGAAAATGACTTTTATTTTTGCTTGAATATCTGTTTCTCATAATGGTGAAAGTTATGTGAGAAATACACATTTCTAGAAAAATATTAGTGTTAATATTTATCTTCATGGTAATGTTTTCCTTTTTGTTGATTGACTTGCTTGAATTGATTTCAATAAGTGTGTTACACTTATTTATATTTTGTTTATTTTCAAAATTTGATGATTACCTTGGATCATATGAAATAGTTTTTAATTGTTATAATACATTAATGCTATGTATTTCATTTTCAATGGTTGTCTATTGTTTAGGAGATACTTAACACTGTAAATTTTTTCTTATTGATAACAGTAATTGAGAGTCAAATGATATAACTCAGTGCTTAGAATGTCGAAAAGACATTTTGTTTTCTTAGTTAATTTTGCTTTCTTAGCCCTCTGGTCCTCTGATACCCTAAAGTTTTGCTTTCTTAGTCCACTGGTCCTCCAATACCCTAAGGTTTAAAAAAGAAAATGCTCTAGCACCTTTGGGGTTTTCTGATGCATTTGTTTCTTTTTTGCATTTGTCCAACATATCTTTTCCTGATAAGCATTTTTCCTTAATAGCTTCTATAGGTAATTTGAGATGACTCCTTAAATATATTTTCTTCTATTAAGAAGAGGTGTTTTGTTAGATTGAAAATAATAATCCATTATAAAATGATGACTCAAAGCTGTGTATTTACTAGGGCAGTGTTGATTTCGGTTCCTTTTATTCTTTATTTATTTATTTTTTCCTATTATTCTTTAAAGAAAAAACAAAACACTGAAGGTGATATAAATGTGGATTTTATAGACTTCACATTTACAAACATTCTTTGATAGGAAAAATACTAAGATTCTGTTTCTAAGTATTTTTTCCCAATTTGTCATAATTTATTTGAAAAAGTTAGGATTAATCTCATGATCAGATCTTTTTGTTTTGTATGTGTGCTTTGAGGAATGTAATGTCCTTCTGAACCTAACTGATGTGTGTATTCATCAGTGATGATTTATAGGTGGCAATAAAGCTGGTTGATTAGATAATATGTAGGAGAGTTTGTCTTTACAGATAAAACCTTGTGCAATTTTATGGAAGTGTTTCTGTTAGTGCTGAAATCCTCCATTGAGGGCATGCTTTATCATGAATATTAATATACTTTCTTACCATTAAAATAATTCATTATTTGACAGTCTGTCATTTGGTAGTAATAGAACCAATTTTAATTGCCTAGTTTTTCAACAGCTCTTTGTTTAGGCTCATGTAGACTAACAAACCAGAACATTCCCATGGGTTTAATGGGGTCTCTAATCACTAAAGTGATCTCTGTAAAGTGTGAGTAGTTAGACTCTTAGTAAGCTGTCTTATGTTATTCCCTCTGTCTTTGCAGATAAATTATTGGTCATAACTGTAGCAACAAAAGAAAGTGATGGATTCCATCGATTTATGCAATCAGCCAAATACTTCAATTATACTGTGAAGGTATGGTATGTCTTTTAATTCATGGAGATTTTAGACTGTGTGCCTGAAGTACGTTTTTCATAATGAAAGCAATAACAGCAACATGATCTATAATCCACAGGAGGGAGATGAAATTTGATTACATAATTGTTGTTAGTTTACACTTACTTGATTGTTTTAGATAGGTTTCGGCTTTGTTAATACTATGCCACTCAGACAATAATTTCCTAGTATTCACTAATGCTTTGTATAAACATGTTCTATAAAACAACAGAAGGATATTTAGAAGGATATATATACACACACACAGATATATTTGTTTTGCGGAGTCTTATATGGGTATAACATAATTAAGATTTTATAGTAATTTTTTCACTTTGAAGTTTTTTTTGTAGTGGGTTTGTCTACCTTGGTATATTTATTCATTTAGGAGAATTGGAAACATTACTGGGAAGCAGATACTTTTTTTGTTCCATTATTGGGAGGTGCTTTTCTTGTTTTTTGTTTGTTTTAGAGGAATTTAGTAACATTATAAAAGGGCTGTATGACTTATCTCTAGGAGAATATCTTATTGATAAATGGTCAGAAGAAACTTGGGAAATTTGGTAGGACTAGTAAACTGAGCTATGAAAGACCTGCTTTGTTTTTTTTTAAAGTTATTTATTTTTTAATAGAAATAAGGCTCTATCAGCTAAGTCTTTTCCACATATAGAGGAGAAGAGGGAGATATCCCAAGGTAGGAAAAGAAACAAATGAATTTAATACATTTACACAACAAAACAATAAAACTTAAAAAAAAAAACGAGAGAGAGATTGCTTTTTGCTTAGGGAAAAAGTGAGCTGTTCTAGAATATAATGTGCAGAAAAGATAATATTTGCTACATAACTGCTAGAAGACTAAGTACATATGTTAATGTAGAACAACTGTTAAAAGAATCTAACTTTGCTAAAGAAAGAGATCTAGGTGTTTAATATAGGATAAAGGAGAAATACATTAGAGAAGTTTGTTAGGATACAGAGGAAATGCTGTAGTATTTCCTACATGGAAATGGAGAAAAATTATGGTAAGATAATTCTGAAATCCAAAGAAGGACATCATAAGGGTTCAGAAAGGGGAGAGTGTGGTACATTTCTTATGTGTGAGACACTGTTAGGACCTTTATACATGGCATGCTGTTGATTCATTATATAAACCATGTAAGGCAGGTATTACTTTGCTTATGAGCGAGGAAATTTGCCCCAGGGCATGTAACTTTAAGGGGTCAAATCTTGGACCCCGGCACCCTTTCTCTGACTCTGGAACTTTTGATCCTTCTGCTGTCTTTCCATTATGTGGTTCTGAAGAATGGACCTCAGACCACCAACATCAGCATCAGCTGGGAAACAGGAATGAGGCTTCTTAGGCTTCTCCCCACCTTCTGAATCATAGACCGGGAGTTGGGCCCAGCAATCTGTTTTAACAAACCCTCTATGTGATTCTGATGCATACTAAAGTCTGTCACACTGATGGAGTGGAAAGAAAATAAGAGACTAGAGCTTAATCAACGCAGCTCTACATAAGAGCAGGTGCTCAGATATTTAGGCCCAGTATTACTGTAGTATTGGAGAAGTCCAAAAGGCTTGTGGAACAGAAGTATAACAAATGTTAGGGCCAGCAGAAGCCACTTTTTAGGTCAAGAACTAATGTTCTAATAGACTAGCTCCAATATGAATCCAAATTCCCACGCCAGTGTTTCTTTCTCCCTTCAATATAAGTAGTGAGGAAGTGCTGGTAGGGATCTGACGCTGGGAGTCCCACAAGCTCTACCAGCCAGGCTTGTATTTGGCTCAATGGTAAGTAAATTTAGAATTAATAATATTTATTTTCTAAATTAATTTTATATTTCTCTTTTGTATTCTTAATTTCATTCCCTCTGAATTCACAAATCTTTTAGTACAGCGGTCCCCAACCCCCAGGCCACAGGCTGGTACCAGTCTATGGCCTGTTAGGAACCTGTGTGCATAGCAGGAGGTGAGCGCGGGTGAGCCAGTGAAGCTTCATCTATATTTTCAGCCGTTCATTGCTCATGTTACGACCTGAGCACTGCCTCCTGTCATCAGCAGAGGCATTAGATTCTTATAGGAGAGCATGAACTCTGAACTGCACATGTGAAGGATCTCGGTTGCATGCTCTTAGGAGAATCTAAAGCCTGATGATCTGAGGTGGAGCTATGAAAATGATGCTAGTGAGGGGAGTGGCTGTAAATACAGACTATACATTGTATTATATATCGCAATATAAAAACGATCCCCAACCCCCGTCCATGGGACAATTGTTTTCCATGAAATTGGCCTCAGGTGCCAATATGGTTGGGGACCACTGTGTTAGCAGATCCTTGTTTCAGGAACTTCAGAGTTTGTTTTGATGAAGCAAAGGTCCAAGGTGTGTCTGTGGCAGAGGGGCTCATAGGCTTGTTTCCTGCTTCTCCACAACCTGGGGCGTCAGCAGGCACACAGTTCAGGAGGCAGCTGCTGAGGCTGGGCAAACAGAACCCAGGATGACTCAGGTTTAGCTCTGAGTAATTGTGCTTAGGTGATTTCTTGCACTGATAAATAATTAAACTTTTGAGGGAAACATGAGCTTAAGATTCTTAAGGTAAGGATGATGGCATTTGACCTGATGCCCTCTGTGTTTCCTGGGATAACCAATTTGGTGTCAGCAGGGAAATAGCTCAAGGGCCCCATCCAGAATTCACTGAGCTTCCAGGGCTCCCCCTTGTTCATCAGACAGATTTCTTGCCAGATTGAAAAGTGATCTGGAAAGTTTCTTCATTTTCTTTCCTTTTCATTTCAGTCTGAATAAAGAGAAATAAGATATGAGAAATACTTTCTGTGGCTTCCCTCATCAATCCCCAACTTCCTTGGATTAGTGTCTACTTTTGAAATGTTAACATTGAGAATGGCATTTTATGGGGTGGATAACATTAAAGAATTATGACCTGACCTAGGCATCAAGTTTTTTTCTGTCTAGCATCATGAGTGTAGCATTTAAAGAGTGGTGCTATGTTATATTGTACAAGCTGCTGGTGACTTCCAGTGTTTATGACACTTCATAACCTGAGTTTTGCCCGGGGACAAAATGTTGATTTCATTTACAGGTCCTTGGTCAAGGAGAAGAGTGGAGAGGTGGTGATGGAATTAATACTATTGGAGGAGGCCAAAAAGTGAGACTGATGAAAGAAGTCATGGAACATTATGCCAATCAAGAGGATCTGGTTGTCTTGTTTACTGAATGGTAAGAGAAACAACTTGTAGCTTTTTTTTTTTTTTTTTCTGTCAGTTGGTGCCATCCTTTTGGAAGACGCCCTTTTTTTTTTTTTTTAATTTAAAATTAAAAAAAAAAATTTGGCTGTGCTAGATCTTCGTTGCGGCACACAGATTCTTCATTGCAGTGCATGGGCTTCTCTTTATTTGCGGTGCATGGGCTTACTTGCCCCGGGGCATGTGGGCTCTTAGTCCTCTGATGAACAATCTAATCCATGTTCCCTGTGTTGGACAATGGATTCTTAACCACTGGACTGCCAGTGAAGTCCCAAATATGTGGCTTTCTAAGTCTGTATTAAATTATTTTAAAAGAGTTGAAATACATACTTACAGAATATATATTGAATTATTTTATTCACAATGAATCATTGTTTTAAAAAGTATATATTATTCATAATTATAAAACCATGGTCTGACATATTTAAGTAATATGATCAAATTTTATGAGCTATCATAAATACCAATGGGAAGACAAGGCATAGGCTAAAATTTTCGTGAAATTCATGTCTTAACCCTGATTTGAGATAGAATAAAGATCATATTGAACCTTTCTATTGAGAGAGTAGCTCAGTGGATTCTGGTTGTCCAGGAGGAAATAGATCATGTAAGTTATAAGCGAAAAATTTTTTAAAAAAAGCATGTTTAATAAGAAAGAAAAATCTTTCTCATATGTAAATATCTTTTCTTCTATTAAATGTGGAGTGTTTGCTGTGTTTCCTTATCTTCTCTCTTTTTTTAATAATGTCAGGTTGTCATGAAGCAGTATTGGTAGACACCTTTTGTTCTACCATTTTCCCTACATTCTTTTTTATTTTTTAGTCATTGGTTATCATTTTAAATCTCCTGGCATTTTCCTCTTTAAGTTAGGGAAGTTTTTATATCTCTCCCTCAATTTGAAGTCCAAAACCACAAATTATTATGGATGAAAATAAGAACAGTGCTTTATATGTATTTGTTAAATAAAGGCAGAAATTTTGAATTGAAAATAGACATACTGGAGTTCTGGTGCCATCAATACTTACAAATTTTGGAAGGTTCATATATTTGCATCTTTAGAATTTCCCTGTTGTCTCCCAGGAAAAAATAAAGCTCTGCTTATAGTTACTTATTCTTGCAACATGAGATTGATGTTTAGCTTGTGTACCAAGACATTTTCTACAGACTCTATTATATATATAATCTATTTTATATACATATATATATATGTATATAAAACCCTTAGGAAAATAGAATAGGATGTTCATATTAACTGTTTGTATTAAACATTGAGTATGTTTGGTTTAAAATTACCAGCCATTTTGGTCAGCTTGAACTTGCCACATGTGTCTCTTGATTTTGACTTGGAGGCAAATTCTCCTTGTAAAAGTTACCAAATATGAGCCAGCAGTCATTTTGGGTTCCTGAATCTCTTTCTGCATTTTAGGAAGAATTACTTTTCCTCACCCTTTGCTCCTTTATCAGACTATGCCTCCCATTTAAGGGAGCCCCCCCATTTAAGATTTAGGCTTGGGAGAAACTGGTTTAGTAAGGGGCCAATTGGTTTCTGATAAGAAAAGGGTCACTGTGAGATATCTGAAGACCACTGGAGGTTGCGTTTATTTATTTAGTTGATACTTTAAGACTCAGTGTGACCAAAAGATAACAATAGAATTTTAATGGAAGGTCTAGTGTGTACCAGGCACTGTGTTTGGGATATATCAGTGAACTGAGGATAAAATTTCTTGACAACTGCCTCTGTGAAAAGAGCGAGCTAACTGAAATCACACAGGCCCATCTCCCCAAGCTCTAGTCTAAGAAGCAGCGGTAACATTTTCTCTGTCATGACTCACCATATCTGTCTTCCTGGAGAAACCTAGGGATGATGAGACAGTAACCAAGATAAGAAGGATGGACAATTGGTACCACTTTAGAGCTCTTTTATTTTATTTTTCCTAAAAGACAATACCCTTTAAAAAATATTGTGGACAAGTGATCAGTACAGTTGAAATTGTGGGTAATCCAAGATCAGGGAAAAATGAATTTGACTCTAAATTATTTGAAATAGGAAAGCCATATTGCAATAGAAATGTTACTCTCCTAATTAACCTTACCTCCAGTTAAGACTACAGTTCAGAATATATTCATTTTACTAAATCAAACCAATTACTATTTGTTATGTGAGTTTTTAGGGACAGTTTAACTGCACTAATTAGTTTTATGGAAGTGTTCAGTTCAGTCGCTCAGTCATGTCCGACTCTTTGCGACCCCATGAACCGCAGCACGCCAAGCCTCCCTGTCCATCACCAATTCCCGGAGTCCACCCAAACCTATGTCCATTGAGTCGGTGATGCCATCCAACCATCTCATCTTCTGTCATCCCCTTCTCCTCCTGCCCTCAATCTTTCCCAGCATCAGGGTCTTTTCCAATAGTCAGCTCTTCGCAGGAGGTGGCCAAAGTATTGGAGTTTCAGCTTCAACATCAGTCCTTCCAGTGAACACCCAGGACTGATTTCCTTTACAATGGACTGGTTGGATCTCCTTGCAGTCCAAGGGACTCTCAAGAGTCTTCTCCAACACCATGGTTCAAAAGTATCAATTCTTCAGCACTCAGCTTTCTTTATAGTCCAACTCTCACATCCATACATGACCACTGGAAAAACCATAGCCTTGACTAGACGGACCTTTGTTGGCAAAGTAATGTCTCTGCTTTTTAATATGCTGTCTAGCTTGGTCATAACTTTCCTTCCAAGGAGTAAGCGTCTTTTAATTTCATGGCTGCAATCACCATCTGCAGTGATTTTGGAGCCCAGAAAAATAAAGTCTGCCACTGTTTCCACTGTTTCCCCATCTATTTGCCATGAAGTGATGGAATTTGCCATTTATGGAAGTATAGGTCACTATTATATTAAAAAAAACCCCAAGATTTATGTACTTAATTGTTTAAATAGTCCTTAAGAAAATAGCTTTGTTGAGATATGATTTATATACCTTGACATATGCTCACTTTAAGTGAAAAACTCAAAATTTTTATTAAATTTACAGAGTCTTGGAATTGTTGTCGCTGCTCAATTCTGGAACATTTCCCATATCTTAAAATGATCCCTAGTGTTCATTGCAACAGACTTTTGTGAATTAATTTGAAAGCAATCTTATAACATCACTTCCATGGGAATATGTATTCTAAACTGACTTTTGGATGAACATTTAAAGTTAGAGACAGTGTTCATAAATATACTAAGTTAAGATTTACCATATTTAATTTAGATAAGTAAATAAATATTTAACAGGGGTTTGGATTATTCTTAGAATGAACACTGAAACTCTTCATATGAGAAAGTGCCATGAACTTTTTTTTCAAGTTACTTCACCTGCCTTGTGTGTGTGTTTTATTGCAGTTAAGATGCTTTGTGAAATTGACAGTCTCCTCTTGATTCGAACAACTACCAGTATACATAATGGATCTGATGACTTTAACAGACTGGACAAAGTATGATGAGCTCTTTTGAAGTAGGCTCATAGAGATTTTGGGGACACATATTGTAACATGTGACTACCATTCTGGTTTTTTAAAAATTCAGTCTACCTTACTCCTACCATTATTTATCAAGAGCTTATAAATTGCAAAGTCAATTCCTTTATCTTACCTCAAAGTCATAAAGTTAACCATCTTTAAGCAAATACTTCTATGAACCAAGGAGTTGCTATATACCAAAATCTTGGGGTAGATATTTTCAGAGAGGAAATAATCATTTTGGTGAGTCCAGTAACCACCACCAAATATGCCTTTCAAGTATTTCATATATTTCAAATGTTTCATAAAGGATTCTTTCTGTAAAAAGCACATCTGATTAATGACATTTACATTCAGTGCCACCACAAAATATAAATTTCAGCCCACATCACAATCTGATCAAGAAATGGTTTGTTGTTGTTTTGTGGAGTAAGAGAAAGCAACACTTCAGAACATTGATTTCTTTTTTTTGTTTGATTTTTAGTCAGCTTATGAGGCACTCACTTAATTGCTTATTGAGCTTTTCACCTTTCTAGTTTGCTTCAAATGCTGAACGACTGTAGAATGGTCTATGCTGAGTTCTTCAGCAACTTCCTATGTAGTTTAAGAGGATCAGCTTCAATGATTCTCTCAGTTGATCGTTGTCATCTTCCAATGGCCGGCCACTGAGCTCCTTGTCTTTGAAGCTTTCATCTCCTTTGCAAAACTTCTTGAACCACCACTGCACTGTACACTCATTAGCAGTTCCTGGGCTAAATGCATTGTTTATGTTGTGAATTGTCTCCATGCTTTATGACCCATTTTAAACTCAAATAAGAAAATTGCTTGAATTTGCTTTTCATCTAACATCATTTCCCTAGTCTAAAGTAAATGTAAAATAAATAGCAAGTAATAAGTCTTGAAAAAAAACAACTGAAGCTAGAAATGTGCATTCAAATGATGTATAACATAGCGACATTTATTTAGAATGTATTCCACCATCAAACAGCAAATTCAACAATGCAAAAACTGCAGTTACATTTGCACCAACCTGATAGTAGTTTTCTAAATGACTCTGTTATGGGACTCAGTAAACACTCACTGAAAATATAGGGATAAGCTTAGTCACAGAAATCTTTGCTGTTAGCATATATAGCATATATACTATTCTCTCACTCTGATAATACATTACTAACTTCTGTTCACTTATCATATTGAATTGTAATTGTTTTTATGCTTCAGATAGTAAAACTGAGGGTTATACCTGATTTGCATATTTAGCAAGGATATTTAGCAAGGAATCAATAAATACTAGGTAAGAGAGAATTGCATTAAAAGATGGAGAAGCATTTTTCAAGAGGCAGAAGTATGATGGATGCTTTAAAACTATTTGTAAAGATTTTTTTTTTCATTCATTTGGAGAAATGAAATGACTTATAAAGGCAGGAAAGCATCCAAACTTTCTAAATCTCAAAGATAGAAATTATTTTAAAAATTGATTGTTGGTTAGAAACTATGTAAATGCTGCTGCTGCTTTTGATCTTTCCTGTGTTGACCAATGTTTGTTTCTTTTAGCTTCTAATTAAGTATTAGAAAAAGTGACATCAGTGAGCAGATTTTTCACTTGGTATTCAGAATACATGTCTTGAGCAAAAACTTTGACCCAGGTACCGAACTTAACACTATAGAAAAGGAGATTCACAAAGATCCCACTGTGAAGGAATCTCATATTGTACTAGTTCTGCAGACAAAACTGAACTGACCTAATTTAGACGAAAAATTTATTTTCATGGTCAAACATTGGCATAATCTCTTCAGAATCATTTACTTTTAGAAAATTGGGGAAGAGTGTTTTACTGGATCATTTTGCTAATTGTTTGTGAACATAGTTTTTATGATTTTGTCATTGTTATAAGAAATATAATTTGTATTTATTAAAATTCTGTAGGTGACCAGATCCTATCTTATTTTATTCTATGAAATAACCATGTTGTATCTTTCATAATTTGAGCTACATTCCCAATATGCCTACATTTTATATTGCCTTAGATAGTTTATTGGGAAATAGTTTATTGGGAATAGTTTGGGAAATAGTTTAGTGGGAAATAACAACCCACTCCACTATTCTTGCCTGGAGAACCCCATGGACAGAGGAGCCTGGTGGGCTGCTGTCCATGGGGTCGCAAAGAGTTGGACACGACTGAGCAGCTAACTAACACACATAGTTTATACAGAAGACAGAGTAAGATTTTTCTGAAAGCAAAGCTTTTTAAGATTGATGGCTGTAATTTTAACTAATTATGGCAGATTTATTTGATAGACTTCTTGGCAATGAGGACAGTTTAGGTGTGCAGGCACAAAGAACCTAGTCATTAGCAATGGACAATATTTCATTATATTAGTATGAAGGAAAGCCAAAACACATCAGAGTTTTCAGTTTCTACATGGCTTTTTAATTTTTTCCCTTGTTTCTGAAGCAAAGGTTAAAACCTTTAGCTGTCACTTAAACATATTGCATTGACTTCAGGCTCGTCCGTGATGTGAAATATGATTAGGAATTACATGGGAAATGAATGACTTTAAAAAAAAATTGTTCAAATGTTCTTATTAGTGTTTACTGACTATATTAGTGGGTATGTTGGAATAAGGAAGAACCAGACTATATACAAAAGAAGGATTGGTTGTTTATATATTGCTAGATAAATGGTACTAATTTGTCTACTTTTTGTGTGTAGACATAAACCAGATTTTCCCCAAACTAGGTTATCTACAAACCAGATTACCTACTCCTTGAATCATTTTTTTTTTTTTGAGTAAATATGTATTATTAAGCATCTGTGATTGTGTAAAATATGGTGCTAGCTGCTATGGCTAGATTGGTGGTGGGGCAGGGGTTGACTGGAACAGAAATCTTGCCCTCTGGATAGGCTTTTCTATCCACAGCTTTGTATGTGTTTTCTGGCATAGCTACATAATAATACTAATATTACATAATAATAATGTAACATTACATAATAATATGTATATATTATTATATATAGTACATTGCATATAATATGTAGTAATATTATATTATAATACTACATATAATATTATTATAGCGACATAATAATAAATGCTGTGGATTGAAGAAAAGCTTCTTGCTTTCTTCACTGATCAACGAACACTTAGTTGTGTGTGCACGTGTGTGTGTGCTGTCACTTCAGTGGTGTCTGATTCTGTGTGACCCTATGGACTGTAGCCTGCCAGGCTACTCTGTTCATGGGATTCTCCAGGCAAGAATGCTGGAGGAGATTGCCATGCCTTCCTCAAGAGGATCTTCCTGACCTAGGGATCAAACCCCAGTCTCACGTCTCCTGCGTTGGTAGGCAGGTTCTTTACCATACTTACTGGGGCACTAAGTATGTATCAGATTTGAAAGTTCTAGTGTTGCAGAGATAAGTTTAACTATCATTTAAAATTAGAGGGAGATTTTCATTTAACCATTTATTTTACAAGTAAAGAGACTGATGCAGAGGCACCGAGTGATGACGACCCGTGGTCACACCGATCGCTAGCAGCGTGAACAGCTTGAGGGCTTGCCACGGTGTCTCCTTGGCTGCCCTGTCTGCTGGGAGTTACCGCAGGACTTGGCTACTCTCAGTAAACTGTCTGGAGAAAATGACTCTCCACCTGGGCAGTGTCCTCATTTGACTCCTACCTCAACCCAGCCTCGGTAGGAGTATTATATTCAGAAAATGAAATTACGTACCATTAAAAAAAATCCTCCCAGTAATTGTTTTTAAAATAGCCCCTACTTTGTCCGAGTTTATTCCTTCCCCTTCCTTCAAAATCCCTACGATAAATTTAATCATTTCTCTTGTGATTATTTTGTAATTTATTCTGCAAGTTCAACTGAGTAGACATTTTCAACTGCTTCATGAAAATGTGGGGGGAGTGGTTCTATAGTATTGTTTTTAGCATCAATTATCTCTGAAAAATATAGATATGTATTTAAGATGAAGACATGATTAAAGAGAGAATTATCAGGTGTATTGCTTCTTGCATGCTTCATTAGACTTTAAGCTTTTAAAAACCAGCTGCTAATAGTTTAGGTAATCATAACTTTTGGCGTAAATTTATATCAGTGCTGATGAATAAAGTGTGGGTTAGGGAGGAACAAATAAATAAGATTAGGAAACACTTCTGTTGTTTTCCTCTCTGACTTAGGTGAATAATACACAGATGAATAAAGTTGTGTATTTGGCATGTGAAGGAAGACAATGTAGTCTAGTATAAATAGTCACTGCCAGCATGAAGTTCAGTTCAGTTCAGTTCAGTCACTCGGTCGTGTCCAACTCTTTGCGACCCCATGGACTGCAGCATGCCAGTCTTCCCTGTCCATGACGAATAGAAAATGACACATTCTGTGGAAAAAGAGAGGAAAAGAGTTGTGGGGATTAAGAGGATGGAAATGATCTTTTCCATTTATGCTGCTCACGTAGAGGTTTGTAGAGGAGGTGAGATTTGGATGAGGGTGGGTGGTTTGGATCCGATTGGGAAAAGATGTGCTAAGCTGATGAAACATTATGATTAAAGACATGGAAGACAGATCAAATAATTCAGTGTGACTTCAGAACAGATTATTTAATGGAAAGTTAATGTGAGTCTGATTCATTTAGATTTTATTTTACAGGCCAGGATTTGGTAAGCTGTGATCTGGCCCAGGCTCTTTTCTGTAAATACTTTTGTTGTAGCACAAGTGTGCTCAGTTATTTACATATTGCCTATGGCTGTGTTGTACCACAATGGCAGAGTCGAGTCATCCAGCAGAGACCATATTGCCCTCAAAGCCTAAGGAATTTTCTCTAAAAGGC
Organism: Dama dama; assembly: GCF_033118175.1. Lineage (NCBI taxonomy): Eukaryota > Metazoa > Chordata > Mammalia > Artiodactyla > Cervidae > Dama > Dama dama. Next base: position 94,934,479 of record NC_083699.1, on the reverse strand, counting down.
TAGATAGTAAATATTTGCTAAGTCCTGCTTTAGACCATAGTTCTGATCCAGTCAACGGACTGATCCAGTCAAGGGACTGGCACAGAAAGGCTTTCAGGAGAGTTTGTCAGATGGTCCTTGTTGGAGGGGATGGGTGATGGGGAGGCTCATAAGATTTTTGAATTAGTTTAGTCCAGTGTCTTCTAGTGGCAGTGGAGCGGCTTTAAATTCTAAATAGATTAAGTAGATGGCATCAGTGGGTTATGGAGAAAGATTTGATGAGAGAGGCAATGGAAAGGGAAGAGGCAGCGCTGAATAAAGGATTTTCAACTTGAGTGATCGTGCCACAGAAACAGGGAATGCAGAAGGACAAATGCTTGTAAAAGTTTCAGTGACCTGTCTGAGATAGAACACTGACGTGGCTGGTAGAGGATTCAGAATGACCACATAAGGTGACAACTTTATAGTTTTTGCAGGACCCAGGAATATTTACCACAGTGAACTGTGGAAAGTTTTATCTTATTCTTCACATTTAAATGTATCAGATTCCTATGAGCATTATTTTTATGACTGTTTTGGGCATTTTTTAAAAAGTTTGACCTTTTGAGTTGATGTGACCAATGTCATTTTAAGTAGAAAAACTTTCTTGCCCTTTGAAAAGTTTTAAATCCATTCAAAAAAACTTTTTTAAAGTACTTCAACAAAGAAATAGCAGTGCTACTAGAATGAAGTGAGAAAGTTTCAACAACCTTACATTTTTATTCAAAGTCAAATCCTTACTTGAATTATGTGAAGAGAATTTTTGCCTTTTACATTTTGATCTATAGGAATTGCTTTTTGTTATAAAGGTAATACCTACTTATAAAATTGTTAAATTATCAGAGTACAAGTTGCCCACAACTCCTCCTTTTCAAGCTGTTGACTTTTGCTAATAGTTTGAGATATACTGTGGAGATATTAAGTCCTTCGCTGGTGTTACAAAGACAAAACAATCTGCCAACTGTACCTTTATAACTTCGAATACATGTTATTTGTTGTTGTTTAGTTTCTAAGTTGTGTCTGACTCTTTTGCGACTCCATGGACTGTAGCCTGCCAGGCTCCTCCATCCATGGAATTTCCCAGGCAAGAATATTGAAGTGGGTTGCTGTGGCCTCCTCCAGGGGATCTTGCCAACCCAGGGATAAAACCTGTGTTTCCTGCATTGACAGGCAGATTCTTTACCTTTGAGCCACCGGGAAAGTTTGAATACATGATGCTACCTGCAAAATATCTGAATCAGTTTGGTCCAAGTCTCCAATCATATGATTCTCTGACATAAAGAGCTCTTTTTATCCATCTCTCTAGACAGTTTATGGGGTCCTGTACCTCAGAGGGTTTGTTTTATTTGCCTTACCTCTCAGGGCTTAGTTACCCTGGTAACTGGTCTTATAAAGCTAGTTTTATTTCCTAATCTTCAGTATTTAAAAAAGAAAATTATATCAGCAACTAGTAGTCTGGAGGAAAATACCCTGTTAGAAAAGATAGGGTTATCCTACAAGGCAGAAATCTAAAGTGGTCATACTTATGAAATCAGTTGTACTTATTTATAAGAAAAAGAGAAATGATATATTTATATAAATATTCTGTGAAGTCAGATTAATTTAGTTTTTCAAATAAACATGGAGGGGAGTTGGCTTGAGGTTTTAGTCAGAACAAATTTATTCTGATTTAAAATTTATCTTAAAATGTGTATTTGGCTGAAAATAAAATTATTTAAAAGTACAGGCTTGTGTAAATTTAAAAGTAAGTTTTTGTCCTACCTCTCATTTCTTCAGGTTCCTTTCCTATAGTAACAAAAATGTTAATTTTGTTAACTTTTTTGAAAGATTATTGTGGTGTTAATTTTTAATTTTTGTAACAATAGCTTGATGAGATATAAGCACTACTTTCCCCATCATTTTATGCTTAAAGCAACAGAAGCATAAAGAGTTTGTTACTAACTTTCCTCTGGTTACTCAGATAGCAAGTGATAGAGCTGGAATTAGAATTAGAAACCCATCTGTTAGACTTCAGATTGTGTGAAATGAATCACTTTATGATTATATTATTAACAGTATTAAAATTTTTCTACCCATTGATCCTAAAAGAAAGAAAAAATTGTATGTCAAATATGTTTGTGTGTGTATATATATAGATAGATATGTTTTAATTTTGAAGTTTTTTTGTAACATAAAAAGCAATGATAAAATTTAAATTCTCTAGGACAATTTAGAATGAAAAAAAAATGGTGTAGCTCTCTGAATTCAACTTTACTTTTACTAAGTTTTAAAAATTGCCTAGGCATAATTGTTAAATTTAGTTTCATATTAGCAACATTTCAATCTTCTTTTAAAAAAAAAAAAGATTCAGAAGTAGACTATCTGGTGGGAGCGAGTATGTCAAGTAATTTTTATTTGTAAAGCCTGGTTCACCATGAAAGGGAAAGAGGAACAGAGGGTAGGCAGCTTCCTTTTTAAAGCCCAGGACTTGGAGGTTGTATGAACACACCAGTTCCACTCACATTCCACTGGACAGACTTGGTCATGTGTAATGGTCAGGCTTCAGAGTAGTCTTTAGCCATGTGCCCAATTAACATATGGGGATTCCATTATTAAAATAAAGGCACAGGAGTGTAGATGGGAGTCAGCATCTCTTCCACACATGTGTTCTTGCTAAAGTAATTTTTTAAAGTTTCATTGGATTTTTGCTTCTATAGATATGAGAAGCATATCTCATATGAGGTGTTTTATTTTGATGAAATAAATCATGTATAGGCATGTGTGTTCAGTCATGTCCAACTCTTTGCGACCTCATGGACTGTAGCCAGCTAGGCTCTTCTGTCCATGGAATTTTCCAGGCAAGAACATGAGTGGATTGCCATTTCCTTCTTCAGGGAATCTTCCTGACCCAGAGATTGAACCCATGTTTCCTGCATCGCCTGCATTGGCAGACAGATTCTTTACCAGCTGAGCCATGGGGGGAAGCCCAAATTCATGTACAGAAAGTTAATAAATGTTGCCTGATACACATACTACTATCTTAGCATATTAACAAACTCCTCAAGAGCAAGTCTGGCAAAGTGTGAGGAACAGCCTCCTTACTCCCCAGTTCAAATATCATAGCAGGGGCTTCCTTAGTGGTCCAGTGGTTAAGACTGTGCACTTCCACTGCAGTGGGCATGGGTTTGGTCCCTGGTGGGGGAACTAAGATCCTGCATGCAGCATGTAGCCAAAAAAAAAAAAAAAAAACCCCAACAACTTCCCCAGTCCTTCCTTGCTGGTATCCCCTTCCTGCCTCTGCACCACTCCAGGTATCACAGAAGTGCATTTGAACTACTGGCTATTAGGAAGGCCTGGTGCTGAATTAAAGAGCATTTGTTTACTCTTCTTGCTTGCCACCTGGGATGTCAGGTCATGAAATTATCATCTTTGGTTTTGAGGTAATCTAATGTTAAAAAAGATGCAGAAGAATTTGTGGTTGTAGCAAAAATAGAGAACTTATTGCAGAGAGGAAACAGGCAGTGTGTGTTGCGTTTCATATTATAAGTCATTGTGATTCTATGGATGAACTGTGGGTAATACAGTCTTCAGAAGAATCAATGAAACTATAAATTTAATTTTTAACATTTTAAAATATATTGGGCTTTAAAAAGATACATGTCTGTATGCATTTATTTTAGGACTTCAGGCTAAATAGTTATTCAAATTTAAATTTATACTGATGACACTTGGTAGGTAGAAACATTTTGTCAAAGGTAATGAAATCTGCAAAAATTATTATATAGATGAGTACAAATTAAAAAGAAATATTAGGCAGTTACAATGGCAGCCTCTGTCAGTAATAGCACATCTACTATGTCATACAAGTTATTGATTTTAAACTTTTCAACACTTTTGGAATTTTGATTTTGGAGAGTAAATGATTTATTGAAAAAATTAAGACTAATACTAAAAAAGCTGTCTTTTATTTGGACTTCATTGCCAATGTAACTTAAACACTAATAATACATTCCATATAATTTCAGTTGAGGGAAACTTGTTTGGTTTACTCTGCAAATAGTTGGAATTAATTTGATGTTGGATTCTAAATTCTCATTTTTATTAGAAAATAATAATCTCTTGGTTTATATCTCTAAATTTCGACAACTGTATTTTAAAATTTCTTTTTCTCCCCTCTCATCGAACAGCTTTAATGTTATATTTGCTGGTGGTCCAGAAGAAGTTCTAAAAAAGTTTCAAAAGTCAAACCACAAAGTGGTCTTTGCAGCTGATGGAATTCTGTGGCCAGATAAAAGACTAGCAGACAAGTATCCCATTGTGCACATTGGGAAACGCTACCTGAATTCAGGAGGTGAGTAAGATACTGGAAGAAAAGTATAATGCGAGTCATAGATTAAAATATTGATGAGACCACCTTTAAAAAAAATATAACTAGATATGTTTTAAATAACCATTATCTTCTTATTACTATGGAAAAATTATATCTGTTTAAATTCACAGTGCATTTTATAGTTGACAAAACATTTTCTCATGTATTATATGATGCTCCTAAAAACACTAGTAATGGGTTATTACTAGTGTAAATGTTATTTATGTGTAAATGTTATTATTTCTACATTATAAGTGAGAAAACCATGTTTCCCTAATTTAAGTGACTTCTCCAATAGGCATTCACTTATTAAAGGAAAAACTACAGGGATTCTGGTCTTCTGACTATAATTTCATTAAGAATTTTCTGGCTCTAGGTTAACAGGCTTAGTAAATTCCCTTACTTAGGAAAGAGTGCAAGCTACACTTGAGTAGCTTTAACAAATAGGCATTAACTTTATCTATATTTTAAACAAACGGCCTGGTGACTCAGATGGTAGAGAATCTGCCTGCCAATGCAGGAGATACAGGTTTGATCCCTGGGTCAGGAAGATCCCCTGGAGAAGGGCATGGCAACCCACTCCAGTATTCTTGCCTGGAGAATTGCATGGACAGAAGAGCCTGGTGGGCTATAGTCCATGGGGTTGCAAAGAGTCAGACACAACTGAGCGACTAGCATTTTGGCTTTCTTTCACTTTTATTTTCTTATTTTAAATATATCAGAGTAAATGATTTGTCTTGAAATCCCTAGTCAAAAAGATTCAACATTGAGTGCCTAGGTGAACTTAAAGTCCTGCCTTAGCTATACCACTATGAATTAAGAAATAAATGATCAAGTTTCCCCCTCCCAATCAAAAAATAAAATGAAGTTTGACTTTAGACATTATTTTATTTCTTTAGACTGAGATTAATATAAAAATATGGCCAGAAAATGTGGATATAGGACAGGTAACTTGTCAGAGAAACAATGTTGGGTGGAAATTGCAAGCCACACTGGGAAAACAGATTTAATTGTAAATTACATAAAATAACCGATTGTATTCAGGCCAGTTCAAATAAGTGCTGTCTGAGATAGTAGATCTGGGTTCTAGACTTCACTCAGTTACTTTTGTATATGAAACTTTTGACAAGTAACTTAGTTACAGTTCTACTCACCTGCATTTTCTTTTAGAAACCCATTTCCATGGTGATTCTTTGGAACTCTGTCAGCCCATATAAATTTGCTCTTCTGAAACCTTAAATCTTAGTGTGTACTGCCAAGTTTCAGCTCACTTTTTTTCTCTTCAGTACATTTTTTGTTCAAGGTTTTGGGGGTCTCCTAACCATTTTCTTTTTCTCCTAACTTATCTACCATCTTTGGGTTTTACTTCAACATTCAAGTCAGAACCTAGGGTTTCTCATATTGTTCACACTGTCCTCTTAGATTTACAGTAAAGATGGCTGCCTGCTTTTGACTTCTCTGTCTGGGCAATTGTAAATGAGAATGAGAGCTCCATTTGCTCCCAACTGTCAGACCCTCAGTGACACATGGCTTATCTTTTACCCTAAGTCCTAGATAGATTAAAAGCCACCTAGCTCTGGAATTCTGGGATGAGTTTCACTTTGTATTTATTAGTTTTCTAAAAATGACATGCTTAGTGAAACATAATATATGTAAAATCTAGATAGTGAAATATTTACTCGAAAATCTAAATTTCAAACAGAGGCTCAGTACTTTGGAAACAGCAAAACTAGCGAGTGCCTTTGAGAGCAAGTTTCATTAAGGAGAATGTGTTTATAAGTTAGAAAGTGATCATGTTCTGCTGCTGCTGCTGCTGCTAAGTCGCTTCCGTCGTGCCGGACCCCGTACGACCTTATAGACGACAGCCCACCAGGCTCCCCTGTCCGTGGGATTCTCCAGGCAAGGATACCGGAGTGGGTTGCCATTTCCTTCTCCAATGCATGCATGCATGCCAAGTCGCTTCAGTCGTGTCCGACTCTGTGTGACCCCCGTGGACAGCGGCCCGCAGGCCTCTCTGACCATGGGATTCCCCAGGCAAGAATACTGGAGTGGGTTTCCATTACCGGCTCCAGGGGATCTTCCTGACTCAGGGGTCCTGCCTTGCAGGCAAATTCTTTACCATCTGAACTACCAGGGAAGCCCAGAAGTGATCAGACAGGGATATCAAAACATCATCCTTATTCTTTCTGTAGTCAGAATAATTAAAGAAATGCTAGAAAATCTAAGTATGTTCAATAAAGTTTATGTAAATTTATGAATGATATATAGAGTTATTTAAGAGATATGAATTTTGTTTGTGTGCACCTCATTTAGTTAAAAAAATCATCATGGAGAGTAAACATGTTTCCTTATGAGGAAAATGGTGGAATATTAGAAACTTTACTCTTCTGAAATAATATGGCAGTTTAATAGAAAAATGTAAACCATAAACTACATATCACATGCTATGAAAATAAAAGTAGTTCCTTCTCATTTTTAAGGACATTTGTAATTTATAAAAAGGATAAGGAAACATAATTTTTGAAAAACAGTAATATAAACCATTGGAAAATGTCATATGTTGCTGCTTAGACATGTTTTTTTAATCACAGATTTGTTTTAAGAGTTAAAAAATATATATTTTTCAGTGTTTTAGGATTTTTCTAATTTGGCAAAAATGAGGAAAAAATGAGCCACGAGTGATTTATTTAGTCATGTTTTCGTTTTGTCTTGTTTTCTCTAGTTAATATTCCTGCCTATTTCTTTTAATTCTTTTATTACTATGAGAACATTTTAATTTTGAGGATAATAAGTTAGATTTCTTTTCAATTCTCAGGAGTGAAATTGCTCCTTGTTAAAAAGTATTGTATATCAGTGAAACATAGCAGCTTGGCTGCATTTCTGAGATTCAGAGGGAGACTCAAACACGGGAAAAATGATCCTGCTGTCTGTGTCTTTTATAGACAACTGTTGTTGGCATATTTAATGCTTGTGCTCTAAGGCCAAGGTAAAAAATCCAATTTTAGACTTCCTTTTTCCAGACCATGACAAAACCTAGCCAGAAAATGGTTTAGCAGACATAGTAATGACTAGCTCAGTGAAGGAAAAATTCCCAAAATGTCCTAGATATAAAATTTCTTTGGGATGTTTGCAGTCAGTGACAAATCCAACATTCTTTTGATTGCGTTAACATCTCTGGCACTGACATCAAAACCACTGTAGTAGAGATTTTTTTTTTCCCCCAGAAACAGTGAATCTTTTACACAGGATCTAAGAACAGCATTTCAGAAGAAAGAAAATTCTTCTGATTTTGACTTTTTCCTAGTAACTTTTTTTTTCCCTGACATGTGTTTGAAAATATTAGTTCCCTCTCTTATATCAATTAATTTGGGGAGATGGGTTGAATGGATGGGTTGTAGTAGCATGGAAACATATACACTGCCATATGTAAAATAGATAGCTAGTGAGAATTTGCTGTATCACTCAGGGAACTCAAACTGTGGCTCTGTGACAACCTAGAGGGGTTGGATGGAGCGGGAGGTGGGAGGGAAGTTCAAGAGGGAAGGGACATATGTGTACCTATGGCTGATTCATGTTGATGTATGGCAGAAACCAATGCAATATTGTAAAGCAGTTGTCCTTTAATTAAAAATAAATAAATTAAAAAATTAATTTGGGGAATGTGTTTATTCAAAGAGAGTCTTTTATTTGCACTTGGTAGTAAAAGCTTTTTCTGTTTGAATTTATATATGAAACAAAGGACACTCAATAACTCATATTTCTCTCATGGTGAGCTGTGAAATTCTAAACTATGGATTAGGACTAATAGCTTTACAAATCTATGCAACTGGTCTATGAAATTAACACAGACATGAGTTTTGGTCTTTGAATTCTAAATCCTCTATTCACTCTCTTTTCTATTGCAGGATTTATTGGTTATGCTCCTTATATCAACCGTATAGTTCAACAGTGGAATCTCCAGGATAATGATGATGATCAGTTATTTTACACTAAAATTTACATTGATCCACTGAAGAGGGTAGGTAATAGCTCTCACTTTCAACATAATATCTGGGTTCAAGTGGCTACTGGCACTCCAGTCACTGATCCATATTCTGGGCAATTTTACAGGCAGAATAATACATAAGGGGCCGTCTCAATGGTGTCAACTCTAAGGAGCCTATCAGGAAGTCTCACAGAATACTTTCTTATATTTTTCTTTGATTAGAACATATTTGTTTGGCTACCCATAATTTGGAAAGGGTTTCCCTGGTGGTTCAGTCAGTAAAGAATCTGCCTGCAGTGCAGGAAACCGAGGTTAGATCCCTGAGTCAGGAAGATCCCTGGAGAAAGAAATGGCAACCCACTCCACTATTCTTGCCTGGGAAATCCCATGGATAGAGGAGCCTAGTGGGCTACAGTCCATGGGGTCACCAGTGTCGGACATGACTTAGAGACTAAACCACACACCACACCATATCACAAAATGCAGAGGAGTTTTTTTCTTTATTTCAAGCACATGTGTTCTACTAAAAATCTGAATTCTCTTATTAAGGGGAAGAATGTTGGGAACAAGAGGGCCTTGCCTTAAACCCTAAGGACAATATTCCTGAGATTGATTTAAATGGAACTTTGGAGAAAAGTAAAAACAAAGTTCTTTAATTTGATAGTATTTTCAGTATAATTACCTATAAGTTAATGTTCCATAAGTTTATTTTGTATAATCAATACAGTTCTAAAATTTATTCAATAGTGTGTTTCAGGGTACTGTCATTAGGAAACAAGTGTTTGTATTTTTTTTTTTTTAAGTATATTTTATTTTTTTTCCATTTATTTTTATTAGTTGGAGGCTAATTACATTACACTATTGTAGTGGTTTTTGTCATACATTGACATGAATCAGCCATGGATTTACATGTATTCCCCATCCCGATCCCCCCTCCCACCTCCCTCTCCACCCGATTCCTCTGGGTCTTCCCAGTGCACCAGGCCTGAGCACTTGTCTCATGCATCCAACCTGGGCTGGTGATCTGTTTCAGCCTAGATAATATACATGGTTCGATGCTATTCTCTCAAAAACATCCCACCCTCACCTTCTCCCACAGAGTTCAAAAGTCTGTTCTGTACATCTGTGTCTCTTTTTCTGTTTTGCATATACGGTTATTGTTACCATCTTTCTAAATTCCATATATATGTGTTAGTATACTGTATTGTTCTTTGTCTTTCTGGCTTACTTCACTCTGTATAATGGGCTCCAGTTTCATCCATTTCATTAGAACTGATTCAAATGCATTCTTTTTAATGGCTGAGTAATATTCCATGATGTATATGTACAACAGCTTCCTTATCCATTCATCTGCTGATGGGCATCTAGGTTGCTTCCATGTCCTGGTTATTATAAACAGTGCTGCAATGAACATTGGGATGCACATGTCTCTTTCAGATCTGGTTTCCTCAGTGTGTATGCCCAGGAGTGGGATTGCTGGGCCATATGGCAGTTCTAATTCCAGTTTTTTAAGGAATCTCCACACTGTTCTCCATAGTGGCTGTACTAGTTTGCATTCCCACCAACAGTGTAAGAGGGTTCCCTTTTCTCCACACCCTCTCCAGCATTTATTGCTTGTAGACTTTTGAATAGCAGCCATCCTGACTGGTGTGTAATGGTACCTCATTGTGGTTTTGATTTGCATTTCTCTGATAATGAGTGATGTGGAGCATCTTTTCATGTGTTTGTTAGCCATGTGTACGTCTTCTTTGGAGAAATGTCTGTTGAGTTCTTTGGCCCATCTTTTGATTGGGTCATTTATTTTTCTGAAATTGAGCTGCAGGAGTTGCTTGTCTATTTTTGAGATTAATCCTTTGTCTGTTGCTTCGTTTGCTATTATTTTCTCCCATTCTGAGGGCTGTCTTTTCACCTTGCTTAGAGTTTCCTTTGTTGTGCAAAAGCTTTTAAGTTTCATTAGGTCCCATTTGTTTATTTTTGCTTTTATTTCCAATATTCTGGCAGGTGGGCCAGAGAGGATCCTGCTGTGATTTATGTCGGAGAGTGTTTTTCCTATGTTCTTCTCTAGGAGTTTTATAGTTTCTGGTCTTACATTTAGATCTTTAATCCATTTTGAGTTTATTTTTGTGAATGATGTTAGAAGGTGTTCTAGTTTCATTCTTTTGCAAGTGGTTGACCAGGTTTCCCAGCACCACTTGTTAAAGAGGTTCTCTTTTTTCCATCATATATTCTTGCCTCCTTTGTCGAAGATAAGGTGTCTATAGGCTCTTGGATTTATCTCTGGGCTTTCTATTCTGTTCCATTGATCTATATTTCTGTCTTTGTGCCAGTACCATACTGTCTTGATGACTGTGGCTTTGTAGTAGAGTCTGAAGTGAGGCAGGTTGATTCCTCCAGTTCCATTCTTCTTTCTCAAGATTGCTTTGGCTATTCGAGGTTTTTTGTATTTCCATACAAATTGTGAAATTATTTGTTCTAGTTCTGTGAAAAATACTGTTGGTAGCTTGATAGAGATTGCATTGAATCTATAGATTGCCTTTTGTAGTATAGCCATTTTGACAATATTGATTCTTCCAATCCATGAACACGGTATATTTCTCCATCTGTGTGTGTCCTCTTTGATTTCTTTCATCAGTGTTTTATAGTTTTCTATGTATAGGTCTTTTGTTTCTTTAGGTAGATATACTCCTAAGTATTTTATTCTTTTTGTTGCAATGGTGAATGGTATTGTTTCCTTAATTTCTCTTTCTGTTTTCTCATTGTTAGTGTATAGGAATGCAAGGGATTTCTGTGTGTTAATTTTATATCCTGCAATTTTACTATGTTCGTCGATTAGCTCTAGTCATTTTCTGGTAGAGTCTTTAGGTTTTTCTATGTAGAGGATCATGTCATCTACAAACAGCAAGAGTTTCACTTCTTCTTTTCACTGTTCATCAGTGATATTGGCCTGTACTTTTCTGGATTCCTTTTACTTCTTTTTCTGCTCTGATTGCGGTGGCCAAAACTTCCAACACTATGTTGAATAGTAGTGGTGAGAGTGGGCACCCTTGTCTTGTTCCTGATTTCAGGGGAAGTGCTTTCAATTTTTCACCATTGAGGGTAATGCTTGCAGTGGGTTTGTCATATATAGCTTTTATTATGTTGAGGTATGTTCCTTCTATTCCTGCTTTCTGGAGAGTTTAATCATAAACGGGTATTGAATTTTGTCAAAGTCTTTTTCTGCATCTATTGAGATAATCATATGGTTTTTATCTTTCAATTTGTTAATATGGTGTATTACATTGATTGATATGCGGATATTAAAGAATCCTTGCATTACTGGGATAAAGTCCACTTGGTCATGATGTATGATTTTTTTAATATGTTGTTGGATTCTGTTTGCTAGAATTGTGTTAAGGATTTTTGCATCTATGTTCATCAGTGATATTGGCCTGTACTTTTCTTTTTTTGTGGCATCTTTGTCTGGTTTTGGAATTAGGGTGATGGTGGCCTCATAGAATGAGTTTGAAAGTTTACCTTCTTCAGCAATTTTCTGGAAGAGTTTGAGTAAGATAGGTGTTAGCTCTTCTCTAAATTTTTGGTAGAATTCAGCTCTGAAGCCATCTGGTCCTGGGCTTTTGCTTGCTGGAAGATTTCTGATTACAGTTTTGATTTCCTTGCTTATGATGGGTCTGTTAAGATCTTCTATTTCTTTCTGGTTCAGTTTTGGAAAGTTATACTTTTCTAAGAATTTGTCCATTTCTTCCAAGTTGTCCATTTTATTGGCATAGAGCTACTGGTAGTAGTCTCTTATGATCCTTTGTATTTCAGTGTTGTCTGTTGTGATATCTCCATTTTCACTTCTAATTTTGTTTATTTGGTTCTTCTCCCTTTGTTTCTTAATGAGTCTCGCTAACGGTTTGTCAATTTTGTTTATCTTTTCAAAAAACCAGCTTTTAGCTTTGTTGGTTTTTGCTATGGTCTCTTTTGTTTCTTTTGCATTTGTTTCTGCCCTAATTTTTAAAATTTCTTTCCTTCTTCTAACCCTGAGGTTCTTCATTTCTTCCTTCTCTAGTTGCTTTAGGTGTAGAGTTCGGTTATTTATTTGCCTTTTTTCTTGTTTCTTGAGGTAAGCCTGTAATTCTATGAACCTTCCCCTTAGCACTGCTTTTACAGTGTCCCATAGGTTTTGGGTTGTTTTGTTTTCATTTTCATTCGTTTCTATGCATATTTTGATTTCTTTTTTGATTTCTTCTATGATTTGTTGTTTATTCAGAAGCATGTTATTTAGCCTCCATATGTTTTTATTTTTAATAATTTTTTTCCTGGCAATTGAGATCTAATCTTACTGCATTGTGGTCAGAAAAGATGACTGGAATGATTTCAGTTTTTTTGAATTTACCAAGGCTAGATTTATGGCCCAGGATGTGATCTATTCTGGAGAAGGTTCCGTGTGTACTTGAGAAAAAGGTGAAGTTGATTGTTTTGGGGTGAAGTGTCCTATAGATATCAATTAGGTCTAGCTGGTCCATTGTGTCATTTAAAGTTTGTGTTTCTTTTTTAATTTTCTGTTTCGTTGACCTATCCATAGGTGTGAGTGGGGTATTAAATTCTCCCACTATTATTGTGTTATTGTTAATTTCCCCTTTCATACTCATTAGCATTTGCCTTACATATTGTGGTGCTCCTATGTTGGGTGCATATATATTTATAATTATTATATCTTCTTCTTGAATTGATCCTTTGATCATTATGTAGTGTCCTTCTTTGTCTCTTTTCATGGCCTTTATTTTAAAGTCTATTTTATCTGATATGAGTATTGTGATTCCTGCTTTCTTTTGGTCTCCATTTGCATCAAATATTTTTTTCCAGCCCTTCACTTTTAGTCTGCATGTGTCCCTTGTTTTGAGGTGGGTCTCTTGTAGACAGCATATATAGAAGTCTTGTTTTTGTATCCATTCATCCAGTCTTTGTCTTTTGGTTGGGGCATTCAACCTATTTACATTTAAGGTAATTATTGATAGGTATGGTCCCATTGCCATTTACTTTGTTGTTTTGGGTTCACGTTTATACGACCTTTCTGTGTTTCCTGTCTAGAGAAGATCCTTTAGCATTTGTTGAAGAGCTGGTTTGGTGGTGCTGAATTCTCTCAGCTTTTGCTTGTCTGTAAAGCTTTTGAATTCTCCTTCATATCTGAATGAGATCCTTGCTGGGTACAGTAATCTGGGTTGTAGGTTATTCTCTTTCATTACTTGAAGAATGTCCTGCCTTTCCCTCCTGCCCTGAAGGGTTTCTATTGATAGATCAGCTGTTTTCCTTATGGGGATCCCTTTGTGTGTTATTTGTTGTTTTTCCCTTGATGCTTTTAATATTTGTTCCTTGTGTTTGATCTTTGTTAATTTGATTAATATGTGTCTTGGGGTGTTTCACCTTGGGTTTATCCTGTTTGGGACTCTCTGGGTTTCTTGGATCTGTGTAACTATTTCCTTCCCCTTTCTAGGGAAGTTTTCAGCTATTATCTCCTCGAGTATTTTCTCATAGCCTTTCTTTTTGTCTCTTTCTTCTGGGACTCCTATGATTCGAATGTTGGGGCGTTTCACATTGTCCCAGAGGTCCCTGAGGTTGTCCTCATTTCTTTTAATTCTTTTTCCTTTTTTCCTCTCTGCTTCATTTATTTCCACCATTTTATCTTCTACCTCACTTATCCTGTCTTCTGCCTCTGTTATTCTACTGTTGGTTCCCTCCAGAATGTTTTTGATCTCATTTATTGCATTATTCATTTTTAATTGACTGTTTTTTATTTCTTCTAGGTCCTTATCAAACATTTCTTGCATCTTCTCAATCTTTGTCTCCAGGCGATTTATCTGTAACTCCATTTTGTTTTCAAGATTTTGGATCATTTTTATTATCATTAAATTCTTTTTCAGGTAGATTCCCTATCTCCTCCTCTTTTGTTTGACTTGGTGGGCATTTTTCATGTTCCTTTACCTGTTGTGTATTTCTCTGCCTTTTCATCTTGTTTAGATTGCTGTGTTTGGGGTGGCCTTTCTGCATTCTGGTAGTCTGTGGTTCCTTTTTATTGTGGAGGTTTCTTCCAGTGGGTAGGGTTGGACGATTGGCTTGTCAAGGTTTCCTGGTTAGGGAAGCTTGCATTGGTGTTCTGGTGTGTGGAACTGGATTTTTTCTCTCTGGTGTGCAATGGAGTGTCCAGTAATGAGTTTTGAGATGGGTCTATGTGTTAGGTGTGACCTTGGGCAGCCTGTATGTTGACATTCAGGGCTATGTTCTTGTGTTGCTGGAGAATTTGCATGGTATGTCTTGCTCTGGAACTAACTGGCTCTTGGTTGGTGGTTGGTTTCAGTGTAGGTATGGAGGCTTTTGGATGGTCTCTTATTACTTATATTCCATGTAGTCGGGAGTTTTCTGGTGTTCTCAGGTTTTGGGCTTAAGTCTCCTGCCTCTGGATTTCAGTTTTATTCTTCCAGTAGTCTCAAGACTTCTCCAACTATACAGCACTGATAATAAAACTTCTAGGTTAATGGTGAAAAGATTCTTCCCCATGAGGGACACCCAGAGAGGTTCACAGAGTTACATGAAGAAGAAGAGAGGGAGGAGGGAGATAGAGATGAGCAGGAGGAGAAAAACGGGGACTCAAGGGGAGAGAGACAGATCTACATAGTTCTCTGTTCCCGAAGTGTTCCCTGTAGCCCAGACACCCACAGAGATTCACAGAATTGGATTGGGAAGAGAAGGGGGAGGGAGGAAATAGAGGTGTTCTGAGGTAGAAAACGGAAAGTCAAGATTTGGAGAGAGCAATCAACACACTCCTGAATAGAAATGGCAACTGAATATTGGATTCTTAAATGTCCAAAATTGATATCAAATACTGAAAAACAAAGATTAAAAATCGAGGGTAGAGGTTAGACTCTTAAAAATACAACATTAAACACAAAAACAAAAACAGAAAAAATTTTAGAAATATATATGAAGTTCGGTTTAAAAATATGGCTTCTCCTTTTTTTTTTGCAAGGTCATAGTGAAATGAAAATGAAAATTAAGGAGTAATATTGGAGTAATAGAGGACTTTAAAAGAAAATAAGAGAAAAAAAAATAAAACTAGAAAAAAATTTTTTTTCCTAATTAAAAAAATAGTAAATATATATGAAAATGGAAATGAAAGTTAAGGAGTAATGGAAGAGTAATAGGGAATTTTAAAAGAAAATAAAAGAGAAAAAATAATAAAAGAAAAGAATAGAAAAAAAAATTTAATTAAAAAGAAAAAAAGTAAAAATATATCTAGGAATTTCTCTGGAGCTGTTGCGGTCAGTGTGGGTTTGGTTCGGTTTCAGATAGCTCCTCATTCCAGCTTTCGCTTCTTGATATCTGTAGGCCCCTTCCGGTGTAGTTGGTGTTCTCTACAGGGATTTTAATCTGTTGCAGTGGTCCCTTCTGAAGCAGTTCCCTTTGTTTATTTGGCTTCTGTTTGCCAGTCTCTTCAGTGTCTAATTTCAACCCCAACACAGGCGGGCGGAGGTGGTCTCTTGTTTAGGTTCGCTTGTTCAGTTGCGCTGCGGGGAGGGAGGGGCGCTGCAGACAGATATCGCTGGCCTGTGTGGGGAGCACTCGCAGTGTTCTGGCCACACTGGGTTTGCCCCCGCTCACAGATGTGTGTTCTCCCTGTCTACACTGCTCAGTGTCCCTGCTGCTCTATATGGAGCGGGCCCTGTGTTGCGTGCGGTTCCAGTTTTCGGGTACTCCACAAAAGCGTGGACTCGGTTGGGCCTGCGTTTTGTGCCTTCCCCACCCGAGCAGCTCAGGCCTCCAGGAGCTTGACGGGCGCACTCTCCCCGGGTGTGGTGCGCCTTCTCCCCTCTGCGGTTCCAGCCTCAGTTTCAGAGCGTGACAGTCGGGTGCATGCGCCTTGTGTCTACTCTTGGGAGCTGGCCTCTAGCCGTGACCCTCCCGGCGGATGTCGACCATCCAGAATCTCAGGAAATCTTTGGTTAGAAACTGGAGGCCTATTTGCAGTTTGGTAGGGGGTGCCATCTGGGGCCGAGTTTGCCCCTTTCCTCTCCCTCCTGCCTCCTGCCTCCGGCAGGGATGGGCCGGTCCGCAGCTGACTAGCTCTTCTCTGGAATTGTTCAGTCTCTTTGTTCTGTGAATGGCTGGCAGTGTGTTCCGGCCGGATAATTTTTTCTCTCTCTCTCTCTTGCTATCTCACAGTTTAAGTGGCTATCTCAAGTTAGCTCCCTCCAATTGCCCTCAGGGCATTCGGGCTCAGTCCTTACCCTAAGCAATGCCTCCTGCTCCTCTCCGTTCCGCCCCCACTTGCTGGTGGCGGATGCCGGCGTCTGGGGTACTTTTCTGCTGGGAGTTGCTTTTAGGCACGTAATCTGTGGGTTTTATTTATTTTTCCTCCCAGTTAGGTTGCCCTCCGAGATTCGAAAACTTCCCCCAGACACACCCGTGAGAGGGTTTCCTGGTGTTTGGAAACTTCCTCTATTATGACTCCCTTCCCAGGACGGGTCTCTGGCCCTAGCTCTTTTGTCTCTCCTTTTATCTTTTATATTTTGTCCTACCTCCTTTCGAAGATGATGGGCTGCTTTTGTGGGCGCCTGATGTCTTCTGCTAGCAGTCAGAAGTTGTTTTGTGAAGTTTGCTCAGTGTTCAAATGTTCTTTCAATGAATTTGTAGGGGGGAAAGTGGTCTCCCCGTCCTATTCCTCTGCCATCTTGGCTCCTCCCCCTAAAGTATATTTTAGAGTGAGTTTGCACTGTGTCTGCTTTTGTATTTTTGATAAATACTATCTAAATATTTTCATTAGATACTTCTTAAGAAACTTTATTCTTAATTTTTTTTTTTTTTTTTACTGTCTCTTATGTGCCTGACACAACCAGCCTGAGGCCATGATCTCTCATTTGAGAGGAGAAACCTACTCTTGGCATGAGTGCTAGCCCTTGCAGCTTGATGCCTGTCTTTCTGAGTGTAATTCCACAGTGAAAGTGTTCTGAGTGTTATTTAATTGCTTTTGCTTTAGGATGCTTCCTCTAAAATCTCACTGCTGGGTCTGTAGTATTTTTAGTTGTGTAAATCCTATTTATGTTTTCTCTAGGCATAAGATTTAATGTGGTTAGCATGTGTCTAAGTCTGCTTGGTTTGCCATAACAAAATATCATAGACTGGGTGGCTTAAATAACAGAAAATGTTTTCTCAGAGTTCTGGAGGCCAGAAGTCTGAGATCAGGGTGCCAGAATAGTTGGATTCTGGGGAGAACTCTCTTCTTGGTTTGTAGATGGCAGCCACCTTCTTGCTTCTTTCCACATGGTGGAGAGAGAGGTAAGAGATAGAGAGTGAAGTTTGGGTCTTGAACATATGAAATTTCAGGGAACACAAACATTGCATCTGTAATAGCATACAAAGACAATTTTCAGAATATAATTTCAGAGCAATGTAGCTGAAAAATTGGTCCATTGAGAATAAGGTTGTAAAGTAAATTAATGTTTAATGATTAGTTTGTCTTCCGGGGAGCAAGTGTCTTAATTTCATGGATGCAGTCACCATCTGCAGTGATTTTGGAGCCAAAGAAAATAAAATTTGCCACTGTTTCCAATTTTTCCCTATCTGTTTGCCATGAATTGATGGGACCAAATGTCAAGATCTTAGTTTTTTAAATGATGAAATTTAAGCCAGCCTTTTCTCTTTCTTCTTTCACCTTCATCAAGAAGCTCTTTAGTTCCTCTTCACTTTCTGTCATTATATTGGTATCATCTACGGGTCTGAGGTTGTTGATATTTCTCCCAGCAATCTTGATTCCAGCTTGTGATTCATCTAGCCTGGCGTTTTGCATGATGTGTTCTACATATAAGTTAAATAAGCAGGGTGATAATATACAGCCTTGATGACCTCCTTTCCCAATTTGGAACCAGTTTGTTGTTCCATGTCCAGTTCTAACTGTTGCTTTTTAACCTGCATACAGGTTTCTTTGGAGACAGGTAAGGTGGTCTTGTATTCCATCTCTTTAAGAATATTTCACAGTTTGTTGTGATCCAAACAGTCAAAAGCTTTAGTGTAGTCAATGAAGCAGATGTTTTTCTGAAATCTCGTTGTTTTTTCTTTGATCCAACAGATGTTGGCAATTTGATTTCTGGTTCCTCTGCCTTTTCTAAATCCAGCTTGTACATCTGGAAGTTCTCGGTTCACATAACTGAATCCTAGCTTGAAGGATTTTGATCATTACCTTGCTAGCATGTGAAATAAGCCCAACTGTCCAGTAGTTTGAACATTTTTTGGCATTGACTGTCTTTGGAATTGGAATGAAAACTGACCTTTTCTAGTCCTGTGGTCACTGCTGAGTTTTCCAAATATGCAGACATATTGAGTGCAGCACATTAACAGAATCATCCTTTAGGATTTTAAATAGCTCAACTGGGATTCTATCACCTCCACTAGCTTTGTTTATAGTAATGCTTCCTAAGGCCTGCTTGATTTCACATTCCAGGATGTCTGGCTCTAGATGAGTGACTACACTATCATTTTTATCCATGTCATTAAGACATTTTTTGTGCAGTTCCTCTGTGTATTCTTGCTACTTCTTCTTAATATCTTCTGCTTTGGTTAGGTCCTGGACATTTCTATCCTTTATTGTGCCCATCTTTGCATAAACTGTTGCCTTAGTTTCTCCAGTTTTCTTGAAGAGATCTCTAGTCTTTCCTATTGTATTGTTTTCTTATTTCTTTGCATTGTTTACTTAAGAAGGCTTTCTTCTCTCTCCTTGCTATTATCTGGAACTCTGCATTCAGTTGGGTATATCTTTTTCCCTTTCTCCTTTGCCTTTTGCTTTTCTTCTTATAAACCTGTTTTAGCAGTCTGACAGATGATACTGCATAATAATAATTATGAGGTTGGGTTGCATAATAATAATACCCAACCTCAATAGCTTAACATAACACATAACATGGGTCTTTCTGAAGAAGTTTATTGGAATAATTTGTGTTTCAGATCTTTATATTTCCCCAAAGAGCAAACTTTATCAACATGATAGTGTTGTTTGCTGTTTCTTTTGCATTTTAAATATTTTTTTTTCATTCTTATTTTTAGGAAGCTATTAACATCACATTGGATCACAAATGTAAAATTTTCCAGACCTTAAATGGAGCTGTAGGTATGCTTCCTAAATAGTGGGTTACTCATGTGTGCAAATGAACACCAGTGTTTTCAACTGTTTATCATTTTTTATATTCATTTTGGAGCTATGACTAAGGTTGACATGTAGGTATTGCAACTGTTAAGCAAAATATTGGAGTTAAGCTGAGCTTGATATAAATGCATTCAGTTGAAATCATTTCCTAAGAATAGTACAAAAAGATAAATTTCAGCCCTTAGGTAACTTAAACTTTATTGATTTATGGGGACTCTAGATATAGTTTTAAATTAATTATACTTTGTTATTACAGTTTTCAGTATCAGCTTTTAATATTGTGAATTACTCAGCAGTATTAAATTATTTTAACCTAGGTTAAAAGTAACTGGTAATGAGACATGTACACTGGAGTGTGGTATATGTGTATGTGCATGCCTGTATATGTTTTCCTGGTAGACATGTATTTAGATAAAAATACATGAATACATTAAATTTAATTAATTGATACATTAAAAAAGTACACTGATACATTAATGCATTAATACCTCACAAATTAAAAATATATTGCAATTTGATATACTTCTTTAAGGCAGTTCATAAATAAAAAGATTCTTAGAGTGGAAGGCATTTAGTTCGGAGTGCTCTGGAAATATGAGGAAAGGAGCTTGAAAACAACAAAAAAGTTTCTGCTCCTACTTTCAGCTCCTTGTGCTGACTTATGTATTCTTGGAATTAGCATTAGGCCTGATTTTCAAGAACTGGAAGTACTATCACTGATGGCCAGTTGTAGAAACCTAGCTTTTGCCTGGCAGTTTTCTACTTGCTAGACATATATTGTTGTTATCTTCATAATAACCTAGAAAAGCAGGCAAGGATCCCATTTTACAGATGAATAAATTGAGACAATAATTTAATTCATTTGGGATTACATCACTTTCAAAAGATAGAAACGGTATTGCGAAGATGCCTTCTTTCAACCAAGACCTCTCAGTGTCTTAGCTGTTTGCCAGCACCAGGTTGGAGAAAGTTAGGTGCTTAGAATCTGCGTCTGTGTCAGTCTTGTCCTTCATTTTGGATATCTGCTGACTTGAAGCAGGCAAAGTTTCTCAAAGTGTGGCATATGGAATAGTATGCATGAGAAATTTTTAATAAACTAAAATGTATAGATAGATGTGTACATGTATATGTGTATATGAACACATACATACACATTTTAAATGACTAAAATCTGTCTTTTTTAAAATCCAGATGAAGTTGTTTTGAAATTTGAAAATGGAAAAGCCAGAGCTAAAAATGTATTTTATGAAACATTACCAGTGATGATTAATGGAAATGGGCCCACCAAGGTGAGTCACAGTGGAGACATTTCTCTGTTTCTTTATTTCTTGAGGATAGATTACAGAGAAGTATATATTGATAGAATGACTTCTTCTCCTCCTTCCCCTTTTCCCCCTTCTCCCCCTCTCCCTCCTTCCCTTCCTTTCCACTCCCTGCCCCATTTCCTTCTCTCCCACCTTTTCCTCCCCCTCTTCCTCCTTTAATATCTTTAAGAGGCTTGATAAATAACAAGGTTCTACTGTATAGACAGGGGTATTCAATACCCTCTGATAAATCATAATGGAAAAATGTCTATTCATGAATTGTTTTGTATATACATACATATATATATATATATATATACACATACATACACATACATATATATATGCACACACATACACACACAAACATACACATATATGGTTAGTGATATTGTGCTTAAAACAATGTTCTGGGATACCAAGATGATGCTTGGCTTACCCATAAGTACATAGAAAAGAGATTATTAGATAAATTTGTATTGTGAGAAGAGAGATGGGAGATGAAGTCTGCTATTTCAGAAGAGTGAGAAGCCTGAATTCCAATAAAAGCTATATGCATGGGAAGACAGTCAAGGAAAAGCCCACATTGGCAGCCTTTCCACCATAAAAATGGAGAAAGTAGATTACCTTTCTCTAGTTACTTTCCACCTTGCTTTTCATCACATTCCAGCCCTCCTACAGAACTTTGGCTATGGACTCCTTTATCTGTCTGATAACAGTTTTCCCAGCTCTAATCTCTCCTTCTCATCAGCATTTTAAAGACGTTAAGTCTTTCTCATTCTATGAACCTATCCAACACAAACTGTAACATCCTTCTCAATCTACATTGCTTCCCAATGTAGGACATTTTCCTTCCCCTCACAGCCACACTCTTTAGAGACTATTGCTCTTCCCAACCCCCAGGAATGGCTCCTGCCAAAGTGTTGTGTTGTGATATCCTTGTTGAGGAGTAGACACTAAGGAGCTCTCATTTATCTTTCATCCAAAGATAACATTTGATGATGTTCATCCCATTTGGTTCAGTTTGAAATACTTCCCTTTGCTTCCATCATGCTCTGCTGGTATGTCTAATAACTTTCTGGCCATTCCTCATTCTTTTTTAGTCTCTCTATTTTTCTTATATATATATAATTTATTTTCTTATTTTTGGTTGTGCTGGGTTTTCCTTGCTGTGGGTGCACTTTCTCTAGTTGTGGCGAGTGAGGGCTGCTCTCTAGCTGTGGTGCTAGAGCTTCTCATTGCGGTGGCTTTTCTTGTTGCAGAGCACAGACTCTGGGCATGTGGGCTTTAGTAGTTGCAGTGCAGAGGCTCAGTAGTTGTGGCTCTCAGGCTCTAGAGCCCAGGGTCAGTATTTGTGGTGCAGAGGTTTAGTTGCTCAGTGGCATGTGAGATCTTCCCAAACCAGGGATTGAACCTGTGTCCCCTGCATTGGCAGGCAGATTCTTAACCACTGGACCACCAGGGAAAGTCCCTTAATATAAATTTTTAAAACTTAACACTTTGTGTAGTGAAATTCAGGGGTCTGATGGTCCTCTTCCTGTACTGTTTTAGTTATTCTAAAACAGTTTATTTAGTTTTAGTATTCTATAGGTATCTGTCGGAGACATTCTTTTCTCTGCATTCTTAGGTAATCTGCTTCATTCCCAAACCAGCAAATCTCTCAGTGCTGATTATTTTCAAATCCTTGCTGTAGCTTCTATCTTTCCTGAGCTCTGAGTTTGAATGCCGAATTGTTAGATTTATCTGTGTGTCAAATAAGACATGGAGCTCAAGACCTTCAGTTCTTTCCCTCTTCCATCCAGTTGATTAGCCACAACCTGGTGTTTGTTTTGGCTGTAGATGCCTCTGTCTTCCAGTCCCCCTGGAGAAGTAAATGGCAACCCACTCCAGTATTCTTGCCTGGGAAATCCCATGGACAGAAGAGCCTGGCAGGCTACAGTCCGTGGGGTCGCAAGAGTTGGACACGACTGAGCGACTAAACCGACCATCCAATCCAAGAGCTATACCTTCTAACTCTGTGCATGGTGGTTTGACTAATTTTCTTAGAGTCAAGAGCAACTTTTTAGTTCAGGCCACCTGCAACCTCTCACGGATAACAGTCATCTGCTAACAACTTGGACCTAGAGTATTCTGCAGAAGCAAAAACCCAGTCACATTACTCAACCTGTGTGCTGCCCCTTATAGTCTTAGGTATGAAGTTCCACATTCTCAACTTGTTTTGTAAAGCTCTTTTTTTTTCCTTTGAAGTTTGCTTCTGATTTAGGTGTCCCCAGTCTACCATCCCATCTACTCTCCTACTCCTGATACTATAATATCTATACACCATTTCTCATTCTCATTCTCTCCCTCAACTCCTGCCATACTGAGTTAATTTAAACTTTGCAAACGTTTCATATTTCCTCTGTCTGCAAGTCTTCTGTACATGCACATCACTGTTCTGGAATCCTCTGACCCTGATTCCTATCTGCTGTACCCATTTATTAAATGCTATTCGTCTTTTGTGTCTGCTTAGTCACTCAGTTGTGTCTGACTCTCTTGTGACCCTTTGGACAGAAACCTGCCGGGCTTCTCTATCCATGGGACTCTCCAGGCAAGAATACTGGAGTGGGTTGCCATGCCTTCTTCCAGGGGATCATCCCGACCCAGGGATGGAACCCATGTCTCCTGTCTCCTGCATTGCAGGTGAATTCTTTACCTGCTGAGCCATTCATCTTTTAGGTGTCAGCTTAGTCTTTATTCCTCAAGTTTCCTACATGCTTTTATAATATCTGGAACTTTGTCTATCACAGAACATAATACCACACACAGGGATACCACACAGGGATAGGATTGACCTGTTTTAAATTTTTGTCTCTTACTGGGTCTGTAAGCCTAGGTATTATAGAAATCGTATCTATCCTGTTCACTTTTTGTTTTGCCAGGCTTCAACACATGTGCAGCATATATCAGTCTTTCAATAAATTGTGATTGAATGTCAAGGTCTATAAATAGTCCAATGACGTAGCATTATTCTTGGGAATAGTGAAGTGGATTTTTTTCTGGCAGGGCAAAATATTCATGCCTTATGTGTGGGTCCCTGTAACTGTCCCTAGACAGATAAATGAACTTCTACAGCCAGACATCTACAACTAAATAGTGTGCTATTTCTCCTTGGTAATGTAATACTTGAATCAAACTTTAAGAGGGCGGTTGGTCCCAAAAATTTAGGTATCTTGAGTGAGGCCTGGTATTCAGTGATTTCATTGTATTCACCAGTTTTTTCCAGATTTCCAGGGTAATGCTGATAGTTTTACAAAGTGATTAAAAGACCTCATAAGAACACTAACTCTAGTCCTTAGTCATTTAGAAAGTTCTGTATGTACTAAGAAATTTTAAGTCTTCCAAGCAACATTTTTAGTTTGGGCTCTCTGTTTCTGGCATTTCAAGCAGTATGATGATCCCATTATATTTTCTGTGACATGACCTTATAATTCTATTTGGCAGCAAAAATGAAGTAATTTTTTTATTGTAAAATTATATTTGGTATAATATAAAATTTGAGAAAGGACTATATAAATGAGCATTCAATGAATGCCAACACTTTATTTAGTAATATGTTAAAAAATATCACATTTTACCTAGGATAATGAAGGAAAAAAAAAGCAGATTACTCTTTTTAGATACACCATTTTTATTTAACCATCATAAAGATGAAAGGATTTTTATATATTTTGTATGTTAGCTTTATTTATTATTTTATTTAGTAAGGAATGATTATAATGTCAGTGGTTTTGAGCCATAACCTCATGAATGTTAATATTTAAGCCATTTTTATTTAAAAATGTGCATAATGTATAAATGATAAATTGTTGATAATGTGTTTATGGACCAAAGTATGTAAAGATGAGTTTATTTCTTAGTTACTTTCTTGAAATTTCCTGCTATTAGGAAGAAAAACTTTTAAATTATAAATAATTTAAAAAATCACTTATAATCCCACTGCATCTCATTTTGTTTCCATTTATGGTTGCTTTCAGTCTTTATGTCCTTGCAATATGTACCTTTGAGCATTCATGTTTTTCATTTGTTTTCATAATGATGTATAAACAACTTTGTTGCTTTTAAATTAACATTTTATTTGAAATATGTTTTTTATTTATTATACATAATTGTCTTCATACTTGTCCAGGTATAATCTAATATGAATCAGTTTTTAGATAGAAACCATGACTTCCGGTTTGAAGTTTTGCTTTTTATTCTTGAACCTTATTTACTGTTAGTAACACATCATAAGATGCTTATTTTAATTCCTAACTTTTTTCTTTTAAATATCAGATAATGTACTTCTTAAGGTAAATCATTATGAAATTGGTAGTATTTATATGCAAAGAGAAGTTAGACATAAGAAAAGCAGATCGTCTAATCTGCACATGAAAACAAGTCATTTCAGAAATGAATATGATCTGCAATAAAAATGGGGACTCTAATTTTGTGCATATAAACCTCAATGCTTGGGTCACTATGACCTTGAAAACCTGGGTGACTTGAAAAAAAATGAAAGAAAAAAGAAAAGATTCAGTTGGAAAAGTTTCTCTGCCAGTGACATGACATCACCCTTGGAAATGTTTCGATATTGTGAAAACAGGATTAAGAAAGCCCTACCACCTAGTAGCTGGGGACTTCCTGGAACAGACTAACTACATAAACAGCTTTCTGCACTTTCCAAAGCTGCCAGCACAAATGTCTGTGACTTTTGATGAAGAAAACAGATGTAAACAGAGGGTAAGGGTGATGAGTAACCTCTGCCTGTGTGATGAGAGATCCAAAAAGAGAGAGATTTCCAGTCTTAGTGATCTCTGAAAATCCAATAGACGTAAAAAGTAAAAAAGTTATGAAGTTTAAATTCTGAAAACTAAATGTAATGTCTTTTATGCTCTAAACTTTTAAAAAAGATATTGATTTTCATATTCACCTAGGGGTCCTAACAGACTCATCAATAATTCATGAAATAAATATTTAATTTCGTATGAGATTTCTGAGATGAGGAAGGTGCCAGTCTATATATAGGTGGGAATTTTAGATACGTCCAACCATGGGGGGACTTGTTTTTTCTTCTAAAAAAATTATTTCCCAGGATATTTAAAACAAAATTGTGTATTTCTCACCAGCTTTTTAAAAAATTCCTTTTAGAAATAATGCTTAATAGAGAACCCATTTAAACATGAATCTCTATTTTTAATTCAAAATCATAATGTTATATAGGACATGAATAATTAACATTTGCACATATAGTTTGACAATAGTAAAATTTTTGTTTTTATTATAGAAACATATTCAAATCATTGTACTGATTCTTGAAATGTCATTAATGAATATCATAACTACATATTTTCTGCCTCATAATTTGTTTCCTGACTTTTCATGTAGTACAAGAGGGATGTGAATGAGTTACTTTTCCACTTCTTATAATTGTGCTATACAGAATAATGTGACTGTCTATAATATATGTAAAACAGAGGTTTTTCTCTTTGTAATTATACTGTGCTTGTTTCAATAGCCTTTGCTTCAGTTTTAGTGCAATAGAAATATTTGAATGGAATACCAAATATTTGAAAGGAATCAGATAAAATAGTACTGAACTAACTTCTTTATCTATTCTATACCATAAGATCTCTTTTAAGGTCTTCAGTTCAGTTCAGTCGCTCAGTCGTGTCCAACTCTTTGTGACCCCATGAACCACAGTACGCCAGGCCTTCCTGTCCATCACCAACTCCCAGAGTCTCCCAAACCCATGTCCATTGATTTGGTGATGCCATCCAACCATCTCACCCTCTGTTGTCCCCTTCTCCTCCTGCCATCAATCTTTCCCAGCATCAGGGTCTTTTCAAATGAGTCAGATCTTCGCATCAGGCGACCAAAGTATTTGAGTTCCAGCTTCAACATCAGTCCTTCCAGTGGACACCCAGGACTGATCTCCTTTAGGACGGACTGGTTGGATCTCCTTGCAGTCCAAGGGACTCTCAAGAGTCTTCTCCAACACCACAGTTCAAAAGCACCAATTCTTCGGCGCTCAGCTTTCTTTATGGTCCAACTCTCACATCCGTACATGACCACTGGAAAAACCATAGCCTTGACAGATGGACCTTTGTTGGCAAAGTAATGTCTCTGCTTTTTAATATGCTGTCTAGGTTGGTCATAACTTTCCTTCCAAGGAGTAAGCGTCTTTTAATTTCATGGCTCCAATCACCATCTGCAGTGATTTTCGAGCCCAGAAAAATAGTAAGCCGCTGTTTCCACTGCTTCCCCATCTATTTCCCCTGAAGTGATGGGACCGGATGCCATGATCTTAGGAAGCTAGAAAAATTCAATTGGTACTTCTGTGCATTTTTAACTATCATATTTAACATATGAACATTTTTTTCTTTTAGTTCATCTCATCTTTTCAATGAAAAATTAATGATTACGCAAACATAATGAGGATTTTAGGTGCTTCCTTTTATCAGTAATATAAAATTACAGCCAAAGCTAATTTGTTTTAGCTTCACTGTGTTGAAGTGAGATAATTATAGTTTATGACAAGAAATAATAAAGAAAAATTTAAAAACTTTAGCTGTTTCTACCATTCTAGGGGTTAAAATTGAAGGTTAGAATGTTTAGTAATTTCTTTAAGTAAGGTCAGCGGAATTTTTCTTAAAATGTTTACACGCTGGGGACGTTCAAGATAGTTTTTTGAGGGCTCAGAGTATCTTTCAATGTGTTTACCTCTCTCTTCCATCCATCTTCCTCCACCTTCTCCTAAATCCAAAACGTAATGAAGGATTTTATAGATAAATTTTATAGGTAAGTTATCTATAAAGATTTTATAGATAAAATGAATGCCAACAGATGATTAAGGAGAAGGGGGATCACAAAGGAGATGCTCTGAGATATATGAAAGGGGTAGGTGGGGAAACAGTGTCATGCTTTATTTTTTTTTCTTCCAGTTTTATAATTGACACATAGCACTGTATAAGTTTAGTAAATATCTGTCATCTCATATAAGTACAAAATAAAAGAAAAAAATGTTTCTTGTGATGAGAACTCAGGATTCGTTTCTTAACAACTTTCATGAATAACTTAGAGCAGTGTTAA
Source organism: Dama dama (assembly GCF_033118175.1). Classification (NCBI taxonomy): domain Eukaryota; kingdom Metazoa; phylum Chordata; class Mammalia; order Artiodactyla; family Cervidae; genus Dama; species Dama dama. The sequence continues at coordinate 94,906,541 of NC_083699.1, read as the reverse complement.
TTGTATTTATCATGTTTATTACATCTGCAGTACTTATAGCTGAAATTTGTACCTTTTGATCACCATCCAAGTTCAGCTCGTCCACCTCTTGCCTCTGGTAACCATATATCTGATTTCTTTTTCTATGAGATTGTTTGCTTACTTATTTCTTTTTGAAGTGTTATAATTGCCTAAAATACTATGTTAGTTCTTGGTGTACAACATAGTGATTCGATATTTCTGTACTTTACAAAATGATCACTATAATAAATCTAATTATCATTATATCACCATAAAAGGTATTACATTATTATTTATTACATTCTTCACACTGTTCATTTCATGCACGTCTCATTTATTTTGTACCTGGAAATTTGTACTTATTTATCTCCCTCATCTAAATTTCTCATCCCACCACTCTCATCCCCTCTGGTAACCACCTGTTTGTTCTTGTGTCTATGATTGTTTATGACTAGTTATGTTTATTCATCTGTTTTTAGATTCCACATATATGTGAAATCATATGGCATTAACCTTTCATTGTCTGACTTATTTCACTTGGAATAAAATCCTCTTGGTTTATCCATGTTGTTGCAAATGGCAAAATTTCATTCCTTTTATGGCTGAGTAATATTACATTATATATATATATATATATACATTTATATGTATATATATTTCACAATTTCTTTATACATTCATCTAATGATGGACACTTGGGTTGCTTCCATATCCTAGCTATTGTAAATAATGCTTCACTGAACATAGGTGTGTATATATCTTTTTGAATTAGTGTTTTTGTTTTCTTGGAAAAAATACCTAGACATGGAATATGTGCATCATATGTTAGTTCTGTATTTCATTTTTTGAGGGACCTTCATCCTCTTTTCCATAGTGGCTGCATCAATTTGCATTCTCATCAGCATTGCATAAGGGTTCCCACTTTTCTACATCCTTGCCAACACTTGTTACTTGTGTTTTTTGATAGTATTATCAACTATTTTAACAGGTATCTCATTGTGGTTTTGGTTGCATTTACCTGATGATTAATTTTGTTGAGCATTTTTTCATCAGTCTGATGGCCATTTGTATGTCTTCTTTGGTGAAATATCTATTCAGATCCCCTGCCTGTATTTTCACTGGGTTGTTGTTTCTTTTTTTAATATTAAATTGTATGAGTTCTTTGTATATTTTGGATATTAACCTCTTTTTTGGACATAGCATTTGCAAATATCTTCTGCCATGCAGTGGGTGACCTTTTTGTTTTGTTGATGGTATTTTCATGTGCAGAAGTTGTTATATGTGCAAAAACTTTAAGTTTGATTTAGTCCCATTTGTTTATTTTGCTTTTGTTTTCCTTACCTGAGGAGGCATAACCAAAAACCACTGCTAACAACCAATGTTAAAAAGCATACTATCTATGTTTTATTCTACAAGTTTTATGGTTTCAGGTCTTAGATTTAAAAGATTTAATTCCTTCATCTGTTTTGAGTTTCTTGTTGTATAATATATGGTATGAGAAAGTAGTCCATTTTGGTTCTTTTGAATGTAGCTGTCCAGTTTTCCCAGCACCATTTATTAAAGAGGCTATCTATTCTCATTGTATATCCTTGCCTTCTATGTCATAGATCATTAACCATATAAGTGTAGGTTTATTTCTGGCCTGTCTATTCTATTCCTTTTATCTATGTGTCTGTTTTCATGTCAATACTATATTGTTTTGATTACTGTCCTTTGTAGTATAGTGTGAAATCAGGGAGCACAATACTTCCAGTTTTGTTCTTCTTTCTCAAGATTGCTTTGACTATTTGACTTCTTTTGTTGTTTCATATAAATTTTGGGACTATTCTAGTTGTGTGAAAAATGCTATGGGTATTAATTAATGGGTATTAATTAATAGGAATTACATTGAATCTGGAGGTTGCTCTGAGTAGTATGGACATTTTCACAGTATTAATTCTTTTAGTCTGTGAGCACAGTTTATCTCTTCATTTAATTGTGTCTTCCTCAGTTTCTTTCCCCAATGTTTTATAGTTTCCAGAGTACAAATCTTTCATTTCCTTGATTAAATTTATTCCTAGGAAATTTATTCTTCCCTATGCAATTGTAAATTTCTGGTCAATTATTATTAGTGTATAGAAATGCAATAGATTTCTGTGTCTTGTTTGTATCTTGTAACTTTACTGAATTCATTTGGTAGACCTAATAGTTTTTTGTGTGGAGTATTTAGAATTTTCTATATGTGGTACATGTCATCTGCAAACAGTGGCAGTTTCGATTTAGATAAATTTTATCTCATTTTCTTGCCTAATTGTTCTGTCAAGGGCTTCCAAACTATGTTGAATAAAAGTGGGAAGAGTGGGATCCTTGTTTTCTTCCTAGTTTAGAGGAAATGCTTTCAGCTTTTCACCACTGAATGTGACATGAACTGTGGGTTTGTCATATATGGCCTTTAGGTTGAGGTATGTTTCCTTTGTAACCACTTTGTTGAGAGTTTTTGTTGTAAAATGGATATTGAATTTTGTCGAAAGTTTTACTGCATCTGATTATATGATTTTTATCCTTTATTTTGTTAATGTGGTGTTTCACATTGAGTGATTTGAATATATTGAACTATTCTTGTGTCCCTAGAGTAAATCCTACTGAATCATGATATATAATCCTTTTAATGTGTTACTGAATTTTGTTTGCTTATATATATTCTGTTGAAGATTTTTGTATTCATGTTTATCAGGGATAATTATCTATTATTTTCTCTGCTTTCATAGTATCTTTGATTTTGATATCAGGGTAATGCTGGCCATGTAGAATGAGTTTGAAAGCATTCCTTCCTTCCCCTTTAGTTTTTTGAAATAGTTTGAGATGAATACATATTAAGTCTTCTTTATATGTTTGAGAATACCCTGTTTTATCCCTTCACTTTTTGTGTGATTTTAGATGTCAAGTGAGTACTTTGATGGAAGCATGTATATGGAGCTTGTTTTTCTTTTAATCCATTCAGCCACTCTATTTTCTGGATTTGAACATTTAGTCCATTTACATTTAAAGTAATTATTGACAGACATGTACTTATTACAATGTTGTTAGTTGTTTTCTGGTTATTTTTGGTATTCTTCTCTGTTCCTTTCTTCTCTTAGTCCCTTATGATTTGGTTACTGAGTTATGTTTGTGTTACTTCCTCCTTATCTTTTGTGTATCTATTATATGTTTTTGATTTATGGTTACTATGAAGTTCTTATATAGTAAATACCAGTATATTTTAAGTTGACCATTGCTCAAATTTGGCTGTATTCTAAAAACACTACATTTTTACTCCCCTCTGCCACATTTTATGTTTTTGGTGTCTTATTTTACATTTTTTATTTTGTACATTGTTAAATAATTATTGTAGACAATATTTGATTTTACTAGTTTTGTATTTTAACCTTCATACTAGCTGTATAGTTGGCTGATCCATTACCTTTACTATATATTTGGCTTTACTGGTGGTATTTTTCTCTTTTATAATTTTCATATTTCTGGTTATGTTCTTGTCTTTTCTATAAGGAAGACCCTTTAACATTTCTTATAAGGTTGGCTTAGTGGTGATGGACTCATTTACCTTTTGCTGTTCTGGTAAACTCTTTATCTCTTCTTCAACACTGAATGTTAACTTCACCAGATAGAGGTTCTTGGTTGTGTTTTTCCTTTCAGTACTTTGAATGCTACTGCTACTGCTAAGTCACTTCAGTTGTGTCCGACTCTGTGCGACCCCATCCCCGGGATTCTGCAGGCAAGAACGCTGGAGTGGGTTGCCATTCCCTTCTCCAATGCATAAAAGTGAAAAGTGAAAGTGAAGTCGCTCAGTCATGTCTGACTCTCTGTGACCCCATGGACTGCAGCCTACCAGGCTCCTCCGTCCATGGGATTTTCCAGGCAAGAGTACTGGAGTACTTTGAATATGTCATGCCATTCCTTTTGGTCTACAAATTTTCTGCTGAAAAATCAGCTGATAATCTCACAGGGTTTATTTTGTATGTGACATGTTTGTTTTGTTTTTTGCTGACCATAATACTCTCTTTATCTTTAACTTCTGACATTGTGATGGTAGTGTATTTGTGTAGGTCCCTTTGGATTGACTTTATTTGGAATTCTCTGGGATTCCTAGACTTGAATGTGTTTCTTTCACCAGTTTAGGGGAATTTGCATCCATTGTCTCTTGAAATATCTCTGTCCCTTTCTTTTCCTTCTGGGGACTCTATAATACAAATGTTAGAATGCTTATTGTGCCCTAGAGGCTCCTTAAACTATCCTCATTTTTTAAAATTCTTTTTTCATTTTGCTGTTTTGATTGGGTGATTTCCTATTAGCCTCTCTTCCATATTGCTGATCCTTTCCTCTGCATCATCTAATCTGCCTGTGATTCCCTCAAGTTTCTAACTTAGCTCCATTTCATTTGATTCTTTTTCTGAGGTTTTGTCTTGTTCTTTTGTTTGGAACATATTTGTCTCCTCATATAAACTAATTTTCTGTTTCTATGCATTAGGTAGATCACCTATTTTCTCCCGGTCTTTAAAGAGTGACTTTGTACAGAAGGTGTCCTGTGGGGCCCAGTAGTGTGGCCCCTCCTGGCCAACAGAGACAGGTGCTCCAGGACTGTCCTCTGTGTGGGCTGTGTGCACACCCCTGTTATCACTGAGTTGCACTTGCTTTGGGTGCAGTAGTATATGGGGCTGGTTCCCAGTACAACCACCTGTAAGGCCTGGCCACAATCTGACCGCTCCTTTATACTCAGCAAGTTTCAACAGATCCGTGCCTCTTAGGCACATGCCCTAAAATTAATAAATGAATTTCCTTCTTGTATGACCCAGGCACTATTCTAACTGCTGCCTCTGCACTGGGATTTGGAAAGAGTGAATCTGTGCCTGCACCCTTTAAGAGCAGTCTCAGTTTCCTACAGGCTTCTGGCTCTGCCACATGTAAGCCCCTCTGGTGTTAAAGCCAGATTTTATGGTGGCTCATCTTCCTGGTGCAGGTCTTCTAAGATAGGGAGCCCAATGTTGGGCTTGGGCCCTTGGCCCTTTGGGGAAGACCCCGAGGACTGTGATGCCCCCCCCTGCTTGTGGATTGCTCCACTGTGGGCATGGGTTCTGACTAAACTGCATCTCTGCTCCTCCTACCTGTCTCATTGTTGCTTTTTCTTCTTATCTCCAGTTGTGGAAAATATTTTCTGTTAGTCTTATGGTCGTTCTCAGAGATGGTTCTCTCTATGTAGTTGTAATTTTTGTGTATGTGTGGGGGGAGGTGAGCCCAAGATCTCCCTACTCTGCCATCTTGTTCTACCTCCCCTCCCCACTCTAGTTTATTATTGATAGGGTTTGTGGGGTGGCTCTAATTAGAACTTATTCTAGGTCTTTTTTAATCTACAGGCTTTCTTTTCCTCAAGTCAGTATTCCAGAATCACTGCCCAGAAGCCTGGGTTATAGTGAGTACCATAGTTTCTCAGAAGACTTTAGTGCCTTTTGGTAATAAAAGTATATACAATATTTGTTTTGTGTGGTGATGGTGGTAAGAGGTCACATTGGCACTAACCCATTCCCTGTACATGTCTAGACTGAGCCTTTAAGCATCTTTATATTATTACTAAATTACTGTTCACATAACTGCTTTTATTTGTTTTGATTAATAAGTTTCATTAGCTCAATTAAAACTGTGTTAAATTGTTTGACATATTTCTTTAATGGTGTCTCTTCTTATTTTTGATATAATGAAATGTGACTTTTATGATGTATAATGCATTTTTTGGCATTTCTAGACAAAGTTTGCTTTCATTTATGATTCACAGTCTGTAGAGAACTTTGTTTATTGTGTATTTCTGGGTGACAGATATTCATAGAATTATTAAGGGGATGTACCTAATGCAGAAAGTATGCTTTGAAGTTAGAGGTTTATAGAATGAAAGTACATTGATGGGAAAGTCTTACTTTTGTTAATAGTGCAGTTTTCCTTCTTTTCCAGATCCTCCTGAATTATTTTGGAAACTATGTACCTAATGCATGGACACAAGATAATGGCTGCACTCTTTGTGAAGTGGATACAATTGACTTGTCTGCAATAGATGTGAGTGGAATTGACTCTGGATGAAATGTAGTAATAAAAGTATATTTTCATGAAATGCAATGATTTGTAAAATAAAAACAACACATTATTTTATAGTATTGATAATTTGGTAGATGATAGATTTATAAATCTAAAGCAGGATGACAGAAAATTGCTGGATATGTGTATTTCTAGAAAAACCAGATAATAATTGACCCCAATTGACCCTAGTAAAAAGGGCTTAGTTGTTAATATTTACTAGCTTGCTATGAGTGGGAATTCTTGTTTTTAGTCTTTAACTTGGTCAAAGATTGAGGAAAATAATGGTTATAATGTTTCAGTATTTTTATTGACTAATTTTATCTGTGCTTGATTTTCAAATCTGATGATTTAAAAATAATAAATAACTAAGGACTATTTTAGTATTTTATATATAGTAACATATTAATTTTACAAATCCCATAGGTTTGACTGAGGTTTACAGATGAGAAAACTGAGGTACCTCCACATTAAGTAACTTACCTAAGGCATGCAATTTTTTTTTTTTTTTAATATTGGAAGTGTGATTTGAATTTAGGCAATCTGGTTCTAGACCCTGTAATTTTGACCACTGTGCAATTTTGCCTAGATGTCACATATATATTATATGCCAGGCATAGTGCTACTTTATACACAGATTTCATACAGAATTATAGCTATAGTTTGCCATTTATACTTTGAAGATAAACATGCCATTGGAAGTAATTATTATTTATGTATAAAATGTTTTATGCATCCTTTTGTCATCAACCAGAGCAGTTTTAGGATATCCTGTAGTAATATTTTTCTTCCAAAAAATGGCTCTTATAATTTGGAAGTCTATTACGTGTATGAACAATGGGTTCTAAGGATAATTTTGTCATTAAGACTGATTGTTTCCTTCACTTACCATAATTTTGTTGAATATCTACAGCATGCCAGATAAGTGTAGACACAAATAAAATTCCCCTTAATATAGTTCTGGTGACTTCTGGACCCATGCAAATTCAAAATAATATCACTGTAAAGTACTAAATGTCCTGAATTAAGTAGTTTCTGTTTTTATCACTGTCTGAAAGGGAGGATAAAGAGTAATTTGTTCATATTTGGGTGAGTCTGAATAGAGCCCTCTTTTACCTGAAACTAAGATTTTTTTGGCCAGTCTCTGAAATAACAAGCTGAATGTTTCCTATCTGGAAAGAAAGCCAGAAAATTTCTGAATGAAGCTGCATCATGAAGATGTTTAAAAATTCATCCTGATCTTTTTTTCAGAAGAGTGCTGTCTTCTGGAGGGAGAGTTAAAATTTTTTATCTGTTTGGTTTCCTGTTAACATAAACTTTCTAGTGCCAAGACAGAAAAATATTTATATTATAATTTTTTATCTTTTTTTTTTGCACATAGGAATAACTTGATTCTCAAGCCGTTTTTGTCTTACAGACTGCTAGAAAGGAAAGCCATTTTATTATAAAAATAAATTCCTTATGTATTTTATTTATTTAGTAATTATGCCTATAAATATTAAAATTATATGAGTAGTTAAGGTCTAGGGCTACCATATTCTAAGATGTGGGCCATAGGCAAGTTTCTTTATATGTAAAAATGATAATGGTTGTCTCAGAGGATTGGTAGGAGGCTTAAAGAAATTACACATATATGTTGATGTATACAGTGATATTTTATATGATAAATTGTATATATGAAATGCTAAGCTTTGAATAATACGTAACTGTTATCATCATTGGTGCACTGTTGTTATCATTAGTGTATAAAATGAGCTTAGATTGATAGTGGAGATATAGCGTGTTGAAGCTTAACTCTTTACCTACTAATTCATGTGTTCTGAGTTGCTCTAAATCTCCTTTTCCTCATATTGTAAATTTGGGATAATAAATGACTTCTAAGGTTATTATGAAATTTAAATGACATGCATCACTTCATTTGATAAGGGAGAGTTGTCATCCAGTTTTTACTCATTTCCCCTATTAAATTGAGAACTCCTACAAGGTAGATTTTTTTTTCTTTAGTTGTTTGTCTTTGTTTATTGACTTAGTAATAAATATTTGGGTAACTGAATGAATACATACAATGAATTGATATGTACAACCGTGTTTGAGTTGTACTTCAATCCACACAAATTAGGTTATCATCCAGATGACAGAGGAATACATGAGGTATTATGTGTGAAAAGATGGGGGAGAGGTACCTAATTTGGTGCTGAATATATATGGCACTTTAAAAAATCTGTAATCTTTATTTTTAGAAGTTTTTTGTTATTTAAAATTTTTTCTTGATCAATAGTGTGATGTTCTTATTTGTCTTTTCTTTTTACCTTTTGATCTCCTTCACCCATCTGTATATAATTTGTAATTTAAAAATCTAAAGTTAAGCTTCAAGACATGGATTTAAAAAGGTATTATAAAGAAATCTTTCATATAGTTTCAATAAAAATACCATACTATTGCATGGTTATTTACTTATATTTCTGCCTTCCTCAACCATTTGTAAGTTTCCAAGCCAGGAACTTTCCCTCCATTTTCTAAATGCTTCTGATCACAAGGATTGACTAATAATAGATATTTCAGAATTTTTCATGAAATGAGTGACAGATAAGCCATCTTCTAACACTTACCCAAATAGAAATTAAGAAAATATATAAAAATCGATACAAGATAAGATATATTAGTGATGCAAAATAGCTTTCCTTATATATAATAATGAAGCAAAATAAAGAACTATCAGTAAAATGATATTAATGATTCATACATAAAGTCTCATGATTTTAGTAATGAGACTTAATGAGGTTTCTCATAATAATCTCTATGATTACTTTATTTGAGGCACAGATTAACCATTCAGTTTCCAAGCCATAGAAACAAACAAGGAAGCACAGTTAGCATTTTGATTTCTGAGATGAAGCTGTCAAAATAGATTCATATATAAAGAAAGTTTCTTTTAGGACTACTTTAAAGGGAACATTAAATAGTAGAGGAAGCAATAACTTTAATTATAGTGTCCCTGTAGTAAATATAGTAGTGAGGTTCCTCTTCAACTTGAATCATAATGTCAAGATGTTATTCAGTAAAAATCATTGATGGGGTCTACAAAAATGTATTAGAGAATTGCCACTGGGCAATCAACGTTATGTTGTACTGATATTATAGTATGTTTTGTGCTGTATTGATTAATACTTGAATAGAATTTAAAGTAAACCCATGCTAATGATAATTTGTTTTTATGTTTGACATAAAACAAAGGTCTATCCAAATGTAACAATAGGTGTTTTTATTGAGCAACCAACCCCTTTCCTACCTCGATTTCTGAACACATTGTTGACTCTGGATTACCCAAAAGAAGCACTTAAATTCTTTATTCATAACAAAGTAAGTATTTGATAAATGAATTATTTTATATGAAAACGTTGATCTTAGTTGAAACTATTTGTTATTATTTGTTCATGTCTAAAAAATTTTAAAAATTGGGTTAAATTATGTGGGGGTTTTGAAATCATTACTGCTTTGCCTCTTTAGGGGGCTTCCCTTGTAGCTCAATCAGTAAAGAATCTGCCTGCAGTTCAGGGGACTCGGGTTCAATCCCTGAGTTGGGGAGATCCCCTGGAGAAGGAAATGGTGACCCACTCCAGTCTCCTTGCCTGGAAAATCTCATGGACAGAGGAGCCTGGTGGGCTGCAGTCCATAGGTTCGCAAAGAGTTGGGCAGGACTGAGCGACTGACACTTACTCACTTACTTGCCTCTTTCGCACCTAAGTATTTTCAAATACAGTAACTAGTATAGTACTGAGATAAGCCACATGAAGCTGTCAGTTTTTTTGTAGATCAGAAATGGTTGACTATCAGCCATTTTAATAAATTTAACCTAATAGATAGTGAAGAGATGTCAAAGAGTCTATAGTCCTTTGCCTTTGGGTTCGTTCTGGTACTTACTTTTATAGAACTGGTCATAAAATCATAGCTAATGATAATATCTGGGTTTCCCTGGTGGCTCAGATGGTGGAGAATCTGCCTATATTGCAAGAGATGCGGGTTCAGTCCTTGGGTCAGGAAGATCTCCTGGAGAAGGGCATGGCAACCCACTCCAGTATTTTTGTCTAGAGAATCCCATGGACAGAGGAGCCTGGCAGGCTACAGACCAGGGGATCGCAGAGTCGGATGACTGAAGCAGCTCAGCATGCACTCAGTGATAATACTTAACATCAGAACTTGAAATGTCTTGCAGATACAGCATTGTTTTGATTAATCACACAATGGCATACTCTTTCCCAAAGGCTTTTGATATTTTCATTTCCTTCAAAAAATATTCAGATCCTCCCAAATACCTCCCACATATAGTCTAAACTTAAAGACATTTTTCCTCAATGTTTTTCCATTTACTTATCTCTTTCATGTTGAAACTGTTGACATTATTATCATCTGGAGAAACTCAGTAGCCATGAACTATATATTTTTTCTCTCTTTTGTCTTAATACTTTTAGTTTGACATTGTTCTTTCTGGTATACATATCAGCTAGTCATTCGCCTTTTCCAGAGACTATTTTATTTAGTATATCTGCAAAAAACTAGCTCAAATAAGTTTTAAAGGGTGAATGCATTGAGCATTTGCTTTTTGTAAAATGCATTGTAATATATTACTTATATTAAAGTATTTTCTTTTTATGAAATATGTCTTAAACTTTTCCTCCTTTCATAGGACCTAAAACCCCTTGATAACAGGAGTTTTTATCTTCTTTTATTTAAAATATTAACCTCTCTGCAGCTTTTGTATGATGTCATTTTAACGAGCTGTGAAAAACTTTCAAAAATACTTGTGAGATTTGATAAATAAAAGGCTCTGAAGTTCTCTAATGATGGAGATAATCTTATCTAAATTTTAGCAGTCGAATCACACTAGTTTGATGATTTTTGATGTTGATAATTTTCTCATCATATTTCTTTATCAATAAAATCTTATCAATTTTCCCTTCTTTTTGTAAAAAAATGACTTTTTATATGACCATAAATTTTTCTCTCTGATTAAAATAACATTGTAATATTTATTTTATAAAAAACATAACAGATTAATCAGTTAGGTTTAATAGATATTTTTATGGATATTTTATAACACATATCTAAGATTCTCTACCACAAGCCTTTTTTCCCTCTCAAGTTAGAAATGTTTTATAGCACTTAGGGATTAAATATTAATGCAAGGATCTGTCGAGAAGTAGATATTAAAATAATTTTAAAGTATCTTTTAAAAAATTCCTAAATATCTTATTTTAGGTTCTTCCTGTGATATTTAGATGGCATTTAAATATGTAGTGTGTTTAATATAGTTATCATTTTGTCTGTAATTGAGTGAATATGTGAATTGTGGAGTTCACAATTTCGAATGTGAAACCATCCTTCCATATGAAAACTTCAGTTGTCTTTTCTCTCACTTCTTTTTTTTTGAAACTAATTTTCAATTTTTAAAATATGTTACAGGAAGTTTATCATGAAAAGGACATCAAAGTATTTTTTGATAAGGCTAAACATGAAATCACTACTCTAAAAATAGTAGGACCAGAAGAAAACCTAAGTCAAGCTGAAGCCAGAAACATGGGAATGTACGTTTTAGCAAATATAAATTCCACCAGTATCTACTAAAGAAACTTTTCTTCAAAATTAATATTGTAAACTTGGATGTCTCAACTGTGTGTTCACATGTGTGTATATGTACATGTGTGTGTGTACATGTGTGTATCCACACAGGAACAAGCCTCTGCTTTAGAACTATATCTATGTTTGAGTGTATTTATGTCTAAAGGGCAATTAAAATTATTTACAATTTTCTTTTAATGGCTGAAAGTCAATATATTTAATGAAACTATTAACTGAACTTCAGTTCATGATTTAAATCCTCAGACAAATGAGTTATGTGACTGATGTAACAGTGATTTAAATATGTATTAGCTGAAGGTTTTGTGAGACAGAAATGTATGTTTCAGATATTTTAGTTACCTCCTGGGCTTCCCCAGTGGTTCAGTGGTAAAGAATCTGCCTACAATGCAGGAGCCACAGGAGATGCGGGTTTGATCCCTGGGTTGGGAAGATCTTCTGGTGGAAGAAATGGCAGCCCACTCCAGTATTCTTGCCTGGAGAATTCCATGGACAGAGAAGCCTGGTGGGCTGTAGTTCATTGGGTTGCAAAGAGTTGGACATGACTGAAGCGACTTAGCATGCATGATCTAAATAGTACTATAACCAAATAAAGTAAATACTTTAGGTCCTTTGTCTAGCCCCTTTAATAACTTCAGACAGATTATTTATAAAATTTTGGTTGCAGTAAAGACAATCATTTATTCAGTGATTGTTGAATATGTCCATCAGTGGTTAGAGAGCTACTAATTAAAAGGTAAGAGATGGTCCCTTCTTAGCAGGAGATATTCTTGTATTGTGCTATGGTCGCTCTGCTCCGAGTGATCAACAGTGCCTACTGTGGGCATATAAGGACTGGCAGGAAAGCAGACCTTGGAAAAATCAAACTGATGTTAATACTAAGGGTTCTGTAACTTAATCATTGGAGAGTACATGGGTCCACATTTAGAACCTGTTTTCTCTCATTTAAAAGCTTCTGTATGTGCTCTGTTGTGTCTGACTTTGCCTCAGCACAGTATTCTGTAATTTGCTTATGTCATTACAATTATCAGCAGTTCATTCCTTTTCATTGCTGACTAGTATTTTTCCATATGAATATATTACAAGTGCTTTATATTCTCTACAATTGATAGGCATTGGGTTGTGTAGAGTTTTAGGCCATTATGAATAAGACTGCTAAAGAAGATTCTTTATTAGAAGTGTGAATACAATGCATTGTGTGTGTGTGCATGTGTGTACATATATCCTTTAGAATATATTTGGAAAATACCAAGGAATGGACTAACTAGGGCACAGGGTTAGGACAGATTATGTTTAACTTTTTAAGAAACTGCTGAATAGTCCAAAATAGATGGACATTTTACACTTCTAACAGCAAGGTGGTATAGCTCCAGCTGCTCCACATGTTTGTCAACATTTATTGCCCATCTTTTTGTTTTAGCCACCCTACTGGGTATGGAAAGATATCTTACTCTGGCTTTTTAAGTATTGCCTTTCAATGAGAAGAAATTTTAATCTTAATAAAATTCTGTTTCATTTTTTATGCTTTGGTATTTATTTTCTATTTAAGAAATCTTATTCTAATGTCATGAATCCATTGTTTGAAATTTTTCTTTCATAAGCTTTATCATTCTATTATTTATGTCTAAGATGTTTCAATCTGCAATTCATCTTGAAAACATTTTTGTGTTTTGAGTGAAGTAGGGGGTCAAATTTCATTCTTTGCAAATGAAATTCCAGTTGTTTCAATACCCCTTTTATTTCTGTTTTTAAAATTATTTATTTTTTAATTGAAGGATAGTTGCTTTACAGAATTTTGTTGTTTTCTGCCAAATATCAACATGAGTCAGCCATAGATATATATAAGTGCCCTCCCTCTGAACCTTCCTCCCATCTCTCTCCCCATCTCACCTCACTAGGTTGTTACAGAGCCCCACTCCTTTTTAATTTAAGGCTTTTCTTTTCCTACTTAATTGAGTTGGCCTTGGTCCTAAATTAGGTGACTAAATATTTTTGCGTGATTGGGAACTCTCTATTCTATCTTGTTGCTCTAAGATGAATGCCACACTTCATTACCAAGAATTTATATTCATCTTGAAATCATGTAGTATAAATGTTTCAATTTTTATCCAAGATAATCTGGGCTGCTTTTTAAAAAAATTTTTAGTTTATTATTTTATATTGAGGTATAATTCACATATAATATTTGTCTCAGGTGTGCAACATAATGCTTTAATATTTGCATATGTTGTGAAATAATCACCACAATCTCTAGTTATCATCTGTCACCATACATAGAGTATTTTAAAATAATTTCCTCTAATTTTTCTTTTTTGCACAATTTTAACTATCTTCCTGTTGTATCCTGTTTGACATTTGCTTAGAAACAAATGTGTTTTGGAGATAAATATTGTCAATAGCAGAAAGTGATAATTTGGATCAGCAGTGATGGAGGAGAGCTCAGAAGGAACCCCAAATGCAGAAACCACAATACTTGGAAGCTTGTCATGTATCACAAGTAGTTCATTCCTTTGTGTTCCTGATGATAATGCTCCAGACTGTACCAGGAAAAGCATATATCATAATCCATGTCCCCATATAAAAAGCAGGACAGTGACTATGTTAGAAAGAATTCCATGTAAATCAAGTTTAAAAAGTACTGATACCTAAAGAGTTACACACCTGTAGCTCCAAGATTTCACTTAAACTAAATTGTAGATGTACAGAGTTTTGCTCTGTGGGTGTGTGTGTGTGTGTGGGTGTGTGGAGAAAATACTTTGATTTGTGAAAAAATTCTGTTGACAAAAACATTAGTATAAAGTATGTTTCCCTTTTAGAGAGGACTAAATGCTGAATCATAAATTGCGCATTTGACCTGATGCTTTATGGTTTAAAGTATTTCATGGCTTGAAAATATATTTCACTTGCCCTAAACTTTTTAGTATTACTCTGTCCATGAACATCTGTGTTGATCAACTGACCATTTTGAAATTTAAAGTAATATTTACCCTTTTGGATATTGTCTTACTATTTTGATTAGAAAAGTACTTTAGAAAAACCTTATTTTACGTGAGATTTATGTTAACATTTTTCAACCAATATTTTCAAATATTTGGTTTACTTAATGCTTATTTTATTTCTTTTTCAACAACAGGGATTTTTGCCGTCAGGATGAAAACTGTGAATATTACTTTAGTGTGGATGCAGATGTTGTTTTGACAAATCTAAGGACTTTGAAAATTTTGATTGAACAAAACAGGTACTGTATATGATTCAATGTCAATTTATTTTAAAATTATAATTATTTTCTGCATTTATGTGGACATGCCATAATTACTTATCTGTGTTTAGCAAATTGAGGAAACTCACAAGAGATTATTTTCTACAGCTTTCAATTCTAAAAGTTTGTATTTTTTAGAGAAGTCAAATAGGAAATAACCTGATGAAAATTTAGATGTATTCAGTATGTTACAATCACGAATGTAATGTTTATTAATTATATTTGGCCTATTTTTTTTAAACTAGATGAAATTGTGATCGATCTGTAACATTTGGAATTGCTTTATTTTCTAAAGATATTTTTAAAGTGGAATTTCATAAAACTTCTGACCTAAAAAGTTACTACAAGCAGAGTTGGAAGTTCTTAGAATTTGAAAGAAATTTCAGAGGTGCACATTACTCCACAGACTGATCTGTGATTTTATTTAGTACTGAACTAATTATCACTAGGCAGTACCTGTTTTTATTTAGCCAAACTGAAGTGAGAAAATGGCACAATCTATACCATCTTATAGTGATTTAATCTTTATTTTAGTAATTTACTGCTAACACTAGTGAAAGTGAAAAAAAGCGAAGGCGTTAGTTGCTCAGTCATGTCTGATTCTTCACCGCCCCATGGACCATGTACAGCCTGCCAGCCTCCTCTGTCTATGGGATACTCCAACTGAGAATACTGGGGTGGGTAGCTATTCTCTTCTCCAGAGAATCTTACTAGTATTAATATTTCCACTAATAACCCACCTTTAATGAGTGCTTATTAAGTACCAGGTATTAATCTATGTATGTTCACAAATATTAACACAATTATTTCTCTTAACAAATAGAGTGGTTAGCAATGAAATGTTAAAATTGCTGTTTTGAATTTGATGATTAAAATATGTAAGATGTCTGCTGCCCTCTATTAACCCATCCTATGTATAATTGTCAATTTGAGAATTCAAAATCTAAGGCTGCTCAGTATTAATCTTAGAATTCCATACTCAAAAACATTGAAGCACACAGCAGATGGATTTTCACTTTCATTGTCTCTTTGCCCAGCTCTTTCAGGCAACTAAGATTATAATGAAAAGATTTCTTTCTATTAAGTGTTTGATCTTGTTAGTTGTCTTGAATTATCATTCCTTAAATTAACATAATATGTAGATTCTAATTTATGTTTTTATTTCCAGTGCTGTGGGTATTCTAACAAAGCAGATTATAGATGTATCTGGCTAACATTTTATTCTAATAGGAACCAGGAAAAATAAACTACAAACTGTTTTATGAAGTGTATTTGTAGACTATGTGTTACTTTTCCATAGGTAATGGAAGGGCACACGTGGTCTTCACAAGATTGGAGTGTTGTGAAATGGTTTTTTTGTGGAGATAGTTGGTCTATTACCTCCCTCTTGAAGGAGTTGTGTGAGATTTTCTTCAGAATTGTGTCACACTACTATAATTTAGATCATTTTTAAGTTAATTCTAGTGGAATTTCAGAATTTGTTACTTCATTTGAAACATGTTGATGCATTATAAATTAGATTTCCTTAAGAAGAAATCTGACATGTTTTGAATTTGTAACATGTACTTGTCTCAAAGGGACTCCTTTCCTGGTAAATAGTGAGACAGCACTATTCTATTTTGTTTTCTAAAATAGTCAAAAACCAGAAAAATGTTCAGTGTTGCCAGGGCTAGCACAACCCATTATAAAAGTTAAAAAAAAAAAAATTGCAACATACTTTAAAGTAATTCAGGACTTAACTTTAGGAAAACTGGCCTATTTACAGATATCTCAGCCCATCTTCATAAATTTTTTTATTCAACAAATATTTATGAGATACCTTAATGCACTAGGGACTGTGATGTCTGCCTAATAACAAGGAAAGTATTTGATTTCATTGAATATAATTTTTGAAATATTTAAAATAAATGATTAAGGTAGTTTCACTTTTATTGGATGAAAGTATGGTCCTTTTAAAAGTTTTTTTTTTATACTTTCATTCACATTTTCAATTACTTTTTCTCTTTTATTAGTCTTTTTATCAAGCATGATTGAAAATCAGCAATGTACTTGTTTAAGGAAAAGTGAAGGGAGAAATTCCTTTCTATTTTATTTTAGTTTTTTGGACTAACTGCATATGTGTTAAATAAGGTTTATTGTTTTCTGTGTCATGTTAAGCCCCAAACACATAATTTTGTGGCAGTTAAAAAATGGATAATTATGTGAATTTGTTTCTCCCTCCTTAGGAAGATCATTGCTCCTCTTGTAACTCGTCATGGAAAACTGTGGTCCAACTTCTGGGGGGCCTTGAGTCCTGATGGATACTATGCTCGATCTGAAGATTATGTGGATATTGTTCAAGGGAACAGAGTGTAAGTTACTTGATTTGATCTTTTCATGTGAAATATCTTTATGTAAAGATATGGTCTTATAATATTATATTGAGTTTTCAAACATTTTTTAATCTCTTTCCTTTATGTTAAATGGAAATTTGAAGACCTTGGAGACCACTTGTGATCCTGCAATACTAGTATAAAACTAATATTTTAAAAATTGTTCTTAATGTCATAAATCTTCAAAGGCACACACTCTCAGTTGTGGTAAATGCTAAAAGGTAGTGTATGATTACCATGGGTAGATATCTTATGGTTGTTAGAAGAGGGGTATTTTTTAAAGTTTGGAAAGGGAACTTCATTTAGCTAATTTATTTAGTGGCCAGGATAAATGTTGTTTGATAGCTTATAAACTTTATAAATGAGTCAACAAAAACACCAACAACTAAACCTTCCATCATTTCCTTTTGAAGAATTTTCTGTGTGATATAGCTGGTATTCTGCTTTAAAGAGAAGTTTCTTCACCGTATAATTTCCATTTTCTAGAGTTTGAAAAGAGTATACTTGCTACAAAGTATGTGCCTTATTTATACTTATTTCAGACACAGAAGTTGAAATTTTTTAAACTAAAGGATGGTCACAGTTGAATTAGCTTTTTGCTAAGGTTAAAATAGAGAAGAATGTCATCCTTTTTTTTCAAACAGCTGACTTGAACCAGAGTGACTGAGACATTAAGTGCTTTGCCTAATTTCTCAGATACATCAGCTCAATTAAAGAGGGTTAATGTTTAGAAAAAAAAAATCATACAGTGTTTTTGAACAGTTGAGTTGTGGAGATGTTTTTCTTGTGAAAATTATAATAGGCATGTAATAGTTAATTTGAATGATATAAATGTCATAAAGTCTTTTGTTAGCTACAGTTAAGAAGCATGATAACTGAGAAAATATTATTGCAATCATATTCTGTTGTTTCAAAATACTTTAATAGTTTCTGGGATGATTTGTATAGACTATACGCCTGATGTCCATGGGTGTGGCACAAATAAGGCTTCACAGAAGTGGAAATAGAGAACTCATATTTCATTTAAGCTGTTTTAGTTCAACTTCCTGTCATTGTTGTCTAAAGGAAAAGAATAAAGTAGAGGCTTTTGATTTAGTTAATAGAAGAATGTACCTTATATATAAGAGATGCATGAAAGAATGACATCTTACAACGTGTGTGTGTGTGTATATGAAACAGTGTACTCTTTACCATACCAGTGATTAGTTTCTGAATTACGTGGGCACACTATATATTTTTGATTGAACATTTCCTTTGAAGCTCATCTAGTAAGACAAAATGATACTATGTATATTGCTTTCAGTCTCTGACTACATTTCCTTGGTCAGGATCTTCCCTTTCTGTTCTGTGAAAGCAAAACATATCCCTTCAAGTGAAACTTCTGTTTTATTGTTTTTAGGAAATGAGTCATGTTCAGAGTAAGCAGACAAGTGTGGGAAAGAAAGAAGGATGAAATAAACAGTGTCTTCCATCACTTGTGTACTTCAAGCTATGTTTATATCTTCCTTTTTCTACAGACAATTGAGATAGCTTAATGACTTTCGAAAAACTGTATTTTAAGAGAATTTTAGGCTGTGTTCAGTGGTGTGCTGGTAAATGTCTAATAACTGATTCTTGAGGTTAGAAGATGCCTTGGTTTGTAGTTTTGCCCATCTTTGTCTTCTGAATACATCTACTATGGCTGATTTCAAGCTTTCAATGTGGTCACTGAGTGTAGACTTGGGAAGGGAAGCTCAGTGCTCTGGGAAGCCACTGTGAGCTGGATGTGATGTTTTTGCTATCGAAGTGCTTAATCATAAATGCCCATCAGGATATTGTACTCTAACTGGTCAACAAAGTGAGGGATGACAGCTAAAATGCCAAACACATCAACTTTAAAATGAAGTTTATGTAGGGAGATACTAATTTAGCTCATAATATGGATCAGGAAAAATCCTCTGGAGAAGGGATAAGCTACCCACTCCAGTATTCTTGGACTTCCCTTGTGGCTCAGCTGGTAAAGAATCTGCCTATAATGCAGGAGGCCCGGGCTTGATCCCTGGGTTGGGAAGATCCTCTGGAGAAGGGAAAGGCTACCCACTCCAGTATTCTGGCCTGGAGAATTTCATGGACTATACTGTCCATGGGGTCACAAAGACTTTGACACGACTGAGCAACTTTCACTCACTCGCTCATATAGTGTTTACCAAATAATCTCATGTATATGTGTGTGTATATATGCCAGATATCATGAAATGTGTTTGTATCTGTGTGTAACTTGACTCCATAGTTTATATATGCAAAATTTTAAACATACAAGGCATTTGTTTTAAAACCATAAAAATAAAACTTTAAATATTTTGTATTTGTGGTATTTTGGAATGTCTTATCTTTACTTTCAGAGGGATATGGAATGTCCCCTACATGGCTAATGTGTACTTAATTAAAGGAAAGACCCTCCGATCAGAGATGAATGAAAGGAACTATTTTGTTCGTGATAAATTGGATCCTGATATGGCTCTTTGCCGAAATGCTAGAGAAATGGTAGGGAATATGATGATGGCTTGCTTGAATGTCTCTGTAAGATGGCTTGCTTTACCGGTTGATGTGTCATTTGTTTTGATGACCTTTTCTTTCTAATTTGTAAGTACTAGCCAATTTTTTGGTTCTGTATTGAACTATCGGGAGCAATTATGGAGAATAACTTGCCTGTGCAACACCTGCAGAAACAATTGGAAAAAAGTTTGGCTTAGGCTAACTCACAGGCAACAATAAGATATTCAATTGTAAGCATAGACTGGTTACAAATCAACTTTGCATTTTTAATAATTTGTCTTTAATTTGAAATTTTATACTGAAAAAATCTGACCTAATTAAACTTAATAGATGAAGCCTGGGTGAAATGATGATTTACATATTTAAGAAAAACACACTTTTGTCCTAAAGTCAGTATCCAGTATTTCTCTGTCATTATTCATCCCATGCTTTCAAAAAATAGGTCCCTTACCACTAAACTGGGAGAATTAAAATATGTAGTCTGTTTATGTGAAAAATTAATCATACATTGCTAGTCTATAATATATTTTCATTATAAAACTTGAAGTGATTGTAGAAAATTGTTTTCAAAGTGTATAAGTGTGTCTTAAAACATACTTATATGGTTTTATGTTTTAGAAGTGATTGGGTTGTTTTATTCAAATTTGTATAAGCAAATGTGTTTATGGAAAAATCAGGAAAGTTGGCAAGTACTTTTTTCTAGTTTAATAAGGCATGTGTTACTTGAAATATGTTTGTTTTTCCTACAAACTTTGTCCATTGTTACACTGAATGTACTCAGTACTTGTGATTGTAATTTGTGCTCATGTTTGGCTATTTGACTCAACAGCGCACCCTGGAATGGCCTCTCTTACACTTTTTTTTTTTTTCCTTTTTCTTAATTTTGTATCTAATGAGAACTCTTACTAAGGAATGAGCTTGGATTTATGTTTGACCAACAGAAAAATAAAAAAGGGCTGGAGTTGTTTCTTTATGTGCACTGTAAGCTTTGCTTGTTCTGCATGCTGTCTGTGAAGGACATTTCAGAATGTCAGCTTTTTCTCAAGGGCTGCTATTTTTATTTACCTAAGAATACCTGAGAGAGTGGATGTGCAGGTCAACTTACCCAATCCTTCTCTTCATTTTAGACTTTACAAAGGGAAAAAGACTCCCCTACTCCGGAAACATTCCAAATGCTCAGCCCCCCAAAGGTGTTATTTTATTTACTTTTATTTTTGTTTATTTATTTAAAATACTAGATACTGTATATTGCCTAAAAGTAAAGTTTCTTTAAGAGTCTTCTTTTCATTTAGCTTGGTGTGAACTGTTAGTATTCACTGGTTCTGAATTTGTACATGTGAGCATGTGTTTTGTGTGTTGGGGATAGGCATGTGTGATATTCAGCTGTTAGTTCTTCAGACTGATTTGCATTTTATGGGTGACAGATGGAAAAGTTAAATACAAAATTCACTTTCACTAGTTTCTCCAGTTTTTGTTTTTGTTTTTTTTTAAGGCGAGAAGAGGTAGGAGTATGTATAAAGTACATCCTGATTAAAATGAGATTTGATTACTCTTCACTAATTTTCTTTTTATTAATAACCAACTCTTTTTACCATTAAAACAGGTACAAAAAGAAACAACCTTACCTTAATGGTGTTTGCCATATTTCTTAGGTTTGGGGCAAGGACAAGAAACTGATTTTCTTTAGTTGCCTCTTAATGCAGGAGTAAATTCTGTGTTCAATCTTGAAACATCAGAACGTAAAAGTATGAAATAGACTGATAAAATATTGACATTTGAATTTTTGTTTAAAAATGTGATATCTTCTTTGAAAGGAAAAGAAGCCAAAAGAGGTACAATTAATTGCACTTTGGCGTCTCAAAAATATTTCTGCTTTCAAACAGGAATTCTTTTTCCCTGATGTCTACATCTAGGACCAATGAGAAAGGGACAAAAACAGTCCTTCTTCCTCCTCTTTTTTTCAGTTGAGTGTCAGTGCTATCAATTAGTTTTGTGTGGTGTCTGAATTCGTAATTAATCAAATTCTACTTTTATTTTAAATTATGCATGTTTTATATGAAAAATAAAAATGCATGTTCCTGAATAAGAGATAAAAGTTGAAATTAATATCTTTTGTAAAATTTTTCATGTGGTTAAACTTATTTTCTCATATTTTCCTCCAATATTATTAATACTATTATTTTTTTGGTATATAGGGTGTTTTTATGTACATTTCTAATAGACATGAATTTGGAAGACTATTATCAACTGCTAATTACAATATTTCCCATTTTAACAATGACCTCTGGCAGATTTTTGAAAATCCTGTGGTATGTATTTCATACTCAGCTTCATTTATTACTTATTTTTTGTAACTCTAAATGGATATAAATCAATTAGGTTAATGATACAGAAATACAGCAAGAGACTTTAAAGAAGTATTTTTAATTATGTAATCACAGGCCTAATTTATTGTATTTCTTGTCTAAGAACTTTCTTTTTAAAGATATATTAAGTTTGGATAACGGAATTATCAGTTTCTTTGATTTCTCCTAATATTTCTGTTATATGTATTTCAAAACAGCAATAAATTTTCAATCTGAATTTCAGAAGAAAATGTTTATGAATAGCTCATGTATGACAATATTACATTTTGACTTTCAGAAAGAAAATGCAAGAAGTTAGTTTGAGAAAATGCATTTTAAAATAGTTTTTAAATAAAAATTCTGGGAATGTACTCTAAAGATAGCTAGAGAAAACTGCAAAGTGGAATCAGCATATAGAGAAAGTCTTAAGTTGATGAAGCTATGTCCAAAATTATTTCTTTTCTATAATTTTTGAATCATGCAGGAATTAATTCATTTTTGTCTTAATCGGTTTTCTTTAGGCAAGATGGCACATTTATTCAAGGGAAAATACTCACTAAAATCTATTTATGGTTTTTTTACTTGCTATTAGTCAAGTTTTAAATTACGAAGACTCAATCCACCTGTTGAGAATTGTCTTTTACTTTGTAGAAGTGTTGACTTTGGGGAATAGTAGATTTAATGGTCTCTAAAACTCTGTTGTTGGAAAAAGAATATCTTTTGACTTTTTTGTGTGTCTTAAAAGTACTGTTTCACTTTAGCGGCGTATCTCCATCTTTCACAGGAGTAGAATTGAAAACGGACTCTTTTTTAAAATGATGAGGATGGAATTACCTATTTTACTTTGGCACTAGAACACTTGGTATTTTGAGAGATACAACTATTTGATTTCTTGGCTAATACTAGCTTCCTGAAAAAAAAATCCCAAGTTATATCCTGAAGTGTAGATATTTGTATGAGATTTAAAATCTTTGGAGAGTATGCAATGAATATATCAGAAATTGGAAATGGTTTTCTTTCCATGGCTTTGTTCTAGTTTTGGTAAATTAGCTTGACTGATATGTCTCATGAAGGATATCCCATAGCAAAGTATTTAATATTACCCCATTATCAGAACTACTAAGAACTTAATAAAGTCAATTTGTTCAATGATATTTGAAACCAGTCTAAAATAAAAAGTTAATATTAATGCTTTAATGTAAAATCTTAGGGTCTTATTTCCTTAACTTCAAAAAATCTACAATGATACCAAAAACGAATACTTAAAAATCTTTAAAGATTCTGAAATGTTATGTATGATTATTTACTTTTAATTCCCCCCCCCATATTTTAGAATCAGAGAACCAATAAATATTAAAGGGGATAATGAGTAACTTGATCCTTATACATCCTATACATACTTTACACACTATGTATAAATTAATTTTGTTAAAGAATTTGAAGATAGTTTTGGTTCTTCCAGATCTAAAAATATCTGAGTTACATATAAGCAGAGAAATGTAAAACTAAGAATGGCAAATAAATTATCAGGACCTTTTTTAAATGTGGCCTCAAAAGATATATTTCAGACAAATATTTTTTGAAACATATTTTGATTGAAATTATTTTGAGTCCTTACCTCAGTTTTTCCCTACTTGCTTACTATTTGTACTTTGCAAAGAGAACACTAAGAATTTTGTTAAACAGTCTAAATATATTTAAGAAAAGATCATTGTGGATATTGAATCTTATTTTAAGATATGCCCTTTAAATATTGGGTTTTTAAGTAAAACACTTAACCCAGGAAAGAGATTCCTTAGTTGATATTGACAAAAATTGTTGTATCTTAGTGTGAGGTTGGTGTGTCAGTGATTAGGTTAAGAGAAGATTCAGGTGCATGAGTTAGTATGAAGAAGATCTATTTTTCAATACATGGTCTTAAACCTTAATTTCTGTTAACTGAAAGTTATGATAATGTTAGTAACCCCATTGAACATTCTTTGATACTAATCTAAAGCTGAAGTGAAAATACACATTTTGAATATATCTTAAAAAATCAAAATTATTTTAGAGTACTTCACTATAAAAGTGTATAAGCAAGGCCAAGTTGATTAATTTGCTAATTTTTACTAATGTTTGTTGCTAGAGTTATGTTCCCTATCTTTCACTTTTAAAACACGCATATTTGCCTACAACTATGTATAAGTGTCCTGGAGGAGGGTATGGCAGCCCACTCCATTATTCTTACCTTGAGAGTCCCCATGGACAGAGGAGCCTGATGGGCTACCGTTGGACATGACTGAGAGACTAAACACACACAACTCATGTATATCCATAGAATATAGCATACAGATGTAGAGACTATAAGATTACTCAGAATTTAAAATAGAGTTATAAAACTGCATAAATAAAGACTTTCACAGAATGTTTTCAACATACAAAAAAATCAGGCAAAGTTTAGAAAGCATAAACTCTGGTTTCTGAAAGTTTCTATTTTGTCTACTACACATAGTTGTTTATAAATTGCTTGAGCAGTTTCTAAAGTGCATATACTTTATATTTTCCTTTAAAGTATTCGTGGAAAGGTTTTTGCTTTAATCTGAACAATTGATTTTTTTTCCCCCCGTAGGACTGGAAGGAAAAGTATATAAACCGAGATTACTCAAAGATTTTCACTGAAAATATAGTTGAACAGGTTTGTATTAGAAATTACTATGATATATAGAGCATTTTTGTTATACTTTCTAGTAGGGAATATTATTAACATAATACTCTCTAGCAGAGGGTGTTGTGAAAGTAGAGAAACTGTCCTTTAGGTAAAGTTCATGTGACTTAATTACCAATTTTACAGCCTTGAAGGTCAGATAGTTTAACATGTAGAAAAATGAAAATTAACAATAATATTAAGGTCATGCTATTTTTTTTAGCATACTCCCAATGTCATAACCATTTCAGAAATAAATTTTTGACAGATCTCTGGTGTAAGCCTCTTTCAGTGAAAGTTCATCTTTGAAGAAATTGGACTCCAAACATCACTTCTCAAAGAGGTTTCTTTCAAAATGAACTCTGCTTTAGATTAATGTTCCAAATTATTGCTAATACCTTATTTCAGAGAATGTAAAGGGTCTTTAATTCTGAGATGCTGTTATTTTGTTCACTGTGAGAAAGGAAAAAAAATACTGCCAATTAAACTATGACGCACATTGAAAGAGCTCTGTTAGACTTACTGAGGCAAAGGTGTTGTATGTCATAGGGCACCGTATACATAATAACATTTCATTTCAATGACAAATCATAATGTATCATTTAAAAAGATGTGTCAAAGAGCAGGTCAACAAATGTAGCACCAACTAGATGTATGTATGCATGTGCACACATGCATTTGCACACATGCACACATGTTGAGAACAAAATCAGCATCTGACCAGGTGTACATTCCCTGTGTCATTAGCAACTATGTCACAGTGGCTGCCTAGCCAATCATGAGTCTAAGAACAGGTCTTGACTTCATAAAGGTTAAAATGCAAAAAAAAAAAAAAAAAGAAATTGTTTTTTAAAAATCTATTGTTTGGAACAGTAGTGTCAGTATTGTTGGGCAAACTTCTTAAAAAGACATCTAAGTGAGATAAATACTGAATATTACTTTTGAAATGCCATTTGTTAGTAAAAAGACATAAAATGTTACTCTCTTAATGGTGGTGTCATGTTTTATATGTAGCCTTGTCCAGATGTTTTTTGGTTTCCTATATTTTCTGAAAAAGCCTGTGATGAATTGGTGGAAGAAATGGAGCATTATGGCCAGTGGTCTGGAGGGAAGCATCATGTAAGTTATTATTTTACATTAAGAACTAAAATGTGTATGTAGGGCAAGGAGGAGTATAGGTATTTAGAGAAGGTGAAGGAGGTTTGTACTTTTTGTCTTAAATCTCTGAGTCCTAGACCTCAATGAAGGGGCTACCTAAGGCTGTCAAGAGAACTATGATTTTCATCTAATTCTGCCAATCGTTTTTTAACATTTGATCTATCTGGGCCTCAATTTTATCTCCAATTACACTGGGTGATCCTTCGGGGTCTGTGTCCCCTGGCTGGGGATGGTAAGGTCATATAGTCCTATTGTGTGATATTGCTCTTCTCCAAGGCCATTTTTTTTTTTTTTTAACTCTGTGTTTTCACAGTGAGCTATAGTGAAAATACCAAAACAAAGTTTATCTAGTTGACTGATAAAGCTATTTTTTTGTGTGTAAACATAGGAAGGAGGAATCTGTTTGAATGCCTTTGGTGTAATACAGTATTGCATTTACATTCAAAGACTTGACAGGAGGCATTCCTGTTGGTGGTTCAATGTATTTCTTTTCCTCTGAGAACCCACAGATACCAGGTCCTTTATAGGACCAAGCAATTTTAGTGGAATACTCTGGAATATTAATGCCTCTGCTCAAATATATACCCACCTAGTCAGCTGATCAGGAAGGCAGAAGTTTGAAGTATGTGGAAGAACTTGAAGTTGGCAGGTTGTAGGAAAATGAAAAGCAATCATGGAAGGAATTTGGGGGCCACAAGATAGAAGTGAGAAGATTGGCAGGAAAAGTTTATTTTCAGTGACAGGTAGTAGTCCAAGGTGCAGACAAACAAAATCTATGCCCATCAAGCAGCTAAGACTTCCTGAAGGGTCAAAAAACTCATTTTTAAAGGGACATGAAAAGGCTTTGGTGATCAATTGTATTTATTTTCTCATTAGACCTCAAATATCTGTTAAATAAATAGGAAAGCAGTCTACTTACTCTATAATACTTTGCTTCATAACTGATACATTTGCAAAGCCATGTTATCTAAGTTATTTTGATAGTTGTGCAATAAAGCAGATGGTACACCATAATTGAACTGTTATTTTTATTGTCTATTATGATCTTGTGGTTGAAAAAAATTCCAAGACAAAGTCAGTGTGAATTGCACATGGACCACACTTTATAATGTCATGAATGCTCTTTCCAGGATAGCCGTATATCTGGTGGCTATGAAAATGTCCCAACCGATGATATCCACATGAAGCAAATTGGTCTGGAAAATGTATGGCTTCATTTTATCCGGGAGTTTATTGCGCCTGTCACACTGAAAGTCTTTGCAGGCTATTATACTAAGGTAGTTATCCTCCCACTACTGCTACCTACTCAGTTTTTACACAAATGTGCTATTTTATGTTTTTATTGATAAGCGAATCCATTAGCTTACTTTGCTTTTTTTAGGGATTTGCACTCTTGAATTTTGTAGTAAAATACTCCCCTGAAAGACAGCGCTCCCTTCGTCCTCATCATGATGCTTCTACATTTACCATCAACATTGCACTCAATAATGTGGGAGAAGATTTTCAGGTTATTATGGTTTTTCTATTTTATATTTTTTCAAAACAAATATGTCATTATGAAATGGCCTTTGCCTTATCTTTTTTTTTTTTTAGATTCTGCTTAGCATCATTTGAATTTTATCACTCATTAAAATTGAAATATAATAAGTTGATACATTTATTTCTCTATCCTTCTAGGGAGGTGGATGCAAATTTCTAAGGTACAATTGCTCTATTGAGTCACCAAGGAAAGGCTGGAGTTTCATGCATCCAGGGAGACTCACCCATCTGCATGAAGGACTTCCTGTTAAAAACGGAACGAGATACATCGCTGTGTCCTTTATAGATCCCTAAGTTATTTTCTTTTCATTGAATTGAGTTTTCTTTGGAATGGATGACTGGCATGAACATGCCTTTGCAGTTGTCCTTGAGAAGATGAGAGGAATATTTAAATAACTTCCACAAAACAACTTCACTTTAGGCCAAACATTTGAAAAACTTTTCCTAAAAAAATTGTTTGATATTTCTAAATGTCTGCTCTGAGCCTTAAAACACAGATTGAAGAAGAGAAAGGAAAAAAAATGTAAAAGCAATTATTTATTTCTATGCCTTATTGTCTCTGAGAATAATGACAGTTTTCCGAATTTGTGTTTTAGTTGATTCAGGTACAGATGTACAAGTGACAAATGAGACTAATAATATTTTCTTATTAAAAGAGTGAGAAGAATTTTGTTTATCACCATGTAGACAAAATGGATATAAATGAAAATTTCAAGTTTTGAAATGCAGGAAAACTGGAGTTCTAACTGGATTTGTATGCGACTAATTGCATAAGTACTTTCTTTGACCACCTATTCTGGGACGTTTTTTGGTGGTTATTGAAGGAATATGAGGAAAAATATATAATGCAATGTTTTTCCTCAAGAAACTTAGCAGAAAATACAACTGAGGTACATATCCAGTGGAAAACATTTTTGTTTAGATTGTTAGATTGTTTTTTACATTTGCCTTAGAAATCAAGCCTTATGGTCCTTCAGATAAATTTTCCAAGGTGGATTAGATTAAGTAGATGTTAGATTTAGGAAAGCTTTCAAGTCTTTTGATTTCTTCAAAAGTACATCAAGCATCAACTTAAGATCATCAAGTGCCCTTAAGTCAAGACAGGGTCATTTTTAATTCTAGAAAATGAGGAAAAGGAAAATTTCATTGAGATTTAGTAATAACACATGATTTTTTTTTTTTTAATAAAACACTAAGTACTTGAATTTTGTATCAGGAAAATAAAGTTGGTGAGCCTTTGTTCTTCCCTTTTACCTTCTGTCTTCCTCCTAATTCTTTTTTTCAGGAGGGTGATTCACTTTTTTGTCTTCACAGCATAGTCTCCATTTTATCCTTCTTACTGTTTTTATTACTTTTCTTTTATCCCACTTTCAAAAAATTTCCCAACACAAACAATTTTGTGACTTGATTTTTTCACCATTATTCTGAGTGAGGTTTAAATATTCTCATTGTAGCTACTGTTTTTAATTTAAAGGTTAAACTTGAAAAAAAAGTTTTAAGTCATGGTGCCAAATTTCATTTTTCTAACACTGTGTGTTAGAAAATTATGAAAAATAAAATAATTTAAAATGTTTCTGTTCTCTTTATTATTGGTCATTTATGTTTAGAAGAGAATGATGGTGGGGGGGGGGGGACTGAAAGAATATCTAGATAGAATAAGCTGTGATTTTATTTTGCTTGGTATGTTTACTGATATCCAAACTAAATGAACACTATTTATTGAATTTCCAATTGAATTATAGTATCTTCCATTTCAGACTGACTAGGGAGTTCATCTGATTTATTTCACAAGTGAGAAAATAGACAAAACATTTGTTTATTATGTATGTATTTATTCAGTGGTGTTTTTCAAGTCCCTACTATGGTCCAGGCACTGGCCCAGTCACTAAAAATGTGGTGAACAAGATGTTATAATTACTGAGAGATGGATTTAGGAGATAAAGAGTTGTAATTCTACCTTGTTTCTGCTCTTTGGTGGCACTTCATATCCAATAATTTCTACTATCCATCAGTTTGGTAGAAGACATTTTATTAATTATTTGTGAATTATACTATTGTACTTCAAGGATGCTCTTCTAAATATGTACTGCTATGTCATGGATACCAACCATTCAGAACAGACTTTGGTTATAAAAAATAGTTCTACTAGTGTAAGCCAGCTTAATGTCCCTTCTGGTACATTTGACATGAAAGACATAAGTAGATCCTAATTCTTTACAGTTGTGGGTGGTGATTTATAGTAACTATTTTAATCTCATGCCATGTTTTCAGAAATTGGATGAAGGCAACCAGTTGAGCATATTTTCTGTGTTCCCCCTCATCCCAGACTTCTTGAAATGATATGAAGTGTACTCTTAAAAAGAACAAGTCATGATTAGTGAAAGTGTGACAAATGTCCATAAGTAGATCAAAAATTTGGAAGATGGAAAACAGGCAGGATTAGATGGATAGAGGAAGCTGTAAGCTGACACGTGTTCAGCTTTGGCAACCAATAATCTGTTCTCTGTTTCTGTGAGTTCAGTTTTGTTTTTTTTTTGTTTAATTCCATATTCAAGTGAGAACACACTTATATGTGTTTGTCTGATTTACTTCACTGACTACAATGCTCTTGAGCCTCATCCATGTGGTCACAAATGGCAATATTTCTTTTTCATGGTTGAATTATATTCCTCCTCTTGCAAATGTGTGCACGTGTGTGTGTGTATACACATCATATTTTCCATTTTCTTTAACCATTCATTGATTAATAGACACTTTAGGTTGTTTCTATGTCTTGGCTGTTGTAAGTAATGCTTCAGTGAACATGGGAGTGCAAACAGCTTTTGGGGGTAATGATTTTGTTTCCTTTGGATGTGTTCTCAGAAGTGGAAGATCATATCATTGCAGTTCTTAATTTTTTGAGGAACTAAAATCTTTTACTATGAAAATATATTTGTGTACTAATTTTTAATTTAAAGAAAGATAAAAACAGTAGAAAGAAGCAATCCTATTTGTAATTTAATTTGAGTAAAGGAAGTGTATTAATGACAATAGTAAGAATTGGTGACGGTACGTGTATATGAGTGTGTGTGTGTGTTTGTGTGTATACATATATTACTGAAGGGCTTTAAATGCTAATGTTATCTAATTCTTAATGTGCATGGGAATCAATGTGAATATTTTCCCTGAGTATGGATACTTTAGTAATAGTCCAATATGTTAATTTTCTTCCCTTTGCTTTATTTTTGAAAAATACTAGCACTTTACCTTTATTGGTAACTTACCTAACAGATCAAGCACCTTTCTAGAGAATAAACATGGAAAACAATTAACATATAAATTGAGTGATTCGTGCTAATGACAGAATCTCTTTGCATATTCCTTCATTCCTGTTTTCCTGTCTGTCAAATATCTTTCTTAATTTCATTGCTTGCTAAACCCTAAAGCCTATCTTGTATGACATTTTTGGGGCCTGCCATTCATTGGAATAGAGTGTCCATACAACAAATCCCTTCAAGTTGTAGGAAAGTCAAACAAAATTATCAGTTAAGAGTCAGTTTCAGTAAATACCTAGAAACTGGGTGTTTTGGAAAATTGAAGTCTTTAAGACTTCATGAAAGCAGACTTTGTTAAGCAACATTGTTTATCTGTGATGTTTCAGAATAGCAAGCTCCAGATTTCTTTTAGTATGAGTCTTTGTATAAAAAGCCGTTGGAGAGAAACAGGGGGAAAAACATAAAGCTCTTCAATGAAAGCAATGAATTTTGGATTACATTTAAGGAGAAATACACTAAGAAATAAGCAATGAAAGAGTAGAAAACAGTACACATAAACATGCTTTAAAAATGCAAAGTACTATATGGCTAAGTTATTCTAGTACAAAGAATCAGAAAATTGGAAAGATGGATGTGTATACTAGAGATATGTGGACTTCATAAATTTTAAATTGTCCTGCAGTTTTCTTTTTAATTTTAAAGATTGTTTTTAATATTTTTGTTTTATTCTTAATAGAATAAAATAAATTAGAAAATATTCATCTGGAAAAGTAAGTTTTTTGCTGGTTTTTGAGGTGGTATTTATTTTTTTGGTAAATCAAGCAACAATGATTATTTTTACCATGCTATTCTATCTTTACTGAAAATGTTTTAAAAATCTGATTAATTAAACTATTTTGAAAATTGGAAAAGAATTTCTATCTATTTAACAATACAAAACAAGTTAACAACTTAAAGAACAGTTTTAACAAAGTAAATGGAAAACATGGTGCATGCTATCAGTAATTTAAGGAAAATGTTGTTCCTTTCAAATTATCTTCATCCCAAAGTAAATATTAGATTGCAAAAGAGAATTAAGGGATGTAGAGGAGAAAAAAAAAAATGTAGATTTTAATAAGTAGTGAACTTCTCTGTGCTTAATTATAAAGTAATTTTATTTATTTATTGAAAGGAGCTCAGCTGGGTGCTCTGTGATAACCTGAAGGGATGTGCTGAGGGGGTGGGAGGGAGGCTGAAGAGGGAGGGGATATATGTATACATATAGCTGATTCACGTTGTACAGCAGAAACTGACATAACATAAAATAATTTTTTAAAATAGCTCTAAAAGACATTTTTCTTAACACTGGTTTAAGTTGAGTAACTTTTCCTTTAGGAACGTAGTCTGCAATGATAGAAAGAGTCCTTAAGGAAATCGCATCATGATATAAAATTCTGCATCTACTCAGGAGAATTTTATATTTGACAGAGCTTCCCTGGAGGCTCAGACAGTAAAGGATCCACCTTCAATGCGGAAGATCTGGGTTCGATCCCTGGGTTGGGGAGATCCCCTGGAGGAGGACATGGCAACCCACTCCAGTATTCTTGCCTGGAGAATTGCCATGGACAGAGGAGCCTGGCGGGCTACAGTCCATGGGGTTGCAGAGTTGGACATGACTGAGTGGCTAAGCACACAGCACAACTTCCAGGTGAGAAATGGACAAATTAAAGCATAACTTTCTTCCACTGAGCATAAATGATTAGACAATTGAAAATGCATATTTTAAAAATGAGATTATTAAATTTTGTTGTATTATTTTCAGTTGTATTTATATAGATATACATTTTACAAATCATGCTAAATTATGACATCAGAGCCCCACCTTGTGGCCAATATAGAAAACTAATAGAGTCTGAGCTTTAAGCCAAAAGCAAAAGCTTTACATTTTTTTTCAAGTTCATGCTTTCATGATGTACTCTGCATATAAGTTAAATAAGCAGGGTGACGATATACAGCTTTGATCTACTCCTTTTCCTATTTGGAACCAGTCTGTTGTTCCATGTCCAGTTGTAACTGTTGCTTCCTGATCTGCATACAGGTTTCTCAAGAGGCAGGTCAGGTGGTCTGGTATTCCCATCTCTTTCAGAATTATTAACTTATATACGGAGTACTCATGAGAAACCCTGGGCTGGAGGAAGCACACGCTGGAATCAAGATTGCCAGGAGAAATATCAATAACCTCAGATATGCAGATAATACCACTCTTATGGCAGAAAGTGAAGAAGAACTAAAGAGCCTCTTGATGAAAGTGAAAGAGGAGAGTGAAAACGTTGGCTTAAAGCTTAACATTCATAAAAGTAAGATCATGGCATCCGGTCCCATCACTTTATGGCAAATAGATGGGGAAACAGTGGCTGACTTTATTTTTCTGGGCTCCAAAATCACTGCAGATCGTGACTGCAGCCATGAAATTAAAAGACACTTACTTCTTGGAAGGAAAGTTATGACCAACCTAGACAGCGTATTAAAAAGCAGCGATATTACTTTGTCAACAAATTTCTGTCTATCAAGGCTGTGGTTTTTTCCAGTAGTCGTGTATGGATGTGAGAGTTGGACTGTAAAGAAAGCTGAGCACCGAAGAATTGATGCTTTTAAACTGTGATGTTGGAGAAGGCTCTTGAGAGTCCCTTGGACTGCAAGGAGATCCAACCAGTCCATCCTAAAGGAGATCAGTCCTGGGTGTTCATTGGAAGGACAGATGTTGAAGCTAAAACTCCAATACTTTGGCCACCTCATGCGAAGAGTTGACTCGTTGGAAAAGACTCTGATACTGGGAGAGATTGGGGGAAGGAGAAGAAGAGGACGACAGAGGATGAGATGGTTGGATGGCATCACCGACTCAATGGACATGGGTTTGTGTGGACTCCGGGAGTTGGTGATGGACAGAGAAGCCTGGCGTGCTGCGATTCATGGGGTTGCAAAGAGTCGGACACGACTGAGCGGCTGAACTGAACTGAACATGCTTTCAAATTTTTTCATGAAGGCTAATATAAATAAAAATGATATAAATTGTATGATTTTTTTCAGGAATTCCTTTTTTAGTTTGAAGATACAATATTTTAAAAGGAGGAATTGGGACACCTTATTCTGAAATAAGGGATAGCTAGCATATTCCCAGTTAGCACTGATGAAGTGGATTGTTTTCTATATTTTATCTACCTTAGAAACTGCTAATCTGTGTTCACTGGGTAATATGGACCATTGACAACATCCATATAGAAATAATCAGACTCAATTACAACTGAAACAATCATTGGTTTTGAGTAGACAAAATAACTTCCATGACATTAGAAAATTGAGGAGTTTGATTATAAAAACCAAATGCATTTTAAAAGTTCCTTTGTGGCAGGAAAGGATAAGTCACATTTTTTCCCTCTCATACCCAGCACAGGGCTAGTAAAGTACAGCACTGAAGACAGGTTTTCTGTGACACAAAGATTGGGTGATTCAGACAAACTGTGAAAATCATCTCTGTTTTGGGTTTTGGGGGATTAAGGAAATTTGTTCCTGCTGAAGTTGTTGAA
Organism: Dama dama; assembly: GCF_033118175.1. NCBI lineage: Eukaryota > Metazoa > Chordata > Mammalia > Artiodactyla > Cervidae > Dama > Dama dama. The sequence goes on along the minus strand of NC_083699.1, from coordinate 94,872,103 downwards.
GGGAAGTGTACTAGAGTAGTTCTAATTTGCTTAAGCTCTCACTTATTCAGATGTTGCCCCCACGCCTTTCTTGATCATCCTTCCCTCCTTTGATATGCCTTGCACCCTGGATGCTTGACTAAAGTCAGGTGCTGCTCATATAACTCGAGAGTGACTTCATTGACTTTCATATTGTCCTAAGAGGGCTTTCCTTTTGGTCTTCTGTGAGCCAAAAGGAGAGGAAATTAAAAAGTATGTGTATTTTTGAAACCTAAATGATTTAGGTGTCTGTGATATCAAGTCTCCAAAGACGGTCCTCAATGACTTATCCCAAGATTCAACCTCTGCATGGTTCCTTTTCACCTTGAACCTGGGTGGGCTATCTGCAACCAATGGAGTGCAGTTGAACTTACTCTGCATAACTTCCAAGCTGAGTCATGCAGGACCCCATGGCTTTGATTTCTTGGAACATTCATTCCTAGGCTCTCCATTTGGAATCCAGGTGCCATTCTGTGGAAAGTCCATGCCACAACAAGCACTCCAACAGTGAAAACTCAATTCCTACATCATTTGGCACTGAGTGAATTATTTGGACCTCAAGCTCAACTGAACCTTCAGATGACTGTTGTCCTTATAGTTGACTTGTGCCTGCAACCACATGTGAGTCCCCAAGCAAGAACCACCCAGCTGAACCCAGTTAACCTACAGAGCCGCAAGAGACAAAGATAACATTGTTCTGAGTCACTAGGTTCTGCATAGTTTACTACACAGCAATTGATACTGAACAGGGATAATCGCTTATACTTCCTCTCTAATTGGAACTGTTTTCCTGAGTACTTAACATAACTGAATTACTTATTTCATTTTACTCAATAAGGCCATAAGCTTTTGTTTTTTTATATAATTTTATTTATTTTTGGCTATGCTAGGTCTTCTTTGCTGCACGGGCTTTTCTCTTGTTGCAGCAAGCAGGGGCTACTCTCTAGTTGCAATGAGTGGGCTTCTCATTTTGGTGGCTTTTCTTTTTGTTAAGCACTGACAGTAGGGCATGCAGGCTTCAGCAGTTTCAGCTCCTGGGCTGTAGAGCACAGGCTCAACAATTGTGGTGCACAGGCTTAGCTGCTCCATGGCATGTGGGATCTTCCTGGACCAGAAATTGAACCTGTGTTTCCTACCTTCACAGGCAGATTCTTTACTACTGAGCCACCAGGAAAGCCCAGTCACAAGCTTCTGACAGAAGGGACTGGTCCTTATCCAGTCTTTTCAGTTTTAGAACTTAGCTTGTAGCCTGGCATACAGTAGGTCCTTGTATGAGTACTGGGAGTTGGTTTTATGTCTGAGATTTTGTATTTGAATCAAAATGATCCCTGAAGGAAATAGGAGTTTTCAATTTAACAGACCCAAATTAAAAAATAAATCTATGTGTTCTTCGGATATGATATAGGAGGTAAAGACTTGAGAAAGACTGTACAATCTGTTCCTGAATAAAAGAATATGTAGGCGGCCCCAAGTTGGATAGAGTAATATACAAAGTACTAAGATGTTGTAAAAAGAAACCCATACCACTGTTATCCTCAACATCCCGGCGAAAGGATGGAGACAGGGAGTGGTCAGTTTATGAGTAACCTGCTTGGTGGCCATATGTTGTATTAGCCTTTCAGTAAGTATTTTGAATTGAATGAATTTGGTTTCATATATCTTAAGACCGTTTTTAGTAAAATGCAAAAGCATTATATCTATATACTGACTCATGCTTGTGTTCAATTACTCAGTTGTTTCCAACTCTTTTGCAACCTCCTGGACTATAGCCCACCAGTCTCCTCTGTCCTTGGAATTTTCCAGGCAAAAATGCTCGAGTGGGTTGCCATTTCCTTCTCCAGGATATAGTGACTAAAAACTCTCTATTTTATCATTACCCTTCAAGAAATTGTTCTAAAGTAGAAATATGTGAAAACAGTGGATTTCCAAAGAAGAGTGTGTCCTGAGGTGTATTTTCACTGAAACTAATGTTGTTACCATAGTTACAGATGGCACTGCTCACTGTGTGTGGCTTGTTGATTTTAACACCATTTTAACATCTATTCAGTATTGTGCTAGAAATGTGAGCAATAATGGAATTAATTAAAATTTCATAATTTCAAAAGTATGGACCTGTATATATTTATTCAAAAACTGAATTGTTTGGAAGAGCTGTAATGTGTATAATGTCAGAAAGAAAAAAAAAAAAAACAGAATTTGGAAACTTCTTGACAGCATATCAGTAATAGTTTGAATAAAACAGACTTGTGGAAACGTATTTTTATACAAATATGGAGTATATATTTTGAACTGTTTAAAACTGGTAAAGGATCTGGCAGATCTGAAATGTTTAAAGGGCAACAAACAGTGAAATCAAGTGTGTAAATTGATAAAGCTGTGGGAGAGAACAATGAGATCGAGGAGTTATAATGACTAATTATAGTTCAAAAGGAGGATATTAAAAATGGACATTAAGCCCCATCCAATTTTGTTGACTACAAAGGTTATAACTTCTAATTTGGGACATTTGTTTTGGTCTTAAATTTCAGATTATATTTTGGGGGGAAGCAGATTGTATGTACTGTTTTTCAAACAGTTTCATCCTTGAGCAGACTTGCTTGCAAATATTTATTCCAGTGTTTCATTATTTTTTTTAAGGTCTAAAATGAGGACAGAACAAGATGTGCAGAATGAGAGCTTGTCTATGTGACATGATTAATTGGAGAGCTCAGATGCTTAGCTCAGAATATAAATCCTCAGTGATGGTTTACATTTGTGATGGTTACTCCTACTTTTCCCTGAATATCCATGTGCCTCCCAGATTTTCCACCCACTCATGGTTAGGTGGGGTCTTATGACTGTTTTTGGCTACTGGCCTACGAACAGAAGTGATGTGGATCACTTCCAAGGCCCAAATCTTTAAGAGCCCATCATAGCGACCCTTGAAGCATATATACTAAGGTGTCTGGATCCCAAGTCACTATTTGGAAGTGAGTCTCCATTAACAAGTGTCAGTCAGGTCCACAACAGAGAGGTATGAGAAAGAAATAAGGTTTACATGTCAAACCGCACTGTAAAGCAGTTTAAAAAAAAATCCTACAATAAACCATAATAGAAAAGAATATTTTTTAAAAAATGTGTGTAAATACATTTATGTATAACCAAGTCACTTTGCTGTATAACAGGAATGTAAATCAACTATACTTCAATTAAAAAAAAAAAAAAAACCCACTTAGTTTTCAAGGCTTGCAAGATGGCTTATTTTTACCTAATATACCAATCATATGTTTAAGGAAAACATACATATTTGAAGAAGATAGATTTAGTTATGTATTGATTTTAAAATAATTAAAACCTAGAGTTATTTTAGGGTTTAGGGATTTAATTTGTATCATCTAGCAATAGAATATGATCATGGCCACTCAGAGATGGTGAGGAACAGGGAAGCCTGGTATGCTGCAGTCCCTGGCATTGCAGAGTTGGACATGACTTGGTGTCTATGATGGGCTCTTAACAACAAACAATAGAATCTCCAGATTGGAGTGGTCTTAAAAGCTAGGTAGTCCAGTCTCTTTCCTGTTATCACCCTAAGCAAATCCCTTTCAAGTTTCCCTGGTTGATGATCATCCAGAATGTACTTGAAAGCTTCATTTAGTGAATGTTTATTAGATGTCTCTTATATGCCTGTACCTGATACAATATAATATCATTGTATCTGATATTACAGATTTGATTTAGACTTATAGATATGATTTATCACACTTGCATTGGGATCCACTGATGGCCAAGTTACTGAATCTTGACACAGACACAGCAAAGAATTTTCTTAATGATGCTGAACTGTCTCTTGTAACTTCTCCTTAAAGTGTATATTTTCACATTTGAAAATGATGTGGAAAAAAATGAATGCCTTTTAATATGGGCTTCTCTTTCAAATATTTAATAGCAGTAATCACAACTGTTTTCTCTTACCTTTCCACCCCCTGTTATCTTTTCCACACTTAACATATTACATTTTTACCTAATCCTTTGTATTGGAAGACAAAAATTACCAATTTCTCCTGAGGGCATACTAGGTTCAGAGAGTCGACCAATGCTAAGATGGTCAAGTTAGATTTGGTGCAACCATATAAAGAAGAGACATCTCACAAGTATAGACAGCTTTGATTCCAGACAGTAGTCTGAGTTCCCTCAGTCTTTTGTTTCTTCACTTTCAAAAACACAGTCTCAGTTTGAGAAACTTCAAGAAGCTTCAAGATGTTATCTCAGGTTATTTGTACAATGGGAAATAAAAGGTCACATAGTCTAGCCTCCTTCCCATGTTCAGGATAGATCACTAGACCTCTGCTTGAGGGTTTGCAGATTGCTCATCTGTGGTTGAAAAGATCTTCTGTAGTCGCTAAGTTGTGTCTGTCTCTTTGAGAGCCCATGAACTGTACCCTGCCAGGCCCCTGTGTCCATGGGATTTCCCAGGTGGGAATACTAGAGTGGGTTGCTATTTCCTCCTCCAGGAGATCTTCCCAACTGAGGGATAGAACCTGCATCTCCTGTATTGGCAGGCAGATTCTTTACCACTGAGCCATCTGGGAAGCCGAAAGATCTTGTTGGCAAAATGCTTTTCCTTCTATTGTGCTGTCAACTGTGCTCATAACTTCTTCCTATTTACTCTTGTTCTGCTTGCTAAAGGAACACAGACTAAGTTGAATGCTCTTTCTATGTGTTGGCAATGCAAATAGATTGTGCTTTTCCTAAATGCTTTCCAAGGTAAGCATCTCAGGCTTTTCGCAGTCGTCTCAGCACCTGTCGTCTATGACCCCCTTCCCTTCCCTTTGTCAGCACCACACTTGACGGTGTATCCGTGGGACCTGATTCTGATCACCCCTTTGGTCTGGTCCCTGTGTTTCTAGATAGAAAGCTTAAGATTTTATCATCTTTGATGGGGGTCATACCACAATGATTTAAAAGAAAACGCAAGATTAGTGTTTTTCAACTTAGGCTGCACATTAAAATCACCTGGGTCAGCATCTAAAAACTGCTGATACTAATATCTTAACTCAGACCAAAGAAACTAGAATCTCTAGGGGTAAGGTCCAAGTAGAGGTTTTTTTTTTAAGTGCCTCAGTGATTTTGAAAATATACTAATGAGTTTTAATCTTAAATGAAGATTCTCTCAACCTGTATGCAAATGTAGTTTTTTATTTGGATGCAAAACTTTGGCTCTGTATCAGTCTAATCATCTTTAATATAGGAGTCCTAGAATTTCCAAGTACAATTTTGTGAGGTCAATCTTCAACAATCTTCCACAAATCTTGAACATTAAAATTATTAAACTGTTCATAAAACTTTAGAAAAGTTTAAAAAGGAATTTTAAAAAGTATAAAGATTAATTTCAGTTTAATACTTTTTATATTGTTGGGTTTATACATAACGTCATCATGTATGTGCTGTACAATTACATTATGTAGAAACTTCCTACCACCATACTATGAATAAACTTGTATGAACATTCTTGGTAAATGACATAGGCCAGTAATCAAGAGATACAAGAATGTTTTCAAGTATTAATCCTATGCTAGTTAGCTCTGTTTTAAGGCATGTCCAAATTAAACTACTTTTTAATTCCTTTAACTTTTGATATCTTTCAGCTGTTAAAAGGAATATTTAGAAAGTTTGGCAGTAGAAACCTTTGAGTCTGACACATCTGAAATTAATCAGTGTTGAGTAAGAGTTAAGAGGAACAACTGCAGTTATTTAAATTTGCATCTCTGGGTCATTTGGCAAAGATTTTTTTTTTTAATCAAAGTTGTTAAGATTGCCCAAGTGTTGCAATGTAGTGAATTACAGTTTTGCAAAATCCATGTTATTGGCCCTTTATTTAAAAGGTCAGGAGCAATCCCCATTATTCTTGGAATATTGAATATATTGTTGATAGTAATCATGATGTACAGTTTTGAAGGCACTAGTTCTTAAGCTAAGGTATCATGCACTGATGTTCATAATCTCTTTCACACCCACTTAAAATGAATTGAGGAGAGTCCAGAGGAATAATGTCAATACCAATAAAATGAAGGTATAAGAAGTGAGGAAACATTTAGAGGAAGTGCTGAGAAGTTTATTGCAATTGCTCATAAAACTTACTATGCAGTTTTTATAGCCAAGACAAAAGAAGAAAGAATAGGTTATTGATACCAAGTTCTGTTTATATTGCTACAAAGGCATTTTTCACTCCCCAGGTTCTTAAATGCTTTTCTATTTCTGTATGTATTAGATCTTCACCTAGAGATTCAGTCTTTTTCTTTTAATTAATTTATTATAATCAGAGGCTAATTACTTTACAATATTCTCGTGGTTTTTGCCATACATTGAAATGAGTCAGCCACGGGTTTGCTTTCCATGCTATGCTTTCTGTTCAGTCATGTCTGACTCTTTGTGACCCCATGGACTATAACCCTCCAGGCTCCTCTGTACATGGGATTTTTCCCAGGCAAAAATACTGGAATGGGTTAATATTTCCTTCTCAAGGGGATCTTCCCAACCTAGGGATCAAATCTTCCTCTCCTGCCTGGCATACAGGTTAGGATTCAGGTTGACTGCAGGATATAAAATTAACACAGAAATCCATTGCATTCCTATACACTAACAATGAGAAAACAGAAAGAGAAATTAAGGAAACAATACCATTCACCATTGCAACAAAAAGAATAAAATACTTAGGAATATATCTACCTAAAGAAATGAAAGACCTATATATAGAAAACTATAAAACACTGGTGAAAGAAATCAAAGAGGACACAAAGATGTCACACACAAACAAAGTGGACACAAAAATCAAAGATGGAGAAATATACCGTGTTCATGGATTGGAAGAATCAATATTATCAAAATGACTATACTACCCAAAGCAATCTATAGATTCAATGCAATCCCTATCAAGCTACCAATGGTATTTTTCACAGAACTAGAACAAATAATTTCACAATTTGTATGGAAATACAAAAAACCTCGAATAGCCAAAGCAATCTTGTAAAAGAAGAATGGAACTGGAGGAATCAACCTGCCTGACTTCAGGCTCTACGACAAAGCCACAGTCATCAATACAATATGGTACTGGCACAAAGACAGAAATATAGATCAATGGAACAGAATAGAAAGCCCAGAGATAAATCCACGCACCTATGGACACTTTATCTTCAACAAAGGAGGCAAGGATATACAATGGAAAAAAGACAACCTCTTTAACAAGTGGTGCTGGGAAAACTTGTCAACCACTTGTAAAAGAGTAAAACTAGAACACTTTCTAACACCATTCACAAAAATAAACTCAAAATGGATTAAAGATCTAAATGTAAGACCAGAAACTATAAAACTCCTAGAGGAGAACATAGGCAAAACACTCTTTGACATAAATCACAGTAGGATCCTTTATGAGCCACCTCCCAGAATATTGGAAATAAAAGCAAGAATAAACAAATGGGACCTAATTAAACTTAAAAGCTTTTGCACAACAAAGGAAACTATAAGCAAGGTGAAAAGACAGCCCTCAGAATGGGAGAAAATAATAGCAAATGAAGCAACAAAGGATTAATCTCAAAAATAGACAAGCACCTCCTACAGCTCAATTTCAGAGAAATAAATGACCCAATCAAAAGATGGGCCAAAGAACTCAACAGACATTTCTCCAAAGAAGACGTACACATGGCTAACAAACACATGAAAAGATGCTCCACATCACTCATTATCAGAGAAATGCAAATCAAAACCACAATGAGGTACCATTACATGCCTGTCAGGATGGCTGCTATCCAAAAGTCTACAAGCAATAAATGCTGGAGAGGATGTGGAGACAAGGGAACCCTCTTACACTGTTGGTGGGAATGCAAACTAGTACAGCCACTATGGAGAACAGTGTGGAGATTCCTTAAAAAACTGGAAATAGCACTTCCATATGACCCAGCAATACCACTCCTGGGCATACACACCGAGGAAACCAGATCTGAAAGAGACACATGCACCCCAGTGTTCATTGCAGCACTATTTATAATTGCCAGGACATAGAAGCAACCTAGATTCCCATCAGCAGACGAATGGATAAGGAAGCTATGGTGCATATACATAATGGAATATTACTCAGCCATTGAAAAGAATTCATTTGAATCAGTTCTAATGAGATGGATGAAACTGGAGCCCATTATACAGAGTGAAGTAAGCCAGAGAGATAAAGACCAATACAGTATACTAACACATATATATGGAATTTAAAAAGATGGTAATGATACCCCTATATGCAAAACAGAAAAAGAGACACAGATGTATAGAACAGACTTTTAGATTCTGTGGGAGAAGGCGACGGTGGGATGTTCTGAGAGAATAGCATTGAAACAAGTATACTATCAAGGGTGAAACAGATCAGCAGCCCAGGTTGGATGCATGAGACAAGTGCTCAGGGCTGGTGCACTGGGAAGACCCAGAGGGATGGGATGGGGAGGTTGGTGGGAGGGGGGATCGGGATGTGCAACACATGTAAATCCATGGCTGATTCATGTCAATGTACGGCAAAAACCACTACAATATTGTAAAGTAAATAGACTCCAACTAATAAAAATAAATGAAGGAAAAAAAAAAAAGTCTTATTAGCATTTTTGACCTCATGAGGTTGGTGCCCCTAATTCCTGCTTTGTTCAAGGGGTCAACTATACATTAATTTTTAAAATTGTGATAATAATTTTTAGTGCTTTAGATAACACTTCATTCCTTTCAACTATCCTTCCTGCTTCTACACTCTCTGCCATATTTCTCTTCCTAAAGGTTCCAAGTATATTTCTTTATCCTTCAGTTTAGGTAAAGCAATATGACTTTCTTTAGCAAAAGAATAATGTGGAAGTGGTGATGTGCCAGTTCCAATAGTCCTTTTATGTTTCCACTTTCCCTTCCAACTTTGCCACTGGGAAAATATGCTGGGTGAGACTACTAGGCCTCACTGTTTATCATCTATTCTACATCCACAGGTTCAACCAACCACCGATTGAGTTCTACTCTAGTACCTATTGAAAAAATATCCATGAATAGGTGAACCCATGGAGTTCACACCAGTGTTGTTCAAGGGTCAACTGTATTACCAGATAATTATTGTGACCTATGCAAGTAGTTGTTGTTTCACTTATCAATTCATTTCTTTCAATAAATATTTGAAGGCCCAGGGCAAACCTACCTAATCTGCCTTTTCTTTTGATTCATCACATAACTGCCACATAATCTCCAGCAAGTCACTTAAGGTTATTTTTAAACTTTCCTTTTTCTTGATGTCCAGTTCTGTAAGATTTAACAATGGTATAAATTCTTGTAACAATCACCATAATCAGGATATGGAATAGAGCATTACATCAAACAATGCTTTTCTTTTACTCGTTTGTATTAGTTAAACTCTTTTGTAATAGTTAAAACCTTTATAATTGTTCAGTTCAGATCATTTCAGTTGCTCAGTCATGTCCGACTCTTTGTGACCCCATGAACTGCAGAATGCCAGGCTCCCTGTCCATCACCAACTTCTGGAGCTTGCTCAAACTCATGTCCATTGAGTTGGTAATGCCATCCAACCAGCTCATTCTCTTTATCCCCTACTCCTCCTGCCTTTAATCTTTCCCAGCATCAGGGTCTTTTCCAGTGAGTCAGCTCCTCACATCAGGTGGCCAAAATTCTGGAGCCTCAGCTTTAGCATCAGTCCTTCCAATGAATATTCAAGGCTGATTTCCTGTAGGATTGACTGGTTGGATCTCCTTGCAATCCAAGGGCCTCTCAAGAGTCTTCTCCAACACCACAATTCAAAAGCATCAATTCTTCGACACTCAGCTTTCTTTATGGTCCAACTCTCACATTCATACGTGACTACTGGAAAAACCATAGCTTTGATTAGACAAACTTTGTCGGCAAAGTAATGCCTCTGCTTTTTAATATGCTGTCTAGGTTGGTCATAGCTTTTCTTTCAAGGAGTAAGTGTCTTTTAATTTCATGGCTGCAGTCACTATCTTCAGTGATTTAGGAGCTCAAGAAAATAAAGACTGTCACTGTTTTCCATTGTTTCCCTATCTATTTGCCATGAATTGATGGGACTGGATGCCATGATCTTAGTTTTTTGAATGTTGAGTTTTAAGCCAGCTTTTTCATTCTCCGCTTTCACTTTCATCAAGTGGTGCTTTAGCTTCTCTTCACTTTCTGCCATAAGGGTGGTGTCATCTCCATCTCTGAGATTATTTATATTTCTCCCAGCAATCTTGATTTTAGCTTGTGCTTCACCCAGGATGGCATTTCTCATGCATATAAGCTAAATAAGCATGGTGACAATATACAGTCTTGACGTATGCCTTTCCCAGTTTGGAACCAGTCCATTGTTCCTTGTCCAGTTTTAACTGTTGCTTCTTGACCTGCATACAGGTTTATCAGGAGGCAGGTAAGATGGTCCAATATTCCCATCTCTCTAAGATCATTTTTCACTGACCCTGTGAGGCGGGTGTTGACTCTGAGTGTCTTGCTTATGGAGCAACACACTGTGGGGACAGTGCCAGGTGGGGAATTTGACTGGGGTGGTACACCTGTCAAAGGTAACGCAGGCTTCCTAAGGTGAGCTCAGGGAGGACAGAAACCTCCCGTGGAGCAGAAGGACAAAAGCTCACTTGATCTTGATTTTCAGTATATAATAGTTAAAACCTCCCCTTATTCCGGATTGCTGGCATCAACTAATCTATTCTTCCAAATACATTTGCTTTTTTTTTAGGTTTTCATATTTCTGGACTCATATAACACGTAACCTTTGGCCATTGACTTCTCTCACTCAGCATAATGTCTCTGAGATTCATCAGTAGTGTCTCATGTTCCTTTTTATTGTATGCAGTAGTATACTAATAGTAGTTAATAATATTTGCAATAGTAACCCGTTAATAGAAGAATGGTTACTTTTAAATCCATTGGCTTATTGAAGGACACTTAAGTTAGTTTTAGTGTTAGGTGATTATGAATAAAATGTCTATAAGCATTCATGTATATATTTTGTATAACCATAAGTTTATATCTCTTTAGAATAAATAGCTGAGTGTGATTTCTGAATCATATGATAAATATATGATAAATTTATGATCAGAGAACATGATTGTATAATTACCATTCCTTTAAACTAGTTAATGTTTCTACTATGATACATGATGTGGTCTATCAAGGTGAATGTTCTATGTGCACATGAAAAGAATGAGTATTCTGCTGTTGTTGAGTGACCTGTTCCATAAATATCAATTTGCGCATTTGTCTGATGGGTTGTTCTGTTCTTCTGTATCCTTAGGATTCCTGAGAAAGGAGTGCTGAAATCTAATAAGAATTGGTATGTTTTTCTTGTCATGTCTACCCATTTTTGCTTTAAGTATTTTGAAACTCTGTTGTTAGTTATATATTTAGCATTGTTATATCTTATTAACATATTGACTCTTTTATCATTAGCAATACCCCTCTATATTTCTGCTAAGTTTCTTGGCTCTGAGGCTTATTTTGTCTGATAATACTATTTTCTAGTTTTCCTCTGACTAGTGATTATATTACTATCATCCTTTTCCTTTCTAATCTACCAATATCATTATGTTTAAAGTGGAATTCTTATAGACCATATATATTTGTTACCCTCTTCCCAATCTAACAGATCTGTCTTTTAACTAGTGAGTGTAAATCATTTGTCTTTAAATTAAATATTGATATGTTTAGAGAGGTCTCCCATTCTATTTTTTGTTTTCTTTTGTCTCCTCTATTTTTCATTCCACTGCCTGCGCCTTCTTTGGGGTTATTTGAATATTGTAACTATTACCTTTAATTTTATAAATTGATTTAAATATGTCTTTTTGTATATTTTTCTAATGGTTACTCTAAGTAGTAAATACGCATACTTAAGTTTTCATAGTCTACTTAGAATGAATATTTTACCATTTCTAGTCAACTGTAGAAACCTTACCACTGTATCTTCCTTTATGATTTAGTTGTGATATTTATTAAGTCTATGTTCACTGAATAATTACTTTCAACCATTTACAAACTTAAAGAACCATTTTAAATAACTTCAAGGAAAAATACTCTGTTTATTTATTCAATGTTTACTATTTGTGTTGCTCTTCTTTTATCCCCAAAAGTCCATATTTCTATCTAGTATCTTTTCCCTTTCACCTGAAAAGTTTTACAATACTTGTAATACTCTTTTACAATACTTGTATAGCAGGTTTTCTGGTGATAAATTCTCTTAGTTTTTATTCATTTGAGAATATACTTATTTCCTTTTAAATTGTGAATTTAAGTCATTTTTACTGAATTATAGGTTGAAAGTTATTTTCTTATAGTGCAATAGCACTATAAGCACTATAATTTTTGTTCCCCTGCCTTCTTTTTTGATGATAAATCTAGTCATTTGAATAGTTATTCTCCTATATGTGAAGCTTTATTTTCCTTATCTCTGATTTCATCACTTTGATTGTGATATGTATCAACATAGAATTCTTTGAGTTTATGCATTAGGGATTTGCTGAACTTCTTGAATCTGCAAGTTTATACCTTTAGCAAAGTTGAAAAGTTTTTAGGCATTATTTCTTAAAATATGTATGTTTTCTGTGCAATAATTTTTTCTCTTTTCTTTCTGAAACCCCCAAAACACACGTGTTAGGCTTTCTGATATTTTCTTCATGTTCTTCATACTCTGTTCATTTTTTATTTCAATTCCTTTCAATTCTCCAACTATCAAATTAAATAATTTTTACTGATCTACATCCAAGTTCATTAACTCCTTCTCTTATCTTCATTCTACTTTTGAGCTCATCTAGTAAATTTTCTTTTATTTGGTGATTGTATTTTTCAGTTTGAAAATTTCCATTTGGCTCTTTTTTATAGCTTCTATTTCTCTGATGAAATTTGTCTCTGCATTTGTTTTAAGAATGTTTATTGTTACTTCTTTGAGCATTTCATAATAGCTTCTCTAAAGTCTTTGCCAGCTAATTCAACATCTTATTCATATTAGGTTAATGTCTGTTGATTTCCTTTCCCTTGGTAATTTGTCAGACATTTCTGATTTTTTATGTACTGAAAAATTTGGGACTGAATGCTGAATATTTTGATATTAGGCTATAAGCATCTGGGTCTTGATTAGATCCTATGGAGAATGCTTTTTTGTTGTTGCCACTGTTTTGTTTTAGCAAGCAATTAGCTTAGGTGCTGGCTGCAATTTCTAATATACCTTATGTGGACCGTGATTCAAATGTCAGTATGCTTCTCAAAATCTTTGCAATGTTATTCAGTTCTCTACTGCATGTGTGCCTCCTGGGGGCCAATCTGAAGTCTGAGGGTAGTCTACCTCATATTTCCATTCTCAAAGCTACTGGTTTACTGTTTAGGGTCCTATATACTGCTCGGTTCAGGGATAAGTCAAAGGATTCTAATAAAATGTTTTGAGGTCCTTTTATTGAGCTCTATCTTCTCTATAGTGATTCCCCAGACCGTCTCCCTCCCAGAATCTCTCCTTTTGGTGCTCTGTTGGTCTCCTTGACCTGCATGTGGGTCCTGAGCTTGCTTCTGCTTATAGATGCAAGTGGTGGGAGAGCAGAGACAATAAATGGAGATTTTCCTTCATGATCTTTGGACCACATGGGTTCTCTGGTTGGAGAGCAGGATTCTCCTCTCTTCAGGTACCCACCTAGCTTCCACTGCCATCACTACCACAGGGTTGAATCTTCAGGAGTGGGGCTTGCTGGAAGCTTCCAGCAAAGCTGAGGGAGAAAGAGGGAAACTTTAGGGAATTTCCCCCACTTTCTCTGTCTTCTAGAGGCTACACTTCCCAACCCTAAGAACAAAAGAAGATGAATTTCTCTTGAAATGCTCTTTCTCCATACCTGGTACACTGGGACTCCTACTGACTCAAATACAAGGAAATATGCAATAAAAAAAGAATAGAGCAAGGAAACTTTCCACTGATTGCTTGTACATTGTGTTCTGCTTTTCTTCCCAAGCCACCTGCTACAATTTACTTAGAGTTCTTGTGTGGTCACTCCACACATTCTGCCAAGGGCTTTTTGTAGTGTTCAGCTGGAGAGGCAGAGTGGAACTGCTTATTCATCTTCACAGGAACTTGAACCCTCACTTAAGTTTTGTAAACTTTAGTTGTTTCATCTTCAAAGTGAGTGTTAATAATAATTGCCTTTTCTAGTTCCTAAGATATTTTTCTGGAATAAAGTGAGATGGTGCTTATGAAAGTGCTCTGTAAACTGGAAAGTACTTTATGATTGTGATCATGGTGATATAATGAGCTTTGAACATTGCCACATAGTTTAAAAACAATTTTTAAAGTTTTCAAGTTTAAAAGCACTTCAACTTTACTGTTCCTGGCAATTCCCCCAATATACAGTGCCACATTAATAAGTATTGGTGTTTGAAAATATGAGACTCCCATGTTAAAGCCAAACCAGTTTCCCCATGGCAGGACTTCTTGAAGCCTCTGAGAGGTTAATGTACATTTTGAACTCCCGAGAGATAAAGGAATAGATTTAGGTACTCCTTTGTGAGCTGTTTTCTTTGCTAAGTGAAGTGAAGTAAGTCATTCAGTCATGTCTGACTCTTTGTGACTCCATGGACTATAGAGTCCATGGAATTCTCTAGGCCAGAATACAGAATACCCAGGCATCAAACCCAGGTCTCCCACATTGTAGCTGGATTCTTTACCAGCTGAGCTACCAGGGAAGCCCTTTCTTTGCCAAGGGTCTCTTAAATATAAATAAGTGCAGAACTATATATTGTAAGTGCATGCTAGAAAACTCTTCTCTGGAATCTTTAAAATGAATAGGAGTGTTTTAAACTTTAACAAAGCCTTTATTACCCCTTTTAATCACCTGTTATGGGCTTCCCTGGTGGTTCAGACTGTAAAGAAATTTTCTGCAATGAGGGAGACCCAGGTTCAATCCCTGAGTCAGAAAGATCCCTTGGAGAAGGGAATGGCAACCCACTCCAGTATTATTGCCTGGGGAGTTCTTGCCTGGATAACAAGAAGAGGTGGCAAGATTACACAGAAGAACTCTACAAAAAAGGTCTTAATGACCTGGATAACCACAGTGGTGTGATCACTCACCTAGAGCTAGAGATATTGGAGTGTGAAGTCACATAGGCCTTAACGAAGCATTACTGCGAACAAAGCTAGTGAAGGTAATGAAACTCAAGCTGATTATCTAAAATCCTAAAAGATGATGCTGTTGAAATGCTGCACTCACTATGTCAGCAAATTTGAAAAACTCAGCAGTGGCCGCAGGATGGGAAATAGTCACTTTTCATTTCAGTCCCAAAGAAGGGCAAGGCAAAGAATATTCAGACTACCATACAATTGCATTCATTTCACATGCTAGCAAGGTAATGCCCAAAATCCTTCAAGCTTGTATACAACAGTATGTGAAGTGAGAACTTCCAGATGTACAAGCTGGATTTACAAAAAACAGGAACCAGAGATCATATTATGAACATCTGTTGGCTCATAGAGAAAGCAAGGGAATTTGAGAAAAACTTCTGCTTCATTGACTACATGGATCATAACAAACTGTGGAAAATTCTTAAAGAGATGGAAATACCAGACCACCTTACCTACCTCCTGAGAAACCTGCATGTAGGTCAAAAAGCAACAATAAGAACTGGACATGGAACAACAGACTGATTCCAAATTAGGAAAGGAATATGTCAAGACTGTATATTGTCACCCTGCTTGTTTAACTGATAGGTAGAGTACATCATGTGAACTGCTACGCTGGACGACTCACAAGCTAGAATCGAGAATACCGGAGGAATATCAGCAACCTCAGCTATGCAGATGATACCACTCTAATGGCAGAAAGCTAGGAGGAACTAAAGAACCTCTTGATGAAAGTGAAAGAGGAGAGTGAAAAAGCTGGCTTAAAACTCAGCATTCAAAAAACTAAGATGATGGCATCTGGTCCCATCACTTCATGGCAAATAGATGGGGGAAAAGTGGCAACAGTGACAGACTTTATTTTCTTGGGCTCTACAATCACTGCAGATGGTGACTGCAGCCATGAAATCAAAAGACACTTGCACCTTGGAAGAAAAGCTGTGAGAAAACTAGATAGCATATTAAAAAGCAGAGACATCACTCTCTGGAAAAAGGTCTGTCTAGTCAAAGCTATGGTTTTTCCAGTCGTTATGTACTGATGTAAGAGTTGGATCACAAAGAAGGCTGAGATGCTTTTGAATTGTGGTGCTGGAGGAGATTCTTGAGAGTCCATTGGACAGCAAGGAGATCAAACCAGTCAATTCTAAAGGAAATGAACTCTGAATATTCTTTGGAAGGACTGATGCTGAAACTGAAGCTCCAATACTTTGGCCGCCTGATGCAAGGAGCCGACTTATTGGAAAAGACTCTGATGTTGGGAAAGATTTAGTGTGGCAGGAGAAGGGGGCAAAAGAGGATGAGATAGTTTGATGGCATCACTAACTAAGTGGACATGAGTTTGAGCATACCCTGGGAGAGAGTGAAGGACAGGGCAGCCTGGCATTCTGCAGTCCATGGGGTCGCAAAAAGTCCGATATGACTTAGCGACTCAACAACAATAAATCACTTAACGACTGAACAACAATAAAACACCTGTTAAGCTGAGAGCCTTGTTCACAAATAGACATCTGGTTGAGAGAGATTTTGAGGGGAAAATATAAAGCTTTAAAGAAACACACAGATGTAAAGCAAAGTATTGTATATTTGGATATTCTTCTGAAATTTCATTCAAGTAATAGTGTTCTATGGCTTCATTTTTCAAACCGTAGCCTATTAGTGTAAGAGTAGTTCGAAAATACTCTTAGAATCTGGTATTAGGATGAAAATCCAGGCTGTGTACTTGTATTATTTCTTATAATTGTGTATTTGTGTACTTGTACTGAGATAAAACCCAGTTCTTTAGAAGAGTGTTACTGAATTATAATGATGTTTTTACATCTCCTGCCTCTCTCAGTTAACAATAATTTTTAGAATTTAGGAATATAATACAATAACAAGCTCTATGTATGTAACCTCATTGTCTTTGTTTGACAAATACTAATTGTTTCCTATCTGTAATGGTCAAAATAGACATAATTCAAAATTTTACATTTTTATATTTTCTATTTTATTTTGCAAAATTTTCTATTTCTGTTTTACATTTTTCTGTAAATAAGTTTATATTAAAAAAGTTCAAGGAGAAGCTATATTCATTAAAAGAGAAAAGAAAGACAATATCACTATAGACAATGAGGAATTTGACATCTTGAAGGTAACATATGGATGTTAACTTTCCTTTTTTTTTTTTTTTTGGATGTTGATTTATAAATCAGTTTAGTATCTCAAATTCATTACTAAGAAAAATAATTCTAGAGTGGGTAATTGAATTGTCAATCTACCTGCATATGGACTTTTAAAGTGAAAGTGTTAGTAGCTCAGTTGCATCCAACTCTTTGCGACCCCATAGGTTGTAGCCTGCCAGGGTCCTCTGTCCATGGAATTCCCCAGACAAGAATACTCAAGTGGATTGCCATTTCCTAAAAGATCATAAGTAGAGGGATTTACATTCACAGATGTCCTGAACTTTGATCAAGAATCAATTTTTTGAAATAAATCATTATATGTTTTATCACATTATAATACAATTCCAATTAAGGCTGTAGTTCACCACTCTTTGTCCACTGGGAACTTATCAGCCCCATGTGCTTATAGTCCGTGCCACGCAGACAGTCCTGGGGACTCCCATTCATGCAGTTTGAGAGCACAGATTACCATTACTTGCAAGCTTAAAGCCTAGGTTAAATAAAGCATAGAAAGCAGTAATTCGAGTTTAGCCACAGAAACAGCAAAGTTATATTTGGGGTCAAGTCTGGATATATCTGGCATCTGACCACCATCTGGCTTGTGTTGTTGAGAGGTCAACTGTACTCTCTAAAGAAAAAACATTTTATGGACACTAACTTAAAGCACTCCAAGTGTAAACACTGGTTTACTTTTATTTAAGCAATTTACATAGTTCACCTGCTTTTTTTTTTTTTTTAAAGCAAGGGTTAAAACTCATGAAAAGCTGCAGTACAAAAGGCTAACACACTCCATATTTGTGCAGAAGAATTTCATTGTTAGATAGTAAGTCTGGGTGCCTTATTTGTTTCATCAAGTCATTTAGAATGTCAATTTATGGGCAGAAGTCAACTTTGGCTGCCCAAAAGCTATGAAAATTTCTCGTCTCCATCCACTATATCTCCATTCCACTAGAGAATGGAAATATTCAATTTCTCAAACTTCCCTGGGTGTATCACCACATCACCCCTAGACTACTGGCCACTGGATAAAAATAATTTTTGTTTTGGGGGAAAAAAAGGAATTTTTAAAGATTATGGAGATTCTTGGATTCCAATAAAGTTATGTCTCCATGCATTATGAGACAAAATATATGGAGTTTTAGACTCTCAGGATTAAAGTACACAAGAAAAGATAGTATTTTCTTTGGATAATCAATATGGCATTTTCCCTACAAAACCTCTTTATATCTATTTTAACAAATCTCAGTTTTAATTTGGAACTATTTTTCAGAAGCTAATCATCTATGATCAGAGACACAAGCTGTTTTAGAAAGTGCTTGCAGCAGAAAGCTAGCCAAATCTGTTGGTACTCTGATCTTGGACTTTGCAGCCTCCAGAACTGTGAGAAATAAATTTGTTGTTGTTTATAAGCCACTCAGTCAATAGTGTTTTGTTATAGCAGCCAAATGGACTAAGACACAGGGGGAGGTTTCTTTGTGTGTGTGTGTGTGTGTGTGTGTGTGTGTGTGAGGTTTTTTTGTTTTTTGTTTTTGCATAGAAGGCAATTGAGTGGTCCTAATTATCTTCTGTCAACTTCTGAAGAAAGGAAGAGGAGTATGAGATAAGGTAAAGAATAAAAATACCAATGGGGGCCTCCCTAGTGGCTCAGTGGATAAGAATCTGGCTGCCAATGCAGAAGACATGGGTTTGATCCCTAATCCGGGAAGATCCCACATGCCGGTGTGCAGCTAAGTCTGTGCACCACAACTATTGAGCCTGTGCTCTAGAGCCTGGGAGTCAAAGCTGCTTAAGTTTGTGCACCCTAGAACCTGTGCTCTGCAACAATAGAAGCCACAACAATGAGAAAGAGGCTTGTGCACTGCATCTACAGAGTAGCCCCTGCTCTACACAACTAGAGAAAAGCCTGTGCAACAGCAAAGACCCAGCACAGCCATAAATAAATTAAAAAAGATACTAATGGAAGTATCTAATGGAAAAATACTAATGAAAGCAGCATACTAATGGAAACAGTATATTAAAGTGTACTTTAATACTAAACTTCTCATGTTTAGTAATAGCATGTGCTATCACTTTCTCCTTTGGGGACCTCTGTTCCTGAAAGAGGAATTGTGCCATGGTCTTTCTGAAGCCATGTACAGTTGCAATAATCCCGGGACCTGTCAGACTATAGCTAAGATGTACACAGTAAAAGCTCATTAAAACAATATAATAGTTTAATCAAAATTCACCAAGGTTTATTAGTTGAAATAAATTTGTAATTGAGACAGTGATTCTAAGTGAAAAAACTACTGCATTGTTTTCTTCAAACATTTGTCCATGGCCTTGTATCCTTGAGATAGATGGTAGGGACAGTCACATTGGCCATGTAAGCCATGTAGGTTTTGGAGTTTACATAAGAACATGGGGAACTACTGACATGTTTTAGCAACCGAGCATGGTCAGTATTACATGATTTAAAGGTCAATCTGCTTACAAAAATGAATTATTTGTAGGGGAGTTTAAAAAAATGGAGTAGCAGATCCAAGTAAGAGGATCTGGCAATGATCCTAGAAGCATATCATGGTGTCTTTCAATGTGAGAATGGAGAAAATTTGAGAAACTATATCACGTAGGGATGATGAATAAAACATAAATACATAATTGATAGGATAGAAGGAGAAGAAGAGAGATTGGAGCCCATCCTCGAAACTAGATTTATGTCTTGAGCAATTTAGTGGATAGTTGTTCTCAGTAGTATTATCAAAAAACAAAAGCATGTTTCTATTCAGGGGGAGGCAATGAGCTTATTTGGATATATTGAATTTGAGGTGTCTTTAAAGCAGTTAGATGTATAAGCCTAAGTTTCAGAGAAGGGCTTTCTCTAAAAAAGGTGAATGTGGGAATCTTCAGTATAAAGGTGATGTTACCACCCTGGTAGATGCTGAAGAACACCGAATCCTGGTGTGTTGCAGTCTATGGGGTCACAAAGAGTCGGACGTGACTGAGTGACTAAAAATCAACAACCACCCTGGGGGTTAGATGAGACATGCCTCACCACCACCCAACCACCAGGAAAGATTAGAACATACAATAAATCAGTCTCCATGGGTTCAGAGCTAATGACAGAAGCTAAGAAATTGCAGCATGGTCAAGAGGCAAATTTTTCAATGATGGACCATTGAAGTTTCATCATTGGAAATTATCTTAATAAACAAATGGGACCTAATGAAACTTAAAAGCTTTTGCACAACAAAGGAAACTATAAACAAGGTGAAAAGATAGCCCTCAGATTGGGAGAAAATAATAGCAAATGAAGCAACAGACAAAGGATTAATCTCAAAAATAGACAAGCAACACCTGCAGCTCAATTCCAGAAAAATAAATGACCCAATCAAAAAATGGGCCAAAGAACTAAACAGACATTTCTCCAAAGAAGATATACAGATGGCTAACAAACACATGAAAAGATGCTCAACATCACTCATTATCAGAGAAATGCAAATCAAAACCACAATGAGGTACCATTACACACCAGTCAGGATGGCTGCTATCCAAAAGTCTACAAGCAATAAATGCTGGAGAGGATGTGGAGACAAGGGAACCCTCTTACACTGTTGGTGGGAATGCAAACTAGTATAGCCACTATGGAGAACAGTGTGGAGATTTCTTAAAAAACTGGAAATAGAACTGCCATATGACCCAGCAATCCCACTCCTGGGCATACACACTGAGGAAACCAGATCTGAAAGAGACACATGCACCCCAATGTTCATTGCAGCACTGTTTATAATAGCCAGGATATGGAAGCAACCTAGATGCCCATCAGCAGATGAATGGATAAGGAAGCTGTGGTACATATACACCATGGAATATTACTCAGCCGTTAAAAAGAATTCATTTGAATCAGTTCTAATGAGATGGATGAAACTGGAGCCCATCATACAGAGTGAAGTAAGCCAGAAAGATAAAGAACATTACAGCATACTAACACATATATATGGAATTTAGAAAGATGGTAATGATAACCCTATATGCAAAACAGAAAAAGAGACACAGATGTACAGAATAGACTTTTGGACTCTGTGGGAGAAGGAGAGGGTGGGATGTTTCGAGAGAACAGCATCAAAACATGTATATTATCTAGGGTAAAACAGATCACTAGCCCAGGTTGGATGCATGAGACAAGTGCTTGGGCCTGGTGCACTGGGAAGACCCAGAGGAATCGGGTAGAGAGGGAAGTGGGAGGGGGGATCAGGATGGGGAATACATGTAATCCATGGCTGATTCATGTCAATGTATGACAAAACCCACTACAGTGTTGTAGAGTAATTGGCCTCCAACTAATAAAAATAAATGAAAAAAAAAAAAAAAAAAGGAAATTCCATCCGTTCCACACAGGTTGACCTTGGGCCACCTCGATAGGAAAAGAAAGAAAAGAAAAAGACCTTGTTGGAGAAATGTGAAAGCGCAAGTCGTTCAGTTGTGTCCGACTCTTTGTGACCCCATGTCCTATATAGTCCATGGAATTCTCTAGGCCAGAATACTGGAGTAGGTAACCTTTCCCTTCTCCAGGGGATCTTCCCAACCCAGTAATTGAACCGGGGTCTCCTGCACTGCAGGCAGATTCTTTACCAACTGAGCTATCAGGGAAGCCGGTATCCTGAAGTCTGAAATAAATTCATTTATTTTCTCTTCTGTAGAAATGACATTTCAAAAATGAATTTGATTATAGGAAACTTGTGTCTGTACTTAAACACTGAAACATATAAGCACAGACTTATTTTTTTATAATTACAGACTTAATTGAAAAATAATTCAAACTCAAATTACTTTGATCTTTATCTTTCTCTCTCCCTCAATTTTGATAGTAAATGCTACACATATGTCTTCCCCAACCCAAAGCATTGATCTTATTGACTAAAGCTGTCAATTACAACAGACAATGCTGAAGATTTGGTTTAAAAAAGTACAAAGCATATGAACCATGTTTGATTAAATTCTGTTGGTTGAAAACACATGAAAGAAATTTTCATTTATGCAAAGCTCTGAATTTGCTCTTATCAGAATCTCCAGTTTTTGAAGGAGATGGCTAATGACAAAAACCACATCAGCTCCCAAGTGGAAAATAGTGCTCAGGGCTTCCATGGGTCACCAAGTCTCTTCCAGTATTATAAAACAGAGTCCTCCCCAACTCTCTCATGTATTAAAATAGTTAACAGCTTTATAAAGTAAAAACAGACATAATATAAGTATTTATAATTCATGGTACTCATGATTTTTATTTTTTTATTTTATTTTTTAAAAATTTTTTTTATCATGATTTTTAAAAATAATCATGATTGTTTGAAAATCTTTAGAAATCCACCGAGCCAAGTAGGAGCCAATTATAGAGTAAAAATTAGACACGTGGCACTGGGTGATTATAGTTTGAAGAGACCACAAATTGTAGACTTTTCCCACTTATTTTTGTGTAATTACTTTTCAAATACTGCCTTAAAAATTATTTTTTCTGTGTATGATTGAAGTTGTATTGAGGGATCTCTTTCCTTAAAAATAAAAACAACATTTGAACTGTTTATAATTTAATGCAATAGTATCTCTCTTTAATAGTGTTAAATTCTTATTTATACTGGGTATATGACTTTTTTCCCTCTCATTTATTTTATCACCCTTCTGCCCCTTAAAAATGTTTTTTAATTTTATTTTTTAAATTTTTTAATTTTTTTCATTTATTTTTATTAGTTGGAGGCTAATTACTTTACAGTATTGTAGTGGTTTTTGCCATACATTGACATGAATCAGCCATGGATTTACATGTGTTCCCCATCCCGATTAAATTTTTATATAATTTTCATTTGATTCAGCATTTTGCTTCTTTCAGAGAATATTTGGCTCTAAGTTTCCTGTATTTGTCAGAGTACTTTGAAAAACCTAAGATCTTTGTTAAATCTTATTCCTGGAGCAGCTTTTATAGTCAGCTCAGCACCAACACTTTGGAAATATTAAACAGAAAGAAAAGACATAGATTCCGAAACATTAGACCCAGCATGAAGTGAAAATTTCAGTTGCATTGACTCTGACTCTTGGAACCTCAATAAAGCATCAGTGTTTAACCCTCTTTCCAACTTGCCTCTCAGATTGAGAGAAGATTTACTTGATGGACCAGAGCAATGCTGGCTGTGGAACTGGAGTTTATCTGGAGACTTTTCAACCCAGCTGCTAAGGAGAGCAAAGCACAAAAGCATGCGTGCTGCCAAAGTAAGAATTTCAATGTGATTTACTGAAAATATCTGACTGTACAAGCCAGGCAAGCACTGAGGTGGGAAAAAGGAAGCCTGCATCCCAACATGATCACTGCTCTATCAATAAATTAACTACATGATCTTCACCAGGCTCTTCCCTTTTCCTGGCCAAGCATCTTATCTCTGACATGTTGAGAAGAATTAGAACTCTGGTAGCCCATAGATGTGGTTTATTTGATTCACATAGCTCTCACCCTCCTTGTTTCTTTTTCCTCTTCTCCTTCCTATCTTCTCTCTATCCTTACATCTATCCCTCTCTCCCTCCCTCCTCTTCTCTTTCACTCTGCTCCCTTCATCCCTTCCCTCCTCCCTCCCTCCCTTCTCTCCTCCCTCTTTTCCTTCCTTCCTCTCTCCCTCCCTTCCTTCTTTTCTTCCCTCCTTCCTTTCTTTTTCCCTTTCTTGTCTTAATTAAATTATTCCAGAGGTTTAAACAATATAAACATTTTGATCTTTTAACCAAAGAGCCTTGGACATTTTAAAACTCCTAATGACAACAAGATACCTCTACACAGCCACTAGAATGGCCAAAATCTGGAATACTGACAACACCAAATGCTCAAGAGGAGCCAGAACAGTAGGGACACTAATTCATTGCTGGTGGGAATGCGAAATGGGACAGCCACTTTGGAAACAGTTTGGTGGTTTCTTACAAACTACACACACTCTTACCATATAATCCAGCAATCATATTCTATGGTATTTACTCAAATGAATTGAAAGCTTATGTCTACACAAAAACCTGCACATAGATGTTTATAGGAGCATTATTCATCATTGTCAAAACTTGGAAGCAACCAACATGTCCTTTAGTGGGTGAATTGATAAGTAAACTGTGATCCATCCAGACAAAGGAATGTTATTCAATGGTAAAGAATAAATGAGCTGTCAAACTATGAAAAGACACAGAGGAAACTTAAATGCATATTACTAGTGAAAGAAGTCAACCTGCAAAGGCTATTACTATATGCTTCTAACTATATTACATTCTGGAAAAGTAAAACTATGTATGGAGATAGTAAAAATATTGGTGATTGCCTGGGGTTGTGGGGAGGGATGGCTGAATAGGTGAAGCACAGAGGACTTTTAGGTAAGTGAAAATACTCGTGTCAAAATAAAAGAAAAGACTCTGTGCTTAAATGGTATGTCATACATCTGTCCCAACACATAGAATGTACAATACTAAGAGTGAACATCAATGTAAACTCTAGAATAATGATGGGTTGATGTAGGTTTATCAGTGATAACAGGTGTACCACTCCAGTGGGCGACATTGATCAGGAGGAGGCTATGTGTGTGTGTGGAGACAGAATGAAAACAGAGACTCTATTTTCCTCAGTCTCTGCTCAGTTTTGCTGTGAATCTAAAATTATTCTAAAAAATCTAAAGTTTATGCATTTAAAAAAATTGTTGAGGGGCATTTGGAATTGAGAAGCCATTTGACACACTAGTTATAACATGACCTTAGGAATCAGACCTTTGAGTCTATATATGTGTAGGGGCAAGGTTTATGGGACATCTCAGCACCTTCTGTTCAGTTTTTCCATGAACCTGAAATTGCTCTAAAATTCGTCTATTCCATTCAGTTCAGTTCAGTCACTCAGTTGTGTCCGACTCTTTGCGACCCCATGGACCGCAGCACACCAGGCCTCCCTGTACATCACCAACTCCCGGAGTTTACCCAAACTCATGTCCATTGAGTTGGTGATGCCATCCAGCCATCTCATCCTCTGTCATCCCCTTCTCCTTCTGCCCCCAACCCCTCCCAGCATCAGGGTCTTTTCCAATGAGTCAACTGTACGCATCAGGTGGCCAAAGTATTGGAGTTTCAGCTTCAGCATCAGTCCTTCCAATGAACACACAGGACTGATGTGCTTTAAGATGGACTGGTTGGATCTCCTTGCAGTCCAAGGGACTCTCAAGAGTCTTCTCCAACACCACAATTCAAAAGCATCAATTCTGCAGTGCTCAGCTTTCTTTATAGTGCAATTCACATCCATACATGACCACTGGAAAAACTATAGCCTTGACTAGATGGACCTTTGTTGACAAAGTAATGTCTTTGCTTTTTAATATGCTCTCTAGGTTGGTCATAACTTTCCTTCCAAGAAGTAAGTGTCTTTTAATTTCAGGCCTGCAGTCACCATCTGCAGTGATTTTGGAGACCAAAAAAATAAAGTCAGCCACTATTTCCACTGTTTCCCATCTATTTGCCATGAAGTGATGGGACCAGATGCCATAACCTTAGTTTTCTGAATGTTCAGCTTTAAGCCAACTTTTTCACTCTCCTCTTTCACTTTCATCAAGAGGCCCTTTAGTTCTTTGCTTTCTGCCATAAGGGTAGTGTCATCTGCATTTCTGAGGTTATTGATATTTCTCCCGGCAATCTTGATTCCAGCTTGTGCTTCTTCCAGCCCAGCATTTCTCATGATGTACTCTGCATATAAGTTAAATAAGCAGGGTGACAATATACAGCCTTGACGTACTCCTTTACTCCTTTACCTATTTGGAACCATTCTGTTGTTCCACGTCCAGTTCTAACTGTTGCTTCCTGACCTGCATACAGGTTTCTCAAGAGGCAGGTCAGGTGGTCTGGTATGCCCACCTCTTTCAGAATTTTCCACAGTTTATTGTGATCCACACAGTAAAAGGCTTTGGCATAGTCAATAAAACAGAAATAGATGTTTTTCTGGAACTCTCTTGCTATTTTGATGATCCAGCAGATGTTGGCAATTTGATCTCTGTTTCCTCTTCCTTTTCTAAAACCTGCTTGTACATCTGGAAGTTCACGGTTCATGTATTGCTGAAGCCTGGCTTGGAGAATTTTGAGCATTACTTTACTAGTGTGTGAGATGAATGCAATAAATAAATAAATAAAATGACAAAACCAAACCAAACTAGGTTATTTTACATATGGCTCTGTCTTTCCTGTTTCTTAGAAATTAGAACGAGTTTTTTTTTTTTTTTTTAAATGTAACTCTGTGTTTCCCATTTCTCAGAAATTAGAAGACCTGGCAATGCAGAGGCTAGGTCTGCGCGTGGAAGAAGCAGCCAGAACTAAGTGGTGTCCTGCTGTTTCACAAGAGGTACACACATACCTGATGGCCACAGTCCCTACTGGGCTCTCTTTATCCACTCATGTCCCTGACCTCAGCAAGGACTTTGGTTTGTGACCTAAGGCTTCTAGGCTTGTGATCTCTGTGATGCTTTCCTTTCATCTCAAGATGTCTATAATTCTCACTGGGCAAACCAATAATTATGTCTTTGTATTGCCATTTCAGCAACCTGGCAAATAAGCTGGAAAACCTTAGTACAAGACCAGACTTATTTAACACAACCACACATGCTTTCTTCTCCAGGTTTTCCTTGTGGGTGGCATACTCTCTGTACCATGCATCTTTCCACATCTTCCTTTGAAGACACTGGCTTTCTTTGTAAACATCATATCCTCAAAACCAGATGATGTACTTAAAAGAAAATCAGCCTCTTTCCCTCCTTTACAATGGATTCTTATTTCTGAACTCTAAAGTGTGCAACTTTAAAACTCGCAGTGCCATGGCTTGAGTGGTTAACCAACTGCAGCTCAACTCCAAAAATGATCTTATCCTTTAGGGAAATTATTTAAAATGAAAAAGTCAGTATTTTTTTTTTTCTTTATTCTTATCTCCATGTCCCATCAATTTTTGAAGGTGGGAAGTTTTTGTTAATGTTTTGCAAATACACCTTTTAGAAGGAATCTGCATGGCCATGATGTTTTTGTCTATGGACACAAGATTAGCATTTAGGGCCATGAATATAGCGGGAATGTCTAGTTCAGTAAATGTGTCTGAGGCTCAAATCCTCTAATTGACTTTTTTATTTTTTTCTTGCTTGCTTCTGAATCATAATTTAGCATTTAATTTATTTATTTTTGGCTGTATTTATTTATTTATTTTTGGTCTTTGTTGCTACACACAGGCTTTGTCTAATTGCAGTGAGTGGGGGCTACTCTCTAGTTGCAGTGTGGTAACTTGTTGTGAAGCAGAGCTCTAGACCATGTGAATTCAGCAGTTATGTAGCACGGGCTTAGTTGCCCCACAACATGTGAAATCTTCCCAGAGCAGGAATTGAAGCATTGTCCCCTGCATTGGTAGGCAATTCTCAACAACTGGACTACCAGTGAAGTCCTGAATAGTAATACTTTGAAGCACTGTTAAAAAAAAAAAATCCATTTCTCCTTCTGAAATAAGTGACTTCTTTCAGTGTTTCTCTTTATAATATACAGTTCTTAACTTGTGATATCCAGCTGCCAACAATTCTTCCTGCCATTTAGCATTCAGTCCTTTGCTGATCTTTGAAATAGATGTGTCTTCTTCAGAGCTAACGGGATCTGAATTTTGCTCTTATTTCTAATTTACTGCCTTATTTCCCTCCCTGCCGATGTGCATTCTTCCTAAATAAAATTCTTGATTACTGTTGATAAATCTTCATTATTGTTCTGACATCAATAATTGTCTTAAATAACAACTTTACATTAAAATTTATTAATTTTCTGATAGAGTTTGGAGTTCCTCCATAAAAGGAACTACATATCTTCCCAGGCTTTGCTGTTTTCTAATGCTTATTAATTCTGGGGGTTATCAACTTGATTCTCATTTTATTCCCAATTCTATATGCTATAACTGGACTTGCATTTTTTCCTTGTGAAAATTTAGTTCTAAAATTAACTAGTCTTCTGCATGTGTACTAAGTTACTTCAGTTGTTTCTGACTCTTGGTGAGCCTGTGGACTGTAGCTTGCCAGACTCTTCTATCCATGGGATTTTCCAGGTAAGAATACTGGAGTGCATTGCCATTTCCTCCTCCAGAGGATCTTCCAGACCCAGGGACCTAACTGGTGTCTCTTATGTATCCTGCATTGGTAGGCAGGTCATTTACCACTAGCACCACTTGGGAAACCCATAAATAGTCAGACTTCTGGCACGTCCCATTCTGCTTAAGATCTCTAGTAATTCGTTAGGGAGATTCTCTTTAAGGGGCTGTTCTAGCACTCTTTCCAGACCAATTTTCCAGCAGCTTATGTAAATTGATTTGAACAAATGGAGCAGCTAAATAAATTGCTTTTATATCAAGGACTTACTAAAGGAAAAGATTTCCTTTACTTACTTGGACATTATAAACAAAGGAGAAAGTGTCATTAACTATGATTTTCTCATTTTCATAAATTTATTGTAGCATAGGTTAATTTTAGAGTGCAAGCATTCTTTGCTTGGGACAAGTATTGATTTCTGTAGCTGCTGTTAGGGGTTCCCCCTTCCTGACCATGGCTTAGGGACACAGGGTTACCTTTTCATGTCTCAAAGAGATAGCAGGGTAGATTTGGGTCTCTGAACAGTATCTAATCAGGGATTATGTAATGCCATCCATAGCAAAAGCAACCCTAGTGTGATCACTCATGATCAGTCCTTCCATGTTGCTCTCATCAAAACTCTACTCATCAAAAGAAAAGCAACTTTTCACCAGCTCCTCTCCCCTTGCAGAAGAAGACACAATTTTTCACTGCCTCATCTCTGAATAAGGTACAAGTCTAATTATACAAGCTCATAGCTTTACCTTGTAGAGGGAAAATGAAAATGAAAGTGGCTCAGTCATGTCGAACTCTTGGCGACCCCGTGGACTATATTGTCCATGGAGTTCTCCAGGTCAGAATACTGGAATGGATAGCCATTCCCTTCTCCAGGGGAAGCCCACCTTGTAGAGGGAGACATGTTTAATAAATCTAGTACAAAAACATCTTTGATTTGCAGTGTATTTTAGAGAAAAAATATGCACAAAAAGTAATAATACCTTAGAAAGCCAATATCATGTAGTGGAAAGAGCTTTAATTCTGGAACTAGACACTTTTGATTTGAATATTGGCTTCATCTTTGGCTTCAGTGTGAGTACATTCACTTACTACATGTGTAATCTTGAATAAAGAAACTATCCTTTGTGAGTCTCAGGTTCCAAACTTGTAAAATATGAGTAAACAATGTACTCCTATTTTATAGGCTTGCTACAATGATTAAATGTGTCAATTCATATGAAAGGACTTAGAACAGTGCCTTAGAATTAATTTAAAACAAGGTCATTATTTCAAATTTCTTCATGGTTTGGCTTAGGTCCCTTTCTGTTTTCTTGGGTAGTGTCCTTTTAGGTGGTTAATATTAATACTACCCACTAATATTTTGAATTTATCTGTGGTATGGGGTTGTTATGACAGATGCACAGTATATTAAAGGTAACCCTAGGCTAGTTGAGGGGTTCTTCCTGCAGGGCAATCCCAGTGGCTCATAGATGGAAGGATTTTGTTTTTTAAAATGCAAAAAAAAAAAAAAAAAAAAGTAATTGAAGGATAATTGCTTTACAATGTTGTGTATTTCTGCTGTACAACAACATGGATCAGTTGGAAGCCTTTCTGAAGGAGTCTGGAAAGCAGTAGTATAGTAGGGTCTGATTTGATATTTTCAGAGATCCCTGACTGCTATTATCCCAGCCTGACCCCCGAGTTGTTCAGCACTCCTCAGTATTCTGGGTGGGAGGAGAAAGAAGTGGTTCTCCTAGGCAGCCTCCTCCACAGCTAGGCGAGCTGGGCATACACTCTCACTTTGCCCCATGGGATACATCATATTCTGAGGAAATGGCAAGCCGCTCCAGTATTCTTGTCTGGGAAATCTCATGGACAGAGGAGGCTGACTGGCTGCAGTCCATGGGGTCACAAGGTCAGGTAGGACTGGGACACCATACCACACTGGGCATTAAGTTGTGCTACCTTGGGGGAGGGGATGGTGGGCTTAGCGAAACAGTTCCTCATACCCTCTTCAATGAATTTCATCTATTTTTTGCCCCAGTAGTGTGCTCAAACTTCTCTGCTATACTCCTGGGCTTCTACAAAGGGACTCTCATCTATGACTATCAAAATTGGTGTCCTCTGAGTGGCAAGACAGTAGATGACATCAAAATGGCAAGATAACAGTTATTTCTCATAGCTCTAGGTCTTTCATTTTGAAAAGACCCTCTCATTCTTTTTGAAAAAAATTATTTATTAATATTTATTTGTTTTTGACTGTGCTGGGTCTCTGTTACAGGCTTCCTCTGCTTGTGGTGAGCAGGGACTACTCTTTAGTTGTTGTTCACAGGCTTCTTATTGCTGTGGCTTCTCTTGTTGCAGGGCATGGGCTATAGGGTGTGCTGGTTTCTGTAGCTGTGGCCCATGGGCTTAGTTGCCCCATGGCAAGTGGGATCTTGCCAGACCAGAGATTGAACCCATGTCTCTTGCAATGGTAGGCAGATTCTTTTTTATTTTAAATTTATTTATTTTTTAATTGAAGGATAATTGCTTTACAGAATTTTGTTGTTTTATTTCAAACATCAACATGAATCAGCCACAGGTGTACATATGTCCCCTCCCTCTTGAAACTCCCTCCCATCTCGCTCCCCATTCTAACCCTCTAGATTGATACAGGGCCCCTGTTTGAGTTCTCTGAGACATATAGCAAATTCTCTTTGGCTATTTTACATACGGTAATGTAAGTTTCCATGTTACTCTCTCCATACAGCTCACCCTCTCCTCCACTCTCCCCGTGTCCATAAGTCTGTTTGTCCATCAGTCGATATGTCACTGCCTTGCAAATAAACTTGTCAGTATCATCTTTCTAGATTCCATATATACACATTAGTATATGATATTTATCTTTCTCTTTCTGACTTACTTCACTCTATATAATAGGCTCTAGGTTCATCCACCTCATTAGCACTGACTCAAATGTGTTCCTTTTTATGGCTGAGTAATATTCCATTGTGCATATGTACCACAACTTCTTTATCCATTCATCTGTTGATGGACAGATGGGCTTCCCTGGGGGCTCAACATGTAAAGAATCTGCCTGCAATGCAGGAGACCTGGGTTTGATCCCTGGGTTGGGAAGATCCCCTGGAGAAGGGAAAGGCTATCCACTTCAGTATTCTGGCCTGGAAAATTCCATGGACTATGTAGTCCATGGGTTTGCAAAGAGACAGACACAACTGAGTGACTTTCACTCTGTATTCTAGCTATTGTAAATAGTGCTGCAATGAACATTGGGGTACATGTATCTTTTTCAATTTTGGTTTCTTCAGTGTATATTCCTAGAAGTGGGATTGCTGGGTCATATATGGTTTTATTCCTATTTTTTTTTAAAGGAATCTCTGTACCGTCTTCCATAGTGGCTGTACCAATTTATATTCCCACCAACAGTGCAAGAAGGTTCCCTTTTCTCCATGCCCTCTCCAGAATTTATTGTTTGTAGACTTTTTGATGATAACCATTCTGACCAGTGTGAGGTGATAGCTCATTGTAGTTTTGCTTTGCATTTCTCTGATAATGACCAACGTTGAGCATCTTTTTATGTGCTTGTTAGCCATCTGTATGTCTTCTTTGGAGAAATGTCTCTTTAGATCTTTTCCCCACTTTTTGATTGGGTTGTTTGTTTTTCTGGTATTGAGTTGTATGAGCTCCTTGTATATTTTATTTTATTTATTTATTTTTCTTGTATATTTTAGAAATTAATCCTTTGTCAGTTGTTTCATTTGTGATTATTTTCTCCCATTCTGAGCAGTGTCTTTTCACCTTGTTTATAGTTTCCTTTACTGTGGAAAGGTAAATCAGGTGCCACTTGTTTACTTTAGTTTTTATTTCATTACTCTAGGAGGTGGGTCATAGAGGATCTTGCTTTGATTTACGTCATCGAGTGTTCTGCCTGTGTTTTCATCTGAGTTTAATAGTTTCTGGTCTTATATTTAGGCCTTTAATCCATTTTGAGTTTATCTTTGTGTATGGTGTTAGGAAGAGTTTTAATTTCATTCTTTTACATGTAACCATACAGTTTTCCCAGCACCACTTATTGAGAAGACTATCTTTGCCCCGTTGTATATTCTTGCCTACTTTGTAAAAAATAAGAAACCCATAAGTGTGTGGGTTGATTTCTGGGCTTCTATCTTGTTCCATTGGTCTGTATTTCTGTTTTCGTGCCAGCACCATACTGTCTTGATGACTGTAGCTTTGTAGTATATTCTGAAGTCAGGAAGTTTGACTCCTCCAGCCCCATTCTTCTTTCTCAAGACTGCTTTGGATATTCGGGGTCTTTTGTGTTTCCATATGAATTGTGAAATTTTTTGTTCTAGTTTTGTGAAAAATGCCATTGCTAATTTGACAGGGATCACATTGAATCTGTAGATTGCATTTGGTAGTATTGTCATTTTCACAATATTGATCCTTTCTACCCAGGAACATGAAATATCTCTCCATCTGTTTATGTCATCTTTTTGATTTCTTTCATCAGTGTATTTCAATTTTCTGTGTACAGTTCTTTTGGTTCCTTAGGTAAGTTTATTCCCAGATATTTTATTATTTTTGTTGTGATTGTGAATGGGATTGATTCTATTATTTCTCTTTCTGATTTTTCATTGTTAGTATATAGAAATGTAAGTGATGCCTGTGTTTTGATTTTGTATCTGTAACTTTGCTAAATTCACTCATTATCTCTAGTAATTTTCTGATAATGTCTTTAGGGTTTTTCATGTATAGTACCTTGTCATCTGCAAAGAGTGAGAACTTTACTTCTTTTCCAATCTGGGTTCCTTTTATTTCATTTTTCCTCTGGTTGCTGTAGCTAGGACTTCCAAAACTATGTTGAATAATAGTGGTGAAATTGGACACCCATGTCTTGTTCCTGATCTTAGGGAAAATGCTTTCAGTTTTACAACATTGAGAATAATGTTTGCTGTGGGCTTATCATATATGGCCTTTACTGTGTTAAGATAGGTTCCATGTATGTCCATTTTTGAAGAGTTTTTCTCATAAATGGCTGCAAACTTTTCTCAAGGGCTATTTTCTGCATCTATTGAGATTATCTTTCAATTTGTTAATATGGTGTATCACACCAATTGATTTGCATATATTTAAGAATCCTTGCATTTCTGGAATAAACCCAACTTGATCATGGTGTATGAGCTTTTCGATGTGTTGCTGAATTCTGTTTGCTAGAATTTTGTTGAGGATCTTTGCATCTATGTTCATCAGTGATATTGGCCTGTAGTTTTCTTTTTATGTGTTGTCTTTGTCTGGTTTTGGTATTGGTAGTGTCCTTCCTTATCTCTTGTAATAGTCTTTATTTTAATGTCTATTTTGTCTGATATGAGTATTGTTACTCAGACTTTCTTTTGCTTTCCATATGCATGGAATATATTTTTCCACCCTCTCACTTTCAGTCTATATGTTTCTTTAGGTCTGAAGTGGGTTTCTTGTAGACAGCATATATATGGATCTTGTTTTTGTCAATCTGTGTCAAAAACATCAGCCAATCTGTGTCTTTTGGTTAGAGTGTTTAATCTGTTTACATTTAAGGTAATTATTGATACATATGTTCCCATTGCTATTTTCTTAATTGTTTAAGGTTTGTTTTTGTAGATATTTTTCTTGTATTTCTTGACTATGTAAGTCCCTATAACATTTGTTGTAAAGCTGGTTTGGTGGTACTGAATTCTCTTGACTTTTGCTTGTCTGAAAAGCTTTTTTATTTCTCCATCAATTTTGAATGAGATCTTTTCCAGATATAGTAATCTTGGTTGTAGATATTTCCATTTCAGTTCTTTAAATACATCCCGCCATTCCCTTCTGGCCTGCAGAGTTTCTACTTAAAGATCAGTTGTTAAACGTATGGGGTTTCCCTTGTATGTTACTTGTTGCTTTTAATATTCTTTGTGTTTAGTCTTTATTAGTTTGATTAGTATGTGTCTTGACATATTTCTCCTTTGGTTTGTATAGGACTCTTTGCACCTCTTGGACTTGGTTGACTATTTCCTCTCCCATTTTGGGGAAATTTTCAACTG
This sequence comes from Dama dama, assembly GCF_033118175.1. NCBI lineage: Eukaryota > Metazoa > Chordata > Mammalia > Artiodactyla > Cervidae > Dama > Dama dama. The sequence goes on along the minus strand of NC_083699.1, from coordinate 94,837,605 downwards.
TAATCTCTTAAAAATTTTTCTCATATCCTTTCTTTTTCTCCTCTTCTTCTGGGACCCCTATAATTCAAATATTGGTGCATTTAGTATTGTCTTAGAGATCTCAGAGTCTATCCTCAGTTCTTTTCATTCTTTTTACTTTATTCTGCTTTTCAGCAGTTATTTCCACCATTTTATCTTCCAGTTCACTTATCCATTCTTCTGCTTCAGATATTCTGCTATTGATTCCTTCTAGAGTATTTCAATTTCAGTACTTATGCTGTTTGTCTCTGTATGTTTATTCTTTAATTCTTCTAGATCTTTGTTAATTGATTATTACATTTTCTCCATTTTATTTTCAAGGTTTTCAATCATCCTTAATCTCATTATTCCAAATTCTTTTTCAGGTAATATGCCTATTTCCTCTTCATTTATTTGGACTTGTGTGTTTCTAGTTTGTTCCTTCATTTTGTGGTATTTCCCTGCCATTTCATTTTTTTTTTTTTTTTAACTTACTGTGTTTGAGGTCTCCTTTTCCAAGGCTTCAAGGTTGAATTCTTTCTTTCTTTGATTTCTGCCTTTGTAAGTTTGGTCCAGTGGTTTGTATAAGCTTTGTGTAGTATGTAACTTTTGCTTGCATTCTAGTGGGAGGAGGTGGGTTGTTTTTTTATTTTTCCTTTGATGGACAGGGCTGAGTGAGGCAGTAATCCTGTCTGCTGATGATTTGGTTTGTATTTTTGTCTTATTTGTTGTTTGGAGGAGGTGTCCTACACAGGGTGCTACTGGTAGTTGTGTGATGCTGGGTCTTGTATTCAAGTGGTTGCTTTTGTGAGCGTTCTCACTATTTGATACTGCCTAGGGTTAGGAGTTCTCTAGTAGTGTAAGGTCTTGGAGTCAGTGCTCCCACTTCAAAGGCTCAGGGCTTGATCTCTGGCCAGGAACAGAGATTCCACAGGTGGTTTGTTATGGCATTAAATGGGATTAAAACAAATACCCCAAAACAAGAAACCAAAGACTAACCCCAGACAAATGGCAATTACAAAATCAGGCAAATAATAATTAAAATTATGGAATACACACACACATATGTACACCCATAAGCAAAATCAAAACTGTCCTACAAAAATAAAGTCCAGTAGATTGACCTGGCCAACAAAGAAACCAAAAATGATATCCTCCTGTTAAGAACCAAACTAACCAAAGCACAAACTAAAAAACAAAACTAAAACAAAAATAAAGCAATGAAAACACAACTAACAAGTATGGTGAGAAAATTAAAGAAAAGAAAGAATAGAAATGCAAAGTTAAATAGAGGTAAATAAAGAAGATTTATATATACTAAAGATTAATTGCAAGGGGAGTAGAATAGTAGGAAAAGGAAAACAAAGGAAAAATGTAGAAAAAAATAGTAAGTTTAAAAAATTTAAAAATTTAAGTTAAAGAAAGAGAAAAAAAGGAAAACCCTACAGAACTACAAAAGGCCAACATAAACACAGAAGTTTATAACATAAATAAAAAATGTGATTGAAAAAAAAACTGAAAAGTTGAAATAGATTTTATCGTGCTAATAAAATTGACAACCACAATGGGGGTTGAGGGGGAAGGAAAAAAATTCCAAAAGAAATTTCAGAGCAAGTAAAAATATAAGAATAATAAATGTTTTTCTTGAGTCTCTGCTGTCAGCATCCTTGCCCTTAAAGGGAGGCACAGTCCACCTTGCCTCCCTAGGATGACTTCCAATCCTGTGCTGGTCTCTGGACATGCTGTGAGGGCAGCTGAGACTCTAATCTGTTCCTCCTCTTGTGTTTTCTTGCCTCCAATGTTTACAAATGCCAGAACTATTGTATTTTCTTTTGTGGGAACTCTCAATGTCCTCTTATCTATTCCATAGACACTGCTGCTGCTGCTGCTGCTAAGTTGCTTCAGTCATGTCCAACTCTGTGCGACCGCATGGACCACAGCCTACCAGGCTCCTCCGTCCATGGGATTTACCAGGCAGGAGTACTGGAGTGGGGCGCCATTGCCCTCTCCATCCATAGTCATGAGTCTGCCTAGTTGATCGGGTGGATTTAATCTGCAGCTTGTACAGCCAGTGGGAAGGTTTTGGGTCCTCTTCCCTAGACACACTGCCCCTGGGTTTCAACTGTGGCTTTATTTCTACCTCTGCATGTGAGTGGTCCACTGGGGTTTGCTCCTGAGACTGCTCTGGAGGACTTAGGCTTGCCCCTGTGAGGGACAGGTATGGAGGTGGTGCAGCTGCTTGGGTCACAGGGGCCCTAGCAGCACCAGGTACTCAGGGGAGTTGGAGATTAGGGAAGCAGGAAATATAGTGCTCTGAAAGGGTAGGGCAACCTGCTCCAGCATTCATGCCTGGAGAACCCCCCTAACAGAGAAGGCTGGCAGGCCACAGTCCACAGGACTGCAAAGAGTTGGACACAAGTGAAGTGACCCCCTGGTATAGACTCAAGATTTTTTTTTTATGCCTGTGGAAGCTCTGCCTCAGTGAGGGTTGAACATGAAGATAGTGAAGCTGCTGGAGTTGCAGGGACCCTGGTGGCACCAAGTGTGCAGGGACATGGACTGTCTCAGCTACAGAAATTATGGCCCTATCAGAGTCTTTTTTTTCCAGCCTCTGGCAGGTGGTGATCAGAAGGCCTCTTTGGCTAGTCTTTCTCCATTGCTCCACCTGTTCAGACACTTAGAGGGCTCCTTTCTTAGGTCCTTCTCTGTTGTTTGGTGCATCAGGCACATAAATTGGTCCCTCTGGCTAGGGTCCTACTCTGTTGTCCCACTTGTAATGCACTTAAAGGGGCGCCCTGGGTAGGGTACTACCCTGTTGATCCACCTATCAGGTGCTTCACGGGCCAGGCTGTCTCAGCTGCCTGTGCTGACATGTGGGAAGAGAGAGCTATGTTGATGGCTCCACCCCCTAGGCATAACTCAGCATTATTGCCTTGCTTCCATGACTGCCTGGCTTTCCCCCACAGGCATTTCCCTCCACATTCTCCTCCCTCACATCCCCTTGGTCCATCTCCCAGCAGTCAACAGCAGCCCTCGCCCTGGGATTGCTCCACAGTCCCTACATTCCAGCTCCCAGCGGCTGCGCCTTTTAGGGGACCTGCACCCCTGTCCCTGGCTATGGCAAGGACTGTTTGATTCTCATTCCGTTTAGGCTGTCACAGATCAGCTGCTTCACTCAGCCTCAAATGTTTCTCTTCGGACCCAGACAGTTGCCCCAATGTGTGGATCAGACCCCTGCTTCAGTTCCCCCACCCAACAAGGGCAGGCCCAGGCCTACAAATACTCCTGTTTTCCGCCTTGTTCCTTCATCCTACTGAGTTTTGCATGGTTCTATATATTCTTTTCTGGTGGTCAGGTCCTTCTGCCCACTCTCAGCTGATGCTCTGCAAGCGCTTCTGTGTCTGAAGTTGTATTCTTGATGTATCCGGGAAAAGAGATGTACTCCATGTGTACCTACTCCTCTGCCATCTTGTTCCCAGCGGCAGGCATATTCCTAACTACTGGACCACCAGGGAAATCCTACAGCTCCATTTCTTAAATGAGTGTTGTAGGTAACATTCTATGTTGCCTCCGAAGACTTGCTTGGCTCCTTTCTGTGACTGAAACATAATTAAAATATTGGAATCTTTACCTTCCCCATCTTTTCTTGCAGGTAATGTTTGACTTACTGAAACAAGCTGGATATTGAAGCGGACAAAATTGTCATACATGGTATCTTTGAGGCCAAGTTGATTGGCACTAGTTAAACCCAAAGAAGGCTATGTACAGGGCTTCCCAGGTGGTGCTAGTGATAAAGAACCTTCCTGCCAGTGCAGGAAATGTAAGAGAAACAGGTTTGGTCCCTGGGTGGGGAGGATCCCCCAGAGGAGGGCATGACAACCCACTCCAGTATTCTTGCCTGGAGAATCCCACGGACAGAGGAACTGGGCAGGCTATATAGTCCATAGTGTCGCATAGAGTTGGACGTGACTGAAGCGATTTAGCACACACACATGCACAAGGCTATGTAGAGTGAGGCACACCCAGGTTCTGGGGCACACCCAGAACCCACAGAGAAAAGATAAAATGTTTAGAAAAAACTCTCAAGGACGAAGACTTTGACCTAGAGATGAAGGTCTTGGGCTCATTTCTCCAGCTTTTCTTACAAATGACTCCCACCACTTTTTTTTGAAATGCAAGATTTTCTTTATGTTGATTAGAAGGGACTCAAGTCCAGGGCAATTGAAATGTTCAATCATGGCTATGTGTTTTTACAATAAAGGCTCAGTGAAATTTTATGCTACTGTGAGTGTGTCTTGAGATGATGAATTTGTTGCTTGTTCTCATTGAGTTTCTGAAAATTTCTCCAACTAGACTGGTCTTTTTGTTCTCTACTCTAAAAAGCTCCAGGGAAGCCATACCACTGAGCAGTAACTCTAATAATGGTACTATATTTAGTATAATAAAATTTAACAATATGTGTGAAAGGATGTGACAGATTCAAAGATCTAAAGTGATAATTATAGTTATTATTTATTAATCAGCCACCTTTCATAAAGCTTCCTCTCTGTACCAAAATATTTGTTAAGTAAGGGACTTTAATCACTCTATTTCTTATCTATATTCTTGAACTTGTAAAATAGGAACAACAGCACTATTTTACAAATGAGAAAATTGAGGCTTATAGAGGTTAAAACAATCTACCCCCAACTTACTCATAATTATTTCACAATGATTAAAGAATATTATTTGCATGCACATTGTATGAAAGTGACTGCTACTGAGCCACTTACTCTTTTTGACCATCATCTGTGTATACACACAGATAATTTTAATATTGTCATTTCAAAAAAGAAGAGTGAAATTCTCCAAAGGCTTTTATTTAAAAAAAAAATAATAATAATCTTCCCAACCTCCTCCCATTTTCTTTTTGCCTGATCCAGCTTGATCCCATCCTGTGACTCAACAGTTATTTCTATCCTGCCCAACTGTTTGACTTTTACTTACACAAGCTCAGTCCAGAGTCCAGCTGAATTCCTAGCAGAATCAGGCTTATTTCTATCTGGCAGCTTCAAATGTAAAATACACAAGCACTTTTTATCTTTCTCTTAACTAATGGAAAGTTTTCTTTATTTTTAAGCTCTCCATTCCTCCCAGAAACCCACAAAGTTTTGTAAATTTTTACAAAATTTTCCAAAATTTTTTACAAAAGCCTTTTATAAGTATTGGCCAGGCTCAGTAAAATAAGTAACTGACTTTTCACCATGTTGTTCATTTGTCTGGACTTGTTGCCCACCCACAAGACCGAAGAGTGACCTAAATCTAGGAACTCTCTTCAACACAGCACTGATCCATGTGAGACGTTCCAATAGAATAAGGTCATGTTAGGGAGACTTGTGTGTGCTGCTAGTCAGAATTCTGAGAGTTCACTGCTTGTTTTAAAACTCGTCCCATTGGAGTATAACTTTCTTATTTATTTTACACACATTTGAAATACTATATTATGGTTTTTAGTCCATAGGAGGGCAATGTTGAGCTACAGGAAAATCCTTGCAGTTTTTTTTTTTTTTGCAAAAGAACATATAGAATGGATTAATTTAAAAATTAATGAACTGAAACAAATTAACTGATTTAAACATACTACAAGATGATAGTTATTTAATAATATTCCCACATTGAATACTGACTGGCTTCATGTTTGTCATACTGATATTTAATTTGTAAATTGATGTAAATTATTCTTGTCACTCAAAGCCAAACCATGGCTGTCTCTTTGGAGAAGGTTGTGTTCTCCTTGTGTAGCTTTTCTTTATTTTAGTTATTGGAAATGCCTAAATTATTTACAAACAGAATTTTTTTTTTTTAACTGTTTTTGTTAATGGTCTCCTGATGATAGCTCTGCTTGAAGAGAAAAGAATTCTTATAGATCAAATTTCTAAACTGCTTTGACATCTTTCTTTGGGTCAGAATTTGAGGTTCCCTTTAAATGCCACCATAAAGTTCTCAGAGCAAACAATTAACCAAATGTAATGTTTAAAGTGAGTTACAAAGAAAAGGAAATTAAATTTCGGCCAAATTTTAAGCTATAAAATTTGGTCATGTATCAGAATTATTTTCCTAAAAAGAGCCATAAATCAATATCACACACTACCATTTCAACCTGTATAAAAGCAAGTCTATTCTGAATTTTTAAAGCAAGTATTATATGTAGAATTTAAGTGTAATTATGTGTTTGTGTGAAAAGTGAAAGTGAAAGTCACTCAGTCACGTTAGACTCTTTGAGACCCCATGGGCTGTACAGCTCATGGAATTCTCCAGGCCAGAACACTGGAGTGGGTAGCCTTTCCCTTCTCCAGGGGATCTTCCTAACCCAGAGATCAAACTGAGGTTTCCTGCTTTGCAGGCAGATTCTTTACCAGATGAGCCACAAGGGAATTGTTTGTGTGAGAAAATGACAAATTTTGTGGTTTTGAAATCTTATCATACTCTCCTAGATTGAAAAAGCAACTTGTCTTCTCTAAGTATCTCTATGTCCCATTTACCAGGGCATTGTGATAGAAGTCTGATTGTTGATAACCTACCTCTCCATTTCCGTGCAGGAGCATGGTGCATCTTGTCTGTGGGTTAGTTCCTGAGTCCAAGGAAGTAGCAAACTACTGGATCAGTAACAATAAAAGCCAACATTTTAGAAAAGCTTACTGTATGCCAAAGGCTGTTATCCAAATACTGTTATTAATTTATTTACCCCTCACAACAATGCTATAAGTTCTATTATCAGCATCACTTACTGGATAAGGAAACTGAGCTATAGATTGAGCATATTACAGGAAGAAAATGAGAAAAGAAAGAAAGAAAAAAGAAAGAAACTAATTAGTGAAGGAAAAGGGAAGGAGAATGGGATGGATTGTAGCAATTTGTTCAGTAATTTCCCCATTTCCTGTTCATCCTCACCCCATTAATAAAGAATTTTAATTGAATATGTGCCACAATAAAGCCTATAGGTCATTTTAATGACTCTGCACCTGTGTGAACACATATTGGAGGTAGTGCTGTCACTTAACTGGTCCTGCATCTCATTGGGCTGAAAGGTTAATTTTCATCTACGATCCCATCCCACCCAGCAGTGGGCACACAGACTTCCTTAAAAAACTCCCATCCTCAGGTATCTTTGCAAGGCATGGAGAAATATGGGGGAAATGGATCAAAATTCAGGAGAAGCAGAGAGAGAGAAAGAAGACAGAAGAAAAATGAAAGATGATGAAAACTTCATTTTAAGGTTATTAGGTTGAAATTTGAATTTGGTTACATGAGAACAACTAGAGATGAAGAGATATGTGTAAAATCTTCACTACATAACATAAAATAATTTCCTCTTCTGGCCTCCACACTGCATAGATGTTTATACAAATCAGTTAATAATGACTTTGAGTGGAATCAGTTCCATCATGTAATTTACTCCCAGAGACATTGACTGAAGCTCATTCCTCTAGAAAGAAATCAATACATTTCTTGTTCAGATGTGATTGAATCCAGAACCACTCAAAGCTGAATGGATCAGCCCTATGGTAGGAGTGAGGGTAATAAAACATAATTTTATCTGTTGTAGTTTTACTAATTTTAGTCTAATTTCTAATAACTCAGAAATTCAGTGACTTTTCAAGGCTAATTGAAACAGCTACTGATATCATTGTGAACACCAGAAAATTTCACCAGAGTGAAGCTCATATACCTTCTTCATGAGGAAATCTTTGGGTTAATGCAATTGTCCTCTGAGATAGCTAGTCAGGAAAAGTTTCTAGGAGGAAATTTAGAGAACGGAAGACTGAATATTGGCTCAGCTATCTCATAATTAAAAGATAAGGATATTTTTTAAATGGCTATAATCTACTTTTATATCTAATGTTTATTTTAAAATAGTTTTTAATTTACTGGAAAGTTTCAAAGATGATGTAGAGAGTTCCCACATACACCATATACAGTTTTCCCTATTGTTAATACATTACTATTGCAGATGAACAAATAATGGTATATTATTAAAAATTAAATTCCATACTTTATTTGGATTTTATTAGTTTTTCTCTAATGTTCTTTGTCCATTCCCAGAAGAGCAAATTACATTTGTCCTTATGTTTCTTTATGTTCCTCTGGGTTGTGGCAGATTTCTCAGACTTTCTTTGCTTTTTATGACCTTGACAGTTTTGAGGGGTACTGGTCAGGTGTTTTGTAGAATGTCTGATATTTGGGTTTGTCTGATAGTTTTTTCAGGTTATGTGGGTTATGGTTTTGGGGGAGGAAGACCGCAGAGGTGAAGTGTCACTCTCAACATTCTATATTAAGAGTACATTCTATCCACATGAACTGCCGCCAGTGATGTTGACCTTGATCATCTGAGAAAAAAGCAGGCTTCTCCACTATGAAATAACATGTTGCCCCCACTCTGCTTCCCAAACTGTGCTATTTAGAAACAGATCACTAAGCATTTTGAAAATTAAAGGGTGAGGAATGGAACTTTACCTCCTGGAGGGTTAAATATCTATATAATTAGAAATTTTTCTGTAGGGGAGATTTTATGTATTCAATCATGTATCTCATATGGACTCCTGGATATTTATTAATATTTTATACTTTGAGCTACAATGCAATATTATGTTATTTGTTATTGTTGTTCCAATTTTGACCATTTGGTATCTGTGTTCTTTGGATATATTGCCACCATTGTTTTGTCTTTTGTGTACTTTCTTATTTCTGGCACTTCAGGATTCTGTGGACTCACTTTGCTGTGTCTCCAAGAAGAAATTGGAAAATTGTATTAGAAATAAGATATGGGCACAGGGTGTACAATCAGCTTTTTTGTTACATTTTATTTGTATGAGGTCAATTATTTTCTGTTGGACTTGTTGGAGAAATGGCTCTTGATTCTGTCCCCAAGTGAAGGAGCATGAGACACCTGCATATTGAGTTTCTGTGTCTGTACTTCCTTTCTGTTTTTTTCATGATACTCAATTATAATCAGTGGATATTCTTGAGGATCTTTATTTCCATTTTCCATCTTGAAAAGAGCTAGGGAGTATGTCATTATCCCCTGTGGACATTCAGAATAGCTTCTATAGATTCCAGGTTAATTTTTAACTAAAATTTGTATCAGTACAAGTTGGACTTCCCTGGTGGCTCAGACAGTAAAGAATCTTCCTGCAATTCAGGAGACTGGGGTTTGATCCCTGGGTCAGGAAGATAACCTGGAGAAGGGAATGGCAACCCACTCTAGTATTCTTGCCTGGAGAATTCCTTGGACAGAGGAGCTAGCCCAGAGGAGTCTGTGGGGTCACAAAGAATCTGACAGACTGAAGGACTAACACTTTTACAAGTTAAATAGTGTTAATTTTTTTTTTTTTCTTTTTTGCTGTCGTTAGTAAATGAATAAGTTTTAGTTTGTCAGAAACCACCTAACACAACATCTTTTTAGAAGCCAAATTTTGTGACTAGTATACAGCTTATCCCCTTGTATTTTCTAATGGTTAGGCAAAGGAAAGTGATAAATAAAAAGTATCAGGACTTCCCTAGCGGTTCAGTGGTTGAGAATCTGACTTCCAATGCAGGGAATGTAGGTTAGATCCCTGGTCAGGGAACTATGATCCCATATGCCGAGCAGCAACTAAGCATGTGTGCCACACCTATGAGCCTGGGTACCTCAACCAGAGAGCCTGCATGCTTCAAACTACAGAGCCCACACACTCTGGAGCCTGCAGCCATAACTAGAGAGAAGCCTGTGCACCACAAAGAAATAACCCAAGTGCTGTAACTAAGACCTGAGGCGGACAAATACACACACACACACACACACACGTATATATATATGCATATATATATATATATAAAGATATTGTGTAGACAGTACTTGAGTAAAATAGAGTAAGTAAAAGTACATTGTAATTTTTAAAATTCATAATTTTAATTTCTCATAACATTGGTGTGCTGTACTGACATTAATCTCATTAGTATATTTCAGTCCAGTCACTCAGTCATGTCCAACTCTTTGCAAACCCATGGACTGCAGCACGCCAGGGCTCCCTGTCCAGCACCAACTACTGGAGCTTACTCAAACTCATGTCCATTGAGTCCAAGATGCCATCCAACCATCTCCTCCTCTGTCATCACCTTCTCTTTCAATCTTTCCCAGCATTAGGGTCTTTTCAAATGAGTCAGCTCTTTGCATCAGGTGGCCAAAGTATTGGAGTTTCAGTTTAAACATCAGTCCTTCCAAAGAATATTCAGCACTGATTTCCTTTACAAAGGACTTGTTGGATCTCCTTGCCATCCAAGGGACCCTCAAGAGTCTTCTCCATCACCACAGTTCAAAAGCATCAGTTCTTTGGCACTCAGCGGTTCTTATACTCCAACTCTCACATCCATACATGGCGACTGGAAAAACCATAGCCTTGACTAGATGGACATTTGTTGGCAAAGTGATGTCTCTGCTTTTCAATATGCTGTCTAGGTTGGTCATAGCTTTTCTTCCAAAGAGCAAGCGTCTTTTAATTTCATGGCTGCAGTCACCATCTGCAGTGATTTTGGAGCCCAGAAAAATAAAGTCTGACACTGTTTCCACTGTTTCCCCATCTATTTCCTATGAAGTGATGGGACCAGATGCCATGATCTTAGTTTTCTGAATGTTGAGCTTTAAGCCAACTTTTTCACTCTCCTCTTTCACTTTCATCAAGAGGCCCTTTAGTTCTTCTTTGCTTTCTGCCATAAGGGTGGTGTCATCTGCATATCTAAGGTTATTGATATTTCTCCTGGCAATCTTGATTCCAGCTTGTGCTTCCTCCAGCCCAGCATTTCTCATGATGTACTCTGCATATAAGTTAAATAAGCAGGGTGACAATATACAGCCTTGACATACTCCTTTTCCTGTTTGGAACCAATCTGTTGTTCCATGTCCGGTTCTAACGGTTACTTCCTGACCTGCATACACATTTCTCAAGAGGCAAGTCAGGTGGTCTGGTATGCCCATCTCCTTCAGAATTTTCCACAGTTTATTGTAATCCACACAGTCAAAGGCTTTGGCATAGTTCATAAAGCAGAAATATATGTTTTTCTGAAACTCTTGCTTTTTCGATGATCCAGCAAATGTTGGCAATTTGATCTCTGATTCCTCTGCCTTTTCTAAATCCAGCTTGAACATCTGAAAATTCATGGTTCACATATTGCTGAAGCCTGGCTTGGAGAATTTTGAGCATTACTTTACTAGCGTGTGAGATGAGTGCAATTGAGTGGTAGTTTGAGCATTCTTTGGCATTGCCTTTCTTAGGGACAGGAATGAGAACTGACTTTTTCCAGTCCTGTGGCCACTGCTGAGTTTTCCAAATTTGCTGGCATATTGAGTGCAGCACGTTCACAGCATCATCTTTCAGGATTTGAAATAGCTCAACTGGAATTCCATCACCTCCACTAGCTTTTTTCGTAGTGATGCTTCCTATGTAGTGATGCTTCACTTGACTTCACATTCCAGGATGTCTGGCTCTAAGTGAGTGATCACACCATCATGGTTATCTGGGTCGTGAAGATCATTTTTTCTCCAGTTCTTCTGTGTATTCTTGCTACCTCTTCTTAATATCTTCTGCTTCTGTTAGATCCCTACCATTTCTGTCCTTTATTGAGCCCATTTTGCTTGAAATGTTCCCTCGATATCTCTCATTTTCTAGAAGAGATCTCTAGCGCGGCACTGGAGTGGTGAGTGTCTGAGAGGAAATACCCCACATCCAAGGTCAGAGAAACCCCAGTAAGACAATAGGAGCTGGAGTGGCTGTGAGGGGATATCCCACATCCAAGGGCAAAGGAGAAGCCCTAGCTAGACGGTGGAAGGGGTGAATTCATGTTTAGAATCAAACCCCATTCCCACCAGAGATGCTCAAAGGGCTCAAACAAACTTTATGCACACCAGGACCCAGGGACCCCACAGAGATTAAGACAGAACTGTGTTTGAGCATCTCCTGTGGAGGTATGGTTTGGTGGTGGTCTGCCACAGCGACAGGGCTCTGGGTGCAGCAGACTTGGGTATGGAATAAGCCCTTTTGGAGGAGGTCGCCATTAACCCCACCGTAGAGCCATCAGAACTTACACAGGACTGGCAAAACAGACTCTTGGAGGGCACAATAGAACCTTGTGCACTAGGACCTAGGAGAAAGGAGCAGTAATCACACAAGAGGCTGTCCCAGACTTACCTGTGGGTGTCCGGGAATCTCCGGCGGATGCTGGGTCAGTGGTGGTCTCCTGCAGGGTTGGGGGCACTGAGTGTAGCAGTACATGCATGGGACCTTTTGAGGGAGGTCGCCATTATCTTCATTACCTCCACCAGGTAAATAGCAGGGAAAGAACACAGCTCCATCCATCAACAGAAAATTGGATTAAAAATTTACTTGAGCTTGGCCCTACCTATCAGAACAAAACCCAGTTTCCCCCTCAGTCCGTCTATCCCATCAGGAAGCGTCCATAAGCCTCTTATCCTTCTCTATTAGAGGGATATCATAGTGAAGTCGCTCAGTCGTGTCCAACTCTTTGCGACCTCATGTACTGTAGCCTACCAAGCTTCTCCGTCCATGGGATTTTCCAGGCAAGAATACTGGAGTGGGTTGCCATTTCCTTCTTCAGGAGATATTCCCAACCCAGGGATTGAGCCCAGGTCTCCCGCATTGTAGGCAGACGCTTTACCATCTGAGCCACGAGGGAAGTCCTACCAGAGGGCAGACTGCCTGAAAACCACAATCACAGAAAACTAACCAATCTAATGACATGGACCACAGCCTTGTATTACTCAGTGAAAGTATGAGCCATGCCATGTAGGGCCACCCAAGATGGCCATGGTGGAGAGGTCTGACAGAATGTGGTCCACTGGAGAAGGGACTGGCAAACCACTTCAGTATTTTTGCCTTGAGAACCCCATGAACAGTACAGAAAGGCAAAAAGATAGGACACTGAAAGATGAATGCCCCAGGTTGGTAGATGCCAATATGCTACTGGAGATCAGTGGAGAACCAACTCCAAAAAGAATGAAGGGATGGAGCCAAATCAAAAACAACATCCAGTTGTGGATGTGACTGGTGATGGAAGCAAGGTCCGATGCTGTAAAGAGCAGTATTGCATAGGAACCTGGAATGTTAGGTCCATGAATCAAGGCACATTGGAAGTGGTCAAACAGGAGATGGCAAGAGTGAATGTCAACATTTTAGAAATCAGTGAACTGAAATGGACTGAAATGGGTGAATTCAACTCAGATAACCATGATATCTACTACTGTGGGCAGGAATCCCTTAGAAGAAATGGAGTAGCCATCATAGTCAACAAAAGAGTCTGAAATGCAGTACTTGGATGCAGTCTCAGAAACGACAGAATGATCTCTGTTCGTATCCAAGGCAAACCATTCAATATCACAGTAATCCAAGTCTATGCCCCAACCAGTAACGCTGAAGAAGCTGAAGTTGAACGGTTCTATGAAGACCTATAAGACCTTCTAGAACTAACACCCAAGAAAGATGTCCTCTTCATTATAGGGGACTGGAATGCAAAAGTAGGAAGTCAAGAAACACCTGGAATAACAGGTAAATTTGGCCTTGGAGTACAGAATGAAGCAGGGCAAAGGCTCATAGAGTTTTTCCAAAAGAACACACTGGTCATAGCAAAAACCCTCTCCAACAACACAAGTGAAGACTCTACACATGGACATCACCAGATGGTCAACATCAAAACCAGATTGATTACATTCTTTGCAGCCAAAGATGGAAAATCTCTATCCAGCCAGCAAAAACAAGACCAAGAGCTGACTGTGGTTTGGATCATGAACTCCTTATTGCCAAATTCAGACTTAAATGGAAGAAAGTAGGGAAAACCACTAGACCATTCAGGTATGACCTAAATCAAATCCCTAATGATTATACAGTGGAGGTGAGAAATAGATTTAAGGGACCAGAGCTGATAGACAGAGTGCCTGATGAACAATGGACAGAGGTTCATGACACTGTACAGGATACAGGGAGCAAGCCCATTCCAAGAAAAAGAAATGCAAAAAAGCAAAATTGCTGTCTGAGGAGGCCTTACAAATAGCTGTGGAAAGAAGAGAAGCAAAAAGCAAAGGAGAAAAGGAAAGATATTCCCATTTGAATGCAGAGTTCCAAAGAAGAGCAAGGCGAGATAAGAAAGCCTTCCTCAGTGATCAGTGCAAAGAAATAGAGAAAAATAGAATGGGAAAGACTAGAGATCTCTTCAAGAAAATTAGAGATACCAAGGGAATATTAGTATATTTGGATAAGAAATAATATTGGAATTGTTTTCAGTAATTCTGTAGGGGTTCTTTAAATTGTTAGTCAAGCCCAAGTTTCATAGCACTCTTTTCTTTTTCTTTTTTTTTTCTTTTCTATTCATAGCACCTACCAGTCAGGGCCAGTGATTTTCAAAAATGTGATCCCCAGAGCAGCAGCATCAGTATCATCTGGGAACTTGTCAGGCATGTGGTCTGTGTCTTACCAAAATCTCTAGGTGATTCTGATGTATGCTGCAGACTGGGAAATGCTAGACTTCAAGTTATGCTACAACCCCAAACTTTAATGGCTTACAACATAAAAAGTTTGTATCTGACTCAAGCTACATGCCAGCAGTGGGACAGCCAGGAAGACAGAAGATGCTTTACAACATCATCTGTTTCTGTGGTAATGGCAGCTGGAAAGTAAAATTCACACTGGTTCTTAAAGCATTTTCTGGGAAGTGACACTTTCTTCTCCTCATAATTCTTCAGATAAAGGAAGCCTCTCTGGGCCACTCAACTTCAAAGGGTGTGTGAGGTAGTGCCTTCCTATCAGGCATCAAAAAGGATGGAAAGATAGATTTATTTAGCAAACATGGTGAATATCTACTATAGTATTGGGTATCACATTTTTTCCAATAGAAGTATAATGGGATTTACATATGTAATTAAAATTATCTAGTATTCACTTTAGAAAAGTAAGAAAAAGTAAATTAAATTAATATTAATAAAATATTTTATTTAATTCAACATATCCAAAGTAGTATCATTTCGACTAGAATCAGTGTAAAATTACTAATGAGATGTTTTGCTTCTTTTTATTTTTCATCCAAAGTCTTAGAAGTCTGGTGTGTATTTTGCATGTATAACACAGCCTCAGTTTGAATTAGCCCAGTTTTAAATGCTCAATAAATATATATGTGACTGGATAATTTCAATTTGAACAACATCTTGAGTATGTCAAGACAGTATCTGCCACATAGTAGGCATTCTATAAACCTGTGTAAAATGTTGAATGATTGCAAACCATAAATATTTTTAAAAATAGTTTTCTTTCTTTATCATACTACTGTATTTAGGTCTTGGTCTTCTTTTCAAATTCTGTCCCCTTGTGAATTAATACTACTTTTTAAGGCACATTCTAAATTTCAGGGATGTTTGTGAAAATTAGATTTCAAAACTTTCATTAGAAAAATTATTACAAGTATTTATTTTTAAAAATATCTTTATCTGTTTATTGTGGCTGTCTAGTTTTACATTTTAAGCTATGATTTCTTGCTGTCTTTCTTGTGTAATATTTTTGTGTTTGTGACAGAATTATGTCAAATTTAAGCTGAGCTTAAAAGTTGAACATATGGCCTCCACCCAAATTGATGTTAAAGCATGAGGATTAAATGCAAAAATAATTTTCAGTTAAGTAGGAAATGCTGTGAATTAAAGCTCAAAGGCTCAAGTTTATGTTCAATAAAACTGTGTAATATAAAGCTGCTCTTTATTGCCATGACACCCTCCTTTTTAGTTTGCATATTCCAAGATGTAAACTGTCTGCTTAGTCTTTGTTTGAGAAACTTTGACACAACATTAAAAAAAAATACGACATTAAAGTTCTGAAATACTATTTTTTCCTTACTCCAGAGCATCCTTCCACTCAATCCCCATGGCCTTCACTGCTCCCTATCCCCTCCTCCAACCTATGGACTTCCCACATTCCTCATCACCTTTGTCAGCTTCCTAAGCTACTATTAAGGAATATATTTTCCAAAAAAAGTATTCATTTAGTATGTTCAGCATTGTCTTATAATACCATCCATGAGGTCCAGTGATTTGATAACTGAAGACTACGTCTGCAATACAAACTCTTCTTCAGAAAGTTCCTAAAGGACACACTTGCAAAAAAAAAATCTTTATATTAAAAAGAGTTTAACTTATGTGGTACTGTCTTTGTTTCTGAGTTGTGTAGAAAAAATAAGGGCCCAGTGGTTTGGTAAATCATGTCTTCTCATGGATACACTCAATAGAGGAGAAGAGTTTTTTTTGTGTGTGTGTGTGGATATAACTTGTGTTTTAAAGGGGAAAATGATCTAAGTAGTCTACATGAGAATTTAGATCATGCTTCTCTAACCACAGGGAGTGTGGTTGGTGAGTGCCTCCAGCTTCTGGCCTCAGAAACTCATCCTTGCCTTTGAGCTTATCCCACACTTCCCACACTGCTACCCTGGCGGCTCAGCAGTAAAGAATCCACCTGCCAATTCAGGTGACAATAGGAGATGTGGGTTCAATCCCTGGGTTGGGAAGATCCCCTGGAGAAGGAAATGGCAACCCACTCTAGTATTCCTGCCTGGGAAATCCCATGGACAGAGGAGCCTGGCGGGTTGCAGTCTATGGGGTTGCAAAGAGTCAGGCATGACTGAACAACTAAACAACAACACACTTCACATGGGCTCTTTGCACCCAGTGATGGAGCATGGCAGAGAGGGGTGCTGAAGCACAAAAATTTCTGGGAGTCACAGAACTGTTCTGACAGTCTGCTCTGGGTGGAGGACCCCTTGATGGATTAGCCAGAATTTCCCTAGACACTTCCATCCAACCATTTTCATCTTTTTCTTTTTATTTGGAGTCAGACTTGTTTGTATCTGAGGGCTCCTCCACACTTGTCTGGCTACCTCCCTATTTTCTTTCCCAGAGACATTTCCTTGGACAAAATCCTTTTACATTAATCCAGTCTTGGCATCTGCTTCTTGGAGGACCAGGACTAATGTAAGTCCTTTGGATTCCCTTAGATTTGGCTTCTAAAAGAGAGTGTCACCTTATCAGAACAGGGTGGTGGAGCCTGAGCAGTGGGACGAGGGTACCCTGTGGGTGCTGGTGGCCTTGGTGGAGGCAGGGTGTCGGAGTCAGGGCACAGTGAGAAGAGAATTGGCAGAAGAGGGCAGTGGTTGTTGCGGGGGCTCGGAATGAGATGTTAGAATCTGAGGGAAGGAGAAGAGTCACTGGGGTGGAAGGGCAGTAGTAACACTGGGACATTTGTTGTGTATGAGGGGAATTGAGCCAAAAATAAAGGATAATGAAAACCATGTCAGAAATGGAAGTTACAGATATGGAAAATGAGAACATTGTTTAAGACCTGTGGGTTGGGGAACAAATAGTAGATGTGATGGTTTTCAATGTGGAAGTGAATATTTTTATAAAAGTATGCATGTAAACAATACATGCTCCCCAGCTCTATCTGGGGATAACTCCTTGATAATAATGGGCATAGCTATCACCCAGATGTTGGTTTCTATCAAACATTATTCATTAAAGAAACTGGAACTCCTTGAGGAAATAAATGGCTGTTTCTGGGACTAGAGAATGGAGAGCACAAGATGAGCCTGGAGCATTATTTTGTGCCAGGAAGTAAGGAATTCTCAAAGAATAATGGGATTACATTAAAAACACACAGGAGTCAACTTCAAAACTTTGCTGCTGACCAAATTTAGGACAATTTGGGGACAAGATTGATAATAATGGGTTAGAGCCAATGGAACAAAGTATGAATCCGTGCCTTCATACTGTATATAAATAAATAAAGAAGGGAAAGTTTTTCCTTCATAGAATGTCAACTAATGGATATAGATACAAATAATAGAAGTAGATGAACTCACAATTAAACAGCAATGCTAAAAATAATTCAACCAAGGACTATCAATGGATACTAAAACTATGGGTGAAAGTTTGATGAAGAACAGAATATTTACATCTTAAAGTATTTCCTCACAAAATGTTTATTAGTGACAAAGGGTAAAAGAGCCACCAGCTGGTGAGAACAACAACAAAACACCTGGCAAGATCCCTCTTAAGAAATCAGTTAACAGTTCTAATAATAAAAGCATTCAAAATCATGTACAAGATTAATAGAATCAGAAAAAGAGAGCATTTCTACTGCCAAATTTCTCCCCAAAATCTAATCTGATTTTCGTCATGAGGCAACATCAGAAAAAGAAACAAAAATTCAACTCGAACTGAGGTATGTGTGTATATATATATATATATATATATATATATATATATATTATTGATAAGGTCTCAGTTATAATTTTCTTCAGATCAAAGAACTTGAAAAAAACACTGGAAAAAATAATGTCATGGCAGGTACTTAAGGACTCAATTTCCCATTTGCTCTGGAAAAATGAGAACATGCAATTTGTCAGATTAAATTTGAGGAGTTGAAGTGGCCAAGATTTCCCAGTAGTGGTTTGTATAGCTTCCCAGAGATTCTTTACTTGTTCTTCTCCCAGTCAAGTTAATATCTGGAATTCATGCATATTTACAGAAGACTGAAACTCTGACTAAAAATCTTCTAAACTTAAATTTGTAAGTTTAAAAATTATTTTGAATTGATTTATGCAACAGAAAGTGTTTTCTTTATTTTCACTTTTGTTATTTTTTAATCTTAAAATACATTGGGTAACAGATCTGAAGATAACTAGAAAAGACAGATTTAAAATATCCCAAACATAAGCATTTCTCTCATTGTCTCCCTGCTGGTCAGGGGCATATATTACAAAAGGGTCAGGAAAAAGAAGGAGGAAGAAGAAGCAAGAAAATGAGAAGGGAAAGAGAAAGGGGAAAAGGAAAAAGAAAAGATTGAACAAAAGAGAAAAAAGAAAAGGAGGATGAGGAGAATGAAAGCACATTTGTTAAGGTACTTTAGATGCAAGAATAAAATTGACATTTATTAGGTTGATATCATGTGCCTGGTGTTAATTTAGATGCTTGCTAAACAGCAAGTAAGAAAAAAGCTGAGAGTAATTAGGTATCTTCTCAATGGCTAGTTAGATGGTATTTCTGTCTGTCTTCAAAGCTCCAGTGTTAATCCTAAGTGATGTTAGTAAATAATTAACTGTCTAACTGGTGAAATAAAGGATGAAAATGCTCCATTAGATGTTAGCATCGAGGTGATTTATTATTTTCCTTCAATACAGTTTCCTTATTTAAAAAAATTGAAAAGACATCCAAAGTAGTCAAAAATGTGTTGAATTTTACTGCCTTGGAATATTATCTGAGTAATGTTTTTACTAATTTTCAGCTCATTAAAGTACCATTTCATCCCTATGTAGATTATACATAGTGAAGTCAGAAAGAGAAAGACAAATATAGTCTATTAATACATATATATGGAATCTAGAAAATGATTCTGATGAACCTATTTTCAAGGAAGGAAAGGAGAGGCAGATGTAGAGAATGGACTTGTGGCCACAGCGAGGGAGGGAGAGAGGAGGATGAGAGAAGAAAGTATCGTCAGCACTATCAGGTGTAAGACGGACAGCTGATGAGAAGTTGCTGTGCGGCACAGGAAGCTTGGTCTGGCACTTTGTGGTGGCCTGGAGGGATGGGATGGGGAGGAGGGGAGGAAGACTGGAAAGGGACATATGGATGTATAATTATGGCTGCTTTGTGTTGCTGTATGGAAGAAACCAACACAACACAGGACAAATTTTTTAAAAAATAAACTAAAAAAATTTAAAAAATCTGAGTAAAATTGAATGCCCTAAAATAGCTAATGAATAGTATTAGATTTTTCAAATAAAATTTCATTTAAAATTGTCTTACTGGACAGCAAGAGAGACACAGATGTATTGAACAGTCTTTTGGACTCTGTGGGAGAGGGCAAGGGTGGGATGATATGGGAGAATGGCATTGAAACATGTCAATTATCATATGTGAAACGAATCGCCAGTCCAGGTTGGATGCATGATGCAGGATGCTCAGGGCTGGTGCACTGGGATGACCCAGAGGGATGGGATGGGGAGGGAGTTGGGAGGGGGGCTCAGGATGGGGAACACATGTACACCCATGGCAGATTCAAGTCAATGTATGGCAAAACCAATACAATTTTATCAAGTCAAATAAATAAATAATTTATATTAAAAAAAAAAAAAAACAACTACAAAATAAAAAGAGCTACATACAGCTACATATTTCATATACACTTAACAACATTGTATATTCTAAACAGTCTATACTACTGTTATGACAAAAGAAGAGAATAAAAAATTATGTTTCCCTCAGCGACAAGCAAAGTAGGTAAAAAATTTATTCAAATAAACTTTTGACTGATAAAAAAATAAATAAATAAAATTGTATGACTGAACTGTCCTCTGAATACTTTTGAATTTTCAAAAAGTCAAGCTATTATAAAGTACTCAAATATTAAGTCAATGGTTCAATTTGTTTTGACAAATGTATACACCTTTACGCAAAACACAGAACATTTCCATCAACCAAAAAAGTTCCTTTGTACTCTTTTCTAGTCAGTTTCTCCCACCCTTGAAGCTGGAAGTATGTAGTGATTTGATTTGTATCAACACTATTATGTTATATAAGTTATAAATTAGCTTTGCTAATTCTAGGATTGTACACACATGGAACCTACAGAAATTTTTTTTTCTGACTTTATCCACTCAGCACAATATTCTGATATCCATCCATGTTGCTGGATGTATCAGAGGTTTGTTTCTTTTTATTGTGAGTAGCATTCACTGTATGAATCTAACAGTTTGTTTATCCATTCCCCTGTTGATGGATATCTGGCTGATTTTGGTTATTATGAATAAATTTGATTGGACATTGTAAAAGTCTGTTTGTGGACATATGCTTTCAATTCTCTTGGATTGGAATTGCAGGGTCAAAAGCTAGGTGTGTACTCAGCTTTTTAATCAATTGCCAAACAACTTTCCAAACTGGTTGTGCCATTTATATGCTCTCACCAGCACAAAATATGAGAATTCTTGTTGTTTCCAACTCTGTCCAACATTTGGTGATGTTGTTTGGTCTCTTCCATTTTGGGCATACTTGTGGCTATGTAATGGAATACTTCTGAATACTTTTGCAGGGGTGGAAATGTTGTTTCCTTTACCTCTCATGGTCCATTGGCTAATCTAATAATTAAATTGACATAAAACAGATTAACGTGAAAGTCAATTTTAATGTTGGATGTATGGGAGCCCCAGAGTTCTGAGACTAAAGGGCAATTTGAGCAGTTGAGGCTTCTAGGCCATCCTGTGTTACAGAATGGGCGTGGTCATCAAAGAGTGGGTGGGGAAGTCTAGGACAATGAAACAATGGTAATTAGATGTTTTCCTTGCCATACAGATGGGTCATTCTGAGACAAGTTGTTTCTGATAATAACTCTCTTTCTCTGAGCCAGGTTCCCTCTCTTAATTCTTTTAGGTAATAAGTGTGTGTGTTAGTTGCTCAGTCATATCCAGCTCTTTGCAACCCCATGGACTGTAGCCTGCCAGGCTCCTCTGTCCATGGATTCTCCAGGCAAGAATACTGGAGAGTTGCCATGCAATCCTCCAGGGGATATTCCAGACCCAGTAATCCAACCTGGGTCTCCTGCATTGCAGGTGGATTTTTTACCATCTGAGTCACCAGGGAATTCCTGTGGACTGTAGCCCACCAGGGTCTTCTTTCCATGGGATTTTTCAAGCAAGAATACTGGACTGGGTTGCCATTTCCTAATCCAGGGGATCTTCCCAACCCAGGGATGGAACCTGTGCCTCTTGCGTATTCTGCATTGACAGGTGGATTCTTGATCACTGCACCACATGGGAAGACCCTTAGGTAGTAAAGGGAGAGAGAAAACGTTTTTCCTGGGCCTTGACTGTCTTCAGCTTAAAATAATCTACATACTTAAGCCATACACTTTGGGAGGCTCATTCTGAGCTCCTTCACTTTCAAGAAAGCTGAAATATAGGCCATGAGGGATCCTGTAGTAGTCTTTAGGGCTGCTGCAGATATTTAAGACCTCCCTTCCTTCTGAACACATGATAAGATTACACTTGTTATCAATATTAGACGTTCACAGTAAACAAAAAGTCCTCTGCAGACCTGTGCTGAACGTGCGATAAGATATAGAAATAATTATTATTTTTAACTTTGGGATTTTTGTGTCATTTGTTATAATAGCATAACCTAACCTAACCTGAAATGTGATTCTAAATATTTCTTGCCCCATTGAGGTCTATTTTCGCTATCTATGAACTTGGGATAATGAGTAAGAGAGATCAGAAAATATTGGAAGGAAGTAATTTATATTTTGTTAGCACTATTCATGTGAAAGACAATCTATTAAGTACCTCACACAAGTTATTCTTTTGAAGACTCTCTTCTCGCCTGTGGCTCAGTTGTGTCTAACTCTTTGTGACCCCATGGACTGTAGCCCACCAGCCCCCTCTGTCTATAGAATTTTCCAAGTAAGAATACTGGAGTGGATTGCCATTCTCTTCTCTAGGGGATCTTCCTGACCTAGGGATCAAACCTGCATCTTCTACCTCTCCTGCATTGGCAGGCAGATTCTTTACCACTGAGCCACCACTGTTACCTTGAAATAGATTTCATTATTTTCTAGTCACTCAAATGAAGAAACTCTGGGTTAGAGTGTTGATTAACTTGTTCAAGCTTGTAAAAACTGGTGAGTGTGGGTGCCCTTTCTCTTTCACTTGTACTATTTTCATTGCTATGTGCTATTTGAAGTCGGATTATATTGACAGTGACAGAATTAGAAGTTATTGTTATGGCCTTTAATACTGTGTAGACATAAAAATAATATGTAGAAATAATGTGTAACTTCTAATTCTAAAAGTAGAATAGTTGTTGACAAAATTGGGAAGACAGAACTCCAATGGCCTGAAGACATGTTTTGTGAGCCAATGTATACCAGGAAATAAAGCTATAAATAAAATGGCATTTTGAAATGCAATTGAGGGATCTATGTCCCAAGGCGCTATCAGTGTTTGACAAGTTCAGAGATAGTCTGCAGTACTGATGGGTCATATAGGAAGAATTTTCAGTCACTTTCCAAAGGTCAGGTATACTTGTTACATTGCTGAATGGGAATAATCTGCAGTCATCTTTTCAATAATTTGTTGACTGAAAAATAAAAACACAATGTGAGAGTTGTGATTTAAGTTCTTTTTGGGGCAAAATGAGGACTATAGCCTGAAAGATAGCATCTCAGATCTGTCTCTCTGAGGAACTGCTCCAAAGAGTTGGTAGGAAGGTCAGCATATATATACATCATTTTGGAGGAGTACATGCAGTCATGTGCACATTTTTGGCAGAATATTGCTGCTAGTCTCATGAAGGTTACTGCTAGTCATAAGGAGCAGATGTTTCCATTAACGATTTTAGTGCTTTTCTAGATATGAGAAAATGTACCAGCTTTTCTCACAGAGGGCCTCATTCCTGATCTCCATCCTGAACTCCTTTCAGGCTGTGCTGAAATTTAGTGATTATGATGGCTGGTGACTTATCCTTATAGGTGCAGATGGCAAGATTTAGCTGGCAAATTCTGATTTGCCCAAGTGACAGGAGCAATATAGTTTACAGAGCCTGTTATAGAATGGCTTTATATATAAAACCACACACACACACACACACACACACACACATACACACACACACATACACATATGTGCGGACTGTAGCCCACCAGGCTCCTCCATCCATGGGATTTTCCAGGCAAGGATACTGGATTGCGGTGCCATTTCCTTCTCCAGGGGATCTTCCCAACCCAGGGATCAAACCCGGGTCTCCCACATTGCAGACAGGTGCTTTACCATCTGAGCCACCAGGGAAGCCCATTAATGAACCATAATAAGAAATAAAATACTGATACATGCTACAGCATAAATCAGCCTTGAAAGCATTACACTAAGCGTAGAAGTCAAGACTCAAAAGGTTAGTCAGTCAGTGAATTCAGTCGCTCAGTCGTGTCTGAATCTTTGCAACCCCATGAATCGCAGCACGCCAGGCCTACCTTTCCATCACAAACTCCCGGAGTCTACCCAAACTCACGTCCATCGAGTCGGTGATGCCATCCAACCATCTCATCCTCTGTCATCCCCTTCTCCTCCTACCCCCAATCCCTCCCAGCATCAGGGTCTTTTCCAATGACTCAACTCTTCGCATGAGGTGGCCAAAGTATTGGAGTTTCAGTTTCAGCATCAGTCCTTCCAATGAACACTCAGGACTGATCTTTAGGATGGACTGGTTGGATCTCCTTGCAGTCCAAGGGACTCTCAAGAGTCTTCTCCAACACCACAGTTCAAAAGCATCAATTCTTCGGCGCTCAGCTTTCTTTACAGTCCAGCTCTCAGTTCCATACATGACCACTGGAAAAACCATAGCCTTTATTAGACAGACCTTTGTTGGCAAAGTAATGTCTCTGCTTTTTGATATGCTGTCTAGGTTGGTCATAACTTACCTTCCAAGGAGTAAGCGTCTTTTAATTTCATGGCTGCAATCACCATCTGCAGTGATTTTGGAGCCCAGAAAAATAAAAGTCTGACACTGTTTCCACTGTTTCCCCATCTATTTCCTATGAAGTGATGGGACCAGATGCCATGATCTTAGTTTTCTGAATGCTGAGCTTTAAGCCAACTTTTTCACTCTCTTCTTTCACTTTGATCGAGAGGCTGTTTAATTCTTCTTCACTTTCTGCCATAAGGATGGTGTTATCTGCATATCTGAGGATATTGATATTTCTCCTGGCAATTTTGATTCCAGCTTGTGCTTCCTCCAGCCCAGCGTTTCTCATGATGTACTCTGCATATAAGTTAAATAAGCAGGGTGACAGGTATGGGTTTTCTTTTGAAGCTGGCAAAAATGTTCTGTAATGCACTGGTGATGATTGTACAAACTTGTAAACATATTAAAACCCACTGATTTTACATTTAAAGTGGTGAGTTTGTGGTATGTGAATTGTATCTCAATTGCAAAATAATATATTATGGATGCCTTAATGTTAACAGGTTTGAACATTTAAAAGAAAGATAAATTCTTGAAAAACATAACTTGCATAAGGATATATACAAAATTGAAATAGTTTGTATTAGATAAGCAACTGAATTCACAATTAAAGCTTTCCCAGACACACACAAACACTTCAAGCCTAAGTAGTTTCACCAGTAAATAACAAATATTTTAGAGTAAAATAATCTTCATAATATTTGTCTTATACAAGCTATTACAGAAAGTAGAGAGGGAAGGAAAAAAAATTCAATTTGTGTTCTGAGACCAGGATAATCCTGATTTCAAAATCATACAACAATTATGAATTCTTAAGAAAATAAAAGCAAGGCCAAATTCTTTCATGAACACAGCTGCAAAATTTCTAAATAAGATAATAAAAATGAGGCTTATTCCAGGAATGCAAGATTGGTTTAACATAGGGACAGAAATCAATATACTTCACCACCCTTATCACATAAAGGAGAAAAAGTTTATGATTAACTCCATAAGTGCAGTAAACTCATTTGATAAAATCCAATATCCATTTACTACAAAAACATTCAGGTAACCAGGAATAGGGGCTTCCCTGATGGCTCAGTGGTAAAGAATCAGCCTAACAATGGAGGCAATGTGGGTTCAACCCCTGGTTGGGAAGATCACCTGGAAAAGGAATTGGCAACCCACTCCAGTATTCTTGCCTGAGAGATCCCATAGACAGAGGAGTGTGGTGGGCTAGAGTCCATGGGGTTACAAGAGAGTCAGATGTGACTAAACAACAACTAGGAATAGAAGGGATCTTCCTTAATCATAGAACAATATCAATCTACTTCTATCACCCAACATAATGGTAAAATACCAAACAGTTTCCTCTTGTAATTGGAAACATGAAGTTGCCCACTATTAGCTCTTCTGTTTAATGTTGTATTGAAGTTTTAGCTAGTGCAAAAAGTAAGAAAAATAAAATATAGTCTTTACAGTAAGGAGAAAGCTCTCATCATTTGTAGACATAATAAATAATTGTGAAAAACTCTATAAACTGGTAGAAACATAATGAAGTTTAGTAAGGTCACTGGTTTATACATAAAATACATCATATTTTTATAAACTAATAACATTTGGGGAATTAAAGCACCACCTTTGAATTTACAATAAAATATCATCTGCATTTAATGGAATATTCACTTTTGTTAAGACGTCACTTCTGCCCACACTCCATGTGATCTTAGTCAAAAGTTTAGCGCTTTTTTGTGTGTGTGTGTGGAAGTCAGCAGAGGGACTTCAGAACTTATAAAGAAATATGAAAGACCTGAGATATTCAAAGAATATTTTTAAAGTAACAGCCATCGATATTTTTAAGCTATAATAATTAAGACAATGCTCTAATTGGGCCATGAAAGATAATCACTGGAAAAAATAGATCTGAGAAACAGATTTACACATATACAGTAAGATGATTAAAGCAAAATTACAAAGGCAATATAAAATGAAAGATTAGTCTTTTCATTATGTGGTGCTGAGTTACCTGGATATCCACACGGAAAAACGCATCTTGACTACTATATAAACAAAAATTGTTTTGAGATTGATTTTAGACTCGAACGTGACAGTGACACAATGCAGTTTCTAGAATAAACTGCAGGAGAATGTGTTTAGGGGTAGACAAAGATTTGCTAAGAAATGTTCCAACAAGCACTGAGCAGAGAAGACTGATAAGCTGATAAAGTGAAAAGAAGGTAAAAGTGAAGTTGCTCAGTCATGTCCTACTTTTTGTGACCCCATGGACTGTAGCCTACCAGGCTCCTCCGTCCATGGGATTTTCCAGGCAAGAGTACTGGAGGGGGTTGCCATTTCCTTCTCCAGGGGATCTTCCCGACCCAGGGATCAAACCTGGGTCTCCTGCATTGCAGGCAGATGCTTTACTGTCTGAGACACCAGGGAAGCCCCAAGCTAATAAACTAGACTTAATAAAAAGCAAGATGTGGATGAGGAGCAACTGAAATCTTCATACACTGCTGGTTGGAATATAGAAAGCTGGCAATATCCACTAGAGCTAAACATTCTCATCCCTATGACCCAGCATTGCTACTACTACGTACATATGAAGCAAATGAGTGCTTATTTATATTAAAACATATTTATAGTGGTATTATTCAAAATCAGAAAAAATGGGAAACAGTACAAATGTCTATCCACAGTAGAATGTCTACATAAATGGTGATACACTCATTAAGTGGAATTCTACACTGCAATGAAAAATTACTGTTTGCAACCACATAAATATTACATACAAAACCATGAATGAAAAATTTTGAAAGGATAATGAGTAGTATAGGATTCTGTTTATATGAAGTTCAAAGACAAGCAAACTCACTCTAATATTCAAGGACAGAATAATGGTAGCTCTTGGGGGATTATCACCAAAGTGGGAGCACTAGGGAAATCTACATTTCATATCATATTCAGGCACAATTATTTACCCTTGTTACCTCAAATTTGCATCATTAAATGAGGCAGAAACCTTTTTTTATAGTTAATTTGGCTTGGTTTAATTACCCCTGAGAGCTGAGTTAAATAGCATGAATCTGTAAGTAGAAAGAATGCTGACATTCTAATAACTCATTTTGGAGAAAATTCATGTTTTAAAAAGTGAAATCTCAGACATTTGGTACATCCTAACTGATGCTATTGACATGTTTTGATGTCTGTGTCTGATACAATAAGAACTCAGAAATACAAGTTGGATATCTCTGACCCCTGGCATCAATTTATTAAAAGCATATCGCTCAAAAATTATAAGATAATATTATTTAATATTTATACACTATTATAGAAACCCGGGCTTTCCTGGTGGCTCAGCTGGTAAAGAATCTGCCTGCAATGCAGAAGACCTGGGTTCAACTTCTGGGTCAGGAAGATCCTCTGGAGAGGGAAATGGCTATCCACTTCAGTATTGTTGCCTGGAGAATCCCATGGACAGTGGAGCCTGACAGACTACAGTCCATGGGGTTGCAGAGTCTGACATAACTGAGGACTGTAGATTTTAAAATAATTACAGCTTTTTAAGATTGTGGATACAAGTTTTAATAGGAGTGAATCTTAGAATATATGCTAAGTTTTTCAGCTTCCTTCAACAAGTGTAGTAAAAATATCTCAGAAATCAGGTAACAAACATAGCTTATGAAAAAGCAACATTTGAATAGCTCACTCAGATCATACAGGTGATTGACTATGGTCTAATTTTAATCATCATGGAATCTACCAAATGAGCCAGTTATAGTCAGTCGTCAATTTTGCATGGTACCATGTTAATGGAAATGTGTGTTGTGTGAACTCTGTCTTTAATCCACTTTGTTCTGTGGTTTCTGAGACTAGTTACAGGGCAAAGCAAGCATGGAGTTCCAATATGCACTAGTTTCATTTAATACAATACCATGCAAAGCAAGCACTTCCTGTAATTAGCATCTCTTTTAGTTTGTAAAATTAGAAATTAAAAGAGGTGGACAAAATTTTATTGTTTGTACTTGAAAAGCACATTAGACAATAGTTCCATTGTGTTGGCAATGAAAAGATTGTGTGAATAATTTGTATCAATGATTTAGAGACATTCTTAAAAGATGATAATAAGTCACCTTTAAAAAAAAATCTTGTTATTCAATCTGAATAATTATTTTCCCCAATACACTTGAGTTGAAGCATTTCATTTCTAAAAAAATGATCAATGAAGACTTTTTGAGGCTATTAATGTCAAATCTCTGAAAATCAGAGATTCCTGTATGAATTGCTTCATTCTTTATCTACTTTTCCTTTTGTCCCTATGCTTTAGGGACAGTTTCTATTGAATTCATGTGAATGTGTCATATTTTCTATTGTCTTGCATGCCTGGAAAATGTTTTTGAAAGGTGAATGTTATCAGTAAAATAATGTTTCAACTCTAGAAAAAAGATTCTCCCCTCCTCGCAGAGTCTGTGGCTGTTACTATTTTTTTAGTGACTCTTCTGAACTAATTCTATAAGGTCTATCATCATCATTTGTGATCACTGAAGTTCACTGATTGGCCCGAGTGTGGTGTGTGCTTAATCGCTTCAGTTGTGTCTGACTCTTTGTGATGCTATGGGCTGCAGCCTGCCAGGTTTGGTTCATGGGGATTCTTCCAGGCAAGAGTACTGGAGTGGGTTGCTGTGCCCTTCTCCAAGGGATCTTCCTGATCCTGGGGATGGAACCTCATCTCTCACATCTCCTGCCTTGGCAGGTATGTTCTTTACCACTAGTGATTTGTCAGTTAATAATTGGACAAAGATTTCTTTAAGGCTTGGAACCAATATGTCTTCTAATTTTGCCAAAGAGCTCTGTTTGGTTCTTGGGGAATACCTTCAGCACTCAGCCAGGACATTGACAACTCTGCCTTAGGTTTTGCTAAACTCAAGTCCCATCTGAGGTGAGCCCTAAGGGCCTTCTCAGGTTTTTCCTGAGCCCACCATATAGGCATGAGCTTCTAGATTCTCAAGAATATGTCACAACTTTTCAAAGTCCTCATAAATATCTTATTCTCCAAAATTTTCTTTTAAGCTTTTTGGGTAGCAACTTTTATTTACTGTCTCAGACAGCCACAAAGTTAAACAATGGCCTCTAATTTATCTTTTTTTTTTTGGGCAAACTCCCTTGGGGAAAAGACTTTTTTGCATTTGGCGAGTTCAGAAGCAGGTTAACTAGAGACAGCTCTGCAGATGGAGTCTTTTGTGGAGCTACAGTTCTCTAAGAGTCAGATTTTGAAAGAGTTCCAACCTATTCTGCCCTGTCTGTTGGCTGTGTAACTGGTGGTTTTCACTGAGATTATGAACTGATTTTTCAGGCTACTATAGAACTGGAGAGTAGAGTGTGATGGTGACAAGTTAAATGCCAAAAACTTGCTCATTTTACTGATATTCAACAATATTTCTTGAGTAAATATTCCTCAGATTGTTGCAAGCCTTTGGTTAATTTCCAGAGTTCTGACAAATTTTTGCCAGCTGCTTATCGCTTTAATGGAGGAGAGAATTCTCTGAGTTCTTATGTTATCATTTTCACTCGTTTTATCTCTCTAAAAAATTTTTTATGATAATAAACATTTTTAGTCTTTCTAACATAGGAGTCAATATGAAAAAACTAAAAGAGGATGCTGGGACGTTAAAACATTTTTAGTCTTTCTAACATAGGAGTCAATATGAAAAAACTAAAAGAGGATGCTGGGATGGTTAAAACCATCCAGATACTAGCCCTAGGAACTACTATCTTAATTGTGGTTTAGAACAACAACAAGAACAACAAAAACCTGTAGATCTTCCATTCCCCAATATCAACCCGGAATATACTTTGCGGTCTCTTCTTCATTCATGCTTATAGTAGGATCCTTGCAGCTTGTGTCAATTTTGGGCTTAGGAGGTACACTTGGGCCAGGCATGTGAGGCATCCATAATGGTCCAATAGGGATGCTGGCCTACAAATGATAGCCATTGAATTTTAACAGCAACCTTATGTGGACTCCTTTCCAAATTTTGGCATCAACAAGCAGGAATTTCTAGTGTAGGAAATGGACCATATTATATATTGTGAGCTAAAACAGAGCTGTCATTTATCTTCCCCTACTCCAGTGTTATATAATCAGGTTCAAGTATAGTCGAGTGTTGTATATTCATGCTCAGGTCTGATAATGTATTTGAAACAGTAAGGTTTTTTCTAAAATTACGAAATCCCAAAACTTCACACGTATTTATAAAGTTAAAAATTCACTTCATTTCTAGCACTTTGTCTAAGACAGTTGTTTATTTTGACAGTGGAAAGCAAAAACTGAATTTTATTATCCTATGATTTATCTAAACATGTCATGTGCCTAATATGCAAAAATGTTAAGGATTGTTGTTTTCATACCATATGTTCAGGTGTAGTAGTAAAATAATATTCCAAATGATTTGGCTTGAAAAATTACTATGTCACAATATTTAATAAATAATGTTGCTAATTATATTTTAAGGGCAAAATTTGAACTTTCAAAAACATTCTTTGATTTTAGCAATAATTTTGATGTTTTTCACACAGCTTTAATAAATTGAAATCATCCAATTTAATCTTGATTAATTGTAGCATTAAAAATGTGAAGAATCTGCAACTTTTCTGGAGTCCTTGAAAAGAAACTCTGATATGTCTTATTCACAGTATACTTTAATTTTTACTGCTGATTGGTTAAAGCACCTGTGAACTTCTTTAAGATTAAAGCTGAATTTTTCTAGCAGGTTTTTGTAATGTCTGGATTCATTCTCTGTTATTATATCTGGTGCATTACTGGAAAAGTTGAACACGGGTTAAGTCTTAAAAATGCCCCTAGAATATTTCCCCATTTGCAACCTTATGTATAACTTCCACTACCAAGACTTCTGTAGTCACCTTGAGGTCAACTCGGGATAGGAATCAAGACAAATAGAAATCGCAAGATTTTATTGGCCCAGAAAGTGAAAATCTGAGGATAAACATGGTTTCTATCATCACATGCAAGAAAAATACACAGTGCTCACTGAGACTGCTTTTCCAGACTTTCTCATCTGAACCACAAACTTTTGGCCTTCTGGTTTATAGTTTAGTACTTCCAGCCAAAGAACAATATATTTATTTTGAAAGGGGAAAATGTGCTTCATTATGTAGAAGAAAAAAGAACAACTAAAATGGACTGAGTTCTATTACCATTTTAGGTATTTTTGTGTTTCTCATTCCAAATTATTCCTGTCTTAGTCCATTCAGACTGCTGTAACTAAATACCACAGACCTGGTAGCTTATAAACAGTAGAATTTATTTCTTCCAATTCTGGAGGCTATAAATCCTAGATCACAGCACTAGAATGACCACATTCTGTACCAGGTTCTCTTCTTGGTTTGTAGCCAGCACCTTCTTACTGAGTCCTCACATGGTGGGGGGCTGGGAACTCTGGGAGGGTCTCTTTTATAAGACCACTAATCCCACACAGGAATGTTCCACCCTTATGGCCGAAGTCTCTCCCCAAATCCCCACCTCCTAATACTATCATCTTTGGAGATTAGAATTTCAACAGATGAATCTTAGGGAGACACAAATATTCAGACCACTGTAGTTACATGCCTGTTAATTAGTGAACATGAATGCTTGATGAAACACTTTCATCCATGAGCTCTGTGTTGTATTTGGCAAATAAGAATAAACATTGATCTCTGGATATCAACCTAGATAGAACTAACAGATATCTTTCTTATGAAAGGGAGCCAATCTTTCGCATATTAGTGCCTCTATAATTTTAACATAATTGCACAGCACTCCCTATACATTTTTTATTGACATTCATGTCATTTTGACTGCAAACTTCTATTCTTGAAGTGTACTGGTAAACTAGATCTCTGGGAGGAAAATCTAACAACAAATATGAGATGTAGCATTTGTCAATTTGCATGTTTTAAATATTCCTATCATAGCTGATTTCAATGCAGAGTTGGGAAGAAGGATATGGTTGTTATCTGGCGCCAGAGTGGGCTACAGAACACTATTCTATCCTTACTATTTTTTCTCAGATTCCAATATTATTATAATCTCTCTCTCTCTTCTGTGAATTTCTGAGGAAACTTGGAATTGATCTGAATCTACTACTTTGAAATTAAGTTGGTCTTTTTACCTATACTTCTATAGAGATCTGAGAACATTCAGATACACTCTAATTTCCCGGATGTAGTCAGCCAGCTACAAGTGACTGTCTTGCAAGAGGAAAGAGCACTAAGTCTGTCTGTATACACATCTTTTGAGTAAATGTATTTGCATCTTTTTCTTACCTAATAAATCCCCCTTAATGCAAACTAATGAAATTTTAATCAACAAAAATAGTGTGTGTGTGTGTATATATATATATATATATATATATATATATATATATATATATCTTCACTTGAAAAGTCAATCTTCTGTGGATTAGGTGACCTAGAGTCATCAGATAATGGTGGCAAATCTCCAACTGTAGCCTACACACCTTGGGGTTTATTCATTAGTAGTTTCCTTGAATGTTTTTAGTGTTCTTATCTACATTTTGAATACCTGTTTGTAAATTGCTCACAGATTGCAAAAGCACTAATTGATAATTCTCCTTTTTTCGTTCATTGACTCTTACATTGTCTAGCAATTGTTGGTATCAGATAAAACGTGAATGTAAAAGGATTGTTTTTAACAAATGTAATTTAAGCATGTTTTCTTAGTCTGGGAGCCTATTTTGAGCTGTTACATCAGTGACTCCTGGTATTGAACCAATCTAGATTCAATTTTACAGCAATTACTGAATTTACATTTTAGAACAGCAAACAAATGACTAGATGGGCAGGCAAAAATGGGCTTGTTGAAATTAGAACTAAGAAAATATGTTTCAGAATTTAACACTTCCTCACTGTTTTACATATGCAAGATAGGCATAATTGGGTGTATACCTGGAATGTGAAATAGAATAGTATCCAAGAGTCAGCAGGAGCACTAGATGTAAAATTAGAAGTCATATTTCATTTTTGAATGTTTCTAAGGAGATTGTCTGTATCTATGTCTGTGATCTTTAATTAAGTGGGTGTAGCTGTGTGTACAGCTCTGTGTGTATGTGCTTCTGTGTTAGATTGAGAGGAGTAAGGGTCGAAGCAAAGTGAGTTAAAGAGTCAGAATGGCCTAATGACCTTTACTTTGTAATTCTTCTTCAGTGCATTTAGGTGCTCCTGCATTATGGGTGAGTGACTTGTGTGGGTGTTGTCCTTTCTGGGTTTAACCTAGATATAGGCTGGAATGTTCCTGAAACGGAAAAATATCAATATACTAGGAAATAGTATTTATAAGACAGTTATATAAATTCTGAAAAGGAGCAAGATAAGGAAGATTTTAGTAATTTCTTAAAAGTATCTTTATGGAAAAATTAAAAGATCTCTACTTTCAAAGAAAGAAGGAACACAAACATTGGAAATTCTCTGAAAGTTACAGTGTAGAACAGCTGTAAGAATGTTTTAAGTGATAATTTATTCTTTTGGGTAGCTGATTTTTTTCCTCAAATATTATAATACAATTCTGACTAACTTTGAACATTTCTTTCAATATGGTTACAATATATAATTTTATGTAGTTGGCCATTTCTAGTTCTATCCAAAATATCACATACACTTGCACATATTCCTTCCTCAGTTGCAACATGTGCCAGGCTGATTATTCCTTTTATGTGTCTCTTTTCATCTCTCTTCTCCCTTTAGGTTCACTGATTTTTCATGCCTGATCATGCTTTGGTTTGAAAAATGTATAAGTAAGTTTATCTGTGGAGATATTACCCTTTCTTTTCCTTCTCTTTCATTTTTTTGGTTTCTTTTTCTTTCTCTTTTTAAAACTAGATATCTACCTGTTTATCTTGGTAACAACTCTAGAATGTTATAAAATCAAGCTAATAGCCTTATTTAGAATACTGGATCATAAAATAGGGAAGCATATTAACTTAGTGCCATTAATTAACCTGCTTTTTGCTTCAAAACATCTCCTGTAATCATTTTGAGTAGTACAGCCTGATCAGTAAAGAGAAAGGCAGAATGTTCTATCTGGAAGAATCTAGCTGGCATCAAAGATCATTCTTAAAAGGCAGTAGTCCTCACCCTTGGGATGCTTTTAAAATTCCAATTGACAGACTTCTGGCTTCTGCTTTGGAGAGTGGGGAGCTGGGATGGGCTTCACACACACCCTCACATCAAAAAGAGATGAACCAACTATAAGTACATGGTTTCTATTGAACCCAACTTACTGCTCAAAACCGGTGTGTAGGGATAGACAGAACCTGAACATTTGCTTACTTTGGGGGCCAATGTAGAAAGAATGAAGAATAAGTAAGGAGAACTCCTCTAGAAGAGATGAGAAATTGGTGGAGGATGAGTGTGAGCTGGAAAGACATCATGGAGCCAGATATAAGGGACTATCTCACTGCCTTGCATACTCTTCTCCACAAATCCCAATAGGTTCAAAAAGATTGGTGAGAATTCTGATAAAGTATTTCTGATTGTGCAAGTCTGGGGGATAAGGGGGCATGACAGCTTCTGTATTGTGGTACAAAATTATAACTGGATTCTTCTCTCATATCTCTTACAGAAAAAGGAGACTTTGTTTTAAGTTACCAGTGAAATCACATTGCAGGTAGGGGAGAACAGAAAAAAAGTGCTATCACTGGGAAAAGGGGCAAAAATAGCAGGGAGAGAAACAGGAGCATGAGGAAATCCACACCCCCAAAGATCCATGAACAGAGTGGCTTTCTGAAGCTGAGTCTAAAATAGAACAAAATTAGGACTTCCTTGGTGGTCCAGTGGTTAACAATCCAAGCTTCCAACATAGGGGACGCAAGTTCGAACCCTGGCTGGAGAAATCAGATTCCACATGCCATTCGGTGTGGCCAAAAAAGGTTAAAAAGATAAAAATAAAATAAAATGAACTAAAACAAAAGAGAGCACCCCCTTATGGTTTCCCCCATCAGAGTAACAAGGTCAACAGGTTAAAAAGATAAAAATAAAATAAAATGAACTAAAACAAAAGAGAGCACCCCCTTATGGTTTCCCCCATCAGAGTAACAAGGTCAACAGGTTAGACTGGAATTCTGCTGGGAGTGTTGCAAGAACATGAAGAAAGAACCACTCTAAGATGTACTGTAAACAGAAGACTTAAAATTGATGGTGGTGAAGATGCTGAAAAACCCTCTGGCATACCAGACGTAGAAATTTAAAGCAACATGGGTCCCCAAGGGTAACCAAAGCTACAACAAATATGAAACCCAGACTAACCTCTGACTTGATGAAAGGCAACCTAGTATAAGGGAAGGAGTGCTCATTTCCAAGCATGAAGCCTATTTGACCCATATTATCTTTCACAGCTGGCCATTTTTAACAAGATGTTATGATACATAAAAAGGGCCAAAAAAAAAAAAAAAAAAAAAACCCACACACATTGCCGAGAAACAAAACTATTAATGTTAAGTTAAAAAAAAAAACTGTTAAGTTTAAGACATAGATATTGAAACGATCTGACAGAGAATCTAAAATAATATTATGTACTGTATTAAAAGCTGTAATGGAAGAGTTGAACAGCAAACAAGTTCTCACATAAACTTTCAGCAGAGAGATGATAAAAAAACAGCAATGGTAGATAATAGACACTCAGAGATGGAGAATGCCTTTGACTGGCTCACCAGTAGACTTCACCTTCACAATTAATGTGAAGGTAAGCCAACACAAACTACCTTAACTGAAACACGCAAAAATCAGTCCTTGAAGGGGCTGGAGACTGGGGAAAGGTTGACTAGAAAAAGTCAGTAGGAGGAAGTTTTGTGGATTGTGAAACTGTTCTGCATCAATGACTCTGAAGGTGGAAATGTGACTTGATGCATTTGCGAATACCCATAGAAGAGTAACCTCAAGTAGTGAGGCTTTCTCTTTGTAAATTAAAATTGAAAAATTTAAAGAAAAAGATAATCTCCACTTCCAGAAAACTGAATCAGCTTCTCTTGGAATGGGATCTTGTCAATGGCCAGATGATTTCAGTATGGATCTAAAATAGAAAATCTTTACTAGAGCTGCCATTTATCTTGGTGAATTTATTACAGTATAAGCATCTGGCTCTGAAACTTTACTATCCATCGGAATTACTCTGTGATCTTTATAAAATACTGACATCTGTCTCTCATCCCCAGGCATTCTGGTTTAATTTGCAAGATATGATGTGGGTATCAGGAATTTGTAAAGTTCTCCTGGCAATTCTAATTGTGGCAAAGTTTGGGAACCACTGATTGAAAAAGCAGTGATT
This sequence comes from Dama dama, assembly GCF_033118175.1. Lineage (NCBI taxonomy): Eukaryota > Metazoa > Chordata > Mammalia > Artiodactyla > Cervidae > Dama > Dama dama. Next base: position 94,800,721 of record NC_083699.1, on the reverse strand, counting down.
TACCAAGTTTTGCCTGCATCAGAACCATTTGAAAGTCTTGCTAAAACACAGATTGCTGGGTCCCAGTATCAGAGATTTTGATTCAATAGATCTGGCTGGAATGTGAGGATCTGCATTTTTCATAAGTTCCCACTTGCATGCTAAGTCACTTCAGTCATGTCCAACTCTGAGACCCTATGGACTGTAGCCCATGAGGCTCTTCTGCCCATGGGATTCTCCAGGCAAGAATACTGGAAGGGGTTGCCAGGCCCTCCTGCAGGGAATCTTCCTGACCCAGGGATGGGACCTGTATCTCTATGTCTCTTGCTTTGGAAGGTGGGTTCTTGACCAGTAGTGCCACCTGGGAAGCTCAGTAAGTTCCCACATGATGCCAAAGCTGCTAGTCTTTTGACAACTACCAGCTTTATTAATTGCTTCTTGATTATTACTGCACACAAGACCACTCTAGTCAAAGTAAAGATTCTGGTCTGTCAGTGTGAAACAAAACCTAAGATTCTGCTTTTCTAGCAAGCTCCTACATGATGCTGTTGGACTGAAGACTATACTTTGAATGGCAAGGGTCTCTGGAGTCTAACATGACTTATGGAGGAGAAACAGCAGCAGCAACACCTAGTGATTTATGTGTATACTTTAATAAAGTATTGCTCTAGAGTCCCATGGGTGTTAAGCATTGTATTCTCTGCAACCTGACTTTCTTTTAGTTTTGATCACTCTCTCAGAAGGTAGGCTAGCTTGCCTACTTGCATGACCATTTATTAATTTGCAATGAAAAATACAAAAGAACACAGAGGCAGATTAGGACATCAAGGTAAGCAAATTTCTTTGTAGTTTGGAAAATAAGGGCTTCCCGGGTGATGCTAGCAGTAAAGAATCCACCTGCAACTCAGGAAACACAGGAGGGATGGGTTTGATCCCTGGATTAGGAAATCAGGAAGATTCTCTGGAGGAGGGCATGGCAACTCACTCCAATAGTCTTGCCCAGAAAATCCCATGGACAGAGGAGCCTAGCTGGCTATAGTCCATGGGGCTGCAAGCCTTGCAAAAAGAAAAAAATGATTTCACGTGGAAAATAACAGGAGGCCAACCTATTGGAAGATGGCTCAATGAATGAGAAATGCAGTGAAAGAGATCAAGTGAATTTACAAAGAGCATCTCATTCTGATTGGATGCCTTTTTTCTATCTAGTATTAATACGTTGCATCTCTCTTGGGCACACTTGTGTTCAGTCTCCCCTCCCGCATCCAATCAGTTGTTATCAAAAAGGCAAGTTTACCTATTCAAGAACATATTAGTGGTCTCTTCCAAAGGCTACTGTGTGAATATTTAACCACCAAAAACCCCTCTTCAGTATAAAAACCCCAGATGAAAATAAATAATATTATCTTTAAATAGATTGTGATAAGGACACACTTCTAGCAGAATAAAGCCTAAAGTAAATGAAAGCGCACTTACTCGTAGCATTTAATAAAATTAATTTTTAATTCATCATGACAGAGGTAAAGAAAAGAAAATATGACCTGCATATCTCTTTGTATTTGCATGTCCTAATGCATCTTTACTTTCTAAATGAAAGGACAGAGGGAGGGGAACTCTGATATGTAAAACCAACCTTCTTGGACCAACTTAGTGTTTCTATAATTAAGCATTTACAAAGTAGTAAGAACTTTTGCTTCTTTTGACAGGGAAATTGATATGAGCTTTTCCATACTTTAGGTCATGGTGACATGGTTTGAGGGAAACATTGAAGCCACAGGCCAAATTATTTAGAGGAATTCTGGTAGGGCTGGGCTTCCCTGATGGCTCAGTGGTAAAGAATTCACCTGCCAGTGCAGGAGATATGGGTTCAATCTCTGGGTCAAGAAGATTCCCTGGAGGGGAGCACGGCAACCCACTTCAGTGTTCTTGCCTGGAGAATCCCATGGACAGGCGAGCCTGGTGGGCTATAGTTCATGAGGTCACAAAAGAGTCAGACACAACTTAGCGACTAAACAGCAAATGGTAGGGCTAATTTAAGAACATTAACAGACATTAATATTAAGTTTAGGGAAATAAGCAGTAACCTTGATGGTTGACCTGTAGAATTTACTTATACATGTATATTTGACTTGTACTAGAATCAACATACATTTTAATTTTACCCTATTTTTCTATCAATATAAACATAACCATGAAACTGATGCTTAATTACTGTATAATAAACATGTAAAATTCAAGGTGTGACTCTTTGAATGCCCTATCAGGGATTTTTGGGGGGACAAAAGAAAAGTGTACTAATCTCATTAAATCAGATTGGGCAAAGAAACTAGTAGCCTTCTTGGGTTACAGACTGGGCACAAATATTGGTAAAAATTTTCAGCCTAGCAGCACAGTGTTATTATCAATCTTTCCCTCTACCCCTCACCTCCATTCTCTAGCTGATTTGGGTAAAGCCTGGGCATTGCTGTTTTTTTATCCTGAAAATGTTCTTCAAATGAGAAGGAAAAAAGAACAAACTCAGTACATGTTTAAGACAGTTAACTATCTTATGTGTTTTAACACGTAAATGGTATCCTTGACCTCCTAGCCACTGTGATTCAGGAATAACTTAGAACTTAAGTGTGTCCTCATAGTTCCATATTGTATATTTATACATTTGCAAAGACTCATTCCTAGCAATGCCTAGGGGTTACCATGATGGAGTACACATATAGTAGCAATGAGGCTTCAATACTTGCACCTGGAAAAGACAATCTGAGGCAACCACAGGAAAGATTAGATAAGATCAGTTATGGCTTTTTCTTTATTGAAGTATAATTGATTTACAATATCATGGTAACTTCAAGTATATGCGATACTGTAAATCAACTATACTTCAATAAAAACAAATAAACAAACAAAAAGCCAAAAAATAAAAATTTACAAGCAACAACAAAAAGAAGTTCTGCAAGGAGAAAACAAAGTATAATGCTTGAGAAGTTCCTAATCTAGAGGGCAGTTTAAGACAGATAATAAAAAATAATCCAAAGTAATAGAATAATAGTAGTAATCTAAAGTGTTCTTAATGAATGTAAGCTATCTTGGGGAAGGCAGAATATTAATCGTCTCCTAGGCATTGTAACATAAATGTACAAAGTAAACATATCATTTCCTCTTTACACATAAATAAACTTATGCTCAGGGAGGTTAGGAAAAGACAGTTATACCGATCTGTCACATTAGTCTCATTGTAAGTTGAGAGGTTTCCTTTGTTACGAAGAATTAGTAAATTCTGACAATTATGGAAATATGACTATCAATATAAGAGAAAACTTAAAATGTTTCTTGATCAGTTCCTTATATTAAGCAGACCCAAAGAAATGATTGGTTTACAGACAATTCTTGGCACTTTGAAGATAACGCATTGTCTAGCTTGTGGCTGTTTGGAGAAACCATAGAGAGCGCTCAGGTCTACAATCAAGAACTGCTCTATAAGGACAAAAGCTTCAGGGCTCGATTCTGTATCATATCATTGCCAACAGGCTAGCATTAAAGAGACGACAGGATAGGAATGATCATTCAAGGAACTTACTTCTGTTTTCTGTGTTATGACACAATTATTTGGTTTTTATTCAGCAGTAAAAACTCTCTGTGAGGCCTGTAGAAGGAGTATATAACCAGCTGAGCAGAAGCCAGCAGCTAACCACAAACAATCCTCCAATACCCTTCACTGTAATGGGATTGCCAATGTTACCCTTGAGCACGTTTTGCAGATGCAAGATTGTTTCAATGGTGTGATCTATAGTATCTGAGTAATAATAACCTGAAGAGAATCATTCTTCACAAAGCGATGGCAGCCTCCATCTGTTTCTCAGTTCCCCAAAGCCTGGTGTAAGCAGGAGAAAAACAGGTGTAGCTCCAATTTAATACATAACAGCTTGTGGACTAAGAATTCCCTTATTTTCCATTGCAAATACAGAGACTGTTTCGTGGTGGGTGTCTTTAATTTTACAGCTCAGAGATTGTGGTGTCAGTGTCAGAAGCAGTGATAGAAATATCTTGGGTAGATGAATGTTTTTCCATGGGGTACAAAGAATTCAAAGGAAGGTGATGGAAAACTCAGTGAATTCTCTGTGTATGTATGAGTAGGCTTGTACATGCTGTGGATAATGTAATTCTTGGTCTCAGTGTCAGTACTGCTTTGTGAAAATCCTATCAGGAACAGGAACACACCTGAGGGTTCCATAGTCACTCTGAAAAAAGAAGGCAATCAAACAGCATCTATTATAGGCTATCGGTGGCAGGGTGGATAAAAGAATTGCACTGCATTTGACATAAAGCACGTATCCAACTGATACACCAAACCAGTGAGTTGCAGGAAAAGAAAACACGAAGCCTGTGACTATGTAAGGGGAGACAGGTCTTGATCTGAGGTCTTGAGACAAGAATTTCCAACAAATAATGCTGTGGCTTCAAATGAAAGCATGGAAAGCTTCCCAGGTACTGAGTATAGAAGGACCCAACGCCACACGGTAGTTTTTTGTTTTCTTTTTTGTCCAACTTACATACAGGTATGTAATGTCAATACTAGCCAAGGATGAATCCAGACTTGGGGCATGTATGCATGTTCAGTTGCTCACTTGTATCTAACTCTTTGCAACCCCATGGACTGTAGCCCACCAGGCTCCTCTGTCCACGGGATTTCCCAGGCAAGAACACTGGAGTGGGTTGTCATTTCCTCCTCCAGGGGATCTTCCTGATTCTGGGACTGAACCCATGCTTCTTGAGTCTCCTTCATTGCAGGTGAATTCTTTACCACTTAGTCATCTGGGAAGCCCTCCAGACTTGGGGCAATATGAAAGTTATCTATTTGGGGGCGTCTTCTTTTAAAAAATTACATAAATATGTAGAACTCTTGAAAATTAAAACATTTACTTGGTGAACACATTCTTAGACCCTCTCTCAGCCTTAGGAAGCCTGTGTCACTGAGGGGCTCTGAGCTGGAATCTTCACTGACTTGGTGGTGATTCTACTTCTAGTCCCACCACCAGGAAAAATGACTTACTGCCTTACAGAATCTTAAGCCAAGTGAATGCTCTTAAATACGTAGATAAAAATAAGCTTTGAAAGAAATTTTTATTGGGGCATAGTTGATTTACAATGTTGTGCTAGTTTCAGGTGTATAGCAAAATGAATCTGTTATACATATGCCTATATTCACTCTTTTATAAGCTTTATTTTAATAAACAATGAATATAAGATTTATTTAAAATTTTAAAGAAAAAGATTTTAGTTCCCAATAGCCTACAATACTTGGGAAAAGATAGGAAGTATGTGGAAGTTTAGGACAAAATACTCAGTAGTGACTTTGAAGTAATAACAAAACGTTAGCAATGTTCTTGAAACTGTATATTTGTAATGAGGACCCTGATGCTGGGAAAGATTGAGGGCAGGAGGAGAAGAGGGTGAGAGAGGATGAGGTGGTTGGAAGGCATCACTGACTCAATGGACATGTGTTTGAGCAAATTCCAGGAGCTCGTGAGGGACAGGGAATCCTGGTGTGCTACATTCCATGGGGTCGCAAAGAGTCGGACGTGACTAAGTGACCGAACAACAACAAATGATGATCAGTAAAATTTATGTACTGCCATTACATGCAGAATGCTGTCCTAAGTTTTGTGCATGTATATATTACTTCATCTTAACTTTGAGTAAACTATTGGTTTAGCACTTCTAACATCCTGTATTTGCTATATGAGGAAATAGGGGCATTGAGTACTTAGTTGCTTTGCCCATGGTCAAATGGCTACTAAAAAGCAGAATATGGATTTGAGCCCAAGTAATCAGCTTCAGGTTCTATGATTTTAACTACCACCTTCTGTTCTGTCTTTCTCTCTGTGTGCTGTTTTGGTTTGATGCAGTGGAAGGGCAGCATTTACCTGGGTGTTATAAGAGCTGGGCCATTTTCCTGAGTGGTCTTAGCTCTCTCCATGTGCAGCAGTGTGTTCTGTTTCCAGCAAGAGACACATACTGGATATCAGGGATTGGCGCAAAAGGTTACCAACCAGTCCAGTTGAAGAAGGCAAACCACGCGATGTATATAGGTCTTTATTTCCTCATTTGTCAAACAAGGGTTTTCGAAGTACTACTTTTACAGTCCTTTTCAGATCTTGAGTTCTAACAAAAAAATATATACTCTATTTTTGTTTGTGGTGGTGAATCCCAGCTTGATATAAATGACCATATTCTAAACATACTTCAGGCATTGATGTTCCCTAATAGAGTGGCCTGTGCCACTTGAATGGATATTTTCTTGCTGTCACTTATTATTCTCATCTGATATTCTAAGTAGCTAAAACTATTAATTCATTTTATTTTAAAATGATCTCATGAGGTCGGTACTCTTCTCAACCCTATTTGAATAATGAAACCAAGGTGTGCGTATGTGTGCCTGCTCAGCCACTTCAGTCATTTCTGACTCTTTGTGACCCCATGGACTGTAGCCTTCCAGCCTCCTCTGTCCATGGACTTCCCTAGGCAAGAATGCTGGAGTAGGACTGTCAGGCCATGACATCCTCCAAGGGATCTTCCCAACCCAGAGACAGAACCTGCGTCTCCAGCATTGTAGGCAGATTCTTCCCTGGGAAGCCCAAATACCTTTCCCTGCAGCAGTCCATTGTAAATGAAAGAGTCCCCAGAGCACTAGTTGCCCATAAATATGGCTTGTTGCCAGATGATCAGGATTCAAACCCAAGACGTCTGGCTGTAGAAGCTGTTTTCCAAACTCTCTGCTATAGTGCCAGAGTGTTTATTCAAATGAGTGATGTGTTGACTGTGAAAAGGAAGTTGAAAATGGTAACTGATTCTGGAAAGGGAGATGTTCCAAACACTGCTGAAAGCTAATGGTGTTTAGTGTTGCTATAGAGTGGAAGATTAATACTGTCAGCTCAATAGTAAAGAATCTGCCTTCAATGAGGGAGATATGGGTTCAATCTCTGGGTTGGGAAGATCTCCTGGAGAAGAGCATGACAACCCATTTCAGTATTCTTGCCCGGAGAATCCCATGGATGGAGGAGCCTGGTGGGCTACAGTCCATAGGGTTGCAAAGAGCCTTACATGACTTAGCGACTAAACAACAACAATAAAGAGGAAAGCCACATAGGTGAAGTGTGTTGGAAGTGCTGCAGGAAAACAAAGCGTGAAATATTCAGTGAACAATTCCAGAAAAGATGGCTGAAAAGGACTAGAAAAGGAAAGATAATGATAACTAGAATGATAATAAGAACTAGATGATAATAATATCTAATAACTATTTAGAACTTATTATGTACTAAGTAAGGTTTCCCTTGTGGCTCAGCTGGTAAAGAATCCACCTGCAATGTGGGAGACCTGGGTTCCATCCCTGGGTTGAGAAGATAACCTGGAGAAGGGAAAGGCTACCCACTCCAGTATTCTGACCTGGAGAATTCCATATATAGTCCATGGGATCACAAAGAATCAGACATGACTGAGTGATGTTCACGTCTTCACTTCAAGTACTAAGTATGGTTATAAATGTTTTATGTTTATTAATGCAACTTCATCCTCTTCTATTCAGTATAAGGTAAACATTCTTATATATCCTTATTTTGACAGTGAGTTAACTGATGTCAAGAGTGATTAAATAATTTGCTCAATTTGTCCAAAGAGAGGAAATAATTTGCCCACTTGGGTAGACTTTTTAGTATTAAAAATATATGTTTACCATATACCAGTTTCTGTGATAGCAGCTGTAGATAAAGAAATAAAAGCAAACACAAAAATTGATAGTCAGAAAAGGTAGACCAATATTTGAATGACACCTAATGCAAACCTTCTTTTTTGATGAGTGAGCCAGATGAAGGGAGGGAAGAATGAGCAGAGGCAGAGAGGCAAGACAGACATTTTAGGAAAGCAGCAAGTGTGATGGGTTAGGTGGGGTGGGCTACCTAGAATTGAAGCTAGAATTGAAACTAATATCTAGCATATGGAAAGGTTTTTGAGCCAATTGTATAAACACAAATGGTTTTTTAAGGCTTCAAGGAGCTGTTTAAAGGTTTTGAGCAGGAAAAAGCAATATTCAAGGTGAAAAATTATAATGCTTAAATAAAGGAAGAGTCATATGGAAGAAGATGAGATAGAGAATTAAAAGACATTAATAAGGTAGTATTGAATAGACAAATTAAATGTGGAAATAAAATAAGGGATACAATCCAGGGGGTTGCAAGGAGTCAGACATGACTGACTGAACACCTACACGCAAATAAAATAAAGGAAGGTATAAATTGAGTTGAACTGAGTTCCTGATTGAATAGTGATGCTGTTGGCAGATAGGAATGGGGTTTGCAAAGCAGAAGAAGAGATGTCTCACATGGATGGGTCGAGAGGTATCTAGGAGACACCTACATGGAAACATTTGATAGTTCTGTCTTGAGATGTGGCAATCAGAACAATTAATTTAAAAGTCATCATTCTGAGGGGAACACAAGAACTACTATAGACTGCACAGAGAGAGAAGAGAACAGTGAGGGTCCCAGTGATTAAGAGAGAGCTGGGAGAAAAAGTTAAAGGAAAAAAGGAGTGAGTAATAATCTCAGGGACCAGAGAGACAACTCTGAAACATAGCCACAGATTCAATAACTAATTTTATATGAAGGCTGAAATGTGATTTATATGAATTGTAAGGTAGCTGTATAAACTCTATGCAGGTATTTGGAGAAAAATGAGTCAAAATTCTTCATAAGTGAGGCACTAGATTACACCATATGATTTGAGGTGACAGTCCAATAGTTGTTCATAATTCATAACCTATATCATCAAAGAAATGTGAAACAGTTTTGATACACTTAGATTACAAAGATAAAAAAATACATAGCAAACTACAAAATAGGTAAAATAAGTTATTTTGACTCTTAGGCTTACTACATTTAGTTACTAGACAAGCTAACCTTCCTCAAATATTGTGTATGTGTGTTTAATAAAAACAATATTTACAAACAGAAACACTGAAACAGTTCATCTTTGAAATGGAATAATGTCTTTGGTTACTCTGCTTTAAGTGTGAATAGTTAAATATCTGTGGTTTTGTGGAGATGGTTAAAATCAGATAATCCATCTTGGATATTTTCTGCTGTTTCTGTTTTTAGTGAAGATTTGCCAATTTCTTGGAGAAGTATAAGGGTATACATTGGTCTGAATATTTTGTACTCTATAAGAGATATTTTGGTTATGTCTAACTTCAGTGTTTAATGGGAAATGGCAGATTTCAGTATTTTTCCAATCATTACAAAAAACTGACCTATTTAAAAAAATTTCCTGGTAAGGCCTCCTCCACCACTTCCCTAAATTGGATTGGATTTGTCTGTGGAAGCAATGATATTGTCAGAATTCAGCTCAATAGTCATAAATGATTTTTGTTGAGTTTGGATAGGAAATCTATTAGGTTTAAAACATGCATGAAAATATTCCTAAATTGTTTGAATGAACCTACACGTTCTCTTTCACATCTTTAAATTCTTAGCCTCCTCTCTGTAATGTTTAAACAATCAGGGAGTTAGTCCTGCTTCTAGGAGAAAGTTTATTGAAAAGGGTTTGTTTCAAATTCAGATAAATGGCATAGCATTATAATTCACTATGCATTTATTGTCTGAACAATATCATTAGGAAACAGCCTGGTTTACAGACTTAGCACAGCTGGGCAAGAGACATTAAAATAAATGTAATTATTTTACCCATAATGGAAGCTCCAGAGAGTTCAAGACAAAATGATTTGAAAAGTAGCACAAACAATGTTAGAATGGAAATTCTTCTTCATGCTTTTATTTTGATAGCTATACAAGAAGAAATTCAACATCAAAACAAATACAGAGGTAGACATTGCCTGGTTTTGGCTGCTTCACATTTATTTGGTCTTTTTAATGACACTCTCCTTTTCCCTCTGAGTTGATCACTTCATGATCACTGTTGGAACAAACCTATGGCTTCTCTTTCCCTTACCACAGCATGCACAGGTGATATTGGTCAGGTCATTCTTTTGCTTCCTTTCCAAGAAACAGAGACTGAAGTAGTTGAAGATCCATTTCTTCCAAGAGAACTGATTTACTCTCTTTTCTTTTTTTCTTGCTGCACTGGGTCTTATTTGTGACATGTGGGATTGGGAACAGGGAATCTTAACCATTGGACCACCAGGGAAGTCCCTGATTTACTTTACTTGTAGAAGATATTTCCTGCTTCCTAGTCTTCAAAACCTCCTTGTCTTTCCCCTTGGTTCTTCCGATTCTCATTGATTATCTTAAAATTCAATAAACTCGATAAACACTTCTCTGTGCCTAATGAATCAGGGTTGTTTTCTGCTTCTTGTGTCCAAAGATCCATAACTGATAAAGGGATAATTTTTAATATGGTTAAGAGTCATGTTCCTTCTACTTTAGGTAACCGGTATATTAATACTAGAACAGTATTGATTTCCTAAATTACATTAATCTTTTCCTGGTATATATAAACAAGAACACATTCCAATTTCTTTCAGGTATAAGTTATTGTCTTCCACTAAATGGAGTAAAGTAACTTTAATACTGTAAAATTTTTTTCATTCCTGTTAGTTCAGCCATGTCCTTGAGCTTGTGGTGGGGTAGAGATAACATCCATTATTCAAATTTTTGGGGACACAGAACTCTCCTCTCTTGAGCCTTGGCATTGACTGGAATCAGCAAGTGGCATACTGTGGGAAATATTCTTCTCATCTAGAAATGAAATATGGATTTTAAGGATTCTGTATAGCCAGCAAATCCTGCCCGTAGGCAGGCCATCTTGAGAGTATAGTCCTAAAAAGTCTGCTGTTGACTTGAACATGGACTAAAGCCTTTGTCAAATATCTGTCTACTACTCTATGATGCTGAAAGACATAATGAACAATGTCCATCATTTGGTGTGTGCATGTGTGCACGCTAAATCACTTAAATTGTGTCTGATTTTTTGCAACCCTATAGACGGTAACTCTCCAAGCTCCTCTGTCCATGAGATTCTCTAGGCAAGAATACCAGAGTGGGTTGCCATGTCCTCCTCCAGGGTATCTTCCTGACCCAAGGATGGAACCCAGGTCTCTTGCATCTCCTACATTGGCAGGCAGGTTCTTCACCACTAGCACCTCTTTGGAAGCCTCATCTTCTAGTAACTTTATCTGAATTTTAAACACAATGTCATAAAACTAGAGAAAATTTAGAAACAACACAAGATAATTGATGAATAAATGTCTAAAGGAATATTATACCATTGTAGAGCAGATGAGGTCCCATTGTACATTTACATATGAACATTTATTACCTGGTTAATGTTGGATATGTCACAAAACTTTAGAACCTTTAGTTTAAACTCAATGCAGTATTCTCACTTATGAATGACACAATTTAGAGGAATAAATTCTATTGAAGTCCTCTTAAGTTTTTTGTTAAGTTTCAGATTTATGGCATATTGACAATAAAGGAGAAAGTGGTTGTGGTTCATAGTCAAGAGCAGTAGACCTGCTGGCAAGATGGGAATTATTAAAAGTATCTTATTGAAAATAATAGCTCTGTGATGACCTAGAGGAATGGGATAAGGGGGTGGGAGGGAGACTCAAGAGGGAGGAGCTATGTGTATACAAATAGCTAATTCAGCAGTTCTCCAATAAATATTGATATAAAAAGATTTAAAAGAGAAAATAACAGCTAATAATTGTCAAGCATTAATACTTATAGTATTGCCCTTACATAATATCTGGAAGAAAAATATACATTGAATAATTATAATCTCAAAAATTTTGCTTTATATTGTTTGATCCCAAGAACAGTCCTGGGAAGTAGGCTATAATTATACTCGTTGCATAGATGGAGACTCTAAGGTCCATCAAATATAAGTATTTAAAAGGTGATTCAGTTCATAACTTAATAAGTAGTATTAAGATTCATATCTATGCTTTCCTGATCTCAGACTCTGTACTCTTTATTATTGTGCTATGACTTACTTCAAGTATGTGGGACTCAATTAAATATTTGAAGGATGAGTGGAATTAAGGAAAATGAGGAGATGTAACAGAGGTCTAAATCTACATATGATTTTCAATATGTAGATTTAGACCTCTAAAGACTGGCACTTAGGAAGTACTCTTAAAGTGTGTACTGAACTAAATTAGCGCACAGCTCTACCTCCAAATATGGCATGTAATGGGTTCAACTTAATAGCATCAGATGGAAGACACTCTAAGAATGTGATTTTAAGAGATTTTCTACCAAATGTCCTAGATAATGCTAGAGTTCATAAAGATCTATTCTCCACTTTTTGGGGGCACATATTCCCTTGAAATTTGGTAAAGCCATGGGATTTGCTTTGACAAATTAAATGTTAGAACATTTCTAGGAAGAAGTGTTTAAACTCTGGTATTCATTTCTCCATGCCATCTTTCCCTGTCACCATGATCTTAGAAGTATGAGCTTACAAAATTTATTGTAAGCTTGAAATAGCTTCTAATAGTGAGTATCTGTTCAGAGGAAAGAGACCCTGGACAGTCTTGAACCTAAGCAGACTTCATGTGAGTGAGAAATAAACCACTGCGGGGATGGTTGGGCAAGTCCATCTCTCCCAGAGGAGAGAGCAGCAGCTACAGGGTGGGTTGTTCCATTGACACTGTGGCCAGATCCTAGCTGTGGGGTGAGCAGTTATGGCTATGACAGCAAGTGCAGACACCTCCATACACCCTTAGGGTTAGATATATCGGAATGAGTGCCAGCTCCGTGGGATCTCCTACCTATCTAAAGAATTGAGTGTAACTCTACAGTAAGAAGAACCATCAGGTTCAAAAGCGGAAGCCATGAGGATAGTGGAGCAGAAGGATAGAAAGGCCTGAGTTCTTGGGGAGAGCATGAAGTTGCTAAACTTTATAAAGAAATGTATACCTTTAGTTTTTCAATGTGTATCATGATTTTATAATTTTGTTGCTTGAACCAGTGAGTTGAGTTTTATGTTATTTGCACCTAGTATCCTATTTTGTAGAACTAGACTCTGAGCTTCTAGTCTCAGAGGAAGACTGGTAAGACATGGAGCCAGTTAACCATACACAACCAACCATTTTAGAAGAATGTCTTTAAACCTGTCACAATTTGTAACTATGTATGTATCATTATTGCCACTTGAACAGAACTCAAGTAACATGGAAAGTTTCTTCCTAACATCTGAGTGTGACAGAAGTCTTAGAAATCATTTGTTTGGGCAGTTAGTCACATTTATCAATGACAATGCATAAGAAACTTTAATTAGGATATTTTGGAAGAATATCGACTGGCAGCATAATTTTGTTTTGTTTTTTTCCCCTTTCATTTTGACTTTAGGCACAATTCCTGGAAATTTTATAAAACCTTCCATTTCTTTTACCACCATGGTTTTCTGGGATAAGATGAGGAGGAGGTATTTTAAGTATAGTTTTATTATCTCCATATGAATCAAGGAAGTTATATTGAGAGCTTTAAATGTTATAAAAAGATAAACTTTATGAAGCCTACCACATAAAAATGGATAAAATTTGTGATATCTAAAATGAAATGAACAGAAATCTTTGGCTTTCTCTTCTTTACATTTTCTTGCATATAAACATATAAGAAGTTAAAGCTTAGAATTCATGAGCAACATTCTTCTCCCCAGAATTACATTTCTTCTAAATTTGTGAAAATTATAAGTGCAATACCTCTGGATATTTTCAGGCCTTCCTGTTTTTTACCTTAAGTAATTGTATTTTTGGCTTTGGCCATATTCTTTTTTTTAAATGACTTCTTTTTGTTGTGGACCATTTTTAAAGTCTTAATTGAATTTGTTACAATATTGCTTCTGTTTTATGTTTTGGTTTCTTGGCCAGGAGGCATGTGAGACCCCAGCTCTCTGACCAGGCATCAAACTGGCACCCCCTGCTTTGGAAGGTAAAGTCTTAACCACTGGATTACTAGGAAAGTCCCTGACTATATTCTTAATATTTCATAATCAGTTGTTGCATGCATTAAAACAGGTCTTAACTGGGGAAAATAATGATTGTTCCTCTGATAACATTTTCTGTATTCCTTGGAATGGAAAATGAGAAGTCTTCCAACTCCAAAGCATAACTTATACAATTCCCATGGCGTTTTTCCTTCATCATGATATAACAAATGACCAAAAGGCTATTTGGGTGATTTTTAGATAAAGGTCTTCTAGGTTATGTAATGGTAATGGGTTTCTGTAGAATTCTTCTTGAAATAGGGAATGACAAATGGTAGGTCAGAGGCTTTCAAGTTCAAGCTCATTTTAGAGTTAGGTCTGTTTTCTTTAGCTTTAAATGTTAGGAAAACTGAAAGAAACACTGGATAGATTTAGTTACCAAGGCTGTGTGATTGGCCAACAAGTACCAAACAAGATGCATCACATATTCCATCTGGAAATCGCTCCTTCCTTTGTCTTTCCTGATTTGGCTGCTTAGGCAGAGAAAAGAAGACTTCGGTAATAAGAGGAAAATGGAAAGAATGTGAAGGCATTTGTAGGAAATACATGAGACACTTTCATTAAAATGAGAGGGAGAAAATAAGAAAAATGCAGAACTATTGGCCTGGGGTATACTGAAAGTTACAAGAAACTCATTATAAGTGTCCCTGCCTTGATAAGAACACAAGTAAAAATGTGCACATATAATTAAAAGATAGATTATGTATTCAGTCTTTAAATTTAGTTCCGGGCAGGACCAATCTCACCTTGGATGGCAGCATTTCCCAAGTGTCATTTATTTGCACAGACAGCAGCTTTAGGCGCCAGATCTGCAAAAGTTGATTAGTAAGAGAATTAGGAATGAGAGAAAAGGAGAGCATGTGATGGGTCCCAAGCATGTGGCAGGGGGAAGAGTCAATACCTGAGATGAGGGGAGGAGGCTCAGAAAACGGAGGAGCTGCTGTGTTAATATGTACGTTCCCTACTAAGTACTGAGCTCTGCATTGGCAGGAACCATCTGCTTTACTCACAGAATATTGCCCGAAGCATTTAGTTATTCAATAAACATTTATTGAAAGAGTAAATGGTTATAAATTCCTGTTAGACTGTTGGATTCTAGGCTATTAAATGTTTTAACTAAGGTTAAATGATGATGATGAGCTTCAGTTATTGGCTTATTTACTTATTAAAATGAAAACTAAAAAAAAAAGTTATTATTATTATTTTAGTTTTTATTTCATATGTGTTGCTCTCTGGGTCCTATAGAAATCTTTCCTCAGTCCAAGGCACGTGTCTTTCCCCACCTCTTCTGGTTTGAGAAACTGATGGGGAAGACAGATGTTTCTCTGCATAGTGTTGAAGAAAGAGATGCCTACATTCTAGCCTGGATCCACTGAGGAGGGTTAGGGTGCAGACTGTTGGGTCTGCAGCTGCGTGGAGTCATCATAACAAGTTTTGGAGGAAAAGTGGGTGGAGTTGGAAGGAGGGCTTGGTCATTTGGGTCTGAGACTCTTGGAGGCTGTTAACACCTTTCTGGGAACTTCAATTTCACATTCCCTGACATCTCAATGGCTTGTATTTTTATCTTTGTGCTATGGTGATACCAAGGCATATTTTACTGTCTGTAGGAAGCAGGAAGGATTTAAAATTTTAGATGCTGTAGAGAAAGTTGTACTGCCAACTGTTTTTGTAAGCAAAGAAAGATATAAGTCCTTCATGAAAAACTAATGAAGACATTTATTTTCCAAACTGTGAGAAAATGAGCTGCATGTATTCCTTCTCTAAGGAAAGAAAAAAAGATGACTTCATTTACATCCTACCTTGTTCCAGAAAGGCTTAAGACAGCTTTATAATGACTTAAAAAGAATCTCTTATTATTAACTGTTGGAAGTCATGTTTTGGCAGTGTGACCAATGTTCCTTTATTGCAGCCAGATGCTGGGTCTGCAGTGATGGGTAAAATAAAGGATTTTCTAAAGATGGAAAACTAAATTCCAAGTAACTGAGGAGAGTGGAGCTAAAATCGAGCTGAGGTCTAAACTGTCATTTCTAACTATGCAATTCACATTTCCTAGTTTACATTATATGGATAATACTATTCAGGCTCTTATACAGTATCTGATAACTTATATCTAAATTAAAGGAACTGAAAGAAATGCCTAGCTGATTTAACAAGTTCTTTGAATTATAGAGTTGAAGTGGGGACACATAAATGAAATAAAATATTAAAAAACATTACATGTGGCTATGACCATCAAAAGTATTTTGTCTGGCATATCTGCCAAAGACTATTTATTCTGATTATCTCTTTTTTTTTCTGTGCACAATTAAAGAAACTATCTATGGGATATATGGTAGTGTAGGTTGTTCCATGAAAAAAACACCAGATATTTGTGTTAGTTAAAAAGATAAATTCCACATGTGTACTCTTGAAATTATAGAAAGCAGAATATTCAAGATAACTAGGATTCAAATTGTGACATTTAGCTTGGAAATTTTTTATTTCTTTTCCCCACCAATTAAATACACAGACTAAAAGATTGTTTATTTTTTTTATCTCTTTCAAAAATTCAATATATTTATAAGACACAAGTGATCACACCATGAGAATTATAATGTTATTCAAAATATTACCATATAATGATAGACATTTGTGCAAATATTTGTCAAATAAAAGAAGTTCCAGAAAAACATCTATTTCTGCTTTATTGACTATGCCAAAGCCTTTGTGTGGATCACACTAAACTGTGGAAAATTCTGAAAGAGATGGGAATACCAGACCACCTGACCTGCCTCTTGAGAAACCTGTATGCAGGTCAGGAAGCAAGAGTTAGAACAGGACATGGAACAATAGACTGGTTCCAAATAGGAAAAGGAGTATGTCAAGGCTGTATATTGTCACCCTGCTTATTTAATTTATATGCAGAGTACATCATGAGAAATGCTGGGCTGGAGGAAGCACAAGCTGGAATCAAAATTGCCTGGAGAAATATCAATAACCTCAGATATGCAGATGACACTACCCTTATGGCAGAAAGTGAAGAAGAACTAAAGAGCCTCTTGATGAAAGTGAAAGAAGAGAGTGAAAAAGTTGGCTTAGAGCTCAGCATTCAGAAAACTAAGATCATGGCATCCAGTCCCATCACTTCATGGCAAATAGATGGGGAAACAGTGGAAACAATGGCTGACTTAATTTTTCTGGGCTCCAAAATCACTGTGGATGGTGATTGCAGCCATGAAATTAAAAGATGCTTACTCCTTGGAAGGACAGTTATGACCAACCTAGACAGCATATTAAAGAGCAGAGACATTACTTTGCCAACAAAGGTCCATCTAGTCAAGGCTATGGTTTTTCCAGTGGTCATGTATGGATGTGAGAGTTGGACTATAAAGAAAGCTTAGCACCAAAGAATTGATGCTTTTGAACTGTGATGTGGGAGAAGACTCTTGAGAGTCCCTTGGACTGCAAGGAGATCCGTCCTGGGTGTTCATTGGAAGGACTGATGTTGAAGCTGAAACTCCAATACTTTGACCACCTGATGCAAAGAGCTGATTCATTGGAAAAGACCCTGATGCTGGGAAAAATTGAAGGCAGGAGGAGAAGGAGAAGACAGAGGATAAGACTGTTGGATGGCATCACCGACTCAATGGACATGGGTTTCGGTGGATGCCAGGAGTTGGTGATGGACAGGGATGCCTGGCGTGCTGTGGTTCATGGGGTCACAAAGAGTTGGACACGACTGAGAGACTGAAATGAACTGAACTGAAAATGTCTGTAATGAGAAAGTTATGGTTAATAATAGCTGGAAAGCAAAATAAAGTGCCCTGAAGAAAATTAGTACTTTTGTAAACTCTGAAGGATGAGTAAACGTGTAAAATGTGGACAGCAGTTGAGTGACAGGAGAGACTAAGGAAGGAGGGAACACTAGACAAGGACACGTATCTTTTAGAGGGGAGAAAAGGACATGTTTCAAAGGAAGACTTCAACTAAGGAGGTAAGGGGAGAATTTTGAAAGCACTGTGCAGGCTTTGTAAATTAGCTATATTTCATAGTTTTAGAAATATAGCATGTGGTGACAAAAGTTGACTCGATTAATATATTAGTTACGGAAGATGTCTCCAACTGCAGGATTCAGGATAACTGGATCAAGTCAAGAAGAGAGGTTGGGGGAGTAAAGAGGGTACAAGGGCAGTGACGACAGTGAAAGGTAGCAGTGTAACAACTATAGGGGTGACAGAACAATCAGATGGGGAGCAAATAAATGAAAGGGATGTTGTGAATAGTGTCTAAAAAGTGACAACACTTGGTGACAAATGATGTATCTGAAGAAGCAGATCCCTCAGAGACTTGATTTTGTATGCTTTACCAACTTGTCTATTGCCTTCAAGGGTTTCTTATAAATAATGTAGAGCACTGAGCATCACCCCTTTGATACCGTAATTGATTATTTAGAGCAACAATCTCCAAGTAATCATAACAAAACAACAAATAAAGTTCAGTCTTTATTTAAACACATTTCCTGTCATGAAAGTTTCATCATAGTGCTTATGCATAACAGTAATGGAAAGAGTGATAGAGTTTTTTTTTTTTTCCACATGAGGACAGATACTTCTGGAAGTTTGCTTATAGAAAGGATGGCTACATGTAAACACATATGTATAATATCCAGAGAATTATAAGTTGTACTTTAGAAAATTAAAGGTGACAGCATCAAAAAACTCAAGATTATTTCCCCAGAAATCAAGCCTCTGACAAAGTATGACTTTTGATTCCCAAAATGAATAACTTCGCAGAATGTTAATTTTGAATTTTAAAAAAGTTACTTAGAAAAGCAAGGAGAAGAAACAATGCCTTAGCAAACAGATGATTTTTGCAAGGGCCTGTGTGAATCACAACTTGTTATCTTTTAGTTGACAAGTTGTGTCTGACTCTTCGACCCCATGGACTGTAGCCCTCCAGGTTCCTCTGTCCATGGGATATCCCAGACAAGAATGCTGGAGTGTGTTGCCATTTCCTCCTCCAGGAGATCTTCCTGACCCAGGCATCAAACCTGCATCTCCTGCATTGGCAGATGGATTCTTTACCACTGAGCCACCAGGGAAGCCTGAATTACAACTACATTCCTACAGATTTCAGCTTTTTAAGAAAAAGCGAAGGTGATTCTTAATTTTAAACATAACTGGAAATATTTGTACTAATATGTCTGTCTATGCAGTTCAACTCTTTCAGCCCGTTTTTTGAAATGATAAAGTAATTGGAAACAATGCCAAATACCTTTTATTACTCCGTGCCAACAGTAGTTTAATATATAGATGTCACTTAGACAAAAATTGAGAGGAAGGAAATGAAGTCAAGTAATAAGGAATTTGAATAAAAAGAACCATAATTATTTTTTCAAAACATGTATTGGCCTCGGAAATTAAAACTAGCCATTTTATGTATCTTTGTTCTATAATTCTCTTAGCTTCCCATCCTTTCCATTGCCTGGAGCTTGATTTCCACCCCACAGAATTCTAATGCCAGAAGGATAATTTTTTTTCTTTCAAGGTGGCCAAAGTCTGCAAGCACATCAAACCTTGTCTATATACTAGAGAAATAATATGCTTAATACATGTTTGCAAGAGGGTGTCACAAACATAGACAAGGTAGGGATTTCTAAATAATGGATGAATCTAGAGGCCTGAACCTGCACTTTAGGCCTTTCTCTTACCTTCTTTCTTTCTTTATTTTTTCATTTATTTTTATTAGTTGGAGGCTAATTACTTTACAATATTGTAGTGGTTTTTGTCATACATTGACATAAATCACCCATGGAGTTACATGTATTTCCCATCCCGATCCCCTCTTCCACATCCTTCTCTACCCGATCCCTCTGGGTCTTCCCAGTGCACCAGGCCTGAGCACTTGTCTCATGCATCCAACCTGGGCTGATGATCTGTTTCACCCTAGATAATATACATGTTTCGATGCTGTTCTATCAAAACATCCCACTCTTGCCTTCTCCCAAAAAGTCCAAAAGTCTATTCTGTACATCTGTGTCTCTTTTTCTGTTTTGCAAATAGGGTTATCGTTACCTTCTTTCTAAATTCCATATATATGCGTTAGTATACTGTATTGGTCTTTATCTTTCTGGCTTACTTACTCTGTATAATGGGCTCCAGTTTCATCCATCTCATTAGAACTGATTCAAATGAATTCTTTTTAACGGCTGAAAAATATTCCATTGTGTATATGTACCACAGCTTCCTTATCCATTCATCTGCTGATGGGCATCTAGGTTGCTTCCATGTCCTGGCTATTATAAACAGTGCTGCAATGAACACTGGGGTGCACGTGTCTCTTTCAGATCTGGTTTCCTCGATGTGTGTGCCCAAGAGTGGGATTGCAGTGGGATGGCAGTTTTATTTCCAGTTTTTTAAGAAATCTCCACACTATTCTCCATAGTGGCTGTACAAGTTTGCACTCCCACCAACAGTGTAAGAGGGTTCCCTTTTCTCCACAGCCTCTCCAGCATTTATTGCTTGTAGACTTTTGGATAGCAGCCATCCTGACTGGTGTGAAATGGTACCTCATTGTGGTTTTGATTCGCATTTCTCTGATAATGAGTGATGTTGAGTATCTTTTTATGTGTTTGTTAGCCATCTGTATTTCTTCTTTGGAGAAATGTCTGTTTAGTTCTTTGGCCCACTTTTTGATTGGGTTACTTATTTTTCTGGAATTGAGCTGCAGGAATTGAGCTTGTATATTTTTGAGATTAATCCTTTGTCTGTTTCTTCATTTGCTATTATTTTCTCCCAATCTGAGGGCTGTCTTTTCACCCTGCTTATAGTTTCCTTTGTTGTGCAGAAGCTTTTAAGTTTCATTAGGTCCCATTTGTTTATTTTTGCTTTTATTTCCAATATTCTAGGAGGTGGGTCATAGAGGATCCTGCTGTGATTTATGTCGGAGAGTGTTTTGCCTATGTTTATCCTCTAGGAGTTTTATAGTTTCTGGTCTTACATTTAGATCTTTAATCCATTTTTAGTTTATTTTTGTGTATGGTGTTAGAAAGTGTTCTAGTTTCATTCTTTTACAAGTGGTTGACCAGTTTTCCTAGCACCACTTGTTAAAGAGGTTGTCTTTTTTCCATTGTATATTCTTGCCTCCTTTGTCGAAGATAAGGTGTCCATAGGTTCGTGGTTTTATCTCTGGGCTTTCTATTCTGTTCCATTGATGTATATTTCTGTCTTTGTGCCAGTACCATACTATCTTGATGACTGTGGCTTTGTAGTAGAGCCTGAAGTCAGGCAGGTTGATTCCTCCAGTTCCATTCTTCTTTCTCAAGATTGCTTTGGCTATTCGAGGTTTTTTGTATTTCCATACAAATTGTGAAATTATTTGTTCTAGTTCTCTGAAAAATACCATTGGTAGCTTGATAGGGATTGCATTGAATCTATAGATTGTTTTGGGTAGTATAGTCATTTTGACAATATTGATTCTTCCAATCCATGAACATGGTATATTTCTCCATCTGTGTGTGTCCTCTTTGATTTCTTTCATCAGTGTTTTATAGTTTTCTATGTATAGGTCTTTTGTTTCTTTAGGTAGATATACTCCTAAGTATTTTATTCTTTTTGTTGCAATGGTGAATGGTATTGTTTCCTTAATTTCTCTTTCTGTTTTTTCATTGTTAGTGTATAGGAATGCAAGGGATTTCTGTGTGTTACTTTTATATCCTGCAACTTTTCTATATTTGTTGATTAGTTCTAGTAATTTTCTGGTAGAGTCTTTAGGGTTTTCTATGTAGAGGATCATGTCATCTGCAAACAGAAAGAGTGTCACTTCTTCTTTTCCTATCTGGAATCCTTTTACTTCTTTTTCTGCTCTGATTGCTGTGGCCAAAAGTTCCAAAACTATGTTGAGTAGTAGTGGTGAGAGTGGGCACCCTTGTTTTGTTCCTGATTTTAAGGGAAATGCTTTCAATTTTTCACCATTGAGGGTAATGCTTGCTGTGGGTTTGTCATATATAGCTTTTATTATGTTGAGGTATGTTCCTTCTATTCCTGCTTTCTGGAGAGTTTTTATCGTAAATGAATGTTGAATTTTGTCAAATGCTTTTTCTTCATCTTTTGAGATAATCATATGGTTTTTATTTTTCAATTTGTTAATGTGGTGTATTACATTGATTGATTTACTGATATTGAAGAATACTTGCATCCCTGGGACAAAACCCACTTGGTCATGATGTATGATCTTTTTACTATGTTGTTGGATTCTGTTTGCTAGAATTGTGTTAAGGATTTTTGCATCTATGCTCATCAGTGATATTGACCTGTACTTTTCTTTTTGTGTGGCATCTTTGTCAGGTTTTGGTATTAGGGTGATGGTGGCATCATAGAATGAGTTTGGAAGTTTACTTTCCTCTGCAATTTTCTGGAAGAGTTTGAATAGGATAAGTGATAAGTGTTAGTTCTTCTCTAAATTGTTGGTAGAATTCAGCTGTGAAGCCGTCTGGTCCTGGGCTTTTGTTTGTTGGAAGATTTCTGATTACAATTTCAATTTCTGTGCTTGTGATGAGTCTGTTAAGATTTTCTATTTCTTCCTGGTTCAATTTGGGAAAGTTGTACTTTTCTAAGAATTTTTCCATTTCTTCCAAGTTGTCTATTTTATTTGCATATAGTTGCTGATAATAGTTTCTTATGATTCTTTGTATTTCTGTGTTGTCTGTTGTGATCTCTCCATATTCATTTCTAACTTTGTTGATTTGCTTTTTCTCCCTTTGTTTCTTGATGAGTCTGGCTAATGGTTTGTCACTTTTATTTATCTTCTCAAAGAACCAGGTTTTGGTTTTGTTGATTTTTGCTATGGTCTCTTTTGTTTCTTTTGCATTTATTTCTGACCTAATTTATAAGATTTCCT
This sequence comes from Dama dama, assembly GCF_033118175.1. Taxonomy (NCBI): domain Eukaryota; kingdom Metazoa; phylum Chordata; class Mammalia; order Artiodactyla; family Cervidae; genus Dama; species Dama dama. The sequence continues at coordinate 94,777,873 of NC_083699.1, read as the reverse complement.
TCCTTCTATTAACCCTGGGGTTCATAATTTCTTCCTTTTCAAGTTGCTTTAGGTGTAGAATTAGGCTATTTATTTGACTATTTTCTTGTTTCTTGAGGTAAGCCTGCATTGCTATGAACCTTTCCCTTAGCACTGCTTTTATAGTGTCTCATAGGTTTTGGGTTGTTGTGTTTTCATTTTCATTCATTTATATGCATATTTTGATTTCTTTTTTTATTTCTTCTGTGATTTTTTGTTTATTCAGCAGTGTGTTGTTCAACCTCCATATGTTGGAATTTTTAATAGTTTTTCTCCTGTAATTGACATCTAGTCTTACTGCATTGTGGTCATAAAAGATGCTTGTAATGATTTCAATTTTTTTTTTTTTTTGAAGTTACCAATGCTAGATTTATGGCCCAGGATGTGATCTATCCAGGAGAAGGTTCCGTGTGCACTTGAGAAAAAGGTGAAATTGATTGTTTTAGGGTGAAATGTCCTATAGATATCAATTAAGTCTAACTGGTCTATTGTATCATTTAAAGTCTGAGTTTCCTTGTTAATTTTCTGTTTAGTTGATCTATCCACAGGTGTGAATGGGGTATTAAAGTCTCCCACTATTATTGTGTTATTGTTAATTTCCCCTTTCATGTGTGTTAGCATTTGCCTTACATATTGTGGTGCTCCTATGTTGGGTGCATATATAATTATGATTGTTATATCTTCTCGGATTGATCCTCTGATCATTATGTAGTGTCCATCTTTGTCTCTTTTCACAGCCTTTGTTTTAAAGTCAATTTTATCTGATATGAGTATTGCTACTCCTCCTTTCTTTTGGTCTCTGTTTGCATGGAATATCTTTTTCCAGCCCTTCTATTTCAGTCTGTGTGTGTCCCTTGTTTTGAGGTGGGTCTCTTGTAGACAACATATATAGGGGTCTTGTTTTTTTTATCCATCCAGCCAATCTTTGTCTTTTGATTGGAGCATTCAACCCATTTACATGTAAGGTAATTATTGATAAGTATGATCCTGTTGCCATTTACTTTATTGTTTTGGGTTCGAGTTTATACACCCTTTCTGTATTTCCTGCCTAGAGAAGATCCTTTAGCATTTGTTGGTGAGCTGGTTTGGTGGTGCTGAATTCTCTCAGCTTCTGCTTGGCTGTAAAGCTTTTGGTTTCTCCTTCATATTTGAATGAGATCCTTGCTGGGTACAGTAATCTGGGCTATAGGTTATTTTCTTTCATCACTTTAAGTATGTCCTGCCATTCCCTTCTGGCCTGAAGAGTTCTATTGAAAAATTAGCTGTTATCCTTATGGGAATCCCCTTGTGTGTTATTTGTTGTTTCTCCCTTGCTGCTTTTAATATTTGTTCTTTGTGTTTGGTCTTTGTTAATTTGATCAATATGTGTCTTGGGGTGTTTTGCCTTGGGTTTACCCTGTTTGGAACTCTCTGGGTTTCTTGGACTTGGGTGATTATTTCCTTCCCCATTTTAGGGAAGTTTTCAACTATTATCTCCTCAAGTATTTTCTCATAGTGTTTCTTTTTGTCTTTTTCTTCTGGGACTCCTATGATTCGAATGTTGTGGCGTTTAACATTGTCCCAGAGGTCTCTGAGGTTGTCCTCATTTCTTTTAATTCTTTTTTTTTTTTCTTTTTTCCTCTCTGTTTCATTTATTTCTACAATTCTACCTTCTACCTCACTTATCCTATCTTCTGCCTCCGTTATTCTACTATTGGATCCCTCCGGAGTGTTTTTGATCTCATTTATTGCATTATTAATTATATATTGACTCTTTTTTATTTCTTCTAGGTCCTTGTTATACCTCTTTTGCATCTTCTCAATCATTATCTCCAGGCTATTTATCTGTAACTCCAATTTGTTTTCAAGATTTCCGATCATTTTCACTATCATTTTTCTGAATTCTTTATCATGTAGTTTCCCTGTCTCTTCCTCTCTTGTTTGGTTTGGTGGCATTTATCCTGCTCCTTTACCTGATGGGTATTTCTCTGCCTTTTCATCTTGTTTATATTACTGTGTTTGGGGGGGGGGGGGGGGTTCTGTATTTTGGCAGTTGGTGATTCCTCTTTATTGTGGAGGTTCCTTGCTGTGGGTGGGGTTGGGCGGGTGGCTTGACAAGGTTTCCTGGTTAGGGAAGCTTGTGTCGGTGTTCTGGTGGGGGGAGCTGGATTTCTTCTTTCTGGAGTGCAATGAAATGACCAGTAATGAGTTTTGAGATGTCAATGGGTTTGGTGTGACTTTGGGCAGGCTGTATATTGAGGCTCAGGGTTATGTTCCTGTATTGCTGGAGAATTTGCATGGTATGTCTTCATGGATGTTTTCAACATCCATTCATGATTAAAACTCTCCAGAAAACAGGAATAGAAGGAACATACCTCAACATAATAAAAGCTATATATGACAAACCCACAGCAAGCATTACCCTCAATGGCAGAAAATTACACTGTTGGTGAGAATGCAAGCTAGTGCAGCCACTATGGAGAACAGTGTGGAGATTTCTTAAAAAAACTGGAACTAGAACTGCCACATGACCCAGCAATCACACTCTTGGGCATACACACCGAGGAAACCAGATCTGAAAGAGACACGTGTACTCCAATGTTCATCGCAGGACTGTTTATAATAGCCGAAACATGGAAGCAACCTAGATGCCCATCAGCAGACGAATGGATAAGAAAGCTGTGGTACATATACACCATGGAATGTTACTCAGCCATTAAAAATAATTCATTTGAATCAACTCTAATGAGGTGGATAAAACTGGAGCCTATTATACAGACTGAAGTAAGCCAGAAAGAAAAACACCAATACAGTATACTAATTCATATATATGGAATTTAGAAAGATGGTAATTATAACCCTGTATGTGAGACAGCAAAGGAGACACAGATGTATTGAACAATCTTTCAGACTCTGTGGGAGAGGGCAAGTGTGGGATGATATGGGAGAATGGCATTGAAACATGTAAATTATCATATGTGAAATGAATCACCAGTCCAGGTTTGATGCATGACACAGGGTGGTCGGGGCTGGCGCACTGGGATGACCCAGAGGGATGGGATGGGGAGCGAGGTGGGAGGGGGGTTCAGGATGCAGAACACATGTACACCCATGGTGGATTCAAGTCAGTGTATGGAGAACCAATACAATATTGTAAAGTAAAATAAATAAATAAGTAAATTAAAAAAATAAATAAACTGTCTGCATTGCATTTATCATGCTTGTGATTTGTAGTGATTATTAAATCTTTGGCTTGATAATGGTATTGCTCCCTCATAACTTAAATTATCTTTATAATTTTTGTTTATAATATTTGAAATAAAATAAAAAAATAAGAAAATAAAAAAACAAAAACAAAACTCTATAAACAAATCAATAGTATATCCAGATAATGGAGTTATCAAAGATATTAACATAATTCCATAGACTCATATTAATATTATTTTAATTAGTAATTAATCTGAGTGTGACCTGGCTTTCTCTCACATGAGCCTGTCCACACATCCAGTTCTCATTTTCCTATCTCTGTGACCTGCTGAAAGCTCTTTTCACCTTCTCAACTGTAAGGTCTCAGATTCTCATCCATCTCTGCTAGAATTGCCAGATGCTGTTATGGAAGAATTAGCCCTAAATCTGGTTACACCATGATAGTTTGCATTTTTCTCTTGATCATAATTCTTTCTGTTGTTAACTCTTTGATACACTCAGATATGTTTCTATATACTTCCCCCCTATTTTCTGCTTATTCTCAGGCATGTTTTGTAAAATTTCTAGCACTTTTTCTGAAAATAGAACAATTTCAGACTCGTTTTCAATTTAGTTAGAACGATTTCTCCAACACAATTTTTAGAGGGAAATATGGGTCCTATGGTCTTCCCTGGTGGTTCAGACAGTAAAAACAATCAGCTTGCAATTCAAGGCAACTGGGTTTGATCCCTGGGTTGGGAGGATCCCCTGGAGAGAGGAATGGCAACCCACTACAGTATTCTTGCCTGGGAAATCCCAAGGATAGAGAGGCCTGGCGGGCTACAGTCCATGTGGTCACAAAGAGTCAGACAGGACTGAGCAACAAGGCCCTCATGCACACAGGGGTACTATATGTTTCTGGCATATAATCCAGTAAAATCTACAGCCTCTTCCTCATTTTGGCCTGGTTTCCAAGGGGTACTTTATTTTTTCTCTATAACTTATTTCTCTGTTCTTAGACCATGTTGGGGCTTCCCTGATGGCTCAGATGGTAAAAAAATCCCCCTGAAGTGCAAGAAACATCATCCCTGGGTCAGGAAGAGCCTTTGGAGAAGGAAATGGCATCCCACTCCATTCTTGTCTTGAACTGGCAGCCCATTCCAGTATTCTTAGCTGGGAAATCCCATGGACAGAGGAGTCTGGTGGACTACAGTCTGTGGGATTGCAAAGAGTTGGACATGACTGAGTAAGCACACACAGAGACCATGCTAGTTGCCATTTATTCTTTATAGTCTTACTGAAATTAAAGTAAAAGGTCAGCTCTTATTTATTGCTTAGTAGAAGATGTTTGAATGCTTTTAACCCAAATGCCTCAGATTTTACTAGAAAGCTCATATCAATTATATATAAGATATCCTATATATTTGACATCTGGACTAAAATTAGGAAAGGGAATTTAGAGAGACATAAGGATATCTCACCATCCTTTGCCCCAGTGACCCAATCCAGCTTGTCATATTCATTAGTTTTATAGTCTATGCAAAATAGTTCTGAAGTTTAAAGGACTGCTGGCTACTGACTCATGTCTATATCTGCACTACTGGCCAGACTTGACAACCCAAGAAAAGTCTTGGACTGACTATTGCCTTTGGGAGAAGGAGAGAATCAAATATGTGGGCTTAAGTTTCTTTTTTAACCCTAGAATGTTCTTTCCTGATTTCATACAAGTTTCTCAAGAAATGATTCATATTTAGTGTCAATTGTTTCACAGGCCCAGTATTTTTGGAAATTCGACTTTAACCATGAAGGTTGAAAATGAAAAGGAAATTCACTTTGAGGATGAACATATTGAAAGACATGAGTAAGGTGCTAAAAACCTCAAGACATATCTGAGTTGGTATTTTATTTTTTGCCTGCATTTTTATTTGTGTCTGTGATATAACTAACTTCAGAAGATGTATTGTCTGATGTCTGAGAGAGTGTCAGCATTTTTAATCAAATCACAACTTTTTCTAAATGTAATACTATCAGGAAAGTAAAGTTTCTATCCACAAAAGATACGTTAAGCAAACACGGACTGTGATTTCCAGTTACTAACAATAGGTAAGTAACCTGTTTATGCTTATCACTGTATGCTGCTTAGTCTTTCAGTGGTATCCAACACTTTGTGAACCCATGGGCTGCAGCCCTTCAGGCTCCTTTATTCATGGGAATTCTCCAGACAAGAATACTGGAGTGGGTTGCCATGCCATCCTCCAGAGGATCTTTTGGATCGAACTCAAGTCTCGCACACTGCAGGTGGATTCTTTACCATCTGAGTCACCAGGGAAATCCATATTTATGTATAAGTTATTACTAAAAGAAATTCTTGTCTTCCAGTACATTCAAATTGTTTCCCAGTTGTTCAATTCTTTCTGTGAAATGTCTGATTCTATTACTAATTTTCTCTTCCTATGGAAGCTATGAATATACATCTGTTTGTAATTAGTTTAGTCAGTTCAGTTCAGTCACTCAGTCATGTCCGACTCTTTGTGACCTCATGAATTGCAGCCCACCAGGCCTCCCTGTCCAGCACCAGCTCCCAGAGCCTACCCGAACTCATGTCCATTGAGTCGGTGATGCCATCCAGCCATCTCATCCTCTGTTGTCCCCTTCTCCTCCCACCCTCAATCTGTCCCAGCATCAGGGTCTTTCCCAATGAGTCAGCTCTTCACATCAGGTGGTCAAAATATTGGAGCTTCAGCTTCAACATCAGTCCTTCCTTCAATGAACTCCCAGGACTGATCTCCTTTAGGATGGACTGGTTGGATCTCCTTGCAGTCCAAGGGACTCTCAAGAGTCTTCTCCAATACCACAGTTGAAAAGCATCAATTCTTTGGCACTCAGCTTTCTTATAGTCCAACTCTCACATCCATACATGACTACTGGAAAAACCATAGCCTTAACCAAAGGCTAATAAAAATTAATTTGAATTTGCTTGGAACTCACTAGCTTTGGAAAAACCTCACTAATATCCACATTTTGCTGCTATACTTTTCCCATCTTCATTCTTGTAGGGTCTATACTTAAAGCCTGGTCCATTATTACTGGGAGTTTCTACCATGAAATGTGATCATATATGATCCTCTTCATGCTTCCAATCTGGCCTTTTTTTCCCCTGCTGTTTAGAAACTATTTTGAAGACTTCCCTGGTGGTTCAATGACTAGGACTTTGTGCTCCCAATGTAGGGTGCCCAGGTTCAATCCTTGGTTGAGGCACTAAATCCCACCTGCCACAATTAAAGATTCCATGTGCCACAAGACCTGGTCTAGCCAAATAAATAAATATATTCAGAAAAGAAATAGAAACTATTTTGCATGGTAGGTGTGACCCATCCCTGTCCTTGGAACTTCTTTTCCCTCTAAGAATGGTCCTTTCTATGTAGGTTTCTGTTGTTTTGATGTTTCTGCACCACAAAAACTTTGAGTCTGCATATAGAAGTGTGTCCTTTTTTATTGTCACTTTGTTAAAGCCATGTTCCTTGCCAAAACTGAAAGAACTCTCTACCTGAGTCTGCAACTGACTTCATCCAATATAGGTTTCTCTTGCTCCTCAATCTGTCTCATTGTCTCAATTGGACCAAGCTTTGTCAATTTCTTTTAAAAGACTGGCCTCTATCCTGGTGCTCAAAATTGAATCCATGGGACTGGTCTAGAAAAGGCTCTCTATTCATTATGTTGTTCCTTTTATCTCTGACTCATTGACTCATTTGGCTGGTGCAAAACAAAAACTAAGGCAAATGTTAAAAACAAATGAAAGAAAATACAAAAACCAAACACCGCTCCCCCCCCCCTTACCATGGTAACCTTACTCTTGACAAGCCCCATTATTCTATGCATATAAACTCACATAAAGAGACACTTAGAATCAGGAAAGTGAGGCTATAAACCACCAGTTTACCAGACAGATACGGTCAAACTGCAAATGTAGATTCAAACATTTACAGAATCTTGACGACTTCCCTATATACTTACTTTATCTTCACAGAAGAACATCTATGCTTTTATACTTTTATTGATAATCACCATCCATTTGATAGAAACTAAATATCTAGCCTGATACTTGGAGTGTGAAATTTGTCTGTCTATGGAAAATGCATATAGTTGACAGGCACATGCGCACGGCCCAGGTCAATCACCATGTGAGTTGGTCAAATGATATATTCTCTTCAAACCTCAATTTCTTCCTATGAAAAATATGAGTTTTGGGCTACATAACTTCAAATAAGGAAGAATATTAAAAAATGAATGCTCTTTGTAAGATAGGGATTTGGGAATGAATGAGATAATGTACATCTAATCTGTGTCATCACTGAGGGATAAAGCTAGGATTTTGTTGAGCTCTAAAGGGAGCTACACTTATTTAAAGAAGTTCCTAGGGACCATGCCTGTTAATGCCTTTATATACTTTTATGAAGTCAGTGAAATCAGGTTCTGTGGAAGGTAATGAGCAACTTCACTTAGCAATTATCTTTCTGCCGTGCTTAATGGAAGTATAGTGTCCTGACAGAGACAATGACCCTTCAACCTAGCTCACCCACTTCACTCAGATGTTCCAAGCAAACAGACATGTTTGGTTTTTTAGTTTTTTAAACCAAATACTGTCGTTTTCTCTCTTTCCTCTTCTCCTTCCCTCCCTTCCTCCTTTCCTTCCTTCCTTCCTTCGTTCTCTGCCTTCCTGTCTTTGTCCATCTCTCACTTTTTCTCTTTTCTCTCTTCCCTTTTCCTCCCACCTTCCTCCCTCCTTCTCTTCCTTTCTTTCCTGTCTTAATTAAGACAGAGGTTTAAAATATATAAATACTTTTGCTATGATTTTGACAATAGGCCAAATTATCTTGGGACTCAGTGGGATTTATATTCTTATCTTTTCATTACTTTGCTTTTCCTTTATAATTTCTTTCCTTTTAACTCATTAAGATTTTTTCTTTGCCAACCTGGGTTATTCTTAACTACTTTCTTAGTGTTGAAAAAAACAGCGAGTTTTTAGCAGCACAATGGAAAGTAATTTATTAAACTATTATATATTAAATTCTTAGATAAAATCTATTTAAGTGGATGGTAGTACTATCCCCCCCACCCCAATTCTCTTGGAAATAATAGTACAAGTCAAATTATTAATTCATTTAAAGTTTCCTTTTAACAGTTGAATTATAGTGACTCCTATATACTCAGTTTATACTAGTTTTACAGCTTTAATCAGTTGCTATGAAGCTGTTTTAACACCTCTCATGTTCTGAACTATACATTTCATGCTTCTTTTCACGTGTGCAAAAAACAACATTGCCTCCCAAGTACTTAAATTTTTTCAAGGTATTTATTTGATATTTTAGGCTGTGCTTATATTTGCTACATTCAAAAGCTATATTCTTAACAGTAAACTATATGTTCCTATCATAAATTTATGGCTCAACACTTTCCCTGAACCATGGCTCAGGACCCATCTTTAGCTGCAGTTTTATGAGGTCAGTTATTTTGCTTTCCAATTCTGTCTGTTAAACTAATTCCCTACTCTGTGATTTTCCAACTCCACCCATCATTCTCTCTGAGGAGAGTGCCATACTGGGGATGTGTTTTCCTTTCTCAGTGGTAAATCACTGGAGCAGTGCTTACTTTGTAAACCCAGAGTGTTCCCTTTCCATAGTTACAAATCTTGGTGTTTTTTTTTTTTTTTTTTTGACACAACCCTATATGTTCATTCTATTAGTGAGTTAATAAGACCTCCTTTGGTCTCAAGAACCGGGTAACATTCTGAAAGCCAGCTTAAACCAAAAAGGGAATGTATTATCTATTATAATTGAATGTCTTGGGGGCATTGAGGCCCCCAAGATGCTAAAAAAAAAAAAAATCAATATGCTCAAAATAAAATCTGTTACCGTGCAGACTATTTCTTCCCATCTCTTGATTCTTCTGTCCTCTGTGTCATCTTCATTCCCAAGTTTCCACTGGTGACTTCAAGCATCTCTTGGCTTACATCCTCATAGCCCAGAAAACCTAGCAGAGTGAGACTTTCTCTTTTCAACTGTTCCAGCAAACTTCCCTGAACTGTCATACCAGGCTTGCCTGTCTTAAGACTTCAGCTCTGGCCAAGGGGTTGTAATACAGCAGACCTGGAGCCAATGCCTATGCCTGGAACCTGGAGGATGAGAGGAACTCCACATTTATAGTGGAGCTGTGGATTAGGAGTCTGGAAAAGGTACTGTTCCAAGGAAACTTGGTTTTTAAAATAGAGGCATATGTGTGTGCTAAGTTTCTTTAGTCATATCCACCTCTGTGCAACCCTGTGGACTGCGTAGCCCACCAGGCTTCACTGTTCATGGGATTCTCCAGGCAAGAATACTGACTTGTAGGTGGGATGGATACACAATCTTTAAGAAAGTGTTTCTTGTGGACATTTTCCTACTAAACTCTTTTCAATATATTCATTCTTCAGAATAAAATTTGTCTTATATAGTTGAGTATCTATTTTACTTCAAACTTTGGCCCAGTTACTCTAGTCTTGTAAGTTGCCCCCTTATCAATTAGATGAATGTTTTCATTATGCCACTGCCTTCATGTCTAATATAGTGTTCTCTTTCATAAAATTGTTATGAATCCTCCCATCTATCCCTCAATACCCTACTCAAGTCTTACCATTTCCAAAACACTTTCCTTGGGCATCTGAGTCCAAGATGTTATATCTTGCTTTTGAACTCCAAATAATTTTATCGTTTACCATGTTGCCACATCTTTATTTATTTATTTTACTGTGCATATCTATAAGGCTCATAACTTGCCACTTGTTGTTAGTTGCATTTTGGATATAATTTGAAAAAGATCACAAAGGTGAAAACTTGTGATGAATTCACTAATGAGCCCAAATGAGATTGAGTATTATGAACTTTAAGAGAATTTGCACATATGCTTGATAAACACTGTACGTATATGTACAATACTTTATTTTGGTGGGGATTAAAATCTTTTATCTGTAAAAAAGATTAAAATCTATGTGGATTAAAATCTTTCCTTCTGTAGTGCTCCACAGTTAGCATTCCATGGATTAAGGTGAAGTACTCTTTGTTTATGCCAATTTTTTATCTCCTTTGATATAGCTGCTACCAATAATAATAATTATATATTCAAATGTTCATAATCTGGAAACTTGGTTTAGTAATAAATGTGTTTTTATTGTTTTCTTGTTATATTCTGACTCTGTGGTTCTTTTATATAATCAAATATAAATATTGGTTGACTAGTTAGAAATTTCTTTTCTGGTTTGATATCTTTACTCCTAACTGTCTGTTGCTATTCTTAACACATCCTGAATTTATGACTTCCATTTCATCATGGGTAGTATAAATCAATGTTAATATTTTGAAGCTTGCAGCTTGGGAGCAAATAAAATGAGCTTATTGTTAATAAATCTGCTGACAGTTTACTTTGTAAAAGAGGTACTATTATGGATCAAATTGTATCTCCCCAAAACTCATATGTTGAAGCCCTAAACCCCAGTGTGACTGTATTTGAAGATGAGGCCTTTAAAGAGATAATTAAGGATAAATTAGGTCATAAGGGTAGATTCTTAATTTAGTAGGTCTGATGTCCTTATATGAAGAGGAAGAAACACCACTAATGCCTGTGCATAAAGAAAAGGCTAGGGCTTCCCTGGTGGTTCAGTGGTAAAGAATCTGCCTATCAATGCAGAAGACACGTGTTTGATTCCTGGTCCAGGAAGATTCCACATGCCACAGCACAATGAAGCCTGTGAGCCATAACTACTAAACCCGCATGCTGCAACTACTGAAGACTGAATGCTCTAGAGTCCATGCTTAGCAAGATGAGAAGCCTGTGCATGACAACTAGAGAGTAGCCCCAGCTCTCCACAACTAGAGAAAATGTCATGAAACAATGAAGCCCTAGCATAAGGCCCAAATAAATAAATAAAAGAGAAGACCAGATGAGGACACATTAAGGAGGCAGCCTTTCTCTCCTGGGAAAAACCAAACCTACCAACACCTTGATGCTGAACTTAGAGTTTCCACAAGAGTGAAGAAATTAATTTCTGTTAGTTCAGCCACCCAATCTATGGTATTTTCTTATGACAGTCCTAGCATATTACTACATGTATAATCAGCTTTGTAGCACTGCATTTATCTGACTTGGTTTTCAAATTTTTATTAGTTTAGAGCTATTTTTAAATTTCAGTAAGATGATCTGAGTTGAACCCAAAGGTATAGAGGATTTCAAGCATGGCTGCACTCTAGTCATTTATCACTGAACCTGAGTCACAAGATAAAAGGTTCATAAGCTCCTCCACCATTTCCCATTTCCAAGCTTTGAAACTCGAAAATGGTGATGAAGTACCAGAAGCTAGTTCTAGCATTCTAAGAATAAGTTTGGAACTGTGTAAGAGTGTTGTAGATCTTGTCTTTATTATAATAATGTACATTATTTTGCTGGGTAGAATTGTGTTGAGGACATCTGCACCATGAATTTGATACACACACAATGAGTTGTGATAAACTGATATTCTTAGGGGCTTGATAGGGTCTGTCTGTCTGCCGTATGATACTAAGTTGGCTAAAGTCCTTTACTGTTCATCAGTGTGCTAATGTGATTACTTTTAGAGCAGACAGATGGTTGGATCTTCTCCTAGGACTTTCAGAAATGCTTATTTGGCATCAAAGGGATTATAAATCTATGTATGTGATTAAAGTAAAGACACCAGCAGACTGATATATAGACTTGTGATTTGGCCATTCACAGCAATGTCTAAGGAGTTGCCTCTAAGCTGCCAAAAGAGCTATTCAATGTACTTGTGTAAATTTAAAGATGACAATTTAGTGAAACATATCAGTTATGCTAGTTGTGACATAAAGAACAAGAGAATTTTGGTAAGTTGGATGGTTGTTTTATATTTTATTTTTACATTTTTGTCATATTTTTTGAGCTATTATATACTTTTCATTACCTGATTATGATTTGAGCTTAGATTTGATGGAAATTGTCAAGGAAGACTACAGCAAAGTTATGGAGACATTAGCATTTTTAAGCAGATTTGTACATTTTGGAATAAATAAAAAGCATAAATAAAAAATAGTTAGCACTATTTTATTAATAATAAGAGCTGAGTGCTATGTGCTAAATTCTACATTAAATTCATATACACTTATCACATTTAAGACTTCAAATGACCCTATGAGATAGATGTTATGTTGTAGATGTTTGAGTCACAAAGGGATAAGGAAATCAGTCAAGCTACAGAACTAAGAAAAGCTTTGACACCAGGCCCTCCAGTTCTAGAGCCTATGTTCTGAACTGCTAACCTCCATGGGGCCTCCATGTGCCAATGTGAGCATGTATTAGGTCATTTATTCAGTAATGGGTTAATAACGTTTGCAGACGCTACTACAGTTTTTGTGAGAATATAACTTTTGCTGGCTTGCCAGGTGGCACTAGTGGTAAAGAACTGCCTGCCGGTGCAGGAGGTATAGAGATGCAGGTTCCATCTCTGGTTCAGGAAGATCCCCTGGAGGTGGGCATGGCAACCCATTCCAGTATTCTTGCCTGGAGAATCCCATGGACAGAGGAGCCTGGAGGGCTATTGTCCACAGGGTCACAAAGAACTGAAGCGACTTAGCACACATGCACATGTAAATTTTGTTAATAGCCTGTAATTTTCTAGATAGTTTATTAAATTGGATTCTAATTTCTCAATGGTTCAAAAAGTCATGAACAGCTGGGGAGAGGGTCTGTTCTTTATCTAAACACTTATCTTTAATTAAAGAAATATAACAACTGTGTGGTCTTTTGAATTTTTATATAAAGATTTATTTCTTTTTAGTTCATTTTAGCTTTGCTATAACTTTTGGTGGGACATTTGTTAATATTTGTCTTTACTGATTAGGCAAAGAAACCATATTTCAAATGACATGATTCAGATTATATGGTGAATAAATTGTGGAACTGGGTTTTCCTCCCTTTTTTCATTAAAATTCTTATCTTCTTGAAAAATGATATAAATTCACTAGGAATTTCTAGGGTTTATAAAAGATATTTCCAAAGTGAAGAATCTCATATTTAAGTAATTAATAAGCTTAATCAATAACCTGGCTTAATATACATATATACACATGTATACACACTTACATGCATTATAAACACACACATATATATAGTTTATATATATATGATATATGTTTATATATGTAAATATATGTGGATATAATATTTACATATATGAATATATATTTATGACTAGTTTTGAAGGTGCTCTCTTTCCCTACCTCTTTCTGTCTCTCTTTCTCCGTTTGTCTTTCTGTTTCTCTGTACACTCACACACATAGATCTTTCAAAGCAGATCACAGTAGTGCTGGCAATTGAACTTGCAGATATTTTAGGGGTGAGTACATTGGAATCATATTATTTGCTACAGCTGATAAAGAATCTGCCTGCCATATGGGAGACCTGTGATTGATCCCTGGGTTGGGAAGATCCCCTGGAGAAGGGAATAGCTACCCACTCCAGTATTCTTGCCTGGAGAATTCCATGGACAGAGGAGCCTGGCAGGCTCCATGGAGTTGCAAAGAGTAAGACACGACTGAGCAACTTTCACTTTCCTTTAATTACTTTTAGCAATGTTTTTGGGATCCTGATATGGACTATTCACATTCCCATCTTTCTTGGTTGAACCAAACTGAAAAATTGACCCAAGGAATGAAACAAGGCAAATCACTGTATCAGTTTTATTGCTGGAAAGTTGGGTTGTCAAGAGTAGTGACAATCCAACCTCAAGGGTGACCTGAGGCCAAAACAGAGCCCCTTCCTCTTTTGAGACGTCAAGCTCACCAAGTGGGCTGCCCCTGCTCTTCATGGAGGTCCAGACAGAGAAGGTGAGAGGAGCTGGCTCCTGGGGGGAGTTGCATGTTTTCTGCCCCACGTGTGGGGACTGAGAGAGCAAGGGTCACTATACTTGGAACCTGTAGACCATGAGCAAGAGAAGGGCTGAGCCCAGTCAGCATTACTTCTGCAGAACTCACTGCTAACAGCACCCAATCGTTACTCACTCCCCTTGGGGAGGAGTGAGAAATAGGATGACATTTCTTCCCTAGAATGTGGAATTATTAGCAAAAGTCTCCTCTAAAGGACCACAGTGGGAATGCAGTGCAAAGATCTTGGTCCTCCTCTTTCCCTATAGTTGCATCCTCTTAATGTCACATATAACAGCAGTTCCCAATCTTTTTGACACGAGGGACCTGTTTTGTAGAAGACAATTTTTCTACTGACTGGGCTTGGTGGGATGATTTCAGGATAATTCAAGCACATTACATTTATTGTGCACTTTACTTCTATTTTTATTTCATCAGTTCTACCTCAGATTACCAAGCATTAGAGCTCAGAGACTGGGAACCCCTCATGTAGAATCTGAGCCTCAAATCTATTTTAATTTTCACATCAAACTATGCTCAGCTACACAGTTCAAAAGAGCTTACTAGAGACTGTTACAGGCAACTCATGGTGCCATAAATACCACAAGTACAGTGCCAGCAACATAAAAATCAATACAAAACCCTTCCCTTTATTAAATTCCTGGGTGTATATTAAAGCTCACAAATAAAACACACTTGCATTATGGTCAAAAATATTAAATATTCAAATGCTTTATAACATTCCTGCCCTGATTCCTTCTATCACCAGATTATTCTCAACAATATAAGCCTGAGATCTTGAGGCTATTTCTTTTTGTGTGTATTCATGACAGACAAGAGAGTGCAGCTCCAACAGGGGCATCTGCTTCATAAGCATGAATGAAACTTCAAGAAATAGTCAATTATGACAGGCTTGCAAGCCAGAAAGTAGTATTGATCCTTTTAAAGTCTGTTACTCCCTGGGTGGCCAACAGCTTACAACCTGAAGCAAACATCTCTGGAACATTTGTATTTCTCAAAGAAGTCTCTGCTTTCACCCATGCAGGAATTTCTCTAATTCCTCTCCCTTATTTAAGTGAGGAATCAATTCATATTAGAATCATCTAAGCAATTTTAAAATTCTGCATGTCCATGTCTCACTTCAGATGACCAGATGATTTTAAGTCAGACTCTCTGGAAGTGGAGCCAAGGCATCAATATATTTTAAAGCACTCCAAGTTCAAATCCTCTAAGAATATGGAAGATGACCATTCCAGAATAGAATCTCTTTTCTTTAACTCAGAAACGTGGCCTATGTGTCTATTCATTCTTGATTCATTCCAACTTACAGTCCTTCCCCATGAAGCTAAGTAAGAACATTACATTCAGGATCAGAAATCCTGCAGACCCTGACAGTTCCAGGTATACTGCAAATATGGGTTTAGGAATATTCCTCATATTGCAGATCAAGCTTTACACAGTTGATGATCTTACTTTTTAATTTTTTTTATTTTCAAAATTGCATATGTTTTGCATATGCATACATTTGGGTCAAATTGCTATTGAGTTCAAGCTCATTCTGCTCATTGCACAACAGACCAGTAAGTTTGAAATGAGGTGTTGAGCCAAGGGATAACAACTTTATTGGGAAATCTGGCAGACAGAAAATATGGCAGACTAATGTCTCAATATAACCATCTTGTTGGGGTCAGGAAGCCAGGTTCTTTTATAGAACAGAAAGGGGGAGGAGGTGAGGAAGTAAAGTAAAAAGGACATAATTTTAGCAGCAATCTCCTGGTTTGGCCAGCCTTAGGGAGGAAATGTGTAAATTTCTCCTTTTCTGCATCCATTCACAGGTGGGCAGGGTCAGATTATCTCTCTGTGAGCTGAACAAAGCCATTCACCCTGAACAGGATCAGAATGTCTCTCTGTGAGCTGGAGTCATAAAAGTGTTGGACATAATTTGGTGACTAAACAACAACATGGAGGAAAGTTATGACCAACCTAGATAGCATATTAGAAAGCAGAGACATTATTTTGCCAACAAAGGTCCATCTAGTCAAGGCTGTGGTTTTTCCAGGGGTCATGTATGGATGTGAGAGTTGGACTGTGAAGAAAGCTGAACGCCGAAAAATTGATGCTTTTGAACTGTGGTGTTGGAGAAGACTCTTGAGAGTCCCTTGGACTTCAAGGAGATCCAACCAGTCCATCCTAAAGGAGATCAGTCCTGGGTGTTCATTGGAAGGACTGGTGCTGAAGCTGACACTCCAACACTTTGGCCACCTCACGTGAAGAGTTGACTCATTGGAAAAGACCCTGATGCTGGGAGGGATTGAGGGCAGGAGGAGAAGGGGACGACAGAGAATGAGATGGCTGGATGGCATCACCGACTCGATGGACATGAGTTTGAGTGGACTCCAGGAGTTGGTGATGGACAGGGAGGCCTGGCATGCTGCGATTCATGGGGTCACAAAGAGTTGGACATGACCGAACGACTGAACTGAACTGAACTGAACTGAAACAACAACATATTATACATCAGATACAGTATCTTCAGGAGATCAATGATTTCCCAGGAATAAGAAGCAATGCACATTCTCTAAAACACAATGGTATTTTGTAAATATGACCATAATCATTCACTCTTTTCTGAACTCCCATCTATTTGCACATGATTTTGCAGCATCTTTCATCAAGAGCTGGAGTCTATTTCCCCTCTCCTTGCATGTAGATGGGCAGTATGATTTGTACTGGGTAGTAAAATTTGGTAGAAATGTGTGCCAGGTCTAAGAGCAAGGTTTAAGAAATCTTTACATGCTTCCACTTCCTTCTTGTGACCCTAACCCTGCCTCTGCTCTGTGCACAAGAGCAGGCAAGCATGCTGTAGATGAGAGACTATGGCAGCCAGAGTAATATCAGCCCAGTTTTCCCAGCATAGGGCAAAAACAAGTTGAAGAGCCTAGACAATATCAAAGCCACACTGCCAGATGATAGCTGATGCATGAGAGATGGAGCCCAGCCAAGTCAAGAAGAATTGCCCAGCTAAGCTCAGCCTAAATTGCTGAAGTAGGGAATTCCGGCTGAATAGATGGTTGTTTTAAGCCCAGTTTCAAGTGCTTTGTTAAACAGTGGTAGCTATTGTTGTCTTACTAAGAGGCTATATTTGGGGAATGTTTCTGACTTAGTGTGTGGATCTAGGGTTAGAACCTAAGGATATTCATGTCCTGTCTAGCTTACTCCACCGCTGGAATTTTTAAGTAGAAATATCTTCATTCATATCACAGCTCTGCCCACTACAAGGTAAAGGTGATCTTTATCTATCATTGGTAAAGATCACCAATTTTTCCCCAGATTCTAACTTGTTAAAACCTAGCCCTTTATTCTACTACAGGTACTGTTGAGAGGATTAATGTCTTGATGTTGTAGCATTTTGATAACAAGAGGTATCAATTTTTCTGGTGGCTCTCTTTCTCTTCATAGGTACAACTTCCTAGATTGTTGTTGTTGTTCAGTCACTCAGTAGTGTCCAACTCTTTTTGACCCTATAGGCCACAGCATGTCTAGCTTCCCTGTCCTTCACTATCTCCCAGAGTTTGCTCAAAGTCATGCTCATTGAGGCGACGATGTCATCCAACCAGATATCAAAAGCGTTTTATACAATGTAATATGTACCGGCGGCTCAACGGTCAAGAATCTGCCTGAAATGCAGGAGATCCAGGTTCAGTCCCTGGTTTGGGAGGCCCCCTGGAGGAAGGCATGGCAACCCACTCTAGTATTCTTGCCTGGAGAATCCCATGGACAGAGGAGCCTGGCAGGCTAGAGTCCATAGTGTCGCAAAGTGTTGGACACAACTGAAGTGACTGAGCACAAGCACACACAATATGTACACACACACACACAGAATGAGAGAATGACTGAAGTTTTTGGAAAGCATGGTACTAATAGTCAGCATTACTACTATTTCTAGGTAAGTTGTTATGCTGATATCTTTTAGCAAAGGTGATAAGTTGAATAAGAGGAGGAGAAGGAGGAGGGCAGCATCTTTCTTCTTGTAAACAAAACTCTCCCTGGGATGCTAGTTCCCAGGCCCCAGTAGGCTCATCCACTATTGCCCCTCAGATCCCCTTGTATTTAAGGAAGCTAACACTTTCCATCACCAGTTCTCTCAGAGGTATAGGGGAAATTTTGACATTAGGAAGTATGTTTGGCTCTTTCAGTATGGACTTCACATATGACTATAACTGTGGCCTATATGTCCAACATAGGTGTCCAATGTTCTTGAGAAAGCAAGAAAATATAACCAAATCCTAATTTGTTAATCTGTTTGTAATTTGAAATGGATTTTGGCACATGAGTTTTGATAATGGATATAAAGTGTCTAGAATTTTCAAAATATAATCTCACATATTTAAGAGAGTTAGGGCATTTTGAAATATGCACTAGGCCTGTGTTGCCTTTTGATGAATATTTTGAGCAAAATTCAAGGGTAATTAATAATTGTGCCAGTTCGTTGTAGTCCCTAAATATTTCCTGTATCTATGGTGGTAAAAGTGATGAGTAGATTTTCTCAACAGTTTGATAAGGCACACAATTTATCCACTTGGAAACTTGTATCTTTTTCTTACTAGGACAAAAGATATTTGATTGTCATAGTCTTTTCTTTTATCACAGCCCATCAAAGCTCAGCATTTATTATATTTATTACACAGTAAATCCCCTGCATGGGAACCCTGAAGTTGCAAACTTTCAAAGATGTGAGCATGCATTCGCCTATTGAATCATGTAAGTTTGTTCATTTGTCTAGTATGCATTGACACACGGGTGCCTCCTCTATTGGGGTTGTGCTTTTGTGTATTTACGGTACAGGACTGTACAGAGTGCAGTGGTACAGTGTCTTTCCTGGAGATACTGGAGGAGGATGCGAGCGACTACCCAGACATCCTTGCACCATTTTTCAAGAGTAGCTAGAATCGAATCCAGCAAGGAACCGCAACTTTTGCCATCAGTGTCAGGAGTGAGTGATATTGCAGCTTGCCTTCCACCTCCTGTTGCTGATGATCCTTCAGCTCTACCATCTCCCACCTCTTCTCCCTCCTCTAGGCTCGTCCAATCAGTAATCTTCTTGCCTGGTCACTCGATGCCAGCCCCCTCATGCTAGTTGTTGTACTGAACTACTGTACTTTTCAAGGTACTGCACCATAAGATTAAAACTGTTTTCTTAGGGATTTCCCTGGTGGTCCAGTGGTTAACATTTTGAGCTTCTACTGCAGGTGGCATGAATTTGACCTCTGGTTGGGGAACTAAGATCCCACATGCTGTGTGGTGAGACCAAATATATATATATATATATATATATATATATATATATATATATATATATATTTATCTTTTGTGTTTGTTTTTTATGTATTATTTGTGTGAAAAGTATTATAAACCTATTATGGTGCAGTGCTATATAGCTTATTGTGTTAGTTTGGGTACCTTGGCTAACTTTGTTGGGCCTATGAATAAACTGGGCTTATGAATGCACTCTCAGAAAGGAATTTGTTCATATGCAGGGGACTTATTGTACAGCATTGTATAGTGTGCATTACACAGTCTTCAGCTCTAGGAAGAAGGCAGAATATGGATACAAGGGATTAAATACTTACCGACACATTCTTATGACAATGACACTACTTAATTACATATCTACTGACAAGTGCATACAAAGAGAAGGTGATTAACTCTATTTGTAGGAAGAGGAAGCGGGGAAATTTCTAAGACTGTCAGATGGAGGGTGTAGCATTTGGAATAAGCTTTGATGGATAAGATTTTGTTAAACAGAGAAGAGGGAAGGGACCTTGTAGACAGAGGTAATTAGATTGAGTAAAAGTTCAAGGAAAAAAAAAAGTGTATGACTTGCTCACAGAAATGTAAGTAACCTGTGTATCCATAGAGTAGGGCATGTGCAGGGGAGTGAGAGGACGTGGATCTGAACAGACAAGCTTGCATTCCCAGTGTAGACAAGTTTGCTAAAGAATTAACAAGATGAAAGACTGAAGCATCTTCCTGATTTATGATTTATAATCTGTGAGGATGGTAAAAAGATGTGTGGATCAGAGCACAGATTGAAGCAGTCAGTGAAATAACGAGGGCTCAGACTTAGTTCCTCATCTTAAAACCAATAGGAAAAAATCAAGAGGATAAGTATATGATATGAATGGAATAGGATATGCTCTAAATTTTTATTTTATTTGCCTGAACCACAAAATATTGATATTTTAGTCAGTCACAGATGGATGGATAGCAATAGCTACTTAAAAATCATCTCCTAATTCCCATTTTGATTTCATACATTTTTATTCTCTTTCTTTCTTCTGCATATCCCATGTGTGTACTTTAAAATATGTGTATGTCTTCTTGCATAATTGTGTTTCATCACCATAATTGCAATTTGATAATTAATAACTGTAATAAATAGTATAACATATATCCAATAATAAATTCTATAGTATAATCATAGTCTACAAATCTGAAAATCTGGTTTGAAGTTTCTAGGAAAAGTGAATTAAAACACTGAGTTGATAGTCTGATCATGTTGAACTAGGTTATCACCATATATGTGACTCAGTAATTGAGATGTTTCCTGTAGATTACGCAAGAGAAGTTTTGTGTCCCCAACTTACTTAAATGTTATAGAATTTATTTTTATGTAATGTTCTTTGTATTCATGAGTCCCATGTCTATTTTCAGCTATAGCCTCATTACTAAAAAACTCAGGGGAGAAAAACCCTTGGTGAAACCACAATGAAATGAGTTCATTTTTGGAAATTTTAAAGGATTACTGACAATGTAGGACAATTAATCAAAATTGTTTCATGTGGGCACTGTAGATGAAATATGGGGTATTATAATAAATCTCTTGAGGATCTGTGAGAGTCCAGTTAGATTAGGTTAATCACATATTTGGATGGTAATGTACTACTCAGTGATTTTCTTTGTCAGAGGAATGGCTTCTCACCATTCATACCTCCCAAGTCTTGAGAGCTAATTACTATCAATTTGTTCATTTGAACCATATTTTTCTATTCTTTTTAATGAAGCAAACATATTTCAAACAAGTGAAATATTGATTGCTGGAGATAGCCTTTAAGCTTGAATTTGAGAAATCTGGGTTGTTTCCTTGGTGCAGCTTAATGCAATGGCCTGAAGGGTGAATGCAAATCAGAGATAAAGTGAGGTTCTCTGAGCCCTGCCAGAGCTTCATCCATGAAGCATGGAATAACAAACAGATTGGAAAATGGAAGATGGTTGAGGACGATGCTTTCAGTGAATAAAGTCAATAAGGTTTCAGTCCTCTTAAATGTTAAATTGTTGGCCTGACCAGATAGGGTAGACTTAATGGTCAAGGCCAGGCAGCATTCACACAAATTACAGATAAATTTATTAACTATAGTTAATCTTGGAAAATTTTGTGTCCTGTATCTCTATTTCAGCTGGAGCAGCCTCGATGGATGATGCTTGCCTTCCTCTCTCTTCCTCTGGTAAAAAGGAATAGTTTCTCTACTCTTAGTTTTAATTAGCTGCTGCCCAATCCCTAACTGGGAAGACAAGCATTTTCGATATACCTGCTGTCTTTAAGATAGATATTCACAAACTATAAAGTGCTGAGAAGAGGTGAACATCAAATCACTTAATGGCAGCTGCCATCCAAATAGAATGAATGAATAAAATTAAAATCAATTAGTGAAAGTCAAATCTTTACTTGTTAATTATTTTTTTCCCTATAACTTGAGTAATCAGTGAAATTTATGAAGAGAAACTGTTTCTGATTGGCAAGTTCTCAAATTTGTCTATTGGAATGGATAAGAGGATTTATAAACTGGGATATCTGTAGAAAAGGTTTGAGGGAATCCCTCCCCAATGAGGAACATAGACAACAATAACCTGATTTTCATAAGGTAAAGCCAGTGACACAGAAGAGAATTGTGCTGCTCACTCAGCTGGGTAGAATTTTAGGCATAGGTAGCATTTGTAATTCCTCATTTCTGGGTTGGCTATCTGGCACAAAGAGAGCAACGCAATGCCAAGAAATGAGTAAATGTGGATCATACATCATGCATCTCTGGAGAGAGACTTCTTAATAATTTAAACCACTAATGGAAAATTGACACTGTTTTATTAGACTTTGTTAATAATTAAAGTCTACTTATCCATTTATCTGGCTATGAAGGAAGAATTTTGGCTGGGCTAATTGATAAACTTAAATAGTGGAATGACAAACACTGAAAGCCAAAGAAGAAAGAAGTATGGATCCAAGGGAACCTGAGGAGTTTCAGAAAGCAGCTGAATTAGAAATGAGAGGAAGTTGTACTAGTCCCAGTTCTCTATCATTAAGTTCCATCCTCAGTAAACTTGGTGTGATAAGGCCTTCAAAAGAAGATACCAAAAGATGATAAAGTTTCAGTTGTTAAGATCAAATTTCCATGTGGAAACCATGTTTTTTTAGCAGGAAATTTTTTGGAAATCTTTGTTCATGCTAAGGATTGAAGGACTGAAAAACATCTATGTCTGATTTCTGAGCATACCATATAAGAAAGAAACTGGAAAACTGACATCTATAAGGTAGACAAACTTTACATAAACAATAGTTTTATACAATATGACAGTGGTTATAATATTTAGACAATTATGGCTCTAAGTTTTCCTTAATGAAACTATAGAAAAAAGAAATGTTTATGGAAATAGCAGATAGCAATTTATATTAAGAAATGTTACTGTTGTATACCTGCATATGTTTTTAAAAATTTATCTACTTATATTGTTTTAACCTCACAATGATTCTCTGGGTTTGATATTATTCTACATAGAGTTTAGGAAACTCAAGTTCTGAGTGGTTCCTTTAAGCTGGAAGTTCACACCCTTCAAAATGTTTGAAGACCACTGAGTTACTGAGATTTTTTTTTTTTTTTCCCTCGCGTTCTGACATGAGAGTAAGTTTCTTGCATTATAAAATAATAAACTTAGTAGTAACAGCTCAACTCTGCCTTGGTGTAAAACTCCATTGAATCCATCCTCATCCTGAAATGTAAAAGTATTGGGTCTTATTACATATGCAGTTATAGCCATCAATATGTTATGGTTTGGCATAGGTGGTTAGTGTCTGATAACTTCCATTAGGAATTTTGGCTGTGAGTACTAGAAAATTAAGATTTTTTAGGACTTTTCTATTATTATATCATATAAATGTGTCCTTCCAAAGAAATGGCACTAGAGTGTAAAACTCTAAGAACTGCCACTGCACACGCATCAATGGAGATGACATTTTATATATAAACAAAAGAGTCTTCTCTAAATGTGTAAGCTAGTCAAGCTACTCATTATGTGTGATGTGAGCAATTCTGGGAGTTATATGAAGTGTTTAAAGCTATCGGGACATGTTAACGCATTGAGAGTCACTATTTAATGCTTAATATGTTTTACAAATGTTCACAAGTATTCCTGGGAACTGTTTTTATGATGCATGCCACATTTCCAATGCTAAATGGTTGAATTCTCAATAATGGGGAGCTTTTTCCCCCCTCTTACTTTGACAAACCTCTAACTGGGTTCTTATTGACAGGATATCAGCCTATCTCTTCCACTTTGGTGTTGGCCTTACCTTCTTGAAAGAGGTTGCCTCATCAGGTAATCTTCAGTTACTAGATCCATATGAACTTTGAGACAGTATAATACATTTGACTATTAAATGACCTCTATTGATATCATCCTCTACTGTTTGTTTTTAGAAAGACTCTGGACTTTTTTGGGGCTTTCCTTGTGGCTCAGCTGGTAAAGAATCCATCTGCAATGCAGGAGACCTGGGTTTGATCCCTGGGTTGGGAAGATCCCCCGGAGAAGGGAAAGGCTACCCACTCCAGTATTCTTGCCTTGAGAATTCCATGGACTGTATAGTCTATGGGGTTGCAAAGGATCAGACACTACTGAGCAACTTTCTGTATAATATTAATATTATAATGACTTTATTTGTTCATCCATCCACTTCTGTTCAAAATTGTGATTGGCCTCTAGAATGTAATCAGGTCCTTGGTGAATATCCCTATCTTTTTCTATGTAGGAATTTCAATTATAGTTCTCAAGTTTCAAAATGAGGCCAACCAATCATTTCTGTATGTGAGAATCAATTTACATTCTCTTTCTAAAACCCTTAACCATCTTTAAAAGATGTACCTCTCAAGAGTGAAATGGAATAGCATTTCTTGACAGAGACAAAGGAAGAAAATAAATGGCTTAAGCAAAGTATACTGTAGCACAGAGATAAGATGTATGGAAAATAGTGTGTCATTCATTAAATAAAATGCTATAGGCTTTAGACTGAGATTTATAGAGAAAAAGAAAAGCAGAAGAAAAAAGGAGAGTCTAGTCACCAAAATAGGTTACAGTGTTTACCACTAAATTGAAAACCCTTGTAAGGTTATGATATGGATGTTACTGTGTCATCTGAGAACCAAGGTTGTGTTGACTGTGTACTGCAGAAAGCTGGAAGCCTTACCAGTCTTCCTTATCTGCAAGCTAGAAGGAGTTTTGCTAAGGCCACTCCCCTGAATTCTGATCCTGGTAGTAGGTGACTGATTAAATGACACAGGTAGAAAGAGGCTTAAACTCCATGTGCTACACCAGACCTGGGACTTTTCTTAATTGTTACTGCAGTGTCTACTCAGAAGATAAGCAGGATTGCTCTAGTGCTGCCTGAAGACAACAAAATAGGTGGACAGTGATTATCTCAGGTCAGAGTTGATTCAAGCAAAATATATGAGGCATTCAATCAATGACAAATGTAAAGGAAGCTTGCAGCAAGTTTTATAGCAATGAAAAGAGGGTCATGACATGCTCAGTTTTAAAGAAAAAAAGTGACCTTTTGAATTTGGGGAAAGTTGGTGATTATGATATCAGATATAATTAGATTATTATTCCATGTGTACATGACAGGAGAAAACACATTCTCTGGTTACATACAAAATAATAATGATAATAACTAAAATGTCCTGAATTTTTTATACTCTTTGACAGGTGTTGTTCTGGGATTTCTTTCCATGTGACTTAATTCTGACACAGGTCTACAAGTTGGGTATATTATTGATTCCACTTTACACATGATAAAACTGAGGCAGAAAGAGGTTAATTCATCCAAGATTAAAGATGGAGCCAGGATTCCAACCTATACATGCGACTCAGAATCCCTAATCCCTGACCAGTATGCTATGAGAATTATAAATTTACTTAATATTGAAATACTATAGCCCATAACATAAAAAGTAATACACTGAGAAAAATGGTTGTAGGAAACATTTGGTTAAAATCTTTCTAGGAGCATTTCAGAGTCTTGAGAATGGTTAGACATAAATTTTCACAAAAATGTTTTTTCATGTATAAAAATAGGAGACCATGTGAGATCCTCTCTGGCAATTTTATGCAAAGAACAAAATTCGAAGTTATGAAATTTTGTGTGAGTGAAATACAAACATGAGTGTTGTTCTTAACCTTGGTTACACATTGGGCTCACACTGGGGAACTTCAAAAACTTGTGATTGCCTGGGTTCCAACCCATAGTTTCTTCCTGAATTGGTGTCATATATGGCCTGGACATTAGGATTTATGAAAGCTTCTAGGTGGCATCCAAGACAAAAATTCAGGGCTTGACTTGAAAGCAGTGCCATGGTAAAACTGAAGCACTCATGAAGAAGTCAGGCTGACCAGGGTTTGACGTCCTAAACCTACATGTGTGAACTTTGTGTGATTTGGGGGAACTGCCTTTTTCTTCCTAGAATCAGTGTTCCTCATGTATATAATGATGATAATAAAAACACTTAACTATATGTTTGTAGCATACACACAAATCTTTTGGCAATGCATACATGTTTCTGACCATTGTGATTGTTATGTCATGATCACTCAATAAACTTCTGCATTTTTTGAGACTGAAGGTGGATCATAGGTGCATTTTTCCTGGTAAGGTAGGGATACATTTCATTGAATTTAATGATTTAATTAATGACCTCTATGAACATTGTGATAAATATATAATTTTATACCTATTTGTTTATCCACCTTTCTGTCTATTGCTTGCTACCCAACTAGCTAACTATATAGAATTTTGGAGCAGAAGTTCACCTTCATTTGCTTGGCACCAGCTATATTCCAGGGCACAGGAGAAAGTCAAAAGATATCTAAATCTAAAGGAGGAAGTTTATAGACTCTTTTCTATCTTATTTTTTCTCCAAAGAGACTCTTCATAATCCCCAATGTCCCAGTCTTCCTGGATCTTTCTTCCTTACCTCATTCTTGCTTATTGAAATGTCCATTAGAAAGTCTGAGACCACCTTTTTGACTGTCATGTAGCAGGCATTTAATATAGTCACATATTAGTCACGTTGGACATTGTTCTAGGAGGCACAAAATCACGAGTCATTCAATCTTTCTGTGAGGCCTTGTACTGTCTCCTGATTTAGATCCAACATCTGCTTTTCTGATTCTGCTTAATATCCCATGTCCTGGCTCATAACCATGGCCATGTGAATGTTTCAAAGTTTTTTGCTGCCATAGGCTACTGTTCCCAACTAGTAGCCGATGAACAAGTGCTTTAAGACATGATATTACTCAACAATACATGCTTATGAGTTACTGCAAATATCTTGGCTATAAACTTTATTCATTAGGCCAGAAACATTTAGGGATGTCTCAGGCTTTTCATTGTTTCTGAGTTAAGCAAGTCTGATTATTTTGGGCTTGTTATGTCCTTCCTTTCTTACTAGATTATTATATGAAAAGACTATAATAAGGATCATATTTTAGGGCTGGCAATAAAAATCTCTCTTTTTAAAGTCTAAAGTATATTTATCTACTTTGAAACAATAATAATTTTTAGTATTGTTAAAGATTTTTTTTTTTTTTTTTTTTAATTTCAAAGCTATGTGCTGGCTGACTTCCATGTAACTCAAACAGTGAAGAATCTGCCTGCAATGCAGGAGACCAGGGTTCGATCCCTGAGTCAGGAAGATCCTCTGGAGGAGGACATGGTAATCCACTCCAGTATTCTTGCCTGGAGAATCCCATGGACAGAGAAGCCTGGCGGGCTACAGTCAATGGGGTTGCAAAGAGTCAGACACGACTGAATGACTTAACACACACTTGCACTGGCTATCTTACATGCTTTCTACATGTATTAGTTAATTTAAATATCATGACAAACTTGTGGGATTGATTATTATTACTATTATTATTTTTACTATTATTATTACTATTACTACCTCTAGTTTAGAGCTAAGGAAATCAAGCATACCCAACTAGAAACTGATGGAGATAAAATTTGAGTGCAAGAAGTCTGGTTCTAGAAAATGGGCTTTTTAACGTTATGCCCTGTCAACAGCAGCAAAGATTTACAAACACAGTAATGCCCTTTTTAACAGTGTATAGCAAATCCCCTGTTATTTATTTCTGGTATGCAAATGTGTTCAAATGCTAATATCTGGTTCCTTATTCCTTACAGTATTTAACTCTGTTGAGAGAGGCCTTGCCAAGGAGGTCTCTGATCATGAAGTATTCAATAATTAAAGCTTTCTTTTTAGTTTGCAAAATAGGAAATCTGAAGCAATGCTCTTCTAACATATTTTTTTGAGCTCTACTTTCCTTCTGAAATTCTTTTCCCCTGAGTAGATCTTTCCAAATAAAAATTGTCTGTACAGTAAGTCTCCATCTTTACTTCCTTCTCTTTTAGTGGCTACTCAAAATAGAACAATTTTTTCAGATTACCTTTTTTAATGCTAAATTCCTAAGATTTTGTCAATTTTTTTAAATTGCAATAAGCTACCTAAATTGGAATTGGGGATAGATACATTTATGAGAAGTTTTTAAAGGCTCTGACTAATTTTTGTATAGAATCATCCTAAAATAGATGCTTTGTTACCTCTGCTAAATTGGAGCCTTCTTTGTTAATAGGTTAATTATTGCCTAATTATCACCAATCCTTACTTGTATATGAACATGAAGTAAATCACATTAATTTAAAAAAAAAAAAAAAAAAAACCTTCTAGTCTTATTTCCAACTTATTTCCAACGTATGCAAAAATTCCCATACCTCCCCCAGGTATTTCTGTGGCCCCACAGGAATGCATTGTAGGAATTCACAGGCCTCTTAATCATCTGCAGTACCAGATGACATCCATGAAATTCTTTCCTTCCTGTTCTTCTTCCGCTGTAGAAGCAGTAGAAGTGTAGAACTAATGTGGTTGTTGGCAAAGCACACATTGAGAATATTCTCAACGTACACACCTAGGGTATTGTCCAGGTATGCATCTAACGCTGCCCATCCTTGCATTCTGGTGGGGCTGGAGATGTGCTGAGTTGTGTACAGTCAAGGAAGAATTACCCTCTCTCCAAATCTGCATCACCCCAGTTCAGAAATAATAGTATTTCTGTCTAGAGTCTCCTAGAAATAGCAACCTCTCTTCTGGCCCTTTGCATTTTTCATAAAGGGCATAAATTTAGTCCAAGTGATTGGGCAGAGAATAGATGTCCTACAATAATCTCTGTTTATTTCCATTAGCTCTTTTTCCCTTGGGTTCCTTTATAAAATCTGATGTTAAAGCTCCTCCTTCAACCTTCTGCTAAATCCTTACCCTCTTGCATAGGAATGCTTGGGACTAAATCAATAGTTACATAACTTCACTCAGCAGAAGCATTTATTCCAGGATTTGCTTCTATTTGCTTTTCCATGGCTGAGAGCATTTTGGTTCCACCAAAATATGACTCATTTCTGTTGGGGAACAATTAGGAAAAGAGAGAAATTAGAAATAGAAAAGAGAAATAAAAGAGACAAAATAATAAGAGTAGAGGGCCTTAAAATAGATTTGGGGAGCTATAAAGGAGTGTCAGAGAGTCAGATCTGTACCCCCAAGATTATTAGAAAAATTGAGTTTAGGATATTCTGTGGAAAAGAGATTATAAACAAGCTTTTGGTCTGAAGTCATTCCTGGCTGAGCCAAGATTCTATAACCATGTGTGGAGGACAGCTGTTGAAAAATTACCTTTTTAGCACAGCTGAGTGTATTAAATAAAGATACTTTTGAATTTTCCATCTCAAACAAATTATTATCCATTTTCAGGACAAAGGAGAGATTACAGAGGAAATCAATAACTGTAAATTGTATGTCATATAGCTGTTAACATTTGGATGGAACCTAGGTGCTGGAAAATAGAAACACTTCTCAGTATACGTATTTTCTGCAACCAAGACAGAAAGGTTAAGAAAAAAAATCTTGGTGAAGTTTTTGGTCAGAGAAAATCTAAAGTTATCATCTAGTGACCAAAGGGATAGTAAACAGAAATGAACTCTGATGTCTCATTAGTAATAATTTGAGATATGTAATACATATTTATGCTTTTCTTTAGTAAAATCTTTTTGCTTTAGTTATCATATAAGTCAGAAAGTCATAAAAGTTTTAAAAGTTACAAAGTTACATGTAACTTTACATTAACTCCCAAATACTGTTCCCAGAAAATCTTATGCTTCTCAATGAATAAGACAAGACCTGCTTATTTTTCTTTACTCATCTTCATTTAGTTTCACAGGATTTAAAAAAAAATACATCCTTCATATTTTTAATAATTATATTTTTTGTGAGTTTAATGAAAATTCCATTACTATCAAAAAAGTGCTTTATTTTCTTAGCTGGATCTATGTTTGTTTCTGAAAAATCTGGACTATTAGTCTCCACTATGTTTGAGTGTGTCAGAGGAGAACAGCAATAAAAGAGGCACTGGGTCAAGTTTGCATACCGCAGGATCAGTTGAAAACCTCCACACCTGCATGTTCGTGGGTGTGAGATTTGGGAATGGGAAGAACCCAACTGAATTACTTACCACTTCTTCCTGATGATTGGGATAAAGAGACCATTTCACTTAAGATAGTGACTTCAATGGTAATAGGAGCAAATATCTTTTTCAAATGAACTTTATTAGCTTTCAAGAAAGAGTAGGGAGCTAGAGTTTGTAAGACCCCCCCAAAAAATAAATAAATAAAATGACAAAATTTTAGAAGTTTCTCAAAGAGGAGTTTGAGAAAGAGTAGTAAGCAAAAAAGGGAAGAAAAGGAAGAAGCAAAAAAGAAGGGAAGAGAGAAATTGAGTGAGGGCGGGAGAAGAAAGAAACAGAGAGAAAAACCCTCTTCATGAGTCTATTACCAAGATCTATGACCAAACTTTCTGTGGTGGTGGTGGTTTAGTTGCTAAATCAGGTCTGAATCTTATGACTCTATGGACTTAGCTTACCAGGCTCCTCTGTCCATCGGGTTTCCCAGGCAAAATTACCGTGGTACATGAGGACAAATTAAGTTAGTGTTAAAATTTCGGATGTTTCCTATTGAACTGAAGCCTTTTTGTCTCCTAATTCTTGACTCTAACCTCTATGACTCTCCTTGAGATCCAAAGGGTAAATTCAAACAATTGTTAATCTGGAAGGAAAGGGATGCCAAGACAAGGGAGTGACAGCCAAGAAACAATAGTGCAGCCTTAGGGTAGCGTCCTGGTTCCACCACAATGGGTACACATTACAATGTCGTTAAGCTCTTTAAATTCACTACCATTCAGTCCCTCAGTCCTGCCTGACTCCTCGTGACCACATGGACTGCAGCAGGCCAGGCTTCTTTGTCCATCACTAACTTCCAGAGCTTGCTGAAACTCATGTCCATTGAGTTGGTTATGCCATCCATCCATCTCATGCTCTGTCATCCCCTTCTCCTCCTGCCTTCAATCTTTCCCAGCATCAGGGACTTTTCCAACGAGGCAGTTCTTTGCATCAGATGGCCAAAGTATTGGAGGTTCAGCTTCAGCATCAGTACTTCCAATGAATATTCAGGACTGATTTCCTTTGGGATTGAGTGGTTGGATCTCCTTGCAGTCCAAGGGACTCTTTGCTCAGTCCAAAGGACTCAGTGCTCAGTCCTCTTTATAGTCCAACTCTCACATGCATACATGATTACTGGAAAAACCATAGCTTTGACTAGATGGACCTTTGTTGCCAAAGTAATGTCTCTGCTTTTTAATATGCTGTCGAAGTTGGTCATAGCTTTTCTCCCAAGGAGCAAACGTCTTTTAATTTCATGACTGCAGTCACCATCTGCAGTGATTTTGGAGCCCCCCAAAATAGTCTCTAATTGTTTCCATTGTTACCCATCTATTTGCCATGAAGTGATGGGACTGGATGCCATGATCTTATTTTTCTGAAAGTTGAGTTTTAAACCAAATTTTTCAGTCTCCTTTTCCACTTTCATCAAGAGGCTCCTTAGTTCTTCTCACTCTGCCATAAGGGTGGTGCCATCTGCATATTTGAGGTTATTGATATTTTTCCTGGCAATCTTGATTCCAGCTTGTACTTCATCCAGCTCGGCATTTCACATGATGTACTCTGCATATAAGTTAAATAAACAGAGTGAAAACATACAGCCCTGAGGTACTGATTTCCTGATTTGGAACCAGTCTACTGTTCCATGTCCAGTTCTAACTGTTGCTTCTTGACCTGCATTCAGGTTTCTTAGGAGGCTGGTAAAGTGATCTGGAACATCCATCTCTTTTAGAATTTTCCACAATTTGTCGTGATCCACACTGCCAGGGTCCAGCCCCAGCAGGATCCAGGGGTACCCTCAGAATGAACGGCATTAGCGAGTGAAAGAGAGAGAGAGAGAGAGACCAGACCGGGGTGTGTAGCAGAGTCTGGCAGCGTTTTATTTTTCACTGTAGCTTTTATACCCTAAGTTAGTACATTTCTAAGGGGAGGTGAAAGATAAGCATACAAAGTTTAGTTTAACATTACGTCAGTTTTGTCCTTCACGAAACCAGGGTGTTTTCTGCATACTTCTTTGTTCATGAGAATCTTCTTTCATAGTGGATCTTTGTACATTATCTTCTGGCTTTGGGACCTATTAAAATTTTATGATCTAGGTGAAGGGAAAACTGCTTTCCGTAGTCTATACTTATTGTTCTATTTTGCCTTGAGTTTAGCAGAAAACAGAAAAGTTGCAGTCTCATGGTACAGCAGGTTGCAACACAGTAGAAATACAATCCTGTTAAGGCAAATGTCAGCCTTTTTGCAAAAGTTCTCAGCTAAATTTATCTAAAAAGTTTAGCATGCAAAGACTCTGTGGCTCTGATGAGGCAGCCTCTGTTTTAGCGTTCTTGATTAAAATTAACAACTATCTTATTGTTTTCACACTAGGGCTAAACTCTTATTTTTCTAAATCCTTAACTATATTAACAATTGTTTTTACTGCACAACCTCAGCACAATAACAGCAATCAAATGTTGATCCAATAACCACTTTTAGAACAATAGTTTTTGTGTTCTCCAATAGGGCTTTCTCACCCTCTGAAGGGCTCTGTGCCTACCAGGGCCTTTTATTTTTTTTATTTTTTTTTTAATTTTTTTTTGGGTTTTGTCATACATTGATTTGAATCAGCCATGGATTTACATGTATTCCCAATCCCGATCCCCCCTCCCACCTCCCTCTCCACCCGATTCCCCCGGGTCCTCCCAGTGCACCAGGCTGGAGCACTTGTCTCATGCATCCCACCTGGGCTGGTGATCTGTTTCACCATAGATAGTATACATGCTGTTCTTTTGAAATATCCCACCCTCACATTCTCCCACAGAGTTCAAAAGTCTGTTCTGTATTTCTGTGTCTCTTTTTCTGTTTTGCATATAGGGTTATCGTTACCATCTTTCTAAATTCCATATACATGTGTTAGTATGCTGTAATGTTCTTTATCTTTCTGGCTTACTTCACTCTGTATAAGGGGCTCCAGTTTCATCCATCTCATTAGGACTGGTTCAAATGAATTCTTTTTAATGGCTGAGTAATATTCCATGGTGTATATGTAGCACAGCTTCCTTATCCATTCATCTGCTGATGGGCATCTAGGTTGCTTCCATGTCCTGGCTATTATAAACAGTGCTGCGATGAACATTGGGGTGCACGTGTCTCTTTCAGATCTGGTTTCCTCAGTGTGTATGCCCAAAAGTGGGATTGCTGGGTCATATGGCAGTTCTATTTCCAATTTTTTAAGAAATCTCCACACTGTTTTCCATAGCGGCTGTACTAGTTTGCATTCCCACCAACAGTGTAAGAGGGTTCCCTTTTCTCCACACCCTTTCCAGCATTTATTGCTTGTAGACTTTTGGATAGCAGCCATCCTGACTGGCGTGAAATGGTACCTCATTGTGGTTTTGATTTGCATTTCTCTAATAATGAGTGATGTTGAACATCTTTTCATGTGTTTGTTAGCCATCTGTATTTCTTCTTTGGAGAAATGTCTGTTTAGTTCTTTGGCCCATTTTTTGATTGGGTCATTTATTTTTCTCGAATTGAGCTTCAGGAGTTGCTTGTATATTTTTGAGATTAATCCTTTGTCTGTTTCTTCATTTGCTATTATTTTCTCCCAATCTGAGGGCTGTCTTTACACCTTACTTATAGTTTCCTTTGTAGTGCAAAAGCTTTTAAGTTTCATTAGGTCCCATTTGTTTAGTTTTGCTTTTATTTCCAATATTCTGGGAGGTGGGTCATAGAGGATCTTGCTGTGGTTTATGTTGGAGAGTGTTTTGCCTATGTTCTCCTCTAGGAGTTTTACAGTTTCTGGTCTTACATTTAGATCTTTTTTTGAGTTTATTTTTGTGTATGGTGTTAGAAAGTGTTCTAGTTTCATTCTTTTACAAGTGGTTGACCAGCTTTCCCAGCACCACTTGTTAAAGAGGTTGTCTTTTTTCCATTGTATATCCTTGCCTCCTTTGTCAAAGATAAGGTGTCCATAGGTTCGTGGATTTATCTCTGGGCTTTCTATTCTGTTCCATTGATCTATATCTCTGTCTTTGTGCCAGTACCATACAATCTTGATGACTGTGGCTTTGTAGTAGAGTCTGAAGTCAGGCAGGTTGATTCCTCCAGTTCCATTCTTCTTTCTCAAGATTACTTTGGCTATTCGAGGTTTTTTGTATTTCCATACAAATTGTGAGATTCTTTGGTCTAGTTCTGTGAAAAATACCGTTGGTAGCTTGATAGGGATTGCATTGAATCTATAGACTGCTTTGGGTAGAATAGCCATTTTGACAATATTGATTCTTCCAATCCATGAACACGGTATGTTTCTCCATCTGTTTGTGTCCTCTTTGATTTCTTTCATCAGTGTTTTATAGTTTTCTATGTATAGGTCTTTTGTTTCTTTAGGTAGATATACTCCTAAGTATTTTATTCTTTTTGTTGCAATGGTGGATGGTATTGTTTCCTTAATTTCTCTTTCTGTTTTTTCATTGTTAGTATATAGGAATGCAAGGGATTTCTGTGTGTTAATTTCATATCCTGCAACTTTACTATATTCATTGATTAGCTCTAGTAATTTTCTGGTAGAGTCTTTAGGGTTTTCTATATAGAGGATCATGTCATCTGCAAATAGTGAGAGTTTCACTTCTTCTTTTCCTATCTGGATTCCTTTTACTTCTTTTTCTGCTCTGATTGCTGTGGCCAGAACTTCCAAAACTATGTTGAATAGTAGTGGTGAGAGTGGGCACCCTTGTCTTGTTCCTGATTTCAGGGGAAATGCTTTCAATTTATCACCATTGAGGGTGATGCTTGCTGTGGGTTTGTCATATATAGCTTTTATTATGTTGAGGTATGTTCCTTCTATTCCTGCTTTTTGGAGAGTTTTAATCATAAATGAGTGTTGAATTTTGTCAAAGGCTTTCTCTGCATCTATTGACATAATCATATGGTTTTTATCTTTCAATTTGTTAATGTGGTCTATTACATTGATTGATTTGCGGATGTTAAAGAATCCTTGCATTCCTGGGATAAAGCCCACTTGGTCATGGTGTATGATTTTTTTAATATGTTGTTGGATTCTGTTTGCTAGAATTTTGTTAAGGATTTTTGCATCTATGTTCATTAGTGATATTGGCCTGTAGTTTTCTTTTTTTGTGGCATCTTTGTCTGTTTTTGGAATTAGGGTGATGGTGGCCTCATAGAATGAGTTTGGGAGCTTACCTTCATCTGCAATTTTCTGGAAGAGTTTGAGTAAGATAGGTGTTAGCTCTTCTCTAAATTTTTGGTAGAATTCAGCTGTGAAGCCATCTGGTACTGGGCTTTTGTTAGCTGGAAGATTTTTGATTACAGTTTCAATTTCCTTGCTTGTGATGTGTCTGTTAAGATCTTCTATTTCTTCCTGGTTCAGTTTTGGAAAGTTATACTTTTCTAAGAATTTGTCCATTTCATCCAAGTTGTCCATTTTATTGGCATAGAGCTGCTGGTAGTAGTCTCTTATGATCCTTTGTATTTCAGTGTTGTCTATTGTGATCTCTCCATTTTCATTTCTAATTTTGTTAATTTGGTTCTTCTCTCTTTGTTTCTTAATGAGTTTTGCTAATGGTTTGTCAATTTTGTTTATTTTTTCAAAAAACCAGCTTTTAGCTTTGTTGATTTTTGCTATGGTCTCTTTAGTTTCTTTTGCATTTATTTCTGCCCTGATTTTTAAGATTTCTTTCCTTCTGCTAACCCTGGGGTTCTTCATTTCTTCCTTCTCTAATTGCTTTAGGTGTAGAGTTAGGTTATTTATTTGGTTTTTTTCTTGTTTCTTGATGTAAGCCTGTAATGCTATGAACCTTCCCATTAGCACTGCTTTTACAGTGTCCCATAGGTTTTGGGTTGTTGTGTTTTCATTTTCATTCATTTCTATACATATTTTGATTTCTTTTTTAATTTCTTCTATGATTTGTTTGTTATTCAGAAGCGTGTTATTTAGCCTCCATATGTTTGAAGTTTTAACAATTTTTTTTCCTGTAATTGAGATCTAATCTTACTGCACTGTGGTCAGAAAATATGACTGGAATGATTTCAATTTTTTTGAATTTTCCAAGACCAGATTTATGGTCCAGGATGAGATCTATTCTGGAGAATGTTCCGTGTGCACTTGAGAAAAAGGTGAATTTGATTGTTTCGGGGTGAAATGTCCTATAGATATCAATTAGGTCTAGCTGGTCCATTGTGTCATTTAAGGTTTGTGTTTCCTTGTTAATTTTCTGTTTAGTTGATCTATCCATAGTTGTGAGTGGGGTATTAAAGTCTCCCACTATTATTGTGTTACTATTAATTTCCTCTTTCATACTCGTTAGTGTTTGCCGTACATATTGCGGTGCTCCTATGTTGGGTGCATATATATTTATAATTGTTATATCTTCTTCTTTGATTGATCCTTTGATCATTATGTAGTGTCCTTCTTTGTCTCTTTTCACATCCTTTATTTGAAAGTCTATTTTATCTGATATGAGTATTGCGACTCCTGCTTTCTTTTGGTCTCCGTTTGCGTGAAATATTTTTTTCCAGCCCTTCACTTTTAGTCTGTATGTGTCTCTTGTTTTGAGGTGGGTCTCTTGTAGACAGCATATATAGGGGTCTTGTTTTTGTATCCATTCAGCCAATCTTTGTCTTTTGGTTGGGGCATTCAACCCATTTACATTTAGGGTAATTATTGATAAGTATGACCCTGTTGCCATTTACTTTGTTGTTTTGGGTTCACGTTTATACAACCTTTCTGCATTTCCTGTCTAGAGAAGATCCTTTAGCATTTGTTGAAGAGGTGGTTTGGTGGTGCTGAATTCTCTCAGCTTTTGCTTGTCTGTAAAGCTTTTGAATTCTCCTTCATATCTCAGTGAGATCCTTGCCGGATACAGTAATCTAGGTTGTAGGTTATTCTCTTTCATTACTTTCAGTACGTCCTGCCATTCCCTTCTGGCCTGGAGGGTTTCTATTGATAGATCAGCTGTTATCCTTATGGGAATCCCTTTGTGTGTTATTTGTTGTTTTTCCCTTGCTGCTTTTAATATTTGTTCTTTGTGTTTGATCTTTGTTAATTTGATTAATATGTGTCTTGGGGTGTTTCGCCTTGGGTTTATCCTGTTTGGGACTCTCTGGGTTTCTTGGACTTGGGTGGCTATTTCCTTCCCCATTTTAGGGAAGTTTTCAGCTATTATCTCCTCGAGTATTTTCTCATGGCCTTTCTTTTTGTCTTCTTCTTCTGGAACTCCTATGATACGAATGTTGGGGCATTTCACAGTGTCCCAGAGGTCCCTGAGGTTGTCCTCATTTCTTTTGATCCTTTTTTCTTTTTTCCTCTCTGCTTCATTTATTTCCACCATTTTATCTTCTACCTCACTTATCCTATCTTCTGCCTCCGTTATTCTACTCTTGGTTCCCTCCAAAGTGTTTTTGATCTCATTCATTGCATTATTCATTTTTAATTGGCTCTTTTTTATTTCTTCTAGGTCTTTATTAAACATTTCTTGAATCTTTTCAATCTTTGTTTCCAGGCTATTTATCTGTAACTCCATTTTGTTTTCAAGATTTTGGATCATTTTTATTATCATTATTCTAAATTCTTTTTCAGGTAGATTCCCTATCTCCTCCTCTTTTGTTTGACTTGGTGGGCATTTTTCATGTTCTTTTACCTGTTGGGTATTTCTTTGCCTTTTCATCTTGTTTAGATTGCTGTATCTGGAGTGGGCTTTCTGTATTCTGGAGGTCTGTGGTTCCTTTTTATTGTGGAGGATTAATCCAGTGGGTGGGGTTAGACGATTGGCTTGTCAAGGTTTCCTGGTTAGGGAAGCTTGCGTCAGTGTTCTGGTGCGTGGAACTTGATTTCTTCTCTTTGGAGAGCAATGGAGTGCCCAGTAATGAGTTTTGAGATGGGTCTATGTGTTAGGTGTGACCTTGGGCAGCCTGTATGTTGATGTTCAGGGCTATGTTCCTGCGTTGCTGGAGAATTTGCGTGGTATGTCTTGCTCTAAAACTTATTGGCTCTTGGGTGGTGGTTGGTTTCAGTGTAGGTATGAAGGCTTTTGGACAGTCACTTATTACTTAAAGTTCCATGTAGTCAGGGGTTTTCTGGTGTTTTCAGGTTTTGGGCTTAAGTCTCCTGCCTCTGGATTTCAGTTTTATTCTTCCTGTAGTCTCAGGACTTCTCCAACTATACAGCCCTGATAAGAAAACTTCTAGGTTAATGGCTAAAAGATTCTCCCCCGTTAGGGACAGCCAGAGAGGTTCACAGAGTTACATGAAGAAGAGGAGAGGGAAGAGGGAGATAGAGATGAGCAGGAGGAGAAAAAAGGGGACTCAAGAGGAGAGAGACAGATCTACACAGCTATCTGTTCCCAGAGTGTTCTCCGTAGCCCAGTCACCTACAAAGATTCACAGAATTGGATTGGGAAGAGAAGGGGAAAGGAGTAAATAGAGGTGTTCTGAGGTAGAAAACGGAGAGTCAAGATTGTGAGAGAATAATCTTCGATTTAAAAATAGGGCTTCTCTTCTTTTTTTTTGTAAGGTTATAGTGTATTGAAAATGAAAATTAATGAGTAGTAGAGGAGTACTAGAGGACTTTAAAAGAAATAAGAGAAAAAGAAAAATAGAAAATAGAAGAGAAAAAGGAAAGAAAAAAAAGAAGAAAAAAGAAAAAAAAAAGAAAAAGAAAAAAAAAATTTTTTTTTTTCCCTAATTAAAAAAAATCGTAAAAATCTATGGAAATGAAAGTTAAGGAGTAATGGGGGAGTAATAGGGGATTTTAAAGGAAAATAAAAGAGAAAAAAGAAAAAAAGAAAAAAGAAAAATAAAAAGAGAAAAAAGTAAAATTATATCTAGGAGTTTCTCTGGAGCTGTTGTGGTCAGTGTGGGTTCGGCTCAGTTTCAGATAGCTCCTCCTTCCAGCTTACACTTCTCGATATCTACAGGCTCCTCCGGTGTAGTCTGTGTTTTCTAAAGGGATTTTAATCTGTTGCACCAGTCCCTTCTGAGGCGGTTCCCTTTGTTTATTTGGCTTCTGTTTGCCGGTCTCTTCAGAGCCTCATTTCCGCCCTGACACAGGCGGGCGGAGGTGGACTCTTATTCAGGTAGCTAGTTCCGTCGCGCTGCGGAGAGGGCCTGGCGCTGCGGGGAGGGCCTGGCGCTGCGGGGAGGGGCTTGCGCTGTGGGGAGGGGCCGACGCTGCGGGGATGGGCTGGCGCTGCTGGGAGGGGCTGACGCTGCTTTCTCCGTCTGCGCTGCTCAGGCTCTCGGCTGTTCTATATGGAGCGCGCCCCGCGCTGCGCGAGGTTCCAGCCCTCGGGTGTTCCACAAAAGCGCGGAAGGAAAAGCTGCACCTGCTCTCTGTGCCTTCCCCGTCAGAGCGGTCCAGGCAGCCAGGGGCTTGGTGGGCGCACTCTCCCCAGGTGTGGCGTGCCCACTCCCTTCCGCGGACCCAGTCTCAGTTTCCGCTGGCGCCAGTCGGGTGCGCGCGCCTTCTGCCCTCCGCGTCCCCAGCCCCAGTCCCCGCCCGCGCCGGTCGGGTGCCTGCGCCCTGTGTCTCGCCGCGACCTTCCCCTCCCCCCTGCCTCCTGCCTCCGGCGGGGCGGGGCCGGTCCGCAGACTGCGTGCTCTTCTCTGGACTTTCTCGGTCTCTTTGTTCTGCGAACGTCCGGCAGTGTGTTCGGGCCGGTTAATTTACTCTCCCTCTTTTGGTCTCCCACAGTTCAAGTTGGCAACTCACAGAAGCTCCCTCCGATTGTCCTCAGGGCACTCAGGCCCGGACTCTACCCCAAGCAATGCCGCCTAAGACTTCCCGGGACGGATCTCCGTCCTTAGCTCTTTTGTCTCACGTTTTATCTTTTATATTTTGTCCTACCTCCTTTCGAAGACAATGGGCTGCTTTTCTGGGCGCCTGATGACCTCAGCTAGCAATCAGAAGTTGTTTTGCGAAGTTTGCTCTGCGTTCAGTTATTCTTTTGATGAATTTGTCCTACCAGGGCCTTTTGTGATCAGATTCTTTATGCTGTTTATGATTAAGGTGTTGTGAGCATTCATGTGCATTAGTACGCATCTGCCAAACAAGCCAGAGTGCCAGCAAAAGGGTTTTTACTTGAAACATTTCCATCATTCCTGGCCCCTTCGTAGGGAACCAGCGTCCAGGAGATTTATTAATTAGGGTTTTATGTTGGTCTTTATTCAATGAAAGAGGAGTAGGAGAGGTCTCAGCAGGCAACACAAGAATCTGCAGCAGGACAAACAAGAACAACAGCAGAAAATGGGGGAGGATACAGGGTAGTGTAGAGGCCGAGGCCAACCTGGAGAGTCCCCTATAGCCTGAACAGCCTTCGTTTCAGGCCTTCTCCTCATGACCTCGTCACGTGTGGGATCTCCCATAGTGGCTCCTGACACCACACAGTCAAATGCTTTGGCATAGTCAATAAAGCAGAAGGAACTGGTTTTCTGGAACTCTCTTGCTTTTTTGGTGATGCAACAGATGTTGGCAATTTGATCTCTGATTCCTCTGCCTTTTCTAAATCCAGCTTGAACATCTGGAAGCTCTTGAGAGGGTAACAGGCAGGAAGGCCAAGGGTTTCCAAATGGAGGAAATAGGCTGCAAGTGCCAGACATTTTTTTTTTCTCACTTAAACAGCAGGAGGAAATAAACTGGTGATATTGTTTTTCCTTCTCTATATAAATTGAAAAGGAGGTTTCTCTTAAAATGCTGTGTTGCTATGACACCTAGTTTCACCTGAAGCTAACTATTCTCAAACGTTGAGTTAACCAATACATTTTTTCTTATGGAAATGTTTGTCTTAAGCTATGTTAATATACTGCAGACTCTGTCTTCAAGTTCTTCCAAATGGCTCAGAACCTACTTGACAAACCAGTATGTTATACTCAGATATTGTTCTCCTAATCTATGTAAATGAAATTATTTTTATGATAATCTGCCCTTGTACAAGATTCAAGTCAATCGTTTTATGGCCTGGGATGAATCATCTGGTGCCAGGATTACCACAAAACACAATTTATGGATAAGGGGCCTGGTGCCATTCTAAGTTTTAAGACATTCCTTTCTTTTAAGGCCATGAGAAAATACTCGAGGAGATAATAGCTGGAAACTTCCCTAAAATGGGGAAGGAAATAGTCACAGAGGTCCAAGAAACCCAGAGAGTCCCAAACAGGATAAACCCAAGGCAAAGCACCCCAAGACACATATTAATAAAATTAACAAAGATCAAATACAAAGAACAAATATTAAAAGCAGCAAGGGAGAAACAACAAATAACACACAAAGGGATTCCCATAAGGATAACAGCTGACCTATCAATAGAAACACTTCAGGTCAGAAGGGAATGGCAGGACATACTTAAAGTAATGAAAGAGAATAACCTACAACCCAGATTACTGTACCCACCAAGGATCACATTCAGATATGAAGGAGAATTTAAAAGCTTTACAGACAAGCAAAAGCTGAGAGAATTCAGCATCACCAAACCAGCTCTTCAACAAATGCTAAAGGATCTTCTCTAGACAGGAAACACTGAAAGGTTGTATAAACGTGAACCCAAAACAACAAAGTAAATGGCAACAGGACCATACCTATCAATAATTACCTTAAATGTAAATGGGCTGAATGCCCTAAGCAAAAGACAAAGACTGGCTGAATGGATACAAAACCAAGACCCCTATATATGCTGTCTACAAGAGACCCACCTCAAAACAAGGGACACATACAGACTGAAATAGAAGGGCTGGAAAAAGATATTCCATGCGAATAGAGACCAAAAGAAAGGAGGAGTAACAATACTCATATCAGATAAAATTGACTTTAAAACAAAGGCTGTGAAAAGAGACAAAGATGGACACTACATAATGATCAGAGGATCACTCCAAGAAGAAGATATAACAATCATAATTATATATGCACCCAACATAGGAGCACCACAATATGTAAGGCAAATGCTAACACATATGAAAGGGGAAATTAACAATAACACAATAATAGTGGGAGACTTTAATACCACACTCACACCCATGGATAGGTCAACTAAACAGAAAATTAACAAGGAAACACAAACTTTAAGTGACACAATGGATCAGCTAGACCTAATTGATATCTATAAGACATTTCACCCCAAAACAATCAATTTCACCTTTTTCTCAAGTGCACACGGACCCTTCTCCAGAATAGATCACATCCTGGGCCATAAATCTAGCCTTGGTAAATTAAAAAAAATGGGAATCATTCCAGTCCTCTTTTCTGACCACAATGCAGTAAGATTAGATATCAATTAAAGGAAAAAAAATTTAAAAATTAAACATATGGAGGCTAAATAACATGCTTCTGACAAACCAAAAATCATAGAAGAAATCATAAAAGAAATCAAAATATGCATAGAAATGAATGAAAATGAAAACATAGCAACCCAAAACCTACAGGACACTCTAAAAGCAGTACTAAGGGGAAGGTTCATAGCATTACAGGCTTACCTCAAGAAACAAGAAAAAAGG
Organism: Dama dama; assembly: GCF_033118175.1. NCBI lineage: Eukaryota > Metazoa > Chordata > Mammalia > Artiodactyla > Cervidae > Dama > Dama dama. Next base: position 94,735,406 of record NC_083699.1, on the reverse strand, counting down.
CAAATAAATAACCTAACTCTACACCTAAAGCAATTAGAGAAGGAAGAAATGAAGAATCCCAGGGTTAGCAGAAGGAAAGAAATAATAAAAATTAGGGCAGAAATAAATGCAAAAGAAACTAAAGAGACCATAGCAAAAATCAACAAAGCTAAAAGCTTGTTTTTTGAAAAGATAAACAAAATTGACAAACCGTTAGCCAGACTCATTAAGAAAGAAAGGGAGAAGACCCAAATAAACAAAATTAGAAGTGAAAATGGAGAGATCACAACAGACAACACAGAAATACAAAGGATCATAAGAGACTACTACCAGCAGCTCTATGCCAATAAAATGGACAACTTGGAAGAAATGGACAAATTCTTAGAAAAGTATAACTTTCCAAAACTGAACCAGGAAGAAAGAGAAGATCTTAACAGACCCATCACAAGCATGGAAATTGAACCTGTAATCAGAAATCTTCCAGCTAACAAAAGCCCAGGACCAGATGGCTTCACAGCTGAATTCTACCAAAAATTTAGAGAAGAGCTAACACCTATCTTACTCAAACTCTTCCAGAAAATTGCAGAAGAAGGTAAACTTCCAAACTCATTCTATGAAGCCATCATCACCCTAATACCAAAACCAGACAAAGATGCCACACAAAAAGAAAAGTACAGGCCAATATCACTGATGAACATAAATGCAAAAATCCTTAACAAAATTCTAGCAAACAGAATCCAACAACATATTAAAAAGAGCTTACATCATGACCAAGTGGGCTTTATCCCAGGAATGCAAGGCTTCTTTAATATCTGCAAATCAATCAATGTAATACACCACATTAATAAATTGAAAGATAAAAACCATATGATTGTCTCAATAGATGCAGAAAAATCCTTTGACAAAATTGAACATCCATTTATGATAAAAACTCTCCAGAAAGCAGGAATAGAAGGAACATACCTCAACATAATAAAAACTATATATGAAAAACCCACAGCAAACATTATCCTCAATGGTGAAAAATTGAAAGCATTTTCCCTAATATCAGGAACAAGACAAGGGTGCCCACTCTCACCACTACTATTCAACATAGTTTTGGAAGTGTTGGCCACAGCAATCAGAGCGGAAAAATAAGTAAGAGGAATCCAGATAGGAAAAGAAGAAGTGAAACTCTCACTGTTTGCAGATGGCATGATCCTCTACATAGAAAACTCTAAAGACTCTACCAGAAAATTACTAGAACTAATCAATGAATATAGTAAAGTTGCAGGATATAAAATTAACACACAGAAATCCCTTGCATTCCTATACACTAACAATGAGAAAACAGAAAGAGAAATTAAGGAAATACCATTCACCATTGCAACAAAAAGAATAAAATATTTAGGAGTATATCTACCTGAAGAAACAAAAGACCTATAAATAGAAAACTATAGAACACCGATGAAAGAAATCAAAGAGGACACACACAGATGGAGAAATATACCGTGTTCATGGATTGGAAGAATCAGCATTGTCAAAATGACTATACTACCCAAAGCAATCTATAGATTCAATGCACTCTCTATCAAGCTACCAATGGTATTCTTCACAGAACTAGAACAAATAATTTCACAATTTGTATGGAAATACAAAAAACCTCGAATAGCCAAAGTAATCTTGAGAAAGAAGAATGGAACTGGAGGAATCAACCTGCCTGACTTCAGACTCTACTACAAAGCCACAGTCATCAAGACAGTATGGTGCTGGCACAAAGACAGAAATATGGATTAATGGAACAGCATAGAAAGCCCAGAGATAAATCCACAAACCTATGGACACCTTATCTTTGACAAAGGAGGCAAGGATATACAATGGAAAAAAGACAACCTCTTTAACAAGTGGTGCTGGGAAAACTGGTCAACCACTTGTAAAAGAATGAAACTAGAACACTTTGTAACACCATACACAAAAATAAACTAAAAATGGATTAAAGATCTAAACATAAGATCAGAAACTATTAAACTCCTAGAGGAGAAAACACACTTTTTGTCGGAGGCAAAACACTCTCCGACATAAATCACAGCAGGATCCTCTATGACCCACCTCCCAGAATATTGGAAATAAAAGCAAAAATAAACAAATGGGACCTAATGAAACTTAAAAGCTTCTGCACAACAAACTATAAGCAAGGTGAAAAGACAGCCTTCAGAATGGGAGAAAATAATAGCAAACGAAGCAACAGACAAAGGATTAATCTCAAAAATATACAAGCAACTCCTGAAGCTCAATTCCAGAAAAATAAATGACCCAATCAAAAAATGGGCCAAAGAACTAAACAGACATTTCTCCAAAGAAGACATACAGATGGCTAACAAACACATGAAAAGATGCTCAACATCACTCATTATCAGAGAAATGCAAATCAAAACCACAATGAGGTACCATTTCACGCCAGTCAGAATAGCTGCTATGCAAAAGTGTACAAGCAATAAATGCTGGAGAGGGTGTGGAGAAAAGGGAACCTTCTTACACTGTTGGTGGGAGTGCAAGCTACTACAGCCACTATGGAGAATAGTGTGGAGATTCCTTAAAAAACTGGAAATATAACTGCCATATGACCCAGCAATCCCACTGCTGGGCATACACACCGAGGAAACCAGATCCGAAAGAGACACGTGTACCACAATGTTCACTGCAAGACTGTTTACAATAGCCAGGACACGGAAGCAACCTAGATGCCCATCAGCAGATGAATGGATAAGAAAGGTTGGTACATATACACGATGGAATATTACTCAGCCATTAAAAAGGATTCATTTGAATCAGTTCTAATGAGATGGATGAAACTGGAGCCCATTATACAGAGTGAAATAAACCAGAAAGATAAAGACCAATCCAGTATACTATTGCATATATATGGAATTTAGAAAGATGGTAATGATAACCCTATATGCAAAACAGAAAAAGAGACACAGAAGTACAGAACAGACTTTTGGACTCTATGGAAGAAGGCAAGGGTGGGATGTTTTGAGAGAACAGCATCGAAACATGTATATTATCTAGGGTGAAACAGATCACCAGCCCAGGTTGGATGCATGATACAAGTGCTCGGGCCTGGTGCACTGGGATGACCCAGAGGGATGGGATAGGGAGGGAGGTGGGAGGGAGGTTCAAGATGGGGAACACATGTTACTCCATGGCTGATTCATGTCAATGTATGGCAAAAACGACTATGATATTGTAAAATAATTAGCCTCCAACTAATAAAAATAAATGGGGGGAAAAAAAGACATTCCTTTCTTTTCATTAACAGACTGCTAGTGTCTATATAACATCGAGCTGAAGACTTGCAGGGAGGTACTCTTTCTGCCCCCTTCTGATGCCTATGTCAGAAGCTTTCTCTATCTCCTTTATACTTTAATAACACTTTATTACACGAAAGCTCTGAGCGATCCAGCCTCGTCTCTGGCCCCGGATTGAATTCGTCTCCTCCAGAGGCCAAGAATCCCGGTGTCTTATGTTTCAGCAACAAACTTTCACTCTCGGTTCTGATACTGTTGAAGCCTGACTTGGAGAATTTTGAGCATTAATTTCCTAGCGTGTGAGATGAGGGCAATTGAGCAGTAGTTTGAACGTTCTTTGGCATTGCATTTCTTTGGGATTGGAATGAAAACACCTTTTCCAGTCCTGTGGCCACTGCTGAGCTTTCCAAATTTGCTGGCATATTGAGTGCAGTCCTTTCACAGAATCATCTTTTAGGATTTGAAATAGCTCAACTGGAATTCCATCACCTCCACTAGCTTTGTTCATAGTGATGCTTTGTAAGACCCATTTGACCTCACATTCCAGGATGTCTGGCTCTAGGTTGGAGATCACACCATCGTGGTAATCTAGGTCATGATGGTCGTTTTTGTATAGCTCTGTGTATTCATGCCGCCTCTTCTTAATATCTTCTGCTTCTGTTAATTCCACAGGTTTTCTGTCCTTTATTGTGCTCATCTTTCCATGAAATGTTCCCTTGGTATTTCTAATTTTCTTGAAAAGATCTCAAGTCTTTCCCATTCTATTGTTTTCCTCTATTTCTTTACATTGATCACCGAGGAAGTCTTTCTTATCTCTCCTGGCTATTCTTTGGAACTCTTCATTCAAATGGGTATATCTTTCCTTTTCTCTTTACCTTTAGCATCTCTTCTTTTCTCAGCTGTTTGTAAGGCCCCCTCAGACAACCATTTTGCCTTTTTCCATTTGTTTTTCTTGGTTATGGTTCTGATACCCGTCTCCTGTACAATGCCACGAACCGCATCCATAGTTCTTCAGGGACTCTGTCTGTCAGATCTAATCCCTTGAATCTATTTGTCACTTCCAGTGTATAATTGTAAGAGATTTGATTTAGGTAATACATGAATGGTCTAGTGGTGTTCCCTACTTTCTTCAATTTAAGTCTGAATTTGGCAATAAGGAGTTCATGATCTGTACCACAGTCTGCTCCTCGTCTTGTTTTTGCTGATTTTATAGAACTTCTCCATCTTTGGCTGCAAAGAATATCATCAATCTGATTTAGCCATTGACCATCTGATGATATCCATGTGTAGAGTCTGCTCTTGAATTGTTGGAAGAGGGTGTTTGCTATGACCAGTGCATTCTCTTGGCAAAACGGTTAGCCTTTGCCCTGCTTCATTTTGTACTCCAAGGCCAAATTTGCCTGTTACTCCAGGTTTGTCTTGACTTCCTACTTTTGCATTCCAGTCCTCTCTGATGAAAATGACATCTTTTTTGTGTTAGTTCTTGAAGGTCTTGTAGGTCTTCATAGAACCAGTCAACTTCAGCTTCTTCAGTTTTACTGGTTGGGGCATAGACTTGGATTAGTGGGATATTGAATGGTTTGCCTTGGAAACGAACAGAGATCATTCTGTCGTTTTTGAGATTGCACCCAAGAATTGTATTGGACTCTTGTTGACTATCATGGCTACTCTCCTTCTTCTGAAGGATTCTTGCCCACAGTAGTAGATATTATGGTCATCTGAGTTAAATTTTCCCATTCCAGTCCATTTTAGTTCACTGATTCCTAAAGTGTCGAGGTTCACTCTTGCCATCTCTTGTTTGACCACTTCCAATTTGCCTTGATTCATGGACCTAACATTCCAGGTTCCTATGCAATAATGTTCTTTATAGCATCATAGGTCACTTCCACCACCAGTCACATCTACAACTGGGCGGACTTTTTGCTTTGTCTCTTCATTCTTTCTGGAGCTATTTCTCCACTGATTTCCAGTAGCATATTGGGCACCTACCAACCTGGAGATTTCATCTTTCAGTGTCCTATATTTTGTCTTTTCATACTGTTCATGAGGTTCTCAAAGCAAGAATACTGAAGTGGTTTTCCATTCTCTTTTCCAGTGGACCACATTTTGTTAGAATTCTCCACCATGACCTGTCCATCTTGGGTGGCCCTACAAGGCACGGCTCATAGTTTCTTTGAGCTAGACAAGGCTGTGGTCCATGTGATCAGTTTGATTAGTTTTCTGTGACTGTGGCTTTCATTCTGCCTGCCCTCTGATGGAGAAGGGTAAGAGGCTTATGGAAGCTTCCTGATGGGAGAGACTGAATGTGGGGGAAACTGTGGAGTAGAAGGACATGCACTCATCTTCTCCTGTGAGAACTCCAATATTACAACTCACTGCTCAACTACCATAGACAGGAGAATGTTTGATCCCACCATTAAAAGATACTCCAAGTCCAACGGCAAGGGAAAAACCCCAGCAAGACTGTAGGAGGGGCAAAAGTGCCTTTAAAATAAAATCTCATACCCACCAGAGACACTCAGAGGGCTCAAACAGAACACTGTGCACACCAGGAGACCCCACAGAGACTGAGTCAGACCTGCCTTTGACTGTTTGAGTGTCTCCTGCAGAGGTGTGGGTCAGCAGTGGCCTGCCACAGGGGCAGGGTCTTGGGTGCAGCAGACCTGGGTATGGCATAAGCTTTTTTGGAGGAGGTCACCATTAACCTCACCATAGAGCCACCAGTACTTATACAGGACTGGGGAAACAAACTCTTGGAGGGCACAAACAAAACCTTGTGTGCACCAGGACTCAGGAGAAAGGAGCAGTGACTCTACAAGAGACTGATCTAGACTTGTCTGTGAGTGTCCAGGAGTCTCCAGTTTGGGCGTGGGTCTGCAGGGGCCTACTGCAGGGTCAGCAGCACTGAGTGTGGCACTGTGTGCCTGGGGCATTTTGAAGGAGGTCACCATTTTCTTCCTTACCTGTACCATAGTTTGGTCTCAGCCCAAACAACAGTGAGGGAACACAGCCCCGCCCATCAACAGAAAATTGGATTAAAGATTTACTGAGCATTCTGCAACTCATCAGAAAGAGCCAGTTTCCCCCACAGTCAGTCTCTCCCATCAGGAAGCTTCCATAAGCCTCTTATCCTTATCCCTCAGAAGGCAGACAGAATGAAAACCACAATCACAAGCTCTTTATAATGTCAGCATTATTACCAGAAAAAGACCATCTGAGGCCTCATAAAGGAACCAGAAACTCATCAAGAAGATTATATGAGAAAAGATTAGAGGAGTGGAGGCCCTGCATATACCCTAATCTTATCAGCAACCCCCCACTGACCTTTGCTATAAAACTCCTCATTAAATCCTTCAGATTTCACTACTTGGTGGGCATTGAGCCAAAAGACGCAACCTGAGAGAAAGTGCAGAAGAAAGAGGATTTATTACTTGCAACAAGTAAAGAGAACAATGTGAACCTTTCACAAAGTAGTGTCTCCCCAGACAGCAAAATTTGGGAAATTTTAAGCTAAGGATACGTGCATATTCATGAAGGAGCTTGAGCAGAGGAGATTTCAGCATAGAATTAGGACAAGAGTTGACAGAGTCCAAGCTTTGGTTGATTGATGTCTGGAGGGTCAACATCATCATTCCATTCTCCACCTCAGTGGAATCTTTAGTTCCTACAGAATTCAAACGTTTATTTTTAAATCCCTTGAGATGGAACATGGGATTTAAATTGTCTGCTTTGTTACTGCACTGCTGTTTGACTGCTTTTCTCTCTTCCTGTATTCCTTTGTTCCCTTAAAATCATTACTGAGACCTGTTCTAAGGCAAACATTGTGGTTAGGCCTAGATCACAAAACTATTTAGGCCAAAAATGGTTTTTCATTCCTGGTTCTCTTTCTCTGGGGAACCCTTAACCTATCTTCTTACAATGACGGTCAAAGCAATGGAAAAGATGGTCAGCAGGGAATAGTTAGAAGTGTTGTCTAAGACAAGTTCACATGCCTGATGCCTAGTGAGTTCAAAGAAATTGAGTTTAGAGCAAGGAAATGTTTATTGCAGGACCAAGCAAGGAGAATGCATGGTTCATGTTCAAAACCTTTGAATTTCCCAATAACTTTTGTGGGGAGAGTTTTTATAGGCAAAATTTGGGCTGAAGGCTGCAGGTCATGTGGCTTCCTTCTGATTGGTTGGTGGTAAGGTAACAGGAAGATGCTTCAGAAATTTTGTGCTCAGTCTGATGTTACCATTCTCCACCTGGGTGGGGAACTCAGCTCCTGCAGAACTCAAAATGTTTTTATGTATATCTTTCGAGGAGGAACCAGGACGCTGCCCCCATCACTGCAATATTGTTTCTTGAGTGCTTCTCCTTTGTTTCTGTATTCCTTCACTTCCCCAATTAGAAACTGCTTGAATCTGCTCTTTGGATCTTGTTGTTTAGTTGCTAAGTCATGTCCAGCTGTTTGTGATCCGTGGGCTGTTGCCTGCCAGGATACTCCGTCCATAGGATTTCCCAGGCAATAATGCTGGCCTTCTGTATCATCAGAGAATTCGTAGTGGAGAAAGGTCTTTCGAGTGCAGTGAATGTGGGGAATCATTTAATAGTAGCTCAGGTCTTTTTGGTCATCAGAGAGTTCACACTGGAGAAAGGGCCATATGAATGCAGCAAATGAGGACAGACCTGGGGTTGGCAGAGTTTAGGGGTGGTAACAGCATGGTAGGACACAAATGCAGTCATTGGGCAGAAAGTGGATCATTTCTAGGGAGGAATCTGAGGCACAGAGAGGGTGTGTCTTCTAGTTATTCTCTCCCAGCAATGGAAAGGTATTTGGGATCTAGTGTCAGGTTGCCTATTCCAGGACAGGGTGAGTCACTGTAATCCTCTTTCCCTTCCAATCCAGCTGTGGGAACTCAAAGAAGACCTATTCTACCCTCTGTCCCTGCCCCCCTCCTCAAGAGCCCTGCTCATACACTGTACTCCATGCTTGGTGGTCAGGATTCTTTTTCTGCTGGGAAGACATATAGCTTTCATAGCTTTCCTGTGAATGATCCCATTATCTACCTGGTAATGCTCCATTCCCACCACCTCCATGCTACAGCATTTCCCTGGGTCTAGAGCAGACCAGAGTGGAGAAGAGACTATATGATACTGTATGATATCACTTATGTACAGTTTAAAAACAATACAAATGAATAGAATATACATGCAAAATAGAAACACACTCACAGATATAGGGGCTTCACTGGTGGCTCACTGATGAACCCACCTGCCAATGAAGGAGATGTGTGTTCAATCCCTGGGTCAAGAAGATACCCTGGAGGAGGAAATGGCAACCCACTCCAGTATTTTTGCCTGGAGAATCCCATGGACAGAGGATCCTGGCAGGCTACATACAGTCCATGAGGTTGCAAAGAGTCAGACACGACTTAGCAACTGAATATCAAATAGCCCTTTGGAACTCAGGGAAAGTCTAGGAAGCTGAAACATTTTTCCCCACAAACAAGAAATGGGGGACAAAGGAAGGCTTTTGCAACTGGTAAGGCCCCACAGAATCCTGCTCAGTTTCTGAAGTTCTATAAAAATGAAAGCTCCCAGATGCCTAAATTTAGTCAAAGTAATGGCTGCAAACCCAACAAAAGTAGCTGTTTTGAGAGGAAATTTAGCAGATGTTGGAGGGACAAAAGTTTAGAGAATGGTTAAGTAATTACATATTTTATGAGGACATAAAACTCCCCTTGGAGCTCACAAGAAGGCCCGGGTACCAGTCTAAAGGCACTTGTGGGCATTTTGTCCAAGAATTTCATTAGGTAAAGGACAGAGAGAGACTTGCCTCATGATTAAAAGGCAGAGAGAACAGGACTCATCTGGGGAAGGTCTTCACAACAACACTAAAGCTATAGATCCTGCATATTCTCTCATCTTGACATGTGGCCACCACAATTCTTTGAATGAAGGGTGTAACTGCCCAAGGAGTGAGGCTAGTTATTTGGTGTACTAAGAATTTAAAGCAGCATTCCTGTCAGCCAAGCCCTTCCAGCTTTGTCCCCAGACAGTCACTTCCTGTGAAACTAAGAATCCCCTAGGCTATCCTCCTGGGATGGTGAAGAGAAAAATGTCAGTTTTTAGGCAGGCTATAGAATCCAAAAACCTGAAGAGATATTAATGAATTTGTAATCTGTCTTGGAAAATACCAGCCAAAAAGTGTGTTTCTTATGCATTATTACACTTAAGGAAAGTCAGGACAGAAATTCTGCTCTCTTATTTCAGTTGTGGGACAATGTCCTCTACCCCTTGTCTGAGAAGTTAGGGAAAAAATGGAGTGGAAAAAGTCTGAACAAAAATGTTTTTGGATCCCTTATGTTATGTAAATTATTTATTCTTGTTAAAACCCCATGAGGCATATTGTTTTCTAACTTTAGGATTAAATCCACATCGGAAACTGAGAAACAAACCTTATTTCACTGGGAGGAGGAAGAGGGGGATAGGTGGGGATAAACAAGAGAAAATAAATGAAAAGTAAATGAATGTAACAGAACTAAGTCTGTTAATCTTCTAATTAACTGACCCAAGACCCCATGGGCTCAGATATCAGAAGGTTCAGTTGTGAAAAACGATTTTTCATGACTAAATATTTTATTGATGCTTTTGCCTAATTTCCAGAGATGCATCTTGTAGATATGTAGGCAGTTTGCTAAAAAGCTACTACCATTAGGAAATTGGAAGTCCAGGTGGTCCTCTGACTACTTACATGGACTGATGTATATGACTGTATAGTCCTGAAAGACACAACTTATTATGTAATTTTGTATTACCACATATGTTGTTCTTAAACCTAGTACCCTGAGGTTCTCTGTAAAAATGACACATCTATAGTTCATCAAGATATCATACAAAAGATGAAAGAAGATTTTAGAAAGCAGAAAGAATGTGGTGAATATGGAAACAATAAATATAAATGGAATAAAAAGGAAGCCTCAGAATTTTGTGAGTACATCCATTAGAAAATATTGACTTAGACTCTTAACCATTCATTCCATAAATAGCTGCTTTTAAGTGGCTTATTATTATGTGCATATGTATTTAAGTAATATCTAAATTAAAAGTTGGCTAACATTGAACAATGACTCTACAATTCAGCACCCCAGTATGTACCAAAATTCCATTTAGATGGTTCAGGTGAAAACTTTAATGAAAGAACTCCTTACAGAGTTGTGGACAGGAAAAAGTGACTAAAATGTGAGATGGAGACAACCAACAATAATCAACAGTGGAAGCTGTTACTACCCTAGGCCTGAAGAGACAAGGAGAGGAGTAATGTACTGGTAAAGTAAAATCTGTACTGGGAATAAAGCTTTGCATGGAGAGTCATAGATAAAGAGCCACTTCTTAGGGGCCATAGTCAAGAAGGGAAACCCATTAGAAACCAGAAAACAAGAAACCTGGGAAATATACTTTATCACAGCTCACTGCATGGGGCACACAGCAAGAAAGAAAGAAAGTGGAGAAAGGATCTGGAAAGATAAGGAGAGAATGACTACTGCAATCTCAGATGTTGAGAATCACAAGTCTTTCCATTGATCCAGACTGGTAGAGAGATGGAGACCAAGCCAGTCAATCCTAAAGGAAATCAACCTTGGATACTCATTGGAAGGACTAATGCTGAAGCTCCAACACTTTGGCCACATGATATGAAGAGCTGACTCACTGGAAAAGACCCTGTTGCTCGAGGAGAAGGAGGCAACAGAGGATGAGATGGTTGGATGGCATCACTGACTCAACGGACTTGAGTTTGAACAAACTCCAGGAGATAGTGAAGGACAGGGAAAGCTGACATGCTGCAGTCCACGGAGTTGCAAAGAGTTGGACATGACTTAGTGACTGAACAACACCAAGCTTGCCTAATGGAGGAGGGCAGTGAATGACACTGCCACTGACACAGCCATTCCAGTCAGAAGAACATGCTCTTAACACACCATGACAATCTGGGTAGGGACTAAATACTTCTGGTATTCTCTTTATTATCTGGGAGTTGATGGGAGAGATTAACTTAGTGGAAGTCCCCTTAATAGTGCAAGACTCCTGGGGAGAAAGCATAGTTTGGTAAGAAGACCATTGTACTAAGAGTCAAAATACTCTGTTTTCTCACATGCTGGATATACAACCTAACCACCTAACTTTTTGAAAACCAATGAACACCCTATAAAATGAAGAAACCTGACTCTAAGAACCTCTAGATTTACAATACTTGGAGTCTTTAATCAGTCTCCCTCAAAATGCCCACTTTCACCATTATTAGAAGATTAACTTCACAGAACATTAAAATTATATCAGGTTTTTAAAAATTTTTATTTATTTTTTGGCTTTAATTTTTCTAGACATTAGTGCCATGTTAAATTCTTCTTTCACTTTTCCTAGCATATATCACCAAATTCTGAATTTTCTTGCTCTGACACTTTCTTCTCCATTTTGATTTGATCCAGGTGCTACCACTTCACAGCTGGAGCACTAAAGGAACTTCCTTATGACTTGAACAACCCATTCTTTTGAAACTGAATTGTTACAAAGAAAGAAAAAAAACATTAGTAGATTCTTCATAGAGTAGGATGGATTGTTCATGACAGGGTTCTGAGTATGTGACAAGATGTGACACTTCAGTATGCAGATTATTTTGAGCTGAGAACAATCAAAACTCAAAATTCTCAGGAAGAATCATTGAACTTCCTCCTTACTGCTTAAAATAATTTAATACAGGAAGCCCATCCCAGGAAGAAGCTATCACCATGGATAACTATGATAAAGTATGTACTAGGTATAATAGAGATAGTGAGAAACCTGGAAAAGTCCATTTGATGAGTCTTCTCTCTGTCCCATTGCCTTTGTTTAAAAAAAAAAAATTTATTGGGACATAATTGATTTACAATGTCGTGTTAGTTTCAAGTGTACAGTGAAGTGAATTTATTATATATATACATATAGGGTTGGCCAAAATGTTCATTCAAGTTTTTCTGTGACATCTTGTGGAGAAACCTGAAAGACATTTTTGGCCAACCCAATGCATATATCCACTATTTTTTATTTTCCTTTCCCATGTAGGCCATTACAGAGTATTGAGTAGTTTCCCTGTGGTATGCAGTAGGTCTTTATTATTTATTTTATATGTAGTAGTGTGTATGTGTGTTCCATTGCTTTTGAATGATCTGTTACTGACCAGAACTCAGGTCTGCCCTCCTGATATTCAGTAAAGCCAATCTCCTGACACTGGGTTTTGGTGAAGGAAAGTGCAACATTTATTGCAAGGCACAAAACAAGGAAAGGGGTACCTAGAGCCTGGAAGATCCTAACTTCGTTGGTTTTAGGGAAGGGGCTTTTAAAGACCATGTTAGAGGAGAAGCTGTAGGATGCATGATAAACTTGTGGACAATTTTCTGACTGGTTGCTGATGACGTAGCAGAATGGTGTTTCAGGACACTCAGTTATCAGTCTTCCAATTCCAACCAGTCTAGGGTCTATGTGTTTGAGGTCAGCAGTTTTCACCTGGTGGGGGTCTTGCTGTTCAGTCACACGCTCGTGTCCAGTTCTTTGTGACCCCATGAATTGTAGCATGCTAGGCTTCCGCTTTCACTGTCTCCCAGAGTTTGTTCAAACTCATGTGCATTGAGCGGTGGGGGTCTAGTTTCTATAAAAACAACTTAAAAATGTATGTCAGGCATTGTTATCTGTTTTTATCAAGAAGCCAATCTTCTATTTTGACTTATTGCTAAAAATATTCTCTCCTGTTTGTTCAACTGCCTCTTCTTTGTTCCCATTTCTGTTCCTTCTTAAATGAATAACTGCTTGAGGCTGCCTTTAGAACTCAGGAAGCCTAGGAGACTAGAGACAAGGACATAAACATGCTTTTATATACAGGCTCTCCCTTCCCTTAGGGTCCTGCTTGGTTTCAGTCCCTCCTTTTCTCTGATACTCCTCAATCTTGAGGGGAACAGGGGTGGGACAAGAAAGGCAAAACAGTTTTGGATAAGGCAGTTAATCATAAACTTGGCAGGGGAACTGAATTTTTAGGTGAACAGGGGTTCAAGCCCAAGAAATATTTGTTTACCAAACACTGACTCTTTTTTGTCTTCCTGTGAATCACCTTACTTCCCTTTGAAGCCTCAGACACCTACTCTCTTTTCCCGAGCCCAGAATAATATGCAGATCTCAACTTGCCTTGCTGTTTTTGGAATCCTTTATACTATGTGTTTGCCCCACACACAGGTAGTAAATTTTACTTTCTCCTGTTAATCTGTTTTATATCATTTTAATTTCTAGCCAGAACAACTAAGAGGGGAGAGGGGGAAAACGTCCCCTTTCCCACAGTCACAAAGTAAACAAATAGAAATGAACTAAAACACCTGTATTTTGATTTAAATTCAACAAATCTCTATCAAGTGTAATTATATTTTATGCTGAGGATGAAACAATGAAAGATTTTGAACCTGTCTTCAGTGAGCCCACAGTTTAAATTTTAGTTGTTGAAAATATATAATGGGTGCAGTATGTTTCATTCATAAAATATTAACTTTGTTTAAATCTAGCTGTTTTTGAAGGCTAAACCATGACTCTTACAAAATGAACAAATTTTGGAGATTTTACTTAATTCATTAATTAATGAGGTGCTGTGGATTGAAGGGACACCCCCCAAAGGTTTTAAAGTCCTAAACCCTTAGTAACTGTGAATATGACCTTATTTGGAAATAGGGTCTCGGCAGATATAATTGAATTAAAAAGAGGCCATACTGGATTAGACTGAGCTTTTAATCAAATGACTGGTCTCTATACAAAACAGCCATGTGTAGACACAAAAAACATAAAGATAGGTGGAAAAGGCCATGTGACTAAGCAGGACACAGTTGGAGTGGTGCAGCTACAAAGATAAGGAAGCTTAAGCACTGCCAGCATTACCAGAAGGCAGGAAGAGGTAAGGAAGATTCTCCCCTCGAGCCTTCAGAGAGAGCGTGGACTTGCTGATGCCTTGATTTCAAACTTCTACCTTCTAAAATGTGAGAGAATATATTTCTGTCGATTTAAGCTATTAAGAATATGGTACTTTGTTGCAGTAGCCCTCAAAAAACCAATGCATAAGGGTAAGAGTAAACTATTAACCGCTTCAAAGGAGACTACAAGAAGCAAGGGGCTTCCCTGGTGGCTCAGTGGCAGAGAATCCACCTGCCAATGCAGGTGATGTAGGCTCAGTCTCTGGGCCTAGAAGATCCCCTGGAGAAGGAAATGACAGCGCATTCCAGTAATTTGCCTGGAAAATACTAGGGACAGAGGAGCCTGGAGGGTTATAGTCTATGGGGTCACAAAAGAGTCTGACAGGATTTAGTAACCAAACAACAACAACAAAGAGCAGATACATCTGCTTAAACAATGAGCAATGTTAAAAGAAATTTTTGATAGGTATAAAAGTGATTTCCTGGAAAGGGAATCAATTCATCTCCTCCAGCCAAAATTCATTTTCAATTCTATGAACAAGAAGCATTTACATAACAGTTTTCTACAATTTACAGAATCATAACATAGCTCAAAGATGAAAAGTTGCAGATCATTATAGACCAGGGTGTGGCAGACACCATAACGTGCCCAGTAATCCCCTTGTTTTGTTATTTGAACATTTTTCACAATTTAATCAAAATCAGAAAATCAACCAATGATAAATTATTTGCTACACATTTGAAATGCATTTCTGTGTCAAAAGATTTATCCCACTTTTAGTTTTCAGTCCTCAGTAGTTTGTATTTCATTATATTTTTGTTGTAACAATTTTCTCACTAAAAGGTTTTAGGAAAGGAAATGTATTTGCATGTATCTTTCCCTAGTTATGCAGTGGCACCTATACCCTAGAACGTTCTGTTCAGAGTTGACTTTAATCTTCTTTATATTTGAGTTCTATCTTCCAAATTTATCACTTGCTTTTTCTAAGTAATTTTTCAGTCTTACAAGGAACAATGGCCCTTAAGGAAAACTCATTCATTCTATGCTTTACATAAAGTCTTGGAAGTTGCTCCTTTTTCCTCTAGTCCATTTATCTAGGGATATGATTCAATCTTCAGGGAAACTTCCTTACCCCCTCTTTTCCACCTGACTTCTGAATGCACTCACTTACTCTCATCTTCCATTAAATTTTAGTCAGCTTCTGAGTTCAGCTTTTCATTGTTTTCTGATCATTTCATATGTTTAAGTTTACATTTTTAACCATATGGGGGTCACACTCTGGCAAGGCCAGAATTGTGTGTTTGCAAGCACGATATTTTTAAATTGAATTTGAGTGCCTCTAGGAGGAAAGCACCCTATCTTTCCTTTCCTGCAGCTCTCACTTTACCTTATCATTGTATCTCTGAACATTTAATTCCCTGTGCTTCCTTTCTGGATCCAAAGACATTTGACTTCTGTACCTTGTTAGAGCTTCCTGGTGGCTCAGTGGTAAAGAATCCACCTGCCCATGCAAGAGATATGGGTTCAGACCCTGGGTCTGGAAGATCCTCTGGAGAAGTAAATGGCAACTCATTCCAGTATTCTTGCCTGGGAAATCCCATGGACAGAGGAGTCTGGAGGGATACAGTCCATGGGGCTGCAAAAAATCAGACATGACTTAGCCACTAAACAATACAACAACAACCATGTTACAGAGACTAAAGAATGTAGGCTACATGTTATCAGGAGCCCTGTTTTCTTCTACACCTATGTCCGTTGTGCATTCCTTGGCTCAGCTGTGTGTCTAGGTGTGTTTAATATGGACATTTTTAAAAAATTAATTAATTAATTAATTTATTTATTTTTTCAGTGGGTTTTGTCATACATTGACATGAATCAGCAATAGATTTACACGTATTCCCCATCCCGATCCCCCCTCCCACCTCCCTCTCCACCCGATTCCTCTGGGTCTTCCCAGTGCACCAGGCTCGAGCACTTGTCTCATGCATCCCACCTGGGCTGGTGATCTGTTTCACCATAGATAATATACAAGCTGTTCTTTTGCAACATCCCACCCTCACCTTCTCCCGCAGAGTTCAAAAGTCTGTTCTGTACTTCTGTGTCTCTTTTTCTGTTTTGCATATAGGGTTGTCATTACCATCTTTCTAAATTCCATATATATGTGTTAGTTTGCTGTAATGATCTTTATCTTTCTGGCTTACTTCACTCTGTATAATGGGCTCCAGTTTCATCCATCTCATTAGAACTGGTTCAAATGAATTCTTTTTAACGGCTGAGTAATATTCCATGGTGTATATGTACCACAGCTTCCTTATCCATTCGTCTGCTAATGGGCATCTAGGTTGCTTCCATGTCCTGGCTATTATAAACAGTGCTGCGATGAACATTGGGGTGCACGTGTCTCTTTCAGATCTGGTTTCCTCAGTGTGTATGCCCAGAAGTGGGATTGCTGGGTCATATGGCAGTTCTATTTCCAGTTTTTTAAGAAATCTCCACACTGTTTTCCACAGCGGCTGTATTAGTTTGCATTCCCACCAACAGTGTAAGAGGGTTCCCTTTTCTCCACACCCTCTCCAGCATTTATTGCTTGTAGACTTTTGGATAGCAGCCATCCTGACTGGCGTGTAATGGTACCTCATTGTGGTTTTAATTTGCATTTCTCTGATAATGAGTGATGTTGAACATCTTTGCATGTGTTTGTTAGCCATCTGGATGTCTTCTTTGGAGAAATGTCTGTTTAGTTCTTTGGCCCATTTTTTGATTGGGCCATTTATTTTTCTGGAATTGAGCTTCAGGAGTTGCTTGTATATTTTTGAGATTAATCCTTTGTCTGTTTCTTCATTTGCTATTATTTTCTCCCAATCTGAGGGCTGTCTTTTCACCTTGCTTATAGTTTCCTTTGTTGTGCAAAAGCTTTTAAGTTTCATTAGGTCCCATTTGTTTAGTTTTGCTTTTATTTCCAATATTCTGGGAGGTGGGTCATAGAGGATCTTGCTGTGGTTTATGTCGGAGAGTGTTTTGCCTATGTTCTCCTCTAGGAGTTTTATAGTTTCTGGTCTTACATTTAGATCTTTAATCCATTTTGAGTTTATTTTTGTGTATGGTGTTAGAAAGTGTTCTAGTTTCATTCTTTTACAAGTGGTTGACCAGCTTTCCCAGCACCACTTGTTAAAGAGGTTGTCTTTTTTCCATTGTATATCCTTGCCTCCTTTGTCAAAGATAAGGTGTCCATAGGTTCGTGGATTCATCTCTGGGCTTTCTATTCTGTTCCATTGATCTATATTTCTGTCTTTGTGCCAGTACCATACTGTCTTGATGACTGTGGCTTTGTAGTAGAGTCTGAAGTCAGGCAGGTTGGTTCCTCCAGTTCCATTCTTCTTTCTCAAGATTGCTTTGGCTATTCGAGGTTTTTTGTATTTCCATACAAATTGTGAAATTATTTGTTCTAGTTCTGTGAAAAATACCGTTGGTAGCTTGATAGGGATTGCATTGAATCTATAGATTGCTTTGGGTAGAATAGTTAATATGGACTTTTTTTTTTTAATAAGTTAATCCAAAATAAACTTTTTGGCTATGTGAAAAGCCAGTGATAATAGCATGAATTCACACTTGTATATTCTAGAGCTTGCAAGCATTTGTATATACATTTTCTCATTAAATTCTCATAATTATCTGGTAAGGTAGCAGTTACTTATACTCTTTATGTATGGGAAAAGTAAAGGAAGGTGAAAGCCGCACAGTTGTGTCTGACTCTTTGTGACCCCTTGGACTATACAGTCCATGGAATTCTCCAGGCCAGAATACTGCAGTGGGTAGCTGTTTCCTTCTCCAGGGGATCTTCCCAACCCAGGTCTCTTGTATTGCAGGCAAATTCTTTACCAGCTGAGCCACAGGGAAGCCCCATGAGTCTCAGATAAGTGAAATGCCTTGTTAATCACACAGTCAATAATCAGAAGGCTTACTTTTTTTTTAACATTATATAAAGAAGTTCAAATATGTGTAAGCTTACATACATGCTTTGTTTCTAGCAGAAATAAAAATTACATTTAAAAAATGCTGCAGGCATGCTAATAGGGCATGTTACTGCAGAGCACTGAGAAAATGAAAGTAAGAAAATCTTTATTTAGCTTTGCAAATCACCTGAAAGCTTTCTATGTATAAATACAGGATTTGGTTTGTAAAATTAGTCTCACTGCTACCCATATTCATCAGTTCTATCCTATTTGTTGATTGCTTCTGCTCATGTTATCTTTTTATTCTTTATTCACAGAATTAAAAAGAACATATGTAGCTGTCCACTCAAAGCAGCCTCATGCACAAACAAATTTCATTTTTAAAAGGCTAACAAATGATAAATAAGAGAACTGGCTAAATACATTATGTTTCTATTAGCTGCATTTTCATACTTCATGACAAATAGATGGAGAAAAAGTGGAAACAGTGGTAGATATTATTTTCTTGGGCTCCAAAATCACTGTGGACAGTGACTGCAGCCATGAAATTAAAAGATGCTTGCTCCTTGGAAGAAAAGCTATGACCAAACTAGACAGCACATTAAAAAGCAGAAACATTACTTTGCTGAAAATGATTCATATAGTCAAGACTATGGTTTTTCCAATAGTCAAGTACAGATGTGAGAGTTGGACCACACAGAAGGCTGAGTGCTGAAGAACTGACGTTTTTGAATTGTGGTGCTGGAGAAGACTTGAGAGTCCCTTGGAATGCAAGGAGATAAAACCAACCAATCCTAAAGGAAATAAAGCCTGAATATTCCTTGGAAAGACTGATGCTGGAGCTGAAGCTCCAATATTTTGGCCACCTGAAGTGAAAAGCCAACTCATTGGGAAGGACTCTGATGCTGGGAACGACTGAAGGCAGGAGGAGAAGGGGGCAACAGAGGGTGAGTTGGTTGGATGGCATCACGGACTCAATGGACATGCTGCTGCTGCTGCTAAGTCGCTTCAGTTGTGTCTGACTCTGTGACCCCATAGACTGCAGCCCACCAGGCTCCTCTGTCCCTGGGATTCTCCAGGCAAGAATACTGGAGTGGGTCAATGGACATGAAGTGAACAAATTGTGGGAGATAGTGAAGGACAGGGAAGCCTGGCCTGCTACAGTCCATGGGGTTGCAAAGGGTCAGACATGAGTCAGCAGTTAAACAACAACAAATTAGTCTCATTACCAGATTTCTTTAGATTCACTGTAAGATTACCTTTAAGACTGTTCTTATTTCTATAAGGTACCAAATAAGAATACTTATTTTTCATAACTGATTTAATCTAAATTTGAAATGATTCATAATAATTTGAAATGTATTACATTAAAATTCTGTGCACCGTGTCAAACAATCAGAGGCAAATGAGTTGACTGTTCAATTGATTAGATATTTAAGTGGATTAAGAAAATGAAATTTCTGTTAAACTCAGAAATAAACTAAACTATGAGTATTATTTACTTATTGTCCAAAGGCTTCCTATTTGGAAAGAAACTATCTTGTCAAAATAGAGTTTTTTTTCTTTTAATATGAAATCATCTATTAAGGGGGCTACACTTTAATTTTTATTATGGATAACAGTATTTCCCAAATGGGTCCTACTCTTTTATAACTTCTTAAACAGGAAACACTTTACCCATCATTATGAAATGGCTCACAATTATGCAACTGATGACTACTCTGTTATGAACACAGCTTTAGGCAATATTAAAATGTGAAAGGTTATTTACTCCCAAACTAAATGGCCACAAGCTTCTATAATGTTTCAATGCCACTATTTGTTTCTTTTTATCTAAGTTTTTAATAAAATTTTCAAACATACAGCAAAATTGAAAGAATTTTACTGTAAACACTCAAATACCAAAACCTAGATTCTGCTATTAATATTGTACCATAGGAGGTATTTGCTTTATCATATATGTATGCATCCCTCTGTTCATCTCTCAATCCATCTTATTTTTTATTCATTTGAAAGCAATCACAGACATTAATATGTTTCCCTCTATATAATTCAGCATACATATTATTAATTAGAGTTCAGATAGAGTATCTTTTGATGTAAAATTTATGTAGCAAAGCATATGACATTTGCTCAGTTTTGACAAAATTTTTCAGTCACAAAGTCGTGTTGGACTCTTTGTAACCCCATGGACTGCAGCATACCAGTATCCTCTGTCCTCTTTGTCTCCTGGAGTTTCCTCAAATTCATATACATTGAGTCGATGATGTCATCCAACCATCTCATCCTCTGGCATCTCCTTCTCTTCCTGCCCTCAATTTTTCCCAGCATCAGGGTCTTTTCTAGTGAATTGGCTCTTCACATCAGACAGCCAAAGCTCTAGAGCTTCAGCTTTAGCATCAATCTTACCAATGAATATTCAGAGTTGATTTCCTTCAGGATTGATTTGTTTAATCTCTTTGCAGTCCAAGGGACTATCAAGAGTCTTCTCCAGTTTATCACCACAATTTGCAAGCACCAATTCTTCAGTGTTCAGCCTTCTTTATGCACAGATTTCACATCTGTTCATGATTACTGGAAAAAATATAGCTTTGAGTATATAGACCTTTGTTGGAAAAGTGATGTTTCTGCTTTCAATGTGCTGTCTAGGTCTGTCATAACTTTCCTTCCAAGGAGCAAATGCTTTTTTAACATCATGGTTTTCTTATTATTATTATTATTTTTTGTTATTGTTTTATTCACTAAGTCATCTCCAACTCTTTCGTGACCTCATAGACTGTAGCCTGTCAATCTCCTCTGTCCATGGGATTTCCCAGGCAAGGATACTAGAGTAGGTGGCCATTTTCTTCTCCAGGGGATCTTCCCAGTGATCAAATCCACATCTTCTACACTGGTAGGTGAAATTCTTCACTGCTAGTTACCTGAGAAGCCCCTTTGACAAATACACACACTGATATAATCCAAATTCTATCAAAATGTCATGTTGTATTTTGTCTTTTTTAAACTTTTAAAAAATGTTTTGTTGTTGCTGGTTTTTTTTTTTTTTTTTCTATTGCTCTTGCTTTGTTTGCTTTGATAGTTGTAGGTTGTCTCTGTGCCCAGGTCAGCCTGCAGTGTGAACTTCGTGTCTTCTCAGGTGGTTTTGAGCCTTAGCTTTTCCCAGAGCATACACAATCACTTTCTTCTTTTCTCTGTATTTGCAGTTGCTTTTTCAATGTCCTAGTTTTTAATGTCTCATCGCCAAAGGAGAAAAAAATTTAAGTGGCATTAAAGGGTGCCAGCTCTTTAAATCCTTAGGAAGTCACCTTAAGTAGAGGGGAAGGAATTGCAAAAACGCAAGTGTGGAACAATGGCTACTCAGCTCTTTGCACCTCTCTGACCAAAAACAGCAGTCAGCAATCAAAGCCAACATCACTGATGTTTGGAGGACTGGTTGCTTTTCTTCTACATTGGCTTTCTTCTGTTGTATGCTAACTGCTGCAGGAACAAATGCAAGTTGTCTGCCACAGGGCTGGGGAGAAGGGAACTAGCTTCTACTGTGATAAGATATTAGATTGAGTGAAATTAACCATAAATTACTGCCCAAACCTTCCCTGGAAGTTGAAAACCTTCAACAAACTCCAGAGTAAGATAGTTCCATTAGACAGATTCTGCCAATGCAATTGTTTTCTAAGGAAGGGAGACAGATTCCTGGTGTTTCCCACTCTGCTATCTTCCCAGAATCCTTTCTCTCCCTCCATTCACTTTTGATAGTATAT
Source organism: Dama dama (assembly GCF_033118175.1). Classification (NCBI taxonomy): domain Eukaryota; kingdom Metazoa; phylum Chordata; class Mammalia; order Artiodactyla; family Cervidae; genus Dama; species Dama dama. The sequence goes on along the minus strand of NC_083699.1, from coordinate 94,713,467 downwards.
CTGACCCTTCCCTCTTTTTTTTCTTTTTTTAAGAAGACATTCTTGAATATCCTATAGATGGAGCTCAAGATCTCCTGACATTGTATTGGTATTCCTACTAGAGGAAAATTTTTAAAATGAAATTAACAGAGTAACACTTTCTACTAGTATTAAGTAAAACATTTTGCACTTCCTAGAGATGGACCATATTTTACATTAAGAAATAAAAATGTTTAATATATCCAATTTGCTTATTAAAATTTCTGTTGTTTAAAATTAATGCTTGCTTGCTTGCTATACTTTCACAGAATTAGGAAAAACAAAACAACGAATGACTGTGATGATATGTTACTTTTTCTGTCTTGGGAGAAGAAATAAAATAGATAAGGACAACAACTCTGTTCTGAGTCTTATCACTTAAGAGTGTTGTGCCAGCTCCAGAGATTGAAGACTAGTCAAACTGATGGAGAACCCCACCCTTTCCAAGTAATCGGCTTCCCAGATGGTGCTATGGGTCCCAGTAAAGGACCCATCTGCCAATGCAGAAGACATAAGAGACATAGGTTAGATCCCTGGGTCAGGAAGATTTCCTGAAGAAGGGCATGGCAACCCACTCCAGTATTTTTGCCTGGAGAATTCCATTGGCAGGCCACATAGTCCATGAGGTCACAGAGTCAGACACGACTGAAGTGACTTAGCACACACACAAGCATGAGATGTGTAATATCTGAGAAGTACTTGATTTCACATTTATTGGGATAAAGGAGACTGAACCACTTTGGTAGGTCTCTCTGTCTCAGGGTTTCTGTGGTTTCCATGTCTATTGCTATGGCTTAGGGAGAGGAAGTGCCTTGAATTTTCAAACACCAAGCAATTAGTTTTGACTGTTGTTTTTCTCACTGTGAACATGTCTTCTTTCTTTTCACAGTTAGGTATTCCGCATGGTGTAAATAGGAAAAAATGTTTCAAACTTCCAAATCCGGCAAACCCTTGCTGATTCCTGATACTCACTTATTCTCTGAATAGTTACCTAGTTTAAGAAATGTCTTTGTACCTTGGTTTCTTCATCTATAAAATGTCAGTGACAATCCAGAACTCAGAAGGTTGCTGTCAGTAACAAGTTTGATATAGTGCTTATGATCAAATAAAGATTTTCTTACTTCTAGATTAATATGTCAAAACCCTGGAAAAATTCAAATGATCAAAGTATATTATTGATTTTAACTAAGAGCAAATAGTTTGGAGGTGTGCTAACATTTCCACTGGGAATGTGGAAGACTCATTTGGAAAAAACAATCTGTAACTTACCTACTCTGAATGGATTTGTGGCTAGGAAGAATAAATGAGCCTTGGAACTTTTTCCATTTCCCCTTTTCTATCTTCCAAGTTCAAAATTCAAATTCTACCTTTAGATTGATCGTGTCAAATTCAACTCAGGCAGATGTCATTATTCACTGGGTCTAATCTGATGGGAACAGAACCCTAAACAATGCTTTACATATATTACCTCATTTAATTATTTTAGAAACCATGTTTTGGAGATTTCACCCTATTTTAAGAATGAAAACAAGACTATAGAGAAATTTGGTGAATTGATCAAGGTAATGAGTGGTAGTCAAGTCCAGCCAGTCCAGGTCCAAAGTCCACCCTTTTAATGACTGGGTTCTTCTGGGGGTTTGTATGTTACCTAGAAAGATAAATCAATGGGCGTTGGGAAAGTGAGCTGGCAATAGCTTGCTGCTGAGGCTCTATCTCATTCCATGACATGTTCGGAAAGGGAGAGCCACAAGAATATCACACAAATAATTTAGCCATAGCACATCAATACTGGGTTCTAGATGGAAAGAGATAAATAATTCTTCATCTCACTGACCATACTTTAGAGCTATGGTGTGGCCTTGGAGGAGCTGTGGTGAAATTTGATATCTAGTGATCAGGAAAGAATTAGGAGTTATCATGATTGGCTTCCAGAATTATTCTTTGATTCTTCTATTAGGAAAGTTCATGCAAGGACTCAAGTGCAGCTTCTTCAAACTGTTTTCAGCAAAATACTAGTCTCACAAGTTGATAATTGTTTTGCTTTTGTCTGTGTGCCTGGGAGGGTAGGTATGTATTTGAGAGTGTGTGGAAAACTCTGATGGGAAAGATTTGCAGTCAGATTAGTTCAAGTCTATGACTTCTCAGGATGCCAATAGCCAAGAAGAAAAGAAAGGTAATTAGTCTATAAGGGGTTTTATTTTTTCATACTTTTGGTTCAGTGATCTGTTACTACATTATTAAAATGTTATTTAAATTTTGTAATATCATATTTTAAAATTACATGCTTTTGCAAATTTTAGTAAGTTGTGATGTTACTTTTATGGGAAACCTGAATAGAAGACTTTAGATTGAAAGAAGATATCAAGCTACATAAATAACCTGGGAGAAAGAAAAAGTAAATATGAAATGTCTACAAAATAAAAATACTAAAAAAAAAAAAATCTAATTTAAGAATAATAAAAAGTGCTCATGTAGTTAGTTCAAAATTCGGTCTTCATAAGAAAATACAAAATAATTAGCAAACACAAACATCCCTTCTACTCCCATTTCTATTTGTCTCTGAAGGTCACTATTGTAGCCATTTTTTTCTGAAGCCCTCTTAAAAAAATATAAGCATGTAACAAAATATGTATGAAATATAATTATACATTAAAATAATTGCATATTATGCATTTTTAACATTCATAAAGTCACAGTACTCATATTGTCTGTCTATCTAATACAGTGACTTTTTAACAGTGAATGATAATAAATATCATATTTTGATCAGCTGCATAGTAGCTTTTTTTCACATACAGCAATTGAAATACTGACCTAAAAATGGTCTTTTAGGTTGTTTACAGATTACTTTAACCAAATATTTAGCATGCAATGAGCAAATCACCAGCAGCAGTATTACTGAGCCAGAAAATATTTTAAAAGTTAGAAATTCACTTTTAAATGAAAAATGAATGATATGATGTATTAATGTTGGGTTGTCCAAGCTTAAAAACAGGGGGAAAAGTCCTCAAACTCACAGAATATTGTTATGATTTTTTCCCTGATATCAACATGAGTATAAACCAAATAAAAATATGATTTGAAATGATTAAAGTGAGTGAAGAATCTGAAAGTGTAGATTGGCCAAATGGACTTTGTGGAGCCAATGGAGTAAGAAGTGATTATGTTCCTTCCTGGAAAGTGTAGGGTTCTTGAAAGTGAAAACAGCAAAAGTGTTAGTTGCTCAGTCATGTCCAACTCTTTGCAATCCCATGAACAGCAGCCTGCCAGGCTCCTCTGTCCATGGAATTCTGTAGGCAAGAATACTGGACTATGTTGCTATGCCCTCCTCCAAGGGATCTTCCCGACCCAGGGATTGAACCTGGGTCTCCAGCATTGCAGGCAGTTTTTTTACCATCTGAATAAGTAAAAGTGAAAGTTGCTCAGTCATGTCTGACTCTTTGTGACCCCATGTTCTTCTGTATAGTCCATAGAATTCTCCAGGCCAGAATACTGGAGTGGGTAGCCTTTCCCTTCTCCAGGAGATCTTCCCAACCCAGGGATTGACCCCAGGTCTCCCACACTGCAGACAAATTATTTACCAGCTGAGCCACCAGGGAAGCCCAAGAATACAGGAGTGGGTAGTCTATCCCCTCTCCAGTGGATCTCCCCAACCCAGGAATCGAACTGGGGTCTCCTGCATTGTGGGTGGATTCTTTATCAACTGAGCTATCAGGGAAGCCCTTACCATCTGAGCCACCAAGGAAAAATGAAGGGAGCACATAGAGACCCAAGTCTGGGGGAGTGGGGAAGGTCATTAAACTATAAGAAGTAACTCCAAAAGGTCATATATGTGTGAGAAAAGCCAGAGGAAGGTAGCTCTAGAGTATGGAACCACGATAGTAGCTCAAGGTATCCAATCTACCTAGCAAGACTCTCAAGAGGAGTATTTAGGTTTAAAGAAATGGCGGTGGAATGGGGGTAAACACGTGCTAACAAATGAACTAGTAAAGGAAAAGAAAGTGAAACGACACAAATGCATCCTCAAAGAAGCAGCCTGATTGGAATAACCATTTGAAAGAAGACTCAGCCTCTGCAGAAATTTAATAAACACATGAAGAATATGGAATTTGGGTTATTTATATTTTGCTTGTCAATTTGTGTTATCTTTTCTGTTATTTACCTATTGCCTAAATAATTTTTATGACAAACTACTCAAAACCTAGTAACTTAAGAAAAGAAACAATTTATTAGTTCCTTAAGTCTCCTGGATGGTTGTGCAATTCTGCCTGTGAATATTGGCTGAACAGAATAGTTATGATGTTGGTTGGGATCCATTCACAGGTCTGGCAGTTTTCACGCTATCGGCTCACTTAGGATGTCTTTGGCTGACTCCACATGTCCCATTTTCCAGTAGCATGGCCTGAGCATCCTGTTATGGTGATTGTAGGAATTCAAGAAAGAAAGCAAAATGCACACATGCTTTTTTTTGCTTGCACCAAATTTGTTGCTATCCTATTGGTCAATGCAAGTCACGTGGCCAAGTCCAAGGTCAATGTGAAAGGGCACTATCAAAGGATGTGGCTATGGAAAGGCTTAAAAAATAGAATTATTAGTACAGGCATCTATCACTCATTCTCTCTTGCTTCTTGGCCCTTCACCATGCCTATATTATTTTTCTCTATTTTCTCATCCCCAATACCAATAGCTATTCAGTGTTCAGACCTCAGCTCAATGTCATTTCTCTACAGTCTTCCCTGACACTCCTAGATTGGGTTATTGTTGTTCAGTTGCTAAGTTATATCTGACTCTTTGCGAGCCCATGGCCTGCAGCACACCAGGCTTCCCTGTCCTTCACTGTCTCTCAGAGTTTGCTCAAATTTATGTTCATTGTGTCAGTGATACTATCTAATCATCTCATCCTCTGCTTCCCTCTTCTCCTTTAGCCTTCAATCTTTCACAGCATCAGGGTCTTTTCCAATGAGTCGTTCTTCACATCAGGTGGCCAAAGTATTGGAGCTTCAGCTTCAGCATCAGTCCTTCCAATGAATATTCAGGGTTGATTTCCTTTAGAATTGACTGGTTTAAATATCCTTGCAGTCCAAGGGACTCTCAAGAGTCTTCTCCAGCACTACAGTTCAAAAGCATCAATTCTTTGGCACTCACCCTTCTTTATGGTCCAATTCTCACATCCATACATGACTACTTGAAAAATCATAGCTTTGACTATATGGACCTTTGTTGGCAAAGTGATTTCTCTGCTTTTTTAATGTGCTGGCTAGGTTTGTCATAGCTTTGCTTCTAAGAAGCAAGCATGTTTTAATTTTGTGGCTGTAGCCACATTCTGCAGTGATTTTGGAGATCAAGAAATAAAATCTGGTACTGTTTCCATTTTTTCTCTTCTTTTTGCCATGAAGTGATGGGACCAGATGCCAGGATCTTAGTTTTTTTGAATGTTGCATTTAAGTTCATTTTTTCCACTCGCTTTTGTCACCCTCATCAGGAGGCTCTGTAGTTCGTCTTTACCAGATTGAGTTAAAGTAACCTGAAGTGCGTGCTGCACATCCCTTGTCACATCACTTACTGGACTGGATACTCTATGAGGATGAGGCACATAGTTTGGTTTTAGAATTGCCAAAGTAACTTTACATGCATTCTCAGGAAGATTTCAGCTCAGAAAAAGTACTATCTTATTTCTTAAATAGACCTAAATTCAATTTAAATTAACAATTGAATAAACAAAGTAAACTTTGTTTCCTCTAGTCATTTAAAACATGCATAAAAATTAAAATTCTCAAACTGTAAAAAAGTGAAACATCAAATATCAAATAGGTGGTCGAAGCATGTCTTACAGACCAAATATGATTTTACTGGAGGGACAAAATCTGTCGTAATCTGTGTGATTATCTTTCTCTACACATTTAACGGGAATTGTGTTGTAGCTCTACTAGACAAGTAAAAAGGTGAGTGACAGATCCTACTGATTCATCTCTGATGTGTCCAGGTGTTAGGGTCAGAGAAGAACAGCTGTTCCCTGTCATGATTTCCAGGTGGGATGGCACACAAATGCCATGCTGGCCATTACATAATGAAAGTGAAGGCCTCTCATATGATTTGTTTGAAAGGATTCTTTCATCAGCATCCAGTACAAGCCTCAAACTAGCTTCTCAGTAGAACAAAAGAGGGGAAGGACATGGTTTCTTTCTCTGTTTTTTCTCTCTCTCCATAAGGGAACTCATGGGGAAAACTAACTCCTTCTGGCCTTGAAGCAGATGATAAAACCAATCACACAGATCTTAAGTAGAAGAGAGTAGAATCTATAATAACTATAAAGGTGCACTGCATGCATGAAGGGTCAATAAACTCAAAATACATTGAGAGGAGTTTGTGCAATTTTTCTTCTAGAGATCCTAGGGAATGAGATAGATTTTTTTTTTTTAATATTTATTTATTTATTTTTTATTAGTTGGAGGCTAATTACTTCACAACATTTCAGTGGGTTTTGTCATACATTGATATGAATCAGCCATAGATTTACACGTATTCCCCATCCCGATCCCCCCTCCCACCTCCCTCTCCACCCGATTCCTCTGGGTCTTGAGATAGATTTTTAAAAAATGTATTTGGGAGTTTTCCAATTGTGAGCCAGCAAAATATATGTTAATATCTACCATTTTTGAGTACTTTTGTTTTGCCTTTTTTTTTTTTTTCTTCATTCCAAATCTTTAAGGTTAAAATGTGTTTTAAAACATGTGCTCAGTTGTGTCTGACTCTTTGTGACCTCAAGGACTGTAGCCCATCAGGCTCCTCTGTCCATGGAATTTTCCAGGTAAGAGTACTGGAGTGGGTTGCTATTTCCTCCTCCAGGGGATCTTCCTGACCCAGGATTGAACCCTTATCTCCTGCATCTCCTTCATTGGCAGGTGGGTTCTTTACCATTGAACCACCTGGGAAGCCCATTTTAAAACATATCTGGGATTTATTTAAATCAATTGTGGTACAACAGAAGATATGGAAATAATTTTCATGAAGGAGGAATTTTATATTTACAGTTTCCTGAAAACAGGGGGAACACCCTGCCACAGGGATTCATATAAAGAAAGAACAGACATGATCAGGAGGTGGAAGAGAGGGAGAGCAAACATAGCCCAGAGCTTTTATTGAAATTTTGCAGGAAGGAATGGGTAAGTCAGGCTAGGTATGCTAAGTTCAGGATTGGCTAGTTTAAATAATTTCAGTGGATGCTATAGGAGTAGTCCTTTGTGGTCTAGTACCTGCCCTGGAGGATTTAGGGCAAGAGGAAAACTAGCTTTGTGTGCTAGAGTTTGATCGAGGAGATAGTTGAGGAGAAGATAGTAGGAAAATGGGGTGACGTATAATGAGACGGTTGGATGGCATCACCAACTCAGTGGACATGAGTTTGAGCAAACTCTAGGAGACGGTGAAGGACAGGGATGCCTTCTGCATGCTGCAATCCATAGGGTCACAAACAGTCAGACATGGCCAAGCCACTGAACAACGGCAACATCGCTGAGGATGTGAATTCTAGATTGGTGGTCGGTGTACCAAAGACATCCTCACAGGGGAGCTGTTTGCTACCTCTAGGAATTAGGAGAGGGGCAATGCCTCTAAAAGCAAGGCCCCAATTCCAGGGCACAGGAATATACAAAATAAGAAAACATAGACAATAAAGATTGAAAATCATATTCAAAAGTGGAATAGGGAATAACGGGTTAAAACCATTTTAATCTTGCATCCTTTGAAAATTCTTGGATGTTTTCTCTTAGGTAAGTTATTTTGGATGCCTAAACAATTGTCTAATTAAAAATAATATAATTTAGAATTTGTTCTATGTTTATGTTAGGCAAGTTTTCACATTCCTGACATTTTGTATGCAAATAGAGTTCTTCCCTGGTGGCTCAGTGGTGAAGAATACACCTGCCAATGCAGAAGATGTAGGAGATACGACTTCAATCTCTGGGCCAGGAAGACCCCCTGGAGAAGGAAATGGCAACCCACTTCAGTATTCTTGCCTGGGAAATCCCGTGCACAGAGGAGCCTGGTGGTCCATGGGGTCACAGAGAACCAGACACAACTTAGCAACCAAGCATGAGCCTGAGGAGTTCTAGCAGTAAAATTTCACCATGAAATAATATTCATAGGAGGATTTTGATTATGTTCTCTGGCTTTCCTTTACATCATTAAGTCTAATAGTCATTATTTGCTCATTTTTGGTTAGAGACATATTTTGTTAGAGAAGTTTCTCCATGAAGACCCTCCAGAAGGGATATAATTGACTCAAAAAAATATGTTACCATCTGTATTTAGTCACAAAACTAACTACACAACTTTAAGACATTTGATTTCTCTATATCTCAGTTTCTTAATTTGAAAGATGATTTATAGTAATTTCATCTCTGACATCTTGTTATGCTACTGCAATATCGACTCTCTCAGTCCTGGAATTTTATATTTTAGTTCTGAGTTCCACCTTTCAAGCCATTTGCTCAAATTGTCATGATTCTCTTGCTTGTACCCCAGCCCCAAGTTACACCTTTAGCAGTCATTTTGAAAAACATAACCCCACCTAACCAGGTCCTGCCCCTTAGAACCTGAGTGGATCATGAGACAAGAGATTGCCCCTCACATCCAAACTGTACCATATTTGAATCCTTTTTAGGGAAGACTACATAAAAAAAAAGTCTTGTGGGGCTAGACCCATAACATTGAGACTTGGAGCTGTAAGAGTCTCTATTTCAATGTTAAAATTAGGCAACAGAACAAATTAGAAAGCAAAGGTTTAAAAAAAAAAAAAAAAAGGAGAATGAGGAAGAAAAAAAAAATTGATCTACAGGTAAAGAGATATGAGATGGGGCTTCCCTGGTGGCTTTGTGGTAAAGAATCTTCCTGCCAATGAAAGAGCATGGGTTCAATCCCCAGTCCTGGAAGATCCCACATGCCTTGGAGTAACTAAACCTGTGCATCACAACTACTAAGCTTGTGCCTTGGAATCCAGAGCTGCGACTCCTGAAGCCTGCACACTCTAGAGCCTGTGATCCACAATAAAAGAAGCAACTGCAATGAGAAGCCCATGGACCACAACTAGAGAAAAATCCCACTCAGCAACAAAGACCCAGCATAGCCAAAAATAAAATTAATTAATTAATTAAATAAATAAAAATTAAAAAAAAAGAGAGAGACATGAGAGGTAGAGAGTACTGGCTCATGATAGCTTCAGATCCTTCTTCTGTGGACAAGAAGAATTCTCCACGTTGGTGTCAATATGATTCTTTGCATTCTTCTAACTACTCTCCCCTACGCCATATACTGTTTTTTTTTTTTGTTTTTTTTTTAATAAAACTCAGGTTTCCGTCTGTTAATTGTAGCAAAAGGAAACCCAGCATGATCAGATACAGAAAGACTTAAAACACTAGGAAAGGAGAGTGACGAGGTGAAGAAAGAATTCAAATCGAGATCTCATGATTTTAGATCAAATGTTTATCCTGGAAATTAAAAGACTCTGGGGGCAGGAAGGCTTCAAGCATTTGAAGACTATCATACAAAAAGCTAGATTATCCAAAACCACTGCAGATGGTGATTGCAGCCATGAAATTAAGACACTTTCTCCTTGGAAGGAAAGTTATGACCAACCTAGACAGCATGTTAAAAAGCAGAGACATTACTTTGCCAACAAGGTCCATCTGGTCAAGTCTATGGTTTTTCCAGTGGTTATGTATGGATGTGAGACTTGTACTATAAAGAAAGCTGAGTGCCTAAGAATTGATGCTTTTCAACTGTGGTGCTGGAGAAGACTCTTGAGAGTCCCTTGGACTGCAAGGAGATCCAACCAGTCCATCCTAAAGGAGATCAGTCCTGGGTGTTCATTGGAAGGACTGATGCTGAAGCTGAAACTCCAGTACTTTAGCCACCTGATGCAAAGAGCTGACTGATTTGAAAAGACCCTGATGCTGGGAAAGATTGAGGGCAGGAGGAGAAAGGGATGACAGAGGATGAGATGGTTGGATGACATCACCAACTCAATGGACATGAGTTTGGGTGAACTCCAGGAGTTGGTGACGGACAGGGAGGCCTGGTGTGCTGCGGTTCATGGGGTCGCAAAGAGTCAGACATTACTGAGCGACTGAACTGAACAGAATACTATTTTCTGTTTGAATGTGTATGTGGCTGGGGGCCATGGGGAAGCAGATTTCAACTCAGTTTAAGAATCTTCTGAGCTGGTCCATAATGGTTTGTAAGTTTTCTGATACCCACTGAAATTTGTTTGTTCAAGATAGATGTCCTCATGGTAGGGGTAATGTAAAGATCAAAATTTGTATAGACAATTGACTAAAATACTATAAATCTTATTTCAATTTATTCAATGCATCAATATTGCCAGATAACAGTGACCCATTCCATATGGATCTACTATAACATTATGTATTTCCTCACCTCGGTTAACACTTGCAAATATATTATTTTCTAATATTACATATTATTTTGTTAGTGTAGGCTTCATCTTCCCAAACAGATAATAAATTTCAGATTTTAAGAATTCTGCTTATGTATCCTAACAGAGATGAACTAAGTAAATATTGAATTGAAATTGGTACAGAAAATTTTAACTAAGCCTTGGAAAAATACCTTACATTTAAAAAGTAATTTCTTCAAGTGATGCTGCACTATCACTATTTCATTCTCTTTTATGCTTCCTCAGGGAACATAAACTCTATTAATAAAATTACCCTTCTTCCAATAAGTTACTTTTTCCAATTTGTTGACATACTTGTGTTCTGGTATGTTGACCATATTACAATAGTCAATTAGCCCAAGGAGTAACATTTTTAACTGTATGCTTTTCTCTTGGATATTTTAAAGATGAGTCATTTAAGTCTGACTTTATTTTTATTAACCCTTTTAATCCCCTAAAGCCCTACTATTGCATTAAAAATGAGTCCCAGATGTGCTGTGTATACCCCACATAGTGGTATAGTCTCAAACATGTATCAACAGTCTCCATGGATGAAAACATGGGCTTGATTTCATATGATTTGTATAGATGGCTATATAAAAATGAGTTAATACTTTTCTTTAAGTAATGAGATACAATTTCTGCCACATTTAAAGACATGCTGGATTTAATTTTGCCTTGTTTCTCCCTGACTCCTGGCCTTGAAAAATGATTTTAAATTTTATTTTTATCAACAAAATAATTAATTGAAAGTTGTTTTTCCATTTAAAGATATTAAACCATGAAGATAAACCAAAGATCTTCATATTTAAAGATCCTAGTTTCTTTCCTTACTCATAAAATAACCACTTTAGCAATCTTATTTGCTGTATCAGTTCAGTTCAGTCGATCAGTCGTGTCCGACTCTTTGCGACCCCATGAATCGCAGCACGCCAGGCCTCCGTGTCCATCACAAACTCCCGGAGTTTACTCAAACTCATGCCCATCGAGTCGGTGATGCCATCCAGTCATCTCATCCTCCATCGTCCCCTTTTCCTCCTGCCACCAATCCCTCCCAGCATCAGAGTCTTTTACAACGAGTCAACTCTGCACAGGAGGTGGCCAAATTATTGGAGTTTCAGCTTCAGCAGAAGTCCTTCCAATGAACACCCAGGACTGGTCTCCTTTAGGATGGACTGGTTGGATCTCCTTGCAGTCCAAGGGACTCTCAAGAGTCTTCTCCAACACCATAGTTCAAAAGCATCAAGTTTTCCGTACTCAGCTTTCTTCACAGTCTAACTCTCACACCCATACATGATCACTGGAAAAACCATAGCCTTGACAAGATGGACCTTTGTTGGCAAAGTAATGTCTCTGTTTTTTAATATGCTATCTAGTTTGGTCATAACTTTCCTTCCAAGGAGTAAGCATCTTTTAATTTCATGGCTGAAATCACCGTCTGCAGTGATTTTGGAGCCCCAAAAAATTAAAGTCTGATACTGTTTCCACTGTTGCCCCATCTATTTTTTCCATGAGGTGATGGGACCAGATGCCATGATCTTAGTTTTCTGAATGTTGAGCTTTAAGCCAACTTTTTCACTCTCCTCTTTCACTTTCATCAAGAGACTTTTTAGTTCCTCTTCACTTTCTACCAGAAGGGTGGTGTCATCTGCATATCTGAGGTTATTGATATTTCTCCTGGCAATCTTGATTCCAGCTTGTGCTTCTTCCAGCCCAGCGTTTCTCATGATGTCCTCTGCATATAAGTTAAATAAGCAGGTGACAATATACAGCTTTGATGTACTCATTTTCCTATTTGGAACCAGTCTGTTGTTCCATGTCTAGTTCTAACTGTTGCTTCCTGACCTGCATACAGGTTTCTCAAGAGGAAGGTCAGGTGGTCTGGTATTCCCATCTCTTTCAGAATTTTCCAGTTTATTGTGATCCACACAGTCAAAGGCTTTGGCATAGTCAATAAAGCAGAAATAGACGTTTCTCTGGAACTCTCTTGTTTTTTCATGATCCAGCGGATGTTGGCAATTTGATCTCTGGTTCCTCTGTTTTTTCTAAAACCAGCTTGAACATCTGGAAGTTCTCGGTTCACATATTGCTGAGGCCTGGCTTGGAAAATTTTGAGCATTACTTTACTAGTGTGAGAGATGAGTGCAATTGTGTGGTAGTTTGAGCATTCTTTGGTATTGCCTTTCTTTGGGATTGGAATGAAAACTGACCTTCTCCAGTCCTGTGGCCACTGCTGAGTTTTCCAAATTTGCTAGCATATTGGGTGCAGCACTTTCACAGCATCATCTTTCAGGATTTGAAGTAGCTCAGCTGGAATTCCATCACCTCCACTAGCTTTGTTCATAGTGATGCTTTCTAAGGCCCACTTGACTTCACATTCCAGGATGTCTGGCTCTAGGTGAGTGATGACACCATTGTGATTATCTGGGTTGTGAAGATCTTTTTTGTACAGTTCTTTTGTGTATTCTTGCCACCTCTTCTTAATATCTTCTTTTTCTGTTAGGTCCATACCATTTCTGTCCTTTATTGAGCCCGTCTTTGCATGAAATGTTCCCTTGGTATCTCTAATTTTCTTGAATAGATCACTAGTCTTTCCCATTCTGTTGTTTTCCTCTATTTCTTTTCATTGATTGCTGAGGAAGGCTTTCTTATCTCTCCTTGCTATTCTTTGGAACTCTGCACTCAAATGGGAATATCTTTCCTTTTCTCCTTTGCTTTTCACTTCTCCTCATTTCACAGCTATTTGTAAGGCCTCCTCAGACAACCATTTATAGAGACTTATAAATGCATATAGAAAAGTACATTGCATATATTTCCATAAATCTTGTATATCTCTCTCCATAACTTTCTTTTCTATAATTTTTTGGGGGATTGTTCCATTTCTCAATGTGATATTACCATGTTATTTTTTACAGTTGCATTGTACTTCAACATATGGCTATACTATATAGGTTATTTAGCTATGTCCATGAGTAAAAATTTTGATTGCTTTTTTTATTCCCTTTTACTTGCTCTTGTTTACTCATATGGGCATAGTTCTCTAGGGTAAATATCTGCCAGATTACTGAACCAACACTTTTAACATATTAATTGAAATGGAATTAATTAAACTTCTACCATCAAGTGTATAGAAAACTTTTATATTTAAAATGGATAACCGATAACCAGTAAGGACCTACTGTATAGCACATGGAACTTTGCTCAATATTATGTGACAGCCTGGATTGGGGGGGGAGGGGTAATTTGATGGAGAATAGATACATGTGTATATATGGCTGAGTCCTTTTGCTGTTCAGCTGAAACTATCACAACATTATTAAATAAATACAAAATAAGAAGTTAAAAAAAATTAGAAAACTTTTTAACCTATATCCTCAGAAAAACTGTTTTAGCCTAACTTTATCATTTTTGCTAATCCAATGGGTAAAAAACAGATCATTATGATTTACTTTACATCTTCTCTTTTGTAAATTGTGACAACAGAGTTTGTTAATAATGTCTCACTTTTTTGATTGAGTATGTAGTCTGGAAATATTTTCTTTATATATTTGGAATGTTTTCTTCTTCTTGTTTTTCATTTATTTTTAACTTTCTTTTTGATTTTTGTTTATCTTACATGTAAGATTTAACTTCAGGCAGAAGTTTTAAATTTAGATGTAGCTAAAACTTCAAACACTTTTTTATATGACTTTGCATTTAATGTTTTGATTTTTGAAGGTGTTCCTGACACCAAGGATATAAACAAAATAACCTATGTAGCAGTTTAGCATTTCCACATTTTACCAAAATTTTTACTTAGAAATTTAATCCACAGAGAGTTTTCCTTTGTGAACAATATGAATAGATAATCATGTTTTCAAACATATTTTATTGAATAATTTATCTTTTCTAGTGATGTGAGATATTTTTATTGTCTATTAAATTCAAATAAATGCATAAGGGTGAGTCTGTACCATTTATTGTGTTCCACTGATATATTTACCAAAACCAAATAAATTTAAAAGTTTTCATTTTATGACTTGTGTTAAATTTCAACAGAGCAAATTGTTTTAAATTTTTCTTTTCAGAATTCTCTTGGTTCAGCTCCAGCGTTTTTTTTTTCTTTAGTTAAAGTTAGTGATCAATTTGTAGAGTTTTGTTTTAAAAAATGTTTGGATTCTCATTGAGCTTTTCTAGAGAAGAGTTGATGTCTTCCAAATATTAAATGTTTTTCCAGCACAAGTTCTGTATCCCTATTTATTTTGTACCTTTCTAATATCCTTGTAATAGCCTACTGAACTGTTCCTTTAGCTGTATTACTGAGTTTACTTTAAAGGGCTTCCTTTTTAATAATATATTTACTTATTGATTTGTGTTACTACTGTGTAGGAAACTCAACAATTTTATATTTACCCTGAAGCTAATTGCTTGACTGTAATCTTGCATTAATTCTATTTAGTTTAATACAGTATTTTCTTCTGGATTTACTGCATAGAGTAACACACTGAAAAAGATGATCTCTTTCCATATCTGTATGTTTTTTGTTTTCTGGATTTGGTCTTACTTCACTGACATGTGTTGTAGTGGCATCTCCTAGAAAGTTTTTGAATTTACAAAGGAGAGTTCTTAGATTTCCTTTCCTTAGTTTAGAGTCTTAATAACATTTCTGGGCCACATATATTTCTCTGCTCTGGAACAATCTGCATAATACAGCATATATCTGTTTCTGAAGGTTTGGTAAAAGTTGCCAGTAATAACTTGCATTTTAATGTGTGGTTTTGAGAGTTTGTATGTGTTCCTTTGTTTTCCAGAATGACTACTTTGCTTATTCTTGAGACAAATTTTATAATTTTAGAAAAAGAAAATGACTTTAGATAGAATGTCAAATTTACTGTTGTAAAGTTATACATGATTCTTATATTTTTTTGAAAAAAATCTTTGGATAAAATTAGGTGTTCCTTATAATTTCTAGATTGTTGTTGGGCAAGGTCATCAAGAGGATATGATGGTAATTTGACCTGAAAGCTGGACCCAGGTAATCAAAGGCTCTACCCTCCCTTTCTTACTTTTGAAAAGTACAGTTCTACCCACTATTTCCATGCTCTGGGAACCATTTCTAAGAACTCAGCCCTGAGATATCATGTGTTGATCATCTGGATGGCATAGGTGACTGAACCCAGTTAAGACCTCTATATAATTGTTGAAGATTCTGACAGGTGGATGCTGAACTGTACTCATCTTGCTGCCTCCCAAGACAAGTCTCATAGACAAGTCTCACAGACAAGTCTCAAGACAAGCAGGTTTCTTTGTTTATATATTTATTTTTTTCTTCTTTTGGCCATGCTGTGCAGCTTGTGGGATTTTAGCTCCCTGACCAAGGACTGAATCCAGACCACGACAGTGAGAATGGAGTCCTAACCCTTGGACTGCCAGAGAACTCCCTCTTAGTTTATTAAACCTGCTATCTACCAATCTGAAGTGGTCTGCCTCTTGCTTCCTTCAGCCTCTCCTTGCCTTCTGTGTCTGGGGGTCAACTTGTGAACCAACAATTGCTTATTTGTTACATTTCTTCTTCTTCTTCTTTTTTTTTTCTTAATCAAATTTGCTGAAGGTGTATCTGTATTATCTCATGATGTACTAGAGGGAGCCTGTGTTTTATGAGGCCATGGCAACATTCTCCATTTCTTTCTTCCATTTTTTCTCCTTATGCCATTCACCTTTTTACCCGTTCACCTTCCTTTTTATCCTCTTCCTTATTTTTTCACTTCCTTTCTGTGTGGAAATATGGGACTTAACTGGGTCAAATAACTTCCAAAATGTCCCCTTAGTCCTACTTTAAAATATTTCTAGTAAGCTTTTTGTTGTTGTTGTTTAGTAGCAAACAGTAGTTGTCTGACTCCTTGCAACCCCATGGACTCTAGCCCACCAAGCTCCTCTGCTCACCTGATTCTCCAGGCAAGAATCCTGGAGTGGGCTGCCATTTTCTTCTCCGGGGGATCTTCCTGGCCCAGGGATAGAAACTGTGTCTCTTACAGTGCAGGTGGATTCTTTACTACTGAGCCACTGGGGAAGCCCCCTAGTAAGTTTTTAGAGTTAAATATATAGTAGCTTGAAAACAACACATATAAAATTTCTTTTGTGGTTTATAGAACTATTTTCTCCCAAAATTGATAGAGCTGTGAATCTTTAAAATTGTTCCAAACACATCACAATAATCAGAATTTTTAATTATCCCCCCAAAGATATTTAAATCTCACTTCTTCCATTATTTTATCTCATCTCTTTTCTGATTATTCATTTGTTTCAAAGAAATGGCTTCTTGCATTTCAGGGTCTCTGGTCAATAGTCTTATTTTTCTATTGGAATTACCCAGAAAATAGTTCAACTAGGACTTAGGACTGTCTTGTTAGCAGTACCATAGTAATTTTTTTTTTTTTTTCAGTCTTATTATTGCCAAATGTCTTGTTTTGTTCCAAATATTGAAAGAGTAGTAGATTGAGAGAAAACAATATAGATTAAAGAAAAATGACATTGATAAAATCCCACTTCTAAAATATATATTAAAGTCTATCTGAAAAACCCAAGTCAACTAACAAATGAAGAAATCACTTCCCCCTACTGTTAGATATTTTAAATGAGATGTCTTCAAAATCTGCTATACTCAGTCTCTACTTTTGAAATTTTTATGATCAAGAAGAGATGTGGTCTATTGCTTATAAATTCTTTTTCTTCCCATCACTCTTTTTTTTCTTTTTTAAATTGGAGGATAATTACTTTATAGTGATGTGGCATTTGAGTCACATTTAAAAGTTTTTAATGTTTTCATGATAAGATATAATACTCACCTTCTAAACTTGTTAGCCCTGTGCACATTGTATTAAGGGGCTATTTTAATGTTTATCTTTTACATCCCAAGATCAAAGGAAACCTTTTATTATGATGATGAAACCTTCAAGATAGGCTTTACACAGTTAAATATTGTGCAGAGGTTAAGATAATATTCCAGTATTATTTCAAGTATCTCAGAAAAAAAGTGTTAACATCACACAATCACACATAAAATAACACCTTTTGTGAGAAATCTTTTTTTGGTAAAATTATTTCTAAAAAATGTTTTCAGACATTTAACCTTGAGTTTGCTTTTTATATACAGACACATGGACTCTTTCTTACACCATTTTAAAATTCCGTCTCACTGCCTTTTTATAATATGGTTCTAACACATCTTTTATTAGATACTAAAATAACATAGGGCTTCCTGGGGGGCACTAGTGGTAAAGAATACAGCTGCCAGTGCAGGAGGTTTAAGAAATGCTGATTTGATCTCTGCGTTGGGAAGATCCCCTGGAGGAGGGCATGGCAACCCTCTCCAGTATTCTGGCCTGGAGAACCCCATGGACAAGGGAGCCTGATGGGTCATGGTCCCTAGGGTTGGAAAGAGTCATACAAGGCTGAAGCGACTGAGTACGAGTGCACACATTCTTAACACACAGTTAATAGATTTTCCCATGAAGACACTCATGCACATACACAACAGATAAGTTTACTAACTGTACACAGAATTTTTCATTATTCATTAGTGGATAAGGATCATCATAAAGGTCTTCATCCTCATCATCTTCCCACTGAGGAGGAAGAAGAGGAGGATTGATGTTCTGTCTCAGGGGTGGCAGAGGTGGAAAATGTAGAGGAGACACAAGGGAGGCAGGAGAGGCAGATACAGTGTAAGTTTATGGGAATACATTGTAATTTCTGTCTGACTTTTTTGCTTTTATATTCTTAAAAATTGTTCCTTTATGGTACCAATACTCTTCCATTTGCTTTGGTTTCACCCATATCATAGGAGTTCCATGTTATTTTGTTGTTGTTCAGTTGCTAAGTCGTGTCTGACTCTTTGCAACTCCATGAACTGCAACACACCAGGATTCCCTGCCCTTTGCTATCTCCCACACTTCGCTCATATTCACGTCCATTGAATCCATGATGCTATCCAACCATCTCCTCCAGCACCACAGTTCAAAAGCATCAGTTTTTGGTGCTCAGCCTTCTTTATGTCATAAAAGAAGTCAAAAGCATTCTTGAATAATTGAAACTTTTCTGCCAGATTGTCTAATGTTGCCTTTTTTCTGGCACTGCTTCTATATTTTCTGATTTGGAAGTCTTCATCTCTATTGCTTGAAAACTTCCCATCTTTTAAAAATTATATCCATGATTTCTTTCATGATTTCCTCAATTGACTCTGTCATAAATCCTATAAAGTCATGTGCAACATCTAGACACTTTTTTTTCCCCCCAAGCAACGGGTTATTGTTTTGGGCTTAATGTCTTTCACAGGTTTATCTATAACACTGATGGTATGTTCAGTGGTGTAATCCTGTCAGACTTTCATGATGTTCTTTCTGTTAAATTTCACATCCATAGCATTAATAATCTTTTCCATAGATCACCATGTGTAATCAACTTTTAAGGTCTTTATGACCCCCTAATCTAGAGGCTGAATTAAAGACATTGTGTTTGGAGACAAGTAGATCACACTGATCTACTTGTCAAACAGGAGATGGCAAGAGTGAACGTCGACATTCTAGGAATCAGCAAACTAAGATGGACTGGAATGGATGAATTTAACTCAGATCACCATTATATCTGCTACTGTGGGCAGGAATCCCTTAGAAGAAATGGAGTAGCCATCATGGTCAACAAAAGAGTCCAAAATGCAGTGAGTGGATGTAATCTCAAAAGTGACAGAATGATCTCTGTTCGTTTCCAAGGTAAACCATTCAATATCACAGTAATCCAAGCCTATGCGCAGCCAGAAACACTGAAAATGCTGAAGTTGAACAGTTTTATGAAGACCTACAAGAACTTCTAGAACTAACATCTCCCCCCGCCCCGCCAAATGTCCTTTTCATTATAGGGGACTGGAACACAAAAGTAGGAAGTCAAGAAACACCTGAAGTAACAGGCAAATTTGGCCTTGGAGTACAGAATGAAGCAGGGCAAAGGCTAATAGAGTTCTGCCAAGAGAACACACTGGTCATAGCAAACACCCTCTTCCAGCAACACAAAAGAAGACTTTACACATGGACATCACCAAATGGTCAACACTGAAATCAGATTGATTATATTCTTTGCAGCCAAAGATGGAAAAGCTCTATACAGTCAGCAAAAACAAGACCGGGAGCTGACTGTGGCTCAGATCATGAACTCCTTATTGCCAAATTCAGACTTAAATTGAAGAAAGGGGGGAAAACCACTAGACCATTCAGGTATGACCTAAATCAAATCCCTTATGATTATACAGTGGAAGTGAGAAATAGATTTAAGGGACTAGATCTGATAGACAGAGTGCCTGATGAATTATGGATGGAGGTTCATGACATTGTACAAGAGACAGGAATTAAGACTATCCTCATGGAAAAGAAATGCAAAAAAGCAAAATGGCTGTCTGAGGAGGCCTTACAAATAGCTGTGAAAAGAAGAGAAGCGAAAAGCAAAGGAGAAAAGCAAAGATATTCCCATTTGAGTGCAGAGTTCCAAAGAATAGCAAGGAGAGATAAGAAAGCCTTCCTCAGCAATCAATGCAAAGAAATAGAGGGAAAAAATATAATGGGAAAGACTAGAGATCTCTTCAAGAAAATTAGAGATACCAAGGGAACATTTCATGCAAAGATGGGCTCAATAAAGGACAGAAATGGTAGGGACCTAAAAGAAGCAGAAGATATTAAGAAGTGGTGGCAAGAATACACAAAAGAACTGTACAAAAAAGATCTTCACAACCCAGATAATCACAATGGTGTGAAGACTCACCTAGAGCCAGACATCCTGGAGTGTGAAATCAAGTGGGCCTTAGAAAGCATCACTATGAACAAAGCTAGTGGAGGTGATGGAATTCCAGTTGAGCTATTTCAAATCCTGAAAGATGATGCTGTGAAAGTGCTGCACCCAATATGCCAGCAAATTTGGAAAACTCAGCAGTGGCCACAGGACTGGAAAAGGTCAGTTTTCTTTCCAATCCCAAAGAAAGGCAAATGCCAAATGCCAAAGAATGCTCAAATTACCACACAATTGCACTCATCCCACACGCTAGTAAAGTAATGCTCAAAATTCTCCAAGCCA
Organism: Dama dama; assembly: GCF_033118175.1. Taxonomy (NCBI): domain Eukaryota; kingdom Metazoa; phylum Chordata; class Mammalia; order Artiodactyla; family Cervidae; genus Dama; species Dama dama. The sequence continues at coordinate 94,692,904 of NC_083699.1, read as the reverse complement.
GGCTTCAGCAATATGTGAACTGTAAACTTCCAGATGTTCAAGCTGGTTTTAGAAAAGGCAGAGGAACCAGAGATCAAATTGCCAACATCCGCTGGATCATTGAAAAAGCCAGAGAGTTCCAGAAAAAAAACCATCTATTTCTGCTTTATTGACTATGCCAAAGCCTTCGACTGTGTGGATCACAATAAACTGAGGAAAATTCTTAAAGAGTTGGGAATACCAGACCATCTGATCTGTCTTTTGAGAAACCTATATGCAGGTCAGGAAGTGACAGTCAATGTAACAACAGACTAGTTCCAAATAGGAAAAGCAGGTCAGGAAGCAACAGTCAATGTAACAACAGACTGGTTCCAAATAGGAAAAGCAGTACGTCAAGGCTGTATATAGTCACCCTGCTTATTTAACTTATATGCAGAGTACATCATGAGAAACAGGCTGGGCTGGAAGAAGCACATGCTGGAATCAAGATTGCTGGGAGAAATATTAATAACCTCAGATATGCAGATAACACCACCCTTATGGCAGAGAGTGAAGAGGAACGAAAAAGCCTCTTGATGAAAGTGAAAGAGGAGAGTGAAAAAGTTGTCTTAAAGCTCAACATTCAGAAAACTAAGATCATGGCATCCAGTCCCATCACCTCATGGCAAATAGTTGGGGAAACAGCAGAAAAAGTGGCTGACACTTTTTTTCTGGGCTCCAAAATCACTGCAGATGGTGATTTCAGCCATGAAATTAAAAGACACTCCTTGGAAGGAAAGTTATGACCAACCTAGATAGCATGTTTAAAAGCAGAGACATTACTTTGCCAACAAAGGTCTATCTAGTCAAGGCTATGGTTTTTCTAGTAGTCATGTATGGGTGTGAGTTGGACAGTGAAGAAAGCTGAGTAAGGAAAAATTGATGCTTTTGAACTATGGTGTTGGAGAAGAGTCTTGAGAGTCCCTTGGACTGCGAGGAGATCCAACCAGTGCATCCAACCAGTGTTCATTGGAGGGAGTGATGCTGAAGCTGAAACTCCAATACTTTGGCCACCTGGTGCAAAAAGTTGACTCATTGGAAAAGGACCCTAAGGCTGGGAAGGACTCGGGGCTGGAGGAGAAGGGGACAGTAGAGGATGAGATGGCTGGATGGCATCACCGACTCGATGGGCATGGGTCTGGGTAGACTCTGGGAGTTGGTGATGGACAGGGAGGCCTGGCGTGCTGCTATTCATGGCGTCTCAAAGAGTCGGACATGACTGAGCGACTGTACTAAAATGAAGATCACGCTGATGCCTTCGGGACTGAACTCATGGGTTTCTGCATGGCCAGGAATCTTGTCCAATATGAAAATAACTTAAAAAGGCAGTTCCTATTGGCAGAATATTTTATGACTTCAGAGACAAAGCACTGATGGAACCAATCCAGAAAAAGCATTCTTTTGGCCAGACTTTCTTGTTGTATGATTTAAAAAGTGGCAGCTGGTGTTTATCTTTTCCCTTAAAGGATGGAAAAGTATCGGTTTTATAGTTAAGGGTAGTCCTAGTCACAAACCTGGCTACACTGAACAAAACATTAGAGTTAACCTGTCCTTTTCTGCCTTAAATCTTGTTGCTCCCTTTCTTCCTTACTAAAAAATGTCATCTGTGACATTTTTCCTGCAGCACAGAGTGATTTTATCTGCATTAAAAACTTGTTCAGGCAGATATCTTTTCTCCTCAACAATTTTCTTAATAGTGTCTAAACTTGTCTACTAACACTGGTCAGCCGAAGCTCATTCTCCTGTAATTTAGACATTTTAAAGCCAAAACATTTTCTAAAATTATCCAACCATCCTTTGCTGGCATCAAATTCACCAGCTTTAGATCCTTCACCTTCCTATTCCTTTAAGTGTCATAAAACCACTGTGTTTTTTCTCAAATTATATTAGAGTCTAGAGATATGCTTTTCTTATAGCAATCCTGTGTCCACATAAAAGCTGCATTTTCAATATGAGATAAAAAGATAGTTCAAAAAAAGTACAAGGTTTTCATCCTGATAGCATAGTTGCAGAAATGTCTTTACACATTTTCTTTTCTTTTCTTTTTTTGCAATAGCCTTTATTTTTTATTCATTTATCTTGCAATGGTGCATAACCACAGCTGCATACCTCAACTGTGGCACATAGCAAGCAATCCAAACTTTTCCTATAACATCATGACTATTTTCTTTGGAAGCATTTTTTGTTTTACTAGTAGCACATCGTATGCATTTCATGGTGTGAGTCAAGGCTTGCAGTATTGCACTAAATACAATAAAAAATACACAAGGATCTCAAGAGATCACTTTTTACTGTAATATGTCTTTTTGTGGAGAAGTGAACTACTCACAGGAGATGATGAGCATTGCATGATGTTCTAAGTGCCTACTCATTGCAATAACAAGAAATGTCTACAAAGTTATTCCAGTAGTGCACTATGTATTAAATTTAGATAGTTTTATGCAGATATGATCTAACAGTACATCTTTACATTTGTCTACATTCCTCTGGAGAAATATCAATAACCTCAGATATGCAGATGACACCACCCTTATGGCAGAGAGTGAAGAGGAACTAAAAAGCTTCTTGATGAAAGTGAAAGAGGAGAGTGAAAAAGTTGGCTTAAAGCTTAACATTCAGAAAACTGAGATCATGGCATCTGGTCCCATCACCTCATGGGAAATAGATGGAGAGAGAGTAGAAACAGTGTCAGACTTCATTTTTGGGGGCTCCAAAATCACTGCAGATGGTGACTGTAGCCATGAAATTAAAAGACGCTTACTCCTTGGAAGGAAAGTTATGACCAACCTAGATAGCATATTAAAAAGCAGAGACATTACTTCCCCAAAAAAGGTCCATCTCTTCAAGGCTATGGTTTTTCCAGTGGTCATGTATGGATGTGAGAGTTGGACTGTGAAGAAAGCTGAGCTCCGAAAAATCGATGCTTTTGAACTATGGTGTTGGAGAAGACTCTTGAGAGTCCCTTGGGCTGCAAGGAGATCGAACCAGTCCATCCTAAAGGACACCAGTCCTGGGTGTTCATTGGAAGGACTGATGCTGAAGCTGAAACTCCAATACTTTGGCCATCTCATGCGAAGAGTTGATTCATTGGAAAAGACCCTGATGCTGGGAGGGATTGGGGGCAGGAGGAGAAGGGGACGACAGAGGATGAGATGGCTGGATGGCATTACCGACTTGATGGGCATGAGTTTGAGTAAACTCCCGGGGTTTGTGATGGACAGGGATGCCTGGTGTGCTGCGATTCATGGGGTCGCAAAGAGTCGGACATGACTGATCGACTGAACTGAACTGAACTGAACATTCCTCTTGCCTGCAAATGGCACCATGTGTGATCTGGTAATATTTGTGTGCATAAGTTTTGATAAATCTTAAGTTTTTGGACTAGATTTGTATATATTTTGTGGTAGTAATAAAATAGACTTATCTACAAATATTTTGTGCATTCATTACATACCTAACTTTTTCTTAATTTTTAAAAAATATTTCTAGGCTACATGGTTCACCTGCAGGTTTTTCACAAATTGTCACAAATCTCCAAGAAATGTCCCAATATACTTACTGAGAAAAATGCTGCACATAGGTAGATCCAAACCTTGTTCAAGGATCAACTCTAAATGATAATTTCAGTGTAATCTTAAACACTACTGGTAGGATCTTCCCCTTGTTTGGTCCAAGAGGAGTTAGAAAAATAAGACACTGAATGAAATTGTATAAATGAAAGATAAGTAAGTACATGTACTTTTCCCCATGAGAAATGGATGGGGAAGAGAAAGAGCTCCTGAATAAGAAGAAAATGAGAAGATAGACACGTTCTTACCAACCTAGTTCTTCCTGATATTTCGAAACCTACTCCACAAGTCTTAGACTTTTATCTTTTTGTCAACATCAGAATTACACCCTCAGCTTGAGAAATGCTGAGACTCATGTCAGATCTCCTTTGGGGAGATAAGCTATAAACAGTCAATTGAGGTGGAAATAGATGGAGAGATGTCCAATATTGTGCCCATTGAATGGCTTGTTATATTGACAAAATAATAAAACATAAAATCTAGCATAGATAATGCAATATGGGAATATTTCAGAACCATATTGGCCACAATATAATGGCAAGTATAAAGAGTACCTTCTTATTGAATCAAGTGCCCAAAGGAATTATTTCCTGGTCTTTTTTCTGCATCATTTCTCTCTTTTCAAGCTGAACAATGTTGCCTTAGCAACTGAAGAAAAATATATCTTGGACACATCTGTTATTTATCCTGCATCATTTCAAAATACAATTTGAATGTGCTGGCATGCAAAGTGATCCTTAATTTAATGAATATACACAGTTTTCACAGAATTGCTGTAAAAAGTTCTATTTAAATTAGTTTTCAATATTGTAGATTGTTAGGTGTGGAAAATAAATATCCACTGTTAATGGACTATAGTAACATAATAGCTGTCTGATTAAAAGTGAGATGTTTATATAATGAAATCTGACCCAAAAGACAGCAAAATCACACTTACTTCTCATATTCAGTCAGTAATATCAATGAAACATTTAAAGAGATGTATTAGTACATATTTAGTTATTTTAATTATGCATCAAGCTTCATGCCATGTACTTCAATGACCCAACTAATATTCTTTTTTTTTCTTTTCCAACTAATATTTTATAATAACTCTGTTCCTCTTTAGAGCTAAGTAGACCTAATCATGTAGAGTAACTTTAAAATTAAAAATTCACGTCATTTTAAGTGAATCTGATTATAAGAAGATTTGGTCTTATCAAATATATTTAATATATTTCTCCTCCTCCAGTAGAAGGAGGGAGAGACACTCCAGTGTGCCAGGCATTGCCTCTGGGGCCTTACATACATGAACTCACTGTCTGAATGTTCCCTGGAAATATAAATTATACATACAGGCATAATTCATTTTATTGTGCTTCACTTTCTTGTGCTTTGCAGATACTGTATTTTTTTTCTTACAAATTGAAGGTTTTTTGGGTACACCATGCAGCTTGTGGGATCTTACTACCCAAACCAGGGATCGAACCCAAGCCATGCAGTGAAAGCACCGAGTCCTAAACATTGAACTTCTAGGCTTTGATAGGGAGTCTGGCTTTTATTCTCATGCAATCAAAAACCTTGACAAATTTTAAGCAGCAGTGGTAAGATTTAATAAACACAAAAATAAAAATAAAATTCTATGTCTCCTATGGAGAATTCATGGCAGGGGGATGAGGAAACAAGATTGGATGATGGAGACCAGTTAGTGAGAAGTATAGAAGTGCTGGTGAGGGAGGACAGTGGCTTAGATGAGGCTAGTGGCAGTGACTGTGGATAAGAGTGGGCATAGTATTTGAGACATTTGTTTCATGAGGAAATACTGTACGTCACTTAGTTTTCCCCTGATTCTCTATGAGATACTTTCCTCCACTCTTGGATGGCAATAACTTTCCTCCTTCTTAAGACCTTATGAATTAATTTACAATTTTGTAAGCTGAGGTTACTAGCTACTCCTCATTCTGAATGTGCAAAGCATTTTATTTAAAATGCATCAAAGCACATCAGCATAATTTGGTTACATTTATGTTCTTTGTTACAAAAAAGCTGCTTCAGGACAATGTTTGTAGCTTGCTAATTGCCTATCAGTGGTGTTTGGTGTAATGGACAGCACCAAATAGGTGCTCAAGAAATGTCCTCTAAATGAGAACTTTGTGCATTTGTAAACATTTCACTATTTTGACTGTTGTCCCTTTGAATAGTCTGAGTTAATGAAGCTTATCTGTTCTTGGAAGAATGGAATATTTTAAATAAGCAATGGATTGCAATTTCATATTTGGAAATGTGCTTATGCTTCATTTTTTGAGAAAGTGAGTAATGAAGTAATGTATTATTAAATCAAAAGCAAGCATTAAAATTCATTTTGCTGCAGTGATGAGGAAGTGAAACAGACTCAGTTTAGTTTTAAAATGCAAGTTCCGTTTAGAGCCAGAGCTATTTTGTGGGACAGTTAAATGGAAGAATTGTAGCAATCATGTAAAAACATGTTTTTTTTCACCAAAATCAAGATAAACACTTCATGCCTGGTATGTATTTTCATGGTAGAATAATTAGAAAGACTGTGGTTTTGGCAGCAGATTAAATCTAAGATTTTTTAGCACATATTTTATTTATACTTTTACTGAATTGTAAAAAAACAGTCTGTCTACATGCTAAAACACAGAACTTTATAATAAAATGTACTCATGTTTTGTTAAACATGTGTATATATTATATATGTTCTGTGGAACATATACTATATGTGCCTATGTGTGTGCAAAGTTTTTGTTTTCATTCTTTTCTCATTGCCTCAGTTGTGTCTTACTATCTGCAATTTTGAAACCTACATCAAATATGCTATGATGATCTTTTTCTTACAAAAGACTCTAAGTTATGTTTTTTATTGACAGTGACCCAGATGTTATCCAATCACAATTGTCAACTGGGATATAAGAATTTTAACTATAAATACAGTCTTCACTCCTTATTCCAGGAAGCTACTTGTTTGGAATGCTGATCTGCCTGGAATAATGCTTTATTACAAGTAAGAAAATCTTCATTTATAGATTGATCTAAATTGTCTAAGAGTTCCCGTGATTGTGTGCTTATTTATTTGTTTGATAGTTTCTGGAACACCTATGTAGACTTCTCTAAAGATCTACCCAATAAAATTTAACAAAATAAGTTGTTGCATAAATGCAACTTAAGGTGCCCAGTCTCATTCCTCAGTCTCTGAATTGACTTTTGATGTACAGCGATAAGAGTTTTTGCTCTGAATGTTGAGCTTTAAGCCAACTTTTCACTCTCCTCTTTCACTTTCATCGGAGACTGTTTAGTTATTCTTCACTTTCTGCCATAAGGGTGGTGTCATCTGCATATCTGAGGTTATTGATATTTCTCCCAGCAATCTTGATTCCAGCTTGTGCTTCTTCCAGCCCAGCGTTTCTCATGATGTCCTCTGCATATAAGTTAAATAAGCAGGGTGACAATATACAGCCTTGAAGTACTCCTTTTCCTATTTGGAACCACTCTGTTGTTCCGTGTCCAGTTCTAACTATTGCTTCCTGACCTGCATACAGGTTTCTCAAGAGGCAGGTCAGGTGGTCTGGTATTCCCATCTCTTTCAGAATTTTCCACAATTTGTTGTGATCCACACAGTCCAAGGTTTTGGCACAGTCAATAAAACAGAAATAGATGTTTTTCTGGAGCTCTCTTGCTTTTTCTATGATCCAGCAGATGTTGACAATTTGATCTCTGGTTTCTCTGCCTTTTCTAAAACCACCTTGAACATCTGAAAGCTCACAGTTCACATATTGCTGAAGCCTGGCTTGGAGAATTTTGAGCATTACTTTACTAGCATGTGAGATGAGTGCAATTGTGTGGCAATTTGAGCATTCTTTGGCATTGCCTTTCTCTGGGATTGGAAAGAAAACTGACCTTTTCCAGTCCTGTGGCCACTGCTGAGTTTTCCAAATTTGCTGGCATATTGGGTGCAGCACTTTCACAGCATCATCTTTCAGGATTTGAAATAGCTCAACTGGAATTCCATCACCTCCATTAGCTTTGTTCATAGTGACGCTTTCTAAGGCCCACTTGATTTCACATTCCAGGATGTCTGGCTCTAGGTGAGTGGGAGTGATCACACCATCATGTATCTGGGTCATGAAAAATCTTTTTTGTATAGTTCTTTTGTGTATTCTTGCCACCACTTCTTAATATCTTCTGCTTCTTTTAGGTCCCTACCATTTCTGTCCTTTATTGAGCCCATCTTTGCATGAAATGTTCCCTTGGTATCTCTAATTTTCTTGAAGAGATCTCTAGTCTTTCCCATTATATTTTTTCCCTCTATTTCTTTGCATTGATTGCTGAGGAAGGCTTTCTTATCTCTCCTTGCTATTCTTTGGAACTCTGCATTCAAATGGGTATATCTTTGCTTTTCTCCTTTGCTTTTCGCTTCTCTTCTTTTCACAGCTATTTGTAAGGCCTCCTCAGACAGCCGTTTTGCTTTTTTGCATTTCTTTTCCATGAGGATAGTCTTAATTCCTGTCTGTTGTACAATGTTACAAACCTTCATCCATAGTTCATCAGGCACTCTGTCTATCATATCTAGTCTCTTAAATCTATTTCTCACTTCCACTGTATATTCATAAAGGATTTGATTTAGGTCATACCTGAATGGTCTAGTGGTTTTCCCCCCTTTCTTCAATTTAAGTCTGAATTTGGCAATAAGGAGTTCATGATCTGAGCCATAGTCCGCTCCTGGTCTTGTTTTTGCTGACTGTATAGAGCTTTTCCATCTTTGGTTGCAAAGAATATAATCATTTTGACTTCAGTGTTGACCATCTGGTGATGTCCTTGTGTTGAGTCTTCTCCTGTGTTGTTGGAAGAAGGTGTTTGCTATGATCAGTGTGTTCATAATTGTTATTGTCTAGAAAATAATGATTATATATTGATTAGCTTTGACTTCAAGACTAGAGAATTAGATAAATGGTCAAATATTATAAACAATATTTTTCATGGCAATGTAGTTATTTGCATTAGTTCAATAAAAATATTTTTTTCCACCAAAATTTAATTGCAGGAATCAGAATTTATAATTTGGACTATTCCAAAAATGTCATACTTAAAACTAAACTCATTACAAAAAGTAGATTAGAAGTTACCAGGAACTGAGGGGAAAGTGGGATAGAAACTTATTGCTTAATGGTTACAGCTTTTGTTTTGGGTGATAAAAATGTTTGAAAATAGGTTATGTTAATTATATTGTTAATGTAAATAATGCCATTTAATTGCATACTTTAAACTGGATAAAATGGCAAAATGTGTGTTTATATATTTTATAGCTATACAAAGTTTTAAAATATATCTTTAAATTAAGTATAATAGGGCTATTTTAAGGAACAGGACTGTTTTCTAATTTTGAAAACAGTGCTTCAAAATCCTTCCAGTTAACTGGTCTGAGACCTACAGTTAAATGATCAAAATAATACAGTTTAGTAACATGTCCAATATTCTTTTATTCAAGGGAAAACAATCCATAGGTTGGCAGAGTGCGGTGCCTCACAAACAGTGAGGCACTCTTCCCAAGGTATTTGGGGTAGAGGTGATTTGAGTTCAAAGCATTAGTGCATTAAAAGCAGCAATTATAAATAAGGCATGATTGGCTAAGAGATCAGGAATTTCCTGCTAAGGCTGACAGGTCCTATAGTAAGATGAGCTAGCTAACGCTTAATTGGAGAACTATGATTGGTAGTTGTTCAGTTTCCTGGACAGTGAAGTGGATCCCATAAGTGTGGACAGACTTAGGTTTAGATTTGTAATGAAACCTCGTACAAGACTCGGTATCCTCATCTTTTGAAGTAAAATGCTGACTCAAGAGTTAATAGTTGGGAAATGTGAAGATATAGAAAAAATACCGTTGAGATGAGGAACTGGTAACAATGTAGGCTATAATTCTGCCACAAAAGCAGAATCACCAAACCCCTAGGTCCCTGAAACATATAGATAAGGCCTGATACACATTGCCAAGTGGTTTTTACAGGAAGCCAACCCCTTCCGGATGAAAACTGCTGACCAAGATCATAGAACATAGACTAGTTGAAACCAGAAGATTAATGTTGCTTGAAACATCACCTTGATGCCAGCCAACCCAAGAATTGTCCTTGAGTTGATCACGGTCTGCTTCTTGAATTCTATAAGACTCCTCACTACCCCTTCCATGGTGGATCACACAGTCCTGAGTTCATTAGCACGCTGAGACCCACTTTGTCTGGCAAAGCTATAAAAGCTACTCTTTTCTACTTCATCCAAAGTTCTGACTCTGCATTACTATTTGTCGCCAGTGAACAGAGGCCAAGTTTTGGCAACAATAAGGTTTTGTCTGGCCAATAGGGCAGCCTCCACTTTGTGGATTCAGATATTCAGTGGTTTCCTTTATCACTACTCTAGTATTTATAGACTCTTAAATCACAGAGGTGGTAAACAACTGTCACTTCCTTGCAGTTGGTGATCTAGGAACTCTCAGAGAGAGAGAGATGCACACCTGTAGGCAGTCTCTGGTAAAGGGTAATGAGATAGTATTTCTGGCACTATAGAAGAAACAAAAAATATGACTGTAGTCTTTAGAAAGGTTCCAAAGAGAAATAACCCCTCTAACCTTAATAACATCACTTTATTCTGTTAAACTTGCAATAATATGCATTAATCATCATTTTTTTGCTGCATTTGTTGACAAAAAATGCATGTGAAAGTTGTGAGTTAAGTTTTATTCAGAACAATATGAGGACTGCACCTCAGATATCTCTGAGAAACTGCTCCAAAGATACATGTGGAAGAAAGACAGTATACGTGTGAATTTTGTAAAGGGGGAGTACGTGCAATCAAGCATGTTTTTTCAGAAAGTTTCTATTGGTCTCATGAAGCTTCTGCTAGTCATAAGAAATGGCTGTCATTGTGAAGGATTTTAGTACTTTTCTAGATATGAGTAGATATAAGAATTTAGCTCAAAAAATCAGCTCCTGAGAATATCTAACTGTCCAAAGACCTGTCCTGCCTGTTTCCAGGAGTACCGAGGGACTCATTTCTGCTCTCCACCCTGAACTCCTTCAGGGGTTGTTGAAGATCAACAGCTGCAGTAACACATGATTTAATCTTTATAAAGGTAGAAGGCAAGCACCCACAGCAAGTGCCAATTTGTGACTGACACATCTAAAAAAATAGAGACCAAACTAGAAATCAGAGTGCCATATTAATTATACTGAACAGAAAGTCATAGAACAGACTTACTCTGCTAAACAGAGGCTCCTGATGCAGGATTCCAACCTCAGGGAAATTTGGAACAAGTGAAAGTGACATTTAACAGCTTATTGTTCTCTGACTCAGAGGATCTATCAGGTCACTGGAAAGATTTAAATTTCCAAATGCCTACATTCTGAGAGATAATCCATGAATCACAGGACAATTCTAAAACTTTGACACTTAAGACAAAGTACTGTCATTTCCTTAGCAAAGGCAGAGAGTTTTGTTCTTCATCAAAACAAATCCCAAATTTATTCAATCAGAATTTTGTCTGCTGATGTTTATTTTCAGCCATAATTACAATTTTGCTGATTGTATCATTCAAAATACTTTATTGCAAATAAAATGAAACAAGAGAAATAAGTCATATCTTACAGCGATCAAAATGTCTTTTTTCCCCCCCTCTCTGGGACAGGAAATGCTTTGACTTTGTAGAAACCTGGTTCATTTCATACCTGTGAAAATAACTTTTGGTGATGCATACTTTATAAAGCATAGGATCACCCTCTTTGGGTTTCCATAAAACCTGTGAAAATGTAACTTTGTTCCAGAAAAGTAACTTAGTTCCAGACTTTTTTTTGTAACTGGCATCATATGTCATATCCTGGTCTCTCTCTCTCTCTTTTTTTTTTTTTTTTTTTGCCCCCTCAGATTTAGACTCTAGGCATATACTAACTTGGTGGCCTGTGTTATATGAGGTGATACTTTGGCTTCCATCTACTTCATGTCTTTGGTTTTGCATTTTTTCCTTTTAAAATAATCTAGTTCCTTTGGAATCTGAATATTTCAAAGACTCAAGATTTCTACAGATAACTTTCCTTTGATTTCAATTTCAGATTTTCTTTCTTTCTTTCTTTCTTTTTTTTTTTTTTTTTTTTTTGGTGACATAAGGTAAAGGTTTTAAACTTAATGCAGTTTTTATTTATTTCTTCCATCGAAGAAGCAGGTCAGTTCCTCCCTCTCCCACCCCCTCACATCTTATGGAAAAGAGTCAGCATTTCCTGTTAAGAAAATGTCAGCCTTATTGATGAATTTACTCCTGCAATGTACAGTTTAAAACTAACAAAATAAAACTCAGAATAGAAAAAGATTTGAATTGTCACACTTTTAATCAAATAATGAAACTGGGCAAGACCCTGTGGTGCTCCTAGAGATGGAAGCCTTTCTTTGTCCCCACTTCCTCATTTGTATGAAACAGACTCCAGCCTCCATGACCTTCTCTGAGTTCCAAAGGGCAAATTCAAACAGTTGCTAATTAGGCAAGGGAAGAGATGCAGAGATAATGGAGAAGCAGCCAAAAAACAATAACATCGCCTTGGGGAAGGGTCCTGGTTCCACCTCAAGAGATACATTTCTATATCTTTGAGCTCTTTATAGGACTAAACAAACAAAGAAGATGAAGTGGATCTTCACTCCAGCAAGAATGTCATTGTTTGGCAACCCTGAGAATCAGAGAAACTTATCCAGAGGCCACTTGAGGCCAGATGAAAGAAGAGCAGGCCTTGCACACACCCTATTCTTATCAGAAACCCCATCCTTGAACCAATTTCTTCAAAACTCCTTGTCAAACCCTCCTGGATTGAGACACACAGTCTTTGAGGGGCAGAAGCCCACTATTTGCCTTTTGCTAGCCAAAGCAATAAAGCTATTCTTTTCTACTTTTACCCAAAACTCTGTCACTGAGATTTAATTTGGCATTGGCACACATAGTCTGAGCTTTTGGCATCAATAACTTAACTACCTTATATTGAATAGCATTGGATTTGATTTTTAAAGTGGAAATGCTGACTATGAAATGATTCCAATAATATGAAACAGCAGATTAAAATGTCTGGAATTAAAGATGTGCCAAACTTAAGAATTAGTTATTACCTGTTTGAATTTTCTTCTGCTTTAATATATTTTTAAGTAATCTCCTGATCACAGTTTTATTCCACAATAATTTTCTTTTCAATTATGTGATTTTTTAAAGATGTCTTGCAAATGATTTACACTTGGAAAGTTCTTACCAAGATAATTTAAACACATGGTCAACTTGAAACCAAGCTGGACCTTGTGGGGGCACCCAGGTACAAACCCTTTCTGTGTTCCCATTTCTTGTTTGTAGGAAATAGGCTTCATTCAGCCTCCTTGACCTTCCTTTTGTTCCAAAGGTCAGATTCAAACAATTGCTAATCAGGGAAGGGAGGGAATGAAGAGAAAAAGGAGGAAAAGTCAAGAAACAATAGTACAGCCTTGGGGTAGGGTCCTGGTTCCTTCTCAAGGAATACACTTAACAGTATCTCTGAGTTCACCTGCAGGAACTAAGTCCTCCACATAGGTGGAGGATGGTAACTGCAGGCTGAACACAAGCTTCTTATTATAACACCCTCTTACCCCAGCAAGAGCTAGTAAGAAGAAAGTCACAGACCTTGCAACCCTCGCTCTAAATCTTGTCCATAAAAACTTCTCCCAGAAAACCATCAGAGAGCTCATGGTTTTTGAGCATGAGCTGCTGGTTCTCCTTGCTTGGCCCTACCATCAATCTTTCTTTGCTCCAAACCCACCATTTTGGTTTGCTTGGTCTCACTGTGTTTTGGGCACATGAACTTGTGTTTCATAACAAACTATCACTGGAAAAGGTAATTTAGAGATAAATGGCTTTAAACTGAACTTGGGCTACTCTAGACCAGAATAGGGGCTTAACTACCCAGTAAGACCTCACTTGCTGGACTCTTGTCTTCAAGAGTGAAGGTAAAACTGACATGCTTCTGGGTTCTCCAGTTTACTTCTGCATCTTAGATGTGTACTTTGTGGTTTTGACCCTTAGAAGTTTACAGAAGTATGTCAATCTGATTGTCTGCATGTGTGTGTGGTAAGTCACTTCAGTTGTGCCCGCCTTTTTGTGGCCCTATGGACTGTAGCCCATCAGGCATCACTGTCTATAGGATTCTCCAGACAAGAAAGCTAGAGCAGGTTTTCATGCCCTCCTTTGGGGAATCTTCCCAACCCAGAGATTGAACCCATGTCTCCTAGGTTTCCTGCATTGACAGGCAGGTTCTTTACCACTATCAGCACTTGGGAAGCCCATTAATCTGATTACTTTCCCTTAAAGAGTATCATTCAGGTGACTCCTCAGATTAGTGAAGTTCAAGAGTGGTAACTAACTTCTGGTAGACTCTCTCTTCCCCTTCTATTCCATCTCCCTACCCATAAGAAATTCAATCAAGTGTCACACTATTAATGGCAGATGTAGTATTTTTCTCTAAGTAGCTGATTGATGGTTATGCATTCAGGACCTGGGTGCTCAGTTCAGTTCAGTTGCTCAATCATGTCCAACTCTTTGTGACCCCATGGACTGCAGCATGCCAGGCTACCCTATCCATCACCAACTCCCAGAGCTTGCTCAAACTCATGTCCATCAAGTCGGTGATGCCATCCAACCATTTCATCCTCTGTCATCCCCTTCTCTTCCCTTCAATCTTTCCCAGCATCAGGGTCTTTTCCAGTGAGTTATCTGTTCACATCAGGTAGCCAAAGTTTTGGAGTTTCCGCTTCAACGTCAGTCCTTCCAATGAATATTCAGGACTGACTTCCTTTAGGATAGACTGGTTGGATCTCCTTGCAGTCCAAGGGACTCTCAAGAGTCTTATCCAAAACCACAATTCAAAAGCATCAATTCTTCGGCACTCAGCTTTCTTTATAATCCAACTCTCACATCCATACACGACCATTGGATAAACGATAGTTTTGACTAGACAGACCTTTGTTGGTAAAGTAATGTCTGTTTTTTAATATGCTTTCTAGGTTGGTCATAGCTTTTCTTCCAAGGAGTAAGCATCTTTTAATTTCATGGCCACAGTCACCATATGCAGTGACTTTGGAGACCCGAAAGTAAAGTCTCTCACAGTTTTCATTGTTTCCCCATCTATTTGCCGTGAAGTGATGGGACTGAATGCCGTGATCTTAGTTTTTTGAAGTTGAGTTTTAAGCCAACTTTTTCACTTTCATCAAGAGGCTCTTTAGTTCTTCTTCACTTTCTGTCATAAGGGTGGTGTCATCTGAGTATCTGAGGTTATTAATATTTCTCCCAGCAATCTTGATTCCTGGGTGCTAGTCAGGTATAAATTGGTAAAAATTCTTCAAGGAAAGCAATGTGTTTCTGCATGAAAATACTTTCAATTTTCATTAGCTCCAAGAAAAACCCTTAAGTTGGTTTCTTGTCATCTTTCAACAATGGTAAAACATCTTACTCCATTATTACAGTATAATTGATTTACAATGTTCTGTTAGCTTTTGGTGTACAGCAAAGTGAATTGGTTATAAATATAGATATATCCACTCTTTTTATAAATATTCTTTTCCCACATAGGTCATTACAGTGTATTGAGTAGACTTTCCTGTGCTCACCAACAAGTTCTTATTAGTTATCTATTTAATACATAGTCTTCGACTGTGTGGATCACAATAAACTGTGAAAAATTCTGAAAGAGATGGGAATACCAGACCACCTGACCTGCCTCTTGAGAAACCTGTATGCAGGTAAGGAAGCACCAGTTAGAACTGGATATGGAACAACAGACAGGTTTCAAATAGGACAAGGAGTACATCAAGGCTGTATATTGTCACCCTGCTTATTTAACTTATATGCAGAGTACATCATGAGAAATCCTGGGCTGGAAGAGGCACAAGCTAGAATCAAGATTGCCAGGAGAAATATCAGTAACCTCAGATATGCAGATGACACCACCCTTATGGCAGAAAGTGAAGAGGAACTAAAAAGTCTCTTGATGAAAGTGAAAGAAGAGAGTGAAAAAGTTGGCTTAAAGCTCAACATTCCGAAAACTAAGATCATGGCATCTGGTCCCAACACTTCATGGGAAATAGATGGGGAGACAGTGGAAACAGTGATAGACTATTTTTTTGGGCTCCAAAATCACTGCAGATGGTGATTGCAGCCATGAAATTAAAAGACGCTTACTCCTTGGAAGGAAAGTTATGACCAACCTAGATAGCATATTAAAAAGCAGAGACATTACTTCCCCAAAAAAGGTCCATCTCTTCAAGGCTATGGTTTTTCCAGTGGTCATGTATGGATGTGAGAGTTGGACTGTGAAGAAAGCTGAGCTCCGAAAAATCGATGCTTTTGAACTATGGTGTTGGAGAAGACTCTTGAGAGTCCCTTGGACTGCAAGGAGATCGAACCAGTCCATCCTAAAGGAGACCAGTCCTGGGTGTTCATTGGAAGGACTGATGCTGAAGCTGAAACTCCAATACTTTGGCCATCTCATGCGAAGAGTTGATTCATTGGAAAAGACCCTGATGCTGGGAGGGATTAGGGACAGGAGGAGAAGGGGACAACAGAGGATGAGATGGCTGGATGGCATCACCGACTCGATGGGTATGTGTTTGAGTAAACTCCGGGAGTTGGTGATGGACAGGGAGGCCTGGCGTGCTGCGATTCATGGGGTCGCAAAGAGTCGGACACGACTGAGCGATTGAACTGAACTGAACTGAACTGAACTGAACTGAGTGTGTGTATGTGAAGAAGGTAATGGCAACCCACTCAAGTGTTCTTGCCTGGAAAATTCCAAGAATAGATGAACCTGGTTGGCTACAATCCATGGGGTCACAAAGAATCACACATGACTGAGTAAGCATACATGCACACACACACATACACACGCACATACACACCAACACACACAAACACACACACAGTACGTATATGTCAACCTCAATTTCCCAATTTATTCCTCCTCACTCTTTCACTTTAGAAACCATGTTTATTTTCTACATCTGTATCTCTATTTTTTTTTGTATGAATATGTTCATTTGTACCATTTTTTAAAAAAAAATTCCATACATAAGAGATATTATATGATGTTTGTTTTACTCTGTCTGACTTACTTCACTCAGTATGACAATCTCTAGGTCCATGTATGTTGCTCCAAATGGCATTAATTCATTTTTAATGGTTGAATGATATTCCATTGCATATATGTACCACATCTCTTCCTTATCCAGGTTGCTTCCCAGTGCTGACTATCATAAACAGCTTGATAATTGATCAGTCTGAATTCTACTAGAGAAATGAAACCCTTATAGGATATATATAGTTAGATTAAATCATTAGGAACTCTTATCAGTGGAGATAACATGGACTTAAATCTGCATAGCAACCTTTACTTTTGTTTGCCATACTTTTCCTGGTCATTTACTTGTAACTGGCTTTCCCCATACCCTTCTCGCTTTTGCTTTTAGGCTTAAGATAGTACTTAGGGTTGAATTCTAAGCTACCTGTGAGAGTTACTTATTTCTCCCTGGATATCTCTCATGTATACATAAGGTAAATTATGTTAATAATTTGTTAATTATGTTAAAATTATGTTAATAAACATGTTTGTTTTTCTCTTGTTAATATGTTTTTGTTATAATATTCTCAGCTGAGAACCTAGGTTTACACCAGTAATACAAATTCACAGTTCCGTCCAGACTTCTGTGGGTGAGGCTCTCAACCAGTGGAACAAATCATGAACAAAACATTAAACTTCTTTCTATATTTCTCTAAACTTATTTAGTATTTATTATGTACTAGGCATAGTGGAGGAAGAATAATTTTCCCTGTACCCTTCTAGGTTCTTTGCTGAGACACCCCTTTAATAAAAGAGAAATTAACAGAAGAAAAACAAACATAAATTTTAAAACACGTATACCTCATATTTGCATGGGATATATGGAGGAAAAATGAGTAAAACTCTCTGGAATTGTTAGGGGAAGCACACTGATTGAAACCGCCCACCCTGACCAGGCACCACAGTAACCATTTGCATGAGTGGTTTTATGACAGGAGATCCTGATAGAATGAGGAGCTGGTAAGCCACCACCAGCCGGAAGAGTTCGGGAAAGGTCAAGAGGAGACACTGCCTGTCCGTCCACTTCCCAGAATCCCTCTTGCTAGTATCCATCTTGGCTGAGCGATGCATGTGCCACCAGGAAAGACTCTGAATTAAAATGACTGGCCAAAGATCACCCGGAAACTAATCCCATCACCATAAAACCCAAGACTGTGAGCCACGCGGCAGAGCAGTTCTCCTGGGTTCCCTTACCTACTGCTCTCCACCCGGGTGCCCTTTCCCAATAAAATCTCTTGCTTTGTGAGCCTGTGTCTCCTTGGACAATTCATTTCTGAGTGTTAGACAACAGCCCAGCTTCGGGCCCTGGAAGGGGGTCCCCCTTCCTGCAACAAATGGCGACTCTGGTGGGACTGTTCTTTGCTGAGACTGACATCCTGACCACTCGGGGTACTCAGGGGCCAGCTTGCCTGCCAATGGACCAGACCCAGCGGCCGCATCTGGCACACTTTTGTCCCTGGTCTCCTCCTGACGTGGACAACTGGCCAGAGTGCCTCGACCGGTAAGGAACAAGAGACTTTATTGACCTCTCCACTTCTCTCTCTCTTTCCTCTCCTTAGCCCTTCCTATCCTTCCCGTTTTTCTAGTCCCCTGGTCCTGGACGCAGGAATCTGGTCGAAGGGCCTCAGCTTGAGCTGAGGATTAGAGACTGATCACCTCCTCTTGGCAGAGAACTCGAATTTTCTGGTCTGGTTTCTGGTAGGGCCGAGTTCCAGTCCTCCCTTTTCTGGAAGCCCAGGGAAAAGTCCCGTAACGCCTGGGTGTCTGCAGGTGGCAGGAGCCGTCTGTAAGGCCACCCCTTTTGGCTCCCTTTCCCGCCTCCTCCTCCTCCTTCCGATCTGGCTTCCTTTCCTCCTTTTGAAATCTTTGAAGACATCTGAAGTTTTGTGTCTCTATAGAAGGTTTTCTGAGAGACTGTATTCTTATATTTAAGGGAGTGTCTGATGAGGACTGCCAGGTTTATATGTGTGTTTTAACTCTGTTCTGTGTTGTGATTTGTGATGGCCATTTTGCTTTGTCTGGCCACCATTTAGACCTGCCACCATTTTGCTAGAACTTGATTTTCTTTCCCTGTGCCTTGAGACCAGGTCTCTCAGGAACACTTAATCTAGACCATCTCTAGCTCCGGAGACTGAGAGAAAAAGGAAAAAAGCCTTTAAAAATGTTATTTATTTAAATTTTATATTGTATCTAATTCATGACCAACCTTAGAAAATGAAGCTAGATCTTGCACTGTGTCTGTCTAAATATGTCTTGGTATGTCTTTGTCTCTGGGTAATATTTTTTAGGTTAATTTGTAAATGAGCTCTATTTAATTGGCTTAAAAAAAGGTAAGTGTTTACAAATCAAATAATTCTAAATTAAACAATAAATTCCAGGTTCAGGTGAATTGGGAAATATTCAGTATTAAATACCTGATATTAATGTTTGTCTGTTGACCTATCTAATATAGACATGTCTTAGAGTAATTAACATCAAGTAGAATATTTTCATTGTACCTAGGTTTAATATAAGTTAAATATTATACCTGTTACAAGTTTGTCAACAAGGAAATTACCTCGAGTGAAAAAACCTCTAAAAATGTAAATGAGGTATGAGTTGGTATATAAACTCTAGTAAGAATAATTATTCTTTGAGAATATCTGTCTACAATAGTCTCCCCAGATTGGCATAACTTGAATTTCTAAGGGTTGTGCTAAACTAAGTGTTGGAAGTTTATTAAATAATTAGGTCATTTCCAAATGAAATAAGATTTTAAAACATTTACTACTAAACATTGATTTCCTTTTATAGAAAAACTAAAGAGATTTGGGACTATAAATGAGTAATATTTGATGCCATCCTAAAATGTTTTAAGAAAGCAAGGGTTTTAGAAATTATCACTGGTATTTATGTTCACCAATCTATAAAATGCTAATATAAAAGTTAGCTCTTGGTTGCTAAAGAAAAACAAGAAGTGTGCTTTCATTAAAAAAGTATGAAAAAATACTAAAAAGAGTTATGCACATCAGGATTTTCTAAAATTGGGTTACAATTAGTTAGATAAATGGATTTTGTTAAGAATGACATGGTCATAAGAAAACTGGTTAGAGCCAATTAGGTCCAAGATGGCGGAGCTGACTTTCACTAGACCTTGAGCCTTGGTATTTACGCCCATTGTGACATATCAACAAGCTAAATGATACACCCATCAACATTGACTAATTCTGACCAAATGTTCTAAACGCTTTTAATTGATCTTTTAGATAAAACTTCCTAAATTGAATTCTTTTGAAGTTCCTTTGACATCTAGCTAACTTTGGGGTGTTTCAGAGGGCCCCTGAAACATCCCAAAGAGAGATATTAAACAGTGTTTATTTGGTTAGTTAAATTACATGAAAAAGATTATCAAATGAGTAATAAATCCACTCATGTTATAATGTATAAAATATTACTAATGCAGATATCCTAGAAATTATATGGAGTTCTTAACATTTTGATATGTCTTCTTATTCTAATGAGAAACCTGATGACTTCACAAAAGTTAACAAAGGACTGAATGAACCAGCAAATATGCTTATAACTTTTATGGTTTCTATCTGAAAAATTACAGGTTTGAATCTTGTGTTTTTCGGGAGTAGAGAAAACCTTCCTCTCAAACTAATTATGAAAATAATTTGGTAACATTATATGTTATAAACAAAACAATTATATTTTCTCTCTATCTGACTCCTCCAGAAATTTGAAACTCTTAGGTTTTCAGTAAGTTTATCAAATGAGCTAGGAAGGTTATCTCACTAACAGGTACAAAAATCTCAAGGAATTTTTGCAACCTTAAAAAGGGAAGAGTTCACCTAGATTTGTTAGGCAAAATCTGTGATAAGCCTTTGGTGTGAGTTTCCCAGCCCTGTTTTATATTAAAAGTTCGGTTTGAGATTCTATAAGTGTTTCAGCAAAATAAAAAGTCTATAATCAATTATGGTTGTATAAATCATCAGACCAAAATTAGTGAGAACAGACCTATTTTGCAAACAAACTAGCCTTAATTTGGTTATATTTGATAAAAATGAGGGTAACTTTGGGGAGAAAGAGATATTTCAAAAAATGTTAAATCCCAGTTTGTTAATGGAGGTCTGCATGTAGTAAGACTCATTTCTTAGATAGTTCTTGGCTGTTATGTGATATTAATGCAAAATTTAATTAAATTCTTAAAGAACACCCTAAGTTTGTTTCTGAAGCTTATCTCAGTAATCTATCTTTGGATGAAGATCATATGCCTCATGACCTGCAACCAGGACTGGAAAAATACATAATTTAAGAGACTGTCTCCAACCTGGATGGAAGGACTTTTTATCAGGTACTCTTAACTAGCTCATGCACAATGAAACTGAAGGGAAATTAACTCTTAGATTAATTCCCACTTCCAAAGGCCCCTACACTGGATTGGTCTATAGAGAAGACAGCTGACCTGATCTCATCTTAAAATGATGCTCAAAGAGAAACTACATTACACCAGGATGAGAAGACAATGACATCAGAGGTAGACAGCTTGCCCAAGATGCTAGACCTGATTTGTATGATCATTTATAATGTTTTCTTGACTTCTTAGACCTTTGCATATAAATCAAATGCTTTTCTATCATAGGCCTGATCCTATGCTAATTTTAGAAATCAATTCAATTGTTGTGACCAATTACCTGTATCTAGTTCTGGGTTACCTTGGTAAATTTCTCTACTACAAGACTCCAACTGGTTGGCCCTGAGGAAATTTACTTTAAAAAAAAAAAGTTATAGTCATATTCAGGTCACTGTGATGCTACTAGACGGGATCCCCTCACTGGGCCAATTAATAATGCCTACTCTGACTCTGGCCATAAATTTGAGCCTTTTTTTTATTACTCAAGCTCAGTCAGAGCAACAAGAAAAGTTTCAGCAAAGGAGAAAGAAATCTCCCACAATTATGAGATGGATTTATATGGATAACACCAGACTATGGTAATTTAGGTTTAAAGTCTCCTCTGTGTTGAAAACAATTAAATCACACTAAGGATAATCAGTCTAGTAACACTAGAAAACTGGGCTATGTGCCTTATAGATGGTGGTGTCAATGTATAATTTCCATGAAAGATAAAGATTCATACAGAGTAGACTAAGTCAGATGACCTGAGATATACTGGGCTATATCTGATGGAAGCTCTTAGGTCTTACTTGTGACTTTACTAGTACTGCTGGCTGTGTTCTTTGTATTTCACCTGTTTTACAAAATTGCTGTTTCTTATAATGCCAAATGTGTGACTGAGGCCTCCAACAGAATAATATATAGTTCCCTGTGAGATTGATGATGATAACAGTGTAACTCTAGATATGAGAAGAAGCAACAAGAAGGAATGTTTTCCTGGACAAAGAGGCTAGTAAGACAGGTGGTCCAGAGAGTTTTGGATACTGTTTAATGGCCTAGTCCAGTAACAGCACATTGAGTGGCCTGTCAACAAAATCTTTGCCAAACCTGAGAGTGGACATTCTCAGCACCATGGGATAAAATGGTCATGAAATGCCCCCCTCAAAATTATGGTCAAGTTTATGAGCAAAAAGGGGCTCTGCCAACTGAAGATTGACACTTGCCATCTACATCTACAGAGATTAAATCATGGCCTGTGCAACTGCTGACTTTCAATGGCCCTGAAAGGAGTTCAGGGTGAAAATCAGAAATGAGGCACTCGGTGCTCTGAGAAAAACTGGCAGAACAGGCCTTCAGATAGTTAGGTCTTTTCAGGAGATTCTATGAGCCCCAATTCTTGCATCTTCTCATACCTAGAGAAACATTGATATCATTAGTGGTGACATCTGCTTTGGCTATTAAGGAAAATTTTACAACTAAAAGTCAAAATAGAGTACTCAGCTATGGTTCAGACATCCTGGGAAATAACCAAGTGTTACTATGGGTGTAATTTCAGATTAGACATTGTTTTCCTAAACACTTGAGTTTTCTGAGTCGTGTCAGGCTTAGATGCCACCATTCTCAAAACAATGTCTGCTGGACGCTAGTAACTTCTACCTTATTTTTTTATAAAACTAGGAAACTGGCCACCTGGCTAAAAGTCTCCCTGAAGTGTCAGGTCCAGACTGGGTTTCAGGCCTATTCTAAAAAGAAAGAGGTTTATTTTGTCTATTAAAATTCCAGTTATCCCTCCTCCAGCTACTACTAATTGGGTCTGTTACAACAAAATGGCAGACCAAGGGATTGAGATTTTAATCATACAAGGCTCAGATCTAGGACTTGGAACTCAGAAATACTTCCAATTCAGTGTCTCTTCTCCAAGCTGAGGCAGTCCTATGCCCTATTTTGACAAGAAGTTATCACAGTCATAGTTGCCCTGTTCCCTAAATTAAAACTGAGCAGGACTCTGTGGGGTGGCGACTCTGGAGTACAAATCTGCTGTGTGTTCTCCATTTCTTATCTGTAGGATATAGGCTTCATTCAGTCTCCTTGACCTTCCCTGAGTTCCAAAGGGTGGATTCAAACAATTGCTAATCAGGGAAGGGAGGGAATACAGAAACAGAGGAGAAACAATCAAACGGTGGTACAGCCTTGAGACAGGGTCCTGGTTCCTACTCAAAATAATATGCATATCAATGTCTTTTGAGTTCTTCTATAGAACTGGAGCCCCCACCCAGGTGGAGGATGGTAACTTCAGACTAAACACAAGATTTCTGGAGCACAGCTCTGTTGCTTAACCACCAGCCAATCAAAAAAAAAAAAAAAAAGGTCACAAACCCCACAGCCCCTCACCCCAAATGTTGCCTCCTGTTTCTGGGGACTAGTGATGACCATCCTGTTAGGTCTCCTGTTTGGCCCCTGTCTATTTCTTCTCTGAGAGGTGCCAACAGTTTCAAACTAAATTGCTGTTATTACAAGAGTGAAAGCTGGTTTCAGATGTGGAACACCCCAACTTAGATCAGGTAGAGAAATTCTGCTCTGCTAGGCAGGCCTACGGCCAGGCACAGCAGTAAGAAGTTACAGAAAAAGAGACCTCTGCCCCAATTCCCAAGAAGCATCTTGAGTATGAAGTCTCTCAGGGGGGAGATGTTAGGGGAAGCACACTGATTGAAACCGCCCACCCTGACCAGGCACCACAGTAACCATTTGCATGAGTTGTTTTATGACAGGAGATCTTGATAAGGAATGCTGAACTAGTAAGCCACCACCAGCCGGAAGAGTTCGGGAAAGGTCAAGAGGAGACACTGCCTGTCCGTCCACTTCCCAGAATCCCTCTTGCTAGTATCCATCTTGGCTGAGCGATGCATGTGCCACCAGGAAAGACTCTGAATTAAAATGATTGGCCAAAGATCACCCGGAAACTAATCCCATCACCATAAAACCCAAGACTGCGAGCCACGCGGCAGAGCCGTTCTCCTGGGTTCCCTTACCTACTGCTCTCCACCCGGGTGCCCTTTCCCAATAAAATCTCTTGCTTTGTGAGCCTGTGTCTCCTTGGACAATTCATTTCCGAGTGTTAGACAAGAGCCCAGCTTCGGGCCCTGGAAGGGGTCCCCCTTCCTGCAACAGAATGGCCCAAGCAACCACCTTAAACACTACTTCCAACAAAAAGCAAAAGATGTTGGGGGCTGAGGATGGAGGTACAGTTAAGGGAAGTTATCAGAAAAACACAGTAAACAATGGTAAGTTTATTTTTCAGATGCAAGTTCCTACCTTCCCCATAGATAAGAGTTCCTTGTGATTTAGAATATACTTTTTCTGGAAAAGAGAGGGTGACACAAATGGAGATTTTCTTTTAAAATGTAAATGTTTCCTTTGCAGCAGGATAACTTCTACTCTTTTTTAAAAAGTTTCTCCTGTGTCTCCTGTCTCTTAAAAATAATCAGCTCAAAAATAATCCTCATGGAAAAGAGACATATTTAAGGGTGGCATAGTTACCCTTTACAGGAATTTTTCTAAGCACAGTGCAACTAGTTGGTTGTTTAAGTAACATAATAAAGCCTTGAAGTAGGTTTGTTTATTAGTTCTATTTTATGTCTTTAGATACAGAAAGGTTAAGCAAGTTGCCTAAGATGCAGAACCAAGATTGAATCCATAGTTTGGCTGTAGAGTGAATGTACTTACCTATTATACCATGCTGTCTTTAGTAGGTCCAAATGGTTTCCAGTTTCTTAGGAAACTGGGTTTATATGGAGGTTGAAGAACTATTAGTTTCCAATCGTCTGTCTTATGAAGACATTTAAAATTATTTCCTTAATTATTTAACTCAGGTAGTCAACATAGTGTTGGCTCAGGCATTTGCCTCATTTTACTATGTTGACTCATATTGTATTCATTATACCAGTGTTCTTACACAGAAGAGTCCTAGAGCAGGAGACATGTTTTTGTGACAAGCTCGTGGTTTCCACTGATTTAGACACAAACCGGAGTGTTTGTCCACTTAATGTGAATTTCCTCTGGAGAGACTCCTCATTTCCTCATGAAGACAGACACCTGGTGGTTTGGTCTCATGAGATGTTGGGCACTAAAGACTTTTGGGAACTCAATATGTCTTTCCTTTTTGAGGCTATGAGAGAAATAATTAGTTTAGAAATTCAGCAATGATTACAGACCCGAGAGACCAGTTCAGAAAATGCCTTCCATAAGGAGGATAGACGAGAGCATCTCAAGCAAAGTCTTTATCAGTTTTTATTTGCAGGAAGAAAATAAGAACAACAACAAAAACAAACAAACAAACAAACAGGGCAAGAATTTAAATTGAAAAGTAAATGGGAGAGAAAAAATGTGGGACATAAGAAGAGAACAGAAAGAAATAAAATTTTGCTAGTCTATTTCCATGATTAATAAACATAATAAATAACATTAATAAATGCTATAAGAATGAAGATCAGTCATAAAAAGAGGTATTTGGTTTAGGTGAGAAAACAGACAATAGGGACATTTTTGGGGGGTAGAGCTTGTGCTGTTGTAATTATTTACTAACTTAAACATTTGCAAACAAATATAGAAAGGAAGAAAATTATCCACAACTCCTCTACACCAAATAACTTAATTTTTTTTTAAATTTTCATTTCAAAGTTCTTTCATGTGTTTTACGAAATATTTTCCCTTGAGTGTGAAATGCTACTGATTATAAGAGTGGCATTAATTTTATAACACATTTTCAAAACCAAATTTTTTAAGTGGCCATTTTAAGCATACACGAGTGAACAGATGTATTGGATGAAAATATATGATAATTGTGGTCATAATTTTTATATGTATTTGAATCCTGTCCTGTTCAATTAACATTTATAGAACAACACTTTTCATAGCAATAGAAATTTGTGATGGATTTTATTTTAACAGCTGTTCATAATTCTAACTTGTGGATTTACTATATTTATTTAACCTTCCACCGTTGTTGGCATGTAGTCTGATTCTAATTCTTTCATGGATACATTTGTTCATGAATCACTTTTGTGTGTTAGATTATTCTTTCAAGATGGATTCATGGTAGTAGCATAATTATATTGAAGAGTAAGAAAATATTTATGATATTTGATGTCCATTGCCAAATAACTTTCCAGAAGAATTTATAACAAAGTATTATAACAATGTCTAATGGAAGACATTTTTGTGTCAATTTTTTTTTTTTGTCAAATTGTGTAGGGATCTTGCTAACAAGACATGATGTGGTGAGGACATTAAAATGCTCCTTTGTAGTTGAAAGGGACTATACTTAGAAGAGCTAAACTTATGTCTCTGTTTGGCTACTTTCCTGTGACCTTGAACATTATTTAACATATTTGGTTTTTCCATTTGTAACATGTAAATAATTTTTGTCTGCCTTGTTCACATAGTACTCTACTAAGCAAATATATGAAAAAAATTTTAGAAGATGCAAAACATTATAATTATTAACTCAAAAAGAATAAAACAAAAGTTTTCTAATACAGCATAGTATAATCGAGGCCATGGGAATTGGAAACTTTGACATTAGATTTAGATCATAAGAGATAGTTGGTTTATTCTGGACTGTGTCAGAAGAAACTAAGCCTAGGTTACTCGAGAATTTTAGGCTGATCCCATTTTCTCTTTGGCTGGTCTGATAACTAAATTGATATAAGATGGATTAATAGGGGAAAAACACATTCTGTTATGTTCGTATGGGAGTGCACAAAGACAAACAATTCAAAGGCAATTGGGCAGTTGAGGTTCCTGTGCCACCCTGAGCTCAGGAATGGGGTAGTCTGGAGCTTCAACGGGGAGGAGAGGAGCTCACAGGTCAATAGGAAGATGAAATGTTTGCTATTAATAATGAGATGCTTGCCCTGCCTTGTAGAAAAGTCTTTCAGGTCTAAAAAAAACCCCGAAACGTTGTCTCTGATAATAACTCTCTTTCCGGTACATATTTCTTATCTAAATTCTTTCTTAAAGGCTATTAAGAGAGAAGTAAAAGTTTATTCTGAGTCTACTGGGTTTTGTGCCTTCAGCTCACAATAATCCACATGATAAAGTGGCACATTGTGGAGAATATTCTTCTCCCCTTCAGAGGTCAGGTAAGAGAAAATGATTGAATATAGTGGTTGCTAAAAGATGTTTTATATGTAAGAAGAAAAGACAGGTTAGTGTCATCCATTTAATTTTCTATTGGAGTATAGTTGATTAAATTTGAAATGGCTGGATGGCATCAGCAATGGACATCAACTTGGGCAAACGTCAGGAGATGGCGAGGGACAGGGAGGCAAAGAGTGGGACATGACTGGGCAACTGAAAAACAAAATATAGTTGATTAACAAAGTTGTGTTAGTTTCTAGTGTACAGCAAAATTATTCAGTTACACATATACGTGTATCTATTTTTTTCAAATTCTTTTCCCATTTATATTATTACAGAATGAGCAGAATGACCTGTGCTACACAGTAGGTCCTTGTTACTTACATATTTTAAATATAAGTAAGGGACATATAAGTAATGCCTTATATCCAAGTAATGACATGAGTTTAAGCAAGCTCCAGGAGATGGTGATGGACAGGGAAGCCTGACGTGATGCAATCCATGGGGTCACAAAGAGTCGAATATGACTGAGTGACTGAACAAATGTCTTACCATCATCCATTTAAACTGCCTGTTATATTTTTTCCTCAAATTACTGAAAACCAAATCATGATAAGGAATAAATAATGATAAGGAATGAATTCTCAGTTTGAAAGGAATGAAAATATTGGAAGAAAGAAACTGGGGTAAGAATGTGTATGCTTAGTTGCTCAGTCGTGTCCAACTCTTTGCGACCTCATACACTGTAGCCTGCCAGGCTCCTCTGTTCATGGGATTCTTTAGGCAAGAATACTGGAGTAGGTAGTCATTCCTGTCTCCAGGGGATCTTCCTGACCCAGGGATCGAAGCCAGGTCTCCCACATTGCAGGTGGATTCCTTACCATCTGAGCCACCAGGGAAGGCCAAATATTAGTTGCTCAGTCTTGTCCGACTTTTTGCGACCCCGTGAACTGTAGTCCACCAGGCTCCTCATGGGATTCTCTAGGCAAGCATACTGGGTTGTTATTTCCTCCTCCAGGGGTAAGAATAGTGAAGGTGAAACAAGTGAGGTACTTGAGAAGGCACAGGAGGAGCAGTGAGAATATAGCAGGGGAATGAAAGTTCTTACTGAAGAAATGAGACAGAACAGTTAAATAGTGAGGAAATGGTATTGCATGAAGTCCACAACAGTAAAAATAATAGAATGGTATAGGTAGAACCTACATAGAGAAAGTAAAACAATAGAATAAAAGAAACACAGAATACAAATCATGGATAAAATTAATGTATATGATTTGCGCATGGGAAGTATATCATAAAAAAATCAAAGGTCGGATGTTTAATTGTTAAATTTTGAAAGAAAAAAGCAAATGGCTTTTGGGCAAGAAAAAAGGGTAAGGAAATGCTCAAATATAAGGAACAGAATTTATCTTCTCTGAAGAGACAGGATTGGGGTATTTTATATTCATTGCTAGGGAAAAAGAGCTTATGAGAAGAAGCTAAAGAGAGTCATCATTAACACATTCGGTGAACATTCAAAAGATATATATATATATATATATATATAAAACATAGAGGATGTAAGATATATGTTCACAGAGGTGGACTTGGGAAAAGATAAACAGATTTATGAGGTCATAGGTCACCCTGTGGAAATTTATAGTGACATACTTCATACAAAAGAGGCAACAATGAAATGAAGGACTGTATATCATTGTGTTTAATTATGACCAGGAATACTTGTTGGTCAAAAGGGAGTCAAAGGAGCATGGGGAGTGACCATGTCACCTTAGAAATTATGATCCTGATTGGGAACAGCCAAATGGGTTCTGGACATTAGGCAAAGCACCTTAAAAATTCATGATGAGTGACAGGATACGTATAAAGATAAAGCAAGACATTCAATTAAAGGCGAGTGCAAAAGCCTGGCATGAAGGTTGAGAGAGTGTGTCAGTTATTAAGCTACTGTCTTTCATTCTTAAGCCCACTCTGAGCCCTCAGTGTGAGGTGCCCAGGCTGAGACTCCAAGGACCACATTTTTTGCTTTGTCTGGGCTCTGGCAATAAGGACATCAGAGGCAAGGTTAGGGGAAGGAAAAAGGATGCTCTCCCTTCTGTGGACTCGCATGTATTTGCTGTTTCTGTGAGCATCATGCCAGCAATACTTCTCACTCCAGCAGAAGTGGTCCCTTCCACATGCAGCATCTGAATCCAGTCTGTAGTTTTCTTGTCTCTTGCAAAACTGGTCTCAGTGCAACCCCCAAAGACACCAGCATCAGCCCCCCAGGACCTCCTCCACAGAAGCCTGAGTCCCAGCTTCACTGAGCTCCCCCTCTAAGCTCCTACACCGTAACCCTGCCAACCCTTTTCCCTTTGCTCCTCTCCCCCTAGAGGTGGTTGCTGTCTCCCAGAGTTCTTAAGTTCATCATACATTTGTATACTTCTTTGATTCTTTTGTAGTTAGCTTTAGACCTACTTAATAATAAGCATCTAATGAGTTAATTTTGGTAAACAATGTTACGAAGGTTAATGATTAAGTATTCCTTGTAATAAGCAGAATGTTAAATATACTAGGGACTCAGAACCATGATTATAACAGACGGTGGCAAAATTAACATGACAGAGCGAGACCCTTTCAATGAGACATTTTACTTAAAAAAATAACAACTTTATATTGAAAGCACAGCACAGATATATTAATAAGGGAACTGAAGCCTAAATGGATGAGAAAAATATAGAAACTTAAGATACTTCACATAAGAATAAGATAGATAAGGGCTTCCTATCTGGTGCTAGTGTTAAAGAACTGCCTGCCAATGCAGGAGACATAAGAGACTTGGGTTCAGTCTCTGGGTTGGGAAGATCCCCTGGAGGAGGGCATGGCAACCCTCTCCAGTGTTCTTACCTGGAGAATTCCATGGACTGTATAGTCCATGGGGTCACAAAGAGTTGGACACAACTGAGCTACTTTGCCTGTCTATACATAAAACTATTAAAAAAAAAAAAAAAAGATCAATGACAATCAGTGAAGCCTCCAGCGTTGTTTCCCAGGTTCTTTCTTGGTTTTGTCCTATTTCATATTTCATTTTAAATCAATGATATCAATTCCTTTCTATCAAAGACAACCTGCTACATATCTATAGTTGAAAAACCTTGATTTATTACTTGTTGCATTTATAGGAGAGTGCTTATTATGCAGAATTCTATTATAGGATTTGTGTTTTGGCTGAGTTATTTTGGAGCAGGTCTAAGGAAATGGGGCTTTGGATGTTGTCAACAAGCAGGCATTAGTCTGTGATTGGGTAGCTCCTTATCTGTAAAGAAAGCAGACTGGAGATAGAATGAAGTCGTGCTTGATTTTTTAAAAAGAGCAGCAATCACTCATACTAGGCAGGAGAGAAGGAAGTTTGGTATTGTGTAGGTTACACTATGACCTTAAGTTGTATCACTTTATCATACACTCAAGAGTGACTTTGATGTTGCTGTTCTGTGAAATGGTTTATGTTCAATTAGAGAACAACACAGTTTAGCTGTAAGCATCAGACCAGTATACCAAGGATCTCTTTCCCTTTTCTCAGTGATTTATTTAGATAAGCACTTAGAAGGCAACTTAATTAAATCTATAGATAACATCGAGTTGCAAAAATATAATTAATCACAATTAAAAAGGGAAAGAAAAACAGACTATGTGAACTCTAGAGATAAATTGTATGATAGAGATCATAAGATAAGAATTAGTCTTTTATAAATGAGAAGACAAATTCTAAAGCAATTGACTTATCCAAGTGTAAGGGCAAACAAATCGGAGACAAGAAAGTTAATTCTTCCTTTTGAAAATAAGTAAAGAGACTTCACCTCCCCTTTACTTAGAGCATTTACTTTAGAAAACTTGTAAGGTCTTTCTCTTTTTGAAATATTGAATATATGTGAATTTTCTTAAAAACTAAATAAACCTTTTGCCAGCTTTATGACCCAAGATTGTCTTTCTCAAGGACCTGGGAGCCATCTCTTTGAAAGGTATTCATCAAGGAAGATCTTGACCCTAGTTCCCAGTTTCTGGGAGTGGATGGGAACCTCAGACCAAGTTATAAAGCTACTTCCTATTCCACTGGATAAAACGTGTGTTTTTCCTCTGGATAAAGTAACTTAGCTAACATAGATGGTCACCCCATTTACCAGGTGAATTTAGGATGAACTGTATGTGACAAATGGTGTGTCAAGTCTTCATTTTGAGGACAAGTTCAGGTTTATCAAGTTTTCTTTCTTGAGGAGAAGTTTAAGTTAACCTTGAGACTATGTGTGTAACGTGTGAAAAAGGTGAGATTTCCTTTTATCTTGGCATTGTCTTTAACAGATTGCCTGTCATGCATATCACATTCTAGTTTAATGCTTATTCAGTAATAAAATTGTTCTCTTTCTCTCCTGCTTTCATGGAGAAGTTTCCTGGGTTGGGATTTTTTTTTTTTTTTTTTGATTATATTTCCACAACACAAGGTCCCAGAGCAGTAACAAAGATGGAAGTTATGCATTCTCCAGTTCAGAATTCTTTCCACTACATCACCCTGATACCAACTGAAGGATACTTATTTAGAGGTACAGAGTCAGCATTTTGAAAGGATGTAGAAGACAGGCTGAAACTAGGAATATTAATGAGAGTAAGTAAGAAACACAAAACACAGTTCTTTGGTTCGAAGGATATAATGACTTGCTTAGTTTACAAATATATTCAAGTGTGTTAAATAGTAAGGGGAAAATGAATTCAAAGTTCTAGATACATCCTTAGTACTTCCTTATCTTTTACCTGAAAGCTTGTACACTTTGACCTCCATCCTCTAATCCCCGCCCCCACCCTCTGCCTCTGGTAATCACAAGTCTATGATTTTTTTCTCTTTTTCATTAAATTTCTTTCTTTTCTTTTTCTTTCTTTCTTTTTTAAGAGTCCACATACATACAAGATTGTATTTGTCTTTTGCTATCTGACTTATTTCACTTAGCATAATACCTTCAAGATCCATCCATGTTGTTGTAAATGATCAGTTCAGTTCTGTCACTCAGTCATGTCTGACTCTTTACGACCCCCTGGACTGCAGCAGGCCAGGCTTCCCTGTCCATCACCAACTCCCAGAGCCTTCTTAAACTCATGCCCATCGTGATGCCATCCAACCATCTCATCCTCTGTCATCCCCTTCTTCCCCCATTTTAAATCTTTCCCAGCATCAGGGTCTTTTCCAACGAGTCAGTTCTTCGCATCAGATGGCCCAAGTACTAGAGTTTCAGCTTCAGCATCAGTCCTTCAAATGAATATTCAGGACTGATTTCTTTTAGAATGGGCTGGTTGGATCACCTTGCAATCCAAGGGACTCTCAAGAGTTTTCTCCAATACCACGGTTTAAAAGCATCAATTCTTCAGTGTTCAGTTTTCTTTGTACTCCAACTCTCACATCCCACGTGACTACTGGAAAAACCATAGCTTTGACTAGACAGACCATTGTTGGTAAAGTAATGTCTCTGCTTTTTAATAGGATGTTTAGGTTGGTCATAGCTTTTCTTCCAAGGAGCAAGCGTCTTTTAATTTCATGACTGCAGTCACCATCCACAGTGATTTTGGAGCTCCCCAAAATAAAGCCTCTCACCATTTCCATTGTTTCCCCATCTATTTGACATGAAGTGATGGGACCAGTTGCCATGATCTTAGTTTTCTATGTTGAGTTTTAAGCCAACTTTTTCACTCTCCTCTTTTATTTTCATCAAGAGGCTCTTTTGTTCTTCTTCACTTTCTGCCATAAAGGTGGTGTCATCTTTGTATTTGAGATTATTGATATTTCTCCTGGCAATCTTGATTCCAGCTCATTCGTCATCCAGCCTGGCATTTCTCATGATATACTCTGCATACAAGTTAAATAAGCAGGGTAACTATATATAGACTTGACATACTCCTTTCCTGATTTGGAACCATAATATTGCATTTTATACACACACACACACTCACTTATAGGGCTTCCCTGGTAGCTCAGTTGGTAAAGAATCTGCCTGTGGTGCAGGAGACCCAGGTTCAATGCCTGGATGAAGAATATCCTCTTGAAAAAGAAATGGCAACCCACTCCAGTATTCTTGCCTGGAAAACCCTATGAATAGAGGAGCCTGGCAGACTACAGTCCGTGGGGTCAAAGGAGTTAGACATGAGTTAGTGACTAAACCACTACTCTGTGTGTGTGTGTGTGTGTGTGTGTGTGTGTGTGTGTGTACACATACATACTATAACTACACTAAAATCCATTCACCCATTGGTTCTTTCATCCATTTAATCCATTCATCTACTACTTAGTTCATTTCCATGTCTCAGCTATTGTAAATAATGCTGCAGTGAACACGGGGATACAAATATCTCTTCAAGATAGTGATTTCATTTTATTTGGAGATATTCCCAGATGTATAATTGCCAGACGATATGATAGTTCTATTTTTAAGTTTTTGAGGATCTTCCCTACTGTTTTCCATAGTGGTTGCACTGAATTAAAATCCCACCCACAGTGCACAAGAGTACTGTGCAACATGATGACTCTAGTTAACACTGCCGTATGATATAAGGAAAATCAGTGAGTTCTCATCACAACAAGAAATTTTTTTCTTTTCTTCTTTCCTTTTATTGAATCTGTATGAGATGATGTGTGTTAGCTGAACGTATTGTGGCAATCATTGTGTGGCAATCACAATATATATAAATCAAGCTGCCATGATGTATACGTGAAACTTATACAGTGATGTATATCAATCGTTTCTCAATAAAAGTGGGGGGGAAAGTTCTGAGATAAGATACTAGATCAGTGTTTTATCCCCATTTAAGTAGTTGTGAATAGAAATGTTCCAGAAGGAAGATGAAGTCTAGGTATGATTCATCTCAGTTGGTTATCTCTTCACCATCTTTCTTCCTGAGGTGTTTTCTAAATTCCAGGATGTTGATGAAGCTCTATATCACTAGCCATATGGGTTTGTGGGTAGCAAGTGATTTGGGGGTGGAGTCTGGCTTCTGGCACCATTGTCTGTGCCACATTGTCATTTCCTCAGATGTGGGCCATCCAGTTTAGACCTCGGGTAGAGTAAATCATTGCTGTTGGCACTTCAGGAATGTTTATATCCTCAATGACTCTCCAGTCAGATGATCGCCAATATCTCCAATGAGAAACCCACCTTTCTTGTCACAAGAGACAAAACCTTTACTGTAACTGGCTCATTCTATTTCAATTAATTCTTGAGAACCTCTTGAGGATAAGAAATAGTTATATACTACAGTTCAATTGGGGAGAGTCACAGAGTGTAAGTAAACTTTGGATAAGAACACAAGGGGCTCTACTTCATAATATCATTTCATCACAACTTTCTCATCTACCTCAGATAATTCAGATATTCTGAGGGAAAAGAAAATAGAAGAGAAAAGAATACATATAATTCAGTTGGCAAACTGTTTCCTAATTAAATGTCATGAAAATTGTCATCAAAGGCTGATAATTCAAAAGGTGGTAGAGGGAGCCTGGAGTATACATTATAAGTTGAATAAAGTATAAATTTTTATTGCTAATCAATTAACTTTATTTTGGCAATTACTTTTAAATCACTAAAAAATCATTTTTTTTGAACAAAAGACAGTTACTAACCTACTTAATAGCAGATGATTTTTTTGTTTTTTTTTTTTGTTCAGTTGCTTAGTAAGGTCCAACTATTTGTGACAAAAGGGATTATAGTATGACAAGCTCCTCTGTTGTCCACTATCTCCTGGAATTTGCTCAAATTCATGTCCATTGAGTTAGTGTTGCTATGTAACCATCCCATCCTCTGCAGCCCCCTCTTCCTTTTGTCTTCAATCTTTTCCAGCACCAGTGTCCTTTCCAGTGAGTTGGCTCTTTGCATCAGATGGCCAAAATATTGGAGCTTCAGCTTTAGCATCAGTCCTTCCAGTGAATATTCAGGGTGGATTTTGTTAGACAGTTAGAATAGGGAAACAGGGTCCAAGATGGCAGTCAGAGAAATCAGCGACTAGAATGAGCCTGCTAAAGGGACAAACAAAGAAAGGAAAAAGTCTGTAAAAGGAAAAGCTGCAGATCCGGTGAGAACCTCTGGTGGGAAAACATGCTCAAACATGCCCTTTTCCCTGACTGACCTTGAGCATATGCCCTATTTGCATTCCCTTCCCTGATTGGTCATGGATACAAGCCCTGTTTCACATAAGGCAGAACAAATCAGGCTCTGGGGACTGCTTAGGAAAAATAAACAAAGGACACAATAGGGGAAATATAAAATGGGGCAGGACTACTACTAGGATGGGGTTGGTCCACTCTCACATCTCAAGGGTGTATTGTCTGCTTACTATATCCCACCTGCTTGAGCTGTAACTAGTATGTCATTTCAATTTTTTGCTACAATAAGACAAGAACCAAGGAAAGAATAGACCTTACCGTTTCCTTTAGGATTCACTCGTTTGATTTCCTTGCAGTTCAAGGGACTCTCAAAAGCCTTCTCCAGCACCACAATTTGAAAGCATCAATATTTTGGTGCTCAGCCTTCTTTATGGACCAACTCTCACATCTGTATATGACTACTGGAAAACTGATCTTTACAAGGTGATAAAATCTGTCCTCTGAAAGTCTGTTCTTTGAATTCTGTAACATATTTGAGGCCTCACTTAATCTGTACATTATCAAGCTTTCCTTATGTTCTGTTTTTTCCTGCATCTAGAGTTATGCATTTAATTATTAACAGAAACATTATATGTGCTTTTCATACTGTTCATGGGGTTCTCAAGGCAAGAATACTGAAGTGGTTTGCCATTCCCTTCTCCAATGGACCACATTCTGTCAGACCTCTCCACCACGACCCGTCTGTCTTGGGTGGCCCCACAGGGCATGGCTTAGTTTCATTGAGTTAGACAACACTGTGGTCCATGTGATCAGATTGGCTAGTTTTCTGTGATTATGGTTTAAGTGTATCTGCCCTCTGATGCCCTCTCGCAACACCTACTGTCTTACTTTGGTTTCTCTTACCTTGGACGTGGGGTATCTCTTAACGGCTGCTCCAGTAAAGCTCAGCTGCTGCTCCTTACCTTGGACGAGGGGTATCTCCTCACGGCCGCCCTCCTGACCGTGAACGTGGAGTAGCTCCTCTCCGCCCTCCTGCGCCCCCGCAGCTGCCGCTCCTTGGAGGTGGGATAGCTCCTCTCGGCCGCCGCCCCTGACCTCGGACGTGGGGTAGCTCCTCTTGGCCGCTCCTGTGCCGTTGCAGCCTGGCGCTCTAGGTCGCTGCCACTGACCTTGGACGAGGGGTAGCTCCTCTCGGCCATGCTTCGGCATGGCCCATCGCAGCCTGAGTGCTTCTGTAAAATTCTAAAAGAGGTGGGAATACCAGACCACCTGACCTGCCTCTTGAGACAGCTGCACGCAGTTTAGGAAGCAACAGTTAGAACTGGTCATGGAACAACAAACTGATTCCAAATAGGAAAGGGAGTACTCAAGGCTGTATATTGTCACCCTGCTTATTTAACTTATATGCAGAGTACATCATGAGAAACGCTGGGCTGGAAGAAGCACAAGCTGGAATCAAAATTGCTGGGAGAAATATCAATAACTTCAGATATGCAGATGACACCACCCTTATGGCAGAAAGTGAAGAACTAAAAAGCCTTTTGATGAAAGTGAAAGAAGAGAGTGAAAAAGTTGGCTTAAAGCTTAACATTCAGAAAACTAAGATCATGGCATCTAGTTCCATCACTTCATGGGAAATAGATGGGGAGACAGTGGAAACAGTGTCAGACTTTATTTTTTTGGGCTCCAAAATCACTGCAGGTGCTGACTGCAGCCATGAAATTAAAACACGCTTACTCCTTGGAAGGAAAGTTATGACCAACCTAGATAGCATGTTTAAAAGCAGAGACATTACTTTGCCAATGAAGGTCCACCTAGTCAAGGCTATGGTTTTTCCAGTGGTCATGTACGGATGTGAGAGTTGGATGGTGAAGATAGCTGAGCACCGAAGAATTGATGCTTTTGAATTGTGGTGTTGGAGAAGACCCTTGAGAGTCCCTTGGACTGCAAGGAGATCCAACCAGTCTATCCTAAAGGAGATCAGTCCTGGGTGTTCATTGGAAGGACTGATGCTGAAGCTGAAATTCCAATACTTTGGCCATCTCATGCGAAGAGTTGAGTCATTGGAAAAGACCCTGATGCTGGGAGGGATTGGGGGCAGGAGGAGAAGGGGACGACAGAGGATGAGATGGCTGGATGGCATCACTGGCTCGATCGGCATGAGTTTGAGTAAACTCCTGGAGTTGGTAATGGACAGGGAGGCCTGGCATGTTGCGATACATGGGGTCGCAAAGAGTCGGACACGACTGAGCGACTGAACTGACTGACTGACTGATATGTGTTTGGAAATTTTGGAGGCAAAATTTCTCCTTGCTCATCTGAATATTATAAAACGCTAAAGAAATCCATATGCCCTTTAAAAGAAGATTTTGTATGAGATTGGCTTATAAACTTAAGAGTGCCTAATTTATGATAGTTAAATGGAATCTTCTAAATACATAGAAGTATTGTTACATTGTGAAAAAATGAAAAAAATGAGGGCAGTCTCCGTGGGTGGAGTTTACATTTTTCCTATGATGTGACTAACTGTGTATTAAAAAGAAAAATAGAGAGAGAGACTCCCATGGATTATAATGGTAAAGGAGAACTGGAAATGGAAAATTACATGACTCTGTGGGTTGTGTGGAGAGAAGCAAATAAACGTGGGATTTTCCAGTCTCTAACATAGTACAGATAGACTTTTGGGTGGTAGGAAAGGAAACTGATGAGTTTTCTTTAGAATATGTTGAGTGTGCAATTACTCAGGAATACCAAATAAATGTCTACAGGATTGCAATTCATGAAGCAAAGTTTAGCTGGAGAAAAAGAATACTGGAGGAGGGCAAGGCAACCCATTCCAGTCTTCTTGCCTGGAGAATCCCATGGACAGAGAATCCTGGCAAGCTATAGTCCATAGGGTCTCACAAAGTTGGACATGACTGAAGCAACTTATTACGCATGCACATCTACATTAAAGTATGAATTATGAGAATCTGAAAAACAAGTATTTGGTAGCTTCTAGGTCAAAATGAGGCATAAGGTTAAAAAACAAAAACAAAAACAGCCAACCAAACAACAACAACAAAACCTACCTGCAAAATGTTTATTGGCTTTCCAAACAAGGTTAAAGTATGAGGGAAATGAAAATTGAAAACCTAAACTGTGTGAAAAGTTTGAGACCAGCTAAACCAAATATGTGATCATTTTCACCAGTATTATTACTCTGAGGACTGGTGGTAGGCAGTTGTGAACCAGATTGCTCTCTTGGCATTTTATCTCTAACTTTCTGGCCAAAATTTCTCCAGTATGAAATCACCCACAGATACCTATGACATCAAGCTACACATAGCCTTCTCCCTCTCATGACTCCTTAACTCAAACATCCCCCAGCATTTCAGAACTTTCCTTCTTGGCCTCTCTGCTTTTTTTCTCCTTGAAAAACCTCAATATCTTGTCTATTTGTGTTCTTACTTCTTCCCTATGCATCAGCTAAATCATCTGCTGCATGATGTGCTCAATACTAATGAACACCTTTGTGATTACATTGATATCAGCTGTTTTTTCCCAAGCAATACATACACACTTTTATTCTAAAAGCATGATTTTGATTTTAGACACTATAGAAGATGAGGAAATTGGTTGGGACAAAGATAACTTTTGTGCTCAAGCGGTACAAAAAACGTACTCATTGTTTATCGTAGGAAAGTTAAAATGTCAGGTTTGACTGATTATAAAAGTTAGCATCA
Organism: Dama dama; assembly: GCF_033118175.1. NCBI lineage: Eukaryota > Metazoa > Chordata > Mammalia > Artiodactyla > Cervidae > Dama > Dama dama. Next base: position 94,653,818 of record NC_083699.1, on the reverse strand, counting down.
CAAATAACAGAAGAATAATAAAGAAAACCTAATCTCCCTGAGAATAAAAACTGATGGCATTTCTCTGCCTCTTTTTAACACATATTGATTTTTAGTATCACTACCAATGTCCTTATATTCTAATTGTTTTCCTCTCTTTCACCATTAGAGACAAAATTGATTGAGTGTCCACTTTTATCAACACTGGGTTAAGTACTCTACATGTAGTAATTCAGTTCTCAAAATGACTTATGCTGGAGATATTATTTCTCCATTTTGCAGAAGAGGAATTGAGACATAGAGATGTTTAGAAGCTTACTCAAAGAAAAACAGCTAGCATTAGAAGAAGGATATCAGTCTGGGTATCCTGAATCCTGACTTCTACTCTTGAGATTATGATATATGAGATTGTGTTGTAGAATGTCTTGAGAATGTTATCATAATGAACTGATTAATCTCTTAGTAACATTTGTGTTATTTTTCTTCCAGTCAAACCCCCCCCCCCCTTTTTTTTTCTTTGACTTTTTGGCTGTGCTCCACTGCATATAGGATCTTAATGTCCCATCACAGATTAAACCTGCAGCTGTTGCATTGGAACCGTGGAGTCCTGACCACACTGGACCACCAGTAAAGTCCCAGTCAAGGCTTTTTAGCTTGAATCTTTTGAATGCTAGCTGTGGTGAGGTCAGTTTACTAAGATACTTTGGACTGTAATTACTTCATAATTAGAGTGACCCTTCTATCCATCCTTCATTTTGAAAAGTTTTATTTTTGTTACTCATATGTTTGTTCTGTGCCTGGTACTAGGCAACAGTGTAATTTGTAACCATAGCTAATTGCACACTACTTTTAGAATGACTAGGTGCCTGGAATTGAGTTATAATGCCCTAAATAGAGTAACAAACTCTACAATAATATTTTCTAGGCACAAAATACACTAAAAAAGGAAATTTGAAATTCTTCAAACAGTGCTATGCAAATCAGACATGCTGTGGGAGTTTCACTAATGTTTTTTCATAATAAAATCAATATAATAATAGAGCTTTTCTTAAATTTGTCAAATACAGATATTCTTTTTCATGTTCACTGAAGTTAAAATTGCCAGGTTAGGCAAACAAAAATACAGGATACCAAATTAAATTGCATTTGATATGTTGTTGTTCAGTCGCTCAGTCCTGTCCAATTCTTTGTGGCCATATGGACTTCAGCAAGCCAGCCTTCTCTGTCCTCTACTATCTCCCAGAGTCTGTCCAGACTCATGTCCACTGAGTCGGTGATGCCATCAAACCTTCTCCTCTGTCACCCACTTCTCTTCCTGCCTTCAATCATTCCCAGCAAAGGGTCTTTTCCAGTGAGTTGGCTCTCTGCATCATGTGGTCAAAATATTGGAGCTTCAGCTTCAGCATCAGTCTTTCCAAAGAATATTCAGGGTTGATTTACTTTAGGATTGAGAGGTTTGACCTCCTTGTTGTCCAAGGGACTCTCAAGAGTCTTCTCCAAGACTACAGTTTGAAAGCATCAATTCTTTGGCACTCAGCCTTCTTCATGGTCCAACTGTAATATCTTTACATGACTACTGGAAAAACCATAACTTTGACTATACAGACTGTTGCTGACAAAGTGATATCTCCACTTTTTAATATGCTATCTAAGTTTCTCATAGCTTTTTCTTCCAAGGAGCCAGTATCTTTTAATTTCATGGCTACAGTCACCATCCACAGTAATTTTGGAGCCCAAGAATATAAAATCTTTCAGTTTCCACTTTTTCCCCTCTATTTGCCATAAAGTGATGATACCAGTTGCTGTGATCTTCATTTTTTGAATGCTGAGTTTTAAGCCAGCTTTTTCATTCTCCTCTTTCACCTTCATCAAGAGGCTCTTTAGTTCCTTATCACTTTCTGCCATTAAGGGAGTGTCATCTGCATATCTGAGGTTATTCATATTTCTCTCAGCAATCTTGATTCCAGCTTGTGACTCATCCAGCCCAGAATTTCACATGATAGTCTCTGAATTTCATGTAAACAACAAAAAAATTATTTTAATATATGTATGTCTCAACTAGTTCATGTAACACCTATGCTTAGGGGCAGGGGGAAACATTGTTTAGCCAAAATTCAAATTAAATTGGGTATCCATTATTTTACCTGATGGCATCCCAGGTGGTGCAGTGGTAAAGAATCTGCCTTGTCAGGCAGGACACTCCAGTTTGATACCTGGGTTGAGAAGATTCCTGGAGTAGGAAATGGCAACCCACTCCCGTATTTTTGCCTGGAAAATCCCATGGTCAGAAGAACCTGGCAGGCTACGGTCAGTGAAGGCCCAAAGAGTCAGACACAACTGAGTATGCACGAACACGGATTTTACCTGACAGATCTATCTAGTGAATCTCCTTAGTCTCAGGCTTGTTCAGTCACTGAGTGATTTCAGAGTTTCCTTTGAGAAAAATAATGTCTTTTAGTCAATACCTCCTTCATTTCTCACAGGGTGGAAATGGCCAGACCTCCATCTTGCCCCAAATCATGATGGTTTCCTAGCAATTCACAAGTATGACCACCTGGTATGTGACATAAGTGATTCTCTTTCCCAACAACATAGATGCACTTATTAAAGAGCTCAATCATGTGAATAATTCAATATTTAAAAAAAACACCTTAAGGGTCATCATGCTCTAATCTTCTTGGAGATTCTGATGTTTCCTCCCATAGCAGGCATGGAAGCTGTGGGAGGTGGGATTAGAGACTCTTTAAGTGTACGTTTTCTTTTTGGCTGTGCAAGATTTCCCCAACCAGGAAATAAACCTGGGGCTATGGCAGTGAACTGGGGCTACCACTGTCTTAAATACTGCACCATTGGGAACTCCCAAGTGTACATATTTTTATGCACTGTATTTTAACAGTATTTTGTGTATCTAACCTTCACTTGTCTTTAATATTTTACTCATTGTCTTACTTTATCCTATGTTGATTTTCATATAAATTTATAAGATGCCTTAAATTGTACCTGGCATTAGGTGCCTTCCATTGTGGTGTAATACAAAGCATACAATATCACTATTGGACAGATAGCTTTTATTGATAAGATATATTGGTGTGAAATGAACCAATTAAAAAATACAGGATAGTAGTTAAACTTTAGAGATTGCTCTCCAGTGAATGATCTTTACTCTCTGGTATAGTCCTCTTTCCCTTGAGTCCAGTCTTCAGGTTCTCAAGATTTGGTTTTTGATCAATAGAGTGCTACAGAAGTGACCACTGTGTGACATCCAAGGTAGATGGTAAGAAGCCATCCTTTTTGCCTGTTGGGGCATATGTTTCGGTGTGTTCCTCTTGGAATCCAGCCTTCATGATGGAAGCAGCTCTGGTCACACGGAGATGACACAGACAAGCGTTTCTGTTGACAGCCTTACCGATTTCTAAGCTGAGAGCCAGCACTGACTGCCAGGCATAATGGACAGGCCAAAATGAACAGTGAAATTGAGCTCAGTCTATCCTGTCATCTGAGATAATGAATAGTATGCTGTTGTTTTAAACTGGGGATTTTTTAGATATCAATAATAGGTAGGTGGAACTTGGACACAAGGAAGCAGACAAACCTAGAATATGGGACATTCTGTGGGGCAACTGACTCATTTTCTTTAACAGGTCAGTTGCTGAGAAGAAAAAAAGGAAGGTACATATTCTATTTTAGACTAAAAGTGACTTTGGAGACACAACAGCCAAATACCAAGTGCACATCTTGTTTAGGTCCTGATTCAAACAAAATATTGTTTTTGTTGTTCAGTCGCTAAGTTGTGTCACTATCTCCGGGAGTTTGCTCAAATTCATGATCTTTGAGTCAGTGATGACATCCAACCTTCTCATCCTGTCACTCACTTCTCCCTTTGCCCTCAAAGTTTCCCAGCATTGGGGTATTTTTCCAATGAATCAGTTCTTAGTATCAGGTGGCAAAATTATTGGAGCTTCAGCATCAGTCCTTGCAATGAATATTCAGGGCTGATTTCTTTAGAATGACTGGCTTGGTCGTCTTACTGTCCAAGGGACTCTCAAGAGTCTTCTCCAGCATCACAGTTTAAAAGCATCAGTTCTTTGGCACTCAGCCTTCTTTATGGTCCAATTCTCACACTTGTACATAACTACTGGAAAAGGCATAGCTTTGACTCTATGGACTTCCGTTGGCAAAGTGATGTCTCTTCTTTTTAATATGCTGTTTAGTTTTGTCATAGCTTTTCTTCCAAGAAGCAAGCAAGTCTGAATTTTGTGGCTGCAGTGATTTTGGAGACCAAGAAAATAAAGTCTGTCACTGTTTCCATTTTTTTTTCCCCATCTATTTGCCATGAAGCAATGGGACTGGATGCCATGATCTTAGTTTTTTGAATGTTGAGTTTTAAGCCAGCTTTTTCACTCTCCTCTTTCACCTTCATCAAGAGCTTCTTAGTTCCTCTTTGCTTTCTGCCATTAAAGTGGTAACATCTGCACATCTGAGTTTATTGATATTTCTTCCAGCAATCTTGATTCCAGCTTGTGATTCATCCAGTCCAGCATTTTGCATGATGTACTCTACATAGGAGTTAAATTAGAAGGGTGGCAATATACAGCCTTGATGTATTCCTTTCCCAATTTTGAACCAATCCATTTTTCCATGTATGGTTCTAACTGTTGCTTCTTTGATCTGCATACAGGTTTCTCAATATGCAGATAAGGTGATTTGGTGTTTCCATCTCTAAGAATTTTCAGTAGTTTGTTGTAATCCACATAGACAAAGACATAATTAGTGAAGCAGATGTATATACTTTTCTGGGTTCCTCTTGCTCATTCTATGATCCAAAGAATGTTGGCAATATGATCTCTGGTTCCTCTGCCTTTTCTAAATCCAGCTTGTACATCTGGAAGTTCTTGGTTCAGGTACTGCTTAAGCTTAGCTTGATGGATTTTTAGCATGACCTTAATAACATGTGAAATGAATGCAGTTATATGGTAATTGGAATATTTTGTGGAATTGCCTTTATTTGGGATTGGAATGAAAACTGCCAGTCCTGTGACCATTTCTGAGTTTTCTAAGTTTGCTGGCATTCTGACTGCAGCACTTTAACAGTATTATCTTTTAGTAGTTTAAATATCTTTAAGCAATTCAGAAATTTGAATACATTTACAGGTTATGATAATTCTGTTAGGAGTTAGGTGACATAAGATAAAGCCTACTTTTTTGTAGTTGGATGTGAAACTGTGTGAAAGTGAAATGATATGTTTGCCATTTGCTTTAATGAGCAAATGAAGTGATAAAAGGGGAAAAAGATATATTAGGCAAGAAGAAAAATCTTGATACTTTTTGGCTCTGGTGAAGGATACAGAGAAGTCCATTGTAGTATCTTCTCTACTGGCTCTGGTGAATGATACAAAGTCCACTGCAGTATCTTCTCTACTTCAATGTAGTAGAAGATTTGAAAATTTGAAAATTTTCATAATCAAAAATAAGTAAAATGCTTTCTAAAGTTGTGAAAAATATAAACTACACTCATTACTCATTTATGCACGTAAACATGATAATTATATCCCTATCCATATAAACACACAAATGGATCAAATTATTCAGAAAATAAGAATTATATATCATTTTATAGGTATAATTGTAGGTGATTTACATACTAAATCAATATTTTTCAATTAAATATACTGATATTATGAAAATAAAGTATATAAAAATACTTTATAGCCTGTTCTATTTCTTTTCTTACTTAGTATTTTCAGAATGAAATTTAAGACTTAAGCAAAACTTTTCTTCATCTTTTCTTGATGTTATTCCCTATCCCATTCCACTCCACCATTTTATCTCTATTTATACTAACATGTGAGTGATTATATTTTAGTAGAGTTGAAAGACTTTCTCGAAGTCTTGACAGATTAGAAGACATATGTAAAGTATCTAATATTTTGTATTAGATTCTAATACTAACATACCTTCAATCATATTTATGCAAAGCAGGACAGTTGTTGGCTTTATCTATATATACAAATGCTAGATAATTAAATTAACTACTCATGAGTTACCAGAGAGTTACTAGTTAAGTTTTAGTAACTCCGATTCTTGAATATATTTCAATGAATACTTTATGTGTAAGAATCTGGTTAATATCCCTTCTTTCAAAGATTCACTACAAATAAAGAAAATCATTACTGCATTAAAATGTCAAAAGTGGTCCCAAAGTATAAATTTTAAAGTGACCTTTGAACCATTTTGAAGCTTTCCATTTCAAATTAATATTATAGCAAATTGACAAATAATATCCTACAATTTGCCTCATGAACTTTTCTTTTATAGACCTGAAAGAAACCAGAGAACTCCAAATTAAATTTATGTTAAATCACAAAAGTAAGAACTAAGAGTTAGACTTAAAATAGTCAGTGATAAATGGACTCAGCTTGATGTAGACAGCTTTATAAGAATCTTTAAAAATTCCTATAATATTCTTGCTGTGAGCTGAAGTGGTGCTAAAAATTCATTCTTTTCAAATGATCCTAAGAAGAAATGACTCTTCTGAATAAGCAAAATGTTAAATTAATTATTAGGTGTATTTTTAAAGCTTTCACAGTCACTAATATTTTCCCAGATTCTTTGACAATGGGTTTGATTCCTGAGCCTTTTTCAATAGGATGGAAATTTGTTCAAGTAAAAGGAATCCTATCAATGTGAGGGCAAGAGAATAAAGATAACCCATTTCCCTTTTGCGGATTAGTTATTAAATGCCATTTAACATTGACATTGACATTTAACATTGACATTGACAGTATGACCAGAGAGGTTTTCTCTTTTCTTGCTACTTCCTGGGGAAAATATAAATTCATAAGTTTAAAAATGCTATTTCCCCAAACCTTTGTTGAAAACTGATTAAAATGATTGCTTGGACAGAGAGTCAAAGAAAATCTGCCACAACATATAAAATGAAATAGTTTTAAAAATACTAGGTGAAAGAAAAATTTTCACTGTATGTTAATAGAACAAAGCTTTGTATTTTGTTCTGCTAAAGTGATTGATTACAGAAGGCTACATAGATAATTTAGAGCTAGTCATACATGTATTTTGAAAATATACAAAAATTAATGTGTGTGCATAGTCATTCAGTTGTGTCTGACTCTTTGTGACCCCATGGATTGAAGCCTACCAGGCTTTCTGTCCACGGGATTTCCAAGGCAAGAATACTGGAGTGGGTTGCCATTTCCTACTCCAGGGAATCTTCCCTACCCAGGGATGGAACCTGAGTCTTTCACATCTCCTCCATTGGCAGCAGGTTCTTTACCACTGAGTCACCTGGAAAGCACACAGAAATTAATAACGGTAGGAAATAAATATGTTTCCTGCCAAATACAATGTGTTATGATACAGAATAATCTCTTGATAAAAGTAATCACTTAAAGAATAAACTTGAAGTTTTTTGTTTGTTTTGCATCATTTGAAGATTCACAATCAGAATCTTGTATATCTTTGGGGTTCCACTTCTTGCCTGCTAAAAGTGAGCCTGGAGACAGAGCAATACAAGTCCAGGGTTCTGTCTGTGGGGCTTCCCCTCTGGTGCTCCTGGCTAGCCTAGGGCAATTGTGTGAGGTGGGCAACTTTGTTACTTGCAACACTCAAACCAAACTCTATACCCCCTTCTTTCTTAGTGCTCTTTACCCAAAAGAAGTGATTACCTTCTTTGTATGTGTGTGTGTGTTAGTCAGTTGTGTCTGACTTTTTGTGACCCCATGGGCTGTAGTCCACCAGACTCCTCAGTTGATGGAGTTCTCCAGGTAAGAATACTGGAGTGGATAGCAATTCCCATTTCCAGGGGATCTTCCTGTCCCAAGGATCAAACCTGGGTCTCCTGCTTTGTAGGTGGATTCTTTCAAGCTCATTCACTGTAGAGCAAAATTCAACCTAGTTATTGATTGAGGGTGGAATTATTCATAATAGTCAGCATAGTCATTACTTCTGAGCTGTTTCCATTCTAGTAACCTCTGCAGTCTAAAGCAGGGTGCTTAAGAAGCACTTGGTGAAAGTGCAAAAATAGTGCACACTTTTGGACAATATCCCCAGAAGTTTTGCTTCAGCTATATGGAATCAGGTTAAGTAATCTATGTTTAAAATAAGCTTTCAGACTTATTCTTCTATTTCTATCTCCTGTTATGATATTTAAAAAATAGATTTACTGAGATATATTTCACATGCCACACAAAATTTATAATTCACCCATTCAAAATGTATAATTCTATTTTTGCTTTTAGTATTTTCACAGAACTGTGCAATCATCACCACAGGCCATTTTAAAGCACTTTCATCACCCCCAAATAAATGCCATACTCACTGGCTATGACTCCCCAATCCCTTGTCTCTGCCCATCCCCCCACCCCAGCAAGTGGCATCCACAAATCTGTGTTTTCTCTCTATGTCACTGAAAGTGGATATCTGGCTGCTTGCCACTCAAAAGCCAGTAAACAGCAAGGTTGGTGGAAAGGAAAGTTTATTTTGGATGCCAGCAATGGGGAAGTGGGAGTGAGGGTGAGGGTGGGGAGAACTCCAGTCCACAAGCCAACTCTGCACCCCCACCAACAATCAGTGAATAAGAGCTTTTTCTGAGGAAGGGGGATTGCGTAGAAACAGTACAGTCATCTCTGACAGTCATCTTGAAATTAGTCATCGGTGGTCTGACCAGTGCCATCTTGGTTGTTTTAAGCACAGTTATTCTTCAGTTCCAGGGTCAATTTGTTTCTGTTTCCTTGAGGCCAATTCTCCAAATGTGGCAGCTTATGTCATGGCTGCAGCCTGATCATCATGTATGTGTGTGTGCACTCAGTCATGTCTGACCCTTTGCGACCCCATGAAACCCTGCCAGGTTTCCCTGTCCATGAAATGTATCAGGCAAGATTACTGGGGTGGGTTGCCATTTCTTTCTCCTGGGGATCTTCCTGACCCAGGGATTGAACCTACCTCTCTTGTGTCTCCTGCATTGACAGGTGGGTTCATTACCACTGGTGCCACCTGAATTAACTTCTTCTACTTGGTGGGGATTTCAGTATCTACAAGACAGCTCAGAAAGAATAATATTTAATAGCCCTTGAAGAGGAACTAAGTGTCCTTGACTATGCTTAATGACTAGCCTATTCTTACTTAGTCTTCTTGGACTGTTTTCCTTTGTTTCTGCATTTTTTCACTTCTCTGGTTAAGTTTATGTTTTGGCTAAAGGTTTTCTGCAAAAGACAGGTGAAGGTCATGGAAGGGAAGGATCATAGTGCCCTCCTTCATTTCATTCATGGATTTGCCTATTCCAGACATTTCATATAAATAGAATATGTGTTGTTGTTTTTTTTTCCATAAAATATGTGTTTTTTTGTGACTGGCTTCTTTCATTTAGCAGAAAGTTTTCAAGGTTTATCTATGTTGTAGCATGTATCAGTATTTCTTTTCTTTTTCTTTTTTTGCAAAAAATATTCCATTTGTATGGACATATCTCAGTTAATATATCTATTCATCAAGTAAGTATGGGCATTTGAATTGTTTCTTTTTGACTATTATAAGTATTGTTGCTATGAAAATACATATGCAAACTTTTGATATAATTTTATTTCTTTTGGCTGTAAATCTTAAAGAGGTATTGCTGGGTCATATTTTAAGTCTGTTTAACTTTTTAAGGAACTGGTGGACTGCTTTTGTAATGCAGCTCTATCATTTACATTATCCTCAGTATGTATGAGGGTTTTCGTCTTCTTGAATGCCTGCAATTATCTTCCTTTAAAAACATTTTAGCAATTCTAGTGCACATAAAGTGGTATCACATTGTGGTTTTAATTTGAATTCTCCTAATGCTTAAGATGTTGAGCAACGCCTCATGTGCTTTTGAAAATTTGTATGTTCTCTTTGGAAAAATGTCTATTCAAATTCTTTGCCCAGGTTTTAATTATTTGTCCCTTTATTAATGTGTTGTAAGACTCATTAAGAAGTATTCTGAATATATTTCTTATCATATATATAATTTTCAGATACTTTCTCTCATTATTTTGTGAGCTGTCTTTTCACTTTCTTGTTGGCTATCAAAGCACAAAAGTATTGTTTATGTAGTCTAATTTATCTATTTATTTCCTTTTTTGTTTGTGTTTTTGGTGTCATAGCTAAGAAACTATTACCTAAGCCAAGAACATGCAGATTTACTCCTGTATTTCTAAGAATTTTTAGCTTTTATTTCTATGATGGATTTTAAATTAATTTTTGTGTGTAGTATATAGTGTGGGTCTGAGTTCATCCCTTTGCATGTGAATACCTGGTTGTCCTAGCACTATTTTTTCAAAACATTATTCCTTTCTCATTGAAATGTCTTGAGACCTTTGTTGAAAGTGAATTGACTGTTAAATTTAGTCTTTTTGTGTGTGTGTGATTTTCATTCTATTCCATTAATATCTGTCTATTCTTACAACAGTACCACACACTTTGATAATTGTAGATCTATGTTAAGTTTTGAAATAGGGAAATATGTGCCCTCAATTTTATTCCTGTTTTTTTTAAAAAAAAAAAAAAAAAAAAAGACTTTTTTGGCTATTCTAGCTATCTTTTGCAATTCTGTATAAGTTTTAAGATCAACTTAATTTTTGCAAAGAAGCTGAGATTTTGATAGACACTGCCTTGCATCTATAGACTAATTGGGGAAATATTATCATCCTAACAATAGCAAGTCTTGTGTTGGTGAATATGTAATGTTTCTCTATTTATTCTGATTTTCTTTAATCTTTCTATTTTCCAATCTTTCTATCACCAGTATTTTGCAGTTTTCAGAATTCAGCTCCTGTGCTGTTTTGGGTTAAATTTATACTCAATATTTTTTTCTTTTTGATGCTACTGTAAATAGAATTTTTCTTACTATTGCTTTTGGAAGTGTCAGGCGAGTGTATGCTCCTCAGTTTTTGTCTCGTCACAATAAAGATTTGAAGTGATGGACATTAAAGCCCCCTTGGCATGTCACAGATCCCAGGTCTTGGACAGACCGTGTTATAGCTCTTAGACAAATCAGTGTTACAGCCTATTGTTACAACTCTATTTTATTTAGAAGATAAGCAGGAAAATCTGTCTTCAAGGAGTGAGGGCACGTCAATCCAAAGACATGAAGAGAAGAGCGCCCCAGCGTGCAAGAGAAAGAGAGAGAGAGAGAGAGAGAGAGCAAGCGAGCTTTGGCTCCTCTTTTTATATGTTCCTCTCTCCCTGGGCCTGTCCTATGTAAACTGGGCCAGCCAGGAGGGCTGTTGGTTTTACCTGAGGTCCTCACTCCGGTCCTTGGACCTTCCTTTTTCTATTTTCACGGGCTTTTCCCTTCCAGGTCTTTTAGCCACCACCATTTTGGACTTCTTTTCCCTATTTTAACTACCTAACAGAAGGATCATTGTTAGTGTGTAGATTTGGGGGTATTATTCTAGTATTCTGCAACCTTGCTGAGCTCATTTAGTAGTTCTAATTTTTTTTTTTTTAGTGTATTACTTAGAATTTTCTATCATAAGATCATCTCATCTGCAAATATAGATGATTTTGCTTCTACCTTTGCAGTCTTTTTTTCTCCTTACATGCTTTTTTTTTTTTTTTTCCTGCTTACCTAGTTGTCTGGACCCTTGAGTATTTCTGAAGCAAGTAGTTGGGGGATTAGATTTAGATAAAGTAAATTAGAAAGAAAACCTCAGATATTTCAGATATTGACAAAGACAAGATTGAGACCTCAGAGATTTGCACTTAAATCCCACAAGAAGGTTAGGTGTCCACTCCATTACAAATAAATATAGCTCATGAGAGAGATGACTGAGGACTATGTAAATGTTGTAGCCAAGTTTGTTGCTCTTTGGAGATTTAAAAAAAATATGATTTTAACGACAATCTCTAAGTTGATACACAAAATACAAAATTTTAAATGTTTATTCTACCTAACAGTATATTGAAAAAAGAAAAATATTTAATTTAATGTATTTAAATATTTTATAACTATTTATATAAAATAATATAAATTATGAATTTTATATAAAATAATAAATATCATTAAAATATTTTAAAATATTTAATTTAATTTAATTTTTGAGTTCTTAGATCATTAGTAGTTCTGTGAACTCAGGAGAATCAGTTACTCCTACTGACTTTAATTTTACTGATTTTAAAACAAGAAAACTAATGGTAACATGATCTCTTTAATGCACCAATAAGATTGTTAGTATCTAGCACATAGTAGATATTAACATGCTTCTAAATTGAAGAAGGCAATGGCGCCCCACTCCAGTACTCTTGCCTGGAAAATCCCATGGAAGGAGGAGCCTGGTAGGCTGCAGTCCATTGGGTCGCTACGAGTCGGACACGACTGAGCAACTTCACTTTCACTTTTCACTTTCACACACTTGAGAAGGAAATGGCAACCCACTCCAGTGTTCTTGCCTTGAGAATCCCAGGGACTGGGGTTGTGGGCTGCCGTCTATGGGGTCACACAGGGTCGGACATGACTGACATGACTTAGCAGCAGCAGCAAATTCATAATGAATGAATCTTTTCTGTATCAAATTGTTCTTGTTCACATTTGAAATCACATTTAAGTGCTCGCTTTGGCAGCACATATACTAAAATTGAAGTCACATTTAAATTAAAATATTATTCAAAATATTGGCATTTTTCGTTCTTTCTATCCAGCATTTAAAACTTTTGAGTTGATGTCATTTGAAAATGAGGATATAAAAAAAAAGAAAGAAAGAAAAGAAAATGAGGATATAGTCATTTAAAATATAACTCACAAAAAACTAGAATTGTACTTGTGTTATTAATTATTTTTGTTCATGAAGGAATGCTATTTTAGAGGACTCTTTAATCTCACCTCATAAAATCAATGTTATTTTATAATAAGCCCTTACCACTAAGTTGTTTATAATCATCAGTTTTCAAGTGATAAGTTCAATACAGACAAGTGGAATCTTTGGTAGTAAAACATCTTTTTCATTTATTTTTCTGGCATTTGTTTAATGATGTACACTGAAAATAAACTAGGTCATTTATTCCCTGACTATCTCTGAATACACTTGAAAGCAATAAAATTAAACAGAACAGCCCTTTCTGTTTACTTTTGACCTAAAGAGATTATTTTTATTATCTGTAAGACATTATAAATGTGTACAAGAGTTTTGAGAGTTTATTTGAATAATTTTAAGTAATTCAGGTCTTTCTGAGCTTAGTTAGCTGTGATATTTAATTTTTAAGTGTCATTATGACTCAGGATATCATTGGATCCCAGATTTTTTCATTGGCCTGCACTGGAAGGCAGATTCTTTACCACTAGCACCACCTGGGAAGCCTGGGATTTTTTTCAACAGATTGCATTCACATTGATGCCAAAGAGAGTGTTATGCAAAGATGGATTTGGGAATTCACCATATTCTTATTTTTCTCGTTTTAAAAACCACATTTAGGCTCTGCCAGTGAAATGGATCTGCTCACCCTAAGACTAATTTGAAATTGGACTTGTACACTGATTTAGAAATTTAAGAGAGAAAGTGGCAAATTCTGTTGTTCAGTTCCTACATTCAGTTCCAGGAGAGACAGAGTGGGAGATAGGGAGAAATTTCCAAAATATGGTTTGCTACAAGTGGCTGGTGCTAGCCATTGCCTTTTGCTCTTGTATTCACCCACCCCTCAAACCCTTCTCTACCACCACGCTGAATCTCAGGGGGCTGACCCTTGCTTTCTGCTGTCCTTGAACTCCCTTGTTGACTGACTCATAGCTAGGTTTAGAGAGTCAGTGGGAAGAAGATCTAGGAGCAGAAAGAAGATGGAAGTCAGTGGTTTCTGTTCTGACAGGGATGGATATAAGTTTGGGGTGGGGGCCGAACTTACACAATTTTTTGAGCCCTTTTCAAGAAAAATAATTTAAAAAATTACACATTTGAATTAAATTTAAAAGTGAATATTTACTTAGAATGTGAAAATCAATCACTACAAGTTAATAATTTTAAAAAGCTGGCAAATAACACAAACATAAAAAAATGAGGTAAATGTAAAAAAAATTTTTCATTAACTTACTGATACACCTCCATACTATTGTTTTCTACATTTTTTGACTTTATACTCATTAATCATTTCTTTATATGACAATGATTTTATAATGTTTTATCTAAACAGAGTACAGGATTATTCAGTCTTTCCTCTAGCATGGCTGATTAAAACTTAGTCTTTTTTTGGATAACTGATCATTGATAAAGGGTCGTAACTATTGTTAAACAGTTAAAGGTAATGATTCCTTGCCTCAAAAATACTGTATTTTATTGAATATTATGCTGTCATTGCTAAGATGTACCACTAATGTACATGCTAAGAAATTTTAAAAATGTTTTGAATTAAACCATGACACAATTTTTTTTTTATCATGTATAATGTTTCTGCACATGTTTTTTCCCTGTGCCTTCAAAAATATTTATAATCTTACATTTCCTAAAAGAACGCTCAATTTGGGGCTTTCTGATTTTTTTCTCAGCTGCTGGTACTTTTTCTAAAAATTTTGATCCTGGCACTTTCTCAATTCATTACAGATGGTGTGAAAGTGAAGCTTTTAGACATATCAACCAAGAAGTCATTGTAAATGGCAGTTAAACTCGATGCATTAAACCAAACTGAACTAATAAAAATATGACTGGGTTTATATGTGAACAGTAATGGCAGTTAGGTAGCAATTCTCTAACAACAATGGCTGGAGGCCATCAAAAGATAGAGCGTGATCACAGGTATGTTAAAATGCTCAAAAAAATCTACATTTAATGTTAGCTGTGTTGACTTAAAAAATAGTCACAAGCTAGAAGTTATGTTTTATTTGATGGGAATTTTTAGGACCTCAAGCCCAGGAGACAGCATCTCGAGTGACTCTGAGAGAACTGTTCTGAGGCAGAGGGTTGGGGGTAGGGCCTTGTATAGGAGGTGAGGTGGTCAGGTTACATAAGAGTTTGCAACAAGGGGCATGTAGTCTGAACATCAAAAGGTGATTGTTAATTAAGGAAAACCAGATATCTCAAATTAAGGAATTTAGCATTTTTCTATGTAAGGGAAGATGCAAGAGTCTGGCTTACTGAAATCATTCCTTTCCTATTCATCTCAGCCATGTGGGGCCAGTCTCCTGTGTCTTGTCTTTTCAGTCCCCCTAAGCTCCTCGGTGCTCTCCCTGGGAGCGGTAGCAGCTCTATGGCTGCTGGATAGCAGGCACTATTCTTCCGGGTGCCCTGTGCCCTCAGAGATTCTTATTTGAAGGGCTGGAATCGCTAATGGCTATGACATCCTTGTTTATTGATATGGCAGAAAACTCTCCATTTCTCAGCTGAAATACATAAAGTTGTTGCAAACAGCTAGAGCCTGAGCACTTTACCTGGGATATGTGATCTGCCTGTCAGAAAAGGCATCTAAAGTCTACAGAGGGTGACCAGATAGACAGACTGCCTCAGCTACTGCAAATCACCCTTTTTTCATTCTTAGACATGACATTTATCTTCACATTATTTTATTACTATTACTATTATTGAGAGCAAGACTGATCTACTTCAGTGTATTGGCCAAGACCTGCCTGCAGCAGTGTGCTAGGTGGCTTTAGCAAATGGATGCAAATATCTTCTTTCTTCTGTTTTATGGGTAATTTAACAATTGATGTGATATGTTCAGTCAACCTATATAAGCAGCCCTTTTACAACTTCAGTGTTGGTGACTGCATGAAAACCCATTTTTCTCTCACAGGGCACCAGACCTGCTTATACTAAACATAGATTTTTATGTTTTTCTCTTTTCTGAAGCATCACTGACCTCTTCACTCTTCTCCATTTTTTCCCCCTCTTCTGGAGAAGGGAAAGAGCATGAATATTTACAATATGTAAATTTATTCTCTTCTTCTTGGCAAGAAAAAATATATAACCTTGAGGACAATCATGATTGTCTAGTCATATAGTTTTAGGCAGACTAAAAATGTAGAAATTTCTTCTTGTGTGAGTGTTTTTGTGCTATGGAATAGGTATTTTTATAAGAGGTTGCATTAAGACCTATTTTCCTTAATAATAAAAATGATGGGAAAAAATGGCTATGTCACCAAGGTTGAAACTTTAACTAGATTTTAATTTAACAAATAACATGGTAGAAGGATTAACATAGTGTTGAATATAGAATATTTATTTATTTTGCTCAGTTTTTCATGATATTTTTAAATGGGAAAAAATTAATACCACATAGGATAGCTTCAAACCAGAATTGTATTCTAACCAATAATAAATAATGCTTCAAAAATAAGTAGATTAGAATGCATGCAATATTTTAAAAAGACTTCTAAATAAAGGACTGCTGTACCATGATAGGGCGTCCCTGATAGCTCAGTTGGTAAAGAATCTGCCTGCAATGCAGGAGGCCCCGGTTCAAGATCCACTGGAGAAGAGATAGGCTACCCACACCAGCATCCTTGGGCTTCCCTCATGGCTCAGCTGGTAAAGAATCTGCCTGTAATGCAGGAGACCTAGGTTCAATCCCTGGGTTGGGAAGTTCCTCTGGAGAAGGGAAAGGCTACCCATTCCAGTATTCTGGCCTAGTATTCTGGCCATAGTATCCAGTACTATGATAGCTAAATGACTTAAGGAAAAAAAGTCTGACTACAAATAACCTAAGAAAAATAAACACTGATTAACCTATATTCACCATTTATTTTCCTCAAGACAACAAGTATAGGGAATTCTTCCCTAAAGCAATACACGTGAACCTGAAAACCCACGCGTTTTCCAAGTCTTCCACTGAAGATAATAAAACATCTTAAAAAGAAGTCAGGGGCAGACTTTCCAAAATCTATGCAGCTCTGTGAACAGAGCACCCCCCAAAATTAATAATAATTGTATTTTTGGAAATAGTTTATATTGCCCAGGCAGGAAGCTCAAATTATCTAAGAACTGATTTTCAAGATGTTAATCTGTATAAAATCAATGGAGTGGAAATGGTGACTTGGAGACACCAAGCCTGTGCATATAAATCCTTGTAATTTTTACATGCAATTGCATGATTCCTTGTTTGCCAATTGTTTATGCATTCATCGTTATTAAAGAAACATGCTTAGTAGCAGAACAGACTCAATATGCTGGAGGGCAAATGTGTGACCTTGTCGACTCATTCAAGAAATTTTCATTAAAAAAAATAAAAAATTAAAAAAAAAGAAATTTTCAATATACATGAGCAGATATAAACTAGAGATGCTTTATTAGGTGTTACACAGTTTTAAAAATTTTGATGAATAAAAAATGATGCTTCAGTTAAGAGAGAAGAAAATATTAACTGAAAATCTGTTTTAAATGTACTATATGGTATTAATCACTTTCATCTAAAGTGTTTCTTATAATAAGCATAAATAAAAATAGTTTAATTTCAAATGACATGAGATCTGTACTACTAACATGCTGAACTGACTAAAAATCTGCACATCATGTTATGCTAAATATCATCTCAATAGATCACCATATGTCCCATTTGAATGACATTTAAATGATTAAATGCTTAGTAAATTCTGGCTCAGTTATTTTTATTTACTTCTCACAAAGGGAGCCCTATGACAAACAGAAACACAAATTCTCTAAGTTAAAAAAGAAATAATTTATATAGGCCAGGCATGAAGCTCACAGTGGCTAAGGATTGCCTTTTGGGATATTAACCTACATAAAATAGATTAATAGAGACAGAGAAAAAAGAGAAATCTGTTCAGTGATTTCCCATCAAGCACAATGTCTGATACAAAGGACATCTAAGCATAGATGAGCTGACACTTTGCATGTGGACTCCATTCCTTTAAAATTTTTTTTTAAAAATGAAGCATAATTGATTCACAATATTGTGTTAATTTCTGCTATGCAGCAAAGTGATTCAGTTATACATATATATCCGTTCCATTTTAATATTCTTTTCCATTACAGTTTATCATAGGATATTGTATATGATTCTCTGTGTTATACGTTAAGACCTCATTGTTCATCCATTCTATATGTAACAGCTTACATCTGCTAACCCCATCCTTCCCTCCACCCCTCTCCTAACTCTCTGCCTCTTGGAAGCCATGTCTTTTCTCTATGTCTGTGGGATTTTATGCTTTCACATCAGTATAGCTTCTTTTGAGGAAGCTTCATATTTGCTCATTGTTGAGGATAAAATACATCTTGTTCTTTGAACATTACTCAGGAAAAAACATGTTTAAGCTAAAATTTCCTTTAAGTCCTAAACCAAATAGAATTCCAATAGTGAGTGGCTATTCAGTAGACATTGCTGGAACTTGTGGAGGCGCCAAGCATGGCTCTGTGACTCAGCCCCCTGATGTGCATGAAGTGACCTACCTCACTGATCCTAAAGTCCCAGTACTAGTGGTGATCTCATGGGCTAACTGATGAACCTTAAATTCACCTGGATTGATTTCTTATTTTGCAGAGGAAATACTGATGGCCAGAGAAGTGAGACAATTTAAGATAATTTGTATAAAATTGAAAAAGTGATATAACTTTGTGAATAAGAAATACAGAAACATTATCTTTGCTTATCTTGTGTGGGCCCTGAGGATCTCTTAATAACCATTTACATATATGCACCTCTGTATGGGTGAACTGTGACAATTGTGTTTGTATTTTGTTAAAAATTTTGTTAAATTCCATGTCCCAAATCTCTAGACACCAAAATAAATTTTATATTCAAGAATATACAGAAACATGCCAAGTTTTTAGGAGTAAGAATCAAAGAGAAACAAAGTGCTAAAAATCTGTAGTAGGCCATTAGATTCTTTGCAGCTTCCCAAGTACCGAGTTATCACAAACAGATAGATTGTTCTCCATCTCTTTTGCTGGTGTTTAAACTAGGTGTTTCCATTCAGGTTACATTAGAATTACTTCATTTAAATTATACCTATGCCAGGGTCCCACTCCAGAGACCAATTTAAGGAAACTGGAGTGCAGCCAGAACTCTGGTGGTGGTTGAAAGTTCCCCGGGAGATGCTTATATGCTCATATGCAGCCTTGTGGAGAATCGGAGCTCTAAAGGACAGTCCTCAGAGTGCTCTGGATGTCTAGAAATTCCCAAGACCTTTTTAAGTGGTCCATGAGGTCAAAACTATTGCCATAACAATATTAAAGCATGATTTGCCCTTTTCACTGTATGGCATTTGCAATGAAAGAGTCAAAGGCAACGGTGCTCGGAACTGCTGGCATCAGCGCTTGAGTCAAGACAGTGGCAACTAAACATCCTGTTAAGTTCTGTGTTCTTCATGGGGACACATAGAGGCCATTAAAAAAGAGTGAGTTCCACTTAGGAATGCTCTTGATGTAGCAACTTTATTACTATTATTATTATTTTCTTGGAGTATAGTTGATTTACACTGTTATGTGAGTTTCAGGTTACAGCAAAGTGATTCAGTTATATATATGTTTATATACACACACACACACACATATATATTCTTTTTCAGATTATTTCCATTATAGGTTTTTACAAGATATTGAATATGGTTTCCTGTGCTATTCAGTAGGTCCTTGTTGTTTATCTATTTTATATACAGTACTGTCTATCTGTTCATCCCAAACTCCTAATTTATCCCCCATTTTCCCCTTTGGTAACTGTAAGTTTATTTTCTAAGTCTGTGATGTAGCAATTTTTTAATTTTATTAAAGCTCAACCCTTCTAATATTTTGTGTGACAACATGAGAAGTACACATTAAGCTCTTCTGTGTAAAGAAATAAGGAAGTTGTTTCAAAGGGAAGCACTTATGTGATTGAGTTGGGAGCCAAACCAGCTACTTATTTAGCTGTTTTTAATCCCACAGAACATCGCTTTTACTTGAAAAAAAGACCAGCAAGCTATACTTGTTCAGAATTGAGTATCTGACGGGCCATTTTTGTTTTAATGAATCAATTGAGCCTGTCGCTTCAAGGAAAAAAACTGATTGTATTTGTTGCCAACGGGTAAATTTGAACTTTCAAGTGAAAATGAGGATTTGGAAAATGTGTTTCTGCCACAGTGAGCTTCACAGCTTCCCCATACTGACTTTTCTGATTAGATTGGTGGTGATATTAACAACTGATGTTTTTAAAAATATTACATAATGAAATGTGCAAACATTTGAAAGGTCTTCATAACACAGTGAATTTTCAAATGAATAATACATATACTACAAAATCATGCTTGGATAAAATAACCATTCAAATACATGGTAGATCAATAGATTTTTATGTAATAGAGTATGCAGTTTCCTTGACATGGTTGCAGAGTCCACATTGCAAACAATGTAAAAAAAACGTACTGCTTGTTGAATGCTTGTTTACTATCAAGAATAATATTCATAATTACCAAAAAAGGCTATTAAAATACCTCTCCCTTTTACAACTTCATATTTTTTGCAGTGAATTTTCTTAATATATTTTAACCAAAGCTATTAGAGCAAAAGCTTGAATGTGGAAGCAGGTATGATGATCAAGCTGTCTCCTGTTTAGTAGGAATTTAAAGACATTGCAAAGCTTTAAAATAATGCCACTCACTCCTCTTATTTTTTCTTAAGATATGTGTTTTAATTCACTGTAATAAAGCAATAAATATATATATATTAGGGATTATGTATATATATACATATATATATGAGATTAAGATGGCAGTTGTTGCAAAATCTAACAAAGATTCAAAAAAATTCAAGAAATCACTGAGCTTATTAGAGCAATTTTTATTTTTAGTTTTCTTTCCCAGCTTTATCAACATAGAATTGCCATATAATATTCTGTAAGTTTAAGGCATACCATATAATGATTTTATATATGTATATACTGTGAAAAGATTACCACAATAAGTTTTGTTAACACATCTATCCCCTCACACACTTAAAATTTGTGTGTGTGTGTGTGATGAGAACTTTTAAGATCTACTCTTTAGCAATTCTCCAATACATAATATGATATTGTTAGCTCTGGTTACCATGTTATACATTACATCCCTAGAACTTATGTATCTAATAACTAGAAATTTGAACCTCTTAATCATCTTCATCCATTTTCCCTACTCCCCTCTCACCCTCTGGCAATCACCAGTTCTTTGTTCCTCTGAGTTTGGTTTTTTTTTTTTTTTGATTATACACTCAAGTGAGATCATATGGTAATTGTCTTTCTCTTCCTGGCTTACTTCTCTTAGTATGGTCATCTCTAGGTCAATCCATGTTGCTGCAAATGTAATTATTTCATTTTTTATAGCTGAATAATATTCTATCCATGGTGTGTCTCTGTGTGTGAGTGTGTGTATATATATATATGTATATGACATGTTTTCTTTAGTCATTCATCCATCCATAGACACAGGTTGTCCATATCTTGGCCATTGCAAATAATGGTGCAAAGTACATAGAAATGCGTATATCTTTTCAAGTTAACATATTTTTCTTTGAATAAATACCCAGAAGTAGAATTGTAGGATCATGGGCTTCCCTGGTTGCTCAGACAGTAAAAAATCTGCTTGTAATGCGGGAGGTCTGGGTTCTACCCCTGAGTTGGGAAGATCCCCTGGAGAAGGAAGGGAAAGGCTACCCATTCCAGTATGCTGGCCTGGAGAATTCTATAGACTGTATAGTCCACAGGGTTGCAAAGAGTCAGACACAACTAAACAACTGTCACTTTCATGATATTTCTAATTTTTTGCAGAACTTCCACACTCTTTTCCACAGAGGCTGTACCAATTCACATTCCTGTAAACAGTGTGTGAGTTCTCTTCTTCGCATCCTTGCCAACACTTGTTATTTCTTGTCTTTTTGCTAGTCTAACAGGTGTGAAGTAATATCTCATTGTGGTTTTGATTTGCGTTTCCTTGAATACTAGTGATACTGAACATCTTTTCACCTACCTGTTGGCCATTTGTCTGTCCTATTTGAAAATAAATGTCTATTCAGATCTTCGACCAATTTTCCAATTACTTTCTCCCATTCTGTAAGCTGTCTTTTCATTTGGTTGATGGTTTCCTTTGGTGTGCAGAAACTTTTTAGTTTGTTATTGTTTGACTTGTTTATTTTTGCTTTCATTGATTTTGCTTTTGGTGTCAGATACAAAAAACCATGCCAAAACTTATGTCAAGTAGTTTATCACTAACATTTTCCTCTAGGAAATTTGTGGTTTTGGGGTCTTACATTTAAGTTTTTAATCCAATTTAAATTAACTTTTGTGTAGAGTAAGATAATGGTCAAGTTTCATACTTTTGATTGTGTCTGTCCAGGTAATAAATCTTATTGTATGAATGACCGAATGGTCATTTGTATAAGATTTTATTTTCTGAGACTCTTTTAGGGGTAATTCCATTACGTTTTCTTCCCATTGCTATTTTGACAATTATTTATGAAATCATGATTACATTTATTTTTGCATCTTTATACATACAAGTTAGGTATGTTTGACATGTACATTCTTCTGAGAAGTCCACCAAGAAAAAAATTGAGAGACACTAAACAGGAATAATACTCATATTCACATTTTTTTCAGTTTAGATGATAAAAGTGCCATGTTTGGATAAGGCTGATTCAAGTAGCTCTCTTGACAAACTCATATTCATATTTCAACTATTCCAACATTATGGAAAGCTATTTTCATCAGTTCAGGTATTGAATTCATTAACTATTTATCAGAAGCTTGGCATTAAGCAGCATTAAGCTCTTAGCAGATGGCTCTGCACTTGAAGTTCCTCATCACAACTATATCTTACATTTAGGTCAGTCTTAAGTTCTGCAAAAATATATTTGCTTTGTGTTCTGTGAAAATATATTCATTTTACATTCTATTTGATTCCTAAGTCTGCAGAATATTCTACAATATTATCCATTCAGTTTCCTTTTCCTTTGATCTTCATCTTTATTTCAGCCCAAATGACCTGTTTGAGACTTGTTTTTGTTGTTGTTGTTCAGTGGCTAAGATGAATCTGATTCTTTGTAATCCCATGGACTGCAGAAAGACAGGCTTCCCTGTCCTTCACTCTCTCCCTGAGTTTTCTCAAACTCATGTGCATTGAGTCGGTGATACCTTCTAACCATCTCATTCTTTGCTGCCCTCTTCTCTTGTTGCCTTCCATCTTACCCAGCATCAGAGTCTTTTCTAGTGAGTCAGTTCTTCACAGCAGATGGCCAAGTATTGGAGCTTCAGTGTCTGCATCAGTCCTTCTAATGAATATTCAGGGTTGATTTATTAACTGCTTTAATTTTAGCTTTGCTACTCCTTTGTTTCCAGTAGACCAGTTTCTTCCAAAGGAGGGAAGAAGTTAGAAGCAGTGTTACTAGCTATTTTCTTTCTTCCACCTTTTTGGGCCTTTAACTCTCATCCTTATTGTTTTAATTTTTACTAAGCATCATAGAGATTTTCCAGAAAATTGATAAAAAAAAAAGGTGGTGATGGAATTTCTCTCCAGAATTCTCCTATGACAAGAATTATTCTCCATTATTAAATTATTCCTACTTTTTTAAAAGTATGAACCCCAGTCCATTATGTTTTGGTAATAAATAAGAGATTATTAATTACCCTGTATGCCACATGTCCATTTCTGGTTTATGAGCTATTCATGGTGAATCAGTAGATATACACATGAAATCATAAGAATTGTTATAGACTTATTCATTAATTTCTGTTTATAATTCCAAGTAATACTTGTGCTAATAGAAATTATTCCTTTAACATCTATTAGTTTACAGTTTCTGATTTGGAAAATATTTAAATAATGAAAACATGATAAGAGAAAGAGCTAGCTGTCCTTGAGTGTGTTCAGTTTAGTTCAGTTCAGTCGTTAAGTTGTGTCTGACTCTTTGTGACCCCAAGGACTGCAACATGTCAGGCTTCACTGTCCATCACCAACTCCTGGAGCTTACTCAAATGCATGTCCATTGAGTCAGTGATGCCATCGAACCATCTCATCCTCTGTCATCACTTTCTCTTCCTGCCTTCAATCTTTCCTAGCATCAGGGTCTTTTAAAATGAGTCAGTTCTTCGCATCCGGTAGCCAAAGTATTTGGAGTTTCAGCTTCAGCATCAGTCCTTCCAATGAACATTTAGGACTGATTTCCTTTAGGGTGGAGTGGTTGGATCTCCTTGCAGTCCAAGGGATTCTCAAGAGTCTTCTCCAACACCACAGTTCAAAAGCATCAATTCTTTGGCGCTCAGGTTTATAGTCCAAATCTTACATCTGTACATGACTACTGGCAAACCATAGCTTTGACTAGACAGACATTTGTCGGCAAAGTGATGTCTCTGCTTTTTGATATGCTGTCTAGGTTGGTCATAACTTTTCTTCCAAGGAGCAAACATCTTTTAATTTCATGGCTGCAGTGAAATAATCATCTGCAGTGATTTTAGAGCCCAAGAAAATGAAGTCTCTTACTGTTTCCATTGTTTCCCCGTTCATTTGCCATGAAGTGATGGGACCAGATACTGTGATCTTAGTTTTCTGAATGTTGAGTTTCAAGGCAACTTTTTCCCTCTCCTCTTTCACTTTCATCAAGAGGCTCTTTGGTTCTTCTTTGCTTTCTGCCATAAGGGTGGTATCATCTGCATATCTGAGGTTATTGGTATTTCTCCTGGCAATCTGGATTCCAGTGTAGCATTTTCTCAAATACTGTACTAAGACATGATCTCTTATAGCCGTACAATAAGCTGCGAAGCATAGATTCTTCACATGAAGGTAGTGGGTGCTCTGACTGGTCCAGTGACTCCCAATGATCTGTGTGAATCCAGAAGAAAGGGCATAATCACCTTGCTGAGGTGGGTAAAATTCCTCCCAAACTTTACTTTTATTAGTGATTTTACTAGCTTTTACTTCATTAAAAAAAAAATATATTTTATTTTATTCGTTTATTTGGCTGTACTGTATCTTAGTTGTAGCACACAGGATCTTTCATCTTTGTTCTGGCATGCAAACTCTTAGATGTAAGATATGAACACTTGGTTGTGGCATGTGGGATCTAGTTCTTTGACCAGGTATTGAACCCAGATCCTCTGCATTGGAAATGTAGAGCCTTAGCCATTGAACCACCGGGGAAGTCTCCCAAACTACTGGCTTTTAGCCTATTATTTTCAAATTGAATTCTGTGCTCCATAGTATAAAATATTTTTCTATAATCTAAATTAAGATTACCACAGTTTGAGAGAAAGACAAATATCATCATGTATGGATGTGAGTTGTTGTAGCTGTTCAGTCACTCAATTCTATCTGACTTTTTGTGATCCCATGGACTGCAGCATGCCAGGCTTCCCTGTATTTCACCATCTCCCAGAGCTTGCTCAAACTCGTGTCCATTGACTCGGTAATGCCATCCAACCATCTCATCCTCTGTCGTCCCCTTCTCTTTCTGTCTTCCTCTTCTCCTCCTAACTTCAGTCTTTCCCAGAATCAGGGTTGTTTCCAATGAGTCAGCTCTTTGCATCAAGTGGTCAAAGTATTGGAGCTTCTCCATCAGGATCAGTATTTCCAATGAATACTGGAACTACTGGAAAAACAATAGCTTTGACTATACAGACCTTAGTTGACAAAGAAAAGTCTCTGCTTTTTAATATGGTGTCTAGATTTGTCATAGCTTTTCTTCCAAGGAGCAAGTGCCTTTTAATTTCATGGCTGCAGTCACCATCTGCAGCAATTTTGGAGACCCCCAAAAATAAAGTCTGTCAACATTTCCATTGTTTCCCCATCTATTTGCCATGAAGTGATGGGACAAGATGCCATGATTTTCATGTTTTGAATGTTGATTTTTAAGTCAGCCTTTTCACTCTCCTCTTTCACCTTCATCAAGATGCTTTTTATTTCCTCTTTGCTTTCTGTCATAAGAATGGTGTCATGTGAATATCTGAAGTATTTGATATTTCTCTTGGCAATTGTGATTCCAGCTTGTGCTTCATGCAGCCCAGCATTTCTCTTGATGTACTCTGCATGTAAGTTAAATAAGCAGGGTGACAATACAGCCTTTACACACTCCTTTCCCAATCTGGAACCAGTGTGTTGTTCCATGTGCAGTTCTAACTGTTGCTTCTTGACCTGCATACAGGTTTCTCAGGAGGTAGGTCAGTTGGCCTGGTATTCCCATATCTTTCAGAATTTTCCACAGTTTGTTGTGATCCATACAGTCAAAGGCTTTGGCATAGTCAATAAAGCAGAAGAAGATGTTTTTCTGGAACTCTCTTGGTTTTTCTATGACCTAACAGATATTAGCAATTTGATTTTTGGTTCCTTTTCCTTTTCTAAACCCAGCTTGAACATCTGGGAGTTCTCAGTTCACATAGTGTTGAAACCTGGCTTGGAGCATTTTGAGCATTGCTTTGCTAGAGTGTGAAATGAGTGCAATTGTGCAGTAGTTTGAGCATTCTTTGGCATTACCTTCTTTGGGATTGGAATGAAAACTGACCTTTTCCTTTCTAGTCATGTGGCCACTGCTTAGTTTTCTAAATTTGCTGGCATATTTAGTGCAGCACTTTCACAGCATCATCTTTTAGGATTTGAAATAACTCAGCTGGAATTCCATCACCTCCACTAGCTTTGTTCATTGTGATGTGTCCTAAGGTCCACTTGACTTTGTACCCCAAGATGTCTGGTTCTAGGTGAGTGATCACAACATCAAGATTATCTGGGTCATTAAGATCTTTTTTTTGTATAGTTCTTTTGTGTATTCTTGCCACTTCTTCTTGATCTCTTCTACTTCTGTTAGGTCCATACCATTTCTGTCCTTTTTTGTGCCCATCTTTGCATGAAATATTCCCCTGGAGTCTCTAATTTTCTTGAAAAGATCTCTAATTTTTTCCATTCTATTGTTTTCCTCTATTTCTTTTTTTTTTTTAATTTATTTATTTATTTATTTTTGTCATACATTGATATGAATCAGCCATATACGTGTTTTCCTCTATTTCTTTGCACTGTTCACTTAAGAAGGCTTTATTACTTCTCTTTGCTCTTCTTTGGAACTCTGCATTCAGATGGGTATATCTTTCCTTTTCTCCTTTATCTTTTCCTTTTGGATGCGAGAGTTGGACCATAAAGATGGCTGAGCACTGAAGAATTGATGCCTTCATATTATGGTACTGGAGAAGACTCTTGAGAGTTCCTTGGACTGCCAGGAGATCAAACCTGTCAGGCCTAAAGGAAATCAACCCTGAGTATTTATTAGAAGGACTGATCCTGAAGCTGAAGCTCCAATACTTTGATCCCTTGGTGTGAAGAGCTGACTCATTGGAAAAGACACTGCTGTTGGGAAAGATTGAAGGCAGGAGATAAGGCAATATCAGAGGATCAGATGGTTAGATGGCATCACCAGCTCAAATGGCATTAATCTGGGCAAGCTCTGGGAGATGGTGAAGAACAAGAAAGCCGGATGTGCTGCAGTCCATGGGGTCACAATGAGTCAGACACAGCTTAATGACTGAACAACAACAAAAATCACTTATATTTTAGAATCTAAAAAATAATACAAATGAACAAAAAAGAAATAGACTCATAGACATAGAATACAAACTTATGGTTACCAAAGGGAAAGTGAGGAAAGGATAAATTTGGAGTTTTGCATTAACTTAGACATATTACTGTAGACAAAATAGGTAAATAACAAAGACCTATTGTATAGCATGTGGTACTATATATAATATCATATAATAACCTATTGATACAAGGGAAAAGAATCTGAAAAATATATTGATGTATGCATAACTGAATCACTTTGCTGTATACCTCAAACTAACATAGCATTGTAAATAAACTATATTTCAATTAAAAATAAATTTAAAAATCAGTACTGCCTGAAGACATTATACAAATATGTCAAATATAGTAGATCTGGGCAGATGATTGTCTTCATCGTTATCAAATGTTACATGAACAACTTAATTATTTAACAGGACTTGTTATTTTGGGAGCATAGTGCATTGTATCATACTATTTATCAACTATTTGCAAAGAATTTGCAAATGCATAGCGATTCCAGGAAGAAAATAAAACCAGAACCCAGAAATAACTATTATTAACATTTCATGCTTATCTTTCTAGCCACATTTTTATTTATTAAAAAAATGAAACATTCTACTTTTTGTCTTGGTACATTAGCAAATAATTTTTGTCATTAAGTATTTTCAACAGCATTATTTTAATGGATAGATAACATTCTATCTTTTCTTTCTGTCAGGCTTTGTTTAACCAGTGCCCTGTTGCTATTCATTTAGGCTTAATTTTACTGTAAAGAGAAATTCTGCTGTGAACATTGTTCTATTTATTTTTCAAATAAATATTGAATGCTTACTTTTGTGTCAATCTTTAAATTTCATATAGAGTATCATAATGTACATAAATGAAAATATTGTTCTTTTCAAGAAAAACAAGATTTTAAAGAGATACAGACAATGAGATAGACTAGTATTTTATTATGAGTACTGTGACAGGAAGCACAGAGTACCATAAAAAAGCATAGCAGCTACTCACATCCTAATTTCAGTTGTTTTATAAAATGCTTCTTATAGGAAACTATTCTAGGAACTTGTGATAAAGATGGTGGTGCTCTCTAACTGTTCTGTATATTCTTCTTTCCCTGATTCTGAGCAGTTTGGTAAAGACATCTGACTAGCTTTAGCTTCTTACATTGGACCAGAGTTCCATCTCTAGAGTTGCCAATAGCTAACCACTTGGCTTTTGGTAGATCAACCTCTCTGAGACTCAGTGTCTTCAAGAGTAAAGTGAGGTAATTGGACCATGGGGCTTCCAATGTCTACCTCTATGCTGATAATCTAATTTTCTTTAAAATTGTCACCAGTTGAATTAAAATGATGAAAGAAATATTTGAGCTGTTAAATCAGAATTCCTTCTGAGAGTAGCATTAATTTTCCTAGTAGGCTCTTGGAGAAAGAGTACTTATTTTCATGCTTCATTGTTGATGCTGTCACTGCAGTATAATATTTATTCAATGCAATATTCCCATTAAATGTCAGCTGTTCTTTAGTGTCCAATGATAAGAAGACGCTTTCCTTTTTTTTTAAACTGGGGTATAATTATTTTACAATGCTGTGTTAGTTTTTGCTACACAATGAAGTGAGTCAGCTATATGTATACATGTATCCCCTCCTTCTGGGCCCTCCCTCTGCCACACCATCTTAGCTATCTAGGTCATCACAGAGCACAGAGCTGATCTCCCTGTGCTATATAGCAGCTTCCCACTAGCTATCTATTTTACATGTTAGTGTATATATATCAATCCCAGTGTCCCAATTCATCACATCCCCTCACCACTCTGTGTCCACATGTCTGTTCTCTACATCTGTGTTTCTATTCCTGTCCTGTACCATTTTTTCTCGATTCCACATATATGTGTTAATATATGATATATGCTTTTCTTTTTCTGACTAACTTCACTCTGTATGATGCACTCTAGGATTTTAACTTAAAATAATAGAAAAACAATAGAGAAGAACTAAAGCAATGAAGCAGTGAGGTTGGGACTGTTACAGCAATCAGGCAGCATAGTGAACATTATAGTTGGAAACCCTTTTAGTTCCCATCCAAATCAAAGGCATTGGCAGTTGCTTATGCATAGAACCAGACCAACAGGATATAATTAGCTTTTTAAAAAGACCATAGATGCCTTTTACCATGTATGTTTCCACTTGATATGTACTGTAATTTTTGATATTTATTCTAGGAAATGATCTCCAAATGATCTCAAATTGCATTATTGCTTTGATGATAGGTTTGGCATACAATTTTATCAGTTTTTATTCTATTCCAACACAATATTCCTGGAGTCATTTGCAGAAATAAAACTCTATGAGATGGGTCAAATTTTGCCACATGTGAGAGGCCAGGCTTTGTGAGGTGGGCTTGTCTAGCATGCATCATGGTTTTGGGGCTCTCACTGAGGTACCCAAACCACGCCTACAAAGGCAGAAACTGCCTGTTTATTTCCACTTGTCTTACCATCTAATTAAAAAGAGAATGCCTTTTTATGGAAATTCAGATGTTTTACTTTTATTGTAAGTGGTCTGTTTAACTTTCCCACTATGCCTTTCATATATTTGCTGTAATGGACTTGGATGGTAATTTTACAGTAGAATAGGAAATAATTAAAATATAAAAATTAACTTTCTCCAGAGAGTTCATTATGTGACTTAAGCTGTTAGGAAATTGGATATTGGTAAATTTTACAGAGAGAACAAAAGATATGGATAATGACATGATTGTTGGTATTTTGACTATGACTGCTCTCCTGAGTTCCCTTATATCTTAGTCACCTCCACTTTTATCCAAACAGCTATACTGGGAAGTAATTCTAGAGTCCCTTGTATTTTGATATACTTCTAAAGTTTGTAGATTTAGACTAAAATACATGTAAAATACTCATGGCTCTGTAAAAGGATGTACTAAACTTGGGTTGGCAAGAGGCAGGTCTAACTGTGAGGAAGGAATGAAAAGGAAGGTCTGTAACTCCCATCAGTAGATAATTGAGTTGAGTTCCAGGGATCTTCAAGAGTTTTGATCTTATTTTTAAAAAGCCTTCAAGAACCCTGAGCTTTGAACTAAAGAACTGAGCAACCCTTTGTCCAGGCAGCAGATTAGTGATATTCCTCTTGTCAATGGCCTGGTTAATCATGAACTTTCCTGTGGTTAAGTGGTAAAAAATCCACCTGCAAAGCCGGAGATGTAGGTTCAGGCCCAGGATCAGGAAGAATATAATGCCAAGAATAGTTAGGTGAATTTCTGTCCTTCTCCTCTGGCCTTCAATCTTTCCCAGCATCAGGGTCTTTTGAAATGAGTCAGTTCTTCACATCAGGTGGCCAAAGTATTGGAGTTTCAGCTTTAGCATCAGTCCTTCCAATGAACACCCAGGACCGATCTCCTTTAGGATAGACTGGTTGGATCTCCTTGCAGTCCAAGGGACTCTCAAGAGTCTTCTCCAACACCACAGTTCAAAAGCATCAATTCTTTGGCACTCAGATTTCTTTATGGTCCAACTCTCACATCCATACACGACTACTGAAAAAACCACAGCTTTGACTAGCTGGACCTTTGTTGGCAAAGTAATGTGTCTGTCTTTTAATATGTTGTTTAGGTTGGTCACAACTTTCCTTCCAAGGAGCAAGCATCTTCCAGTTTCATGGCTGCAGTCACTATCTGCAGTGATTTTGGAGGCCCTCTGTTACTATTTCCACTGTTTCACCATCTATTTGCCATGAAGTGATGGGACCAGATGCCATGATCTTAGTTTTCAGAATGTTGAGTTTTAAGTCAACTTTTCACTCTCCTCTTTCACTTTCATTAGGAGGCTCCTTAGTTCTTCTTATTTTCGGCCATAAGTGTGATGTAATCGCATATCTGAGGTTATTGATATTTCTCCTGGCAATCTTAATTCCAGCTTGTGCTTCATCCAGCCCAGCATTTCTCATGATGTACTCTGCATATAAGTTAAGCAGGGTGACAATATACAGCCTTTACACACTCCTTTCCCAATTTGGGACCAGTCCATTGTTCCATATTCAGTCCTAACTGTTGTTTCGTGACCTGCATACAGGTTTCTCAGGAAGCAGGTCAGGTGGTCTGGTATTCCCATCTCTTTCAGAATATTCCACAGTTTGTTATGATCCACACAGTCAAAAGCTTTGGCATAGTAAATAAAGCAGAAGAAGATGTTTTTCTGGAACTCTTTTGTTTTTTTGATGATCCAATGGATGTCGCTTCAGTTGTGTCCAATTCTTTGTGACCCCCATGGACTGTAGCCTGCCCAGCTCCTCTGTCCGTGGGATTCTCCAGCAAGAATACTGGAGCAGATTGCCATGCCCTCCTCAGTGGATCTTCCCAACCCAGGGATCAAACAGTTGTCTCTTACATCTCTGCATTGGCAGGCAGTTCCTTTACCGCTAGTACCATCTGGGAAGACTTAGTTGTGGCACATGGGCTCTAGTTGTGGCTCTCAGGCTCCAGAGCACAGGCTTAGTTGCTCCAAGACATGTGGGGGTCTTTCCACCTAGGGATCGAACCTGTGTCCCCTGCATTGCAAGGTGGATTCTTAACCACTGGACCACTAGGGAAGTCCCAGAAAATCCCCTTGTACTCTTAGTTCTGAGGAACGTCCCCAAATTTGCTAGTAGAAGCTTCCAAATAAATGACATCCATCTGTGGCCTGTACATAATTTTGCAAACATTCAATGTGACATCTATGAGTCTAGTAATAAGTACAATTTTTTGATCACCTTTGGGGAATCAAACTTCCTAGTTTCATCTGCTTACTGTCTCCACTGGGAATTTTAGTGTAAGGAGGCATGGTACTTTTGGGGGTGGGGAAGAAATTTGGTTCATTCTGATGTCCTGAGTGCCTTCTGTAGTGCATATAGTAAATACTATACAAACACTCATTAGTTGAGCTGTTTCATGATCCTAGGATCACATACTTGAAGTAGTTTTCTCTCATCTAAGTCAACTCAAGATTTGTATTGATGTAGTATGAAAAACCTTATCTGAAATCTACTGGTCACAAATATCAGTTATCAGATCAGTATCACTGTGCTTGTGTTCAAATAATACTTCTTTACTTAATAATGGCCCAGAGCATAAGAAGAGTGATGCTAGCAATTTGAATATGCCAAAGATAAGCTGCTATATATTCTTTCTTTATGTAAACAGATGAAAATTCTTCACCTAATAAGGAAATGAAAAAAATTGTAAACTTAAACTGCTAAGATTTATGGTAAGAATGAAACTTTTATCAATGAAATTATGAAGAAAGAGAAAGAAACTTATGCTAGTTTTGCTGTACCAACTCAAACTGCAAAATTTTTGATCTCAGTGCTTGATAAGTGCTTAGTTAATATGGAAAATGCACTATATTTATACAATAAGATGTTTTTGAGAAAGAAAGGGACAATATTTACATAAAATTTATTACAATATATTGTTAAATTGTTCTATTTTATTATTAAAATAATATCAATAATTTTATTATTAGTTACTGTTTTTAATCTTTTATGGTGTCTAATTCAAGAAATTAACTTTATCATAAATGTGTAGGCACAGGGAAAAACATAACATATATAGGATTTGGTACTATTTATACTTTCAGGTATCCATTGGGGGTCTTGGAATGTATTTTCATGGGTAAGTGGAGGAAACTCTACTAATAGGTTGTATTGTGAATAGTTAAAAACTAACTCTTCATTTGGCAATAGTATTGTTTGTGTTTACTACTGTTGCCAGATGGTATGGTTACTCCTTTTCCTTCTGATATTTTACTCTTGCTACAAAAATCCAGCTCAAGTTCCTATCATTCCATGAAATTATCTCAGTATGAATTCCAGTAGAGTTTCCTCTATACCAAACGTCACTATCTTTCTAATTAGCCCTGCACTATTTTCAAGTTTCTTCATGTACGTGAGTTCATACATAAAGTATGGATCACTTAGGATTTGGTTTCTATACAATGAATTTCAAATTCAAGTTCTTTTTTTTACAGATGGGAAATGAGGTATTTCCAAATCCCCATTTATTTTTGTCAAGACAGTGTGTTTCATCTGTCAATCAGCTTTATTTTATTTTTAGTTTAAATATTAGACATAGATAAGAATTTGTTGATGTAAATATACTTAGAAATGATTTACTATTTACCATTATGCTAGTATTTTCTAAACAATTAAAAATATAACATATTATTTTATGTCCATAATATATTGCTTAGGATCATGCCTTTGAGAAAAATAAATGAACTATATAAATTCATGGTTAAATAAACAATTCTCTTCGTTGAGGTGTCAAATAAGAATTTATAACAATACTGTGATAAAGAATAGACATTTTTCCTCACCTTTTATTTATAAAAATATCTGTATGTGTAATAATGTTTATCTTATTCTTCCAAATTCAATATGCAGTTATATGTTGATAAATGTTTAATAACCAGCTCTTTAAAAAATCAACATTGATTCATAGCGTTTGTTGATTTCCATGGTATAAATAATCCCATCATGGTCTATTTTCAACCCATCAACTTGGTTGTTTTTATTGTTGTTTAGTCACTAAGGTATGTCTGACACTTTTGCGACCCTGTGGACTTTAACCCATCATGCTCCTCTATCCATGGAAATTCACAGGCAAGAATACTGGGTGGGTTGCCATTTCCTTCTCCAGAGGATCTTCCTAACCGAGGGATAAAAATGCATCTCCTGCATTGGCAGGTGGATTCTTTACCACTGAGCAACCAGAGAAGCCCACTAACTTGATATTAATATGGAACTGGGAATATACAGGCATTAGCACCCACTTATGATGTTTTGACCATATAATAAATATACATAAAGAATCTTAAGAATGTAAATAATAGCAAAATAATTTATGAATGATGACTATTAATTTCTTATTAACAGGATTTCTTTAATTGCAAGTTAATATAATTTAATTTTTTAATAATAAATGTGTTTAACAATTGACTAACAAAAAGCCTGAAAATGTGGCAGTTGTCCTTGGTGAAACAGCTGGTTCAGCCCAGCTCTAGAATTCTGTGTACCTGGCCCTTTTACAAACTGTATTTCCCCTTTTCAGGTCTGTGTTACATAGGACACAACACATGTTACATTTAATGCACAATTTCTCATGTATCTAATTTATCCTAAATTGAGTTTATTAACATTCAAATATTCTATGACTTTGTGTTGTAGTTATCATGTTTATTCCTAGTTCATTTCTGTATATCTGTATTCCCCTCAAATTCTAAAACAGAGACGAAACTGGCATCCTAGTTCAATATCTTGATGTGCTTTTTCAAGAAAGGCTCACATTATAAGCTGAAGTGTTAAGTACTAGGATAAATTATGCCAATTTCTCAAAGATTAAGTGAAGAAAGCATTTTAAACTTGAAATGGAAAGCAGGCAGATATGAAAATGTTTTGAAATTCTCATTCATATAAGGAATGCTTATGTAGGCCCCCTGTTCCCTCTCTGGTCAACCCTGCTGTAACAGGGACATTGTCTTTTTAGAGGAGACCTGTAAACCTCCTTGACATTGATGAGGAGGAGTGTACACAATTGTCGGTCCAAGGAACTCTTGGAAGGTGTGTTGCTGATTACTTAATTTTGTCCTCTAATTCAGGTTTATTAATGTCCAAGATTGTATAATTGACATAACAGACATTTTGCAATTATTTCACATTGACCATGATACATTTACATGAACTCTTCAGTTTGGGTTATTTTACATTTTTTTATATGCACAATGAGAGGGAAGTGTGAAGATCGAGGGGCTTAAATGGTCTAGTTACCTTCAATTTCTCTGGCCAATTTTGAGCAGCTTATATTTTCCAGTACTGACACTAGTTATCACTGCATTTGTATAATATTGCACTTGAAAACACTGCAGTGAGGAAAAGACTAAGGAAAAATGGTTACAAGAGAACAGGTGTAGCATCTGTAAAGAACATTTCCAGTAGACTACTGTGTTGAGTCTGGATAATGATATAAATATCAAAGAGGACACAAACAGATGGAGAAATATACCGTGTTCATGGATTGGAAGAATCAATATTGTCAAAATGGCTATACTACCCAAAGCAATCTATAGATTCAATGCAATCCCTATCAAGCTACCAACGGTATTTCTCACAGATCTAGAACAAATAATTTTACAATTTGTATGGAAATACAAAAAGCCTCAAATAGCCAAAGTAATCTTGAGAAAGAAGAATGGAACTGGAGGAATCAACCTGCCTGACTTCAGACTCTACTACAAAGCCACAGTCATCAAGACAGTATGGTACTGGCACAAAGACAGAAATATAGATCAATGGAACAGAACAGAAAGCCCAGAGATAAATCCACGAACCTATGGACACCTTATCTTCGACAAAGGGGGCAAGAATATACAATGGAAAAAAGACAACCTCTTTAACAAGTGGTGCTGGGGAAACTGGTCAATCACTTGTAAAAGAATGAAACTAGAACACTTTCTAACATCATACACAAAAATAAACTCAAAATGGATTAAAGATCTAAATGTAAGACCAGAAACTATAAAACTCCTAGAGGAGAACATAGGCAAAACACTCTCCGACATAAATCACAGCAGGATCCTCCAAGACCCACCTCCCAGAATATTGGAAATAAAAGCAAAAATAAACAAATGGGACCTAATAAACTTAAAAGCTTTTGCACTACAAAGGAAACTATAAGCAAGGTGAAAAGACAGCCCTCAGATTGGGAGAAAATAATAGCAAATGAAGCAACAGACAAAGGATTAATCTCAAAAATATACAAGCAACTCCTGAAGCTCAATTCCAGAAAAATAAATGACCCAATCAAAAAATGGGCCAAAGAACTAAACAGACATTTCTCCAAAGAAGACATACAGATGGCTAATAAACATATGAAAAGATGCTCCACATCACTCATTATCAGAGACATGCAAATCAAAACCACAATGAGGTACCATTACACGCCAGTCAGGATGGCTGCTATCCAAAAGTCTACAAGCAATAAATGCTGGAGAGGGTGTGGAGAAAAGGGAACCCTCTTACACTGTTGGTGGGAATGCAAACTAGTACAGCCACTATGGAGAACAGTGTGGAGATTTCTTAAAAAACTGGAAATAGAACTGCCATATGACCCAGCAATCCCACTCTTGGGCATACACACCGAGGAAACCAGATCTGAAAGAGACACGTGCACCCCAGTGTTCATCGCAAGACTGTTTATAATAGCCAGGACATGGAAGCAACCTAGATGCCCATCAGCAGACGAATGGATAAGGAAGCTGTGGTACATATACACTATGGAATATTACTCAGCCATTAAAAAGAATTCATTTGAATCAGTTCTAATGAGGTGGATGAAACTGGAGCCCATCATACAGAGTGAAATAAGCCAGAAAGATAAAGACCAATACAGTATACTAACACATACATATGTAATTTAGAAAGATGGTAACGATAACCCTATATGCAAAACAGTAAAAGAGACACAGATGTACAGAACAGACTTTTGGACTCTGTGGGAGAAGGCGAGGGTGGGATGTTTTGAGAGAACAGCATCGAAACATGTATATTATCTAGGGTGAAACAGAACACCAGCCCAGGTTGGATGCACGAGACAAGTGCTCAGGCCTGATGCACTGGGAAGACCCAGAGGGATCGGGTAGAGTGGGAGGTGGGATGGGGGATCGGGATGGGGAATACATGTAAATCCTTGGCTGATTCATGCCAATGTATGACAAAAACCACTACAGTATTGTAAAGTAATTATCCTCCAATTAATAAAAATAAATGGAAAAAATATGCAACTAGTAATATTTGGTTTTTAATCTATTACTTTTAAATTCAGAAGGCACTGGGAATTGCCAAATCTTTTTTTTTTTTTTTTTTAAACTTAGAATGAAAATATTAGATTTAAAATGCATTGATATGCTGAGTGTTCTGTGACATTAAGCTTGTAAAATAGAGAAAAAAACCTAAGAACTAAAGGCTATTTTACTTTAATACAATAGTTCTCCCAGTGCTCTGGTCTTTCAGTATGACTCCTCTTAAGATCTTGCTCAGCAGAATGAAATTAAGTGACATTCAGGAGCAAATCCTCTGATGGTTCTGTACATGAGAACTTTTCTTAGTGTTCTTAGATTTTACTTTATTTTCTTCCTTGTTTCTAAAAAATAATAAAAAAATAGCTAAAAAAAAAGAAAGAAAGTCCTGTTGTATGCTGCAACATGGATGAACTTTGAGGACTTTATGCTAAATTAAATGTCAGTCACGGAAGGATAAATACTACATGATTCCACTTTTATGAGGTATCTAAGACATCTAAGAAAGCTTAATGGTGGTTGCCAAGAGCTGAGGGTGGGGGAAAGGGGGAGCTGCAGTTTGATGGGTATAAATGTTCAGTCAGGCAAGATAGTAAGCTTCTAGAAATCTGATGTATAACTTTGTGATTACAGTTAACAATATTCATTGTTCATTTACAAATGTGTCAAAATGTGATTATCATTTGTAATCAGTTGACTTTGAGATAATTCTCCATAAATTGGGTGAACCTTAAATAATCAGTTGAAGTCTGTAAGAGCGAAGGCTGAGGTTTCCAATGAAAAAAGAGTTCTGCCTCCAAACTGCCACATAAAAATTCTACCTGAGTTTCCAGCCTTCAGAGGAAATACTGCACCATCAACTCTTTTCAATTGTTATTTAAATTGCTTATTGCTTTAAAAAAGTCCAATATTTTTGAGTTTTCTTAATAAGCTAAGGTTAGTATTTCACAACATGGAAAGATTTTTTTTTTTTTTACTTTTACTTTTACTCCAAAGATTCTGTTGCTCAGTTGCTAAATCATGTCTGACTCTTTGCAAACCCATGGACTGCAGCACACCAGGCACCTCTATCCTTCACTATTTCCTGGAGTTTGCTCAAATTCATATCCATTGAGTTGGTGTCTCCTCTGTTCATGTGATTTCCCAGGCAAGAATATTGGAGTGGGTTGTCATTTCCATCTCCAGGGGATCTTCCCAACTCAGGTATCAAACCCACATCTCCAATATTGCAGGCAGATTCTTTACCACTGAGTCACCATGGAAGGTTCTACCTGGCACCATTAGACTTTTTTGACACAAGATTTCCACAAATCATATCTAAAAATGTACCTTCATAGCAATATCTAATCTAGTGTTGGAGAAGACTCTTGAGAGCCCCTTGGACTGCAAGGAGATCCAACCAGTCCATCCTAAAAGAGATCGGTCCTGGGTGTTCCTTGGAAGGACTGATGCTGAAGCTGAAACTCCAATACTTTGGCCACCTGATGCAAAGAGCTGACTCATTTGAAAATACCCTGATGCTGGGAAAGATTGAGGGCAGGAGGAGAAGGGGACGACAGAGGATGAGATGGTTGGATGGTATCATTGACTCAATGGACATGGATTTGGGTAAACTCCGGCAGTTGATGATGGACAGGGAGGCCTGGCCTGCTGCGGTTCATGGGGTTGCAGAATTGGACACTACTGAGCAACTGAACTGAACTGAATCTAGTGTTTGACCAAACAACTAACTCTAATTAACAGTTAACTATATTCTAGCTAGATTGACACATAAAATGAACTATTACATGTTCTAAGACATCCTTGTCCGACTTAAGATAACAAAAAAATTTACTCATTTCTCTTTTTACTAAAAATTGCTACTTTCAGATTTTGTACTTAGATCTATAATCCATTTTGGGTTACTTTTTGCCTGTGGTATAAAACAAAAGTTGAGGCTCATTTTTAGAGAAGTGAGGGCATATGCAAGTACAGTTGTTCCAGCACCATTTGTAGAGAAGACTATGTTTTCTTCTTTACATTACTCTTCACTTTTGTCACTCATCATTTGACCATATGTGTGAGGGTCTATTTCTGATTGTCAAATCTCTTCCATTGATCTATCTGTTTATTCTTAAGACAATTCTGTAATTGTTTTGATTATTGTAACTTTAACATAAAATCATGATTCTTCAAGCTTTTTCTTCTCTTTCAAAACTGTTTTGGCTATTACAGATCCTGTGTTCAGTTCAGTTCAGTCATTCAGTCATGTCTAGTTCTTTGACAGATCCTGTGTGTCCCCATATAGATAATATAATCAGCTTATCAATTTCTGGGTGGCCATGTAAGTTACTGCCAGTAGTGTGCATGACTCTGTCTGGGGTACAGATGTGTTTAGAGAAGTGAAGTCTGATCTGTTCTGTTGGCTACTAAGTGCATTACTGGCAGCCTGGGGAAGGATGGGAATTGTGAAAAGGGTGACTTGGGCCCAGGCTATGAAAGGTGTAGGCAATGGCTCATCACAGACTTGATTCTGCCCACAGGAGAGATAAAAAGTCTATTAGAGAAATGGGTCATTCTCTGTTCATTTACATAATTAATTTAAATTATTGGCTTTCTCCCTTTCTCCCCTCTCCAAAAGGTATGAAATCTCATTTATCCTCCTTTATTTTGCCAAGAATTTAGTTCTCTTGTCTCTTCTTCCTGGTCATCATTTCCCACATGCTCCTGAGCAATGAGCTGTATTTAAGTATCCCTCTAATTTATAATTCAGAAACCACTGTTCAGCATCTTTTATGCATAAAACAGCTAAGGATTCATGGGATATACTAATTTAATGAGAGAAAAAGTTGTGCTGATCCTAATAAAATGAGATGTATTAAGTCAGGGAAAAGGATCCTCTTTCTCAAATAGAGCTTTTAACAAAAGAGTGAATCTCATGATTTGAATTTCAAAGACACAATAAATGTTCGTTAATGTTTCTCAGTTTAATCCCAAGTATATTTTAGGACAAAGGAAGAATAAAAATTAGCAGTTTCATTCTTCTTCTTCTTTTCCTAATATTTTCCAAACACTTCACACCCAGAGAACCAAAGTATCATAGGGTGATGCAAAGAAAGGATGCTCATTATATCTGCTGTCTTTGGGGTCTGTTAGTTTTCAGAAAAGAAAGAGGAATGCTCTATACCCAATGTCATTGCTTTTCTCCACTCTCTCTTTCCCTATTCCATGACCATGTGAACTGTCCATAATTTCTGTGTCATATACTCTTGAGCAATGGGCATGTGTGGTTCTCACAGAATTCCAAGATGAGAGTGGTTCATCAGTATAAGACTTCTGTACAGATTGTGCTTGAAGTTTGATCCTATCAACTAGACAGAATTTTAAAATTTTATTTATTTTTGGTTGCACTAGTTCTTCAATGATGTGTGCAGGATTTCTCTAGTTGTGGCAAGCTGGGGTTACTCCTCCTTTAAGTGCCTGGCTTCTCACTGTGTTGGCTTCTCTTCTCCCTGCCCCTCACCATGTCCCAGAGTTTGCCCAAGTTCATATACATTGCACTGGTGATGCAATCCAGCATTTCATCCTCTGACGCCCTCTTCTTCTACCCTCAGTCTTTCCTAGCATCAGGGATTTTCCCAATCAGTCAGCTGTTCACATCAGATGACCAAAATACTGGAGCTTCAGCTTCAGCATCAGTCCTTCCAATGAGTATTCAGGGTTGATTTCCCTTCAGATCAACTGGTTTGATCTCCTGGGTGTCCAAGGGACTTTCAGGAGTCTTCTCCAGCACCACAGTTCAAAGGCACCAATTCTTTGCTGCTCTGCCTTTCTTTCCTTTCTCAGTCTTGAAACAATCAGCTGTTCCATACAGGGTACTAACTGTTGTTTGAAGTAGCAGGAGCCTAATGGGGACCTAGGCCTGCTCTTGGGAACTGATGCTCTAAAGCAAATAGTAATCCTAGCATCAGACTAAAATTTAGAAAGGCTCTGTTTCAGACTTCAGTCCATCCTATGTAGGAAGGTGAAAGCTTACAATAGTCCTTCAAGGCCACTCTCATTCCATATCTGTTTTCTAGATGAACAAACTAATACACAGAGAAGGGGAGTATTTTGTCTAAATAGCTAGAGGATCAATGACAGAGTCAGTTTTTAAGCCTCATGGTAGTGGCCATCACTGTAAAAATGATGTATTTTGTGGTCTTTTGTTATCATTAAATTCTTTCAAAACAAATAAAAAAAAAATAAAGATAAGCCTTAATTCATTGAATAAAGCTAATTATTTGATGGCAAACTAACTCCTGAGTGATCATTTTTATACATAGTTCTCTTAAAGAAGAGCTACTTAAATTCTATTAAATGTTTTTATGCATTTATAGTACCTAAATTCAAATGATTAGCTCCCCATTAGACATAGGGTGTCTTTTAACAAAGTTATTCTGCTATGGGGCTTCCCCAGTGACTCAGTAGTAAAGAATCTGCCTGAAATGCAAGAGACATGCAGAAAACATGGGTTAGATCCCTGGGTTGGGAAGATCCCCTGAAGTAGAAATAGCAACTCACTCCAATATTCTTGTCTGGAAAATTCTGTGGACAGAAGAGGCTGGCTGTCTATAGTTCATGGGCTCACAAAGAGTAGGGCACAACTGAGCGACTATGCACACACACAAGTGTCTGAGCACATATTCTGCTATACCATGATATATACAAAAGAGTTTGAGCTCTGACAGTGCACACATTTGAAATAATAAGACCTATGGGAAAATAATTTTGGGGACTGACCACTCAAAACTCACAGAACTTGACTATCCAGAGCCATAAGGAAACAATAACTGGGGCCTTAGGATATAATTTTGACAGTAGGATAGTAGGATGCTCAAGGGATGTGAAAATCTGCAAACACAGTTGTTTATAAATGCTGGTTTCTGGGCATTGGAAGAACTTGGGTGTGGATGTAGCTGTGAGCACAGGAGATTCCAGCAAGGCTAGGGTGAGCTCCCTGGGAGGAAGCTGTTAAAATAAGGTAGAAGTCAGAAAGAGAAAGACAGATACCATGTGTTATCACTTATATTTGGAATCTAAATTATGACACGAATGAAATGGAAACAAAATCAGAGACAGAGAAAACACTGGTGGTTACCAAGGAGGAGAAGGGTGGGAGAGAGAAGAGGTGGCAGGTTGGGATTTGCAGATGCACCTGGTATATATAGGATGGATAAACAACAAGGTCCTACTGTATAGCCAAGGGAACCATAATCAGTATCCTGTGATAAACTGTAATGAAAAGGTATATGAAGAAGAATGCATATATATATGTATAACTGAGTCATTTTGCTGTGCAGCAGTAATTATGATAACATTATAACCCAAATTCAATAAAAATAAATGGGAAAAAAAAGCATGTATTTAAAAAGAAAGAAAGACCTTCTGGCCTATGCAGACAGAGTGAGGAGTGCTTCCTTTCCTGGTAAAAGTTATAATTCTATTCGCTCTTCTGTTTCCACCTGTCTTTGAAAAAAATCCCACATGAATAAACACAACAGTCAGTACATACTGATATCACTCCCTTATTCACCAATTGCTTATGAGT
This sequence comes from Dama dama, assembly GCF_033118175.1. Taxonomy (NCBI): domain Eukaryota; kingdom Metazoa; phylum Chordata; class Mammalia; order Artiodactyla; family Cervidae; genus Dama; species Dama dama. The sequence continues at coordinate 94,610,972 of NC_083699.1, read as the reverse complement.
TAATTAATAGTAATAAAAACACAGGTCATACAAGCAAAGACTGGGCTGAGTTTCTTTGTAATTGAAAGCAGTTCTCTCCCTGCTGTGCAGCAAAATTCCGAGTCTGGCTCTTCTATGACCATAATTAAATAGCTCCTAATTGCTGAAGAATTCTCCTGCATTGCAGGATATGCAGGAAACATAGGTTCGATCCCTGGGTTTGGAAGATACCCTGGAGGAGGGCATGGCAACTCACTCCAGGATTCTTGCCTGAAAAATCCTGTGGACAGAGGGCTCTGGCAGGCTACAGTACATGCGGTAACAAAGAGTTTGACATGACTGAAGCAAATGAGCACAGCGTGGCAAGGAGAGACAAAACATTCTACCAGAAAAGGATGATCCAATTGTTGGCAAATAAATATTTTTCTCTGTTGTGACTTGGTGGCTGCTCACTGATCTTACGAAATTTATCAGACTTAGCAATTGCTAAATATTAGTTGCACTTAGTAGCAAAGTGAATGAGAGATTGCCTTAAATCAAGAGAACAATTAATTTCCTAAAAAGAATGCATTTATTTTCTATTCATTTGCTTCTAAAACCTAAACCAGTTTGTTGAATGAACTTTGAAATATAATGATGCCCTTTTTAAAAGAATTTGATACCGACTGTCTCCGTAGGCATTTCTATCTTATGAAGTAGCCCAAGGATATCCCACAGAGAGCAGAGGATATTTCACTGCATGTCTTAAAAAATACATCTACCATGACATGCAGTAGAGAATTTCTTCTATAATTATTATTAAGAGGAAAAACTGAGGAGTGGGTTGGATTTTAAATGCATTTTAGCTTGTTACCCTTCCCAAACATCATAACATAGAAGAACACAGCTATAGGATTTAACTGTTTTTTTATAGATAAATTATTAAAGGCGTGCCCGAGTAATAATTTTTAATAAAAGAAAGCATCTCTTAACATTAAATGATTATCAAAGATTTGATGCTGTGTTGAAATTTTGTTTCATTATAAACTTGCTTAATTATATTCAGGGAAGTTGTCTACTTGAGTCCAGACAGATTTTCACTCTTTATTTCCTTTCTTACAATTCCTGATCGCATACGATTCTGAAGAGATATTTAAATATTATTTATAAAATATTCAATTCTTATAAACTGTAGGAGATTCTCTTTTATTGTTGTTAGGTTCAGTTTGAGATCATTTCTTCAAAGTTTCCAGATGGAGAAGTTGACAGCAGGTACATTTTTAAGGAACCCATCTCCTATTAATCACTCCTTACTTTTCAATTTCCTAAAAGATGAGGGATAGCCAGATTAAATTTAACAGGACTCCAGAGATTTATACTAGGAGTTATTCATTCTCAATTTTGTTTTTTTGACAGGGATGGGCTGCACTTTGGGGAACTGAAAGTTCATTCTGGAAAGCCTCTTTGACTTTTCCTATTTGTAACACAGATGTTGGTCCTCAAATCCTCCTGCCTATTGTAGTTTTATGTCTCCTACGTTATTTATATACAAACATATTAACTACCATTCTAGGCTTCTCTCAATATATTTTGAGATTTTTAAAGGACTCTTTTTCTTATACTTTGCTGTATTACACAAGTGTGTAGATTATGTTTGTTTAAAATGAGGATTTTAGAATTAGATTCTGCCTGAGTTCAAACTCTCTCTTTATTATCTAATCATGTGTTCTTGAACAAACCATATTTTAAACTAATATTAGTATTTATGTTGTAGGATTGCTGATAAAATAAATGAATATATACATATATAAAGTGTTGATAGTGACTGCTGTTGCTGCTAAGTCACTTCAGTCGTGTCCGACTCTGTGTGACCCCATAGACGTCAGCTCACCAGGCTCCCCCGTTCCTGGGATTCTCCAGGCAAGAACACTGGAGTGGGTTGCCATTTCCTTGTCCAATGTTAGCTTATAATAAATACTACATGGATATTAGCATTATTGTTATTATTCATTTTGTCTAATGATATTCTTAATTACAGTTTTCCAGAATACAACAGTCACAGAATTCAGTGGTAAAATATAGCACAAATAGCCAGTTAATTAAAATCAACTACCCATGTCTATTCATTGCATACATACTAATCAGTTCAGTTCAGTCACTCAGAGGTGTCTGACTCTTTGCGACCCCATGGACTGCAGCATGCCAGGCTTCCCTGTCCATCACCAACTCCCAGAGCTTGCTCAAACTCATGTCAATTAATCCAGTGATGCCATCCAGCCATCTCATTCTCTGTTATCCCCTTCTCCTCCTCCCTTCAATATTTCCCAGCATCAGGGTCTTTTCCAATAGTCATCTCTTCCGATTAGGTGGTCAAATAGTAGAGCCTCAGCTTCAGCATCAGCCCTTCCAATGAATATTCAGGACTGACTTCCTTTAGGATTGACTGGTTGGATCTCCTTGCAGTCCAAGGGACTCTCAAGAATCTTCTCCAACACCACAGTTCAAAAGCATCAATTTTCCAGCATTTAGCCTTCTCACATCCAACTCTTACATCCATACATGACTGCTAGAAAAACCATAGCTTTGACTATACAGAGTTTTGTCGGCAAAGTAATATCTCTGCTTTTTAACATGCTGTCTAGGTTGGTCACAGCTTTTCTTCCAAGGAAGAAGCTTTTTTTTTTTTTTAAATTTTATGGCTTCAGTTACCATCTGCAGTGATTTTGGAGCCCAAGAAAGTAAAGTATGTCACTATTTTCAATGTTTCCCCATCTATTTTCATGAAGTGATGGTACTGGATGCCATAAACTTCATTTTTTGAATGTTGAGTTTTAAGCCAGCTTTTCACTCTCCTCTTTCACTTTCATCATGAGGCTCTTAGTTCCTCTTCTCTTTCTTCCATAAGGATGGTGTCATCTGTGTATCTGAGGCTATTGTTATTTCTCCATGAAATCTTGATTCCAGCTTGTGCTTTATCCCTCCCAGCATTTCACATGATGTTCTGTGCATATCAGTTAAATAAGCAAGGTGACAACATACAGCCTTGACGTACTTCTTTCCCAATTTGGAACCAGTCCATTGCCCATATCCAGTTCTAATTGTAGATTCTTGACCTGTATACAGATTTCTCAGGAGATAGGTAAGTGGTCTGGTATTCCCATCTCATACTTATAGGTAGGTGCCTTTATATTTTACAATTAATTTCTCAAGAGTCAGTTTGTTCTGTCTTAAAGTTTTAAGAAGAGTTGAGAGATTGCTTTTTCAAAATGGCTGGAACAATCTACATTTCCTATATTATTCCACAATGAGAATAAATTTTTCTTTATGTTGAAAAAGAAGGTATACCTTGCAGTTCATTGACACTCTTCTCAAATATGTCTATTCTGATGTACACTCAACCTATCTTTTGAGATTTTCAGTTTCCATGATTGCAGTTTTTTAAATTTCTAGAAGCCAATAATTTTCAAGTTTGTATTCTTATTCATGAAAATTTTATTGTGTGTTCATCTTTGCAACTTTATGTCTTTAAATATTTTATACAAAGTAATTCTGAGAGTTTTAATGTCTTTATCCTTAATTTTCTAAATCTGTTGTTTAATATGTTGATGTCATGTTTTATGTTAATCTGTGAGAGTTCTGAGGTCCTAATTAGGGATACTTGCCTTCAAAGGGCATTTAACCCTACTTCTGTCATTGTTTGTGTTTTTGGGGAACATTTCTATCTCCTACTGCACAGGCCACTTTAGGGGCTTTTGCATCAGATTGGGAGCCTCAGAATCAATCTCTTTGCCATAGCTGATCCAAAGATCCAGGTGTTAGGTTGATCCTCAGTTTTAATGCAAGCTCACTCCTTACCATTGCCCATAGGTCCATCCTGGCTTTCCATCACATTGACTCTTCTTAACTTGGACTTCCATGCTAAATTCCCACTACTAAAACCCTGGCTCCCACATTGCAGGGACCCACTTCTACAATCCTGTAAGGCTCAGAAATCCATGTTGGCCAACAATATTAGGAGCCCAAGTTCCCCTGTCTCTAGTCTAGTTAGTTGTTCTATTTGTTCTCAGATGGAGGGACAACCCCCAGAAATCCCTTCCACTTCTAATGAAACTAGAGAGGCTTCTAAGAAAGCATCTTATCAAGAGTCCAGTTGCATTTGGGGGAGGGGCCGGATAATCCAGGTCTTAATTACTCATGGTGTAGCAGCAGAAATCCAAGCTTTTTCGGTTTTTCCTGAAATTCCATCCCAGCTCTTGAATTATTGCTGCTGAAGTACCACATTTATGTCCCCTGTTACTGTTCCATCTTTTACTTAAACATTGTAGCCTTTCTTCATCATACCAAATAAATGGGGAAACAATGGAAATAGTGAGAGGCTTTATTTTTGGGGGCTCCAAAATCACTGCAGATGGTGACTGAAGCCATAAAATTTTTTAAAAAAAAAAAAGCTTCTTCCTTAGAAGAAAAGCTCTGACCAACCTAGACAGCATATTAAAAAGCAGAGACAAAGATCCATCTAGTCAAAGGTACAGTTTTTCCAGTAGTCATATATGGCTGTGAGAGTTGGGCTATAAAAGAAAGTTGAGCACCGAAGAATTGATGCTTTTGAGCTGCGGTTTTGGAGAAGGCTCCTGACAGTCCCTTGGATTGCAAGGATATCAAACCAGTCAATCCTAAAGGAGATCAGTCCTGAACATTCATTGGAAGGACAGATACTGAAGCTGAAACTCCAATACTTTGGCCATCTGATGTGAAGAACTGACTCCTTGGAAAAGACCCTGATATTCAGTTCAGTTGCTCAGTCCAAGTCCACTTCTAACTGTTGCTTCCTGTCCTGCATACAGGTTTCTCAAGAGGCAGGTCAGGTGGTCTGGCATTCCTATCTCTAGATGGATTTTCCACAGTTTGTTGTGATCCACACAGTCAAAGGCTTTGACATAGCCAATGAATTAAAACCTCCCCCCAAAATATCATGGTTTTTATCAAAAATCAATCTGAAACTATATCATAGAAAACAATGTGCAAGAGAATACTGAAGCTTAGTCAGAAAAGAACCTTCACAATCTTTTAAAATATGTCTATCTAATTATATATATATATATATATTTTAAATAATTTTACAGTCTAACAATGTTAATTACTTTTTCTTTAATTTCTAATAATCTTTAGATTAAAGGCATAAGAAATATTCAAAATGTCTCTAAAGATTATATATGTATATATACATATATGTGTATATTTAATGAGATTTATCACATTTAGCTTATTGATAGCAAATAACTGCATTCAAAACTAACTGTCCAATTTTGTCTCAGTGCTCTTTATTGATGATGTCACTGCTTCTTTACTGGTGACTGAGTTTATCAACATAAGACTCTAAAGGAAGTGAATGTTAAACTAGCTTTTTCAACACTTGTTTAACCTGAGTCAATACTCTTTTGACCATCTTCAATACTATTTGACCTAAAAACAGCATTCAAACAAGATTGGTGTACTCAACCTGTGTCCCTCCCCCTTCCACTTCAGTCCAGGATTTTATATATGTGACTGCTATTTACAGGGTCATTGTGACTGTTAACTGTGGGAAGCAGAAGAGGGAATGGCATGAGGACAGTAATGACATCTCTGACCAGTCCCTTGGAGTAGGTTCTAGTCACTAGGGAAAAGGGCTAGAAGCTAATAGGACTGATTTGAGGCAGGTCTGTGTGAGAGCCAAGAGAGATAGTTTTCTGAGAGCTATAGCCCTCTGTAAGACACAGTTAGAGCTGACTGGGGCACAGTGTGGTGGGAAGGAGCATTTTCTTAATCCCTGCATGGAATCCAGACCACTGCAGCAAACCAAGGAGACAGCACACCACTGGACCAGGCACTGGCATTCTCATGGCAAGCACCTGTTTCTAACGATACCATGAACTGCAGATGTGAGCAAGCAGAAACAGAGCAGAGAAGAACGTGGTAGCAGCACATGAAAACAGCAGGGACACTTTTCTTTGAGATTACCAAATGAGGATGTGCGTGTATGTGTGCATGTGTGTATGTGTGTCCCAGAAATAAGTGTAGGAGCATTTGAGTAAAGCAATATTCCTATTTGGATTTCAGAAACATTTGTAAACTTGGCTTAACAAAACTGTAACATACATACATATAGTGGTTTTTGCTGGAAGACTTTAGATATGTTTTGCAGTCATGAGGTCAATATTTGTTGAACTCTGCTTTCTACTAAGGCTCACTAGTGCCACATTCTTTAGATTTTTTTTTTTCTTTCGGGATTGGGAATACATGTAAATCCATGGCTGATTCATATCAATGTATGACAAAACCCACTGGAAAAAAAAAATAATAATAATAATAAAAATTAAAAAAAAAATAAAAAAAAAAAAAAAAAAAGGAATGCTGAATCTCTTATGGATCTTAATCTTGGATATTTTGCTTAATAGGAATGAATACAACGTTTCTGACAGTAAGTAATTTCAGAGGATTGCATTTCCAAAAGAGAACAGCTTAGGGCATATTTAGAGTCAATGATGAAATAAGTTCAGTTCAGTTGCTCAGTCATGTCTGACCCTTGTGACCCATGGGAAGCAGCATGACAGGCCTCTCTGTACATCACCAACTCCTGGAGCTTACTCAAACTCACATTCATAGAGCTGGTGATGCCATCCAACCATCTCATCCTCTGTTATCCCCTTCTCCTCTTGCCTTCAATTGTGCCCAGTATCAGGGGAAGTAAGAAATAGATTTAAGGGAATAGATCTGACAGACAGAATGCCTGATGAACTATGGACAGAGGTTCCTGACATTGTACAGGAAACAGGAATCAAGACCATCCACAAGAAAAAGAAATGCAAAAAAGCAAAATGGCTGTCTGAGGAGGTTTTACAAATAGGTGTGAAAGAAGGGAAGTGAAAAGCAAAGGAGAAAAGGAAAGATATACCCATTTGAATACAGTTCCAAAGAATAGCAAGGAGAGATAAGAAAGCCTTCCTCAGTGATCAATGCAAAGAAATAGAAGGAAACAGCAGAATGGGAAAGACTAGAGATCTCTTCAAGAAAACTAGACATACCAAGGGAACATTTCATGCAAAGATGGGCTCAATAAAGGACAGAAATGGTAGGGACCTAACAGAAAAAGAAGATATTAAGAAGAGATAGCAAGAATACACAGAAAAACTGTGATCTTCATGACCCAGATAATCATGATGGTGTGATCACTCACCTAGAGCCAGACATCCTGGAATGTGAAGTCAAGAGGGCCTTAGGAAGCATCACTATGAACAAAGCTAGTGGAGGTGATAGAATTCCAGTTGAGTTATTTCAAATCCTGAAAGATGATGCTGTATAAGTACTGCACTCAATATGCCAGCAAATTTGGAAAACTCAGATGAGTGCACTCACACGCTAGTAAAGTAATGCTCAAAATTCTCCAAGCCAGGCTTCAGCAATACGTGAACTGTGAACTTCCAGATGTTCAAGCTGGTTTTAGAAAAGGCAGAGGAACCAGAGGTTAAATTGCCAACATCCGCTGGATCATCGAAAAAGCAAGAGAGTTCCAGAAAGACATCTGTTTCTGCTTTATTGACTATGCCACAGCCTTGGACTGCATGGATCACAATAAACTGCGGAAAATCCTTCAAGAGATGGAAATACCAGACCACCTGACCTGCCTCTTGAGAAAACTGTATGTAGGTCATGAAGCAACAGTTAGAATTGGACATGGAACAACAGACTGGTTCCAAATAGGTAAAGGAGTACATCAAGGCTGTATATTGCCACCCTGCTTATTTAACTTATATGCAGAGTACACCATGAGAAATGCTGGGTTGGAGGATGCAAAGCTGAAATCAAGCTTGCTGGGAAAAATATCAATAACCTCAGATATGCAGATGACACCACCTTTATGGCAGAAAGCAAAGAACTAAAGAGCCTCTTGATGAAAGTGAAAGAAGAGAGTGAAAAAGTTGGCTTAAAGCTGAACATTCAGAAAATTAAGATTATGGCATCGGGTCCCATCACTTCATGGCAAATAGATGGGGAAACAGTGGAAACAGTGGCTGACTTCATTTTTCTAGTCTCCAAAATCACGGCAGATGGTGACTGCAGGCATGAAATTAAAAGACACTTACTCCTTAGAAGGAAAGTTATGACCAACCCGGATAGCATATTAAAAAGCAGAGACATTACTTTGTCAACAAAGGTCCATCTAGTCAAGGCTATGGTTTTTCCAGTAGTCATGCGTGGATGTCAGAGTTGGACTATAAAGAAAGATGAGTGCCAAAGAATTGATGCTTTTGAACTGTGGTGTTGGAGAAGCCTCTTGAGAGTCCCTTGGACTGCAAGGAGGTCCAACTAGTGCACCCTAAAGGAGATCAGTCCTGGGTGTTCTTTGGAAGGACTCATGTTGAAGCTGAAACTCCAATATTTTGGCCACCTGATGCAAACAGCTGACTCATTTGAAAAGACCCTGATGCTGGGAAAGATTGAGGGCAGGAGGAGAAGGGGACGACAGAGGATGAGATGGTTGGATTGCATCACTGACTCATTGGACATGAGTTTCGGTAATTCTGGAAGTTGGTGATGGACAGGAAGGCCTGGTGTGCTGCAGTTCATGGGGTCCCAAAATGTCAGACATGACTGAATGACTGAACTGAACTGAAGCAGAAAAAATTTCTCTTACCTCATTCTATTTGGGATTGGAATGAAAATGCATCTTTTCAGGACTGTGGCCACTGCTGAGTTTTCCAAACTTGCTGGCATTTTGAGTGCAGCATTACACAGCATCAACTTTTAGGATTTGGAATAGCTCAACCGGAATTCCATCACCTCCACTAGCTTTGTTTGAAGTGATGCTTCCTAAGGTCCACTTGATTGCACATTCCAGCATGTCTGGCTCTAGGTGAGTAATCACCCCATCATGGTTATCTGGGTCATGAAGATCTTTTTGGTATAGTTCTTCTGTGTATTGTTGCCACCTCTTCTAAATATCTTCTGCTTCTGTTAGAGCCATACCTTTTCTGCCCTTATTTTGCCCATTTTTGTGTGAAATTTTCCCTTGGTATCTCTAATTTTCTTGTAGATATCTCTAGTTTTTTCCATTCTATTGTTTTCCTCTTTTTATTTTCAGTGATCACTGAGGAAGGCTTTCTTATCTCTCCTTGTCATTCTTTGGAGCTATGCGTTCAAATGGGTGTACCTTTCCTTTTTTCCTTTGCCTTTAGCTTCGCTTTTCTCAGTTATTTGTAAGGCCTCCTCAGACAACCATTTTGCCTTTTTGCATTTCTTTTTCTTGGGGAAGGTCTTGAGCACTGCCTGCTGTACAATGTCACAAACCTTGGTCCATAGTTCTTCAGGCATTCTGTTTATCAGATTTAATTCCTTGAGTCTGTTTGTCACTTCTATTGTATAATCATAAGGGGTTTGATTTAGTTCATACCTGAATGGTCTAATGATTCACAACAAAGTATGGAAAATTCTTCAAGAGATGGAAATATGAGACCACCTGACCTGCCTCCTGAGAAATTTGTATGCAGATCAAGAAGCAACAGTTAGAACTGGACATGGAACAACAGACTGGTTCCAAATTGGGAAAGGAGTATGTCAAGACTGTATATTGTCACCCTGCTTACTCAACTTATATGTAGAGTACATCATGAGAAATGCTGGGCTGCGTGAAGCACAAGTTGGAATCAAGATTTCATGGAGAAATACCAATAACCTCAGATATGCAGATGACACCACCCTTATGGCAGAAAACGAAGAAGAACTATAGAGGCTCTTGATGAAAGTGAAAGATGAGCATGAAAAATTTGGCTTAAAACTCAACATTCAGAAAACTAAGATCATGACATTCAGTCCCATCACTTCATGGCAAGTAGATGGGGAAACAATGGAAACAGTGAGAGACTTTATTTATTGGGCTCCAAAATCACTGCAGATGGTGACTGCAGCCATGAAATTAAAAGATCCTCACTACTTGGAAATAAGCTATGACCAACCTAGACAGCATATTAAAAAGCAGAGACATTACTTTGCTGACAAAGATACTTCTAGTCAAAGCTGTGGTTTTTCCAGTAGTCATTTGTGGATGTAAGAATTAGACTATAAAGAAAGGTGAGCGTTGAAGAACTGATGTTTTTGAACTGTGGTGTTGGAGAAGACTCTTGAGAATCCCTTGGACTGCAAGGAGATCCAACTAGTCAATCCCAAAGGAAATCAGTCCTGAATATTCATTTGAAGAACTGATGCTGAAGCTGAAACTCCAATACTTTGGCTGCCTGATGTGAAGAACTGACTCTGTGAAAAGACCCTGATGCTGGGAAAGATTGAAGGCAAGAGGAGAAGGGGATGACAGAGGATAAGATGGTCAGATGGCATCACCAACTCGATGGACATGGGTTTGAGTAAGCTCCAGGACAGAGAGACCTGGCGTGCTGCAGTCCATGGGGTCGCAAAGAGTTGGACACGACTGAGCAACTGAACTGAACTCAACTGAACTATCTAATTCTCAGCTGTTGTAGTTTAGTTGCTCAGTCGTGTCTGACTCTTTGCCATCCCATGGACTGTAGCCTGCCAGCCTTCTCTGTCCATGGGATTTCCCTAGGCAAGAAAACTGGAGTGGGTTGCCATTTCCTTTAATTTTTTTTTTTTTTAATTTTATCTATCTTACAAAAGGCTCTTCCAGTTCAACTTTTAAAATTAGGTGAATATTTGAAGTCACTGTTTTTTATAATGTATAGAATTTATTCTAAATCCCCATATTTCTTCTCTGTTTAATCTCATATGAAATCACAAAAGGTTTTGAATCTGTGTGTATACATACTTACCCATATTTGTGTTTATGTGTGCATAAACATGGTTATCTAGGTGACTCAGTGGTAAATAGATATGGGTTCCACCCCTGTGTCAGAAAGATTCCCTGGGGGAGGAAATGGCAACCTACTCCTGTGTTCTTTCCAGGTAAATCTCGTGGACAGAGGAACCTGGAGGGCTAAAAGTTCACAGGGTCACAAAAGAACTGGACCCAACTTAGGAACTAAACAACAACAAAAATACACACACTTACAAACATGTACACCCATCTATGACATGATCATCTATTACACATATACATATACTAGTGCATATATAGTCACATTTCAATAATAAAATGTCATATTTGAAACTTGAGTTTCTCAAGCATAGAGAAGTAAAAAAAAAGTAAGAAAAACTAAGCTTTTAAATTGAAATTTGGAAGACAATCTGATTTTTTTCCCACCCCACTCTGAAAGTAATAACAATCTGTAATCGATGACATGTATTTTCTTAAGTTTATCAATGCAGCAGTTTGTTGAAGTTGCACCTAATGCTAACTCTGATACTGAACGATATTCCCCCTTATATTCATTTTTCTCTTCTTCCTTCACTTCATTCCTCCATCACAGATGATTTCAAAGACACTGGTGGACATTCTATTGTACATTCTCCTCATTTATCACACTGTGTGTTGTTTACATGTAAAAATATTGACTTTTTTGATAATTTATTTTAATCAATGCTTTAGCCTTTAGGTATGCAATTTTGTCTTTTAATAAATATTTAATGACTTTTGTGTTAGTATAAAATTTTTAAGGTTTTTGTCTTTTTAGTGTTAAAGCAATATATGTTAAATAATAAAAAAATTTTAAATTAAAAACATTAAATCCAGAAAGGCCAATGATAGATAAATGGTTATGAAAATATGATATAGTCAGATATTGGGATTTTGTACAACTACTAAATTAATATTTTATAAATATATAATAAACAGATAAAACATAAGATGGTGAGTGAAAAAAGCATGTAAAGTTGCATATATCATACTTTATATTTCAGTAATATACATATATTTAATTATATTTGTGTGTTTATGTGTATTTAAAGAAGTCTAGTAAGGATATGTATGCATGCTAAATCGCTTCAAATGTGTTCAACTCTGTGACTGCCATGGACTGTAAATTGCCAGGCTCCTCTGTCTGTGGGATTCTCCAGGCAAGAATACTGGAGGAAGGTTCATGCCTTCCTCCAGGGGATCTTCCCGACCTGAGGACTGAACCATTATTTCTTAGGTCTCCTGCACTGGCAGGCAGGTTCTTTAACAATGGCACCACCCGGGGAAGCCCCTTATTAAGGATAAATGAATGTAAATCTTTGGTCTCAGTATTTAGCCAAAATCTGCTATTAAATTTTATCTTTGAGTTTTGGAAGATCAAAGACCCGTTTAATTGTCATTTATGAAATCCCTGAACTGTGCATAAACAGTCATTATATCACCATACTGGTTATCATATATAAAAGCATGCATACAAATCTCATCATTGGTATTTATCATTAATACCTGATTATCTGAATATCCACTTTCAAATATAGGCAAGAATTCTTATTGCAACTTCTGTTTATTCTTTATGCACTTTATATATTTTATATATGTAAAATACAGTTTGTCTGAAAGAGTATGAAGTGTTTATTGTAATCATCAAATACAGCACTAATTAATAATTCTGAAACTGTTAATTCCACATATGTGCCTGTTTACTGCCTGGAGAAGGAAATAGCAACCCACTCCAGTATTCTTGCCTATAAAATCCCATGGACAGAAGAACCTGGTGGGCTATAGACCATGGGGTCACAAAGAATTGGACACAACTAAGTGACTAACACACAGAACCATTTACTGAAAACATTCAAGTTTACCAAAAGGTAGACTGAGAATAGGAATGTTAAAAGAGATGATACTAGCTCAGTAGCTTCTGGAATATGCATTTTTAAAATCAGCTGTTTATAATGGGCTTCCCTGGTGGCTCAGACAGTAAAGAATCTGCCTGCAATGTGGGAGACCTGGATTCAATCCCTGGGTTTGGAAGATCCCGCGGAAGAGGGTTTGGCAATACACTCCAGTATTCTTGCTAGAGAATCCCCATGGACAGAGGAGCCTGGCAGGATACAGTCTAAGGGGGCTCCAAAGAGATGGACACATCTAAGCAAGTAAGCACACAAACAAATGTTCATAAAATTCTAAATAACATATTGCAGAATGAGAGGTTGAACTATACGCTAATACTGATGTCAATCCTTGCAGATGTTTTGTGCAATAATATTTATATGTTAAATAAAATAATAATGCTGCATTATTCTTAGATATTTAATTTCATTTAGCACAAGTCTTTCTAGAAAAGAACTTATTTTGTAATTTCTGCCTTATTCTGCTGATGAAATTAAAGTAGAATGCCAACTCTACCAGCTCAACATTTCATGAGAAGAAAAAACATAAAACTCATGTCAATATTAGATCATTTTTAATATTTTTTAAAAAAGAATATATAGAGAGCAAAAAAAAAAAAAGGAATAAATGAGCTATTTCTAAATATCTTCCTTCTTCATTGATTTCACTTGAAAGTGAACATCTCTTTTCTGCTGCAAAAGTCCAATAAATTGACTGCAGCAGCAACTCAGGAGCTGACAACAAGGAGAAATGATCACTCCTGCTCCATAATTGTGAAGTTTAAAAATTTTAACCACTAAAACTTTTGGTAAGCCAGTTGAACTAAAATATGATATTTTGGTTTTATTTCCAATTTGCTCTTGATCTCAGCTGGTCATTGCAGGATATTGTAATTCCAGGTTTAAAGCAGAACATTATAACCTCTGATTTTTTACTTTTGAGAAAATGCATATTCAGAACATCTCTACATATACATATTCAGAAAATAATATGGGAAAATTCAGGAAATAAATTATTTATTTGTTCTATTCCTGGACTTGCTGTATATTTTAGTTCTTCTTTTCTGGTTTCATTAGGTTGTTATTTGAAACACTTGATTATGTCAAAGAGTCAACATCAGTAAAAAGGATCAGTGTTTTGGAATGCAGATATTTCTTTCAGATATAGGATAAAATTTTGTGTTATTGAGCACACAGTAAACCAAATTATCAATACCAAACATAATTGTGAGGCATAAAAATATGACATAACACAAAGAACTTAAAACATGTCCACTATTGTCGATCTCAAAGCTAAAGTCATAAAGGAATTATTTATACAACAGGCTTTTATGGATCACAAATGATGTGGCAGGTTCCAGGTTAGGTATTATGAGAAATAAATAATAATAATAACAACTGCAACTATCATTTATTCATAGAAGGAGAAGACAGTGACAGAGGATGAGATAGTTGGATGGATCACCAATTCAATGGATATAAACTTGGGTGAACTCCTGAAGATGGTGAAGGACAGGGAAGCCTGGTTTGCTACAGTCCATGGGGTCACGAAGAGTCAGACATGACTTGACAACTGAGAGACAACATCATTTATTGAAACTCATTATATGTAGAGCTTATCCAAAAGCTCTATACTTTTAAATACCCGTAAGCTTAAACAACTATAAAGTACTTAAACAACTATAAGCATGAATCCTGATTAGTGTCTATATAACTCCAGCACTGGAGTGCTCTTCACCAGTGCACAGTATGAAGCATCACTCCACAGTGCACCTAGAAAGGGGAGACACATCTAACATATAGCAAAGAATTTGTGGGCAAGAAAAGTTTAAACAATGTGGTTAAAAGCACAGTCGTGTGCAACTCTTTGCGACTCCATGGACTGTAGCCCAACAGGCTTCTGTGTCCATGGAATTCTCCAGGCACGAATACTGAAATGGGCAGCTCTTCCCTTCTCCAGGGCATCTTCCTGACCCAGGGATTGAACCAGGATCTCCTGCATTACAGATGGATTCTCTACCAGCTGAGCTGCTGCTGCTGCTAAGTCACTTCAGTCGTGTCCGACTCTGTGCGACCCCATAGACAGCAGCCCACCAGGCTTCCCTGTCCCTGGGATTCTCCAGGCAAGAACACTGGGGAAGTCTTAAAAAACCTGGTGGCTCAGATGGTAAAGAATCTAAAAACAGTATACATGGTTAAAATTTGAAGAAAGAGAGAAGACTAAGGGCTGGGGCTTTAAGGAAGGGAAGAGGTTTATTTGGAGGAAAAGAAGAGGAAAAACATATATACACTATCATGTATAAAATGGATAGCTAGTGGGAACCTGCTGTAAAGAAATGGAGCTCAGCTTGGTGTTCTGTGGTGACATAGAGGGGTGCTATACGGGGTGGGGGTGGCAGGGAAGCTCAGGAAGGAGGGGATATATGTGTACATATAGCTGATCCATGCTGTTGCACAGCAGAAACTAACACAACATTGTAAAGCAACTATACTCCAATAATAAAGTTTTAAAATAAGTTAAGAAGTAAGTGATTAATCATGTGAATAAAGTTCCTTGAAAGGATTGATTCCTCTAGGGAAATAGGGAAAAGCTTTTTGGTAGAAGGAATATTGAGTCCACTATTTATTTTATTCCCCTAAACATACTTCCAAATTTTAAATCTTTATAGCTTAAATTTCTTGTTATTCAGTGACTTATATTCTGTTCAATTCAGTTCAGTCACTCAGTCATGTTTGACTCTTTGCATCACCATGGACTGTAGAAAGCCAGGCTTCCCTGTCCATCATCAACTTCTGGAGCTTGCTCAAACTCATGTCCATCGAGTCAGTGATGCCATCCAACCATCTCATCCTCTGTCATCTCCTTCTCCTCTTGCCATCAATCTTTCCCAGCATCAGGGTCTTTTCCAATGAGTCAGTTCTTCACATCAGGCAGCCAAAGTATTGGAGTTTCAGCTTCAGCATCAGTCCTTCCAATGAATATTCAGGACTGATTTCCTTTGGGATTGACTGGCTTGATCTCCTTGCAGTCCAAGGGACTCTCAAGAGTCTTTTCCAACACCACAGACTTATATTAAGGACACAAATTCTGACAGGAGCTATTTAAGGCATTTCATAATAGAGTACTGTGTTAACATTGATAATTAGGTCATTTTTAAAATTAATAAAATGGAAAATAGAATGAAATTAATATTGTCTAAGCTATGACCAACCTAAACAGCATATTAAAATGCAAAGACATTACTTTGCCAACAAAGGTCAATCTAGTCAAGGCTATGGTTTTTCCAGTAGTCATGTGTGGATGTGAGAGTTGGATTTTAAAGAAAGGTGAGTACCAAAGAATTGATGCTTTCAAACTGTGGTGTTGGAGAAGACTCTTGAGAGTCCCTTGGACTGCAAGGAGATCCAACCAGTCCATCCTGGGGGACATCAGTCCTGAGCGTTCATTGGAAGGACTGATGTTGAAGCTGAAACTCCAATATTTTGGCCACCTGATGCAAACAGCTGACTCATTTGAAAAGACCCTGATGCTGGGAAAGATTGAGGGCAGGAGGAGAAGGGGATGACAGAAAATGAGATGGTTGGATAGCATCAGTGACTCAATGGACATGAGTTTGGGTGTACTCTGGGAGTTGGTGATGGACAGGGAGGCCTGGCTTTCTACAGTCCATGGTGATGCAAAGAGTCAAACATGACTGAGTGACTGAACTGAATTGAACAGAATATAAGTCACTGAATAACAAGAAATTTAAGCTATAAAGATTTAAAATTTGGAAGTATGTTTAGGGGAATAAAATAAATAGTGGGCTCAATATTCCTTCTACCAAAAAGCTTTTCCCTATTTCCCTAGAGGAATCAATCCTTTCAAGGAACTTTATTCACATGATTAACCATTTACTTCTTAACTTATTTTAAAATTTTATTATTGGAGTATAGTTGCTCTACAATGTTGTGTTAGTTTCTGCTGTGCAACAGCATGGATCAGCTATATGTACACATATATCCCCTCCTTCCTGAGTCCATGGGATCGCAAAGAGCTGGACATGACTGAGTGAACTGAACTGAACTGAAATATTTTAGCACAGATATTTCCTTTTTTTTTTTCCTACCAGTGCACTGAGGTCATTGAGGAGGTATTTCTCATTTACCAATAAGGTTATCATAACAGAAAGTGTTATCTGCCTAGGGCCACACAACTACTTATTAAAAAAGAAGAGATTTTAAACCAGTGATTTTTAGGAGCCAGTGCCAAGTCAAATTTTTATAGAAGTGTATAGCTGTTTTTTGTGTATTTTCAGTCTTCAGACAATCCTATCTTCTGCAAGAGAACTTACTAAATTCAGCTACTATCACTCATTAAAAAAAATTGTCTAGTACTCAGAGGTTGAGTTCTGAGACTAAAATATCAAAAACTTATGTAAGCATATAGCTTGTGATTGGGTCTGTTATTATATGAAAAGCAATTATCATTCTATATCTGTCACAAAAATCTATTTGTTGATTATTAGACTGAAAATATTTCATAAAAAGTCACTAATGTGCTATATTACTATACACTTGTTTTTTCCATTCCATACTCTCTTTTAATCAAGAAAAGTGCAAAATTTTTTCTAGTCAGACAGTTCAATATTGGATTTGGATTGCACACTTGATGGAACTCCATGGTACATTTTTTCCCTCAGTGAACTTGGGATATTACACATATTGCTTTTCTAAAAAGCACTTTTTAGATGTCAGTTTATGGTGAAAAGATTGGAAAGAAGTAGATTTAAAGGTAACCATTAGAAGTCAGATATATCTATCAAAGGCTCTAGGGCTTTCTTCCAAGTCCAATATTAGCTACTGAAATAAATATCTGTAGGACTTAAGTATATAAGAAATTGTGTGTGTGTGTGTGTGTGTGTGTGTGTGTGTGTGTGTGTGTGTGTGTGTGTTGGGGTGGAGGGGTAGAGGTAGCAGAAAAATACTAGAATTGAATTATTTCATACCAAATTCTTATTCTGCCATCATGGTTCAAAAACACATGGGTAGATTTGAGAATATCTGTTGTCTACAATAGGAACTTCTTGGGAGTAATACTGTGCAAAGAAGCAGGAGAAGATACCATTTCTAGTAGGGTGCTGCTCACTTCCCACTTTATTCCTAGAGGTAAAGGATTTGAAGACAGGAGACTTGGTTTCCCAGTTGCAGAGTAGAACAATGGCAGTTGGTACATTATTAGAATTTTGTATTCATCAACTGAAAATGTGTCAACAGGACCACTTTCTGATCTCTAGAGAGCTGCATAAATGTTGTTTTTTATCATTAGAGCCAAAAGCCATACATAGTTCATGAAATTCACCCAGATTAGAATTTTGAAATATTTTCCTACAAAAGTTTCCTTTATTGTTTACTTTTCCACAACATCAGAAAATCTCCATTCACCCCCCGGATGCCTTTGGAAGACCAAAGGAATTAATTCTCAGACATTCTCTTTGGTTTGGGGTTTTCTCCCCTGAGGCTGAATATGGAATGGCATTGACATTCCATAAGAACTACACACAGGTTAAAATGTTGTGCAGCTTTGAGACGTGCATGGCAAGGAACTCTACTAAAATAAAAGCAGAGGTCATATTAAGATGATGAATACTTTTTATTTTTTAATTAAATTGCATTCATATAACTGGTTTAATAAAATTTCCAGAACAACAAAAATAATAGTCAGGAGAGAAGAAATACTCAGATATTTAAAATGAGTCCATGTTGCTTGTTGAAAAAGTTTTGGAGTAGAAACTCTGTCACAGATATATAATTACAGTAATTACATGGTGTTTCCTTTTTTTTTTTTTTTTTCTTTTAAAACCACAGCAATACTGCAACATTTGGGATAGTAAACAAGCCTGAGCAACTTTACAGGAAGGTTGTGTCAATAAATAACTCCATTAGCATTCTCATGGATGCAGTTTAGTGCAGTGTAGTAAGAAATAATATTGCTGCAAATTAAATACTATAATTAGGTATTTTCCCCAGCTTTAACTTTTGTAATGAAAATATGGTTAACTCCATGTATAAATTTCCTTTCATTTTCTGATTTTAAGAGCAGGCTGTGAGACAAGTCAGTTGTGCTCTTTGAAAATATCCATAACTTCATGGAAAAATAGTCTATATTTACAGTCGGCAAAGCAACTGAACTAGAAAAGCTAATGTTATGTTTCTGATGATTCATTGTCACTTTAATGCTATGTTATCAAAATCCTCTTATACTTTTATAGTCTAGGGTAGTTTTAGGTTAATGCACATTTAATGAAAAGTGAAGTGAATGGTATGGGGCAGACACAAATATGACTGCTATCACCTGAGTGAACTGCCTCTTAATATAGCCTATAGAACTTTCTGAAATACAATCATGTGCTGTCGTAATTGAGAAAGCAGGAATTTAGATTCATAATAGGCTTGGGATAAGATAGAAAACAAGTTTGTTTAATATTTGATGCCTTGTTTAATGACATATTTGCCCTTATTCAGGGGTGAGCAAGACTGACAATGCAGGGTGGGAGATGCTCATTTGAAAAGCAAAAACATTTTGCTCTCCTTTTGGGATGAGGAGGGAACCGCACAAAGGAAGAGACAGATGAATTTCACCATGTCAAACGATAATGTCCAACTACACAAAGACTGATGATCACGATGGTGTGATCACTCATCTAGAGCCAGACATCCTGGAATGTGAAGTCAAGTGGGCCTTAGAAAGCATCACCATGAACAAAGCTAGTGGAGGTGATGGAACTCCAGTTGAGCTATTTCAAATCCTGAAAGATGATGCTGTGAAAGTGCTGCATTCAATATGTCAGCAAATTTGGAAAACTCAGCAGTGGCCACAGGACTGGAAAAGGTCAGTTTTTATTCCAATCCCAAAGAAAGGCAATGCCAAAGAATGTTCAAACTACTTCACAATTGCACTCATCTCACACAATAGTTAAGTTCAGTAGCTCAGTCGTGTCCAACTCGTTGTGACCCCATGAATCACAGCACCTCAGGCCTCCCTGTCCATCACCAACTCCTGGAGTCTACCCAAACCCATGTTCATCGAGTCATTGATGCCATCCAGCCATCTCATCTCATCACACACTAGTAAAGTAATGTTGAAAATTCTCCAAGCCAGGCTTCAGCAATACGTGAACTGTGAACTTCCAGATGTTCAAGCTGGTTTTAGAAAAGACAGAGGGAAAAAAAAAAAAGAAAAGACAGAGAAACCAGAGGTTAAATTGCCAACATCCGCTGGATCATCAAAAAAGCAAGAGAGTTCCAGAAAGACATCTATTTCTCCTTTATTGACTCTGCCAAAGCCTTTGACTGTGTGGATCACAATAAACTGTGGAAAATTCTTAAAGAGATGGAAATATCAGACCACCTGACCTACTGCTTGAGAAACCTGTATGCCAGTCAGGAAGCAACAGTTAGAATTGGACATGGAACAACAGACTGTTTCCAAATAGGAAAAGGAGTACATCAAGGCTGTATATTGTTACCCTGCTTGTTTAACTTATATGCAGAGTACATCATGAGAAACGCTGGGCTGGAAGAGGCACAAGCTGGAATCAAGATTGCCAGGAGAAATATCAATAACCTCAAATACGCAGATGACACCACCCTTATGGCAGAAAGTGAAGAAGAACTAAAAACCCTCTTGATGAAAGTGAAAGAGGAGAATGAAAAAGTTGGCTTAAAGCTCAACATTTAGAAAAGTAAGATCATGGCATCCAGTCCCATCACCTCATGGCAAATAGACGGGGAAACAGTGGAAACAGTGTCAGCCTTTATTTTTGGGGGCTCCAAAATCACTGCAGATAGTGATTGCAGCCATGAAATTAAAAGATGCTTACTCTTTGGAAGGAAAGTTATGACCAACCTAGACAGCATATTAAAAAGCAGAGACATTACTTTGTCAACAAAGGTCCGTCTAGTCAAGGCTATGGTTTTTCCAGTAGTCATGTATGGATGTGAGAGTTGGACTGTAAAGAAAGGTGAGTGCCAAAGAATTGATGCTTTTGAACTGTGGTGTTGGAGAAGACTCTTGAGGGTCTCTTGAACTGCAAGGAGATCCAACCAGTCCATCCTAAAGGAGATCAGTCCTGAGTGTTCATTGGAAGGACTGATGTTGAAGTCGAAACTCCAATATTTTGACCACCTGATGTGAAGAGCTGGCTCTTTTGAAAAGACCCTTATCCTGGGAAAGATTGAGGGCAGGAGGAGAAGGGGACGACAGAAAATGAGATGGTTGGATAGCATCAGTGACTCAATGGACATGAGTTTGGGTAAATTCCAAGAGTTGGTGATGGACAGGAAGGCCTGGATGCTGTGGTTCACGGGGTTGCAAAGAGTCAGACACGACTGAGAGACTGAACTGTACTGAACTGAAAACAAAGACAAATGTGGGTGAATTTTTGAAGAAATTGTTTATCCACTATTAACTCGACCCTCTCAAATGATTTTCTTTAATTTTTTTTTTTATTGTTTAAATTTATCCAACCATATGTTTGAAGGGGAAAATCACTGGAAAAATGGACTTACTTTGTTAGGTATCATCTATGTAAAAGAAAATATAAGAAATGGAGCAACTTAACTGCTTTGGCAGATAAATGAATGGCATGGAACCCCAGTTTTTGTGTTCATGCAGAAGAGACCTATGTTCTAAACCAGACTCCACTACTTTTCCTTAGAGGAGGACTTATTGGCTTCAATATTTGCACAACATAGGGTCATCTGAGGTTGTTTCAAAGGTCAGGGGAAGTCTTTCATTCTATTATTCAGAATGAAGCCTTGATTCAAGGGTAAACCTACAAAATCCTACATCTGCAGGGCTCATATTATTTTACTTAACTATCTTCATCTCCTCTGATGAAATGAAGTTTTATTTATTTATTTTTTCTATTTCATCAAAGAGCTTAGTCTCCATTGATGCTAGTTGAAGCTTTTAAAAGAACAGATGTGGGAAGAGAGCAAGTTAAATAAATACTTTTAATTTATAAGACTAAAAAAGTCATTTTATTTCAAAGACTATATCAGCACAACAATAAAATGAGCAAATAAGAACAGAAAGACATTATGATTTCCCCTTCTGTTGACCTGTAAATAATCAGACTATTATAGAAATTTCATTTGCAAATTATGCCTACTCCACCTTCTGAAGGAAAACTCACATGTCGTAATTCTTGCTTTCTTCCTTTAAGTTTTGCTTAAAGAGTGAGAATAATTGGGACAAGCCAGAACCTTGGCTTTGCATCTGGAAAGCTTAGCAATGTTATCCACTGCCACTGTGCTTCTGTGTCTAGACTGAACTAGCTCTGATCTTGGGAAAAACATTCTCTTTTCAGGAACTTTGGGGTTAGGGGAGGATATTTGAGTGTAAGTTCTGTCTGTGAAATGGATCTGTGATTTTTATTGCTTAAAAAAGAAGAGGAAGAAAGTGAAAATAAACTTCTATTACTATTTCTACAGCTAGAATTAGCTAATTGTATTTGCATCTGAGGTTCATAGTTTTCTGTTTTTAGAAAACACCAACAGTCTGATTGGCTACACAAAAGTCAAATGATATATATTCAAGAAAATAAAATTTTGTGACAGTTAAACATTAACTGCTTCACACAAAAGTGTGAAAGAATTATATTTCCTGAATAAAGAGATAATTATGATGTACATTTATTTTTTGCTCCTTTTAGTTGGGGCCAGAGGCTGAGATTTGAAGCATGGAGTTTAAAAGATGGAGAGGAGCAGACAGGGGGAGGCTACTTTGGAAAGATGGGAAAATATCAATAACTTAGCACAAGGCCAAAGAGAGGGCATGCTAAGAAGATAATCTGGCGGAGGAGGAAACATTAGCTGGGGCAATATCTTGAAAAAGATATTCAGGTTTTAGTTTATTTCCCTGCACCATAGTTCCATTATAGGAAACATCATCACATTTCTTGAACCCTTGTCTTTATGTTAGATATGTGCTGAGGAATATAAAGAAAGGGCATCATTTAGCAGTATGGAGTAGAGTGGACTGGGCAGAAGAGCAGCACATTAAATGGTATGTGGAGCGCAGAGGTGATATACAGAGAAGGGTGGAGTGATATGGACAGTAGTGATAATGTTAGCATTTGTCAATAATTCAGTAGGTGTTATACATTTTCCTAGGTTCCACATGGACTCCAGAGGGGTCCAGAACAATATTTAGGGAGGGTCTAAACTTCTTGTGTGTGTCTTGGTATACTACTAATGATCTATTAAAGGGAAGGTGAGACCCAAGCCTAGAGGCCCCAGGAAACCTCAGAATGGCTCCTTTTATCCATTTAGATCTAAGGAGAGCCTTTCCCTACACAGTCTTTGCTACTTTATTTCCAGAATAAGACTTCAAGCAGTAGGGAGACAGTCAAAGACATGGAAGACAATCCTATTACCTCCCGAAAGAGCTAATGCTATCCGCTCACACAGTCGAGACTCTAAAGATCAGAATTCCAGTCCAAGTCTATAATATATTAACTATGAGTTCTAGGGTAAAGCTTATGACTTGCTTGAGTTCCATTTTTTATACTACATTTGCTAAGACGAAATATAATTATATACAGAGATGTTAAATGTAACATCTGATAAAATGTAAGCTACTTTTGTATTCTTTTTATTTTTTTCTATTATAGTTTTACCATAAAATATTAGTGGAATGGCAGGTTTGGGGGATAGAATGAGTCAGGGATGAAATTAGTGAAAAGGCTAAATTAAGAACTTATCCATGATATTCTGATGGTTCCCCTCAATTCTTCAAGCACTGAACAAAGTATTTAGAAAATCTTACAAAGTTGCATACCTTAGTTTTCTCTTTGAAAATACTGATTATGGCAGTACTTTTCCAGTTATGAATATTGCAAAGTTATGTAATTTAAAAGAGGAGATAAAACTCTCAGTAACCATTGAAAATCTAGTTGAAAAGTATTAGTTAATACAGAAAAAGCAAAAAGCAAAACCCAAGATCACTCAATCAGTGGTATATGTGTGTATGTGCGTATATATATGCTCCTTAATAAGAACTATTATAGAGTAGAATATAAAAAATAACAGCAATGGAAATCAGAATGAGATTTAGAAGTAAAAATACTTGAAGGATACCCTTTTCCTGTTTGCCATGAAAAACCTGCAATATCTAATCTATATCATACCAGGACATGTTGAAAGATTGTGAGTGACTTAGTGATTTAACAGAATGGAATAAAATGTCTGGAATTCTTTTTAAACAGTGAGATTCTTGACTGCAAGTCAGAAAACTTCAAATTAAGACTTTCTTCTTGTTAGAATCCAAGTTAATAAATTGGTCATTCAGAACTCTAAGAAACAGGCATTAGTCCAAAGAGTTTCAATAGTCATTCTATTTTCAGATAAAATAAAATTTAGATATTTATTTTTAGATCAATGTTTAAATATAAATTAGGAGATTCAAAAATGTTCGTGGCTTGCCAGAGACCACTGAAGTAAACAGTGAAAGCATAAGGACTGTAATCCTTGTCTCCATACCTAACCTCCAAAGCTTTTCTCATTATATTTCACAACCTCTTAAGTATTCACATATTTCATATAATTCTTAATGTAGTAGTCTCTCCACCAGATGTATATATTTGTTTTTATCTTTTAGGCAATTTACTCCTTTTCTATTTTATTTTCTGTAGAGGAAAATGATTTCTTTAGCATTTGTGATGAAAGGACTAATTTACTGAAAGCAATACCTGTACAGGTTGGTGCCCCAGAAAAGAAGTTGACATTCTACACAACTCCAAGGAAACGAGCTACAGCCAAGTCCATGGAACAGTCAAGTTGACCAGAAAGCTTGATGTCTGCCCTGGATCCTGCTGGTGCTCACCTGAGCATGTGTGCTGAGCTGGCCGGTAGAGATGGGGCCACATTATAGCAGTGTTGTATTATGGCCTCTGATCACACAGTGGGGATACTGAAACTCTTCATCATAAAGCACAAAAAACTCACAGTCCAGGACCAGAGTTTCTCTTTCAGTGTCTGCCATTCAGTGCTGTTATATTGCTGTGAGTTACCCCGGTGTATATGGGACAGTGGGGGTCCATGTGTGTACTTAGTTACTCTGCCATGTCTGGTGGCCCACCAGGCTGACTTGTCTATGGGGATTCTCCAGAAAAGAACACTGGAGTGGGTTGCCATATCCTCCCCCAGGGGATCAAACTCAGGTCTCCTGCATTGCAGGCAGATTCTTTACTGTCTGAGCCACCAGGCAAGCCCTAATCCTGTCTAACTCACTAATCCTGTCTCTGCGGCATTTACTCCAAAAAATCTCCTCCAGGAGGCTTAGCAATTGTGCTGCTCAGTATTTGCCATTGTATTATCATTTGGAAATTCAGTAACATATACCATTTGCCTTTTATTATATAGTTTTGGTGGCTCAGATGGTAAAGAATCTGCCTGCAATACAGGAGACCCAGGTTTGATTCCTGGTTTGGGAAGATCCTCTGGAGAAGGGAATGACAACCCACTCTAGTATTCTTGCCTGGAGAACTCCACGGACAGAGGAGCCTGGTGGGCTACAGCCCATGGGGTTGCAAAGAGTTGGACACAACTGAGCAACTAACTTTAATTTTTTATAGTCTTGCAACACAATCTGATCTTCAAGAGTTTTATCAATGTCTGTGGTCATGAAAATCAAGCTGACAGATATTGCTTCATATATCAATAAGCATCACTTATAATGGTTTTATAAGTATGCTATTACATATATATAATTGTAATAGACTAATATAATATAAGTGTAGTAATATAAATATAGCAGGTTGAACCACATCAAATTCTAAACCATTTTTCATTAACAAAACGATAATAATTTCATGTTACCATCATTGGAAATGTTTTCATCCAGGGCAATGTAAACTTTAATTACTCAAAGAACTGTCCCTTTTTTTTAAATTGAAGAAACATTTCAATGTATACTATTAAATCTAAGAAAATAAGCAAAAAAAAAAAAAAAAAAAGCAAAAAAAAAAAAAAAGAAAATAAGCATATATATGTACAATTCACATTAACAAATGTTAGTGTTTTGATTTGTATATATATATATTTTTTCTTTAAGAAAAAAAAGAATACAGGTAAAACAAGAGTGTTACCAAACCAAACTTGTATATTCTTGCCTAAGTACAGTAAAGCCAATCTATGGACTGGTTTGCAGTGGAGGAAAGTGCAGTGCTTATTTTAAGGTGTCAGATAGGGAGTCTGGGGCAGCTTATGCTCAAATAGCCTGAACTTCCTGTTGGGTTTCAGGGAAGAATCATTTAATAGGCAAAATTTGCAAAGAGGGCTTCAGGGTGTGTAACCCTCTTCTGAGTAGTTCATCGTGAGGTGGCAAAGTGATGTTCCAAGAATCCCAAACATCAACCTCTGGTTCTAATCAGTCTGGTGTCCATGTGCTTCTCCTCAGCCTGAAGTTACCTGGATGGATCCTTAGTTCCTATAGAACTCATAGATATGTACCAGATTGTTTTGTATATTCTGGCAGGAGGAGCCAGGATGAGGCCCCCAGAGCTGCACTAGTTTTTCTCTACGCATTCCCTTACTCCCCCAATTAATAACTGTTTAAATCTGCCCTTTGGAACTCAGGGAAAGCTGAAACATTTTTTCTATAAAAAAGAAATGGGGGACACAGAAAGACCTTACCTGGGAGGATTCACTGGGTGCTGTTGAGTTTTAGAAAGTTCCTTCATGTCATCTCTTGACTATTTTACTTTTCCTTGTCTGTTGTCAACATATATTCTAAGACAGTTTCTGAGATAAACAATATTATCTTCTTTTGTTATTATACTTTTGTGGATTATTTTGTTGTTGTTGTTCAGTTACTAAGTTGTGTCTGATTCTTTACAACCTGTGGACTGCAGCGCAACAGGTTCCTCTGTCCTCCACTGTCTTGGAGTTTGCTCAAATTCATGTTCCTTGAATTGCACTCATCAAACATGATAGCAAAGTAAGGCTCAAAATTCTCCAAGCCAGGCTTCAGCAGTACGTGAACTGTGAAATTCTAAATGTTCAAGCTGGATTTAGAAAAGGCAGAGGGACCAGAGATCAAATAGCCAACATCCACTGAATCATTGAAAAAGTGAGGCGTTCCAGAAAAACATCTACTTCTGATTTACTGGCTATGCCAAAACCACTGACTGTGTGGATCACAACAAACCTGGAAAATTCTTAAAGAATGGGAATACCAGACCACCTGACCTGCCTCCTGAGAAATCTGCATGCAGGTCAATAAGCACAGTGAGAATTGGACATGGAACAAAAGACTGGTTCCAAATCAGGAAAGGAGTACCTCAAGGCTGTAAATTGTCACCCTGCTTCTTTACCTTGTATGCAGAGTACATCATGAGAAACGCTGGGCTACATGAAGCACAACCTGGAATCAAGATTGCCAGGAGATATATCAATAACCTCAGATATGCAGATGATACTACCCTTATGGCAGAAAGTGAAGAACTAAAGGGCCTCTTGATGAAAGTGAAAGAGGAGAGTGAAAAAGTTGGCTTCAAGCTCAACATTCAGAAAACTAAGATCATGGCATTTGGTCCCATATCTTCATGGCAAATAGATGGGGAAACAATGGAAACAGTGGCAGACTTTATTTTTTGGGGCTCCAAAATCACTGCAGATGGTAACTGCAGCCATGAAATTAAAAGACGCTTGCTCCTTGGAAGAAAAGTTATGACCAACCCAGACAGCATATTAAAAAGCAAAGACATTACTTTGCCAACAAAGGGCTATCTAGTCAAAGCTATGTTTTTTCCAGTAGTCATGTATAGATGTGAGAGTTGAACTATAAAGAAAGCTGAGTGCCTAAGAATTGATGCTTTTGAACTGTGGTGTTGGAGAAGACTTTTGAGAGTCCCTTGGACTGCAAAGGAGAGACAAGCAGTCCATCCTAAAGGAGATCAGTCCTGAATAGTCTTGGAAGGACTGATGTTGAAGCTGAAACTCCAATACTTTGGCCACATGATACAAAGAACTGACTCATTGGAAAAGCCCCTGATGCTGGGAAAGATTGAGGGCAGGAGGAGAAGGGGATGACAGAGGATGAGATGGTTTAATGGCATCATCAACTCAATGGACGTGAGTTGAGTAACTCCACATCCAGGAGCTGGTGATGCACAGGGAGGTCTGGCAGGCTGCAGTCCATGGGGTCACAAAGAGTCGAACACAGCTGAGCGACTGAGCTGAACTGAACTGAGTTGGTAATGCTATCTACCTACCTCATCCCCTGCTGCCCCTTCACCTTTTGCCTTCAATCTTTCCCAGCATCAGGGTCTTTTCCAATGAGTTGATACTTCACATTAGGTGGCCAAATTATTATGGACAATATTTCATATTATTTCATATGTTTTAATAATATACCCAGGTGGTGCTATTGGTAAAGAAACTGCCTGCTGATGCAGGAGACAGAAGAGACAAGGTTCAGTCCCGGGATCAGCAAGATCTCCTGGAGAAGGAAATGGCAATCCACTCCAGTATTCTTGCCTGGAAAATTGCATGGATGGAAGATCCTGGTGGGCTACACTTCATCGGGCTGCAAAGAATTGGACACTATTGAGCACAGGCATAATTATTTCATTCTTGGGTGTAGTGGTGATATTGTGGTTGTGCAGAAAAATGTTCTTTTCATCTGATTATATATTATGTTTAGATATGAAATGCCACAGTTTGTAAATTATTTTCAAACTGTCCAGGAAGAAGTATGTACACACATACCGTAGAGAAAAATAAAAGCGACAGAATGTTAACAATAGGTAATTTTAGGTGAAGAGTTTATGTGTTTATCTTACTGTTCTCTCAGTTTTCTTCTCTAAATTTAAAAGAAAAAAATGAAAGTTTAAGAATTTTAAAATCCTGTATAATTAAGAATCACCCAACATTTGAGATAATTTAAACTTTCCCTTTCAGCAAACAATAACTTACACAACTCTAATCTTAAAATGTAAAAAAAAAAAAAGTCTTTTTCAATGTAAAATGATGCATCTACTTCAGAAAACAAATTTAGCAATTCCTCAAAATATCAAGACTATATTGACTCAGCAATTATAGATTCCTAGGGATATACCTTAAAGAAATAGAAACATATGTTCATAGAAGCTTTATTTATAACATTCAACAAGTGGAAACAACCCAAATGTCCATCAGCTGATGACTGCATAAAATGTGTACTATATCCATACAATGAATTATTCAGCAGTAAAAATGAATGATGTACAGATACATGCTATACTATAGATAATCCTTGAAAATATTATGCTGTGATAGAAGCCAGTCACATTGTGTAACTACATTTATATGACTGTTCCAGACTAGGTAAATCTTTACAAATAGAAAATTTTTAGTGGTTGTCTGTGTTATTGAATCAAAGCTCACACTGCTCACTGCATAACAGGACTTAAATCCAGAAACAAAATGTTGGGGAAAGAAACAGAGATTTTATTTGAAAAGTCAGCAGACAGATAAGACTGTGGACTAGTGTCCTAAAGAAACATCTTGACTGGATTTGAATGCTAGTTTCTTTTATAGAACAGGAGGGATGAGAGAAGGGGTAAAGTAAAACAGAGATAAGCTGTTGTAAATGTCTTGATGCCAGACAGACTCTGGAAGGGATGTGTTAATTTCTTCTTTCTTGCAACCATTTGTAGGTGGGCCTGGTCAAGATGTTTTATGTGACCCAAACAAAGATATTTCATAACTTATTGCTCAGGCATGAGAGGCAGGGTTCTTGGGGATGGCCATTATGTATTCTTTAGGCTATAGGCAACATCCCTGTAGTGATTAACTTACAGTGAAAACAGTAGAGTACAAAGGTTGAAGTAAAACAAGAAGATCCAATATAGAGTGAGATTTGTTCTTCCTTATTACACTTGGGACTGTGATGGGAATACGAAGAGTTACTTCTAACGGAATTGAGTTTCTTTTTGGGGATGAAGAAAATGACCTAAAATTAGATAATCATGGTGACTGCACAACTCTGAATATGATAGAAACCACTGAATTGTACACTTAAATTAGATGAATTTTACAGAATATGAACTATACTTCAATAAAGCTGTTAAAAATAGACTTTTTATGAAGTTAGGAAAAACAAAATATTAAAAGACAGATTGCAAATATGAGACTATAAATAATCTTTGCTGATTTTGGACCTTATAAAGTGGCAATTTTAATACACCAAAATGTGAGAAATAATATCAGTGTCAGAGATGAGTAGAATTGACGCTCTACATTTATCTGGAAATGTAGCAGTTGTACCATTTGTTGATATAGAGATTTTCTGATTATTGTTTAAGCACTATAGCTTCTAAAGAGGCTAGAAATTCTTCACAGGTGCATTTCTTGTTGTTAACCTATACTTACTTCAATTTTGGATGAAGGGGACATTTTATGTATTTTATATATATTTAAGAAAAAATAATTAGCCCTTATTTTTCTATTTTAGAAACAGCAATTTATATATCAGTTAAAAATAAATGTCTCCTAATACATGAATGCTCAACATAAAAGTCACTCACTTAGACCCTTGGGATACTTTAATGTTTATGCAGCAAAGCAGAAACATTAAACAAGAATCTCCATGATGCTTACTTTCCCTTAGCAGATACAGAATGTGAGCATTGTACATGATAAATAATTAAATTGCATAATATGCTAGGAAATAACAACAGGATTGAAAAAATGAGAGCAAAGAAAGGGGATCAATTACGCAAGGGGCAAAAGGTTAGAGTTGCCTTTACTGAGACTGGAGAGGTTTTGGGAATGTATGTATGTAGCAGATTTTGTTACGTAAATGTGGGAGGTCAATGGTTCAGTTGTGACATGTTGGTCTTGAGTTATCTATTAGACATCCAAGTGGAGATGCTGAATTGGCGTTTGCATTAATAAATGTGGAATTCAGGGAAGTGATTTAGGCAGAAGGTATTAACTGTGACATGCAAGGAGATAAGAGTTGGTCTTTATAGACATGATACTGGATAGAGAAGAGATTTTGCAACATTCAGAGATCTCAGAGAAGAGAAGGTATCAGTAAAGGAGACTGAGAAAAGTAGCAGCTATTAGTTGAGCCAAAAATGAAGAGTGTGTGTCCTGTGAAGAGGTGTATTGCCCAGAATTGACCTTTGGGTATAACTTTGGGTGTTATCTGCAGCTACAGTTGCAAAGACAGCAATCTTGATCTGAGAATTAACTTCTTCTCCTGTTTAGGTTTAAGCTACCCAAACTCGAGATCTTACTGGATCATCCATCTTGTCTCAAGTTACAAAGTTCATAATTGTCAGCTTCAGTGCAGAAGTGGGGATATCTGAGTTTATTAAATAGGCAGTTAGTAAGTGTTGGGGAATTAACTGATTAGGTGAGGAATTTTTTTGGGGGGTGGGCAGGGAGAAGAGAAAAACTTGTTCAAATTTGAAAGGAGGGGACTAGGAGTCATATTAACTTGATTATTACAATCCATTTTATACCCCCACACTGGAAAATTGATTTATTTATTTGGACTAAATTTCCACATTCTAGTAATATATTTTATGTAAAATAATATTCCTTTAGAGTATTTGAAATGTCCTGATTGGCTAGTCATGACAAGGTTAACAGTAAAACTCCAGAGACCTAAAATTAATAAAAGTATTCTTGCCACACATACAGTGTGTTATAGGCAGTAAAGAGAATAATTTCCAGATCTATTCATAATGAAATAGGAATTGAAATACATAAAAGTTAGCCAACCTTAAACAAAAAGGCAGAAGATTCTGCTCATTTTAACCACTTGACAATACAGGCAGAGGGAAACACCAACAATCTATGACATCTCAGCCTGAGGCTTGAGGATGCTCCAAGACTGGAGCCCAGTGTCAAGAATGGGGATTGAATGTTAAAAGAGTCCAAGTTAGTGATGACATGTATCTTTCAATCATGCTTTCTTGACCAAGATGAGTCACTTGTCTATGCCTATTTCTCTAGGTACAAACAAGTATATCTTCCTTGTGTCTGGAATCAGAGAAGAATTAGGTGTGCTGGGGAATGCTAGTGATGTCCATTAGACTCAAAGGACCTTTGTGACTTATGGCTAATCAGAACTAGGAGGTCTGTCCTGTCTCTTGGACCTCTCTGCTATATCTTATAAGCTCTGGATATTTGAACTGAATTAGAGGTGGTAAGGAAAAAGAAATAATTCTCTATAACACTTGAGTTTATCAGGAAAAGGAATGGGAGGGCAGTAGAAAAGGGTAGAGGGTCAATTGTCTTTTTATTATTATTTTTTTTTTTTAAAGAGAGGCTTAGATTGTCTTTGTAACATAGTATTTTGAATTATTAAATGATGTGCTGTTACTCCCTCTTCTTTATAATTATTTTCTCTTTCTCACTATGAGAACCTTCCTACCAGATAAAGTAAGTTATACCACCCATTGATTTAGAGATGGGTAATCATAACAAAGAAATGATGGCACCAAAATTGAGATTAAACCCAACTTAAAAAATGTCATGTGTAAGGCAGAAAAGTTTGGATCTACCTGAGCAGAGTGTATTATTTTTCCTACTCTCAGACTACAGTGATAAGTCTTTGGCTGGAGGAGAATTCTCAGAGAAAGCCCACCAAAATAGGATGTGGGCAGAAAGGGAGGACATAGAAGAGACACACTCTTCAAAGATTTTCTGCAAGTCTTAGATGATAAATGTCTCAGGAGAGGAGACACATCTGTAGTAAGTTGGAGTGTAATGAGGATATGAGATGGCCATAAGTAGAATTTGGAAAAATGAATAGCTGAAGATGAACAAATAAACTGATGACACATGAATAAGGGCCAAAAAGAATTTAGATGGTGTACACGTGTATGAGCCAAGCAGGTGTTGATATGAACATTTTTCCTTTGTTGCCTAAAGAAAGGGAAACCAGGAGAAAAGCAGGGGAGATGACTGGAGGCACAATAATAAAGGTTGCATGGGAAGCTTAACAGAAAATCTTGGGACACCACGGCCTTGAAGTTGTGCTATTAATGTCTTAAACAACAGAATTATTATACAATAACAACTGCTTTTGAACTGTGGTGTTGGAGAAGACTCTTGAGAGTCCCTTGGCCTGCAAGGAGATCCAACCAGTCTATCCTAAAGCACATCAGTCCTGGGTGCTCATTGGAAGGACTGATGCTGAAGCTGAAACTCCAGTACTTTGGCCACATCATGCCAAGAGTTGACTCATTGGAAAAGACCCTGATGCTGGGAGGGATTGGGGGCAGGAAAAGAAGGGGATGACAGAGGATGAGATGGCTGGATGGCATCACTGACTCGTTGGACATGTGTTTGGGTAAACTCCGGGAGTTTGTGACGGACAGGGAGGCCTGGTGTGCTGCAATTCATGGGGTCGCAAAGAGTCAGACATGACTGAGCGACTGAACTGAACTGAACTGAACAATAAAATACTGTAATATACCTTTAAAATTTTTAAGTAGCACAGCTTTTTAAAAGAAGACACTCATTTTCCTTAGAATACCATTTTAGAAACTCCTGAGTTATTTATTCATTTTATCAGCTCTGGAAAGTTAAAAGCCTTTGGGAATATGTTGATGTTGAAAGAAGTTAATATATTCCACATGCTTCTATGATTTCCCATTAAGTTCAACTTATTTGACTCATAAAAAGTAACAAAATGAATCATTTTGATTTTGTTCACTTTAGCCCTTAGAATCCATGCAGTTTTCTGGCTGAGAGATAGCATGGCATAATAGCCCGCAAAACCACCTGATGGTCAATCACAATTTACTAGATGTGTGTGTATAAATTTCCCTGCTATAAAATGGTGCCCATTATACATACTTCTCAGGTTTGTAGTGAAGATTAAATGACTTATATGTACAAAATGCTCAGCAAAGTGCCTGGCACATAAAAGGCTTTGGGTAAAGTAGATTACAATTTTGTCACAAGCGATCTTGGTCTTTATCAGCAGCTGTTCTCCTTTTTTTTTTTTTTTTTTAGCTGTTCTCTTTTGATAAAATTTTTCTTTACAATAGTAATAGAAGGTGGAGATAGAAAGATCTCCATAGCATGGACTTCCAACTCCAACCAGAACTGGGCTTATGAGAGTTCCAGATGACATTTGTCCAACCCACCTTTGAATAATTTTATTGCTAGCATGTACTTGACATTAGAAGGGTTCTAAGCTTGATGAAAGGTTCAATTATTGAAACATTGTTCTACAAAATCCAACTTTCTTCATCTTGGAGAGTCTCCCACATTGGTATTTACTCTTATCTCTGGAATTATAGTGAGAAAATCCTCTTCTATCCTCTACGTGGAAATCTTTGAAATAGCAAAATATTTAAAATGTTTCCTCTGCTCCTATTTCTCAGGTCAAAAATAGTCTTTGTTCATATATGTGAATTATTGTGCAAAATCCTTTCTTCTAAAAAAAAAAAAAAAAAAAACCTCATATCTGAGAGCACAGTTCAATTAAAAAATACATGGTGGTTTTTTAAAATATATGGTGGTTACCTCTCATTTTTTCCTCCTTTGAATTAATATCACTGCCAGTCACTCTTTGAAATTTGGTAGAAATGACAGTAATATCTAGATGCCTGGATAATGAAATAGGATATTCTCTCATACAAAAGTTAACCAAATAATTTGTAGCTTGGGCAAAATGAAAAATGATACCTTGCTTGTTGGGGAGATATAACTGAAAACAAAATCTTTTAGCTCAGAAAACCACTCCATGAAAGTACTAAAGAAAGAAAACACTAATTATTGCATAAGAATTAAATGAGAATAGACGTTTATCACAGTAATTCACTAAAAGAATACAGAGACAAGGAAATCTCACCTTTTTATAAAGCCAAATTGGTGCCCATTATGTACATGTTTTCAGGAGAAACAATGATTAGATTCCAAGATAGAGGATTAACAGTGCCATTTTTTTACACATTGTTTACCCTAAATTTACCTGATGATTTGGGTGACCAAAGAGCTTCCCAGGTGGTGCTAGTGGTAAAGAACCCACCTGCTGATGCAGAAGATGCAGGAGACGCCAGCTGAATCCCTGGACCAGGAAACTCCCCTGGAGAAGGGCAGAGCAATCCACTTCAGTATTCTTGCCTGGAGAATCCTATGGACAGAGGAGAACAGCTGGCTATAGTCCATAGAGTCTCAAAGAGTCAGACATGATTGAAATGACTTAGTATGGGTGTTAGTTAATTGGTTTTATATAATGAAAAGTAAATTTCTCCTCTCTTTAGACAGGTGATAGTTTTGCAACCTGGAGCAAGGCACCCACTGTAGTTAAGCTCCTTCCTCTCACAGAAACTGGAAGATAAAGGTGTTATCTCCTCTGGTTTTACAGTTCCAAGAGATTCTTCCCAGGTCCTTGGGAAGGAAATTCCTGGGTCATAAAGCTGACAAGAGTCTTATTTGCTTCTAAAAATTTGACACATAGTTCAGAGACAGAAAAGTAACATGAAAATAAGATTTTTTTCTCTGAAGAAAGTGAAAGGAGTATTCTCTTCTCTATTTTCAACAGAGATAATTAAGTATTTTGTTTCATAATTTTTGTCTTACACATCTTTAAACCCTGTAATTCATGTTTGCTATTAGATTTTGGGTTGTATAATTATCATGGAATGACATGATAATTTCCAGGTTAATTTCTTGAAACCAGTAAGCCCAGTAAGTATTCCATGTGTCATGTAGGGACACACTAAAAATTTGGAGATAAAAATAAAAGGCATTTTAGTATGTTGCAAAGAAACTCAGACACTTAAGATTATTCTTTAATAAGAGAGAATGACTGGATCTTTGCTATAACCTCTAGAGAGTTTGAGCACTCATTTTAAGTCTAGAAGAGATGGAGAGAAATAACCTCCATGTCAGGGCACAGAAGAACCCTTGTACCCTGACATTTACAAAATGTGTGTCTGCAATTTATACCAGGGGTCCTTAGGGCTCGATTAAATATTCAGATACCCAAGATACTTGTCTTGAGTCTACTCTGGACAGAAATCACAGCCTCCCAGCAGGGCAGTGCTAGGCATTCCTTGTTCTTCTCAGTGGGAGTTCCTGCATTAGTTTAGTAGTCCCTATAGAAGTTCACACAGCTCCCAGGGAGGTATCTTTTCCTCAGATGAGAATTCTTGTTCAAAGATATGGGATCCACACTGGGCACAGGTGGAAGCTGCCCTGACTTAAACGCCTCTGCTTAGAAGCTTCATACCTTGTAGGAGATAATATATTTTGTAACATAGGCATAACATCCAGGATCCCTGCAGAGTGTTATTATAAGGGTGTCTGAACCTAGGGAAGCTAACTAAGGCAATTCCATCAAGAAGTTACAGTTCCTTTACAGTTTTTTCTGGTCCAGAGCAATTTACTAATCAGGGGTCATTTTTGTAATGAGCAGTGTTAACTAGCATATATATATATATTTAAAACACATGTATACATGTACATGTAACCTGAGAACATGACAAACAGCATCAGTCCATTAGTACTGTAGCCCACCAGGCTCCTCCCTCCATGGGATTTTCCAGGCAAGAATACTGGAGTGGGTTGCCATTTCCTTCTCCAGGGGATCTTCCCGACCCAGGAATCGAACCCAGGTCGCCTGCATTGTGGGCAGATGCTTTAACCTCTGAGCCACCAGGGAAGCCCTATACACATATATAACGTATGTATACATGTACATGTAACCTGGCAACATGACAAAAGGGCATCAGTCCATTAGTAAGTATTCTTTAAGCTGTCTGTGATGGCTTATGAGGTTACGGTGGTTTCAGTTCAGTTCAGTTGCTCAGTTGTGTCTGATTTTTGTGACCCCATGGACTGCAGCACGCCAGGCTTCCCTGTCCAGCACCAACTCCTGGATGGTGAGTTGCTCAAACTATGTCCATTGAGTCGGTGATGCCATCCAACCATCATATCATCTGTCGTCCCCTTCTCCTGCTGTCTTCAATCTTGCCCAGCATCAAGGTCTTTTCTAATCAGTCAGTTCTTTGCATCTGGTGGCCAAAGAATTGGAGCTTCAACTTCAGCATCAGTCCTTCCAGTGAATATTTAGGACTGTTTTCCTTTAGGATTGCCTGGTTTGATCTCCTGCCAGTAGAAAGTTCTGCTCTCTAGAGGAATTTTTGAGAGAGGAAACCTGGAAGGATGAAAACAATGGCCACTCTCAGATCTTAAATTTTTTTCTTCAAGGTAACCTCCTACAGCAGAGTTGTAGCTGACTAATCTGGATCACAGGCTTCATGAGAGTTGTGGTCAGGGGTGAAGCTAGGGGATATAAGTTTTAATCTAAGCTTTATTCAAGTTAGTTGAATAGAAGTCATCAGTTCAGTTCAGTTCAGTCACCCAGTCATGTCCAACTCTTTGTGACCCCATGGACTGCAGCACACCAGACCTCCCTGTCCATCATCAACTCCAAGACTTTACTCAAACTCATGTCCATTGAGTTGGTAATGCCATGCAACCATCTCATTCTCTGTCATCCCCTTCTCCTGCCCTCAATCTTTCCCAGCATCAGGGTCTTAAATGAGTCAGTTCTTTGCATCAGGTGGCCAAAGTATTGGAGTTTCATCTTCAGCATCAGTCCTTCCAGTGAATAGTCAGGATTGATTTCCTTCAGATGGATTGGTTGGATCTCCTTGCAGTCCAAGGGACTCTCCAGAGTCTTCTCCAACACCACAGTTCAAAAGCATTAATTCTTCGGTGCTCAGCTTTCTTTATAGTCCAACTCTCACATCCATACATGACAACTGTAAAAAGAAGTCACATAATCTTATGAATCTTAGAAGCCATATAATCTTTTAAATAAACATTTACCAAGATAAAACAATAATATGTTTTTAGATGTCCATAGTTGTAAATGCTGCGTGTTTCTGTCTGTGTTTATTCTTGTTTCCTCTTACTGCACCTTCTCAGGCTTTAATATGATATTATGCTTCTTCTCCCTCTTCTACTGCCAACATCTCCCCTCATATTTCTTCTCAAATTTCAAACTTTACCTTATATTTCACCTTCTATGGAAAATCATGTTGAGGTATCCTAGTAGAGCTAATGTCTTGCCTCAGAGTGAAGTGAAGTGTTAGTCACTCAGTTGTGTCCAACTCTTTGCAACTCCATAGTAGCTTGGCAGGCTCCTCTGTCATGGAATTTTCCAGGCAAGAATACTGGAGTGAGTAGCCATTCCCTTCCCCAGGGGATCTTCCCAATCCAAGGATAGAGCCCACGTCTCCTGCATTCCAGGCAGATTCCTTACCGTCTGAGCCATGCCTCAAAATTTGATACCAATTATATTCAATTTACCCAATCTCTGACATATGCCTAACAGATTTATATTTGCTAGACCACAAGAATATCTTTGCAATATTTTAAGTGTTCTTTTTTTAAAAATTCAGTACTTTGTTCATAGTGGCTAGAATTTAAAGATTGCTTGACCAAAAGTGGGTAAAAGATAGGAAAAAGAAGAATCTGTGAAGTCCTATTTGTTTCCTCCTTAATTCAGGGGCCTCTCTCAATTCCATACAATGTCTCAAATCTTGTTCTTTTTTTTTTTTTTTTTTTTCTGTTGAAATGTATTATTGGCTCTAATGTATATGTCTCACCTCATCACTTTATTCTTGTCGTTTCCAGTCCTTCCCAGCAGTAGATATTAAGAAATTCCACATACAAATTCAATTCTGTTATGTTCCAGAGTCAGGGCAGGAGGTATATCCAAAACCTGAGCCTCCCTAGCTGGAAAATTGCAATGTTTGTCTTGCTATATTTAGAACCTATAATTCACATGCCAGGGCTGAATGCTGACTGAACCTTCAGTCCTACTAATTTTCTCAGCTTTTGTATTCTTTCTTCCCTGTAGGACAAGGGCTCTCCTGAGCCTGGTGCCCCTATCCAGACCTGCAGTGCACCTCACTCTTGTTAGCCCCATTTGTTCTGGGCTTTTCTTCTTCCAGATTTGCATTGCTTGGCTGACATTTTGGGAGCTTCTGTTGAAGCAGTCTCACTTTGCCCTATCCTCAGTTCTTGCAGCTGAAGTCCATATATGTTCCATTCAAGACACATCGGCTTATATGTATTGTCTTGTTTTGAAGGCAAAGTAAAAATAATATAAAAAAAAACCCCACTTTTAAATATATTTTTAAAATCAAAGATAATATTATTAAACTGTAGCAAAATACTAAAATAATATGCTAGTTATTATAACTTACCAGCTATTCAGTGTAATATTTATTTTGTATTTCTTTAATTTTAATGGTTAAGAGTGGTAAGAGAAAAGCTAGTAATTATATAAACCTGAAAATATAAATTATCTTTTAGCATAGAAAATACATGCTAACCGTCAAAATATAATTTTACTTCTTAGGTTTTGAGAGTCTTAAGAACTTTCATTCAATAAAACATCTATCTAGAAACAAACAAACAAAAAAAGCTGTAACCTTTAAAATAAATTTCTGATTATTTTAGTGTCAATCTGTGTGCCCTGCAACTTTTAATTACCTGGATGAAATATACATAGCTGTTTATTTTCACAAGGTTAAATGTGAGTAGAGTATTTTATTTCCAGAGGAATACTGTTCACTCACATAACCAACATATGACTTCAAGTTTCAAAATATTCTTAAACTTTTTCTAAACAAGTATCGGCTGTATGTAGAAACACACACACACACACACACACACACACACACACACACACACATTCGCACTAAATAAACTTTGATAAGCTATGGTTTTTCCAGTAGTCATGTATGGATGTGAGTTGTACCATAAAGAAGACTGAGTGCTGAAGAACTGATGCTTTTGAACTGTGGTATTAGTGAAGATTCTTGAGAGTCCCTTGGACTACAAGGAGAGCAAACCAGTCTATCCTAAAGGAAATCAACCTGAATATTCATTGGAAGGACTGATACTGAAGCTGAAGCTCCAATACTTTGGCCACCTGATGCAAAGAGCCAACTCGTTAGAAAAGACCCTGATGCTGGGAAAGATTGAAGGGAGGAGGAGAGGGGAACAATAGACGACAAGATGGCTGGATGGCATCACTGACTCAATGGACATTTGTTTGAGCCAGCTCTGGGAGATGGTGAAGGACAGTGAAGCCTAGTGTGCTGCAGCCCATGGGATTTGCAAAGAGTTAGACACAACTTAGCAACTGAACAACAACAACAAACTTTGATGGAACAAAAATGATCAAGACAAAGATGTGGATGGAAGGAATACTTTGCAGATCAATACATTTCCTGTCCTGAATACAACCATTTCCCAGACCAATGTGGACTCATACAAAGTATTTTATGAATTTAACTACATGAATATAGCAAAGATGGTGTAGGTACTGGACACAACTAGTCTATTTTCTGGTTCAGATAGATTTAAAATGATGATATATTTTATGGTAACATAGTTTTTATTTCAATTAATGTGAGAGATAGTTTCAAGTAACAACTGCTGTTGTGCCAAAAGAAGCTTTGTTTAATGCTATCAAGCTATGGTAGATATTGATAAGAATATGAATTTTCCTACTGATTTAATTAAAATGTTTCTCTTACATACTTGAAATTTTCTGAGCATTAATCTTTAACATTATTGCAATAAAAAGAAGAAAGAAAGGAAAAAAGAAAGAAAGAGTGGTTAACTATATAGGATGATTGGATGAATTATCTTGATCTTGGTCATCGTTCCACAATGTATACATATATCAAATAATCATGATGCTCATTTTAAATATATGCAGTTATGCTTAAGTAATTATTCCTCAATGAAGTTAAAATGTGTTTCTCTTATAGATGCTTAAGTAAAGGGCCTTTAATTTCCTTTCTTGTTAGGTAGAACTGATGGTTGTAATTCTGTGCATATGAGCTAAACTCATTAGCCTTTGAAATTAATTTCTTCTTTAATGTTCTTTGGGAAATGTTTCTTGAGACACTGATTCCAGTGGGTTATTTGTGCCCACAGTAGCAGTTACTTTTGCAGTTTTAAGGTTCAGTAGATCTGTAGGCTCATATGAAAATTTCACTATTATTGGATGATGATTTATTTTTCTTTTTTTTGGAATCTGAAGGACTGACCTCATTATGATACACAACAGTTCAATATAATGAGTCTTTTATATTTTGCCAGTGCCCTAACTTTTTCACATATGCCTCAGTAAAACGATATATATAGCAAATGGAAACAGCTATTTTTGCATAGCAATCATCTGTCCCAAGCAATCTCTCTTATTGATAAGAGTAAATTTAGGACAGGGTGTCAAGATTTTAATCCATTTCCACTTTGAAAGGTCCTTTAAACATGAACCTTTATTATCAGTATACCTGAAACTGATAGAATGCAAGGTTTTATCCAAAATAGCAGCTATCCAAGTTATACAGATTTTGTGAAAATCACACCATTAATCAGGAATGTTGATGATCAGCTAACACATAGTGCAAATGCCCTTGACATCTGTTTCAAAGTTGCCATTTAAATTGATTGATGAGGACATATCCTGAGAAAAAAGTTGTAGAGCTGTTCAGGAGGATTAAAGACAAAAATATATTTTAGAAAGTTTTAAGAAGTGTTTGAATAGAAAATAACTGATGATTTGATTTGACATAATTTCCTATAAATTTGTACTGTCTCAGTAAATTCAGCAATATGAAACTAAATAAATTACAGTAATTCATATCATAGACTATTATGACACATTCACTTTGAATTATGCACAGTAAAGAAGTGATTTGGTTCATTAAAATTAAGCTCTGTGGGAAAAAAAAGAACAAAAATATAATAGCTCCAATAATGATTCTACTGCAAATAGTAGCATGAGTAAAACCAGGAAGAAACAACTATTAAAACCCATCAGATTTAATAACACGTCACTATGTGAAAGTATATTTGAAACAAAATTTTCAGTTACTTTGGAAAAATATGTCCCACAAGGGAAATATAAAGTACTAGTATATGATTAATTGCAACCATAAAATGTTTATCTATAGCTTGATTTGAGTAAAATATTAAGGCATCTAGCTTTATAGTTTATCTTTGAAGCATTTTATACCCATTTCATATGCATTTTTACACATTTCATACACATTCTTAGTCTTCTCTACTTTTATCTCCAAGGTACATTCAT
Organism: Dama dama; assembly: GCF_033118175.1. NCBI lineage: Eukaryota > Metazoa > Chordata > Mammalia > Artiodactyla > Cervidae > Dama > Dama dama. The sequence continues at coordinate 94,569,154 of NC_083699.1, read as the reverse complement.
TTGAGAAATGTTTCTTAGTACGGCAGGTGATTTTAAATGGTGAAAAACCCACACCTTGTCTCTAACCTGTTCACCATTTTGGTATTGGAGCTTATGGAGGTCAAGACTCCAAGATATCAGAAAAGATGTCTTATATCAGTAAATATTCCTTTGACTTCAATGACTTAAGATTAATTTCTCCTGATAGCATTCAGGGTATTATTACATTTTCTGTTACTGTAGAATGAAAAAGCTTTAAAGCTTAGTTTAGAGAGTTGTGAAGTACCAGTGGCAGGTGGGGTCATGGGTCCTTGTCTGAAATAACATCATAAAGTTAGTTTCATATGCCATTCCAACAGAAGACAATCCCAGGTCAAATTAATCTTCAGAGTAAAGCTTGATCTGGATTAGTATATGTAAACTCATTTAGAAAATTAAAAAAAAATTAACACTAGTATAAATATGCATACACAGAGGATAGGACACTATTATTTGCAATGTTGGGTACAGAATTTAAATCTTAGGTTAAATTAGCTTGGTCCTGTTGGTTATCAGATCTCATTATTTCTCCAATACTATAAACTTTTTTCTAGTAAAAGTGCTTTGAAGAGTATTTAGAGCTTATAATTGTGGAGAGGCCTGAGGGGGAGAGGTTACTTTTCTTTGTGGTTGTAGAGAGATTATGCATTAATGGAAATTCTTGTTTCTCTTTGTAAAAAAAAAAAAAAAAATTCTTTTAAAATTAAAGCAAAAAAATTTATTATTATTATTTTTTTTTTTTCAGTGGGTTTTGTCATACATTGATATGAATCAGCCATGGATTTACATGTATTCCCAATCCCGATCCCCCCTCCCACCTCCCTCTCCACCCGATTCCTCTGGGTCTTCCCAGTGCACCAGGCCGGAGCACTTGTCTCATGCATCCCACCTGGGCTGGTGATCTGTTTCACCATAGATAGCATACATGCTGTTCTTTTGAAATATCCCACCCTCACATTCTCCCACAGAGTTCAAAAGTCTGTTCTGTATTTCTGTGTCTCTTTTTCTGTTTTGCATGTAGGGTTATTGTTATCACCTTTCTAAATTCCATATACATGTGTCAGTATGCTGTAATGTTCTTTATCTTTCTGGCTTACTTCACTCTGTATAATGGGCTCCAGCTTCATCCATCTCATTAGGACTGGTTCAAATGAATTCTTTTTAATGGCTGAGTAATATTCCATGGTGTATATGTACCACAGCTTCCTTATCCATTCATCTGCTGATGGGCATCTAGGTTGCTTCCATGTCCTGGCTATTATAAACAGTGCTGTGATGAACATTGGGGTGCACGTGTCTCTTTCAGATCTGGTTTCCTCAGTGTGTATGCCCAGAAGTGGGATTGCTGGGTCATATGGCAGTTCTATTTCCAGTTTTTTAAGAAATCTCCACACTGTTCTCCATAGGGGCTGTACTAGTTTGCATTCCCACCAACAGTGTAAGAGGGTTCCCTTTTCTCCACAGCCTCTCCAGCATTTATTGCTTGTAGACTTTTGGATAGCAGCCATCCTGACTGGCGTGTAATGGTACCTCATTGTGGTTTTGATTTGCATTTCTCTAGTAATGAGTGATGTTGAGCATCTTTTCATGTGTTTGTTAGCCATCTGTATGTCTTCTTTGGAGAAATGTCTGTTTAGTTCTTTGGCCCATTTTTTGATTGGGTCATTTATTTTTCTGGAATTGAGCTTCAGGAGTTGCTTGTATATTTTTGAGATTGATCCTTTGTCTGTTTCTTCATTTGCTATTATTTTCTCCCAATCTGAGGGCTGTCTTTTCACCTTACTTATAGTTTCCTTTGTAGTGCAAAAGCTTTTAAGTTTCATTAGGTCCCATTTGTTTAGTTTTGCTTTTATTTCCAATATTCTGGGAGGTGGGTCATAGAGGATCTTGCTGTGATTTATGTCGGAGAGTGTTTTGCCTATTTACCAGAGATAAATCCACGAACCTATGGACACCTTATCTTTGACAAAGGAGGCAAGGATATACAATGGAAAAAAGACAACCTCTTTAACAAGTGGTGCTGGGAAAACTGGTCAACCACTTGTAAAAGAATGAAACTAGAACACTTTCTAACACCATACACAAAAATAAACTCAAAATGGATTAAAGATCTAAATGTAAGACCAGAAACTATAAAACTCCTAGAGGAGAACATAGGTAAAGCAAAAATTTTTTGAACATATAATGAATTGTTTCCAAATTACATATTTGAAATAACCTAACATTCAAATTTTGCAATAAGGAGCTGATGATCTGAGCCACAGTCTGCTCTAGGTCTTATTTTTGCTGACTGTATAGAACTTCTCCATCTTCAGCAACAAAGAATATAATCAATCTGATTGCAGTATTGACCATCTGGTGATGTCCATGTGTAGAGTTGTCTCTTGTGTTGTTGGAAAATGATGTTTGTTATGACCAGTGTGTTCTCTTGACAAAACTCTGTTAACTTTTTCCCTGTTTCATTTTGTACTCCAAGGCCAAACTTGCCTGTTATTGTAGGTAGCTCTCGACTTCATACTTGTGCATTTCAATCCCCTATAATGAAAAGGACATCTTTTTTGGTGTTAGTTCTATAAGGTCTTCTAGGTCTTCATAGAACCATTCAACTTCAGCTTCTTTGGCATTAGTGATTGGGGCATAGTCTTGGATTACTCTTATGTTGAATGGTTGGCCTTCAAAACGAACCAAGATCATTTTGTCATTTTTGAGACTGCACCCAAGTACTACATTTTGGACTCTTTTCTTGAAAATGAGGGCTACTCCATTTCTTCTAAGGGATTCTTGCCCATAGTAGCAGATATAAGGGTCATCTGTATTAAGTTTGCCAATTCCTGTCCATTTTAGTTCACTGATTCCTAAGATGTCTATATTCACTCTTGCCATCTCCTGCTTGACCAAATCAAATGTACATTTATTAATGCACCTAATATTCTAGGCCATTTGGGTGTGACCTAAATCAAATACAGTAGAGGTGATAAGTAGATTCAAGGGATTAGATCTGGTAGACAAAGTCTACCAGTCTATGTCTATCTGGTAAACATAGTCCTGAAGAAGTACGGGCAGAGGTTTGCAATATTGTTCAGGAGGAAGTGACCAAAAACATTCCAAAGAAAAAGAAATGCAGAAGGCAAAGTGGTTGTCTGAGGAGGCTTTACAAATAGCTGAGGAAAGAAGAAGAGTGAAAGGCAAGGGAGAAAGGGAAAGATCTACCCAATTAAGTACAGAGTTTCAGAGAATAACAAGGAGAGATAGGAAGGCCTTCTTAAACAAACAATGCAAAGTAGAGGAAAACAATAGAATGGGAAAGACTAGAGATCTCTTCAAGAAAATTGGAGATATCAAGGGAATATTTCATGCAAGGATGGGCACAATAAAGGACAGAAATAGTAAGGACCTAACAGAAGCAGAAGAGATTAAGAAGAGGTGGCAAGGATACAGAGAAGAACTATAGATGTTTTTCTATAGACCAAAAAGGTCTTCATGATGGGGATAACCATGATGGTCACTCACCTATAGCAAGATAGCCTGCAGTGTGAAGTCAAGTGGGCCTTAGGAAGCATTGCTGTGAACAAAACTAGCAGAAATGATGGAATTTCAGCTGAGCTATTTCAAGCCCGTAAGATGATGCTGTAAAAGTGCTGCACTCAATATGTCAGCAAATCTGGAAAGCTCAGCCATGGCCACAGGACTGGAAAAGGTCAGTTTTCATTCCAATTCCAAAGAAGGACAGTACCAAAAAATGCTCAAACTACTGCTCAGTTGTGTTCATTTCCCATGCTAATAAGGTGATGCTCAAAATTCTTCAAGTTAGGCTTCAGTGATACTTTAACCCAGAACTTCCAGCTGCACAAGCTATATTTAGAAAAGGCAGAGGAACCAGAGATCAAATTGCTGAGATACCCTGGATCATACAAAAAGCAAGGGAATTCCAGAAAAGCATCTGTTTCTGCTTTATTAACAACACTTAAGTCCTTGACTGTAAGGATAACAACAAACTATGGAAAATTGTTAAAGGGATGGGAATTCCAGACCATTTTACTTGTCTTCTGAGAAACCTGTGTATGGGTCAAGAAGCAACAGTTAGAACATTACATGGAACAATAGACTGGTTCAAAACTGGGAGAAAAATACAACAAGGCTATATATTGTCACCCTGCCTATTTACCTTATATGCAGAGTACATCATGTGAAATGCTGGGTTGGATGACACACAAACTGGAATCAAGACTTCCAGGAGAAATATCAACAACCTCAGATATGCAGATGATACCACTTTAATGGCAGAAAGTGAAGAGGAAATAGAGCCTCCTGATGAGGTTGAAAGAGGATAGTGAAAAAGCTGGCTTAAAACAGCATTATAAATACTAAGAACATGGCATCTGGTCCCATCATTTTATGGCAAATAGATGGTGGAAAAGTAGAAGCAGTGACAGATTTTATTTTCTTTGGCACCAAATTTACTGTGGATGGTGACTGCAGTCATGATATTAAAAGATGCTTGCTCCTTGGAAGAAAAGCTATGACAAACTTAAACAGCATATTAAAAAACAGAGGTATCACTTTGCCAACAAAGGTCTGTAGAGTCAAAGCTATGGTTTTTGCAGTATTTATGTATGGATGTGAGAGCTAGACCATAAAGAAGGCTGAGTGCTGAAGAACTGATGCTTTCATATTGTACTGGAGAAGACTCTTGAATCTCTTGGACTACAAGGTAATCAAACTAGTCAGTTCTAAAGGAAATCAACTCTGAATATTCGTGGGAAGACCTAATGCTGAAGCTGAAGCTCCAGTACTTTGGCCACCTGATGCAAAGAGGCAGCTCATTGGAAAAGACCCTGATGCTGTGAAAGGTTGAAGGCAAAAGGAGAAGGTGGCAGAGGATGAGATAGTTAGATAACACCCTTGACTCAATGGACATGAGTTTGAGCAAACTCTGGGAGATAGTGAAGGACAGGGAAGACTGGTGGGCTGTAGTTCATGAAGTAGTAAGGAGTCAGACACTGAATTAGCAACTGAATAGCAACAAAAACAATAATTGGATGTTGATAGCGTTGGCCTATTTTTCTGGTTTTTGTATTGCCCTTTGAAAAATATGAAGCACTCTGATTCTTGATTTTTTGTTTGTGTCTCTTCTAATCTTTCTTCTAAACCTTTGGAAGCTGCTAGGAGCATCCTATCCAGAATGTTCTGAAATTGAAAATATGCAGTTATATTATTTTATCCATTATGTTTGCATTAATCAATCTCTCTACCATGAAAACAAGTACCTCTCAGTCTTGTGTTCTTCTTTGTTTGAAGTTTACTTTTCTCATTTATGATCTCTTTCTTTTTGGAATTTATATTATTCAAATCAACTGGGCTGTTGTCTAATTTTCTTATCTTTCCCACTATACACCTATTATACTTTGTATTATTTTTGGGGAATCTTTCATGAGTGTATTTCTAAAATTCCTATTGATTTTCTGAAATCTCTGCAAAGTTTTAACTGTTGATTTTTTTCCCTGAGTTCCTTTTAATAGTGAAGTGTTTTCTCCTTCACTTTAAATGTTTTGATTTAGTTCTTGATTTTTCACCATTACTGACTTTAGGATGAAGATCATCCTTTTCTTTTTCTCTCCTCTCCTCTTCCTTCTCCTGCTTCTTCTCCTCTTCTTCTTCCTCTTCCGCTGCATCATCATCATCTGCTCTCTGCCTTATAAGAAATGCATTGCTGCTATCATCTCTCTTCCTCTTCTTGTGGATTTATTTCCTTAACATTTTTTACTGTTGCTTTATTGAATTGTAGAGAGAGTAAAAGTATTTATTTGCCATGTATATCTAGACAAATGCTCTCCTGCATTTTCACAATTAAAATATGCTGAGTTTGTAGTAATTATATAAATCTATGCTATGTTGTTTTAAAAATATCCCCTGGACAGCTTTTCCATATTTTAGCCTTTTTGTTTTGTTTTGTTTTCTTCAGAAGCATTCTAAATATTTGCAGAGTACAAAAAGTTTCTATTAAATGAGCATATTTGATCCCTTGGAGGTGAATATTTCATTTTGAAATAATATTTACAGTATTCCAATTTGTGTTTGTCACTGTATGGAGGTCCATTATATTTATATGCATCACAAAAATCCTTGGTTAACCCATTTAAGAACTTTTACTAAGCACTCTTGTCTTTTCCAATACTTTGGCCAACTGATGCAAAGAGCTGACTCATTGGAAAAGGTCCTGATGCTAGGCAAGGTTGAAGGCAGGAGGAGAAGGTGATGACAGGGGATGAGATAGCTGGATGGCATCACTGACTCAATGGACATGAGTTTGAGCAAGCTCTGGGAGTTCGTGGTGGACAGGGAAGCCTGGCGTGCTGCAGTCCATGGGGTCACAAAGAATCAGACACGACTGAGCGACTGAACAAACTTCTCTGTTCTAGGTTCTCTGCTGGATTCTGGGCAATAGAAAGATGAACCAGTACAGTTTCCTTCCCCTAAGGAACTCCAAAATAAGGAGAGAATTCTAAGGATAATCTCTGTGTTGAACAAGTGACAGTCTGAAGAAGGTTAATTACTGTATCTTCTGTCATATGTTCATCGGCTTGGAGTTTTTACTTGGGGTTCAGTTCTTCATCTATTACAAATAAGTTGTGGCTTCATTATATGTATGCCTCTGCAATGTCGCTGTTGGATGTGGTCATATCCTAGACAGAGTTCATGTCAGCTGTCTTAAAGGTCAACTTTAATTCATGATGCCGTACAACATAGGGACAAATTACACACATGAAGAAGACAGTCTGCTTAGACTTGAATCCTATGTGGTTGTAAGCAAATCACCTAAGCCCCATGGTGCCTCAGTTTGTTCCTCAGTATGTAAAGTGGTTATGATGATAGCACTTACTTCATAGAGTTATTGTAAAGATTACAAGAATTAATATATTAAGAGAACTTAAAAAATGCTTAGCAATAGGAAACACTGTCCAAATTATGGGCTGAACTGTAGCTCCTCAGAATTTGAGGGTTGAATCCCTGAACTTCAATGTGACCATTTTTGAAAACAAGGATCTTAAGGAGGTAATTAAGGTTAAATGAGGTTGTGAGACTGGGAGCCTAATCCAATGGGGCTAGTGTCCTTATAAGAAAAAGAAGAGACAACAAATATTTCTTTCCTTCTGTGCGTTCCCAGAGAAAGACCATGTGAGAAATAACAAGAACGTGTCTGTCTACAAATGAAGAAGGGCCCTCCCAGAAACCAATTTTGATGGTGCCTTGATATTTGACATATCAGCCTCCTGAACTCCAAGGAAATAAGTTCTATGTTAAGCCACCCATTTTGTGATATTTTGTTATGGCAGCCTACCCAGATGAATACAGCTATCATCACCTATTTAATGCCTTCCAATGTATTTTTTGCTTAATGCAAATCATCTGCACTATGCGTGGCTATGGTCCTTAAGTAACGCTGGTCCTTTCTCATCCTCATCAATGATAGGATTTACTTCGGGCCTTTGGCTAGAATTTGAGTATCCAAAGAGTTACTGAACATTGTCTTAATTCTTTTCTGTGTAATATACAAGTGAGTGGTCAACTTAACAATTGTAGGGAGGTTTTTCCTAGGCCCAAAAGCTGTTCAAGGAGGAATTAAGATTTTAACTAAACCTCCAAGCTACTGTAGAAATACAGAAGAAAAGACTCTTATGGCAGTGGAAATTAAGTGAGGAAATCCCAAGAGTTGGAAATGCTGGGCTCCCTTCCATCAATATGGTCTTTGAAGTGAAAATGAAAGTTGCTCAGTTGTGTCCAACTGTTTTCAACCCCATGGACTGTGTAGCTCGCCAGGATCTCTGTCCATGGAATTCTCCAGCAAGAATACTGGAGTGGGTTGCCATGCTCTTCTCCAGGGGATCTTCCCCACCCAGGGTTTGAACTCATGTTTCCTGCATTACAGGCAGATTCTTTTTTTTTTTTTTTTTCATTTATTTTTATTAGTTGGAGGCTAATTACTTTACAGGCAGACTGTCTGAGACTGTCTGAGCCACCAGGGGAGCAAGTCACTTATCCTTGTTTATCTTCAGGTTCTCATCTGTGAAGAGGGTGGCGGCAATAGTGCTTGATGAGTTGTCTGTGTTTAAATTTGAAACAATTGTCAAATAATATTTGTAAACATGATTCAAAGATACTTGTCCTTGTTTAGGGAAAAATGAATACAGCAAAACAGGAAAAATGTTATGGGAAAATGTTGGAGATGAACATTATGCCCGAATTTCAAAAGCTTTAAAATATTCATTCTAAAGGCACCGAAGAGACACTGAAAGTTGTTAAGCATGGACACCATATTGTTTTAGGAAAATTATTCTGTAATCTCAGAGCAGAATGTCTTGAAATAATGACAATATATTCAAATTAACAATGTTTTACAATATTCTAGGAGAGAGAATAATTTTAGGGTAATGATTCTAGGAATATAAAAAAAGACAGAACTACCACTGGAAAAGTAATGTCAGGTTGGATAGCTAAATATACATGAGTGAAGAAGCAGATATGATTATAGTATTTTGAGCCTATTAGCCAACGTCAATTGGCCTATTAGCCAATTAGGCAAATGTCAGATAAACTGTGTTGCAGAGACACATATTCTATTTTTACTTAGAATAATTTTTGAGTGTTTGCAAGTCTATGCACATGTGTATGTGTGTGTGTGTGTATAATATTTACCAAGTGGGGATATTAATACTTTAGTTAAAGCCATGAAACAGAATGAAAACACCCAAGAGGGAACATATGCCTCCTGATTACAATGACATCTACTTGACCACAGAAAACAGACTTTTAGGTCATTACTGTCTAAGATGACAGAAATATACATTTTCATTTTGTTGCTTAAGCATTTAAGCAACACAAATCATTTAAGCACAAAGAAAAATTCAAGTCCAGCAGATGGGGTCAGTAAAACTAAAAAGCTCAAAATGTCTAGGTTTAAATCTTGAAATTTAACTGAAGACTCGATTATGTTAATAGAGTAAGATATATTTGTTAGTCATATATGATTTTTTTTAATAGCAAGCCACCATCAAATCCAAACTCTGAGAATGATCCATGTTATTCTTCAGCATGTTCTAGGAAAATTGCAAAGAAACCTAGGGGATTGGGCTAGCAAAGACTTTCACTTATTACTTTAGAATAACTGTGATTTTCTTCTATTGTCTTGTGTAGTGGCTTTCTGACATTTTTCTCCTTGAAATTTATAGCCTATGTCTTACTGAAATGATAGATTTTAGATGAGTCAAGACCCAAAATTAGCTGGAAAGGGCAGACTAAATAAAACTTTTCATCAGTTGTGATTGGAAAAGTTTCCCACTGAACTCTCCACCTTCAAAAAATCTTAATTTATACAAATTTGTGTTCCAAATGTAAGATGGATCTAAAAAGTTTAATACATATTCAGTCTACAAGAAAACATTGATTTTATTAAGAGTGCATCCTTAGATTTTCTGCATTATGGCATAAGCTGTAACATGTGTAAAGTTGTTTTTATTGTTTATAGTTTAGTTGTTTTAAAGTAGTCTCCTAAGACAAATACACCTTTAAAGACTTTACTGTTATGACAGCTTTAAAAAGCTAGATTTAAAAAAATAAAAAAGAAAAACTGTTAACTCAAACATTTATTCTTACATAAAATGTAGAAAGCATAATCTTTTCTAAAACATATCAATAAGTCTCACAGTTTTTCATCATTCTCTACTTAATTTTTATATGGTTGGATTTTTTTGTCAGAATTTTCTGTCACTCAGATAACATGTGGAAGGGAATATTATCTCAATCTCACTGAAGTTTAATAGGATATGTTTCTGTCACACCAGTAGAGATAGACTACAAAATAAGGACTTTGGGAGCTAATTACAGCCAACATTTATCAAGAGTCTACAACCTTAGGCTCTGAGTTCAGGCAGATTAAAGCATTCAACTATCATGAAAACAGCAGGTGCTATTAACATCTTTGCTGTATGGATAAGGAAATCCAGTGTTACTGTTAAAGTCAATAGTTCTCAAGCTTTGGTACGTATCACAATTACCATGAGAACTGTTCAAGAACATGAGGTCTATGCTTCTAGAAATAGATAAAGGTCTGGCCTTTGTATTCTTACCAAGTTCTCCAGGTGCTTCTGAATGCTGCCAAATTCAGACAACCACTAAGTCTCACCTAATATAACAAATGGCAGAGCTGATATTTAAATCCTAGGTGACTAGATTCTAATAATTTCTGCTTTTAACCAACATGCTATCAATCTCTAACTATATTTACTCCTTTTTCCAAATTACGACATCTATATAGTTTCTGAAAAACAAATATTTAGATGATCTCCTTTGAATATAATGAACCAATGATCTTTCATATAATATAGGTTTTTCTTCATTACTCTAATATGAAGAAGAGTACTATTGATATTAGATACAAATATTACATATATATTATATTTTGGTGAATTGTCACTGCAGTTTTTCTAGTAGGAACAGAATAAAGGTATTGCAGAAGTCATTTCTACATCGGAACTGTGGTTAAAACTGATGAACTCTGAGATACCTGCATATTAGTGGGTCTACAGACCCGGGAGACATCTCCACAGCTTATAACACAATAAAAAGAATTTTTTAATGATGTGCTGGCCTTTTGCACTGAGCATTCAAATCTTTGCACTATAACATATAAAATGAAGCTAAACATTAGAATTTATGGTTTAACACAGAAACTGTCTACTTTGTAGCTCTTACTAGAAATCTGTTTAAAATTAATTTCTATTGGAGTATGGTTGCGTTACAGTGTTGTGTTAGTTTCTACTATACAGCCAAGTGAATCAGATATATATATATATATATATATATATTTTCTCTTTTTTGGATTTTCTTCCCATTTAGGTCACCATAGAACATTGAGTACAGAGTTCCCTTAGCTGTACAAATAGGTTCTCATTAATTATCTATTTTGTACATCAATAGTGTACATACTGATATATCTGATGGATGGCATCACCAATTCAATGGATATAAACTTGGGTGAACTCTGGGAGATGGTAAGGGACAGGGAGGCCTGGTGTGCTGCAGTCCATGGGGTGGCAAAGAGTTGGACACGACCTAGTGACTGAACAACAAGTGTATACACATCAATTCCAATCCTCCAATTCACCCCACCCCTTCTTCCTCTCCTTGGTATCGGTACATTTGTTTTCTACATCTATGTCTCTATTTCTGCTTTGCAAATAAGTTCATTATACCATTTTTTTTAGATTCCACTGTGTGTTAATACATGATATTTGTTTTCTCTTTCCGACTTCCTTCACTCTGTATGACACTCTCTAGGTCCATCCACATCTCTGCAAATGACCCAATTTTGTTCCTTTTGAAAGGAACATAATGGAGCAACAACTCTGAAATTTACATCAAGTATTTCCCCATGAGAAACACTGACAACGACTACAGGTGCAATTAAAGTTTTGTTTTTTGACCCACAAAGATCTCTCCCTACCCCCTACCCCCTGCCCCAGGTTTGAGAGTAGAAAATGATTTTCAGACAGTTTGGAGGGAAGATTCTGAAAAAGTTCGATATACGTTCCTGGACATATGACTCTAACACCCCCTGCTGGTGACTGCTGGGATTAAAGCGTGTGCAATGCTCACCTCAAAATTCAATTGCTGGAGCCATTTCATTTCACTGGTGAGACAGAACAATAAAGTGACCTCAATTTGTCTCATCTGACCTTTAGACCACAGGTTTTCTTTGAAACTCTAAATTTTCAGCTTTCATTGGCTTACTGATCATTTTTATAACCCGTTGGTAATTCATTCATTCTTGTTTTCTTTCTTTCAACAAATATTTATTGAGTGCCCACTCTGGCTGGAGATTCTAGTTGACTGATATAGGAGTGAACCAAACCGAGCTCCTTCCCTCATGTGCTTACATACGGGGTTGTTGGAGAAGGACGAAGACAGAGCCAGAGATGAAGATAGAGAGAGAGAGAAGACAAAGGTAATCATAGTTAAATCAGGTGGTGATAAGCATTATGGGGAATGGAAAAAGAAACAAGAGAGCAGCAAAAGCAAATGTAGGTGGGAGTTGAGAGATTCAATTTTTTTATAGGCATATCTGTATTTTGTGTTTTTTCTTCCCATTCTTTGAAAGAATGCACTAACATAAGCAAAAAGGAGACAATATCTGTTTCATAACACAGATGCTATTTAAGAAAATCCACAACTACATCTACATAACTTTGCCTTTAGCAGAAGACATCAAAGCTCTCCCACGGCACTGAGAGTAATAATAAGTCCCAAGCAGAAGTCAGAGCGCAAAAGGGAGACAAGGGGAGGCAACCCACAGGTGAGGAGTGAAATGGGAGGCATATCTGCCTGTGGAGATGCAAGGCATGCCTTTAGAAAAAAGTTTGCATTGAAAATAAGCACATTAATCCTTACCTTCACATCTGACGTTGTTGTTGAGACCAAGCTCTTTTTATTTATTTCTTTTTAAAAAATCAGAATTGTTTGTTACAAAGCAAGTGGAACAGAGTGCTGTAACAATGATACAAGGTCACAGTTGTTTGCACATTAATTTCAAAATCTGAAAGCATATATTACAATATCATTCTTAACATGAACACATCTACACAATGAGGAGATCTGGCTTTCAGCTTTGTCCCTGTTTCAGGCCCCTGTCCTAAGACCACCCAGGTGGGGCTATGGCCCCACCCTAACCATGGCTGCTGGTCAGAGAGAGATTATTTGTATGGAGTTCATATGAGTCAACTATCAAAGCGACATAATGAATAATTTCTGCTTCCAGAAATTATTGGAGAGGTTTAAATGGAGAGAAGCAGAGGAATGAAAGGCAATCAATGTCCTCACTGTGTCTTCCTGCTTATAATGGATTCTCATTTTCTGACCAAATTTATTTCTACTGATCAATGCTGTTTAATGAATTCAACTCATTTTTCTTTCTTGGTTCAACATCTATATCCAGGATCCTATACACACTTAAGAAAAGCCACACATTTTTACAGCATTGGGAATATGACAAATTCATGTGGTCCTCAAATTAGCCTGGAAATGATCTCCAGAATAGCCTGGAAAATTCTCACCATGTTTCTAGTCCATTCTATCTCTTATTTTTAACCTTGGCTTTTCTCCTTAACTGACAACCCCATCAGACCTTATCACAATCTTTTTCTGGGGAGAATAGGTACCTTCTCATTTCAGGCAGAAATAGAGGCCGCCTGGTTGATATTCTCTAATCTTGGTGAGGCCTGAATCACCTATAAATGTGTCAGTGTCTGTTGGGCTTTTCCTTATCCCTTCCTCCCTCAGTGGCAGACGTCTCAGCCTGGTTGTCCCTGTATGACCCTTTTACCAGTCTTCCCATATCTCCCGAGTTCCCAATATCTGTTGAGTTCTATTGACTTCCCCAGTATTTCTTAGTTTCCCAAAACTCCCCAAATTCTTAGTGAACTCCCTCTTAGTAGGCAGAGGGAATGGAAGACTGGGTGGATGAATGTACCCTTCATGAATGTATCATCCATACACCGAGTCCTCCATTCCCTCTGTCTGTTGGCTTTCTGAGGCCCTGTGCAGTAGGGTAAGTCAATGGACTTTGAGGTTAGGGGGAAGTGTTCCTGGACAAGTTGCAAACTTTCTCTCAAACTCAGTGTCCTCATCTGTCATGTAGATATCAGGATACCTTTCCACTGGGGTTTTGTAAGAATTAAATGATATAATATGCACAGCACTTGGATCTTAGTAAGTATTAAAAGGAATAGATGGCTTCTATTATTGCTTGTCTTACTTCTACTGTAGTATACTACCAATTTTTGCAACAGCCCTTGTCAAATAAAAAAATAAATGCTTATATATATTTCTATTTTCTCATTACAAAATATTATAATCAGGGAAGATTTAGAAATGGATTTAGAGTAATAAAATTGCCTTCCCAAGGTCATGATCCAGATAACTATGATGGTGTGATCGCTCACCTAGAGTCTGACATCCTGGAATGTGAAGTCAAGTGGGCCTTAGGAAGCATCACTACAAACAAAGCTAGTGGAGGTGATGGAATTCCAGTTGAACTATTTCAAATACTAAAATATGATGCTGTGAAAATGCTGCACTCAGTATGCCAGCAAATTTGGGAAGCTCGGCAGTGGCCACAGGACTGGAAAAGGTCAGTTTTCATTCCAATCCCAAAGAAAGACAATGCTAAAGAATGCTCAAACTACCACACAATTGCACTCATCTCACACACTATTAAAGTAATGCTCAAAATTCTCCAAGCCAGGCTTCAACAGTACGTGAACTATGAACTTCCAGTTCAAGCTGGTTTTAGAAGAGGCAGAGGGACCAGAGATCAAATTGCCAACATCCATTGGATTATCAAGAAAGCAAAAGAGTTCCATAAAAATATCTATTTCTGCTTTATTGACTATGCCAAAGCCTTTGACTATGTGGATTGCAACAAATTGTGGAAAATTCTTTAAGAGATGGGAAGACCAGACCACCTGACCTGCCTCCTGAGAAATCTATATGCAGGTAAAGAAGCAACAGTTAGAACTGGACATGGAACAGCAAACGGGTTCCAAATTGGGAAAGGAGTATGTCAAGGGTATATATTGTCACCCTGCTTATTTAACTTATATGCAGAGTACATCAGGAGAAACGCTGGGCTGGAAGAAGCACAAGCTGGAATCAAGATTGCAGGGAGAAATATCAATAATCTCAGATACACAGATGACACCACCCTTATGGCAGAAAGCAAAGAAGAACTAAAGAGCCTCTTGATGAAAGTGAAAGAGGAGAGTGAAAAAGTTGGCTCAAAACTCAACATTCAGAAACTTAAGATCATGGCATTTGGTATATCTCTTCATGGCAAATAGATAGGGAAACAATGGAAACAGTGAAGACTTTATATTTTGGGGGTCCAAAATTACTGCAGATGGTGACTGCAGCATTGAAATTAAAACACACTTGCTCCTTGGAAGAAAAGCTATGAGCAACCTAGACAGTATATTGAAAAGCAGAGACATTACTTGGACTATAAAGAAAGCTGAGCACTGAAGAACTGATGCTTTTGAAGTGTGGTGTTGGAGAAGACTCTTGAGAGTCCCTTGGACTGTAAGGAGATCCAACCAGTCCATCTTAATGGAAATCAATCCTAAATATTCATTGGAAGGACTGATGTTGAAGCTGAAACTCCAATACTTTGGCCACCTGATGAGAAGAACCAACTCATTGGAAAAGACCCTGATTCTGGGAAAGATTGAAGACAGGAGGAGAAGGGGACAACAGAGGATGAGACAGGTGGATGGCATCACTGACTCAATGAACATGAGTTTGAGGAGGCTCCAGGTGTTGGTGATGAACAGGGAAGCCTGGCGTGCTGCAGTCCATGGCATCACAAAGATTTGGACGCGACTGAGCGACTGAACTGAAAGTCACAGAAATAGGTGGTGGTGATGCTGGGACTCAAAATTAGATTGTCTGAATCCTAGTTCAGTGTTTATGTGCACTTACATTTTCTGCCTTTTTTAAATATCTGATTCTTTTGGGGAGTATGGTATCGTCTGTGAATTTTGGACTTGTTTGAACTTAGGAGCTAATGAGCGCCTATTGTTATAAAATAAAGCTTGTATCTCTCCATGCAGATATTATTTGTGTTTTTCTTTGTTTTGTGGGTTACTTGCAAGTTTGATGTTCTTTATGTGTGCAAAGTGGGATAGGCATTAATTACATTACCTGAAGCAAAGACCGAGGCCCTGTGAGGTTAAGAAAATTACAATAAATTTTACATGACTCTTTGTGAACAAAACTCCAAAGGAGTTTGGAGTTTCATTATGGTAAAATACATAACAAACACTTATTACAATATAATACATAACATGTACAAAAAATACATAACACACGACTTACCATCCATTTGAATTTACAAGTGTAAAACATCCAGAGAAAAGGAAAGAAACAGGTGGGTTTTTTTCTTCTGTGATTTTTTTTTTTTTTTTCTTTTTAATCTTATAGATATGAAGCTTAGGAGAAATTTTGAGAAGTCAATCACTTCAGTTTGCTGTTTTCAAAAGTATATTTAGGTCACCTGAATTTCAAATACTTCACAGCTTATATAAACAACTTATATCAGTATGAAATAACTTTATGGGAATGGTTTCTTTATTCCATTTGGGGGCTAATAACTTTATTTTTTAACTATTAGAATAAAACCTGAACTACTGAATGAAGAATCAGAAGTGCATGAGAAGGTGCTGGTATAAATTTAAACCCAGAAAACAGGATTCTTATAGGAATTGTGAGAACCAAGGTACTTATTCCCCTAGCTGCTGTCAGAGTTGGAATTGTTATGTCTGAGGAAAGCTGCCTCATTTAATATTATACCTGCTCCCAGGGATAGCCCTCATCCAGTGGTCAATAAATAAGCTTGTATAAAGGCCTGGCCTTCTTGCCCCCATTCAAAATGACTAGGAAAGGTGTCAAAGAGAAACAGTAACAGGCACTCATTAAAGGTACCAAGACAGATTTTATTCAGACTACCGCTTTAGAGGATATTAAGTCCAGTATAAATGAAGTTCAGTTTCAGCTAAGATAAAGGGAATTGAGATTTTTAAAGGTAAAACAGGGAGTGAATAAAAAAGAGCTAAAGGAAGTGAAAAAAGTGGAACAAAAAAGTTAATGGGGATCTGAAAGAAAGTGTTAGTTGCTTAGTCATGTATGACTCTTTGTGACCTCATGGACCATAGCCCACCAGGCTCCTCAGTCCATGGGATTTCCCAGGCAAGTATACTGGAGTGGGTTGCCATTTCCTCCTCCAGGGGATCTTCCTGACCCAGGAATTGAACTCAGGCATATGAGCCACCAAGGAAGCCCATTAAAGGGGATCTATTGGGAAATAAAAATTTAAAAGAAGTGGCAAGTAGAACATTGCTAAAAATGGTATGGGCATTTGAGTAAGGACAATGTGCATCTTGTGCCTTGTTGACACTGCATTTTCTTTAGCAAAGACTCAGTACAGGTGTTAAAAACAGCTTTAGTGATTATGGCCTAGTGCAAGTAGAAGCCAGGCAAAAGCTTTGAGCAACATTTGTGCTATGTGAGAGGTCACAGTTTTCAGTATTCCTTTTCAGGATAACTGGACATCCACTGAGACTGCAATGGAGCATGACTCTGCACAATTTGGCCTCCACTCATTCTCTCTCATCCATAGGTATTAATCCCAAGATCTCTAATGAACATCTGACATGCTAGTCTTCACCTGAAACTACTTCTGGGGTGTGTGTGTGGGGGAGAGATTCCAGCCTCTAACAACGTGCTTTTCATAACAGTAGTCAAGTAGGAATTGGCAACCCATTCCAATATGCTTGCCTGAAAAATTCCATGAACAGAGAAACCTGGCCATGGGGTTGCAAAGAGTTGGATACAACTGAGTATGCACACACGTATGCTAGGCGGTTCAAAAATTTGAAAGAGATATTTCTTTACTCTCTCCAGACACATCTTGCTGTATATGTCAAACATTACTATAGCCTTAGAATTAATAGTGCCTGCAATGTGGGAGACATGAGTTCGATCCCTGGGTTGGGAAGATCCCCTGGAGAAAGGAAAAGCTACCCACTCTGGAGAATTCCATGGATTCTATAGTCCATGGGGCTGCAAAGAGTCAGACACGACTAAGTGACATTCACTTTCACTTTCATACGGTTGTGGTATTTCATTTTAGTTACAAAAATACAGTTAATTTTGGCTAACACTTTCTACACATTCTACATTTGAAGTTTTTGGACTTTGCTATAATGATCCATTCTATTCCTGAATAACTAAAGTGGATCAATGGCTTGAAGGTAGTTTACTAAATCGGAAATATAAAGAGAGGCATTGTAACATAAACGCTGCAACTCAACATTTAAATACAAATCTATTACATTTTAAGTGCAGAATTAATTGGATGTTCACTGCAAATAAATCTGGCATGATACTTTTAAATAAGCAGTCAAAACAAGTGCTGACAAGAAGAACAGCATATTTGAAAACTGGATTTTATTGGACCATTGATCCATCTACCTCTATTGGAACATTGTTTGTATTGGAAATTTGTCAAATAACATCAGGAAATCATTGAAGCTATCATATAATTTTCAGACAAAAGGCACAGTGATCTCTCTAGTACACCAAATCAGTTATTCTATAAGGAAAAGTGCAAAACACTGTTTTCTTACATGAAAATTGATGAATTTAGTTTCAAAACAGATACAGATCCAAAGTTTGAGTCCTTGAATAAGAATTATACAATTTACCACCCCCCCAAAAAAAAAAATTAAACAAAGTTATGGATAAACTTTAGCTTCAGAAAGAATGCAACAGAATCAATAGTTAACATTTATTTTTTTAAATGGCACTGATGGACATGGGCTTCCCAGGTGGTGCTAGTGGTAAAGAACCTGCCTGCCAGTGTAAGAGACTAAAGAGATAAGGCTTTGATCCTTGGGTTGGGAAGCTCCTCTGGAGAAGGGCACAGTAACCCAATCCAGTATTCTTGCCCAGAGAATCCCATGGACAGAAAAGGCTGGCAGGCTACCGTCCATAGTATTGCAAAGAGTCAGACACTGCTGAAGCATCTTAGCACACATGCATACACTGATGGATATCAACTTATATTAAAGCATTGACTATTAAAAAGTAATTACTCTCTCAGATAGATAGCCTTATGGTGGGACAAATCCTTAATATGCAGAGAATGAATGAGTTCCTGGCAGATATGCGAGACACATGAGAGATGTGTTCTATGAGATTTGTTTATAACACCCATGCTATAGAAGATGGCATTTTTAACTTTGGTAATAATTGCTTTGTGAACTTTGATG
Organism: Dama dama; assembly: GCF_033118175.1. NCBI lineage: Eukaryota > Metazoa > Chordata > Mammalia > Artiodactyla > Cervidae > Dama > Dama dama. Next base: position 94,550,258 of record NC_083699.1, on the reverse strand, counting down.
AAGCCTGGAAAATGTGTGCTGGCATTAACACTAAAAAAGCACCATTTATATGGAAGCAGCAAGGATGGCCAAAGCTACCAGAAGTTAGCTATATACACAACACAAGTGTGCTTCAGTTCAGTTCAGTTCAGTCGCTCAGTCGTGTCTGACTCTGCGACCCCATGAATCGCAGCATGCCAGGCCTCCCTGTCCATCACCAACTCCGGGAGTTTACTCAAACTCATGTCCATTGAGTCCGTGATGCCTTCCAGCCATCTCATCCTCTGTCGTCCCCTTCTCCTCCTGCCCCCAATCCCCTTAGTATTCAATAAAACACTTCCCTGTGTTATTTCTATGTTGAAGGAAAAAGTAAATGTTATGAAATGAATGTGATAAAATTTTAGCCATGCAATAGATAATTTCACCATTTTGGGAAAAAAAAGGAATAAGCAACAATCTTATATGAAGTTTTATTTTATTTTTTCCTATTCAGAAGTAACCACATTGAAAATTATTTGTAATTTTTTTCTATTATCCAAATTTTTAAAAAGAGATTCTTTGAACATATATGGCCCTTTGGGCATCACTCTGTTTCCCTGCAATCCAATTATAGCAAAACTCTTCAAATAACAGTTTACACTTTCCTCTCTCTGCTTTCTTATCTCCTGTTCTTTCTACAACCCACTCCAATAACGTTTCCATTTAGACTCCTCTGTGAAACTACTTTTGTCATTTTGTCAAATGACAGACTGTCTTGCATCTCAGCAAGTTCAAGAATAAAATTTTCAGATATCTCATCAAAATTGTCCCAATTTATAATTTTACAAATATAAATGATTTATATATAATTATGTATATATTACATATAATTTTAAATATATATAATTTATTCAGTTCAGTTCAGTTCAGTCACTCAGTCGAGTCCGACTCTTTGCGACCCCATGTTTTGCAGCACGCCAGGCCTCCCTGTCCATCACCAACTCCTGGAGTTTACCCAAACTCATGTCCATCGAGTCGGTGATGCCATCCAGCCATCTTATCCTCTGTCGTCCCCTTCTCCTCCTGCCCCCAATGCCTCCCAGCATCAGGGTCTTTTCCAATGAGTCAACTCTTTGCATGGGGTGGCCAAAGTATTGGAGTTTCAGCTTCAGCATCTGTCCTTCCAATGAACACTCAGGACTGATCTCCTTTAGGATGGACTGGTTGGATCTCCTTGCAGTCCAAGGGACTCTCAAGAGTCTTCTCCAACACCACAGTTCAAAAACATCAATTCTTTGGCACTCAGCTTTCTTTATAGTCCAACTCTCACATCTATACATGACCACTGGAAAAACCATAGACTTGACTAGATGGACCTTTGTTGGCAAAGTAATGTCTCTGCTTTTTAGTATGCTATCTAGTTTCGTCATAACTTTCCTTCCAAGGAGTAAGCGTCTTTTAATTTCATGGCTGTACTCACCATCTGCAGAGATTTTGGATACCGCAAAAAAAATGAAGTCAGCCACTGTTTCCACTGTTTCCACTGTTTCCCCATCTATTTCCCATGAAGTGATGGAACCTGATGCCATGATCTTAGTTTTCTGAACGTTGAGCTTTAAGCCGACTTTTTCCACTCTCCTCTTTCACTTTCATCAAGAGGCTTTTTAGTTCCTCTTCACTTTCTGCCATAAGGGTGGTGTCATATGCATATCTGAGGTTATTGATACTTCTCCTTGAAATCTTGATTCCAGGTTGTGCTTCTTCCAGCTCAACATTTCTCATGATACACTCTGCATAAAAGTTAGTAAGCAGGGTGACGGTATGTAACCTTGACGTATTCCTTTTCCTATTTGGAACCAGTGTGTTGTTCCATGTCCAGTTCTAACTGTTGCTTCCTGACCTGCATATAGGTTTCTCAAGAGGCAGGTGGTCTGGTATTCCCAACTCTTTGAGAATTTTCCACACTTTATTATGATCCACAGGGTCAAATGCTTTGGCGTAGTCAATAAAGCAGAAATAGATGTTTTCCTGGAAATCTCTTGCTTTTTTGATGATCCAGCAGATGTTGACAACTTGATCTCTAGTTTCTCTGCCTTTTCTAAAACCATCTTGAACATCTGGAAGTTCTCAGTTCACGTATTGCTGAAGCCTGGCTTGGAGAATTTTGAGCATTACTTTACTAGTGTATGAGATGAGTGCAATTGTACTATAGTTTGAGCATTCTTTGTGATTGCCTTTCTTTGGGATTGGAATTAAAACTGACCATCTCCAGTCCTGTGGCCACTGCTGAGTTTTCCAAATTTGCTGGCATATTGAGTGCAGCACTTTCACAGCATCATCTTTCAGGATTTGAAATAGCTCAACTGGAACTCCAACACCTCCAACACCTTTGTTCGTAGTGATGCTTTCTAAGGCCCACTTGACTTCACATTCCAGGATGTCTGGCTCTAAGTCAGTGATCACACCATCGTGATTATCTGGGCCATGAAGATCTTTTTTGTACAGTTCTTCTGTGTATTCTTGCCACCTCTTCTTAATATCTTCTGCTTCTGTTAGGTCCATACCATTTCTGTCCTTTATCAAACCCATCTTTGCATGAAATGTTCCCTTGGTATCTTCAATTTTCTTGAAGCGATCTCTAGTCTTTCCCATTCTGTTGTTTTCCTCTATTGCTTTGCACTGATCACTGAGAAAAGCTTTCTTATCTCTCCTGGCTATTCTTTGGAACTCTGCATTCAAATGGGAATATCTTTCCCTTTCTCCTTTGCTTTTTGCTTCTTTTCTTTTCACAGCTGTTTGTAAGGCCTCCTCAGACAATCATTTTGCCTTTTTGCATTTCTTTTCCATGGGGATGGTCTTGATTCCTGTCTCCTGTACAATGTCACGAACCTCTGTCCATAGTTCATCAGGCACTCTGTCTATCAGATCTAGTCCCTTAAATCTATTTCTCACTTCCACTGTATAGTCATAGTGATTTTATTTAGGTCATACCTGAATGGTCTAGTGGTTTTCCCTACTTTCTTCAATTTCAGTCTGAATTTGACAATAAGGAGTTCATGATCTGAGCCACAGTCAGCTCGTGGTCTTGTTTTTGCTGACTGTATAGAGCTTCTCCATTTTTGCCTGCAAAGAATATAATCAGTCTGATTTTGGTGTTGACCATCTGGTGATGTCCATGTGTAGAGTCTTCTCTTGTGTCGTTGGAAGAGGGTGTTTGCTATGACCTGTGCGTTGTCTTGGCAAAACTCTATTAGCCTTTGCCCTGCTTCATTACATACTCCAAGGCCAAATTTGCCTGTTACTCCAGGTGTTTCTTGACTTCCTACTTTTGCATTCCAGTCCCCTATAATGAAAAGGACATCTTTTTTGGGTGTTAATTCTAGAAGGTCTTACATGTCTTCATAAAACTGTTCAACTTCAGCTTCTTCAGTGTTACTGGTTGGGGCGTAGGCTTGCATTACTATGATATTGAATGGTTTGCCTGGGAAACAAACAGAGATCATTCTGTTGTTTTTGAGATTGCATCCGAGTACTGCATTTCAGACTCTTTTGTTGACCATGATGGCTACTCCATTTCTTCTAAGGGATTCCTGCCCACAGTAGTACATATAATGATCATCTGAGTTAAATTTACCCATTCCAGTCCATCTTAGTTCACTGATTCCTAGAATGTCGACATTCAGTATTGCCGTCTCCTATTTGTACACTTCCAATTTGCCTTGATTCATGGACCTAACATTCCAGGTTCCTATGCAATATTGCTCTTTACAGCATCGGACCTTGCTTCTATCACCAGTCCCATCCACAACTGGATATTGTTTTTGCTTTGGCTCCATGCCTTCATTCTTTCTGAAGTTATTTCTTCATTGATCTCCAGTAGCATATCGGGCACCTACAGACCTGGGGGGTTCAGTATCCTATCATTTTGCCCTTTCATACTATTCATATAATTTATTAGGTTGGTGCAAAAGTAATTGCGATTTTTGCATTTTGAAATTTGCTGTTTGATATTGGAATGTATGGAAAAGGCAATGGCACACCACTCCAGTACTCTTGCCTGGAAAATCCCACGAATGGAGGGGCTGGTAGGCTGCAGTCCATGTGGTCTCTAAAAGTCGGATACGACTGAGCGACTTCACTTTCACTTTTCACTTTCATGCATTGGAGAAGGAAATGGCAACCCACTCCAGTGTTCTTGCCTGGAGAATCCCAGGGGCGGGGGAGACTGGTGGGCTGACATCTATGGGGTCACACAGAGTCAGACATGACTGAAGCGATTTAGCAGGAGCTGCAGCAACATTAGAATGTATTTTTTACTTAATTTATTTTAATTGGAGAGTAATTACTTTATAATATTATTTGGATATGTTCTTGTATGGTGATTATAGTTGTTCATATTCAGTCACTGTCATGTCCAGCTCTTCAAGATCCCATGAATTGCAGTGTGCCAGTCTTCCCTGTCCTTCACTGGCTGGAATTTGCTCAGACTCATGTCCATCTCATCCTCTGTGGCCCCCTTCTCCTCTTGCCCTTCATCTTTCCCAGTATCTAGATCTTTTCCAATAAGTCTGCTCTTCACATCAGGTGGCTAAGGTATCTGAGCTTCAGCTTCAAATCAGTTATTTCAATGAATATTCCGGTTCAGAGTTGATTTCCTTTAGGATTGACTGGTGTGATCTCCTTGCTGGCTGAGGGACTCTTGAGAGTCTTTTCCAACACCACAGTTTGAAAGCATCAGTTCTTTTGCACTTAGCCTTCCTTATGGTCCAACTCTCACATCAGTACATGACTACTGGAAAAACCATAGCTTTGACTACAGGGACCCTTTGTAGGCAAAGTAATGTCTCTGTTTTGTAATATACTGTCTAGATCTGTCGTAACTTTTCTTCTGAAGAGCAAGCATTTTTTTTGTTTTTGTTTTTTAATTTCATGGCTGCAGTTACTGTGTGCAGTGATTTTGGAGCCCAAGAAAATAAAATCTGTCACTGCTTCTACTTTTTCCCTTCCATTTACTTTGAAGTGATGGGACCAGATGCCATTATCTTAGTTTTTTTGAATGTTGAGTTTTAAGCCAGCATTTTCACTATCTTCTTTCACTCTCATCAAGAGGCTTTTTAGTTCCTTTTTGCTTTCTTCCATGATTGTTATCATTTTAATTGGTAAGTTTACCTAGAGGCTACTTCTCCCAGGAGATTAAAAATAAATCAGTGCAGGCAGTTTTCCTCTTGAATTTTTGGCTGATCTAACATTTTACAAGACAGTTGGACCTCTTTTTGGGTCAGATCAGTCCCTTCCTGTGGTTTGAACAGTTTCTACTTTTCCCAGAGCTCTATGAACTAATACAAATTCTCTGTTTACAATTTTATTTAAATGTAAAGAAATGTGTATCTTTACTTCATGAACAGAGTTGTATAAAAGCAGAAGAAATAGAATAGCTACATGCTGTTTCAGTTATAAGATTTTATGCTTTAATATCATATTTTGATTCTCAAAAAAATTTTCATTATTTACTTTTGGGCAGTTCCACTTTGAATAGTTCAAACAAATCAGTGAGTTAACCAGTTGTTCATGTTGCTGACTATGGAGTACGTGTGAAGTATTTTACTGGTTGAGGAATTTTTGATGCCAAGTTATTTTGAGAATTGTATAGAAAAAGCTATGCTGTGTGACAAAAAGAACTAGGCTGACTGAATTATAAGCCCTTATCTTCTACCCACTCTGGGGAAGTTTAGTGTCTATATGACCTTCTGTAAATTTAGCCTGGGTTCTTTGTAAATGCATTTGTATCATGAGATTATGCTGTCATGAATTGAAGTGATAATATGAGGTCCTTTGTAATTCTCAAAGTTCTGGTTTGATATCCTTCAAGTGATAAAAATGATAAGAAACTGACTATAGCATTTTTTACTAGTTTTTAATCTGTAATTTTAAAACTCATTTAATCATTTAATTAATTTTTAAATTGAAGGATAATTGCTTTATAATGTGCTGACATCTGCTCTATGGAAAGGGAGAAATGCTTGTTTTATTGGGTACTCATGAATAGTTTATTCATGGGATACTTACATTTGGCTTATTATGTTGGGAAAATTGATTTCTATGAGTACAAACTCTTTTCTGGAAATTTATTTTGCTAGCTCCTGATGAAATAGGTCTGTAAAGCATTAAATACCATAATAGACATTTTTAAAAGTGGTCTTGATATGGGAGGGGTTTTTTTTTTCCACACTTGATCAGGGTGCAGAAATCTTAACCACATATTATCTTGAGAGATTTTTGAGCTCTTTTAGCCCCTAAATCTATTTAAAGGAATAAAAGCAAAAGCCATATGATTTCTTTTACATTTAAAATAATTGACTTTATTAAGGCATTCACAGCCCCAGAGACTTACTGGCTAATCCTGCATTTATTCTATTTACACATATCCTATTTATATTCAATCTGAAGTGATTTAGGCATAAATTTATTCTCTCACAGAATAGTTATCTCTTGACTCTATTCTTAAAATGGAATAAAATGAGATGTATATACAAAACACAAAATACACTGTGCATGAGGAAAATAAAAATACCTAGAATTTCTTAAAAGTTAAAGGGTTCTGTTATCAGGGACACAGATGAACAGATATTACAAATCAATGTGACTTTTTTGTGAAGCATTTATGTTTTGGTTTTGCAAATACAAATCCACAAGATGAGAAATCAATCATAATACATCTCTATTTATAAATTTGGAGATCATCTAATCATTTTTGAGAGTTTAGAGTTTGCTTTTTCTGTAATATATGCATGCAAAGGACTCACTGCTCCTATGTTAAAGCATTTGACTATTAGGTAAAAGTAATAGCAATGAGGAAGGCTCTTTGAATATCACATCATGGCTTAATCACAATGGCTGTTACTGTAACTATGTGGGCATCAGGTTTTTCCTCTGTAAAATGATGAAGTTGATATGCTAAACTTATACTCCAGTAATTATTACAATTGAATTGATCATAATAACAATTTGCAATTTTATTGCAATTGCAATTTTATTTTCTGTTTTGTTTCCATGGCCTTAGTCTTTTTTGTTTGTTTTTTAATCTTATGTGAAACTTGTTTGAGAAGTTTTAAATACCAGTTATCTTTTGTGAATCAGCAAAGAGATAATCATGCAGTCACACTGGCCACTGTAGTTGTTTTCTGTTTAAATATATGCCTGTATTTATATCAGATAGCTGAATGTTGGAAAAAAAATGTTTTTCAAATGAGGATAATTATAAGAATGTCCTCTAGAGGGATCCATTTTATTGCTTTAGAGTCACAGGCTTCACATTGTCCTAAATTTTTGCTTAATACGTGTTAGAATATTGAAGATTTACTGCCATGATTATTTAATGAAGGGAGGGAAGACAAAATCACAAATAAATCATGAGAAATATAGAGTCTTCTTTAATAGAGATGAAAGTTCCATTTTATGCAGATAAACATTTTTAATATGGCATGAAACTGATATATATATTTGTGAAAAATAAATTTTTTTCATTACATGATAACTCTTAAAACTTCATTCTTCTATTGGAACTTAATAATGTCAGTTAAAGTTTAGTATCTTGATAATATGTTCTCCAATAAAGTCAAGTCAGGAATTATATATGACAACCTTCAGAATAAATTTATTAATAACATGGTGGCAAATGATGAAATACTGCATTAGTTATACATTTTTTGCACATACCTGGTTATATTTTTTTCCACTGCTTAAAATAAAGACACTAAAGTTGTGACATATCTAAATAAAACTAAGGATAATTATTTTTTAAAGCATGTATGTGTAGGTATTGAATAATGTTATTTACATAATTTAGAAGAGTTTCTATATTTTGATGACACATTTATAATTTTGATTTCAATTTCTCTGAGGCTTTCTTTTAGAACTCTATCTTGTCATTTTTTAGTTGTATTAATAAAGGGAGTAAACATTCTAATATTAGTGACAATAAAAATAATGTTAAAGCTTTGCATTTTTGAGCCAAATAGTTTTTCTTGGTGAATTGTATTGATATTATTCAGTTCAGTTCAGTCACTCAGTTGTGTCAGACTCTTTGTGACTCCAAGGACTGCAACACGCCAGGCCTCGCTGTCCATCACCAACTCCCAGAGTTTACTCAAACTCACGTCCATTGAGTCGGTGATGCCATCTAACCATCTCATCCTCTGTCATCCCCTACTCTTCCTGTCTTCAATCCTTTCCAGCATCAGGTCTTTTCAAATGAGTCAGTTCTTGGCAACAGGTGGCCAAAGTATTGGAGTTTCAGCTCTAGCATCAGTCCTTCCAATGAATATTCAAGGCTGATTTCCTTTAGAAAGGACTGGTTGGATCTCCTTGCAGTCCAAAGGACTCTCAAGAGCCTTCTCCAACACCACAGTTCAAAAGCATCATTCTTTGATGCTCAGCTTTCTTTATAGTCCAACTCTCACATCCGTAAAAGACTACTGGAAAAACCATAGAATTGACTAGACAGACATTTGTTGGTAAAGTAATGGATATTATAGTAGTGAAATAAAGGAACTTTCCAAGTGGTGCTAGTGGTAAAGAATCCACCTGCTAATGCAGGAGACAAGAGAGACTCGGGTTCAATCTCTGAATCAGGAGGATAGCCCCGGGAGCAGGGCTGAGCAACCCGCTCCAGTATTCTTGCTGGGAGAATCCCATGGGCAGAGGAACTTGTCAGGCTACATACAGTCCATGGAGTTGCAAAGTCAGACATAACTGAAGCAATTTAACCCACAGCAGAGTAAAAGAAATTTTTTACTTCAGTATTATGCCTATCTTTCATTAGTTTTTTTTTTTTTTTTGCTGTGTGTGTGTATACTAGTATATGGAATACAAGGAGTGAGAGCTCTAGAATATGTACCCTGAAGTAGTTATTCTCTTTGGTCAGATAGCCATGAACAAATCCTCTTTAAAACTTACTTTCCTCAAACTAAAAGAAGAAAGAAATAGAATTTTAAAAAAGATAGTTTATCTCCTTCCTATATCCTTTTATTTTTCGCATGTTCAATAAGATTGTGTATTCAGGGAAGCTGTGTAAACTAAACAAGAATTATTAAGTTAAGACATCATTAAAAGATATATGCATCTGTTAGAATACATTTGGGGACTCACAGGTGAACATTTTAGGAAGCCCTTGTTACCTATTATCTGTTATCCTCCTGACACAGAGACTCCTCATGGATAAATTTAAATCTATGCTTTAGTTCTTTCTACTGATGTTTTCTTTTGGTATAAAGATCACTAGAAGTTTATATTTGCTTTCATTAAACTTCATGAGTTTTCTCATCTTTTTAAGTGAGGATTTATCCAATATTCATTCAATGCATGACAAAGATGCAAGATCAGGGTTTGCCCTGGGGTCAAATTCGAAGCCCTTTTTAATAACTTGCTTGGAAATAAGATGTGCAAATTCCACTTAAAAAACTAGGAAAATAGCAATGGAATAAGTGAATTTTGAAGAAAGGAAATTAATAAATATTAAGGATGAAGTAGAAAAAAATAAATAAATAAAATCAGCAAATATTTTGCTCTTATAAGTTAGTTGCCCAGCCATGTCTGACTCTTTGCAAACCCATGGACTGTAGCCTGCCAGGCTCCTCTGTCCATGGAATTCTCTAGGCAAGAATACTGTAGTGGGTTGCAACTTTCTTCTCCAGGGAATCTTCCCAACTCAGAGTTAAAACCGAGGTCTCCTACATTGCAGGCAGATTCTTTACCACTGAGCCACCAGGGAAACCAAATATTTTGTTAAAAGTTCCCAAATTATATAATTTCTATATAAGTAGGCTAAGAAAAAAATCATAAAAGAGAGTAAAAATATAGGCCTAAGGAATAAGAAACGAGATTCTGCTTTGGATATGGTAGAGTGTTAATAAAATTATAGTAACATATTATAGAAAATACCATAAAAATACAACTATAATTTTATAAGAAATAGACAAGTTTCCAGTAAAATATAAAGCACTCTAAAAGTAAGAAATATATTATTCAAAAAAAATAAAGAATAAAACGTTATAACCCTTTTCTACTGTTTTTTTTTCAGTTACTTTTCCCCTGCAAATTTTTTAAAATTTTTTAAAAATTTTATTTTTACTAATTCTTTCTAATAGAAAGGCTTCATTCATCTTTTCTTTCAAATAATCTCAATGTCCTCTAACAGTAATTTTTGCTTCAATTAACTTACTAACTGCTACTCCAAAGGAAAAATTTGGAAGATTTTTTATGAGTTATAAGCCTAGAAAGTCTTAAAAACAAATACATGTCCATTTTATGAATAAATTTTAAAATGAATTGCATGCTATTTAAAAAATATAGCATTCTCACAACAAATGTACTAAACTTCTGTTGCTTATTTCCTTGATACAGAAACTTCCATAGAACTTTTTGAAACAGAATAACAAATTCTATTTTGAAAGTATGGAGTTTCATTTTTCTATATGAAAGAGTAGCTTGTTAACCTGGCTTAGTTTTATTTATCTTAAGATCAAAGAGACAATTAACTTTTTAGTTTCTGATAAATAGAGTATAAATAATCATGCCTCAAATTGCTATTTAAAAAAAATATTCTGCTTGATTTTGGTTTCTGTAGAGCCTCTTTATAGTGTTCCTGGTATTAAATGTACATGTTGAAATTTTACATGATCCCTTTTCTTAAATAATTCTGCCATTAAATAATGCTAAAATTCTATACAAAATGTTTCCATTCAATGTAGGTTCGTCATATTCTTTTTGTTCTAAACACATACCTAACAATATAAAGAAAATGAAATCTCAGTAAGCATTTAAAATAGGAGCTGTAAAATATTCCTCAATGCCTTTGAAAGTGATATAGGTGCTCAGCTTTCTTTATAGTTCAACTGTCACATCCATACATGACTACTGGAAAAACCATAGCCTTGACTAGATGGACCTTTGATGGCAAAGTAATGTCTGTGCTTTTTAATATGCAGTTACGTCTTCTCATAACTTTCCCACCAAGGAGTAAGCGTCTTTTAATTTCATGGCTGCAGTCACCATCTTCAGTGATTTTGGAGCCCCCCAAAAATAAAGTCTGCCACTCTTTCCCTATCTATTTGCCATGAAGTGGTGGGCCCAGATGACATGATCTTAGTTTTCTGAGTGTTGAGCTTGAAGCCAACTTTTTCACTCTCCTCTTTCACTTTCATTAAGAGACTTTTTAGTTCTTCTTCACTTTCTGCCATAAGGGTGGTGTCATCTGCACATCTAAGGTTATTGATATTTTCCCTGGCAATCTTGATTCCAGCCTGTGCTTCATCCAGCCCAGAATTTCTTACAATGTACTCTGCATATAAGTTAAATAAGGAGGGTGACAATATACAGCCTTGATGTACTCTTCCTATTTGGAATCAGTCTGTTGTTCCATGTCCAGTTCTAACTCTTGCTTCCTGACCTGCATATAGGTTTCTCAAGAGGCAGGTCAGGTGGTTTGGTATTCCCAACTCTTTCAGAGTTTTTCCACAGTTTATTGTGATCCACGCAGTCAAATGCTTTGGCATAGTCAATAAAGCAGAAATAGATGTTTTTCTGGGACTCTCTTGCTTTTGCAATGACCCCGTGGATGTTGGCAATTTGATCTCTTGTTCCTCTGCCTTTTCTAAATCCAGCTTGAGCATCTGGTAGCTCATATTTCACGTATAGTTAAAGCCGGGCTTGGAGAACTTTGAGCATTACTTTACTAGCGTGTGAGATGAGTGCAATTGTGCAGTAGTTTGAGCGTTCTTTGGCATTGCCTTTCTTAGGGATTTGGGATGAAAACTGACCTCTTCCAGTCCTGTGGGCACTGCTGAGTTTTCCCAGTTTCTGGCATATTGAGTGCAGTACTTTCACAGCATCATCTTTTAGGATTTTAAGTAGCTCAACTGGAATTCTATCACCTCCACTAGTTTTGTTCATAGTGATGCTTCCTAAGGCTCACTTGACTTCACATTCCAGGATTTCTGGCTCTGGGTGAGTGATCACGCCGTCGTGATGATCTGGGTCCTGAAGATCCCTTTTGTACAGTTCCTCTGTGTATTCTTGCCACCTCTACTTAATATCTTCTGCTTCTGTTAGGTCCATACCATTTCTGTCCTTTATTGAGCCCATTTTGCATGAAATGTTCCCTGGATATCTCTAATTTCTTGAAGAGAACTCTAGTCTTTCCTATTCTATTGTTTTCCTCCATTTCTTGATCTATTAATTTCTTGATCTATTTCCTCTATTTTATGATCTATTGGTTGTATGTAACTTTTACCTGAGTAGCTATATCCAAATTTTCTTTTATTTACTAACTCCTTTAAATTTAAAACTTAGTTGGAATTACAAACTGTACCACAGCCTTACCAGCTGAGCCACAAGAATCCGCCAGTAATCCACCAGGAAACCTGGATTCTACCCCTGGATTGGGAAGATCCCCTGGAGAAGGGAAAGGTTATCCTCTCCAGTATTCTGGCCTAGAGAGTTCCATAGACTGTATAGTCCATGGGGTTGCGAAGAGTCAGACACAACTGAGTAACTTTCACATACTGAAAATGCCTACTCCTACTTACAGCTGGAATTACAAGCTGCCTCCCTGCCAGGTTTCAAGCCAGAGTACCCTTTCAGTTTTCCTGCTTGGCTGTTCTTTCCTTAGTTCTGGTGGATCTCCAGTTGTTAGCTGCTTGGCCAGAACCTGTCAGTATTTCTAACTAATGTTTAAACTTCTCTAAAGATAAATTTGCTCATATTATTTCAGCTTTAGCTAGTCTTTAATATATCTTCTTAATTTCTGTTGGCTTATCGGTTTTTTGACCCTGGATTTGCCTCATTTACTTTTTTAATGTTAGTTACTCAGTTGTGTTCGACCCTTTGTGACCCCATGGACTGAAGCCCACCAGGTTCTTCTCTTCATGGAATTCTCCAGTCAAGAATGCTAGGGTGGGTAGCCATTTCCTGCTCTAGGGGAACTTCCCTGATCCAGGGATCAAACCCCAGTCTCCTGCATCATGGACAGATATTTTTATTCTTTACCATCTGAGCCATGAAGGAAACTCTTACAGGCTATTAGTCAGAAAGATCTGGATTCCAGTTAAGGCTCTGCCTTTTACTGATTGTAATACTGTGTTTCAGATTTTCAGAGAGCTGAATAGTATTCTGAGCCTCATTGGTCGATAGCAAACAGGGACAATTAAATCATAAACTTTTGGGGAAAGCTTACCTGGAGAGCATATGTGAATCTCTCAGCAGAGTACCTGACTCACAGAAGTTACTCAAGCTTGTTTCTTGTTAGAAAAGAAATTGTTATTTCTTTTCCAATCTTACATGTGCTGCATTATTCATTCAGGTCACTTACCAAGACCTTTCGACCTACTATTGCAGGTAGCACAATTGGGAGTATGTTGTTTCAAGCACATCACATAGAGGAGAAATGAATTGTAGCATAAAAAAGTCCTTGACCTTTCTGCCCATGCTAACTAGTGAACTCTGACAAGTGCTAATGGAATTTACCTGCCCTGGAAAATTTAATAAAAGCTCAAGGTTATTTCATGTTGATGTGATTAGTCAAGGCAAATGGGATACTGTTTGGTAAATTCTCCCAACCAGTAAATGCTATTTTGGTAAATTCTCCTAAACCAGTGGGCAAAAGGAGTCATCATGAGAGACATTATATTATTAATTAAATATATCTTGAATTTGTGTCAGTCACTCAGTCATCTCTGACTTCAGGCTGCTCTGTCCATGGAATCCTCCAGGCAAGAATACTATAGTGGGTTGCCATTCCTTTCTCCATGGAATCTTCCTAAGCCAGGTATCGAACCTGGGTCACCTACCTTGCAGGCAGATTCTTTACCATCTGAGCCACCAGGGAAACCCATATCTTGCATAACTATACTTAAAGAACGTATTAAAGATGGGAAAACTTCTCCTTAGGCAAACTCTTCCAATTTATTATTGACTATTGATAATAATATGCTTGAACAGGGAAATGCAAAAAAAAATGTATATGAGAATTAAACATAATAAGAATGCCTATATTTTGAAAGCTTGGTACATGTTGGTGGTACCTCAGATGGATAAAACAACCAATTAATTTTTCATATAAAATATCCTTGCTTGACAGTTATCTTCTTATAGCACAAAGCAAATATAACTGAATACATATGAGTGCCTACTGTCACCTGGAAATCAAGTGTGCTCAGAACTTTCTCAGAGAACAAAACACCCTAAGTCCAAGGCTACACACTGTCCTCTTCTCCGTTTAGTGCTGAAACTTTCTGGCAACTGACATGGTCCCTGCCCTCTGACATTCTCCTCCGTCTCATTATCTAGAGCTAGGATGCTCATTTATACAAGCTGCACCTCAACCTAACTATCCCAAGACCTCCAGCTCCAAGGTCTTTGCTGCCAGCAGCAGGGAAGAGTGGACTAACTAGCATCTTTAGAATGAAGTAACTAGCCCAGTGCTCTGGGAGACACGCTGCTCTGAAGGAACCAGATGACTGCATCGGATGGGAAAGCAAGAAAGGAGGGAGCTGAGGTCAGAGAGCCCTGAGCTAGCTGATTGCTGACACATTGCTGTTGATGTTTCTTTTGTTTTAACTGCAACCTTTCCTTTTTTTTTTTCTTACTCTTTTGGAAAAATGGCTTCTTTAGTTACTAAGGTTTAGAGAACATTCAGACCATGAAATGTTTCAAGCTAAACTTTATAAGCTATTTACTTTCTTTTGAGAGGCTACAAATTATGATTCTATGGAAAAACAGGATTTCTGTTTTTAATTTTCTAAAAGGAAGGCAAAAGCATCATGAAAAAAGTTATTGCTGTAAACTGTAAGCAATCCACCAGCCTGCTGTTTCTTTAAAGTGAGGAAACAGACTTAGTTTTATATTATCCTTTATCATTCAGACATGCATTTCATCTAGTTCTTCATACATATGATAAAATTTCCAAATTTTATAACCTTAGGTTTATGGAACAAATACACTATGAAACCTGAAAATATTGCTATGATGTTAAAGTCAGATTCATAATAAGTTGCAATGTGAGTAGATACTAAGTACAAATAGTAAGTGAACAAATGGCATAGTTTTCCTTGCTACAATGTCAAAAATACTTGTATTCTTTTTGAGATTTTTTTTATGTGGACCATTTTTTAAGTCTTTACGGAATTTGTGACAGTATTCCTTCTGTTTATATTTTGATTTTTTGGCCATGAGTCATCTGGAAAATTAGTTCCCCAACCAGGGATCAAACTGATACCCTTAGCATTGGAAGGCCAAGTTTTAACCACCAGACTGCCAGGGAAGTCCCTCCAAAAGCTGAGTTTTGCCTTCCACGTAGGTGAAGAAGTAAATGTAGCAAAACAGTTATAAAACAACTATTCCATATGCCAGGAGTTTGGTTATACTGGGAATCAATGGAAATAGTATGGGCATATTGCAAATAGCAAGGGCTTTCAGAGTTAAACGCATTTTGGTTTGAATTTTAGGTATAAACATGTAGACTATGGAATCCTGGGAAAATTACTTGACCTTGGCACTAAATTCTCTTATCTCTCAAAAGTCAGAAATATAAACAGAATATAAACTATTGTCTAATATTACTTATGCAAATGAAAAGCATGCACACAAAACCACACTATGTATTAACAAAAACAGCTCATATCTAAGGATATGAAACACATTAAAAGAAATGCTACATACAGTAGAGAGGGAATATGGATCAGGGATGAAGTGAGGGCAACAAAATAAAATAAAAGGCTATGCTTACACCAGTTATGAAAATGCAGTCAGCCTCCTTCTGCAGCCACCTCTGTCATCATACGAGGGACTCCTGAACAAAGTGACAGAGTGCCAGGGGTGAAGATTCTGCATGGGCTCATCAGCATGGTCTTCTACTCACTGAGGCTGACCTGGCTTCATCTGTTGCTGAGTGACCAGTCTGCTGGTGGTGGAGACCAAAGCTGAGCCCCGGAAATGCAGCCATTTCCGGGATGGTAAGAGAGCTACCTGGTGGATGGTTGATTATACTGGAGAGCCTCTATCACAGAACAGGTAGCATTTTGTCCTTACTGGGATATATACTTACTTTGGATCCTGATATACCCTCCCCATATGAAATGCTTCTGTCAAAAACAACCATTTACAGACTTAAAGGATGCCTTCACTGTCCCGCTATTCCATGCAACTTTGCTTCTGATCAAGGAACTCATTCACAGGAAAAGCAGTGTGACAATGAACTGAAACTCATGGAATTGACTGATGTTACCATGTTTCTGGTCATCCTGAAGTGTTGTTTTGACAGAACAGAGGAATGGACTTTTAAACACAGTTACAGTGCCAGTTAGACAGCAAAACATTTCAAGGCTTGGAAAAGGCTCCCAGAAGGTTGTGTAAGCTCTGAACAAGCACTCAGTATATTTTGTCTGATAGCCCTGATTCATGGGCCCTTCCAGGTATCAAAAGATGAAAATGAGAGTTACATCACCTACTATTACTCCTAGTGACCCACTAGTAAAATATCTGCTTCCTGTTCCCATTGCTTTATGCTTTGCTAGTCTAGAGACCTTAGTTCCAGAGAGATGCTTCCACAAGGAGACACAGCAATGACTTCATTGAACTGGAAGTTAAAAGTGCCTTCGGTCAGCCACTTTGGAGCCCTCATGCCTCTAAATCAACTGTCAGAGAAGAGGGGTTTGGTGTTGGTGGAGGGGTTGATCCTGACTGCCAAGGGGGAAATTAAACTGTTATTTCACAACAGAGGGAAGAAAGAGTACTTCTGGAATACCAGGGATCTCTTGGTGTTACCATGGGATAATATATCTCTGAGTGTTACCATGCCCTGTGTTAAAGTCAATGGAAAACCACAACCCAACCCAAGCAGGACTACTAGTGATACAGACCCTTCAGGAATAAAGTTTCAATTCATCCTGCCAGGTAAAGAACCACAACTAGCGAAGTACTTTTTGAAGGTAAAGGGAATACACAATGGATAGTTAAAGAAGAGAGTTATAATCACCAACCGAGATCACCTGACAGGTACAGAAATGAAGATTAATTGTTGTAAGTATATCCTCATTTTGTTATGAATAGCTTTGTGTGTCTATATATGCACATATTAAGAAAATACCTTTGTCTTCTTTCTTCTTTTTTGCCTTTTCATATAAAGTTTATTGAATATTGAGTTTATACCAGTATTTATGTGTTATTAATTTTACATCATAGTATTTAAGATTATCAAGTGAAAAATAAACATCACTCAAAGTTTTTACCTCCTCTTCTGAAAAAGTTGATTTTTTGGTCATACACAGCATAGTAATATCATGTTAGATGGAATTATGACCTTGTTGGCGTCTTTATTTAGAGATTAAGTATGGTTTAAGGAGAAGCAGAGATTCCTTTTTATCTGGGCTACAAGTTAATGGTCGAAACTTTTCCAATCAATTTCCAATCCAATTCCAATTTTCAACTAAGCTTATACCCAGGCTGGAATGCCTGCAAGCTTGGCCCTGGCAGTTCATCTTCCTGTGGTAATTAGGGTCACAAGAAAGGCATTCCCAGGCTCCTCTCTAAAATCATGGATGTTCCTGGAAAAGCATGGAAAAACTTAAGGTCCTCGACCTGGTGATCAGCATAGAAATAATAAAAGACTCTCTTCCTATCATCATTACTTTATATCACTGCTATTTGAAAAGGTTCATTGATGCTTGATCATAAAGGCAAATTTGCAATCTTGGAGTATAAGGATTGCATACAAGTATAAGGTTGCATATATCCTTTCAGGGCTTCCCAGGTGGTACTAGTGGTAAAGAACCTACCTGCCAGTGCAGGAGACGTAAGAGACATGAGTTTGATCCCTGGTCCAGGAAGATCTGCTGGAGAAGGAAATGGCAACCCACTCCAATATTCTTGCCTGGAGAATCCCATGGACAGAGGAGCCTGATGGGCTACAGTCTATGGGGTCCCAAAGAGTCGGACATGACTGAAGTGACTGAGCACTCACTCACATGCCCTTTAGGTCAAACTTACTAATTGTATATTAAAGTCTTCTCTGTTTTGATAATTTTTAAAATTTGCTTGATCCATTAGTTACTGAGAAACGTGTTTCATTTTTCTCACAATGGTAATAGTGTTTTAACATTTTCTTCTATTTGTGTTAGTTTTTGCTATGTAAATACTATTAGACACATGCACTTATACAATGATGATGTGTTCTTGGTGAATAATTTATCACAGTATATTGTTTTTTAACCCAATACTGTCTTTTGGCAAAATGTCTGTTTGATTTACTTTGAAAAGGCTAATGTTATTGTTATTATCATTAGTGCTTGCATACAATGTCTATCACTTAATTTTTACATTTCCCTGTCTGATGTTTTGTATGAGCCTGTTATGAAAGGCAAATGCCTCAATTTGGTATTTTAGCTAAGCTTTTAGTCTGTTAACTGGAGAAGTTCATCTGTTATGTTTACTGATTTACTGATATATTCAAATTCATTTCTGACATCTGATTTTTTATTATCTATTTGTTCTTTCTGTTCTTTCTTTATTATCTATTCATGTATATCCACCCAACTTTTTCTAAACCTCTTAATCTGATGTAGTTAAGCTTTTACTATTTTTGCTTTGTGCTAGTGGGCAAATTTTATTCTTATCCTTTTTCTTTTTCCTTTTTTTTTTTTTTTTTCCCTATTAGTGTATCTCTTTAACAATGTCAAAACAAGGCCAGGGCATTTTTTCCTTTCCTTGGCAACCAAAGCCCCTGTGTTTGTGGTTTCCAAGCTATATTCTCATCTGTAAAGAATACCTGAGGTTCACTTTCAAGCGATGCAATATTTATTTCTAATTCTATGGGTGTGCTACTAATATATCAAATGTTTTGAAATTAGAACATAAAAAAATATTTTATTGAATGTATTAGATAGTTTAATGCTTTGCTGAAGGTCCCCAGTGTTACGTGCTAACTTCTCAGGGCTTACAGGCACACACCTTACCTTGCAAATTGATACACTAGCAATATAAGCACCTGCCAGAGAAGCTGTCCAGTGTTATTGATGCTTCTGTTTTCACTCCCTTCTTCACCTTTGACCTCTGGGGACTTCCCTTTATTTTTGCATACTCAGTGATGCATTTATATAAACAAACAAATAATCATAAATACATACATACATACATCCAGCATTTCTAGGTCCTTTGGTTTCCTCTGAAATTCAAACATTAATTTATCTAGAATATTCCTGAAAAGGGAAGCACCTACTAATCTTTTGATGTTATTTCTCCCCCTAAATTTTACTATTTAGAAAATGGAAACTATTAAATACATAGTGAAGATTTGTTCTAAAAATACATAATAATGGTAATGGCCAAAAAACTTTTCTACTTTGTAACTGACATTTTTGTTAAAAATTCATTTATAATTGGCCATATACCACTGGTTTAACTGGAAACATTTCTGGCAATAGAAATAGAAATACCAACACAGTTTTCCTACAGCAATCATTTTCATCATTGTTATCATTATTGAACATATGGTGTTTTAATATAATTGAGACAAAATTGAATAGTTCTTGAGGCAAATGCCGAACATATAAATTTTTCTGGCAGCAATTTTTTAATGAGTGTAGAGTTCTGGAAGTCTAACAATACACATTGGTAATGTTTGTCAAAAAGCATAAATGATTTAGGATAGCTAACCTATGAAAAAAAGTCCTCAGGGCTTCTCAAGCATCAGAAAAAAAAAGGATGAAAGAAACAATAAAACAGAATGTGTGAGGAATTCTAGAAATCCATCCCCCAAAGTCATACATATTAAGCTGGTCAAAATTAGCAAAGGCAGTCATTCCAAATTTTCCGAGATTGACCAAAAAGTTTATTACAAGTTGAAAAGCATAAATAACATATATTCAATAAAATGTATGGAAACTATAAGAACAGTGAAAGACCATTTTCCATATTGTCTTTAACTCCCATCTCCTCAAAAATACAATCTTGTCTTTGGAAAAATAACTATTTGGTCTACTTTTTAAGTATTTTTTTTTTCTTGCCTAATTCAGAGCTGTCCCCAGTTATCCATTGCTTTCATATGACTTATTTTTTTAAATCAGGATTATTATTTTAAAAAATTTATTTATTTTTATTTTTAGCTGCACTGGGTTTTCTTTGCTGTGTGTGGGTTTTCTCTAGTTGTGGCAAGTGGGGGCTTTTCATCGTGGTGGCTTCTCTTGTTGTGGAGCACACGGTCTAGGGCACGGGGGTTTCAGTGGTTGTGGTGCACAGACTTAGTTGCCCTGAGATGTGTGAAATCTTCCCAGACCAGGATTCGAACCCATGTCTCCTGCATTGGCAGGCAGACTCTTAACACTGGACCACTAGGGAAGCCCTCCTGTGACTTATTAAAGGCATTTTTTTCTCTTGGTTGCATGGCTTATGGCTTAGTGTTCAGGCTGGATCTCAGATTCCACAATCCTAAATTTCAAGTCCTGCTGCTGGGTGCATTTATGAGATACATTAATTTCATAATCATCTGATGTGACTCTGGGATCCATATTTACAAATAGGCCTGATGATGTTTTGTATTCCTTTACTTAGTAAAGACATGAGAAACCTCTTCCATGTGAAATGATTTTTGTCAGATGCCCTGGAGGACACCGACACTGTCCTCATTGTTGGTGGACATTTTCAATCTGCAATGGCAGATAGACAACAAAGACCAAAAACTTTTAAGAAACCGTGTGTGCAGTTTGAATTGTTGACCCAGTGTCACAGGAACTAAGAGAAGATTAAAACTACAAAGCAGGGAAATTCTCGAGAAGGAAGTACCTTTGTGGGTGTATAGTATGGATTTGTGGTTGTCACTGAATGAATCACTCCCATACTTCAGGTATTTAACATGTCTTCTTAGCTGTGAAATTGCCCTCCTAATTAATCTCTCTATCTACGGTTTCTGTCTGATTCAAATCATCCTCTACGTTCCTGCTAGGTTAACTTTCTGAAATACAAATCAGGTTGTATTACCCACCTGCTTAAAATCCTTTATTGATTCTCCATTTTCTTCAAGATATAGTGAAAATTGCTTTTTGGGAATTTGTTCCTACTTATCTTTCTGGCCTCCTTTGGAGTAACATGCAGAATTGTCTGACAGTGACCTTGGGATCTCATTCTAAGTTGCCTGGACAATGAGCCAGCTGGAAACTATGGCCCCTTCTCCAAACAGGAGTAGCTTTTACCCACATTCTGCTGTCTCTGGACCCCACAGTCCTCATGGTGCATCTCACATTTTAAGGCAACTCCTCCAAACAAATGGATGGACCCTAAAGTCTGCCTCACTGAACAGCTTGCTCTTTTCTGATGATTAAAGCTTCTTTACCATGCTTTCATTTTTGCTGTTCTAAATTTGTATACAATTATGTTCCTCTCCTAGAAAACAAACCATGCTGTAAAACTCTGTGGCCCTGCCTGCCTTTCAGCAGGAATGATAAAAGATGAAGAAAGACCCTCTGTACCTTTCCTTGCTGAAGGATCTGCAGTAGCTCTTAGTTGTCAGTTTTTGCTTATTAGGCTACTTTGACACACAGCCCTGAATCTCAGCAACCTGCAAAAGAGCGCCGTATTTCTTGCTCATGTTAGGGGTTCATTGTTATGAATTGGCTGCAGCCCTATTCCTCTTGTCTTCTTGTTATAGCATCCAGGCTGAGGGAGCTGTCACTTTCCAAGATATGCTCATTTATATGGGAAGGAAAAAGAGTATGAGAACAGGGAGAAATGCATGATATTTCTTAAGGACTCTGCTGAGATGTGGAATGTGTCACATTTGCTCCACTGCTGTTGATCAAAACAATAGGGAGGAGGGCTTATAATTCCACAAGAGGTTCTGGAAATCCTGTGGCAACAGTAGGGTCATTATTATATAACTTCTTACTGGAAGAGAGAGCACATATTTTGGAACAATAATAATATTGACTATAGTTGCTCTGTATTATTCCCATATATACTATTATATCACTAGGCGATAATACTTAAGAAGTAACATGTCTTTTATTTTGAGGATGCATGCACAGAGAAGAAACAGATACTTAAAAAAAAGTTCAAGGCCAAGCCATGTGATGTTACATCGTAGACTCTTGAGAATGCTCTTCCCAAAAGGATCAGAAAACTCAAAGACATTTAACTAGGGTGCCCTGCAAAGGGGATGACTGTTTTCCTTTTCCCAGATAGTGCTTGCAGGAGAATTGGTATCCATGGCTTTTCCCCCTCATTTCCATAATTTTCCTTCTTTGTATGTGTTAATCCTTGATATCTAGTTTGGTGACTCAGAAAGTAAAGAATCTGTCTGCATTGCAGGAGATCTGCGTTTGACCCCTGGGTTGGGAAGATCCCTTGGAGGAGGGTTTGGCAACCCACTGCAGTATTCTTGCCTGGAGAATCCCCATGGACAGAGGATCTGGCGGGCTACAGTCCATGGGGTCACAAAGAGTCAGACATGACTTAGCAACTATAGTACAGCACAGTACAGATCTGATAAGACCCACTAGCGATGGGATGAATGGTCATTACACACCGGGGGAGGGGCAATTTTTGTTTTCCTTAGGCAAATAAGTTCAATATCCTGTTAAAACTACTTAACTATGCTGAAGTTTCTTCTAGTCTTTTAAAAATCTATAACAGTTCTTATGTAAGAGTGCAGTGACATAAAGAAAGAGGAAAACATATTGTATATGAATGCTTACCTGGAATCTAGATAAATGGTACAGATAAACTTATTTGCAGGGCAGGAATAGAGATGCAGACATAGAGAATGGATGTGTGGGCAGGGAGTGGGGGTTGTGATGAGCTGGGGGAGATTGGGATTGAAATATATACACTGACCATGTGTGAAATAGATAGCTAGTGGGAAGCTGCTATAAAGCACAGAATGCTCAGTGGGTGCTCTGTGGTGACCTTGAGGGGTGGGGTGGGACGGTGGGAGGGATACCCCAAGAGGGAGGCAATATATGTATACACTTACAGCTGATTCACTTCATTGTACAACAGAAACCAACACAGCATTGTAAAGCAACTATACCCCAATAAAAATAAAAGAAGGTAGTGATTTGTAATTATTTAAAATCAATTTAGTCCATATTGAAAAATTGTTTCAGGCAAATGGTTAATAACTGAAGAATTAAAACTTTTACATATTTTATAGTAGTATTAATTATTTGAAGTTAAATGCGTGTAAATTATTCTATATTAGATCAGAACAGTTAGATCAGAACAAATAACAAGTGAAATAAAATTACTGTACATAGATTCAACTATATGTGGTAAAATTTCTATAAATATTTGTTTGAAAAATACATAACTTTATGCATGTTTATAACTATTGCATTTTATATAATCTCTTTTTGCTATACATTGCTTCTCATTCACTAAATCTCAGACATTTGTCTTAAATTTAACAATTTAATCATTTAAATAACATTTTATCTTAAACTGTAAATATTTATTCTGTTCAGGAAGATCCCTTGGAGTAGGAAATGGCAACCCACTCCAGTATTCTTGCCTGAAAAATCCCATGGATCGAGGAGTCTGGAGAGCTACAGTCCATGCAGTCTCAGAGTCAAATATGAGAGTGGCTGAGCACACAATTGTTCTGGGCGTGGTTGTACAACATGAGTAAACATTTGAGTAAGTTTATTTCTAGAAATTGTAGAACTCCTGTTTGGAGCATGTAAAAAATCTTTTAATCAAATATTACCATTGCTATTGATTGTAGAAATAGGGACATAAGGTACAGAGAAGCATACAACTGAAAAACTCATGGCCAAATAGCAGGGAGACAAAGAACTGTGACTTGGATAGCAGGACAGAATACTAAATCTGAACAGGCTGCTATAAAATTCAGTTCTCTTCTTTAAGTTTTAGGTGCTTTTCCTACATTGTTGGTGGGAATGTAAACTGGTGTAGCCACTATGGAAAAGAGTATGGGGATTCCTTGAAAAACTAAAAATAGAGTTTCCACATGATATTGAAATCTGTCTCCTGGGAATATATCTAAAGAAAACTCTAATATGAAAAGATGAACGCACACCAGTGTTCCTAGCAGCACTATTTACAATTCCCCAAACATGCAGCTGCTGCTGCTGCTAAGTCACGTCAGTCGTGTCTGACTCTGTGAGACCCCATAGACGGCAGCCCACCAGGCTCCCCTGTCCCTGGGATTCTCCAGGCAAGAACACTGGAGTGAGTTGCCAATTCCTTCTCCAATGCATGAAAGTGAAAAGTGAAAGTGAAGACGTTCAGTGGTGTCCGCCGCTTCGCAACCCCATGGACCACAGCCCACCAGGCTCTTCCGTCCATGGGATTCTCCAGGCAAGAGGACTGGAGTGGGGTGCCATCGCCTTCTCCTCCCCAAACATGAAAGCAGCCTAAATGTCCATCTACAGATGATTAAAAAAAGAAAACGTGGCCCATATAGGCAGTGGAATGTTAACTATGAAAAAAAAATAAAATAATGCCAGTTGTAACAACATTAGACCTAGAAATTGTAATACTAAATGAAGCCAAATATCATATAATATTGCTTATATGTGGAATCTTAAAAAAAATGATACAAATGAGTTTATTTACAAAGCTGAAATAGACTCACAGATATAGAAAACAAACTTACAGTTACCAAACAGGATCCTGGAGAGGGTGTGCAGGAGACAACTTAGGATTCTGGGATTAATATGTACGCACTTGTTGTTCGGTCGCTAGCTCATGTCTGACTCCGCAATCTTATGGACTGCAACAAGCCAGGTTCCTCTGTCCTTCACTACCTCAATAGAATTTGCTAAAATTCATGTCCATTGAATTGGTGATGCTATATAACCATTTCTTCCCGTGCTGCCACCCCCCCCCCTTTTGTTTTTTGCCTTAAATCTGTCCCAGCCTCAGGATCTTTTTACATCAGGTGGCCAAAGTACTGGAGCTTCAGCTTCAGCAACAGATACACACTACTATAAATGAAATAGGGAAACAGCTAGGACCTGCTGTATAACACTGGAGAAGGAAATGGCAACCCACTCCTGTATTCTTGACAGGAGAATTCCATGGCCACGGGGTCGCAAAGAGTCGGACACGACTGAGCGACTGTCACTCATTCATTCACTGTATAGCACAGGGAACTGTACTCAATATCTTCCAATAACGTATAATGGAAAAGAATCTGAAAAAGTATATATACATGCATAAATCTGAAAAAACATACATATATGCATGAATATAATGTATACATTCATACGTATATAAATATATGAACTCATTTATATGTATATACACATATATGAATATATATAGTGTATATTTGTACATGAATCTGAAAAAACATACATATACGCATGAATACAATGTATGAATTCATACGTATATAAATATATGAATTCATATATTTGTATATAATATATATGAATATATAGTGTATATTTATACATGAATCTGAAAAAACATACATACATGCATGAATACAATGTATGAATTCATATGTATATACAAATATATATAGTGTATATTTATACATGAATCTAAAAATGTGTATATATTAATATGCATGAATCATACAATGTATGAATTCATATGTATATGAATACATGAATTCATATATATATGAAATGAATATATATATATATACCTTTTTCAGATACTTTTTCATTATAGGTTGTTACCACAAATTGAGTATAGTTCCCTTTGCTATGCATTAGGTCCTAGTAGTTTCCCTATTTTATTTATAGTAGTGTGTATTAAGGGCTTCCCTGGTGGCTCAGATGGTAAAGAATCTGCCTGCAATGCAGAAGACCCAGGTTCGATCCCTAGGTCAGGAATATCATCTGGAGAAGAGAATGGCTACCCACTCCAGTATTCTTGCCTGGAAAAATCCATGGACAGAGGAGCCCAGTGGGCTACAGTCCATGGGGTCACAAAGAGTCAGACACAACTGAGCAACTAACACTTTCACTTTCACATATATTTATACATATATTCTTTTCCATCTGCTGTACACATGAATCTAACACAGCATTGTAAATTGATTATATTTCAGTAATATGTATACAATTAAAAAATTAAAAAATGAGAGCATTGAATTATTTAATTTCAGTGAAATGTTCCAAAATGATACATCTGTGATTTTCTTAATTTGTGTAATTTCTCTCATGAGATGAAGAAAAATTTGTCTTCAGCATTATTTTCAAATATTGAAGATTAAAAGTTGTCAATCTTATAATCATATTTTCAATCTACATGTTCATACGTATCTTAAGAGAAGAAAAGCTTTTCTTATTTTTGTTCACAATATTCTTATTCTTATAATTTTTTAATATCATAACCCCACTTTGACATTTTCCTTCACAACTTATACCAGTATAGTTTTTGATTAGTATGTCAAATAAAATTATTTTGTATCTACACATACTCATTACATGGGTGCAAAATACTCATTACATGAATAGTCTACCCTTTATTTGAATTTCACAGTGATATGTCTATTCATAAAATAAGGAAAAGCCAAACTTATTCAGCTAAATCATTCTTTTCACAGTGCCATAAATCAAACATCAAAAAATACAAAAGCAAAATTCCAGTTGGAATAAATTTTTGAAAGTTATTGTTATTTACAACTATTTCTAATGGAAAAATCCAGTATTATTGTGCAATAAATTCCATCCTCTAGAATATGTTTTAAATTATTTTTTTATTCAAATGAGCTTGTATTCCTTTATCTACTTTTCACTCTCTTTGATTTAATACTCTCTGCCTCTTTTCTTATCTGATAGAATACTCAAACCCATGGAAAGATGATTAACAAAAGCAGTCTGAAGTTGTCAAAGAATGGAGTTGTTAAAAACACAGATATTATCAAAATAGAAAATTACTAAATTCTAAAAAATAGCTTTGTATAGTTGCATGCAAAGGTGAATGGTTTAATTTAATTCTAAAATTCTTTACACATTTTCACTATAATCCAATGTAGAGACTGTATAATTATGCAACATAGTTGATCAAGTTGTTTCTTTGATACTGTTTTGCACATATGAGGCAAGACCTTTGTTTCAAGGCAGAACCTATAGTTTGTGCTTACATTACAAATAAATTATCATATATATTTTTTAGTTACTTAAAACTAAAGATGTACATCTTTTATGGTTTTAAGTAGTTATAAACTATATCAAAGTTGCAAAAATATACATAACTCATGCTCATGGCTTAAAAAATAATAATAAAAGAACATCCTTATAATAACCACTTAGCTAAAAAGGATAGAACATGATGTACCTATGAATATTCTGCCTGCCTTTCTCCATTCTGTCTGTATTCCTTCTTCCAACAGTTCCTGAATTTTGTGTTTATCGTTCTCTTGCTTTTTAACATGTACCAGTGTATCCCTACACTACTTACTACACTAACTACTTACTTGCCTACTTTACAAACCTTACAGAGGTAGATTAGTACCTTAAGCATTACCATCTAGTGCTTTTCTTTTTGCTCATTATTGCATTTTTGATTGTCACTAATGGATGAGGTATCTCTTCATGGCTGCTCTAGCAAAGCACAGCCGCTGCTTCTTACCTTGGACGAGGTCGCCCCTGCTGACCTTGAATGCGGAGTAGCTCCTCTCGGCCCTCCTGCACCCATGCAGCCGCCCTCCTTTGACGTGGAAGAAGGAGAGTGAAAAAGTTGGCTTAAAGCTCAACATTCAGAAAACTAAGATCATGACATCTGGTCCCATCACTTCATGGGAAATAGATGGGGAAACAGTGGAAACAGTGTCAGACTTTATTTTTTTTGGACTCCAAAATCACTGCAGATGGTGCTTGCAGCCATGAAGTTAAAAGACGTTTACTCTTTGGAAGGAAAGATATGACCAACCTAGATAGCATGTTAAAAAGCAGAGACATTACTTTGTCAAAAAAGGTCCGTCTAGTCAAGCCTATGGTTTTTCCAGTGGTCATGTATGGATGTGAGAGTTGGACTCTAAAGAAAGCTGAGTGCAGAAGAATTGATGCTTTTGAACTGTGGTGTTGGAGAAGACTCTTGAGAGTCCCTTTGACTGCAAGGAGATCCAACCAGTCCATCCTAAAGGAGATCAGTCCTGAGTGTTCATTGGAAGGATTGATGCTGAAGCTGAAACTCCAATACTTTGGCCACCTCATGCAAAGAGTTGACTCATTGGAAAAGTCCCTGATGCTGGGAGGGGTTAGGGGCAGGAGGAGAAGGGGATGACAGAGGATGAGATGGCTGGATAGCATCACCGACTCGATGGACATGAGTTTGAGTAAACTCCAGGAGTTGGTGATGGACAGGGAGGCCTGGAGTGCTGCGATTCATGGGGTTGCAAAGAGTCGGACACGACTGAGTGACTGAACTGAACTGAACTGAATGGATGAGGTGGTAATCTAAGTTGCATTGCTGTACATGCACATATGCATGTTAAGTCACTTCAGTTGTGCCTGTCTCTTTGCAAGCCCTCCAGGCTACTCTGTCCAAGGGATTCTCCAGACTGTAATACTGGACTAGGTTTCCTTGCCCTCCTCCAGGGGATCTTCCCCATCCAGGGATCAAACATGCGTGTCTTATGTCTCTTGTATTGGCAGGAGGGCTCTTTACCACTAGTGCCACCTATAAACTTTACCACATTTTACTTATCTATTTTTCTGTCAATGGAAGATCGGGTTATTTCAAGTATTAGTCCTTCCAAATGGTACTGCTGAGAACACTCTTGCAATTTTCTCCCAGGCAAACCAACAGGAATGGAACTGCTGGACCATATGGTAGTCACATCTTAAGATTCACTAATAATGCAATATTGATTTCCATGAATTCCGGGTTATATGAATAATTCCATCCATTAAAAAATTGTAGGTGTTTTAGTTTTCCCACTTCCATACCAAGAACTTTTCCGTGAGAGTTGAATTCTTGGTATCTAAGGGGCACAGAATTTGTATCTTATGATTTTAATCTATTTTCCCCTGCATACTGTGCTGTGCGCTTAGTCACTCAGTCATGTCTCTCTCTTTGCAACCGTATGGACTGAAGCCCACCAGACTCCTCTGTCCGTGGGGATTCTCCAGGCAAGAATACTGGAGTGGGTTGCCATGCCCTCCTCCTCTCCTGCTTACTACTCCTGTGAAATATCTCAACTTAAAAAAAAATATTATTGGGTATTATTACTATACTGTTATTGAATTTGAAAAATTTAAAGATATTTTAAATAGTCATCCTTTGCCTTTTATTCTAGGTGTTGTGAAGAGCTCTCTTTTATGACTTATCTTTTCACTTCTTTATATTATTTTGTTCAGTGAAAGTTTTAATTTTAATGTAGCTAATCTTTTTTACAGTTTTACAGTTTTTACAGTATTTCTCACTTGTTTAAGAAATTTATAGTAAGTTTTACTCTCTCTATGTCCCTGTCTCCGTCTGTCTGTCTCTCTTATACTTGTGCTTTGAAAGCATTTTATTTTCTAGCTTACTTGAATGCAACCATCACCTTGGGAATGACTTCATATGAGAATCACTAACCAAATTTCACACTGTCCAGCAAGACATTCCTCCTCACCTGCTACTTGCCTGCTCTTATGATGGATGAAAATCAAAGCCCTGGGCCACAGGAAATTAACTCAGCTTCTAGTTTCAGTCCTGGTTGGCTCTGCAAAGCCCTGCTTTCTCGTCAGCTTCAAATAATTTAAAAAAAAGGAAAAATCATACTCAGCATTTTAAATTGCGTTTTACCTAGAAATTGTCTCAGATCTGCATTTTTACAAATGTGAGTTCTTCTGTTATTTTTTAAATTATTATTCAGAAATAGTTTCATTCAGTGCAGTATGGAAGACTACAATATCTGTGTATGTGAGTTTCTTTTTTATTCAAAATTGTTTTTTCACAGTTAATATTATTGGGTGACTCAATCAAAATTGTTGCCATTGCCCCATTCTGTTTATTCCTTTCAGAGTAGTAGCAGTCTTGCTCTGTATTCTGTGACATCACTCAACCATAATTACTAAAATTGGCCTCAAGAATAGCTGTTACATCAACTAATCTTCACATTATAATGTGGTTCAGAGTAAAATTTCCACACCTGAGAAACATGTACTTTATCAAGACCGATCTCTCTTGGACTTGAACTGGGCAATAAGGAGTCAGTCAGTTGTCAGGAATGCAGATGACAAAGCATTCAGGAAAGATGACCATGAGTATAATGGTCCGCAAGTGAACCAAGGACGCTAAAGCCAAGAGATAGATAAAAACTAAGCAGAGAAGATAGATTTGTTGCCTCAGAAAACATAGAATTAGATTCACATAGCAGAGAGTAGCAAATTATTAGAAAGAATAATTATTTTTTAACTTCTGTTCTTAGAGGTTTGCTGAAGATAACATATTCCCTGAATTGTCCTCGTAAATTGAAAGTGCATTCATGCCCGGTGCTTCCAAAGAATGTCTGCATTAGAGTATAGATCAGTGCTATCTTTGTTAAAAGCCAAGTCCTTTCATTTTCAAATTTGTCATAAATTGATCCTTTATTAAATTACAATAAAAAATAGTTGAAATGTAAAAATTCGACAAACAGAATGCAAGCCCATATTTTCATAATATTTTCTCTTGTTTTATTATTTTTTATTTTTAAAATTTATTTTATTGAAGTGTAGTTACTTGACAGTGTTGTGTTAATTTCAGCTGTACAGCAAAGTACATATAGCACAGAGGACTATATTCAATATCCTGTGATAAATTACAACATAAATCCATATTTAAAAAGTTAGGTTTAGTAAACAAAACACTGCATCACTTGTGTCTTCTGCATTGGCAGGAAGATTCTGTACCACTGTTTCACCTGGGAAGCCCATGTTTTTGTGTACTATTGTTCAAGTGGAAGTTTGGAAAGGTGCAGTACTATTGTAGACTGAATTGTGGTTGTTGTTTAGTCACTAAGTCATGTCCAACTGTTTTTATGACCCCATGGAATGTAGCCTGCCAGGTTCCTCTGTCCATGGGATTATCCTGGCAAGAATACTGGCATGGTCTGACATTTCCTTCTCCCAAACCAGGGATCAAATTCACATCTCCTATATTGGCAGGCAGGTTCTTTACCACTGAGCCATAGACTGAACCATAGGAACCATAGACTGAATTAGATGCTGTCAAAAGTCATATGATATATTCCCAACCCTCAGTACCTCAGAATATGAGTGTATTTGGAGATAGGACATTTAAAGCAGTAATTAAAGCAAACTAAGGCCAATGGGTGGGCCTTATTCCCATATGACTAGTGTCATAAGAAGAGAAGATCAGGACACAGGCACACATATACAGAAGACCGTGTGAAGACACAGGGAGAAGGCAGCCATCTGGAGAGAGGCCGTGAGGAAACCAAACTTGCCAACACCTTAATCTTGGACTTCTTGCCCCCAGAACTGTGAGACAATACTATTCTGTTATTTAAGATTCACAGCCTGTGGTATTTTGTTAGGGTAGCCCTAGAAAGCTAATGCAGATACATAGAGACAGATTTAACTTACAGGTGCTGAAAGAATTCTTAATACATAATTTAGTAAAAAGTGCCTTGGGTTTCACTGTTGACTAAAAAATCATACTTGTACTCAGTTGTCAAAATATTGGTCATTTTGGTTTAAACTAAGAACAATGTAAGTGTTTGAAATGGAAAATATTGTATATTATTTTATTTTGTCATTGAATTCTATAAAGGGATGTGACTTGATTTGGGGATTTTAATGTCTCTCTGGGAGCTCAATAATTAGAGATAATTTTAATTTATGTTTGGGGCATCTCACTAGTAGGTCTATTGTAAAGTCTCTGTAAATTATGTTGAACAATATGGAAGTTACTTGCCTGATTTTTTTTTATGAACTTTCTTTTGGTGCCTTTTATGTTATTTTTTTTAACTTTTTATTTGTATTGGGAAGTAGCTGGCTAACAATTTTGTGATAGCTTCAGATGAATAGAGAAAAGACTCAGCCATATATATATATACATACATATATATATATATATATATATATACATACATATATGTATATATTTATACACGTGTATCCATTCTCACCCCTAAAGGGCTTCCCAGGTAATGCTAGTGGTAAAGAGCCCACCTTCCAATGCAAGAGACATAAGATACAGGGACATAAAAGTTGCAAGTTTGATCTTTGCTTCAGGAAGATCCCTTAGAGGAAGGCATGGCAACCCACTCCAGTGTTCTTGCCTGGAGAATCCCATGGATAGAAAAACCTGGCAGGCTATATAGTCCATAGGGTCGCGAAGAGTTGGACACGACTGAAGTGACTTAGTATGCATACGTGCTTTCTCCCCCAAATTTCCCTCTCATCCATTGCCTGATTGTTTATAGTTGAGTATTCAGTGGGCTGAGTATACAAGAGGATTGATTGTAAGGAAGATTAGCTGCTGTACACTCAAGGTCTGTATTCATGCATGAGGCCCACTTTTCCCGTTCCTAGCTTGCTTATTTTAAATAGTGAAGTCTGCCTCTGAGAGATAGCCAGAGGTGCAATAGCACCTATTGCTTTGTACCAAATGGCCCCCACTTTTAGTCCCTTAACACAAACTTATCATCCTGCAGTTTCTGTGGATCAGAAACCTGGTCTTTGCTTAGCTTGGAGTCTCTCACAAGTCTCTGATTGAGGTATCAGCTGTAACAGCAGTCTACCCAAGATTTTCTGAAGGCAGGATCTCCTTCCAGGCTCGCTCAGTTGTTGGCAGCGTTTAGTTCCTTGTGGACTGTTGAGCTGAGAGCCTCAGTGCTTCACTCTTGGAGGATGCCCGCTCTCCTTCCCTGGCCATGCGTATCTCTCCATAGTGCAGTTCACAACATGGCAGCTGGTTTTATCAAAGTGAGCAAAAGAGACTGTAAGAGAGCTCCAGCAAGAAGAAAGTCACAGATTTTTGTAATTTAATCTTAGAAATATCATGGTGGCATTCTGGCTATATCCTACATGAATTCTGTTGGCTGGAAACTACTCAGTAGGTCTAGCCCACCCCTAAAGAAAAGGGGTTAGACAAAGGCATGGATCATTTGGGAGAATGTTAAAAGATGTATAATTTTTGGTCTTCTTATTTCATTTCTGTAACTACGTGGACACTAGACAGATCAAATTTATCCTCTGGCTTGTTTTGCAGACTGAAACATTCTAGGTTTAGGAGGACCTGTTTAGGTCTCTAGGTCTAAGTTACATTTTCAGCTATCAGTGAGATCTAGATTGCAGAGTTATTTTTTTGCCCAACTGCTAGTGATATCTTGTTTCCCATTTGGCTATTTTACCTTGTGTATGATGCTTTCATATTAAATTTTCTAGAGAAGAGTAACCACCAAAACATATGTCAGAGTGGTTCAGTTACACCAGAGCTATCGAGTTTCATGTATTAAGACACAAGCAGATGACAAGTGACTTAAGTAAGAGCAGTTTCAGAAGATGGTTAGGAAGACATAGAATGTTAAACAATGTTGAACACAGAAGATGAAGAAGAGATGGGATACAGCAGCTATTAAATGGTATTATTCAAAAATATTCCTTCTGGGTCTACCCATTATAAGACATCATGTAGAGAAACGGGATATTATGGTGAACAACTAACTCAAGTTGGTATAAAAGGAAGTCTTAGTAATAAATATTGAAAGAAAGTCTGCTGCTAAACTGTGTCTGACTCTTTGTGACCCCATGGACTGTAGCCTGCCAGGCTTCTCTGCCCATGGGATTTCCCAAGTAAGAATGCTGTAGTGGGTTGCCATTTCCTTCTCCCGGGGATCTTCCCGACCCAGGGATCAAACCCCGGTCTCCTATGTCTCCTTCATTGCACGTGAATTCTTTACTACTGAGCCAGCAAGAAGCTTCTTAGGAAAAAAAGGATCGGTCCAAAAGAATGGGGAAAAAAAAGAAAAAAAAAGCCATGTTCTAGTCAGGAATTATCAGAGAAGGGTCCCTGGAGAGAAATGACAAGTGAGCTAACCTGTTAGTAAAGATCAGGAATTAATCACTTATAGAGGGAGGAGAGGAGAATCCAGTCAACTAGAACTGCATGTGCCAAGGATTTGAATTGGGAAGCATCACACTTTTAGAAGAACTGCTCCTGCTGCTGCTAAGTCGCTTTAGTCGTGTCCGACTCTGTGCGACCCCATAGACGGCAGCCCACTGGGCTCTCCCGTCCCTGGGATTCTCCAGGCAAGAACACTGGAGTGGGTTGCCATTTCCTTCTCCAATGCATGAAAGTGAAAAGTGAAAGTGAAGTCCCTCTGTCGTGTCCGACTTTTAGCGACTCCATGGACTGCAGCCCACCAGGTTCCTCCGTCCATGGGATTTTTCAGGCAAGAGTACTGGAATGGGTGCCACTGCCATTGGAAGAACTAAAAGGCAATAAACGTGGAATGATGTTGTGAGCTGTGGATATTAAGGTAAGTAGGGGCTGCATAAACTGT
Organism: Dama dama; assembly: GCF_033118175.1. Classification (NCBI taxonomy): domain Eukaryota; kingdom Metazoa; phylum Chordata; class Mammalia; order Artiodactyla; family Cervidae; genus Dama; species Dama dama. The sequence continues at coordinate 94,515,838 of NC_083699.1, read as the reverse complement.
ATTAAGAATTTAAGATTTTGAGTCCACCAACAGAGGGATGGATACATATATAAATGGATTATTACTCAGCCATAAAAAGGAACGAAATTGGGTCATTTGTAGAGACCTGGATACATGTCTAGAGACTGTCCTATAGAGTAAATTAGAAAGAGAAAAACAAATATTGTATATTAACACATATATATGGAATCTAGAAAAATGATATAGATGGTCTTATTTGCAAAGCAGAAATAGAAGCACACACACATAGAGAACAAATATATGGATACCAAGGAAGAAAGAGGGGAGTGGAAGGAATTGGGAGATTGAGATTGACACATATACACTAATGAGACTATGTATAAAGTAGATAACTATTCTATACAATGGGATAACCATGAGAGCATACTCTATAGCGCAGAGAACTCCACTTAATGCACTGTAGTGATCTGAACGGGAAGGAAATCCAAGAGGGAGGGCATATATGTGTATGTATGGCTGATTTACTTGCTGTACAGTACAAACTAACAACATTGTAAAACAACTATACTCCAATAAATTTGATTTAAAAATAATTTAAGATTTTGAGACAATAAGAAACAGAAATAGCAGGGCCACATGGTCGAAAAACAATTTTTTTTAAAGCATTCAGTGTAATAAATGCATTGGAGTAACACTAAATACAAGAGACTTGGTAACAAAACAATTTCAATGACCCAGTAAAATAAGTTATCAGATTGAACTTGGATTTTGAAGATGGAGAGATGAAAATATAGAAAAATTTTTGTGAAGTTTAGTCAAGAGTAGCTAAAGGGAATTTCTAGGTTTAAATTTTTAGTACCGCAGACATTGAGCTATTTCTTAAGGGCTATGGGGAAAAAGCAGGTAGAAGGAAAATTTTGGATTTAGAACTCCTGGAAAACCTATGAAACACTTACTACCTGGAGTCATGTGCTTGTTTATTTTTTTTCAGATATGAAAATTTAGTTTTCTGTTTGTCAAGCTAAGTTACACATTTGAAATATTCTAGCTATTATTTAAAAATCTGTGATGCTTTAATTTAAATATGTAATGTTACAAATGTATTATAGTAAAAGGGTTTTCAGAATATCTGGTACTGCCTGATTTTGTTTTGGTTTTGTCTGCCATGTTTTCTGCTCTAACCAAAACTTCATAGTAGAATTTTTTGTTTATTTTCCCTGGCACAACTAAATTATATCACTCAATCTGTTATTTTACTATTCCTTAAATGAGCCCACTACTCTTTTCTTTGAGCTGTGTGCTTTTTTAGATAGAATGAGTTTCCTCTAAATTCTATAAGATTAACTGAATAATGTCATGTTTTAAAATTTCTTTGTGGCTTAGATTTTTGTGACACTTCTTCTTATTGTACATATCCTTACCTCTTTCCTTCCTCCATCTTGATTTAGCTCTCGTGTTTGCTCCCTGTAGGTTATTAGTTATAACTTGAATGATCCAGCATGGGAGTGAAAAAAAATCATAGAAGGGAGTGCAGTAGAGTCGAATCAGCAAATAACTTAGGTCTGGTCTGTGACCACACTGTCCTCATGCAGCCTCTGCTTTTTCATCCCTCTTGGAGGGCTAATTGAAGTGAGGCTCAACTAACAGGAAGTTCCATATTCACAAACCAGGGAGACTTTTCTGCTATCCTATATCACTTGCAGAATTCCTTTCTAATTTGGCAGAACTCTACATTTTCTCTTTTGTCTTGCAAAAAGAAAATCATATTCTTTTACAGTTGACATGTCTGTAAATTTCATTTTTGCCCATCTTGTACTCAGCAGCAGAAGGCAACATACTGTTTTGGGTCTTCTGGACATGCAACCTGCTTGGAATAAGCCCTGTTATTTAATAACTAAAGTGTAACCTAGAGGCAACTTTATTTTACTTGATCCTATTTTCAGTGTTACAAATAACCTTTCATATGGGGGTATGAAATAGGATTGGAGATGTTTCTAGCCCAGTCAAACATGGTATTTGGTCTTCTTGTTTTAATTCTTGTTGATGTGTTTGAAAGAGGAACTTGCAAAGCAGTGGAGAAACTGTTACCCCTGAGATCTTTAAACATAAATAAAACAGTATAATTTTCAGCATTAACCTACATGTGGCTGCAAGAATGTCCAAATCAATTTAATCTCATCTTCCCTCCTTTTTTATTTATTCGTTAATTTCTTGTAACAAATCCTGAAAGCCCCCAAATTCTCTTTATTGAATAAATGAAAACAAATAAGACCAAAAATAAGATACTTGAAATAAGAAACCAAAAAGATAGATTTGTCTCCCTCACCCCTGTTTAACATTATCATAAATATGGTACCCACGAGAAAAATAATAATTCATAATTATCAATAGATATTAATACGCTTCAAGTACGGTACACCTTTAAGAAGAATTATGTTCCTATTAAGACAGCTCTGATCCTCTATCCATTCTTGTTACAATGGTGTTTCTTTTTCTTTGCTTTTGTTTTGCCTTGAAAGACTGGGAAATGACCATAATAGCTGTTTTCCTTGGGCAGTGAGCAGTGAGTGAATGTTGAGCTCCCTGTGGACTAAGCATTTTGATGCAAATTTCCTCAGAAAAAGAAACAGTGCTGTGGATTGCTACAGAACTACTGTACCTCAGAGTAGGGAATGCTTCACTGCTCCCTTTTCCTGGGGCTGAGTATTAACTACACTATTGAACAGCAAGTGCTTATCATCCCTACCATTCAGACCACATAAATCTTTGGAAAGAAACAATGTCCCTCCGGGGAGCTTAGCTAAATGCCAAAAAAAAAAAAGAATCAAACTATATTTAGTCCATAGAACTGCAAAAGCTAAGGTAATCTGGGCTATTAGAAAAATATTTTATTACCATCATTAAAGCAATTGGTTTTCAAGAAAGCTCTGTTTGCTGGGCAAAAAAAAAAAAAAAATTTAATTTCTTTAAATAAAATTATTTCAGACATAAAGGGAAACATTCTATGTTATATATATACATGTATGTATATATATATGTATGTATATATATATACATATTTCACTTACTGTTCTTTTCATTGCATTACCAAATTATTCTTGAGTACCTACTAGGTAAACAGAAAACTCTGAGATGGAGCAAAAAGAAGTGTGAGACTGGATTCCAGTTGCTAGGATTGCAGTTTTATCCAGTCTCTGTAGTTGTTCTTAATAGCAAGAGGCTTTGAGGGAGCAGGGAGAAAGATTAAGGTCTTTAGCTTCCAGTTCTCACTGTGGAATAATGAAAATAATAAAGATTTTAGTCAGTCAGAACTGTTATTTTTATTATTAAAAAATTGGTCTATTATAGTGCATTCATTTTAACTGATATTTTACTGAAAAGAAGTAGAATAATATATACATACCATATTCTTTCACTACAAAATTATAGAATTATAATAAATCTCTTTTACCCAGAACCCAATCCTATTCCCAGAGCAGTAATTAATGTAACATCTTTCTTTGGCTATTATCTTAAAACTGTTCATCATAGATACAAGTATTTATACCAGAATATGCAACCCAAAATATGATTTTTTTGCATATGGATTATTTTGCACTAAAGGCAGTAGAGAAACAGTAAATGCAAGGAAACTTTTAAAACGAGGCACAAATTTTTCTTTTCACAAGAAATTTCCATTTGTAAAGGTGTCTGCGTCTTGTACCAAGAAGGGGAGGACTCTGAACACCTCTTATCAATGGAGAAGGCACTTAAGTCCGCACAGAAAAAGCTTACTAAAAACCCTTGTTTACTACACTTTATCTGGTCACCTTCATAAAACTTCCCTCTTCTACCCAGAAGCCCCATCTCCTTTTCCTTAGTTCAACATAAAATAGTGTATATGTCTAAGTTCTAACCACCTATTTTGGTTATTCATCACTGGGTGTTCCCATATGTACCTGAGCTATGTATATTAACAAATTTTCTGTTTATTTTTCTCTTGTTTGTCAGTCTCTTTGAGATAGGAGATAGATAGGCCCCAGGCAGAAGTTTGTGCCCTATGGACAGGTACCCCAAGGTAAAGATAATGATGGGTAGAGAGGAGCGGAGTCCAAATAAAGAGGCCAAATATTTCTCATTCCTGAGATCAGGGAGACCTTCCTGGCTATACATATGAGGAAAGGTTCCTTGGGGGCCAAAAAGGGAGGGGTGCCATGACATAATTTGTGATGTCAACCTTCCCATAGTCTCTATGTTGGAATCTGTCTTAGCTAAGAGATGAATGAGTACACAGGCAAGGACTCTGGATTCAGGCAAAGCAAGATGACTGGCCAGAGAAAACCCAGAAGAAATGCCCCATATAAGTGATGCAAACTACCACAAAGGCACAATTTTCTGTGCATGCCCACGTGTGCCTATTCACATGCACTTTTTTTCCCTCCTAATAAACACTTGTTTCACTACTTTCTGTCTCTTTGTTAAAATTTAATTCTACAAAGCAGACAAGCCAGGGCCTTGTCACTAGCCAGTGGCTCTCGTGGTCTAGGGGTTGGGATCCAGTGCTCTCACTGCTATGGCCTGGCTTAAATCTCTGGTCCTGGAACCGAGATCTTGCTTCAAGCCTCTGCAGCCTGAGGCCATCTGAGGTCATTCTGTCAGTGTAATTTACAGTGTAATTTACTATGCGGACTTAAGTGCCTTTACTGACAGAAATCTCCAGTTGGGGCTTGAGAACCTAAGATGGGTAAAAGAAAAAGATTTTTTCACCCTTCTCTATAATATAAAGCTTCAGTATATATGTATATGAACATTTAAATAAACTACTTCATTCTTATGCATGTTATGCTTTTTATTTAATAATATGTGAGATATTTTCCTTATCAATATGTGTAGGTCTTTTTTCTTTTTTTTCCCCAATTGTATAGATATATCATGATTTTTTTTTAGACTAATCTTTCTGTAGAATTTGAGACTGCTTCACTGTTTTGTTATTACACAAAAATTGAATATGAGTATTTTACACAAACCTTTGTAGATTTCAATCATGTCTTTTGTATGCTAAATTAGCAGAATTTGTCAAATAAAGAAAAAATCTGGACCTGGATATAAAGAGTTGTTGTTGTTTTTCTTTTTGAAAAAACCTATTGCATTAGAGGGAAGGGGAATATTGTAATGGGGGAGAGGATATGGTCGTAGGAAGGTGCAGCCAGAAGATCTATGAGTGTCTCAGAGGCAGACAAAGTGTTACCCAGCCAAACTTGAGTCCACTTGCCCTGTGCAGCAAAGCCATTTCTACTGACACCAGGTTGTGGTGGAGGAAAGCACAGTATTTATTGCAGGACACTAACCAAGTAGTCTGGGACACCTAGTGCTGAAAAAATCTGAATTCCCAGCAGAGTCTCAGCAAGGCATTTTTAAGGCAACATGAGGTTGTAGGGAGTAGGGAGTCCAGGCTATTTGATCAGTTCATGCATAGTTCTCTAATTGGTTGATGGTGAGGTAAAAGGGTGATGTCATAAGGGTTAGTGTTATCACTCCTTAGGCACAAGTAGGCTTGGGTTTATGTCCTCATGGTCATCAAGTTATTAATTTCTTCTATTTGGTGGTGGTTTTGTAATAGCAGGCAGGTAGCTGGGTGTAAGCAGAGCACTTTCATTAGATGTTCTTCAGTCCTGAATGGAGATGAGTTGGATATAAGATGGCAGTAAGTTGGCAGTAAGATGGAGTTCCTTTGGTTGAGACCTCATTTTTGATCTGATAGGAGATACCATTGACAATTGCTAAAAGTGCAAAGTCCTTGACTGGGGCAGGGTAAGTACAGAAGCTGATGACCTCAGGCCACTTTACTTTCCTGAATAGCCTGGGAACTTGAGTAACAGACTTTACTAGGATAACAGAAAATCAGAGTGAAGTATCCATCCTAAAGTAGACATTTTTACTAATCATGACTCAGCATTCCTCTGCAAGTTTGCTATTGTGAACATTGGAAAGTGTGGATTATGTAGGTGAGAAATAATTATTCTATGACTGTGTATTTTCAACTTTCTCATTTAGCTATTTAGTATGCCCTGTGTTTATTAGTATTACTGTTTTACAAACCTGTCTGATAATCCAATGTGACCATTTTTGAAAGAAAAGTGTGAAGTGAAAGAGGAAGCTTCTGTGTCGAGGACTTTTAACAATTCAGATAAAGTTACTGATGAAAAATTACAATGTTTTGAGTCATTTCACTTAGTAGTATAACAAGGAATACAATGAAGTCTCTCTTCACATGGAAGGGTGCTTACCAATGGAACTAACAGTCCAAATTAGCTTCACTGTGCATCATGAGTGGAAGACAACTTACAAATACCGCAATGGCTCCAGCAAAATTGGAAGGTCACTTACTGCAAATCACAGTTGTTTGAAAAGCAATGATGCTGATTATGTTAAATAGCTATTGGAACTTCAAAATAGTTTTGAACTTCTGTCTAAAAAATCATGGTCAATGAAAAGACTTAAGAAGCTAATTATTTATACTGCCCAGAAAAGAAAAGCCACACAAATGGCAAGGACCTAATAATCCAGCAAATTGCATTGGAGTGAGTAAAATACTCAAACAATTTTTGTACAAGAACTGATGCAATTCCACTCTCACACAGCTCTGGAAGTTGATATATTGATGACATGTCAAAGAGAGCTTTTCTGGCCAGGTTGATGAGTCATCAGTTTTCCTTAGTAAATGCTATGCCATTGTATTTGTAAGATTTGTAAGTGATAATGAAATTCAATAAATGTTTTTCTTCTGCAAAGAGATGCCTGGAAAAGCAAAGATTTAGTGTTTTGTCTTCTTATCTGGAAACAAAAAGGCTTGTTTTGAAGGAACTGTGTTGGCAGTTGTACTAGTGGTGTCTCATCAATGGATGGCACTGTGAAAACTTTGCTTCTCTCATAACAAGAAAGATTTGTGATAATGTCACAATGAACTGCTTTCTTTGCAGATGTTTGCTGGTATCAAATATTATTGAAAATGAAAGGAAAAACATTCTAGGTAGTCCTACAAAAATGATTGGTGGTGGTTTAGTTGTTAAGTCGTGTCCAATTCTTGCAACCCTTTGGACTGTAACCCTCCAAGTTTCTCTATCCATGGAATTTCCCAGGCAAGAACACTGGAGTAGGTTGCCATTTCCTTCTCCAGGGCATCTCCCCTACCCAGTGATCGAATACAGTTCTCCTGAATTGCAGGCAAACTCTTTACTGACTGAGCCACCAGGGAAGCCCATTAGTTTAAAAAGACCACTACATTCACTCAAAAATGTTTAAAATCTGAGGGAAAACTTGGACAAGGACCATATAAGCCTGCTATTTCATCCATAAATCTGTCTGCTTAGCAGAGAATGATTCCTCAACAGGGAATTTGAGCCAAAAAGTGTATTTTAAGGGTGCTTTCAGGAAAATAGAAATGCAACTATTGCTTAATGCTTTGAAGGTGAAGAGTGGATGCAGAGAATAACCAACTTGTCAGAAATTTTCCTCCCATGAACCAGTTGCAAGTCTGGAGAAAATGTGAACTGTCTTCTTGAAATTGTCCATGTCTTCTCAGTTCAAGTGAGAAGACTCTTGGCTTTAAAAGAAAGCAAAATCTCTAAAAAAATCCCTTCACAAAAGAAAATCTTGAACTGTCTTTACTGTTGGTTGGTTTTGAGACTAAAGGAGAATATTAAGACATCAAGAATTTCCTGGAAGAACTTCAATTCAAAGTTAAATAATTTTTTTTTTTTTTTTTTTGCTTCCTTTCCATACAAGTATGTGATGGGATAAGTAATCTTTTCTTTGAATTTTCTGTTAAACTTGAGAATTTGGCTTTGGAGAGAAGAGTAGAATTTATGAGCTGCAGTCTGATCATGTACTCAAGAAGAGATTTATTCCATTCTCTTGAAAAAAACCAGAATTATAAAAGACAACTATCCTATCATTCTCTATTTAGTGTATGTTTGCTGTTGTTTTCAACTTCTTCCATGTACCAGCAAGCTCTTCCGTGTTTAATAAGCCTCAAGACCAAGGACAGAATCATTTATTTTCCTCTGAAAACATCTCAGTGCTCCTCTCAAAGTAAATCCTAAATTGAGTGCTGGTGCTGAAAAATACAAACTAGGTTCTCACATTAAACAAACTTACATTCTTTATTCTTAGTTCAGGATAACACTTCTTATACATAGGCCTATAAAAGAAATTAAGAAGCCACAACACAACATACATGAACAAAAATTTTGTGTCTGATAAGCCTATACCATGGCCTTATTTACTTCTCTCAGAAAGAAAATGTCTTTCACTCTTTTGTAGCATTGTATCACAGGGTGTGTGTGTGTGTGTTTGTGTCTGTGTATGTGTAATATACATATATTTACATATATATAAATATATATATTCCCCAATGAAATAAAGAATTCGCCTGCAAAGTAGGTGACCTAGGAGACTCTTGTTTGATCACTGGGTCAGGAAGAAACCCTAGAGAAGGAAATGGCAATCCACTCCAGTATTTTGCCTGAAAAATCCCATGGACAGTGGAGCCTGGCGGGCTACAATCCATGTGGTCACAAAAATTTGGACAAAACTGAGGTGACTGAGTGTGACACTGTTTAAACTGTTTCACTATTTATTTATTTATTTTTAATACTCAAAAGTAAAATTGCTCCAGCTGTAAGGTGTTCATTTTGTTCAACTTTTGGAGATGATCACACTTCCCAGGATTCTGAATGAATGATTTCTGACTAAGGTGAAATCAGCTCCATCTCTTCAAGGCCCCTGGACATAACATCTGTTTAAATCAGATATAATGGTTTTATTGTAAGTGCTGAATGAAAGTGAACAAAGCAGAAGTCTTGTTTAAAAAAATTAAACCTTTTAATATTTTCAGTGTCCATCTGATGGTCTTGAGAAAAGATGGAAATGACTTTCCAGAGTCCTATAACTATGGATTTTGACATCTTAAACAATAATCAAGAGGCTGCACCGCGCTGGAGTGACTTTGAGGAGATACCTCATGTCCAAAGTCAGAGAAGCCCCAGCAAAATGGTAGGAGGGGCGAATTCATGTTTAGAATCAAATCCCATTCCCACCAGAGACACTCAGAGGGCTCAAACAAACCTTGAGCACACCAGGACGTAGAGACCCCACAGAGATTGAAACAGAACTGTGTTTGAGCATCTCCTGTGGAGGTGTGGGTCAGCAGTGGACTGCTACAGGGGCAGGGGCTCTGGGTGCAGCAGACTTGGGTATGGCATAAGCCCTCATGGAGGAGGTTGCCATTAACCCCACCATAGAGCTGCCAGAACTTACACGGGTCTGGGAAATAGTCTCTTGGAGGGCACAGACAAAACCTTGTGTGCACCAGGACCCAGGAGAAAGGAGCAGTGATCCCACAAAAGACTGACCCAGACTTGCCTGTGAGTGTCCAGGAGTCTCTGGTGGAGGTGTGGGTCAGTGGTGGTCTGCTGCAGGGTTTGGGGCACTGAATGTAGCATTACATGCATGGGACCTTTTGAAGGAGGTTGCCATTATCTTCATTACCTCTACCACAGTTTGGCCCCAGTAAATAACAAGGAGGGATCACAACTCCACTCATCAACAGAAAATTGGATTAAAGATTTACTGAGCATGGTCCCGCCCATCAGAACAAGACCCAGTTTCCCCCTCAGTCAGTCTCTCCCATCAGGAAGCGTCCATAAGCCTGTTATCCTTTTCCAGCAGAGGGCAGATAGAATGAAAACCACAATCACAGGAAACTAACCAACCTGACCACATGGACCACAGCCTTGTCTAACTCAGTGAAACTAGGAGCCATGCCATGTAGCGCCACCCAATGGACGGGTCATAGTGATGAGTTCTGACAAAATCTAGTCCACTGGAGAAGGAAACGGCAAACCACTTCAGTATTCTTGCCTTGAGAACCTCATGAACAGTATGAAAAGGCAAAAATATAAGACACTGAAAGATGAACTTCCCAGGTCAGTAGGTGCCCAATATGCTAATGGAGATCAGTGGAGAAATAACTCCAGAAAAAATGAAGAGACAGAGCCAAAGCAAAAACAACACCCAGTTGTTGGTGTGACTGGTGATGGAAGCAAGGTCCGATGCTGTAAAGAGCAATATTGATGGGAACCTGGTATGTTAGGTCCATGAATCAAGGCAAACTGGAAGTGGTCAAACAGGAGATGGCAAGAGTGAACGTTGACATTTTAGGAATTAGAGAACTAAAATGGACTGAAATGGGTGAATGTAACTCAGATGATCATTATATCTATTACTGTGGGCAAGAATCCCTTTGAAGAAAAAGTAGTCATCATAGTTAACAAAAGAGTTCAAAATGCAGTACTTGGTTGCAATCTCAAAAACGACAAAATGAACTCTGTTCATTTCCAAGGCAAACCATTCAATATCACAGTAATCCAAGTCTATGCCCCGACCAGTAATGCTGAAGAAGCTGAAGTTAAATAGTCCTTTGAAGGCCTACAAGGTCTTCTAGGACTAACACCCAAAAGAGATGTCTTTTTCATTATAGGGGACTGGAATGCAAAAGTAGGAAGTCGAGAAACACCTGGAATTTGGTGTTTGGAGTATGGAATGAAACAGGGCAAAGGCTAATAAAGTTTTGCCAAGAGAACACACTGGTCATAGCAAACATCCTCTTCCAACAAGACAAGAGAAGATTCTACACATGCATATCCCCAGATGGTCAATACTAAAGTCAGATTAATTATATTCTTTTCAGCTGAAGATGGAGAAGCTCTATATAGTCAGCACAAACAAGACCAGGAGCTGACTGTGGCTCAGATCATGAACTCTGTATTGCCAAACTCAGACTGAAATTGAAGAAAGTAGGGAAAACCACTAGACCATTCAGATATGACCTAAATCAAATCCCTTACAGTTATACAGTGGAAGTGAGAAGTAGATTCAAAGGATTACATCTGAAAGACAGAGTGCCTGAATAACTATGGACAGAGGTTCATGACACTGTACAGGAGACAGGAATCAAGATTATCCCCAAGAAAAAGAAAAGCAAAAAAGCAAAATGGCTGTCTGAGGAGGCCTTACAAATAGCTGTGAAAAGAAGGGAAGTAAAAAGCAAAGGAGGAAAGGAAAGATATACCCATTTGAATGCAGAGTTCCAAGGAATAGCAAGGAAAGATAAAAAAGCCTTCCTCAGTGATCAATGCAAAGAAATAGAGGAAAACAATAGAATGGGAAAGACTAGAGATCTCTTCAAGGAAATTATACCAAGGAAACATTTCATGCAAGGATGGGCTCAATAAAGGAAAGAAATGGTATGGACCTAACAGAAGCAGAAGATATTAAGAAGAGGTGGCAAGAATACACAGAACTGTACAAGAAAGATCTTCATGACTCAGATAATCTCGATGTAGTTATCATTCGCCTAGAGCCAGACATCCTGGAATGTGAAGTCAAGTGGGCCTTAGGAAGCATCACTATGAACAAGGGTAGTGGAGGTGATGGCATTCCAATTGAGCTATTTCAAATCCTGAAAGATTTTGACTAAAGACTATGAAAGTACTGCACTCAATATGCCAAACTCAGCAGTGGCCACAGGACTGGAAAAGGTCAGTTTTTATTCCAATCCCAAAGAAAAGCAATGCCAAAGAATGCTCAAACTACCACAAAATTTCACTCATCTTACATGCTAGCAAAGTAACACTCAAAATTCTCCAAGCCAGGCTTCAACAGTACATGAACCGTGAACTGCCAGAAATTCAAGCTGGATTTAGAAAAAGCAGAAAAACCAAAGATCAAATTGTCAACATCTGCTGGATTATCGAAAAGCAAGAGAGTTCCAGAAAAACATCTATTTCTGCTTTATTGACTGTGCCAAATCCTTTGACTGTGAGGATCACCACAAAGTGTAGAAAATTCTGAAAGTGATGGGAATACCAGACCACCTGACCTGCCTCTTGAGAAATCTTTATGCAGGTCAGGAAGTAACAGTTAGAACTGGGCATGGGACAACAGATGAGTTCCAAATTGGGAAAGAATTACATCAAGGCTGTATATTGTCACCCCAATTATTTAACTTATATGCAGAGTACATCATGAGAAACGTTGGGTTGGATGAAGCACAAGCTGGAATCAAGATTTCAGGGAGAAATATTAATAACCTCAGATACACAGATGACACCACCCTTATGGCAGTAAGCAAATAAGAACTAAAGAGCCTCTTGATGAAAGTGAAAGAGGAGAGTGAAAAAATTGGCTCAAAACTCAACATTCAGAAAACTAAGATCATGGCATCCGGTTCCATCACTTCATGGAAATAGATGGGGGAAACAGTGTCAGACTTTATTTTTCTGGGCTTCCAAATCACTGCAGATGGTGACTCTAGCAATGAAATTAAAAGACGCTTACTCCTTGGAAGAAAAGTTATGACCAGCTTAGACTGACTATTAAAAAGCTGAGGCATTACTTTGCCAACAAAGGTCCATCTTGTCAAAGCTATGGTTTTTCCAGGAGTCATGTATGGATGTGAGAGTTGGACTGTAAAGAAAGCTGAGCACCAAAAAATTGATGCTTTTGAACTGTGGTATTGGAGAAGACTCTTGAGAGTCCTTTGGACTGTAAGGAGATCCCACCAGTCCATCCTAAAGGAAATCAACCCTGAATATTCATTGGAAGGGCTGGTGTTGAAGCTGAAACTCCAATAATTTGGCCACCTGATGCAAAGAGCTGACCCATTTGAAGAGATCCTGATACTGGGAAATATTGAAGGTGGGAGGAGAAGGGGACAACAGAGGAAGAGATGGTTGGAATGCATCACCGACTCAATGGACATGAGTTTGAGTAAACTCTGGGAGTTGATGATGGACAGAGAGGCCTGGTGTGCTGCAGTCCATGAGGTTGCAAAGAGTCGGACACGACTGAAGGACTGAAGTGAACTGAATCATAATCAAAGAAATACAGTTTCAGGTATACCAGCGACATTTTGTCTCTGGTATAATGACAGTATAGTAAGCTATTTGCACCTACTGCCTGGTGGGTACTGCATGCCACATTTCTGGAAGACTGTTTTAGTAAGACGACATGAGATGAAACTATGAACAAATACATAGATTTGAGCATTCCTAAAACTAGTAGTATGTTCTTTAGTCCAAGGTCTATTTGCTCTGAAAAATTGAGAAGGCCAGTTTTTCAGTGGAATTTGGTGTTTGAGGATTTAAGAATATAAACAGTGGAACATATTTTCAAAATCACATTAATTCTGTAAGGGGACCACTGGTGTTATTGCTTAGCCCTATTTTCATTGAATATATTCAGTCTTGTTGAGTTAATTCAATTTTATTTCATTAGTGCCAGCTGCTAAACTTTTGCCAAAGTTGATTTCTTTCCAAGTGTAAAGGAAATTCTTGGCAAATCCACTATTGCTTATTAAATTATGAAAGGTAGAAAATGAATCTTTATTGAAAATAGTCTGAGAATCTGTTTGCAAAATGGAAGGCAATTTCAAATTGTAACTGGAAACTCAGATTTGACAATGAGGAGGAAATAGTGCTTGAAGCGTTCAGAACATGTCACCTCAAAATATACAACTTTGCATGATGATTATTTTGAGCTAAAGGCAATCAAGATTCAACAGACTCAGGGAAAGCTCTTTACCTCCCCTTTAACCCTCTTTGTGGAGGATATTTACATTTATAAGGAAATTTACATTAGAAATTTATATGCTTCTGTTATAAATTACTTACATTGCAAGGCAAACTTGATGGTACATTTCCTCCTCTCACCTTTCCTCATTATTAACTTTCCATCACCATCTCCACCTGGAACCCTAAACCTCTGTTCTTTCCTCTTTATTGTCTGGCCACATTTTTAGTCTCATATAATTGTGGGGCTCCTGTGTGTATGTGTGCTAAGTCACTTCAGCATGTCTGATTCTTTGTGATCCCATGGACTGAAGCCCACCAGGCTCCTCTGTCCATGGGATTCTCTAGGCAAGAATACTGGAGTCGGTTGCCATACCCTCCTCCACCAGATTTTCCCAACTCAGGGGTAGAATCCAAGTGTCTTACATCTATCTGCATTGGCAGGTGGGTTCTTGTGTGTATACATGTAATTAATTTATTTTTTTACTCTTGTTAATCTGTCTTGTGAAAGTGAAAGTTTCTCATTCGTGTCCGACTCTTTGTGACCCCATAGGCTATACAGTCCATGGAATTCTCCCGGCCAGAATACTGGGGTGGGTAGCCTTTCCCTTCTTCAGGGGATCTTCCCAACCCAGGGATTGAACCCAGGTCTCCTGCACTGCTGTAGGATTCTTTTCCAGCTGAGCCCCAAGGGAAAGCCAGGAATACTCGAGTGGGTAGTCTATCCCTTCTCCAGCAGATCTTCTTGACCCAGGAATCGAACTAGGGTTTCCTGCATTTTGGGCGGACTCTTTACCAACTGAGTTATCAGGGAAGCCTTACACCAAATTTAATTTGTTTTAAACACCAAATTTAATTTAATCTGCCTTACACCAAATTTAATACTCAGACCAACCACAGAACCTAGAAAAATAAAAAAGAAAAGTTTTCCTTCCCTGAACACTACACTGCAAAGCCCTCACTTGAGGGACACAGGAAAAAAAAAATTCGAATATGTCTCTTTCATCTCCCCATGATAATTTATATGCCAAGAAAATAGTGATAATACTTCATAGGAAAGGTTATTTCACGACTAAAAGCCAATTAGTGGACTATTACCTCTATTATACAGACACTTTTTTTAGTGAAATATTTCACATTTTGACATGAGTATTTTGAAAATTTTCATATTTAGGAAATGCCTGCCCCTGTAACTTCAACTTTAAAAATATAAGATTTGCCTTTCTAACATATATCTTGGAATTTTAATTTATTTTATGATCACTCTTTACCTTTCCCCTTTATCTTTTTTTTTTATCACAACTTGCTGATTTATGTAGCTTATATTATCTTATTGCTTTCAAATCTTTTGTGAGTTTGATTTTTACCTCTGATTTTTAAAAGTATATCTGGCAAAATATTTTATTCCCATAAGTTTTTTATGAAGCAAATCATAAAATTTTAAATTTACATGACACAAGTGAAATGTGTTAGTAGTTATTTTTGATTTATATGAGCTTATTATATACATCTAAAATATAATAGATTAACATGGAGAAGATATAAGCATTTATCATTTTATTTTTATCTCTTTTTCATAATAACATTCTTCAACCACTTCTGACTTCCTGGCTAAAATGTGAATATTAGAACTAAATATATAGGAATTTAAAAGTGGAGATAAAGGTATAGGTGGGAAGTTGGAGTATACAAAAATTATGATTAATTTTTTTTATTATAGGAACTATCAAGACACAATCTATAATATTTTCTAGAATCATGGAAATTGCAAACTTCAGATTAATCCAGAAACATATCTCACTTTTTTCTCTAAGGATCTGAACCACAGACTTTCTCTAGGATGCTTTGTTTAAAAGTTAAAAGCAGAAAGAGTGAACAAACCATTTTTAAAAGTTAAGAAAAACAGTGAATTAATAGGTCTAGTTTGTAAATATTTTTTATTTAATTGCTTGAGTACACAGCTTTGGATTCTGTAAAGAATTGTGATAGTTATTAGCCATTTCTAATAAAAAAGAAAAAATTACTGAGAATAGTTGAATAGCCCTGTTGTCAATTTTTCACATAGCAATTTAGTCATATAAGATGGAGATATCAAATTATGCTGTAAAATCTTGTTTGCCTGTTTTCTTACAAGTAGTATTAGAACAATATGGCTGAAACATGCAGGTAACAATCAATGATACTTTGTCAGGGTCCTAATTATCATAGATTGCTTGCAACTACCCATCAGGGCGCTGCTATTGAGCTCTTAGGTAGCACATTTGTCTATGTTTGTGCCCCACTATTGTACAGGTTTTCACAGTACTAAGAGAAGTAATAGGTTAGTCTTTTCAAAGTGTCCATGCTGGGCATTTAAAATAGATTACCTTTAGTCCTCACAACAGTCTTATAAGGTAAATATCATCATTAAAACCATTTTACGATGGATTCACCAAATATTATAAGTGTTAGGGAGAACATCCAAAGACACAGAATTTGTCAGAACCAGGATTCCAACTGTTTCTTCTCTCATTCCAAAGCCTATGCTTTTTCCTCTGCATTTTATTCCCTTTTTTTTTTCTCCTTAAAGATTTTTTAAAAATATAGACCATTTTAAAGAATTTTTACTGAATTTGTTACAATATCGCTTCTGTTTTATGTTTATGGTTCTTTTTGGCCACAAGGCTTGTGGAATCTTAGCTCCCTGACCAGGAATTGAACCTATACCTCCTACAGTGAAAGGTGAAGTCCCAACAAATGGACCACCAGGGAAATCCCATACATCCTTCCTCTTTAACATGATGATATGATGAAAACCATTACAATTTTGTGAATGCCTGGTATTAAGCACAGTGCTGAGTGCTTTGTATACATTTTCCTATTGTATTATCCACTAAGTGTCTTTGTAATAATAAAGGATTCAAGCTGCCTTTTGTTTAAATCCTCCATTATTATAGATAAAACAGACAGGTTAAATAATTTGTCCCAAATCACACGGCTCATAAGTGGACCAGCTAGGATTTAAATGACTCTCTGAGATCTCAGTTAAAGCCTTTGACATTTACACAGTGTTGATTTCAAACTGAAGCTTTCAGAAGAAGCTAAACAAAGCTGAATGCATTCATAAAAGATAGGATCCCATTTTAAAATAGTTTTCACTTCTCCAGAAGATTCTGTAGTCCCTGACAAAACTATCTCGTGGCTTTGGTCAGAGTAGGAATGGCAATATTTTTCGCTCTTTTATTTATTTAGCAATAGCAATTATGCACTTGGATCCCTTATTTTGAAGTAAGGCATTCAGGAATGTCTCTCGAGTTTCCTAAGCAGAAAAGAGAGGTGGGGAAGAAGGAGAAAGTGTTCTTAAAAGAATACACTGGGCTTGTTAGGAAGTAGTTCTAGAGGTAATCGTTCTCTTTCAATAACATACAGTTAGAGAAATTTCTATCAAAATTTTTGCAGGTATTTTTAACTTCTAAAGAAACTGGAAGAGCATGCCAGTAGAGACAGTGAAAAAGGTGGAGAAGGAGCTGTGAGAGGAAGGCAAATGGTAGCACAATTGCTGTACTGTAGAATAATGTGCACACATCTATTTCCAAGCACTGTAGTATTCACACTCTGTTTGTTATTGAAGTTGTCTGCAATGAATGTGGGGGTACCATAGAAATAAATGAGCAGGCAGTACAACAGCATAGGATGCTGCAACTACAAAGATTTGAAATATTTGAAAGATGGATGCTTTAGTTCCAGTGTTACTTCCATAAGACCATTACCTAAGAGAAAGAAAATAGATTATAGGATCAAGAAAGATATGTGTCAATTCAGACAATAATTTTAAAAAGCTGGGTGACCTTGTGCATTTATTTAACTTTGCTGAGTCTGTTTTTTATCTGCCCAATAGGGGTACTGTTATCTACTGCACAGTTTTGTTAAGGAGACTCCACTGCAACATAGTCTGTCATAGAGAAGATGCCTAAAGGATAGTGGCTATTTTTATTTTTTGAAACATAATCTTTGCCTCTAAAATGATTAGAGTCTAAAGACAGAAAAGACTAAAACAAGCAAAATTAATAGTTATACTGTACTACAATGAGATTCTTTCTCTCTCAGCTCCTAAACACAAAGGAGAAAGCAATAGATGACAAGTACTTCTGCATTCCAAAGTGAGGTTTTCCACCACTGTTGGGCACTCAAAGGAGGTGGTCAAAAACCTTTTAAAATACCCCTAAACCAAATTTTCATTCAATAGTTTAAAAGGGATGTCAGAAATTCTTTAAAGATAGATGTCTGCATATTGGGCAATCAATCACCTTTTATCTTGGGACGGAGGCCCCCTTGTCTTCTCCCATCACATTTCATTCAATGAGACCACTTGAGAGCTTGATATTTTCCAAGTGGAGTCTTGGGAACTCCATGGACTGGTAACCAATTCACACTTGAAGATGTCTCCAAGCACAAGTACCTTTTTGAGCTGGCTGAGAAAGAGAGAGGGAAGCCATTGGGGTGGATACACTTCTAACATCTTGCTTTACGAGGATCTATGACTTGTCTTCATGTTACATAAATACTGAACAAGTTCACCAAGCCGAAGCCATTTGGAAAAGACCCTGCCACTCTGGGCAGCCTCCAAAAGCAGGGTAACCCAGAAGTAGGGATCTCTAGGATATGACGGGGGTAGAGAGGGTGAGATGGGAGTGGTTATTTGGAGAGTGAACCAAATATCTCAGTGATCTGGACAGTGAAGGGCACTGAAAGTGAAAGTGTTAGTTGCTCAGTCATGTCTGCCTCTTTGCAACCCCATGGACTTGGCCTCCCAGGCTGCACTGGCCAAGGGATTCTCCAGCAAGAATGTAGGAGTAGGTTGCCAATCTCTTCTCCAGGGCATCTTCCTGATCCATGGATCGAAACTGGGTCTCCTACATCTCAGGCAGATTCTTTACCAGATGAGCCATGAGGGAAGCCCGAAGAAGGCTATTAGAAGTCTCCAAAGAAATCACAGGTATACCTCCAAAAAGAGAAGTTAGCACTGGACATGACTATCAATGATGCCCAATGAATAGTCAGTTCTTAATGACTCTAAGCTCAGAGGATTCCACCACCAGATCATGGCAGTATCCATCAAGTGGGATCTTTCCTACCTCTTTTTTTTCTCTCACTGCTCCTATCCTAGTGGGGTCAGACAGAATGACTAGCAAGACAGAAGGAGAAATAGTATTCAGTATAAGGCAGCAAAATGAAGAAGATGCCAGCAACTTATTTCATTCCTTCCTTTCTACTCATAGTCTCGCAGGAGACACTTGCCGAGTGAGGAGAGCAGCTTTAAGTTGGGAATTTTGATGATATTAGGTTTGTACTTATTCACTACTTGCTGCACTATGTATCACCACAAGCTTAAAACAACACGAATTTGTTCACTACTAGTTCTGTAGGTCAGAAGTCAAGATGGCTTAATTGGGATCTATGCTTGCTGCTGCTGCTGCTAAGTCGTTTCAGTCTTTTCCGATTCTGTGCGACCCCATAGACGGCAGCCCACCAGGCTCCGCTGTCCCTGGGATTCTCCAGGCAAGAACACTGGAGTGGGCTGCCATTTCCTTTTCCAAGGCATGGAAGTGAAAATTAAAAGTGAAGTTGCTCAGTCGTGTCTGACTCTTAGCGACCCCGTGGACTGCAGCCCACCAGGCTCCTCTGTCAATGGGATTTTCCAGGCAAGAGTACTGGAGTGGGGTACCATTTCCTTCTCTGGTGATCTATGCTTAGGGTCTGATAAAGCCGAAATCAAGGTGTTGACCAGGGCTGCATTCTCACCTGGAGCTTGGAGTCCTCTTCCAAAGGTATGTGTGTCTGTAATTGGCAGAGTTTATTTCCTTTCTGGTTGTAGGATCAAAATACCTATTGTTTTGCTGGCTGTCAGCCAAGGACCTCTCTCACCTTCTTAGGAACACCTATCTCTGTTCATGTGACCATTCCAGCGTTAAAGCCAGAAAAGGCATGATGTGTCTTTCCTGCACTTCCAATCTCTGAAACTTTTCTGCCTCAGCCAGAGAAAAGTTTTTGCTTTTAAGATCTCTCATGATTAGATCAGGCCCTTCCAAATAATCCTGATCTCTCAAAGTCAGCTCTCTATTCCAAATTCTATTCCATAACATAATGGCGCCACTGAGAGCTCACCATATTCATATGTTCTGGGGATAATATAGGCTGTTTCTAAGGGATCATTTTAGACAGTCTACCTACAAGAGGATTAAACATTTTAACTATTGCAATGATGCTGTTTCAAAAAATACTTTGACTCCAAGTGACTAAACAGCTTTTTATTATCTGAAAGTGACCACTGAAATAAAAGGCCCCACAAAAGACATTATTCAAGTGTGGTAAAAGAATTATTTTCACAAATTGAGGTTAAATGGGCAGTGGTGGTGCTTGGTGAGAGAATTTTCCTTTTATCTTGCTATACTCCATTGGTTTCTTTGCTTTAAACAAAATGAATAGCCTTAAATAAGCTGTGGCTTGTGGCAGAGAGAGATAACCTGTGTAGAGTGATCTCCGCCTCCCCCTTCCCCAAGGATGGGGTAGGGAAGTAAATACTGTGTGTTCTTTTTCTTTACAACCTGGGCTATCCTGCTGATATTCCTCCTAGACCAGGGGGCAAAAATCTGATGAAATCCATGTAAGTCTCTGAAGCCCAGAGAAGTATGGGTGACACTGGAGAGTAGATCTGAAAGACACAAGTTATCAGCACGATAATCTATTGCAATAAACTGAGCAAAGAGCACATTATGGACATATTTTTAGGATATAGTAGATAGTTTTTGTCAAATGAATTAAATGTAGCATGTGAGAAAAAGAACAACAAGTTCAAGATTTGGGGACTTTGGAACCGGGATAATGGAGAAGGGATTTTAGAAGGAGCAAGTGTGGTCTACCATTAAGAATATGGAAGATTCCATTTAGACTACTTTTAAAAACTATGGCCATTGTTTATGTATTTCTGTATGCATTTCCTAGGGCTTCCCTGGTGGCTCAGATGGTAAAGAAACCTGCCTACAGTGAGGGAGACCCAGGTTCGATCCCTGGGTCAGGAAGATCCTCTGGGGAAGGAAGTGGCTACCCACTTCAGTATTCTTGCCTGGGAAATCCCATGCACAGAGAAGCCTGGTAGGCTCTAGTCCATGGGATTGCAAAGGAGTGGGTCACAACTTAAGGATTAACACTTCACTTCCTAGTGCTAGCAGAGCAAATGACCATACTTGGTGACTTAAGGTAACAAAAATTTACTCTGCTCACAAGAGGGCCAAAATCAAGATGTCATTATTGGTTCTTTCCGGAGACTCTTAAGAGGAATTTTTCCAAGCCTCGCTCCTAGTTTCTGGGCTTCCCTGATACCTCAGTGGGTAAAGAATCCACCTGAAATGCAGGAGACCTGGTTTTGATCCCTGGGTTGGGAAGATCCCTTGGAGAAGGGAAAGGCTACCCACTCCAGCATTCTGGCCTAGACAATTCCATGGCCTGTATAGTCCATAGGGTCCCAAAAAGTCAGACATGACTGAGTGACTTTCACTTTCACTCCTAGTTTCTGGTGACTGGCAGACCTTAGTATTCCTTGGCTTGTAGACATATCATCTCAATCTCTACCTCCATCTTCACATGGCTTTCCCCCTGTGTCTGTGTGTTAAGTATCCCTCTCTAATTAGGAAATAAAGCAAGAACTGAGAGGCAAGTCTCTTTTCAATGAGATCTTCTTTTTCAATTTCTCATCTATGCCCTATTTGACATACCTGTGTAGTATTCTGTAAGTTCTACAATCAAATATACATGAGCCACCAGGCAAAAAGAGATGAGAGTAACAAGGATATGAATAAATATTTCTTGAAATCTGTTCCATTACAAGTGCTGTGTTTTACATATATTCAACATAGTTCTAAGAGGTAGTATATTTTTTCCCATTTTAAGAAAGAGAAACTGAAACTAATATCAAATATATTGTTTTCTGATTCATGGTACATATGTAAGAGTATGAAATGAAACCCAGGTTTTGCATACTTTGAAATCTGAGATCAGCCATAATGTACTTGAATATATGATGCAGACTTGAAACTCAGAAACACTCAAATAATAAATCCTTCATTATTGGGTTCTGAAAAACTGAATGCACTTATTATAAAAAAGCAGGTCAGGAAGCAACAGTTAGAACTGGACATGGAACAACAGATGGGTTCCAAACTGGGAAAGGAGTACATTAAGGCTGTATATATTCACCCTGCTTCTTTAACTTATATGCAGAGTACATCATGAGAAATGCTGGGCTGGAGGAAGCCCAAGCTAGAATCAAGATTGCCAGGAGAAATATCAATAACCTCAGATATGCAGACGACACCACCCTTATGGCAGAAAGTGAAGAAGAATTAAAGAGCCTCTTGATGAAAGTGAAAGAGGAGAATGAAAAAGTTGGCTCAAAGCTCAACATTCAGAAAACTAAGATCATAGCATCTAGTCCCATCACTTCATGGCAAAAAGATGGAGAAACAGTTGAGGCAGTAAGAGCCTACTTTGGGGGACTCCAAAATCACTGAAGATGGTGACTGCAGCCATGAAATGAAAATATGCTTGCTGCTTGGAAGGAAAGTTATGACCAACCTAGACAGCATATTAAAAAGCAGAGACATTACTTTGCCAACAGAGGTCCATCTAGTCCAGGCTATGGTTTTTCCAGCAGTCCTGAATGGGTTTGAGACTTGGACTATAAAGAAAGTTGAGCACCCAAGAATTGATGCTTTTGAACTGTGGTGTTGCAGAAGACTTAAGAGTCCCTTGGACTTCAAGGAGACCCAACCAGTCCATCCTAAAGGAAATCAGTCCTGAATATTCATTGGTAGGACTGATGCTGAAGCTGAAGCTCCAACACTTTGGCCACCTGATGTGAAGAACTGATTCTTTGGAAAGGACCCCGATGCTGGGAAAGATTGAAGGCAGGAGGAGAAGGGAGCGACAGAGGATGAAATAGTTGGATGGCATCACCGACTCAATGGACCTGAGTTTGAGTCAACTCCGGGAGTTGGTGATGGACAGGAGGCCTGGTGTGCTGCAGTCCATGGGGTTACAAAGAGTTGGACACGACTGATTGACTGGACTGAACTGAACTGAATATAGAAAAGAACATTTTAAAAACAGAAAAAGAGACACAGAAATACAGAACAGACTTTTTAACTCTGTGGGAGAAGGTGAGGGTGGGATGTTTTGAAAGAACAGCATGTATATTATCTATGGTGAAACAGATCACCAGCCCAGGTGGGATGCATGAGACAAGTGCTCGGGCCTGGTGCACTGGGAAGACCCAGAGGAATCGGGTGGAGAGGGAGGTGGGAGGGGGGATCGGGATGGGGAATACGTGTAAATCTATGGCTGATTCATATCAATGTATGACAAAACCCACTGAAATGTTGTGAAGTAATTAGCCTCCAACTAATAAAAAAATAAATAAAATAAATAAAAAACAGATGGTCTTACTCAAAGACTCTTTTCTACAAAATGGGATCCTCACATTTAAAAGAGTTCCAATAAATAAGTAATGTTAACATGCAGCATTTATTCTTCCAAACCTGAAAAAATATCCGTTGTTTGGTGATAACATTTCACTCTTTACTCATCCTCTTCCACAGCTATTATAACTCATCATAGAGATTCACAATCCAGTATGATTTCATATGTCTTCTAGCCTTATTCAACCTTGTCTCCTATTTTTTCATTTTATAGTGACTTCTGAGCTTCTGGTCCATCATTTGAAAATTGTCTGGGGCTTTCCTAGTGGCTCTCTATTAAAGAATCTGCCCACAAATACAGGAGACAGGGGTTTCATCCCTGTTCCAGGAGGATCCCACATGCCTCAGAGAGGCTAAGCCTGTATGCCACAACTTTTGAGCCTGTGCTCTGGAGTCCAGGAACTGCAACTTCTGAGTCCATGCGTTGCAGTTACTGAAGCCCATGTGCCCTAGAGCCCTTGTTCTGCAACAAAAGAAGCCACCACAATGAGAAACCTGAGTACTGCAACTAGAGAGTGGCCCCCACTCCCCACAACTGGAGAAAAGCCCTAGCAGCAACAGAGACTCATCACAACCACAAATAAATAAATACAATCACTAAAAAAAAAAAAAAAAAGAAAAGAAAATCCTCTATACCTTCCTCTTCTTTATATTCCTCTTCACCTTCTCAATGAAATGTGCATTTTTCTGAAGGATTCTTATCCCTTGTGGTCCTTTCAATCAATAGCTCTTGTCTCTCCAAGTTGCATGTGGTTTGTAGGTAGAGTCAGTGTCTTTCCTACCCTTTCTTGCTAATTTCAAACTAGTTTTCTTTCTCTCTTCCCTAAAATCCCTTATCTTTGAAGATTCAGTTCCCAGTCTATAATATGCTTCTATGTTATGCTCACCTATAGACTCATTGATTAAATATTATCATTTTTGGCCCATGTCACTCTAACAGTAGTCTTGCCCTCAAGTCTTAGTGGTTTCAAAGTCCTTGTGCATGATCTTTGTAATGTTATGTTCTCATAGTTCCCATATCACTTTCAATATCCTCCTTTCTATACTCCCATGGCCATTATCCAGACTATGATGTTAAGAATAACTGTATCCGCTTCATAGACTCAAATACAAGTACCCCACTTTTTTATTTCCATACCCTATTCAAGTTCTTCTCTCTAAGACCGTTCAATCCATTGTTTCTATTACCTTTTCCTCTGTTACTTTATTCCTACTGTTGGTGCCCTTGAAACCATGCATCACCACAAATAATAAACCTATAATTGTATAAATTGGGTTTAGTGCTCCTTTTAAGGAGGGGCAATGCATGTCACAGAGAGCTATATCAGGTATTTGGGTTAGTCTGTTACGAAAGGCTAATTCTTAAGAGTTAGATTTATATTAAGTGATCTTGGGAAGGGTTTGGGAAGCAGGACTTTATAATGTATTTAGATGCTGTCAGGCAGTGTAGGCATTCTATGTCAGGTTTTCTAAATCAAACTTGTCTCTATGGCAGGATAAAAAATCACTGTGGATGGTTACTGCAGCCACAAAATTAAAACATGCTTGCTCCTTGGAAGAAAGGCTATGACCAACATAGACAGCATATTAAAAAGCAGAGACATCACTTTGTCAACAAAGGTCTGCATAGTCAAAGCTATGGTTTTTCCAGTAGTGATGTATGGATATGAGAGTTGGACCATAAGGAAGGCTGAGCATGGGAGAACTGATGTTTTCAAGTTGTGGTGTTGGAGAAGACTCTTGAGAGTCCCTTGGACTGCAAGGAGATCAAACCAGTCAAGACAAAAGGAAATCAACCATGAATAATCACTGAAAGGACTGATGCTGAAGCTGAAGCTCCAATACTTTGGCCGCCGTACGTGAAGAGCTGGCTCACTGGAAAAGATTCTGATGCTGGGAAAGACTGAAGGCAGGAAGAGAAAGGGGTGACAGAGGTGGAGATGGTTGGATGACATCACTGACTCAATGGACATGAGTTTGAGCAAATATAGGGACATAGTGAAGGACAGGGAAGCCTGGCATGCTGCCAGTCATAAGGCAGGAAGAATGAATCAAGGCTAAAGGTATAATTGGTAAGAAAGGTATCATTCACAGTTTCCAGGACACAGAGATGTTTGGATATTTTTGTGGTTTGAGCATGTTCATGTTTTGTGTATTTAGAAAGAATTACAAAATGTTCTTTTTGTTTTGATCCATCATGGTTAGAGTGGATTTGTCTGATGTATTGTTGTGTGGAAATATGTTGAATAAGAAAGCATAGCAGTACAATCTAGCTGAGAGTGCCTGGCCAGCTCTGAACTTGGGAACTGCTTTTCTCTTTCTCACCTTGTTCTTCACTCTGTACCTCTGATTCCTTTGCCATCACCCCACCCCAATGATCCCAGACCTTCTCTAGCTGCCATTCCCTATCTCTTTTAACTAGCTTTTCCCCCCTGAATATTACTTTTAATCATTACCATGTTAAAAACTAAGTCTATTTTTGTAAATTATCTTTCTAATTTTTAAAGAAATATTCACATGATTTTTATCATATCAGTTCAGTTGAGTTCAGTCACTCAGTCATATCCAACTCTTCGCGACCCCACGGACTGCAGAACGCCAGGCCTCCCTCTCCGTCATCAACTCCCAGAGGCTACTCAAACTCATGTCGATTGAGTCGGTGATGCCTCCAACTATCTCATCCTCTGTCGTTCCTTTCTCCTCCCGCCTTCAATCTTTCCCAGCATCGGGGTCCTTTCCAAAAATCAGTTCTTCGCATCAGGTGGCCACAGTATTGGAGTTTCAGCTTCAGCATCAGTCCTACCAATGAATATTCAGGATTGATTTCCTTTAGAATGGACTGGTTGGATCTCCTTGCAGTCCAAGGGACTCTCAAGAGTCTTCTCCAACACCACAGTTCGAAAGCATCAATTCTTGGGTGCTCAGCTTTGTTTATAGTCCAACTCTCAAATCTATACATGACTACTGGAAAAGACATAGCCTTGACTAGATGGACCTTTGTTGGCAAAGTAATGTCTCTGCTTTTTAATATGCTGTCTAGGTTGGTCATAACTTTCCTTCCAAGGAGCAAGCGTCTTCCAGTTTTATGGCTGCAGTCACCATCTGCAGTGATTTTCGAGCTCTCCAAAATAAATAATATAATAACAAGTAAATAATGCTTTGATACTTAAGAATAAGGTAATTATAATCTGTAAGTGCTATGGGTCTATATGAATCAGATATAAATTGTATGTGATTATAGAAAATAAAAAGACATGCTTTGTAATTTCAGATATTTTTGTGATATTATTTGCTATCTTGAAAGTTACCTTTCACTGAATTAAAGATAAGCTGTTTCAGAAAGGATATTAAGGGCATGTCAAGGAATAACCGGAAAGATTAAAATGCAAAAAGATGAAGTCATAATTGTAGGCAGGGGGTGAGGGGAGGTAGATTCAACAAACTGAAGGCAAATATCAGGATTTTCAGTCTAAGAATTTTAAAAGAGCAGCAGTGTTCACTAATATATTTCTGATAATTATTAGCAATATTTTTAGGACAGAACATGCAGGAAGAGTATTAGACTATTTACAAAGAATATTATGGAAAGATTTGACACAGCCAAACTCCTAATATGTTTTGATATTGGTCATGTGAATTTTTTCTTCCCACACTTTATTTCATAGCTACAGTTTGAGATTTAAGCCTTTCCCTCTGTTGTATTTTCTGTAGCCTGAGGGCGAGTGTGGGAAAGAAGGTTTCGTGTTGTGGGAGGTCCTGGTGACTGCTTCTCCTTCTGTTATGCCTCCTATACCAGGGTTTACTCCACTTAGTTTGAGGACTCTATCTCCCTTCTGAGGTACTATCTCAGAGCATCGGGTCATTTCTCCAGTGCAGCATGTATATCCAAGTCTTGCTGAGATCAAAGAGCCAGGTCAGATTATGCACTTAGCAGTTTCTCTCTGCTCTTCCTAGCATCGGAAGGGAGAAGAAATAAGTGATGAATAATGCATGGATGATGGTGGTAATCAGCTCCATGAGTCAGACAGCGCTGTAGAGGAGACTTCAAATGGGCATACTTTGTGAATTTTCCCTGGGATTTCTGCTCCTTTATGTATCTTTTGTTTTTGTGTCTGCTAAACCGGTTATTTCTCCTGGGAAGTGGTAAATCTAATGTTGCAATTCTTCTGTCTTCTTTTTTGACTAACTACACAATTAAAATAAACATTGAGTGCTGGATCCCAACTTCTTTGAGAACTGGATTGACAGATACAGATTCCCCTTTTGTGGGGCCACTGTCTCTGCCTCCTCAGATCTACTTTCCATCCCACCGCATTTTTCCTTTACATTGCCTGTTGCATCCTCCATGGACTTCTCTCTAAATTTAGTGATAATAATAATATTCAGGATGTTTCTTACTTACTTTCTTTCCAGTTGAAGCAATAATGTTCCCCAATTCTAAAATATTTTTTTTACTATTAATTAAAATAAGTTTTATTAGGTATCAGAAAAGGCATGATCTGTGATGTAGTGTCATTTTATTATCCTTATTTTTCATTTTGGTTTTAAATTAAAATAATAGATGGATAAATACATGTAATGGATAATTTTGAGTTTAAGCGCATTTGTTTAATAACCAAGATTTTTTTTTTTTTTTTTTTTTTTATTAGTTGGAGGCTAACTACTTCACAACATTTCAGTGGGTTTTGTCATACATTGATATGAATCAGCCATGGATTTACATGTATTCCCCATCCCGATCCCCGTTCCCACCTCCCTCTCCACCCGATTCCTCTGGGTCTTCCCAGTGCACCAGGCCGGAGCACTTGTCTCATGCATCCCACCTGGGCTGGTGATCTGTTTCACCATAGATAGTATACATGCTGTTGTTTTGAAATATCCCACCCTTACATTCTCCCACAGAGTTCAAAAGTCTGTTCTGTATTTCTGTGTCTCTTTTTCTGTTTTGCATATAGGGTTATCGTTACCATCTTTCTAAATTCCATATATATGTGTTAGTATGCTGTAATGTTCTTTATCTTTCTGGCTTACTTCACTCTGTATAAAGGGCTCCAGTTTCATCCATCTCATCAGGACTGGTTCAAATGAATTCTTTTTAATGGTTGAGTAAAATTCCATGGTGTATATGTACCACAGCTTCCTTATCTATTCATCTGCTGATGGGCATCTAGGTTGCTTCCATGTCCTGGCTATTATAAACAGTGCTGCGATGAACATTGGGGTGCACGTGTCTCTTTCAGATCTGGTTTCCTCAGTGTGTATGCCCAGAAGTGGGATTGCTGGGTCATATGGCAGTTCTATTTCCAGTTTTTTAAGAAATCTCCACACTGTTTTCCACAGCGGCTGTATTAGTTTGCATTCCCACCAACAGTGTAAGAGGGTTCCCTTTTCTCCACACCCTCTCCAGCATTTATTGCTTGTAGACTTTTGGATAGCAGCCATCCTGACTGGCGTGTAATGGTACCTCATTGTGGTTTTGATTTGCATTTCTCTAATAATGAGTGATGTTGAACATCTTTTCATGTGTTTGTTAGCCATCTGTATGTCTTCTTTGGAGAAATGTCTGTTTAGTTCTTTGGCCCATTTTTTGATTGGGTCATTTATTTTTCTGGAATTGAGCTTCAGGAGTTGCTTGTATATTTTTGAGATTAATCCTTTGTCTCTTTCTTCATTTGCTATTATTTTCTCCCAATCTGAGGGCTGTCTTTTCACCTTACTTATAGTTTCCTTTGTAGTGCAAAAGCTTTTGAGTTTCATTAGGTCCCATTTGTTTAGTTTTGCTTTTATTTCCAATATTCTGGGAGGTGGGTCATAGAGGATCTTGCTTTGATTTATGTCGGAGAGTGTTTTGCCTATGTTCTCCTCTAGGAGTTTTATAGTTTCTGGTCTTACATTTAGATCTTTAATCCATTTTGAGTTTATTTTTGTGTATGGTGTTAGAAAGTGTTCTAGTTTCATTCTTTTACAAGTGGTTGACCAGTTTTCCCAGCACCACTTGTTAAAGAGGTTGTCTTTTTTCCATTGTATATCCTTGCCTCCTTTGTCAAAGATAAGGTGTCCATAGGTTCGTGGATTTATCTCTGGGCTTTCTATTCTGTTCCATTGATCTATATTTCTGTCTTTGTGCCAGTACCATACTGTATTGATGACTGTGGGTTTGTAGTAGAGTCTGAAGTCAGGCAGGTTGATTCCTCCAGTTCCATTCTTCTTTCTCAAGATTACTTTGGCTATTCGAGGTTCTTTGTATTTCCATACAAATTGTGAAATTCTTTGGTCTAGTTCTGTGAAAAATACCATTGGTAGCTTGATAGGGATTGCATTGAATCTATAGATTGCTTTGGGTAGAATAGCCATTTTGACAATATTGATTCTTCCAATCCATGAACACGGTATGTTTCTCCATCTGTTTGTGTCCTCTTTGATTTCTTTCATCAGTGTTTTATAGTTTTCTATGTATAGGTCTTTTGTTTCTTTGGGTAGATATAATCCTAATTATTTTATTCTCTTTGTTGCAATGGTGAATGGTATTGTTTCCTTAATTTCTCTTTCTGTTTTTTCATTGTTAGTATATAGGAATGCAAGGGATTTCTTTGTGTTAATTTTATATCCTGCAACTTTACTATATTCATTGATTAGCTCTAGTAATTTTCTGGTAGAGTCTTTAGGGTTTTCTATGTAGAGGATCATATCATCTGCAAACAGTGAGAGTTTCACTTCTTCTTTTCCTATCTGGATTCCTTTTACTTCTTTTTCTGCTCTGATTGCTGTGACCAAAACTTCCAGCACTATGTTGAATAGTAGTGGTGAGAGTGGGCACCCTTGTCTTGTTCCTGATTTCAGGGGAAATGCTTTCAATTTTTCACCATTGAGGGTGATGCTTGCTGTGGGTTTGTCATATATAGCTTTTATTATGTTGAGGTATGTTCCTTCTATGCCTGCTTTTTGGAGAGTTTTAATCATAAATGAGTGTTGAATTTTGTCAAAGGCTTTCTCTGCATCTATTGAGATAATCATATGGTTTTTATCTTTCAATTTGTTAATGTGGTGTATTACATTGATTGATTTGCGGATGTTAAAGAATCCTTGCATTCCTGGGATAAAGCCCACTTGGTCATGGTGTATGATTTTTTTAATATGTTGTTGGATTCTGTTTGCTAGAATTTTGTTAAGGATTTTTGCATCTATGTTCATCAGTGATATTGGCCTGTACTTTTCTTTTTTTGTGGCATCTTTGGTTTTGGAATTAGGGTGATGGTGGCCTCATTGAATGAGTTTGGAAGCTTACCTTCATCTGCAATTTTCTGGAAGAGTTTGAGTAAGATAGGTGTTAGCTCTTCTCTAAATTTTTGGTAGAATTCAGCTGTGAAGCCATCTGGTCCTGGGCTTTTGTTTGCTGGAAGATTTTTGATTATAGTTTCGATTTCTTTCCTTGTGATGGGTCTGTTAAGATCTTCTATTTCTTTCTGGTTCAGTTTTGGAAAGTTATACTTTTCTAAGAATTTGTTCATTTCATCCAAGTTGTCCATTTTATTGGCATAGAGCTGCTGGTAGTAGTCTCTTATGATCCTTTGTATTTCAGTGTTGCCTGTTGTGATCTCTCCATTTTCATTTCTAATTTTGTTAATTTGGTTCTTCTCTCTTTGTTTCTTAATGAGTCTTGCTAATGGTTTGTCAATTTTGTTTATTTTTTCAAAAAACCTGCTTTTAGCTTTGTTGATTTTTGCTATGGTCTCTTTAGTTTCTTTTGCATTTATTTCTGCCCTGATTTTTAAGATTTCTTTCCTTCTGCTAACCCTGGGGTTCTTCATTTCTTCCTTCTCTAATTGCTGTAGGTGTAGAGTTAGGTTATTTATTTGCCTTTTTTCTTGTTTCTTGAGGTAAGCCTGTAATGCTATGAACCTTCCCCTTAGCACTGCTTTTACAGTGTCCCATAGGTTTTGGGTTGTTGTGTTTTCATTTTCATTCATTTCTATACATATTTTGATTTCTTTTTTGATTTCTTCTATGATTTGTTGGTTATTTAGAAGCGTGTTATTTAGCCTCCATATGTTTGAAGTTTTATCAATTTTTTTCCTGTAATTGAGATCTAATCTTACTGCACTGTGGTCAGAAAAGATGACTGGAATGATTTCAATTTTTTTGAATTTTCCAAGACCAGATTTATGGCCCAGGATGTGATCTATTCTGGAGAAGGTTCCATGTGCACTTGAGAAAAAGGTGAAGTTGATTGTTTTGGGGTGAAATGTCCTATAGATATCAATTAGGTCTAGCTGGTCCATTGTGTCATTTAAGGTTTGTGTTTCCTTGGTAATTTTCTGTTTAGTTGATCTATCCATAGTTGTGAGTGGGGTATTAAAGTCTCCCACTATTATTGTGTTACTATTAATTTCCTCTTTCATACTCGTTAGTGTTTGCCGTACATATTGCGGTGCTCCTATGTTGGGTGCATATATATTTATAATTGTTATATCTTCTTCTTTGATTGATCCTTTGATCATTATGTAGTGTCCTTCTTTGTCTCTTTTCACATCCTTTATTTGAAAGTCTATTTTATCTGATATGAGTATTGTGACTCCTGCTTTCTTTCAGTCTCCGTTTGCGTGAAATATTTTTTTCCAGCCCTTCACTTTTAGTCTGTATGTGTCTCTTGCTTTGAGGTGGGTCTCTTGTAGACAGTATATATAGGGGTCTTGTTTTTATATCCATTCAGCCAATCTTTGTCTTTTGGTTGGGGCATTCAACCCATTTACATTTAGGGTAATTATTGATAGGTGTGGTCCCATTGCCATTTACTTTGTTGTTTTGGGTTCACGTTTATACAACCTTTCTGCATTTCCTGTCTAGAGAAGATCCTTTAGCATTTGTTGAAGAGCTGGTTTGGTAGTGCTGAATTCTCTCAGCTTTTGCTTGTCTGTAAAGCTTTTGAATTCTCCTTCATATCTGAATGAGATCCTTGCTGGATACAGTAATCTAGGTTGTAGGTTATTCTCTTTCATTACTTTCAGTACGTCCTGCCATTCCCTTCTGGCCTGGAGGGTTTCTGTTGATAGATCAGCTGAATAACCAAGATTTTTGATTTAAGATTCCATAATGTAAATTTTATTGTTTAAGTATTTATATATTGTAAACATTTCTTTTTCATTTGAAATCTAATTTTGTTTCAAAATGATAAATGAGGTGGTATAATAATACATGTGGTCTGAAATCAATATAGAATAAGTAATTTTAATCATTTCAGCTAGATAAAATTTCCCACCTTTCTCTTTTTCTCTCTACTATTCTGTATTCTCCCCTCATTTCTCTCTTTTTACTTTTTTTGCCTTATTTTCTCCTTTCTTATCTCTCAATTACCAGTATTTATTAAACATATATTATATCCCTAAGGATTAAAGATACAAAAATGGAAAACATATGTACAAAAGCAATGACTGATTGCTCTTGAGAGCCTATTATAACGATAAATAAAAACAAACATGCATGTGTGTGCTCAGTCACTCAGATGTGTTCGACTCTTTGCAACTCCAGGGACTGTAGCCTGCCAGGCTTCTCTGTCCATGCTGTTTTCCAAGCCAAGAATACTGCAGTGGGTTGCCATTTCCCCCTCTAGGGATTTTCCAGGCCTAGGGATTGAATATACCTTTTATTAATTCATTCATCCATTTACTGTATTGTGAAATTATTGTTTTTTAAATTTATTTATTTTTTAATTGAAGGATAATTGCTTTACAGACTTTTGTTGTTTTCTGTCAAAGCTCAACATGAATCAGCCATATATTCCCTCCCTCCCATCTCCCTCCCCATCCCACCACTCTAGGTTGGTACAGAGCCCCTTTATGAGTTTCCTGAGGCATACAGCAAATTCCAGTTGGTGATCTGTTTTACTTATGGTAATGTAAGTTTCCATGCTACTCTTTCCATACATCTAACCCTCTCCTCCCCTCTCCCGATGCCCATAAGTCTATTCTCTATGTCTGTTTCTCCACTGGTGCCCTGTAAATAAAGTCTTCAGTGTTATTTTTCTAGATGCTGTATATGTGCATTAGAATACGATATTTATCTCTCACTTTCTGACTTACTCCACTCTATATAAAAGGCCCTAGGTTCATCCACCTCATTAGAACTGACTCAAATGTGCTCCTTTTATGGCTGAGTAATATTCCATTGTGTATATGTACAACTTCTTTACCCATTCATCTGTCAATGGACACCTAGACTGCTTCCATGTTCTAGCTATTGTAAATAGTGCTGCAATGAATAAAGGCATACATGTGTCTTTTTCAATTTTGGTTTCCTCAGGGTATATCTGGTCCCATCACTTCATGGCAAATAGATGGGGAAACAGTGGAAACAGTGGCTGACTTTATTTTGGGGGGCTCCAAAATCACTGCAGATGGTGACTGCAGCCATGAAATTAAAAGATGCTTACTCCTTGGACGGAAAGTTATGACCAACCTAGACAGCATATTGAAAAGCAGAGACATTATTTTGCCAACAGAGGTCCATCTAGTCCAGGCTATGGTTTTTCCAGCAGTCCTGAATGGGTTTGAGACTTGGACTATAAAGAAAGCTGAGCACCCAAGAATTGATGCTTTTGAACTGTGGTGTTGGAGAAGACTTAAGAGTCCCTTGGACTTCAAGGAGACCCAACCAGTCCATCCTAAAGGAAATCAGTCCTGAATATTCATTGGTAGGACTGATGCTGAAGCTGAAGCTCCAACAGTTTGGCCACCTGATGTGAAGAACTGATTCTTTGGAAAGGACCCCGATGCTGGGAAAGATTGAAGGCAGGAGGAGAAAGGGGCGACAGAGGATGAGATGGTTGGATGGCATCACCGACTCAATGGACCTGAGTTTGAGTCAACTCCGGGAGTTGGTGATGGACAGGAGGCCTGGCGTGCTGAGGTTCATGGGGTCGCAAAGAGTCGGACACGACTGAGCGCCTGAACTGAACTGAACAGGGTATGTGTCAAGGAGTGGGGTTGCTGGGTAATATTGTGGTTTTATTCTTAGCTTTCTAAGGAATCTCCATACCATCTTGCACAGTGGCTGTATCAATTCACATTCCCACCAATAGTGCAAGAGTGTTTCCTTTATCCTACACCCTCTCCAGCATTTATTTTTTGTAGACATTTTGATTTTGGCCATTCTAACAGGTGTGAAGTGATATCTCATTGTAGTTTTGATTTGCATTTCTCTAATAATGAGTAATGCTGAGCACCTTTTCATGTGTTTGTTAGCCATCTATATGTCTTCTTTTGAGAAATGTTTGTTTAGGTCTTTTCCCCACTTTTTGATTGGGTTGTTTGTTTGCCTTGTATTGAGTTGTATGAGCTGCTTGCATATTTTGGAAATTAATCCTTTGTCAATTGTTTCATTTGCTATTATTTTCTCCCATTCTGAGTGTTGTCTTTTCATCTTGCTTATAGCTTCCTCTGCTGTGCAAAATCTTTTACGTTTAATCAGGTTCCACTTGTTTAATTTTGTTTTTATTTCCAATACTCTAGGAAGTGGATCATAGAGGATCTTGCTTTGATGTATGCCATCGATGTTTTCCCTATGCCAAAGCCTTTGACTGTGTGGATCACAATAAACTGTGGAAAATTCTGAAAGAGATGGGCATACCAGACCACCTGACTGGCCTCTTGAGAAATCTGTATGCAGGTCATGAAGCAACTGTCGGACACGCCTGAGCAACTGGACTCAACTGACCTGAACTGAAAGAGTTCATAGTTTCTGGTCTTACATTTAGGTCTTTAACACATTTTGACTTTATATTTGTGTATGGTGTTAGGAAGTGTTCTAATTTCTTTCTTTTACATGCAGTTGTCCAGTTTTCCCAGTACCATTTATTGAAGAGGCTATCTTTTCCTCGTTGTATATTCTTGCTTCCTTTGTCAAAAATAAGGTACTCATAAGTGCATGGGTTGTTTTCTGAGCTTTCTCTCTTGTTCCATTGGTCGATATTTCTGTTTTGTTTAAGTACCATACTGTCTTGATGACTGTAGCTTTGTAGTATAATCTGAAGTCAGGAAGGTTGATGCCTCCAGCTCCATTATTCTTTCTCCAGAGTGCTTTGACTATTTGGGGTCTTTTGTATTTCCATATGAATTGTGAAATTTTTTGTTCTACTTGTGTGAAAAATGTCATTGGTAATTTGATAGGAATCACATTGAATCTGTAGATTACATTTGGTAGTATAGTCATTTTCACAATATTTACTCTTCCTACCCAGGAACGTGGAATACCTCTCCATCTGTTTATGTCATCTTTGATTTCTTTCATCAGTGTCATAATTTTCTGTGTACAGTTTGGTCTCCTTAAGTAAGTTTATTCCTAGATACTTTATTCTTTTTGTTACAATGGTGAATAGGATTAATTTTATAGTTTTACTTTCTGATTTTTCATTGTTAGTATATGGAAGTGCAAGTAATTTTTGTGTATGTATGATTTTGCATCCTGCAACTTTGCTAAATTCACTGATTAATTCTACTAATTTTCTGATACTATCTTTAGGGTTTTCTATGTATAGCATCATGTCACCTGCAAATAGTGAAAGCTTTATTTCTTCTTTTCTGATCTGGATTCATTGCATTTCTTTTTCTTCTCTGATCATTGTAGTTAGGACTTTGAGAACTATGTTGACTAATACTGGTGAAAGTGGACAGCCTTGTCTTCTTCCTGCTTGTAGGGTGAAAGTTTTCAGATTTTCACCATTGAGAAACTGATATTTTGTCTGATATAAAGATTGCTTCAGTTTTGAATGAGATCCTTGCCCAGTACAGTAATCTTGGTTGTAGGTTTTTCCCTTTCAGTACTTTAAATATACCCTGCCATTCCCTTCTGGCCTGCAGAGTTTCTGCTGAAAGATCAGCTATTAAGCAAATGGAGTTCCCTTGTATGTTACTTGTTGCTTTTCCCTTGCTGCTTTCAATATTTTTTCTTTGTGTTTAGTCTTTGTCAGTTTAATTAGTATGTGTTTTAATATGTTGCCCCTTGGGTTTATCCTGTATGGAATCTTCGTGTCTCCTGGACTTTATTGACTAGTTCCTTCTCCAGATTGGGGAAATTTTCAACTATAATCACTTCAAAAATTTTCTCATATAATCTCTTTTTTCTTTTCTTCTTCTGTTCAGTTCAGTTCAGTTGCTCAGTTGTGTCCAACTCTTTGTAACCCCACGGACTGCAGCACACCAGGTTTCCCTGTCCATCACCAACTCTCAGAGCTTACTCAAACTCATGTTCATTGAGTTGGTGATGCCATCCAACCATCTCATCCTCTGTCATCCCCTTCTTCTCCTGCCCTCAGTCTTTCCCAGCATCAGGGTCTTTTCAAATGAGTCAGCTCTTTGTATCAAGTGGCCAAAGAATTGGAGTTTCAGCTTCAACATCAGTCCTTCCAATGAACACCCAGGACTGATCTCCTTTAGGATGGACTGGTTGGATCTCCTTGCAGTCCAAGGGACTCTCAAAAGTCTTCCAACACCACAGTTCAAAAGCATCAATTTTTCGGTGTTCAGCTTTCTCTTTGGTCCAACTCTAACATTCATACATGACTACTGGAAAAACCATAGCCTTGACTAGATGGACCTCTGTTGGCAAAGTAATGTCTGCTTTTTGATATGCTGTCTAGAATGGTCATAACTTTTCTTCAAAGGAGCAAGCATCTTTTAATCTCATGCCTGCAGTCACCATCAGCAGTGATTTTGGAGCCCCCCAAAAATAAGGTCTGTCACTGTTTCCATTTTTTCCTCGTCTATTTGCCATGAAGTGATGGGATGGGATGCCATGATCTTAGTTTTCTGAATGTTGAGTTTTAAGCAACTTTTCCACTCTCCTCTTTCACTTTCATCAAGAGGCTCTTTAGTTCTTCACTTTCTGCCACAAGTGTGGCATCATCTGCATATCTGAGGTTATTGATATTTCTCCTAGCAATCTTGATTCCAACTTGTGCTTTGTCCAGCCTGGCATTTCACGTGATATACTCTGCATAAAAGTTAAATAAGCAGGGTGACAATATACAGCTTTGATATTCTCTTTCCTAATTTGGAACCAGTCTGTTGTTCCCTGTCCAGTTCTAACTGTTGCTTATTGACCTGAATGCAGGTTTCTCAGGAGCCTGTTCAGGTGGTCTGGTATTCACATCTCTTGCAGAGTTTTCTAAAGTTTGTTGCGATCCACACAATCAAAGGTTTTGGTGTAGTCAATGAAGGAAAAGTACATGTTTTTCTGAAATTCTCTTGCTTTT
This sequence comes from Dama dama, assembly GCF_033118175.1. NCBI lineage: Eukaryota > Metazoa > Chordata > Mammalia > Artiodactyla > Cervidae > Dama > Dama dama. The sequence goes on along the minus strand of NC_083699.1, from coordinate 94,478,510 downwards.
TCTATGATCCAGTAGATGTTAGCACTTGGATCTCTGGTTTCCCTGGCTTTTCTAAATCCAGCTTGAAAATCTGGATGTTCACATTTCATGTACTGTTGAAGCCTGTCTTAGAGAATTTTGAGTATTACTTTGCTAGTGTGTGAGATGACTGCAATTGTTTGGTAGTCTGAATATTCTTTGGCATTCCTTTCTTTGGGACTGGAATGAAAATGGACCTTTTCCAGTCCTGTGGCCTCTGCTGAGTTTTCCAAATTACCTTCTTCTTCTGGGAAACCTATAATTTGAATGTTGGTCCATTTGATATTGTCCCAGAGGTCTCTGAGACTATCATCACTTCTTATCATTCTTTTTACTTTATTCTGCTCTTCAGAAATTATTTCCACCATTTTATCTTCCAGCTCACTGATTCATTCTTCTGCTTCAGATATTCTGTTATTAATCCCTTCTAGAGTATTTTTATGTTGTTTGTCTCTGTATGTTTATTCTTTAATTCTTCTAGGTCTTTTTAAATTGATTCTTGTATTTTCTCCATTCTGTTTTCAAGGTTTTTGATCACTTTTACTATCACTATTTTAAATTCTTTTTCAGGTATTTTGCCTATTTCCTCTTCATTTATTTGGACTTATGTGTTTCTAGTTTGTTCCCTCATTTTGTGTGGTATTTCTCTGCCTTTATTATTGCTATTATTAATTTTTTAAAACTTATTGTTTTTGAGGTCTGCTTTTCCCCAGGCTTCATGGTTGAATTCTTTCTTCCTTTTGGTTTCTTCCCTCCTGAGGTTGGTCCAGTGGTTTGTGTAAGCTTTGTATAGGGTGAGACTTGTGATTAATTTTTTTCTTTCTTTGTTCAGTTTTCCTCTGATGAGGAAGACTGAGTGCAGTAGTAATCCTGTTTGCTGATGATTGCATTTGTAGTTTTGTTTTGTTTGTTGTTTGGATGAGGTGTCCTTCACAGGGTGCTAGTGGTGGTTGGGTGATGCCGGGTCTTGTATTCATATCGTTTCCTTTGTGTGCGTTCTCACTATTTGATACTCCCTAGGGTTAGTTCTCTGGTAGTCCAGGGTCTTGGAGTCAGTACTCCCAATCCAGAGGTTCAGGGCTTGATCTCTGGTCAGAAACAAAGATTCCACTAGTCGTTTGTAATGGCATTAAGTGAGATTAAAAAACAAACAAACAAACAAATTCAAGAAACCTAAGATGAACTCCAGACAAATGACAATTACAAAATCAGGCAAATAATAATTAAAATAATGGAATATACACATGTACATATATACCCGTAAGCAAAATAAAAAGAGCCCAACAAAATTACTTTATATTGGCCCAGCTAACAAGGGAAATCAAAAATTATATTTTCTAGTTAAAAGCAAAACTAACTAAAGCACAAACTGGAAAACCAAACTAAAGCAATGTGGCAAGTGGGGAATAAAGCAATGAAAGCAAAACTAACGAATATGTTGAGAGGAAAAGAAAGAAAGAGAAGAAGAATAGATACACAAAGTTAAATAGAGGTAGATAAAGAAGATCTATATACATTAATGACTAACTGTAAGGGGAAAAGAACAGTAGGAAAAGCAAACAAAGGAAAAAAGTAGAAAAAATAATAACATGTTTAAAAAAGTACAAAATTGAAGAAAAAAGAGAGAGAGAGAAAAGGAATACTCCACAGAATTACAAAAGCCCAACATAGAGGCAGAAGTTTATAACAACAATAAAACGTGTGACTCAATATACACATATACACCCATAAGCAAAATAAAAACAGTCCAACAAAAATAAAGTGCAATAGATTGACTGGTGAACAAAGGAAACAAAAAAATGATATCTACCAGTTAAAAACAAAAGTAACTAAAGCACAAACTGGAAAACAAAACTGAAGCAAGGTGCCAAGTGGGGACTAATGCAATGAAAACAAAACTAACAAATATGTTGAGAGGAAAGGAAGGAAAGAAAAGAAAGAAATAATAGATATGCAAAGCTAAATAGAGGTAGATAAAATTTATATACATTAAAGATTTAACTGCAAGGGGAAAAGAACAGTAGGAAAAACAAACAAAGGAATGAATGTAGAAAAAATTATATTAGGTTTAAAAAAATCCAAAATTAAAATTAACAAATAAAATAAAAAGGAAGAAGAAAAACAAGAGGAATATTTAACAGAACTGCAAAAATCCAACATAGAGGCAGAGGGTTATAACAACAATAATGCGACTCGGAAAACAAAAAAAACAAAACCTCAAAAGCTTAATTAGATTTCATCAGTTCAGTTCAGTCGCTCAGTCGTGTCCGACTCTTTGCGACCCCATGAATTGCAGCACGCCAGGCCTCCCTGTCCATCACCAACTCCCGGAGCTTGCTCAAACTCATGCCCATCGAGTAGGTGATGCCATCCAGCCATCTCATCCTCTGTCGTCCCCTCCTCCTCCTGCCCCCAATCCCTCCCACCATCAGGGCCTTTTCCAATGAGTCAAATCTTCAAATGAGGTGGCCAAAGTATTGTTTCAGCATCAGTCCTTCCAGTGAACACCCAGGACTGATGTCCTTTAGGATGGACTGGTTGGATCTCCTTGAAGTCCAAGGAACTCTCAAGAGTCTTCAACACCACAGTTCAAAAGCATCAATTTTTCGGTGCTCAACTTTCTTCACAGTCCAACTCTCACATCCATACATGACCACTGGAAAAACCATAGCCTTGACCAGATGGACCTTTGTTGGCAAAGTAATGTCTCTGCTTTTTAATATGCTGTCTAGGTTGGTTATAACTTTCCTTGCAAGGAGTAAGGGTCTTTTAATTTCATGGCTGCAATCACCATCTGCAGTGATTTTGGAGCACAAAAAAATAAAGTCAGCCACTGTTTCCACTGTTTCCCCATCTTTTTCCCATGAGGTGATGGGAACAGGTGCCATGGTCTTAGTTTTCTGAATGTTGAGCTTTAAGCTAACATTTTCACTCTCCTCTTTCACTTTCATCAAGAGGCTTTTTAGTTCCTCTTCACTTTCTGCCACAAGGGTGGTGTCATTTGCATATCTGAGGTTATTGATATTTCTCCTGGCAATCTTGATTCCAGCTTGTGCTTCTTCCAGCCCAGCGTTTCTCATGATGTACTGTGCATATAAGTTAAATAAGCAAGGTGACAATATACAGCCTTGACGTACTCGTTTTCCTATTTGGAACCAGTCTGTTGTTCCATGTCCAGTTCTAACTGTTGCTTCCTGACCTGCATACAGGTTTCTCAAGAGGCAGGTCAGGTGGTCTGGTATTCCCAACTCTTTCAGAATTTTCCACAGTTTATTGTGTTCCACACAATCGAAGGCTTTGGCGTAGTCAATAAAGCAGAAATAGATGTTTTCCTGGAACTCTCTTGCTTTTTCGATGATCCAGCAGATATTGGCAATTAGATCTCTGGTTCCTCTGCCTTTTCTAAAACCAGCTTGAACATCTGGAAATTCTTGGTTCACATATTGCTGAAGCCTGGCTTGGAGAATTTTAAGCATTACTTTACTAGCATGAGAGATGAGTGCAATTGTGTAGTAGTTTGAGCATTCTTTGGATTTGCCTTTCTTTGGGATTGGAATGAAAACTGACCATCTCCAGTCCTGTGGCCACTGGTGAGTTTTCCAAATTTGCTGGCATATTGAGTGCAGTACTTTCACAGCATCATCTTTCAGGATTTGAAATAGCTCAACTGGAATTCCATCACCTCCACTAGCTTTGTTTGTAGTGATACTTTCTAAGGCCCACTTGACTTCACATTCCAGGATGTCTGGCTCTAGGTCAGTGATCACAGCATTGTGATTATCTGGGTCATGAAGATCTTTTTTGTATAGTTCTTCTGTGTATTCTTGCCACCTCTTCTTAATATCTTCTGCTCCTGTTAGGTCCATACAATTTCTGTCCTTTATCGAACCCATCTTTGCCTGAAATGTTCCCTTGATATCTCTGATTTTCATGAAGAGATCTCTACTCTTTCCCATTCTGTTGTTTTCCTCTATTTCTTTGCACTGATCACTGAGGAAGGCTTTCTTATCTCTCCTGGCCATTCTTTGGAACTCTGCATTCAAATGGGAATATCTTTCCTTTTCTCCTTTGCTTTTTGCTTCTCTTCTTCTCACGGCTATTTGTAAGGCCGCCTCAGACAACCATTTTGCCTTTTTGCATTTCTTTTCCATGGGGATGGTCTTGATCCCTGCCTCCTGTACAGTGTCATGAACCTCCATCTATAATTCATCAGGCACTCTATCAGATCTAGTCCCTTAAGTCTATTTCTCACTTCCACTGTATAGTCATAAGGGATTTGCTTTCGGTCATACCTGAATGGTCTAGTGGTTTTCCCTACTTTCTTCAATTTCAGTCTGAATTTGGCAATAAGGAGTTCATGATCTGAGCCACAGTCAGCTCCTGGTCTTGTTTTTGCTGACTGTATAGAGCTTCTCCATCTTTGGCTGAAAAGAATATAATCAATCTGATTTTGGTGTTGACCATCTGGTGATGTCCATGTGTAGAGTCTTCTCTTGTGTTGTTGGAAGAGGGTGTTTGCTATGACCAGTGTTTTCTCTTGGCAAAACTCTATTAGCCTTTGCCCTGCTTCATTCTGTACTCCAAGGCCAAATTTGCCTGTTACTCCAGGTGTTTCTTGACTTCCTACTTTTGCATTCCAGTCCCCTATAATGAAAAGGACATCTTTTTTGGGTGTTAGTTCTAAAAGGTCTTGTAGGTCTTCATAGAACCATTCACCTTCAGCTTCTTGCATTACTGGTTGGGGCATAGGCTTGGATTACCATGATATTGAATGGTTTGCCTTGGAAATGAACAGAGATCATTCTGTTGTTTTTGAGACTGCATCCGAGTACTGCATTTAGGACTCTTTTGTTGATCATGATGGACACTCCATTTCTTCTAAGGGATTCCTGCCCACAGTAGTAGATATAATGGTCATCTGAATTAAATTTACCCATTCCAGTCCATTTTAGTTCGCTGATTCCTAGAATGCCGACATTCACTCTTGCCATCTCCTGTTTGACCACTTCCAATTTGCCTTGATTCATGGACCTAACATTCCAGGTTCCTATGCAATATTGCTCTTTACAGCTTCTATCACCAGTCACATCCATAACTGGGTATTGTTTTTGCCTTGGCTCCATCCCTTCATTCTTTCTGGATTTATTTCTCCATTGATCTCCATTAGCATATTGGGCACCTACAGACCTGGGGAGTTCCTCTTTCAGTATCCTATCATTTTGCCTTCTCATACTGTTCATGGGGTTCTCAAGGCAAGAATACTGAAGTGGTTTGCCATTCCTTTCTCCAGTGGACCACATTCTCTCAGACCTCTCCACCATGATCCGACCGTCTTGGGTGGCCCCACACGGCATGGCTTAGTTTCATTGAGTTAGACAGGACTGTGGTCCTGTGATCAGATTAGATTTCATAGTGCCAATAAAATCAACAACTACAACAGAGGGGAGAGAAAAAAGGGGGAAAAAAAAAAAGAAAAAGAAGGGAAAAAATCCAAAAGAATCTACAGAACAAATCAAAACATAACAATAATAAGTGTGTTACCTGAGTCACTGCTGTGAGAGTCCTTGCCCTCATTGGGAGTCACAGCCCACCTCACCTCTTTAGGATGCCGTCCACCACTGTGCTGGTCTCTGGACACGCGGTGGGGGCAGCTCAGATTCGAATCTGGTCCTACTCCTATGCGTTCTTGCCTCCAATGTCCACAGCTTTCAGAACCGGTGTGTTTTCTTTTGTGGGCGCTCTCAATGTCCTTTTATATATTCCATAGACAAAGAGTCTTCCTGGTTGATTGTGTGAATTTAATCTCCAGCTTCTATAGCTGGTAGGAAGGGTTTTGGGTATTCTTCCTTAGCCACACTGCCCCTGGTTTTGAATTTTGATTTTATTTCCACTTATGCATGTGGGTCATCTAGTAGGGTTTCCTCCTGAGGAGGCTTTGAGAGCCAGGTGTGGAGGTGGAACAGGTGCTTAGGTTGCAGGGTTTCTGGCAGCATCATGTACTCAGGTGAGTTGGCAGCTAGGGCACAATAGTGCTCTAGAAAGGTATAGAAACCTATATTGGCCAATATACTCCAGTATTCTTGCCTAGAGAAAACCCCTGACAGAATCCCGGTAGGCCACTGTCCACAGTGTTGCAAAGAGTTGGACATGCCTGAAGCAACTCTGCATGCATAGATGCAAGACTTCTCTTGCCTGTGGCAGCTCTGTCCCATTGAGGGTTGAGCATGGAGGTGCAGCTACTTGGCTTGTGGGGACCCTGGTGGCGCCAAGTGTGCAGGGACACAGACTGCCTCTGCCACAGGAGTTATGGCCCTATCAGTCTTTTTTCGAACCTCTTGTTGCCGGTGATCAGAAGGCCTCTTTGGCCAATTTTTCTCTGTAGTGCCACCCATTCAGGCACTTAGAGGGCTCCCTTGCCTGGGGCCCTTCTCCATTGTTCAGTGCCTCAAGCACATAGAGGGCCTACCCTCCTCTGTAGATGGAGCATCAGGCACTTAAAGGGGCACCCTGGGTGGGGTCCTACTCTGTATTTCAGTGCGTCAGGCATTTGATGGGCCAGGCTGTCTGTTGTTCAGCTGCTGATGCTGGCACATGGGGAGAGAGAGTCTATGGTGATGGCTCCACCTGCTACGCGTGACTCAGCAGTATCGCCTTGCTTCCATGGCTGCCTGGCTTTCCTCCACAGGCGTTTCCCACCACAATCTCCTCCCTCCCATACCTTCAATCTGTCTCTCCACAGTCAACAGCAACCCTCACCCTGGAATTGCTCCACAATTCCTAAACTCTAGCCCAGTCTCTGCACCTTCTAGGGAACCTGTGTCCATGTCTGGGGTATGTATGGCTTCATCAAGGACTGTTTGATTCTCATTCTGTTTAGGCTGCCACAGGTCAGTTGTTTCACTCTCAGCCTTAAATGTTTCTCCTTTGACTCAGACAATTGCCCCAATGAGGAGATTGGACCCCTGCTTCAGTTCCCCCACCCGCTGAGAGCAGGTCCAGTCCTACTAATACTCCTGTTTTTCCCCCTAGTTCCTTTGTTCTACCGAGTTTTGCGTGGTTCTCTATATTCTTTTCCACTGGTCAGGTACTCCTGTCTGCTCTCAACTGCTGTTCTGCATGCACTTCTCTGTCTGAAGGTGACATATCTCTGTCACATATCTCTGACATATCTCTGAAGAGAGATGTACTCCACATCCACCTACTCCTCTGCCATCTTGTTCTCCCCTGGTCTTACTGCTTTCTTCAGACTGTTACAAAAATTCCCATGTATTTTGTCAAAAAATTAAAATAGTACAGTAGTGCAAATAAATACTTCACTCTTTGTCTTTGGTGTGAACTTCACCATTCTGCTCTTTCACTTCTTGGGTTGAGGATTGAAATCAGACCAAATTATGTCAAAATTAATAGCAAATATCAACCCTTACCAATGTTAAAGGAAATACAAGTGAAATTTTAGCTGCTATATCTCTGTTAAAAAAAGAAAAATGGCATGCATGCTAAGTCACTTCAGTCGTGTCCGACTCTTTGTGACATTATGTATCATAGCCCACCAGGCTCTCCCGTCCATGAGATTCTCTAGACCAGAATACTGGAGTGGGTTACCATACCCTCCTCCAGGGCATCTTCCAGACCCAGGGTTTGAACCCCAGTCTCTTAAGTCTTCAGAACTGGCAGGCAGTCTCTTTACCAGTAGCACCATCTGGGAAACCTCAAAATGGCATGCTACTTTAAATCTTAGATTTCAAGAAAATAACCAAAATTTGATTGATTACATGCTTTTCAAAACATTTTCCTTTTATGTTCTCTGAATATGTAGTTTCAGTATTTTTTTAATTTGCCAAGTTCTAACTTTGAATTTCAATTGTGACTTGAATTTTTAAGCATTATGACTGAGTTTATTTTTTACAAAATTGAATTTGACAGCATGAAGATGTGTTTATAATTAAAATACATTTAACGAGTGCATTAATATGGAGCAATTACACTCAGAATTCTCCATCAAAATGCAAAATGAAAATATGATTATTATTTGGCAAAGTTAGATCATATTTACTAAAATTATTAGCTAAAACTTTATTAAACTATACAAATTTGAATATATAATGAAAATAAAACTATTTTACTCCATGTCAAATGCACTTGACATAAATTTCTCTGGTTTTTGGTATTTCACTTGAACAAAAATCCTGAATCATATTAATTTGATTAATATTTCAAAGCAGTTTTCTTAGTTGAAAAGGATATTGATACTATATACTAGAATGGGAAAGGATTAGAATCAGGTCTGGACCAAATATAGCTTCTGTGGTAGATTTTCAATTGAATTTTTGGCTTAATAATTAACAATCTAAGCCATTGAATTTGTGACTGAAAAATCAAGATGCTTTATAGAGATCTTGGAAAAAATAGTGAATTTAATAAAGCTCTGGTTTTTATTTACTTATACTGTTCCTTATCTCTTTAATTTCTGTTGAACAACATAAACACTATCTTCTTGTCTATTTGACTGTATCCTAGAATTAGACACAACCTCACTAAGATTAGCAATCAAGTTAAGAACACTTCTGTTGTGTTACATGTTTTATACAGATGTAATACTTACAATAATCTTTATGATGCAATAGAATAACACTTAAGATTAAATTTTAGAAATTTAATCTTTTCCATTAGGTAAATATTCTTATTAACAGTTTAAATATCAGGGCACTGAAGTACAGAAAAGCTACAGATTAGGAGTGGGTTATCATTTCCTTCTCCAGAGGATCTTCCCAACCCGGGGATCAAACCCACGTCTCTTGCATCTCCTGCATTGTCAGGCAGGTTCTTTACCTACTGAGCTAGGAGAGAAGCCCTTTTCTGATATCCAACCATCAACTACTAGCTATGATGATGTATCACTACAGTAGAACATTGAAAATGGAAAACTGAATTTATTAATAAGAACTGTTTTACAATTTGATGTTAGTAGATTTTGGCCATGTTCTGAATGACTAGGTGAATTGGATAGTTATTTGAAAGGCTTAAGCGCAAACAGTATTTTTATTTAACTAAGTTAACTAATTAATTTTTGGCTGTTCTGGGTCTTCTTTGATGGACTTTTTCTAGTTGCAATGAGTGGGGACTATTCTCTATTTGTGGTGCATAGGCTTCTCACTGTGGTGATTCTTTCGCTGCAGAGGTTCTAGGTGCCCGGGCTTCAATAGTTGTGACTAGTGGACCTGGTTTCTCCTGGGCATGTGAAATCTTCCCAGACCAGGGATAGAACCCGTTAACTACTGAATTGCCAGCGAAATTCTTAAAGGCAAGCAGTTTTGACTGTATAATAAGTGCTCTGCTTCAGATAACATAATTATGACCATAATAATTACCTATATAGCAGATCCAATGGGTGGTCGCATGTCCCAAGGCTTTATAGATAAATGCACACAGTTTTAAAAATAATTCTGAGAGAATTGTTTTTAAACAATTTTAAAATTGTTTTTAAATTTTTAAAACAATTCTGTTTTTAAACCAATTCTATAGTGGTAAATTATTGAGTTCATAAGGGAAAGCAATGAGAAATCTGTGTTTGTTATCCTCATTTAGAATTGAAATATGTGATAAGGGGAAGGAAAAAATAGGTTTTGCATAGAATCCAAATTATTAAACACAGTCTATTTTTTTCTGCAAAAAAAATCAGGTTATGACCAAGCTTCTTTGAGGCGGATAACAGTGTAATGTTTGGATTAAATGAGTGAAAAAGCAGTTTTGCACCACTGACTGCAGAATCTAGTCACTGAGTTCAATGCATTCAATTTCCATTCTGTGCCATCAGTACCGACAAACCAGATAAATGAAGATATATCCCTGGGATATAGCTTTGGTTTGTTCTTTAATTTTTCTTATCTCTTGAGGTGGTGATTATATTTTATCCAAAGCAAACAACATTCTCACATCCACAAAATGTCTACAGTTTCCCATATAAAGTGACACCACACGTTGTTCTGTTTATTATTCCTGCATCATCATGCAGCACTTGTCTGTTTTAATGACGTATGGTTGCCTCAGCAATTGTTAATCTAATGATGGAATATGTCCCTGGAGGTTACAGGTACCATTTCCTGAGCCTCTTGCCTACAGGCTGAATTACAAGATGATTGATATCATAAATATTTTTTATTCTTCACTGAAATATGTGCACATTTATAATAATAGGAAGTTATAGTTACGATCCTAATAAGAGCACTTCCCAGATAAGCATGTTGCAGGCTTTGCAGAAATGGCTATTTTTTATACAATTAAATCTCTTTCGCTGACATTGAGCTCTTTCAGAATATAGAGAAGCCAGAAAAATAAGAATGTCAGCAACTTATGCATTCTGATTTCACTCCAAGTTGAATGTCAATGTAAATATAATAAATATACATTATGTAAATATATTTAAATATAAACTGGGATATATACATATTAGATTCTGAGTGTCAGTAATTAAAATCCACTGATATCCTGACCCAACGTTACTATTCAGTATAATGTATGTTTGCTAATTAACCATTTAGTAAGTCCACAAAAGTGATAATGCTGACCCAGGTGCATACTGTAATTTGCAGGATGGATCTCTTAAAGGAACTAGCAATTGGAGTGTGGACTGACCAAGTTGTAGAGGTGGGGGGAGATAGAGATAAATACAGAACTGAAATAGGAAAATAGAAAAACAAAGGTCAAAAGGGAGAATGTAAATGTGCATGAACCAAGGAGACTCAAATTTCCAAATAAATCTAAGTTACAATGGTGTCAAAAAGCAAAAAATTTCCCTCTATCCTTCCAGGTTTTCTAGTTGATCTAAAAATTAAATTGACATGGTATCGATTAACAGGAGACAGCCAAAATTCACAAATGTGCATATATGAAAGGGACACATGGAAACTGAGTAACTCACCAAAATGGCTGAAATCCTCACTTTAAATATCATCTTCAGCAAAAGACAAAATAGGATGTTGGGGTTGTGATTTGGGACATCAAAGGGGAGGAAAACAAAACATGTGAAGATGGAAAAGCAAACATTTGGCAAACAGATATTTGCTGGGCATTGCAGACACAATTGGAACACACAGTGGACTCCGGTCCCTGGGTCCTGCTGAGTTTTCTTCACCACTTCTAGGCCATATTTTTTGCAGATATCTCTGGAGATAGTTCTCTTCTGGGAGCAGGACATTTATTTAATTCTTTTGGGCAGTTAAAAGGAAGGTAACAAAAGAAATTCCTGACTCTTCTGTTACTTAATTATAAGCAATCTAACTGAATTTTCATGCCGAAGATATACATTTTGGAGTCATACATTTTGGCCCCCTGGAATGACTTAACATATGGTATTAAAAGAGTGGTCAAGCAGCATGTTGGTAAAGAATCTGACTATAATGCAGAAGACCCAGATTTGATCCCTGGATGGGAATATCCTCTGGAGAAGGAAAGAGCAATTCACTCCAGTACTCTTGCCTGGAGAATTCCATGGACGGAGGAGCCTGGAGGGCTACAGTCCATGGGGTTGCAAGGAGTCGGATATGACTGAAGCGACTGAGCATGCATGCATGCAGTAAAAGAGTGGTCAAGAAGCATGTTCCTATAAGTAATTAGGTGAAATGTTGTTCAGTCACTAAGTTGTGTCCAACTCTTAGAAACTCCATGAACTGCAGCATGCCAGGCTTCCCTGTCCTTTACTATCTCCCAGAGCTTGCTCAAGCTCATGTCCACTGAGTCAGTGATGTTATCCAACCATCTCATCCTCTGTTGCCCTCTTCTCTTCTTGCCCTCAATCTTTCCCAGGATCAAGGTGTTTTCTACTGGGTCAGTTCTTTCCATCAGGTGGCCAAATTATTGGAGCTTCAGCTTCAGCATCAGTCCCTCCAATGAATTTCAGGGTTGATTCCATTTAGGATTGACTGGTTTGATCTCCTTGCAGTTCAAGGGACTCTCAAGAGTCTTCTTCAACACCACAGTTTGAAAACATTCTTTTCTTGAAAGCATTCAGTTCTTCGGTGCTCAGCTTTATTTATGGTCCAATTCTCACATCCATACATGACTACCAGAAAAACCATAGCTATGACTAGACAGACCTTTGTTGGAAATGATGTCCCTGATTTTAAATACACCATTTAGATTTATCATAGCTCTTCTTCCAAGGAGCAAGTGCCTTTTAATTTCATAGTTGCAATCACTTTCCACAGTGATTTTGGAGCCCAAGAAAACGAAATATGACAGTTTTCACTTTTTCCCACATCTATTTGCCATGAAGTGATGGGACTGGATGCCATGCTCTTAGTTTTCTGAATGTTGAGTTTTAAGCCAGCTCTTTCACTCTCCTCTTTCATTTTCTTTTTTTTTTTTTTTTTTCATTTTTATTTATTTATTTATTTATTTTATTATTATTTTTTTTTTTTTCCCAGTGGGTTTTGTCATACATTGATATGAATCAGCCATGGATTTACATGTATTCCCAATCCCGATCCCCCCTCCCACCTCCCTCTCCACCCGATTCCTCTGGGTCTTCCCAGTGCACCAGGCCGGAGCACTTGTCTCGTGCATCCCACCTGGGCTGGTGATCTGTTTCACCATAGATAGTATACATGCTGTTCTTTTGAAATATCCCACCCTCACATTCTCCCACAAAGTTCAAAAGTCTGTTCTGTATTTCTGTGTCTCTTTTTCTGTTCTGCATATAGGGTTATCGTTATCACCTTTCTAAATTCCATATATATGTGTTAGTATGCTGTAATGTTCTTTATCTTTCTGGCTTACTTCACTCTGTATAAGGGGCTCCAGCTTCATCCATCTCATTAGGACTGGTTCAAATGAATTCTTTTTAATGGCTGAGTAATATTCCATGGTGTATATGTACCACAGCTTCCTTATCCATTCATCTGCTGATGGGCATCTAGGTTGCTTCCATGTCCTGGCTATTATAAACAGTGCTGCGATGAACATTGGGGTGCACGTGTCTCTTTCAGATCTGGTTTCCTCAGTGTGTATGCCCAGAAGTGGGATTGCTGGGTCATATGGCAGTTCTATGTCCAGTTTTTTAAGAAATCTCCACACTGCTTTCCATAGCGGCTGTACTAGTTTGCATTCCCACCAACAGTGTAAGAGGGTTCCCTTTTCTCCACACCCTCTCCAGCATTTATTGCTTGTAGACTTTTGGATAGCAGCCATCCTGACTGGTGTGTAATGGTACCTCATTGTGGTTTTGATTTGCATTTCTCTAATAATGAGTGATGTTGAGCATCTTTTCATGTGTTTGTTAGCCATCTGTATGTCTTCTTTGGAGAAATGTCTGTTTAGTTCTTTGGCCCATTTTTTGATTGGGTCATTTATTTTTCTGGAATTGAGCTTCAGGAGTTGCTTGTATATTTTTGAGATTAATCCTTTGTCTGTTTCTTCATTTGCCTGACTTCAGACTCTACTACAAAGCCACAGTCATCAAGACAGTATGGTACTGGCACAAAGACAGAAATATAGATCAATGGAACAGAATAGAAAGCCCAGAGATAAATCCACGAACCTATGGACACCTTATCTTTGACAAAGGAGGCAAGGATATACAATGGAAAAAAGACAACCTCTTTAACAAGTGGTGCTGGGAAAACTGGTCAACCACTTGTAAAAGAATGAAACTAGAACACTTTCTAACACCATACACAAAAATAAACTCAAAATGGATTAAAGATCTAAATGTAAGACCAGAAACTATAAAACTCCTAGAGGAGAACATAGGCAAAACACTCTCTGACATAAATCAAAGCAAGATCCTCTATGACCCACCTCCCAGAATATTGGAAATAAAAGCAAAACTAAACAAATGGGACCTAATGAAACTTAAAAGCTTTTGCACTACAAAGGAAACTATAAGTAAGGTGAAAAGACAGCCCTCAGATTGGGAGAAAATAATAGCAAATGAAGAAACAGACAAAGGATTAATCCTCTTTCATTTTCATCAAGAGGTTTTTAGTTGCTCTTCATTTTCTGCCATTAAAGTGGTATCATCTGCATAACTGAGATTGTTCATATTTCTCCTAGCAATTTTGATTTCAGCTTGTGCATCATCCAGCCCAGCATTTCGTGTGATACAATCTGCATATAAGTAAAATAAGCAGAGTGACAATATGCAGCCGTGATGTACTCCTTTCCCAATTTTGAACCAGTCCTTTGTTCCATGTCTGGTTCTAACTCTTGCTGCTTCTCCTGCATACGGGTTTCTCCAGAGGCAGGTAAAGTGGTCTAGTATTCCCATCTCTTCAAGAATATTCCACAGTTTGTTGTGATCCACACAAAGTCTTTAGTGTAGTCAATGAAGCAGAAGTAGATGTCTTTTGGAATTCCCTTGCTTTTTCTATGATGCAGCAGATGTTGGCAATTTGATCTCTGGTTTCTTTGCCTTTTCTAAATCCAGCATGGACATCTGGAAGTTCTAGGTTCACATACTGCTGAAACCTAGCTTGAACGATTATGAGCATAACTTTACTAGCATGCAAGATGAGTGTAATTGTATGGTAATTTGAACATTCTTTGGCATTGCCTTTCTTTGTGGCTGGAATGAAAACCTACCTTTCCCAGTTCTGTGGCCACTGCTCAGTTTTCCAAATTTGCTAGCATATTGACTGTAGCACTTTAATAGCATCATGTTTTAGGATTTAAAATAGCTCAGCTGGAATTTCATCATGCCCACTAGTTTTGTTCATAGCATGCTTCCTAAGGCCCACTTGATTTTATACTCCAGGATGTCTGGCTTTAGGTAAGTGATCACACCATTGTGGTTGTCTGAGTCATTAAGAGCTCTTTTGTACAGTTCTTCTGTGTATTCTTGCCACCTTTTCTTAATCTCTTCTGCTTCCATTAGGTCCTTGCCATTTTTGTCCTTTATTGTGCCTATCTTTGCATGTAATATTCCCTTGTTATCTCCAATTTTCTTAAAGAGATCTCTAGTTTTTCCCATTCTGTTTTCCTCTATTTGTTTACATCGTTCATTAAAAAAAAAAAAAAAAAGAAGAAGAAGAAGAAGAAGGGCTTTTTATCTCTCCTGGCTTTTCTCTGGAACTCTGCATTCAGTTGTTATATACTTCAGCTATTTGTAAGGCTTCCTCAAATAACCACTTTCCTTCTTGCATTCTTTTTCTTCAGGAATGGTTTTGGTCACTACCTCCTATATAATGTTATGAACCTCCATTCACAGTTCTTCTGGCACTCTGTCTACCAGATCTCATCCCTTGAATCTATCCATCACTTCCACTGTATAATCATAAGGGATTTGACTTATGTCATACCTGAATGGCCTAGTGATTTTTTCTACTTTCTTCAATTTGAGCCTGAATTTTGCAATAAGGAGCTAATGATCTGAGCCAGTCAGCTCCAGTCTTGTAAATAATTAGATATTTACAGTAAGTTCCAGGTCTTATAAATAAGCTCCAGGTCTTATAAATAGGCAAATGAGTAATGAATAAAACATATATTTGTACAAGTTACCTGTTTATGGCAAACCATAAGAGAGTCTGTCATATAAGAGTTCACAATGTGCTAGAAGTGCTCACTGGTATCATCTAAGTTCAGACTTTCGACATTCATCCCATATATTACTAAAGGAGTCTTCTTTCTATTTTCATTGTCTTGTGGGTGAATTTCTATTTTCTTTACTACCTACCCATACTAACTACATCCTTCTAAACACAAATCTAACCATATAAGTTCCTCTTTAAAGGAATCCAGCTGTACCCCAATGGCCTCATCTTCAAATCCAAGACCTACAAATACTTCTTAATTTTGCTTTTTTATACACATCAGGTCTTAGTTCCTGCCACCCTTTGGCTCACACCTCATAATGCTGTAATCCCAAATTATTTTACCTTTCCCAAATTTACCTGACTTTTGTCTGTTTGTTTTTGTTTGGATCCTCCTAGAATGTCAGTTTCTTATTTTATCCTGTGAGTATATCCTATGTTTTCTTTGAGGCTCACGTCAGTGGTGACCTTTTGTGGAAAATCTTTATCCATGTTCTCCCCAAGCATGTTCAGACTACTACAATCCTCTTTTCCAGTTCCTGTCATCCCAGAAAGCTCCCATTCTTTTGTGTTCGAAAAGGACATCCTAACCTCACATGTTCGGATAAAACTCACTTACACTTTTCCTCGATGTCTCAGATGACTGTTGACTGTGTTGAATATTGACTATTTTAATTTATAAAAGTCAGTTTTTTCCCCATCTTTTTGACGTGTTTTTCAGTAAAGAATAGTCTGTGTTGCAACATTTTGAATACAGTTATCTCCTAAGTTATCTTGGGTCTTTTGTCTTTCACACTGGGCAAATTGGGTCTGTCACCAAGTTCATCGGTGCACTTGTATTTTATTGTAACTGTTGCTTTACTTGCCTGCCAGGCTTCCCTGGTGACTCAGGTGGTAAAGATTACGCCTGCAATGTAGGACACCCAGGTTTGATACCTGGGTTGGGAAGATCCCCTGGAGATGGGATTCCAGTATTGTTGCCTGGAGAATTTCACAGACAGAGGAGCCTGGCAGGATACAGTCCATGGGGTGGCAAAGAGCTGAACGTGACTGAGGGACAAACACTTTCACTTTCATCCTAATTGGACTAAGCTGGAACTTTTGCTAATATAAGATTCTCAAAAGACTTGTTGGCCTTTGTGTAATTCATGAGGATCTAAACATTAGGCAAGGGGATAGTCCATCAATCTTGCCTAGAAAGCTGCATCCCTATTCCTGGCTTCTGTAGAGATTGTTGATTAGATTCATGAGTTGTACCTGTAATCTCTTTAGCCAACGATAATCCAGCTGCATTCCAGGTATGCTTTCAGGTATGCTTTTCAGAACACTGTAAATCAACTATACATCAATTTAAAATGAATGATTGAATGAATAAATAAGTAAAATATTACTGATAGTTTCCCCCAGTACTAAAGCCACTTCCACATTTTCATGTGTTTGTTAGAACAACACCCCACTGCCTGGTACCAAAATCTGTTTTAGTTTGCTAGGATCATAACAAAGTACCACAGACTGGGTAACTTAAACAACAGAAATTAATGAGTTCTGGAGACTTGCTGTCCAAGAGTAAGGTGGAATTGCTTTCTTCTGAGGCCTCTCTCATTGGCTTGCTGATGACCTTCTCTCTGGGCTTCCATCTGTACATATCTTCGTCCTAATCTTTTATTTATTCATTTATAAAGATACAAGTTATATGGGTTAAAGCTACCCTAATGACCTCATTTTTACCTAATTACCTGTTTAAAGACCTTATCTCCAAATACAGTTGTAGTCTGAGAGCCTGGGGTATATACATTTTGGGAGAATGCAAGCTAGCACATAACAATTATCTATGATGCCCAACATTGATGTCAAGCCTTTGGTTCTTGATAATGCCTGACTCTTGCTGGCCCAATAGACCCTTCTAATTTTCTGTCTTTGTCCTTTACCCTATTTTTGGCTTAAATAACTCATCTCATACATTGCCATTATATTTTCCCATGTGATCCTTCCCTTTGGAGTCACCACATTCTTGAGAAACGTGAAAAATTCTGGGTACCCCCTTAGCATATAAGAACTAAAGAAGTTCTGGGAGAAAAAACTCTAAGCCCTTTTGGTTTGATCTTGTTGCTTGGCTAAAGTTACCTCATTTTGTAGTGAGACAATCTTGTTTAGGTGTACACTCCCACAGTTCCAAACGCAACAATAGTTTGACTCTATTCCTCTAGCTGTGACCAAATGCATTCTATTGATATCATCATCCTTGCTTTTAACTTATCTTAAACATTTGATTTTCTCTCAGCCTCTCATCTGTCAAAGGTAGGTCCAAGGAGGATATTATTGGATTTAATTTGCTTCTCCAAACTATGTTTGTCTTCCTCCTCAAATTCCCCAGGTGAAAGGATATGATGGATTTATTATTATTATTATTTGGTCATGTTGACTTTCTACTTTAGGGCAGGTGGTCTTACGACCATTATGGGCTGAGGGCACATACACTGTACTCAATGAACTACATTCTAAGATATGAGTCTTTAGGACTTGATTTTTGATAAGTAAATAGGCAACAAATGAATTTAGAAAGCCATTTTTTTCTCTAAAAAGCATGGTTTTTAAAACAATTTTTAAATTATAACATTCCATTTGCTAGTCCAAAATGTAACAAAATATTTTTTTTTTTTGTATTCCTAATAAAATACTCTCCCTAGTCACTCACTGACAATTTCCCTGAAGTGTATGCAACTTCAATTGGACTAAATACAAAGAAGAAACTCATATTTCACTGGTCTTGTATGCACTCTGTTTTTCATAGTATGCTTAAATCTATCATGCTGTATGATATATTTTTTTGGAAATTAACCAGGGAAAATAGATATTTTGAGTGAAGTTTGTTTTTGCTCACATAATCACATTAAAGGCATTTGGATAAACGTCTCTTAGATGAACCCCTTACCACAAATGCTCAAAAACATTATTCAAGTGCTCAAAAACATCATTCAAAAGTTGCTATCGTTTATTAATGTGTTTTGTTTAGGCTTCACTTTTTTTTCCAGTGGGAATACAATATATCCATGTTTAGCAGTATCAGTATATTCCTCACTAGAAGGCTCTTGGATCCAAGTGTTTGGGACTTGAATTAGCCAATGAAAATTAAAAGACTGTGGAGCCAAGTTTTCAGCTGTAGATTTCATTTTACAAATTGTAGCTTTTACTTTTGCGATTAATCCCACCTCTAAAATTGCATACACAGCTAATTAAGCCACCAGGTGGCTTATTGCAAGACTATTTAATTGCTTACATCTTATTTTGAGGGCAACACTTATAATTATCAAGTTGCAAGTGGCATTAAATATGATGCCATTTCCCTGCCAAATGAACTGTGATTAGAAAAGGAAGGCTAACTTAGGTCAAGCTGGAAGACTAGTGTTAGATAAAAATCCAGTAATTGCTTTTCAATCTCACTATGCAGTCTCATTCTTAATGTCTATGCCTATTTGAATGCAAAACATATAACATCACAAATTAGATTCTTCTGATTTGCTATGTTTCATCTATAAATTAGGCAAATAGAGAGATGCACAGTTCTCAGAATTTTCCCAAATATGTTCTTTAGATCAAAGTTTTAGAAGCCCGTTATGAGATATAGTTTACATATTGACTTCTGAGACAGAGTATGTATGAGAATTCTGCATTAGATATGAAAATCAATATATATCCCTGTAGTAATCTACAAATTTATATAACATTCCAAAATATATTTGAGCAAGGACACTATTTCAGAACATCTTAGAAATAGAGTGAAAGAAGGAAATCCTAGGTTTCAATGAATTTATTTTAGAAAATATTGCATTGACTCATAAAGCTTATTAGCTTATTGTTCATTGATTCAGGAAATGATAGGTCTAGATCAATAAATGTTACCAGGGAAAATATGTATTGCAAAATGCTTAAATGTCAAATCATTTTTTTTTTCAAATTGTATAATTTTAAATGATTAATTGGCTTTTTTAAGTCTAAAAAAAAAATTTCAAATATACATTAAAACTAGGGCAGTCTATCAGTCTATAAAATTGCATAGTACACCATGGCTCTGATTGAATTTCTTATAGACATGGTGGATATAAAACTTGGTGAACTTTGGACACGTTTATGGACTTATTAAAATGTCAATGGTTTAAAGACTAAAAGTGAAAAATGACCTGTCAAAAATTCTGTCTTTATAAACTTTTATTCATCTCAAAATGAATTTTTTAAGACAACGCTGACAGGTTAGTTTTCCTAATAATTTCTTAGAATGACTTTAGTCACTCCAATTTATGACAGAAAAAAAAAAACATGCAACGTTATAGAGGTGTGCAGAGGCTTTGTCTTTGAAAGTTTTAAGCATGACAATAAAATGATATGGAAGCATAAAAGAGGTTTAAGTAGATTGACACACTAGATAAGAAATTACTCTGAATATATTTGAGAGAGAAAAAAGGAAGACAAGAAGGATGTATAAGAAGCAATTGGGTTAAGCTGAGTTAGGAACCAGTTATAAGGTTGGCTGCACTTCCTTATTTTTCTCTTTGAGCTTGTCATAGTTTCACCCATTAATATCAGTAATGTAGGTACCAAATGTCCATCACTTCATGTTCCAGAAGTTTTATTTTTCATTTATTTCTTTATTCCCCTACTATCATCTCCAACCCCCTCCTTCCAAACTCCAATAGGGAAGGGAGCTATTTTCATTTTAATTTTGATGTATTCCAAGTGCACAGAATAGTTCTTTACACATACATATAATGGGCGACACAAATAGATATATGTACAGTTATTTGCTATATTTCTTTATTCATTATTCAGCTATTTTATTTATGATATTTATAGTTCTAAAAAGGCATTTTTCATGGATCATAGAAATACAAACAACACACTAAAATAAAATTTAACATAAAGCTAGGTGAGAGAACTGAGGCAAAGAAAAATAAGGTTAGAAATAAGTTAGATGAAGAAAGGAATAGATTAAGGTTGCCACAGTTATTCTACGAAATTTTGTTAGACTCTTGTTACAGATCACCATAAATTTGGCTCTAAAGTTTGTAACAACTAACATAAAAAGAGGAATATAATAAATTATATAATTTATGATTCAATGCCACACACAGAGACACACACACATACATAAATACAAAGAGACAGTCAGGAAGATGCTAGTAATTCATGATGTTGAAATCAGAAGATCTTCTGAAAATCTTCATGGAGAGAACACTTTGTAATGAGCCTGGTAAAGACCTCAATGAAAACCCTATGAACATGTGTAATAGCAATTTCAGTAAATTTTTTCTTAGATTATTCCTACCATAAATATATATGGGCTGAATAAAGTCTTTGTGAAAGATAAACAGAATTGGAAGTATCAAATTCCTCTCAGGAATAAAATCTCTAATTTTATAATAGTTTTAAGCAAAGATGATGCCTCACAATGGTGCTGTTTGATTTAGGCTTATCACTGCAGTTTCCTCAGTGGCTCTGACTAAGGTTGCCGGGTTAGATTTACAAATTAAGCAATCAGTTCAATTCAGGGGCTCAGTCGTGTCCGACTCTTTGTGACCCCATGAATCGCAGCACGCCAGGCCTCCCTGTCCATTAACAATTCCCGGAGTTTACTCAAACTCCTATCCATCGAGTTGGTGATGCCATCCAGCCAACTCATCCTCTGTTCTCCCCTTTTCTTCCTGTCCCTGATCCCTCCCAGCATCAGGGTCTTTTACAATGAGTCAACTCTTCGCATGAGGTGGCCAAAGTATTGAAGTTTCAGCTTTCAGCATCAGTCCTTATAATGAACACCCAGGACTGATCTCCTTTAAGATGGACTGGTTGGATCTCCTTGCAGTCCAAGGGACTCTCAAGAGTCTTCTCCAACACCACAGTTCAAAAGCATCAATTTTTCAGTGCTCAGCTTTCTTCACAGTCCAACTCTCACATCCATCCATAACCATTGGAAAAACCATAGGCTTGACTAGACGGACCTTTGTTGGCAAAGTAATGTCTCTGCTTTTTAATATACTATCTAAGTTGGTCATAACTTTCCTTCCAAGGAGTAAGTGTCTTTTAATTTCATGGTTGCAATCACCATCTGCTGTGCTTTTGAAGCCCAAAAAATAAAGTCTGACACTGCTTCCACTGTTTCCCCATTTATTTCCCATGAAGTGATGGGAACATATGCCATGATCTTAGTTTTCTGGATGTTGAGCTTTAAGCCAACTTTTTCACTCTCCTCTTTCACTTTCATCAAGAGGTTTTTAGTTCCTCTTCACTTTCTGCCATAAGGGTGGTGTCATCTGCATATCTGAGGTTATTGATATTTCTCCCGCCAATCTTGATTCCAGCTTGTGCTTCTTCCAGCCCAGCGTTTCTCATGATGTCCTCTGCATATAAGTTAAATAAGCAGGGTGACAATATATAGCCTTGATGTACTGCTTTTCCTATTTGAAACCAGTCCGTTGTTCCATGTCCAGTTCTAACTGTTGCTTACTGACCTGCATACAGGTTTCTCAAGAGGCAGGTCAGGTGGTCTGGTATTACCAGCTCTTTCAGAATTTACCACACTTTATTATGATCCACAGAGTCAAAGGCTTTGGAATAGTCAATAAAGCAGAAATAGATGTTTTCTTGTAACTCTCTTGCTTTTTCGATGATCCATCAGATGTTGGCAATTTGATCTCTGGTTCCTCTGCCTTTTCTAAAACCAGCTTGAATATCTGGAAGTTCATGGTTCACATATTGCTGAAGACTGGCTTGGATAATTTTGAGCATTACTTTAATAGTGTGTGAGATGAGTGCAATTGTGCAGTACTTTGAGCATTCTTTGGGATTGTCTTTCTTAGGGATTGGAATGAAAACTGACCTTTTCCAATCCTGTGGCCACTGCTGAGTTTTCCAAATTTGCTGGCATATTGAGTGCAGCACTTTCATAGCATCATCTTTCAGGATTTGAAATAACTCAACTGGAATTCCATCACCTCCACTAGCTTTGTTAGTAGTGATGCTTTCTCAGGCCCACTTGACTTCACATTTCAGGATGTCTGGCTCTAGGTGAATGGCCACACCACCATGATTACGTGGGCCATGAAGATCTTTTTTGTACAATTCTTCTATGTATTTTTGCCACCTCTTCTTAATATCTTCTGCTTCTTTTAGGTCCCTACCATTTCTGCCCTTTATCAAACCCATCTTTGCATGAAATATTCCCTTGGTATCTCTAATTTTCTTGAAGGGATCTCTATTCTTGCTCATCCTGTTGTTTTCCTCTATTTCTTTGCACCGATCACTGAGGAAGGCTATCTTATCTCTCCTTGTTATTCTTTGGAACTCTGCATTCAAATGGGAATATCTTTCCTTTTCTCCTTTGCTCTTTGCTTCTCTTCTTCTCACAGCTATTTGTAAGGCCTCCTCAGACAACCATTTTTCCTTTTTCATTTCTTTTCCATAAGGATGGTCTTGATCCCTGTCTCCTGTACAATGTTATGAACCTCCATCCGTAGTTCATCAGGCACTCTGTCTATCAGATCTACTCCTGAAATCTATTTCTCACCTCCACTGTATAGTCATAAGGGATTTGATTTAGGTCATACCTGAATGGTCTAGTGGTTTTCCCTACTTTCTTCAATTTTAGTCTGAATCTGGCAATAAGGTGTTCATGATCTGAGCCACAGTCAGCTCCCGGTCTTGCTTTTGCTGACTGTATAGAGCTTTCCCATCTTTGGCTGCAAAGAATATAATCAATCTAATTTTGGTGTTGACCATCTGGTGATGCCCGTGTGTAGAGTCTTCTCTTGTGTTGTTGGAAGAGGATGTTTGCTATGACGAGTGTATTCTCTTGACAAAACTCTATTAGCCTTTGCCCTGCTTCATTCCATGCTCCAAGGCCAAATTTGCCTGTTACCCTAGGTGTTTCTTGACTTCCTACTTTTGCATTCCAGTCCCCTATAATGAAAAGGACATCTTTTTTCGGTGTTCGTTCTAAAAGATCTTGTAGGTATTCACAAAACTCTTCAACTTCAGCTTCTTCAGCATTACTGGTTGGGGCATAGACTTGGATTACCGTGATATTGAATGATTTGCCTTGGAAACGAACAGAGATCTTTAGGCAATAAGACCTGGCATAACTTATTTGTTACACTTTCCTCATCTGTAAAATAGGCTTAGCCATAATACGTACTTTGCATGTTGTTAAAGACTTGAGCTATTTCAGGTATGAAGTGAAGTGAAATCACTCAGTCATGTCCAACTCTTTGAGATCCCATGGATGGTAGCCTACCAGTTTCCTCCGTCCATCAGATTTTCAAGGCAAGAGTACTGGAGTGGGTTGGCATTTTCTTCACCAGAGGATCTTCTTGACGCAGGGATCAAACCCAGGTCTCCCACATTGTAGACAGGCACTTTACCCTCTGAGCCACAAGGGAAGTCCCATTTCAGGTATAATTATGCATAAATCACTCTGGTAAGAGCTTTGCCAATTAGATTAATATGTATAAATCTGCCAGTAATTATATATTCACCAATAGTTGTAGGTATCCATCAGTTTAACACCCAAGTATGTGAAAATCATGAGCTTTCCTATTGGACCCATTGAATAAAATAGTTGTGCTGTTCTGTGCTTAGTTGCTCAGTTATTTCCTACTTTTTGTGACCCTATGGACTGTAGCCCACCAGTTTCCTCTATCCATGGGATTCTCCAGGCAAGAATACTGGAGTCGGTTGTCATTTCCTTCTCCAGGGGATCTTCCTGATCCAGTGATCAATGCCAGGTCTCTGGCATTGCAGGAGGATTCTTTACCATCTGAGCCAACAGGGAAGTCCTGTTCAGTTCAGTTCAGTTACTCAGTGGTGTCTGACTCTTCCCAACCTTATGGACTGCAGCATGCCAGGCTTCCCTGTCCATCACCAACTCCTGGAGCCTAGTCAAACTCACATCCATCAAGTTGGTGATACCATCCGACCATCTCACCCTCTTTCATCTCCTCCTCCCACCTTCAATCTTTCCCAGCATCAGGATATGTTCCAATGAATCAGTTCTTCACAGCAGTTGGCCAAAGTATTGGAGTTTCAACTTCAGCATCAGTCTTCCCAACGAATATGCAGGACTTGTTGGATCTCCTTGCAGTCCAACGAACTCTCAAGAGTCTTCTCCAACACCACAGTTCAAAAGCATCAATTTTTTGACGCTCAGCTTTCTTTTATAGTCCAACTCTCACACCCATACATGACCACTGGAAAAACCATAGCTTTGACTCGATGGACCTTTGTTGGTAAAGTAATGTCTCTGCTTTTTAATATGCTGTCTAGGTTTGTCATAGCTTTTCTCCCAAGGAACATGCACCTTTTAATTTCATGGCTGAAGTCAGCATCTACAGTCAGCATCTATGATTTTTGGAGCCCCCAAAAATAGTCTGTCACTGTTTCCATTGTTTCCCCATCTATTTGCCATGAAGTGATGGGACCAGATACAGTGATCCTAGCTTTCTGAAAGTTGAGCTTTAAGCCAACTTTTTCATTCTCCTATTTCATTTGCATCAAGAGGCTCTTTAGTTCTTCACTTTCTGCCATAAGGGTGGGGTCATCTGCATATCTGAGGTTATTGATACTTCCAGCAATCTTGATTCCAGCTTGTGCTTCATCCAGCCCAGGATTTCACATAATAGACTCTGCATATAGGTTAAATAAGCAGGATAACAATATACAACCTTGACGTACTCCTTTCTGTTGTTCTATGTCCGGTTCTAACTGTTGCTTCTGACCTGCATACAGATTTCTTAAGAGTCAGGTAAGGTGGTCTGGTATTCCCATCTGTGTCAAAATTTTCCACAGTTTGTTGTGATCCACACAGTCAAAGTCTTTGGCATAGTCAATAAAGCAGAAATAGATGTTTTTTTATGTAACTCTCTTGTTTTTTTCGATGATCCAACAGATGTTGGCATTTGATCTCTGGGTCCTCTAGCTTTTCTAAATGCAGCTTGAACATATGGATGTTCATGGTTCATGTACTTTTGAAGCATGGCTTGGAGAATTTTAAGCATTACTTTTCTAGTGTGTGAGATGAGTGCAATTGTGTAGTAATTTGAATATTCTTTGGCATTGCTTTTCTTTGCAATTGGAATGAATACTGACCTTTTCCAGTCCTGTGGCCACTGCTGAGTTTTACAAATTTGCTGGCATATTGACTACAGCATTTTCACAGCATCATCTTTTAGGATTTGAAATAGCTCAACTGGAATTCCATCCCCTCACTAGTTTTGTTCACAGTGATGCTTCCTCAGACCCACTTGACTTCGCATCCAAGATGTATGGCTCTGGCTGAGTGATCACACTATCGGTGTTATCTGGGTCATGGAGTTCTTTTTCATATAGTTCTTCTGTGTATTCTTGCCACCTCTTCTTAATATCTTCTGCTTCTGATAGATCAAACAAGGAAGCCCAGTGAGTGACAAAAGAAGTATACTTAAGGTCATGAATCATTAGGAAAATGCAAATTAGACACATATTGAGATACTATTTCACAACCACTAGAATAGCTAAAATTCAAAAATAATTTTAAAAAATTAATATACCACATGCTAAAGAGAATCTGGAACAACTGAGCTCTCTTAAATTCCTAGAAGATAAACAAAGTAACAAAACCACTCTGGCACCTGTTTTTTTTGTTAAATAGACACAATGTCTTCCTGGGTATTTACCCAAGTAAAATGAAGACATATACCTCCCAAACTTTCTTACAAATGTTGAATCTTAAATATGCCACTTTGGCATAAGGCTTATTTTGAGCCACAGGCATCTGAGAAAAAGCAGATACTAGAAAAGTTCTGTTGCCTCCTCCTTTTTGGGTAAAGGAGAACAGAAATTTACAATGGCTTTACTCTACCCTTCTACCAGGATGGACAAATGCTAATTCCCCTAGACAAGTTCATGGCCTATGAGCCTGGAGGCAATACCAGAGAAATACAACAAACTTCACTAATTAGCCTTTAACCACCTTTGAAGCCTAAAATGGCTTATTTTATTTCAGCATTTCCCCTCCACAAATTTATTTTTCTATTATATTATAAGATGTTATGTTAGCCAGAGTTCCAAGCAACCTCTTTGAGTTACTCATTTCCCTTCTCCATATGAAGTATACAAGCTAGTAAACTTCTGTTTGTTTTTCTCTTGCTAATCTGTACTTTTTAATGTACTTGAATATGTAAATTCAGAATGGCACACAATTTAACCCTTAAGAGTTTCCCTCAAGCTCAGATGCTAGGTTTGCTTTCTCACTATGCTGGGCTGCTGGGTGGGCTCCCTGGTCATGCACATCTAGAGCCTATGCTTACCAGCCAGGAGGGGTTGTTGGTTTGTTTTGTTTCCCTTCCAATCTGAGCAAGGCTGAGCTTCTTGTGAATGGAGCTAGAGGTTCTGCCCAGCAGTTCAGTGAAGCTGTTTACTTGATTCCTTGATGGAGTAGAGTAATAGGTCAGGCTCTGAGGCTGTCCCAGGGTCACTGACTGGGTTCTCTGGTTAGGTGGGGCTGGAGATGATGGTCATTATATGGCCAGGGCTGCTGGCTTGTTTCCCTGCCTGGGTAAACCATACAGCCTGTTTGCTGGGGACCTAAACTAGGCAAAACTAATGGCCAGGCTCCCTGGACAGATAGGACACAGCTGTGCTGTGCAAATATGCAGAGCTGCTGACTCAAATCTCTGCTTGGGTACTTTCACAACAAATGTAGTCTGCCAAGATCCATTTGCTGGTTGCTATGAGCCCTACCAATGCCCTTCTCCATCTCTAACTGATCCTGGATCGTCTAATCTAGACTCAGGATTTATTCTCTCAATAATCCCCATGAGGCAAGACCTAAGTAGACCAGTGGGGAAATGCCCTGCAGCACTGGAGAAGCAGGATGCCCATGTTGGACTCTTTTTCCCCACTGAAGAACCTAATAGGCCCAGGGTACTGTCTCTATGCTCCACTGTGCTGGTGGGGGAAAGGGGGATATAATTAAAGTAAAACTACTCCTGTTATCCCTCTATTGGGTTTTAACTTCATTTTTCTAGTCAGTAGGGGTCTTCAGCCTCACCTCGGTTTGTGGGATACCTATAGTTGGTAGTTGGTCATTTTGTGAGGGGGACTGAATTCACGAATCATCTATCCTGTCACTTTGCTGACATCACTTGCTCTAAAAATTATATAAAAGATTCAGAAGCTAGAAGCAGTGACATTGATTGTTTAATGTAAAAGATTGAGGAATTAAAGCCTGCAAGTATGTATAAAGACTGAAGTTAGAGGAGTTACTAAAAGTAATGTAAAACATTTAAAAATTATTACTTTTTCTTTTTAATTTAAAAATATTTTAAATTTCATTTATTTATTTTAACTGAAACATAATTGTTTTAGAATGTTGTGTTAGCTTCTGCTGTACAGCAATGTGAATCAGCTACACACTGTATATCTTGTGTATACATGTATATACAGCTGTATATACATGTATCCTGCCCTCTTGAGCTTCCTTTCCACTCACTCCCATCTCATCCCACACATCTAGGTCATCATAAAGCACAGAGCTGAGCATCTTGTTTTATATAGCAGCTTCCCACTTTTTCTGTGTGTGTGTTGTTTTTGTTTTTGTTTTTTTTTTTTTCATTTATTTTTTATTAGTTGGAGGCCAACCATTTCACAACATTGCAGTGGGTTTTGTCATACATTGACATGAATCAGCCAGCTTCCCACATTTTAAAAAGGTGTGCTTGGTATTTTCCACTTCCCCTCCACTTCCACTCTTTATCCTATTTTTAACTTTCCTGCCTTTGGGGTAGGAAGTGGCCAACAGGATAGAGGAACTTTGATGGGCCATTTGCACCAACTTCCTCTTGAGGTTGGCCAGTGTGGGCACCAGAAGATATTAATGTTTGAGGCAATTGTTCCACTCTGCACATTTTGAGGGACATCACCTACATTCCATTACCACTGTCCCCTACTCACTGGATACCCATGTTAACTCTCTTTGCCCTTTAGGGTGATACACTTGCTCCCATGGGGTGATACACTTCCAATTGATATTTGTTCCTGGTTGCTTTGCCATTCCGTGACAAACTTAGACAGCGTATTAAAAAGCAAAGACATGATTTTGCCAACAATGCCAACATTTAAAGCTATGGGTTTTTCCACTAGTCATGTATGGATGTGAGAGTTGGATCATAAAGAAGACCGAGTCCCAAAGAATTGATACTTTCAAACTATAATGTTGGGGAAGACTCTTGAGAGTCCCTTGGACTGCATAGATATCAAACCAGTCAATCCTAAAGGAAATCAATCCTAAATATTCATTGGAAGGACTGATGCTGAAACTGAAACTCCAATACTTGGGCCAACTGATGTGAAGAGCCAACTCCTTGGAAAAGACCCTGATGCTGGGAAAGATTGAAGGCAGGAGGAAAGGGGATGCCAGAGGTTACAAGATGGTTGGATGGCATCACTGACTCAATGGACATGAGTTTGAGCAAGCTCCAGGAAATGGTGAAGGACAGGGAAGTCTGGCTTACTGAAGTCCATGGGGTTGCAAACAGTCAGACATACCTGAGCAACTGAACAACAACAGCAACACTACAATGTGTAAAATAGATAACCAACAAGAACCTACTGTAGAGTACAGGAAACTGTACTCAATAATATGTAATAGCCTAAACGGGAAAATAATTTGAGGAAGAATAGATATATGTATATGTTTAACTGAACCTCTTTGTTTACACTTGAAACCAAAAGAACATTGTAAAACAACTGTATTGTAATATAAAATAAAATGTTTTAAAAAAAAGAAATAAAGAACACTCATAATAGTAGCAGGATATGGGCTACTCTTCTGTGCAATTACAACCATGCAGTCCATACACACATAAATGCATAGGGCTGATTGAAAACAAAAGATTAAAAGAGGAAGGGAGGGTGAGGGAAAGGCAGAATAAGAAACCACCCCCCAAAAATTAGATCAATGGTACATTTTCTAGGATACTTCTATCTGTTTACATTGCTTACAGGATAGAATTTCTCAAGTTCATTCAACTTTTAGGCTGCCTACTCCTCTGGAGCTTGGTCAGCGGAAACCTTGATGGCAGAGGATCATATTTCCCCTGCCATTGCTTCTGTCTTATTTGGGTCTGTTTTTAGTTTATCTTTCCTAGAGAATATAATCATTTTAAAAAGGAACAATAAATAGAGTTGAGATGGTCACATGTGTTGAGAGGAATTTTATTTTAACAGGAATGTTATGCATCCAGTAAGTACAATCACCACTCATGATTACAAGAGTTAGTTTCAAAACTATATTTCTTAATTACTAAACATTTATGTCTTCTCCAAATATGTGTGAAGTACTCTTATAAGTGCCTCGCAAATATACCTGCCTGATTTCACATAAGTCTATGAAGTGTTTACTATTGCCACTCAATATTTTACAGATGACAAAAAGAAGACATGGAAAAATAAACTTGTCCAAAGACTCAAGACTTGAAAGTGAAGGATTTAAACCAAAGCTGGCTGGCTCCAGATGTTGTACTCAGTTGCAATTGCTGAATCAATAAATATAAACATCAAAATGTTTTAGGAAAGGCTATTAAGTTTCTCACAATAGAAGAGATACACATTGATCATGTCCTAGTTAAGAGACTTCAATTGGAATCACAGAAGTCAGCAAAATCTACCTAATTAAAAAAAAAAAAACACTAAGGATTTAATAAAAAATTTAAAGATGTTTTACAGAAATTGACAACAAAGATGAAGCTATCAGGGTGTGAAAGGACAAACTATTTAAAAAAGAATATTAAAAATTAGATACCATGATAAACATTTATCTAAATCTCCTTTAATTGCATTTTTTTTTTTTTGCTTCATTTTCTCTTGAACTAGTTTTTTTGGCTTCTTCCTGTGTGAGGCAAGTCAAGTACTAACACTATAATCTCTAGGATGCTTTTAGGTTTATAACTTCTCCATTGGGGATCCCTAATCTCAGTACCCTTTTCAACTTCTTGGACAGAGTCTCTGTTGTTTGGCTTTGGTCTAGTGTCCACTTCTGGTCTGGTAGACAGAGGCAGGCTGGTCAGAGTCACAGAGTACAGATTGACAGTGGTGACCAGTTCTCAGAGAAAGGAAGTCACTTTGTCTAGGCAGATTCTGCCAAATGCATATGCCATAAATGGTACCTTGAGAACTGTGCTCCATTGAATGGGTGGGCATTCAGTGTGAAGCATGCCTGGAAGTTTCAAGCTTCCAGCTATAAGAATGGTCTTCAGAGCAGAACTCATAAAACCCTGGGAAAGAAATTGACAAAGGACAAGGAAAGCAGCTAGAACACTCTTAGAAAAAAAAAAATTAAGGCATGAGATGCAAAGGTAGCATGATGTTGAAAGAGGTTGCTGCTGTTGAGGTACCAAGTTGTGTCCAACTCTTTTGTGGCCCCGTGGACTTTTGCCCACCAGGCTCCTCTGTCCATGGGATTTCCCAGGCAAGAATACTAGAGTGGGTTACCATTCCCAGGGATCGAACCTGGGTTTCCTGCATTAACATGAAGGTTCTTTACCACTGAACCATCTGGGGAGGCCATTGAAAGAGGCACTTATCACAAAGACCACTAATTATTACATGCTTGCTCCCAAACTTTTCTTTGCTTTAGTTCTTATTCATTTATTTCTTAATTTAACAATTTAAAATATATATATATATATATATATTTCCTGCCTCCCTGGTGGCTCAGACCTGCAATGCAGGAGACCTGGGTTCAATCCCTGGGTCAGGAAGATCCTCTGGAGAACATAATGACCACCCACTCCAGTATTCTTGCCTGCAGAATTCCATGGGCAGAGGAGCTTGGTGAGCTACATTCCTTGGAGTTGCAAAGAATCAGACACCACTGAATGACATTCACGTATAAGAAATGTAGTGCTATTTTCTAGTTCACAGGTGACTAAAACATGTCCTTCTTGTTTGTTGAAGGGAATCACATAATATTTAAATTACACCATACAATTATAATATCTATATATCTACAACTTCTCTGATATTTTCAAGGTAAACACCTTTGCTGCAAGTAGTTTTGTTGCATAACTAATAGGCCATAAGAAAATTTTTACCATAAAATATAAAATAATTAAATAAAAGAGGAATAGTCCATGGGGGTTGCAAAAAGTCGGACATTGAGAAGGGGACAACAGAGGATGAGATGGTTGGATGGCATCATCTACTCGATGGACATGGTCTTGGGTGGACTCCAGGAGTTGGTGATGGACAGGGAAGCCTGGCATGCCACGGTTCATGGGATCGCAAAGAGTCAGACGCAACTGAGAGACTGAACTGAACTGAACACATTATAAAAGTCATAACAAAATATGAAAAACTAATAAAATTTTAAAAAGACTTTACCTTGGAAAATGAAACTGTAAAAAAATTGAATACATTTAAAATGTAGATTCATGGTTACAGTTGTATCTGGTTATATCTTAGAGAAAGCGATGACACCTCCTTTCTCAAAGTTGATCATTAAGGATTCAGATCTAATGTTGGACATAAATTCTTTATGATATGAAAAAAAAAATTGCTTTAAGTCTCTAAATTTCCCTAGAGGTAAAATGAACAGATGAAGGATTCTGCTAGGTCTTATTAATATATGTAACTATATGTGACTGGTAGTACACATATGGACTGCATTTAAATGTACCATCACATGCTCAGTTCTTATATTTTACCAAATAATCTAAGCCAAATTCTGTGTCAAAGACCAAAATTCTGTCCAGACCATGTTCTCTGCTATCAAATAGTAGAGTATCTTCAGACTTTTAAAAACCAGGCACCACATAACCACTTCTTTTGCAGGGGAAAAGAGGAGCTTGATTCTTGTCTTTTCTTTTTGTCTCCAACTTATAATAACACATGATAAATTTGTTAAAGATGGCATTAGACAGCAAGCTGTTGTATCTAAATTAGCTGGAAAATTGATAAATAATGCTCTTAAAGATTGCTGTGAATTACTAGTTCCCTTCTTTATATTTGCCATAGCTTGGTCTGTCTTTCGCTTTGACAGGTGGAAGGAACGTCTGTGCTCACTGAAGGATTTGCAAAAATTTATATGTTATCATTTTCTAGTGTAGTAAAACCAAAACTAGCTATTTTGTCTTTTACAACAAAATGTTCTTAAAGCCAATAGTTGTGTGATGAAACTGATTGTGACAAAGATTTTAATGACTAAAATAGCTAGAATTTATCTATCTGCATATATTTATATTATCTTCAAAGAAATATAAAAAGACATTTATATCTACTGTCACCATTACTATTTAACATTATTTTGGAAATTTGGAGTAAAGCGATAAGCCCAGAAAAGAATATTAACCATAAATTTGGGAAAAGGTTGCAAAATATTCTTACTAGCAGATGATATGCTTGTCTAACAAGAAAATCAAAGAGGATCGCTAAAAGATTCTAAATGTTTAAGTGAATTAAGCATGCTGGTTAAAACAAATATATAAATTTTACATATTTCTAAAATATGAGGAATAATAAATTAAAATAGGGAAGAAAGATCATATATATTTGCAGCAATAAGCCATACAGAGGTGATAAATTTAAAAAAAAAAATACTAAGGAATGAACTTCAAAAACAAGTATACTGAACTATACAAAAATGTTCAAAATTCTACCATGGAACAAATGAAATGATTTTAATGGGAGAAGAATAACCAATTTCTTGACTGTAATACTTGATAAATATATCCCAATGTAAACAGAGGAGCTTTCCTGATAGCTCAGTCAGTAAAGAATCCACCTGCAATGCAGGAGACCCTGGTTCGATTCCTGGATTGGAAAGATCTGCAGGAGAAGGGATAGGTTACCCACTCCAGTATTCTTGGGCTTCCCTTGTGGCTCAACTGGTAAAGAATCTGCCTGCAATGCGGGAGACCTGGGTTCAATCTCTGGGTTGGGAAGATCCCCTAGAGAAGGGAAAGGCTTCCCACTCCAGTACTCTGGCCTGAAGAATTCCATGGACGGTAGTCCATGGGTTTGCAAAGAGTTGGACACAAATGAGCAACTTTCACTTTAATGTAAACAAAAGACAAATTTAGGAAACTTACTCATTTATGAAGTTTACTTCCAAGAAGAAATGAGTTTTTTAAAAAAGTGGGAGAAAAGCCAATCATACAGTTTAAAATAGAGTCATGTTTTTATAATTTATTGTGATATTTTCACAGTATCACACAGATCAGACTACAAGAGGATAGAAAGCCCAAAATGTTGTCCAGGAGAAGAATTATGATGAATTTAGTTCATTACAAAGATAATATTTTAAGAGTAGAGAAAGACTAAACTATTCAAGAAGTGTCCTGGTATATCTTGGCTCATTATTTGGAAAAACAAAAGAATCTATGACTCTCATAAAATATACGAGCAGCAATTATTGAAGAACTAAATGCACAGATAATAAAAATTATATTCAACCTCACAAATACTGTCACAAAATATTTCAAAATATTTATGTGTCTTTATGGGACTAGTCTTTGTAAACATTAAATAAAAAATCATAAGGAAAAAATTGATAATTTTGACTATATAAAAATGTGAAACATTTTTTAGGATAAAAAGTAAACCATGATTAAAAGATATGTGATGAATCAATTAACAAATGTTTTCTAAAATTTAAAATATAAAAGCCACAATATAAAACGTTTGGCCTTGAAATGTTAAGATATCCTATACCAATTATATTTGAAGAAAAACATAGCTTGCAAAGGCTTGCATCCTGCTATATTATATAAATTTTAGTTAAAATTTCAGATTAAAATTTTGGCAACTCATTATGAAAGTTGCAAGTCACCTATTTCAAGCAACTTCCATTTTTCATACAACCTGACTACAAGAAATGTTGCAAATCATCACTTATGAGGTAGAGGTTTCTCTTTGTAGGCTCAGAGGTTTGTATTTTCTTACACAAAGTACTATAATGATACCTCTGTGATGAAGCTGCTAGTTTTTTGTTCAGCCCACTCTGACATCAAAGACAATGTCACTGATGATGCCATCTTTTGGATTCAGACTGTTAATCTCATCATTATACATAGGTGAATAAAATAAAATACCTTTTAGCTGCTATGGAAAAAAAAATAATAAATCCTGTGACAGCAGGTTCTTATAATGAAACAGATCATGCATAGAGGACTTTGAAATTTGGTGCTAAGGCAATAACAGCTTCTGTCAGATCCGGGTAACTTCATTTGACAGGCGTAATGTTTCTGCTTTGTCTTCATTTAGGAGAGCTTTGCTTCAGTGACTGGGAAACATGACGATGAGTTGTAACAGCTAGCAGCTCAAACTAGTTTCCAGCTGAATCTTGAGGTGAAGATAACAGAGTTTTTCAAATAGGGAAATGAATGGCTTTTCACTAGCTCCCTCTTGAAATCACACAACTATGATTTTTTTTTAATGTAGATGTGTGATGATAATTGAAATCATTATGGGAAACTATATTGAATATTAGCAATAAATTTAAGTAAGAGTGACTTTTGCTGCAAAGGATATTTTTATTTGGATGTGCTTCTCAAAAGCCATGCTTCATTCTACAATGGTTTTCTTCAGGAATGAGTTTGGATTTCAAGTCAAGCAAGTATTTGTAGATTTCCTCAAGGATTGAGGCTAAGAAGTGAGAGGTCTACACTGAAAAAAAAAATGTTATTGGAGAAAATTAAGGTGCTATATTGACCTAATTGTACAGAGATATCACTGTATTACATTCTTTTCATGAATCCCTGAGTATTCAGAGAAACACAAGGTAAGGTTATTTTGTGAAAAATTGAATGAAATTCAGATGTGAGCCCTGAGCCCTCCTTTGCAGGTGCTAGCTGTGTGACCTTGGAAAATTTAATCCACTTATTTGGGCTAGGATTTTCTCATCTGTAAAATGAAGAATTGGCTGTTATTTATATTGGGGTGCCTTCCATGAGAAGTCACTCTAAAATTCCACTGAACATTAAAGGGATGTTTTCTCATTACCATCAGAGTAATCAGCATGAAGATTTCTAAACATAAGCCATTTGCCATGCTACAAAGTGCCAAATGGGGTAATTTCTGGGCAAAGGTGACTAGGAAAATATCTGTTTACGATGGACTGTCAATGGAAGCTATATGAAGTATAATAAGCTTATTTACAGTGATTTCTTCTGCATCTGCATAGAAAAATACAAACCTTTGTATTTTTCTTTTGCCTCAAGATAAGACCTTATCCTTCTCCATCAGAGGAGCTGACTCATTTGAAAAGACCCTCATACTGGGAAAGATTGAAAGCGGGAGGAGGAGGGGATGATAGAGGATGAGACGGCTGGATGGCATCACTGACTCAATGAACTTAATCTTGAGCAAGCTGAAGGAGTTGGTGATGGACAGGGAGGCCTGGTGTGCTGCAGTCCATGGGGTCACAAAGAGTTGGACACGACTGAACGACTGAACTGAACTGAACAGACATAAAAGGAGAAATTGAAAGTAACACAATAATAGTTGCATACTTTAATACCCCCCCACACACACACCAATGGACAGATCATCAAAACAGAAAATTAATAAGGAAGCACAAGTCTTAAATGATACATTAGATGAGATGGATCTCATTGATATCTTCAGGACATTCCATCCAAATGCAGAAGAATACACCTTATTTTCAAGTGCACAGGGAACATTCTCCAAGATAGACTACATCTTGGGTCACAAATCAAACCTCAGTAAATTTAAGAAAATTGATATCATATCAAGCATCTTCTCTGACCACAACTCTATGAGACTAGACATCAATTACAAGAAAATAACTGTAAGAAACACAAAGACATGTAGATTAAACAACATATTTCTAAATAACCAACAGGTTATTGAAAAAATCAAAGGGAAATCAAAAATTTTCTAGAAAAAAATGACAATAAGAACATGACAACTCACAACCTATGGGATACAGCAAAAGAGGTTCTAAGAGGGAAGTTTATTGCAATACAACCCTACCTCAAGAAATAAGAAAAACATTGAATAGAAAACCTAACTTTATACCTAAAGCAACCGGAAAAAGAAGAATTAAAAAAAAAAAAAATAGTAGAAGTAAAGAAATCAAAAAGATCCAAGCAGAAAAAAATGAAAAAGAAAGAAACAAAAGTAAAGATTAATAAAACTAAAAGCTGGTTCTTTGAGAAAATAAACAAAATGGACAAACCCTTAACCAAACTCATCAAGAAAAAAAGAGAGAAGAATCAAATCAACAAAATTAGAAATGAAAAAGAAGAGGTTACAACAGACAATCAGAAATACAAAGGATTATAAGAGACTATTATGAACAACCATACGGCAATAAAATAGATAACCTGGAAGAAATGGACAGATTCTTAAAAAAGTTCAATCTTCCAAGACTGAACCAGGAAGAAATAGAAATTATGAACAACCCAATTATAAGCACTGAAATTGAAGCTGTAGTCAAAAATTTCCCAAAAAACAAAAACCCAGGAACAGTTGGCTTCATAGTAGAATTCTATCAAATATTTAGACAAGAGCTAATGCCTATCCTTCTAAAACTCTTACAAATTTGCAGAGAAAGGAACACTTCCAAATTAATTTTTCAAGGCCACCATCACCCATTGATACCAAAACCAGACAAAGACGACACAAAGAAGGAAAGCTATAGGCCAATATCACCGATAAACATAGATGCACAAGTCCTCAAAAATTTTTTAGCAAACAGAATTCAGCTACACGTCAAAAAGCTGGTACACCATGATCAAGTTGGGTTTATTCAGGGTTGCAAGGACTCTTCAGTATATGGAAATCAATCAATGTGATACATCATATGAACAAATTGAAAGATAAAAACCATATGATCATCTCAATAGATGTAGAAAAAGCCTTTGACAAAATTCACCACCTATTTATGATTAAAACTCTTCAAAAAATGGGTATAGAAGGAACCTACCTCAACATAATAAAGGTCATATATGACAAGCCTACAGCAAACATTATTCTCAATTGTGAAAAACTGAAATCCTTCCCCCTAAGATCAGGAACAATACATGGGTGTCCACTTTCACCACTATTATTTAAGATAGTTCTGGAATCCCTAGCTACAATAATCAGAGAAGGAAAAGAAATAAAAGGACCCAGATCCTAAAAGAAGAAGTAAAACTCTCACTGTTTGCAAATGGCATGAAACTGTACATAGAAAACCCTAAAGGTATTATCAGAAAATTACTAGAGCTAATCAGTGAATTTAGCCAAGTTGCAGGATACAAAATGAACACACAGAAATCACTTGCATTTCTATATACTAACATTGAAAAATAAAAAAAAAAATATATGAAATTAATCTCATTCACCATTGCAACAACAAAAAAAATTAAATAACTAGGGATAAACTTATCTAAGGAGATGAAAGAACTGTACACAGAAAATTACAAGACACAGATTCAATGTGATCCCTATCAAATTACCAATAGCATTTTTTCACAGAACTAGAACAAAAAAATTTCACAATTCATATGGAAACACAAAAGACCCCAAGTAGCCAAAGTAGTCTTGAGAAAGAAGAATAGAGCTTGAAGAAACGAGCTCCTGGCTTCAGGTTATATTAGAAAGCTACAGCAATCAAGACAGCATGGTACTGCCACAAAAACAAAAGTATAGACCAATGGAACAAGATAGAAAGCCCAGAAATAAACCCATGCACCAATGGGTACCTTATTTTTTAACAAAGGAAGCTAGACTATACAGAGGGGAAAAAATGGCCTCTTCAATAAATGGTCCTCAGAAAACTGGACAGCTACATGTAAAAGAAAGAAATTAGAGCACTTCCTAACTCCATCAGTTCAGCTCAGTTCAGTCACTCAGTTGGGTCTGACTCTGTGACCCCATGGACTGCTGCATGCCAGCCTCCGTGTCCATCACCAACTCCTGGAATTTACTCAACCTCATGCCCATTGAGTCAGTGATGACATCCAACCATCTCATCCTCTGTCGTCCCCTTTTCCACCTGGCTTCAATCTTTCCCAGCATCAGAGTCTTTTCCAATGAGTCAGCTCTTTGAATCAGGTGTCCATGGTATTGGAGTTTTAGCTTCAACATCAGTCCTTCCAATGAATACTCAGGATTGATTTCCTTAAGGATGGATTGGTTGACTCTCCCTGCAGTCCAAGTGACTCTCAAGAGTCTTCTCCAACACCACAGCTCAAAAGCATCAATTTTTCAGTGCTCAGCTTTTTTTATAGTCCAACTCTCACATCCATACATGACCGCTGGAAAAACCATAGCTGTGACTAGACGGACCTTTGTTGGCAAACTAATGTCTCTGCTTTTTAATATGCTGTCTAGTGTGGTCATCAATTTTCTTCCAAGAAGCAAGCATATTTATTTCATGGCTGCAGTGCCGAAAAGCAGTGATTTTGGAGCCCCCCCAAAATAGTCTGTCACTGTTTTCATTGTTTCCCCATCTATTTGCCATGAAGTGATGGGACCAGATGCCATGATCTTTGTTTTCTGAATGTTGAGCTTTAAGTCAATATTTTCACTCTCCTCTTTCACTTTCATCAAGAGGCTCTTTAGTTCTTCTTTGCATTCTGCCACATGAATGGTGTCATCTGCATATCTGAGGTTATTGATATTTCTACCAGCAGTCTTGATTCCAGTTTGTGCTTCATCCAGCCCAGCATTTCTCATAATGTACTCTGCATATTAGTTAAATAAGCAGGGTGACAATATATAGCCTTGGAACCAGTCTGTTGTTCCAGATCGAGTTCTAACTGCTGATTACTGACCCACATACAGATTTCTCAAGAGGCAGGTCACGTGGTCTGATATTCCTATCTCATACAGAATTTTCCAGTTTATTGTGATACACCTAGTCAAAGGCTTTGGCATAGTCAATAAGGCAGAAAAAGGTGTTTTTCTGGCTCTCTTACTTTTTCGATGATCCAGTAGATGCTGGCAATGTGATCTCTGGTTCCTCTGGCTTTTCTAAGTCCAGCTTGAACATCTGGAAGTTCACCATTCACATACTGTTGAAGCCTGGTTTGGAGAATTTTAAGCATTATTTTGCTAGTGTGTGAGATGAGTGTAATTGTGCAGTAGCTTTAAAGATTATGAGCATAATCTTACTAGCAATAGAAACAAGTATAATTGTATGATAGTTTGAACATTCTTTGGCATTGCCTTTCTTTGGGAATGGAATGAAAACTGACATTTTTCCAGTCCTGTGGCCACTGTTGAGTTTTCCAAATTTGCTGGCATATTGAGTGCAACTCTTTCACAGCATCATTTTTAGGATTTGCAAGAGCTCAACTGGAATACCATCATCACCTCCACTAGCTTTGTTCATAGTGATGCTTCCTATTGCCCACTTGACTTCACATTCCAGGTTGCCTGGCTCTAGGTGAGTGATCATACCGTAGTGATTATTTGGGTCATGAATATCTTTTTTGTACAGTTCTTCTGTGTATTCTTGCCAACTCATTTTAATATCCTTTGCTTCTGTTAGGTCCATACCAATGCTGTCCTTTATTGAGCCCATCTTTGCATGAAATGTTCCCTTGATATGTCTGATTTTCTTGAAGAGATCTCTAGTCTTTCCCATTGTATTGTTTTCCTCTATTTCTTTGCACTGATCACTGAGGAAGGCTTTCTTATCTCTCCTTGCTATTCTTTGGAACTTTGAATTCAAATAAGTATATCTTTCCTTTTCTCCTTTGCTTTTCACTTCTCTTCTCACAGCTATTTGTAAGGCCTCCTCAGACAGCCATTTTGCTTTTTCACATTTCTTTTTCTTGGGGATGGTCTGGCTCCCTGTCTCTTGTACAATATCACAAACCTCTGTCCATAGTTCATTTGGCACTCTATCAGATCTAGTCTCTTAAATCTATTTCTCACTTCCACTCTATAGTCTTTAGAGATTTTATTTAAGTCATACCTGAATGGTCTAGTGGTTTTCCCTACTTTCTTCAATTTCAGTCTGAATTTGGCAATAAGGGTTCATGATCTGAGCCACAGTCAGCTCCCCATCTCATTTTTGCTGACTGTATAGAGCTTCTCCATCTTTGGCTGCAAAGAATATAATCAGTCTGATTTTGGTGTTAAACAACTGGTGATGTCCATGTGTAGAGTCTTCTCTTGTGTTTTTGGAACAGGGTGTTTGCTGTGACCTGTGTGTTCTCTTGGCAAAACTCTATTAACCTTTGCCCTGCTTCATTCTGTACTCCAAGGCCACATTTGTCTGTTACTCCATGTGTTTCTTGACTTTCTACTTTTGCATTCCAGTCCCCTATAATGAAAAGAATATTTTTTTTGGGTGTTAGTTCTGGAAGGTCTTGTAGGTCTTCATAGTACTGTTCATCTTCAGCTTCTTCAGCATTATTGGTCAGGGCATAGACTTGGGTTACAGTGATATTGAATGGTTTGCTTTGGAAACGAACAAAGATAATTCTGTCATTGTGGAGATTGAATACAAGTACTGCATTTCAGACTCTTTTGTTGACTATAATGGGTACTCCATTTCTTTGAAGGGATTCTTGCCCACAGTAGTAGATATAATGGTCATCTGAGTTAAATTCACCCATTCCAGTCCATTTTAGTTCACTGATTCCTAAAATGTCAATGTTCACTCTTGCCACCTCCTGTTTGACCACTTCCAATTTGCCTTGATTCATGGACCTAACATTCCAGGTTCCCATGCAATATTGTTATTTAATGTATCAGTACTTGATTCCATCACCAGTCACATTCACAACTGGGTGTTGTTTTTGCTTTGGCTCTGTCTCTTCATTCTTTTTGGAGTTATTTTTCCATTGATCTCCAGTAGTATATTGGGCACCTACCGACCTGGGGAGTTCATCTTTCAGTGTCCTATCTTTTTGCCTTTCCATACTGTTCATGGGGTTCTCAAGGCAAGAATACTGAAGTGGTTTGCCATTTCCTTCTCCAGTGGACCATATTTTGCCAGAATTCTCCATCTTGGGTGGCCCTACATAACGTGGCTCATAGTTTCATGGAGTTAGACAAGGCTGTGGTCCATGTGATCAGATTGGTTAGTTTTCTGTGATTGTGGTTTTCAGTCTGTCTGTCCTCGAGGGTACCCGCGCAGAGGGGGCCGCGAGGGCCCGTGTGCGCGCGTGCGTTGGGGGGCAACGTGGGCTCTGCCGGGAGCTCGGCGGCTGCAGCCCACCAGCGGCAGCTTGAGCTCACCAAGGGGGCTTTGCTTAAAAACCCAAATCAGATGTGGCGGTGGAGCCTGGCCAGCGCTGGAGCGGGGGCCGGAGACCACAGGGCCCACCCCGCCCCGGGTCCACGTCCCCGCTCCCTGCGGCGCCCTTGATGCGCCCGAGCCAGCCTGCAGGACGCCAGAAACGGGCCTCATCCCGCGGCGAGGGGGAAGTCTCATGGTTTTTCTCGAGTTGCGTCGGGAACCTGGGGTATAATCTCGAGTTACAACGGGGATGGCCCTTCCAAATACGAGTTTGTTCAGCGACGTCAGGACTCCTGTCTAGTTGCGAGGGACACCTCGGGATTCTCCTCGATGCTTGGCAGGGCGATTGGGACACCTCTCCAGGTGAGGCGGGAGACCCAGGATCCCTTTCCACGTGCAACAGGTATCCTGGGACTCCTATCAATTTTCAAGAGGAGTCAGCCATCGTCTCCTTTTGAAGCATTGATCTCCACGTACCTCTCGAGTTTTCAAAGGATGTGAGGCCTCCGGTCGCGATGAGGTGGGGAACTAGGTCTTTCTCTGTGGTCTCCACAGGGGATTCAGACATCCCTTCATCTTGGGAGATGCAAGACGAGCCTGCATTCAAGTCACTGCAGGGATATCTGGCCTTATTTCGAGTCAGGGCATCTCTCTGTCCATTCCACTTGAAACAGCAAACTCAGGGTCCCTCTCACATACCTATAGCTGAGAGAAGCCTCCTCTTGAGGTGCTTGTGGAAAGTTAGTATTCCTCTTGAGTCGAAGCCAGGGACTAAGCTTTCATCTCAAGTTGATTTGGCGTACAAGGAGCTCTTTCATGTTGCTACTGTGACCTCAGGATCCCTCTAGACTTGAGACAATGTTCTTGGGGTTTCTCTGGAATGCCATCAAGGAAATCAAGGCTCCTCTCATGTTTGATGTGGAACACGGAAATGCTCTGCACGCAATGCAGGGGAATCGGGCATCATCTCGCGGCGAGGGTGAAGTCTCATGGTTTTTCTCGAGTTGTGGCGGGAACCTGGGGTCTATTCTCGAGATACGATGGGGATGGCCCTTCCAAACACGTGTTTGTTCAGCGACGTCAGGACTCCTGCGTAGTTGTGAGGGACACCTCGGGATTCTCCTCGAGGCTTGGCAGGGCGA
This sequence comes from Dama dama, assembly GCF_033118175.1. Lineage (NCBI taxonomy): Eukaryota > Metazoa > Chordata > Mammalia > Artiodactyla > Cervidae > Dama > Dama dama. The sequence goes on along the minus strand of NC_083699.1, from coordinate 94,435,602 downwards.
TTGGGACGCGTCTCCACGTGAGGCTGGACACCCAGGGTCCCTTTCCACGTGCCACAGGGATCCTGGGACTCCTATCAATTTTCAAGAGGAGTCAGCCATCGTCTCCTTTTGAAACATTGATCTCCACGTACCTCTCGAGTTTTCAAAGGATGTGAGGCCTCCGGTCGCGATGAGGCGGGGAACTAGGTCTTTCTCTGTGGTCTCCACAGGGGATTCAGACATCCCTTCATCTTGGGAGATGCAAGACGAGCCTGCATTCAAGTCACTGCAGGGATATCCGGCCTTATTTCGAGTCAGGGCATCTCTCTCTCCATTCCACTTGAGGCCGCAAACTCAGGGTCCCTCTCACATACCTATAGCTGAGAGAAGCCTCCTCTTGAGGTGCTTGTGGAAAGTTAGTATTCCTCTTGAGTCGAAGCCAGGGACTAAGCTTTCATCTCAAGTTGATTTGGCGTACAAGGAGCTCTTTCATGTTGCTACAGTGACCTCAGGATCCCTCTAGACTTGAGACAGTGTTCTTGGGGTTTCTCTGGAATGCCATCAAGGAAATCAAGGCTCCTCTCATGTTTGATGTGGAACACGGAAATGCTCTGCACGCAATGCAGGGGAATCAGGCCTCATCTCGCAGCGAGGGTGAAGTCTCATGGTTTTTCTCGAGTTGCGGCGGGAACCTGGGGTCTATTCTGGAGATACGACGGGGATGGCCCTTCCAAACACGTGTTTGTTCAGCGACTTCAGGACTCCTGCCTAGTTGCGAGGGACACCTCGGGATACTCCTCGAGGCTTGGCAGGGCAATTGGGACTCCTCTCCAGGTGAGGCTGGACACCCAGGGTCCCTTTCCACGTGCCACAGGGATTCTTTTAATCAGGTGGCCAAAGTATTGGAGTTTCAGCTTCAACATCAGTCCTTCCAATGAATATTCAGGAGTGATTCTTTAAGGATGGACTGGTTGGATCTCCTTGCAGTCCAAAGGACTCTCAAGAGTCTTCCAACACCTGAATTCAAAAGCATCAATTCTTTGGCACTCAACTGTCTTCATAGTCCAATTCTCACATCCATACATGAGTACTGGAAAAACCATATGCTTGACTAGACAGACCTTTGTTACATCTGTTAGTGTTTGTCTTATGTATTGAGGTGCTCCTTTGTTAGCTGCATAGATATTTACAATGGTTATGTCTACGTCTTGGACTCATCCCTTGATCATTATGCAGTGCCCTTCATTATCTCTTGTCATCTTTATTTTAAGGTCTATTTTGTCTGATATGAGGATTGTTACTCCAGCTTTCTTTTGCTTCCCATCTGTATGGAATATATTTTTCCATCCTCTCACTTCCAGTCTATATGTGTCTTGAGGTCTGAAATTGGTTTCTTGTAGACCATATATATGGGTCTTGTTGTATCCACTCAGCCAGCCTGTGTCTTTTGGTTGGAACATTTAATCCACTTACTTTAAAGAAATTATTGATATATATGTTCCTGTTGCCATTTTCTAATTATTTGGGGTTGATTTTGTAGATTTTTTTTCTTCTGTTGTATTTCTTGATTATAGAAGTCCATTTACATTGTTGTAAAGCTGGTTTGGTGGTACTGAATTTTCTTAACTTTTGCTAGTCTGAAAAACTTTTTATATCTCTGTCAATTTTGAATGAGATCCTTGCCAGGTACAGTAATCTTGGTTGTAGATTTTTTTCCCTGTCAGTACTTTAAGTATATCCTGCCATTCCCTTCTGGTCTGCAGAGTTTCTGCTGAAAGATCAGCTGTTAAGCATATGGGGTTTCCCTTGTATGTTACTTGTTGCTTTTCCCTTGCTGCTTTTAATATTCTTTTTCCTGTGTTTAGTCTTTGTTAGTTTGACTAGTATGTGTCTTGGTGTGTTTCTCCTTGGGTTTGTCCTGTATGGGATTCGTTGTGCCTCTTGGACTTGTTTGGCTATTTCCTGTTCCATGTTGGGGGGATTTTCAACTACAATCTCTGCAAAAGTTTTCTCATACCCTTTCTTTCTCTCTTCTTCTTCTGGGACCCCTATAATTTGAATATTGGTGCATTTTATATGATCCTCTAGGTCTCTGAGACTGTTGTCAGCTCTTTTCATACCTTTTACCTTATTCTGATCTTCAGAAGTTATTTCCACCATTTCATGTTCCAGCTCACTGATTCATTCTTCCGCTTCAGATATACTGCTGTTGATTCCTTCTAGAGTAATTTTTTTAATTTCAGTAATTGTGTTGTTTATCTCTGTATGTTTAATTTTTAAAATTTTCTAGGTCTTTGTTAGTTGATTCTTGCATTTTCTCCATTTTGTTTTCAAGGTTTTTGATCATCTTTACTATCATTATTCTGAATTCTTTTTCAGATAACTTTCCTATTTCCTCTTCATTTATTTGGGGCTCTGTGTTTCTAGTTTGCTCCTTCATTTGTGCAGTGTTTCTCTGCTTTTTTCCCCCCTTAAGTTATTGTGTTTTAGGTTTCCTTCTCCTAAGCTTCAAGGAAAGTTGAATTCTTTCCTTGAAGAAGATTGAATTCTTTCTTCCTTTTGATTTCTGCCTTCCTAAGGTTGGTCCAGTGGTTTGTATGAGTTTTATTTGGGTGAGATTTGTGCTTAGTTTTTGTTTGTTTGTTTTTCCTCTGATGGGTAAGCCTGGGTGAGGTGGTACACCTGTTTGTTGATGATTGGGTTTGTATTTTTGTTTTGTTTGTTGTTTAGATGATGTGTCCTGCACAAGGTGGCACTGGTGTTTGGGTGATGCCAGGTCTTATATTCAAGTGGCTTCCTTTGTGTGATATTTCACTATTTGACACTCCCTAGGGTTAGTCTAGGGCCTTGGAGTCAGTGTTCCCACTCCAAAGACTCAGGGTTTGATCTCTGATCAGGCACAAAGATTCCACAAGTGGTTTGTTATGTCATTAAGGGAGAGTAAAATAAATATCAAATAACAAGAAACCAAAGATGAACCCCAGGCCAATGGCAGTTACAAAATCAGGTAAATAATAATTAAAGTAATGGATTAAACACATATACACCCATGAGCAAAGTGAAAACAGTCTAACCAAAATAAAGTACACTAGATTGATCTGGCAAACAAAGGAAATAAAAAAATTATATTTACCAGTTAAGAACAACCTAACTAAAGAACAAACTGGAAAACAAAACTAAAGCAAGGTGTCAAGTGGGGAATAAAGCAATGAAAACAAAACTAACAAATATGTAAACAGGAAAGGAAAGAAAGAAATAATAGATATGCAAAGTTAAATAGAGGTAGAAGAAGAAGATTTATATACATTAAAGATTAACTGCAAGGAGAAAAAACAGTAAGAAGGGCAAAGAAATAATGAATGTAGAAAAAATATAATAGGTTTAAAAATTTTAAAATTAAAATCATTAACAAATAAAAGAGAAAAGAGAAAAAAAAAAAAAACAGAAGAAGAAAGAAAAGGGGGGATAAAAGGAAAATGCCACAGAACTGCAAAAGCCCAGTGTAGAGGCAGAGATTTATAACAACAATAGAAAGTGTGACTGAATATACACATATACATCTACACCCATAAGCAAAATCAAACATTTCAACAAAGATAAAGTACAATAGACTGACCCAATGAACAAAAAAAAAAAAAACAAAAAAAACAAAAATTATATCTATCAGAACAAAGCTAATTAAAGCAGAAACTGGAAAACAAAACGAAAGCAAGGTGTCAATGGGGAATAAAGCAGTGAAAATAAACCTAATATATATGTTGAGAGGAAAGGAGAGAAACAAAAGAAAGAAAGAATAGATATGTAAAGTTAAATAGAGGTAGATAAAGAAGACATAAATTAAAGAGTAACTGCAAGGGGAGAAGAACAGTAGGAAAAGCAAGCAAAGAAAAAATGTAGAAAAAAATAATAGGTTTAAAAAATTAAAAATTAAAGTTAAAGAAATAGAAAATTAAAAAAAAAAAAAAAAAGAGGAAAACTCCACAGAACTGCAAAAGCCCACTGTAGAGGCAGAGTTTTATGACAACAATAAAAAATATGACTGAGAAAAAAAAAAAAAAAACCAACTCAAAGCTTAATTGGATTTCCCAGTGCCAATAAAATCAACAACTACAACAGAAGGGGAATAAACAGAAAGAAAAGAAAAGAAAAAAAAAAAAAATCCAAAAAAATCTACAGAAAAAGTCAAAAAATAAGAAAAATAAATGTTTTTCTCGAGCCCCTGCTGTCAGAGTACTTTCCCGAGCTGGAAATCACAGTCCACCTCACCTCCCTATGATGCCCTCCAACACTGTGCTGACCTCTGGACCTGCTGTGGGGACAGTTCAGATTCTAATCTCTTCCTGCTCCTGTGTGTTCTTGCCTCCAATGTCCACAGCTATCAGAGTCAGTGCGTTTTCTTTTGTGGGAGCTCTCAATGTCCTTTTAAACATTCCATAGACACAGAGTCTGCCTAGTTGATAGTGTGGATTTAATCTGCAGATTTTACAGCTGGTCTGAAGGATTTGGGTATTCTTCCTTAACCACACTGCCCCTGGGTTTCAATTATGGTTTTATTTCCACCTCTACATGTGGGTTGTCTACTGGGGTTTAGCTCCTGGGGCTGCCCTGGAGGGCTTGGGTTTGCCCCTGTGAGGGCCAGGTGTGGAGGTGGTGCAGCTGCTTGGGTCACAGGGGTTCTGGCAGCACCAGGTACTCAGGGGTTGGCGGCTAGGGTAGTAAGAAATATAGTGCTCTAGAAGGGTATGGCAACCTGTAATGTCCAATACACTCCAGTATTCTTGCCTGGAGAACAGTCTCTTTGACAGAGAAGCCTGGCAGGCCACAGTCTACAGGGTTGCAAAGAGTTGGACAGGACTGAAACAACCCTGTGTGCACAAACACAAGAATTTTTTTTTTTTTTTTTCCCTGTCACAGCTCTGCCCCAGTGAGAGTTGAGCATGAAGGTGGTGCAGCTGCTTGGCTTGAGGGGACCTGGCGGTCCCAACTGTGCAGGGACACAGACTGTTTCTGTGGTAGGTGTTATGGTCTTGGGCTTCCCTGGTGGCTTAGATGGTAAAGCATCTGCCTGCAATGTGGGAGGCCCAGGTTCAGTCCCTGGGTTGGGAAGATCCCCTGGAGAAGGAAATGGCAACCCACTCCAGTACTCTTACCTGGAAAATTCCATAGACGAAGGAGCCTGGTAGGCTACAATCCATGGGGTCGCAAAGAGTCAGACATGACTGAGCGACTTCACTAAGTCACTAAGTTATGGTCTTACTTTAGTCTTTTTTTCAAGGCTCTTGTAGCTGGCGATCAGAAGGCCTCTTTAGCCAGTCTCCATAGCTCAAACCATTCAGGCCCTTAGAGGGATCCCTTGCCTGGAGTCCTTCTCTATTGATCTGTGCCTCAGGCGCATAGAGGGGCCGCCTGATTAGGGTCCCACTCTGTAGCTGGGCGCATCAGGCACTGAACGGAGCACCCTGGGTGGGGTCCTAGTCTGTAGTTAAGTGTGTCAGGCATTTGATGGGTCAGGTTCTCTATTGTTCTTTTGCCAATGCTGGTGTGTGGGGAGAGAGAGTCTATGGTGATGGCTCCACCCTCTACGTGTGACTCAGCAGTATCGCCTTGCTTCCATGGCTGCCTGGCTTTCCTCCACAGGCGTTTCCCACCACAATCTCTTCCCTCACATCCCCTCGATCCAACTTTCCACAGTCAATATCAGTCCTCACCGTGGGATTTCTCCACAGTCCTTAAACTCCAGCTCCCAGCTGCTGCCCCTCACAGGAGACCCACGTTCCTGCCAAGTGTAATATGGCTGTGGCAAGGACTGTCTGATTCTCATTCCATTTAGGCTGCCACAGATCAGCTGTTTTGCGCTCAGCCTTAAATGTTTCTTTTCTGACTCAGGCAATTGCCCAGCTATGGGGATTGGACCCTTGCCTCAGTTCCCCTACCCGCTGAGGGCAGGTCCAGTCCTACTAACACTCCTGTTTCCCCCCCACTAGTTCCTTTGTCCTACCGAGTTTTGTGTGGTCCTATATATTCTTTTCCACTGGTCAAGTACTCCTGTCCGCTCTCAGCTGCTGTTCGGGAAGCACTTCTCTGTCTGAAGGTGTACTCCTGATGTATCTGTGTAGACAGATGTACTCCACATCCACCTACTCCTCCGCCATCTTGTTCTCCCTCTCTGGAATTCTTAATACTGGATGTAGAACCTTCCAGAAAATTCTTCTAGTTTTAAAATTATTCTCTCCCAGTTATTATCACTTATCTTTTTGCTTTAACATTATTGATTTTTTAATAAATGTTGCCTTCTACACATCCATACTGTCTAAAGAACCTGTGTGTATATAATGTGTACATGTATACATGTTATACTATATATATTTTAATTTTCATATATCCTATTATTAATTTCCAAGAGTCCTTTCTAGTTTTTCTTTCACATATGCATTTTCATTTTTAAAAATTACCTTCTATGAAGAATGTTCTCCATTTATCCCTCCAGATTCGCTTTACACTCCTTTTCTACTTTGTTTCCCCAACTGATCACAGTGGGCTGATTGATACGAATTGCCTCTGTAGGGCTTCCAGTCCTCTGACTTCTGGTTGGGATTCATCAATAGAGTCTGGTCCCATTTTCAGTAGTAACTTTGCTTTGCCTTCTTTACAGTGTTTGGTTTCCCTGATCTGGTGTCTCTCTGCTTCTACTTCTTTATGAATTAATCTTGTAGTCTACTGGTGGATGGAGGAGGAATGGTCAATCTGGGAAAAGACTGATGGTCTCATTGCTCCTCATATAGACTTTTTTTTTTTTTTTTCTTTTGTCTGTGCCATAGGCAAATGGGATCTTAGTTCCCTAATGAGGGATCAGACCAATGCCTCCTGCATTGAAAGTGTGAAGTCTTAACCACTGGAAGTCCACTGGATCACCAGGGAAGTCATTATATAGACTTTTCAACATGCCTCCTATTTTCAACTTCTGCTTCACATAGCCTTTCTGCAATTCCTCAGTCCTTCCAGTGTGGTGCAGAAGAGATTGGCCTGTTTTCCATGGCATCTGCAGGCACTTAGTTATTAATTTTATCAGATAAAGTTGTTTCATGTATTCTAAAATTATACCAATATCTTTCAGGTCTTCTTGCCCATTGTCTTGGTGTGTGTTCATATTTAAAAAAAATATATTTCTGCAACTGTTTTGACATTTTATTTGAAGAAATTTAAATTTGAATTTGTTTTAGGGGTGGTGGTGGAGATTATTGTCTCTAATAATCAAAAGTCCTTTGAGCTAATCTCCTTATGAGACTTTATATCTTCCATGGGGTTGGAGAGTTAAAAGAGAAATTGTAAATAGTTACTTAGGGTTTCTCAGGTGGATCTAGTGGTAAAGAATCCACCTGCCAATGCCAGAGACATAGAGATGCAGTTCAATCCTTTAGTCCCTCGGTTGGAAAGATACCTTGGAGAAGAACATGGCTCCCCACTGCGGTATTCTTGCCAGTAGAATCCCATGGGCAGAGGAGCCTGGCAGGCTGTAGTCATGAGGATGCAACGAGTCAGATACGGCTGAGTTTCTGAGCAAACAGCTCCTTCAAAGATCAGTTTTGGGGTGTTGTCCTTCCTAGGATCCTAAGAAGTATTCTAGATAAAATGAATTTTTGTCACTTAAACATAGTACGAAGCATAATCTTTGCTCAAAAGATTAAAATTATATGCCTGTTTTTTCTGACCACACATTTAATAGTTCCCTTTTATCAAAGGCAATGAGAAACAATGTTAAGAACATTAAGAACCTAGAAATGAACTAAACACACACATGCACATTTCTGACATGACAATTTGTTTTGCTAAATTCAATTTTGAGCACTCCATATTGCTGTGAGATCATACTTATTACATTTATACACTTCAAACTACTAAAATACATTCTGACAATGCTTTAGACTTCTTAAAATCTGGAGAATAATTACTTTCTAAAACTGTAGGTTCCATAATGGAACATGTAAACGTGAATCCAAAAATAAAATCATATCTTGCCTTATATCTAAGCTAATTCTTAGTCTTTAAATAAAATTCTATCAATAATGACTTCTATTATGGAACAATTTTGTATCACATCTGTATTAATTAAAATTTATGGCCGATGTTTAATTTTAATGTAACTCTAGCTTGCTATCTGCCACTTTGGAAATTTTTTAACAAAAGAGAAATTGTTAGGACATTTAATCTTTAAGGCCTTAATGGCCTTAAGTTGATTTTCTTTATGTAGTCTTAAAGTAATACTAAAAGAATCATTTGGAAATAAAATTTTTAGACAGTTAATATGCTACTTAGCTTATTTCTACTACTGAGTTGCTACTGTATCTTATAGATGTAGACAATTTTTGTTAGATTTTAGACTTGATAATCCAAGACTTTTTTCAGTTAACTAAAACAGTGCAGCTAAATTGAGGATGCATCATTAATACATTTATGACTGCTAAATATTTAAAATGAAGATTATGTTAAATACTAATATTAATATTTGTGAATAATTATGCATTTGATGCAGGGAATGTAGTTCATTCCCTAAGAAATATAAATCCCTAATAAGCATACATGTTTCAGAGAATGACTGCTAAGAAGTGTTGCTTTAAGGAAAACATTTTTTGTGAGAAACAAATATTTTTTTCAAACATGGTTATGAAAGCTTCTACATATTTTTATGAAAGTATTATGAAAGAATTAATTTGCTCACTTAGTCACTTCATTTTAAAGAAAAGTTGAGATAGCAGTCCTTTTTCCAGCTTAATCATGTGTATGTTTTATGTGTGTGCGTGTGTGTGTATTCACCTTTTTCTTTTTTTACAATAATTTTACCATGTGAATATATTTTTCTACTCTGCTAAGCCATTATGTAAGTTTTGGAATGATTACTAAGTCCAAACATGAAAAATCTGAAAAACAAGTGAATAACATTCTGTGTTATAATTCTTTATTTATAAAGAAAAGTCTATTTTTTGATTACTTGGGTTTACTTGAATAATTAGATTGAGAAATTCATTTTAATACAAATTTGTTACAAATTGAATACTTAAAATTATCTAAAATGAAGTTTTCACTTTAAGAGTAATACCCTATGTTTATCTATAGCTCTTTTCTGAATTATCATCCTCTCAATAGAATCTAAATAATTCATAAAAGACACTGGACAAAGACTAAAGTATTTGCATAACATTAATCAGAATATTTCTGCCTCTTCCATTTCCTGATGCCAAATACGTCTTTTACAACTAATGGTGCAATAAAATTTCTTAGCGTTTTGAGTAACTACCATTGGGCTGAGGCTTACTTTGCTCTTTCGTAAGTACTTTCCACTTCACATCCATACTTTGCTCCCAGCACTGCTTGTGTCAATCTTACAGGTTTGACAGTTTTAAAATAAATATTTTTCTTTCAGTATAATAAAATATATGTAAATGCAATTATATTTTAATGTAATTTAATATGTACTAGTATACCATGTGATGCTGCTGTTATATTTTTATATGAAAATAATATCTTTATCTAATCCGTCACTAAATCCTATTGATTCCACCTTCTAAGTATATCCTGAATTTGTATCCTGTTTTCTAACCACTTTACTCCTGACCTGAAACTAGTTGTTATCAATCAGACTTTGTCAGTGATATCCAAATTGGTCTTATTTCCACTCTCCTCAGTTTCCAACTTGCCCTCTATGATAATCTGTATACCACATAAATCTAATCAGATCTTTTCAATGGCTCTATGGTTTTAAAATGAAGTTAATACTCATTAGATTGTATATTAAAAATGTCCATCTCAACCTTGGCATTGTGTCTTTCTTGAGTTTTATCAATTATTACTCCTATTACTCTCCATCCACATAAATTTCACTTGCATACTAAATTTTGAAAGTATTCTTCTATAGTCTTCTGCCTTATCAAGTACTTCTCATTCTTTATGAATTGGCTCAAGATTAACTCTTTCTTGAAATGTCATCTATTGACCTTTTTCTACCCCAAAACTTTCTTATGAAATATTGAAAGTTTAGCCTTCATCTAATGCTGTCATATACCATACTATTTCTATATATTTACTTATTAATTTCTAAAAAGAACCCTATGAAGTAGGTACTTTTATCACCCCTTTTTGAAGAAAAGAAAATAAGAGGCCCAAAGAGATAAAATAGTTTACTCAAAGTCACAGCTAATATGTAGTTATTGAAGAAAAATCATATGATTTCCAAGAAAACTGCATGTATTTTTACTATTTCTATATAAATTAAGAATGTTTTGCTTTGGTTCACAAATGTTTCATAGACTTATAAGACTGGATGGTACTTTGGTAGGTCCTTTATCCTGCCACTTCTAAGAAGGATCATTTAAAAAATAATCTTCAAAAAGCACATCTAATTATAAGATATATTTGTATATAATTTGAAAATTATGCATATGTTTGTAATATTTGGTGTCTGAATACTAGATATTTTTGATTTTCTGAAAAAGAATGGATTTAGGAAACCCAATGAATTATAAAGAATCTGTCAAATAAACTTCATATAGAGGCCAAATAACAAAATAACATCTACACATAGTCAGTTTCAATTGTCTATTGCTGCTGAACAAAATACCTCACAGTTTTGGAAGCTAAAAAAATTAACAATTCATTTGGTTAAAATTAATCAATCAGAAATCCAGACAGTGCTCCCCTGGGCAGTGGTCCGCTCTCTGTGCCTTTGACTGGGGTCATTTACTCAGCACTGTTCAATTGGTAGATCAGCTGTGCTGGCAGGTCCAAAATGTTGATGCTTGGATCAACCTTCAGATGACCTTTCTCTTCAGAGTTCTTTCTCTCTCTCTGTGCAGCACAGCTCTTTCATAACTGTCAGACTTCTTGTATGAAAATGAGCTTTCAAGCAGGAAAACACTTGAAAGAAAATGGAAAAAATATTTATCATACATATATGTATTCATTTGTGTTACATAATTATCACAGGTTCATATAGACATAATGTATATTTATACATGTTTTATACATGTTAATATATGTATATATTTAAACATGTATATATCTATATTAATACCTGTATATTGAGCTATTTAAATTTTTTTCACATATCTACTATATGCACATATAAATATGCTACTTATATTTATAAAATATGAAATTGGCTTCAATTTTGTATTTAGAGACATTAAACAAATTGCTAGTATGGATATTCTTGTTGTTCAGTTGCTCAATGGTGTTCAACTCCTTGCGACCCCATTGACTGCAGCACACCAGGCTTCCCTGTCCTTCACCATCACCCGGAGTTTGCTCAAGCTCATGTTCACTGAGTCAGTGATGCCATCCCACCATCTCATCCTCTGTCGTCCCTTTCTCCTCCTGCTTTCAGTCTTTCTCAGCATCAGGGTCTTTTCTAATGAGTCAGCTCTTCGCATTAGGTGGCCAAAATATTAGAGTTTCAGCTTCAGCATTAACCCTTCCAATGAATATTCAGGACTGATTTCCTTTAGAATTGACTGGTTTGATCTCTTTGCAGTCCAAGGGACTCTCAAGAGTCTTTTCAAACACCACAGTTCAAGACACCAATTCTTTGGCGCTGAGCTTTCTTTATGATCCAACTCTCACATCCATACACAACTACTGGAAAAACTGTAGCTTTGACTATATGGATCTTTGTCAGCAAAGTAAAGTCTTTTCTTTTTAATGTGCTAACTTTGTCATAAGTTTTCTTCCAAGCGGCAGGTGTTTTTTAATGTCTTGGCTGCAGTTACCATCTGCAGTGATTTTTGGAGCCCAAGAAAATAAAGTTTGTCACTGTTTCCTTTGTTTCCGCATCTGTTTGCCATGAAGAGATGGGACCATATGCCATGATTTTAGCTTTTGGAATGTTGAGTTTTTTTTTTTTTTTTGAATGTTGAGTTTTAAGTCAACATTTTCACTCTCTTCTTTTCACCTTCATCAAGTGATTCTTCAGTTCCTTTCACTTTCTGCCATAAGGGTGCTGTCATCTGCATATCTGAGATTATTGATATTTCTCCCAGAAATCTTGATTCCAGCTTGTGCTTTATCCAACCTGATATTTCTCATGATGTACTCTGCATAGAAGTAAAATAAACAAAGTGACAATATATAGCCTTAACTACTCCTTTCCCAATTTGGAATCAGTCTGTATCATGTCTGGTTCTAACTGTTGCTTCTTGACCTGCATACAGAGTTCTCAGGAGGCAGGAAGGTGGTCTGGTATTTCCCATCTCTTGAAGAGTTTTCCACAATTTGTTGTGATCCACACAAAGGCTTTAGCATAGTCAATGAAGCAGAAGTAGATGTTTTTGTGGAATTCTGTTGCTTTTTCTATGATCCAACAGATGTTGGCAATTTGATCTCTGGTTCCTCTGGCTTTTCTAAATCCAACATGAACATATGGAAGTTCTTAGTTCATATACTGTTGAATCCTGGCTTAGAGGATTTTGAGCATTAGTTTGCTAGCTTGTGAGATGATGAGTGCAATTGTGTGGTAGGTTGAACATTCTTTAGCATTGCCCTTCTTGGGACTCGAATGAAAACTGACCTTCTCCAGTCCTGTGGCCCCTGCTTAGTTTTCCATATTTGCTGGCATATTGAGTGCAGCACTTTAACAGCAACATCTTTTAGGATTTGAAATAGCTCAGTTGGAATTCCATCACCTCCACTATCTTTGTTTGTAGTTATGCTTCCTAAGGCCCACTTGACTTCACACCCCAAGATGTCTGGCTCTAGGTGAGTTATCACACCACCATGATTATATGGGTCATTAAGATCTTTTTTTTTTTTTTTTTTTGTATAGTTCTCTGTATTTTTGCCACCTCCTCTTAATATATTCTGCTTCTCTTAGGTCCATATCATTTCTATTTTTTTGTGGCTCAGATCACAAACTCCTTATTATAAAATTCAGGTTTAAATTGAAGAAGGTAGGGGAAACCACTAGACCATTCAGGTATGACCTAAATTAAATCCCTAATGATTATACAGGGGAAGTGCCAAATAGATTCAAGGGATTAAATCAGATATTTAGAGTACCTGAAGAACTATGGATAGAGGTTAGTAACATTGTAAAGGAGGTGGTGATCAAAGCCATCCCCAAGAAGGAAAAAAAAAAAAGCAAAACAGCAAAATGGTTTTCTGAGGAATTCTTACAAATAGCTGAGAAGAGAAGAGAAGCAAAAGGCAAAGGGTAAAAGAGAGATATACCCGTCTGAATGCAGTGTTCTAAAGAATAGTAAAGAGAGATAAGAAAGCCTTCCTAAGTATGGATATTGTATGATCTTAAAGGCTTTTTTCTCAAAGTTTGGTGGTTTAATTCTCAAATATCTGCAACTCATGATGGGTTCATATAATTTGCTAACAATTCAACATACAATACAAATTTAGAGTAACAATCTTCAATGATATTTTGAGTGGTCTTCTTGATAATTTAAAACAAATATTTTGGTCAACTTTTTTTCTTGTATGACTAGGTCATTATTACGTTTGTATTGTCTGATGGTGATTACAACCTTTCTGTACAGAAGGGGATATGACTAGTCTTAGCTTCTCTCTGTTCATGTGAATTTATGTTGTTAGTGTTAATCCAAAATTTCTTTGCAAAACTTTTTTTAATGGCACTGGTCCATTTTGTGAGGAATAATTTAGTTAAAACCAGATAACACTATCAGTTCAGTTCAGTTCAGTTGCTCAGTCATGTCCGACTGTTCGTGACCCCATGAATCACAGCACGCCAGGCCTCCCTGTCCACCACCAGCTCCCAGAGTCTACCCAAACCTATGTCCATCGAGTCGGTGATGCCACCCAGTCATCTCATCATCTGTCATCCCCTTCTCCTCCTGCCCCCAATCCTTGCCAGCATCAGGGTCTTTTCCAATGAGTCAACTCTTCGCATGAGGTGGCCAAAGTATTGGAGTATCAGCTTCAACATCAGTCCTTCCAATGAACACCCAGGACTGATCTCCAAAACTAATTAGCTGCAGGTACTCACTGCTGCACATATCACTGTAGGCTAGAAATGAAGAAAAAAAGAAAGTACCACTCTGAATACCTCTGTGTTCTGGAAATTTCACAGTTCTTTCAGGGTGAAGTGAAAGTGAAAGTCTCTCAGTAGTGTCTGACTCTTTTCAACACCATGGATTATCCAGTCCATGGAATTCTCCAGGCCAGAATACTGGAGTGGGTAGCTTTTCCCTTCTCCAGGGGACCTTCCCAACCCAGAGATCAAACCCAGGTCTCCCTCATTGCAGGTGGATTCTTTACCAAGCTGAGCCAGAAGGGTAATTCACTGGTAATAAATAACATCATTCTTTTTTTATTTATTTAAATTAATTAATTATAATTATTATGATTGATTAATTAATTTAATTATTAATTTATAACTGAGACCTGCACCATGTCTTAATTGCAGCATATGGACTATAGTTCTCTAATCAGGGATTGAACCTAGGCATCCTGCATTGGCAGCTCAGAGTCTTAGCCTCTGGACAACCAGAGAAGGCCCGCATGCCATTTTTTAACATAAGCACAGAATTCAGAGAGACGGCCTTACTGAGCCACATATAAAATATTGATACGATCAATTATCTGCTTTATTTTTTGGTAAAAATAAATGTAAAGGGTCAATTCTACCTTTGAAAAATAGCTACAGCAATGCTTCTTATGCCACATAAACTCCCAGAACCTTTTCATTTCCTCCATCAAAATTTGGAGACTCGACTTTCTTCTAGTGAGCCTAGCAAAGCACTGTGACTGCCTCAACTAATGATATGCTTAAGAATTGAGCTCAGGAAGGCAATAGCTTCTTTCTAGTGCTCGCTCTCTCTCTCTCTCTCAGAGCTGCTTCTTTTAGATCCTACTCACCTTGTAGGCAGGCCATGTTTATATATTCTTCCCAGCAGTCCCAGTCAAAGTCCTACCTGACAGCATAAACTGCCAGGTGTGTGAATGAGACTGGTGCATATAATCCTTTGATCACCCTCAGCTATTGCCATGGAGAGCAGAGATAAGTTGTCCCCATTCAGCTGTACATAAAGTGCACATTCATGAGCTAAATAAATGAGTGTTGTTTTATAGCACTAAACTTGAGGTGGTCTATTATGTTATACTTCATAATTTGAACAAGAAATTAGGGCATTTTCCCCCACATTTCAATGAATTGGCTTGGACATACCACTTCGAAGACAATTAATCTTGGTTAGGACTATGAGGGATCAAAATTAATTGAGATTTGGGGAAAAGGGTGAAAATACTTTCCCCTGTCAAGATTGTAAAACATGAGTGACTCCTTCAGCAATGGAAGTCCCCATGAACAAAAATATTACTTTGACCCAACTGTCATTCTGTCTGGATTTCCATCATTTTATTATGTATTAGATAAATATATTGCTATTTTGTTGAAATAAAGAGGCCCGTGTACTAAACTGTGATCATAAATAGCTAAAATATTTTGTAGCCTATTGTTTTTTTGTTTGTTTGTTTGTTTGTTTTGTTTTGTTTTTTTACTGTGATAACAGGTGATTTGGAAAAAAGCAGGGTCTTTTTTTTTTTTTTTTTTTTCAACTGGTAATATCATAGCTTTTATTTTTTTAATTTTTTCATTTATTTTTATTAGTTGGAGGCTAATTACTTTACAATATTGTAGTAGTTTTTGTCATACATTGACATGAATCAGCCATGGAGTTACATGTATTCCCCATCCCCATCCCCTCTCCCACCTCCCCCTCCACCCGATTCCTCTGGGTCTTCCCAGTGTACCAGGCCCGAGCACCCATCTCATGCATCCAGCCTGGGCTGGTGATCTGCCTCACCCTAGATAATACACATGTTTCAATGCTGTTCTCTCGAAACATCCCACCCTCGCCTTCTCCCACAGAGTCCAAAAGTCTGTTCTGTACATCTGTGTCTCTTTTTCTGTTTTGCATATAGGGTTATTGTTACCATCTTTCTAAATTCCATATATACGCATTAGTATACTGTATTGGTCTTTATCTTTCTGGCTTATTTCACTCTGTATGATGGGCTCCGTTTCACCCAGCTCATTAGAACTGATTCAAATGAATTCTTTTTAATGGCTGAGTAATATTCCATGGTGTATATGTACCACAGCTTCCTTATCCATTCGTCTGCTGATGGGCATCTAGGTTGCTTCCATGTCCTGGCTATTATAAACAGTGCTGCGATGAACATTGGGGTGCATGTGTCTCTTTCAGATCTGGTTTCCTCGGTGTGTATGCCCAGAAGTGGGATTGCTGGGTGATATGGCAGTTCTATTTCCAGTTTTTAAGGAATTCCCACACTGTTCTCCATAGTGGCTGTACTAGTTTGCATTCCCCCCAACAGTGCAAGAGGGTTCCCTTTTCTCCACACCCTCTCCAGCATTTATTGCTTGTAGACTTTTGGATAGCAGCCATCCTGACTGGCGTGAAATGGTACCTCATTGTGGTTTTGATTGGCATTTCTCTGATGATGAGTGATGTTGAACATCTTTTCATGTGTTTGTTAGCCATCTGTATGTCTTCTTTGGAGAAATGTCTGTTTAGTTCTTTGGCCCATTTTTTGATTGGGTCATTTATTTTTCTGGAATTGAGTTGCAGGAGTTGCTTGTATATTTTTGAGATTAATCCTTTGTCCATTGCTTCTTTTGCTATTATTTTCTCCCAATCTGAGGGCTGTTTTTTCACCTTGCTTATATTCTCCTTTGTTGTGCAAAAGCTTTTAAGTTTAATTAGGTAACACTTGTTTATTTTTGCTTCTATTTCCAATATTCTGGGAGGTGGGTCATAGAGGATCCTGTTGTGATTTATGTCGGAGAGTGTTTTGCCTATGTTCTCCTCTAGGAGTTTTATAGTTTCTGGTCTTACATTTAGATCTTTAGTCCATTTTGAGTTTATTTTTGTGTATGGTGTTAGAAAGTGTTCTAGTTTCATTCTTTTACAAGTGGTCGACCAGTTTTCCCAGCACTACTTGTTAAAGAGGTTGTCTTTTTTCCATTGTATATCCTTGCCTCCTTTGTCGAAGATAAGGTGTCCATAGGTTCGTGGATTTATCTCTGGACTTTCTATTCTGTTCCATTGATGTATATTTCTGTCTTTGTGCCAGTACCATACTGTCTTGATGACTGTGGCTTTGTAGTAGAGTCTGAAGTCAGGCAGGTTGATTCCTCCACTTCCATTCTTCTTTCTCAAGATTACTTTGGCTATTCGAGGTTTGTTGTATTTCCATACAGATTGTGAAATTATTTGTTCTAGTTCTGTGAAAAATACCATTGGTAGCTTGATAGGGATTGTATTGAATCTATAGATTGCTTTGGGTAGAATAGCCATTTTGACAATATTGATTCTTCCAATCCATGAACACGGTATATTTCTCCATCTGTTTGTGTCCTCTTTGATTTCTTTCATCAGTGTTTTATAGTTTTCTATGTATAGGTCTTTTGTTTCTTTAGGTAGATATACTCCTAAGTATTTTATTCTTTTTGTTGCAATGGTGAATGTTATTGTTTCCTTAATTTCTCTTTCTGTTTTCTCATTGTTAGTATATAGGAATGCAAGGGATTTCTGTGTGTTAATTTTGTATCCTGCAGCTTTACTATATTCATTGATTAGCTCTAGTAATTTTCTGGTAGTCTTTAGGGTTTTCTATGTAGAGGATCATGTCATCTGCAAACAGCGAGAATTTCACTTCTTCTTTTCCTATCTGGATTCCTTTTACTTCTTTTTCTGCTCTGATTGCTGTGGCCAAAACCTCCAAAACTATGTTGAATATTAGTGGTGAGAGTGGGTACCCTTGTCTTTCAGGGCCATTTTTAAAGGAGGAATTTATATGTATGGATATCTTGTGGGAATGGATGGCTTAGACATACAGAGTTGAACTGGTGCAACTTTGGCAACTTGTAGTGAAGGTCAGAAATATCAAAGATGGATATAAAAGCTTTAGCTCTGAGAGGGTCCAGAGATAAATTTTATTTCATAGAAATTTTTATGAAAATGGGTTTGCTAACCTCTGTTCCATAAGTTTTGAGTTAAAACTTTTTTTTTTTAAGTTTTCCTCTTCTGTCAGAGTTAGGAACTCATTCTTATTCATAACTGAAGGAAAGTTATGACCAACCTAGTCAGCATACTAAAAAGCAGAGACATTACTTTGTCAACAAAGGTCCATCTAGTCAAGGCTGAGAGGGTAACAGGCAGGAAGGCCAGGGGTCTCCAAATGGAGGAAATAGGCTTCAAGTGCCAGACATTTTTATCTGTCTTAAGCAGCAGGGGGCAACAAACTAGAGATATTATTTTTCCTTCTCTGTACAAATTTAAAAGGAGGTTTCTCTTAAAATGCTGTGTTGCCATGACACCTGGTTTCACCAGAAGCTAACTATTCTCAAAACCTTGAGTTAACCAATACATTTTTTCTTATGGAAGTGTTTGTCTTAAGCTATGCTGATGTACCCCAGACTCTGTCTTCAAGTTGGTTCCGCCAAATGGCTCAAACTACTTGACAAACCAGTATGTTATACTCAGATATTGTTCCCTAATCTATGTAAATGAAATTACTTGTTTGGTAATCTGCCCTTCTACAAGATTCAAGTCAATCATTTTATGGCCTGGGATGAATTATCTGCTGCCAAGATTATCACAAAATGCAATTTATGGATGAGGGGCCTGGTGCCATTATGAATTTTAAGACATTCCTTTCTTTTCATTAACAGACTATCAGTGACTATATAACATTCAGCTGAAGACTAGCAGGGGGGTACTTTTTCTGCCCCCTTCTGATGCCTGTGTCAGAAGCTTTCTCTATCTCCTTTATACTTTAATAAAACTTTATTACACAAAAGCTCTGAGCAATCCAGCCTTGTCTCTTCCCCTGGATTGAATTTGTCTCCTCCGGAGGCCAAGAATCCCAGCGTCTTATTGTTTAGCAACAACCTTTCAAGGCTATGGTTTTTCCAGTAGTCATGTATGGATGCGAGAGTTGGACTCTAAAGAAAGCTGAGCACAGAAGAATTGATGCTTTTGAACTGTGGTGTTGGAGAAGACTCTTGAGAGTCCTTTGGACTGCAACGAGATCCAACCAGTCCATCCTAAAGGAGATATGACCTGAGTGTTCATTGGAAGGACAGATGCTGAAGCTGAAACTCCAATACTTTGGCCACCCGATGCAAAGAGCTGACTCATTTGAAAAGACCCCAACGCTGGGAAAGATTGAGGGCAGGAGGAGAAGGGGACGACAGAGGATGAGATGGTTGGATGGCATCACTGACTCAATGGACATGGGTTTGTGTAGACTCTGGTAGTTGGTGATGGATAGGGAGGCCTGGCATGCTGCGGTTCATGGGGTCACAAAGAGTCAGACACGACTGAGTGACTGAATTGAACTGATAGCATGTATGATTTATAGAAGTACAGAAAGGCTGATGTCATTGTTTGCTTACTAGATCACACAGGTTTGTGGGTTTCTTGGATATGTCCCTGCCAGTTAAAAACAAAACAAACAAACAAAAACAGGTAGAGGTGAATATCAGAGATCCATGAGATCATCACATAGTGTAAAGAATGAAAACTGAATCCACTGACCTCCATGTGGGTTGGAGGTCCCTGATGTGGTGACTTATGCTGTGGATTACTTTGAAAATGGTGAACATTTGAAAAGCATAAGAAACAATACTGTTTAACTCATATTTAACTTGAAGCTGCAATAAACTGTCTCATCTATGTTGTGTTAAAGTTCATTGTTGACATCTCTGCTACTGCTAAGTCATTTTTTTTGTAGCAGAATAGTCAGTTCTTTGACACTGAGGTTGTTAAACGAAAACTTTCAGTATACTCTCTCTATCCAAGCAAAAATTCATTTTACTGTAAATGTCACGTTCTTTCAGCACTGTAAACTCCTTCACTAAGTTTTTGCTTATGCTGAATTATGACTTCTAATTAATAAGGTGGATATTTTAAAAATAGATTTTTCTCTTTAACATCCTTTTTGTTATCTAAATATATCATGTCATATATAAACACCATTTTAATGTTAGCTATACAATGACATATGAATATATAATGATTTCACAATTTAATATACTCTTAACAAAGTGCAATTATATTAAGTTGGTCATAAATATGTGATTTTGCAACTATAAATTACTTGTCTAGTGAATATTTTTATTATTTTTCTAACTCAGGTTTGTCAAAATGGTTAACTCAATGTCTCATGATAACAAATTCCAGTAATTTGTACTGCAATGTCAGGTGATGCAAATTTTCATTTTAGCAATTCATTTAATTAAAAGGTCCTATAATTAGAAGAGAAGACTCTCCAAAACTTTAATGACTTGATAGTTAATTTTGTTTTTTTTATACTCTTGGAATTCATTTTAGTGATGGTGATAAAATCTTAAAGAGATTTTTTAAAAATATATTTTATTTTTTAAGAGCAGTTTCAAGTTCAAAGAAAAATTGAATAAAGGGTACACATATTTCTCACATACACTCTGCCCCTATACATGCACACCTTCCCTGACCATAAACATCTACCATTAGAGTGATACATTTGTAACAGTCATGGACTTGCAATGACATGCCACTATTACCCAAGGTCTGCAGTTCCCTTTAAGGCTCTTTCTCAGTGTTGTATATTCTATCAGTTTTGACAAGCATATAATGACATGTATCTGCTTTTATGGGCTTCCTAGGTGGTGCTAGTGGTAAAGAACACTCCTGCCAATGCAGACTTGACGTAGACGGCCAGGCTCCTCTGTCCATGTGATTTTCCAGGCAAGATTACCAGAGTGGGTTGCCCTTTCCAGCCAGTACACCAAACCCCCTTTTTTTTTGCCTCTGAATTAATGGCATGAGGCATCCACATGGACCTGGTGTCAGTTTTAACTTCCAACTCAGTGGAATCATTGTTGTATCTCTTGGTCCAAGCTTTCATTTAGAACTGAGACCTCTAGACTAGCAGAACCTAATGTGACCAAGACGGGAAGCAAAAGTTTTGCTGGTAGATCAGCACTAGTGAGTGGATCACTAGTGGGCAATAATGAACAGAGACACCTTAATTTCCACCTCTTAATCCTTAGGAAGCAAATGAGAAAAACAACTCCATGTGCTGAAAACTAGTTTAGAACATATACCACATCCTGGAGGCCATTACCCAAGCCTGTAAGGTGTGACCATATACCTCACATGGTAACTGAGTCTTTAGAAGGTCATTTTATAAGTCTGTCAAGTCGGTGCTTCAAAATAAACATGGTACAATTAGTGAATTCCATGAGCATAGGCCTATTGTCATATCTCATTAACTATTAAATGAGCTCCTTGATAAGAAGCAATGCTGTGTAATACCACAATGGTGGACTAGACATTTTGCATTCCATGCATGGTAATTTTGTCAGAAAGCTTACATATAGCTAAGACAAATCTATATAGTTTTGTTCAATCACTAAGTCATATCTGACTGTTTGCGACCCCATGGATTGCAGCATGCTAGGTTTCCCAGTCCTTCACTATCTCTCAGAGTTTGCTCAAACTCATGGCCATTGAGTGGGTGATGCTATCTAACTAACTCATCCTCTGCCTCCCCCTTCTCCTTTCGCCTTCAATCTTTCCAAGCCTTAGGGTCTTTTCCAATGAGTCGGTTCTTTGAATCAGGTGGCCAAAAAGTATTGGAGCTTCAGCTTTAGCATCAATCCCTTCAGTGAATATTCAGGGATGATTTCCTTTAGGATTGACTGGTTGGATCTCCTTGCTGTCCAAGAGACTCTCAAGAGTCTTCTCCAGCACCACAATTCAAAAGCATCAATTCTTTGGTGTTCAGCCTTAAGGTCTGACTCTCATATCCATACATGACTACTGGAAAAACCATAGCTTTGACTACAGAGTAAATATCTACTTCAGAAAAAAAAAAAATAATCCAGTCTTTTTATGACAGAAGTGGTTCAGTATGATCAACCTGCCACCAGTGGCCTGGTTGATCATCCCAAGGGATGACGCCACAATGGGCACTTTGTGTTGGTTGCTGCTACTGATTACTGGCAAACAGGCTGTATTAAAGTAGCTGTACCCAGATCATCATTGGTGAATGAATTTCATAATGCTGAGCTCGTGTGCAACCTCCATCATTCCAGCATATTTGCTTTGGTTGTTAAACCATTGAGGAATGCCAGGAGTAGTGGGAAAGTGGCTACCTGACCTCCACAAACAGGTCATCTTTGTCACTTATTTATTAAAGTTCTTTTATGCTGAGGTCATCCTTTTGTGAGCCTTCACCTAGGAGACAAATATCCTCACATTTTTTGCCTTCAGAAATATGTATATCCACATACCTCATTTCCAGACCTGCTGTCTTCAATTTTCCAATCATTTCTTTCCAATTCCTTGAACCATCTGCCCAAATAATTGAGTACAACCCATAAACTTGAATAAATTTGTACTTTGGTCCATTTCTCCTTCCAGGCATAATGGACAACTAGGTGTACTGGTCAAAGTTCTGCCCTCTCTTTCACAGCAGTCTCTGAAATTTAAAACCAAATTTAAATACAGAGCAATGGAGTGTTCTGTATTTAAAGAAAACATATTTCTGAATCTTGCAGTTTTGTCAACCAACTTTTAAATTTCCTTAAACTTGATTTTCAAAGACTGTTTTACCCTACTGCAATTAAAGGAGTATGATCACAATTTGTCCTTATGTGACTCGAGCTTTTCTTCATTGAATCTTCAGTACATAGGAAGACCATATGTCATCTATATCAAAATGGCTTTTAGAGGGAAGGGGGTGCTATAAGTAATTACACAGGACTAAAAGGTATAATTAAAAGGAGCCACCAGAGCTTCCCTGATAGCTCAGCTGCTAAAGAATCCTCCTGCAATGCATGGGACCCCAGTTTGATTCCTGGGTTGGGAAGATCCCCTGGAGAAGGAATAGGCAACCCAGTCCATTACTCTTGGGTTTCTCTGGTGGTTCAGACAGTCAAGAATCTGCCTGAAATGCAGGAGATCTGGGTTTGATCCTTGGGTAGAGAAGATCCCCTGGAGGAACGCATGGTAATCCACTCCAGTATTCTTGCCTGGAGAATCCCCATGTACAGAGAAGCCTGGTGGGCTGCAGTCCGTGGGGTGGCAAAGAGTCGGACATGACTGAGTGACTAAGCACACAGTAGCGTCCCTGGTGGCTCAGATGGTAAGGAATTGGCCTGCAATGCGGGAGACATGGGTTCGATCCCTGGATAGGGAATATCCCTTGGAGAAGGGAATGGCAACCCACTTCAGTATTCTTCCCTGGAGAATCCCATGGACAGGGGAATCTGGCGGGGTACAAAAAATATAGGATCTCAAAGAGTCAGGAATGACGGAAGTGACTTAGCACACACAAAAGGTTTAAATTGTCACTGTTTCTAGCAAACCCAGAAGAATAGTTACAGTAACAGTATTGCAAATATTAGACTGAGTAGCCTAATTCCATTCCTTCTAGTGAACTTATATAAAATGAGTGCAATGCATTTTTGGGACCCTAACTTTAAGTATGTATAAGACCTTTAGTATATATGAGATATATTAAAAAATAAATTGGAGAGGAGAAGAAGCAGGAAATAAAAGTGTCCTTGCTGTAGAATTACTGCTGTTGTTTACTGATTTTTTCTCCTTTGGGTTTCCTGGCTTCCTTCTTTTTCACTTCATTGGTTTTTCTCTCCATGCCTGACTAACCTGTCATTGTCACTTACAGTGTATATTATAAGCTTGATGGTGGCTATTAGTTTTCAATAAATGCATGTTTCAAATTTTACATGGGACATCTGTGGAAAATAGGAGTAAATAATAATAAATTGTTTTTTGCATATTACTCTTCTGGAATTAACATATTAGGAATCTTTGTGTGCCTGAAAATCTTAGAAAAACAAAGCTTGGATATTTATTAACAACAGGATATAATATAAAATAATTTTTAAAAATTGCAGAATAGGGTGTTAAAAAAGAATGTAATTGCAAGTATTTCTTGCTCCACTTCCTCAAATTATGCAAGAAAAACCAAAATCATTTGACTTTCTAACTTCTTAATTTTAAACACATTTTTAATATTGATTCTGGATTGTAATTACAAATTCAACAATACTAAAAGGATTGGTTTTGTCTTTATAATAAACTTAAGAGGACAGGTTTTTTTTTTTCTTTATAGTGATAATTTATGATCCTTCTCATTGCTAGTCAGTAAAATAAAAATTAGAAAGACATATTCTTTCCTTATTGCTGTATTATACCAAATACTCTCCTGCTTCATAACAGGTGTGGAATGTATTATTTCCAATGAAGATATTTTATAGAATATTGGATTTAGGGATCATTTCAGCCGCTGTAAAAATTGAATAGAATGTACAAGTAAAGATTTTATTTTCCTCACTACACCCATTTCTAACCCCATTCTCCTGAAGCAATCGTTGCCTAACATTTCTTCTTTATTTAAAAGGTATTTGTAGTTGGTGTGGACTTTCTCAGTAATTGTGTTGATTTGTTGATTTGTTTCCCTTGAATACAGATGATTCATTATTTTTATTGTAATAATGCAAAAAAGTTATATATTTGTGTGTGTGAAAATGTTCAGTAAGGCATGAGAACAGAGCTTAAGAAATACAGTATAATATCATGCCAGTTACCAAATACAAAGCATGTAGCTGTGTGACCTTCTACAACATTTGTGATGTAGTTAATGTCATTTATTTTGTTAGCTGCTTCATATTCAAAAAATTAAATTCCTTCAGTATTGTTAGTCATTTTGTTTAATATTAGAATGTAAGGATGAAGAACTTTGGAGTCTGCCCTCAAGTAATTCAATCTTGTAGGGAAAGCACATATAAACAAACAAGACAGTACTTGGTTATAAGGGCATCAATAAATATCTTAAACATATTCAGGAACAGCACAAAGGAGAAATACAAGGTTACCAAGTGTGTAATTCTTTCCAGTGATTGGAAGACCAGCTGAAGATTCAAGGGAGCTGGGATAAATGATGAAAGGTTTGAATGATGAGAAGGTAAGGTCTTACACCTGTAATTATTTACAATGTAAGACATTGCAACCTGCATGCTTATCTTGCCAAACCTTCCAAATACAAATATTGTATTTATCAGGTGAATAAAATTATGAAGTCTTGAGAAATATAAATTTATAGCTGATATCTTTGGGATAGCAGTGTCTTCAAAATGCCAACTAAGCTAGAAGTACATACTCCAGTTTCAGTAGTACCTGTAATAGCCTCTCCGATGGCTTCCTTCTCCATTTCTGATAATATGCCTTTAAAAACAATGTCCTTTAGGGTTCAATGGACCATGAAATCGTCTCCGCAGAAGTATCCCTGGTGCCGGCGCTAAGACAAACATTCATTTTGGCTGTCAGCTAAAAGAACTTGGGAGAAATGAAGCACATTTATTATGTACTGATATATTCTGACCAGATAATCCGTTTTAGTTGGAGGCACTATAAAAGCAAGTGCAGATTACTGTTGGCAAAATAGTGAAAAATAAAATTCAGTTGAGCTGCAAAAGTTTTGCTTCCAATTTCACAGCTGGCTAATTTTCTTTATAAACTTTTATTAAAAAGTTTTCCTGGTAATGAGTACATTATTAAATAAACAATTTATAGTATAGTAAAGTCAGATGACCTGCCTCTTGAGAAATCTGTATGCAGGTCAGGAAGCAACAGTTAGAACAGGACATGGAACAAGAGACTGCTTCCAAATAGGTAAAGGAGTATGTCAAGGCTGTATATTGTCACCCTGCTTATTTAACTTATATGTAGAGTACATCATGAGAAATGCTGGGCTGGAAGAAGCACAAGCTGGAATCAAGATTGCTGGGAGAAATATCAATAACCTCAGATATGCAGATGATACCACCTTATGGCAGAAAGTGAAGAGGAACTAAAAAGCCTCTTGATGACAGTGAAAGAGGAGAGTGAAAAAGTTGGCTTAAAGCACAACATTCAGAAAACTAAGATCATGGCATCTGGTCCCATAACTTCATGGGAAATAGATGGGGAAACAGTGGAAACAGTGTCAGACTATTTTTGGGGCTCCAAAATCACTGAAGATGGTGATTGCAACCATGAAATTAAAAGACACTTACTCCTTGAAAGGAAAGTTATGACCAACCTAGATAGCATATCAAAAAGCAGAGACATTACTTTGCCAACAAAAGTCCATCTGGTCAAGGCTATGGTTTTTCCAGTGGTCATGTATGGATGTGAGAGTTGGACTATAAAGAAAGCTGAGTGCCAAAGAATTGATGCTTTTGAACTGTGGTGTTGGAGAAGACTCTTGAGAGTCCCTTGGACTGCAAGGAGATCCGATCAGTCCATCCTAAAGGAGATCAGTCCTGGGTGTTCATTGGAAGGACTGATGCTGAAGCTGAAACTTCAATATTTTGACCACCTCATGCGAAGAGCTGACTCACTGGAAAAGACCCTGATGCTGAGAGGGATTGGGGCCGGAGGAGAAGGGGATGACAGAGGATGAGATGGCTGGATGGCATCACAGACTCGATGGACATGAGTTTGAGTAAATTCCGGGAGTTGGTGATGGACAGGGAGGCCTGGCGTGCTGCAGTTCGTGGGGTCGCAAAGAGCTGGACATGACTGAACAATTGAACTGAACTGAACTGAAAGTCAGATGAATCAGCAAAACTTCACAATGATAATTTTTTATATTTAAAAAATATGATTTTTTCCCATTATTATAGGAACAGTGGTTCGGTTAAATAACTAATGAGAACTGACATAATTATTAGCAAGAAAATTTAGTTGTAGCAAAATTTTTCTAAACTTTTTTTTAATTTTAGGAAATAATAAATAATATTCTTTGTGTTTAAAACTGTGGAAAATCAATCTCACATAATGTCATTTTTTATTCTGAAATGTTAAAATAATAATCTGTTTCCTATTTAGCCATAACCTTAAAAAAAGTGGTAGCGATTGTTTCTAGAAGGTAAATAAAATAAGATTAACTTTTCAGAAGTAAAACAATAGGTATTGTGAACATGGTACAGCAACAGGTTTACCTGTTTGCCATCTTTCAAAGGAGAAAGAAATATTCAGTTGTATTTTACACTGTTAAAAAGTCCCTTACTTCTCTGGTGGTCCAGTAGCTAAGACTTTGTGCTTGCAATGCTGGAAGCCTGGGTTTGATGCCTAATTGGGGAACTAGATTCAACATTCCACTGCTAAGAGGAGTTTGCATGCTTCAACTAAAAGAGGTCTCAAGCTACAAGTTTAAAAAAAGAGAGAGAGAGAGAGAGAGAGAGAGAGAGAGAGAAACAGAAAAGGTCCTGCATGCTACAGTTAATACTTCACAGTCAAATAAATAAATAATTTTTCTTTCTTTCTTTCTTTTTTTGTTTTAAAGAGATTCTTTATCAGTACAAAGAAATAGAAGAAAACAATAGAATGAGAAAGACTAGAGATCTCTTCAAGAAAATTAGAGATACTGAGGGAACATTTCATGCAAAGATGGACTCAATAAAGGACAGACATGGTATGGATCTAAAAGAAGCAGAAGATATTAAGAAGAGGTGGCAAGAATACACAGAACTGTAGGAAAAAAAAAAATCTTCACAACACAAATAATCATGATGGTGTGATCACTCACCTAGAGCCAGACATCCTGGAATGTGAAGTCAAGTGGACCTTAGGAAGCATCACTACTAACAAAGCTAGTGGAGGTGATGGAATTCCAGTTGAGCTATTTCAAATCCTAAAAGATGATGTTGGGAAAGTGCTCCACTCAATATGCCAGCAAATTTGTAAAACTCAACAGTGGCCACAGGACTGGAGAAGGTCAGTTTTCATTCCAATCCCAAAGAAATGCAATGCCAAAGAATGTTCAAACTACCGCACAATTGCACTCATCTCACATGCTAGTAAAGAAATGCTCAAAATTCTCCAAGCCAGGCTTTAGCAAAATGTAAACCATGAACTTCCAGATGTTCAAGCTGGTTTTAGTAAAGGCAGAGGAACCAGAGATCAAATTGCCAACATCCACTGGATCATCAGAAAAGCAAGAGAGTTCCAGAAAAAGGCATCTATTTTGCTTTATTGACTATGCCAAAGCCTTTGACTGTGTGGACCACAATAAACTGTGAAAATTTCTGAAAGAGTTGGGAATACCAGATCACCTGACCAGCCTTTTCAGAAGTCTGTATGTAGGTCAGGAAGCAACAGTTAGAACTGGACATGGAACAACAGACTGGTTCCTAATTGGGAAAGAATTACATCAAGGCTGTATATTGTCACCCTGCTTATTTAACTTATATGCAGAGTACATCATGAGAAATGCTGGGTTGGATGAAGCACAACCTGGAATCAAGGCTGCTGGGAGAAATATCAGTAAGCTCAGATATGCAGATGACACCACCCTTGTGGCAGATAGTGAAGAAATAAAGAGCCTTTTGATGAAAGTGAAAGAGGAGAGTGAAAAATTTGGCTTAAAACTCAACATTCAAAAAATGAAGATCATGGTATCTGGTCCCATCATTTCATGGCAAATAGATGGGGAAACAGTGGAAACAGTGACAGACCTTTTTTTTTTGGGGGGGGGGGGCTTCTAAATCACTGCAGATTGTGACTGCACTCATAAAATTAAAAGGCAGTTACTCCTTGGAAGGAAAGTTATGACCAACCTAGACAGCATATTAAAAAGCAGAGACATTACTTTGCCAGCAAAGGTCCATGTAGTTTTGTCAGAACTCTCCACTATGACTGGTCAGTCTTAAGAGGCTGGGAAAATTGAAGGCAGAAGAAAAGGGTGACAGAAGATGAGATGATAGGATGGACTTGCCAATTCAATGGATATGAACTTAGGCAAACTCCGGACGATGGTGAGGGCCAGGGAGGCCTGGCATGCTGCAGTCAGTGGTGTCACAAATAATTAGATATGACTTGGTGACTAACCTCAACAACAATTTCTTTGTAAATGATTAATGATAATCAAAGGCAGTACTTTGCCATCTCTTTCTGCAATTCAAAGCACTTTAGAATTTCACCCTGTCCTACGTGTGTTCCAGTCATGAATGAAATATAAATAGCATGTAGAATGGTATCCAAGTGTTCTAATCTACAATAGGTGAAGTGGATTTTTGAATGTAGTTGTTCTGTCATTTTTAGAGCAATGATCTCAATTCACAATATGTCTCAATTCACAATACCCAGACTTATCCTTCATGTTGGTATATACCTTAAAGTACAGAGCAGTGATAGTAGATTCAGGGAGCAATGGTGTCTTTGTAGAACACATCAAAATATTTTACTACTTACAGTCAATAGGAAAATAATCTGCATAACAAAATGATCTTTTCTATGATTGTCTCTTTGTTATTATATAATGGGAAGATTGCTGGATAAATTTTTATCACATTTTGGATACTAAGTTTTGGGTAGTCTATTTGGAACACATGTTATGTGACATTCAAAATTTACCTTGGAGGTTCAGACTATACCTCACAAAAGATAGTATTCCTCAAAGAAGCCTGTTTTCACAGCCACATGCATAGCTGTAAGCAGATCTTCTGGTAGTAGTGGCAAAGATTAGTTTATTTCAGAGGCTAACGATTTCCCCAGGCAATGACAGAGAGCCGCTAATCCAAATGAAATCACTTGTTGCTTTTAAAAGTGCTTTTCTGGGCTTCCCTTGTAGCTCAGCTGGTAAAGACTCCACCTGCAGTGCTGGAGACCTGGGTTTGATACCTGGGTTGGGAAGATCCCCTGGAGAAGGGAAAGGCTACCCACTCCAGTATTCTGGCCTAGAGAATTCCACAGATTGGACACGACTGAGCGACTTTCACCTCCACCTCACCTCCACAGAGATAGAAAACTTATAAAGAAAGTATAAAATCACACATGTATAATTCAATAAAATAACTGCATGGTGAACAAATGAGTCATGACAGATAAAAATAGAATATTGCTTGTACTCAAAAAGCTCAATTTATCGCTGAATCTTTCCTTCCTTGCTCCATTCTGAAAGTAACCAGTCTTCTCACTTACAACACTATTTTTTGTTTTTTAGTTTTGTCTGTTCTGAACTTCATACTGGAGAAGGCAATGCCAACCCACTCCAGTACTCTTGCCTGGAAAATCCCATAGACGGTGGAGCCTGGTAGGCTGCAGTCCATGAGGTCGTGAAGATTCAGACACTACTGAGTGACCTCACTTTCACTATTCACTTTCATGTTTTGGAGAAGGAAATGGCAGCCCACTCCAGGGTTCTTGCCTAGAGAATCCCAGGGGTGGGGGAGCCTGGTGGGCTGATGTCTATGGGGTCACACAGAGTCGGACATGACTGAAGCGACTTAGCAGGGGCAGCAGCAGCATCGGAATGTATTTTTTAATTTATTTTAATTGGAGAGTACATACTTTATAATATTATTGGAATATGTTCTTGTATGGTGATTATAGTTGTTCATATTCAGTCACTAAGTCATGTCCAGCTCTTCAAGATCTCATGAATTGCAGTGTGCCAGTCTTCCCTGTCCTTCGCTGGCTGGAGTTTGCTCAAACTCATGTCCACCTCATCCTCTGTGGCCCCCTTCTCCTCTTGCCCTTCATCTTTCCAGCATCTAGGTCTTTTCCAATAACTAACTTGCTTCCTGACCTGCATACAGGTTTCTCAAGAGGCAGGTCAGGTGGTCTGGTATGCCCATCTCTTTCAGAATTTTCCACAGTTTATTGTGATCCACACAGTCAAAGGCTTTGGCATAGTGAAAACATAGGCAGAACACTCGATGGCATACATCAAAGCAAGATCCTCTATGATCCACTTCCTAGAGTATTGGAAATAAAAACAAAAGTAAACAAGTGGAACCTGATTAATCTTAAAAGCTTTGCACAGCAGAGGAAGGCTATAAGCAAAATGAAAAGACAACCCTCAGAATGGGACAAAATAATAACAAATGAAACAACTGACAAAGGATTAATTTCCAAAATATGCAAGCAGCTCATACAATTCAATACAAGGCAAACAAACGACCCAATCAAAAAGTGGGAAAAAGACCTAAACAAACATTTCTCAAAAGAAGACATATAGATGGCTAACAAACACATGAAAAGGTGCTCAGCATTACTCATTATTAGAGAAATGCAAATCAAAACTACAATGAGATATCACTTCACACCTGTCAGAATGGCCACCATCAAAAAGTCTACAAAAAATAAATGCTGGAGAGGGTGTAGGATAAAGGAAACACTCTTGCACTGTTGGTGGGAATGTGAATTGATACAGCCACTGTACAAGATGGTATGGAGATTCCTTAGAAAGCTAAGAATAAAACCACCATATTACCCAGTAACCCCACTCCTTGACACATACCCTGTTCAGTTCAGTTCAGGCGCTCAGTCGTGTCCGACTCTTTGCGATCCCATGAACCTCAGCACGCCAGGCCTCCTGTCCATCACCAACTCCCGGAGTTGACTCAAACTCAGGTCCATTGAGTCGGTGATGCCATCCAACCATTTCATCCTCTGTCGCCCCTTTCTCCTCCTGCCTTCAATCTTTCCCAGCATCGGGGTCCTTTCCAAAGAATCAGTTCTTCACATCAGGTGGCCAAAGTGTTGGAGCTTCAGCTTCAGCATCAGTTCTACCAATGAATATTCAGGACTGATTTCCTTTAGGATGCACTGGTTGGGTCTCCTTGAAGTCCAAAGGACTCTTAAGTCTTCTCCAACACCACAGTTCGAAAGCATCAATTCTTGGGTGCTCAGCTTTCTTTATAGTCCAAGTCTCAAACCCATACAGGACTGCTGGAAAAACCATAGCCTTGACTAGATGGACCTTTGTTGGCAAAGTAATGTCTCTGCTTTTCAATATGCTGTCTAGGTTGGTCATAACTTTCCTTCCAAGGAGTAAGCATCTTTTAATTTCATGGCTGCAGTCACCATCTGCAGTGATTTTTGGA
Source organism: Dama dama (assembly GCF_033118175.1). Lineage (NCBI taxonomy): Eukaryota > Metazoa > Chordata > Mammalia > Artiodactyla > Cervidae > Dama > Dama dama. Next base: position 94,403,699 of record NC_083699.1, on the reverse strand, counting down.
GCCCCCCAAAATAAAGTCAGCCACTGTTTCCACTGTTTCCCCATCTATTTGTCATGAAGTGATGGGACCAGATATACCCTGAGGAAACCAAAATTGAAAAAGACACATGTATGCCTTTGTTCATTGCAGCACTATTTACAATAGCTAGAACATGGAAGCAGTCTAGGTGTCCACTGACAGATGAATGGGTAAAGAAGTTGTACATATACACAATGGAATATTACTCAGCCATAAAAGGAGCACATTTGAGTCAGTTCTAATGAGGTGGATGAACCTAGGGCCTTTTATACAGAGTGGAGTAAGTCAGAAAGTGAGAGATAAATATCGTATTCTAATGCACATATACAGCATCTAGAAAAATAACACTGAAGACTTTATTTACAGGGCACCAGTGGAGAAACAGACATAGAGAATAGACTTATGGACATCGGGAGAGGGGAGGAGAGGGTTAGATGTATGGAAAGAGTAACATGGAAACTTACATTACCATATGTAAAACAGATCACCAACTGGAATTTGCTGTATGCCTCAGGAAACTCACAAAGGGGCTCTGTACCAACCTAGAGTGGTGGGATGGGGAGGGAGATGGGAGGGAGGGAATATATGGCTGATTCATGTTGAGCTTTGACAGAAAACAACAAAAGTCTGTAAAGCAATTATCCTTCAATTAAAAAATAAATAAATTTAAAAAACAATAATTTCACAATACAGTAAATGGATGAATTAATTAATAAAAGGTATATTCAATCCCTAGGCCTAGAAGATCCCTAGAGGGGGAAATGGCAACCCACTGCAGTATTCTTGGCTTGGAAAACAGCATGGACAGAGAAGCCTGGCAGGCTACAGTCCCTGGAGTTGCAAAGAGTCGAACACATCTGAGTGACTGAGCACACACATGCATGTGTGTTTTTATTTATCATTATAATAGGCTCTCAAGAGCAAACAGTTATTGCTTTTGTACATATGCTTTCCATTTTTGTATCTTTAATCCTTAGGGATATAATATATGTTTAATAAATACTGGTAATTGAGAGATAAGAAAGGAGAAAATAAGGCAAAAAAGTAAAAAGAGAGAAATGAGGGGAGAATACAGAATAGTAGAGAGAAAAAGAGAAAGGAGAGAAATTTTATCTAGCTGAAATGATTAAAATTACTTATTCTATATTGATTTCAGGCCACATGCATTATTATACCACCTCATTTATCATTTTGAAACAAAATTAGATTTCAAATGAAAAAGAAATGTTTACAATATATAAATACTTAAACAATAAAATTTACATTATGGAATCTTAAAACAAAAATCTTGATTATTAAACAAATACGCTTAAACTCAAAATTATCCATTACATGTATTTATCCATCTATTATTTTAATTTAAAACCAAAATGAAAAATAAGGATAATAAAATGACACTACATCACAGATCATGCCTTTTCTGATACCTAATAAAACTTATTTTAATTAGTAGTAAAAAAAAGTATTTTAGGATTGGGGAACATTATTGCTTCAACTGGAAAGAAAGTAAGTAGAAACATCCTGAATATTATTATTATCACTAAATTTAGAGAGAAGTCCATGGAGGATGCAACAGGCAATGTAAAGGAAAACTGCGGTGGGATGGAAAGTAGATCTGAGGAGGCAGAGACAGTGGCCACACAAAAGGGGAATCTGTATCTGTCAATCCAGTTCTCAAAGAAGTTGGGATCCAGCACTCAATGTTTATTTTAATTGTGTAGTTAGTCAAAAAAGAAGACAGAAGAATTGCAACATTAGATTTACCACTTCCCAGGAGAAATAACCGGTTTAGCAGACACAAAAACAAAAGATACATAAAGGAGCAGAAATCCCAGGGAAAATTCACAAAGTATGCCCATTTGAAGTCTCCTCTACAGCGCTGTCTGACTCATGGAGCCGATTACCACCATAATCCATGCATTATTCATCACTTATTTCTTCTCCCTTCCGATGCTAGGAAGAGCAGAGAGAAACTGCTAAGTGCATAATCTGACCTGGCTCTTTGATCTCAGCAAGACTTGGATATACATGCTGCACTGGAGCAATGACCCGATGCTCTGAGGTAGTACCTCAGAAGGGAGATAGAGTCCTCAAACTAAGTGGAGTAAACCCTGGTATAGGAGGCATAACAGAAGGAGAAGCAGTCACCAGGACCTCCCACAACACGAAACCTTCTTTCCCACACTCGCCCTCAGGCTACAGAAAATACAACAGAGGGAAAGGCTTAAATCTCAAACTGTAGCTATGAAATAAAGTGTGGGAAGAAAAAATTCACATGACCAATATCAAAACATATTAGGAGTTTGGCTGTGTCAAATCTTTCTATAATATTCTTTGTAAATAGTCTAATACTCTTCCTGCATGTTCTGTCCTAAAAATATTGCTAATAATTATCAGAAATATATTAGTGAACACTGCTGCTTTTTTAAAATTCTTAGACTGAAAATCCTGATATTTGCCTTCAGTTTGTTGAATCTACCTCTGCTCACCACCTGCCCACAATTATGAATTCATCTTTTCGCATTTTAATCTTTCTGGTTATTCCTTGACATGCCCTTAATATCCTTTCTGAAACAGCTTATCTTTAATTCAGTGAAAGGTAACTTTCAAGATAGCAAATAATATCACAAAAATATCTGAAGTTACAAAGCATGTCTTTTTATTTTCTATAATCCCATAGAATTTATATCTGATTCATATAGACCCATAGCACTTACAGATTATAATTACCTTATTCTTAAGTATCAAAGCATTATTTACTTGTTATTATATTATTTATTTTGGAGGGCTCGAAAATCACTGCAGATGGTGACTGCAGCCATAAAACTGGAAGACGCTTGCTCCTTGGAAGGAAAGTTATGACCAACCTAGACAGCATATTAAAAAGCAGAGACATTACTTTGCCAACAAAGGTCCATCTAGTCAAGGCTATGGTTTTTCCAGTAGTCATGTATAGATTTGAGAGTTGGATTATAAAGAAAGCTGAGCACCCAAGAATTGATGCTTTCGAACTGTGGTGTTGGAGAAGACTCTTGAGAGTCCCTTGGACTGCAAGGAGACCCAACCAGTCCATCCTAAAGGAAATCAGTCCTGAATATTCATTGGTAGGACTGATGCTGAAGCTGAAGCTCCAATACTGTGGCCACCTGATGCGAAGAACTGATTCTTTGGAAAGGACCCCGATGCTGGGAAAGATTGAAGGCAGGAGGAGAAGGGAATGACAGAGGATGAGATAGTTGGATGGCATCACCGACTCAATAGACATGAGTTTGAGTAGGCTCTGGGAGTTGATGACAGACAGGGAGGCCTGGCATTCTGCAGTCCATGGGGTCGCAAAGAGTTGGATATGACTGAGTGACTGAACTGAACTGAACTGATATGATACAAATCATGTGAATATTTCTTTAAAAATTAGAAAGATAATTTACAAAAATAGACTTAGTTTTTAACATGGTAATGATTAAAAGTAATATTCAGAGGGGGAAAGCTAGTTAAAAGGGATAGGGAATGTCAGCTAGAGAGGGTCTGGGATCATTGGGGTGGGGCGATGGCAAAGGAGTCAGAGGTACAGAGTGAAGAACAAGGTGAGAAAGAGAAAAGCAGTTCCCAAGTTCAGAGCTGGCCAGGCACTCTCAGCTAGGTTGTGCTGCTGTGCTTTCTTATTCAACATATTTCCACACAACAATACCTCAGACAAATCCACTCTAACTATGATGGATCAAAACACAAATAACATTTTGTAATTTTTTCTATATACACAAAACATGAACATGCTCAAACCACAAAAATATCCAAACATCTCCGTGTCCTGGAATATGTGAATGATATCTTTCTTACCAATTATACCTTTAGCCTTGATTCATTCTTCCTGCCTTATGACTAGCAGCATGCCAGTCTTCCCTGTCCTTCACTATGTCCCTATATTTGCTCAAACTCATGTCCATTGAGTCAGTGACGTCATCCAACCATCTCCACCTCTGTCACCCCTTTCAATCTTTCCCAGCATCAGAATCTTTTCCAGTGAGCCAGCTCTTCACGTATGGTGGCGAAAGTATTGGAGCTTCAGCTTCAGCATCAGTCCTTTCAGTGATTATTCATGGTTGATTTCCTTTTGTATTGGCTAGTTTGATCGCCTTGCAGTCCAAGGGACTCTCAAGAGTCTTCTCCAACACCACAACTTGAAAACATCAGTTCTCCCATGCTCAGCCTTCTTTATGGTCCAACTCTCATATTGATACATGACTACTGGAAAAACCATAGCTTTGACTATGCAGACCTTTGTTGACAAAGTGATGTCTCTGCTTTTTAATATGCTGTCTATGTTGGTCATAGCCTTTCTTCCAAGGAGCAAGCATGTTTTAATTTTGTGGCTGCAGTAACCATCCACAGTGATTTTTTATCCTGCCATAGAGACAAGTTTGATTTAGAAAACCTGACATAGAATGCCTACACTGCCTGACAGCATCTAAATACATTATAAAGTCCTGCTTCCCAAACCCTTCCCAAGATCACTTAATATAAATCTAACTCTTAAGAATTTAGCCTTTTGTAACAGACTAACCCAAATACCTAATGGCTCCCTGTGACATGCATTGCCCCTCCTTAAAAGGAGCACTAAACCCAATTTATACAATTATAGGTTTATTATTTCTGGTGATGCATGGTTTGAGGGGCACCAACAGTAGGAATAAAGTAACAGAGGAAAAGGTGATAGAAACAATGGATTGAATGGTCTTAGAGAGAAGAACTTGAATAGGATATGGAAATAAAAAAGTGGGGTACTTGTATTTGAGTCTAGGAAGGGGATACAGTTATTCTTAACATCATAGTCTGGATAATGGCCATCGGAATATAGAAAGGAGGATATTGAAAGTGATATGGGAACTATGAGAACATAACATTACAAAGATCATGCACAAGGACTTTGAAACCACTAAGACTTGAGGGCAAGACTACTGTTAGAGTGACATGGGCCAAAAATGATAATATTTAATCAATGAGTCTATAGGTGAGCATAACATAGAAGCATATTATAGACTGGGAACTGAATCTTCAAAGATAAGGGATTTTAGGGAAGAGAGAAAGAAAACTAGTTTGAAATTAGCAAGAAAGGGTAGGAAAGACACTGACTCTACCTACAAACCACATGCAACTTGGAGAGACAAGAGCTATTGATTGAAAGGACCACAAGGGATAAGAATCCTTCAGAAAAATCCACATTTCATTGAGAAGGTGAAGAGGAATATAAAGAAGAGGAAGGTATAGAGGATTTTCTTTTTTTAGTGATTGTATTTATTTATTTATGGTTGTGATGAGTCTCTGTTGCTGCTAGGGCTTTTCTCCAGTTGTGGGGAGTGGGGGCCACTCTCTAGTTGCAGTACTCAGGCTTCTCATTGTGGTGGCTTCTTTTGTTGCAGAACAAGGGCTCTAGGGCACATGGGCTTCAGTAACTGCAACACATGGACTCAGAAGTTGCAGTTCCTGGACTCCAGAGCACAGGCTCAAAAGTTGTGGCATACAGGCTTAGCCTCTCTGAGGCATGTGGGATCCTTCTGGAACAGGGATGAAACCGCTGTCTCCTGTATTTGTGGGCAGATTCTTTAATAGAGAGCCACTAGGAAAGCCCCAGACGATTTTCAAATGATGGACCAGAAGCTCAGAAGTCACTATAAAATGAAAAAATAGGAGACAAGGTTGAATAAGGCTAGAGGACATATGAAATCATAGTGGATTGTGAATCTCTATGATGAGTTATAATAGCTGTGGAAGAGGATGAGTAAAGAGTGTGAAATGTTATCACCAAACAATGGATATTTTTTCAGGTTTGGAAGAATAACATGCTGCATGTTAACATTATTTAATTATTGGAACTATTTTAAATGTGAGGATCCCGTTTTGTAGAAAAGAGTCTTTGATTAAGACCATCTGGTTTTTAAAATGTTCTTTTCTATATTCAGTTCAGTTCAGTCCAGTCAATCAGTCCTGTCCAACTCTTTGTAACCCCATGGACTGCAGCACACCAGGCCTCCTGTCCGTCACCAACTCCCGGAGTTGACTCAAACTCAGGTCCATTGAGTCGGTGATGCCATCCAACCATCTCATCCTCTGTCGCCCCTTTCTCCTCCTGCCTTCAATCTTTCCCAGCATCGGGGTCCTTTCCAAAGAATCAGTTCTTCACATCAGGTGGCCAAAGTGTTGGAGCTTCAGCTTCAGCATCAGTCCTACCAATGAATATTCAGGACTGATTTCCTTTAGGATGGACTGGTTGGGTCTCCTTGAAGTCCAAGGGACTCTTAAGTCTTCTGCAACACCACAGTTCAAAAGCATCAATTCTCGGGTGCTTATCTTTCTTTATAGTCCCAAGTCTCAAACCCATACAGGACTGCTGGAAAAACCATAGCCTGGACTAGATGGACCTCTGTTGGCAAAGTAATGTCTCTGCTTTTTAATATGCTGTCTAGGTTGGTCATAACTTTCCTTCCAAGGAGCAAGCGTCTTTTAATTTCATGGCTGTAGTCACCATCTGCAGTGATTTTGGAATCCCCCAAAGTAGGCTCTTACTGTCTCAACTGTTTCCCCATCTTTTTGCCATGAAGTGATGGGACTAGATGCTATGATCTTAGTTTTCTGAATGTTGAGCTTTGAGCCAACTTTTTCATTCTCCTCTTTCACTTTCATCAAGAGGCTCTTTAGTTCTTCTTCACTTTCTGCCATAAGGGTGGTGTCGTCTGCATATCTGAGGTTATTGATATTTCTCCTGGCAATCTTGATTCTAGCTTGGGCTTCCTCCAGCCCAGCATTTCTCATGATGTACTCTGCATATAAGTTAAATAACCAGGGTGAATATATACAGCCTTAATGTACTCCTTTCCCAGTTTGGAATCCGTCTGTTGTTCCATGTCCAGTTCTAACTGTTGCTTCCTGACCTGCTTTTTTATAATAAGTGCATTCAGTTTTTCAGAACCCAATAATGAAGGATTTATTATTTGAGTCTTCCTGAGTTTCAAGTCTACATCATATATTCATGTACATTATGGCTGATCTCAGATTTCAAAGTATGCAAAACCTGGGTTTCATTTCATACTCTTACATATGTACCATGAATCAGAAAACAATATATTTGATATTAGTTTCAGTTTCTCTTTCTTAAAATGGGAAAAATATACTACCTCTTAGAATTGTGTTGAATATATGTAAAACACAAAATGGAACAGATTTCAAGAAATATTTATTCATATCCCTGTTACTCTCATCTCTTTTTGCCTGGTGGCTCATGTATATTTGATTGTAGAACTTACAGAATACTACACAGGTATGTCAAATAGGGCATAGATGAGAAATTGAAAAAGAAGATCTCATTGAAAAGAGACTTGCCTCTCAGTTTTTGCTTTATTTCTTAATTAGAGAGGGATACTTAACACACAGACACAGGGGGAAAGCCATGTGAAGATGGAGGTAGAGATTGAGATGATATGTCTACAAGCCAAGGAATACTAAGGTCTGCCAGTCACCAGAAACTAGGAGTGAAAGTGAAAGTCACTCAGTCATGTCCGACATTTTGGGACCCTATGGACTATACAGGCCATGTATTGTCTAGACCAGAATGCTGGAGTGGGTAGCCTTTCCCTTCTCCAAGGGATCTTCCCAACCCAGGGATCAAAACCAGGTCTCCTGCATTTCAGGTGGATTCTTTACCCACTGAGGTATCAGGGAAGCCCAGAAACTAGGAGCGAGGCTTGGAAAAATTCCTCTTAAGAGTCTCCGGAAAGAACCAATAATGACATCTTGATTTTGGCCCTCTTGTGAGCAGAGTAAATTTTTCTTACTTTAAGTCACCAAGTATGGTCATTTGCTCTGCTAGCACTAGGAAGCGAAGTGTTAATCCTTAAGTTGTGACCCACTCCTTTGCAATCCCATGGACTAGAGCCTACCAGGCTTCTCTGTCCATGGGATTTCCCAGGCAAGAATACTGAAGTGGGTAGCCACTCCCTTCCCCAGAGGATCTTCCTGACCCAAGGATCGAACCTGGGTCTCCCTCACTGTAGGCAGGTTTCTTTACCATGTGAGCCACCAGGGAAGCCCTAGGAAATGCATACAGAAATACATAAACAATGGCCATAGTTTTTAAAAATAGTCTAAATGGAATCTTCCATATTCTTAATGGTAGACCACACTTGCTCCTTCTAAAATCCCTTCTCCATTATCCAGGTTCCAAAGTCCCCAAATCTTGAACTTGTTGTTCTTTTTCTCACATGCTACATTTAATTCATTTGACAAAAACTATCTACTATATCCTAAAAATATGTCCATAATGTGCTCTTTGCTCTTTTGAGACCATCTGTTCCCAAGTCACCATCATCTTTGCTCAGTTTATTGCAATAGATTATCGTGCTGATAACTTGTGTCTTTCAGATCTACTCTCCAGTGTCACCCATACTTCTCTGGGCTTCAGAGACTTACATGGATTTCATCAGATTTTTGCCCCCTGGTCTAGGAGGAATACCAGCAGGATAGCCCAGGTTGTAAAGAAAAAGAACACACAGTATTTATTCCTCTACCCCATCCTTGGGGAAGGGGGAGGCGGAGATCACTCTACACAGGTTATCTCTCTCTGCCACAAGCCACAGCTTATTTAAGGCTATTCATTTTGTTTAAAGCAAAGAAACCAATGGAGTATAGCAAGATAAAAGGAAAATTCTCTCACCAAGCACCACCACTGCCCATTTAACCTCAATTTGTGAAAATAATTCTTTTACCACACTTGAATAATGTCTTTTGTGGGGCCTTTTATTTCAGTGGTCACTCTCAGATAATAAGAAGCTGTTTAGTCACTTGGAGTCAAAGTATTTTTTGAAACAGCATCATTGCAATAGTTAAAAGGTTTAATTCTCTTGTAGTAGACTGTCTAAAATGATCCCTTAGAAACAGCCTATATTATCCCCAGAACATATGAATACGGTGAGCTGTCAGTGGCTCCATTATGTTATGGAATAGAATTTGGAATAGAGAGCTGACTTTGAGAGATCAAGATTATTTGGAAGGGCCTGATCTAATCATGAGAGATCTTAAAAGCAAAAACTTTTCTCTGGCTGAGGCAGAAAAGTTTCAGAGATTGGAAGTGCAGGAAAGACACATCATGCCTTTTCTGGCTTTAACGCTGGAATGGTCACATGAACAGGGACAGGTGTTCTTAAGAAGGTGAGAGAGGTCCTTGGCTGACAGCCAGAAAAATAATAGGTATTTTGATCCTACTACCAGAAAGGAAATAAACTCTGCCAATTACAGACACACATACCTTTGGAAGAGGACTCCAAGCTCCAGGTGAGAATGCAGCCCTGGTCAACACCTTGATTTTGGCTTTATCAGACCCTAAGCATAGATCGCCAGAGAAGGAAATGGCACCCCACTCCAGTACTCTTGCCTGGAAAATCCACTGACAGAGGAGCCTGGTAGGCTGCAGTCCACGGGGTCGCTAAGAATCGGACACGACTGAGCGACTTCACTTTTACTTTTCACTTCCATGCATTGGAGAAGGAAATGGCAGCCCACTCCTGTGTTCTTGCCTGGAGAATCCCAGGGACGGCGGAGCCTGGTGGGCTGCCGTCTATGGGGTTGCACAGAGCTGGACACGACTGAAGTGACTTAGCAGCAGCAGCCGCAGAACTTTATACAAATTGAATAGGATAGCAAGGCTCTTTGTGTATGTTAGCATGTTTGTCTATGTGTGTATGCAGTTTACTTTGCTTAATATTACATCTTTTGAAATTAAAATATTTTATTTTGTGAATTGTAGCTAATCATTTTCATCACTATATAGTATTCCATTGATAGAATATATCACAATTTATTTATCCATTCTGTAGTTGATAGATATCTTGATGGTTTCTAGTTTAAGGATATTTTGAATAATGATTTTTTGAATAATCAGTTGTTTGTATCTTGGGGAATATGTGTACATGTTTACACTGAATACATACCTGAAAGTGAAATGTCATAGACACTGGACATGTGCATCTTCAATTTTGAGCGACCTCATTATGCTAATTTCCAAAGTGATTAAACTTTATTTCACTCTCATGAGTTCTATCACTTATTTTACATCCTTGCCAATAGTTTGTCTTTCTCAATACAGCATCCTGGTGTATGTACCAGGATTTCACATTACATTAGTGTTATATTTTAAATTGGTATTCTCTTGAATATTAATGAGGTTGATCACTGGAGCATATTTTCATAATGTTTACTGGGCTTTTGGAAATCTTTTATGCAGTGTCTACTTTAGCTCATTTTTCAATTTGATTATCTGTCTTTTTTTATTATTATTTGTTAGAGTTCTTTCTGTGTTTTGGATCTTAGGCCTTTGTTGATTTCATGTTGCAAACATCCCATACTGTGGTTTGCCTTTGCAAGGGAATTTTTGAGTAATGATTTATTTTTATTTTTAAGGTCCAATTTATCAATTTTTTTCTTCATAGAAAGTGATTTTGAGTTCTATTCGAGATTTTCTTTTTTTTTTGCTAGCTTTTTAGTAACAATATCCTCCAGGGGGCTTATAATATGTATGTAATGAATAAACATTTAAAGAATGAACAAATGAATGAATAAAAGAGTGATTGCTGAATGATTATCCAATCAGCCTTTTATATTTATGAATATTATTAAATGACTTAAGCCCAGTATATAAAGGACTTCTTTATGTAGCAGCTTCTTTTCAAAACTTCTCTTTCCTATGTCTATGCTTCTCTTTAATAGCGAAAGAGAGCTAGGTAATCCATTTTCCAGGCTGTACAAAATTAACATTTTCTTAACCTTACTCATCAGGGACTTCTTATACTTCTTATACACACATATGTATGAATATGTATGCATATATATATGCAGGAATATACCTGCATATATTCAGGAAGATACCTGTGAAAGTAAAAACAGGACTATTATTGTGTAAATATATAAATATTATATATATATGTATTTGAGAGCTTATGAGAAGTCCTGTGCTGCCTATCCCGCCATGGCTCAATATAATCAGTAAATCCTATGGTCTGCTGCTGCTGCTACTGCTAAGTCACTTCAGTCGTGTCCAACTCTGTGTGACCCCATAGACGGCATCCCACCAGGCTCCCTGGTCCCTAGGATTCCCCAGGCAAGAATACTGAGTGGGTTGCCATTTCTTTCTCCAATGCATGAAAGTGAAAAGTGAAAGTGAAGTCACTCAGTTGTGTCCAACTCCTAGCGACCCCATGATTGCAGCCCACCAGGCTCCTCCATCCATGGGATTTTCCAGGCAAGAGTACTGGAGTGGGGGGCCATTGCACTCTCCGTCCTATGGTCTGGTATGTGGTATATGTTCTATCGACTAGCTGACATCATCTATCAACTATATGTATATAATAAAGAATATTTTTTTCTTCTTTCTCTCTCTCCTCCACCATGGCTTAACTAATTTGTCCTTTATGCAATATTGATGACTATTAGGCTTTTGAGGTCACATATGTGATATATATCATCTCTTTGTTCTGTTTAACCTTCCAGGTGATTACCTCTCTGTCATAAAGACAGTGACAGGAAGACTTGATTTACAGCCTCATTTGCTTCAGTCCAAGTCCACTCACAGGAGACATGAGGAGAATGAATCTCTATCTTTTCTCAGGTGTGGTTTGTATGAGGCAGAGATATCAGCTGGTCGATAGAACATATTAGGGACCACATATACCACATACTTGTTTTCTTCTTAGAATTGCTATCCATGTATGTGGTTATCAGACCATAGGATTTACTGATTACGTTGAATGACCATGGTGGGATAGGCAGTAGGTACAGGACTTCTCATAACATCTCAAATACATATATTTTATATTTATATATTTACACAGTAATATTTCTGTTTTTACTTTCACAAGGTATCTTCCTGAAGTAATTTTATTTCCAGAGGAACCAAATAATTCAGCCTAATTCTATATTCAAACTGGGCATGTACACCCATCTCCTTGAGTGGCCAAATCATAATGATTTGTGAGTGTTTGCCCTCTAGTCTACCCTGTTTGACTTCATTATGGTTTGGCCTTGGTGATAACCCTAGAGCGAGTTTGTCTTCTTCTAAGTGTGTGCTATCCATATAATGTTTAGTCATCAAAAATATGCAAAGAAACAGACATTTGCTAAAGATTGTAATAGGCACCGGCTAGAGTTAGCATCACATGTTTAAAAACTGTCTTTTTTCTTTGTTTCTGTGTTTTGGTGAAAGCCTTTTACTCCTCTATTGAAGCACTCCTAGACTTATTTTTATAATTTATTTTACTTCCAGCATAGTAATTTCCCTCAAATAAGTTTTGCAAATAATCAGGATGCATAAAAACAAACAAAATGACAATTATCCTTCCCAAACCAGCTACTGATTTTTGTCTGAAATTAAATATATCAAAAATTTTTTTTTAGTTACCCAGATTAAAAAATCCATACCTACGTTTAATTCTCTGTATGGGAAGCTGTCAGATCTTATAGATTCCATTTCTGCAATGTTTCCTCTTTTTTTTTTTTCTGGGACTCAAATTCAAGATCATTTGGTTCTTGAAGCACTTTCAAATCAACCATCACACTGTTGCTAGATGGTCCTTCTTAAGGACCTAACACACATTTAATCATTGCTCTTTAGTTCTTAGAACATTAGTAGAAAGTGAAAAGTGAAGATGAAAGTCACTCAGTCATGTCCAACTCTTTGTGACCCTATGAACTATAGAGTCCGTGGAATTCTCCAGGTCAGAATACTGGAGTGGGTAGCCTTCCCCTTCTCCAGGGGATCTTCACAACTCAGGGATCAAACACAGGTCTGCTGCATTGCACGCAGATTCTTTACCACCTGAACCAAAAGGGAAGCCCAAGAATACTGGAGTGGTGGTCCAGTGGTTAAGACTCCACTTTCCAATACAGAGGATGTGTTTTTGACCCCTGGTCAGGAAGCTAAGATCCAACATACCTCAAGGTCAAACAACCAAAACATGAAATAGAAGCAATATTGTATCAAATTTAGTAAAGACTTTAAGAAATGGCTGACATCCTCCCCCCACAATTTTTTTTTCATTTAGTTATTTTATTTTATTTTTCCATTTATTTTTATTAGTTGAAGGCTAATTACTTTACAATATTGTAGTGGTTTTGCCATACATTGACATGAATCAGTCATGGATTTACATGTGTTCCCCATCCCGATTCCCCCTCCCGCCTCCCTCCCCATCCCATCCCTCTGGGCCTTCCCAGTGCACCAGCCCTGAGCACTTGTCTCATGCACCCAGCCTGGGCTGGTGATCTGTTTCACCCTTGATAGTATACTTGTTTCAATGCTTTTCTCTCAGAACATCCCACCCTCACCTTCTCCCACAGAGTCCAAAAGTCTGTTCTGTACATCTATGTCTCTTTTTCTATTTTGCATATAGGGTTATCGTTACCATCTTTTCAAATTCCATATATATGTGTTAGTATACTGTATTGGTCTTTATCTTTCTGGCTTACTTCACAATTTATTTTGAAATCACATTCATCCTTCAAAACTCTTTTCAAATATCTCTTTTGTAATGAGACTTTTTCTGTCTGGGCTCTGCCTCAACCTATATTGGTACTCCTTTCTTGACTTTTCTCTTGGTGCCCCTCTTATAGTCTGAGTCCACATATTCCTAAGAATTCTTAACAAACTGGTGCAATTATGCTCTGTGACCATTCTTGAGGAATGGCCCCTACAGTGAAAAATGTAGATGTTCTCCTCAGATTTCCTTGGATCCCTTTTACTGTTTCTTGTCCTCCCTTCCTTCCTCCTTTACTCCCACCTGGTACAGTTTCCCTTCCAACAGCCAGAACCTGCAGATCTTGATCAGAAGAAAACCCTTGGGCTACTGGAGCCTGCTTGCCCTAAACAATCAGCTGTAAGAACTCTGAGTTCCTGGGAGTTTTAGATTCCAGGGGAAGCATTTATTTAGCCAATGACCAAAGTGGTGCTAGAGTATGAGAGCCAAGTCCCCCGCTCAGGATGACTCAGGAGTGGCTTACCTTGTAGTTTTCCCTTGGGACCAGCCTGATGTTGCCTGAGATGGCAGAACTTTGCCATGGCATCTTGCTTATCCATCACTTCTCTGATCTTCCTCCATTTCTTCCTAGCTTTTCCCTGGGAGCTCTTCCTTCATACTATGTTGTTGTTGAGTTATCTCTAAGTAGTGTCTGACTTTTTGTGACCCCACCGACTGTAGCCTGCCAGGCTCCTCTGTCCATGGTGTTTTCCAGGCAAGAATACTGGAGTGGATTGCCATTTCCTTCTCCAGGGCATCTTCCTGACCCAGGAATCGAACCTGCATCTTCTGCATTGGCAGGCGGATTATTTACCACTGAGCCAACAAGGAAATCTCTTCATATAAGGTACTCAAATGCTATTTCAGGATCCATTTCTGAGGAATCTGACCTAAGATTGCAGTCCAAATACCTCAAATAGTTGTCCAGTTTAACTAGACATGACTTGGAGGGATAAATCAAATTGCTTAAGTCCCCATATATCAAGGCAGAATGCTGCTGGTATTCTGAATAGGTTCTAATATATGGTTGCTTCTAGTCTTATTTTTAAATCCTTGTGGGTGTTTAAGAGGAGCTGTTGAAGGAAAGAAAGTTAGCATTTGTCATTATGTTTATGAGGGAAGACATGCTTACGCATATCAGCATATTGTTATAATGACTCTGATGGAATTGGCTGTAGTTTGTGCCCCTGGTTTGAAGAGCTTGAACTCCCTTGGGCTATTAGAGTCTGGGATTTGATTAGTGCTGGCTGCAGTCTAGTCCTTTATCAGCTATTTCTGCAACACATCAGCTCTGTGTCATTCAGCAATGTCATTACTGGGAAATAATTCTGACAATCTAGTTTACTTTAAATTTATCAAATAATTGTATGCAGCCTAGTCTTAGTGGATTTCCCACAAAAATGCTCCACATTTTCTTCTTGACAAGTTTCATCTCACTTTCTGTTAAGTTGTGATAAGCCGCCAGTGTCTGGCTAAGAAGTCATACATAGATTGCTGTATTTTCAGTTCTGAGGGCTCTATTGAAATGCCTGAAATAAATGATGGGATTTATAGACTTTTAAATTCTATCATTCTCAGAGATCATATAGATATTGCTAGAGTTGGCCTCTATCATTTTTTATAAACTTTTTTCTTAAAATCCAGTATTTCTGCTACATTTTTCTTATTGTCTTTTTGAAAATGTTTGGCTATAAGACATTTATGTAACATAGGAAAGCCATAATTCCAAGCAATTCATTTTATCGGTTCTCTGGGTTACATTATATTCACAGCACTGCTTTTATTTTTTGCCCCACAATTGTCATTATATAGCATGCTTTGTAGATGGAGAGTTACTGTGGCTACAATTTGTTTGTTTTCATTGCTTTATAATTTTCAAATAACTTGGAAATAACTCCTTTTCACTGTAGGAAATTATCTTTACTTCCATTAGGGATTCTCTTTGTGTTTAGAAACTGGCATTTTGAAGTAGAAGAATCAGGTACATAAATCAAAAGCTTTACTCTTTATTAAAGTGCAAAATATACTGAAACAGAATATACTGATTGTGAACTTTCTGATTTATTCTAATTTGCAAAAATCTGAAAAGTTTTCATATTCAGCAAACTAAGATCATGGCATCTGGTTTCATCACTTTATGGTAAATAGATGGAGAAACAATGGAAACAGTTTCTTGGGCTTCAAAAAATACCCCAGATGGTGACTGCAGCCAAGAAATTCGAAGATGCTTACTCCTTGGAAGAAAAGCTATGACAAACCTAGACAGCATATTAAAAAGCAGAGACATTACTTTGCCAACAAAGGTCCATCTAGTCAAAACTATGGTTTTTACAATAGTCATATATGGATGTGAGAGCTGGACCATAAAGAAAACTGAGCACTGTAGAACTGATGCTTTTGAACTGTGGTGTTGGTGAAGACTCTTGAGAGTCCCTTGGACTGCAAGAAGATCCAATCAGTCAATCCTAAAGGAGATCAGTCCTGGGTGTTCATTGGAAGGACTGATGCTGAAGCTGAAACTCCAGTACTTTGGCCACCTGATGCAAAGAACTGACTCATTTGAAAAGATCCTGATGCTGGGAAAGATGGAAGGCAGAAGGAGAAGGGGATGACAGAGGATGAGATGATTGGATGGCATCACCGACTCAATGAACATCAGTTTGAGAAAGCTCCAGAAGTTGGTGATGGACAGGAAAGCCTGGCATGTTGCAGTCTGGGAGGTCGCAAAGAGTTGGACACGACTGAACGACTGAACAGATAAAAATATATTTTGTAATACAAAAATACACATCTGCCAGTTAAGAATCCTTTTTTAGATAAATATTTTGTTATAAAGAATAAACTTTGTATTCTTTATAGGACATAAAATGAAAGTGAAAGTTTTAGCCACTCTGTCGTGTTCGACTCTTTGCGATCCACTGTCTGTAGCCCGCCAGGTTCCTCCATCCATGGTATTCTCCAGGCATATTGGAGTGGCTTGCCATTTCCTTCTCTAGGGAATCTTCCTGACCCAGGGATCAAACCTGGGTCTCCTGCATTGCAAGCAGATATTTTAACATGTGAGCAACCAGGGAAGCCCAGTAAGACTAGAGCACATATAATAAGTGTTTTCACTGCTTTGTTTTAGTCTTAGGAACATACAACCTAGAAAGAGATTCAACTCTTGTTTCTGATATAATTGCCTTTAGAGAAAGAGGAGAGATTAGTGAAAATCTGGTTTTCCTATCAGGAATCAGAGTTGGGGAAACACTTTGAGCTTTGATATGTAGATATGTAGCTATGAGTAGACAATTCCGCTAGGACAGAACACTGCAATCTGATTATACTACTGTAGCTCTATCAATGGGAAGCTGAGGAGAAGGATGAAGATTAGGTCTACTCATGAGCTATGAATATCTGTAGAGAAGAAGACCCAGACTCCTAAGAGCCTACCAATAGATTCCAAGGGTGTCATTGCTACATTTCTGTGCCTTACTTACTCTTTAAGTTTCTCGCTCTGAGATTTTGCAACTTGTATTAGCTCTGTCCACATCAAACCTCAATGAAACTTGGCTTCCTTTACTCTATTCCATAAATGATAAAATCATGCTCAGCAGAGTGAATATTGTGCCTGATTCTTGATTTCCAGTGTATCGAGCAGAATCATAGAGTACCGTTTGCAGTCTCCATCACATCCACGTCAATACCATTGACCTTGATATTCCCCTGCCTTCTGAAGCCCACCTACTCCCCTCTAGTTATCTGCCTGCCATGTGGAGCAGCCTGGACAGTGGATCTTCCTTCTCTACTCTACTTTATGTTCTCGGAGACCCCTCCTGCTACCCTACTCCCCCTTCTCCTGTGCCTCAGAAAGTCTGCCTGTCTAAAGTCCTCTGAAAGCCTGGTAAATATAATTTTCTCTCTTATTTAATAATAATTTACTACCATATTGTATGATACATGCTGGAAAACAGTCATGAACAGAGAACAACAATTATTTCTCAGGGATGGGAAAGATCAGGTGAGGTCTTCTAAGATCAGATTATTTTTGAACTGATATTAAAATAATTAGTAAGATACAGGAGGTCTAGGGGCTTTCCTGATGGCTCAGCAGGTGAAGAATATGCCTGCAATGCAGGAGACACGGGTTTGATCCTGGGTCAGGATGATCTCCAGGAGGAGAGCATGGCAACCCACTCCAGTATTCTTGCTAGAAAAATCCCATGGATAGATGAGAGTGGCGGACTGTGGTCTATGGGGTCTCAAAGAGTTGGACATGGCTAAAACGACTGAGAACACTCACACAGGAGGTCTAATTAGAGAACAGAGGGTAAGAGAGAGCATTTTATAAACTAAAAACTTTCTAGATATAAAGTGTTCTTAAAAATGAAACACTATGACTCATTATCTTAAGTGGATTTCCATGAAAAACAGATTCTGAGTTGGAGATTTGCTGCAGAAGTTTTACTGGGAAGAGTTTTTGGGAGCAACAGCACTACAGGGGGATGCTGGACTGGGCAGAGGTGTGGTGCTAACCATGATGCTATTGGAACAGAAGTCTTGTGAGATCTGAAATTCCAGAACTGGGCAGTCTCTCAATGTTGTCTCCAGTGGAAGTGAATGGGCTGGACTTTAATATCCCAACATTGACCAGCTATTAGATGCAGACTGTCTCTGAGAAGAGCACATCAATAGCAACAGGAGGCTTCTTCTGGAGGAAAATGACCAGAGGCAGATGGAGGAATTAGTGTCAGACTCCTAAAAGGAATCTGGGAGGCACATCCTAGCATGTACGTCTTCAATTGTAGAGTTCATCATTCTTCAGTTATCAACTTTGACAGCAGATACCAGCTGTTCTCTTGCACTGACTAGAGAAGATGTAGCATATAAAGAAACTGTACACATTGGTATAACTGATGACCACTTTGACTGAGTACTAGAAAATTCATCATCTTCTATTGTGTCAACTTTCCTGAGACATACAGGCACAAATAATGCCTTAACTTTTTATTGAAATATCTACCATCTTTACCTTGGCTGACAATTATAGCATATTATCTTTACCCTTGTTGACAATTTTGAAAGTCTATGACAGTGACTTGAGGATTTTAGACCCTCTGATTAGGCAGAGTTACTTTTAATCTTGTGGGTATAGAGAAAATGATCTTGATGACTTATTTGGGACTAAGTGAGCTTGATTTTATTCTGATGAATGGTTGAATTTTATGATAACTGATTCAGTCCCTCTTAAGAAATTCTAAATATCAAATGATGCTTTTTCAATATGAATATTATAAATGTTTAACACAGTAAGGTCACAGGTGTAAAAGCATAGATAGGCCTATAATGGATTTATTAATGATGTGACACTATCAAAAGTCTAATGCTTCTAAATACCTTGTATCACAACTTAATTTTTTATATCACTAAGCAGTAGATTATTTTATATTAAAGATTTTCTATTACAATGATTGCAATAATTAAACTCATTGAAGGCTGACATGGTACAAAATATAAAGATGTGTATTCACATTTATGTATACATAGTCTTGTCTTTGCCATATGAAGAATGCATGTACTTTATTTTCGAAGACTGGGTCAGTGTATTAGAAATGATTGCATTTTTAAATGTGTATTTCTTCTTGTTTTTTTAAATATTCATTTTTAATTGATGATTGGTTTACCATGTTGGTTTGATTTCCATCATACATCAACATGAATTAAGCATAGGTGTACATATGTCCCCACTCTCTTGAGTCTCCCTCCCACATCCTACCTATTCCCACCCCTCAAGGTTGTTACAGAGCCTCAGTTTGAGTTCCCCGAGTCATGCAGCAAATTCCCATTGGCTATCTATTTACATATGTTGGTGTATATGCATCCCCGCTACTCTCTCCATTTATCTCAGAAATGTGAATTTTTGATAGGCAGAAAAACTGAAAGAGAGTTAACTGGTTGAGTCAGAGTAAAAAAGCACATCCATGATTCAGGAATATCAGATGACCATGTCATTAACTAGGAAATAATGCATTTGTCAAAATTTAGCACCCTGTCATGATAAAAACTGAGCAAACTAAGAGTGAAATGGACTTTTCTTAATCTTATAAAGAACAACTAAGTAACTCCTACACAGATAAATACTACATAGCTATATGTTAAATGCTTCATCCAAAATGAAAAATAAGAAAAGGATGGCCATTCTCTTGTCTTTTACTTAATATTACACTGGAAGTCCTAGTCAGGGAAATAATGTAAGAAAATAAAATAATGGCATAAATCCTGGAAAGGAAACTACTCTGGTTAACAGGTGAATTTAGTAAAACAGAGCATATTGTCAATATCTAAAAATCAAATAAATATAAATATTCCAGGAGTAGATAATTAGAAAACGAAATTTTTAAGAAACATCCTTCATGATGTATCAAACAACAAAAAACTTAAGATAGGCAAAATCTCTATATATTAAAAAAGTATAAATGTTTCAGGGTAATTAAATGAAATCTAAGTAAATACAGCAACAATAGTTTATAAACTATAAAACTTAATACTGTTAAGGTTTTTTTTCTCTTTGTGTTAGTTTTCTAAAGCTACCATTAAAAGTACCACAAACTGAACAGTTAAATAATAGAAATTTACTGATCACATTCTAGAGGCTAGAAGGCTGAAATTAAGAGCTCTCTGTTGACTAAGAGGGAAAATCTGTTCCACGACTCTCTCTTAGATTATGCTTGGATTGCTAGTGATCTTCTGTATTCCTGGGTTTGCACATGCATCACCCTAATCTCTACTTTTTCACATCACATGATATTCTGCTTGTGTGTGTCTGTATCCTAATTTCCCCCTTTAAGAAGGATACCAATCATATTGGATTAGAAAGCTAATACTCCAATATGGATCCATCTTAGCTAATTATTGATATGTATGCAATAGCCCTTTTTAAAAATAAGACTACATTCTTAGGTCTGGAGGGTTATGATGTGAACACGTGAACTTTGTGGAGCTACAATACTCCACATAATACTCTACAAATTTATCTACAATTTTAACACAATCTCAACAGAATTTCCCAGCAGGGTTTTTTATTTATTTGTTTTGGCAAAATATTCAAAACTTCTTCAAAGGAAGACAAATTGGAAGGTGCACACAACTTGCTTTTAATACTATATAAATCTACTGTATAATGCTCAAGATATGTGTTATTGATTTAACTTTGGAAGAATAGATAAATAGAACAAAATAGAAGGTTCAGAAATAGCCCAAGCACATAAGGTCAATTGATTTTTTTATAAAGTTGCTGAGTAATTCAATGGGGGAAAGAATAGTCTTTTCAATACCATGGCACTGGAAACAACCTGAAAAATATTTATAAAAAAATATTCTCAAATCCTTCCTCACACCATATACGAAAATTAATTTTTGGCTCATATTCCAAAAAGAAGAAGATTGCTAGAAGAAAACATAAGACAACATCTCTACACCACTGAATAGGAAATATTTTTTAGGACACATGAAACACTAAGCATAAAAGTTTAAAAAACAACAACAATGACAACAAAACATGTGCAAACTCTCACATATGCTCACATGCATATATATATACTATAGAAATGATAAGATGAACATCATGAAAATTACAAATGCTTTGGAAGAAACAGTATTATCAGTGATCATACCAAGATGTTATATGACCATAACATGGGAAGCCCCATCACAACAAGCAGTTCTACTTTAGAGACTTTTAGTCCTTTCCTAGGCATCTAAGAATACTTTCTCCCACCAAGCGACACTGGCCTAGCCTGGAGGAAACCCTTCTGCTTCTCCTGATCCTATCAGCAACTATGCCAATGGCACCCAATTGACATCAGCTAAACCAAGTAGACCAAAATCTCTGAAAATTAAACTTATGAAGTCACAGAACAAGAGTGGCTTCATACAGTGCACATAACTTAAACAGAGTGACTGCCTGCTAAAATTTAAAAAAAAATGTAAATGGGACTCAGGATCTTCTAACATTGATAACATGTTATCATGCAAACAGAAATCACCCATCTTACTAAGAATCAGAAAAAAACACTTGGATGAAAATAGAAAATTAACTGATACCTGACAAGGAGTTTAATGTAGCCACCATAAAAATTTTTCAAAATCAATGAAAAATTCACTTAAGACAAACAAAAATATAAAAGCTCACAATAATGAATAGAAGTAACAGTAAAGAATCAAAATAAGCTGATATAACTAGAAAATATTAAAATGGAAATAAAAATTTAAAAAAAATCCCTAGATGGATTCAATGGTAGAGTGAAAATGACAGAGAATAGATTCAGTGAATTTGAGAATCTATCAATAGAATTCACCCAATCTAAAAAAATGGGTTCCCAAGAGGCACAGTGGTAAAGAATCCACCTGCCACTAAGGAGAGACCCAGATTTGATGCCTGGGTCAAGATGATCCCCTGGAGGAGGAAATGGCAATCCAGTCCAATATTCCTGCCTAGAAAATTCCATGGACAGAGGAGCCTGGTGGGCTACAGTCTTTGGGGCTGGAAAGAGTCAGACACAGCTGAGCAACTGAGCACACATACACATACAATCTGAAAAACAGAGGAAAAACAGAATGGGAAAAAAATGAACAGCAATAGGGAATCTATGAGACAATAACAAAAGATTCACATGCATATCATCAGAGATAAGTATTAAATATACAATAAAACAGAAAATCCTCTATCTACCCCTCTCTTTACCATAAAATAAGAATTTTTTAAGGTGAAGTAAGTTTTATTTATCTGAAAGTAGATTTGTTTTCAACTTTCATACTCACTGAAATTCATAGTTCATTAATTCAAGAAGTACTTAGTGAATATTTGCTCTGCTAAAGAGAGTAACAATTATGTACTCAGCAGCATGGATGGTGTAGGAACCATCTGGAGATCCACATCATAATAAGTACACCCAAGAAAGAGCTGTAAAGTCTTTTAAATTACAAATTATAATTAAGCCATTATTGTCTTAGTGTTCTCATTTTACACACTGAATAAAATTATCATTACATAAAGCATGCCAGAGGAAAGTGGAAGACAAGGTGAGGAACCAAAATGTCAATTATTTATTGTGTCTTTATGGCTGTTATTATTGACTCTGTGAAGTGTGTTCTTTAGTAGTTGTAAGCAAATGAATTGTGAAATATTTGTAATTATCATAGCTAATTGGCTTATTTAGATTTCTTCATTTCTGGGCACAAGCACAAAGCTTGGCCTATAAGTACGTTTTCCACATTATTGTTAGTTAAAAGCAATACTGAAGGCAGCCTGATAACTGCTATTTTCTGTTTTGACAAGACTGAGCTCTTTTTACATATATTAATGGAAGTATATTTTTGATATGTCATGTCATTTTATACAACCTGCTTGAGGGTAACAGTGTCTTCCTATGTAAAATTTAACATAGATAAAAGACACTCAGGTATAACTGTCTTTGAGCTGGGGCTAATTAGCTCTGAATCAGAAACCAGAAAACTTCCACCCACTTCCCTATAAGGTCATTATATGTGTGTGCTAAGTTGCATCAGTCGTGTCCAACTCTTGGTGAGTCTGTGGGCTATAGACCACCAAGTTCCTCTGTTCATGGGATACTCCAGGCAAGGATATTGGAGTAAATTGCCATGTCCTCCTCCAGGGGATCTTCCTGACCCAGCAATCAAACCGATGTCTCTTATGTCTCCTGCATTGGCAAGTGGGTTCTTTACCACAAGCCACCTGGGAAGCCCAAAAGGTCATTATAGATTTGATTACACCTCTCTTCCTTTTAAAATATTTTTATTTTCTTTTTTTTTTTTTTTTATTATTTTTTTTTTTCCAGTGGGTTTTGTCATACATTGATATGAATCAGCCATGGATTTACATGTATTCCCAATCCCGATCCCCCCTCCCACCTCCCTCTCCACCCGATTCCTCTGGGTCTTCCCAGTGCACCAGGCCGGAGCACTTGTCACGTGCATCCCACCTGGGCTGGTGATCTGTTTCACCATAGATAGTATACATGCTGTTCTTTTGAAATATCCCACCCTCACATTCTCCCACAAAGTTCAAAAGTCTGTTCTGTATTTCTGTGTCTCTTTTTCTGTTCTGCATATAGGGTTATCGTTATCACCTTTCTAAATTCCATATACATGTGTCAGTATGCTGTAATGTTCTTTATCTTTCTGGCTTACTTCACTCTGTATAAGGGGCTCCAGCTTCATCCATCTCATTAGGACTGGTTCAAATGAATTCTTTTTAATGGCTGAGTAATATTCCATGGTGTATATGTACCACAGCTTCCTTATCCATTCATCTGCTGATGGGCATCTAGGTTGCTTCCATGTCCTGGCTATTATAAACAGTGCTGCGATGAACATTGGGGTGCACGTGTCTCTTTCAGATCTGGTTTCCTCAGTGTGTATGCCCAGAAGTGGGATTGCTGGGTCATATGGCAGTTCTATGTCCAGTTTTTTAAGAAATCTCCACACTGTTTTCCATAGCGGCTGTACTAGTTTGCATTCCCACCAACAGTGTAAGAGGGTTCCCTTTTCTCCACACCCTCTCCAGCATTTATTGCTTGTAGACTTTTGGATAGCAGCCATCCTGACTGGCGTGTAATGGTACCTAAAATACTTAGGAGTATATCTACCCAAAGAAACAAAGGACCTATACATAGAAAACTATAAAACACTGATGAAAGAAATCAAAGAGGACACAAACAGATGGAGAAACATACCGTGTTCATGGATTGGAAGAATTAATATTGTCAAAATGGCTATTCTACCCAAAGCAGTCTATAGATTCAATGCAATCCCTATCAAGCTACCAACGGTATTTTTCAGAGAACTAGACCAAAGAATTTCACAATTTGTATGGAAATACAAAAAACCTCGAATAGCCAAAGTAATCTTGAGAAAGAAGAATGGAACTGGAGGAATCAACCTGCCTGACTTCAGAATATACTACAAAGCCACAGTCATCAAGACAGTATGGTACTGGCACAAAGACAGAAATATAGATCAATGGAACAGAATAGAAAGCCCAGAGATAAATCCATGAACCTATGGACACCTTATCTTTGACAAAGGAGGCAAGGATATACAATGGAAAAAAGACAACCTCTTTAACAAGTGGTGCTGGGAAAACTGGTCAACCACTTGTAAAAGAATGAAACTAGAACACTTTCTAACACCATACACAAAAATAAACTCAAAATGGATTAAAGATCTAAATGTAAGACCAGAAACTATAAAACTCCTAGAGGAGAACATAGGCAAAACACTCTCCGACATAAATCAAAGCAAGATCCTCTATGACCCACCTCCCAGAATATTGGAAATAAAAGCAAAACTAAACAAATGGGACCTAATGAAACTTAAAAGCTTTTGCACTACAAAGGAAACTATAAGTAAGGTGAAAAGACAGCCCTCAGATTGGGAGAAAATAATAGCAAATGAAGAAACAGAAAAAGGATTAATCTCAAAAATATACAAGCAACTCCTGAAGCTCAATTCCAGAAAAATAAATGACCCAATCAAAAAATGGGCCAAAGAACTAAACAGACATTTCTCCAAAGAAGACATACAGATGGCTAACAAACACATGAAAAGATGCTCAACATCACTCATTATTAGAGAAATGCAAATATTTTTATTTTCAATACATTAATTTACTCATAAAATCATTCTAAAAATATACAAACTTCCCTTCTTAGCAAAGTATGACAAAACATTTAAAAAAAACAGAATACTTGACACATATCTTTTAAAATATATTTATAAGGTTACATGCAATTTTGTAGAAGTAATATTAAAGAATGGCTCAAAAATGGGAGGATTTTTCTTCATTTCTGAAAAGAAAATATGTCCAATAGAAATAATGAAGATTCTTGAGTATGCAAGGTCAGTTTCAGTACCAAAGCCTGTCCTTGTGCATCTAAGCAATTACGTGTGTGAGGTGCTTTTACAACACTGAGATAAACTGGCTGGTGTTCCCCTCCCTCCAATAACAGTGCACTAACACTAACCTTTGGACTCAACCAGCACAGTACATCTAGTCTGGGAGTGTTGATTGAAGATGTTCATTTTATTTAGGAATCTCAGGACTTTTCCATAATTGAGCCTCTTCAGAGAGCTATGGCTTTATTTTAAATTTTGGTTATGATAACTCTTTTGCTTACTTATATATTAAAAAATTATGCCTTTAGTATATGGACTGATTCTTTCTACATTGTTCAGTATGTATTCTTTTTTATATATTTATTTTTAATTGGAGTTTCTTTACAATATTGCGTTCATTTCTGGTATATGACAATGTGAATCAGCTATAAGTATTAATATGTCCCTTCCCTCTTGAGCCTCCCTCCTACCCCCTTCCACCCTACTTCTCCAGGTCATCACAAGAACCCACGACTTGAAGTGTCACATGTCTCATTCTTTGGGTACACCTCTATTAAATAAAATTAAAGTTACCTTTGATCTTAACTGGCAAAGAGTGTGCATAGCCAGTTTTATGGAGATATTGATGAATAAGCTTTGGGAAAACACAGTCTCTATTATCACTGGATTATTTGGTCATTTTTTAGATGATACTCTTCAAGTTCCATCAGCAAATGAGCAAACTTTTGCTCAGAGAAGTTTAACTTCCAAGTTCCAGAATAAAAACACATTTATTTTTATACTTAAAAAAAAAACCTCACTCTCCTCAAAATGTTTCTGGAAGGCACCAATGGAAAATAAAATAGCTTAAATGCATACTAATCCTATTTGTGTATCTGGACCTGCCTATTTTAAGTCACTAAATGGGATGCATTCTTCTTCACATTCAACTTGCCAATCACACTTGTCTCAGTATTTCAATGAAGATAAATTATAACTGTTGGTAATTAGTTAATTTGTAATTTGCTTATCCATCTCCAGGATGTGGGTTTTTTCTCATCTTGTTTATTACATTATTCTTTTCTCTTTTTCACTTCTGAAGATAGGATAGCAAAATTTGAATAAATTTCAGCCCTGAAATTCCCAGGTAACGTAAGCCAAACAGTTTTTATTGTTTAGGAAATTAGATTTAATATAGGAGTCAGTGTGGGAAGACAGGAGGACAGGAAATAAGATGCATCTAAAGTAAATGGAAAACTGTAATACTGAAGCAGTGCAAAAGTAAGAAAGTCATAAGAGCAGAATACATTTTGGAGTTAAGAGGAATTATGCTCCTGGCTTTCCATCCACCAGGGGGTGACCTGTGGATGAGAAAGTCTGCATCTGTAAACTTCTGCTACAGTTTCTCAGCCAAGATTCTTAAATCAAGCAATGAAATCCCTGATTAAAGAATTAAAAAACATTCTAAAAGGATATCACCCAGTTAATCAATACTCAGCAGGACCAGAGAATCTGATCTGATGACTTTTCAGCAAAGACAAACACCTACATCACACTGTACTCTCTGCTCCAAGAGTCCCACACCGCTGCTTCCCCAGGGCATAGACAGTATGAGGTTGTGCATCAGATGTCAAAATCTCCACCACATAGGCACCTCAGAGCATGACACATCCTTTACCTTTCAATCAGATAATAGTTCCAGTAGAATTCCTCCCTCTTCACGCAACCTTCCCACATCAAGGTATGAAGCAGTTGCACTTCAGCAGTAGAGCCTAGGTTACCTGCTCTAGCATTGTGTTTAAGAAAATAGAGAAAATGAATGTCTAACTTTTCACTTGGGCATGTAGGATCTAATATAGATATCTTAATATGAGGTAGAGGAATGTTCAAAAATTTGGGGTGATCACAAAATTCAATAAATAGTACAGTATTGTTTCCTCAATGTCTTTCTAGCCTTAAAATTCCAAACAGAAAAGTCATCTCAAATTCATGCAATTCTTAAAAAAAAAAAATATAATAATATATATGTTAACCTCCTGAAAAAGTTGAAGCACTGCATTCTAGTTGTAGACTCACATTGTACCAAGTCCAGGATGACTAGATGATGTTCATCTCTACACCACCTCCTCTAAGTCCCATCTTGATACTCTGTAACCTGTCATAATGCATGAAGTAAGTCTCTCAAATTTTACCTTATATAAAATACTACAGGAAATGTTAGAAGAGTAAGAAAAGAAGAATCAGTTAAATTGTTATTCAGTCACTCTTGTGTCTGACTCTTTGCGACCCCATGAAATGAAGCTCAACAGGCTTCCCTGTCCTTCACCATCTCCTGGAGTTTGCTCAAATTCATGTCCATTAAGTTGGTGATGCCATCAAACCATCTCATCCTCTGCCTCCTCCTTCTCCTTTTGCCTTCAATCTTTCCAAACCTCAGGGTCTTTCCCAATGAGTTGGCTCTTCACATCAGGTGGCTAAAGTATTGGAGCTTCAGCCTCAGCATCAGTCTTTCAAATGAATATTCAGGGTCTATTTCCTTTAAGATTGACTGGTTGTCCTTGGGACAACCTTGTTGTCCAAGGGATTCTCAAAAGTCTTCTCCAGCACCACAGTTGGAAAGCATGAATTCTTCAATGCTTATACACACACACACACACACACACACACACACACACACATATATATACACACACACAGTGAGAGAGAGAAAGAAGTCAGTTATGTTTATTTCAAGAATAAATGTGTGTTCAAGTGTTAGAGGCATTTTTTGAAAATGTTCCTGAGATTCTAATCTCCATATGACTTCACTGTCTGCTCTGCGTTCTGTTTACCTTCAGCCAGAACTTCAAATTGTCTAGAACAAGTTGACACCATGGTGCCGTATCCCAAACACTAATTATTCATATCAAGTTGATGCCTTTGTGATTTTGCCTGCTGAAGTTTGCTGTAGTTTTCTCTTAATGTTTATGTAGAAGCATTCACAGATCCCAGAAAACACCCTAAATTTCAAACATACATCTCTTAGCAACCATTGGAAATCAATAATATGATTCCTTATGATAATCAGGATCAATCTATTCAGTCAAGATCATAAATTATTTTTTTTTTCTATTCTTCTGTGCCACAAGGACTCCATTTAATGGCAAGTTTTCAGCATTTTTGGCTTCCATTCAATGCATTAACTATTTTTTTCACCATGTAGTAATATTTTTTTCTGGGGTTTTTTGATAGAAACAGGAACTATAAATCTACTATATTGCTGTCTCTTTTAAGACTCAGAGGAAAACTTTTCACATCAATTTTTGCAGTCTGGTTGAGGCCATGTAACAGGTTTATTAAACATAATATGGTCAAAAGTGAGATTAGCCGTTTTCCCATGTGGTCCTTAAAAGAAAACGATTTGAACCTACCACCACCTCTCCCTTTCTCAGTGGAGTTGGAGGTCACATGTCCTAGTTGTTGTGGCTACCAGATGGGAAATACTGACTGGTATACATCAGACTATGATAAATATATGTGGAAGAAATTATCTTTGCCATGCCAAAAATATTTATTTGCTTATTTACTTATTTGCCATAGCTTAACCTATCTTATCCCTACTTTAACTGGTACTAAGGATTCTAACCCAGAAGAATTCAAAAGCGTGAGAATGAATATGTAGCTTTTGAGTAGGTCAAACATATGATATTCCAGTTTCCACTCTTTTGCTCCTCTACTCACAAATTTTGGTTTTGGGAAAAAAGTACTACATTGTTTGTTAGTTATTGTTCTCCCAACAAGATAGTGGCCACGGGGTGGGGAATACTTCTGTTGTTTTGTGTTCATTAGAATAAAAACAACTAACTTAGCTCAATTATGACAGCTTAATCTCTGATAAGCTTTTAATGCAAGAAATATTAATGTAGCTACAGGAAAAAAATGATTTAAAGTATTTGAAGGTAAAAGTTTAAAATAATATTTCTGACAATAAATTTATTAGAGAAAGTGATGGTTTGGTATAGAAAGAATTCAAATAATCAAGTTTAATTTAACATCATCAAATGCTCACTTTATGACTGCCTATAGATGTTATTTAAAGTCTCTAAAATTCTACCATTTTATTTTTAAAATGGTTTTAAGATGACAAATATTATGAATAGCAAATCATTAACTTATTTAAAAGTTATTGCACAATATATGACATAAATATTGAGATTCTTAACAAGAGTATTATCATTATGGCTGTATTTTTGCATTAATTTAAATATTTTTATTATATAATGAAAGTTTTCTCTCTTCCTTGGCCCTAACTAATATCCCTTGTAAGAAATATCTTGGCATATCCATTTATAGCTAAACATGAAGCTAACATTTCAGAAACTTCAGCATCCTGTTTCTTCATCTATAATACAAGAGTAATAAATTGTGATGAAAACCAGAAACTAAGAATCTGATTGAACAAATTATTGCTTTCAACATTTTTTACAGGTTGAAACTTAAATTAGCAGAGACACATGCAGTGAAGATGAACCAGAGTATTTTTTAATGAAAGATCAAAACATCTTTCTCCCAGTTATTTGATAATGAAGAAGCTGAGTGATTACAAAGGAAACAGCCACTCTCAGGGTATATATACCTCAAAGTCAGTGTGCTTTTCCCTCTGCCCCAACTTTCTTCCTTAAGCTACACAAAATTCCTATCAGCTTCAACTTCAAAATATATTTTAAGTCTGACATTTCCTTTCATCTGAAACTGTTGCCATTTCAGACCATCATAATTTCTTGCTTGGATATGCTATTTTCCCCTCACATTTATTTTGAGGCACATTTGAAGTACAATGAACTATACATATTTAAGATGTATAATTTGGTTTGGACATAACTATATAACCATTAAACCATCACCTCACACAAGATGACAAACATCCATCACCTCTGAGAGTTCTCTCATTTACCTTTATAACTCCCTTTCCTTTCTCCCCACCCCTTGGAAAATCTGCTTCTTGACGCTAATTTGTTTGAATATGCTAGAATTTTCTGTATATAAATAATATCTAGTCTGCGTTTGACTTCTTTCACTTGAGATAATTATTTTGATGTTCTTCATTTGTTGCCTACTAATATTTCATTCTGTGGATATACTAAAAATTTTTAGTATATCCCTGCAGTTGTTGATGGATATTTGATTGTTTCTAGTATTTTGGCTATTATAATTAAAGCTATGAACATTTGTATACAAGTGCTTATGTGGGTATATGTTTTCTTTTCTCTTTGCCAAATGTCTACAAATGTAATGGCCATGTATGAGAGTTTCATTTATTCCATCCTCACCAATGCTGGACAAAGTCAGTCTTAATTTTAGCCATCATAATAGTATATGGAATAATTATGTTGAATGTCTTTTCATGTGCCTATTTATCATTCTTTCTGTTCTCATCTCCCCTGACTCTCTTCCTTGCTCTCTACCTCCACCTGTTGTTATTTTTCTGTACCTGAAACACCATACTAGTTCCTGCCATTACTGTTCTCTGTCTGAAATTCTCAGTCCAAAGCTTTCCATGACTGTTTCTTATCACTGAGGAATCTGCTTGAATGTGAGGTATTCCCAACTTGCTTTAAATTAATCTCATTGTACCCACAGTCACTTTATTCTATTGATTCTCAGCATTTATGAAAAATCTGGTACTATTTTATTTATCTTTAAATTTTTAGTTTTTGCTTGCTCCAAGAAGTTAGAACTGTTTCTGCTAGGTTCACTACATATCTTTAAAATCTTAAACAATATCTGGTGTAAGAAGGCCTACTAAACATTTTCCAAGGAAATGAAAATCAGTGACCTATTATATTGATATTACAGGTCAATGTTAACAGTATCGATGTGCTGGTCCTGACTCAGACTGGTCCAGAGAGCTGATGGTGTGCCTTTTCCCCCAGCTCCATTCAGTGGCATGACATTGTTAGCTTGAAGGAGGTCATGGTGGAAATATTTACACCATATTAATCATCAGTACCAAATATCAGAGCCTTTCCCCTTATTTCTTAAGAATTGGTTATTAAACATTTACTAGCATGCTCCATGTTATGTTTTCCTATTGTGGCTATTAACTCATTTTTGCTAAGTTCTATTTTGAGTATTGGGGGTTCTGATTTTGATCGTACAGGCTTGGAGTTTGCCTCCAGTAATAGCATGAGTTTGTTGTTGCTATTATTCAATCACAAAGTCAGCATCAGGGTCTTTTCCAATGAGTTGGTTCTTTGCATCAGGTGGCCAAATTATTGAAGCTTCAGCTTCAGCATCCAGAATATTCAGCTGCTAAGCTAATGACAGTTTCTGCTATCTCACTTTTCTGGTAAGTTTACCTCTAGTCCTCCAGGGTTTGCCAGCTATCTGGGAGTAGATCCTATCTTTTCAGGTCTCAGGTTCCACACTCACTGCCTTAGCCTATAAGTAAATACCACTGCTGTCTCTACTTGATTTAGGCATTATATTAGCATTCAGAATGTCAGATCCATCTAATCTCAAGGTAGAGAGGGCCCCCTTTGCCTTTTGCTACCCATTCATTCTTAAGAGAACAGCTTATGACTGTCTTCAGAACAATTCTCTCCTTTGCATATTTTAGCTGTGCTTTACTATTATTTTTTTTCCCTATTTGTCTTATTGTTTTTGAATTCTACTGTTTGAAAACTCCTCACACTTTTTAATCAATGCATTGCACAGCTGATTCTATAGACTGTCAAAATTAAAGTTGTTGTTACTTCTTTTACCCACTAATGGCAAGGAGAAGCATGGAAAAAAATGATAAATCCTTGCTTAGTGAGCCACAGTAAAATGAAACTATTCAGCCATTTAGCTTATATTATCAAGTGTAAACCGTGGTTCCTTCATAACTATCAACATAATTCATTTTCATGTCTGTGATAAATGTGCTTAATTATTCACTTTGATAGCACTGTTGACAAACTTTTTTTATGAAAATGCATTTAGTTGAATAAGAAATATCATTTTTTAAATGTGAGGTATGTGAATTGGGATTTTACACACAAGTGAACTGGCTAGAAAAGTGAATAATATCAGCAGGAAAAGGGTTGAGATATTTTTTGTGATCAAAAATGCAAGTAAGTGTGCTTTATTTTAAACTGAAATTAAAAGAACTGGATATATGTACAATCAATTATGAGGTAATGATAAGAAATAGAAGGGCAAGTCTGGCAAAATGTTATGCCTGTAATTAAGTGCTGTTTCAAATTATAAATTCTTTATTATTGTTTAAGATATTATAAATATATTCTTTTTATATATCTATCTTATTTTATCAACTGGTTTTATTAAAAATTCATGCTTATTAAAGAGAATTTTGGAACATAAAACAAAAAAATTAAAATTATCCTTCTATCTTATACTATTCTTGTAATCCTTCAACCTTTAAAAAAGTACTGCATGAATATTTAGTCTCTTGTTTTTTGGACCTCTTTTTCTAGGCACATAGTGATTTTTGTTTGTCTTTTTGTGTCCCTCAGTATGATTGGCATAAGATGAAAGTCCTAAATTTCATGATGAATTCTGCCTAGTGGAACAGTTTTCCCAGAAGATTGCATGGGTCTTAATACACAGTTATTTCTTTCATGACAAATGTTAAATTCTGATCACAGAGTTTACTTTGATTAGTCCTTAGTCAATTAGACCCTCAATCTCATGAGTGCACTACGTGTCAAATTCCGTCATGCATAATTTTGTGAAATTATGTTTTTTCTCAAGACTCTTAACAAGTTGACTTGTGAATAGCTATAGTTTTACTGGGCCAAAAAAAAAAAAAAAAACACTCGATATGGTTAATTTCCCTTTGCTGAGATTTTATCCCTGACCCATCTCTCAGTTAACACGCATATATCTTCAAATAATTTTTCTTTTTCCTGAAATTATAAATGTATTATTAGGTATCTGAGGTAGAGTTTCTGATATCACACAAATGAGAGACAAACTGTGCATAAAAATTTGTTGATTATCACTTACAAATATATGACACTATAGTTCAAATTAATGTTGATGATTCTCTATCATCTAAAGTTGGTATACGCAGGAGGCATCTTTAACCCTGTTGGATTATGTGTACAGTGTGTTTTGTTTTTACTTAATGTCTTCATCCTTAACACCAGGATGGGTTAAAAAAAAGATAAACAAATGTCAAGGTGTTTAAATAATTTTTTAAGGATCATTCAATCAGAAAGTAACAGAAACCTACATTAGAAATTGGATCAGCTGATACCTAGTTTCCATGCATTTTTCAATAAAAATTAAGCTGAATTATTTAGTAAAAAATTCCCAGGTGGCACTAATGGTAAAGAACCCACCTGTCAATGCAGGAGATGCCAGAGGCATAGTGTCCATCCCTGGGTCAGGAAGATCCCCTGGAGAAGGGCATAGCAACTCACTCCAGTATTCTTGCCTGGAGAATCTCATGGACAGAGGAGCCTGGTAGGCTACAGTCCACAGGTTGCAAAGAGTCAGACACGACTGAAGTGTCTTAGCTCATACCCATAAAATATATCAGAAATGTTCTATTGCTTTTTAAATTTTTTCATAAACTAAGGCATTTAAGAATACTTTGTTTGGTCATGTGGACAGTTAATTTTTATCAAGTTTTTCTCAAATCTGATAATTCTGTTCCCAAAGAGGAGGAAGTACTTGATAATAAATTCATATACTGCTGATTAATTTTTCAGGGATTAATTAAATTCACTATATCAAGCTTTAATTTTTTTTTTTTAGAAAATGCAATCACATTAAATATTAAAACATTTTATCTACAGAGTCTTAACTGCTGATTTTTTAACACTGACATGCTCACTTAAAAAATAATCCAAACAATAATAGTTTGAAGATATATGAAGGTTTGAATTGGGTCAGATATTTTATTCCAATCTTATAAGTTTTATGCCTATGTGCATGTGTGTGTGTTCAGTCATGTCCAGGTGTTTGTGACCCCATGGACTATACACCACCAGGCTCCTCTGTCCATGGGATTTTCTAGGCAAGAATATTGGAGTGGGTTACCATTTTCTACCTCAGGGTATCTTCCTGACCCAGGGACCAAATCTTCATCTCATGCATCTCTTGTCTTAGCAGGTAGATTCTTTTTTTTTTTTCTTCATTTATTTTTATTAGTTGGAGGCTAATTACTTTACAATATTGTAGTGGATTTTGTCATACATTGACATAAATCACCCATGGATTTACATGTATTCCCCATCCCAATCCCCCCTCCCCCCTCCCTCTCTACCCAATCCCTCTAGGTCTTCCCAGTGCACCAGGCCCGAGCACTTGTCTCATGCATCCAACCTGGGCTGGTGATCTGTTTCATTATAGATATTATACATGTTTTGATGCTGTTCTCTCGAAACATCCCACCCTCACCTTCTCCCACAGAGTCCAAAAGTCTGTTCTGTATTTCTGTGTCTCTTTTTCTGTTTTGCATATAGGGTTATTGTTACCATCTTTCTAAATTCCATATATATGTGTTAGTATGCTGTAATGTTCTTTATCTTTCTGGCTTACTTCACTCTGTATAATGGGCTCCAGTTTCATCCATCTCATTAGAACTGATTCAAATGAATTCTTTTTAATGGCTGAGTAATATTCCATTGTATATATGTACCACAGCTTCCTTATCCATTCGTCTGCTGATGGGCATCTAGGTTGCTTCCATGTCCTGCCTATTATAAACAGTGCTGCGATGAACATTGGGGTGCACGTGTCTCTTTCAGATCTGGTTTCCTCGGTGTGTATGCCCAGAAGTGGGATTGCTGGGTCATATGGCAGTTCTATTTCCAGTTTTTTAAGAAATCTCCACACTGTTCTCCATAGCGGCTGTACTAGTTTGCATTCCCACCAACAGTGCAAGAGGGTTCCCTTTTCTCCACACCCTCTCCAGCATTTATTGCTTGTAGACTTTTGGATAGCAGCCATCCTGACTGGCGTGTAATGGTACCTCATTGTGGTTTCAATTTGCATTTCTCTGATGATGAGTGATGTTGAACATCTTTTCATGTGTTTGTTAGCCATCTGTATGTCTTCTTTGGAGAAATGTCTGTTTAGTTCTTCGGCCCATATTTTGATTGGGTCATTTATTTTTCTGGAATTGAGCTGCAGGAGTTGTTTGTATATTTTTGAGATTAATTCTTTGTCTGTTTCTTCATTTGCTATTATTTTCTCCCAATCTGAGGGCTGTCTTTTCACCTTACTTATAGTTTCCTTTGTTGTGCAAAAGCTTTTAAGTTTGATTAGGTAACATTTGTTTATTTTTGCTTCTATTTCCAATATTCTGGGAGGTGGGTCATAGAGGATCCTGCTGTGATTTATGTTGGAGAGTGTTTTGCCTCTGTTCTCCTCTAGGAGTTTTATAGTTTCTGGTCTTACATTTAGATCTTTAATCCATTTTGAGTTTATTTTTGTGTATGGTGTTAGAAAGTGTTCTAGTTTCATTCTTTTACAAGTGGTTGACCAGTTTTCCCAGCACCACTTGTTAAAGAGGTTGTCTTTTTTCCATTGTATATCCTTGCCTCCTTTGTCGAAGATAAGGTGTCCATAAGTTCGTGGATTTATCTCTGGGCTTTCTATTCTGTTCCATTGATCTATATTTCTGTCTTTGTGCCAGTACCATACTGTCTTGATGACTATGGCTTTGTAGTATATTCTGAAGTCAGGCAGGTTGATTCCTCCAGTTCCATTCTTCTTTCTCAAGATTGCTTTGGCTATTCGAGGTTTTTTGTATTTCCGTACAAATTGTGAAATTCTTTGGTCTAGTTCTGTGAAAAATACCATTGGTAGCTTGATAGGGATTGCATTGAATCTATAGATTGCTTTGGGTAGAATAGCCATTTTGACAATATTGATTCTTCCAATCCATGAACACGGTATATTTCTCCATCTGTTTGTGTCCTCTTTGATTTCTTTCATCAGTGTTTTATAGTTTTCTATGTATAGGTCTTTTGTTTCTTTAGGTAGATATACTCCTAAGTATTTTATTCTTTTTGTTGCAATGGTGAATGGTATTGTTTCCTTAATTTCTCTTTCTGTTTTCTCATTGTTACTGTATAGGAATGCAAGGGATTTCTGTGCGTTAATTTTATATCCTGCAACTTTACTATATTCATTGATTAGCTCTAGTAATTTTCTGGTAGAGTCTTTAGGGTTTTCTTTGTAGAGGATCATTTCATCTGCAAACAGTGAGTGTTTCACTTCTTCTTTTCCTATCTGGATTCCTTTTATTTCTTTTTCTGCTCTGATTGCTGTGGCCAAAACTTCCAAAACTATGTTGAATATTAGTGGTGAGAGTGGACACCCTTGTCTTCTTCCTGATTTTAGGGGAAATGCTTTCCGTATGTAGATTCTTTACCACTAGTGCCACCTCCTAATAGTTAAAATTAATCAGTTTTCTTTATTAAGAATAAAAATAGAAAATATGATAAAAGTGATATAGAGGGATTATGTTTAAATTGAAGACTCTCTAGGCTTGTGCTAATTTCTGATTTGGTTGTCCCATTTTTAGTGATGCAACAGAGTTGGTCATTATATGAATAATTTTCTGATATTTGACTATTATTCCCTTTATTTGACTGATTAAAACTATTAAAGTTACATGTAAAATTCAAAATTCTCAAAAGGAAATAAGTCAGAGTAACTAAATTTTCAAATGATTCTTTTTATCTTTGGGCCATTACACTTCTGAAGTTATTGAGACTCAAAACTGCACTGTGATTTTCAGGACACCCTCCTTGGATTTTAGCCTGGCCTTTTCAGTTTCTTCATAATCTTCCCTAGAACTCAGACTCAAGAAACCTAAGTTCTAGTTTCACTTATGCCACTTATTAGTTTTTGATGTTAGGCAAACATTTAATTTCAAAGAAGATCAGTTTCCTCATCTCTAAAGCCAGGGTCTTAGATCGAATAATTTCTAGTATTAGTTCCAGGTTTTAAAAGTTTGTGATTCTGTTTATTTATATATTCTACAAATATTTCATGTATTATTATAGTGAATAAATGTTTAGTTTCTCTTTTCAAGGGTAACTATAGTTATAATAAGTCAAATTAATTTTACCTTTTCCTTACTCAGTTCTTACTTCACAGAAGAATTGAAACATTAAATTTTAAGAATTGTATAGAATAATTCACACCATTAGAGCATGTATTTCTAAGAAGAAAATAAGTAAAATTCAGACTTTATTTTTCTCTTAGCAATGAATTGTTATTCTATACAAAATCCCACATTCCAATATATTCTACATAGTATGTGTCTAAGATATATTCATTAGGTCCATTGACTTCACAATTGTAAATCTAAATGAAACAGTAGATAAAACTTTTAAAAGGTTTCTGAATTATTTTTTAAACTGTTAATGTCTTTTAATTTGATTCTATTTACAAATAATGTTTTATGTCATATCCAATGATCTCAACTTGTCTTTACAGAGAATTATTCAGGTAGTGATATAATGTAGTGGCTGCATTTAGTTATTTGTGGTCATTGTGTCATCTACATTTATTTTATTGACAACAAAATTACTTTCCAGTATTTTAGAACTTTTTGTGATTCCATCTCATAATGTTACATGATTTTTATATTTCAGTGAAGAAATTCATGATGTAAGGTTTTGATATGGTATGATAAAACAGGAGAATCCTACCACTATTATATTATTGATGTCAAAATATAAGACTTAGTATAAAAGATTAAAAGTGAGACAGAATAATGTGGAAAATACAGTTTTGGGATTTCTGGTAGCAGAATGGTTTAAAAGGTAAGAGCCCAGATTTTGGAATTTGCATGGATATAGTTTCAAACTAGTTTGAACCAACTGTGCAAATATGCTCAATCACTCAGTCATGTTGTACTCTTTGTGAACCCATGGACTATAGCCCTCCAGGCTCCTC
The DNA here is from genome assembly GCF_033118175.1 of Dama dama. Classification (NCBI taxonomy): domain Eukaryota; kingdom Metazoa; phylum Chordata; class Mammalia; order Artiodactyla; family Cervidae; genus Dama; species Dama dama. The sequence continues at coordinate 94,365,348 of NC_083699.1, read as the reverse complement.
TGTCCATGAAATTTCCTAGGCAAAAAGGCCAGAGTGGGTTGCCATTTCCTCCTTAAGGGGCTCCTCTCAACCCAGGGATGGAACCTGCATTTCCTATGTCTCTTATGTTGACAGGTGGATTCTTTACCACTGTGCCGCCTGGGAAGACTTTGACCAGATTATTTATTACAAAGTTGTTTTTGCCTACACAATGATAAAAATAATTACTGCTTCATCTCATTATAATTGCATTATGCAAGATTATTATCAGAATACCTAGTAAATAGTAAATGATAGTATGTCAAAGTCATTACAGGACTATTATTATTTCTGGGGCTTTGAGTACTAAAGAACTTGCCATATTCTGGTCCTACTGAATTTCCCTAAAGCTTGAAGTTAATATCTTAGCAGATATTCAGCCAAAGTCAAAGCTCTTTAGTAGAGCACTTTTGTAACAAACTAGGAGAAAAATGGGGTATCCCAGAGACATCGCTAAAATACAGTCTAGCATAGCCTAGGCTAGCATCCTGCTCAAAGGAAAGAAACAATTCACTGGCTAATAGGATAATGTCTGGGTCTTCAATTAATTGACAGTAATGTGTCTGCTTCTGTCAGACCCTGGAATGACAACACCAAAAGATTCACTTCACTCTCCCTCACAAAGTGACCCCAACAAATGATTTATATGTAAGTTGCTGCTTAATTACAGGACTTCCAGTTGTCAGCCATTATCAGCAAAAACAGTCCATCCAATAGACAGAATATTTTGCTTCCTTTGGTAAGGTAATTTCTATGTATGTTTAATTGCTTTGGTGAATCTTTACCTGCAACAAACATTCTCACTCTAAGCATTATTTTGGGAGAATTTTCTTTTATTTTTTATTGAAAAATAGTTGACTTACAATGTCTCACTATAAACATTATTAAGGATTATCATCACAACTTTTCTTCTTGTCCATTTGTTCTTTTTTATTCTTCTAATTTAAACTTCATATCTGAAATTTTTAAAATGTTATTTTCTGAGACCTATAAAATCTCTGTGTGTTTCTCTTGCCTACCCATTTCATTTAAGAGCTTTTAGAATTGTAATTTTGGAGCCCAGAAAAATAAAGTCAGCCACTATTTCCCCATCTATTTGCCATGAAATGATGGGGCCGGATGGCATGATCTTAGTTTTCTGAATGCTGAGCTTTAAGCCAACTTTTTCACTCTCTTCTTTCACTTTCATCAAGAGGCTCTTTAATTCTTCTTCACTTTCTGCCATAAGGGTGATGCCATCTGCATATCTGAGGTTATTGATATTGACTTTATTTTTCTGGCCTCCAAAATCACTGCAGATGGTGATGGCAGCCATGAAATTAAAAGACGCTTACTCCTTGGAAGGTAAGTTATGACCAACCTAAACAGCATATTAAAAAGCAGAAACATCACTTTGTCAACAACGGTCTGTCTAGTCAAGGCTATGGTTTTTCCAGTGGTCATGTATGGATGTGAGAGTTGGACTATAAAGAAAGTTGAGAGCCAAAGAATAGGTGTTTTTGAACTGTGGAGTTGGAGAAGACTCTTGAGAGTCCCTTAGACTACAAGGAGATCCAACCAGTCCATCTTAAAGGAGATCAGTCCTGGGTGTTCATTGGAAGGACTGATGGTGAAGCTGAAACTCCAATACTTTGGCCACCTCATGCGAAGAGTTGACTCATTGGAAAAGACCCTGATGCTGGGAGGGATTGGGGGCAGGAGGAGAAGGGGACGACAGAGAATGTGATAGTTGGATGGCATCACTGACTCAATGTACATGGGTTTGGGTGGACTCTGGGAGTTGGTGATGGACAGGGAGGCCTGGTGTGCTGCGGTTCATGGGGTCACAGAGTCAGACACGGCTGAGTGAATGAACTGAACTGAACTGATAATTATAGTTTATATTCTTCTAACTTTTAGCATTGTCTTCATATTTTTCACCTTGTTTATTATACTTATGGACTTTCTTTGCTTTGGGGCATTATTTTATGATGTGTCAATTTTCTTTACATGCCTTTTCAGATATTCATTACCTTTCATCATCCTTTTTTTTTTTTTTTTTGTGGTCTATTTATATGGGGGTCAAAATAAAATCCCTTAGGGGATGGAGTGGGCCAGCTCCATGGCTGATTCTTTCTCTCCTCAACTAGTACCACTTCAGTTCATTCTAACTTTCAGTACTCTATCGGTTTGTGTTCTATAGAGGATTGGGGTATGCAGTGTAAGATAGAGTATGAAAAAGAGAAATCAGCTCTACTTGGCTCTGCGGGCCTAAGAATGACAATTGGATGTGGTCCCAAGTACGGTGGGGAATGTTGGCCCATTGACATGATTTAATTTAAATTTTACTATTGAGTAACACAATAATAGTGGGAGACTTTAATACCCCACTCACAACTATGGATAGATCAACTAAACAGAAAATTAACAAGGAAACACAAACCTTAAATGACACAATGGACCAGCTAGACCTAATTGATATCTATAGGACATTTCACCCCAAAACAATCAAATTCACCTTTTTCTCAAGTGCACACGGAACATTCTCCAGAATAGATCTCATCCTGGACCATAAATCTGGTCTTGAAAAATTCAAAAAAATTGAAATCATTCCAGTCATCTTTTCTGACCACAGTGCAGTAAGATTAGATCTCAGTTACAGGAAAAAAAATTGTTAAAAATTCAAACACATGGAGGCTAAATAACACGCTTCTGAATAACAAACAAATCATAGAAGAAATAAAAAAAGAAATCAAAATATGTATAGAAATGAATGAAAATGAAAACACAACAACCCAAAACCTATGGGACACTGTAAAAGCAGTGTTAAGGGGAAGGTTCATAGCATTACAGGCTTACATCAAGAAACAAGAAAAATATCAAATAAATAACCTAACTCTACACCTAAAGCAATTAGAGAAGGAAGAAATGAAGAACCCCAGGGTTAGTAGAAGGAAAGAAATCTTAAAAATTAAGGCAGAAATAAATGCAATAGAAACTAAAGAGACCATAGCAAAAATCAACAAAGCTAAAAGCTGGTTTTTTGAAAAAATAAACAAAATTGACAAACCATTAGCAAGACTCATTAAGAAACAAAGAGAGAAGAACCAAATTAGCAAAATTAGAAATGAAAATGGAGAGATCACAACAGACAACACTGAAATACAAAGGATCATAAGAGACTACTATCAGCAGCTCTATGCCAATAAAATGGACAACTTGGATAAATGGACAAATTCATAGAGAAGTATAACTTTCCAAAACTGAACCAGGAAGAAATAGAAGATCTTAATAGACCCATCACAGGCAAGGAAATCGAAACTGTAATCAAAAATCTTCCAACAAACAAAGTCCAGGACCAGATGGCTTCACAGCTGAATTCTACCAAAAATTTAGAGAAGAGCTAACACCTATCTTACTCAAACTCTTCCAGAAAATTGCAGAAGAAGGTAAACTTCCAAACTCATTCTATGAGGCCACCATCACCCTAATTCCAAAACCAGACAAAGATGCCACAAAAAAAGAAAAGTACAGGCCAATATCACTGATGAACATAGATGCAAAAATCCTTAACAAAATTCTAGCAAACAGAATCCAACAACATATTAAAAAAATCATACACCACAACCAAGTGGGCTTTATCCCAGGAATGCAAGGATTCTTTAATATCCGCAAATCAATCAATGAAATACACCACATTAACAAATTGAAAGATAAAAACCATATGATTATCTCAATAGATGCAGAGAAAGCCTTTGACAAAATTCAACATTCATTTATGATTAAAACTCTCCAAAAAGCAGGAATAGAAGGAACACACCTCAACATAATAAATGCTATATATGACAAACCCACAGCAAGCATCACCCTCAATGGTGAAAAATTGAAAGCATATCCCCTGAAATCAGGAACAAGACAAGGATGCCCACTCTCACCACTACTATTCAACATAGTGTTGGAAGTTTTGGCCACAGCAATCAGAGCAGAAAAAGAAGTAAAAGGAATCCAGATAGGAAAAGAAGAAGTGAAACTCTCACTCTTTGCAGATGACATGATCCTCTACATAGAAAACCCTAAAGACTCTACCAGAAAATTACTAGAGCTAATCAATGAATATAGTAAAGTTGCAGGATATAAAATTAACACACAGAAATCCCTTGCATTCCTATATACTAACAATGAGAAAACAGAAAGAGAAATTAAGGAAACAATACCATTCACCATTGCAACAAAAAGAATAAAATACTTAGGAGTATATCTACCTAAAGAAACAAAAGACCTATACATAGAAAACTATAAAACACTGATGAAAGAAATCAAAGAGGACACAAACAGATGGAGAAATATACCATGTTCATGGATTGGAAGAATCAATATTGTCAAAATGGCTATTCTACCCAAAGCAATCTATAGATTCAATGCAATCCCTATCAAGCTACCAATGGTATTTTTCACAGAACTAGACCAAAGAATTTCACAATTTGTACGGAAATACAAAAAACCTCGAATAGCCAAAGTAATCTTGAGAAAGAAGAATGGAAGTGGAGGAATCAACCTGCCTGACTTCAGACTCTACTACAAAGCCACAGTCATCAAGACAGTATGGTACTGGCACAAAGACAGAAATATAGATCAATGGAACAGAATAGAAAGCCCAGAGATAAATCCACGAACTTATGGACACCTTATCTTTGACAAAGGAGGCAAGGATATACAATGGAAAAAAGACAACCTCTTTAACAAGTGGTGCTGGGAAAACTGGTCAACCACTTGTAAAAGAATGAAACTAGAACACTTTCTAACATCATACACAAAAATAAACTCAAAATGGATTAAAGATCTAAATGTAAGACCAGAAACTATAAAACTCCTAGAGGAGAACATAGGCAAAACACTCTCCAACATAAATCACAGCAAGATCCTCTATGACCCACCTCCCTGAATATTGGAAAAGCAAAACTAAACAAATGGGACCTAATGAAACTTAAAAGCTTTTGCACTACAAAGGAAACTATAAGTAAGGTGAAAAGACAGCCCTCAGATTGGGAGAAAATAATAGCAAATGAAGAAACAGACAAAGGATTAATCTCAAAAATATACAAGCAACTCCTGAAGCTCAATTCCAGAAAAATAAATGACCCAGTCAAAAAATGGGCCAAAGAACTAAACAGACATTTCTCCAAAGAAGACATACAGATGGCTAACAAACACATGAAAAGATGTTCAACATCACTCATCATCAGAGAAATGCAAATCAAAACCACAATGAGGTACCATTACACGCCAGTCAGGATGGCTGCTATCCAAAAGTCTACAAGCAATAAATGCTGGAGAGGGTGTGGAGAGAAGGGAACCCTCTTACACTGTTGGTGGGAATGCAAACTAGTACAGCCGCTATGGAAAACAGTGTGGAGATTTCTTAAAAAACTGGACATAGAACTGCCATATGACCCAGCAATCCCACTTCTGGGCACACACACTGAGGAAACCAGATCTGAAAGAGACACGTGCACCCCAATGTTCATTGCAGCACTGTTTATAATAGGCAGGACATGGAAGCAACCTAGATGCCCATCAGCAGATGAATGGATAAGGAAGCTGTGGTACATATACACCATGGAATATTACTCAGCCATTAAAAAGAATTCATTTGTACCAATCCTAATGAGATGGATGAAGCTGGAGCCCCTTATACAGAGTGAAGTAAGCCAGAAAGACAAAGAACATTACAGCATACTAACACATATATATGGAATTTAGAAAGATGGTAACAATAACCCTATATGCAAAACAGAAAAAGAGACACAGAAATACAGAACAGACTTTTGAACTCTGTGGGAGAAGGCGAGGGTGGGATGTTTCGAGAGGAATCGGGTGGAGCGGGAGGTGGGAGCGGGGATTGGGATGGGGAAGACGTGTAAATCCATGGCTGATTCATATCAATGTATGACAAAACCGACTGAAATGTTGTGAAGTAATTAGCCTCCAACTAATAAAAAAATTAAAAAAAAATAAAATTACTATTGAATTTACCATTGGTTAGAAATATACTTTTAAACATATGTGTGTGTGTATGGGTGTGTGTGTGTGTGTGTGTGTGTGTGTGTGTGTGTGTTTAAGACTGTATAACCAGGCCAGACAGAGGATGAGACGGCTGGATGGCATCACCGACTCGATGGACATGAGTTTGAGTAAACTCGGAGTTGGTGATGGACAGGGAGGCCTGGCGTGCTGCAATTCATGGGATCGCAGATAGTCGGGCACGACTGAGCGACTGAAGTGAACTGAACTGAACCTAATAGTACCTAAAAAATAGAGAGAGAGAGGGAAAAAAAGTGCTAGGAGTTAAAATACCAATTTTCAAGGATCTCTAAAAGATGGAATTGCCCTGATATCAAAAATCTCAACCCAAAACCCAGCAGAAAAGACTTTCAAAATGCTTAAAATGGTTCAACAACGCTTGAAACACAAAGACAAGTGATGAAAATAACTGGTGGGTCCTGGAGCAATGAAACTGGTGATTGATTGTAGAATAGTAATCAGCACAGTCTTGAATGATAAACCATTTCAACCCATGTGCATGCCAAGTTCATGTACTTTTCTCTACTTTCTTCATTGTTTTCTCTGTACTCTCCTGATTCTTTTCTCCATACTCTCCTCATTCTTTTGTTTTAGCTAAACTGGACTATGAGAAACAGAGGTTCTTGTCTGGGGGATTGAGAGAAAGAGAAACAAAGAGAGGGAGAAGGACAGAGAGATAGAGGAGAGGAAAGAGATGTGAACCTTCAGCCAAAAAGATCTGGTAGAACCTGAGTGGGGCTTTGAACCACAAAGATCATGGATTCTTGAACCTCAGAAGGAATACTGATTTATGATTCACCCGTGGCAGTCTTTGAGACTTTCTGCATCATCATCAGACATACCTTAAAGCAGATAGAAAAAAAAAAAAAAAAGAAAAACAGTTTTAGAAAGCTGAAAGGGAATCTCAATAACAAATGTAACCACTGCATTGAATAGTCTAAACCCAGTAGGATAAGAACATAAAGCAAGTTTGTTTTCTTTAATCACAACAGTAAAGATCCTTCTGTTCTCCTGTTCTATGTGTCCCTTAACATTTTGAGGAGATGTCTTTATTTATCGTTACATATTCCATTATTACTAATTCTATCCTATCTGAAACTTTCATGTCATATTCAGTTTCAGCTCCAGCTCATAACATCTCCCAGCACAAACCAGGATTCAGAGGAAGTTATTAATACTTGAAGTTGATTTCACATAAATGGAGACCAAAAGAAAGCAGGAGTAGCAGTACTCATATCAGACAAAATAGACTTTGAAATAAAGGCTGTGGAAAGAGACAAAGAAGGACAGTACATAATGATCAAAGGATCAACCCAAGAAGAAGATATGACAAATATAAATATATATGCACCCAATATAGGGGCATCACAATATGTAAGGCAATTGCTAACAAGTATGAAGCGCTAAATTAACAGTAACACAATAATAATGGGAGTTTAATACCCCATTCACACCTATGGATAGATCAACTAAACAGAAAATTAGCAAGGAAACACAAACTTTAAATGATACAATGGACCAGTTAGACCTAATTGATATCTATAGGACATTTCACCCCAAAACAATGAATTTCACCTTTTCCTCAAGTGCACATAGAACATTCTTCAGGATAGATCACATCTTGGGCCATAAATCTAGCTTTGGTAAATTCAAAAAACATGAAATCCTTTCAGGCATCTTTTCTGATCAAAATGTGGTAAGATTAAATGTCAACTACAGGGGAAAAAAAACATTATTAAAATACAAACATGGAGGCTAAACAACATGCTTCTGAATAACCAACAAATCACAGAAGAAATCAAAATATCCATTGAAATGAATGAAAATGAAAACATGGCAACCCAAAAAGTCTGGGATTCAGTAAAACTAGTGCTAAGGGAAGGTTCATAGCACTACAAGCTTACCTCAAGGAACAAGAGAAAAATCAAATAAATAACCTAACTGTACACCTAAGACAACTAGAAAAAGAAGAAATGAAAAAACCCAGGGTTAGTAGAAGGAAAGAAATCATAAAAACTAGGGCAGAAATAAATGAAAAAGAAACAAAGGAGACTACAGCAAAAATAAAACTAAAAGATACATAAAATAGACAAACCATTAGCCAAATTCATCAATAAAAAAAGGGAGAAGAATCAAATCAACAAAATTAGAAATGAAAATGGAGAAACCATAACAGACAACACTGAAATACAAAGGATCATAAGAGACTACTATCAGCAACTATAAGCCAATAAAATGGACAATTTGGAAAAAATGGACGAAGTCTTAGAAAAGTATAACCTTCCAAAACTGAACCAGGAAGAAATAGAAAATCTTAACAGACCCATCAAAAGCCCAGAAACCGAAACTGTAATAAAAAATCTTCCAACAAACAAAGTCCAGGACCAGATGGCTTCACAGCTGAATTCTACCAAAAATTTAGAGAAGAGCTAACACCTATCTTACTCAAACTCTTCCAGAAAATTGCAGAAAAAGGTAAACTTCCAAACTCATTCTATGAGGCTACCATCACCCTAATCCCAAAACCTGACAAAGATGTCACAAAAGAAGGAAACTACAGTCCAATATCACTGATGAACATAGATGCAAAAATCCTTAACAAAATTCTAGCAAACAGAATCCAACAACATATTAAAAAGATCATACCTCATGACCAAGGGGACTTTATCCCAGGGATGCAAGGATTCTTCACTATTTGCAAATCAAACAATGTGATACACCATATGAACAAGTTGAAAGATAAAAACCATATGATTATCTCAATAGATGCAGAGAAAGCCTTTGACAAAATTCAACATCGATTTATGATAAAAACCCTCCAGAAACCAAGCATAGAAGGAACATACCTCAACATAATAAAAGCCACATGTGATAAACCCACAGAAAACATTATCCTCAATAGTGAAAAAATGAAAGCATTTCCCTTAAACTCAGGAACAAGACAAGGGTGCCCACTCTCACCATTACTATTCAACATAGTTTTGGAATATTTAGCCACAGCAATCAGAAAAGAAAAATAAATAAAAGGAATCCAGATTGGAAAAGAAGAAGTAAAACTCTCACTGTTTGCAGATGACATGATCCTCTACATAGAAAACCCTAAAGACACCACCAGAAAATTACTAGAGCTAATCAATGAATATAGTAAAGTTGCAGGATATAAAATTAACACACAGAAATTCCTTGCATTTCTATACACTAACAATGAGAAAACAAAAAGAAAAATTAAGGAAACAATTCCATTCACCGTTGCGACAAAAAGAATAAAATACTAAGGAATAAATCTACCTAAAGGAACAAAAGACCTATATATATAAAACTGTAAAACACTGATGAAATAAATCAATGATGACACAAATAGATGGAGAAATATGCCATGTTCATGGATCAGAAGAATTGATAAAATGAAAATGAGTAAACTACCCAAAGCAATCTATAGATTCTGTCAAGCTACCAACGGTATTTTTCACAGAACTAGAACAAATAATTTCATAATTTTTATGGAACTACAAAAAACCTCGCATAGCTAAAGCAATCTTGAGAAAGAAGAATGGAACTGGAGGAATCAACCTGCCTGACTTCAGGCTGTACTACAAAGCCACAGACATCAAGACAGTATGGTACTGGCACAGACAGAAATATAGATCAGTGGAACAAAATAGAAAGTCCAGAGATAAATCCATGCACCTATGGACACCTTATCTTTGACAAAGGAGGCAAGAATATACAATGGAAAAGAGACAATCTCTTTAGCAAGTGGTGCCAGGAAAACTGGTCAACCACCTGTGAAAGAATGAAACTAGAACACTTTCTAACACCATACACAAAAATAAACTCAAAATGGATTAAAGATCTAAATGTAAGACCAAAAACTATAGAACTCCTAGAGAAAAAACATAGGCAAAACACTCTGACATAAATCACAACATGATCCTCTATGAGCCATCTCCCAGAGTAAAGGAAATAAAAGCAAAAATGAACAAATGAGACCTAATTAAACTTAAAAGCTTTTGCACAACAAAGGAAACTATAAGCAAGGTGAAAAGACAGCCTTCACAAAGGGAGAACATAATAGCAAACGGAGCAATTGACAAAGAATTAATCTCAAAAATATACAAGCAGCTCATGCAGCTCAATCCCAGAAAAATATACGACCGAATCAAAAAATGGGCCAAAGAACTAAACAGACATTTGTCCAATCAAAAAATGGGCCAAATAACTAAACAGACATTTTTCCAAAGAAGACATGCAGATGGCTAACAAACACATGAAAAGATGCTCAACATTACTCATTATCAGAGAAATGCAAATCAAAACCGCAATGGGTATCATCTCATGCCGTCAGAATGGCTGCTATCAAAAAGTCTACAAACAATAAATGCTGGAGAGGGTGTGGAGAAAAGGGAACCCTCTTACACTGTTGGTGGGAATGCAAACTAGTACAGCCATTATGGAGAACAGTGTGGAGATTCTTTAAAAAACTGGAACTAGAACTCCCATACAACCCAGCAATCCCACTCCTGGGCATACACACTGAGGAAACCAAATTGAAAGACACACATGTACCCCAATGTTCATTGCAGCACTGTTTACAATAGATAATACATGGAAGCAACCTAGATGTCCATCAGCAGACGAATGGATAAGAAAGCTGTGGTACATATACACAATGGAATATTACTCAGCTATTAAAAAGAATGCATCTGAATCAGTTTTAATGAGGTGGATGAAACTGGAGCCTATTACAGAGAGTGAAGTAAGTCATAAAGAAAAATACCAATCCAGTATATTAAAGCATATATATGGAATTTAGAAAGATGGTAACAATGACCCCATATTCAAGACAACAAGAGAGACACAGATATAAAGAACAGATTTTTGGACTCTGTGGGAGAAGGCGAGGGTGGGATGATTTGAGAGAATAGCACTGAAACATGTATACTACCATATGTGGAACAGATTGCCAGTCCAGGTTCGATGCATGAGACAGGGAGCTCAGGGCCTGTGCACTGGGATGACCCTGAGGGATGGGATGGGGAGAAAGGGGGGAGGGGGGTTCAGGATGAGGGATACATGTACACCCATGACTGATTCAGGTCAATGTATGGCAAAACCCACTACAATATTGTAAAGTAATTAGCCACCAATTAAAATAAATTAATTAATTAAAAAATACTTGAATTTGAGAAGTGGATAATCTCTCTGCTTCTCTTCCATGTGTCATTCTTCCATTACATTTTGTTTTTCTTATATTTGGGCAGGGAAAAGGTATCTGAGAATTTAGACTTTAGTTTGTTGGTTGATTTATTTTTAGTTACTTGGGTTTATAATCTCAATCCTCTGTTCCTGATATTTCTCTGGCTGTGGTGGCTATAAGTAATGCCCTGGATGTAAGGAACTGAGGCATTTGTGGAAGTCTCCTCTAAGTGAAGAGACTTCAATTTAGCAGGCAGCATTGGCTTTGCCTCCAGAGACTCCTCATTTGCCAGTCATTATTTTTGATGCCAGGGACTTCCCAGGTGACACTAGTGGTAAAGAATCCAACTATGCAGGAGCCGTAATAGACACAGGTTTGATTTCTGGGTTGGGACAATCCCCTGGAGGAGGCCATGACGATCCTCTCCAGTATTCTTGCTGGAGAATCCCATGGACAGAGGAGCCTGGTGAGCTACAATCCATAGGATCACAAAGAGTTGGACATGAGTGAAGCGACTTTAACACACACATTTTTGGTGCCAACAGGTTCCGTTGATTTGGCTATCTTTCTTGACATTCACTTAACCCACAGGAAATTCTGACAAAACCTCATACCTGGTTGGGATCTGCTGGTCTACTGCATCCTACTTTTGGCATAGAATTACCATTGCTTTTCTCTCTCCTTTTGTTGTTGTTGTTGTTGTTTTTGTTAATCTAGGAGGAACAGTCAGTTTGTTGTATGGCAGAAGTCCATCCAGGGAATGAGACGACCATTTATTTTACTTGAAGTAACTCTAGAGTCTGAGATCAATTTCTTTGGAGTGGCCCCTTCCCTTGACAAGAGGTTGGAAGAGTTATTTATTTTTTGATATTTAGAGCTAGTGGTAGAAGGGTTGGGGCTAATGCACTGGGATGATGACACTAATAACAAATCTAGTAAAAAAAAAAAAAAAATCTGGTATCTGTTTCCCTCAGGTCCTTTCTGTGGGGTACTTGATGACTTATGATGTTATGTACTGAGAAAGACATAATATTATTTACTATTCCAGTCAAATTTTAACACTTTTGTTTAATCAGGAGAAACAATCAGACAACTCCAAACTGAGGGACATTTTACAAAAGAACTATTCTGAAGCACTCTTCCAAAATGTCAGTGTTATTATTCTTTGGAAATGCACTGAAGTATGTAAAGATGAAGTCTCATTATGTCTGTAAACTACTCTCTAATGATTCAGGGAAAAAAAAAATTAACAGAGGGATAAATAAAATATGGCAAAAAGATGACAATTGGTGAATCTAGTTAAAGGGTATATGAAGCTCACTGTCATTTCTCTTAAAATTTTTGTGTAGGTTTAATGTTTCAGTATAAAAATGTCAAAAATGGAGAGAACAATAATATTCACACTATGTGTTTTCTTAATCTGATTTTAAGTTTTTGAAAATGCACTGCTGTTATATTTGAATAATATATGTGAAAGATACTATTGTATTAATTTTATGAGGATGAAATGTCAAATTACCACAAACTTGTTGGCTTAAAACAACAGAGATCTTTTCTATCATGGTGGTAGGGGCTTGAAGTTCAAAAAAAAAAAAAAAAAGATATCTTCAAGGAGATATGCCCTCTGAGGGTCTAGAGGAGAATGTTTTCATTTCTTTTGCTGCTTTTGATGGAATCAAATATTCCTTGGCTTGGCTTGTCCCTGTGTGACTCCAATCTCTGCCTCCATCTTCAAATGGCCTTCTCCCCTGTTGGTCTTTATATATCAAATGTACCTCTCTTTTCTCTTATAGGAACAATTGTCACTGGATTTGGAGCCCACTATAAACACAGGATAATCTCATCTCAAGATCCTCAACTTAATTATGTCTTCAAGGAATCTATTTCTAAATAAGTTCATATTCACAGTTCAATTAGAATTTGGAGAAAAAATTTTGAAGAGTCACTATGCACCCAATAGATAGAGATACCTAAAAGTCTTTGAAAAAAATAATGCTTTTAATTAAACTTACAATATTTGCTTACTGTTTGCTAATTCCAGTGTTAATTGAGTGAAAATGTTCATATATAAGTAATCAAGTAAATAAAAACATTTTGTTACCATGTTATTCATAATACCAGTAAATTTAAAACTATCTGTCTACATGAAAGTGACCAAATAAAACTGTAGTTGCTAATATAAACAATGTAAATTTATATACACTGGCAGGAATTAATGCCCAGTATTTTTTTTAAATAAATAAAGGATTAAAATAACATAAAACTATGTGCATTATGGCCTCACTTAATTCTAAATTTATAATATAAAATGATGGGATTAAGATATATATATATATATATATATATATGCATAGACAAATGTTAAATGAAAACTGCTCTGACCTCTGAGGAAACAGTGAAAAAGAGCCCATATAAGGAAAGAGTGGGCTGATACAGGGAAATGTTTTCTGTAGTGTTTTACTTTATGTTATGTTTGTAACTTGTAAAAGTAAATATTTCAAAATAAAATGGACTAATTTTCTTTAAGCAATAAAAACATGGAAAAGTGAACATATTCTTCTTAATGTCTGCAAAGACAGTAGCATGTAGGGAAATGTGATGGTAGCTGGAGGTGATTTGTCTTCTAGAAAAGAATTTGGTTTGTTTGCATTGTAAGAAGAGCAGGTTTAGAAGCTCATGGGAATGAACTGATACTAACTACTAACATAATGTAGAATAATAAAGTGATGATGCAGGGGATAGAGCTGATAAGCTTGAAGGTAAATGTAGAGGGATTTTGAACACATGTGGAGGGGTTGGTTTTGGATATCACTGAATATGAGCAAACTATTGTAAAAATGAGGATTTGGGTAAGTTGTAATATTTGTGATAGGAAGATAATGGTGTTTGTATCTAATAATGACAATTTTTACTATACAGTATGAATGAGATCATCAGTTGACACTGGAGTTGTGAGGGTGCATGGTATTCTGAGCAGAAAGGATTTTAGTAAATGTCTACTTCAGAAATGAGGATATAACTTTGTAAATGATAAATAATAGCGATACCAATTAAATTTTTATTTATTTGTTAATATTTAGCTAGTAGGCTTCCCAGATGGCACAGTGGTAAAGAATCCACCTGTCAATGCAAGAGATGCAGGAGACACAGTTTCAGTCACTGGGTGGAGGTGGGAAATGGCAACCCACTTCAGTATTCTTGTCTGGAAAATTCCATGGACAAAGGAGCCTGGTGAGTCCATGGGATAGTGAAGAGTTGGACAGGACTGAATGACTAAACAGACATGCACAGACCATTAGCAAAGAAAAGGAAAATGTAGGCTACATATAAAGATAAGAATTTTCCAGAAGAATACGAATTAAGTTTTTAAAGGCATGAATTAAGCTTTTAAAGGCAAGAAAAATCATTGTCAATTCAAGGTGTTGTCTTAAAATAACATGATTGGGAAAAGACTGGGTCCTTTGAGATGGGGCTTTAAAGTAATGCACTTTCTGGTAATAAGATCAAGGATCAAGCCCAGCAATGTGTGCCTGAGCTAAAGGAAAAGATAAAGGTCACTGCATATAAGAAATTCGAGATACAGTTTGGCTATGTATGGTTAAGGCATCTGTAGGTTGAATTTCCTCCAGATATTGATTAGAAATACCTGACCTCTGATCACTAAGAATGAATTTATGACAGAGATGGCAAAGACTTCATTGGAGGACTGTGATATGCATTCATTTATTCAAAGAACTATTTATTGAGCACCTTCTACGTGTCAATAAGAATAGTTTCTAAGGATTTATTTTGCTTTCTCTTAAATATCTTATCTCTTACAACTGATTTTCTACTGGTAATTGCATTTATTGCCTCTAACTTTATAGTGGGCTTTATAATAGACTTAATTAAAGTCCAGAATATCTGAAGTACCCTGCTTTTTCTGAATCTTTTCTTTTTGTTATTTTGTTAAGAACTATCTATAATAAAGAGTATGGCAGGATATTTTGAAATGTTTGTTTGCAAATATAATTTTAGAATGATTAGAAAATACAGACAACTACAAAATACACATTTAAAATTCAAAATTCCTTCTATTAAACTTACAATTTTAGGGTAGCTGAAACATCACTTTGAGACTGACATGAAAGGCATGTTATTAGACATTAGATTTTAACAGATATTGGCAAATTGCCTTCAAGTAAGTTTTACTGTAAATTAAATGATTTAAGAGCTATAAAAAGAAACTAAGATGGTATCATCTCTGTGAAAATTTAACTTGTTTACTTAATATAATTTCCCCCTAAAGTTCTAATTTTTTGGTGGTATAGTATATGTGCTGCCGAAGCGAGTGTAATTTTTAGGTGGTATAAAAGTATTAAAATTTCAAAGACCCAGAAACACATATGTAGACAGTTTTCAATATACTGCTACATATGGGCTACATTTTAAAAATCAGTTATATATAAAATCTTTGCAAGGTTTAGAGAGTTCCATCTTTATATGTAGAACTAGAGAGTATAAGCTCTATGTAAAGACAGAACTCTACAGAATATAAGCTAGGACCTCCCTGATGGCTGAGTTGTGAAGGATCTACCTGCAATGCAGGAGAAGCAGGTTCTTCTCCTGGGTTGGGAAAATCCCCTGGAAGGAAGAAGGAAATGACAATCCACTCCAATATTCTTG
Organism: Dama dama; assembly: GCF_033118175.1. Lineage (NCBI taxonomy): Eukaryota > Metazoa > Chordata > Mammalia > Artiodactyla > Cervidae > Dama > Dama dama. The sequence continues at coordinate 94,349,408 of NC_083699.1, read as the reverse complement.
TCTAGGAAATCCCATGGTTGGAGGAAGCTGGTGGTCTATGCGGTCACAAAGAGTAGGACATGACAGTGACTAAAAAAGAAAACAACAAAGGGTATAATCTTCCCCTTTAGAACAAATTAACAACCATCTGAGCAAAAGCAGTCTGTAATGTTAAAAAATATAGTGGGAAGAGGAAATTAGAAAAATAGGAATTCATTCACTAAAAGGCTCTAGAAGCATAATTTAAAGCAAACAAAAAAAAAATATCTTATGATCCATTATTGCTGTCTTTAAGAATTTTGCAGTTTTTAGTCAGACAAACTAACTCAGTTTCTTACATCAGTTCTCTCTTTATCATGCTAATGAAAGTCAGTGTTGTGGGCTGAATTGTGCCCCTCTCAGATTCATACATTTTGAAGTCTTACCACCCAGTACCTCTGATTGTGACTGTACATGGAGGTGGCACATTTAAAGGGGGGGATTAGGTCAGAGTGAGGGTGTTAGAGTGGAAACTAATCGAATATGATTTGTGTTCTTGTAAGAAGCGGTGGCAAGAATACACAGGAGAACTGTACAAAAAGATCTTCATGACCCAGATAATAACAATGGTGTCATCATTCACCTAGAGCCAGACATCCTGGAATGTGAAGTCAAGTGGGCCTTAGAAAGCATCACTACGAACAAAGCTAGTGGATGTGATAGAATCCCAGTTGAGCTATTTCAATCCTGAAAGATGATGCTGTGAAAGTGCTGCCCTCAATATGCCAGCAAATTTGGAAATCTCAGCAGTGGCCACAGAACTGGAGAAGGTCAGTTTTCATACCAATCCCAAAGAAAGGCAATGCCAAAGAATGCTCAAACTACTGCACAGTTGCACTCATCTCACACGCTAGTAAAGTAATGCTCAAAATTCTCCAAGCCAGTCTTCAGCAATACATGAACCGAGAACTTCCAGATGTTCAAGCTGGTTTTAGAAAAGGCAGAGGAACCAGAGATCAAATTGCCAGTATCTGCTGGATCATCAAATAAGCAAGAGAGTTCCAGAAAAAAAAAGATCTATTTCTGCTTTATTGACTACACTAAAGCTTTCGACTGTGTGGATCACAATAAACTGTGGAAAATTCTGAAAGAGGTGGGAATACCAGACCATCTGACCTGCCTCTTGAGAAACCTGTATGCAGGTCGGGAAGCAACAGTTATAACTGGACATGGAACAACACACTGGTTCCAAATAGGAAAAGGAGTATGTCAAGGCTGTATATTGTCACCCTGCTTATTTAACTTATATGCAGAGTACATCATGAGAAATGCTGGGCTGGAAGAAGCACAAGCTAGAATCAAGATTTCTGGGAGAAATATCAATAACCTCAGCTATGCAGATGACACCACCCTTATGGCAGAGAGTGAAGAGGAACTAAAAAGCCTCTTGATGAAAGTGAAAGAGGAGAGGGAAAAAGTAGGCTTAAAGCTCAACATTCAGAAAACTAAGATCATGGCATCTGGTCTCATCACTTCATGGGAAATAGATGGGGAGACAGTGGAAACAGTGTCAGACTATATTTTTTCAGGCTCCAAAATCACTGCAGATGGTGACTGCAGCCATAAAATTAAAAGACGCTTACTCCTTGGAAGGAAAATTATGACCAACCTAGATAGCATATTAAAAAGCAGAGACATTACTTTGCCAACAAAGGTCCATCTGGTCATGGCTATGGTTTTTCCAGTGGTCATGTATGGATGTGAGAGTTGGACTGTGAAGAAAGCTGAGCGCTGAAAAATTGATGCTTTTGAACTATGATGTTGGAGAAGACTCTTGAGAGTCCCTTGGACTGCAAGGAGATCCAACCAGTCCATCCTAAAGGAGATCAGTCCTGGGTGTTCATTGGAAGGACTGATGCTGAAGCTGAAACTCCAAATACTTTGGCCACCTCATGCGAAGAGCTGACTCATTGGAAAAGACCCTGATGCTGGGAAAGATTGAGGGCAGGAGGAGAAGGGGATGACAGAGGATGAGATAGTTGGATGGCATCACCGACTTGATGGACATGGGTTTGGGTGGACTCCGGGATGGAGTGGGAGGTGATGGACAGGGAGGCCTGGCGTGCTGTGGTTCATGGGGTCGCAAAGAGTCGGACACGACTGAGCGACTGAACTGAACTGAACTGAAGAAAAATAAATTTGGCACACAAAGACATGAGGGTTGTGCACACACAAAGAAAAACCATGTGAGGACAACCCAAGTAGGGGGCCATCTACAAGATAAGGAAAGATTTCAGAGACTTCTCTGGCGGTCCATTGGTTAAGAATCCACCTTGAAATTCAAGAGAGATGAGTTCAATCCCTGGTCAAGGAGTTAAGATCCCACATGCCACAGGAAAACTAAACCCGTGAGCCTTAACTAGAGAACCTGCATGCTGCTATGAATGACCCACATAACTAAGATCCAACACATCCAAATAAATCATACACACACACACACACACACACACACACACATGCATATATATAAAAGATTATTTTAAAAAGAGGCATCAGTAGAAATCAAATCTGCTGACTTCTTGACTGTAGAGTTCTGACCTCATAACTGTAAGAAAATACATTTCTATTGTTTAAGCCTCCCTGCCTCAGATCTCTAACCTTAGCAAAGTAATAGTCAGTTTTTTAGAAACGTGTGATCTTAAGTGGATTTTTTTTTTTTTTTTTTGACTGTAGCTAATATTTTTGGAGTGATCACAATTTTAGAGTTAATTGAAATCAAACTTTTATTTAATTGTGTTTATATTTTATTAGAACCAGATATAAAAAGCTATTGCAGATTTCCAATGATCATAGATTGTTTCCCCTTAAATCATAATAATACATATTTGCTAATGATGTTAATAAATTCATTGTCCTGGGTTTTAAACCTGCAATATATGTTAGAGATTCTTTAGTCCAAAATAACATATTTTAAATTTTACAAGTAATAAAATATTTTATATTTCTGATTAACAGTGGAAAGTAGCAAATTGTTGTTTCTTCAATTACAAAAACAAAAGCACACTTTAAAAAAAATTATTTCCACCTGTGACAAACAAAAGATCTGGTTTAAAAAATTATCTAATTAGATCTAAATGATTTTAAAATAATGCACCACTTAATAACTAAAGTTTTAAACTTTCAAGTTGGAAATATTACAGTTTTTCAATAGAATTTCCCTGGCTTCTTAAAACATGGAGGCCCCTCTGCCTCCAAGGCAGTGATATCTGGGGAGTGTACCCTGGGCGGATGGTGCCATGGTGCCAGGTTGAAGTACTGAGTATGAAGCATATCCACCAATGACAGAGATTGAAGTCAGAAATATTTGTAATGACATTAGGCAGAAATGGCCAAACACATAGCAGTGTTCCATCAACTTGGCTTAGTTACAGTGTGGGAAGCAAACTTTATCATTGCTGTGTCCTTAGTCCATAGGGCTGCATCCTTTGAAACTGTGAGCTATATCATTGATATTTTAAAAGCCAAGGTGCCCATTTGGGAAAAGGAAATGTATGAAGAATCATGTTCCTTTGGGAAAAGAAAGAAAGAGGGTTTTGGGCAACCAATGATAAAGTCACTTGGTTTCTTTAGAGACCTAAAATTTAAACTTGGTAACTCATCTTTGATTGCATTCTGATTTTTCTTCTCTAGAAGGTAGTTTACTGAATATAATCTCTTATGCTACAACAGTCGAACGAAAGAGAGAAAAATAAATGAGTGTTTAGATCAATGGCTTCTATGGGAACTAGAGATAGCAGAAAGAAAGGTGTTAGGGGAAAAAATGGAAGAATAATTTAAATGTGAGGAAAGATGCCAGAGATAGGCATATTATTCCATAACTAAGTTCTAATTGTAACGAATCACACTGAAGTGCAGCCTCTCATCACTGACTGTCTCAGAGGCTGGCTCCCAAACTCCCCTCCTCTACCCAGTAATGTCATTATTGTCAGGATGCATTTAAGGAATATTAGCAGAACTGGATAGTGTAAAAAGTCTTTATCAGACACTCTTGATATGATGTATTTTTAGAATTTACATGTTTAAAAACTAAGATAAATATGATTTAAAATGTCTAGAAGCAATTATTTCCTGATTTGTAAAATTCAGTGATACTTCCTAAGATACATCATAGTATGAAGATTTCTAGTATTTCAGAGTCTATAATCTTACCATAATATTTACCACATTCTATTAGTTATTGATATTGTATAACCGTATATGCTAGCATAAAATTTTACAACAAGGCAAGCTAACTAGCAACAAGGGTGCTTCATGTTACAGTGTTAGTTATAAGATTGGACTTACAGGAAATTAATCAGGAAAATTATATGATTATTTAATAAAGCATTTTCAGATAGTTTTCTTTTTTTTATCATTTTATGCATTTGCTTATTTTTTGCAGTGCTAGCTCTTTGTTGCTGCACGGACCTTTCTCTAGTGGCGGTGAGCAGGGGATACTCTTTAGTTGTGGTGAGTGGGCTTCTCATTGCGGTGGCTTCTTGTGTTGCAGAGCACAGGTTTTAGGGCTTGCAGGCTGAGGCATGTGGGGTCAGCAGTTGTGGCTCCTGGTCTCTAGAGCACAGGCTCAGCAATTCTGGTGCATGGGCTTTCTTGCTCCATGGCATGTGGTAGCTTCCTGCACCAGGAGTTGAACCTGTGTCTCCTGCATTGACAGGTAGTCTCTTTACCACTGTGCCACCAGGGAAGCCCCAGATAGTTTCCTTTTTAATTACTTAAACAGCATTATCATTAATGAGGCCATTTATAGAGTTATGTTTTCTGCAAGATCTTTATACTAAATAATTGTCCAGTTTTTGCTTGGCCAATTTATGTAATATCACGATAGATCTTGATATGTAAGTTCCATAAATTTTTTTTCTCATATTGAACTACAGTTGGGGCTTCCCAGGTGGCTCGGTGGGTAAAGAGTCCATCTGCAATGCAGGAGATGCAGAAGACAGCAGTTTGATCCCTGTGTCGGGAAGATCCCCTGGAGGAGGGCAGGGAATCCAGTACTCTTGCCTGGAGAATCCCATGGACAGAGGAGGCTGGTGGGCTACAGTCCATGGGGTCTCAAGGAGTCGGATGACTGAAGCAACTCACCATGTACACGTGCAGCTGATTTACAGTGCTTTGTTGGTTTCATGTATACAGTATAGTGACTTAAAGGCTTTTTGTTTATTTTTTTAACAGCTTATTTCATTGTATGTTATTACAAAATACTGGGTATAGTTCTCTGTGCTGTACAGTAAATCTTTGCTATTTAAAAAAATTTAAAAAATATGTAGACACATGAAATATTGGGATTAACACTTATCCCAGTGTTAAACTGCAAGTTAATGAACTTGAAGAGTTATTATACTAGAAGGTAAAGAGTACTTGATGTGCTTCAGAGTTGGTTCTGGAATCAGGCTGCCTGAATTTTAAGTTAAAATGTTAAAGTAAATTTCTGAAGGTTCTATAACCTTCACTCCTTTTCTTCAATGGAAAATTGGATGATTGCAATAACTATTTTATTGGATTAAATGGCCTAGGGCCTGTAAAGAGCTTAAAGCAGTGCCTTACACATGGCTAACCCTCTATACAAGCTTCTACTATCATTCTTCATGTTCTTATGAAATGTGTGGCAGAGTTTAATCTAAACATGCTGTTGCTGCTGCTAAGTCACTTCGGTCGTGTCCGACTCTATGCAACTCCATAGACGGCAGTCCACCCGGCTCCTCCGTCCCTGGGATTCTCCAGGCAAGAATACTGGAGTGGGTTGCCATTTCCTTCTCCAAATCTAAACATAGTGTTCATTAAAAATGGTAAGTAGATAGTTTTCTTAATGATAATATGGTGTTGCATATGATATTGAACACCCGAAGGAAAAAAGTACTATACATTCATTAATTTTCAAGTAGCATTCAACGTCCACTTCTCATCTGAGTTCATCGTATACTGACTATTTTTTGAGAACAAGAATTATGCTTTTATTATTTTAAAAATTCTATATTAGCGCCTCTTTAAGCATAATAGGTACTCTGTTTACATTTACTAAAAACTTTTATATCATTAACTTTAAAATAGAGTTGTTTTTCATGAAAGTAAATGATACTTACCATAAAAAAAATGTCACCACTAAAGAAACACCATACATTTGATTAAAATTTATTTTAAAGTAGTTGGATATCATCAGGAGGGGAAATGGAATAAGTTAATGCTAATTCAGAATTTGCATTTACAACTCTTTTATCCTGATAAGAAAGTTCTTTAATATTTATTAAGGAGCTACAAGCTCATTTGCCTGTTTTTATCTCTACCAGAGGACAACGCATAAACTCAGACATTACATGGAATAATAATTTTATTCTACAAACCTAATTAATCTAGATTAGACTTAAAGTAATTATAAAATAAGTTTCTCTCCTCTCCCAAGTACATTATGTGATGAAATTGTAGACTTTTCAGTTCCGAGAGGATATGGAAATACTGTGACTGGATTCAAGAAAAGATTAAATGACTATTAAAAATAGCTCTCCTTTGCAAAGTAAGCATGGTAAAGATGTGGGTAATTAAATTTGTGGTTTAGGGCATGAGATAATCACCTTTGGGGAATAACAAAATATAAGCTACATCCTCACTGCATTTTCCTACTTTATCATGAAAACATATTTGTGTATATATATAGATAATAGATAATAGATGTGTCTTATGAGGTTAATTGTAGTAACAATACCAGGAATAGTTCTACCTAAATATGGGCATGTATACATGTAAATAGTACATGTATGTAATGTGCATGTATTGTGTGCATGTGTGTGTGTGTGAGCAATGTACCTTCAAATATGTATTCCTTAAAGTAAACTTTGAAAAGAAGCATTGTCTAATGCTGAGAACAAATCTATGAGTCATTTAAACACAGAAAAATTCTATGAAAAATGTTCAGGTCACTGCAGTACACTGATAACATATGATCACTCTGAAGATAGGTTGAGCTTAAAAGTAAGTATACGGAAAAAGCTGCTTAGGAGTCTAATTCCTTATTTGCCATGTGAATAAAATGTGGTAAATACTGGGTAAAGCATTAGGAATAGAGAGATACAGTTTTGCCCTAAATTTTCTGGTAACAGTGGAAAGAAATAATGATGCTGCTCCAAGATTTGATCTGTCTGCTTAGAGAAAATGCTTTTTTTTTTTTTCCCCCTTAGAAAATTGTTTGGTGTGGAACAGAGGCTCTGCTGAAAACAGAGTAAATAGAATTTGATGCAATTATTTTGTTCTCTGTGTTCCTACTACTTAGATCATATTATCAGCCAGTACTAGGAAATACATTATATGAAATCCTCTGAGCTGATCCTTTCTGACAGAGGAGAGAGGCCAATAAGCTAACCCTAAATGGTATAATTAAAAGCAGTGCATAATTAAAAGCCAAAAAAAAAAAAAAAAGAAAATGTAGTTTTAAACTGAATATAAGTAGTATTCTGATCCCACTAATCCACTTTATATCTCAAATTCATTCTTTCAACATAGGTACACAATTAAAAAAAAAAAAATATGTTTTTCTTCCAAGCACAAATGTTCTTGATTTTCTATTGAAGAAGCTAGAAAAAGGGGAAGAAATGAAATAATATTCATGTTTTTTATTGTGAAAGCATATCCAAAATATTTGCTTCAAGCTACTTTTCCTGATATCTACCTATTTTCTATACATAACAGTCAAAATGGACTTCTTTTCCCCTCCAGTTGCTCAGACAGTAAAAAATCTGCCTGCAATGCAGGAGACCAGGTTCGGTCCCTGGGTCAGGAAGATCCCCTGGAGAAGGAAATGGCAACTCACTCTGCTATTCTTGCCTGGAGAATTCCATGGACAGAGAAGCCTGGCTGGTTACAGTCCATGGGGTTGCAAAAAGTCAGACACAACTGAGCAACTAACACACACACAATATTCAAAATATATTTAAAAATCCAATTGCCAATTTAATTAATTCAAATATTTCCTATTATTGGCCATTTGTTTGGTTTCCAAATCTGCTTCTATAAATAATACAATGATTAGTACATTTTGTATACATTTTTTTTCTCATTTTGGATTAATTTAAGGAGATTTCTAGAATGAGAATGATTAAAACTGATATACAAAAGTACCTAATATGGATGGTTAAATTATTTCTCCCAATTTTTTTGATCAGCATATTCACCAACAGTACTTGATGATACCGAATCTCTCATACTCATTGGAAAAGACTCTGATGCTGGGAAAGATTGAGGGCAAGTGTGGAAGGGGAGAGACAGAATGAGATGAATGGATGGCATCACTGACTCAATGGACATGAGTCTGAGCAAACTTTGGGAGACAGTGAAGCACAGAAATGCCTGGCATGCTGTAGGTCATGGTGTCACAAAAAGTTGGAGACGACTTAGCGACTCAACAACAGCATACAATCTCCAGTATTATGCAGAATTTAGCTTTTAATAAATGCAATATGCAAATTGATAATTTACCAACTTAGTATTGTTTCAATAATTAATGAAAATTGTTTTAAAATATATGTATTAGACACTTGCATATTTTTAATATATCTGTTGTGAAATAACATATAACAGAGCATTCCATGAGACAAATGAGACAATTATAAGGTTTAAGAAATTATTATGAAGAGACTATCCCACAACTAACAGTCAGGTCAAGATAGAGAAATCACCAGTCCTTCTGAGGTTATCCACCACAGCTCCCTCCATACCATCTAAAAAATTAATAACTGCAAGGACAATTAATTTTTTCCACTTTTCTTCCTTTTTTTTTTTTTTACTATTGCATGTTGTTAAATGCATCTCAAAACCTAATGCTTAATTTGTTGTGTTTTGGATAGAAATCTCCAAATTGTGATTATATAGTATGTACTGTTTTGTATTTGAGCTTCTTAATCATTGTGTTTATGAGATTCATCCATGCTGTAGTTTATTTTTATGTATTATTCTATTACATGTATACATTATCCCTTTCCATTATTGATAATTATCTTAATAGCTCCCAATTTTTGTCTATTACAAATAATGGAGCTGTGATTATTCTTGTAAATATCTCTTAATGTATAAGCATACACATTTTCATTGATTATATACTTAGGTACAGAGTTGCTGAGTAAGAGTAGTTGTGTATGTTCATCTTTAGTAGATAATGCCAAACTTTAAAATTTCTCTGCCTCTAGAAATATATAAGAACCTCCCTTGGGCTGCATCCTTTGGTGCTTCATCTTGTCAGTGTTTTTTGTTTATAACTGTTCTTTGGATATTAGCAGTATTATACTGTTTCTCTAATATATATTTCATGGTCTTATACATTTTGGCTACTTAGATATTCTTTTTATCCTCTTTTGTGAAAACTGATATGTTTTCCTATTTTTTCTTGTCAACTGGTAAGAGCTTTTTGTATAAGCTAAATATAAAATTTTTGTCTGTTGTATGTAATGCTAAACTCTTCTCCTGTTCTCCAGCTTTTATTGTTTTTCTCTGCATGATGTCTTTTGATGTTACAACAGAGTCAAACATACCAACATTTCCCTTTAGGATCAGTATTTATTGTCTTGTCTTAAAAAAAATCCTACCAACAATTTTTTCATATAAAAATTGCAAAAGTCTTATTGTTTTGACATTCTGACTTATTTAAGAAAGTCTTTAAGTATTACGAGGTTAAATAGAGCCTGAATGCGCTGATAGAATTTTGGACTGTCTGATTTTGTACAAACTTTCTGCTAGTGCATTATTTGACCAGGACACATCAATCCCTTAATTTTCAATTTCCACAATTCATTAATAAAAGTCCCTGAAGTGACCTTTGTTTGTTTTTGAAAAGTATGGTTAAATCTGAAACAGGAAAGGTTGATTGGATTTTATTTGAGAAAAATGTTCTTAGGCAATAAGGACCAGTGAGGTAAGCTAGACTACCTCATTTGTGCTATGGTTCCATGGAGGAATAAACCACTCTGTTACTCTGACACTCTGCTGTATAATCAATGCAATCCATAATGAGAAGAGATGGCAGTGCAAATATCACACTACAACACATGTCAGGGAAAACAGTTCTTTAAAAAACACCCATTTTCTCTAATGTGTTTCTATAGGAACTGAAATTGAATGTCAGCTGGATGCCTGTAAATAGATTATTTTTTAATCTGAAGATTTACCTTGGAAGAAGCCATTAGTTCTAAACCAGTCATGAAGTGGTCTGATGATAAATTGATCTGGTTATTGTATTTTAGAGGCTAAAAACTATTGAAGTCAAATTTGTGATCAAGTGTGTAATTAAACTTCTTTTTATTCAAGCACATGGTGAAGAATTCATTTTAATTTTCAGGCAAGAACATAGACCTGAATTCATTTGTTATCAAATATTTATTGATTGCCATGCCTGCATTTACTCACTGTGCTGTCCACAAGGGTTCCAGAAACACCTGTGATTGACCTTAAGGTCCTCTTAGTTTGCTTTATCTTCGAAGTCAGAGAAATTGCATTCTCAGTAATCTGCCAGCTAGTGTGAGTGTGTATGCGTCCTTGATTGTGTGTGTATGTATCACAGGATGACAACAGAGACTGAGCTAATCCTTGACTTTAAGTCTCTAGTGAATTTGTAAAATAGAAATCACTATAGGATTTCATTTATTATGAAAGTAATTTTACAACATTTTCATTGTACAAGAAAAACCACCAGCTACTTTACAAATATGAAAACATATATGGAAAGACTATATTAAATATTTTAAAGCAATTAGACCAATTATGTATTTAAAATTCATCAAAGCATCTGAGTCTAAACAGGCAAACTTATTCTTTCATATTTTATAGCACAATTGTATGATACTAAATGATATCTTGATAATCTGATATATAAAATTTCTGTGAATTTGTGTGTGTGTATAGCAATAGTGGCTGTGGTCATAACAGCTGTGTGGTTGTAGTAACAGTCAAAAAACAAATCAAAAACAAAAGTGAAGAATATTAAATGTAAATATTCAGATGTTTAAATTTTTTCCTTTTAAATAACAAAATTTCATTTTTGTCTAAATAAAAGGCAAATAAGTAAAGCTTTAAATCAAGAAGTGATAGTTGGTTTAAAATAATTGCAGTTGTGTGATTTATATCAGGTATTAAAAGAACTTGGCTTGGAATCTTGGCTTGGTTATCCTGAGCCTCACCTCTGGTTTCTTTTAAAATTTTTTATTTATTTATTTTTGGTTGTGCTGGGTTTTTGTTAATGCACTTGGGCTTTCCCTGGGCTTCCCTTGTGGTTCAGCTGGTAAAGAATCTGCCTGCAGTGGACTTGGGTTCAATCCCTGGGTTGGGAATATCCCCTGAAGAAGGGAAAGGCTATCCACTCCAGTATTCTGGCCTAGAGAATTCCATGGACTATATAGTCCATGGGGTCGCAAAGAGCCAGAGACGACTTAGCAACTTTCACTTGCACTTTTGGCTTTCTCTAGTAGCATCCAGCAGGAACTATTCTCTGGTTGGTGTCCTGGCTTCTCATTGCACTGGGTGCACCGGCTTCAGTAGTTGCAGCACACAGGCTTAGTTGTCTCATAGCATGTGGGATTTTCCAGGACCAGGGATAAAACCCATGACCCTGCACTGGTAGGCAAGGATTCTTAACCACTGGTTCACTATGGGAGTTTTCTGGTTTCTATTTTACAAGAGCATGTGTGCATGCTAAATCATTTTGTGACCCCATAGACTGTGGTCCATCAGACTCCTCTGTCCATGGGATTCTCCAGGCAAGAATACTGGAATGCGTTGCCATGCCCTCCTCCAGGAGACCTTCCCAACTGAGGGATCAAATTTGTGTCTCCTGCAGCTCTTGCATTGCAGGTGGATTCTTTACTACTGAGCCACCAGAGACTCAGTCTTTAAAAGAAAGAGGAAACAGGAATTCCTTAGGGCTTCCAGGTGGCATTAGTAGTAAAGAACCCACCTGCCAAAGCAGGAGACAGATGCCGGTTCAATCCCTAGGTTGGGAAGATCCCCTGGAGAAAGAAATGGCAACCCACTCTGGTGAATCCCAAGGACAGAGAGGCCTGCCAGGCTACAGTCCATGGGGTTGTAGAGTGAAACGTGACTGAAGTGACTTACTATGCAGGCAAACAAGGATCCCTTATGTTTGATGAGACAATGGGCTTACGTGGTGCTTGAGATAATCAGAGAGTGAAATACAAAGTGCTGGAAGAGGGCAGTGAAAATGATGGGCTTTGGAACTTATCTTTAATGATCTTTATCACCTGGTTATAAATAAGTGTATAGAGGATGGTAAGACTAGAAAGAAATAATTTGATTGTCCTTGTACTTAGATTTCTAAATATATAAGAACACAAACTGAATGAATGAGAATTTGTTCATCATATCTTACCACATTATCAAATGAGTGACTGGCCAACTTTCAGGTATGTGCAAATTTCCTGGGTTGTTTATTTAAAAATGTTTTGACATGTATATACAGATTCTGATTCATTGCATCTGTAGTGAGGCTCAGAAATCTACTGTATTATTGAGCAAGCCAAATAACTGTTAAAAACAGACAAGTTTTGGAGATGTTGCTTTATAGGAGATTAGGAGCTCTCAGTAGACAGGCTAATAAGTCCATTTGTAAAAAGCCTAAGCAAATTATATGATTATAGATGTGTTCATGGCAACATTAAAAAAATAGGAAAAAAATGACCTACAATTTTTAATGTCAATTTCAACTCATCCTAGACACTGTCAAGGTCAACAAGAATTCATCCAAAATACTTTCATTGAATACAGAAAATGAATAGCAACCTAATTAGAGAGTTGCTTTTCTTAAATTTTTTGCAATCATACAACCACCCTACTACAGTCTTCTAACCACTACCTCTATCCTAGGCCATACCACCAACATATTTTAATTATTGAAATATCCTTTTGCTTTAACTGGTTTTGTTTCTGTATTTATCTTCATCTTACATAATCTAATTTTTCCTTAATTTTGATTTATTGTCAACATCCTTGACCCCCTGTTAGGATGTAAGTTTCACTGAAGTACAGCATACCCTCTCAGTACACAATTTTGTCCTTATAAAATGTTTTCGTTCCTGTAAAAATACCTGGTACATAATGAGAGGTTGATAAGTACTTTTAAATGAATACTTTTCAATGAATATATATATATATATATATTTAATTTTGTTTCATTTATTTATTTATTTTTATCTGCACTGGAACAATGCACTGATTTAAGATTGGGAAAGGAGTATGTCAAGGCAGTATATTGCCACACTGCTTATTTAACTTATATGCAGAGTACATCATGTGAAATGCCGGGCTGGATAAAGCACAAGCTGGTATCAAAATTGCCAGGAGAAATATCAATAACCTCAGACATGCAGATGACACCGCCTTTATGACAGAAAGCAAAGAAGAATTGAAGAGTCTCTTGATAAAAGTGAAAGAGAAGAGTGGAAAAGTTGGCTTAAAACTCAGCATTCAGAAAACTAAGAACATGGCATCTTGTCCCATCACTTCATGGCAAATAGATGGGGAAACAATGGAAACAGTGACAGACTTTACTTTTGTGGGCTCCAAAATCAGTGCAGATGATGACTGCAGCCATGAAATTAAAAGATGCTTGCTCCCTGGTAGAAAAGTTATCGCCAACCTAGATAGCATGTTAAAAAGCAGAGACATTACTTTGCCAACAAAGGTCCATCTAGTCAAAGCTATGGTTTTTCCTGTAGACATGTATGGATGTGAGAGTTGGATGGTATAGAAAGCTGAGCATCAAAGAACTGATGCTTTCAAACTGTAGTGTTGGAGAAGACTCTTGAGAGTCCCTTGGACTGCAAGGAGATCAAACAAGTCAATCCTAAAGAAAATAAGTCCTGCATATTCATTGGCAGGCTCATATTGAAGCTGAAGCTCCAATACTTTGGCCACCTGATGCGAAGAACTGACTCATTGGAAAAGACCCTGATGCTGGGAAAGGCAGGAGGAGAAAGGGATGACAGAGGATGAGAAGGTTGGATGGCATCACTAACTCAATGGACATGAGTCTGAGCAAGCTCCAGGAGTTGGAGATGGATGGGGAAGCCTGGCGTGCTGCAGTCCATGGTGTTGCAAGAAGTCAGACACTACTGAGCAACTGAAATGATTGACTGCACTCATTCTTTGTTGCCCAGTGAGGCCTTTTTCTGTTATAGTGAGTGGAGGTTACTATCCAGTTGTGCTGTGTGGGCTTCTCATTGCAGTGGCTTCTCTTTTTGTGGAGCATAAGCTCTGGGGGATGGGCTTCAGAGGTTGTAGCACACAGGGTTTGTTGCCGTGCAGCATCTGGAATCTTCACAGACCAGGGATTGAACCGGTGTCCTCTCCGTTGGCAGGCAGATTCTCAATTACTGGGCCACCAGGGAAGTCCATAATGAGTATTTTTTAAGTGGCTGAATAGAAAAACCTAGAAATAATTTCCAGATTAATGAGAATTTTCTAACAGAGATGCTGAATGTTTGCATGACAGGCACTATTTATTATTTTAAAAATATGACTAAATAATTAACACTGTGTGCTAAAGAGTAGTTCCGTTCTCACTTTTGGGTCTGTTGTCCACTCCTCCATACTGCTAATCTCCTAATCTTCCTCTTGTTTGACTCCCGCCTGGCATAGACTCCCACCTATATCTCTCTATACTTTCTGCTTTGCATGCAGACACACTGCAGACAAACGGTTGTTTCCTCCACAAGTTATCACCCTACTTCTTTTGTATAATAAGAAGCAGGATAAGGATACCGATGACTTGGCAATTTCCCCAGTGTTCAAGAGGGCCACACTTCCTGTTACCATATTACTCACAAGGTAAAGAAAAATGTATGAATCAAATAGAGAGGAATAATGAATCTGGGCAAAACTTTACCAAAGAAGCTGACCAAGGAGCTGTTTTACTGGGTACTATTTCTTTTGACATATATACCAGAAATATTGTTTTATTTTTTAAGATTTTTTTTGAGGTGGACATTTTAAAAAATCTCTATTGAATTTGTTACAATATTGTTTCTGTTTTATGTTCTGGTTTTTTGGCCATGAGGTATACGGGACCTTAGCCCCTGGATCAGGAAACAAACTCCCACCCCTTACCCTGGAAGGTGAAGTCTTAACCACTGGACCACCAAGGAAATTCCTATACCAGAAATATTTGATATAAATAATTTTACTCATTAAGCATGATCCAACTCCCACTATAGCTGATTCAAGTGATGGCATATGAAGAGGGATAGAAGCCATCTGAGGTTCACGTTAATTGGGGTTTGCTCTAAATTGGTGTGTCTTTTCAAGTAATTACTACTTCAGGGTAATAAAGGAAGCATAACACTGTCTTAGTCTTTGCTATCACTTCTATCTTGCTCTTCTTTTTAAAATAGATTCAGCAGTTTCCTGCTTGATTTCTTTGGTAGGACTCACAATTAATTACCTCTTCATCATTGCACTAGAAGTCACTTCTATTTTAGTCATTAAACCTGCAATTCACTGTCAAAATTATTTTACCAAGTATGGAACCAAAGAACTTAAATCCATATAAAGGTATTTAGTAGCCTGTGCCATCTCATAGCAGGCTTCCCTTATGGCTCAGCTGGTAAAAGAATCTGCCTGCAATTCACTCATGCTGCTGAATGAGTTGGGTATAGATTTTAAAAATGTGGTAAATTGTACAGGAAATATGTTTTATTGACTTTTTGTTTTAGAGTTTATGTGAATCTTTGTGCTTTTCTAACATTGCTTTATTGGTATTATTTTGTTCTAGTAATTAAAGTCACAGTTAAACAAATGTTTTATCCAAAGTGCACAAATCAATTCCAAAAGATGATTGGAATTCTATGGCTCCCATTTATGTAAAGTTTATTCTTATTCCTTATTTTGTTAAGAGGGGTAATTGGATCCTGTAGTTCTCTGTGGAATTTTTATTTTGTTTAATTTTTATGTTTACCAAAAGTATTGTCTGTACATAGTTTAAAAAGGCAGAGTACTCAAAAACCCAAAATAAAAACTCAATACATAACACACTTATATCCCAAGCTTCAGAGGAAACCGCTTTCAATTCTTTATGCAATTCGTTCTCTGTTTTGATTAAAAAATAGCAGTTATCATATAATAGGTTTATAATGCTATTCCCCCCCATGTTCGCTGACTATTGTCTTTTCTGTGGAAGAGATAAATTCTCTTACATTTATTGCTGAGAATTGATGCTTCAGAGATAAGTTTTTTCAGATCTTGCTAATCTGAAAACACATTCTATTTACTTTCACCACTGATTGGTTAATTGGCTAGATTTAGAAGTCTCCGTTGCAAATAAATTTTTCTGAGATTTTTTTAAGGCATTACTCATTTCTGTTATAGCAACTTGTGTTGCTTTTGAGAAGTTGCTATCCCATTCTGGTTATTCATTTGAGGATGTGAACTTTTGAAGTTTTTAAGATATTCCTTTTCTTTCTACTGTTTTGTGATCTCACAAATGTGAAGTTTTGTGTGTGTGTATCTATTATGCTGAACATTTTGCACACATTTCAATATGAAAACTCATATTCCTTAGTTGTGGAAAATTTTTTTTGTATTTTAAAAATAATTTCCTCAGCTCCATTTTTCTTTTTATTTTCCTTTTCTGTAACTTATTGTTTTAACTGTTGTGTTAACTGTTGTCTCTAATTTTCAATCATTTCTCTCTTATTTTCTGATTTTTATTCTTTTATATGTGGTGTTTTCTCAACTTTATTGTCATCTTTATAATAATTTTTGAATCTGTAATAATAGTATTATTATGTTAATTTCCAAAGGTCTTTCATTATCATCTAAATGCTTATTTTGAAAAAGAAGCTGTTTTCAGGTTAGGGGAAAAACATTTTCCTCTTTCTCTGAGTTTACTAACTATAGTTTTTCTTACTATTTATTCTTTGTTATCTTTTTTCTTCTGTTCTGGTCCTTCCTCCCACACTAGGAAGTTTTGTCAAATATTTCTTGATCTTTTGTTTACTGAGACATCTCAGCGTATATAATAGTGCATTTTGTGGAATGAATGGATGGTCATTTGGCAGTCTTTCTTATTTCTAAAGCAAACACTGAAAATCTATTACGAATGCCTATGACCTTGGGTTGAATTTGTGGAGTGGTTCCAGGAAGAGAGCTGGGCCATTTTGTTTGATAACCTTCAAATATGAGTATGAAGAGAAAAAAAACCAGACTTTTCTCTTCGGCCTACTCCTAAAATATTCTCTAATCTCTGCCTGGATGGCAGGTGAGGATAAGTAATTCTGTCTCTAGAATCTGTAACCTGAGTGGGGAAAGAATGTAGAGGGTCTCAGTCTTCCTTATCTAGGCTTTCACTTAATACCAGTGTTTTCAAAATTACCTTCATTTGCTCTACAGAGTACCTGTCCCTAAACCCAGTGTCTCTGGCCCATTTTATCTAGGGAGCAAAGACACATTGCCTACTGGGCTTCAGGAGATGTCTTATTCTCTATGGGTTAGGGAGGAAATCTAGACATGGCACTTCCTCTTATACCATTTTCAACTAATCCATATATAGAAGCACTTTGTACCCACTCTCAGTTTGAAAGGTTTAGTATACAAAATTAGAGAATTCTTAGTTACATTTAAATTTGAGAATAACAATAACTTTTTCAGAATAAGTATGACTCAATGTGAATTTCAGAAAAAACAGTAAATGTATTTTTTGAGTATGTATGCCCTGTACATTGCTTGGGACACCTAAATGCATCCGATAGTTATAATTTCCAGATTTAACTGAGAGTTTTCTATTTTACCTGGCAAGTCCAGCAGAGGTACATGCTACCAATTCCCAATCTCTTCTTGAATTCCATGCTATGCATTGAATTAAGCTTTCTCTTCACTTGTCATCGAGATTTTAGCACTTCCTAACCTAAAAGTCAGTAGCACTTATCCATACAATTTCCATCTTACTAAAATGTGATTGATTAATGTAACCTCCTTTCTTACCCTCTCTGTTCTCTATGTGTTAGAGAATATAACCCTTTTATTCTTTTGCTGGCTTTTTGTTGGAATTTTTGGAGAGAATGGCAGTGAACAAATTTATTTCATATGACAAAGTTTGGCTGAAAATCTTTCTTTAATTTTTAATTGGAGTATAGTTGTTTTACAGTACTGTGTTGGTTTCTGACATAAAGGACACACATCAGGCATTCAGTTCAGTTCAGTTGCTGAATTGTGTCCAGTACTTTGTGACCCCATTGACTGCAGCAGGCCAGGCTTCCTGGTCCATCACCAACTCCTGGAGCTTACTCAGACTCATGTCCATTGAGTCAGGGATGCCATCCAAGCATCTCATCCTTTGTCATCCCCTTCTCCTCCTGCCTTCAATCATTCCCAGTGGCAGGGTCTTTTCCAATGAGTCAGTGAGTCAGTTCTTCACATCAGGTGGCCAAAGTATTAGGATTTCAGCTTCAGAGTATTGGAGTATTGGAGTTTCAGTCCTTCCAGTGAATATTCAGAACGGATTTCCTTTAAGATTGATAGGTTGGCTCTCCTTGCTGTCCAAAGGACTCTCAAGAGTCTTCTCCAATACCACAGTTCAAAAGTATCTTTGGCGCTCAGCTTTCTTTATAGTTCAACTCTTACATCCATACATGACTACTGGAAAAACCATAGCTTTGACTAGACATACCTTTGTTGGCAAAGTAATGTCTCTGCTTTTTAATATGCAGTCTAGGTTGGTCATAACTTTTCTTTCAAGGAGTAAGTGTCTTTTAATTTCATGGCTGCAATCACCATCTTCACTGATTTTGGAGCCCACAGAAGTAAAATTTGTCACTGTTTCCATTGTTTCCCCATTTCTTTGCCATGAAATGATGGGACCAGATGCCATGATCTTACTTTTCTGAATGTTGAGTTTTTTTTTTTTTTTTGAACGTTGAGTTTTAAGCCAACTTTTCACTCTCCTCTTTCACTTACATGAAGAGGCTCTTTAGTTCTTCTTTGCTTTCTGCCACATGGATGGTGTCATCTGCATATCTGAGGTTATTGATATTTCTCCCAGCAATCTTGATTTCAGCTTGTGCTTCATCCAGTCCAGCATTTCTCATGATGTACTCTGTATGTAAGTTAAATAAGCAGGGTGACAATATATAGCCTTGACGTACTCCTTTCCCAATTTAGAACTCGTCTGTTTTTCCATGTCCAGTTCTAACTGTTGCTTCTTGACCTGCATACTGATTTCTCAGGAGGAAGGTCAGGTTGTCTGGTATTCCCATCTCTTGAAGAATTTTCCACAGTTTGTTGTTATCCACATAGTCAAAAACTTTGGCATATATAAAGCAGAAGTTGGTGTTTTTCTGGAACTCCCTCACTTTTTCGATGATCCAACAGATGTTGACACTTTGATCTCTGGCTCCTCTGGCTTTTCCAAATCCAGCTTCAACATCTGGAAGTTCACCGTTCATGTACTGTTGAAGCCTGGCTTGGAGAATTTTAAGCATAACTTTGCTAGTGTGTGAGATGAGTGCAATTGTGCAGTAGTTTGAGCATTCTTTGGCATTGCCTTTCTTTTGAATTTGAACAAAAACTGACCTTTTCCAGTCCCGTGGCCACTGTTTAGTTTACCAAATTTCCGGGAGCTGACATCAGCTCAGATCATGAACTCCTTATTGCCAAATTCAGACTTTAATTGGAGAAAGTAGGGAAAACCACTAGACCATTCAGGTGTGACCTAAGTCAAATCCCTTATGATTATACAGTGGAAGTGACAAGGGATTAGATCTGATAGACAGAGTGCCTGAAGAACTATGGACAGAAGTTTATGACACTATACAGGAGGCAGTGATCAAGACCATCCCCAAGAAAAAGAAATGTAAAGGCAAAATGTTTGTCTGAGGAGGCCTTACAAAGAGCTGTGAAAATAAGAGAAGCTAAAGGCAAAGCAGAAAAGGAAAAAATATACCCATTTGAATGCAGAGTTCCAAAGAATAGCAAGGAGAGAAAAGAAAGCCTTCCTCAGTGATCAGTGAAAAGAAACAGAGGAAAACAATAGAATGGGAAAGACTAGAGATATCTTCAAGAAAATTAGAGATACCAAGGGAAAATTTTGTGCAAATATGGGCACAATAAAGGGCAGAAATGGTATGGACCTAACAGAAGCAGAAGATATTAAGAAAAGGTGGCAAGAATACACAGAAGAATCAGCCATAGACATATATTAATATATATCCCCTTTCCTTTGTAACTGAAGTCACTGTGATTATTTAAAAATTTTAAGATTTAGTTTTAAAGATATTCCTTCATATGATATTTTGAATTTTTCTATGATAATTGTCTAGGAGTGAATGAATAAACAGAATTAACATTTTTATTTTATTCTAAGAGTTTTCTTTTGATTTTAAACATAAATTATAAAATAACTATATCCTGTAGAAAACTTTTGCTTTCATATTCAACTCAACTAAGATGGATAATTAAATACTTTAACTTCAGGCAATTGTTTAAATAAATTTAACATGGATCATTTAATTATCTGATGGACATTTATGGAAACGTAAGAAAAGCTTTGGTAGGCTTGCTTCTTGTCACACAAACAGAGATGCTATCAGTAGCTTCGGGCATGCACGCCAGGTAGCTTCAGTCACGTCTGACTTTTTGTGACTCCGTGGACTGTAGCTTACCAGGCTTCAATATCCATGGGATTCTCCAGGCAAGAATACTGGAGTGGGTTGTGGTGCCCTCCTCCAGGGGAGCTTTCCGACCCAGGGATAGGATCCATGTCTCCTGTATGTCCTGCATTGGCAGGCAGGTCGTTTATTACTAGCACCACTTGGGAAGCCCCAGTAGCTTCAACCCTCACTCAGTCAGGATCATTCTCACACTGTTAAAGAAATACTTAACAGAATGATTTTCTTAAATTTGCACCTGTGTGCATTCTCAGTCATGTCTAACTCTTTGGGACCCCGAGGACTGTAACCTGCCAAGCTTCTCTGTCCATAGAATATTCCAGACAAGAACATTGGAGTAGGTTGCCATTTCCTTCTCCTGGGAGTCTTTCCAACCAGGAATCAAAGCCAAGTCTCCTGCATTGGTAGGTGGATTTTTTACCACTGAGCCACCTGGGAAGCCCAAAATACATGAGCATAGTAAACTCCAAAATACATGAGCATTTTTAGTAAATTAAGTGGAAAGATTCTCTTATTTGCCTTAGGAGACATTGCAGTACATGCTCCAAAAGATAAATGAAGAGAGTTGAAATAGAGCACAAGAATGAACATTTGTCAAATCAAAATTGAAGGCAGCAGGCAGTAGATTAGATTTTCTTTTACAATAACATGTGGTTCACCTTCTATCACTGTAACAAATATTATAATATATACTTTATGACATCATATCTTTCATCTATTGTTGTTGAAATTTTAAGAATAAGATGGGTTGGGTCCTTATTGTTGTTGTACCACATTTCACTGTTAAGCATGCAAAATTTGTTTCCTTAAGGATTTTTTTTTCCCTACAGAGAAAATATTAGCCATCACCTGTCATCTCAGATACCAAATAGTACTATCAGTACTCAATTCAGGTTCAAAGGAGTCTGTGAATCACGGTGTTGAGCCTGCTCGAAGTACTTATCTCTCACAGCCCAACTGTTCTCAACTACGAGGAAAAACACCACTTGGATATTTTGTTGTCTTTTTTTCCCTAGATGCTAAAGCATAAAACTATGAATGAGAAAGAAAATAATACTGTGTCTTTCATCAAATCCCAGAAAGTATCTCCCAATTCATGTGATGTATAAGAACACAACACAATTAAGTGGAAAACCATTTTCCCCAGAAATTTTAGAAAAGGTTTGTCCTCATTTTTTTTTGCCATTTGATAAAGAGATGCTAAGTGATTTATAATTAGTGATGAAAAATTAGCTGTGAGGAGTCTCACCTGCCCTTCAAGAGAGAGGAAAGAGTGGTTTCCATGGTACTGCATTTTCAAGCTAGAGTGAGCTGTTTGATGCAAAAAATTTTAAAAACTGAAATAGCCCCCGGCATTAAAAGCTAAAAGCTGAAATTTATATGGCTCAGATGGTAAAGAAACTGCCTGCAATGCAAGAGACCCAGGTTCGATCCTTGGGTTAGGAAGAAGATCCCCTGGAGAGGGACATGGCAACCCACTCCAGTATTCTTGCCTGGAGAATCCAATAGACAGAGGAGACTGATGGGCTACGGTCTATGGGGTTACAGAAAGTCAGACACGATTGAGTGACTAGCACTCATTCACTCACTCACTTGCTTTTTAAAAGAAAAAACATAGTGTATTTGTTGAAGTTCACTATTCTCTATCTAATTTGCTAGTTATTTAATATAATTG
Source organism: Dama dama (assembly GCF_033118175.1). Taxonomy (NCBI): domain Eukaryota; kingdom Metazoa; phylum Chordata; class Mammalia; order Artiodactyla; family Cervidae; genus Dama; species Dama dama. The sequence goes on along the minus strand of NC_083699.1, from coordinate 94,327,070 downwards.
TATGTAATTTTCATAATCCTACATGCATGGTATTTTTACTATTATTTTACAGACCAGAACAATGAGTTTTTAGAAAGGATAATTAACCTCTTAATGTTTACTGATTAATAAGCACTGCAGAAGGAATTTGTGCCAAGATAGACTGATTTGAAATCTATGCTTGTCCACTACAGTACACAGAGTCACATATAGAACTTGGTTCAATCATTTGTCATCTGAAAAAAAATGCATAGAATCAAAGTTGAAAATTATGTTTTATTTGATGGACAAAACAGAGGGACACAGTACCTCAGAGAGCTCTGAGAGACTGCTATGAAAAGCCAGTCTCCCAGAGCTATCTGGAAGAACGAGGATACATAGGAGCTTTTGCAACAAAGACCAGGTAGTCATAACTCCAAGAGATTACATTTATTTAAAGAAAATCAGACATAACAAGTTAAAGAATTTAGTATTTTTCTTTGTATGAAAAGATGCAAGAGCCTGGGCTCATTTGAAATCAGTGATCTTAGGGCAGTGGATCACAGGACCAGTGTCCTGGGCTTTCTCATCCTCATCTCATCAGTATACGCTGCTGTGAGAGGCTGCAGCAGGTGACTGCTAGATGGCAGGCACCCTGTTTCTATCTTGAGTTCCCATGGGACTCAGAGTTGGGGGACTTAAGTGTGATGGCTTGATGGTTTCAAAACCTTTGTTTACTGATATGGCAGGCAACCTTTCTTTTCCTCTTTGATACATCCACTAACCCATTTGTGAAAAGGACAGTTGCTTATAAGTATTTAAACACTGAACTGCCTGATGGCTGATAAGGATATTTTTTTATTTATCTGAAAGTTTCATGGACATTATTTATGGTGATTGGAATATTAAAATATGTTAAATGATCCCCCAAAGACTGAATTTATCCTTTCCTTGAGGAGCTAAGTCATTACATGGAGGAGATAGATAGATAGGTGGATAAACAGACGATAGATAGATAGACAGACATATAGATAAATACTGAGAGATGACATTTGGAGTGACTGCTATGAGGAATCAGGAGATAGATATGTTCATGAAAGGAAACTGCCCATATGGTCCCTCTTTCAGAAACTTCAGTAAAGATTTCAATTGCCTTGTAGCATTAATTACTTTTATCATTGCTTTTGAAGATGACACCACTTTGTGACGAGCCATAAGGAGACACAGTTTTATTGGAGTAGTACTGAAAGCTTATTAAATGTCAGGCATGATTCTAGATGTTAGGAATACAAAGATAAGAAAAGCAGTGAAAACAATGTAACCCCTGCCTTCAAGAAGATTTCAGTTTAGTAAGGGAGAGGGATGTATAATAACACATAATCATGCAAATAAACATACAGTCACAATTTTCATAAGATTGTAGGGGAACTATAATAGGATATTTCAATAAAGATGATAAAAGAGGAGATATTTTAGGTCCAGGCAAATACCATGCTGAGAAAATAATATTGAAACACAAAACTGAGTATAAAGAGTTAAAGATTTTGGGCAGAGAAAATTGCCTGTGAGAAAAATCCCTGAGACATGTGACTGAAAGAGAAGGTGAATGTGGACAGAGAGTGTAAAGACCAAGGGGATAAATCAAGAAATGAGGTTGCTTAAGGGGTAAGAGTCTAATCCAGAAAAGCCTAGAATTTAATGCGATAGCCTTTTCTCTTCCTCTACCTACTGTTTTCCAAGCATTGCTGTAGGTGCTAGAAATATAACACTGAATTCATAAAAAGAGGAGCCAAAGGACTGGGGGTCTCTCTCTCTCTCTCTCTCTTTCTTCTCTTCGCAACTTTTGGGTCTGCATGCCCTCACCACGAGAGACCCCCGGTCCTTTGGCTCCTCTTTTTATGTTTTTTCCTCCTCCTAGGCCTGCCCTATGTAAATTGGGCTAGCCAGGAGTGCTGTTTGTTCTACCTGAGGTCCTCACTCCAGTCCTTGGACCTTCCTTTGTTCTATTTTTGCGGGGTTTTCCCTTCCTTGTCTTTTAGCCACTGCCATTTTGGATTCCTTTTTCCTATTCTAACTACCTAACAAGGGGAAACCTTTGGATGTTTGATGACAAGGAAGTCATATGATCTAATTAAATTTTTAAATGATTAGTTGTATAGAAAGAGGTTCTAGGGACCAATGTAGAAGCAAGGAGAGTGACCATGAAGTTATTATGGTTGTGGAGAGAGAGGATGATGTGGCTGGTCCTAAGATGGTAACACTGGAAAAAGTTAAGAGGTGAAAAGTGGTTGGACTCATGATATATATATATTTAATTAATCCTGGTAGAATTTTATTATGAATTAAATGTGGGGCATGAGAGAAAGCAGTGTAAATGTCAAAGGAGTTTGTTCTGAAAGGAAGCAGAAAAATATGGTGATGTCAAGAGATGTGTGATCATGGGTATTTTTATTTTGTTTCATTTTATTTTACATTTTAGAGGAAAGTTACTGCCCATATTTGAAAGCTGGTGAGAATGATTCTGTACAGAGGAGGAATAATTATTTTGAATGTGGGGGAGATAGTTGTTAGAGTGGAATTCTTCCAGAGATAAGAGATAGGACATGTTAAAAATTGGTGAAGTCTATCTTAAACAATAACACAGGCATTTCCTGTGTTTTAATTGAAGAGGAGGCAGTACGTATATATTTGTGTGCTTATTGATAGTGGGAGAACAGATAAAGTGACATTGATTATTTCTCTGAATTACTAAGCAAGGTCACTAGTTGAATGAGGGGTCCACATAGGGTGAGCAGTAAAAAGCAAGAGAAAAAATGTAAAATGCCTGGCTCAGATAGAAGGAAAATGAATTTGCTAGTTGCATAGAGTAGAATTGCTGTAAGGATATCAGGAATATATTTTGAGGTAACATAGCAAAACACTTGTTTTCCAGCATAGTTAAAACTTATATTCCTAATGAAAGCAGCTCTTTTGCCTTTTTCTTGTTTGACCATTTTTGTTCTCCTCTAACCTGAAAAGAAATCAATTATAAGAATGAGATCTACTATGTAATTTAACCTAACCTGACTTATGTTCTCCTGAAAACATACTGCACCTTGTCTAACCTGTTGATTCTTTTCTTAGATAAAAAGCGATGAGAATGAAGAATTTAAGTAGTTAAAAAATGACTATCCCTCTACTTCCAATCGCCCCCTTAACAATTCTGCAGACAGATCATGCAGGCAAGGTAATATCTGAAGAAAGAATCAGTTGATCTGCACACCGTGGAGAATGATGCAGAACCCAGCTTCCTGCCTCAGTGATTCACTGACATTCTTCTCCTCTTTTCCCCTTTAAAAACTGCCATAGCTGAGGAGAATCTTCAGAGTTCGTCTTGGGATATGTTGTTGTTCAGGTGCTCAGTTGTTTCCGACTCTTTGCAATCCCATGGACTGCAGCACGCCAGGTTTCCCTGTCCTTCACTATTTCCCAGAGTTTGCTCAAACTCATGTCCATGGAGTTGATGATGCCATCCAACCATCTCATCCTTTGTCATCCCCTTTTCTTGCCCTTGATCTCTCCCAGCTTGAAGATCTTCTCCATGAATCCACCTTATCCCCAGATGGTCAGCTTTTCTGATTTTTCCTTTCTATTGACACTTGTCTCTCAAATTATTGACTTTCAGGGGTGAGCAGCTGAACTTCCATGACACTAGCTCTTGAGCTCGTGAACTGACACTAGCATGTGTTATTTGTGTGCAAGTGTGCACTATGTGTTAATTACAGGCAGGGAGGGCTTCAGGCAAATTATATGTATGTTGCATTGTATTTTCCGTTTGTGTATAGAAGTTATTTTGCACCAGAGTGAAACTTTAGAGACAAAATGTGAGGGAGCACATGTATAAACACAGGTGTACAGAAAGGGAGATAAATTGGCACTAATTCATATTTGAGGGTTTACAATGTGTCAGGTGTTTCATGAGTGTCATGTTTCATTTAATCTTCACAAAACTCCTAAAACAAGCATTATTATTATTACTTCTTTTGAAAACACAAGAAAATTTCACTGAAAGAGCATACAACTAGGATTTTCCTGCTGGTCCAGTGTTTAAGACTCTGCCCTACAGTGCGAAGAATGTGGGTTCCATCCCTGATTGGGGAACTAAGATCCCACATGCTGTGAAGCAATTGAGCCCCCATCCCACAACTACAGAGTCTGTTTTGCCTCAACAAAGATCCTGCATAATGCTGAGAAAATCCTGCATGCCCTGACAAAGACCAGACACAGCTTAATAAATACATTTTTTTTTTTTAAAAAAAAAAGAGCATACAACCAATAAAGTGGTGGATCCAAGATTCAAAACCAGTCAGTCTTGTTGTAAAGACCATCTGCCTTACAACTATATCATACTACAGCTTTATTATTTTCCATAAAGATATTTCTAGAAGTGTGTGTGTGTGTGTGTCTGTGTGTGTGTGTGTGTGTTCAGTCACTTCAGTTGTGTCCAACTCTTTGCTACTCTATGGACTATAGCCCTCCAGGCTCCTCGGTCCATGAGATCCTCCAGGCAGGAACACTGGAGTGGGTTGCCATGCCCTCCTCCAGGGGATCTTCCTGACACAGGGATCAAACCCATGTCTCTTACATATCTCGAATTGCACATGAATTCTTTACCACTGAGCCACCATGGAAGCCCCTTCTAGAAGCATAGTGTACCCGAAATCCCAGGGTCTCCCATACATAAGGATCGTCGGTCTCACATGGGGCTGCCAAAGTCTTGCCTGTATTATCCAATCCCACTTTTTCCTACAACCTCTACTAAAAAGTTAAGAAAATCCAAGACCTAATTTCAGAGTTGTTACTTGTGCAAAACAAATGACTGACATTGAGAGCAGAGGGAAAACTCTCCTTTGAACCATTCTGATTTCCTGGGTGTGGCCTTCTAGGATGACTGGGTCATGAACTAGGCCAAGCCCCCACACCGAGTTCAAAACAATCATTCCTTGAGGCTGTGTGCTTTCAGAAACATTTCTTTCTTCCTTTATAAACTTACAGGGATGAAAATCTATTGCCCTTTCAAAGCTCCTCAAGGACTCTGGGGATTTCGCAGCCATCTGGAATTTGCTGTCATGCTGTGATTTCTGCAGATTTGTTTAACTTTTAGTCTCTCCAGTCACAAATTTTATTATTCACCCTAATCATAATTTTTGCATTATATAGACATTTTTTTCTCTTTAAAAAAACAGTGGGTTGAAATTGCTCAATTTAATCACAAATGTGATTCTGAAAGAACTCAAAGTCTTAAAAGTTATTCCTTCTTTTACATTTTAAAAATGTGTTTTGGCTACAACAGATTTGTGGTTCAGAAATTAAATCCCATCCTCCTCCAAAGGAATGAAATATAAAAAGATTTGAATGAGGGCTAGGTAATTTCAGGATTCATTATGAACAACTGAGAGAAATTTAATTTTATTTACTATTTGTTAATCCTTAGATTTTAGCTGTTTCTCTTGTTTCTAAGCCATAGAATGTTAAGACTAAAAAGAGAATTGCTAAGTGTGTAATTATGGACAGGGCATATGCCCCCAAAATGAGTTTTTTAAAGATTAATTCACAAACGTAATCTGTTTGCCTAAAACTTATTTTTTAAATGCTGTGGTATCTTTTTTTCTTTTCTCATAATTTTCTTTTTAGTAATTTTAATTCTAAGAATATTTTCAAGTTTTTTCACAGCAGTTTCAGCAATTCTTTAGTACCCCACCATCATTTGCAGGGGGAGGGGGCTGGTAGGGTGGATTGCTTATAATATAATAGCTAATTTTTTATCATTTTATTTTGTTTTGTATTTTGAATGTTGTTCTATCCTATTATATAAATACATCACAAAAGTTATAACACTCTGTTTTGGATGAGCATTTGGTTTGTTTCCAGTTTATATTACTGTACTAATAATGCCACAAACCATTGCATGTATTCCGATTCATATATGAAGTTTCTCTAGGATGTAGTCCTTCTAGTTGGGACATGTATGTCTTCAAAGTACATAATTATGCCCTCTTACCCAGATGGGTGAACCAGCTACACACTGGTGTATGTGCATCAGATTTATACACTCCCATCATCAGGGTCAACATTTCTCATGTTTCCCATTCTCATTGATACCTGGAACTGATAAGTCTCAAAAACGTTATCCAATCAATGTTTCTCTAGAGGCATTTCACTGTCATTTTAGTTTTCATTTCTGTTATTACTAATGAAGTTGAGCACATTTTTGTAAGTTTTATGACTATTTGGAGCATCCTGTTTGTGAACTAGTTCTTTTTTGAGATTTTTACCAGTGCTTTTAGGTTATTCCATCTTCTTTTTATCAGGCAGTCAAAAGCTAAAAGTGAAACACTATTAAATTTTTAGAAGAAAATATAGAAGTGTGTGCTTCTTACCTAAGGGAGGGAAAGATTTTCTGAATGATACACAAAATATTTAATGTAAAGGAGAAGATTGATCCATTAAACTTAAGATTAGAAATTTTACCAAAAACTTTAAGTGGAGTAGGATATTTGTAACTTATATAACTGAAATAAATGATAAACTCCCAGTTTTAGTAATTTAGTGGGCTCAGTTCAGTTCAGTTCAGTCGCTCAGTCCTGTCCGACTCTTTGCTACCCCATGAATTGCCGCACTCCAGGCCTCCCTGTCCATCACCAACTCCCGGAGTTTACTCAAACTCATGTCCATCGAGTCGGTGATGCCATCCAGCCATCTCATCCTCTGTCGTCCCCTTCTCCTCCTGCCCCCAATCCCTCCCAGCATCAGGGTCTTTTCCAATGAGTCAACTCTTCGCATGAGGTGGCCAAAGTATTGGAGTTTCAGCTTCAGCATCAGTCCTCCCAATGAACACCCAGGACTGATCTCCTTTAGGATGGACTGGTTGGATCTCCTTGCAGTCCAAGGGACTCTCAAGAGTCTTCTTCAACACCACAGTTCAAAAGCATCAATTCCTCAGCGCTCAGCTTTCTTCACAGTCCAACTCTCACATTCATATATGACCACTGGAAAAACCATAGCCTTGACTAGACGGACCTTTGCTGGAAAAGTAATGTCTCTGCTTTTTAATATGTTATCTAGGTTGGTCATAACTTGCCTTCCAAGGAGTAAGCGTCTTTTGATTTCATGGCTGCAGTCACCACCTGCAGTGATTTTGGAGCCCCAAAAAATAAAGTCTGACACTGTTTCCACTGTTTCCCCATCTATTTCCCATGAAGTGAAGGGACCAGATGCCATGATCTTAGTTTTCTGAATGTTGAGCTTTAAGCCAACTTTTTCACTCTCCTCTGTTACTTTCATTAAGAGGGCTTTTAGTTCCTCTTCACTTTCTGCCTATTCAGTGGGCTAGCTCCAACCAATTGAAATATGTCAAAGTTCAAGAGATGTTAGATTTCCTGAGATGGGAGAAGGAGAAGAAGGGGAAGGAGAATCAGGGCTGTGACTTTACCTGATGACCCTCATGGAAATGAAACTAGGGGGATAGAAGTTGATTTCTAATTTCCCCTGGATTCTTTTCTTTCTTCTTTCTTTTCCACTAGCCAATTGGTTTTAGCCTTTACTTCTTCAGTTATCCTTGATGGTCAATCATTTTTTGTGTGGAAAGTGATGAATGAACTTTTAGGAAAATCTCTCCTTTCACTTGCCCAGAGTTAGTCCACAAAACTCCTCTTTTCCTTTCTTTCTGTCTCTCTTTTTTAGTTTGTTTGCAGTTACTTTTATAGGCCATACTTTAAAGCCCCTGTTCAATTTGTTACAATATTGCTTCTGTTTTATGTTTTGGCTTTTTGGCCATGAGGCATGTGGGATCCTAGCTCCCCAACCAGGGCTTGAACCCACACCTCTTGCACTGAAAGGCAAAGTCTCAACCACTGGATGGCCATCAAAGTCCCAGTTTATATGCATTTTGAGTCATAGTTAGAAATATTTCCCCATCATTTATGTTTTTCACTCATATGTACATGATTTATATTTACATCTAGAATTGAGATATTTATCCTGGTATATAGTAAAGAATGAATGTAATTTTATCTTGTTTACCATACAAAATTCAGATGTCCTAGCACCACTCATTACATTGTTTTAATTACAGATATTTTACAGTATGTCTAATAGAGCCATTTAGCACCTGATGTCCCTTAAAAGCCAAACTCTCTGGCTCAGATTCAGCCTTGTTCACTACTGTTGCATTGATATGCCATAGAGATGGTGTGGTAATGTGGTATATGAATTGAAAGTGTCACCCCCAAATGCATACGTGAAACCTCGAATGTCCAATGTGATGATATTTCAAAGTGGGGCCTTTAAAAGGTCATTAGGTCATGATGGTAGAACTCTCATAATATTAGTGCCTTTGTAAGCAGAGACACAGGTGATCTATCTCTACCACATGAGGATACAGCAAGAAGGCAGCTGTCTGTAAATGAGGAAGAGAGCACTCATGAAGAACCTAGACATGATGACCAGATCTCAGACTTTCAACCATCAGAACTATGAGAAGTCAATGCATGTTGTTTAAGCCACCCAGTCTATGGTGTTTTGTTAGAGTAATCTGAATTGAACTGACTAAAGTCCACCAAAGGTGTTCATATCCTAAATCCTGGAACTTGTTAATATGCTATAATGTATGGCAAAGTGAAATGAAGATTGCAGATTTATTAAGGCTGCTCATCATCTGAAATTATCCTAAATTTTCTTTTCTTTTTTTTTTTCAAACTTTAAACTTTTTATTTTGAATTGGGATATAGCTGATTAGCAATGTTCTGGTAGTTTCAGATGAACAGTGAAGGGACTCAGCCATCCATATACATATACCCATCCTCCCCCAAAACCCCCTCCCATCCAGGCTGGCACAGAACATTGAGTACATTCCCATGTGCTGTACAGCAGGTCTTTGTTGGTTATACAATTTAAACATAGCAGTGTGAACCTAACCCCCCCCCCCCAAACTCTGTAACTATCCCTCCCCACTGGAAACCATAGGTTTTTTAAGTCTGTGAGTCTCTTTCTGTTTTGTAAGTAAGTTCATTTGTATCATTTCGTTTTAGATTTCATATATAAGGTATGTAATACAACATTTCTCCTTCTCTGTATGACTTATTTCACTAAGTATGACACTCTCTAGGTCCATCCACATAGCTGAAAATGGTATTATTTCATTCTTTTTAACAGCTGGCTGAGTAATATTCCATTGTATATATGCATATGTTTTATCCTAATTTTTCTAAGTGGGCCCAATGCAATGACAAATGTCTTTAAGAGAAGAGGGAAGCATAAAAGAAGGTCAGAGCAATTTAATTTAACATGAGGAGGACTCAACTCCCTGTGGACAGACTTTTTTTTTTTTTTTTTTTTTTACTGTGCTGAGTCTATTGCTCTATTGCTGTTTAAGGGCTTTCTCTAGCTGCAATGATTGGGGGGCTACTCTCTAGTTTTGGTGTGTGGGCTTCTCATTGTGGTGGCTCCTCTTGTTTCAGAGCATGAAGTCTAGAGTGTGCAGGCTTCACCTTAGTGTTGGTGTATGGGCTCAGTAGTTGCAGCTCAAGGGCTTAGTTGCCTCACAGTATGTGGACCAGAATTGACCCTGCTGCCCCTGTATTGGCAGGCACATTCTTAACTACTAGACCATCAAGGAAGTCTATTGTGAATGGATATGAAGTTTAAAGAAGTAGCTAGAAGTTGGAAAAAAGCAAAGAAATGGATTTCTCCCAAGAACATCCAGAAAGAAACACAAGATTTCTGACACCTTGATTTTATACAGCGAGATTTGTGTCAGAAGTCCTAAAATACAAAAAGTAAGAAAATAGATTTATGTTGTTTCAAGCAATTAAGTTATGGTAATTTGTTACAACAGCAGTAGAAAACAAATACAGATAGTCCTATTCTATTTGAGCTGGTTATATCTTTCTGTTTTCGCCTTTCATTGCACGTATATCATTGCCATGTTTTGGGGAAAGAAGGAGTTCTCAAAATGAGAATTTAGTCAATCATCTTAACTGGAGGGCTTATCATTTTCCCACGACATTTTCTGCAGTTGTGAGATGTGTAACTTGGATGTTAGAGGAAGGCATATGTCTGCATTGTTACCACATGTCTCAGTTGTTTTTTTTTTTTTTGCTTCTGTGTAACTAGTATTGGGTGGAATGTCTTCCCTCCTTCCTTTAACTTTCCTTTAACCATCTTTGCTTTGCTTTCAGGCTCAAGCATTTATTTTCTGACAGCTTCTCTAGATTGTTTTCCTCTTGAGTTCACTCTGAGTAAGAAATATGAGTTCAGTCACTTCTAAGTGAGCAAAACATCCCTGTTGTTTAAAGTTAATCTTGTCTCCATTTACTTTTGTATAATATAACATAGGAGGTGTTTTCTAATTAAGCTAATAAACCATCCAAGAAACCATTTAATCCATCATGGTTAGGCCAAAAACTATTTTTAGTGTATCATATATTCATATTCAGCATATATTATTTCCCTCTGAGTTCTGTTTTTAAAATGTATATTGTATGTTCCTTTTTGACACAGGTAATAGCAACATCTCCAACAATAGTGACTGTTGTGTATAATACTCCTAATCATATTTGAATGCTTCTTTTGGCATTCCAATTTTTGGACACTTAGATTATCCATCTTTTATGAAATCACTTTGCAAGCTGTCTCAGTCTTCAAGGGCTTGTTTCCCAATTGCTCTCATCGGAGACTATATGCATTAACAATATGACTCCATATACCTTATTGGATCAGGATTCCTCTGGATGACTCTCTTCAATTTTCTTTAAGTAATAATTTCTCCCCTGGCTTTAGTAATAGTTAAAACATCTTTCTTTTGAAATTTTCTCATCAAAAGCAATTAGACACTCATTTCTTTTTCTCTTTCTGCTCAGTTTTCCAAGTTCTCAAACACTGTCCTAAGAGTGCACTCTTCTTCCACTTTAACAAGCTTGTTTTACTTTATAATTCTTTTATACTGTTTCACACATATCCTGTTTTGAAGGTAAAACTAAAGAAGCATATCTTAAAAGAAAATTCAATTATTCTTTGATTTCTTATGAAAATCTGCTTTATGGAAAGATATTCTACCAGGCACATATGTTTCAAATTCTGTTAGAGCCTTTGGTTATAAAAACTTCAAGAAGTATTTTTTCTCTACTGTATTCAAGAAGTTGGCATGTTCCTTTCATAATTAGGGCCTCTTTTCTTTTCTCCTGCTTTCTTTTTTCCATTCTACCATAGTAAGCAGTAGTCACAGTATAGATCTTTGAAATCTAAACCCAAACATAGAGCTTACCTGATTAATACATTCAGAGGCAACTGAGATCCATGTGGTAGGTGGCAAATATTTAGTCATGGACTAGTTATTTGAATCTCACAGTTTAGTCTGCACACTTTAGTTTCTTTACTCAGCCATGAATAGAGTAAAAACAGCTGAGGAAACTGCAGATTTAGACAATGAACCTAATGCCTCTTACTCATAATACTTTTTATTTAGAGGCCTTTTTTACAAGTGGAAGTGTTAGTCACTCAGTTGTATCTAAATCTGTTATAAAAAAAAAAAATCAGATTTAATGCAAGTAAAGGAGAGGCAGCTTGGGTTCAGAGTATTCAATATTTCTGATTTCAGAGATGGGATCATGTTTTGGTGATAAATTCTAGATTATGATCCTGTTTAAAGTTTACTGATATCAGTTAAAAGATGCTTACTCCTTGGAAGGAAAGTTATGACCAACCTAGATAACATATTAAAAAGCAGAGACATTACTTTGCCAACAAAGGTCCGTCTGGTCAAGGCTATGGTTTTTCCAGTGGTCATGTATGGATGTGAAAGTTGGACTGTGAAGAAAGCTGAACGCCGAAAAATTGATGCTTTTGAACTGTGGTATTGGAGAAGACTCTTGAGAGTCCCTTGGACTGCAAGGAGATCCAACCAGTCCATCCTAAAGGAGATCAGTCCTGGGTGTTCATTGGAAGGACTGATGCTGAAGCTGAAACTCCAATACTTTGGCCACCTGATGCGAAGAGTTGACTCATTGTAAAAGACCCTGATGCTGGGAGGGATTGGGGGTAGGAGGAGAAGGGGATGACAGAGGATGAGACGGCTGGATGGCATCACCGACTCGATGGGTATGGGTTTGAGTAAATTCCGGGTGTTGGTGATGGACAGGGAGTCCTGGCATGCTGCAATTCATGGGGTCGCAAAGAGTTGGACACGACTGAGCAACTGAACTGAACTGAACTGATATCAGTTACAGTTGAGAATTATTAGGGTTAAGAGGCTAAATAATTCTGAGATTGTTTTGCTGTATAAGGAATACAATATATATATATATATATATATATGTATATACACACACACACACACACAAATATATGCATGTCTTTTATGATAATGGCAAGAATTAATGTGAGGCAGAAAACTTCAAGTTCATCAAACAATTTCTCAGTGACTGAACTGATAGACTGAGAATTGGTGAGCCAGCAGTAGTGAAGAGTACGGTAGCATGCATGGTACTAGAAATTAAGATCCAAGATATTAGAAATAGAGATAATCAAGCAAGTGGAAAACTTAATATGAAGTCAAAAAGTAAAGGTATAAAGATAGCAATAAACACTGAAACAAGAGAATATGATAGATGATCTTGGAAGAATAACCAGTCAGTATATTAATGAATTTCTGGGGAAAAGTTTTCCTCAGTGCAGGACCAGATATCAGATAAAACCTTAACATTTTTTTCAGATAAAGCTCCGAAGACTCTGAAACATTGCTGGAGATAAATGAAGGACTGTGGATAAATGAGCAGGATTACTTGGATTAGAAAAATTGTTATAGACAGTAAGAGTTAAGAGGAATGAAAGTGTAAAAAAGAGGAAATATAATGCTGGACTATAGAAAATGTTATGAGAAATAGTTCATATCTCCAGGGAATAATTCTTGCTGGATTTATCTTAAAATATTTCAAGTAGAAACTCTGATTGAAGCACTTCCAAGAACAATAAAACACATATGTATACTTATCTTAAGGAATGTGTACATGAAACAGTAGACTAAAAGTTTCTAAATTTGTTCTATCCCCACACAAACATTAAACCACCAGAGACACAGACAAGAACCAAATGATACACAAGCACCTCAGAATAAGGAAGGCTATTTTCTCTTTTTCAAATTCTTTGAATAATTACTTTAAGAATATTTAACAAAATAAGAAATATGCTTTTACATCCAACTTTACCATGAAGCCTTTAGTTATTATGATAGCATTTTGGTCATTTAAATATAATTTACCTATATTAATTGAGAAAACAGTCCTTCTATCAACAGTCTAGGGGTACAGTTACTCATTTTGGTGTTTGTACCATTTATAGTGTCAGTTGATGTCACATTTGCTTTAGTTTCAAGAGGATCTAAGAGAGTCTACTTCTGCAAGCAAATAAACTGGCTTCATTGGTATGTGTCAAAGCATGTTTCTTCTAAATGGATTTTAAAAATTGGTTCATTAACTTGTTTTTGGAAATTGCTTGCTGAATGAAGTGATATTGATGACTTAGAACTGCTCACATGGTTCATTAGCATGACATCTGGGAAAGCTGTATTGTCTTGAATGAAATGATGTTTGTTCAACTATCCTCACAGCTCAGTATGTGAGTGTCTGGGTCTGTTTGTGAAAGTGTATGTATATGTGTGTCTGTGAAAGTGTATATTTGCTTAAACACATTGATTTTAATCTTGCCATAATCTTGAGACGATAGTATTGCCTTTCTTCTCATTTATAATTTTTTGATACAATATTTTTGGTTGACCCTAGTCTAAATGACAGTAGTACAGTGTATGTGTGCGTGCTCCGTTGTGTCTGACTCTTTGTGACCCCATGGATTGTAGCCTGCCAGGTTCCTCTGTCCATGGGATTTCCCAGACAAGAATATTGGAGTAGGTTGCCATTACCTATTCCAGAGGATCTTCCTGACTCAGGGATAGAAGCCATGTCTCTTGAGTTTCCTGCACTGGCAGGCAGATTCTTTACCACTGAGCCACCTAGGAAGCCCTGTCAAGGGATTCTAAAGGACAAATGAGCTATAAATAGACACAATTCCTGGAGTATGGAAGATAATTAAGCCAGAAATGAATGTATTTAATATTGTGTTCATTTTGGGGCTCAACAGATTAATATCAGAATGATTCTTTCATAAGAGCTTTAGGTTTATTCATAATAAGTAGAACTGAGTACTATGGTCTCAATGCTACTTCTGAACTCCCCTCCAAATTCATATGTTGTATCCCTGTACCCAAGGTGATGTTATTGGCAGATGAAGCCTTTTGGAGATCAATACACAACCATCTTGGTTGGGATTAATGCCCTTACAAAAGAGGTCCTACAGAGCCCTCTAGTTCCTTCTGCCACATGAGGGCACGTTGAGAAGACAACTGTCCATGAAAAGTAGGGTCTCATGTAATTTGGTGCCTTGATCTGGGACAGAGGTCCATCCAGTCAAAGCTATGGTTTTTCCAGTAGTCATGTATGGATATGAGAGTTGGACTATAAAAGAAAGCTGAGCACCAAAGAATTGATGCTTTTGAACTGTGGTGTTGGAGACGACTCTTGAGAGTCCCTTGGTCAGCAAGGAGATCCAACCAATCCATCCCAAAGGAAATCAGGCCTGAATATTCATTGGAAGGACTGATGCTACAGGTGAAGCTACAGTACTTTGGCCACCTGATGTGAAGTGCTAACTCATTTGAAAAGACCCTGATGCTGGGAAAGATTGAAGGCAGGAGGAGAAGGGATGAGGATGAGATGGTTGGATGGCATCACTGACTCAATGAGTAAACTCTGGGATTTGGTGATGGACAGGGAGGCCTGGTATGCTGCAGTCCATGGGGTTGCAAAGAGTAAGACATAACTGAGCAACTGAGTTGAATTGATCTGGGACTTTCCAGATTAGAAAACTGTGAGGGGATTGGCTCACAGATTTAGGAGAATAAGAAGTCCCATGATCTGCAACTTGGAGACCCAGCAAAGCCTGGGAACCAGGTGGTGTAATTTCAGGCCTGGGATCCAAGGCCAGTTCAAGGACAAGAGAAGACTAAAGTCTCAGCTCAAGCAAAGTATGAAGGGGATGCATTCTTTTTTATTTTAATCAGTTCCTTAACAACTTGGATGATGCCCAGCCACATTGAGGAAGGCTGTCTACTTTACTGAATTCATTGATCTAAAGACTAATGTCATCTAGAAACACCATCATAGACACAACCAGAAATTATATTTAATCATGGTCCAGTCAAATTGACACATGGAATTAATTATGACAGACAGCTTCTGTGTTCATTTTAGAATGTGGTTCTTAACATTATAAAGTACTTTCATTGGTCACATATAATGGCTTTTGGCTTGAGCTCTATGTTGGTATCAGATTTGCAAGCTCTGCTTTTTTTTTTTTTTTTTTTTTTGGTCTGTAAAATTTTTATGCATTTAGTTATTTTCAGCCTATTCAAATTACGGCATTTTAAATGTGTTTCTTGTCCATAGTATTATTAGATTTTGTTTTAGGAACCAATTTTGAAACAGTTTTCTTTACATAAATAGGCATGCAGATTGGTGACTCTTAAGAAGAAAGTCAAAACATTGAAATAGAAATAATACTTAAAAAAGAGTAATTCAAGGAAAATTTCCAAAAAAAAGGACAATGTGAATCTCCACTTTGGAAGAGCCTACTGGTTAGCAGGGGAAATTGACCAAGAACAAACAACCATTAAGATATATTCTAGTAAAAATACAATACTATAAAGACAAAGAAAAAGTCCACAGTGCCTCAGGCAAAGAAATAAAATAGATCAAAATCACAAAAGCATCAGAATGGCATCAAATTTCTCTGTAAAGAAAAACATGCAATGAAAGGCAATATGGGGCAGAATTTTCAAGAAATTTAAGGGATTAAAATGAAAACTAAAGTCAGTTAAAGAAAGTGCAGACTAAGCTGTCCCAATCTCATGGGCAAAAGAAAACAGGTTTGAATGTGTCACATGCAGGGAGCACTTTACATATGTTTCTAAGGAATCCTATAAAGAATGAGCTTAAATTGTCTTCCTTTTCAACCAGTTTTTCTTTGGATTGTTTTATGTCTTTATTTCATTTTGATTTTAAAATGTCTGATTTCCTTTTCTTCTTCCAAGTCTTTTACCAAGTCTTCATTTGAATCCACTCTCCCTTGGGAACCTTGTAATTTAGTCTTTATTTCTTATATGATTTTTACTTTTTTCATTTTACTTTCCTAAATCCATTTAATTATCATTTTATTATTTTAATTGTTTCTAATTTTTGCCCACTTTTTTCATCTTTTGTATTTCTAATTTGGGTTCTTTTTTCATATTCTCAGTTTTTTTTTTTATATTTTCAAAATCTTATTTGAGCAAGTTATTTTATCTCAGAATGTTCAGTTACAGTTATTTTCACCTCCATTGATGGCATTTTGCTAAGACTTTTCATCAACACAAAACTTACATTTTTTTTTTTTTTCTAGCATTTTTGCTAAAACATATGGTCTGATTTTTTTCTAAACTTGTTCATTTTTAGGTCAAGATATCTGGTTTGGGAGTGCTCATTTCTGTTAGCACCATGCTCTTTTCTGCAGGTTCTTTCTCGAAAATGTTGCCAATTATGGGAGAATCATGAGAAAGGGTTGGTACATCTGATTTCTCTCTCATTTCTACAGGATCTTTAATTTCCCCTTCTGATATGCTTCTTTACCTTCATAACCTCATCTTCAAAAACCATTACTTTTTTTTTTTTTTCCCCTGCATCTCATTCTTTTCCAGAACTATGCTTCTCTGAGGCTGCCACTTTCAATCCTGCACACTTCCATACTTTCCTTTAGCCAGTTCTGTGAACCACAAGTCCTAATCTGCATTTAGTAATTTACCATCTCACTTTGTGGCAGTTTTGTCTGTGCTTTCCATAAGTCCTTTCTTTCAGCATTTCACCTTTCTTTCCTTTATTTCACCGAGGTTTTTTTTTTTTTTTTTTTTTTTTTAACTCCTTTCCTTTGATCCCTCCTTACTTACAGCTCTATAATGAAGAGAAGGCAAGGGTATTCAGGGCATGGTGGGGTTTATTTTGTCCTATATTTACAATTAATTTGAAGATTATCATGTTCTCCCTCCTACACTGTTGGTGGGAATGTAAATTGGTACAGCCACTATGGGGAAAAGTACAGAGTTTCCTTAAAAAATTAAAAATAGAGCTACCATTGTGGTAGTTCAGTCACTAAGTCATGTCAGACTCCGTGTGACCCCATGAACTGCAGCATACCAGGCTTCCCTATTCTTCACTATCTCTTAGAGTTTGCTCAAACCCATGTCCATTGAGTCAGTGAAGCCATCCAACCATCTCATCCTTTGTCACCCCCTTCTCTTCCTGCCCTCAATCTTTCCTAGCATTAGGGTCTTTGCCAATGAGTTGGCTCTTCACATCAGATGGCCAAAGCATTGGAGCTTCAGCTTCAGCATCAGTCCTTCCAATGAGTATTCAGAGTTGATTTTCTTTAGGATTGACTGGTTTGATTTCCTTACTGTCCAAGGCGCTCTCAAGAGTCTTCTTCAGTACCATAGTTCAAATGCATTGATTCTTTGGTGCTCAGCCTTCCTTATGGTCCAACTCTCACAGCTAAGAAATGACCCTGCTATCCCACTCCTGGGCATATACCCAAAGAAAAGCATGATCCAAAGGAATACATGTGCCATACTGTTCATTGCAGTACTGTTTACAATAACAGTAATCTGCCTGCAATGTGGGGGACCTGGGTTCGATATCTATGTTGGGAAGATCCCCTGGGGAAGGGAAAGGCTACCCACTTCAGTATTCTGGCCTGGAGAATTCCATGGACTGTATACAACATGAGGTCACAAAGAGTTAGACATGACTGAGCGACTTTCACTTCACTTACAGTAACCGAATCATGGAAGCAACCTAAATGTCCATCGACAGAGGAATGGATACAGAAGAGGTGGTATAAATATACAATGGCATATTAATCAGCCATTAAAAAGAATGAAATAATGCCATTTGTAGCAGCATAGATGGACCTAGAGAGTGTCATGCTGAATGAAGTAAATCAGATAGAGAAGGAGAAATATGGTATGACATCCCTTATATGTGGAATCTAAAAAGACATGATACAAATAAACTTATTTATAAAACAAAAATAGACTCATAGACTTAGAGAATGAATTAATGGTTGCCAGGGGTCGGGGAGGAGGAGGATGGGGAAAAGGATAATTAGGGAATTTGGGATGAACGTGTACTCAGTGCTATATTTAAAATGGTAACCAACAAGGACCGACCATATAGCACATGGAAATCTGCTCAATGTTATGAGCCAGCCTGGATGGGAGGAGAGTTTGGAGGAGAATGGATACATGTATATGTATGACTGAATCCCTTTATTGTTTACCTGAAACTATCACAACATTATTAATCAGCTATACCCCAACTCAAAATTAAAATTTTTTTAAAGTAGGAAACAAAAAAACATTATCATGTTCTCTATCTCTTGGTAATGCTGAAGTTGTTGCTTGTGATGCAACTTGTTCTTAATTTCACATTTTGGCAGGGGGAAATATAAGGAGGATAATAAAACTGGATTTTACCAGTTTTCTTCAAACCCACAAGTCATTGTAATAAAAATGTTTAAACAATACAAAGAAGGCAGAGTAATATTTGTGTCTCTACTGTTAATTCATCTCCCTTGTACTCCCTAGGCAGATGTAACTGCTGTAATTACATCAGTATATTATAGACCATAACTAAGTTTTAAAGTGTAGAAAAATATACAATATTTTAAAATACATAAAAGATACTATACTCAAAGTATACATTTACCATTAGCTTTTTTCATTTAATATTTCTTGATATTTTTGTTAATGTATATAGATATACATCATTCATTCAAATGTTCCATTCTATTTCATTGTGTTTAGTAACATAACCTAGGTAAGTCCCTATAGGTGGGCCTTTACTTTCTTCCAAAAAATTCACTATTTTAAGAATTTAATAAAGATTATTCATCTAAATACTTAAGAGCATAATAATATAAATGATCCAAATATATGAGTTGTCTTTGAAGTATACATTAAAAACAAGATTGTTGAGGTGTAGAGAATGTCTGTTCCTAAATTTAGCAGATGTAACCAAATTGCCCTAGAAAGTAGATACAGTGGTATAAACTCTCTGGTCAGTGAACTGGCCACACACTTGCAAACATTTGATATTATTCGTTGAGACTTATTCATCAATCTGATGGGTGATATATGACTTACTCCTTGTTTAACTTTTGTTGTTGCTGTTCAGTTACTAAGTTGTGTTTGAATCTTTGTGACCCCACGGATTGCAGCACTCCAGACTTCCTTATCCTTCATTATCTCCCCGAGTTTGCTCAAACTCATGTCCACTGAGTTGATGATGCCATCCAACCATCTCATCCTCTGTTATCTTCCAAATTCCTACTTTAGTTGTGCTCTTTTTTATGTTATTTCAAATTTTATCTCCTATTCTTGAATAGTTTTTTGCACTCTTTTCCATTTCCTTTGTAAAATCTTTTGCTTTGGCTTGAAGGCATTCCTTACTAATCAGAATAGTAATGTTTTCTTATATCAGTTGACATATTTCCTCATTCTGCTATCTACTTTTCAATTTTGTTTACATCACGTCTCATCATGAAAGCTTTAGTTGCTCAGTTGTGTCCAACTCTTTGTGACTCCATAGAGGGCAGCCTGCCAGACTCCTCTGTCCATGGAATTCTCCAGGCAAGAATACTGGAGTGGGTTGCCATTCACTTCTCCAGGGGATCTCCCCACCCCATGGATCCAACATTGGTCTCCTGCATTGCAGGCAGATTCTTTTCCATTAGCACCACCAGGGAAGTCCCATCTAGAGTTTAGGTCTTCATATTCAGTGGAGAAATCATATAAGAGAAGAATCTTCATATAACTGGTACCAGTTTAAGAAATATATCATGGCCTGTGCCTGCATGCTAAGTCACTTCAGTCCTGTCAGACTCTTTGCAACCCTATGGACTGTAGCCCACCAGGCTCCTCTGTCCATGGGATTCTCCAGCAAGAACACTGGAGTGGATCGCTACCCTCCTCCAGAGGATCTTCCTGACCCAGGGATTGAGCCTGCATCTCTAGGGTCTCCTGTATTGGCAGGTGTGTTCTTTACCACTAGTGCCACTGGGGAAGCCCCCATATGATAGCTTAATAGGTACAAAAGAATTCTTTACAGAGAGAAATTTTAGAGATATTAGGTTCTATGTTTGATATAATATTAGGTCTGTAGTTTCCTTCATATGAAACTCATGTTCAAGTTTGTTTGAGAGTTCAAAAGCTAAGCCCACTAATTACTGACTGGAATAATGTCTTCTCCTATAGTTTAACTGTTTGTACCATCAGAGTGTACCCAAGAAGACGACTTCCCCAAAGTTATGAATATGATAAGGTGTTCCATGAGAGGTCAACATTTGGATCCACTGGAATGTTCATATAATTTAGATAAAAATTAGTTATAAAAGTAAAAACTTCAAATATATCAGTGATTAGGAAAGAAATATTGTATATAACTCTTACTGTGCTAAGAAGTATTTACCACCATCTTTTCTGAAGACTATAAATTTTGCATCATTAAACTGTTCTGCCTTCTTTTCACTGAATAGAAAATTCTTTTAAACATATTTCAACAGTTGAATGACAGATTTTATTCATGTAGATATATATTTCTCATTATCCCTTCTTATGTCTTTCTAATTAAAAATGTCATTTGCAAAATCTGAGGTTCTGAGTCTTTTATATAAACTTTTAATGCATAGTTGTCCATAAAAGACAATAAAACTTGAAGTATAGTTAGTGGGTTGATTGATTTGGTAAAGATGAGTTTCACTGACATCTGTTGATATCTATGGATATCAACAAATTTACTTTTCCCCTTTTGATCCAAGAATAGTAGCCTATGGATCTGAAATGAGGCAGTTCACTTTTTGAAGTAGCCCATATTTATTTAGCTCCTATTGAACTTTCCTTTTAACCTGCAAGTGTTTCTGAAATCAGTCTGCTGGAATGGTCTGGAATTCCACCCCAGATAGCATCAAAAGTCCTTTATAACTAGAGTCATATAAAAGTGTGATAGCTAAAAGCTAAACCTTTCCTGGTGATATACTATTAGATGATCTGACACACACAGTTTCTAAGAAAAAAGTGTAGGGCCTTATGGGGCCTGGATAACCTCATGGAAAGAGGAGTTTGGTGGGAAACAGTCTGCCAGGGGTTGCAAAGAGTCAGGCACAATTGAGCACACACATGCATGCACATGATGCTTTGTGTCTTTCAGATGTATTGTAATGTAATTTGGCTGTAATGTACATATTAAAAATATTTCTTGGGAGCTGGAAAGTGGCTAAACATACATAGTAAGAATTGAAAATAATGTTTTCTCTATACAATATTGCTTATTATATTAGTGCACCAAGTTTAAAATGGATCATAACGTTTAGGCATCAGCACATTATTTTTTTTTTCATTTATTTTTATTAGTTGGAGGCTAATTACTTTACAATATTGTAGTGTAATACATTCATGTCATACATTGACATGAATCAGCCATGATTTTACATGTATTCCCCATCCCGATTCCCCCTCCCACCTCCCGCTCTACCCGATCCCTCTGGATCTTCCCAGTGCACCAGGCCCAAGCACTTGTCTCATGCATCCAACCTGGGCTGGTGATCTGTTTCACCCTACATAATATACATGTTTCAATGCTGTTATCTCGAAACATCCAAAGCTTACCTTTTCCCACAGAGTCCAAAAGTCTGTTCTGTACATCTGTGTCTCTTTTTCTGTTTTGCATATAGGGTTATTGTTACCATCTTTCTAAATCCCATATATATGTGTTAGTATGCTGTAATGTTCTTAATCTTTCTGGCTTACTTCACTTTGTATAATGGGCTCGAGTTTCATCCATCTCATTAGAACTGATTCAAATGAATTCTTTTTAATGGCTGAGTAATATTCCATGGTGTATATGTACCACAGCTTCCTTATCCATTCGTCTGCTGATGGGCATCTAGGTTGCTTCCATGTCCTGGCTATTATAAACAGTGCTGCGATGAACATTGGGGTGCACGTGTCTCTTTCAGATCTGGTTTCCTCAGTGTGTATGCCCAGAAGTGGGAGTGCTGGGTCATATGGCAGTTCTATTTCCAGTTTTTTAAGAAATCTCCACACTGTTCTCCATAGTGGCTGTACTAGTTTGCATTCCCACCAACAGTGTAAGAGGGTTCCCTTTTCTCCACACCCTCTCCAGCATTATTGCTTATAGACTTTTGGATAGCAGCCATCCTGACTGGCGTGAAATGATACCTCATTGTGGTTTTGATTTGCATGTCTCTGATAATGAGTGATGTTGAGCATCTTTTCATATGTTTGTTAGCCATCTGTATGTCTTCTTTGGAGAAGTGTCTGGTTAGCTCTCTGGCCCATATTTTGATTGGGTCATTTATTTTTCTGGAATTGAGCTGCAGGAGTTGCTTGTATATTTTTGAGATTAATCCTTTGTCTGTTTCTTCGTTTGCTATTATTTTCTCCCAATCTGAGGGCTGTCTTTTCACCTGGCTTATAGTTTCCTTTATTGTGCAAAAGCTTTTAAGTTTAACTAGGTCCCATTTGTTTATTTTTGCTTTTATTTCCAATATTCTGGGAGGTGGGTCATAGAGGATCCTGCTGTGATTTATGTTGGAGAGTGTTTTGCCTATGTTCTCCTCTAGGAGTTTTATAGTTTCTGGTCTTACATTTAGATCTTTAGTCCATTTTGAGTTTATTTTTGTGTATGGTGTTAGAAAGTGTTCTAGTTTCATTCTTTTACAAGTGGTTGACCAGTTTTCCCAGCACCACTTGTTAAAGAGGTTGTCTTTTTTCCATTGTATATCCTTGCCTCCTTTGTCAAAGATAAGGTGTCCATAGGTTCGTGGATTTATCTCTGGGCTTTCTATTCTGTTCCATTGATCTATATTTCTGTCTTTGTGCCAGTACCATACTGTCTTGATGACTGTGGCTTTGTAGTAGAGTCTGAAGTCAGGCAGGTTGATTCCTCCACTTCCATTCTTCTTTCTCAAGATTACTTTGGCTATTCGAGGTTTGTTGTATTTCCATACAAATTGTGAAATTATTTGTTCTAGTTCTGTGAAAAATACCATTGGTAGCTTGATAGGGATTGCATTGAATCTATAGATTGCTTTGGGTAGAATAGCCATTTTGACAATATTGATTCTTCCAATCCATGAACACGATATGTTTCTCCATCCGTTTGTGTCCTCTTTGATTTCTTTCATCAATGTTTTATAGATTTCTATGTATAGGTCTTTTGTTTCTTTGGGTAGATATACTCCTAAGTATTTTATTCTTTTTGTTGCAATGGTGAATGGTATTGTTTCCTTAATTTCTCTCTCTGTTTTTTCATTGTTAGTATATAGGAATGCAAGGAATTTCTGTGTGTTAATTTTATATCCTGCAACTTTACTATATTCATTGATTAGCTCTAGTAATTTTCTGGTAGAGTCTTTAGGGTTTTCTTTGTAGAGGATCATGTCATCTGCAAACAGTGAGTGTTTCACTTCTTCTTTTCCTATTTGGATTCCTTTTATTTCTTTTTCTACTCTGATTGCTGTGGCAAAAACTTCCAAAACTATGTTGAATAGCAGTGGTGAGAGTGGGCACCCTTGTCTTGTTCCTGATTTTAGGGAAATGCTTTCTATTTTTCACCATTGAGTGTAATGCTTGCAGTGGATTTGTCATATATAGCTTTTATTATGTTGAGGCATGTTCCTTCTATGCCTGCTTTCTGGAGAGTTTTTTTTTTTTTTTTTTCCAGTGGGTTTTGTCATACATTGATATGAATCAGCCATGGATTTACATGTATTCCCAATCCCGATCCCCCCTCCCACCTCCCTCTCCACCCGATTCCTCTGGGTCTTCCCAGTGCACCAGGCCGGAGCACTTGTCTCGTGCATCCCAACTGGGCTGGTGATCTGTTTCACCATAGATAGCATACATGCTGTTCTTTTGAAATATCCCACCCTCACATTCTCCCACAAAGTTCAAAAGTCTGTTCTGTATTTCTGTGTCTCTTTTCCTGTTCTGCATATAGGGTTATCGTTATCACCTTTCTAAATTCCATATACATGTGTCAGTATGCTGTAATGTTCTTTATCTTTCTGGCTTACTTCACTCTGTATAATGGGCTCCAGCTTCATCCATCTCATTAGGACTGGTTCAAATGAATTCTTTTTAATGGCTGAGTAATATTCCATGGTGTATATGTACCACAGCTTCCTTATCCATTCGTCTGCTGATGGGCATCTAGGTTGCTTCCATGTCCTGGCTATTATAAACAGTGCTGCGATGAACACTGGGGTGCACGTGTCTCTTTCAGATCTGGTTTCCTCAGTGTGTATGCCCAGAAGTGGGATTACTGGGTCATATGGCAGTTCTATTTCCAGTTTTTTAAGAAATCTCCACACTGTTTTCCATAGCGGCTGTACTAGTTTGCATTCCCACCAACAGTGTAAGAGGGTTCCCTTTTCTCCACAGCCTCTCCAGCATTTATTGCTTGTAGACTTTTGGATAGCAGCCATCCTGACTGGTGTGTAATGGTACCTCATTGTGGTTTTGATTTGCATTTCTCTGATGATGAGTGATGTTGAGCATCTTTTCATGTGTTTGTTAGCCATCTGTATGTCTTCTTTGGAGAAATGTCTGTTTAGTTCTTTGGCCCATTTTTTGATTGGGTCATTTATTTTTCTGGAATTGAGCTTCAGGAGTTGCTTGTATATTTTTGAGATTAATCCTTTGTCTGTTTCTTCATTTGCTATTATTTTCTCCCAATCTGAGGGCTGTCTTTTCACCTTACTTATAGTTTCCTTTGTAGTGCAAAAGCTTTTAAGTTTCATTAGGTCCCATTTGTTTAGTTTTGCCTTTATTTCCAATATTCTGGGAGGTGGGTCATAGAGGATCTTGCTTTGATTTATGTCGGAGAGTGTTTTGCCTCTGTTCTCCTCTAGGAGTTTTATAGTTTCTGGTCTTACATTTAGATCTTTAATCCATTTTGAGTTTATTTTCGTGTATGGTGTTAGAAAGTGTTCTAGTTTCCTTCTTTTACAAGTGGTTGACCAGTTTTCCCAGCACCACTTGTTAAAGAGGTTGTCTTTTTTCCATTGTATATCCTTGCCTCCTTTGTCAAAGATAAGGTGTCCATAGGTTCGTGGATTTATCTCTGGGCTTTCTATTCTGTTCCATTGATCTATATTTCTGTCTTTGTGCCAGTACCATACTGTCTTGATGACTGTGGCTTTGTAGTAGAGTCTGAAGTCAGGCAGGTTGATTCCTCCACTTCCATTCTTCTTTCTCAAGATTACTTTGGCTATTCGAGGTTTTTTGTATTTCCATACAAATTGTGAAATTCTTTGGTCTAGTTCTGTGAAAAATACCATTGGTAGCTTGATAGGGATTGCATTGAATCTATAGACTGCTTTGGGTAGAATAGCCATTTTGACAATATTAATTCTTCCAATCCATGAACACGGTATGTTTCTCCATCTGTTTGTGTCCTCTTTGATTTCTTTCATCAGTGTTTTATAGTTTTCTATGTATAGGTCCTTTGTTTCTTTAGGTAGATATACTCCTAAGTATTTTATTCTTTTTGTTGCAATGGTGAATGGTATTGTTTCCTTAGTTTCTCTGTCTGTTTTTTCATTGTTAGTATATAGGAATGCAAGGGATTTCTGTGTGTTAATTTTATATCCTGCAACTTTACTATATTCATTGATTAGCTCTAGTAATGTTCTGGTAGAGTCTTTAGGGTTTTCTATGTAGAGGATCATATCATCTGCAAACAGTGAGAGTTTCACTTCTTCTTTTCCTATCTGGATTCCTTTTACTTCTTTTTCTGCTCTGATTGCTGTGGCCAGAACTTCCAACACTATGTTGAATAGTAGTGGTGAGAGTGGGCATCCTTGTCTTGTTCCTGATTTCAGGGGAAATGCCTTCAATTTTTCACCATTGAGGGTGATGCTTGCTGTGGGTTTGTCATATATAGCTTTTATTATGTTGAGGTGTGTTCCTTCTATTCCTGCTTTTTGAAGAGTTTTAATCAAAAATGAGTGTTGAATTTTGTCAAAGGCTTTCTCTGCATCTATTGAGATAATCATATGGTTTTTATCTTTCAATTTGTTAATGTGGTGTATTACATTGATTGATTTGTGGATATTAAAGAATCCTTGCATTCCTGGGATAAAGCCCACTTGGTCATGGTGTATGGTTTTTTTAATATGTTGTTGGATTCTGTTTGCTAGAATTTTGTTAAGGATTTTTGCATCTATGTTCATCAGTGATATTGGCCTGTACTTTTCTTTTTTGGTGGCATCCTTGTATGGTTTTGGTATTAGGGTGATGGTGGCCTCATAGAATGAATTTGGAAGTTTACCTTCTTCTGCAATTTTCTGGAAGAGTTTGAGTAAGATAGGTGTTAGCTCTTCTCTAAATTTTTGGTAGAATTCAGCTGTGAAGCCATCTGGTCCTGGGCTTTTGTTAGCTGGAAGATTTCTGATTACAGTTTTGATTTCCGTGCTTGTGATGGGTCTGTTAAGATCTTCTATTTCTTTCTGGTTCAGTTTTGGAAAGTTATACTTTTCTAAGAATTTGTCCATTTCTTCCAAGTTGTCCATTTTATTGGCATAGAGCTGCTGGTAGTAGTCTCTTATGATCTTTTGTATTTCAGAGTTGACTGTTGTGATCTCTCCATTGTCATTTCTAATTTTGTTGATTTGGTTCTTCTCCCTTTGTTTCTTAATGAGTCTTGTTAATGGTTTGTCAATTTTGTTAATTTTTTCAAAAAACCAGCTTTTAGCTTTGTTGATTTTTGCTATGGTCTCTTTTGTTTCTTTTGCACTTATTTCTGCCCTAATTTTTATTATTTCTTTCCTTCTACTAACCCTGGGGTTCTTCATTTCTTCTTTCTCTAGTTGCTTTAGGTGTAGAGTTAGGTTATTCATTTGATATTTTTCTTGTTTCTTGATGTAAGCCTGTAATGCTATGAACCTTCCCCTTAGCACTGCTTTTACAGTGTCTCATAGGTTTTGGGTTGTTGTGTTTTCTTTTTCATTCATTTCTATGCATATTTTGATTTCTTTTTTGATTTCTTCTATGATTTGTTGGTTATTCAGAAGCATGTTATTTAGCCTCCATATGTTTGAATTTTTAACAATTTTTTCCCTGTAACTGAGATCTAATCTTACTGCACTGTGGTCAGAAAAGATGACTGGAATGATTTCATTTTTTTTTTTTTTTTTTTTTTTTTTTATTTACCGAGGCTAGATTTATGGCCCAGGATGTGATCTATTCTGGAGAAGGTTCCGTGTACACTTGAGAAAAAGGTGTAGTTGATTGTTTTGGGGTGAAATGCCCTATAGATATCAATTAGGTCTAGCTGGTCCATTGTGTCATTTAAGGTTTGTGTTTCCTTGGTAATTTTCTGTTTAGTTGATCTATCCATAGTTGTGAGTGGGGCATTAAAGTCTCCCACTATTATTGTGTTACTATTAATTTCCCCCTTCATTCTTGTTAGCATTTGCTTTACATATTGTGGTGCTCCTATATTGGGTGCATATATATTTATAATATTTATATCTTCTTCTTGGATTGATCCTTTGATCATTATGTAGCGTCCTTCTTTGTCTCTTTTCACAACCTTTATTTTAAAAGTCTATTTTATCTGATATGAGTATTGTGACTCCTGCTTTCTTTTGTTCTCCATTTGCGTGAAATATTTTTTTCTAGCCCTTCACTTTTAGTCTGTATGTGTCTCTTGTTTTGAGGTGGGTCTCTTGTAGACAGCATATATAGGGGTCTTTTTTTTTTTTATCCATTCAGCCAGTCGTTGTCTTTTGGTTGGGGCATTCAACCCATTTACATTTAAGGTAATTATTGATAGGTGTGGTCCCGTTGCCATTTACTTTGTTGTTTTGGGTTCACAAAACAAGGTTGTTTATACAACCTTTCTGTGTTTCCTGTCTAGAGAAGATCCTTTAGCATTTGTGGAAGAGCTGGTTTGGTGGTGCTGAATTCTTTCAGCTTTTGCTTGTCTGTAATGCTTTTGAATTCTCCTTCATATCTGAATGAGATCCTTGCTGGGTACAGTAATCTAGGTTGTAGGTTATTCTCTTTCATTACTTTAAGTATGTCCTGCCATTCCCTTCTGGCCTGGAGGGTTTCTATTGATAGATCAGCTGTTATCCTTATGGGAATCCCTTTGTGTGTTACTTGTTGTTTCTCCCTTACTGCTTTTAATATTTGTTCTTTGTGTTTGATCTCTGTTAATTTGATTAATATGTGTCTTGTGGTGTTTCGCCTTGGGTTTATCTTGTTTGGGACTCTCTGGGTTTCTTGGACTTGGGTGGCTATTTCCTTCCCCATTTTAGGGAAGTTTTCAGCTATTATCTCCTCGAGTATTTTCTCATGGCCTTTCTTTTTGTCTTCTTCTTCTGGGACTCCTATGATTCGAATGTTGGGGTGTTTCACATTGTCCCAGAGGTCCCTGAGGTTATTCTCATTTCTTTTGATTCTTTTTTCTTTTTTCCTCTCTGCTTCATTTATTTCCACCAGTTTATCTTCTACCTCACTTATCCTATCTTCTGCCTCTGTTATTCTACTGTTGGTTCCCTGCAGAGTGTTTTTGATCTCATTTATTGCATTATTCATTTTTAATTGACTCTTTTTTATTCCTTCTAGGTCTTTATTAAACATTTCTTGTATCTTCTCAAATCTTTGTCTCCAGACTATTTATCTGTAACTCCATTTTGTTTTCAAGATTTTGGATCATTTTTATGATCATTATTCTAAATTCTTTTTCAGGGTGATTCCCTATCTCCTCCTCTTTTGTTTGACTTGGTGGGCATTTTTCATGTTCCTTTACCTGTTGGGTATTTCTCTGCCTTTTCATCTTGTTTAGATTGCTGTGTCTGGAGTGGGCTTTCTGTATTCTGGAGGTCTGTGGTTCCTTTTTATTGTGGAGGTTTCACCCAGTGGGTGGGGTTGGACGATTGGCTTGTCAAGGTTTCCTGGTTAGGGAACCTTGCATCAGTGTCTGGTGTGTGGAACTGGATTTCTTCTCTCTGGAGTGCAATGGAGTGTCCAGTAATGAGTTTTGAGATGGGTCTATGTGTTAGGTGTGACTTTGGGCAGCCTGTATGTTGACGCTCAGGGCTATGTTCCTGCGTTGCTGGAGAATTTGTGTGGTATGACTTGCTCTGAAATTACTGCTCTTGGGTGGTGGTTGGTTTCAGTGTAGGTATGGAGGCTTTTGGATGGTCTCTTATTACTTAATGTTCTGTGTAGTCAGGAGTTTTCTGGTGTTCTCAGGTTTTGGGCTTAAGTCTCCTGCCTCTGGATTTCAGTTCTATTCTTCCAGTAGTCTCAAGACTTCTCCAACTATACAGCACTGATAATGAAACTTCTAGGTTAATGGTGGAAAGATTCTCAACCATGAGGGACACCCAGAGAGGTTCACAGAGTTTCATGAAAAAGAGGAGAGGGAGGAGGGAGATAGAGATGAGCAGGAGGAGAAAAAGGGGGAGTCAAGAGGAGAGAGACAGATCTACGGAGTTGTCTGTTCCCAGAATGTTCTCTGTAGCCCAGGCCCCCACAAAGACTCACAGAATTGGATTGGGAAGAGAAGGGGAAAGGAGGAAATAGAGGTGTTCTGAGGTAGAAAACAGAGAGTCAAGATTGGGAGAGAGCAATCAACACACTCCTGAATAAAAATGGGAACTGAATATTGGATTCTTAAATATCCAAAATTTATATCACATACTGAGAAACAAAAATTAAAAATCTAGAGTAGAGGTTAGACTTTTAAAGATACAATATTAAAAACAAAAACACAAAAAATTTTAGAGATATATATGAAATTTGGTTTAAAAATAGGGCTTCTCTCTTTTTTTTTTATTTTTGCAAGGTTATAGTGAAAAGAAAATGAAAATTAAAGAGTAGTAGAGGAGTAATGGAGGGCTTTAAAAGAACATAAGAGAAAAAGAAAAAAAAAAGAAAAGAAAAGAAAAAGAAAAAAAAATTTCCTAATTAATAAAATCATAAAAATATATGAAAATGAAAGTTAAGGAGTAGTGGGGGAGTAATAGGGAATTTTAAAAGAAAATAAAAGAGAAAAAAATAAAAAAGAAAAGAAAAGAAAAGAATTTTTTTTTTAATTAAAAAATAAAGATAAAAATATACCTAGGAATTTCTCTGGAGCTATTGTGGGCAGTGCGGGTTTGGCTGTTTCAGATAGCTCCTCATTCCAGCTTACACTTCTCGATATCTATAGGCCCCTTCCAGTGTAGTTGGTGTTACCTACAGGGATTTTAATCTGTTGCACCGGTCCCTTCTGAAGCGGTTCCCTTTGTTTATTTGGCTTCTGTTTGCCGGTCTCTTCAGTGCCTAATTTCTGCCCTGACACATGCGGGCAGAGGTGGTCTCTTGTTCAGGTTCTCTAGTTCCATCTCGCTGTGGGGAGGGAGGGGCACTGCTCTCCCCATCTCCTCTGCTCAGGCTCCTGGCTGCTCTATATGGGAGCGGGCCCTGCATTGCGTGCAGTTCCAGTTTTCGCGTGCTCCACAAAAGTGCGGACTCGGTTGCACCTGCCTTTTTTGCCTTCCCCAGCCCGAGAAGCTCAGGCAGCCAGGAGCTTGATGGGCGCACTCTCCCCAGGTGCGGTGCGCCTTCTCCCCTCCGTGGCCCCAGCCTCAGTTTCCTACCGCGCCGGTAGGGTGCGTGCGCCTTGAGTTTAGCCGTGACCCTCCCGGCGGATGTTGACCATCCAGAATCTCAGGAGGTCTTTGGTTAGAAACTGGAGGCCTGTTTGCAGTGTGGTAGGGGATGCCGTTTTTGGGGCCGAGCCTGCCCCTTTCCCCTCCCCCCTGCCTCCTGCCTCCAGCGAGGCTGGTCCAGTCTGCCGCAGGCTAGCTCCTCTTTGGACTTGCTCAGACCCTTTTTTTCTGCGGACGTCCGGCAGTATGTTCGGGCCGGTTGATTTTCTCTCTCTAACTATCCCACAGTTTAAGTTGGAATCTCACAGAAGCTCCCTCTGATTGCCCTCAGGGCACTCAGGCCCGGTCCTTACCCTAAGCAATGCCGCCTGCTCTTCTCGTTCTTCTCCATTCCGCCCTCACTTGCTGGTGGCGGATGCTGGCGTCTGGGGTACTTTTCTGCTGGGAGTTGCTTTTAGGCACGTAATCTGTGGGTTTTATTTATTTTTCCCTCCCAGTTAGGTTGCCCTCCGAGATTCGAAGACTTCCTCCAGACCCGCCAGTGCGAGGGTTTCCTGGTGTTTGGAAACTTCCTCTATTAAGACTCCCTTCCCGGGATGGGTCTCCATCCCTAGCTCTTTTGTCTCTCTTTTTATCTTTTATATTTTGTTCTACCTCCTTTCGAAGATGATGGACTGCTTTTCTGGGCTCCTGATGTCCTCAGCTAGTGATCAGTAGTTGTTTTGTGAAGTTTGCTTTGCATTCAATTGTTCCTTCGATGAATTTATAGGGGAGAAAGTGGTCTTCCCGTCCTATTCCTCTGCCATCTTGGCTCCTCCCCCAGCACATTAAGATTTTATTGATGAGTTCATCAAAAGAACTGAATTTTAGTACAAACCTTCCTATTAAAAAGACAGTTTATAGAGAAGGAAATGCAACCCATTGCAGTATTCTTGCCTGGGAAATCCCATGGACAGAGGAGCCTGGCAGGCTACAGTCCATACAGTCACACAGAATCTGAAACGACTGAGTGGTTAACACTAACACTTTCAAACTCAGGATGGATTTTCTAACTCCAAGTCACCCTTCAAGGCACTGCCTCACTTTGTACTGCTGTGTGTAAAAATAAGGACTATTGTTAAAAGAAAAAAAAAGTTTATTTTACATGTGATTTAACAGGCAAGCTCTTTATTTTGATTACCTTCTATAAATCTGCAAAGGATAAAAATAAATGCAAATTTTAAAGTCCATTTTACAAAATTGTCTTAACACTTTTCATATGATTATTCTGGAACACTGCAGAAAGATATTCTACATTTTAGTAGAAAAGAAGTTTGAAAAGTAGCTCGTAGATTGGTTGATTCAATAGACGGGTTTCATTGACAGTTCTGTTCAAATCTGTGGATGCCAATACTGGCCAATCCCTTGACACCTCTGTACCTCAGCTTTTTCCTTACAGAATTGAGATATCATAACTTATAATAAGAAACTATCCTAGGTTTTTGGCTCACAGCTCTCCAAATCTTGGAATTTCCTAAGAAATGAGATCTTAAAGATGTCTGTTATGTTAATGAGGTGATTTTTGGAAAGCACCTAAGGATGGATCCTGGGTGGCAGTGGAACCAATCGTGTAATTAGAGGGTTGGAGTCCCACCCCTTCCCCAAACTCTGGGGAGGAGAGAGGAATGGGTGAGAGTGAATGACTAATAACTTAGTTACTTTCACATGTAAAGAAGCCTCCATGAAACCCCAAAAGAAGACAGTTTGGGGAGTTGGTGAACACCTAGAGATGCTGGGAAAACACCTGGAGATGTCTGGAGAGGGCATGGTGTCCCTCTGGTGTTCAATAATTCTTTGGTTCTGTGTGAGGAATTCCCAGGTGGCTCTAGTGGTAAAAAGTCTGCCTGACAATATGGGAGACATAAAGAGATTCAGGTTTGATCCCTGGGTCAGGAAGATCCCCAAGAGAAAGAAATGGCAACCCACTCCAGTGTTCTTGCCTGGAGAATCCCTTGGACAGAGGAGCCTGGAGGGCTACAGAGTCTCAAAGAGATGGACAAAGACTGAAGTGACTTAGCAAGCACACACCTGTGAGGAAATAACTCCCACCCCACACACAATTTGGAATCGGGTCCAAGAACTTAAGAAAACTCAAATTACTACACATAATAACCTCCCAATAATCTTTCCAGTCTATCATTCAACTTTCTTTAGGGAAAAAAAAGATCTTTTAATCATATTTATTTGGAGAATAAGACCAATACTAATATGACTATACTACTATTATCAAGAGTAAGTTGTATGGCATAATCTTAGAAAAATGCCACAAAGTGTGCCCCCTTGGGAATACAGATTGATATTTTTTTATCCCCAGGATATAAAATTATTGTTATTTATTGTTTGATGATTCCTGGGAAGAGGAGTGAAGAATGAAACTTATGAAGGCCAAGAAACTTATGAAGAGATAAATGTTTACGAATTCAGCCATTTTCTACATTGTAATTTAAGTTACATAATCCTATTGTTTTAGCTGGATAGGGCATGGAATAGCATAAAAGGGCAAGACAGCAATTAAAACTCTAAATAAAATTTCAATAGATGGATAGGGCAAAACTGGCTTTGACACCTAATTCAGGATATGAGTGTTTCTATGAAGTGTCAAGCTTCCGTTTTGAGGAAGTGACTGCAAATTAATTCAAAGAAATGTCTTAACGGAAATAAAATGTGGGCAATTCTGTCACCTATGATTTGAAAGTTGTGAATTGTCAAATTGTACCACACAAGAATACCTAAGGTATCAGATCATAGTAATCTTTATTATTTTGAATATTTATATGCGTTCAGTTCAGTCACTCAATTTTGTCTGACTCTTCACGACATCATGGACTACTGCTCGCTAGGCTTTCCTGTCCAACACCAACTCCTGGAGTTTACTCAAACTCATCTCCATTGAGTCATAATGTCATCCAACCATCTCATCCTCTCTCGTCCCCTTCTCCTCCCGCCTTCAACTTTCCCAGCATCAGGGTCTTTTCAAATGAGTCAGCACTTCACATCAGGTGGCCAAAGTATTGGAGTTTCAGCTTCAACATCAGTTCTTCTAATGAATATTCAGGAATGATCTCCTTTAGGATGGACTGGTTGGATCTCCTTGCAGCCCAAGGGGCTCTCAAGAGTCTTCTCCAACACCACAGTTCAAAAGCATCAATTCTTTGGCACTCATCTTTCTTTATAGGCCAGCTCTCACATCCATAGATGACCACTGGAAAAACCATACCTTTGACTAGAAGGACCTTTGTTGCAAAGTAATGTCTCTGCTTTTTAATATGCTGTCTATGTTGAGCATAACTTTCCTTCCAAGGAGTAAGCATCTTTTAATTTCATGGCTGCAGTCACCATCTGCACTGATTTTGGAGCCCAGAAAAAAAAAAAAAAAATCAGCCACTGTTCCCACTGTTTCCCCATCTATTTGCCATGAAGTGATGGGACCGGATCCCATGATCTTAGTTTTCTGAATGTTGAGTTTTAAGCCAACTTTTTCACTCTCATCTTTCACTTTTGTCAAGAGGCTCTTTAGTTCTTCTTCATTTTCTGCCATTAGGGTGGTAACATCTGCATATCTGAGGTTATTGATATTTTTCCCGGCAATCTTGATTCCAGCTTGTGCTTCATCCAGCCCACCGTTTCCTATGATGTACTCTGCATATAAGTTAAATAAGCAGGGTGACAATATACAGCCTTGACATACTCCTTTTCCTATTTGTAACCAGTCTGTTGGTCCATGTCCAGTTCTAACTTGCTTCCTGACCTGCGTACCAATTTCTCAAGAGGCAGGTCGGGTGGTCTGGTATTCCCATCTCTTTCAGAATTTTCCACATAGATGCATATATATGTAAGTATATACTTATTGATTTCAAAGATAAATAAATTTACAATTTTCTAATAATATCAGCCTGTCTTATTTTAATGAGGTCAATATAATATATTTTTCCAACACATTAAACTGTAATGTAATTTGTTTTACCATAAGGAGGAGAAAAGGTGATAATCCAAAATCCCTGTTGATTTAGTATCTAAAATAAACTGTGCTTGAGATAATATATACAAAATCCTATATGTTTAGGAATTTTTAGCACATAGTAAATACTATGTCTTTATTACTTCAAGGAGCTGTTTTGGACAGATGATCTAATGATTGAGCATCATTAAGGAAAAAAGAGTCTACTGGAAATAATACTCTGGTTAAAAATGATACCCATTTTGTACTTCACACTGTCCACCATTTTTTCAAATTAATGATTCAGGTGTTTTCAACTTGAAACTTAAGTTTTTATAACACAATTTACTGCAAATAATAAATATTCATTTATCATTAATAATTCATCCAGTAAGGAATACACATATGTATCATGTACCCACTTCCTTTCTTGTAGGTAAATCATTTCTTTAGTTTGTGGATCACCCTTTCTGCAATTATTTTGCACCAATGATCAGATATCTCTCTTTTCCTCTACCCCCATCATTTTTACATGACAAATAGTGTATAATAGTTTTTTTTTTCCCCTTCATTTTAGTTGTTTCATTTAAATGCATAATTTGAAAATCACTCCAAATAAATGCATAGAGATTGTTCTCAATTTTTAAAGGCTGCATAGTGCTCCATTATGAGGATTGAGTATACTTTCTTCTAAATTTTCCTACTTCAGGATATTTAGGCTATACTAAATTTTACAGTTTTACAATTGCATAAAAACTAAATAATCTGGTTCGAATGCATTTTTGTATTCTTGGAGGTGTGTCTTTAGGGTAGAGTCTTAGAAGTGTGATTGCTGAGTCAAAAAATAAGCACATATGCATATTAGTTATTTATTGACAAATTCTTTTCCAGAAAATTTGTATTGATTTGCTTTCCCACCTACATTCCCTGATGACTCAGACATTAACAAATCCACTTGCAATGCAGAAGACCCAGGTTTGATCCCTGGGTTGGGAAGACCTCTTAAAGAAGGGAATAACTACCTACTCCAGTATTCTTGCCTAGAGAAATTCATGGACAGAGGCACCTAGTGGGGTACAGTCTATGGGGTTGCAAAGAGTCGGACATGACTGAGCAACTAACACTTTCACGGCATTGTATAAGAATAAATGTTTCCTCATTTCTTTGCCAACAGAAGTTATTGTCATACTTTTTCATTTTCACAGTTTGATGATGAGAAATGGTATTTCAGAGTTATTTTAATTTTAATCTCTTTAACTATGAATGAGATTGAATGTTTACTGTAGCCCACCAGGTTCCTCTCTCCATGTTCTCCAGGCAGGAATACTGGAGTAGATAGCCATTTCCTTCTCCAGGGGAGTCTTTCTGACCCAGGGATCAAACCTAGATCTCCTGCATCGCAGGCAGATTTGTTAACATCTGAGCCACCATACGTACACGTATATGACTGTTCACATTTTTACCCCACTGTTCTATTGGGAAATCGTAGAAATTTGGGGAAAATGGATGAAATTGTATCTATGTATCACAACCTACATAAAATTGATTGGAGTCCCAAATTAAAAAAAATAAAGCTATAACAATACTGCGAGGAAATATGGTTAAATTCTTCTTTAATCTTAGTGTAGGAGAAAACATTCAGTGATTCAAAATTCAGAGGAAATTAAAATAGTTTGATAAATACACCTTTGCATGCAAATAGCAACATAAAAATTCAAAGTACAATTTATGCAGTGGGAGAATGTGTTTGCAAAAAATATCAATTTTGTGGGTTTATTTTCTGATTGTTTTGATAATGAAGCTTTGTGAATCCTCCTGTTTTATTGTTTCCTTTTGCCTTCTAGGTCCCTAAGATGCACCCCCTCTTTTAACCTGCACCGCCCAATTGTTAAAACACTTTCCCCTCTCTTTATATCAAATGGACATAAAACTTCTCCAGCAAAAGCTACGCATTTTACTGCTTCTTTATATGTGCTTGTCCCTTTAAATCGTGCCTATCTTTACATTGTGCTACTTCTTTAAAGAAAGTGAAAATGTTAGTCTCTCAGTTTTGTCCGACTCTTTGGTACCCCATAGACTGTAGTTCACCGGGAGCTTCTGTCCATAGGATTCTCTAGGCAAGAATACTGGAGTGGGTTGCCATTCCCTTCTCCAGGGGATCTTCCCCACTCAGGGATTGATCCCAGGTCTCCTGCATTGCAGGTAGATTCTTTACCATCTGAGCCACCAATCCTCGGATGGAGCGTCTTTAAAAATGTTCCTTTAAACAACAACAACAATTCTAATCTGTCTGAAAAAACATTTCTAGCAATGACACATAGAGGATGGATTTAATATTTCTGCTGATCATGCCAAATCACCCTTAGGCCCCTTTGCTAGCTTTATCTTCTATGTAGCCTTGTGTCTGGGTAAGGCAATAGCAAGAAAGACTTCAACTTGGGATTGGTGTTTTGCTCTTTTCACTCACAGTTAGTTGTTATTTTCAGCTTTCTCTTTTTTTTTCAGTTGTGCCCAGGGCATGATTTTGTGTAGGATTTACTTATCCCTTCTTATTTTCCCATATCTTTGGAGAAAAAATTTAGGGATATAGATAGCTAAGCTACTATCTTTATCCTCAGCTATATCTATGACTAATGATTTTTTATTGGTTTTTAATCAAAGAAAACCAGAGCAGACAGAAATTAAGTAGGTAGGATAAATTTTATTATGTATAAAACATGATTGTAATGGGGAGAAAGAGAGCTCAGTGAAGAACTGGGCCCAATTCTGAATACAGCAAGGAAAAGTGGGTGTCAGTAGATAGGAAGTTACTGCAGGAAATCAAGGCTGTGGGGTGATCCCAGGTAAACCAACATTGCAAAATTCTTGCTGGAAGCAGACCAGGGTAATCGGGTACCAAGGGTGTGGGGTGAGGAATTAGATCAGATATCAAGGGGGCAGGTGAGGATGCTGGATAGAATGACCTAACAGGGTTCTTGTTAGAACTGGACTGGGCCTCCCAGACAGCACTAGTGGTAAAGAACCCGGGTACCAATGCAGGAGATAAGGGGTTTGATCTCTGGGTCAAGAAGATCCCCTGGAGGAGGAAATAGCAACCCATTCCAGTATTCTTGCCTGGAGAATCCCATGGACAAAAAGGTCTGGTGATCTATGGCCCATAGAGTCAGAAAGGGTTGGACACAACTGAAGCGACTTAGTGTGTACGCACTACAAGATAGGACACAGAAACTCTGAATTTAAATGAGAGCTCAGACAAGTTTGATCAAAGTTGGTTCATGGAGAGAATTTTGTCAGTTTCCAAATATTATTAATTTTACACTAAAAAGTGGGAGATTTTGTTATATTCCTTTAAATAATGAGGAATTTTGTTCTTTCACACAGGTAAGTTATCTGGGTTCAGTTTGATTCTTTAAAAGCTTGCTGGGTTGTTAATGGTGGGCTGCCTTGGTGGCGCAAATGGTAAAGAATCTTCCTGCTATGCGAGGCACCTGGGTTCAATCCCTGGGTTGGGAAGATCCCCAGGAGAAGGGAAAGGCTATCCACTCTAGTATTCTTGCCTGGAGAATTCCATGGACAGAGGAATTTGGTTGGTTACAGTTCATGGACATGACTGAGCAACTAACATGCAATATTTTACCTCTAGCAATGTGAGACCCAGTTTGAGACCTCTGACTGATGGTTCCTGTATAGCTAGGTCTTATAACTCTTTCAACTCAGATTTCTCTCTCCTAAACTGCTAGACTATCTTTTATTACTCTCCCTTAACTACAGCTTGAAATTTGCCTCCAGGAAGTAAAGTGGAGCATTTATAACATTCACCTTGTTTGTTTCCTTCTTTGAAGAAGGAAATCTTGTGTTGGCCATTGCTCCATGTCTGAAAAGAGTTGTTTCATATGTTTTATTTGGTTTTCTGGTTATTTATAGTGAGAGGGCAATTTTGTAGCAGTTAATTCTTTAATAACAAGATGTGGGCATTTTATTCCTACCATAATATATGTTTCAATAATTTTCATTGCTGTTCAAAGTTTATGACAATGGTGAAAATGATCAAGGAAAATATAAAAGAAATTCTTGTATCTTTAATTCATAACTTTCTTTTGTGTTTTCTTTTTAAGTAGGATAGCTGCTTTATATCCAGTTATCCTGAAATTCTTCAAGGTAATCCATGTGTTGTGTAAAAAAATAGCTTAAACTCTTTTATATAAGGAGAAACAAATTAATTTTCTTTACCTTAATTTGAAAATAGATATCTATATTTCTAAAAAATGCTGATTAAAAGTTGATCTTTCTTAACTTTCAATAGGCTAATATTTAAAAGAATCTGAGAAAAAGTAAAACAAATTTTCTTTTGCCAATAATTAAATTAAGAATTAACCTCTATAAAATTTAGGTTTTAGAGTATGTAATGCGTAGAATATAAAATTTGTATGATTTAAAATATACAAAATAAAGCAGATCTCATTTACTCCCCCAAAAAGATCATAGCTTTAAAGTAATGACGTGTATGAAATATGTTAACTGAATTTTCAAGTATAGCAATATATGTGAAATAATATGTCCATGAAGAGATATGATGCTTCTAGTAAAGCAGATGGAATTAGTATGCATCTTTAAAAACATATGAGGTATAAAGTATAATAACATTTTGCCAAAAATGCCTCTGTTGAAAGATCTCATTAATTTCTGAGTTCTATTCTTAATCCTCATAGCTTTAAATTTTGCAAGAACCAACTTAATATCATTTATTTTCATGCCTTAATTATCCTAGCCTTTCATTTACTTAAAAACAAGGGGAGGAAAATAAGGCTCGCAAAATAAACATGAAAGCACTTAGTCGGTGCATGGAAATTCGACTTCTATGTGATACCAGTTTTAAACTCCAAACTCTTGACTAATTGCCTCCCAAATTGTTGTTATGTCCATTTCTAAAGTGCCCATTATAAATATTTTTGTGAATTAAGTGAGTTGCCTGAAAGAAGCATACTTTACCAGCTATTAATAGAAATTCTTATTGCTCAGCTTTGCTCTACCTATAAATATAACTATTTTTAAGGACTAATGTTTTCAAGAACTGTTTTTAATGTTTTTATCTATGTGAGATAGATGATATGATCATGAGAAGAAAGACATCACTAACAATTTTATGGAGATTAGGATAACAGATGAATGAGATGAACAACTTCATGCCAGTAAATGTGGCAATTTTGATGATATAAGTTACTTAAATGCCATGAACTCCTAGAGATCATTCAAGGAAAAAAAAAAATCAGAGTAGTACTGTATCTATTAAAGAGATTAAATTTGCAATTATAAATTTCCCACATGGAAAACTACAGATTGTTCATGAGGGAATTCTAAGAAACATGTCAGAAATACTGTCAGCTTTTTTTTTTTTTTTTCCGCTCTTCGTTTATTACCAACACTCATTTATCCTTTCTTTCTAAATTTTTCTGTACTACTTACTCCAATATTTCCAAATTTCAAATAGAAGAAATACTTTTGTATATTAGCCTTTAAAGATTCATAGTATTCTGTTATCAGGAGGCTTCCCTGGTGGCGCTAATGGTAAAAAAAAAAAAAAAAAAAAAAAAACACCTAACAATGCAGGAGAAACCGGGGATGTTAGTTCCATCCCTGGGTTGGGAAGATCCCCTGGAGGAGGACATGGCAACCCATTCCAGTATTCTTGCCTGGAAAATCCCATGGACAAAGGAGCCTGACAGGCTACTGTTCATAGCGTTGTAAAGAACCGGACATGACTGAAGCAACTTAGCCCGTTCTATTATCAATTTGAGATCACAGCAAGCAGACAGTATAGACAATATAAGTATAGCTGTAAATACCAGTTCACCAAAAAAAATGATCTAATATTTACCTTCTGTTCTACAATTTCTCATAAATGTAGTTTGCTCCAATGAGGATCAAGAAAGTAATTTCTATTGCTTATAGACTTCTGGATAGCAGCCATTCTGACTGGCATGTAATGGTACCTCATTGAGGTTTTGATTCGCATGTCTCTAATAATGAGTGATGTTGAGCATCTTTTCATCTGTTTGTTAGCCATCTGTATGTCTTCTTTGGAGAAATGTCTGTTTAGATCTTTGGCCCATTTTTTGATTGGGTAATTTATTTTTCTGGAATTGAGCTGCAGGAGTTGCTTGTATATTTTTGAGATTAATCCTTTGTCTGTTTCTTCATTTGCTATGATTTTTTCCCATTCTGAAGGCTGTCTTTTCACCTTGCTTATAGTTTCCTTTGTGGTACAAAAGGTTTTAAGTTTGATTAGGTCCCATTTGTTTATTTTTGCTTTTATTTCCAATATTCTGGGAGGTGGGTCATAGAGGATCCTGCTGTGATTTATGTCAGAGAGTGTTTTGCCTATGTTCTCCTCTAGGAGTTTTACAGTTTCTTGTCTTACATTTAGATCTTTAATCCATTTTGAGTTTATTTTTGTGTATGGTGTTAGAAGGTGTTCTAGTTTCATTCCTTTACAAGTGGTTGACCAGTTCTCCCAGCACCACTTGTGAAAGAGGTTGTCTTTTTTCCATTATATATTCTTGCCTCCTTTGTCGAAGATAAGGTGTCCATAATGCTGGAGAGGGTGTGGAGAAAAGGGAACCCTCTTACACTGTTGGTGGGAATGCAAACTAGTACAGCCACTATGGAGAACAGTGTGGAGATTCCTTAAAAAACTGGAAATAGAACTGCCATATGACCCAGCAATCCCACTCTTGGGCATACACACCGAGGGAACCAGATCTGAGAGAGACACGTGCACCCCAATGTTCATCGCAGCACTGTTTATAATAGCCAGGACATGGAAGCAACCTAGATGCCTATCAACAGACGAATGGATAAGAAAGCTGTGGTACATATACACCATGGAATATTACTCAGCCATTAAAAAGAATACATTTGAATCACTTCTATTGAGATGGATAAAACTGGAGCCCATTATTCAGAGTGAAGTAAGGCAGAAAGATAAAGACCAATGCAGTATACTAACACATATATATGGAATTTAGAAAGATGGTAATGATAACCCTATATGCAAGACAGAAAAAGAGACACAGATGTACAGAACAGACTTTTGGACTCTGTGGGAGAAGGCGAGGGTGGGATATTTCGAGAGAATAGCATCGAAACATGTGTATTATTTAGGGTGAGGCAGATCACCAGCCCAGGCTGGATGCATGAGACGGGTGCTCGGGCCTGGTGCACTGGGAAGACCCAGAGGGATGGAGAGGGAGGCGGGAGGGGGGATCGGGATGGGGAATACATGTAAATCCATGGCTGATTCATGTCAAGTTATGGCAAAAATCACTACAATATTGTAAAGTAATTAGCC
Source organism: Dama dama (assembly GCF_033118175.1). Taxonomy (NCBI): domain Eukaryota; kingdom Metazoa; phylum Chordata; class Mammalia; order Artiodactyla; family Cervidae; genus Dama; species Dama dama. The sequence goes on along the minus strand of NC_083699.1, from coordinate 94,284,924 downwards.
TCCAACTAATAAAAATAAATGCAAAAAAAATAAAAAAATAAAATAAAATTGACACATTTGTTTACCAACTGCCAAGACAGCACACCATTCAGATGGACTGTGTTAAGACTGACATATACTGGATGAACTGGTCATGCCTAATAATTAACTGAACTTAGAGTATAATAAACTGGACATATTATACATTATATCAGTTTTAATTTTATACAAGTCAGTCTGAGGGGAAAACAGCACTCTCTACAATTATTTTAAAGTACTATTTTCAGCAGCAATAATGTAGAAATAAATTGATGACAAGGTATAATACATTTTTATTCTTATAAAAAGAGAATACAAATTTAACATAATTTATATACATTTAGCTTTATAAAATAATTTCATGCTTCTGGTAATTCAATGCTTTCAAAGAATAATTGCTTAAAAATTACTTTTTTGTTGAATTTCTTATTGATTTACTAAATTTGTTATTCTTCAAAAAAAGAAATGCAAATTTTTCTCTTATAGGTAGTATCTTGTGACTCTTAGGTTTGCAAATCAAAATAATTCTTACACTTTTAAGTCAGCTGCTCATTATTGATGTAAAAATAATCCTCTCTTTTATATCTATTTAGTTGTCTATCCATCCACACACATATATGCACATATCCATGAAAATATATCCAACATATGCTTTTTTTCCTAGATTAAGAATATTCTGATTATTTTAGTTGATTCAGAGTTCAATAGCTGAGATTCAGCTATTTGCTGTGTCGTTTAGGAATATTTGAGTCTTACAAGGAAAAATAGGAGAAACTCATAAGCTCTATTAAGTGCAGATAAAAAGTCAGGAAGTAGAGCATGTATGAGTTAAACAGAGAGAGGATGGGAGGACTAAAAACACTGATTATTCATGAAGTATTAAATATGCATGAGGTACCAGAAGCACTAAATAAAAGGATATATTAAATAAACATGAGCCATATGGACCACTCATTATTTATGAGGTCTTAATTCAGCTACCCATTGATGATACCCATTTTGGCCCTGACAGGTCTATGCTCAAGAATTTCACATAAAACCCGTGGCTGTTCAGTAAGCTAATTGGCAAGCTATGGCTATTAGCTGGCCAAATATGTTCTGTGTATCTGTGATAAAATAAAAGTATATTATTTGCCCTGGGTGTCTTCCTCAGGTGGGCTCCCTTGCTTGAACCCCGACTGTCATTCTGGGAACCATATCATCACAGGAAAGGTAGAAAGACGGCAATTGTGTACCGTGGATTGTGTACCATGGACTCAGATAATAGAGTCCTTCCAAAGCACTTGCATTCTATCCTAAATAACATAAATCCTTACTCCAGCTCTTTCTCCTTGCTTTATTCTATGTGTATTATTTAACATGAATCACATTAACATTGTGGTTCAGGCATTTTAATTTGGTCTGTGAACCTTTCTGTTCCTGACCTCTAAGCTTCCTTGTTAGTGTACTTGGAGATTACTATTGCATCCAGGTAATTCCTCACCTAGCAAGGGTACCAAGCCTTACTGCTCTAATCAGTACTATCCTCTTAGTGATGTTGTTGGCAGAGAATGGAATCAGTATTATTTTAGGGTGAATAAATACTGCAGTTCTTAGTTCTTTCCATCTTCACTGAAGATCAACTTAATTTTCAAACACGAGTCATTTTGTTAGCACAGGTAGACACAAACATCTCTCTCTCTCTCTCTCTCTCTCTATATATATATATATATATATACTGTGCTTAGTTGCTCAGTTGTGTCCAACTCTTTGTGACCCCGTGGACTATAGCCCACCAGACTTCTCAGTCCATTAGGATTCTCCAGACAAGAATACTGGAGTGGGTTTTCATGCCCCCCTCCAGGGGATCTTCCCAACCCAGGGATTGAACCCAGGCCTTCCACATTGCAGATGGATTCTTTATCATCTGAGCCCCCAAAGAAGCCCCATATATATTACTATGAGGGTGTAAACAATCCACGCTCCAGGATTAAACACACAATAAGTACGAACACACAGAGAAAACAATATTTACTGCATCTGGTCATTGTTGCAAGTGAACAAACTTGTGTGTGTAGGTCATCACAGCTAAGACCTATTTGTTGACGTGAATTAACTATGATTATTCTTTTTCAAATGATACCTTGATGTTAAGTAGAATTGCAAATTTAGCTTTGTTGACTTTGGGACAGAAGGATGTTCCTCACTGTCAGAGCAAACACCCCAGTTTGCTTTTCAGCTGGGAGCTCCCGCTGAGATAGCATTCTCACTGAGGTCAGAGGACTCCTCTCCTGGGAGTCAGAGCTTTCTAGGTTAAGCTAACTGGTCAGAATTGGTGTCCAATTCATGACCTGGGCCTCTTGAGCAACATGACAATCCTTTTTATTGTAGCTGCTTTTGATAAGCTTAAACTATGGTTAAATACATGGTCTAATTTATTTAAAAAAGACATTATCAAAATAACTGAAAATCCCATTAAAATGTGGTGTGGCTTATGTTTGCTTCTAAAATGTTAGCTTGCTGTAAGTGTTTTGTAACTGTTTTGTGATGGTGTCTCAGTGTCCCAATTGCCCACCACAAGTTTATTTATTTCTACCTTTTCCCTCAGAATCCTCTTTTGAGATGTAAACATTTCCCGGAAGTGGCACAAACTAAAAATAAGTGTGAACATAAATATCTGCTAAGCAGTTGAATAAGAGCTGTTATTCAGTGATAATTTTTTTAGTGATAATGTATTTCTAACAGTAAAATTTAGACCTGACTAGTCTATGAACAAGAGGAAAACAATTTTTTTCCACCACATTTCACTCCTTTTTTAGGAATCTATTGTTAATTCTGAGTTTGTTTTTAACTTTTCCAAATCTATGTACAGGTATTTATGAATATATGTATCTATATATATATAGATATATATATACATACACACACACACATGCACAAATATATATAGTCATAATCATTATGTCATTTTGTTAAATATATTTTGTAATACTGAATATAAACATAAAATTAATTTATATACTTCTGTAATATATACTTATGCTAATTTATATTATAAGTAATTTTCCTTATAATGCATATTTACTTACGTTAATGCAATACAGTGATAGATGGTCTCCATACTGTTTCAAAATTATCAGTAAAAGTTTTTTCTCAAAATATTGCATTTTTATGTTATCTTTTACTTTGTCAGATAGATTCTTAAAAAACAGCAAGTTTTATAATATTTATTAATCTGATTTGTCAACAGTAAATAATTTCACTAAATGTGTTAATGGGATCGCAGTTTAGGTTTGTGTTTATTAAAGACAAGTTGTAATAAAGAAATAACTCTTCTTAAATTTTTAGATATTTGTTTATGTTTATTTTTGGCTGTGCTGGATCTTTGTTGCTGTGGGTAAGCTTTCTCTAGTTGTGGAGAACAGGGGCTACTCTCTAACTGTGCTGTCTGGGTTTCTCCTTGCAGTGACTTCTCTTGCTGCCAAGCACTGGCTCTGGTAGTTGCAGTGCATGGGCTCAATAATTGTGGCACATGGGCTCCAGAACACAGTCTCAGTTGTGGCACATGGGCCTAGCTGTCCCACAGCATGTGGGATCCTCCCTGACCAGGGATTGAACCTGTATCCTCTGTTTTGCAAGATGAAATCTTAACCACAGGACCACAAGGGAAGCCCTCTTGTATTTTTAAAGATCTTATGTTGAATATCTACTCTGTGCAAGGAATTGTGTTATATTTTTGATATTTAAAGACATATTAAATATGCCTTATTCTCAAGGAGTTCATAAACTTTTATGACCATATGTATTTTGGAGGATTGGAAATAATTTGAAGCTGTATAATCATGGTGGTTGTGATCTTAGGTGGCCTGAGCCTGCAGCTGCTTGAAGTGAGGCTTCAATTCCCAACCAGAGATTGAGGCCACGTTGCAACAGTGAGAACACCAAATCCTAGCCACTAGACCAGTGGTCAGTGACAAGGCCGTGACCTTTGACTTTGCAGAAAAAGAATTCCTATGAAGAGGGAAAGTAATGAAACAAGTAAAGTGTTTGTTAGGAGAAAAAAGAGTACGCATGGATAGACACACAGGCGGACTCAGAGAGTCGCACCCTCATGGTAGCTTGAATCACTTTTATAGAACGTTTCTTCCAAGTTTTGTTTGGCCAATCATTTTGATTTGCCTGGTTCAGAGTCCATATTTGGTATATCTCAAGATGCTTTCCTGTGTGCAAATGTACCTCTTAGCCAAAATGGATTTCACCACAGAGGCCTATGGGTAGTTATCTTCTGTTAGCATCACTTCCCTTTTGACCTCCAAGGAGCTTTTTGCTCATGTGTAGTCAGGAAGGTCTCCTGACCTTTGGAATTGAAAATATGTGGTCTCTTGACTTCCATCTGGGCAGGGCCCAGCCTCCTCCCTTGGTTGTCCTGCTATTTTCATCTTGGAGCATCTATCCTGGGGGGCACCATCTACCTCCTACCTCAGTTGTACAACAGTGAGACTGTATCAAGTGTCATCAAATTGTTCACTTTTAATTACTTAACTTTTAAGTGTGAATTTCACCTCAAATTATTAACAAAGAAATAATGCTGGAAACATGGAGAGAAAGCATATCACAGGTACCCATTGCTCTGAAATGATCCTTTGATTTCACTTGAATGAACTTTCATTTACATTGAACCATAAATAAGTTGGGTATCATAATGATTAGAAATAGAAACTCACCACTATATCAGAAGGATCTGAAATTTATTGGTACAGTCTCCAGGTCTTGTTGTTCAATCAAGAATCTCCGTTTTTGTTTTTGTTTTTCTATCTTCCAAACTCAGTGTGATAGAAGCTCTTCTTCCAAGCTTCTTATGGCAGCAACAGTTCTGTGTATGATGTCCAGACACAGCAAAGACACATAGAAGAAGAAAGACTATTTCTTCTTCAATGATCATTTTAAATAATGGGATTTTTTTTTTTTTTTCATAAAAGTCCCATAAGATGGGAACATTGCCAGGTGGTACAGTGGTAAAACCACCCTTATGGCAGAAAGTGAGGAAGAACTAAAGAGCCTCTTGATGAAAGCCTCTTCTTGAAAGAAGAGAGTTAAAAAGTTGGCTTAAAGCTCAACATTCAGAAAACTAAGATCATGGCATCCAGTCCCATCACTTCATGACAAATAGATGGGGAAACAGTGGAAACAGTGGCTGACTTTATTTTTCTGGGCTCCAAAATCACTGCAGATGGTGATTGCAGCCATGCAATTAAAAGACACTTGCTCCTTAGAAGGAAAGTTATGACCAACCTAGATACCATATTAAAAAGCAGAGACATTACTTTGCCAACAAAGTTCATCTAGTCAAGGCTATGGTTTTTCCAGTAGTCAGGTATGGATGTGAGAGTTGGACTATAAAGAAAGCTGAGCGCCAAAGAATTGATGCTTTTGAACTGTGGTGTTGGAGCAGACACTTGAGAGTCCCTTGGACTGCAAGGAGATCCAACCAGACCATCCTAAAGGAGACCAGTCCTGGGTGTTCATTGGAAGGACTGATGTTGAAGCTGAAACTCCAATACTTTGGCCACCTGATGCGGATAGCTTACTCATTTGAGAAGACCCTGATGCTGGGAAAAATTGAGGGCAGGAAGAGAAGGGGACGACAGAGGATGAGACGGCTGGATAGCATCACCAACACAACGGACATGGGTCTTGGTGGACTCCGGGAGTTGGTGATGGACTGGGAGGTCTGGTGTGCTGTGGTTCATGGGGTTGCAAAGAGTCAGACACTGCTGAGCAACTGAACTGAACTGAACAGTGGTAAAAGAATCCACTTGCCCAGTGCAGAAGATGCAAGAGATGCAGCTTCGATCCCTGGGTTGGAAAGATTCCCTGGAGAAGGAAATGGCAACCCACTCCAATATTCTTACCTGGGAAATCCCATGAACAGTGGAGCCTGGAAGACTCTAGTCCATGGGGGTCACAAAGAATTGGACACAACTGAGCACAGCACAGCAAACAAAGGAGAAATTCAAGTTATTTTAGTGGACTGTCACCAGAAGCCGCTAAAGATGACAATGTAAAAATGCATACATATTAAATGAAATATATGAGAATTAAAACAAAATTGTCTTGATATATTAGAATTTTGTAATTGATATAGCATGTATAATGTATAGCTTTGGCATGATTACTTGAAAATTAATGCAAATTCTTGCATAAGACACATAAGAAAAATCTTATAATTTCCTAATCACAGTGTTCAAACATTTTTTAAAGTCAATTTTAACTTGAATTTAGAAGCCAGGTAGTATAATAACAAGAGTACAATATTTGCTGCCAGAAAACTTTAGGTTCAATTTATTTTCTATATTTTTGCTTGGGTCATAGCATACTATCTATTTTTATTGTTTTATAAATAAAACAAAAATGTACGGCACGTCAACCTCCCCATTAGACTTTCAATTTTAATTGTTTGGTTTTGGTGATTGTCGTGGAGTATAGAGGCTAAACCAAATAAATGTACTGTTAATTATAGTAGATGATATGAAATCAGTATTTCCAACTTTCAAATTTTAAGATGATTTAGGTAAAAAAAAAAAATCCTAGAATCAATACACATCCAATGATAACATTTATTAAGATATTTTCCACATATAGTAATTTATTTGGTTTCATTACCTGATCAACTTGTGATAAAGTTAATTTAAGCGATAAAGTGAATTATATACTTGGGTCAAACTGAATGCAACTCTTGCTCCTTTCCTGTTAACCCATTTTTATCTCCCTCTATGTGCTTCCCTGGTGGCTCAGATGGTAAAGAATCTGCTTGCTATGTGGAAGACCCTGGTTAGATCCCTGGGACAGGAAGATAATCTTAAAATCCTTAATTATAGTACTGAGATCACTGAGCAATTGAAACTAACTCCTGACTGATGTTCTGATGTTCACCTGAATGCACACCATGCTTTCTCTAACCCGTTGATTTTTTTCTGAGACAGAAAGAAGTAAGAATGAAGAGTTAAGTAATTAAAGAATGACTAGCTCTCTACCCCCAACAGTGCCCATAGCAATTCTGCAGAAAGACCACATGGGAAACGAATTTAACATTTGAAGAGTCAGCCAGTCTGCACTCAATGGAGAATGATGCAGAATGTTCTGCCTCAATAATTCGCTGAAATCCTCCCCGCCACATTTTTCTTTTAAAAGCTGTCATGGCTGAGAAGAATCTTCAGAGTTGGTCTCTCGACACAAGTGCACCATCTCTCCAGATTTTCAGCTCTCTGATTAAAGCAGATTTCCTTTCTACTGATACTTGCCTCTAGGATTATTGGCTTAAGAATAATAGACAGCCAAACCTGGCTTCAGTAACAAAACTCATACAATGAAAATCAGTGCAAAGAGTAATAAACTGTAATTATTTTCCTGTTATAGAAATGTTGTTAATAAATACCAGCATAGAACCCCAAGCCGTCTATAATTTTCTCAAGCTATTTGTTTTCTCCCTCACCTCTTGTATAACAAGGAGTAGCTATAGGTGATCCACACAGAAAAAAAAAAAAAAAAAAACACTTCTTTCTACATTAATCTTCATGCCCCTGCATACCCAAAAGCAAATTTATTTTATTTATTATTTGGAAGGTTTTCACCAGAACAACCATGACCATGTGAATGGTGTCCTTAAGGGAAGATGTCATGTGATTGAACACTGGGGAACAGCACTGTACAGGGACAAGGAAACTTCTAGATATTAGAAAGTTCAACTCAGTAAATAACACCTGGAGGTAGTCAGCTTCATTCACCATGAGGGTTTTTTTTTTTTTTTTTTTTTCCTTCTCAAAGGAAAGTATGTACTTCAGTGACCTGCAAGATACTGCTTCTAAAATACCTGTGAACAATTTGTTCATTTACATTGACTGTGTGTGTGTGACTTCAGTCGTGTCCGACTCTGTGCAATCCCATGGACAGAGGAGCCAGGAGGACTACAGTCCATGGGATTCTCCAGGCGAGAATACTGGAGTGGGTTGCCATGCCCTCCTCCAGGGGATCTTCACGACCCAGGGATCGAACCTGCATCTCTTACATTTCCTGCATTGGCAGGCGGGTTCTTTACCACTAATGCCACCAGGGAAGCCCAGCATTTATTGTAGGGTGGTCAAAGCAACGTTCGCACAGGGATGCAGAGAGCATTTTTTGCCTTGGTAAAGGAAAAGAAGAAAAAAATGTTTTTAGTAAAAGAAAACATTTTTGCAAAGAATTTGCTTTGATGTGTGGAGGCAGGTTTTCCTTTCCCCTTCTCATGCCTGCTTCCCAATAATATGCTCCATGCTTTATGCTTATTTACAACAGGTAAATTAGCTCTTATAGCATCACAGATTAATTAAACTAGAGAAGAACTAACTCAAGGTGATATCCCATTGCTCTCCAAATACTCTTATAAAGGATCAACCCAGTGCAGTACAACTGTACTTTTCTCTACTGACTTAAAAACAATGCATCTACATATTTGTCTGTATGATTAAATTGCAAGGTTCTGTCAATTTATTTAGTGATCATTCCACCCATCTAATCATGCTTTTTTCTACCCATTTATTTATTTCATGAAGATTATTGATCATAGGCTGGGCCTTATTGCCAACTGCTGAATAAAACACCGTAATTAAATGATATTCTTTTATTATTGAACAGCACTATATAGAACTTATTATTAAAAAAAAAAAATCTGCAGCTTGGGACTTCTTATGGTCCAGTGCCTGAGACTCTGTGCTCCCAATATAGAGGGTCCAGTTTCAACCCCTGGTTGGAGAACTAGATGCCACACGGTGCAACTAAGATCTGGCACACTGAAATAAACAAATATATATATATATATATATATATATATATATGTAAATCTGCAGCTATCAGAAGCTTTAGTAAATTAAAAAAAAAAAAAAAAAAAAACCCTGAAAGCATGTATCTCCTTCAAATGTGATATTTTAATTATTATTCATCATAATCTTATTTTTATCTTCTTTTACTCAAAAATGCATTTCAATATGTTCAGCAAAAGTGAGAAGGTAAAAATCTGTGAGAGTTTAGTTTAATTTCAAAAGCTTGCAAAGTTTTCATATATTAAAAAAATTTTTAATTCCAGCTTCTTCTTTTGCTGCCTCAAAGCAATAGAATAAGTAAAGGTTAAAGGGACAGAAAATCATGTTGATGTAATCTGCTTCTGGAAGCATCTCTGTGTTTAAATTTTATCTTTATCGCTACCCTACCCCCCCCCCCCCCCCGCCCCATTCCATGTGACACTCTTTAGAGCCATTATGTCTCCAGCAACCTTTGTTTACAAAGAATATTACACTTTCTCTTCATTCCCAAATTCTCTTGCTAACTGAGCAGGGAAAGTATGATACTATCAGTCATCATATCTTGTGCACAATGTCATAATTTGATTTTTTTTTCTTATTTTCTAAAAGAAGAATCACAATATTGTCAAATGACATATTAGATATGAAAATTTAATCTTGCAACATTTAAGTGTACAAAACTTTTGTGAGCTTAATAGGACAAAGCAAATCCTAATTGTGAACAGAAAATCAAAGCCAGTTTGAATGCTGAATGAAATCATTGTTGTCATTTTGTCAATGCATCTTCCTAACCTTAACAGGATTCAGTATCACAGTCCCATTTGTGTTAGTCTTGTATGCAATAATAAAATATTTTTACCTGTTGTGTTACATCTCAAAATTCTATATTTGGGTAAATATAAAAATATAGCTGTTGAGAAAAAGGAGAGCAAAGAACACATGGTACAAATATAAACCAAGTAGCAAGATGGAAGTTTACACTTAACATTAACTTAAATTAAACATAAATTACCGAAAACAATCCCATTAGCAGGATTTATTTAAGATCACACATATTTAAAAAATAAATTGTCTATAATTGTGAATATGCTCATAAGAGTAGGGAAATTGAATCTTCATTTAAAGTATAAATGAAGTGAGATTTGCCTGAGAAAAGAGGGAAGCTAAATGTATTTCTCATAATTTAAGTACTACTAAGGAGGATGGAGGATGAGAGGGTTGGGTGGCATCACTGACTCAAAGGACATAAGCTTGAATAAACTCTGGGTGTTGGTGATGGACAGGGAGGCCTGGTGTGCTGTAGTCCATGGGGTCTCAAAGAGTTGGACATGACTGTGGGACTGAACTGAACTGAACTGAAGGAGGATGATTTTGAAATTACTTAATCTTCTGAAATTACACATTACATCACAGTGTTTACAGATTATGTTTTACTGTGTTTGAGTCCTAGCTAATTTTAGACTTCTTTAGTTATAAATGTTCATTCACTCATATTCATTTTTCTATGTGCTTAACATATATTTTTTTGAGCATGTATTATCTACCAGGCACTACATAAATGCTAGTGCAAAAGTAAAATAAACACGTGCACATACACACACACAGTGTGTATTATACAGTCAAGAGTATAAGGAAGATCAAGAGTAGGGAGAAAGCAAGCAATGATCTTGTTGCAATTTGGACAATGTTGGCCTCAATGGGATGATGACATTTAAGCAAACTTGATATGAAAACTGAGAAAATGAACACCTGAGAGAAGGGCATTCTAGCCAGTGCAAATGTCCTAAGACAAAAATGTGCCTGGTTCTATCAAGAAGTAGCTAAGAGACCCCCATGGATTGAACAGAATGAGAGAAGATGAAAGTTTTCACTTAATTCTTGGTAAAATGAGGAGCTTCTGTGGGGTTTTGAAGAGAGGAGAGTCATGATAAGATGTACATTTTTAAAAATAAAGCTGAGAAAGGATGGAAAGAAAGACAAGTTAGTAAAAGGGTATGGCAGTGGTCCAGGCAGAGATGATGAGGACTCAAATCAGGATCATGGTGCTGGAGAAAAGTGGTCACATTCTAGATATAAGTTAAAGGTACAGTCAGCTGGTTGTCCTAATAAACTAGGTGTGGGGTATGAGAAAAATAAGATCAGATGTCTCTAAAATTTTTGGTTTGAGCAAACAAAAGAATGAGTTTCCCATCAAATGTTATGTGAAAGGCTGGTCTTGTAGAAGTTTGAGATATGGGGTGATTAAGAAGTCAGTTTAGTTCAGTCACTTAGTTGTGTCCTAGTGCAACCCCATGGACTACAGCACGCCAGACTTCCCTGTCCATCACCAACTCCTGGAGTTTACTAAAACTCGTGCCCATCAAGTCGGTGATGCCATCCGACCATCTCATCCTCTGGCATCCCCTTCTCCTCTCACCCTCAATCTTTCCCAGCATCAAGGTCTTTTCAAATGAGACAATTCTTCACATCAGATGACCAAAGTATTGGAGTTTCAGCTTCAGCATAAGTCCTTCCAGTGAACATTCAGTACTGATTTCCTTAAGGAGGGACTACTTGGATCTCCTTGCAGTCCAAGAGACTCTCAGGAGTCTTGTCCAACACCACAGTTAAAATAATCAATTCTTTGGTGCTCATGAGTTCTGACGTTTGTCAGGGATTTGAGTGGAAATATCAAGTGAGAATTGGATTCAAGTTTAAGGTTTGAGAGACACTTCCTTGACATAAATATAAATTCTGTATCATCCAGGTTATAAAAGTCAGGAATGTGGATGAGATTGCCAGGTGAGTGAGTATAGACAGAGAAGATGATGAGTGACTGAGCTCTGGTGCACACCAACTTTGAGAACAAATATACATATGTTAATACATGAATTTGAATTTTTCTCCAAACGCTCATCATTTTTATTTTTATTGTACTCAAAATATATCCCTTCTCCAAGGGATCTTTCCAACCCAGGGATCAAAACCAGGTCTCCCGAACTGCGGGCAGATTCTTTACTATCTGAGCCATCAAAAAGTTGATCTAGTTGCAAATAGATTTAAATAATTATAGGTACTGTTTCATCATGCATTTCCTGTATTTAGATAAATTTAGTGATGCCTTTCAGCAGAAATAAACTGAATTAAAGCAGGTTTTCCCCTTCTGCTTACTACTGTTTTTTTATACATTTTTCTGACACTAATATATATTTTTTACTAATATTTTCAAAACAAGATGAGTCTATAAAGACATTTGTAAAAAAAAATTAAAGGCTATGTTTAGATCAAAAAGAAAGAGACAGTATAAAATCAAAGATACATAATTATCTCTAGTAAGAAAACAATAAGTGCATTCTCATCAAGCTAACTCTATTTTGACTGGTGACCTTAGTATTCAGTTATTGTTTTTGCTGAAGTTCACTTAATTTTCAGTTTTCAGGATTTTTGATTCTCTCATACATATAAGGATAAAGGATTTGACATTATTAGATACATAATCTGGTTGCTATTGTTTTTTCCTAGCTAATATATATGGCATTTTCCATTATATTATACAGGCTTTCCAAATATTAATTATAAACTTCTGTTTTTAAGCTTTCTTTACAGTATAGTATTATGATTATTTATGGGTAACTAGAATTTTACATTTACACATTGGAAGGCAGCTATGCTCACCACTATACCACCAACGCTACATTTACACATTGGAATCACACCTAAATTTTCTTTCAAAATGGTTTATCTCTTTCTAAATTCGGGTTTGTTTTGTAACATTTCAGTTCAATGTGTTCAAATGTGTTCAACACACATTATGAAGACAATATAAGATAATACTTGTTTGTTTCCATATTCTTCTATAGCACATGATTACCCCATCTTCTTTTCTTATTTAAACATACCAGAAATACATATTCATATGCATAATGTGTAATCCTTCCCAGTTACAACCCCTCCCTCGTATAGAAGTAATTTTTCTCCTGATTTTTTTCATTTCTGTTGTGTTCTTTGCTTTTCCTATTATTTTTTGTATACAAATGATTGTTTTATGACATACATTTACTCTTGCTTCTTTTAAAATTTGTACCAGTATTGTATAAATGAAAAACAAGGTGTACCCATATTCTAGACATCTGCTAATAATCTGTTAATGACCCTATACCGCCCTTTATTTGCCATATAACCTTCATTAGGCTTTTCAGTCCAGCACTGTATATCTTTCTGTGCTAATTAGTAAAATTCAAGCATTCAGGTTTGAAAAATTGCAGGTTCTGCTATCAGTTCACTAAAACAAAAATCATCTTGGTGTAGAAAGGAAATATCTCCCCTTCCTCTTTAGCTAAAAGAAAAGTAAGTAGTATATTTAGCATTATACATAAGTCTTTATAGTATATAATACAGCCTTACAAACTAAGACCTGTACAAAATATTTCATATTGTTAAGGACAAAAGGCAAAATGGTTGTCTGAGAAGGCCTTACAAATAGCTGTGAAAAGAAGAGAAGTGAAAAGCAAAGGAGAACAGGAAAGATATTCCCATTCGAATGCAGAATTCCAAAGAATAGCCAGGAGAGATAAGAAAGCCTTCCTCAGTGATCAATGCAAAGAAATAGAGGAAAACAACAGAATGGGAAAGACTGGAGATCTCTTCAAGAAAATTAGAGATACCAAGGGAACAGTTGACGCAAAGATGGGCTCGATAAAGGACAGAAATGGTATGAACTTAACAGAAGCAGAAGATATTAAGAAAAGGTGGCAATAATACACAGAAGAAATGTACAAAAAAGATCTTCATGACCCAGATAATCACAATGGTGTGATCACTCACCTAGAGTCAGACATCCTGGGATGTGAAGTGAGGTGGGCCTTAGAAAGCATCTCTATGAACAAAGCTAGTGGAGGTGATGGAATTCCAGTTGAGCTATTTCAAATCCTGAAAGATGATGCTGTGAAAGTGTTGCACTCAATATATCAGCAAATTTGGAAAACTCAGCAATGGCCACAGGACTGGAAAAGGTCAGTTTTCATTCCAATCCCTGAGAAAGGCAATCCCAAAGAATGCTCAAACTACTGCACAATTGCATTTATCTCACATGCTAGTAAAGTAATGCTCAAAATTCTCCAAGCCAGGTTTCAGCAATATGTGAAACATGAACTTCCAGATGTTCAAGCTGGTTTTAGAAAAGGCAGAGGAACCAGAGATCAAATTGCCAACATCTGCTGGATCATCAAAAAAGCTAGAGAGTTCCAGAAAAACATCTATTTCTGCTTTATTGACTATGCCAAACCCTTCAACTGTGTGGATCACAATAAACTGTGGAAAATTCGGAAAGAGATGGAAATACCAGGCCACCTGACCTGCCTCTTGAGAAACCTATATGCAGGTCAAGAAGCAACAGTTAGAACTGGACCTGGGCCAACAGACTGGTTACAAATAGGAAAAGGAGTACGTCAAGGCTGTATATTGTCACCCTGCTTATTTAACTTATATGCAGAGGACATCATGAGAAATGCGGGGCTGGAAGAAGCACAAGCTGGAATCAAGATTGCTGGGAGAAATGTCAATAACCTTAGATATGCAGATGACACCACCCTTATGGCAGAGAGTGAAGAAGAACTAAAAAGCCTCTTGATGAAAGTGAAAGAGGAGAGTGAAATTGTCGGCTTAAAGCTCAACATTCAGAAAACTAAGATCATGGTGTCTGGTCCCATCACTTCATGGGAAATAGATGGGAGACAGTGGAAACAATGTCAGACTTTATTTTTCTGGGCTCCAAAATCACTGCAGATGGTGATTGCAGTCATGAAATTAAAAGACCCTTACTCCTTGGAAGGAAAGTTATGACCAACCTAGATAGCATATTAAAAATCAGAGACATTACTTTGCCAACAAAGGTCCGTCTAGTCAAGGCTATGGTTTTTCCAGTGGTCATGTATGGATGTGAGAGTTGGACTGTGAGGAAAACTGAGTGCTGAAAAAATGATACTTTTGTACTATGGTATTGAAGAAGACTCTTGAGGGTCCGTTGGACTGCAAGGAGATCCAACCAGTCCATCCTAAAGGAGATCAGTCCTGGGTGTTCATTGGAAGGACTGATGCTGAAGCTGAAACTCCAGTACTTTGGCCACCTCATGCGAAGAGTTGACTCATTGGAAAAGACCCTGATGCTGGGAGGGATTGGGGGCAGGAGGAGAAGGGGATGACAGAGGATGAGATGGCTGAATGGCATCACCGGCTCAATGGGCATGTGTTTGATTAAACTCTGGGAGTTGGTGATGGACAGGGAGGCCTGGCGTGCTGCGATTCACGGGGTCGAAAGAGTCGGACACAACTGAGCGACTTAACTGAACTGAACTGAAGGACTTTCTAATTCCAACTGGTCTTCTTATTTCATAATAAAAACAAAATTTCAGTTGATGTATTTCTCAAGGTCCAATTAAGAAATCCAAGAACACTGAAAAGAAATCATTCAAGGATATAAAGAAACCGTAGACTATGGACAGTGTGGTGGTGGTGTTAGCCTGAGGGCTGACAGTGGGAAAAAGGGAAATAAACTAGAGAAAAAACTGTAGTTGTTAGTATAACAGAATTTTATGACCTTGGATAGCAGAGATCAATTACTATCAACTTGTGTCTTGACAAGAATAAAGCCATGACATTAAATACACTTCTTTCACTGCCCTCTTATGTTCTTATTCTGTGTCAATGCATCTAAATTTTTGAATCTAATAAAATCAGGGAATAAAGTAGCCTATTAATTGCCATCCACATAATTCAACCTCCTGGAGAGGAGAAGGGTAGAAGGTGTACCTTGAAGGCAAAGGGAGACTTGCTAAGACAACTGGTAATATTTTTGACCAAATATATGTGAACATATATGTGAATTTTCTATATGAAATTCTAGTGATTACTTTAGTCAGATTCTTTAGCTTTATTGTTCATTTCCATATTCCAAGTTGCCATAGGCAGCAGTTTGTGACTTTTTCCACACTACATAATACAGGTTGACATTTTTCTAGCCTGATATAACAGTTTTGTTGCCACTTTTCCAGGTTCCACAATTTCCTGGATCACTTTCCAGGTTTCACTTATTCCAATTGCAAATTTAATATATGTTTTAGATTTTTGTTACAGTAGCACCCAATTTTGACATAATAGTTCATGTATCAGTTTGCTTTTGTTATGTAAAAGAAACCTAAGACTTAAATATCTATTTGGCTTCATAAACATATTGGCTTAACAAGTTAATTATTTCATTTAGCTCAGCGCCTAGGTAGTTATTCTGGTCTGAGGGAGTCCAAATGATTACTGACAGGCTCTATGATGTACCTATAGATGGCTGCCAGTACGTCAGATAATCTGAAATAGGCCTCCTTCATATTATTGTGTGTGTGTGTGTGTGTGAGAGAGAGAGAGAGAGAGAGAGAGAGAGAGAATGCTCAGTTGTATCCAACTTCTTGTAACCCCCTGGACTGAATATAGCTTGCCAGTCTCCTCTGTCCATGGAATTTTCCAGGCAAGAATACTAGATTGGGTTGCCATTTTCTATTCCAGGGGATCTTCCTGACTTAGGGATTGAATCCACATCTCTTGCATCTCCTGCATTGGCAGGAGGATTCTTTACTATTCTGCCACTTGGAAAGAAGTTAGTAAATTGTGACACAGGTCACTTACTTCTCTTCCATGTGTCTCTTCATCTTCTAGTGCACTATTATGGTTCATTTGGTTCCTGTTAGTGGTTTCAATCTCTGCTTGCATCATATTTTCTATAATCACATTGGTAAAATCAGTCCTAGGTCAAGTCCAAATTCAAAGATCCCACCTCTTAAGGGAGCAGAATCCTCTGCTAGCTCACATCATACATGACATAAGAATTAGAAATAGATATGTTATTTTAAACCTTTGGCATTTTGATATTGTATATATCCATCCTATGCTATCTAATCCTATCCTAATATTGATAATGGTATAGTTATTGGAAGTGAGGTTGTCCTATCAGAAGCCTGAAATAGCTGGCATTGTTTTATTTTAATTGGCCAGATGATAGACAATTAAAAAATGGATTCCTGAGAATGAAAGTATAGCAGTCTATGCCAGGCAATGGCAAAACATTTAGTAAAACTCATCAGATAGAACTTGGAAGCCAGAATATTTGCTTACTGAACTTTTAGATTTAGAAGATATTCTAGAGTTGAATTATAATACTGTGTATTGATCACTTTTGACTGGATTTGACCAGGTATTACATGAAAATTATGATCTCAGAAAATAGATTGTTTTCAGGACAAAATAAAGAGCAATGAAGAAGTTTTCCCTGGAGGCTCAGTGGGGAGGAATCCACCTGCTAATGCAGGAGACATAGGTTTGATCCCTAATCTGGGAAGATGCCACATGCCATGGAGAAGCCAAGTCTGTGCACCACAACTACTGAGCCTATGCTCTGGAGCCTGAGAGCCGCAACTACTGAGCACCCATGCCTCAGTCACTGAAGGCTGTGTGCCTTAGAGATGGTGCTCTGCAACAAGAGAGGCCACTGCAATGAGAAGCCTGTGCACCACAACTGGAGCATTGCCCCTGCTCGCTACAACTAGAGAAAAGCACACCCAGCAACAAAGACCCAGCACAGCCAAAAGTGAATAAAAAAAAAAAAAAAAAAATTAAGTAATGCAGAAATCTGAAAAATTCATGACATAAATTATAAAGCAGTAAAAAGCCTTTTGATTCTTATAGCAGGAGATAAAATCATGAAAATATGGGAACAACAAAGGTCTTTGAAATTCAGACTGGAAGCTAAAGTCAAATTAAAAGTGTAGCCTGCTTTCTTATGACTAAAACTTCTCACCTGATTAAGATGATTCAGGAAAATATAGAAGTATAATGGCATGACAACAAGTAATACATGTCAGTGCACAAAATAATTTAGGTCATGAATCAGAGTAAGGGTACAGATTTTGCCAGAGACATCTGAGCACTTAATTTGAGAGAGGTTTTCTGAAAGAAAAAAAAAAAAATTAAAGAAAGATACCAGGAAAAAAAGAAAGAAAGATAGCTGATCTGAAAGCTATTTTTAAAAAATAATTGGCAGATGGAAATGACTAAATTTGAGTGGCTATGTATAGAGATTGCAGTGCTGCTAAACAGACCACTAGTCTAGACTTGAAAATTCCTATGACTCTTTGAAAGTAAACAGCCTTTGGGACTCCAGTCTGCTGTGAGAAAAAAGGGAATTATAAAAGCTGGACATATTCCTCAGTAGCTATCAAGGATGAGGGCAAATGAAATGCCCTTGTATTAATCAACTCACTGACATTACCCAAATACCATTGACTGGGTGGCTTAAACAGTAGAAATTTATTTTCTCATAGCCTTAGAGGATAGAAGTTCAAGATCACGTTGGCTCTGAATGACTATGTGGAACTAAGCTCCCACATCTACCCAATAAGGATGAAAAGAAATGTTTACATGAAGAGCCACTGAGGCCCCAGTTTATATAATATGAGTAAAACCTACATGGCCTGTCTAATGTAACTAACTTTTACTGAAAATTTTAAGAATGTATTCTCAAAATTAAAAAAAAGAAGTATAATTTTTGTTCTTACTGCAGTGAAATAAAACTGGTAATAATAAGAACAAGAAGCAAATAATTTTTAAATTACAGAAATTTAAAAAAATTCTACTCTAGAAATAAGGAAAATCAAGCTAAATCTACAAATTAAATAATGTAAATGAAGGAAAGGAGTAAGTGAAAACTGTGAATTGAAATGTGTCAAACTTGCCCTTGGAAGAAATACATAAATTTGCATATAAATTTGCCCTCAGAAGATGTATAAGGACTAAACAAATTTAATAAAGAAAAATATAAGAGAAAACAAATCAGTGAACCATAAACATATATTATCTGGTAATTTATAAAATATATATTCATATAAACAATAATCATTTGAAAATATTATGTTCAATGATAGTTGTAACTAGGAAATGCTAATTGACAAAACAGTATTATTTTTAGTTAATTTTATTGGCAAAAGTTATAAGATTTTCGATGTTGGTAAGAGCATGAGGATATTAATCCAATAAACATTCACTGAGCCTGCCATATACCTGACAATTGGAATGCAGCAGTAAAGAACACAGAAAAAAGTCCCCATCTCTTATCAGTTCAATTGAGTTCAGT
The DNA here is from genome assembly GCF_033118175.1 of Dama dama. Taxonomy (NCBI): domain Eukaryota; kingdom Metazoa; phylum Chordata; class Mammalia; order Artiodactyla; family Cervidae; genus Dama; species Dama dama. The sequence goes on along the minus strand of NC_083699.1, from coordinate 94,265,943 downwards.
CGCTCAGTCATGTCCGACTCTTTGCGACCCCATGAATCACAGCACACCAGGGCTGCCTGTCCATCACCAACTCCCGGAGCTTACTCAAACCCATGTCCATCAAGTTGGTGATGCTATCCAACCATCTCACCCTCTGTGGTCCCCTTCTCCTCCTGCCCCCAATCCCTCCCGGCATCAGGGCTTTTCCCAATGAGTCAACTCTTCGCATGAGGTGGCCAAAGTACCATCTCTATCAAGTTACTGCAATTATAATTATGTTTTAGAGTTTATTAGAAGCTGAAAAGTGTTAGGAAGAGACATAACATAAGAAAGTAAGAGAAGGTAAGTAAGAACATAAGAAAGTAAGAGAAGTGGTAAAAGGACAAGTTATATTTTGATATACCCAGGGTCAATGTTAATAATGGGTTTCCCACATGGCTCAGTGGTAAAGAATTTGCCTGCTAATGCAGGAGAGGTCAATTCAATCCCTGGGTTAGAAGATCCCTTGGAGGAGGAATTGGCAACCCACTCCAGTGTCCTTTCCTGGAAAACCCCATGGGCAGAAGAGACTGGTGGGCTACAGTCCATGCAGTTGCAAAAGGTGGACATGATTGAGTAGGCACATGCAATATTGATAACAATTAATTGCTTTGGCCATTCAGAAGAATTGCTGACTGCCCAGGGTACTAGAGCAAGGTTTGAAGACCTTCTGCTAGCCAAGTGTTAATCTGATTTCTGGGTCAAAGAGTTCCTTGGGAAGAGGAAGATGACTGGGGGGAGTAGGAAGGCTTAGGGTAAGTGCTAGTTACTATACAAGTATGGAATTATTTCCATATTTTATGAATTAGTATATGCTTGTTTAATATCTACTAAGTACTAAACTTGAAATAGATTGACGAAGATCTTTATATTTGAGAAATAATGAGATGCACTCAGAAATAACACAACTCTATTTACATTCTGAATATAGCATCTCCCTAGTTCTTTACCGAAGTTGCTCAGTCATGTCCGACTCTTTGCAACCCCATGGACTGTAGCCCACCATCTTCCTCTGTCCATGGGATTTTCCAGGCAAGAGTACTGGAGTGGGTTGCCATTTCCTTCTCCAGGGGATCTCCCCAAGCCAGGGATTGAACCCAGTCTCCCACATTGCAAGCAGACGCTTTACCGTCTGAGCTACCGCGGAAGCCCCCTAGTATGAATATAGCATACATACACTCAAATACAAACATAACTATACCTGCACACAATATATATCTATAAAAACATTAAACAAGTGAAAAGTGAAAGTCATGTCCAACTCTTCGTGAATCCATGGACTGTAGCCTGCCAGGCTCCTCTGTCCATGAAGTTCTCCAGGCAAGAATACTGGATTGGGTAGCCATTTCTCTCCAGGGAATCTTCCCAACCCAAGGATCTCTGGTATCCTGCATTGCAGGCAGATTCTTTACCATTTGAGCCACCAGGGAAGCCCATGGGGAGGCATATAAGCATATGTCACACTTGTAAAAATTTATGCAAAACTGAAAACAGTAACTGATTCTGGGAGATAAACATGAAATGAAAGTTGAGAGACAATTTTAATATGAATATGGAAGACAATTTTATTTTTAGCTTCTTAACACTATTAGTCTTGCCTTTTTATAAGCACAGTGCAGTCATTTTTGTATCACCTGTATCAATGAAAATATAAAAATCTTCGTTGCATGTGTTTGATACACTGTTACCCATATTGAGAGAAAAAATGGACTAAGCAAATCCAAAATTTAAAATCAAGCAAAATGAATAAACATTTTCCTTGATATTTGTTAGCAGAAGCTCACAGACTCCTCAAGGAATGTAAAAGTGGCTGCATGCCAATTTGTTGTGAAGAGGCTGCTTTTGCAACACATCAATGTCATTTCATCCCTGGTTATTTTGTTTTCAGTGCAGGTAGTGGTTCTGCAGCTCATCAAACACAATGAGCATCTGTTCTTTCAAGTGGAGGAAATCCTGCAGAGGTTGAAGAGCATTTTGCTGACAAATGTTTTATGCAACACATCTTAGACACTGTCTAGACAATGACATGATGTATTTTTCAGAGCACTTCTACATGTATATCATTTTTGCATTCTATAACAATCATTAGCCTCTAAGAGCCCAGTATATGATAGGCAATTGGAGATTGAAAAAGAAATTAGATCACTTGGCCTTGTTAAGACAGATTCTGTTTTTGTAGTGATGATTATATTTATGACTTCTTTGCTATGTTTTGCTGGATTTGCTTTGTGTGTTTGGAATAAAATATATGTAATCTGAGGTATATAAATGATGTAACAGATTTCACATTGATCATGAACAGGTACTGTGAAAGTCTTTGAGTCACCTAACTTTTCTGTACTAAGTTTATTTCTTGGCTGTAAGGTAGAAGCAAATTTCAAGAAGGGAAGGTCACTTTTAAAACCTTCTAGGATTTTATTAAAAAGATAATTAAAGATCTTAGAGATTGACTTTGTGCCCGAGAAAATGAGAGATCATAAACAGTAATTTGTTCCTAATTAAATAACAAGTCTTTGGTGGTGGGATAAGAACCCAGACCTAAACCTGCATGTGCAAAAAGTATTACTACCTCTTTTTTAGAGAAAAAAAAAATTAATTCTTATTTGTCAAAAATGATATGATAAAACTAAGCAAAAGGCATTAATTCCCTAAAATATGTTAGTCGTGAATGCTATTCTGCAAAAATATGTGGCCATTTCTCCTCTAAATGTTGTTGTTTTTCAATTGCAAAGTAGTGTCTCACTCTTTGTGACTCCATAGATGGCAGCACGCTTGGCTGCCCTGTCCTTCACCAACTCCCAAAATTTGCTCAAATTCATGTCCATTGAGTCAGTGATGCCATCCAGCTATCTCATCCTCTGTGCCCTCCTTCTCCTCGTGCCCTCAATCTTTCCCAGCATCAAGGTCTTCTCCAGTGAGCTGGCTCTTCACATCAGGTGACCAAAGTATTGGAGCTTCAGCTTCATCATCAGTCCTTCCAATGAATACCAAGATTGATTTCTTTTAGGATTGACTGGTTTGACCTCCTTGCTGTCCAAGGGACTCTCAAGAGTCTTTTCTGTCAGGGAGTGTTTGATGGGAGGATTCGTACGTGCTGTCTCTCATGAGTCCTTTGTCCCTCTTCAAGCTGAATAGCACGCTGTTCCCAGGGACTGAGGTCATTGTGTGAGGCAGTCTTGGATCTTCTTTAGTAAACATTCTCTTTATGACAAAACTGCTTAGTCTCGCTCCCCTTTCTTGAGATATTGTCTCCTGACCTTGTGACTAACATTACCCCTTGTTCCCTTGGTAACGGTTGCTGTACATTTGGTTTTCTGATTGCTATCATTCCTGAAAGAAGTTTCTTGTACCACAGCTTATATATACTCATAGAAAAATCATTAAAGCACCTTTGTTTCATCAGAGCTTAGGTCCAAGTGTCTTTTTTGTTTCTCTCTCTCTCTCTCTCTCTCTCTCTGGCTGATTCTCTGGAGCGTGGAGACCCGTTGTGTTGTGCTCACTTTCCTGCCTGGGCTTCTAAGACCCCCTCGAGGGGGCGCCTGGTGCCTTCGTGAGCAATGCAAGTCCTGTGTCAAGGGCTTTATTGGTCCTCTGTGTAAATCAGGGAATATCAGCCTCTTTCTCTCTTTTACTTTCTTATCATCCACTCCTGTGCCACCAGGTTCTTGTCCATTAAAGGACCCCAACACTTTTCAAACACCACAATTCAAAAACATCAATTCTTTGGTGCTCAGCCTTCTTTATGGTCCAACTCTCGCATCCATACATGACTACTGGAAAAAGCACAGCTTTGACTAGATAATCCTCTACATGGAGGATGGCAATTCACTGCTCTTAAAGTGAGGTTTAATTTACTAAAAAACAAACAAACAAAAAAAGAACACCTCTGAAAACATGCAATATGCATACACCCGACTAAAAATGTGGAGCCTGGACACAGTTTACCACTCAGCAAATGTGGAAACCAAAGGGTGAAGCCTGTAAAGCTTGGGCCTTCTGGTGAAGACAAAATAAAGTACAGTCTCAGTTGACCCTTGATGAACATTTACCATGTGAGATAATGATGCTGGTTTTGTTGGCCATTCTGGATGTTGGGCAGCATACCATGTGTATATGCTATATGCATACACTTAGGTTTACTTCCTTCATATATTTGCCCTGGAAGATAAAAGATGGAATATATGATTTTAGGAATAGATCTCATCAGTTATTCAGTGAAACTGTACAGGATCACTAGTGACTTCTTGTCACTTCCCTGGAAGTTCTCTTATATTCTCCAGGGCCCATAGACTATTGGGCTTGCTGCCCTAGCCCAATGGCACATGTATCCACTGCACTTGTAGGTTGGATGCAGAGCGTGTCTTCCTCCTTTACATTTTATATGCACTTCATCAAGTTCTTCTAGTTTTTGTAATTGATATTTTTGTCAGTTTTCTTAACACATGTCAAGCAGAAATGGTCCATTTGAAACCATCTGGAATTTACTGATTAGGGAAATAAAGATTTTTAAACCTTACTTTATTGATGAGAAAATTGAAGTATTCTAGAAAGAGTATCAGGAAGATACATTTTTTGAGTTATTGCATATGTGAAAACACTTTTATTTTGCCCACACATTTCACTGTTTTGTTATATCTAATACTAGGATCAATGATAATCAAAACTTTGAAGAGATAAAGGACTTGCTACTTGTCACTTAATATCAAATATTACTAATGAGATCTCTTATGCCAGTCTTTTTCTTGCTACTGTGAAAGTAAAGTTATTACTGTTATTAAAAATTTCAACATTTTATTATTTCAACATATTTTTTCAACATATTATTCTTTGTGAAACATTATGATATATTTATGTGTCATACGTGTGTATATATATGTATATATACATACTATACATATGAATATATACTATACATATGTATACACATAAACATATATGTTCATGAGAAACGCTGGACTGGAAGAAGCAGAAGCTGGAATCAAGATTCCCGGAAGAAATATCAATAACCTCAGATATGCAGATGACACCACCCTTATGGCAGAGAGTGAAGAAGAACTAAAAAGCCTCTTGATGAAAGTGAAAGAGGAGAGTGAAAAAGTTGGCTTAAAGCTTAACATTCAGAAAACTAAGATTATGGCATCTGGTGCCATCACCTCATGGGAAATAGATGGGGAGACAGTGGAAACAGTGTCAGCCTTTATTTTTTGGGGCTCCAAAATCACTGCAGAAGGTGACTGCAGCCATGAAATTAAGAGACGCTTACCCCTTGGAAAGAAAGTTATGACCAACCTAGATAGCATATTAAAAATCAGAGGCATTACTTTGCCAACAAATGTCCGTCTGGTCAAGCCTATGGTTTTTCCAGTGGTCATGTATGGATGTGAGAGTTGGATTGTGAGGAAAGCTGAGCCCCGAAAACTTGATGCCTTTGAACTGTGGTGTTGGAGAAGACTCTTGAGAGTCCCTTGGACCACAAGGAGATCCAACCAGTCCATCCTAAAGGAGATCAGTCCTGGGTGTTCATTGGATTGACTGATGCTGAGGCTGAAACTCCAGTACTTTGGCCACCTCATGCGAAGAGTTGACTCATTGGAAAAGACCCTGATTCTGGGAGGGATTGGGGGCAGAAGGAGAAGGGGATGACAGAGGATGAGATGGCTGGATGGCATCACCGGCTTGATGGGCATGAGTTTGATTAAACTCTGGGAGTTGGTGATGGACAGGGAGGCCCGGGGTGCTGCGATTCAAGGGGTTGCAAAGAGTCGGACATGACTGAGCAACTGAACTGAACTGAACTGATACATATATGTATATACTATATTTATATACATGCATATATACATACTAAGTCGCTTCAGTTGTCTGACTCTTTGCGATCCCATGGACTGTAGTGACTGTAGCCCACCAAGATCCTCTGTCCATGGAATTCTCCAGGCAAGAATACTGGAGTGGGTTGCCATTTCCTTCTCCAAGGGATCTTCCTGACCCAGGGATTGAACCTGGGTCTCATGTCTCCTGCATTGGCAGGCAGGTTCTTTACCACTAGTACCACCTGGGTGCCATATATATATGTAATTTTTGCCAGACATTTGTAGACTGTCTAAATATAAAGATAATTAGAGTCAGGTATATTTTCAGCTATCGTTTATAGCCCTAAATTCTGTTTTCTCTTGTTGATACTCTTACTATATGATTGCTGGAACACATTTGTGCACTATATCTCTAAATTTCTTTTTTTTTTAAACAGCTGTGTTTTATTTTTTGTTTTCAGTGGGTTTTGTCATACATTGATATGAATCAGCCATGGATTTACACGTCTTCCCCATCCCAATCCCTGCTCCCACCTCCCTCTCCACCCGATTCCTCTTGAAACATCCCACCCTCGCCTTCTCCCACAGAGTTCAAAAGTCTGTTCTGTATTTCTGTGTCTCTTTTTCTGTTTTGCATATAGGGTTATCGTTACCATCTTTCTAAATTCCATATATATGTGTTAGTATGCTGTAATGTTCTTTATCTTTCTGGCTTACTTCACTCTCTATAATGGGCTCCAGCTTCATCCATCTCATTAGGACTGGTTCAAATGAATTCTTTTTAATGGCTGAGTAATATTCCATGGTGTATATGTACCACAGTTTCCTTATCCATTCATCTGCTGAGGGGCATCTAGGTTGCTTCCATGTCCTGGCTATTATAAACAGTGCTGAGATGAACATTGGGGTGCACGTGTCTCTTGCAGATCTGGTTTCCTCAGTGTGTATGCCCAGAAGTAGGATTGCTGGGTCATATGGCAGTTCTATTTCCAGTTTTTTAAGAAATCTCCACACTGTTTTCCATAGCGGCTGTACTAGTTTGCATTCCCACCAAACGTGTAAGAGGGTTCCCTTTTCTCCACACCCTCCTGCATTTATTGCTTGTAGACTTTTGGGTAGCAGCCATCCTGACTGGCGTGTAATGGTACCTCATTGTGGTTTTGATTTGCATTTCTCTAATAATGAGTGATGTTGAGCATCTTTTCATGTGTTTGTTAGCCATCTGTATGTCTTCTTTGGAGAAATGTCTGTTTAGTTCTTTGGCCCATTTTTTGATTGGGTCATTTATTTTTCTGGAATTGAGCTGCAGGAGTTGCTTGTATATTTTTGAGATTGATCCTTTGTCTGTTTCTTCGTTTGCTATTATTTTCTCCCAATCTGAGGGCTGTCTTTTCACCTTACTTATAGTTTCCTTTGTAGTGCAAAAGCTTTTAAGTTTCATTAGGTCCCATTTGTTTAGTTTTGTTTTTATTTCCAATATTCTGGGAGGTGGGTCATAGAGGATCTTGCTGTGATTTATTTCGGAGAGTGTTTTGCCTATGTTCTCCTCTAGGAGTTTTTTTTTTTTTTTTTTTTTTTTTTAATCTAGATATTATTTATTTCTAGACAATTTTCAAAAACCTTTATTGCCTAATTTGCTTTATTTTTTTTTCTTTTCTTTTTTTTTATTATTATTATTTTTTTTTTTTTTTTTGGTCATACATTGATATGAATCAGCCATAGAGTTACACGTATTCCCCATCCCGATACCCCTCCCACCTCCCTCTCCACCCGATTCCTCTGGGTCTTCCCAGTGCACCAGGCCCGAGCACTTGTCTCATGCATCCCACCTGGGCTGGTGATCTGTTTCACCATAGATAGTATACATGCTGTTCTTTTGAAATATCCCACCCTCACATTCTCCCACAGAGTTCAAAAGTCTGTTCTGTATTTCTGTGCCTCTTTTTCTGTTTTGCATATGGGGTTATCATTACCATCTTTCTAAATTCCATATATATGTGTTATTATGCTGTAATGTTCTTTATCTTTCTGGCTTACTTCACTCTGTATAAGGGGCTCCAGTTTCATCCATCTTATTAGGACTGGTTCAAATGAATTCTTTTTAATGGCTGAGTAATATTCCATGGTGTATATGTACCACAGCTTCCTTATCCATTCATCTGCTGATGGGCATCTAGGTTGCTTCCATGTCCTGGCTATTATAAACAGTGCTGCGATGAACATTGGGGTGCACGTGTCTCTTGCAGATCTGGTTTCCTCAGTGTGTATGCCCAGAAGTAGGATTGCTGGGTCATATGGCAGTTCTATTTCCAGTTTTTTAAGAAATCTCCACACTGTTTTCCATAGTGGCTGTACTAGTTTGCATTCCCACCAACAGTGTAAGAGGGTTCCCTTTTCTCCACACCCTCTCCAGCATTTATTGCTTGTAGACTTTTGGATAGCAGCCATCCTGACTGGCGTGTAATGGTACCTCATTGTGGTTTTGATTTGCATTTCTCTGATAATGAGTGATGTTGAGCATCTTTTCATGTGTTTGTTAGCCATCTGTATGTCTTCTTTGGAGAAATGTCTGTTTAGTTCTTTGGCCCATTTTTTGATTGGGTCATTTATTTTTCTGGAATTGAGCTGCAGGAGTTGCTTGTATATTTTTGAGATTGATCCTTTCTCTGTTTCTTCACTTGCTATTATTTTCTCCCAATCTGAGGGCTGTCTTTTCACCTTACTTATAGTTTCCTTTGTTGTGCAAAAGCTTTTAAGTTAGTTTTATAGTTTCTGGTCTTACATTCAGATTATCTATAAATTTTTCTATTATGTTTTATATCTCTTTTACTTACTTTTGAACATTCTAGAAGATTTTTACATTTTAAATTGCAGATCGTCAGTATGTGTATTCTCTTACCTAGACATTCTATTGAAGTTTTAACTAGAGAAATTATGTTCTATTTATAACTGTTTCTTATTTTCTGATTGTTCTCCTTTTAGAGAAGTTAATTTAATTTTTTTTAACATAGCATACTCTTGATTTAGTATTTATTATATAGTGTTATGTTTTTGTGCTTGTGTGTCCGAGCTCAGTCACTCAGTTGCTCTAACTCTTTGTGACCCCATGGACTATAGCCCACTGGGCTCCACTCTCCATGGGAATTCTCCAGGTAAGATTATTGGGGTGGGTTACCATGTCCTTCTCCAGGAAATCTTCCTGACCCAAGGATCAAATCAGCATCTCTTGAATCTCCTGCATTGGCAGAGAGATCCTTTTACCATTGAACAATCTGGGAAGTGTTTTTGTACTCAGGCTCATAAATCTAGCTTTTGGTTGGACCATTTGTCTTTGTTGTCCTTAGTATATTTTTCTTTAATATATTTTGCATTTCTCAAGATTTGTCTTTTCTTGTGATTTTATACTTGAGAATATCAAATTGCCTCTCAAAAAACCAAATGAGCAAACAAACAAACACACAAAAAGTAGAAGATTGCAAATAAGAAAATAGTTTATTTGGGGTCTTAAAAATTGCAATTCAGTAGACTCATTTTTGAGTTAAACCAAAATAGGGTTCTGGGGAAAAGAAATTGTCAGGGATTTATAAAGACAAATGCCATGAGGCTGTACTATGATACCAGAAGGGAAATATTTGTCTTTAAGCAATGTCTGTCATGACTTGTTTTAGGGTAAAGATTTCATAAGTATCTTCAGTTCAGTTCAGTCACTCAGTTGTGTCCGCCTCTGAGACCCCATGGACTACAACATTCCAGACTTCCCTGTCCATCACCAACTCCCGGAGTTTACTCAAACTCAAGTCCTTTGAGTTGATGATGCCATCCAACAATCTCATCCTCTGTTGTCCCCTTCTCCTCCCAACTTCAGTCTTTCCCAGCATCGCTGTCTTTTCAAATGAATCAGTTCTTTGCATCAGGTGGCCAAAGTACTGGAGTTTCAGCTTCAGCATCAGTCCTTCCAATGCATATTCAGGACTGATTTCCTTTAGGATGGACTGGTTGGATATCCTTTCTGTCCAAGGGACTCTCAAGAGTCGTCTCCAACACCATAGTTCAAAAGCATCAATTATACAGCACTCAGCTTTCTTTATAGTCCAACTCTCACATCGATACATGACTACTGGAAAAACCATAGCTTTGACTAGATGGATCTCTGTTTTCAACGTAATATCTTTGTTTTTTTAATATCCTGTCTAGGTTGGACATAACTTTTCTTCCAAAGAGCAAGCATCTTTTAATTTCATGGCTGCAGTCACCATTTTCAGTATTTTTCAGTTCAACTCAGTTCAGTTGCTCAGTCGTATCTGGCTCTTCATGACACTATGGATGGCAGCACACCAGACCTCCCTGTCCATCACCAACTCTCAGAGTTTACTCAAACTCATCTCCATTGAGTCAGCGATGCCATCCAACCATCTCATCCTCTGTCATCCCCTTCTCCTCCTGCCCTAAATCTTTCCCAGAATCAGGGTTTTTTAAAATGAGTCAGCTTTTCGTATCAGGTGGTCAAAATATTGGAGTTTCAGCTTCAAGATCAGTCTTTCCAATGAAAACTCAGGACTGATCTCCTTCAGGATGGACAGATTGGGTCTCCGTGCAGTGCAAGGGACTCTCAAGAGTCTTCTCCAACGCCACAGTTCAAAAGCTCAATTCTTCAGTGCTCAGCTTTCTTTATAGTCTGACCCTCACATCAATACATAACAACTGGAAAAACCATAGCCTTGACTAGATGGACCTTTGCTGGCAAAGTAATGTCTCTGCTTTTTAATATGCTATCTAGGTTGGTCATAACTTTCCTTCTAAAGAGCAAGTGTCTTTTAATTTCATGGCTGCAATCACCATCTGCAGTGATTTTGGAGCCCCCCCCCCCACCCCCCCACCAGAAAAAGTCAGTCACTGTTTCCACTGTTTCCCCATCTATTTGCCACGAAGTGATGGGACCAGATGCCATGATTTTAGTTTTCTGAATGTTGAGCTTTAAGCCAACTTTTTCACTCTCCTCTTTCACTTTCATCAAGAGGCTCTTTAGTTCTTCACTTTTGCCATAAGAGTGGTGTCTTCTGCAAATCTGAGGTTATTGATATTTCTCCCAGCAATCTTGATTCTAGGAAGGTTCATCCAGCCCAGCATTTCTCATGATGTAGTCTGCCTATAAGTTAAATAAGCAGGGTGACAATATACAGCCTTGATGTACTCCTTTTCCTATTTGGAACCAGTCTGTTTTTCCATATCCAGTTCTAACTGTTGCTTCCTGACCTGCATATAGGTTCCTCAAGAGGCAGGTCAGGTGGTCTGGTATTTCCAACTCTTTCAGAATTTTCCACAGTTTATTGTGATCCAAACATTCAAAGGCTTTGGTATAGTCAATAAAAGAAGTAGATGTCTTTCTAGAATTCTCTTGCTTTTTTGATGATCCAGCAGATGTTGGCAATTGGATCTCTGTGTTCTCTGCTTTTTCTAAAACCAGCTTGAATATCTGGAAGTTCATGGTTCACATAAACCTGGGTTGGAGAATTTTAGGCATTACTTTACTAGCATGTGAGAAGAGTGCAACTGTGTGGTAGTTTGAGCATTCTTTGGCATTGCCTTTCTTTGGGATTGGGATGAAAACTGACCTTTTCCAGTCCTGTGGCCATTGCTGAGTTTTCCAAATTTGCTGGCATATTGAGTGCAACACTTTCACAGCATCATCTTTTAAGATTGAAATAGCTCAGCTGGAATTCCATGGCCTCCACTAGCTTTGTTCATAGTGATGCTTCCTAAGGCCCACTTGACTTCACATTCCAGGATGTCTGGCTCTAGGTGAGTGATCACACCATTGTTATTATCTGGGTCATGAAGATCTTTTTTGTTCAGTTCTTCTGTGTATTCTTGCCACCTCTTCTTAATATCTTCTGCCTCTGTAGGTCTATACCCTTTCTGTCCTTTATTGAGCCCATCTTTGCATGAAATGTCCCCTTTGTATCTCTAATTTTCTTGAGGAGATCTCTAGTCTTTTTCATTCTATTGTTTTCCTCTATTTCTTTGCACTGATCACTGAGGAAGGCTTTCTTATATCTCTTTGCTATTCTTTGGAACTCTGCATTGAAATGGATATATCTTTCCTTTCCTCCTTTGCTTTTCACTTCTTTTCACAGCTATTTGTAAGGCCTCCTCAGACAGCCATTTTGCTTTTTTGCATTTCTTTTTCTTGGGGATGGTCTTGATCCCTGTCTGCTGTATAGTGTCAGAAACCTCTGTCCATAGTTCATCAGGAGCTCTGTTAGATCTAGCCCCTTAAATCTATTTCTCACTTCCACTGTATGATCATAAGGGATTTGAGTTAAGTCATAACTGAATGGTCTTGTTTTTTCCCCTACTTTCTTCTATTTAAGTCTGAATTTGGCAATAAGGAGTTCATGATCTGAGCCACAGTCAGCTCTTGGTCTTGTTTTTGCTGACTGTACAGAGCTTCTCCATTTTTGGCTGCTAAGTATATAATCAATATGATTTTGGTGTTCTCCACCTGGTGATGTCCATGTGTAGAGTCTTCTCTTGTGTCGTTGGACTAGGGTGTTTGCTATGTCCAGTGCATTCTCCTGGCATAACTCTATTAGTCTTTTCCCAGCTTCATGCTGCACTCCAAGGCCAAACTTGACTGTTATTCCAGGTGTTTCTTGACTTCCTACTTTTGCATTCCAGTCCCTTATAATGAAAAGGACATCTTTTTTGTGTGTTAGTTCTAAAAGGTCTTGTAGGTCTTCATAGAACCATTAAACTTCAACTTCTTCAGCATTACTGGTTGGGGCATAGACTTGGATTTCTGTGATATTGAATGGTTTGCCTTGGAAACAAACAGAGATCATTCTGTTGTTTTTGAGATTGCATCCAAGTCCAGCATTTCAGACCCCCAAAACTAATGTCTGTCACTGTTTGCTTTGTTTCCCTATCTATTTGCCATGAAGTGATGGGACCAGATGCCATGATCTTAGTTTTCTGAATGTTGAGTTTTAAGCCAACTTTTTCACTCTCCTCTTTCACTTTCATCAAGAGGCTTTTTAGTTCCTCTTCACTTTCTGACACATGGGTGGTGTCATCTGCATATCTGAGGTTATTGGTATTTCTCTTGGCAATCTTGATTCTAGCTGTGCTTCATCCAGCCCACTGTTCCTTATGATGTACTCTGCATATAAGTTACATAAGCAGGGTGACAATATACAGCCTTGACGTACTCCTTTTCCTATTTGGAACCAGTCAGTTGTTCATTGTCCAGTTCTATTTCTTCTTGACCTGCATACAGATTTCTCAGGGGGCATGTCACATGATCTGGTATTCCCATCTCTTTCAGAATTTTTGAGAGAATTTTCCACAGTTTATTGTAATCCACACAGTCAAAGTCTTTGGCATAGTCAATAAAGCAGAAGTAAATGTTTTTCTGGAACTCTCTTGCTTTTTTGATGCTCCAGTGAATGTTGGCACTTTGATCTCTGGTTCAGTATCTTAAGTATCTTAATTTCTGGCAGATGTTTTAGATGCCTTCATTAGGAAAACAAGTGGTGGAAATTTCAGATTCCTCCATGTGAGATGTCAATGGGGCTTCCTAGGTGGCACAGTGGTAAAGAATTCGCCAGGCAATGCTGAAGAGGTCCATAAATCATACCTCCTCAATGTCCTCTTAACCTCATTTTACTTTTTATTTTTATTTATTTATTTATTTTGGCCACTTGCCTTTTGGGATCTTAGTTCCCTGACTAGGAATTGAACCAGGTCATGGCAGCAAAAACCCAAATCCTAACCACTAAGCCGCTAGGGAACTCCCTCAACCTCAGTTTAGAGAACTCTCCTAGCAATACCAACTCTATTTTGATTTTTCTTCCACAAGAAAAGAACTCTTAGAAGTATATTTTACCTGTCGTTGTGCTAGTCTATTTATTCTTCTAAATTAGCTTCCTCTGAGCTTCATCTGAGCACACATGGTCTGTCATGAGTAGACTGTAAAGATGCTCCTATGCTGGAATGCTTCAGGGTAATGTTACATTATTGAGTGGAGGAATGTTTAGAATTTTTCTTTTCATCTGTTTTACCCATAGAGGTCTGCCGTGACACTTGATTATGTTTTACTTTTCAGCCGTATGTGCTCCCCTTGAAATTTCTTGCTGTGGTTAGAAAGCAAATCTCACAGCTTGAACCTGGAAGCAAGTGCTGATTTTTATATTGGAGGGAGGGTGTAGTTCTGGCCCCAGTCTTTGTAATGGTCCATTATTTATTCAACTACACTGCTGCTGCTGCTGCTGCTGCTAAGTCGTTTCAGTCGTCTCCGACTCTGTGCAACCCGAGACGGCAGCCCACCAGGCTCCCCTGTCGCTGGGATTCTCCAGGCAAGAACACTGGAGTGGGCTGCCATTTCCTTCTCCAATGCATGAAAGTGAAAAGGAAAAGTGAAGTCGCTCAGTCGTGTCAACTACACTAGCAGTTCTCAAACTTTTTAGTCTTAGGATTTATTTCTATGCTTTTATTTATGTGAGTTATCTCTGCTAATGTCTACCATATTAACAGTTAAAACCAAAAGCAATTTAAAACCAAAAATACACAAACACATTTCATTAGCCTTCAGAGCAATGATGGCATCATAACATGTAGTCTCTGAGAAGTTTTCCACTATACAGTGTGAGAGAATGAAAGTAAAAAAGACAATGATAATACTAAGAGTTTATATTATTGCAAAAATAGTCCCTAGATCACAGGTTAAAAATTACTGAACTCTGTTATTCAGTGGTTTAGCTAGAGTAAATCATGCTTTACAGGTAATATACTTTTTTTTTTTTTTTTTGGCTAATTTTCTTTATTCATTGTCATTTCTAGAATTTATTCTGGATCTTTGCAAGTTATCACTGAATGGTATGTAACAACATAACTGACCTCTCTCTATCCTGCTTGGCTTCACCCATGACCTAAATGTTAGTAGATATGTTTTACCAGTTGATTCTGAATTAGACTCTGTTGGAAAATAATGGCTGACAGAAGGTGGCATGGTTGGATGGTATCACTGACCCAGTGAACATGAGTTTGAGCAAACTCAGGGAGATAGTGGAGGAGAGGGAAACCTGGCCTGCTGCAGTCCATGGGGTTGTAAAGAGTGAGACATGGCTTAGCAAATGAAAAACAACAATAAAAACTCTGCAGCAACCATCTTTATTCTGGTTTGATTTTTTCACTTTGCTACATGTTCCATCAGTTTTATCCCATCTGCTTTGAGTTCTCTTGCAGTCAGTCTTTTTTCTCATCCCCCGCCCCTGGCAACAACAGATCTGTCATCACCATTGTTTTGCCTTAAAAAAAAAAAAAAAAAACTTAAAATGATATAAACATATAGTATGAAGTTGTTTGTGACTGGCTTATTTTATTTAGCATAATGCCTATAGGATTCATGCATGTTGTGTATATGAGTAAGTTTGTGTTTGTTTTTGCTTAGTAGTTGAATCAATTTTAATGCTTATTCATAGACACTTTGGTTGCTTATCAATTTTTGCTATTCTGAATAAAACTGTAATGAATATTTTGTACAAGCCTTAATGGTGACAGATTTTCATTTAACTAATTTGTTTATTACTATACTACTTTATTATTATTATGATCTTGAAGTGATTTGCCATCTGCTGCAAACATAAATCATTTGTTTTTTCATATCAATAAGGGGACAGAAGATGAAATAGAGGCATTAAATATATTGATCTGAAATAGAAAATTCTGATACAAGGTCAGTTACAATGGAGGAAGTATACTTTAGAGTATTTTGAAAAACTTCAAAGGTATTGGGAACATTTTATTTTAAGGATTACAACAAAAAAACACAGCTTTTAAAAAAATTGATTTTTTTAAGTATTTGTGACCTAAAATTGGAGCTAGATTAATCAAACTTTATGATTCTTTCTTTTAAGCCATGGATCTTAGAAAATATTTTATAAGGTTTACCTCTGGTATAGAATCATTACCAAATGATTTAGGGAATATTGGACCTTAGTAAAACTAGTGAGTTTATTTTTTTTTTGTTGTTTTTTTTCTAATCTTATTTTTAATTTTCATGACATTTCTTATTTTACAAAGTGTTAATGTTATTTTACCTATTGAAAAAAAGTGCTGAACAACATTATGTGTTAGGTACTATTGTAGATTCAAGGTCAGAGAGAAGATATGTAAACATGTGCAGAATAATTCATAGTCAGCTAAAAACAGCTTCAAGTATGTTCCTGTAACCATGGACATAATGACACAAAAGAGAGACATATTTTTGAGTGTCCAGCCTTAATTCTAATCATTTTGCTTCCTAGCCAGTTTTGGAGTTCTCTACTCTCCACTTGCATCTTGCCTCCTGAGTGGAGTTTCACACCTGTAACTGTATCTTCTCAGTAAAATGCACTACTTTATCTGGGGGAGGGCGAACAAAATTCTTCAAGTGCTGAGGCCTCTGAACTCTGATTGGAATTCTTCACTCATTCTGTCCAAGTTTAAAGATGTTTTAACAACTCCTCACTAACTAGCGACAAATTTCCACAGATTAAAATCAGGAAAGTTCCTTGATTTTTGTATCAATACACCAACTGATGTGAATCTCTAAAAAATGGGAAATGGTGAGCAAATGTGGATTGAGCTAAAGAATGAATGAATGAAAAACTATTCTTTATACTTAAGAACAACATTGTTCTTTCCACTAATCCTACAGGTTACTATTTCCTCATTAAAATATTTTAATTATATAACTTCAAGAAACTTAAAATATTGACAAATAGAAAACAAATTCACAGAACAATTTCAACAGTAGACTAGATTTAATGACACCAGAATGCTGTGGGATGCTGGAGGAAGTGGATACTGTCTGGAAAAACAGACAAGTTTTTATTTGATTAATACTGTAATTCTTCAAAACAATAAAATGTATCTTTAACTGGAAAATCTGAATACTGGTGCTATATTTACACCAATTTACTTTACAGATACTCAGAAGATTCTATGGACCTAATTACTGAAATTAGTTTTTCAATTCTATTCAACAATGCACGATTACACTGGTAAGATCTATTATGATTCTGAATATGGGCTTCCCTAGTGGCTCAGACAGTAAAGAATTCTCCTCCAATGTGGGAGATCTGGATTTGATCCCTGGGTTGGGAAGATCCCCTGGAGAAGGGAACGGGCTACCCACTCCAGTATTCTGGCCTAGAGAATTCCATGGCCCAAGGCGCCTGGCAGTCTACAGACCATGGGGTTGCAAAGAGTCAGACACAACTGAGAAAATTTCATTTTCATGTAATGTATCTATGAACTGATTTTGAGACTGACATGTCATATATAAAATATTTATTGAAAATACTAACAAATTTGTATAATGCCTTAAAAACTATACAAAAAGAAAAATAGAAATGCTAAAACCTCTTTCTCCTAAAATAAATATTAAAAATCACATTCAAATATGTCATATAATAACCTCTCATCACCCCTTTTTTGGTATTGTGTGTATGTGTGTTAGTCATTCAGTCATGCCCGATTCTTTGTAACCCCATGGACTGTAGACCGCATGGCTCCTCTGTCCATGGGGATTCTCCAGGCAAGAATACTCAAGTGGATTGCCATGCCCTCTTCCAAGGGATCTTCGCAACCCAGGGGTTGAACCTAGGTCTTCTGCATTGTAGGTGGATTCTTTACTATCTGTGCCACCAGGGAAGCCTGACAAAGCACCACTCACAGGTAATACATGCCTTATGGTAGCAAAATAATTCTAATTCTTCCTTCAAATACCTTGTATCATTACTGTCACTCATTTCATTTATACAAAATTATGCAAAGGTTATACTTGAGCATATTTTACGTATAAGATATATATATATATGATATATAATGTAATCGAGTTTTTTATTATTTTGAGCAATTAACAACAAGAAAAATAAATGTTTTTATTTTGCCTTCACTTATTTCTTCTTCAGTGCTCTTACTTTCTTATGTAGATCTGAATTTCTAATCTACATTATTTTCTGTTTCACTAAGGAATTTTTTTTTTTTTTTTTTTTGAATTACAGTAAATTGACAAGGTGTTAGTTTTTGGTATAGAGCAAAGTGAGTTAGTTTTGTGTATATATATATATATACATATATATTATTTTCCACTATATTTTATTGTAAGGTATTGAATATTGTTCCCTGGGATATACAGAAGCATCCTGCTGTTCATCTGTTTTATGTATCCCCTTCATGGATCATGGCCTTGTTATGGTGAAGGGGTTTGTGTATCTCATTGAAGCTATGAGGCATGCTATGTAGGGTCACCCAAGATTGACAGGTCATAGTGAAAAGTTCTGACAAAGCATGGTCCTTTGGGGGAGGGAATGACAAACTATTCCAGTATTCTTGCTGCAAGGACCCCATAAACAGGATGAAAAGTCAAAGAGATATGACATGAGAAGATGAGCCTCCTAGGTCTGAAGGTGTCTAATATGCTATGGGGGAAGAGCAGAGGTCAATTACTAATAGCTCCAGAGAAAATGAAGCAGCCGGGCCAAGGTGGAAATGACACTCAGTAGTGGATGTGTCCAGTGATGAAAATAAAGTCTGATGCTCTAAAGAACAATATTGCATAGGAATGTGGAATGTTAGATCCATGAATCAAGGTAAATTGGTTTTGGTCAAGTAGGAGATGGCAAGAGTGAGCATTGGCATCTTAGGAATCAGTGAACTAAAATGGATGGGATTGGCTGAATCTAATTCAGCAGACCATTAACTACTACTATGGGCAAGAATTCCTTTGAATAAATGAGTAGCTCTCATAATCAATAAAAGAGTCTGAAATAAAATACTTGGATATAACCTCAAAAATGACAGAATGATCTCACTTCATTTCCAAGGCAAACCATTCAACATCACAGTAATACAAGTCTATGTCCCACCTACAAATGTCAAAAAAGCTGAAGTTGAATGGTTCTATGAAGATGTTTTCATCATAGGGGATTGGTACGCAAAGTAGGAAGTCAAGAGGTACCTGGAGTAACAGCAAAGTTTGGCCTTGGGGTGCAAAATAAAACAGGGGAAAGGCTAACAGAGTGCTGTTAAGGGAACATACTGCTCATAGCAAACACCTTCTTCCAACAACACAAGAGATAACTCTACACATGGACATCACCAGATGAACAATACTGAAATCAGATTGATTATATTTCTTGCAGCTGAAGGAGAAACTCTAGACAGTCAGCAAAACAAGACCTACAGTTGACTGTGGCTCAGATCATGAGCTCCTTGTTGCAATATTCAGGCTTAAATTGAAGAAAGTAAGGAAAGCCACTAGGCCATTCAGGTATGACCTAAATCAAATCTCTTATGATTAGACAGTGAAAGTGATGAATAGATTCAAGGGATTAGATCTGGTAGAGTGCCTGAAGAACTATGGAGGGTGGTTCATAACATTGTACAGGAGGCAGTAACCAAAATCATCCCAAAGGAAAAGAAATTCAAGAAGTCAAAGTGGTTGTCTGAGGAGGCTTTACAATTAGCTGAGGAAGGAAGGAAAGGCAAGGGAGAAATGGAAAGATATGCCCAACTGAATGCAGAGTTCCAGAGAACAGCAAGGAGAGATAAGAAGGCCTTTTTAAATGAACAGTGCAAAGAAGTGGATGAAAGCAATAGAATGGGAAATACTAGCGATATCTTCAAGAAAACTGGAGTTATAATGGGAACATATTATGAAAGGAAGGGCATGATAAAGGAGAAAAACAGTAAGGACCTAACACAAGCAGAAGAGATTAGGAAGAGGTAGCAAGAATACATGGAAAAACTATTCAAAAAAGGTCTTAATAACCTGGATAACCACCATGGTGTGGCCACTCACCTAGAGTCAGACATCCTAGGATGTGAGTCAAGTGGGCTTTAGGAAGTATTACTACCAACAAAGCTAGTGGAGGTTATGGAATGCCACCATAGCTATTTCAAATCCTAAAAGATGATGCTGTTAAATTGCTGCACTCATTATATCGGCAAATTTGGAAAACTCAGCAGTATCCAAAGGACTTGAAAAAGGTCAATTTTCATACCAATTGCAAAGAAAGGCAATGCCAAAGAATGCTTAAACTACTGTATAGTTGTGCTCATTTATCATTCTAGTAAAGTTAAGCTCAAAATCCTTCAAGTTAGAATTCAGCAGTATGTGAACTTCTAGATGTATGAGAGCTTCTAGATGTACAAGATGGATTTAGACAAGGCAGAGTAACTAGAGATTAAATTGCCAACAGCCGTCAGATCATAGAAAAAATGAGATAATTAAAAAAAAAAAAAAAAAAAACACCTACTCCTGCCTCATTGACTATGCTAAAGACTTCGTGAATCACAACAAACTGGAAAATTCCTAAAGATATGGGAATACCACACTACCTTACCTGCCTCCTATATGCTGGTCAAGAAGCAGCAGTTAGAATTGGACGTGGAACAACAGACTGCTTAAAATTGGGAAAGGAGTACAACAAGGTTGTATATTGTCACCTTATTTATTTAACATATATAGAGTACATCATGCGAAATACAAGACTGGATGAATCACAAGCTGGAATTAAGATTGCCAGGAGAAATATCAACAACCTCAGATATGCAGATAACACTACTCTAAAGGCAGAAAGTGAAGAGGAACTGAAGAGCCTCTTGATGAAGGTAAAAAAGGAGAGTGAAAAAATGGCTTAAAACTCAACATTCAAAATACTAAGATCATGGGACCTAGTTCCATCAGTTCATGGCATATAGAAGAGGAAAAAGTTGAAGCAGTGACATTTTATTTTCTTGGGCTCCCAAATCACTGCGGATGGTGACTGCAGTCAACAAATTAAATGACGCTTGCTCCTTGGAAGAAAAGCTATGACAAACCCAGACAGCATATCAAAAACCAGAGACATCACTTGCCAACAAAAGTCCATAGAGTCAAAGCTATATTTTTTCCAGTATTCATGTATGGATGTGAGAGCTGGACAATAAAGAAGGCTGAGCACTGAAGAACTGATAATTTT
Organism: Dama dama; assembly: GCF_033118175.1. Classification (NCBI taxonomy): domain Eukaryota; kingdom Metazoa; phylum Chordata; class Mammalia; order Artiodactyla; family Cervidae; genus Dama; species Dama dama. Next base: position 94,245,107 of record NC_083699.1, on the reverse strand, counting down.
GGATGGTGGTGCTGGAGAAGACTCTGGAGGGTCCCTTGGGCAGCAACAAGATCAAACCAGGCAACCCTAAAGGAAATAAAGCCTGAATAGATTGATGCTGAAGCTAAAAATGACTGATGCTGAAGCTGAAGCTCCAATACTTTGGCCACCTGATGCTAAGAACCAACTCATTGGCAAAGATCCTAATGCTGGGAAAGACTGAAGGCTAGGAGAGAAGAGGGCAGCAGAGGATGAGATGGTTACACATCACCATGGACTCAATGGACACCAATTTCAGCAAACTCCAGAAGATAGTAATGGATAGGGAAGCCTGGCATGCTGTAGTTCAAGGAGTCACAGAGAGTTGGACGTGACTTAGTGACTGAAGAAGAACAATTTCCTAATCCCATATTCCTACTTTATCCCTCTCCCACTTTCTGCTTTGGTAACAGTAAATTTGTTTTCTATGACTGTGATTCTGTTTCTGTTTTATAGATGAGTTCATTTGTATCTTATTTCAGATTCCACATAAAAGTGATATCATATGATATTTGTCTTTGGCTGATTTTCTTCATTTATTATGATAATCTCTAGGTCATGCAAGTTCATTTTCAACCTCAGTCTCCTCAGTTGTGTCTGACTCTTTGCGACCCTATGGAATATAGCCCACCAGGCTCCTCTGTCCAAGGCATTTCCCCCTCAAGAATATTGGAGTGGGTTGCCATTCCTTCCTCCCTGATATCTTCCATCCACATTACTTAAAAATGGCATTAATTCATTCTTTTTTACTGCTAAGTATTATTCCACTCTATATATGGAATATTACTTCTTTATCCATTCATGTTTTGACAGAAATTTAGGTTGCTTCCATGTCTTGGCTATTCTAAATATTGCTTCAATGAACATTGGAGTGTGTGTATCTTTTTGAATTATGGTTTCCTCCAGATGTATCTCCAGCTATGGGATTGCTGGATCACAAGGTAACTCTATTTTTAGCTCTTTAAGGAACCTCCACACTGATCTCCATAGTAGCTATACCAATTTGCATTCCCACCAACAGTGTAAGATGGTTCCCGAACATGCTCTCAAGTGTTCATTTTTTGTTGACTTTTTGATGATGGCCATTATGACCAGTATGAGGTCATACCTCACTGCAGTTTTGATTTGTATTTCTCTAACAATTAGCTATGCCGAACAATTTCATGCACTTACTGGCTATCTGCAAGTCTTCTTTGGAGAAATGTCTATTTAAGTCTTCTGCCCATTTTTTTGATTGGCTTGTTTGTTTTTGTTATTTAATTGCATGAGTTGTTTGTATATTTTAAAAATTAAGCCCTTGCCATTTGCAAATATTTTCTCCCATTCTGTAGGCTATCTTTTTATTCTGTTTATGGTTGCCTTTGATATGCAAATGTTTATACATTTGATTAGATCCCATTTGTTTGTTTTCATTTTTATTTCTGTTGCCTTGTGAGACTGACATAAGAAAACATTGGTATGATTTATGTAAGAGAATGTTTTTCCTATATTTTCTTCTAGCAGTTTTATGGTGCCATGTCTAATATATTTACGCTTTTAAGACATTTAGAGTTAATTTTTGTGTAAGGTGTGAGAGAGTGAAGACTTTAAAAAAAAAAAAAAAACAAACATATCCTGTAAGTTAGATCTACTAGCAGCTGATTACAGATTTTGTTTGTCTGAGAAAGTTTTTATTTCTCCTTCAGTTTTGAAGGATACTTTTGTAGGATAAACAATTTCAGGTTGGTGGGGTCTTTTAGTTGTCATTTTGTTTGCTTGTTTTGTTTTGTTTTCTCTTGAGGGACTTCCCTGGTGGCTCAAATGGTAAAGCATCTGCCTACAATTAGGGACACCTGGGCCCATCTCTGGGTCAGGAAGATCCCCTGAAGAAGGAAATGGCAACCCACTCCAGTATTCTTGCCTGGAAAATCCCATGGATGGAGGAGCCCAGTAGGCTACAGTCCATGGGGTCACAAAGAGTTGAACACGACTGAATGACTTCACACTCACTTTCTCTTGACAATATATTTTACTCTGCTCTCCCTCATTAGCATGGTTTCTGAAGAACTGAGCACAGCTCTTATCTCTGGCTTGTTCTTTCAGAGAAGAAATGATCTCTAGATTTTTTCTTTATCTTCGATTTTGCATAGTTTGAAGATCAGATGTCCAGGTGTAGTTTTTCTAGCATGTATCCTGCTTGATGTTCTCTAAGCTTCCTGTATACAGAGTTTAGTGTATAATATTAATGTGGGAAGTTCTCAGTCATTATTGCTTCAAATATTCTTCTCCTTTTGATATTCTTATTGCATGCATGTTACATGTTTTGTAGTTGTCCCACAGTCCTTGGATTTTTATTTATTTTTTTTTTAAGATTCTATTGATATATCCTCTAGCTCAGAGATTCTTTCCTCAGTCATGTCCAGTCTATTAATAAGCTCATCAAAGGAATTCTTCTCTTCTATTAGAGCTTTTGATCTCCACCATTTTGTTTTGGTTCTTTTTGGGATTTCCATCTCAGCTTACATTATCCATCTGTTCTTATATGTAGCATACTTTATCCATTAGAACCTTTAGCATACTAATGCCACTTATTTTAAATTTTCTGATATGATAACACTGAACTCCTGTCATATCATTCTGATCCTTATATATCTCTACAAATTGTGTGTTTTTTTTGTTTTGTTTTTTTTTTTTTTTTTTTTTTTTTTTTGCCGTTGGATGTGCCTTATAATATTTTTGTCACAGCCAGACTTGATAAATAGGCCTTTGTTAATGTGGTGGTGAGGCGTTGGAGAAGAAGCACTGTACAATCTCATGGTTAGGGCTTAGTTTTTTAGTGAACATAAACTTTTAGGCTGTGATCTTTACAAATATTTCTTGATTCTTTCTTTCCTCTCTGGTGGAGCAGGATAGCTAGAGTAGGTGATGTTGTGCATTTTCCTTCTCCTTTATAGAATGTGAGAGCAGACTGAAATTGGGTGTTTCCCCCTTACAGGTCAGTGTTGTGGTTCAGTCACTAAGTTGTGTCTGACTCTTTGAGACTCCACGAACTGCAGCATGTGACACTCCCCTGTCCTTCTCTATCTCCCAGAGTTTGCTTAAACTCATGTCCATTGAGTTGGTGATACCATCCAACCATCTCATCCTCTGTTGCCTCCTTCTCCTCCTGCCCTCAATCTTTCCCTACATCAGAGTCTTGTTCAATGAGTTGGCTCTTTGCATCAGGTGGCCGAAGTGTGGAGCTTCAGCTTCAGTATCAGCCTTTCCAAAGAATATTCAGGGTAGATTGCCTTTAGGATTGACTGGTTTGATCTTCTTGCTGTCTAAAGGACTGTCAAGAGTCTTCTCCACACACAGTTCAAAAGCATCAATTCTTCAGCACTCAGCTTTCTTTATGGTCCAAATCTCACATCTGTACGTGACTACTGGGAAAACCATAGCTTTGAGTAGATGGACATTTGTCAGCAAAGGGATATCTCTGATTTTTAATGTTTAGGTTTGTCATAGCTTTCTTTGCAAGGAGCAAGCATCTTTTAATGAGGCTCTCCTTAATTTCTCCTGAGGGCGGTCCTTGTTAAGAACAGAGTGCTCTCACATTTCAAAATGGTTTCTTTCCCCCTTCCTCTGCTTTAAAGCTTAGGAGATCTTTCTCCTGTTTTTACTGTGAGAATCTGGTTGAGCTCCTGGAGATAAATCTTACAATATTGCAGAAGCCTACCTATGACAGGGCCCACTATCTAGCGTGCTTTACTCTCAGAGTTGCCCACTGTGCCTCCTGCAAATTTGTCAATTGCTGTCCAGGTTTTCCTACCCCAGCACTGGTTCTCTGTGCAATTTTGCTCCTGAGTCATTGCTCCATTAGCCATGCATCTGTCTATTTTTCTGTCTGTCTCCAAGGGCATCTCTTTGCCTTGTGTTCTCCCCTTTATTACAGATCCAAAAAGACTTTTTTTTTTCAATCTGTTTTTCTTTTTACTTGTTTTAAAGTTGAGTGGAGATTCCAAAGTTCCTTATCCAAACCTGGAAATTGGAAGTCCTACTCGTATATAAAAATCATCAAAAAGCAAGGAAAATAGGAAAACAGGTAAAAAGATAATAAATCAAGTTTAAAATAAAAAATTAAATGTATTTAAAATGAATTACTGAGTCCAATTGCTAATTCCTTAAAAAAAAACTTTTAGAAGAATATATTTTAGTAACTATTTGGAGTTATCCAAGAAATTTAAAGTAGCTCACTGTTTTATTTACTAGTCTAACCCATTGTAGAAGACTCTTGAGAGTCTGTTGGACAGCAAGGAGATCCAACCAGTCCATCCTAAAGGAAATCAGTACTGAATATTCATTGGAAGTGCTGATGCTGAAGCTGTAACTCCAGTACTTTGACCACCTGATGTGAAGAACTGACTCAAAGGAAAAGACCCTGATGCTGGGAAAGATTGAGGGGAAGAGAGAAGGGCACGACAGAGGATGAGATGGTTGGATGGTATCACTGACTCAATGGACATGAGTTTGAGTAAACTCTGGGGGTTGGTGATGGACAGGGAGGCCTGGCATGCTGCAGTCCATGGGGTTGCAAAGAGTCGGACATGACTGAGTGACTGAACTGACTGAACCCATTTTATCAACAAGAAAAAGCAGCTAACATGTGTTACAACAACAAAATCTGAAAGGATATTCAATAAGACCCAGATACTAGTTCTAACAGAAATCTTAAATGACAAAATAAGCACTCTAAATTTGTCCTGATGAAATATTAAAATCATTTTTAATTAAAAACAGGACCACACAGGATACTTGTATTAAAATTGTTATTTCATATTACATTAGAGTTTCCAGTGAACTGAACAGCACATATGCATGAAATAAGAACAAAATAATTGCTTTCATATATTTTATTATTTTAATTCTAATTTTTCACAAATGGCAAAGTTTGACTCATTCATTACTCTTTGCATTTATTTTTCTCTGATTGACCTAGAAGAGCCTATTTTTATAACATTTATAACTTTAAAATTCTAGTTGTGGACAAAATTAGGAGCGAAGCTTTTGCCACAGTCAAGAGCCTGTCAAGAGTCAAGAGTCAAGCTTCTGGATACTAAAAGATGCTTCAGGCATGTTATTACTTTCCTTTGATGGTGTTTCATTTTTTTCTTACCATGATTAGAAAGACAACACTTCTCTGCAATTTTGGAGGAATTGGCTAGGGTTGATGGGGTTAAAAACTATTAAATAATCCAGTTGGAATGTGAAATAAGGTGACAATATTAATTTTTATTCCAACTTTACATTAGTCATAGTTTACATCCATAAAATGAAAAAGACCTAAATGCACTGCAAACCACATTTATATGCTATGAAAACTTGAAATATGTTATGTACTAATGATGCTGTAAACATTTTATTCTATGAAGCAATATAAAATTTTAAAACATTTTAATTGTGTCAAGTTTGTTCCTTGAGTATAGCAAATATTTTGTTTTGTCTATAATTTAACTGTTTTCTCTTAGAGATCAAAACAAAATTGTACCTTTAAAGGAAATGATTTAGAAAAAGGTTTCAGTTGGTTTCTCTGTGGTTCTGAACTCAAGTTTTAATACCATGCAATTTACTTGAGAATTTAGAGAAATTCTGATTTATTTAAATCTTACTAAGTGTATTTTTAATTTGAGATTTATAACTTTGTTCTTTTTATTGTAGGTTGGTTCCTCTTTTTTTTCTAAGTTCCAAATTTTTACTAAGCCAGACTATTTAATAAATATTTGAAGACTTGTACTATCTCTTTTAGTAATATACATGTAAATAGAAGGGTGGATAGATAATAGGCAAATATACAGGTTTTAACTACTATTGTATTGAATTTTGTATAAAAACTTGAACAATTCAGAAAGATATGCTATGGAAATTTAGCCTAGGCCCAGTTCTGGTCTCCCACAGCAGTAGTTCACTGTCCCAGAGATTGTATACATTTAAAAACCTACTTAGTGTCAGGAATATTAGGTATATCATTTCATTTAATTCTTCATCAAAAATGCTATAAAGTGATTTTTATTATTCTTATTTTTAAGACTGATTGTGTCTAAATCCACTAAGATATAACTAGTACTACAGAGTAAGTAATATTGATAGAATGAGAGTCAAAAGCATATCTGCCTTGTTGTAGTCCTTCTTTCCTCACTAACTTCTAGTAATTGGCAGAGAGTTTCTAGACTCAGAGGTCATTATTTCTCCTCTTCTTTCTTAGGTTGAAAGCAGAAAACACACTGAGGTACTTCCCTTTGTGTAAACTTGGTATTTCTGAGGGAAAGTCAAGTGCCAGATGGTTTATTTCCTTCCTTCCTTTATTCCTCTCTCCCTACTTCCCCTCCCCTCTTTTTCTGTCTTCCTTGGGCTTAATCCATTCTATTTGATTCTACTTGATCAATGTTTAATAATTAAGTTATTATACATACAAAATGTATTTCCCATTTACACCTTAGGCATAGGGTACATTTATGTCTTAACAATTTAGGTAACAAAAGTATAATGACAATGAGAATTTTCAAGCAAAATTAGAAGAAAATATTCTATTAAATATTGGTCCAGAGTACATATGCACCAATTTATTCTTCAAACTCATGTCCTTTGATTTTGAAAAAGAAATCAGTTTTTTCCCCTAATTTCTCAGGTCATTTTGGAAGAAATATAAAGTGTTTATAGTTTATACACAGAATGGAGACAATTCCCTTGGAAGCTCTGCAGAGACTGTAGAGTTTTAAAGTGAGCTCCAATCTAATACCAATGTATGTGTGTATGTGTGTGCATTAACATATGTTTATTTTTAATTATAGGAGTATGTATTGATGTTCCTATCAAGTATCTTTATGATATGATTAGATGTTTTTACACAGCCACAGGCTCTGTGTTTATCAAGTAGAAATTGGAATGGGGAGGAAATAAGAGAGTGGGCCTTTTAGTCTCATTCTCGCTTCTTGGTGTTAAACAATGTACAACACACTGACTGATGACCACCTTAACTGCATCTCTGTGTGGAGTACCTAGTCAGCATAACTAAATAACAACAACAGTAACAGCAAACAACTTTACAATGTCACCTAAGTAGTTTATTTTTTTTTTCTCCCTGTACATTTTATTTTAGCAACTAGAAGCTGCTACTCTGTACATGTAGCTCAATTTTCTGCACATTAAGCTCAATGAAAGTGTGTTTTTCATGTTGGTGACTAATTAAGGCAAAAACAAAACAGATGATAGCAAGATGAAAGTGAAAGTCTCTCAGTTGTGTCCAACTCTTTGCAACCGAATACTCTAGGCCAGAATACTGAGTGGGTAGCCTTTTCTTACTCCAGGGGAATATTCCCAATCCAGGGGTCGAACCCAGATCTCTTGCATTCCAGGCAGATTCTTTACCAGCTGAGCCACAAGGGAAACTCAAGAATAATGGGCAATTCTTCCTGACCCTCAGGAAGACCCCAGGAACTGGCGTCTCCTGCATTGCAGGTGGATTCTTTACCAACTGAGCTATCAGGGAAGCCTTTCCTATTTTCTTCTATATACCATATTCAAGTATTCTCTTTAGCTTATTCTGTTAATATAATAAATACAATTGAAAAGCTCATTGTCATTTTTTCCAAATATTGAAACTATTGATAATTTATGTTGAACTAATAACAAATATGGAGAAGGGAATGGCAACCAACTCCAGTATTCTTGCCTGGGAATCCCATGGACAGAGGAGCCTGGCGGATTATGATCCATGGGGTTGCAAAACAGTTGCACATGACTTAGCAACTAAAAGAAAATAAAGAATAGCTCAATTTAGAAATCATCATCTCTTTTACATTACTACATCATTAACTATTTTAAGTAATCATTTTTTTTTGTTTATTTATTGGTGGTTCAAAAAGTTAACCTAGATTATTGAAGTAAATTTTTTCAAAAATTCAAAAGAGTTCAATTAGTGAATTTTACCCTTGTTTGTTCTTTAAGAGAATGACTTTTTCATTATATATATGAGAGATAGCTCAGCTTGAAAAGCAAACATTATTTAGGGAAAAATTAGCCATTTGGGAAATTGGAAGGCAAATGAGTTATACAAAGTAGAGGTTTCTAATAGTCATAATGTGTAATTCATAAGTATTCCAATATACGGTAGCTGAAAGGAACAATAAAATAACCAAACCAAAGAAATAAAATCCTGGTATTAATCCTAGGATTTGCTTTCAATAACAAATAAAATATATAATAGGTGAAAAAAATGTTTTATTTATCAGAATAAAATGAATAGCCCACAGGAAATAAGTTATTTGCTGTAGTAAACATCAAAAGGGCGAGAATTACAATATGGTATGTCTCCCAAAGAGTGTGAAACTCGGATAAAGGATATAAGTCAAAAATTGGAGAAGTGCATACTTAATATTAATAGAAGTTGCCACTTTGTATCAACCTTGAAGTGATACATATCTTTCATGCTATACTTTGGAATAGCTATTTTATTTGTTAGAAACTATGAATGCCTATCTTTATTAAGCTTGATATTTTTATAGCAAGAGTATAGCATGCATTATGATTCTGTGAAACAAACAAAGCAGAAGTGAAAGCAACTTCTAGAAATATTCATTAGGAAAACAAAATAGTGAATTATATTTTGGAAAACAAAATGTGAAGTATTCAAATTCACTTAAAAGTGATATATTTTAGAGTCAATCTGAAAAAATTAGACTTTTCACAAAAATGACTTTTTGTAGAAATTGGCTTTTTACTATATGTCAGGTACATTTTTAGTCTCTTTATGTATATTTCTACATATATATATATATATAGACAGGGAGGCCTGGCATACTGCAGTCCATGGGGTTGCAATGAGTTGGACATGACTCAGCTACTGAACTGAACCAAACTGAAATGATGTATATTTATGTATGTTATTTAAATTTCACATACATCAGTCATATAATAAGTATCATTCTATTTTACAGATTAGAAAATGGATATATGAAACTAAGCAACTCGCCCAAGGTCACAGAGTAACTGGTAATTCAGCCTTCAGGTTAAACTTAAAACTTAAGAAGTGTGTTTATAGGTAAGTTAAGTTCAGTCACTCAGTCGTGTCCGACTCTTTGTGACCCCATGAATCGCAGCACATCAGGCCTCCCTGTCCATCACAAACTCCCGGAGTTTACTCAAACTCATGCCCATCGAGTCGGTGATGCTATCCAGCCATCTCATCCTCTGTCGTCCCCTTCTCCTCCTGCCCCCAATCCCTCCCAGCATCAGGGTCTTTTCCAATGAGTCAACTCTTTGCATGGGGTGGCCAAAGTATTGGAGTTTCAGCTTCAGCATCAGTTCTTCCAATGAACACCCAGGACTGATCTTTAGGATGGACTGGTTGGATCTCCTTGCAGTCCAAGGGACTCTCAAGAGTCTTCTCCAACACCATAGTTCTTTTTTTTTTTTTTTAACCATAGTTCAAAAGCATCAATTTTTCAGTGCTCAGCTTTCCTCACAGTCCAACTCTCGCATCCATACATGAACACTGGAAAAACGATAGCCTTGACCAGACGGACCTTTGTTGGCAAAGTAATGTCTCTGCTTTTTAATACGTTATCTAGGTTGGTCATAACTTTCCTTTTAACTTTCCTTTTAATTTCATGGCTGCAATCACAATCTGTGGTGGTCTTGGAGCCCAAAAAAACAAAGTCTGACACTGTTTCCACTGTCTCCCCATCTATTTTCCATGAAGTGATGGGACAAGATGCCATGATCTTAGTTTTCTGACCTTAATTATCTATTGCTGTAATAGTAATTTCCTTAAAATATAGTTAAAGTAATAAGAAAAATCATTTTTTTCAATTTCTTCTAGTTTGGGCAGATCAGGAATTGGGAGCCACTTAGTTAAGTAGCTCATCTTTGCAGGACTTTAATGAGTTTTCAGTCACAATGTCAACTGCCAAGGCTGCAGTCATCTGAAGGCTTGACTAGAACCTCCATCTAATTCTCAATAGTTGTTTCCACAGGACTGCTTGGATTTTTATGGCATGCAATTTGATTCCCCAAATTTGAGAGAGCCAGGAAACAAAAGCAAACATCAGAATGCCTTATCTAGCTTCAGAAATTAAGTACTTTCACCTGCGTGATATCTTCTGATCCTATTCGATGTGAGAGGAAAGCGGAAGTGTTATTCATTCAGTTGTTGTCTGACTCTTTGCAACCCCGTGGACTATAGCTCGCCAGACTCCTCGATCCATGGAACATTCCAAGCAAGCATATTGGAGTGGGTAGCCACTCCCTTTTCCAGGGGATCTTCCCGATCCAAAGATCAAACCCAGGTCTCCTGCATTGCAGGCAGATTCCTTACTGTCTGAGCCACATGGCGGTCTCCTAATGTGAGAAGAGATCACACAAATTCAAGAGCCCTCAGTAGTGAGGATCAATGGAGACATCTTGGAGACTGTCTTCCATAAAGCTATATGTCAAACAAGAATACACTGTTCTCCAGTGGATGTTAATTCTACTTTATTTTTACTATACTATATTAGATATGGCAATGAAGTGATAATGAAATTCTATTTCATTACCAATATATTGGATATAGTTTTCTATAGATAAAAGTAGTTGGTAAGAATATTGGAAGCCTTCTCCCTATTGAAACTTTTGTGGACTATCTTCCTGATTTTATTGCAACATGTTTTGAATAATTATTGAAACATACACGTTCTAAAACCAAAGACTGGTGCAATCCTATTATGCAAAAATTATATGGTATGTTGTTATGTAGTTTAATTTCTGAGATATTTCAGTGGCGGTTTTACAGATATTTTGCCACGGCATATCATACATCCTTGGCCTCCCCCGGTGGCTCAGAGATAAAGAATCAGCCTGCAATGAAGAAGTTGCAGAAGATGCAGATTCGATCCCTGGGTTGGCAGGACTCCCTGGAGGAGGGCACGGCAAAACCTTCCAGTATTCTTGCCTGGAGAATCCCGTGGACAGAGGAGCCTGGTGGGCTACTGTCCATAGGGTCACAAAGAGTTGAACATGACTGAAGTGACTTAACATCCACTCACATCATGCATCTTTAGATTTCCAGGCTGTTCAGCACTAATCCTTGGGCCTGCTCTGAATGTAAGTAATTTCTATGACAGCATCCCATTTCTTGGTATCATTTTTCTTAGCACTTAGGCTAAGATTGTTGTGTTAGTAACCATTGCCTCACAACAAGCCACTCTGAAGCTCAGCAACTTGTAAACAAAACATTATTTTTTGATCACTACTCTGCTGAGTAGTTCTTTGAGTCTGGACTGGCTCTGCTTAACTTGATTTGTGTTCTCTGATCTGGCCATATTATTTTTAGAGTTTGATGGTGGCTAGATGATCGTGGTTAGCCTTACTCACATGTAGATTGGCAGATTTTGGCCATGCCATTCCAGTTCTCCTTCATGTGGCCAAGTACCTTGCAGAAAGCTTGCCAGAGGCATATTTACACCATTGTCTTTAGTTTCAAATGCACCAAGGAAGGTCAAGCCTCAATAGATAAATGGCCTTAAAGCCTCTGCTCTAATCAGCTTGATTTTGTCCTGTTGGCCAAAACAGAACACATGACCAAACTCAGAGTTCGGGGACAGAGAAATAGAATCCATTTTTTTTTTTCCCAAAAACAAATGTGATTTTACTAAAACTTAAAAACTCACAAGTTGTTGGCCCTATTAGTTACAGTGAAGCTTTACAAAGAAAAAAAAAAAAAAAAAACAGCACATCTTATGAAATATTCCCCACCATTAAAATGCCTTGTAGCCGTTTTCAGGGACCTTAATGACTTCAATGTCTTTAAGGCTCATAACATGGCTTTCCTATTGACAGCATTTTCTATATTTTTTTAACAGTAATTTTTAAAATTTTTTGATGTGGGCCATTTAAAAAATCTTTATTGAATTTGTTACAATATTGTTTCTCTTATCTTTTGGTTTTTTGGCTGTGAGGTACATGGGATTTTAGCTCCCTAACCAGAGTTCACGCCCACAAGCCCTGCATTGGAAGGTAAAGTCTTAACCACTGGACTGCCAGGGAAGTCCCTAGAATTTATTTCTTGATGGAAACAGATGCAAAATCACACACGCACACACACACACATATATATATATATATGGATGTAAAAATATATGTAGCCATCTTTTTCTAGAGTCCACCTTTTATTATTTACATTCTTCCCACATACAAATTATATTAACCCCAATTCTAAGATAATCAAAAGTCTTATCCGAATTATGGCAACAAACTTGAAGTTCAGTATCTCATGATATAGTTCAAGCCTAAGAACAGTGGTAGCTCCTTGGATGTGACTCCTTTGGCTCCATAGACCTATGAATTAAAAGAATGAGTTACATATCTTCCACAACCCAAACATACAACGGGGAGAGAACAGGTAGAGTCAATTGACACTTTTTGTTCAAAGAGATAAGGGGAGGCCAGTAGTAGCCATTGGCCCATAAAATATTTGAAATTTCACAGAACAAATATGTTAAACTCTTCTAGTCTGAGGGCAGAAAATGTACCTCAGTTAGGGTATGGTTCTGCTCATAGAGAGTGTCTCTTTACTCCATTATTCTTCATAAATATTGTCTTTACTTCCTGTGTTCCTAGAGCCACTGTCTGAAATACCCTTCCTTTTTCAAAAGAAGTAATGTAGGTTTGCTAATGAGTAGGTTTTTTATTTTCTTTCTTTCCCTGTATATGTAGGGGACTCCAAAGCTTTGTTTTATTTTTTACCACTGTAGAAAAAACTGTGTGGGTTTCCTAAGAATGGTATTGATATTTACTTGATTAGATAAATGCCACAGTCATATTCTGCACTTTTGAGACATACTTTTCACCATCTCAGGTGGTATATGAAACCTACCACCTCACATAGTTGCATTTTTTTTTTTTTTTGATGAGAAAATGTAAGATTCTTAGAAATTAAATAATTTAAAAGAACAAAGCTATGAGACATTTAAAGCACCTTAAAAGGCCTTATGTGTCACTGAAAACATCTATGATTTGATGTCTTAACATTCTACATACCTACCTCTGATCATGAATTAGTATTTGACTTGACTTGAGGCTATGAAGGTGATGGAATTCCAGTTGAGCTATTTCAAATCCTGTGAAAGTGCTGCACTCAATATGCCAGCATATTTGGAAAACTCAGCAGTGCCCACAGGACTGGAAAAGGATAGTTTTCATTTCAATCCCAAAGAAAGGCAATGCCAAAGATTGCTCAAACTACCACACAATTGCACTCATCTCACACGCTAGTAAAGTAATGCTTAAAATTCTCCAAGCCAGGCTTCAGCAATACGTGAACCATGAACTTCCAGATGTTCAAGCTGGTTTTAGAAAAGGCAGAGGAACCAGAGATCAAATTGCCAACATCCACTGGATCATCGAAAAAACAAGAGAGTTCCAGAAAAACATCTATTTCTGCTTTATTGACTATGCCAAAGCCTTTGACTGTGTGGATCACAATAAACTGTGGAAAATTCTTTAAGAGGTGGGAATACCAGACCATCTGACCTGCCTATTAAGAAACCTGTATGCCGGTCAGGAAGTAACAGTTAGAACTGGACAAGGAACAACAGACAGGTTCCAAATAGGAAAAGGAGTACATCAAGGCTGTATATTTTCACCCTGCTTATTTAACTTGCATGCAGAGTACATCATGGGAAAGGCTGGGCTGGAGGAAGCACAAGCTGGAATCAAGATTGCCGGGAGAAATATCAATAACGTCAGATGTGCAAATGACACCACCCTTATGGCAGAAAGTGAAGAAGAACTAAAGAGCCTCTTGATGAAAGTGAAAGAGGAGCTTGAAAAAGTTGGCTTAAAGCTCAACATTCAGAAAACTAAGATCATGGCATTTGGTCCCATCACTTCATGGCAAAGACATGGGGAAACAGTGGAAACAGTGGCTGACTTTATTTTTCTGGGCTCCAAAATCACTGCAGATAGTGATTGCAGACATGAAATTAAAAGACCCTTATTCCTTGGAAGGAAAGTTATGACCAACCTAGATAGCATATTAAAAAGCAGAGACATTACTTTGCCAACAAAGGTCTGTCTGGTCAAGGCTATGGTTTTTCCAGTGGTCATGTATGGATGTGAGAGTTGGACTGTGAAGAAGGCTGAGCACTGAAAAATTGATACTTTTGAATTGTGGTGTTGGAGAGGACTCTTGAGAGTCCCTTGGACTGCAAGGAGATCCAACCAGTCCATCCTAAAAGAGATTAGTCCTGGGTGTTCATTGGAAGGACTGATATTGAAACTGAAACTCCAATACTTTGGCTACTTGATATGAAGAGCTGACTCATTAGAAAAGACCCTGCTGCTGGGAAAGATTGAGGGCAGGAGGAGAAGGGGACAACAGAGAATGAGATGGTTTGGTGGCATCACCAACTCAATGGACATGGGTTTGGGTGGACTCCGGGAGTTGGTGATGGACAGGGAGGCCTGGAATGCTGCGGTTCATGTGGTCACAAAGAGTAGGACACGGCTGAGTGACTGAACTGAACTGAAGCTATTTCTTTCTCTTTCCAGCATCATTGACTTATAATTGACATACAACATGTGCATTTAAGATGGAAAACATAACAATTTGAAAAATGATTACCACAATAAGTTTAGTTAACACTCATCACCTCACATAATTGTTCTTTTATTCTTGTGATGAGAAGATATAAGATCTACTCTCTTAACACCTTTCAAGTATATAATACAGTATTGCTAACAAGTCACCATACTGTACACTACATTCCAGAACTTGCTGATCTTATAACTGATAGTTTTGATCATCTTCATCCATTTCCCCACCACACAATGAGGCTATTGTTATCATTTTGTTGTTGTTGTTGTTGTTGTTGGAAGAAACTACAATGACTACATTGTTTTGTTTTGTTTTACTTTGATATGTGTATATTTTAATAGACTATCCAAAGTGCTTTATATTTCCTCCAGTTTTGGCTAAAAACTTGTTTCTTGTTTAATCCACCTATTTTCTCATCTTATCTTAGGAATTTTAAAATAAAAAAAGCCAGTTTTATATTTATGTGGTAGAATTTTTGGCTAGACATGCTAACTCATTCAGTACCATGCTAGTTTCTTCATGGCATTGTGATGTTGTTGCCAAACTTTCTATCATTACACAACCAGGGTGCATTTTTTCCCTCATCCTCCAATTATGGTTTTCTTTCTATCATTCAAATTTTTATTGGAAAATTCCTGAAAACCTTTCTAAAAGCAGAGAGCATAGAATATCCCAGAGAAAGAGACATAACAAGCCACTTTTGGTTGAAGCCATTTTGTGATCTAAGCTTGTCCACAATGCTTGTCCTTGAATAGGTCTCAGTAATTAATAATTTTAAAGGAACAAAAGAATGCAGGAATAATTAACTGTTATCAGGCAAGAGAAGTAACAATAGCAAAGATAATATATCACCTGTAGACTCCCAGTTCTGATTTGATGGTAATATTAGGCTGAATAATCATCAAATTAATTGAAGTCTAAAAAATGATGATACTAATGATGTTGACTTTTCTGACCCTCATGACTTCAACTAAAGCTTGGACTTGGTCAACCTTTGCCCCAGTTCTATGCTGAATTCTCCTCTGCTCAAGCCTCTTCATGAATGTTCATGTGCCTTTAGATTAAAGCTTTCTGATTTTTTTTGTTGGGGAGACATTGATTTGGGAAAGATCCCATCTTTTCCTTACTTGCTGCAAGTAATAAATCCTTTCTTCTTCCACTCTTTGGTTTGGTTGTATCTTTTAACATAATACCTTTCAGGAGGCAAACCCGTCTTTTCAGGTAACACCTCCAGATTCCACTAAAACTAAGGTCCTTTAAAATGTTAACCTGAAATTGGTTTCAAAGTCAATGCCACATGTTTTACATTTTTACTGTGGTAGTAGAGGACTCAGTACAGTTTAGTTCAGTTGCTCAGTCATGTCTGACTCCTTGCCACCACATGGACTGCAGCATGCCAGACTTCCCTGTCCATCACCAACTCTCAGAACTTGCTCGAACTCATGTCCATCGAGTCGATGATGCTATCCAACCATCTCCTCTGTCGTCGCCTTTAATCTTTGCAAGCATCAGGGTCTTTTCTAATGAGTCAGTTCTTCACAACATGTGGCCAAAGTATTGGAGTTTAAGCTTCACCATCAGCCTTTCCAATGAATATTCAGGACTGATTTCCTTTAGAATGGACTCGTTGGGTCTCCTTGCAGTTCAAGGAACTCTCAAGAGTCTTCTCCAACACCACAGTTCAAAAACATCAATTATTTGGCACTTAGCTTTCTTTATGGTCCAACTCTCACATCCATATATGACTCCTGGAAAAAATCATAGCTTTGACTAGATAGACCTTTGTTGGCAAAGTAATATCTCTCCTTTTTAATATGTTGTCTAGCTAGGCCATAGCTTTTCTTCCAAGGAACAAGTGTTTTAATTTCATGGCTGCAGTCACCATCTGTGGTGATTTTGGAGCGCAAGAAAATAAAGTCTGACACTGTTTCCATTGTTTCCCCATCTATTTGCCATAAGGTGATGGCGCCAGATGCCATGATCTTAGTTTTTTGAATGTTGAGTTTTAAGCCAGCCTTTTCACTCTTCACTTTCACTTTCATCAAGAGGCTCTTTAGTTCCTCTTCACTTTCTGCCATAAGTGTGGTATCAGCTGCATATCTGAGATTATTGATATTTCTCCCAGCAATCTTGATTCCAGATTGTGCTCCATCCAGTCCAGCATTTTCATGATATACTCTGCATAGAAGTGAAATAAGCAGGGTGACAATATACAGCCTTGACATACTCCTTTCCCAAGGAACCAGTCTGTTGTCCCATGTCGAGTTCTAACTGTTCCTTCTTGACCTGCATTCAGGTTTCTCAGAAGGCAGGTAAAGTGGTCAGAGTTGAATAACCAATTTATTGTTTATTCAGAAACAGTTTTGTTGTCATTTAGAGGGATGATTTTGATTCCTGTTGCCTTAACAAATATCTAGCCAGTGAGACCCAGCTATATGAATATTGATATTATTTTTTTACCATCATACACTCAGAAGGGAATAACAAGTTTCACTGAAGATTGTCTTTCAATATCAGTAAAAAGTATCAATATTATGTAAGCATGTATTTTTAAAATGTTCTGTATGATGAAACCAAAACATTTTAATAGAAAGTCTATCTGCTGCATACTGACATGTGATGGCTACCTAAAAGCACATGTGCAATTCTTTTGAGTTGAGAGTAGAGTGATTATTTTTTCATAAAAGAGTATTTTCCCTGGAAGAAACAGCTAACAGATAAATTATGCTTATTCAGACTTGAGAATTTAATATTTTCTTAAATGCAGATAAAGTAAGTCAATTGTTTCCAAAAAAGAAAAAAAGAAGACAATCTGTTGACAATAATAAAAATTGAGCTTTTAACTGATATAAACTGTACCTCAACTATATCTCAATTAAAAATGTAAATAAAAATTAAGTGTTTGTGTGAAAAACTAAAATGTTGGAAAACTGGTTTCTGCCACTGTGAACCTGGTAGTTACTCAAGACGTGAAGGCTTCCTGATAAGACTATTTATTATATTAATAAATTTGCCTCTTAACAATGTGTAAAATATTAATATCTTAAAGAATTCATGCTAAAATTTAGAAAAGTCATCCAATTAAAAAAACATCTTGAGATAATGGAAAATAACTTAAATACTTACTTTCTATGTCTGGAATGTTTGTGAAATTAAAATAAATAAATAAATAAAGGAATTTCAGATATCTAAGAAACCGAGGAGGGTTCCCCAGTGGTAAATAATCTGCCAGTCAAAGGCACAGGAGACCTGGGTTCAATTCCTGGTTTAGGAAGATCCCCTGGAGGAAGGAATGGCAGCCAACTCCAGTATTCTTGCCTGGAGAATCTCAGGGGCTAAAGAGCCTGGCAGGATTATAGTCCATAGGATCACAAATAGTCAGACACAGCTAAAGTGACTCAAGCACCAGCACGAAATTGAGAACCAAAATTCTAGATAGCTAAAATATTGAGATCACTGCTAAATTTCAAGATAGATAAATAAAAACTTAGGGGGGAAAAGGAACATAAGAAGGAAACTACTACACAGTAATTCAGGGCACTGTGCATATAAAGTTACATTTTATCACTTAAACTTAGCTGGAATATCCTAAATCACTATTACTGGCATCTTTTATTACAAATTAATTATACTTTTGAATTATAGCACTGAATATTCTTTTAAGAATTACTGATAGCTGATATCTATTTGCTTCAACAAGCTAAAAATCATTGAGGAAAAGAGGAGTTACATTTTATGTCCTTTTTATTTTTTCTTGAGTTTATATTGCTGATTATTTTCTAAACCACCTGTAAGTTTTGAGAAACATTATTCAGTTTCCTTGGAGTCTCAGTGTTACTGATATGAGAAGTACTAGGATATAATTAAGAGACATTTTCCTGTGTGAGAAGATTCAATACTAGACTGCCTAGTTTATTTTCTCTCCATGCTTGTGACTGCCAGCTTGGATATTATCAGAAGAGGCCTTTTGCTGCTCTGTTGTTCATTTCCAAAATAACAGTTCATAGAACTAAACCAAATATAAGAAGAGATTAATTATTATAGTCAATCACCTAGCTCAGTAGATCACTGAGGTCTCTTTTGAATTGTGTAGGATTTGACACTGGGCTTCCCTGATGGCTCAGTGGTAAATAATCCACCTGCAATGCAAGAGATACAGGAAATGAGGGTTTGATCCCTTGGTAGTGAAGATTCCCTGGAGGAGTAAGTGGCATATCACTTCAGTATTCTTGCCTGGAAAATCCCATGGACAGAGAAGCCTAGCGGGCTACAGTCCATGGGGTCACAGAGTTGGACACAATGACAGACCGTGCAGAAGCGCGCCAGCTGTGACGGACCACACAGAAGCGTGGCCGAGAGGAGCTACCCCACGTCCCAGGAGCGGCTGCTGCACGGGCGCAGTAGGGCCGAGAGGAGCTACTCCACGTTCAAGGTCAGGAGGGGCGGCCGTGAGGAGATACTTCTTGTCCAACATAAGGAGCAGCGGCTGCGCTTTGCTGGAGCAGCAGTGAAGAGATACCCCACGTCCAAGGTAAGAGAAACCCGTAAGATGGTAGGTGTTGTGAGAGGGCATCAAAGGGCAGGCATACTGAAACCATAATCACAGAAAACTAGCCAATCTGATCACATGGACCACAGTCTTGTCTAACTCAGTGGAACTAAGCCATGCCATGTGGGGCCACCCAAGATGGTCGGGCCATGGGGGAGAGGTCTGACAGAATGTGGTCCACTGGAGAAGGGAATGGCAAACCACTTCAGTATTCTTGCCTTGAGAACCCCATGAACAGTATGAAAAGGCAAAATGATAGGATACTGAAACAGGAACTCCCCAGGTCAGTAGGTGCCCAATATTTTATGGGAGATCAGTGGAGAAGTAACTCCAGAAAGAATGAAGGGATAGAGCCAAAGCAAAAACAACACCCAGTTGTAGATGGGACTGGTGATAGAAGCAAGGTCCGATGCTGTAAAGAGCAATATTGCATACAAACCTGGAATGTTAGGTCCCTGAATCAAGGCAAATTGGAACTGGTCAAACAGGAGATGACAAGAGTGAATGTCAACATTCTAGGAATCAGCAAACTAAAATGGACTGGAATGGGGGAATTTAACTCAGATGACCATTATATCTACTACCGTGGGCAGGAATCCCTTAGAAGAAATGGAGTAGCCATCATGGACAACAAAAGAGTCCGAAATGCAGTACTTGCATGCAATCGCAAAAATGACACAATGATCTCTGTTCATTTCCAAGGCAAACCGTTCACTATCACGGTAATCCAAGCCTATGCCCCAACCAGTGTTGCTGAAGAAGCTGAAGTTGAATGGTTCTATGAAGACCTACAAGAACTTTTACAACTAACACCCAAAAAAGATGTTCTTTTCATTATAGGGGACTGGAATGCAAAAGTAGGAAGTCAAGAAACACCTGGAGTAACAGTCAAATTTGGCCTTGGAGTATGGAATGAAGCAGGGCAAAGGCTAATAGAGTTTTGCCAAGAGAACACACTGGTCATAGCAAACATCCTCTTGCAACAACACAAGAGAAGACTCTACACATGGACATCACCAGATGGTCAACACCGAGATCAGATTGATTATATTCTTTTCAGTCAAAGATGGAGAAGCTCTACACAGTCAGCAAAAACAAGACCAGGAGCTGACTGTGGCTCAGATCATAAACTCCTTATTGTCAAGTCCTGACTTAAATGGAAGAAAGTAGGGAAAACCACTAGACCATTCAGGTATGACCTAAATCAACCCCTTATGACTATACAGTGGAAGTGAGAAATAGATTTAAGAGACTAGACCTGATAGACAGAGTGCCTTATGAACTATGGACGGAGGTTCATGACATTGTACAGGAGACAGGGATCAAGACCATCCCCATGGAAAAGAAATGCAAAAAGGCAAGATGGTTGTCTGAGGAGGCCTTACAAATAGCTGTGAAAAGAAGAGAAGCAGGAGAGGGAACTAAGATGGCAGAGGAATAGGACAGGGAGACGACTTTCTCCCCCATAAATTCATCGAAAGATCACTTGAACACTGAGCAAACTCCACAAAACAACTTCTGATCGCTAGCAGAGGACATCAGAAACCCGGAAAAACAGCCCATTGTCTTCGAAAGGAGGTAGGACAAAATACAAAAGATAAAAAGAGAGACAATAGAGTTAGGGACGGAGATCCATCCCAGGAAGGGAGTCTTAATAGAAGAAGTTTCCAAACACCAGGAAACCCTCTTACTGGCGGGTCTGGGGGAAGTTTTTGAATCTTGGAGGGCAACCTAACTGGGAGGGAAAATAAATAAAACTCACAGATTACATGCCTAAAAACAACAAACAGCAGAAAAGTACCCCAGACGCTTGCATCCGCCACCAGCAAGTGGGGGCTGAACGGAGAGGAGCAGGTGGCATTGCTTAGGGTAAGGACCAGGCCTGAATGCCCTGAGGGCAATCAGAGGGAGCTAACTCAAGATAGCAACTTAAACTGTGGGATAGGAAGAGAGAGATAATTAACCTGGGAAAAGCCCTAAATTTAGGCACTACCCACCCGTTCCCAGAACGAAGGACTAAGTGAATACCAGAGAAGAGCTAGCCGGCTGTGGACCGGCCCACCCCCCCGCCGGAGGCAGGAGGCAGGGGGCAGGGGGGAGGGGAAAGGGGCAAACTCTGCCCCAGAGACGGCACCCCGTACCAAACTGCAAACAGGCTTCCAGTTTCTAACCAAAGACTTCCTGAGACCCTGGATGGTCGACATCCACTGGGAGGGCCGCAGCCAGAAATCAGCTTTCCAGAAGGGACACAAGGCGCACCGACCGGCGCGCCCAGAAACTGAGGCTGGGACCCTGGAGGGGATAAGGCGCCCTGCACCGGGGAGAGTGCGCTCCTCAAGCTCCTGGCTGCCTGCACTGCTCCAACAGGGGAAGGCACAAACGCAGGCCCAACTGAGTCTGCGCTTTTGTGGAATACCCAAAAACCTGAATCTGAGCGGCTTAGTCCTGAGAAGTGCACACAACTCAGGGCCTGCTCCCTGGAGAGCAGCCTGGAGCCTGAGCAGTGTATACAGGGAGAGCACACGCTGCGAGCGGGGGCAAATCCAGTGTGGCCGGAACACTGCGAGTGCTCTCCACACGGGTCAGTGACATTTGTCTGCAGCGTCCCTCCCTCTCCGCAGCACCACTGAACAGCGAACCTAAACGAGAGACACACCTCCGCCCGCTTGTGTCAGCGGAGACACTGAAGAGACCGGCAAACAGAAGCCAAATAAACAAAGGGAACTGCTTCAGAAGTGACAGGGCAACGGATTAAAATCCCTGTAGTTGACACCGACTGCACCAGAAGGGGCCTATAGATATCCAGAAGTGTAAGCTGGAACAAGGAGCTATCTGAAACTGAACCGAACTCACACTGCCCACAACAGTTCCAGAGAAATTCCTAGATATATTTTTACTATTATTAGTATTATTTTTAATTAAAATTTTTTTCTTTCTTTTATTTTCTTTTATAGTCCTCTATTACTCCTTAATTTTCATTTTTATAACCCACTATAACCTGGCCCCCCCCCAAAAAAAAGACCCTATTTTTAAAGCGAACTTCATATATATTTCTCAAATTTTGTGTGTTTTTGTGGTTTTTTAATATTGCATTTTTAAGAGTCTAACCTCTACTCTAGGTTTTTAATCTTTGTTTTTCAGTATTTGATATCAATTTTGGGCATTTAAGAATCCAGCCTTCAGTACCCATTTTTACTCAGGCGTGTGATTACTGGTTTGATCACTCTCTCCCCCTTTTGACTCTCCTTTTTCTCCCCCAGATCACCTCTATTTCCTCCCTCCCCCTTCTCTTCTCAATCCAATTCTGTGAATCTCTGTGAGTGTTCTGGGCTGCAGAGAGCACTTAGGGAACAGAGTACAACCTAGATCTGTCTCTCTTCTCTTGAATCCCCCTTTTTCTCCTCCTGCTCACCTCTATCTCCTTCCTCCCTCTCCTCTTCTTCATGTAACTCTGTGAACCTCTCAGGGTGTCCCTCACTGTGGAGAATCCTTTCACCATTAACCTAGAAGTTTTATTATCAGTGCTGTATGGAGGAAGAAGCCTTCAGGCTACTGAAAGAACAAGAACTGAAATCCAGAGGCAAGAGGCTTAAGCCCAAAACCTGAGAACACCAGAGAACTCCTGACTACAGGGAACATTAATTAATAAGAGATCATCCAAAAGCCTCCATACCTACACTGAAACCAACCACCACCCAAGAGCCTATAAGCTCCAGAACAAGACATACCACGCAAACTCTCCAGCAACGCAGGAACATAGCCCTGAGCGTCAATATACAGGCTGCCTAAAGTCACACCAAACCCATAGACCCATCTCAAAACTCACTACTGTACACTCCATTGCACTCCAGAGAGAAGAAATCCAGCTCCACCCACCAGAACACTGACACAAGCTTCACTAACCAGCAAACCTCGACAAGCCAAACATCGAGCCCCACCCACTGGGAGAAACCTCTACAATAAAAAGGAACCACAGACTACTAGAATACAAAAAGGCAACCCCAAACCCAGCAAGCTAAATAAGATGAAAAGGCAGAGAAATACCAAGCAGGTAAAGGAACATGAAAAATGCCGACCAAGCCAAACAAAAGAGGAGGAGATAGTGAATCTACCTGAAAAAAGATTTAGAATAAAGATAATAAAAATGATCCAAAATCTAAAAACAAAATGAAGTTACAGATAAATAACCTGGAGACAAGGATTGAGAAGATGCAAGCAATGTTTAACAAGGACCTAGAAGTAATAAAAAGAGTCAATTAAAAATGAATAATGCAATAAATGAGATCAAAAACACTCTGCAGGGAACCAACAGTAGAATAACGGAGGCAGAAGATAGAATACGTGAGGTAGAAGATAAACTGGTGGAAATAAATGAAGCAGAGAGGAAAAAAGAAAAAAGAAGTAAAAGAAATGAGGACAACCTCGGGGACCTCTGGGACAATGTGAAACACCCCAAAATTCGAATCATAGGAGTCCCAGAAGAGGAAGACAAAAAGAAAGGCCATGAGAAGATACTCTAGGAGATAATAGCTGAAAACTTCCCCGAAATGGGGAAGGAAATAGCCACCCAAGTCCAAGAAACCCAGAGAGTCCCAAACAGGATAAACCCAAGGTGAAACACCCCAAGACACATATTAATCAAAATTTAAAAAAAATATCAAACACAAAGGACAAATATTAAAAGCAGCAAGGGAGAGACAACAAATAACATACAAGGGGATTCCCATAAGGATAACAGCTGATCTTTCAGTAGAAACTCTTCAGGCCAGAAGGGAATGACAGGACATACTTAAAGTAATGAAAGAGAATAAACTACAACCCAGATTACTGTACCCACCAAGGATCTCATTCAGATATGAAGGCGAATTCAAAAGCTTTATAGACAAGCAAAAGCTGAGAGAATTCAACATCACCAAACCAGCTCTTCAACAAATGCTAAAGGATCTTCTCTAGACAGGAAACACAGAAAGGTTATATGAATGTGAACCCAAAAAAGCAAACCAAATGTCAACGGGACCATTCTTATCAATAATTACCTTAAATGTAAATGGGTTGATTGCCCCAACCAAAGACAAAGACTGGCTGAATTGATACAAAAACAAGACCCCTATATATGCTATCTACAAGAGACCCACCTCAAAGCAAGGGACACAAACAGACTGAAAGTGAAGGGCTGGAAAAAAAATATTTCACACAAACGGAGACCAAAAGAAAGCAGGAGTTGCAGTCCTTATATCAGATAAAATAGACTTCAAATTAAGGGCTGCAAAAAGAGACAAAGAAGGACGATACATAATGATCAAAGAATCAATCCAAAAAGAAGATATAACAATTATAAATATATATGCACCCAACATAGGAGCACCACAATATGTAAGGCAAATGCTAACTGGAATGAAGGGGGAAATTAACAATAACACAATAATAGTGGGAGACTTTAATACCCCACTCACAACTATGGACAGATCAACTAAACAGAAAATTAACAAGGAAAAAAAACTTAAATGACACAATGGTCCAACTAGACCTAATTGATATCTATAGGAGATTTCACCCCAAAACAATCAATTTCAACTTTTTCTCAAGTGCACACGGAACCTTCTCCAGAATAGATCACATCCTGGGCCATAAATCTAGCCTTGGTAAACTTAAAAAAATTGAAATCATTCCAGTCATCTTTTCTGACAATAATGGAGTGAGATTAGATCTCAATCACAGGAAAAAAAACTATTAAAAATTCAAATATATAGAGGCTAAATAACACACTTCTGAATAACTAACAAATCATAGAAGAAATCAAAAAAGAAATAAATATATGCATAGAAACGAATGAAAATGAAAACACAGCAACCCAAAACCTATGGGACACTGTAAAAGCAGTGCTAAGGGGAAGGTTCATAGCAATACAGGCTTACCTAAAAATAAACAAGAAAAAACTCAAATAAATAACATAACTCTATACCTAAAGCAACTAGAGAAGGAAGAAATAAAGAGCCCCAGTGTTAATAGAAGGAAAGAAATCTTAAAAATTAGGGCAGAAATAAATGCAAAAGAAACAAAAGAGATGATAGCAAAAATCAATAAAGCTAAAAGCTGGTTTCTTGAAAAGGTAAATAAAATTGACAAACCGTTAGCCAGACTCATCAAGAAACAAAGGAAGAAGAACCAAATCAACAAAATTAGAAATGAAAATGGGGAGATCACAACAAACAACTCTGAAATACAAAGGATCATAAGAGACTACTACCAGCAGCTCTATGCCAATAAAATGGACAACTTGGAAGAAATGGACGAATTCTTAGAAAAGTATAACTTTCCAAAACTGAACCAGAAAGAAATAGAAGATCTTAACAGACCCATCACAAGCACGGAAATCGAAACTGTAGTCAGAAATCTTCCAGCAAACAAAAGCCCAGGACCAGATGGCTTCACAGCTGAATTCTACCAAAAATTTAGAGGAGAGTTAACACCTATCTTACTCAAACTCTTTCAGAAAATTGCAGAAGAAGGTAAACTTCCAAACTCATTCTATGAGGCCACCATCACCCTAATACCAAAACCATACAAGGATGCCACAAAAAAAGAAAAGTACAGGCCAATATCACTGATGAACATAGATGCAAAAATCCTTAACAAAATTCTAGCAAACAGAATCCAACAACATATTAAAAAGATCATACACCATGACCAAGTGGGCTTTATCCCAGGAATGCAAGGATTCTTTAATATCCACAAATCAATCAATGTAATACACCCCATTAACAAATTGAAAGATAAAAACCATATGATTATCTCAATAGATGAAGAAAAAGCCTTTGACAAAATTCAACATCCATTTATGATAAAAAAAAAAAACTCTCCAGGAAGCAGGCATAGAAGGAACATACCTCAACATAATAAAAGCTATATGTAACAAACCCACAGCAAACACTATCCTCAATGGTGAAAAATTGAAAGCATTTCCCTTAAAGTCAGGAACAAGACAAGGGTGCCCACTCTCGCCACTACTATTAAACATAGTTTTGGAAGTGTTGGCCACAGCAATCATAGCAGAAAAAGAAATCAAAAGAATCCAGATAGGAAAAGAAGAAGTAACTCTCACTGTTTGCAGATGACACGATCCTCTACATAGAAAACCCTAAAGACTCTACCAGAAAATTACTAGAGCTAATCAATGAATATAGTAAAGTTGCAGGATATAAAATTAACACACAGAAATTGCTTGCATTCCTATATGCTAACAATGAGAAAACAGAAAGAGAAATCAAGGAAACAATACCATTCACCATTGCAACAAAAAGAATAAAGTACTCAGGAGTATATCTACCTAAAGAAACAAAAGACCTATATATAGAAAACTATAAAACACTGATGAAAGAAATCACAGAGGACACAAGTAGATGGAGAAATATACCATGTTCATGGATTGGAAGAATCAATATTGTGAAAATGGCTATACTACCTAAAGCAATCTATAGATTCAATGCAATCCCTATCAAGCTACCAACGGTATTCTTCACAGAACTAGAATAAATAATTTCACAATTTATATGGAAATACAAAAAAACCTTGAATAGCCAAAGCAATCTTGAGAAAGAAGAATAGAACTGGAGGAATCAACCTACCTGACTTCAGGCTCTACTACAAAGTCACAGTCATCAAGACAGTATGGTACTGGCACAAAGACAGAAATATAGATCAATGGAACAGAATAGAAAGCCCAGAGATAAATACACATACCTATGGACACCTTATTTTTGACAAAGGAGTCAAGGATAAACAATGGAAAGAAAGACAACCTCTTTAACAAGTGGTGCTGGGAAAACTGGTCAACCACTTATAAAAGAATGAAACTAGAACACTTTCTAACACCATATACAAAAATAAACTCAAAATGGATTAAAGATCTAAATGTAAGACCAGAAACTATAAAACTCTTAGAGGAGAACATAGGCAAAACACTCTCCAACATAAATCACAGCAGGATCCTCTATGACCCACCTCCCAGAATATTGGAAATAAAAGCAAAAATAAACAAATGGAACCTAATCATTAAAAGATTTGCACAACAAAGGAAACTATAAGTTGAAAAGACAGCCTTCAGAATGGGAGAAAATAATAGCAAGCGAAGCAACAGATAAAGGATTAATCTCAAAAATATACAAGCAACTCCTGCAGCTCAATTCCAGAAAAATAAATGGCCCAATCAAAAAATGGGCCAAGGAACTAAACAGACATTTCTCCAAAGAAGACATACAGACGGCTAACAAATACATGAAAAGATGCTCAACATCACTCATTATCAGAGAAATGCAAATCAACACCACAATGATGTACCATTACACGCCAGTCAGGATGGCTGCTATGCAAAAGTCTACAAGCAATAAATGCTGGAGAGGGTGTGGAGAAAAGGGAAAGACACTTACTCCTTGAAAAGAAAATTATGACTAACCTAGATAGCATATTAAAAAGCAGAGACATTACTTTGCCAACAAAGTTCCGTCTAGTCAAAGCTATGGTTTTTCCATTGTTCGTGTATGGATGTGAGCGTTGGACTATGAAGAAAGCTGAGCACCGATAAATTGATGCTTTTGAACTGTGGTGTTGGAGAAGACTCTTGAGAGTCCCTTGGACTGCAAGGAGATCCAGCCAGTCCATCCTAAAGGAGATCAGTCCTGTGTGTTCATTGGAAGGACTGATGCTGAAGCTGAAATTCCAATACTTTGGCCACCTCATTCGAAGAGTTGACCCATCGGAAAAGACTCTGATGCTGGGAGGGATTGGGGGCAGGAGGAGAAGGGGACGACAGAGGATGAGATGGCTGGATGGCATCACCGACTCGATGGGCACGAGTTTGAGTAAACTCCAGGAGTTTGTGATGGACAGGGAGGCCTGGTGTGTTGCAATTCATGGGGTCGCAAAGAGTCAGACATGACTGAGCAACTGAACTGAATTGAACTGAGCGCACATAGAATTTAGCACCCAATGGTGCTATAATGGAATTTAGTTCCATGTGCTGTACTTAGAAATCCAGGAACATACTGAGTACTCCGGATTAATAGACACAGTTTTCTTCTCATTTTTCATTTAAGTATGACTTGAATATTAAATATAAGGAATTATCAAATTCAAAAATGACTTCAATGTGAATTCCAGAACAGAAGTAATTTACTTATGCTAATGTCAGCTAGCATATACATACAGAAGAAATTTCAAGTAACTGTCAACACTTAGTTGCCATAAATCTTTCCTAAGGCATTGAGACATTGATGCTGCTTAGAAATATTTAAACTTACTATATTAACTCTTTTTAGTTTAAAAATGATTAACATTAATATTTAATGCAACTCATCTATATTTATTGTTTTAAGTAACATAGGTAATTTTTATACCATTCTTATCTTCCAACTTATCTTTCCTCATTCTGTATCTTCATTGTCACCATTATGCACATGTTCTTAAAGCTGATAGAGTTTTTTTTTTCCACCCTATCTGAACAAACTGTGAAAACACTGCTATTAACACGTCTTACATACCTGTCCTGAATCGTGTACTGTTTTCTAGTTCTTCCACTGAAAAAATGTATAACTTGAGTGAATTATCTATTTTCTACAATCTCTAGTTTCCTTATGATTAATTGGTATTAGTTCATGGGATAGATTAAAAATTTCTACCATATCAAATATTAATATGAAAATATCTATAAATACTGCATATAATTGATTTTTAATATTTATATTTTTCAGTGCCACTGCTTGCATATGCTTTAAATAAAGGAACAGAGAAAGGAATTAAAAGCACATGACAGGATAAAAGTCAGAGACATCAATATAAATTTATATTTAGCCTAACACATATTCAGATGATTGGACACAGAAAGAATGACAAATGTGTGCATGCATACATACATATATTACACAGCTCTGTCCTTGAAAAGGCCTAAAAGCTATGACACCTCAAGAGCAGTGAGAATACCCACCATCAGATCTTGGTTTCTACTTATCAGTCTCCAAGAAAATTGCTCCTTAGAGAAATCACTGATTTTAGCCTTGGGAAAGGAAAACACAGGATGAGCCTGGGGTACTTTGTAGTACCAGCAAGTTAAGTAGAGCTCAAGAAGCAAGGGGATATAAGCATGTAAAAAGATGTAGGAACCAAACTGAGAAGCCTTTCCAGAATCAAAGCTAAAAAATTTAAAAACAAAATAAATAACATACACCCAAATTACAGAATAAATACCTTTGAGTCTATACATATATAAATTTAAAAATGCATAAATAAAGATAAAGGAAACAACTTCATTACAGAAGGTTTCTAAGTGATGTATGTAGATTCCTCTCCAGTGGATAAAGTTTGATTCTCCCATCCCTTGAAGTAGGTTAGGCTTATTGACTTGTTTCCAAAGAAGAGAGTAAAGAATGAAAAAACAGTAACTGTACACCAGAGAAACTGCCAGATACTACTTTAAATAAGTAATAAAGTTTAAAAACATGAATGACATAGTCTTGTGGCTATTATGTTCTCCTTGATATGATGTGATACAAAGACATTTCATGCTTTTGAATCTTTTTCAAAACCCATCAGTCCAGTATAATCATGAGAAAAAACACCAGCCAGACCCAAATTAAGGATATTGCAAAATACTGTCTAGGATGTCTCAAAAGTATTAAGGCCATGAAAAATAAGGAATAACTGAAGAATTTTCATGGGGCTTCCCAAGTGGCGCTAGGAGTAAAGAACCTGCCTTCCAATACAGGAGATGCAACAGACATAAATTTGATCCCTGGGCTGGGAAGACCTTTTGGAATAGGAAATGGCAACCCACTCCAGTGTTCTTGCCTGGAGAATGCCATGGAGAGAGGGGCTTGGTGGGCTACAGTCCATGGGTTTGCAAAGAGTTAGACATGATTAAAGTGACACACGAGTAACTTTCCTAGGCCAGAGGAGACTAAGAGATATGACAATAAAGTGAAATGTGCTGTCCTAGATGGATTTTGGAACAGAAAGAGGACATAAATGGAAAAACTGGTGAACTTCAAATCAAGTCTAGAATTTAGGTAATAGTTGTGTACCAACTGGTTTCTTAGTTTTGAGAAATGTACTTCAGTCATTTATATGAGGTGGCCAAAGTATTGGAGTTTCAGCTTTAGCATCAGTTCTTCCAAATGAACACCCAGGACTGATCTCCTTTAGGATGGACTGTTTGGATCTCTTTGCGGTCCAAGGGACTCTCAAGAGCCTTCTCCAACACCATGGTTCAAAAACAACAATTTTTCAGTGCTCAGCTTTCTTTATAGTCCGATTCTCACATCCATACATGACCACTGGAAAAACCATAGCCTCGACTAGACGGACCTTTGTTGGCAAAGTAATGTCTCTGCCTTTTTAATATGCTATCTAGGTTGGTCATAACTTTCCTTCCAAGGAGTAAGCGTCTTTTAATTTCATGGCTGCAGTCACCATCTGCAGTGATTTTGGAGCCCCCAAAATAAAGTCTGACACTGTTTCCACTGTCTCCCCATCTATTTCCCATGAGGTGTTATAAAGACTAAATGTATATAATAATTATCAAAAAGTTTTAAGCATAATGGAAAATATATAATTTATCATAAAATATTGCTCATCTTTTATTGTGAATTGGATATGCTTTTAAATTCAAAAGTAAACCCAAAAATTATTGGTAATCAGTTGCTAATTTTGTGGAGGAAGAAATTTTTCTCTGTCCTTCTAGGTTCTTCCAGCTACTAAGAGTTACATTGACAAGAGACAGATGGAGAAAATCGAAGAAAAATTTAACAATATGTGTACACGGTGTGTGTGTTTGTCGTCCAGTTGTGTCTGACTCCTTGAACTGTAGTTCACCAAGCTCCTCTTTCCCTGGAATTCTCCAGGCAAGAGTAATGGAGTGGGATGCCACATGGTAGAGAACTAGAAATACTGAATAACTCACTGAAATGAACAATACTCTTACCTTAAATACCATCTTAAAGACAAAAGAGGATGTTGGGAGAAGTTGTTTGGTACTTGAAAGAGAAAGAAGGCAATTCACATGAAGATGAAAAAAATGTTTGGTAGACAAATGTTTTCCAAGCCCTGCAGAGACATTAGGACAAAGAGTGTACTCTGACCTCTAGGCCCCACCAAGTTTCCCCCACCACACCTAGCCCTCAGTCTTTGCAGATATCTTTGGTAGTTTGGTAAAGAATCTGCCTGCAATGCTGGAGACCCCAGTTTGATTCCTGGGTTGGGAAGATCCACTGGAGAAGGGATAGGCTACCCACTCCAGTATTCTTGGACTTCCCTTGTGGCTCAGCTGGTAAAGAATCCACCTGCAATATGGGAGACCTGGGTTCAATCCCTGGATAGAGAAGATCCCCTGGAGAAGGAAAAGGTTATCCGCTCCAGTTTTTTGGCCTGGAGAATTCCATGGACTGAATAGTCCATAGGGTCACAAAGAGTCAGGTAGGACTGATCGACTTTCACTTTTACTTTTAGCCTCATTCAGGTAGCAATCCCTTTATCTAAATTCTTTTAGGCAGTTTCATGGAAATCCAAAGCTTTTCCCTGGGTCTTTTGGGCCTTGATCATTTTCAAGTTGAAATAATAAACATGTCAAAGAGACATTTGGGGGTGGCAAGTTTTGCTCTCCTACAGAAGATTCTTCTGCAGTATAAAATCATATGAAGAGTATATTTGGCTTATCACAAGTTATCTGCTAAATTGAAGAAAGATCAAAACACTCAGGCAACTAGCAAAGTGAAAAAAATAAAAAGGAACGATTACATTCCAGAGAAGACATGTAATAAAAAATTTAAATGAGAGCATATTTATATTTCCCTTGCTACAGATACCAGAAATATAAAAATGCTATCCGTATGGGAACATAAATTGTTTAAATAGCAGCTGTAACTAATATTATTTCAGGACTAAGTAACATATAAAAATAGATCTGTATTAACCTTTATAATTCTGTTTTATCACATAATATTGAAACTGAACAGGACCCCATGGGACTCCTGGGCATGGAAAGCTTTCTGTGTATCACATGCTTTTTTTTTTTTTTTTTGTAGGGAACAGTCTCCAGTCTTCATGACCCTCCCTCAGTTCCAAAGTTCAGTTCAGTTCAGTCACTCAGTCTCTTCTGACTCTTTGTGATTCCATGAACTGTAACGCACAAGGCCTCCCCACCCATCACCAAATCCCAGAGTCCACCCAAACTCATGTCCATTGAGTTGATGATGCCATCCAACCATCTCATCCTCTGTCGTCCCCTTCTCCTCCTGCCCTCAATCTTTCCCAGCATCAGGGTCCTTTCAAATGAGTCAGCTCTTCGCATCAGGTGGCCAAAGTATTGGAGTTTCAGCTTCAGCATCAGTCCTTCCAATGAACACCTAGGACTGATCTCCTTTAGGATGGACTCGTTGAATCTCTTTGCAGTCCAAGGGATGCTCAAGAGTCTTCTCCAACAGTACAGTTCAAAAGCATCAATTCTTCGGTACTCAGCTTATTTTATAGTCCAAGTCTCACATCCATACATGATCACTGAAAAAACCATAGCCTTGACTAGATGGACCTTTGTTGACAAAATAATGTCTCTGCTTTATAATATGCTGTCTAGGTCGGTCATAACTTTCCTTCCAAGGAGTAAATGTCTTTTGATTTCATGGCTGCAATCACCATCTGCAGTGATTTTGAGCCTGAAAAAATAAAGTCTGACACTATTTCCACAGTTTCCCCATTTATTTTCTATGACGTGATGGAACAGGTTGCCATGATCTTAGTTTTCTGAATGTTGAGCTTTAAGCCAACTTTTTCACTCTCCTCTTTCACTTTCATCAAGAAGCTCTTTAGTTCTTCTTCACTTTCTGCCATAAAGCTGGTGTCATCTGCATATCTCAGGTTATTAGTATTTCTCCTGGCAATCTTGATTCCAGTTTGTGCTTCTTCCAGCCCAGCGTTTCTCATGATGTACTCTGCATACAAGTTAAATAAGCAGGGTGAAAATATACAGCCTTGATGTACTCCTTTTCCTATTTGGAACGAGTCTGTTGGTACATGTCCAGTTCTAACTGTTGCTTCCTGACCTGCATGCAGGTTTCTCAAGAGGTGGGTCAGGTGGTCTGATATTCCCATATCTTTCAGAATTTTCCACAGTTTATTGTGATCTACACAGTCGAAGGCTTTGGTGTAGTCAATAAAGCAGAAATAGATGTTTTTCTGGAGCTCTCTTGCTTTCTTGATGTTCCAGTGCATGTTGGCAATTTGATCTCTAGTTCCTCTGCCTATTCTAAAACCAGCTTGAACATCTGGAAGTTCACAGTTCACGTATTGTTGAAGCCTGGCTTGGAGAATTTTGAGTATTACTTTGCTAGTGAAGCGCTGCACTCAACATACCAGCAAATTTAGAAAATTCAACAGTGACCATAGAACTGGAAATGGTAGATATTCACTCCAATCCCAAAGAAGGGCAATGCCAAGAATGTTCAAACTACCTCACAATGGTACTCATTTTACACACTAGCAAAGCAATGCTCAAAATCCTCCAAGCCAGACTTTAGCAGTATGTGAATTGAGAACTTACAGATGTTCAAACTGTATTTAGAAAAGGCAGAGGAACCAGAAATTAAATTGCTAACATCCGTTGGATCGTAGAAAAAGTGAGAATTCCAGAAAAACATCCACTTATGCTTCATTGACTACACTAAAACCTTTGACTATGTGGATCACAACAAAATGTGGAAAAGTCTTAAAGAGATGGGAATACCAGACCACCTTACCTGCCTCCTAAGAAATCTGTACACAGATCAAGAAGCAACAGTTAAAACCAGACATGGAACAAGGGACTGGTTCAAAGTTGGGAAAGAAGTATGTCAAGGCTGTATGCTGCCATCCTATTTATTTAACTTATATGGTCTTCCCTCATGGCTCAGAAGGTAAAGAATCTTCCTGAAATGTGGGAGACCCGTTTTTGATCCCTGGGTCAAGAACATCCTCTGGAGAAGGGAATGGCAACTCACTCGAGTGTTCTTGCCTGGAGAATCCAATGGACAAATGAGATTGGCAGGCTATAGTCGATGGGGTCGCAGAGAGTTGTACATGATAGAAAGACTAAGGTTTTCATTTTCATGTAGAGTAAGTCATGCAGAATGCTGGACTGGATGACAACCTCAGATATGCAGATAGCACCACCCTTATGGCAGAAAGTGAAGAGGAACTAAAGAGCCTCTTGATGAAGGTGAAAGAGAAGAGAAAAAACTGGCTTAAAATTCAACTTTCAAAAAACAAAAATAATGGCATCTGGTCCCATCAGTTCATGGCAAATAGATGAGGAAACAGTGACAGGTGTTATTTTCCTGGGCTCCAAAATCACTACACATGGTGACTGCAGCCACAAAATTAAAACTTGCTTGCTCCTTGGAAGAAAAGCTATGACAAATCTAGACAGCATATTAAAAAGCAGAGGCATTACTTTGCTGACAAACTTTGCTGAGTGTGAAGCCGTTCAGTCATGTCAGACTCTTTGAGACTCGATGGACTGTAACCTACCAGGCTCCTCCATCCATGGGATTTTCCAGGCAAGAATACTGGAATAGGCTATCATTTTATAGTCAAAAGTATGGTTTTTCCAGTAGTCATGTACAGATGTGAGAGTTTGACCATAAAGAAGGCTGAGAACTGAAGAATTTATTCTTTTGACCTGCAGTGCTGGAGAAGACCCTTGAGATTCCCTTGGACAACAAGGTGATCAGATCAGTAAATTCTAAAGGAAACCAACCCTGAATATTCATCAGGGACTGATGCTAAAGCTGAAACTCCAATACTTTGGCCACCTCATGTGAAGAGCTGACTCATTAAACAAGACCCTCATGCTGGGTAAGACTGAGGGCCAGAGGAGAAGGGCGTGACAGGATGAGTAGGTTAGATGACATCACCATGTCAATGGACATCAGTTTGAGAAAACTCTGTAAGATGGTGAAGGACAGGGAAGCCTCAGGTGCTACAGCCCATGGGATTGCAAAGAGTCAGAGATGACTGAGTCACGGAAGAACATCAATACATATAATAATATTTTTGAGCTCTCAGATGGTAAATACTCGCCTGCAATGCAGGAGACCCCAGTTCAATGCCTGGGTCAGGAAGATTCACCTGGAGAAGGAAATGGCAACCTACTCCAGTATTCTTTCCTGGAGAATTCCATGGACAGAGGAGCTTGGTGGGCTATAGTCCATGGGGGTCACAAAGAGTTGGACATGACTGAGGTACTAACACTTAAAAAAATTGAGCTCTTTACAGAACCAAAACCCAACAAATGGACAGTGTTGTTATTCTTCATTCCAGTGAAGGCCACCTAAGGCCAGATTAAAGGAACCAGAAAAGCCCATCAGGAGATTACCTGAGACTAAAATAAAGGACTACAGGTAAAGAAAAAAAAGAAAAAAAAATGTACACATACCCTAATCTTGTCAGCAACTCCACTCTTGAACCATTATAAAATTCTTTACCAAATCCTCCATGTAAGGACAAGCAGTTTTTGTGGGGCATGAGCCTTTCCTGTACCCTTTTGCCTGGTAAAGTAATTAAGCTATTCATTGATAGCTATTCATTAAACTACCAAACCAGTCAATACTGAAGGAAATCAGTCCTGAATATTCACTGGAAGGACTTAACGCTGAAGCTGAAACTCCAATACTTTGGCCACATGATGCGAAAAATTGACTCATTGGAAAGGACTCTGATGCTGGGAAAGATTGAAGGCAGGAGGAGAAGGGCATAACAGAGGATGAAATGGCTGGATGGCATCATTGACTTGATGGACATGAGTTTGAGCAAGCTCCAGGAGTTGGTGAGGGTCAGGGTAGCCTGAAGTCCATGAGGCCACAGAGTCAGACATGGCTGAGCGACTAAACTGAATTGAACTTTGGACTTCACCCCAAACTCTGTCTCTGAAATTTTGATTTGACATTGGTGCATGGAGGCTGAGTTTTCAGCATCACTATCAGAGTTTGTTCATATGAAAATAAGAATAAGCTATCCTAATGCGCAGTGGCAAAAGCAACTTAAAGAATTTTTTTTTTTTTTAATTTAGAATTAACAAAATAAACCAGAACTTTTGGATTGATATAGCAGGTGCTCCATTTCAACAGCATGATAAATAATAAATAAGTTATTAAAATAGCACTGATCACATGTCTTCATCTGACTTCATAACACAAGAAGAAAGGGACATAAGGCTAATGACTTATAGGAAATTTAAAACTCCTAAAAAAGAA
The DNA here is from genome assembly GCF_033118175.1 of Dama dama. NCBI lineage: Eukaryota > Metazoa > Chordata > Mammalia > Artiodactyla > Cervidae > Dama > Dama dama. Next base: position 94,208,680 of record NC_083699.1, on the reverse strand, counting down.
ATAGATTGTATAAATGAGCAGTATAAATGAGCAGTGTTACAAATCTGTAGAGCTTACAGCCATGTGCGAAATCACTAGACCAGTTATTAAGAGAGATTTAAATGGTCCTTGCAGGGTCCCTGTGAGCAACTGGAGTAAATCAGCAGTTCAAGCATAGGTATTACAAGAAGTAACTCCTGCCCTCAAGCTTCTGTATATCGCCTGCAAAGAACAGAGGGGGAATCCCTTACTCAATGGCAAATGAGAAGGTGAAAAGTGAGAAGACAATGAGCTCTTGAAAGCTTCATATTTAATTCAAAACACAATTTATTGATTTTTTTTTCCAGTAAGTTCTTTAAAACCCCTAATCTAGTCTTTACAGGGCCCATGAGAGATATCATTTTGGCAGAAATGTGTCTTCCTTGCAATTTGCTTTAATCCTTTATTTAAATCCAAAATATAAAGCAAAATCCAGCAGATATAAACATCTAAAATAGCAAAGAAATAAATACTTTGTGTCAAAGGAATAATAAAAGAAATTTAGTCTTATGAAGTTTTGCTTTGCCTTAAAGTTTAAGCAACAGAAAGCAAGGGTTTAAAGAAAATTAATAATCAAGAGGGATTTACACATGAGTCTTCCAATTATAAATGCCTGGGAAAACAATGATGCGTGAGTTAAGGTAAATGCAGTTTGAGCAAAAAGTAACATGATTGTCTTTGAAACATTTGTGGAAATATTAATAAAATATATGCATGCTAAGTCTCTTCAGTCGTGTCCAACTCTTTGCGACACTATGGGCTGTAGCCCACCAGGCTCTTCTGTCCATGGGATTCTCCAGGCAAGAATATTGGAGTGGGTTGCCATGTCCTCCACCAGGGGATCTTCCTAACCGAGGGATTGAACCCATGTCTCTAACCTCTCCTGCATCTTTACCACTAGCACCACCTGGGAAACTTAGAACTCATTACCTAATTATCTTCCCTTTTGAGATAATGCCACACAGCATTGTAAAAGTTTAAGGTATCAAGGATCTATGTAATTTAAAATAATTATTTTTTTTCCTTTATTTTAATTAAATCACTTACAGCTAGAATATTTCAATATAGTATTTGTTGTTGCTGTTTAGGCTCTGGTCATGTCCAACTCTTGTGACCCCATGGACTATAGCCAGCTAGGTTCCTTTCTCCAGGGAATTTCCCAGGCAATAATGCTGGAGTGGAGATCTTTCTGACCCAGGAATCAAACCTGCATTTCCTGTAATGGTAGGTGAATTATTTATGACTGAACCACCAATATAGTACAAATCTATGCAAATGAAATTATGTATTTTTGGAATATAAATTCTATTTATTCAAAATTTTCATGAGTCATATTTTAGTCAACCAATATAAACTATTTTCCTCAACTTAGGACAGTTTCTCCCACACAAACACTTACTAAATCGAAGAGTAAAGATTAAAACTAAAAGAATCCTTATGCCAAAGAGGCATATTTTGGGGTGGCATTTTCAGCTCCCTTTCATTTTATAAAGGAAGCACTCCAAAAGCAATGAAATTTTGAATATTTCATAGTGAAATGTATAAAGACCTTGATTAAAATATTTGAGGCTAGAAAAAGTTCTGAGAATCTCCATTGGCTATATTTGTATTAGCCATAACTGAGATGCCCATGTTTGTTTGTTTGTTTGTTTAATTAAACTTTGATAATCTGACCATATCTCTGATTTTTCTCCTGATTGTGGGACCGGGAATGACTGACTCCTCTTTTCTGACACTGGTAAAGACCATGCCATCCTCTCAAACTAACATATTTACTAATTACTGCTCTACTTGGCATAAGGTACTTAAAACACATGAGAATCATTCTGAATCAGACAGAAATTAATCAGCACATGTTTAAAGGGACAAGGCATTATAATAGTGTATAAAATGAGAAACTTGAGTATTACATTAGAAAGTAAGTCTTCACAACGAGCCTCCACAAATGTGTCACTTCTACTGGAAGATAATTTTGAACTAAATTTAATCCAGACCCTGCAGGTTCATGACAAACTGTCCCCTGCCCTAAACTACCTAGAGTAATTTAAAAAATGGGAATTTTTCCCAGAAAAAGACTCATTATGGTTTCCAGAGATAGATTTTATCTAAGCAGCCCCCAACATAGGCAGGGAAAACATCTAATTATCAAATATCTTCTCTTCTGATCATCCTGTGAATGACCCTTCTATTCTTGGAAACCCCAGGTCCCCTGTCCCATTCCTTAGCTCAGAATGGCATAGGTATCTCATTTTACATTTCTGCCTTTGGACCTCTCATGCATATGTGGGTCTCTAACCCTCCCAAAGTGTGGGATTCCTTTGCATAAAAATTTAATTTTGATTTTGTCCTGCTAATCTGTCTCATGTCAATCTAATTCTTTGACCAACCAGAAGGACATAGAAAGACAGAAAAAAACTTTCTTCCTCCCCAATAAGAGCAAAACTAAGAATTTCAAAATCACATTAATGTGTTTCTTAATCAAGCCACTGATAATGAATGAGATTGCTAGTAGATTTAGTTTTAAATCTTCTAAAATATAAAATCATATAATCATATAATATGCTCCTTTTGTGCCTGGTCTTTAAAATGGAAATGAGAGAATTCCTTCAAAAGTCAACCACAAGCAACCAGAATGTTGTATCCTTAGTATGATGAAAATGGAATAATGTAAGACTTAGGCTGTGCAAAATTGTCCTTAGAAAGCACTAATCATAAATCTTAATGCCTTATGTTCAAAATTACTGTTGATTACTCTTTAAGTATATTTTACATGGCTATCAGAAGATTCAAAACATAATAATATCAACATAATAGCTGATAATTACATTGTGGAAAAATCCATCAGTCCTCTCATGTGGCAAATAGGCTTAAATATTTGAACAAAATTAACAGGAAAGCTGAGAGCCATCAAAATTAAAACTAAATAAGATATGGCACTGCTATAATTTAGAGATTACTACTCTTTTAATTGAAATATTTAAGAGTGAGGAAGGGCTTCCCTGATTCTGTGATAAAGGATCTGCCTGCCAATGCAGGAGACACTGATTCCATTCCTGGGCCAAGAAGGTCCCCTGAAGAAGAAAATAAAAACCCACTCCAGTATTCTTGCCTGGGAAATTCCATGGACAGGGAAACCTGGCAGGCTACAGTCCATAGGGTTGTAAAAATACCCAGACATGACTTACCAACTAAACAACAAAAAGAGTGACAATTGTTAAATTAATTAAGCAAGGACGAATTTTCCTGGTGATCCAGTGGTCAAGAACCCACCTGCCAATGCAGGAGACATGGGTTTGACCCCTGGTCTGGGAAGATTCCACATGTCTCAAGGCAACTAAGCCAATGTGCTACAACTACTGAGACCGTGTGTTGCAACTACCAAAGCCCGAGAGCCTTAGAGCCCATGCTCTGCAACAAGAGAAGCCTCTACAGTGAGAAGCCCATGCACCACAACAAACAGTAACCCCCTGCTCACTCCAACCAGAGAAAGCTGGCACACATCAGCGATGACCCAGTGCAGCAATAAATAAATAAAATACAAGTTTAAAAAATAAATAAACAAGGAGATCATTAAACTGAGGTGACTCTAATCCTATGGTGGCCCATACAAGCAAACCATCATCTAAGCCTGTAAATTCCTCAAGTTTATGAAATCAGAATACTAAGGAAAAGTGGAAGTGAAAATCGCTCAGTCATGTCTGACTCTTTGTGACCTCATGGACTTTGTAGTCCGTGGAATTCTCCAGGCCAGGGCACTGGAGTGGTAGCCTTTCCCTTCTTCAAGGGATCTTCCCAACCCAGGGATTGAACTCAGGTATCCCACATTGCAGGCAGATTCTTTACCAACTGAGCTATCAGGGAGGCCCAATGCTAAGGGCAGCCAATAACAAAAAACTAGACTTTAAGCTATCATCAATTAATGATTTTCTTTCTTTGCTTCTCTTTTCTGTATGTCTTTCTTTTGACTCCTATCACAGGACTCATCCTAACCATATTTGGTTTGGCGCTGCTGCCTCATTCGATTAATAACTGTTCAAATAAACTCTTTAAAATATTTAGTATGCTTCACTTTATCTTTTAACACTAGGTAGTGTCAACTGAAAAATAATTGCACAACTTGAGAGTTGAGAGTTAAGTTTTATCTGGGCCAAATGAGGATTATAGCTTAGGAGACAGAATTTCAAAGAGCTCTGAGAAACTGCTCCAAAGAAGTATGGAGAAGATCAGAATATATGTGAATCTGGTGAAGGGGGAGTACATACAGTCAAGCACATATGTTTTGTAGATGTTTCTGTTAGTCTTGTTAAAGTTTATGCTAGTCATGTGAAGCAGTTGTCACCATGAAGGATTTAGTGCTTTTCTAGATATGAGGAGATGCAAGAATTGGGCTCATAAAATATTCTCCAGAAAATATCTAACTATCTGAAGACCTGTTCTGCCAGTTTTCTCAGAGCACAGAGTGCCTCATCCCTCATCTCCACCCCGAAGTCCTTTCAAGAGGTTTTGAAGGTCAGCAGTTGCAGTGGCTCATAATTTGATCCTTATAGAAGTAAATAGCAAGTGCCAGTTTGTAGGTGACACTAACTACCCTTCTACACACAAGAAGGAGACAAGTAGAAAAGAGATAAAGTAAGATAAAATACCCTTGTTCTGTTTAGATATTAATATTTCTAAAGTTTCTCACAAGAAAAAAATTATAACTATGTGAAGTGATGGATATTAATGTAACTTATTTGGTAATAATCTCACAATATATCAATAAATTAAATCATGTTCTATTCCTTAAACCAATACAATGTTATATGTCAATTATTTGTAATAAATCTGGAAAAAATAAATATTTTCACTCAATAGGATGTTCATACAGCTAACTAGAGATATTTACCTACGTTTTCCCTATGTGTAGTTATAGAAAATAAGATTTTAATAGTCTGAACCAATTTAATTTTATAGTCAATTTATTCAAGAGTAACTAATACTGTGGAACTCTTGATTTAATTTTTGTTTAATTTTTGTAGTGGCTTTTCTCTTTGAGGTACACATTGGCTCAATTTGTATATCCAGTTTTTATTTCTACTTTCCCACATCCAATACATTTATGAGAGAAGTTATACTCCATGTGCTTAGTTAAGTGTAAACACTGAAACTGATATATGCTTAGATTAATGATAAATACTTGGTCCTATTTGTGATTTCCTCAAGAAAACAAATTAATATATTTTTTATGTTCTGAGATGTGTATTATGTAAAACATAGTCTTTGGTGTTATATATCCTCATTTGTCTTCTTTCTTGTTTTATTTGTGGGTCACAGCATAGACAAAGATCCTTTTATGATTAACCTTCAAATTGACATATTCACAATAGATTGGTATTCTTTTCAAAAAACATTCTGGATTAGGAATCCAAACAATAAAAAGGAATAATGATTTACACAAATAATTTCTTAAATAACTGAATTGATTTTATTTCTTCTTTTTGTCTGCATATGGTATGAAGTATTAAGTTCAGTGATCAAATCTTGTGTTTACGAAAAAACATAAGGGAATCCAGTATATAAGACAGACAAATGGAAAGCTGAGTCATATGGCTGGGTCATATGGCAGTTCTATTTCCAGATTTTTAAGAAATCTCCACACTGTTTTCCATAGCGGCTGTACTAGTTTGCATTCCCACATATGACCCAGCAATCCCCCTTCTGGGCATACACACTGAGGAAACCAGATCTGAAAGAGACACGTGCACCCCAATGTTCATCGCAGCACTGTTTATAATAGCCAGGACATGGAAGCAACCTAGATGCCCATCAGCAGACGAATGGATAAGGAAGCTGTGGTACATATACACCATGGAATATTACTCAGCCATTAAAAAAGAATTCATTTGAATCGGTCCTAATGAGATGGATGAAACTGGAGCCCCTTATACAGAGTGAAGTAAGCCAGAAAGATAAAGAACATTACAGCATACTAACACATATATATGGAATTTAGAAAGATGGTAACGATAACCCTATATGCAAAACAGAAAAAGAGACACAGATGTACAGAACAGACTTTTAGACTCTGTGGAAGAAGGCAAGGGTGGGATGTTTTGAGAGAACAGCATCGAAACATGTATACTATCTATGGTGAAACAGATCACCAGCCCAGGTGGGATGCATGAGACAAGTGCTCGGGCCTGGTGCATTGGGAAGACCCAGAGGGATTGAGTGGAGAGGGAGGTGGGAGGGGGGATCGGGATGGGGAATACGTGTAAATCTATGGCTGATTCATATCAATGTATGACAAAACCCACTGAAATGTTGTGAAGTAATTAGCCTCCAACTAATAAAAAAAAAAAAAGGAAAGCTGAGAAGTTTGGAATTTCATCACTTCACATAACCTTTGAGGCATCCAGTCAAAACTTTAGAAAATGGTCAACCTACTTTCTGATGTATACCTGTGCATATTTTTTAGAGGGCTTCCCAGGTGGCGCTAGTGGTAAAGAACCCACCTGCCAATGCAGAAGACGGAAGAGACTCAGGTTTGATCCCTGGGGGAGGAAATAGCAATCCACTCCAGTATTCTTGCCTGGAGAATCCCATGGACAGAGAGGCCTGGTGAGCTATGGTCCATAGGGTTGCAAAGAGCCAGACATGACTGAAGTGACTTAGCATGCATGCATGCGTATTTTTAGAGCTATTACTCAAAATGTTGGGAATGAGAAGAAGAGTTCCAGTAATCCATTTTATAGCATGGTTTCCAGATGATGTTTATGAAGTCAGTGCCTTGGTGACTTCATGGAGATTGATTTTGAAATTCAGATTAAATTTAACTCCTGATTTGACAATATTGGGGAAACTGTGGCCAAGAAATGTTATATGATTTCTTAAAAGCTAAATGGTCAGTCAATGGCAGAGATATGATTTTAAAAACTGAGTCTTTTACCTCTTGCTAGTATTCTGGTGCTCTTCCCCCTATAGCACACTCATATTTTCCACTAGATTTCTCTAGAATTCCTACTAAAAATCACATATATGCTTACCAAATTCAAAACTCATAAGATATATCAATATTAAAAAACAAGAAATGCACATATAATGTTTTAAAAATAAATAAAAATAATGTATAAAGAAATAACCTAATTTAAAATTGTTTCAATGGAATACCACCACAGCATTGGTGGATACTAATGAGCATAGCTGCCTTCCACTGGTATGCTGTGCTGGGGTGTACTTAGTCATTCAGTCATGTCTGACTCTTTGTGACCCCATGGATGTAGCCTGCCAGGCTCCTCTGTCATTGGGGAGTCTCTAGGCAAGAATACTCGATTGGGTCACCATGCCCTCCTCCAGCAGATCTTCCCAACCAAGGCATGGAACCCAGGTCTCCTGCATTGCAGGTGGATTCTTTACCATCTGAGCCATAGAGAAGCCAATAGTATATTCTGTGCCTAATGTGGCAATTCTGGGAGCCTTATCAAGACTTTGACTTTCAAAGTGTGTGCAACCAGTCCACACATGTGTCTATACTAAACATATCTGAGAATTCCACATAGGTCACAAAATTACAAATTGAAAAGGACTAATCTGGTTTTCTATTTTATAAAAATAAATGCAGGGACCACTGCATTTTAACATCTAGTTACTATGGGACTTTTTTTTTTTTTTTTTTTTTTGCCTCCTCTCATATATCCTTTTATTTAGAGGGAAAAAAAATTAAGCATGTCTCTGCTCGACTTTTTTTTTTTTTTTAAAGAAATAGAGTGATTTCATTTGGAAAACCAAGCAGACATTTCCATTTACAATAAACATGTACTAACATATGATTTATTTTATATCAATATTGCAAGCTGAATACAGACCTCAGTATCAGAAATGTGTTTGAAAGCTCTTTCTAAAGGCATTGAGAAAACAGGACAAAAAGTTACATTATAGTGTATCCATTTAGAAAAACTCAACAAGTCTGTCTAGTTATTTAAAACCTTTGTCATCCAGAAAAAAACTGCAAAAATATAAAATATAATTTGCATTTATCTCCTCCCTTTCATCTCATTCCTGTGTCATATTTGATTTTTTATATTTTTCAACTGTAACAGTTTTAGTATTATAATTTAACAGAACAAAAGGTGAATTTTATGTAGTATAAAAGGAGGTGCAGTTGGAAATTCTGGAAATCGCAAATATTATTCCAAGGCTTTTTGACTTTTCTCTCAAAGTGGTAGGCCATTTTTAAGCTGCTATTTTCTCTTCCCCCTACTCCAGCCTTCTCTTCAACTGAGATCATTCTATTATTCTACTAGAAATATATAGGAAGGGTTTGGAAACATAGATTGTGAAAATTTAAACCGATTAGTAGAAATTACATATAAATAAATATTATTGTCTCATCACCATAAAAATCATGGTCAAAATTCCCTATAAGAGAGTAAAGTATTTAAAACCTATCGATTGTGAAGAATTTGAAGAAAGTTGGAATAACAAACTCATTTTTATGTCACAGAAAGTCATAGCACAATACTTAATCTTTCACTTGTCTTCTATTGCTCTTCAACAATACTTAAGTACATGCGGTAACCAAAAATACTCAAACTGATTATATATGCATATTTAAAACCACATAAAATAGAAGTGAACTCATTATGATAATCTTTATACACCATAGTTGTTGTTATAATATTTAATCTATAAATCACATTTTCAAAAATGTGTTTAAAGTCTATTTTTAAATGTATAGAATTTGTTTTCCTGTAAACATATTTTCTCCTATCCCAACCTTGTCTTATTCACCTATCTCTGGCTGTCTTTGGCTTACATGGGAGCATTGTTACTATATTATATATGTGTTAAATAATGAAGCATATGACTATGTCTGACAAAAGACAAATACTAACACTAAAAATAACATCCACAACCAATTTTTATGGTAACCTTTAACTATCAGGCAATGTGTTGGCCAATTTATCTGCATTATCCCATCCAGTGTTTTAGCAGAGTAGAAGAGAACAATATTTTAATTTCAAAGACTAAGCATGAAAACTGGTGCCCTTAGTTGAAATCAATGCTATAACATGTGACAGTTGACTAAAATGTTTAACATTTACCCAATAAAATTTTCAAATGTCTTCAGTTTTTCTTAATAATTAAGTCTACTTTTATTACAGGTGAAAGTTTTTAAAAGCAGCACCATTTAGATCCTTTGCTATTTACAAGTGACCATAATTACTTACACGTTAGTGTCATATTACATTCATATGATGACTTAAATCCCATTTTATTTAGGAAACTTAGGGAGAAGCATACAAGAATAAAGGGTAAGTTTGAATACACATTTACTTAAAAATCAATAATAAATACACTAGGTGTTTTCTTCCATGCAGTGCCTTTCCAGAATGGAGAGTTCATTGCACTCCACTAACATTTTCTCTTTTTCTTTCTTTCTTTCTTAGTTGTGACATGTAAAATCTAGTTCCCTGACCAGGGATCGACCCCAGCCCCCTGCATTGAGAATTCAGAATTATAGCCACTAGATCACCAAGGAAGTCCCAATCCACTAACAATTTCTTGCAGCAAGTAGATATTCTAGAGCTTGGTGCCTCAGTTATTTTGCTTTTGGTTTATATCTAGTTTATGGCTGCAGAAAGAGAAGCGACTACCAAAAATTTAATTAACAAACATAAAGATACAATAATGTGAAAAGTTTTCAAAACTTGAATATTAAACCCCATAAGGACAGAGAACAAGGATAATAAAAGGCTGTTAATAAATATTCTGTATTTGCAGCCAACTCTTAATTACTTCTACTAATGAATGGAAATAGAGTGATAATAAGTGTATCAGGAAGCATTCATATATGGTTTTTGAATGCCATTTCTTACAGCAAGTTAGCATTCCTAATTATGTTTCAGTAGGTAAGACTTAAGAATTCATTTGTACTCTGTAACACTACAAATTAGTTTGTAGTGTCAGGAGACGGAGGTTGAGAAGGATCATGAAGGACAGGAAGTCAATAACCTAAACTCCAACTTTTGCTGTGAGCATCACTTAAGGAAAGATTGTCTGATTGTTATCTCTGGGCAACACAGATTCCCATGATGATCAGTAATGGGGTGTGTGAGCATATGGAGTCTTATTTCATTCTTAAAAATTTTCTGCACAGTTATTATTAAATTTATCCCTAAGTCACCTGATGCAAAGACCTGACTCATTGAAAAAGACCCTGATGCTGGGAAACATGGAAGGAAACAGGAGAAGGGGGTTGAAATGTTTGGATTGTATCACCAGCTCAGTGGGCATGAATTTAAGCAAACTCCAGGAGACAGTGATAGACAGAGGAGCCTGGCGTGCTACAGTCAGTGAGGTTGCAAAGAGTCCGACACAACTTGGAACAATTACAGTTTTAATGCTTGTATTTTAAATGCAATTTCTTCTTCCACTACACTTTTTAAAAATGTATAGTTTTTGCACAGAAAAGTACATAATTATTATATAATAATTTTGTCCTCAGTCTGATTACTGCATGAGTTCTATTACCCCCAATGATTTTTCTAATGAATTTTATTTCTAAGCATAAAATAACATCAATTACAAATCATGACCCTATTGTCTTCTCCCTGCTAATACTTCACATTTTTTATTTTTTTCTCTAATTGCATGACTATCACTTCCATAAAATTATAATATGATATGTATAAGCTATTTTTTTATTTCTTCAACATCAGTGGGAATGTTTCATTATAAAACCTTAATTCAAGTAATGTTTTTTTTTTTTTTTATTACATTACAGCCTACATTCAGATACATGCAGGAATCAAAAGTGATGTATTTTCCAGACACATCCACAGCAAGATAATCACTGTCTTAACATCATTGTCAAAGAGCAGAGTTTTGATTTTCACTTTTTTTTTTTATTATTATTATTTTTTTTTTTCCCCAGTGGGTTTTGTCATACATTGATATGAATCAGCCATGGATTTACATGTTCACTTTTATGTAAATATGATATATTGCTTATTATGCCTAGCTTCTTTCAATAACCATAAATTTCTTAAATGCTTTTGTGAGTAGGTACGTTATCGTTTTGGTTCAGTCACTGAATAGCATCCTACTCTTTGCAACCATGGACTGCAGCACATCAGACTCCTCTGTCCTTCACCATCTGCCAGAGTTTGCTTAAATTCATGTCCATTGAGTGGGTGATGCTATCTATCTCATCTTCTGTAGCACCTTTCTCCTTTTGCTTTAAAGCTTTTTCAGCATCAGGGTCTTCTCTGATGAGTCGGCTCATGGCATCGGGTGGCCAAGATATATTGAAGCTTCGTCTTCAGCATCAATCCTTCCAATGAATATTCAGGACTGATCTCCTTTAGGATGGACTGGTTGGATTGCCATTCAATCCAAGGGACTCTCAAGAGTCTTCTCCAACACCACCGTTCAAAAGTATCAAGTCTTCAGCGCTCAGCTTTCTTTATAGTCCAACTCTCACATCCAATTGTATTCCAATATGTGGATATAGATACTTGGTTTGTTGAGCTATTATGAATAAAGAATTCAGGGACATTTTAATGGATGCCATTTTGATGCATATGAATGCGTGTACATGATCATTTTGTGTGAATAGTGAGTATTATCTCATCTTTTTCTTCTGTCAAAAAAAATTAACCTCTTCTTTCTTTGCAGATTAGCATTTCAGTTACTACGTTGTATATTACTATGCGCTAGTACTGTTGAGTCATTCATGTTTTCAGGGTGGAAACTTTCAGCAGTCCTCCACTTTCCATGATGCTTGATGTAGGACTTCATTAGATACTGTACTCTTTATCAGTGTAAACAAGTCACCTTCTATCCCAAATTTGCTAACAATTTTGTCATGAAATAATATGGAAATTATGAAATATTTTTTGTAACTATCAAGATGATGTGATTTCCAACTCTTTTTGCTAATGCAGTGAATTAAATCACTCTTGCATTCCTATTAATATAATAAACCACATTATAAAAATATACTGGTGAATTTAATTTACTATTATTTGCTTAGAGTTTTTGCAACTTTGTTTATGCAAGAGATTGGAATCATATTTCTTTCTTGTAATATTTTTATCAGGTTTTGGTACCAAGTATATGTTAGGTTCATACAATATGTAGCAATTCCTATTATTCTATTTTCTAGAAGAATTCATGGAAGAATGATTTCATATCTTTCTTAAACACATGAAAAAAATCACCCATGAATCCATCTGGACTTCCAATTTTTATTGAGAGAAATCATAAGTAACAGATTTTGTTATTTTAGCACATAAAGGATTATTTAGTCTAGATCTTTTTGTAAAAAGATGACAAGTTTTATGATTGAATAAATTGGTCTGTTCATATTAATTTTCAAATTTACTACTCCTTGATATTTCATAATTTTTATAATCTTTGAATTGTATTGAGGATCTATAGTTATGTTTTCTTTTCTTAATTCCCAATATTGGTAGCTTGATTTCTATTTCTTTACTGTCTTGAACAATCTTGCTGAAGATCTCATCATTTTTATTGCTTTCACAAACAATTTTTGGCTTTGTCATTTTACTCTATTGTATATGTTTTCTATTTCATTGTTACTATTTTCTTCCATATCTTGAAAAAGATTTACTGTATTTTTCTAGATTTTTTAGATCAAATATTAGATGACCAATTCTTTTACTTTGTTCTTATCTGAAATATTTATTTAAAGATATTCATTTCATCTAAACACTGCTCTAGTTGCTTTGCATATAATATGATATTTTATCATCTTTGAAATTCAGACAAAATATTTCTTAAATTCTATTATGCCTTTTTAACCTATGAATTATTTAAGACTAATTACTTAATTTCTAATACTATGAAATTAATTTGCTCTTATTTGAAAATCAATTGTAATGTTCTATGGTACATAAATTGTATTTTGCCATTATTTTTATTAGATGCAGTGCTGTTTGTATGTATGTATGTATATATCTGTGTGTGTATATATATATATACATATATACATATATATATATATATATATCAATTGAATCAAGTTTTTATTTGGATGAAAGAGGGAAGTGAAAAAGCTGGCTTAAAACTCAACATTCAAAAAACAAAGATCATGGCATCTGGTCCCATCACTTCATGGCAAATAGATGGGGAAACAGTGGACAGACTTTATTTTCTTGGGCTCCAAAATCACTGCAGCCAGTGACTGCAGGCATGAAATTAAAAGATACTTGCTTCTTGGAAGTAAAGCTTTGACAAACCTAGGCAGTGCATTAAAAAGCAGAGACATTACTTTGCTGTCAAAGGTCCATACAGTCAAAGCTATGGTTTTTCCAGTAGTCATGTATGGATGTGAGAGTTGGACCATAAAAAAGGTTGAGCACTGAAGAACTGATGCCTTTGAACTGTGATATTGGAGAAGACTCTTGACAGTCCCAAGGACAGCAAAGAGATCAAACCAGCCAATCTTAAAAGAAATCAACTCTGCATATTTATTAGAAGGATTGATTCAACATATATTTAAAAACTCATATGATGTCAATTTAATTGCAAATGTTTGGCCAATATTTAGCTTCTCTGGTGGGAAAAAAAAATATTCTTTACACAAACATAAAGAATCCACCTGCAATGCGGAAGACCTGGGTTCCGTCCTTGGGTTGGGAAGATACCCTGGAAGAGGGCATGGTAACACCCTCCAGTATTCTTGCCTGGAGAATCCTTACGGACAGATGAACCTGGCAGGCTACAGTTTGTGGTGTCTCAAAGAGTCAGACACAACTGAGTGACTAAGCACTTCTTTACCCTCTCATTGCTCTTCTTTCTTTCCCTTCTTTCTTTGTTTCCTTAGGTCATCTTCCTCCCATTGAGCTACTTCCTAACTATGTCTTCTAGTGTAAACTTCTGGTGAAATATTTCTCAGTTTTTCATCATTTTTCCATATCTCAAATATATGTTTTTTCTACATGCTGCATTTTATTTTTGTGATTAATACATTTCACAGATAATTTTTGTTTTCTCCTGACTTCCATTGTTTCTTCTGGAAACTTACTGTTATTCTCACTGCTGTATATCAAACCAATTCTATCAATTCTACTGTTTTGTTTATTTTGTTTAATTTATTTTATATGTATCTACAATCCATGAGGTTGCAAATAGTTGGACATGATTGAGTGTCTAATGCTTTCATATTCACATTTACATTCTACTTCCCCTACTTTTATTTTGATACTTTAATAATTTGTTTTTAGCTAACTGATTGACTTATTTATTATGATAATGTATTCTTTTATTTTGATACTTTAATAATTTGTTTTTAGCTAACTGATTGACTTATTTATTATGATAATGTATTCTTTTAAAATGTTACTATTTATTTAAATTTCCTTCTCCCCACAAATGTATGTCTGCATACCAAAGTATCATTACATTTTTATGACTTTTGCTTATTTCTTTACTCTCTGAATTTATTGTTATAAAATGTTCCTCTTTGTCAGGGTTTTTGCAGTTCATTCACTACCTTAGATATGTTTTTTGGGTAAGACAAAGACAGAATCTTATTCTATTAATTGAACTGATATATAACATCTTTTCTGTAATTTCATTTCATTTTATTGTAATTTATTTTTAGTACTTCAATTATTTTCTCTTTTGTCATACTGATAATCTCTTTGTTCTGTATGTGTGTGTGTGTGTGTGTGTGTGTGTGTGTGTGTGTATGCATCTATGTGAGGCATTTCTCCTAGAAATTGGAAATAGTCAAAATAGTTGTTATTTTGTTCTTTTTTATGTTTTATATACAAGATTAAGTTGATTTATCAACTTTAGTCAATGTGAGAATAGCAAACATTTATCATTTAAAGGATCTTCTTCTATATGCTTTGCATAGATTAACTGAACCATATGAAACAGTGCTATTATTCTTATTTTATGGATGAAGGAAGGGAGATATGTTGAATTTTAGTAGCTTTGCCAAATTTGCATTCCCAATGTATGGACAATTTTGTTGTTCATCACCAGTGTCTGACTCTTTGCGATCCCATGGACTGCAGCACTCCAGGTTTCCCTGTCCTTCACCATCTCCCGGAGCTTGCCCAAACTCATATCCATTGAGTCGGTGATGCCATCCAACCATCTCATCCTCTGTTATCCCCTTATCCTCCTGCCTTCAATCTTTCCCAGCATCAGGGTATTTTCCAAAGAGTCAGTTCTTTGCATCAGGGGGCCAAAATATCGGAGCTTCAGCTTCAGCATCAGTTCTTCCAATGAATATTCAGGATCAACAGTAGAGCTGGGGTTTGAACCAAGGAGACTGATTCTAGAGAACTGTGTGTTATACTAAGCTATTTTGCCTCTGGCATTTTACTGAGAAAGAAGCTAAAATAACTAGAGGCTTTGTATTTCTTTCTATTCCTCTTATACTTGAACTTCCTTCACTCTCTATTTTTCTTACATATATTATCATTTTTTTTCCATTTATTTTTATTAGTTGGAGGCTAATTACTTTACAATATTGTAGTGGTTTTTGCCATACATTGACATGAATCAGCCATGGATTTATATGTGTTCCCTATCCCGATCCCCCCTCCTGCCTCCCTCTCCATCCCATCCTTCTGGGTCTTCCCAGTGCACCAGCCCTGAGCACTTGTCTCATGCATCATTTTTAAATGTGTTGGGAATTAATGTCATAACTATCAATAACTAAGATTTTAAATCTAGATTGATCATTGCAGTTAATTTTTTGTCAATATCCTTTTAGAGATGAAAAAATTAAGTCATTTATATTTTTTACCATGTCTACTTTTGTGGTTATCCTACTATAATATTTTGTAAACTGTCTTTATCTGAGTTAACTTCTCAGTGATTAGCTGCCTGGCCATTTTCTATTGGTTTAGGCAATCAGTTCTCTTGGCTTTAATTGATGCTTCCTTAAAGTTTTCTCCTCAATGTGATTGTTTTGCTTTTTATATTTCACTCTTGCTATTTCTTCCATTTAAATAGAGTTCTGTTCCTTGTTTCTTGCTATTCTTTACCTTGTTATTCTTAAACGAAACCTTGGATTTTAGTGTCATTTTTATGTCTATGGTTTGAAAAATTATATCTTTATCCAAAACTACCATCCAAACAAAACTGGTATATTAGCTGCCTTTATAATATATCTTAATTATCTAAATTGTCTATTTTAAATCTTTCCTTAAATGGTACAAAATAAACTCTTGAGTCTCCTCATACCAAAACTGCCCTCTATTCCCTCATCAGAATCAAATGAAATGTCTTCAGTGAAGACCCTGGATGCTCAGGCCAGAAACTTAAATGTTCTGTTCAGATCCTCCTTTTCTCTCATTATTCACTTCCAGATCCTTCAACATACTTAGCTATTTTGTGTCCAAAATAAAATAGAAATATTAACTTCTGTTAAAAAGTTTTAACATCATTAGTGTGACGTATCATTATCATATAAACCACACAAATGTTACCTAACTATTCTTCCAACTTGTATTCTAAGACACCTCTAATTCAATGAACACATAATATAAAAATGTGATTTCCTTAAATAAAAGGAATTGTGTTATGTGATTGGTACTTAAAACATTAATGATTTTCAATTTCAAGTAGAAAAAAAATCCTTTGTATAAAGAGAACTTAAGAGTCTAGTTATTCAATAATTCCAATCTTTTTTTTCACCAAACTTTCTCCTACTCCACACTAATATGCTTATCTTTTGAAAAAGTTAATCTTTTTGCTGTGAGGACACAGCAAAAAAAGATGACTGTCTGTGAATCAGAGCGTGGAATCTCATCACTGTGTGGGAACAGTCCTCCGGTTTGGAAACTCAGCAAGATAGTTGCCTTTACTTGCCTCAGTTCCTATACTTTTTTTTTTTTTTGGTTGTACCACATGGCATGTGGGACCTTAGTTTCCAGACCAGGAATGGAACACATGCCACCTACATTGAAAACATGGAATTATAACCACTGGACCAGCAGGGAAAGGCCTATAGCAATTTCTGAGACAGATGTGTGAAGCCTTGAAAGAGATGAATTCTGATAACAGTCACTGAAAGATTCCCACAATTGGTCAACTGTTGGCAAAAACTTGCTAGAATCCTTTCATCTTAGCATATGATGAAAGTCAAAACTTCCTAATATGGTGCTTATGTTGTCTAATTAAAAAGATCTGCAGAATTCTGGGAAACTGAAACTTCACTCCCAGACACAGGGGTTGTTACATACTTTGGGAATTTAGAATTGATATAAAATAAGTCAGTCTTGGGTATACACCTGAAGATTACTATTCTGATTTGCTTATAAATGTGATTTATTATTATTGTCTGAACTCAGAGAGAATTATGGATTTGACACTCAAGGGTGGAAAACTACATCAGTGAGATACTCATTTGATTATGACGAAAACAGAACTCTTGAATGTTGCATATGGGAATATATATAGGCACAACCACTTTGAAGAACTGTTTGGTAACATCCTGCTGTTTCTTCTTCTAGGTTAAGGAGACTTCAACAGAGCTGTTTGTAAAGAGTAGTTCAAATCTTGCTGTATATTTATACAGAAAAAAAAAAAAATAATGGTGGCTTATTCATAGGTTGGAATGCAAAAGAAGCCAACTCTTTTCTACTGAAGTAATTTTGCATCTTTTGTTTCTTACCTACAAACATTTATTTTCCCATAAATGGATCATTCTCATATTTTTAATAATTTTATTTTCCTTTTCTAAAATGTTTCTTCAATCACTGTTTATTATCCCAGTAGATTACATATCCTCACTCACATTTACCAAAGTTTGCAGCTATTTGAGTTATTTCTTCTTTGCTTGGTTTTCATCAGGGTACCTTATAGGAATGTAAGCTCCATTAGACCAGAATCCACATGTCTTCTACATTTTACTCTGGTATGGTGGAGAAGAAACTCCATAATTATTATTGAATATGTATGTTGATGCTTAAATACTTATTTTCCTAAAATATGATTTAAATATTTATCAGTAGTTACTTCATTTCTGGAATCTATTTCTTCAAAAATAATTTGCATGTGTTTTCGTTAATATTTGTTATGTATTCTACACTAAGTGCCTCATCCCTCCCAAAATAAGTTCTGTTTTCAGTAGTCATTTTCACCTTACTACTTCTTTAATCTATTTGTTTTCCTCCTGTGCAATCATTTAAATCATTTGTATCTTTATTGCATGTTAAAAAAATTTTTGGCAACAACTAGGTCTTCCTATTCTTTGTTGTTCACAGATATGACATATTTGTCTGCAGTCTGTTTCACTTTATCTTAAGTTTTTCACTTCATCTCTTTTATATTGTTTTGTTATATCAATTTTGGCTCAATTATATTGAATTTATGAAAAACTCTAAACTTTCCTGTAGCTTGAAACATTTGGAGTCTTTTTTTTTGTTTTGTTTTGTTTTTTCTGTGGCTCATCTGGTAGAGAATCTGCCTGCAATGCAGGAGACCTGGGTTCAATTCCTGGGTTGGGAAGATCCCCTGGAGAAGGGAAGGGCTACCCACTCCAGTATTATGGCCTGGAGAATTCCATGGGCTGTATAATCCGTGGGGTCACAAAGAGTCAGACATGACAGTGACTTTCACTTTCATTCGTTTCAAAACATTCATCTCATTTCATGTACGTTCTTTTACTATGCCCTTCTCTCTTGTCTTGTTTATGATATCTTTGTGTAGGTGTCCTATGATCTCTTTAATTTACTTACATCTGATATGAGTAACTCATTGACTTTTAATCAATTTCATGTATAATGTGGGTGAAACTATTGTGTTCCTTTTGACAGCAAAGGAAACTTGTTTTATCACTTTTATTTTTGGACTCCATATTTTACATTCTATTTATTTTTCTCCATCTTGAAGAAGGTGTGGTTGAATAAGGAGATGTTTGAAAAGCTATCTCAGACCACATTCTTGTCAGTTTCAGCTGTCAAACAGAATTTTTTTCTTGTGCTCTATGAAATCCTTTAGAATGTTTTAGGGCATTCCTGAAAGCTTAGGAATATATGACCAATTCTGAATAATATGCTTTGATATCAATAAGACCCAAATACTCAAATGATCAGGCTTCGAAAGTGGCTCAGTGGTAAAGAAAGTTCCTACCAATGCAGGATATGCAGGAGACGTGGGTTCAGTCCCTGGCTTGAGAATATTGCCTGCAAAAGGAAATGGCAAATCAGGCCAGTATTAGTGCCTGGGAAATTCCAAGGACAGAGAAGCCTGGTGGGCTACAGTCCATGGGGTTGCAGAGTCGACATGACTGAACGACTGAGCATGTAGGCATGCACATACTCAAATGATTATGTTCAATTACTCTAATTCTCAGAGTCTTGTCCGTTTTTAATACAGCTTGCAGAGAAAAAAAAAAAGAAGAAAAACAATCAGACAAATGTGTAATAATATCTTCATTGCTATTAGCATTAGGGAAATTTTTTTTTCTTCTGGGGCTTTCCCTCTGTTTATCTCCCCTTCTGGAGGCTATTCCAGGGGATTTATTACCTTATTACTTTTAATTTTGTCTTTTCTTCTGCTTTAACCTGGCTAGGTGTATAGTTAGTTCTGAGTAATTTTTGTAATTCTATCCTTATTTTACAGATTCAATTTCCCTTAAAGTATAAAAATCTGTAAGGCCTGTCTGAGACAGGGTACAACAAGGTTAGGCTAGTGAAGACAAGTAAAACTGTAACAACCAGCAAGCCTAACCCCGCAATCTAATTCTACCAGCTTTCTGAAGGTGCTAAACTTTCTGAAGGTTGCACAATGCTTCTATTTTTCTGTTTACTTTTCATCTTACTCCAAAGCACACACTTGGAAGTTTTAGATGGTTCTTTCCAAAAGTATAAGCAACAATCAGAAGTAAACACAAATGACACTATATAAAAAAGAAACAAAAAGTGGAAATAAATTTTAAAAAGATGAAAAAAAGATGAAACAGACAAAGGATTAATCTCAAAAATATACAAGCAACTCCTGCAGCTCAATTCCAGAAAAATAAATGACCCAATCAAAAAATGGGCCAAAGAACTAAACAGACATTTCTCCAAAGAAGACATACAGATGGCTAACAAACACATGAAAAGATGCTCAACATCACTCATTATCAGAAATGCAAATCAAAACCACAATGAGGTACCATTACACGCCAGTCAGGATGGCTGCTATCCAAAAGTCTACAAGCAATAAATGCTGGAGAGGGTTTGGAGACAAGGGAACCCTCTTACACTGTTGGTGGGAATGCAAACTAGTACAGCCACTATGGAAAACAGTGTGGAGATTCCTTAAAAAACTGGAAATAGAACTGCCATATGACCCAGCAATCCCCCTTCTGGGCATACACACTGAGGAAACCAGATCTGAAAGAGACACGTGCACCCCAATGTTCATCGCAGCACTGTTTATAATAGCCAGGACATGGAAGCAACCTAGATGCCCATCAGCAGACGAATGGATAAGGAAGCTGTGGTACATATACACCATGGAATATTACTCAGCCATTAAAAAGAATTCATCTGAATCAGTTCTAATGAGATGGATGAAACTGGAGCCCCTTATACAGAGTGAAGTAAGCCAGAAAGATAAAGACCATTACAGCATACTAACACATATATACGGAATTTAGAAAGATGGTAATGATAACCCTATATGCAAAATGGAAAAAGAGACACAGAAGTACAGAACAGACTTTTGAACTCTGTGGGAGAAGGCGAGGGTGGGATGTTTTGATAGAATAGCATGTATATTATCTATAGTGAAACAGATCACCAGCCCAGGTTGGATGCATGAGACAAGTGCTCGGGCCTGGTGCGCCGGGAAGATCCAGAGGGATCGGGTGGAGAGGGAGGTGGGAGGGGGGATCGGGATGGGAAATACGTGTAACTCCATGGCTGATTCATGTCGATGTATGACAAAACCCACTGAAATGTTGTGAAGTAATTAGCCTCCAACTAATTTAAAAAAAAAAAGATGAAAAATAAACGTGAAAAAATGGAGAGATGACCAGAAAAGGAAAGGTGATGGCTAGGCAGTAGAGTAAGAAGAAAAACCAGAGACTTCCTGGGCAGTCCAGTGGTTAAGATTTCACCTTCCAATGAAGGGGTTGTAGGTTCAATCCCTGGTTGGGGAACTAAGATTCCAAATGTCTAGGTGGGGAAAAAAGCAAAAATCAACCCCCAAAATGTAAAACAGAAGCAATATTCTAACAAACTCAATGAAGACTTGAAAAGGTGTTCTTTTCTTTTTTTTTAAGCAAAATTGGAACTGCCAGAATTCATGAAGGAAATAAAAAAGAGGCTTTCAGCAAAATTAGAGGATATGTTAATTGCAGTATTGGGGCTTCCTGGGGGGCTCAGCTGTGAAAAAATCTGCCTGCAATACAGAAGACACAGGAAATGCCACGTGTTTGATCCATGGGTTGGGTAAATCCCCTGGAGGAGGGTATGGTGACCCACTCCATTATTCTTGCCTTGGAGAATCCCATGGACAGAGGAGCCTGGCAGGCTACAATCCCGTAGGGTTGCATAGAGTCAGGCATGACTGAACAACTGAGCACACACATGCAATATTATAGCAAATAAACTGTGTGAACAGCACAGTACTGTACTTAAGGAAGAGACATGTGACAACTACCACTCAGATGAAAAGGAAACGGAAACAAACAAATAAAAGATATTAGGGAGAAAGTGATAAGCATAGATTATAAGAAAATCTATCAAATCCTTATTTGGAGTGACTAGAATAGAAAACTAAGGCAATGGATCTAAACATGTATTTTGCCATGCAATTCAAACAAAACTTTACTCAGAAAAAAAAAACAACAACTTGAAACTATATATATTTAGTTGGAAGAGATGTACCAGGGAAAATTAGAGTAGTGAAGAATAAAACAAGATCAATAATGCATAAATTTATTAATAATTAATAAAAGTAAAAACATCCTTTATATATTCTCAGTTTCACCACTTACTGAGGGATCAAGGACCATGTATTTGATTAATGCAAATCTGAGGTTTCTCATCTGTATAATGGAATTAATAATACCTACCTAATTGATAACAGCAGTACACACAAAATTTGATAATTGTGATCTTAAAAATAATTATTAATCAGCATATGAAATATCTAACTTCGATTCTTTGGTAACATTTATATGTCTGTACAAGCATATATCATGTATGTTCAGTTGTTCATGAAAGCTGTGAGAAACTAAATTCATTCACATCAAAAACTAAACTGCATTACACTTTCACTTGCTAGCACACTTTTACAACTTTCTAAGAATAATAGAAGGAAGGTGATTTTATTATTAATTAATTAATTAATATTATTAAATAATATTGAAAATAATAGCTCACAGAGTGCTCACTGTGTGCTGACTTTTAAGTGTTTTCCATGTGATCGTTTACTTAATTCTAACAGTGAGATTCTATTATTAACATTCTCATTACTGATAGGGAAATCAAGAAGAAAGGATGCTGAGGAATTTTGCCAAGGTCAGGCACCAAGTAAGTAACAAATTAGTTTTTGACAACATAAACAGACAATACAAAGCCCTCATCCTTAAGGGCTATGTTCTGCTGTGAGAGGAGGAAAACTTGTGGATCTAATGGGTTTGAGCAGCAGGTATATTTTTAGGAAGCAGAGGCTGATCACTTCAAGTACCTAAGACAAGTTACATCAAAATTATGCAGAGTTTGTAAAAAAAAATTATGTCAGGAAATGAATATATGTAAGAATTCTGTGTTTATTTTTTCTTCCTCCAGACTGAGACTGATTCACAGAAAATGGCATAAGAGAAAAAGGACTTACCTAAAAATAGCTTAGTACTAGTTTAGACACTCTTATTCCTGGTTAACATAGGAGGTGTGTTTCTTTGACTTTATTTTATATACCTTCTCTTTTTTTTTTTTTTATTTTTTTTTTATTTCTTGAATGGAAAAGAGCTATCTCTTACAAAAATCTGTTCATTTCTAAATCTTATAACAAACATATGGCTTATACTTACAGTAATAAAATAAGCATTCCCATTCTAATAAAACCCATATATAAAATACATATTTTGGCAAATGGGTTGGTTTAAGAATGCAATTGCTAATATTAAAAGAAAGCAAATCAGTTGTTACTTGGTCATGTTCTCACAATGCTTTGTGGTTTTTCCCATACTCAGTATTGGAATTTCTCTGAGCCCTGGGATATAGAGCTTCTTTTTCAGCACACCTTCCTCAGATGATTTGCTGAATATCTATATAATTAGTTGTATCACAAAAATTTCAAAATATAATCTCTCTTGTGAACTGAAGGCTTGACCATGCAGAAAATTACTGACTGTCCCAAAAGAATCTCCCAAGCCTCTGAAACTTCTCAGATCAGAGAAGTTAATGCAGAAGCCAAGCTAGTTATTTTCATAGAGATAATATAGTATTATGAATTTTGATACTAGAAGTTTGAAAAGGCAAAAATAAAATACTGAAGTGAGGTTGAGATAGTTGAAATAGGAAGCAACTATCATCCCTAAAGGAGTTTATAATTAGGTCATGTTCAGGTTAGATTGGAACTAAAAATGAATTAAAAGATCTTAGAAAGCAGAATTAATTGTGCTTGGCATTTTATTGATTGAAAGCAAAAAAGAAAGACAGGATGCAGTAAATGATGTTTAGGTTTTGGCTTAAGAAACTACTGCATAGATCACTGAAAGAACAGGTTTTGTATTTGCTTCCTTGGGTAAAGGGTTTTAGATTTTCAGCTTTGCATGCCCTTATTCCAAATCCCACTCCTGCTATGTTAAATCTCACATGGACTTAGATAAGGCATTGAAATCAATGTATCACCTGCATAAATAAATTGTGGGTCTGATATTCTGCAAAGTTGCTCTTGTGCTTACAATATAGTAAGGATTATTTGGAGGCCACAAAATAAGCTCTTTGGTTCTCCAATGTTGACATAAGCTAAGAGTTTAAAGCCTTGAGTTATTTGTTTGTTTTTTTCTTTATTAGTCCTTACATGAAGTTAAAAACAAACATCTCTCCTCCAGGCTTTGGACCCTAAATAATTATCAAAAGAAATCTTTTTCTCTGCACTATTTAATTTTTAATAAACATTTATGTATCTTTAATCCAATTAATTAGCATTAGTATTTTAAATAGCTGTGTACAATACACGTGATGCAAAGGAAAATCTTATGTCTTAAACACAGTACCACAAAAGTCAGCAGCTTATTAAAATAGACATAAGATTAAGAGATGGTTTAATTTAGAAATGTTCTATACTGTTTCTATTCCCAAGAAAGACTTTCAGGATATAATACATTCCTTCTTGCTATCAGAATGACAGCATTTCTTTTATTTTTTAAGTTTTACATTTCTCTTACATCATATTTATGTTTTTTTTAGTTTTCTTAAATAATCTTCAGAACCACTTAGAGAAAAATTTTTATCTTTGAATACCTACGTATCTCTGTGTATTTTTTTCTCATCTTTGTCATTATGTATACTTTAGCTGGAGTGCACAAGTCTGTTACTTTTAAAAAGAATGCAATAAACTAAGATTAGAGATATAGAATTTTAAAAGATGGCATTAAAATTGGATAGACATCTATTGTGATGGTGAAAGTAGAATTTCAGCAGTAAATGTAATCTTCATCTGCAAAGAACCTCTGATCACTGAGAGTAGATAGAAAGGATTCCTAAGTAAGAGAAGTGAAAAAGAGAATTCTTGCAGAAGAGAGATGGTTGATCTGAAGTATTACTTTAATTATGTGGCACATTTTTTCCAGTAAATCTCAGCTTTTAGACTCCCATTTCTGCACTTTACTTAATTAAACTTAATGACATGTTTTTCTGCAGGTTTTAGGTACTATTACCAAATTATGTAAAAGAGGAAATTGAGGCATACAAGGTTGTATAATTTAACTAAGCTCAAGGCAATTCAGTGGCAGGGGGTGGAACTTTAAGTTCCTTATTCCAAGTTCCTTTTACAAACCTAGAAGACTAGTAGATTTTTATTTTTTAGTAAAATCGGGATTGGGAATACATGTAAATCCATGGCTGATTCATATCAATGTATGACAAAACCCACTGGGAAAAAAAAATAATAATAATAAAAATTAAAAAAGAAAAAAATAAAATAAAATAAAATAAAATAAAATGCATAACCAACAAGGACCTATAAAAAATAATAATAATAATAATTTAGATGACTTGAATTTTATGAAGCTTAAAACAAAATAACAGAGAGTAACTTTCTAATTATAATAAGTAGAACATATAGAAATACTTATTGAAATGCATAAAGAAAATGAAAAATTTTTAAATAAACCATCAATTGCATCTTATTCAAGGCACCATGTTCTTCATATTCAAGGTGAATATAAAAGAATAAGCCAGTAAAACATTTTATATAAACCTTCTGTTATTCTTTAACTCGTATTAATGTTTTAAATTAATTATGTGCTTCATATTAGCCAAAATTTGTCTTCCATAGTTACCCTAGGGAATTCAATCTTTGTTCAGATACAAGATAGCTCAAAAAAGTAAGTCTTGGGCACACAGTGTGTTTCTCTGCTCAAGTGAAGTAATTCTCAAATTTCAGCATGCATTAGTTGGAAGGCTTAACAGAATGCTAGGGCCCACTATAAGGTTTCTAATATGTTAAGTCTGGGTGCCCAGGTGCCATTAGTGGTAAAGAACCCATCTACCAATGCAGGAAATGTAAGATATGCAGGTTTGATCCCTGGGTCACAAAGGGCCCCTGGAGGAGGGCATGGCAACTCACTTCTTGCCTGGAGAATCCCATGGACAGAAGAGCCTAGCAGGCAATAGTCCATAGGGTTTCACAGGTTGGGGTCAAAAATTTGCATGTCCAACAAGTTTCCACATGAGGCTAATGTTAAGTGCTATAATTTGAATGCTATTGTACATTTATATTCATTTTATTTTCTCTTTTTAAAACGTTTATGTTTTATTTTTAATTGGAGGAAAATTCCTTTACAATGTTGTGTTAGTTTTTGCTGTGCAACAACATGGATCAGCTGTATACATACAGATATCCCTTCTCTGGAGCCTCCCTTCTCCCCCACCCCCACCGCCCCTCGCCACTCCACCCCTGTAGGTCATCACAGAGCACTGAGCTGAGCTTCCTGCACCATTAAGAACCTTACCACTAACTAGCTATGAACACTACCGTGATAAACTTTAACAAAGTTCACCCTAACCCACAACTGCTGTCCTACCCACTGATCCACTCAGCCTAATTGAAAGCAGATTAAACCAAGGCAGAGCAAGGCAATTTCATCATATGACAGAGAATTTCACCTCCATTGTCAGGCAGGGGTAACACTGAAGGTTTAATTGTATATTTTGGAAATATCTCTCTTTTCTAATACGGATTTAGAATTTTCTCTGCTATCATAGAATCCTCTTTTATTCTTTTGAAGTGTATGGATATAGGATATATATGGGAAAGAGAAAGATCTGAAACCACTGGCATGATTAACCAAGAATATAGGAAAGGGATATTTCATCCCTACACTGGCAAAAAGACAGTGAATGAGTATTTATGTGCCTGAAATCTCCCTGGAATATTCAGCAGAATACATTCATGGCTGCCTTTTAATGCTGTTCAGTTTGGGCATGTCAAAAAAGTCCTCATTATGAGGACAACTGGGAGCCAATGCCAAGCTCACACTCTGTTCTGCAAGTCATGCACTCCATTTCAGCTGTTTCCAACCAGTAGAGAACAGTTTACAAGTTTATATAAGCAAGAGCCTTATATCACAGTGGTAGCACTGAATCCACCACCTTATTCTCATACTTGGAAACCTGTCTTCTTGTTATAGACTGATTACCCAAATGGGGAGGCAAAGGGACCTTAAGCCTAAGCCAAGGTCTGTCTAAGGAAAAAGTTTTCCTAATTAAGATGGAATTGATCTCTGGGGAAATGTGAACAGGGAAGACTCTGGGTCTAGACCCTTAGAGCTCTACATGGAGGAGAAATGCTGGGAACTTGAATATACCTAGGAGATGAACACGTTTAAGAGTTTGATATTTATTGACATTCTTTTCCGTACTATATGAAGTCATGCACTGTTAGAGTGAATTTATATTATGCTACCCTAACAAAAGTTAAGTTTATGTTTTAAAATTGATTTTTTTTTTTATACCTCAACCCCCAAATTGTAACCCAGCTCTTTATCTCCTGCTTTTATAAAGTAATAGGCATTTATTCTGAAACCGAAGGAAAATTGATTAGGTTGGTTTCCTTAAGAGAAAGTACAGAACTTTTTTGCCTCTTGAAGGTGTTTTTCAAGGGAGATACTAGCTTTACTCAATTTTGCAGTATATGTTGACTTCAAGCTAAATTCTTATTTACAGGTTTTCAATGAAATTCCACTCTGTTTAGGGTAGTACTATTTACATCAATTGCAAAATGTCTTGTTGTTTGGAATTTGTCAATGAGTTTTGTAACAGGAAACCTCAGTGTAAGGGGTTTTATTTATTTATTTTTTTTTCATGTCACATGGAGAAGGAAAAACAAGTAAACTCCCTGGTTTCTAAATATAATTTTTTTTAGAGTAAATTTTAAAATAGGGAAGTCAATGACCTATTTAAAATTCCAATATTTATTTTAGGAGGAAGTATTGTGTAGAAATAGAAAGCATGGGCTTTTTGAATTTGGATTGATTGATGATCTTTGATTCTTTAGTTCTGTGAAATTGTACAACTTTTCTATGAAGAGTTCTAGCATCCATTGATAATTTTTGCCCAAATATATTCTTTCATTGATAAATTTTGAAATGACCATCTTTCTAAACATATTATTACCATGTATTCTCTTATAAAGAAGTCTTAGATTTTATCCTACTAAATGTCCAAAATAGTTGAAATTATAATACTGCTCTTATTGTTTGCTTCAAAATTACTTAACGAAGTTTATACCTATTTTGTCAAGTCTTTTAAAAAAATGTTTGCTTAGAGCCAACAAAAGTGTGCGTTTGGATTGTTTCCAATTTTAAATAATGAATATGCAGAATGGTGCATATATAATTTCTTACTTTTGAAAGGGACTTTTCAGAGTTGAGTCTCAGGAGTTTGACAGGCAAATGGTAAAAATATAATATAATGTTAAAAATAAATTAAATATCCCTTTATTTTCACTCTCTTGGGTTAATTTTAGGAAAATAAGTCATCTTCCGGAAGTGAAGTTTTGTTGCTATTATCTGCATTCATCCAACGTCAGGACTTCATCACACTTTGTTTTTGCACAGTTCTTGTTTTATTTTTGTTGTAATTTGGTCTTCCCATGCCTATTACTTATTTTCTCACTTCCATGTAAATTAAGATGTATAGTATATGCTTTCTTAGCCGATGCTATTGATATGGACTCTGGATGATTTTTCTTTTTTGTTTATCTGTATGTTTTTTTGGAGAGATTTAAATTGTTAGATACTACTAAACTGGAAATTGCCCTTATTTTAAACATCAATATTTTTAAACACAATTGTAAATTTAAGCTCTGCACTTGATATATTGTCTAAAACTTGTATGTCAATACACCTGTGTACACTGATTCAACTCTGCTTTCCTTTTGTCACTAATCTTTCATATAGCTCTATTTCCTTGACCCAATGTTGAAGACACTTATTTCAAAAATTCAAAATAATAACGTCAATTCACTTTTCTTTCAAATATACTTTCAACTGACCCATTTTGCTAGCTTTGATCTAAGTGAGTTTTATCATAAAATCATAGTTAGACCTTCCTGGCCTATAAATCATATATGTTAGTTTACTGATTCAGTGAATATGGTTTTTTTCTGCAGTATCCTCTTCGACAATATTTCAAGTTCTGGTATTTATAATACTGCTTGTGGGCAGTGAATAACAGATAATATACCTAGGATTTAATAATGGTAAACATACTTGCTCTTTTATAAGTTAATTAGAAAAGGTAAGAAAGACTGTGGGATTCATCAGATTACTTTCTATTCATTAATACTACCTGTAATAACATTTTGAAAGTCAGGAGATAGAAGATAAAAAACAAATATTATTAAACAGTATATGAAATTATGACAGACATTTGAAACAATGCAAAACTCTTGTAGAATTCAGTGTTACAAAGAAATGCAATGCCAAGACTACTGAGAAACTCAGAAAAATGAAGGTAAAGAAGATGGATGAAAGACACACAGTATGAATGTAAATATCTTAGTCTCCATATTGTCAAATCTATGGTTTTTCCAGTAGTCGTATGGATATGAGAGTTGGACCATAAAGAAGTCTGATCACCAAAGAATTGATACTTTTTAACTTTAATGCTGGAGAAGACTCTTGAGAGTCCCTTGGACAGCAAGGAGATCAAACCAGTCAATCTTAAAGGAAATCAGTCCTGAAGGGCTGATGCTGAATTTGAAGCTCCAATATTTTGACCACCTGATGCAGAGCCAATTAATTGGGAAAGACCCTGATTTTGGGAAAGACTGAAGACAGGAGGAGGAGGGGGCAGCAGAGCATAAGATGATCGCATCATGAACATGAGTGTGAGCAGACTCCGGGATATAGCAAAGGACAGGGAAACCTGGCATACTGCTTCCACAGAGTCAAACGCAACTGAGCGACTGAACAGCAGCAGCATATTTAGACAGTTATGCTTTATCTTACTTTAGATAGAATTTAAGTAAATATTGATAGCTGTTTGATTGATACTGAATTTCAATAATTACAAGAAGTTCACCAAGTTTTGCTTTTAACTCAGCATGGTAAATAGATAACCAACATTCCCGCAGTTTATCTTATACTTTAAAATAATATTGTTACAATTTAAATCAGAAGACGAGGTAGAGGGCTTGGATTCTTATTCTAGCAAGTGACTAATAATTACAGCATCATATGACTCACTTAACAGCTTTGCCAAATGATTTATTTTTGTTAAGGTTTTCTGAGAAGATATTTTTATAGTTACTTGTAAAATACTCTAGCTACTAATCTTGTGTAATATGAATCAGAAGCAGAAATTTGTGTCATGCATGAAACATAATGTTATTAGTCATATATGTTAAATAGAAGATTGCCATTTAATGTATTTCCAGAATATACACATTGTAAATTACTGAGGAGAAGATGTGAAATATATAGATACAATTATATATACTATAATAAGCTGGTTTATAAACATGTAAAGAGAAAGGTTTCAGGCTGTTTCCAATGGTGAGTAAACAAATGGATGATTCACTCTGAGGAAAAATATTTCTAGGTGAATTTTTACTCAAATGCTAAACCCTGTGTCATGGTGTTTATCCTGAATAACACAAATTGAACTTTCAAAATATTTAAAAATCTTAACAGTTTCTGCTCAAGGACATGAGCTGATATTCTACCTGGACATTGATGACTTAATATCCTCCTTGATATCTCAGTAGCATTTTATATCGACATACACTTAATTTTCTTTGATATCTGCAGATTCTTGCTTTCTATTACATCAGTGTCTCGATTTTTTCACTACTTCTCTCTTAACTCATTTTTGAATTATTTACCTCTAGTTAGCCAGCAGATGTCAAAGTAGCTTATAAGGTAGTCCTGAGCCTGCTTGTTTTAAAAGAGATTTATTGGCTGGATTTAAGGCATGGATAAAAATTTTCCCAAGAACCAGTGACTCAAAAATCGTTCTCCAACTGTTAAGGACTGAATGTTTGTGTCCCTCCAAATTCTTACATTGAGGGCTTAACCTAAATGTGGCTACATTTGGAAATATATTTTCCCTTAAGAAAATAATTAAGATTAATTAAAGTCATATGAGTGGGGTCCTGAACCAATAGCACTGATGGCCTTTTAAGAAGAGATGTAAGAAAACTTGCTCTCTTTCTCTAAAACACACTGAGGAAAGGCCATGGTGAGGAGGTATGGATACAGCAGTTACCTGCAAGCCAAAAAGAGTTCATGCTAGAAACTGAATCAGGAGAACCCTAGATCTTGGACTGCTATCCTCCAGAACTGCCAGAAAATAAAGTTCTGTTATTTAATATGCAAAAACCATGTTATTTTGTTTTGGTAGACAGAACAGACTGATACACCAACCATGACCTCTCTTGTGAATATTTATACACTTGCACCTTTGCTGTCCAAACTGTCGTCTTCTCCCCACCATAGGCCCCAGCATGCATGGTGTGCACGCATGCACACACACACACACACACAAAGAGAATGTATGCATCCATGCGGAGACTCCATTACTTCCATTACTGTTGTTGCTCAGTCATGTCTGACTCTGGGACCCCATGGGCTGTAGCCGACCAGGCTCCTCAGTCCATGGAATTCTCTCTAAGCAAGAGTACTGGAGTGGGTAGCCATTCTCTTCTTCAGGGGATCTTCCTGACCCAGGGATGAAACCCAAGTCTCCCACACTGCGGGCAGATTCTTTACCATCTGAGCCACTTCCCTTCAGTGTCTCAGTTGTATGAGAGACCGACACAGACTAGTGATTCACAGTATGTGTTTCTTTATTATCAGATATCCTAGGCAAATTTGGAATTTATGCCCCTGCATTTGCAGTTTTATTCAGATGTGATGCTTGAAGACACCTTACAGGTTGGATTTCTATGATATAGCCCCCTAGAATTTAGGTGGGTCAACCTGCATAACTTGCCTACAATTTTCTAGTTATGGCAAACAGATAATGCTGTTATATTAGAAAATACATACTTACTGAATTCATTCTTTGAAAAGAGGGAATATTAAGAGGGTACATATATAGTTATTTTTTCATATTTCAATATTGTCTTATTCTGATTATATCAACACAGTAATTCACCACATACAGTACAGCAATAAAATAAATCATTAGAAATATATCTGTTACAGTCATTTAATATGCTTGTTTTCTCCTATGATACAACCTCATATTAGAATGGTAAAAATCTGATAACTATATTCTACAAATCATAAGTAAATTAATGTAATCTTATTATTCTGTTTATTTCAGTAGCATGGCTAAATAGAATTACTACAGATTTTTCATTTATTTACTAAATCCAGTGCTAAAAATGGCTTTTGTGTATCTAAAATTAGAAACCATTGGAATTAGACTGGAATTAGACTGGAATCTAGTATATTTACATTTCTACAAATATAGTCTTAAGGACCTTTTGAACCCTTGCAAGTCTGATTCTCACAAAATGAAGGAATGCACTATATTAACTGTAAGAACATTCTTAATCTGAGAGATTTAAAAGCATATTGCCCACTACTCTTAACTTTTTATATGCATTTCTAAGTCATATTAACTTACTGTTTGGTTACTTGTAGTATTACATATCATGTCTCACCTTATTTTTGTTTTTTGCCTCCTTTTATTTATTTGTTTACTTATCTAGCTTTTTTCCTCTCTGATTCTTTTTTCTGAGCTTCATAAAAGCATTTGTTCTTGGTGGAATATATCTTTATCCTTTATGCTTGTATCTTTAAAGCAGACATGAAGAAGCATTAATACTTCTATTAAAATTATCATTAATTTTATTTTGTCACTTATAGATGTCTGTTTTTATAAACACTTTTGATGATTTAAAAATATTTCACCAAAGAATTTTATATTTCTCTCATTGAAATGTGGAATCTCTGGCTCCTTTCCTGATTCTGGGTGGGTCTGTGACTGACCAGTGCAGTCATGCAATGTGACTGGAGAAGAAAAGTCATAAAAGTCCATGCATCTCTGTCTTGTTCATTGGAATACTTACTCTTGGAAGCTGAGCCTCCATGTAAGGAATCTGATCATCCTAATGCTGCCATGTCAGAGAGGTCAAGGATAAGCACTTCTGCTAAGAATCCCACTTATCCCATTCTGTAGTTATAACAAGCTAAGTGTCTGGCACTGAAATAAAGAAACTATTTTGGAAATGTTTCCTCTAGTTATTGCTGTTCTGGTATCTAACTGTTCAAGGCACCCAGTGGACTCATCTGAGCTGAGGACCCAGATATGAAGCGGAGAGGAACCATATTCAATGTGCCCTAAATTTCTGAACTCACAGAATCTGTAAGCATAATAAAATAAGTCATTTTATGCTCCTCTGTTATGGATGGTTTGTTTCATACCGATAGATATTCAGAAATCTTCGAAGGATCAGTGACTATCATTAACAAAAGTTAAATATATTCTTCTCCTGAAAAGTAATTTAAATATCCTCAAATATATAGTCCAATCAAATGAAATAATTTTAAATGTATATAGGTGTATTAGAAGAGAATAAAACCATGCCACAGTACAGAGTTTCAGTATTTAAAGCCAACAACCTTGTAATAATTGAGTAAAATCAGTCTTTTTGAGAAAAGTTCGGTTAAAGATGCATACTTTCAGTTATAAATATATTTACAATTAATTGTTTCTTCTTATAACCAATAAGAGTACAGCATGTTTATTAATTGTAATACTGTCATTGTTATAATCTGGGAAATTGCAAAGTTCTTCTCTATTTCAGAAAATAATTACTCAATTTTATGTGAAAATTTGGAAACCACTCTACTAACATCACAAAATATTATCTCAGAAATTTATACTATGAAATGTATGACAAAAAAATAGATCCAAGAAATGGAATCCTAAATGTGTTTGAAATCCTATGTTCTCCTGAAAAGAGAATGCCAAGAGACATACTTTTAAAACTTTGGATATTTTATGATTAAAATTGTGCAGAAAATATTGCCTATATTTATACATTTCATAGATAAGCACTTTGACATTGTTCCCTATAGTTCAAAATAATTCCCTGAAATTGAGTATCAGAAATTAATAAATGATTCACAATGGTTTAGATAATTTTAAGCCTTGTAAATTGGTCAGATAAAGTCTACAAATTCTCACCAGCAATATGGTAGTAGTAGCAGTTAAGTCGCTGAGTCCTGTCCGATTCTTGGGACCCCATGGACTGTAGCCTGCCAGGCTCTTCTGTCCATGAGATTCTCCAGGCAAGAGTACTGGAGTGGGTTGCCATTTCCTTCTCCAGAGGATCTTCCTGATCCAGGAATCGAACCCGGGTCTCCTGCATTGCAGGCAGATTCTTTACTGACTGAGCTATGAGGGAGGTCCTCAATATAGTTGAATTAATAGCTCACAAGACTCTTATAAGTTTTAAGAATTAGAAAGTTTTTCTTTTGCCATATTAAAATATGAAGAAATGAATTAAGGATTCTTTCATTTTCATCTGCTAATTAATTAAATGGATGCTAATCATAAGCTAGGCACAGGTCTAAGAGCAGACTCATGGAAAAGAATCAAATAGAAAAAGCTGCCCTTATAGAATTAATATTCTAAAAAAAAAAAGAATTAATATTCTATTGGAGAAAATTTTAAAATATATAAAATGATAATAATGCAATCAAGCATTTTATAGGAAAAATAGAAAAGCATAAATGTTGGTGGTAGAAGTACATAGGATTTAATATTGAATGACAAGGCTAGGCAGGCTTTTAAAGCATTTGAACAAAAACTATAATTAACTGTGGGAATATTTTAATAACATTCCAGATTAAGCCAAAAGACAGGGAACAGCAGTGAGGAGGCCAGTGTACAATAGTAGAGTGAGTAACAGAATAAGGAATCAACAAAAAAGATTAGGAAAGGAATGGGAACCAAAGGAAACGCCATAGATGTTGAAGGTACTATAAGCCACTGTAAGAATTTTGGCTTGTATTCTCAGGGAAATAAATAGGAAGCCCTTTACAGAAAAGACATAATCTGATACATTGATAGAGCTCCCTCTGGCTGTTGGTTTGATTTTAGTGGAATTAATTATTAATTTCTCTGATTTTAATGAGATTCACATATTTGGTACATGTTCCATGGGAAATTGCATTGATACAGTGATAGTCTTTATATAATAGTAGTCTCCAAATACTTAACCAAGCCAGCAACTTCAGAAATGACAAAAGAAAAAAGCTCACATGCCAAATTATAATTTGGAAGTCATACAGTTAATTAAATCAATTTAAAACCCATGATGATAAGCAGGTGAAAATAGCTGAAGTAGTTTGCCATGTTTAGGACAAGGTACAAGCATGGAAAAAGGTCCCAATACCTGAAAAAGGGAGTTCTCAGGTCCTAACTCTCTCTCCCTTTGCTGCATCAGCCTTCCCCTGCTGAAGGTGTGGTTCTGAGGACAACAACTGAGGTTTGATCAAGAGAGCTCAGCAAACAGGAGGTGCCTGAAACCAACATACACTTTTCATGTTGGGTCAACATAGCAACAAGTGTGCCTGGCCAATAGCTGTGGCTAGCCAGGAGCCTTAGGAACAGCTATGGGCTTTAGCTGCATTTCTTAGTGGAGTACCCAAGGGACCAAAATGACTGTCTCCATAGGAGGGCCAATTTATGACTTCATAAATATTGAGTGCTTTGTCTACAGCAAATGTGTCATGAATATTTGGGGCTTCTGGTCCTTCCATTCCATTTTCATTCTTTGTTCAGCGAAGACATTCCCTACTTAATTTATCTTTGCTTAACATGTCCCGCTGATTACCAACATTTGCTCCTTGGAAGGAAAGCCATGACAACCTGGACAGTGTATTATAAAGCAAAGACTCATAACTTTGCCGACAAATTTCCATATAATCAAAGTTATGGTTTTTCCAATAGTTGGGTACAGATGTGAGAGTTGGACCATAAAGAGGGCTGAATTCTGAAGAACTGATGCTTTCAAATTGTGGTGCTGGAAAAGATTCTTGAGAGTCCCTTGGACAGCAAGGAGATCAAACCAGCAAATCCTAAAGGAAATTAAGCCTGACTAGTCACTGGAAGGACTGATGCTGAAGCTGAAAGTCCAACACTTTGGCTACTTGATGCAGAGAGCTGACTCATTGGAAAAGACCCTAACGCCAGGAAAGATTGAAAGCAAAAGGAGAAGGGGGCAACAAAGGATGAGATGGTTGAATAGCATCACTGACTCAGTTGACTCCATTTACTTTAATTTATGCCTAATATCTTACAGTACTTAATTTACATTTCCTTTGCCTAAAATGTCTGGATGGTTACTAACTTATCTGCACTGATTTTGCCTACATCTTTTAAGTTACTGGATTACTCTTTACAGGGATTTTCCTATTTAATATGATATTTAACCACTATTGTGAATAATTTTACAAATGAAACCAGTCAATAGATAGATGTGTGAGTGATCAGTCTCTCATTCATGTCCAACTCTTTGTGAACCTATGGACTTTAGCCTACTGTTCCTCTGTCCAAGGAATTTTCCAGGCAAGAATACTGGAGTGGGTAGCCACTTCCTTCTCTAGGGGATCTTCTGTACCCAGGGACTGAGCCCAAATTTCCTTATATCTCTTGCATTGGCAGGTGGATTCTTTACCACTAGCACCACCTGGGAAGTTCAGATGGATAGAAAGGGATATACACAGATTAATACATATAGATAGATTAAATCACTAACTTCAACTTTTATGAAAATGTTCCACTTTATATCCATATTTACATCATTCATAGAATTTTTAATTCTTTTTAAATCTAAGGAGTTTTTTGAAACTATACACCAGTCACCAGTGTGTTAAACTCAGGACTCATGATATATCAAGAAACCAAAATTAAATCAGCTCACTTTGTCTTAGGGAATTGATTCTTGCCTATGGATCTTGAGTTATCGAGTCTTTTTCTACAAAGTTGCTGGCTTCTGGACTGAGAGCATGCTGGAAATCCAAAGCCAGCCAATTGATAAATCTGTCTGCTGGCTGTTTACAGAAATGAGGTACAGCTTTTTATAGCAGCTCTTCTGTCATTTCTTCCACAAAACTGGATTCTGATCTGCACTCTGTAGTAAGGGCCTTTATTTATGAGTAGGATAAAAGTAAAAACCAATTTTTTGGTGAGAAATATGAATATGCCTGGTTGGTTAATTATATCAACACACATTATCTTAATGGTGGAGAGTAAAATCCTCTCTTTGTGAGTATTTAGTCGATGGTTATCCTGAGAGCAGGAACATTATCATCAGGAGATGCTGACTGACTTCCAGGCATTTTGACTTGTACCATAAAGAAAAGTTATGATCAGTAAAAGTGGTAACAGCATTTATAGCTGGAAAAAATCAATTTGTTTACAGTGTGTGCCACTCTTTGAACATCAATCTAAAGGAATCCACCTGCAATACAGGAGACGTTCAATACCTGAGTCAGGAAGATCACCTGGAGGAGGAAATGGCAATCCACTCCAGTATTATTGCTTGGAGAATTCCTTGGACAGAGGAGCCTGGTGGGCTACAGTCCATAGGGTCAAAAAAGAGTCAGGCACAACTTAGCAACTAAACAACAACAACAATAAGTGTCTATCTAACCTGGCAAGAACTGAATTATAGTGAGTTCTATAACTCACTATTTATAGTGGTAACATTTACCTCTAAATAATTAGCTTCAGGAGAATTATTTTTTTGTTTGTTCTGTTTTTTTGCTATTCCAGGGTTTGGTTTTTTTTTCAGTTTTTGTTATTGAGAATTGATAACTGGGCAGCAAAAAAGCTGTGTAGAACAAATCAAAGTATAGAATACTCTTCCTTTAGTAAAGTAAGGACACATCTTTTGTATAGTTCAGTGACTGCATGGGAAACGCCAAAGCTTTTATATACATAAATAATATATTTAAAATGTTATTGTTTAAGGTTTATGACCCAGGTTTAGAAAAAAGGTGTATCAATAAAGAGTTGCTAAACATATTCTTACATCAGAACATAGACTGATATTGATGATGTTTGAAGATAAGCTATTATTGAAGTATTAGCTATAAGATAATTTTAAGTAGTTTTTAAATAAATGTAAGATATCTGCAAAAGCTAAATCAAGATCAGTGACCAGTTATAATTATAGAATAATATCTCATGCTATTAGTTTTAGATGTAATAGGGAATTCTCTTTTCCAAAGATTATTTATTTATTTATAAATAAATATTTAGGTAAGAGCAAGCTATATTTCAAGGATGAGTTACTTTTCTGAATACTGATTATTCTTTTTCTTTTTTAAAACCTCTGTAGAAAAAAAAAACCCTCTCTCAATTACCACATTAATTTTGCCACTTGGGAACTTTCAAAGAGCAAATACATTTTCACAGAACTATTTGCTGTATTAAATACCTATGTTTTTAGAAATTGATCTGGTAAAAAAGGATAGTTGATAATCAAAGAATACCTATTATTTAATTTAAGATTATTTAAAGTGTTCAAAGTCATCAAGGATTTATATTGTAATTGGTTACTAATGATATTAACAGAAAGATGACACAATACATTTTTTTTTTCAGAAAGTGTAAAAGAAGCACTGAATTTAAATCATTTACAGCAATGTTCAGTTTCCTAGGATAGATCCTCTTACAAGACAGCAGTTGTTAATATTTCACATGGTTAAACACACATTTGCAGTCTCATTACATTTTATGGAAGGAAGGATAATTTACATGTCATATAAAACCAGCATATTAAATTTAGAAAATTTAACTTAGAAGATATACAGATCTGAACACAAAAATTATCAAGCCAATCTAATTTGTCCAAATATTTATGTCAAATGGGAATACTAGTCAACTTTTTCCTAATCTAATATAAAAGTTTGTTAAAGTCTCTAAATTGTATCAAAAGTCTAAGCTTTATGAGAGTATTTTTTCCCTTTGAAATGATCCATTGTTTTTTGTCTCATTATTTAATTAGTTCATGATTTCACAATTTTTGCTTTTCTTTGTGTTTTCTTTCTTTTTTCATTTTTGTTTTAGTTAGCTGCTTCTATGCAAAAATAGCTTTTTATTTTTTTGCTTTACTGAGATATAATTGACAAAAATAAATCAATAAATAAGAAATATTTAAGGTCAACATAGTCACCCCCTCACATAGGGTTGTGTATATATTGTAAGAACTTAATATTTACACACTTAGCAAATTTCAAGTATATAATACAATGTGGTAACTATAGTCACTGTACTGTATGTACACTAGGTATCCTGAATGTATCTGTCTTGCACCAGTAAAATCTTGTCTTTGACCAACATTTCCCTTTCCTCCAACGCTTGGCAACCATGATTCTACTTTCTGCTTCTATGATTTTGATTATTTGAGATTCCACATAAGAGTAAGGTCAAATAATATTTGTCTTATAGTGTCCTGCTTTTTTCACTTGGCATAATGTCCTTCAGATTCTTGTACATTGTAACACATGGCAGAATTTTAAGAAACACACTTCCCAAAATGCCAGTGCATTTAAACCATTAGAAGTTGTTTGCCCCTTCTTCTTACTTTTTAAAAATTTATTTTATTTTAAATCGATTCTTCTTAGTTTCTCCTAGATCAAATCAGTAAAAATTAAATTAATCTATTTATTATTATTTTAAGCAGGTCATTAAATCTTTATTTCATTTATTTTATTTAACAAAAAAGGAGAATGATTTTTTTTTTCCAAATTCAAATAAAAGTCTTTTTATTTCCCCCAACCAAAGTGCAAGTTTGCCACATGAGATTACCCCAGAAGCTAAGAAAAAGAGTTATTGGATTTCAAGTCATTGACATGCATTTTTTAAGCAGGAGAGTTTAATTGGCTCCAGTAGTTAAGTTCATCTAGGCATATCTGCACAGATTCATTTGGCCTTCAGTTGAGATCAAAGGTCCTTTCACTGAAGAAAAAAAACAGTTTTTTTCTTACTCCAATTAAGTTAACATTTTTTTTCTTGCTAGAAAATTGTGCGTTTTGTCTTTATAAATAGGCTCAGACATCGTTATAGCTTTAAGAACTCAAAATACATTTGGGCTTCAAGGAAAATATTAATTAAACAAGTTTTAGATGCCAGCAGAATGGCTCAATAAACTTTTTCATTTATTCTGTTAATTTATCAGTTTCTCTTGGCTTTTGAATACATTCTTTGAAATTCTTTTCAAAAAATCTCACTGTGATGGAGAGAGAAGGATTTGAGTTCAGATCCTACTTGGGGAAGGATCCGTGGTGAACTCAGCAGGTGATCATGTCAAAATACATGGAAGGTTGTTCTAGAAAAAAGTGGGAACCAGAGATAGAATAAACCTTGCCGAACTAAAACCCAGACACCATTTAGCTTAGTAGCTAATTGGATTAAGGCAGACAGCCCTGAATTTAGCTGCCTAACAAAGACCAATAATTCATGCTGTTAGAAAATTTAAAAAATAAAGCAAAAAAAAAAATTTCTGGAAACTGTACAATTTTTCACTCAGCAGTTGGTACTCCTTTTCTTTACATGATGGAATAGTTAGTATCAGATTTCACTCCCTTGATAAACACATGTAAATATGGACAGGATGTATAAAGCAGCTATTTGGGGATTTAGCAGTTAAAAAAACAACAACAAACATAGGCTGTGGTTATTAAGAGAAAAATACTGGAGGTAAGTCTCATTTTCACCAGTTTTACTCTGGAGACTCTTTCTTGACTGCACACAGAAAAGGGGAGTCCAGGTATTTGTAACAATGGTGACTGGAGGGGAAACTGATTTCAGTTCAGGTCTGCTGAGGTTCCTAGGAGAAGAGAAGGGCAGAGAAAAAAGTCCTAACTCATCTGTATCATTTTTCCTTTTGTCTCCACTGGCTTTCTAAAATCACACACAAGGCAGCTCCTTCAGGCTTGGTAGAGAACACTTGAGTTCATACATGTTGGGATATGCTGGAGGTCTGAGATGACGACCAAAGAGGAAAGACCATGGTAAATACCAGGCATTCATATGAGACCATATAAAACCTATGCTCTGAGATTTAGGGCCAAACCTTCAGAAAAAGAGCTAAGCCTTAAAAATAAGTGGAAAGCTGAAATATATGTAGCCTAAGTTGCTTCAGTCATCCCCACTCTTTGCAATGCTATGGACTGAGGTCCACCAAGCTCCTCTGTCCATGGGATTCTTCAGGCCAGAATACTTGAGTGGGTTGCCATGCACTCTTCTAGGGGATCTTCCTGTCCCAGGGATTGAACCCAAGTATCTTACATCTCTTGTTTACTTATCCTAATAATGCCTAAAACCAAACTATGACAAGAATAGGATTATTCACTTAAAGTTTAACTGTTTGCTATGGAAAAACATTCAATGCCAACCATAGGCTGGCAAAGTATGATCTGTGGGGAAACCTCCTGTTTTGGTAATTAACTTTTATAGGAACATAGTCACACCCATGATTTTAAATATTTTTGTGGCTACTTATACCCTACAAAGCAAGGTTAAATAGTTGTGACATAGTATGGTCACTGAGCCTAAAACACTTAACTGGCTCATTAAGAAAAGTTGCTAATCTCTGATTTAGAGGAAGATAATATAATTCAGAGTCTATACAACAGTACTGCAAAATAAAAAAAATAAAAAAAATTACCAGACTGAGTCTGAAAATTTGATGGATAAATAAGAGGAAAAAAAAAAAAAAAGGGTAACTATTTGCCAGCATAGAGATGATCCAGATTTTGGAATTAACAGACAAGAATTTCAGTGGCTTAGTGGTAAAGAATTTGCCTGCAATGCAAGAGACTTTCAGGAGGCATGGGTTCAATCACTGGGTTGGAAAGATGTCCTGGAGAAGGAAATGGCAATCCATTCCAGTATTTTTGCCTGGAGAATCCCATGGACAGAGGAGCCTGATGGACTACAGTCCCTGGGGTCTCAAAAGAGTCAGACATGATTTAGGGACTGCTGATGAGAATTTCAAAGTAACTATAATTACTGTATTAATACATAGAAAAAAGACAAACTAGATATAAAAAAGAATGGACATTATGGAATAAAAGAATAAAATATTTCATATTTCATTAAGAAATCATTTCAGTTCAGTCACTCAGTCATGTCTGACTCTTTGTGACCCCATGGACTGCTGTATACTAGGCTTCCCTATCCATCACCAACTAGAAGGAGAGCAGTACAGAGAAAAAATCCTAACTTATCTGTATCATTTTTCCTTTTGTCTCCATTGGCTTTCTAAAATCACACAAAAGGCAGGTCAAACTCATGTTTATCAAGTTGGTGATGCCATCCAACCATCTCATCCTCTGTCATCCCCTCTGCCTTCAATCATTCCCAACATCAGGGTCTTTTCAAATGAGTCAGTTCTTCACATCAGGTGGCCAAAATATTGGAGTTTCAGCTTCAGCATCAGTCCTTCTAATGAATATTCAGGATCGATTTCCTTTAGTATAGACTGGTTTGATCTCCTCTAGTCCAAGGGGGTCTGAAGAGTCTTCTCCAGCACCATACTTCAGAAACATCAATTCTTTGGCATTCAGCCTTCTTTACTTATGTTACTTACTTTAGAAGAGGAAAAATCAAACCAGATTAAAAGAAGCAATACAAACTTTTCACATCTTCCTGCTTTACTCCAAGATTTATAGCAGTTCCTCACATCCACCTCTTAAAAAAAAAAAAAAAAAAAGATTTTTAGAGAAATATAAAATCAACTGGCAAGAAGAAAGAAGTGAGAAAGGAACTTTGGAGACCTTCAGTATCTATCTTAAAGTTTGTAACAA
The DNA here is from genome assembly GCF_033118175.1 of Dama dama. Taxonomy (NCBI): domain Eukaryota; kingdom Metazoa; phylum Chordata; class Mammalia; order Artiodactyla; family Cervidae; genus Dama; species Dama dama. The sequence continues at coordinate 94,166,178 of NC_083699.1, read as the reverse complement.
ACTATTAGAAATCTAAAAGTAAAATGTTTAACATTAATATCTTTTTAAAATTCACATTGCACAATTGTTTAACTGATGACACTATTTTGGAGTGTAGAGCCAGAGCCTGTGACCTGTCAGGAGAACAAGGAAGGTAAACTTTACTAAAATGTATTTAGTTGAGAGTGAAGCGTTGGCAAATAGAGAGCCAAAGCAATAATATAACTGTCTACAATCCAGAAAATTTTGAGGAGGGTGAAGAAAGAGCTAGCAGCTCTTGGGAGAGACTTAACAATTAACCTGGTGATGCAATTACCAGATTTAAAAATGACGTGCCAATAAAAATAGCCACCCATAATTGTGTGCCTGGGTGCATGCACAAAAGTCTTCCCTTCCTCTTCTTTCCTTTAGTTATCACTTTTATATCAGGAGATTAAAAAAATGATAATGAAAATATATGTCTTGAGTATAAGAAATTTTTGAAGGCATTAATGTTAGAGACAACCTCAGATTGGTCAAATCCTGATTCTACCATTTCTTTTTTCAATGTAATTTATTTGTTTTATTTATTTTTGTCTGCCCTGAGTCTTCTTTGCTATGCTCCGGCTTCCATGGTGGCTCAGATGGTAAAGAATCTGCCTGTAATGTGGTTTGACCCCTGAGTTTGATCCCTGGGTTGGGAAGATCCCCTGGACAAGGGAACAGCAACCCACTCCAGTATTCTTTCCAGGAGAATTCCATGGAGAGAGGGGCCTGGTGGACTATAGTCCATCGGTTACAAAGAGTTGGACATGACTGAAAGATTAATGTTTTCACTTTCTTTTCTTTCTCTAGTTGAGGCATGTGGGGACTAATTTTTGTTATGGTGTGAGGGCTTCTCACTGCTGTGGCTTCCCTTGTTACAGAGCATGGGTTCCTTGCGTGAGGGCTTCAGTATTTGTATCCACACATGCTGTAGAACATGAGCTCAGTTGTTGTGGCATACAAGCTGTACCATTTTTTAGCTGTATAAACTAGGGCCAACAGTTTAATTGTAAAAGTTATGTTAAGTGTAAAATTATGCAAATTATGTTAAAAAGTAAGCACTTCATTTGTTATTGTGAGAGTCAGGAGAGTAATTGTGTAAACCATGTAGAATCTGTTAATAGCATGTAGGTTTTAAAGCAAAATGAGAATTGAGACAGGAAGTCCTGATACAAAATGGATAGAATAGGATTTCTTTGTCATTGTGGATCTTAGAAAAAGTGAGACAATCAAAGTGATGATGGATGAAAAGCAGTGATTTTTTTAAAAAACATTTTAAAGAGAGACTCATCAAGATTGAGTGGTTGAGAGAGAATGAAATGTATACCTTGAAAGGCTAATTAGAGTGAGGAGTTGATCATGTAATTGGAATTTTTATTCCTATATAGGAACAAGTATAGCATTCCTAATTAAATCTTAATTATGTTTTGTGAGCTAAAGTATGAATCTATCATTTTTGCTGTAAGACCAAGTACCATGTCTGCCATAATGTATATGAGTGAATAGATTAGTGAATTCATCCAGAATAATAAATTAAGTAGGGAGAGCTTTTGGAATGGAGTATAAGCAACATACACATTTTGTATGTTGCAGCCGCAGTAAATATGTGCATCAGTTCAGCAGAACCTGATTTGGGAGAGATGTAAATTGAGAAGTCAGTCATCCATAGTGTAAAATGAGAAGTTAGGGATATTGTTGTATCCTGGAATAAGAAACAAAATATATCAAGACCCTGATGATTACAGCAGTGTGGAATTTTGGATGTCTTGTCAGTAATTTTGCTGGGTATCTTATCTAAAATAGCATTATCCTTGAGCTACACACTGAAGTTCACACTATCTCTTCATCTAGCCACTTTCTTGTCCTTAGCACATATCATGAATTAAAACTAGGACATGCATGTCATAAATCAGAAATATTACTGTTTTGACTGTATTTCAATAGTCTGTCACATATATTTAAGTTCTCAATAAAATATTTTAATGAATAAATGCTTTGATACTTTAATTAGAAGATCAATTTAGATTATAAAGTTTGAGATAAGAGGTCTCCAACAACCATCTCTAAAATAAAAATCCTTACTAAAATAAAAGTAATATACTTCAAAGGAAGATGTTTACCAAGGTAAGAACAGATAATTAGGGTCACCCATGTTTAGAGAGACGTCATTAAGCAAAGATGAAGAATCCTTCTATTGCAATCTTTTAATCAGTTGGAGGAGTAGGTTAGTAAAATACCACAAAAGCAACAGAAAGAAAGAATATAGTAAGGCAAGATTGATTAAATTATTCAAAACTGGAATAGTTTTTAAAAAACAGAGCATATTTTGCAGTTTTTTATTATCTATCTTATGTTTTGGAGGCCAATTCAGAGAACAGTTAAGATGTACATTGGGATAGAACATTTGCATAAATAGAATAGCATATAAACAGATGATAAGATATTGAAGAGAATGTATAGATAGCAGTTGACTACTTAAATTTCTTTGAAAATTTAAAAAATCTGTAGCATAAGTAATTTTATAGCAAATCACTTATTTTAGTGTTCTCTAGCAGAATTCTTAAATTTTCAAGATGTAATCAAAGGCATTTCAATAATTATATTTTTTCAATGTATATGCTTTATTATCATTTTGACATACTGTTTGGATTCTGTCTTAATGTATTTCTATCTCTATACACAAGCAACTAAAATTACTGCCTTGAATGGAATTTTACATGATGTTAAGGTTAAGAACACATGTCATTCCATCCTGCTAAAGACAGAAAACATTGCAAAATGCTAGATATAATTGCTCTGCCAATATAAGAAAATTATAGAACTGCACACCAGTCCTGCTTAAGGTGATTTTTGAAAGGCTTATTTATGTACTATTCATGTCCAGAGGCTATAGAAAATTTGTAAGCCTATCAATGTCTTCTCAGCCTGATCTGTTCTTAGTTCTTTGTTACTATTGAAATTGTTATGTAAATGAACACTATATCTGGTATACCAAGAGATAATTACAGGTAAGAAAGAGATATAAGTAGCTACACTTGTGAATTACATAATTTGAAATAGTCATTAACTAAAATCTACACATTGTCAGTATTACAGAATCCCACAACATTGAAATAATTGGTAGTTTGACTGGCAATTCCTGCAAAGGTACACTTAAAGAGAAAACATATGTATGTTAGCTAATTTAATTCTGAGTTATGTTCCACAGCATGTTTTATAAATGAAGAAATTGTGGCTTGTCCATAGTTGTATAGATATCAAGAGGCAGAGTTGTGATTCAAGAATAGGTCAGTATCACTGCAGAGTAATTGCTTTTTTTCTAATACTTAATCAGTTTTAATACACATTGAAAACTACTATCAGCCTCAGTGGTTAGCCTAAAGTTAATCTATTTATTTAGTAATAGGGTATCAGGACTTAATGTCCTGTTTTACGTTGTTGCTGGGAAAAAACAAATTTGATTTTTAAAAATTTTTGTTACTTTACCCAACACAACGAATTGTTCAACCAAACTATAAAAAAGATTTATCATTAATTTGTCCCTAAATATCATTTTATTATTTTTGTCCTACTTATTTTACCAGAACCACCCACCCCTGAGTATTTTTCATTTTTTAATCACTTAGTTGATGAATTTCAATAATTAATTTGTACTTTTATCAAGAGGGGTTCTTCAGGGCTGTATTTCCTTAATACTTGGAGGCTTGATAAAATGTCTATTGCATTTACACTATTAAAATATTTGTGTTTTTAAACCACTACATTCAAAAGAGAAATATCCAGGCACAAATAGATAAAAAGTGAACAATGAACATTGTTCCCACCTAGGTTCCCGATTATCCACAAAGTGTGTGCAGATGAGAGACTTTTTACATCCATTCTGTGAAATACATTGTTTTTATTGCAAACTAACTTTCTCCTAATTTTATATAATTCTTAAAATTTTGGTAGTATTATATCAGTGAAAATCATTCAATTTTAACTAGGGGAATAAATCTAGCTATTTTATGCGACAGGTGAATTTAATGAAAAATAAGTATGTTATATGAAAGCTCATAAAATTGAAGACAGACTGATGGAAAGGCTTAAAAATGATAGGAATCAATTTAATTTCTGATCTTCTAGTTGTTAATCCTGGAATAACAGTAGAACAAAGAAACAAACCAACAGAAACTCTAATCAGTCTTAGCTTTTGTCACTTTAGGTGTGCGTGTGTCGACTTTATGTGACCCTATGGACTGTAGCCCTCCAGGCTTCTCCGTCCATGGGATTCCCCAGGCAAGAATACTGGAGTGGATTGCCTTGTCCTCCTCCAGGGGATCTTCCCTACCCGGGGATCGAACCCAGCTCTCCTGCATTGCAGATGGACTCTTACCATCTAAGCCACAATACTATACTGTCAGTTTACATAAGATTTTAAAAATGAGGAAAACCATTTAAATAAAGTTTTCATGGAGTCTCTGATTATCAATTGTCTAGACAAGGGTCAAAAATACTTAACAGTACCACCAGGTTGCATCTAGTAATAGCCACAGGTGACAGACCACAGATAAATGGGTTTGCTATTGCCCAAAGGAGATGGGATAGAATTTATAGCCAACAACAATAACAGAAATCCATCAGTCATCTTGAAGAATTTCCCACAGTTTGTTGTGATCCACACAGTCAAAAGTTTTAGGGTAGTCAATGAAGCAGAAGTAGATATCTTTCAGGAATTCCCTTGCTTTTTCTATGATCCAACAGATGCTGCCAATTTGATCTCCAGTCCCTCTGTCTACGTACTGTTGAAGCCCATTTGGAGAAATTTGAGCATTACTTTGCTAGCACATGAGACGAGTGTAAACTGGCATTGCCTTTTTTGGGATTGGAATGAACACTGACCTTTTCCAGTCCTGTGGCCGCTGCAGTTTTCTAAATTTTCTGGCACACCGAGTGCAGCGCTTTCACAGCATCATCTTTTAGGATTTGAAATAGCTCACCTGGAATTCCATCACCTCCACTAGCTTTGTTCATTGTGACACTTCTTAAGGCCCACTTGATTTCTCACTCCAGGATGTCTGGCTCTAGGTGAGTGATCATGCCATCATGCTTATTTGGATCATGAAGATCTTTTTTGTATAGTTCTTCTGTGTATTCTTGCCACCTCTTTTTAATATCTTTGGCTTCTGTTATGTCCGTACCGTTTCTGTCCTTTATTGTGCCCATCTTTGCATGAAATATTCGCTTGGTATCTCTAATTTTCTTGAAGAGGTCTCTCATCTTTCCCATTTTATTGTTTCCTCTTTACTTTGCATTGTTCACTGAGGAAGGCTTTCTTATCTGTCCTTGCTATTCTTTGAAGTGCTGCATTCAGCTGGATATATCTTTCCTTTCTTCCTTTGCCTTTTGCTTCTCTTTTTTCTCAGCTATTTGCAAGGCCTTCTCAGACAACCATTTTGCTTTTTTGCATTTTTTTCTCCCTTGGGGATAGTTTTGAAAACAGCCTCCTGTACAACGTTGCAAACCTCCATCCGTAATTCTTCAGGCACTCTATCAGACCTAATCCCTTGAATCTCTTTGTTATTTCCACTGTGTAATCATATGTGATTTGATTTAGGTCATAACTGAATGATTTAGTGGTTTTCCCTACTTTCTTCAATTTAAGTCTGAATTTTGCAATAAGGAGTTCATGATCTGAGCTCCAGTCAGCTCCCCATCTTGTTTCTGCTGATTGTATAGAGTTTCTCCATCTTTGCTGCAAAGATTATAGTTAATCTGATTTCGGTATTGACCATCTGGAGATGTCCATGTGTAGAGTTGTCTCTTGTGTTGCTGAAAGGTTTGCTATGGCCACTTTGCTCTCTTGGCAAAACTGGATTAAGCTTTGCCCTGACTCATTTCGTACTCCAAGGCCAAACATGACTGTGACTCCAGGTATCTCTTGAATTCCTACTTTTGCATTACAGTCCCCTATAATGAAAAAGACACCTTTTTTTTTTTAAATTGTATTAGTGAAAGGCAGTGCCAAAGAATGCTCAAACTATTGCACAATTGCACTTATCGCAAATGCTAGTAAAGTGATGCTCAAAATTCTCCAAGCCAGGCTTCAGCAATATGTGAACCGTGAAATTCCAGATGTTCAAGCTGGTTTTAGAAAAGGCAGAGGAACAAGAAATCAACTTGCCAACATCAGCTAGATCATTGAAAAAGCAAGAGAGTTCCAGAAAAACATTTATTTCTGCTATATTGACTATGCCAAAGCCTTTGACTGTGTGGATCACCATAAACTGTGGAAAATTCTGAAAGAGATGGGAATACCAGACCACCTGACCTGCCTCTTAAGAAAGCTGTATGCAGGTCAGGAAGCAATAGTTAGAACTGGACATGGAGCAACAGACTGGTTCCAAATAGGAAAAGGAGTACATCAAGGCTGTATATTGTCACCCTGCTTATTTAACTTGCATGCAGAGTACGTCATGAGAAAGGCTGGGCTGGAGGAAACACAAGCTGGAATCAAGATTGCCGGGAGAAATATCAATAATGTCAGATGTGCAAATGACACCACCCTTATGGCAGAAAGTGAAGAACTAAAGAGCCTCTTGATGAAAGTGAAAGAGGAGAGTGAAAAAGTTGACTTAAAGCTCAACATTCAGAAAACTAAGTTCATGGCATCTGGTCCTATCACTTCATGGCAAATAGATGGGGAAACAATGGAAACAGTGTCAGACTTTATTTTTCTGGGCTCCAAAATCACTGCAGATGGTGACTGCAGCCATGAAATTAAAAGACACTTACTCCTTGAAAGGAAAGTTATGACCAATCTAGACAGCATATTAAAAAGCAGAGACATTACTTTGTCAACAAAGGTCTGTCTAGTCAAGGCTATGGTTTTTCCATTGGTCATGTATGGATGTGAGAGTTGGACTATAAAGAAACCTGAGCGCCTGATGTTTTTGAACTGTGGTGTTGGAGAAGACTCTTGAGAGTCCCTTGGACTTCAAGGAGATCCAACCAGTCCATCCTAAAGGAGATCAATCCTGGGTGCTCATTGGTATGACTGATTTTGAAGGTGAAACTCTAACACTTTGGCCACCTGATGTGAAGAGCTGACTCGCTGGGAAAGATTGAGGGCTGGAGGAGAAGGGGACAGCAGAGGATGAGACGGTTGAATGGCCTCAACGGACATGGGTTTGGATGGACTCGGAGTTGGTGATGGACAGGGAAGCGTGGCGTGCTGCAGTTCGTGGAGTCACAAAGAGCTGGACACAACTGAGCGAATGAACTGAACTGAACTAAACTGAACTAGAAGGTCTTGTAGGTCTTCTTAGAACCATTCAACTTCAGCTTCTTTGGTATTAGTGTTTGAGGCATAGACTTGGATTACTGTGATATTGAATGGTTTGCCTTGGAAACAAACAAATATCATTCTGCTGTTTTTGAGATTACAGTTAAGTACTTCATTTCAGACTTTTGTTGACTATGAGATCTACTCCATTTTTTTTAAGGGATTCTTGCCCACAGTAGTAGATATAATGGTCATGAGAATTAAATTCACCCATTCTGTTCCATTTTAGTTCACTTATTCCTAAAATGTCAATGTTCACTCTTGCTGTCTCCTGCTTGACCACTTCCAATTTACCCTGAATCATTGACCTAACATTCTAGGTTCCTAGGCAATATTGTTCTTACATCATCAGACTTCCATTACCAATCACATCCACAACTGGATGTTTTATTTTGCTTTGTCTCGGCCTCTTAATTCTTTCTGGAACTATTTCTCCACTCTTCTCTAGTAGCATTTTGGTCACCTACTAACCTGGGGAGTTCATCTCTCAGTGTCATATCTTCTTGCCTTTTCATACTGTTCATGGGTTTCTCAAAGCAAAAATATTGAAGTAGTTTGCTATTCCTTTCTCTAATGGATCACATTTTGTAAGAACTCTCCTCCATGACCCATCTGGCTTGGGTGCCCTTACCCAGCATGGCTCATAGTTTTATTGAGTTATAGTTCATGGATCACAAGGCTGTGATCCATGGGATCAGTTTGATTAGTTTTCTGTGATTGCTGTTTTCATTCTGTCTGCCCTTTGATGGATAAGGATTAAAAAAAACTTGTGGAAGCTTCCTGATGAGAGTGACTGGCTGCAGGGGAATCTGGGTCTTGCTCTGATGTGCAGAGCCATCCTCATTAAATTTTTGATCAGATTTTCTGTTGATGGGTGGAACTGTGTTCCCTTCCTTTAGTTTGGCCTCAGGCCAAACTATGGTAGGGGTAATGGTAGCATGGCAGTAATGGAGACTTCCTTCAAAAGGACTTAAACCAGAAAACCTCACAGCTCCCAGAATGGTTGAATTCAGTGCAGGCCACTGTTGACATATGCCTCTGCCAGAGACTCCTGGACACTCACAGGCAAGTCTGGTTCAGTCTCTTTTGGGGTCACTGCTCCTTCCTCCTGGGTCCTGGTGGGCACAAGGTTCTGTTTGTGCCCTCCAGGAGTCTGTTTCCCCAGTCCTGTGGGAGCTCCTGGTGGCTCATGACCTTGTCTTCAGCCCGCCCGCAGTACAAGTGCAGCTGTTGGGCTCCATGGAGCTGCCAGAGGCCCCTGGGATGGGGACCCAATGCCAGAAGATGAAGCTGCTTAATGAAACCTAGTTTAAATCAACTCACCTGGTGGCTGCCCATAACCCCACACTGTAGGCTCCCCTCCAAATGTCCCAGCTCTGGTGACACTGATGAGGCTGTCAATCATGGATCTTATTCCCATTGACATAGAAATCAGTCAGGTGACCAACACCCAGCAAATCACAGTTTGCTTCCCAGGGTAAATGAGCAAATGGGTCCAAATGAGTTCTGGAAACCACACATCATTTTTCTCCAGTAAAGATGGTGGAGTAGAAGGACATGTGCTCATCTTCTCTGAGAACTCCAAAATTGCAATTGCCTGCTGAACAACCATTGACAGGAGAATGGTGGTTCCCACTCCTGAAAAAAGATGTATTATGTAACAAGATAAATGTATCATCTCTGTAGCTTAAGTCTATAGCTTAAGCTCAGTCTGTAGCTTAACTCTTCATTTTCTTAACATTATGTTTCGATGACCAGAAGTTTTTAATTTTAATTAGGTCCAAAGAATCTTTTTGTCTTCCATGCTTAATATTTTTTAGGGAAAAAAAATAGTGCATTAGTTTCACAACTCTATTCTGTATGCCTGGTACATATCTCTATATTTACACCAATACCACCCTGTGTTCATTATTGGAATTTTAAAATAGATTCATTATTTTCTGGTATAAATTTACATTGCTCATTGCTGAAGATTGTTTAACTTTCTAGATCACATTTCTATACAAATTTTAAAATTTGATTGACAGTTTCCAGAAAGAGTGTCTGTTAATTTTGATTAGCATGACACTAAAGCTATATTCTGATTTTGAGAAAGTGAACTTGTTGGTAATATTATCTTTAAGGATTTCAATATAGTATATTTCTTTATCAATTTTAACTTTCTTTTATTGTTATTTCTAGTTTTAAATGATCCTGCACATGCTTCCATAGATTGATTACTAGGTATATATTACTTGATGAAATTATAAGGGCTATCTAATATTCCAAATATTTGTTTCTGGTATCAGTTCAGTTCAGTCACTCTGTCATGTCCGACTCTTTGCAACCCCATGGACTGCAGCATGCCAGGCCTCCCTGTCCATCATCAACTCCTGGAGTTTACCCAAACTCATGTCCATTGAGTCGGTGATGTCATCCAACCATCTCATCCTCTGTCGTCCCCTTCTCCTCCTGCCTTCAATCCTTCCCAGCATCAGGGTCTTTTTCAATGAGTCAGTTCTTCATATCAGGTGGCCAAAGTATTGGAGTTTCAGCTTCAACGTCAGTCCTTCCAATGAACACTCAGGACTTATCTTCTTAAGATGGACTGGTTGGTTCTCCTTGCAGTCCAAGGGACTCTCAAGAGTCTTCTCCAACACCACAGTTCAAAAGCATCAATTCTTCTGTGCTCAGCTTTCTTTACAGTTCAACTCTCACATCCTTACATGACTACCAGAAAAACCATAGCTTTGACTAGACATTTCTGATAAACAGAGATATATTTAAAAATTGTATATTAATCAAGTATCCAGCATCTTGCTACCTTCAGTTATTTTTAATAGTTTTTTAAAAAGATTAAATTTTTATTTCTTGGCTACACAATCATCCTGTATAAAATATAAGGTTTTCTTCTTTTCTGTCATACATTATAATAAGTCTCTATGTTGAATTAACTTTTTATCAAAATGAAATGTCCTACTTGCTCAAAGTCCTGTTTTGCCTAATATTAGCATAGCAGCATGGTCTTTTGGGAGATCAGTATTATATGGCTCCTCTTTACTATCCTCTACTTTCAATTTATCGATGTCCTTATTTAGAATACTCTCCTTGTACAGCATCTTATTTTTGCTGATTATATAAATCTGGACTATTAATATTAATACTCCTTTAACTGGTGTGTTTAGTTCAAGATAATTGCTGATACATTTCCAAGAGTTTCTCTGTTCATTATGTTGGACTTTATTATTTATGTAGTAAAAGATAGCTGTTCTTTCATATATATGAAAGTCCTATAAGAACTCTGCACATTTTTCTGGAACATTTCCACTAGAGGGGTTGATAAGAGCACCAAACTGTAGCCCAAGGGCAGCAAATATTGAAATGAAAATGGTTTTACACTGAGACATCAACCCTTATATCATCTGTGCTAGTTAAATTCACACTGTGTGTTCACTTTTTGAGGGAAGACCATCATTTGCTTTTTCTTTTGTTCCAGTGATAAATATCTTTATATAAACTATTTTCCCTAAGGGAGTAATAGAGAGGAAAGAGGATATCGGCTGTCTTATATGTTGCTGCTGTTTTTCAGTCACTAAGTCATGTCCTTCTACTTACAATCCCATGAACTACAGCATGCCAAGTTTTTCTGTCCTTCACTATCTTCTGGAGTTTGCTCAAACTTATGACCATTGAGTTGATGATGATATCCAACTATCTCATCCTCTGCTGTCTTATATATAGATTTTTAAATGATGCTGCCCATCTCTGTCACTTTTCTTACTCTCTTGTGACCAAAGTATCCCAATCTAGAGTTCTCCTAGGTAGGAGACTTTAGTGCAAGTTCATTGATATAGATGGCTTTCCCAAGCTTTTTCCTTTATCAGGTCTCTGACTGAAGAATATCTTCTTTTTGATTTGTATGTTTTATTTAAAATGATAAGGTACACAGTTATTTGGTTGTCAAATATATTCATTTCAACAACAAATATTTACTGAGTGCCTTCAGTGAGCCAGATATTGAAGACATTGAAAAGAAAATATAAGCACTCTCTGGCTCTTTGAGCTCACAGTATAATGAAGGATATAGATGACAACTTAAGAAACAAATAAACATTTAAAAATTGTGTAATTACATATAATAAAGTATGGGGATGTATAATGAGTATTATGAGGAGAAAAGTAAAGCTGGTTATGACAGGAGGTTCTTTTTTGATACAGTCATCAGAGACAAAATCATAAAGAAATTAACTATTGAAAACAGGCTAAAATGAAATAAAAAGAGGTGCAAGAAACATTAAATTAATAAGAATTTAGCTGGGTATAACTTTGTAGGAGCTTCCCTGATAGCTCCATGGTAAAGAATTCACCTGCCAATGCAGGAGGCATGGGTTCAGTCCCTGGGTTGAGAAGATCTCTGGGAGAAGGAAATGGCAACTCACTCCAGTATTCTTGCCTGGGAAATCCCATGGACAGAGGAGACTGGCGGGCTACAGTCCATGGGCTTGCAGATGTGTCAGACATGACTCAATGACTAAAATAGCTACAGCAATTACTCTATAAATCATCCTTCATTAGAGGACAAAAGGAAGTGGAGATGTGTCAAGAGGTTTCTAGAAAGAGTCTTGTCCCTGTAAATACTAGTACTTCTTAATGACTCTGTGGAATAGGTCTTTCATACCCACTCTAACATGCCAAGTTACATTTATTTTTTTATGTTCAGTTCAAACTAGTTTATTTTAGAAGTACTTAATAAAAATTAAATATGTAATTAGTACAACAGATTATTCACCCTTAGTTTTCATATTATCTGATTTAATAATTTTAAATTAGTAATCTTAGTGGACTTAAATTGTTTCTTTAGGATTTTTTAATGACTTTTTTCCAAAGACACATTAGATATTCCTTCCACATCTCACCATAATTTATTTTAATTTGAAGATACTATAAGAAGTACTATTTATTTCATTAATAATAAACTGATGTGAAGAAAAATAACACATATGATAAAAAATGGTAGAAAATATTACACAAAAGAGGTCAATTGATGTATCATTTTACCAGTCAGTACTTGATAGCATGGCTGTTACGTAAAAGGATGATTTTATTATTGTTTGAATCAGTCTGACAGCAATTTGATGTATTGTTTTTTAAGTCATCATATTCTTGCAGTAAGCAATATTTCAAAAATATTTCCCTGCATCACTCATTCAGCAGAATTTCATATCATTGCATATTTTTTAGGCTATCTCAGAGGTCATATTAATCTTTAGTAGTTGTTTTAACATTCTTGTCTATCTTGCATTTCAAATCTTTGGAGACAATCCTTCCAGTCTATAGTATGCATCGTATCATGTCAAATTTTAAAACTCATCATGGTCTAGTAAAATGTTAATAAAATGTTTCTTGTCATTATGTAAAATTCATTTGGACCATTCAATCTGATAATTTAAACTGATTGTTTTGATCAAAAAGTGCTATATATTTGCAGATAATGTGGTATACCATGTTCATTTTCTAAAATTAAATAATCAATGTAAGTTAATTTTAATTCTACCTCTTTCAGGTCTAGAAGTAATTAGTTGGAATAAACAAAAACAATATCAGTGTTTTGTATTTCCAAATAATATAAAATATAATTATTAATTCACCCTTTTATGAGATCCTTCCTTTATAATAAAATGCTTCAGAAACTAGGAATTTTATATGTTAGAATGAAACAAAATGAAGGAATGAAAATTTATTTTCACTAAGATGGTTATGGTATTTTCAAAGCTATTGTAGATCCTTTATGGATGATATGTATTGCAAAGGAAAATATAGTTTGGGGCTTAATTTGTAATCAGTTAATCAGCCACTGGACCTGAAATCTCAGGAGATTGAACAAAAAAATAACAGCATGAGAAATATGACAATGAAATAAGTTTAAGGGAATAGCTCATAACTTTTCATAAATAAACTATTTTTAAAAAGCCTGTAGCATTTAAAATCCCCAAAATGGAAAATTAGTATATATATAGTATCAAATGTTATTAATATCAAATATTGAGACAAATTTTATAGAGTATAAAATCATAAATTTTTAATGAAATTTCAATAAATATATTTAATCACACTACCAGTTACTCTAAAACTAATTGGAAAAACATAGGAAGGGTTAAAACTGCATGGATCTTTTAATTGCTATTTTTTCATTTTAGATCCCTTTTGTGTGAAATGACATAAGAAAGTAGCAATATAATTGAAATGAATGGGTGAAAATTAAAAAAATTACCCTGGGGATTTAATAATATATAAAAAATGTTATATGGATAGGGTATGCTCAGAATTGAAATGGATTAACTAAGAAGAAGATGCTATAAAGAGATATTAATATTAAGTACATAGGAATGTTTAAGTACATATTACAACTAAGATGGGTGTAAGACAATAAGGATTAACTTCAAAACTAAAGATAAGGAATCTGTAAAATTTTAAGTTATGGATGTATGTAGTTGTGAGATACCATTTGAGAATCTGACAAAGCTGAAGCAACTAATATATGTATAGAAATTGTAATATGCACTACAGAATATATTGCATTATACATTTTCACTTATTATGAAGACATACTATGATAGACATGTGTATCTTTTTTTTTTTCTGAGTAAAATTGCTCCCTTTCTTTTAGGAAATCTCTTTTTTTTTTCCCTCTGGTTGTTGATCCCTGGAGTGGACCTATGACCAAGTAGGTTGAAGTAGAGAAAGTGCCAATAGCCAGAAAGTTTCTTCTGAGAGAGGCAGAGAATAGTCCCTTTCTGGCGCTTGCCCTCATCCTAGCTTTAAACCCTGAAAAGTGCCACCCATGGTGTCCTCTTCAAGATGAAGACAGCACATCTGCAGTGTAAGGAAATGAATACAATGACATCAGGGAATCCAAGATGGGTTGGAAGAGGAAAGATAATGACTAGTGTGGTTTAACTTTATTTTCTCATCTTGAAAACCACCCTTACTTGCTCTCTCCATTAGAGTTAATGATTCTCCTTTGGTTTAAATGATTTTAAGGTGAGATTTGGATATTTGTTAAAGAAAGAGAACAAATAGCATCTAAAAGAGTTAGGAGAGAAGTTAAAGTGTTAGTTGCTCAGTCATGTCTAACTCTTTGCAACCCCAAGAATTGTAGTCCAGTAGGCTCCTTGGCTCCTCTGTCCTTGGAATTCTCCAGGCAAGAATAATAGAGTGGGTAGCCATTCTCTTCCCTAGGGTATATTCCTGACCCAGGGACCAAACAGGTCTCCTGCATTGCAGGAGGATTCTTCACTGTCTGAGCCACCAGGGAAGCCAAAAAAAGTTTAAAAATATATATTTATTTGCATGTCAAATAAGGCTATTTATTTGCTTGTTAGCACTTTACTTTGAAGTATTTGCTAATATTATTAGGCTTTTGTTTGTTTGTTTGTTTGTTTTGTGGCCTTTATAAACATGTTTGATGTCCTCACTTTCATTGGAAGGAGCCAACAATTGAACGGTTATTCTTACAAATGATCTGTATTGTAAGATACAGTATAAATTTCCCTTATCAGTAATATTGATGTCTTGGGAGAGAAAAGATCCTCAGAGCTCAGATGAGATTTCTGAGAGAATATCTAGTGTTTATTGTTCCATTGTCTTTGAGAAATTTAAAATACAGTCTGTAGTGTTGATTTACAAATGTAGTAATCAGTACTTATTTTAGATCATAACTTTGAACTATTTTTTTACATATTTGTATCCACAAAAAAATCTGTTGAACCTAAGAGGATTTCTATTTTTTATTCAAATACATTGCAGGTTTTTGAGAACACTCATGTTTCAAGCACTGTCCAAAGTGTTGAATATAGATCCATAAAATACAGTAACATTGATGAGCTCTCAGTTGAGGGGAGAAGAAAAAGGTAGAGAGATAAATTTTACACCTTAATTTTCCCAATGAAAATACAAATTAACTTCTCGAAGAGATAGTAAAGAGACAGCTTCTATGAATTTACACATAAACTTAGCAGGTTATTTGCGTGCAGAAGCAAAAAGGATTGACAATTATGACACTGTCACTTTGATCTACCAGGATTGACAGATATTTTCCACTTTTTCACATCAATTTTCTAGTTATTGTCAGTTTGAATTAAAAGATCACAGTCTATAAATTCAGAAGCGCATAGATCCAAATGTCAGCTTTACCATTTATTACTATGAAAGTTACCTTACTTTTCCAAGTCTCATTTTCTCATGACTATTATAGGTAAAGTCCATCTTACCATAAAGCTATAGAATATTAAGCTTCAACACCTATCCCTTGCATGAAATCCTTCTGTACACAAAAAGAAACAAACAAACAAAAACACTGTGAAATGTATGGCCACACAAATAGTTTTACTTTCAGGTCCCACAAAACCTGGATCCTTGGATTAAAATACAATTGGTAAATGTAATAATTATATTAACTCTGAGTATTAAAGGAGAGATACATGAAATTGCTCTAGGATAGGACTTGATGAACAATAAGTAGTTAACATGAACATATTCTACTCTCCATTTCAAAGTAGGTCTATTTCTCAAGGTCATAAATATCTATCAACAGGTTAATTAAAATGAGCTAAATATGTTTTCTAAAGCTGTTTAGACAAACCACTTAAAATAATTAACCTTAATTTTTAAGATTCTTTTTCTCACTGAGAAATGATTTGATTCAATCCTTTCCTGAACTTACGCAAAGCATTCTCCATAAAAAATGTGTATCTTGTTGCTCAGAATCTCTGAAAACATATTTAATGCTAACTTTCTCACTCATTATCACCCTTATGTCAGTTATAAATCATCATCTAAATCCATTTTTCATCATGTTTATGAAGTATTCTGTTGGTCTTAGAATCAGTTCAGTTGCTCAGTCATATCTGACTCTTTGCAACTCCATGGACTGCAGCATGTCAGGCTTCTGTTAGGTCCATACCATTTCTATACTTTATTGGGCCCATCTTTTCATGAAATTTTCTCTTGGTATCTCTAATTTCTTGAAGAGATTTCTAATCTTTCCCTTTCTGTTGTTTGCCTCTATTTCCTTGCATTGATCACTGAGGAAGACTTTCTTATCTGTCCTTGCTATTCTTTGGAACTCTGCAGTCAATTGGTCTTAGAATATGTTACACTTAAAATATGGCATGACATAGCAAATAATGCTCATAAAATTTCAGGTGGTTTGAAATTTTATTCATCTAATACAAATGATTCTAAAATGGAAAAGAACATGCTCAGAAAATATAATGCTTGAAAGCTAGAAATTATGATGGCATGTCTTACATGCATTACCGAAGAGAAAAAGGAAATTATACCATCCCTGCAAAGTATATTTAATATTAATTCAAACATCATTCATTTCCATTTTTTGTCTTTATATTTTTCAGATCTCTACAATATCCATTGGTTAAATTGGAACAGTATCTCTGCTTTTAATCTGCACCTTGGGGAAGGAACAGATACACATAACTATATTTTTAATGCTAGAGTCTGAATTCTTTATTTTGTAACTTTTGTTACATTCCCCAAATTTCTTCTTGATTACTTGTTTTCCCCAAAGTTCCACAAACTAACTGCAATTTTAATTCTAATCTGGAGAGAAATCAGAAGCTATTATAATTAGGCTTACTGGAAATATATAAAAAACAAATGTAAACAAAGGTCATCACTTATCACTCACTTCTTGAGTGATAAGTGATGCAAGTGACACCTTTGCATATGTCAAAACTGAAGGTTTATTAGGACTAGTTTGCTGATATTGATTGTGGCTGCTGGTACTTCAAAGATTTGAGGATTTAACTGGACAAGGGTGTTCTTTAAGAAGTCAAATGCAAACACTGAATCAGATGCAGTGATCGAATAGAACCAGGATTGCTCCTTTAGAGAGCTGATGATAAGGTTCTTAGTGGAGGAATGGATATTGGTAACTAGATGAACAACTGACTAGATGTTCATCAGAGCTGTTTCCTGAACACAGGTTATATTCCAGCCTCCCACACAGATAGTTATGGCTATTTTATTGAGTTCTTTCCAATGGAAGGGAATAAAAGTGATGCACATCACTTCAGATCTTGTACCATATGTGGTCCTCCACATTCTTTCTTTTCTGACAGCTGAAAGACTGGTGCCCAAGAAAAGCCAAGAAATTATCCTACATTGTATATGGCACAGACTCCATCAATCTGAGGCCCCAAATGACTCCGAGCAGAATCCTCTGACTGACTATCACCAAAGATCAACAGTTTGGAAGTTCTGTGGACTACCTGTTGTTGTTGTTGTTCAGTTGCTAAGTCATGTCTGACTCTTTGTGATCCCATGGACTGCAGCATGCCAGGCTTCTATGTTCTCCACTGTCTCCTGGAGTTCGTTCAAATTCATGTGCATTGAGTCGATGATGGGATTTAACGATCCCATCCTCTGCTGCCCTCTTCTCCTTTTGCCTTCAATATATTCTAGCAGCAGGATCTTTTCCAATGAGTGAGTTCTTTATATCAGGTGGCCAAAATACTGGAGTTTCAGCTTCAGCATCAGTCCTTCCAATGAATATTCAAGGTTGATTTCCTTTAGGATTGACTATTTGATCTCCTTGCTGTCCAAAGGACTCTCAAAAGTCTTCTCTAGCACTACAATTCAAAAGCATCAGTTCTTCAGCACTCAGCCTATTTATGGCCCAACTCTCCCATCTGTACATGACTAGTGGAAAAATCATAGCTTGGACTATAGGGACTTTGTCAGCAAATTGACATCTCTGCTTTTAAATACACTGTCTAGATTTGTCATAACATTCCTTCCAAGGAGCAAGCATCTTTTAATTACACGGTTACACTCACCATCCACAGTGATTTTGGAACCTAAGAAAATAAAATTTGCCACTACTTCCACTTTTTCCCCTTCTGTTTGCCATGCAGTGATGGGATCAGTTGCTATGATCTTAGTTTTCTAATGTTGCATTTCAAGCCAGCACTTTTGCTCTTCTCTTTCCCTCTGTTTAAGGGATTCTTCAGTTTCTCTTCACTTTCAGAATGATATCATCTGCATATGTGAGGTTGTTAGCAATAAAATCACTTATTGACAGCACTGATTTTATGGTTATCTACAGCAGCCAACGTGACACATAAAGACTGTTTTGTTTGCTTCATTATTTTTTCAAATGCTTTTAATGTAAAAGCCTCAAAACCTCATAGCATAAAATAAAATTCTAGCACTATTATTAACTTCCTGTTATGTGTTTAAGAATTAATCATTTTTATGTTATTATGAGTATGACCACAAACTATGTTGGGGAAAATAGCCTTCAGGATAAGATGTATCTGGATTGAAATCACAACTTGAGTTGTTACTAAATAATCACTGCAATGATTCTTAATAAGTTTTAACTGACCTAAACTTCTAAAAGACTGTTGTGGTGATTACAGCAATAAATCTCAAGCATAAGTGAAAAAAGTGCTGAAAAATATTAACTATATCAACTGCTATTTTTTGCACAGAAATTAATTTGCTGGAGACCAAAGATATGCTTAAACTGAAAGACCCAATGTACTCATTGAAATATAATAGAATATGTAATATAAAGATGTATGTGCAATATGGCACAGAAATTCTGAAAATACAATCATGAATTATACCACAGTAAGAGTTAAAAAGACATTTTATGGAAAAGATGATGGTAGCAATGGTTCCAAGTGATGTTTATGAATGTAATAGGCAAGAAGGAAGAAAAAAAGTTTTCCTCTGAAGTTTTTCTAAGTATTTTCACAAGCAATATCTCATTTACTTTTGTAATATCCCTTCCAATTTAAGACTTAAAGAAAAAATAGACAAATCTATATAATAATTTAACATACCTGTGCACATTAAAAAAATTACAGTTTAAGGTCAAAATTCAATTCTAAATCAAATCAAACATTCTTTTTATATATAATTCTTGAGTTTGCAAACTGGTAAAGGAACCATCCTGGGGACAAATTGGCCTTCCAGTGATTAGAAAATTAAATACAATTTTTAATCTTTAATCTTCCTACACCACTGCTCATGTTAATGTTTTGTTCAGGGATTCCTGCTGAGCAATATCAGTGCACAAAACACTCTGACAAATCCCAGGTTGAAAATTAGTCATTGGAAAAGTGTCAGCTTAAGCAGAGAAGAGACAGCTTTAACAGTAGGAAATTAAAGAATGCCATAATAAACCAGATTTTTCTTAAATTTATTTCTTAATGTAGCGTTACCTGTCTTAGTATTTTAAAAATGATAAAAAAAATCACTTATGCAGACTTGTTCACAAAATTTTGATATTTACATTTCCAGTTATACAAGAAACCTTTTAAGATAATGACATCTTTTAAGTTAATTATTCTCACCAATAATCGGATCATCCAAAGAAAGTGGTGTGCATATTTTGGAGTATTTAATTTGTTTTAGAATTTTTAAAGTGTTATTGTCATATTTAACCATGAAAACTTAAATAGAAATTTGTCTATAAGTTTAAAAATAAGGCTAGAAATAACATTTTGGAGTCATATTTTGTCAGTCTCATTCAAAAGAAAAATAACACAAAATAGTGCTATTAAGAGAGTAAAATTTATTTAAAGAATGAAAGATATCATGGAAATGAGCACCTAATCAAAGAGTTTAAGAGCCAGTGGAGGGGTTAATTTTTTTTTTTTTTATCCAACACCCACACTTTGGAGGAGAAAAAGTGTTTTAAGTATGTCATAACATATCAATACACACAAAGGAAGAACAGAGAAAGAATAATAAAGATTTAAAATATTTTTTTCATATTTGTACCTAATCTATTTGTTTAAAGCAATGAAAGCAACCAGATATTGGGTTATTGTAGCATATGGATAAGTCAAATGAATAGTGAAAATGTTATATGAAATGAGAGAAAGGAATTGGGAATAATTTGTTATAAGTTAAATGCACTACCCATTAAATAATACAATGTTATTTGAAAGTGGACTTAGATTAGTTGCGAATGTATATAGCAAATTAGATTAACTACTCATTTTTAAATTTTTTTCTGAATTTATTTCTTTATTTATTTCCCAATTATTTTTATTAGTTGGAGGCTAATTACTTTACAATATTGTAGTGGTTTTTGCCATACGTTGACATGAATCAGCCATGGATTTACATGTGTTCTCCATCCTGAACCCCCCTCCCACAAAAAGGGAAAATTGATATGCTGAGAGAAAAGACAATGAAATTAAGTGAATACTCAATGAAAACCATGGAAGGCAGAAAAATAAAGATTAAAACAGAGAATGAAACAAACATGAAGTGAAGCAAATAAAAAAACATTAAAAATATGACAAATACTGATCAAATTATATCAATAATTAATCTAAATGAAAATAGCTTAAATAAAGCAAATAAAGACAGAGATGAGATAGTCACAGTAAATTTAAGCAGAGATATTATTGAGGAATTATTGTCTAGAACAAACTCACTTATATAAAGACAAATAAATTGAGATGCAAAAAGATACACAACTGACACTAACCAAATAAAGCGGGAATAATCACATGAAATTTCAACAAAGCAAACTTTATAGCAAAGAAAATTATTGAACATGTGAAGATGCATTATGTAATGATCAGTTCAATTCAGTCGCTTAGATGTGTGACCCCATGTGTGACTCTTTGTGACCCCATGAACTGCAGCACAGCAGGCCTCCCTGTCCATCATCAACTCCTGGAGTTTACTCAAACTAATGTACGTTGGGTCGGTGATGCCATCCAACCATTTCATCCTCTGTCATCCCCTTCTCCTCCTGACTTCAATCTTACCCAGCATCAGGGTCTTTTCCAATGAGTCAGTTCTGTGCATCAGGGGCTCAAAGTATTGGAGTTGCAGCTTCAGCATCAGTCCTTCCAATGAATATTCAGGACTGATTTCCATTAGGATGGACTGGTTGGCTCTCCTTGCAATCCAAGGGAGGCTCAAGAGTCTTCTCCAACATCACAGTTCAAAAGCATTGATTCTTCAGTACTCAGCTTTCTTTATAGTGCAACCCTCAAATCCATACATGACTACTGGAAAAACCATAGCCTTGACTAGATGGACGTTTGTTGGCAAAGTAATGTCTCTGCTTTTTAATATGTTATCTAGGTTGGTCATAACTTTTCTTCCAAGGAGCAAGCATTTTTTAATTTCATGGCTGCAATCACCATCTGCAGTGACTTTGAAGCCCGAAAAAATAAAAGCTCTCATTGTTTCCATTGCTTCCCCATCTATTTGCCATGAAGTGATGGGGCCTGATGCCATGATCTTAGTTTTCTGAATGTTAAGCTTTAAGCCAGCTTTTTCATTCTCCTCTTTCACTTGCACCAAGAGGCTCTTTAATTCTTCACTTTCTGCTATAAGGGTGGTGTCATCTGCATATCTGAGGTTATTGATATTTCTCCTGGTAATCTTGACTCCAGTTTGTGCTTCATCCAGCCCAGCATTTCTCATGATGTACTCTGCATATAAGTTAAATAATCAAGGTGACAATATACAGCCTTAATGTACTCTTTTTCCTATTTGAAACGAGTCTGTTGTTCCATGTCCAGTTCTAAGTGTTGCTTCCTGACCTGCATACAGATTTCTCAAGAGGCAAGTCAGGTTTTCTGGTATTCCCAACTCTTTAAGTATTTTCCAGAGTTAGTTGTGGTCCTCACAGTTAAAGGCTTTGGCATAGTCAATAAAGTAGAGGTAGATGTTTTTCTGGAACTCTCTTGCTTTTTCAATGATCTAAGGGATGTTGACAATTTGATCTCTGGTTCCTCTGCTTTTTTTAAATCCAGCTTGAATATCTGGAAGTTCACAGTTCACATACTGATAGAAGGGGTCAATTAAAAAAAAAAAAACATATAACAAGTAATGCATGCATATTTAACAGCAGAGAATTAACATGAGATGAAAAATGACAGAATTGTAAGAGGAAATAGAAGAATCTATGATTATTTTGGAAATTTCATTATCCTCCATACGAAAAGAGCCATAGGCAGAAAAATTAGTGAATTGAATAGCCATTAATCATCTGAACCTAATTGACATTTATAGAATAATTCAGCTAACAACAGCAGTATCAAATTTTCTCAATATTACATGAAATATTCATCAAGATAGACCACATTCTAGGCCATCAGACACAGTTTAATCAATTTAAAAGAATACAGACAATGTATTTAAACCATAATGAGATTAATTTACATTCTCAAAAATTAAGTTAATTTAAAAATCTTTAACCTAGAAATCAATGAGATATATCTGAAAAATCTCCAAATGCTTTTAAACTAAATAGCACACTTTCAAATACCACATAATTCAGAGGTAAATCTCAAGAGAAGCTTTAAAAATATATTGAATTAAATGAAAACAGAAATACAACTTATCAAAAGTTTGCAGATGCCTAGAGAGAAAGTCACTGTATTTATATATTTAAAAAGGAAAAATATATAAATCAATAACCTAAATTTCCACTTGAGGCAAGTAGAGTAAAAAGGGCAATATATATTTAAAAAAAACATCAGAGAAATAAAGCAGAAATCAGTAAAACAAGAAAAAGTTGGAGAGAGGGGAGGAGAGGGTGAGATGTATGGAAAGAGTTACATGGAAACTTACATTCCCATATGTAAAATAGGTAGCCAACGGGAATTTGCTGTACGGCTCAGGAAACTCAAACAGGGGCTCTGTGTCAACCTAGAGGGGTGGGATGGGGAGGGAGATGGGAGGGAGGTTCAAAAGGGAGGGGATATATGTATACATATAGCTTATTTATCTTGAGGTTTGACAGAAAACACCAAAATTCTGTAAAGCAATTATCCTTTAATAAAAAATAAATTAATTAAAAAAACTCAATCAAGAGGAGACCAGTGATACAAAAGATTGTTCTTTGGAAAGATCAATAAAACTTTATGTTCACAAATTTGATAACTTACATTACAGATAAATTATTTTAAAGCCAAAAATAGCTATATCTTCACACAAAGAAATATGTAAATAGGCCTATTTTAATTAAATTAATAGAAATTAATAAAATTGATCATGATACCTTCTACAAAGGAAAGAATCATTCCCATAGTTTCACTGGTAAATTTTAGCAAACATTTGAGAAAGAAATTCTCCTTCTCGTCAACTGTTTGCACTAGATAGAAGCACAGAGGATACTTCCTAAGTCATTCCATGAGGCAACAATTGCAATAATACCAAAACAAATGAAGTCATTATAAAAAAGATGACTACACAGCAATATCTCTCCTTAACATTAATATAAAAATCTCTCTCTCTATATATATATATATATATATATGTATATATAAAGAATTAAGCACTGCAAGCAAATAGGATTTATTTCTGGTATTCAAGGTTGATTCAACATTGAAATTCAGTTAGTGTGATCCATCACTTGATTAGCTTAAAGAAGAATGACCATATGATTATATCAAAAAATTCAGGAAAAAAAAAAAGAATTGATGAAACCCAACATTTGTAAAACTATCAGAAAACTAGAAATAAAGGGAAATGTCCTCATCTTGATAAAGAATATAACAAAAGATTTGTAGTTGACCTCGTAAGTTATGGCAAGAAACTGGATCTTTTCCCTTCAAGATGAGAAAATAAGGCAAAATGCCTCTCTTCACCTTCTGTTCAATACTGTCTTGGGAATTCTAGTTAATGCAACAGAGCCAGAAAAGGAAGCCAAGCTATACAGATTGAGAAGAAAAATAAATAAATAAATAAAAGTGTTTCTGTTCATAAATGATCTGATTGTCTTTGTAGAATATCTCAAATAACTGATAAACAATGAACAAAATCAAAAACTTCTGGAACCAATAAATGAAATTATCAACTTTATTGTCTATAAGGTTAGCAGATAAAAATCAATTTCTTTCCTATGTACCAGCAATAATCAATTAGAACTTGAAATTAAAAACACTAAATAAGATAAAAATGCATAGGCATAAATCTAATAAAATAGATATAATATCAGTTCAGTTCAGTTCAGTTGCTCAGTAGCATCTGACTCTGCCACGCCAGGCTGCCCTGTCCATCACCAACTCCCGGAGCTTGCTCAAACTCATGTCCATTGAGTCCGTGATGCCATCCAACCATCTCATCCTCTGTCGTTCCCTTCTCCTGCTGCCTTCAATCTTTCCCAGCATCAGGGTCTTTTCAAATGAGTCAGCTCTTCGCATCAGGTGGCCAAAGTGCTGGAGTTTCAGCTTCAGCATCAGTTCTTCCAGTAAATATTCAGGACTGATCTCCTTTAGGATGTACTGGTTGGAACTCCTTGCAGTCCAAGGGACTCTCAAGGGTCTTCTCCAACACCACAGTTAAAAAGCATCAATTGTTTGACACTCAGCTTTCTTCACAGTTCAACTCTCACATCCATACATGAATACTGTAATACAATATATGCATGCAGAAAATTTATAACAAACCAATGAAAAAGAAAACAGATATGCAAATGGGGTGATATTCCCTGATCATGGATAAGAAGGCTGATTATTGTTAGCCTGTCTGTTCTTCCCAAGTTGACCTATAGATTCATGTTTTCCAGATTATATTCCCAGAAAGTTATTTTATGAATATTTACATACTGATTCTAAAGATTTTGGAGAATAGAAAAATGCCTACAATTTCTGACAGGTACTGAAAAGAAAGAACAAAGTCTGACACTGAAACAGTGACACTGCTAACTTCACAACTCATATAAAACTACAGAAGTCAAGAGAGTACAGTGTTGGTAAAAGAACTGACAAAAAGATCAATGAAACTGTAGAAAGCACACATATAGATCTATAGGAATACAGGCAATTTATCTTTGACAAAGAAGCAAAGACAAGCTAATGTGGAAGACTTTTTGATAAGCACCAGAATAATTAAATAACTATATGTACAACGCATAAATCTAGACACAGACCTTACACATTTCACAAAATTTAGCTTAAGGTGGTTTATACTAAATACGCAACACTATAAAACTTCTAGAATATAATATGGAATGTAACATAGAATATTGATATGACCATGGATGTAGTGATTTCTAGACATAACACCAAAAGTGTGATTCCTGAAGGATAAAGCTATGTTGGATTTCATGAAAATATTTAAAGAAGTTATGCACAGCAACATATATTATTAAATGAGTCAAAATTCAAGTCACAGGCTGAGAGAAACTTAGCAAAACATGGATTTGATAAAGGACTTGTATCCATATATACACAAAGAGATCAAAACTCAACAAGAAAAGTAAACACATTTTTAAAAAAGGATAAAACATATGAACAGACATCTCATCAAAGATGATATAAAAATGGAAAACAAATATATGAAAAGTCATTGTGTTATTAGGAATTTGCAAATTAATACCATGACATGAGAATATGCACTTCTTAGAATAAAAAAATAAAAATAAAAAACAACCTGACAGCGCCAATTGTTGATGAGAATGTGAAATAGCAGGAAATGTGTTTGTTGCTGGTGGGAATGTAAAATAATACCTCTACTTTGGAAGACAATTTGGTAGTTTCTAAAAGGATAATCTCAGCTTAACCATACAATGCATTTCCCAGGTGAAACTCAGTGGTAAAGAATCCACCTGCAAGTGTAGGAGACATGGATTTGATATCTGATCTGGGAAGATCCCTTGGAGAAGGAAGTTGTAACCGATTCCAGTATTCCTGCCTGGAAATCTCTATGGACAGAGGAGCCTAGCATGCTGCAGTCCAAGGGGTCACAAAGAATCAGGCACGACTGTGCAATTGAACAACCGCAACAAGCATATAACACAGCAATTGTATCTACCCAATGGAACTGATAAATTATGTTCACACAAGAACCTTCACATGAATGTTTACAGCATTCACAATTTCTAAAAACTGGTAGAATCCAGGATGCCTTTCAAAAGATAAACAGAAAATAAAATTGTGTACAATGGTGATAAAAATAAATAAAATATTAAGCTAGCAAAAGATGTAGAGGAAATTTAAATGCATATTATTAGTGAAAGTAGCTAGTCTTAAAAAGCCATATACCATATGGTTTCAATCCAAATTTTTTTTTTTGAAGTCAATGTTATAGAGACAGTAACAAGATCAGTGGTTCTTATGGGATTAGGGAAACAGAAAAGTGGTGAATTGGTAAGTTTTAGGGCATATTTATGACCAACCTAGATAGCATGTTAAAAAGTAGAGACATTACTTTGCCAACAAAGGTCTGTCTAGTCAAGGCTATGGTTTTTCCAGTGGTCATGTATGGATGTGAGAGTTGGACTGTTAAGAAAGCTGAACGCCAAAAAACTGATGCTTTTGAACTGTAGTGTTGGAGAAGACTTTTGAGTCCTTTGGACTGAAGGAGATCCAACCAGTCCATCCTAAAGGAGATCAGTCCTGGGTGTTCATTGGAAGGACTGATGCTGAAGCTGAAACTCCAATACTTTGGCCAGCTCATGAGGTGGTGGCCACCTCATGAAAAGACCCTGATGCTGGGAGGGATTGGGGGCAGGAGGAGAAGGGGACGACAGAGGATGAGATGGCTGGATGGCATCACCGACTCGATGGACATGAGTCTGAGTAAACTCCGGGAGTTGGTGATGGACAGGGAGGCCTGGCATGCTGTGGTTCCTGGGGTTGCAACAAGTCAGACACAACTAAGCGACTGAACTGAACTGAACTGAATGTCCTTGCATTTTAAGAGCTCGAAATTGTACATATGAAACAGAAATATTATAAATGCAAGGATAAAAAACTGTTTATTAATATTTTTCAAATTACTTCTATTAAATTTTACTTTAAAACATATATCTTATCTTGTTATTGGAAATAAGTGCACAGAATACATAAAAAAGCATGTTGATAAAGTCTCCTACATGTTGAAGCTTGAAAATAAAATAGCATTTAGTTATAAAAATAAACAATCAAAAATAAAAAAACATATGTTACACATTCAAGTAAGATAACAAAGACTAATTTTTTAAAAGTATTAATCTTCAAAGATTGTTATCATTATTATATTTTTAATTGTAAAATAGAATGCAGAGGAGACAAACATTTTGGAAACAGTGAGACTCATAAAGTTCACAGATCCAACATTTCCGGCATGACAAAATATAGTTCAATAATTTGTGCTTCTCTAAACTACTGTTGATTCTTGATGAGCCACGGAAATCAGCAGTGGGTCTGGAATTAAATCCTGATTCAGTCTTATGATCTGTTCTGATGGTCAAGATGAGAAAGAAGTTAGATTGTGCAAACTACAAACTGAAGAATTTTATATCCATTCTGAGGAAGATTATAGAAGCTAAAAATGAACTCATTAATTTTTGACACATAGAAGGAAAAAAAAAAAAAAAAAAACAAGCACTAAGTCCCAGGATAGAAACTGAAATTAGTGCCTTTGGTATAGAATGTTAGACTAGATCTATGTTAACATGAAGTGAATTTCTAATTGCATACAGTAGTATACTGCTCCTAAAATGTCCATCAATTTGACAGGTATTGGTCTGTATAAAAATTCCTTGGTAACCTACTTAAAGCTTGATTTTATTTGCATGAAATATGCAGAATTGACAAATCCTTAAAGACAGCAAATTGTGGTTGCCAGAATGTAGGGGAGTATGGGGATAAGGAGTGATTGCTAACTGGGAATGAGGTTTCCCTCTGGAGTGTTGAAAACTACTCACACTAGATAGTGGTTATACACTTGATCTTAGGCCAAAGGCTGAGAAACAACAGATAGTGGTTGTACAACATTGTGAATATCCTTAACCCCACTGTACACTTTAAAATGATTAAAATAGCAAATTTTATGTTGTGTTTTTACCACAATAGAAGGGCTTCCTGGGTGGCTCAGAAGTAAAGAATTTGCCTGCCAATGCAAGAGACATGGGTTTGATCTCTGGTCTGGAAAGGTTCCCTGGAGAAGGAAATTGCAATCCACTCTAGTATCCTTGCTTGGAAATCCTCATAGACAGAGGAACCTGGTGGGCTATAGTCCATGGGGTCACAAAGAGTCAGACACGACTGAACAACTAAACAACAGCAACCACAATACAAAATGTTCGATGCAGTGACTAAGGATAAATGCTAGGAAACCTGCATTTTGAACTTGCACATCAGGAGGTTTCAAAATGCACCTGCCTTTGAGAATTACTACTGTAATATATAATACTGAGAGTTAATCAACAGTTTAGATAGAATTATAGAAGTTGTTCTGGTTATCTAATGCTCTACATTAATACAAGCCACCCCAAACTGACTTAAAACTACAGCAAACTTGTGTTTTCCTCATGGTTTCTGGGGGTTGGATGCATTTGAAATTGCTTGTTTCCAAGTCTCTTATGTTTTGAAGTCAGAAGGTGGTTGGGTTGGGGGTCTTAGAGTTACAGAGCATCATTTTCCTCACACTACTAGTTGAGGCAGCAAAGAACGTACTGAAGCATTCAAAGGAGGTGGGGTGGACAATAGATTTCAGCTGTCTACAAAATGCTGGTGCCACGGGAAATGATATTGCAGTCATATTTGCAAAATACAATCTGCCAAAGGGCATGTCCTTTAAGATTAAAGTAAATACTTGTTCAAGATTATAGGGTATCTGAAAACTTGAGTTCAACCTAACAGAAAGAACTTTGACTAACATTTGTGTGCCTTTGCTTACACAACCCAGTCACCAGAATACAGAGAATGAGAAAACAGAACAGCAAGAAACACAATGAATTGAAATTGTAGGCTAAAGGAAGATCATCCCATGTGTGAGAACATCAGTGTATTTATTTTCTGTTCTGTTAGTAGAATGACAGTGAAAAAAATTATAATAACTTCCTTTTTTATGCCTTGTATAGTGATTATTTTACAATCTGTGTAATATGCTATACATTTATCATGAGTATATTGTCTTATTGAATATTCCAAAAGTTACTAAAGTGTTTTCTTTTTTATTAGCATCTATTTTGTTTCCTCTTCTTTCAAATAATAGCACAATAAATATTACAAGCTTACAACTTCCTTGCCCCATCCTGAACAATATGTAGAGTTATTTGTTAAAGATGAGTCATAGGATTAAGATTGTCTTGTCAAAGAGTAAATACTTTCTATACCTATTTCCCAATTTTTCTATAAATAGTTGCCCTGTACCTATATCAGCAGTGGCCACAGGACTGGAAAAGGTCAGTTTTCATTCCAATTCCAAAGAAAGGAAATGCCAAAGAATGCTCAAATTACCGCACAATTGCACACATCTCACACGCTAGTAAACTAATGCTCAAAATTCTCCAAGCCAGGCTTCAGCAATACGTGAACCATGAACTTCCAGATGTTCAAGCTGGATTTAGAAAAGGCAAAGGAACCAGAGATCAAATTGCCAATATCTACTGGATCATTGAAAAAGCCACAGAGTTCCAGAAAAACATCTACTTATGTATTATTGACTATTCCAAAGCCTTTGACTGTGTGGATCACAGTAAACTGTGGAAAATTCTGAAAGATATGGGAATACCAGAACACCTGACCTGCCTCTTGAGAAATCTGTATGCAGGTCAGGAAACAACAGTTAGAACTGGACATGGAACAACAGACTTATTCCAAATAGGAAAAGGAGAATGTCAAGGCTGTATATTGTCACCCTACTTATTTAACTTATACACAGAGTACATCATGAGATACACTGGGATGAATGAAGCACAAGCTGGAATCAAGATTTCCAGAAGACTCAGATATGCAGATGATACCACCCTTATGGCAGAAAGTGAAGAAGAACTAAAGAGCCTCTTGATGAAAGTGAAAGAGGAGAGTGAAAAAGTTGGCTTAAAGCTCAACATTCAGAAAACAGATCATGGTATCAGGTCCCATCACAGTGGAAACAGTGGCTGACTTTATTTTTTGGAGAGGGGGGTTCCAAAATCACTGCAGGTGGTGACTGCAGCCATGAAATGAAAAGACCCTTACTCCTTGGAAAGAAAGTTATGACCAACCGAGACACACATATTAGAAAGCAGAGACATTACTTTGCCAACAAAGGTCCGTCTAGTCAAGGCTATGGTTTTTCCAGTAGTCATGTATGGATGTGAGAGTTGGACTCTAAAGAAAACTGAGTGCCGAAGAATTGATGCTTTTGAACTGTGGTGTTGGAGAAGACTCTTGAGAGTCCCTTGAACTGCAAGGAGATCCAACCAGTCCATCCTAAAGATCATTCCTAAAAAAAAAAAAAAAAAGATCATTCCTGGGTGTTCATTGGAAGGACTGATGTTGAAGCTGAAACGCCAATACTTTAGCCACCTGATGCAAAGAGCTGGCTCATTTGAGAAGACCCTGATGCTGGGAAAGACTGAGGGCAGGAAGAGAAGGTGACAACAGAGGATGAGATGGTTGGATGGTAACACTGACTCAATGGACATGAGTTTGGGTAGGCTCCGGGAGTTGGTTGATGGACAGGGAGGCCTGGCGTGCTGCAGTTCGTGGGGTCACAAAGAGTCGGACATGACTGAGCAACTGAACTGAACCGAAATGAACCTATATCATAGGCAAAGAATCCTCCTGCCATGCAGGAGACACGGGTTTGATCCCTCAGTCAGGAAGATCTGTTAGAAGAGGGCATGGAAACCCAATCCAGTCTTCTTGCCTGGAGAATCCCACGGACAGAGGAGCCTGGCAGGCTACTGTCCATAGCGTCGCAAAGAGTTGGACATAACTTAGCACGTGCACGAACCTATATTGATTACTAACATTATTCATCTGAGTTTGAAAAATATTTTAACAGTAATGCATTTACATAAAATATATAATACATATGTCATCATATTTCATAAAAACACCTTTAGAGATATATTATATATTACAGCTATTACGGAAATTTATAAGGAAAATGTCAATTAAAACTTTCAGACATTTGCCTAAACTTACATAGATCAAAGAGTCATTATTCTAGGTATTCTGACTCCCAAAGCTAATACCCTTATGGTATATTGTGCTGCAGAACATGCAAGTGATCAAATTACAGCCCAGAAAAGTTAAACTGAATGAATTCACAAAGCATGTTAGTGTCAGGCATAGAACATGGTCTGCCTTATGTATTCTTTAGTTCCATTTATACTTTCCTTAGTACTAAAATAGAAATTTATAAAAATCTTGTAGCAGAAGAAGAAAGAAGTCAAGAAACCTGTAGCTTGTAACAGAAATTCAATACCTCTATTTTATGAAATAGTTCTCTGATGAATTTTTTTAAACTAATATTCCATATTGATAAAACAAAGATCAGAACACTGCAAGCTCTTTCTTGAAGCCCTTCCATTTAGAGCCTGGATCATAATATTAACTGACATAAGCTACTTAGTAATCCTAAGAAATTTGTTTTTAATAAACATTGTTTGAAACAATTTTAAAATCACTATTTTTTTTCTTACATAATAGTTAACCATTTAAAAGCCAACATCATATATAATTTGTGAACCACAGCACCTACTATAATCATTATTCAAAGTACAGAAGGTGCTGAGTCATTTGATTTTCCTTTCACTGTTTTGTTTGACATTTGCACCCTTTCTAGTCCTCAAAACCAGAGTATAAAAAAAAAAAAAAGAAAAGAAAAGAAAAAGAGAAAGAAAAAAAAAAAACAAAAAAAAAAACCGGTATTCTCTGTAGGATACATCATGTTTCTCTTGCAATCTCTGAGCACACTGGATAGAAAGTATTTTAAGAAACCGTCTCCAGACATACTCTGTATGGATTTTTTTTTAAGTTCAACATTGATATAATATAAAATCTGACTCAATGTTTTAAAGTTTGCTAAAAATAGAGGCATATGACTTTTTGAAAGTGTGATAAAATTTAGGAAAAGAACATAGTACATATTGTACTAGCTGCAACTTTGCCTTACAAATGTCTTTTTTTTTTTTTTTGCTTTGCTTTGGTTATATACTTAAATGAAAGTTGGGATATTAGGGAGAAACTTAAGAATCAGAATAGTGTCATAAGACAAGAAGTTGGAAATCCTATTCCAGAGTCAGATAAATTGTGGTATATTCTTGAATCTTTAGTTATTTTCTTCCTCATTCCTTTCTTTATATGGTATCTTATCTTGAAAAGATATCTGATCCCAGGCTCATCCAAGGTCAAACAGGATGGCTCAAAATCTTCACTTAGTCTTATATCATGGGTACATGTGTGTGTGCGCTCAGTCGTGCCCAGACTCTTGTGACTCCAAGAACTGTAGTCCACCAGGCTCCTCTATCCATATGATTTTCCAGGCAATACTGGACTAGGTTGCCACTTCTTCCTCTAGGGGATCTTCCTGAACCAGAAACCGAACCTGTGTCTCCAGCTTTGCAGGCAAATTCTTTACCACGGAGCCATCTGGAAAGTCTCTATATAAAACAGGTCACATTCTCCAGGCAGAGCCATTTCTTCTATGATAAATGAGTTACTCAAGTCACCATTTCCATATTATTTATAGTCCCTATTGTGAACATCTAAGGTCTAATCTTAGTCTCAAGAAACAAAAGAATCTATCACAATAAGAATGAATAGTTCAGATTTATGTCAAGTTGTTATCAACTTAATATCATGTCTTCCCAACAATAGCACACCCAAAAGAACAATACAGTGTCCTAGAGCAAAACGAGGAAAGAGCCAAGATGTTAATCCAATGGCTGATTTGGGGCTATTTATTTAATTTCTAAATGCTCATTACCCACCCTTTTATGGAATGGGTATAGTGCATGAGTTGTAGGACTACAATACACTATTGACTCTATAATACTTTTTCATTTTTCTCCTGTGTATAAGTACTCAAGTGTTATTTTTACTTTCTTATTCTGTTATGAATCAACTAACTAGAAATTGGTGGCATTCTCAGAATACAATGCTTCTTCAAACAAGCTTAAATTCCGTTTAGGAGGAGGGAGAGGATGAGATGTATGGAGAATGTAACATGGAAACTTACAATACCATGTGTAAAATGATAGTCATGAGAATTTTCTTTATTACTCAGGGAACTCAAGCAGGGGCTCTGTGACAATCTAGAATGGTGGGATGGGAAGGGAGTTTCAGGAGGGAGGGGACATGGGTGTACCTATGGCTGATTCTTGTTGATGTTTGACAGAAAAACCACAAAATTCTGTAAGGGAATTATGCTTCAATTAAAAAAAATAGATAGGCAAAAATAATTATGAAAGTCTCCATTACAAGGTTTTTCATGAACAATGCATTATTCTCTTCCTTCAAATACATATTCTTCCTAATGCTTATTCTCTTACTGCAAATATGAATCTTACAAAAAATTGCCAGTTACTTTACATAAAACAATAAGAGCCCAAATATTCTTTTCTAAAATTTCATGTGAATCTGAGTTTATATATTTTAGATATATGGGGAAGCCATTTTCTAAACAAATAATATATTTGCAATGTAATAAAAAATCAAATTTTTTTTGGTATTCCAAAGATTCAAAGAGAAAATAGAGATAGAATTGTGTCCTTGCAGTTTCCACAGTCATTGCTCCTATTTGTCATAAATCGAGCCAGAATTTAGCATAGACAGTGAAAATGCTTTGGAATCTAATATCAAACCCACCCTTTCCATTGCTCACACTTTGATACAGAAGACTGTGAAGCCTTTGTTTTGTAGAGTAGCCATCTATTTGAATCTTATAAATTTCAAATTTAGAATCTCATTAATATCAATATTTTATAAACATGTTATATATCATTATTGCAACTACATCTTAATTGGAAAGAATACCACATTTCTTTGAAATTCATTGCCATTTACTTTTGTTTCAAAGCATAAATGCATTTTTATAATGTTCTTCCAAATAGAGACCAAATTCTAGCTAATATCCATTAGGAACTTGTTTACTCTGCATGTTCATTATGATTTATTTTCATGAGATTTCTTACCTTGATAGTAAGCATCAACAAACCAAATTAATTGTTGATTTTGAGTTTCTTCTGTTTTCCTATATTTCAGTTCAGTTCAGTTCAGTTGCACAGTTGTGTCCAAATGTTTGTGACCACATGGACCGCAGTGTGCCAGGCCTCCCTGTCCATCACCAACTCCCAGAGTTTGCCCAAACCCATGTCCATCGAGTCGGTGACACCATCCAACCATCTCATCCTCTGTTGCCCCCTTCTCCTCCTGCCTTCAATCTTTCCCAGCATCAGGGTCTTTTTATGATTTATTTTCATGAGATTTCTTACCTTGACTTGTAAGCTTCAACAAACCAAATTAATTGCTGATTTTGAGTTTCTTCTGTTTTCCTATTTTACAGCTAATAACAATTTTTAAGAAGACAAAATCACTTAACTAGTGCTTAGTATGGTAAGCAAAAATCTATCATAATTTAATTAATGAGCACAGGGAATTTTATACTGTTTTCTTATTTGGGGGCCTTAAATATTGCTTAACATGTAAATATCTTAAATAACATATGTATATTTCAAAATACAACTATACAAATGAATTATAAAAAGTAATATTTTAGTAACATCTAATTGTCCTTCTCTGATATGAACAATAGTCACTTTAGAACCTATCACAGCCATAAAAACAAATGAATAAAAATTTATTTTTATGCACACACATAATTACATGATCTGCAGCATCATTTTAGTATAGTCTGTCACTCCTTTCTTTAAACATTGTTTGCATCTGATTTCTTTTTGAGATACCATTCTCTCAGTTTTCTCTACCTCATCTTTTCTTTTGGTTTTCATGGTTGGCTCTTTTGTCTCTATTTAAAAAGTACATCCTCAAATGCTCTATTTCCTTAATTATTGCTAAACTTCTCCAAGAAAAAAGAAAAGTCACTTATACCCTCTTAGCCTCCATCTAAATTGCCTAGAATAACCTCTGAGTGCTGAGCATTCTATTAAGATCATCACTCCTCTCACCTATTGACCAAACTGAAAAGTGGTCACCATGTTTCCAGCCAGAATTCCCACCTTTCCTGCTCTACCAACCCTCACAGCCTTATCAAAACTATTTCCATTAGATTATTTGTTGTTGTTGTCATTCAGTCACTAAGTTGTGTTCAACTCTTTGTAACCACATGGACTATAGCATGCCAGGTTTCCCTGTCCTTTGCTATCTCTCAGAGTTTGCTCAGATTCATGATCATTGAGTCAGTAATTGTTTAATTAGGTCACCCTGAAAATTCACAGGGCTTCCAGGTCATCCACACTACACCTCATTCTAAATCTCATTGATTCTGTGTGTCTTCCTGTCTGATTTCATTGGTCTTTTGTTGTGCCTTCAGTAACTTCCGGTCAGTCACTATTAACATATTCTATGTTCTCCCTTTTATTTCTGAGTGACCTTTCGATTAGTTTCTTTAAGTGAAAGCTGACTGTTGCAAGTTCTACTCAAGGGGTGGATGCTTCATTTTCTCTATGATTCTTTGCATTGGCTTACAGCAGGAACAGATATTTTCTTTGTACCTCATTGCACTTTGATCATTCATTCTTCACCCCAGTTTTGGAATTCATGCTGTTAGATGACACTACACATCAACTATACTTATAGAGTTTATCTTATGGGGTTGAAATCTCTATTTCTAATCCCTTGAGGACTTTAACCTGGAAAATAGAAGACTTTGGAACTCAAGTAGAAATGGTAATTATATACTTTAGAAAGGCCTCTAACTTCTTGCTCATTAAATCAACAAAGACTCATATTTTGTTGAGAATTTTGTGTTCTTTTCTTAATTCCTTGCATGTGTTCTGAATAATCATGGACATTCTCTGAGAGGTTTTAAAGTTGTGAAGTGAAAGTGTTAGTTGCTCAGTCATATCCGACTCTTTGTGACCCTATGGACTGTAGCCCACCAGGTTCCTCTGTCCATGGCATTCCCAGGCAAGAATACTGAATTGAGTAACCACTCCCTTCTCCAGGGGATCTTCCCAACCCAGGGACTGGACCTGAACCTCCTGTATTACAAGTAGATTCTTTACCATCTGAACCACCACCAGGAAATTCCCTTAAAACTATACTATCATTATTTTGATATGCTAAAAAAAACTGAATGCTGGGACATAGACAGTTACTACTAACTAATTATCCTTGGTCTCTTTTACATTTCTCCTTTGCAGATAATCAGAAACACGAGATTTGTTCTAGCCTATGGATATTGAGTGGAAATGGCACATGTCTCTTCCAGACCAAAGTATTTCATAGCTAGAATGTAGTTGCTATGTATCCCTTCCTCTAATACAATGACATAAGGATATATATGTTTTACTGTCAAAGGATCTGTCAGCTTATTCTGTAAAAGAATATGTGAAACAAAACCCTTTATAAAATGTTTTTGTTTAGGAATAATTATAAAATACTGTTTTATTAAATAATTAAATTTTAGGGAGTAATTTGTTAGAGAATAACATTATTTTCTGATTAAGAGGGTATGATAATCTCTAGCCCTAGGTGGTGATCTCTCCTTTCTCATGATGGCAAAGTTTATTCTATATTCTGAAACTCTTTTGGTATCTAGTGAACACATTTTCAAGCAACTATTGTATTTCCTCATAGTCAACAAAAGAGTCCAAAATGTAGTACTTGGGTGCAATCTCAAAAATGACAGAATGACCTCTGTTCATTTCCAAGGCAAACCACTCAATTTCACGGTTATCCAAGTCTGTGACCCAACCACTAATGCTGAAAAAGCTGAAGTTGAATGGTTCTATGAAGACCTACATGACCTTCTAGAACTAACACCAAAACAAGATGTCATTTTCATCATAGGGGACTGGAATGCAAAAGTAAGAAGTCAAGCAATACCTGGAGTAACAGGCAAGTTTGGCCTTGAAGTACAGACTGAAGCAGGGCAAAGGCTCACAGAGTTTTTCCAAGAGAGCAAACTGGTCATAGCAAACACCCTCTTCCAATAATACAAGAGAAGACTCTACACATGGACATCACCAGATGGCCAACACCAAAATTAGATTGATTACATTTTTTTGCAGCCAAAGATGGAGAGACTCTAAACAGTCAGCAAAAACAAGACTGGGAGCTGACAGTGGCCCAGATCATGAACTCCTTATTGCAAAATTCAGACTTAAATTGAAGAAAGTATGGAACACCACTAGTCCATTCAGGTATGATCTGAAACAAATCCCTTATGGTTATACAGTGGAAATGACAAATTGATTCAAGGGACTCAATCTGAAAGACAGAGTGCCTTAAGAACTATGGACAGAGGTTGTAACATTGTACAGGAGATGGTGATCAAAACCATCCCCAAGAAAAAGAAATGCAAAAAGCTTGTCTGAGGAGGCCCTACAAATAGCCGAGAAAAGAAGAAAAGCAAAGGCAAAGGAGAAAAGGAAAGATATACCCATCTGAATGCAGATTTCCAGAGACTAGCAAGGAGAGATAAGAAAGCCTTCCTCATTAATCAATGCAAAGAAATAGAGGAAAACAATAGAATGGGAAAGACTAAAGATCTCTTCAAGAAAATTAGAGATACCAAGGGACTATTTCATGCAAAGATGGACATAATAAAGGATAGAAATAATGTATGGACCTAACAGAAGCAGAAGATATTAAGAAGAGGTGGCAAGAATGCATAGAAGAACTGTACAAAAAAGATCTTAATGACACAGATAACCATGATTGTATGATCACTCAACTAGTGGCAGACATCTTAGAAAGCAAAGTTAAGTGGGCTTTAGGAAATCAATGAAAAAGCTAGTGGAGGTGATGGCATTCCAGTCGAGCTATTTCAAATCTTAAAAGATGATGCTGTGAAAGTGCTGCAGTCAATATGCCAGCAAATTTGGAAAACACATCAGTGGCCCCAGGACTGGAAAAGGTAGGCTTTCATTCCAATTCCAAAGAAAGGCAATGCCAAAGAATGTTCAAACTACCACACAATTGCACTCATTTCATACACTAGCAAATTAATACTCAAAATTCTCCAAGCTATGTTTCAACAGTACATAAACCATGAACTTTCAGATGTTCAAGCTGGATTTAGAAAAGGCAGAGAAACCAGAGATCAAATTGCCAACATCTGTTGGATCATCAAAAAAGCAAGAGAATTCTAGAAAAAATATCTATCTGCTTCTGTGACTACACTAAAGACTTTGACTGTGTGGATCACAACAAACTGTGGAAAATTCTTCAAGAGATGGGAATACCAGACCACCTTACCTGCCTCCTGAGAAATCTGTATGTAGGTCAAGAGCAACAGTTAAAACCAGACATGGATCAATTAACTGGAACCAAATTGAGAAAGGAGAATGTCAAGGCTATATATTTACCCTGCTTATTTCACCTCTATGCAGAGTACATCATGTGAAATGCTGGGCTGGCTGAAGCACAAGCTGGAATCAAGATTGCCAGTAGAAATATCAATAACCTGATATGCAGATGACACCACCGTTATGGCAGAAAGTAAAGAAGAACTAAAGAGCCTCTTGATGAAAATGAAAGAGGAGAATGAAAAAGCTGACTTAAAACTCAGCATTCAAAAAACTAAAATCATGGCATCCAGTCCCATCACTTCATGGCAAATAAAGGGGTAAAGAATGGAAACAGTGACAGACTTTTAGTTTCCAAAATCACTGCGGATGGTGACTGTAGCCATGAAATTAAAAGACACTTACTCCTTGGAAGAAACACTATGATCAACTTAGACAGCATATTAAAAAGCAGAGACATTACTTTGCCAACAAAGATCCATCTAGTCAAAGCTATGTTTTTTGTTTTTTGTTTTTTGTTTTTTTTTTTCCAATAGTCATGTATGGGTGTGAGATTTGGACTATAAAGAAAGCTGAGCACCGAAGAATTGTTTCTTTTGGACTGCGGTGTTGTGGAAGACTCTCAACAGTCCCTTGGACTGCAAAGAGATCAAACCACTCAATCTTAAAGGAAATCAATCCTGAAAAATCACTTTAAAGACTGATGCTGAAGCTGAAGCTCCAATACTTTAGCTACCTGTTGTAAAGACCTGACTCATTAGAAAACCCTGATGCAGGGAAAGGTTGAAGTAAGGAAGAGAAGGGCATGGAAGAGGATGAATTGGTTGGATGGCATCATTGATTTAATGGATATGAGTTTGAGCAAACTCTGAGAGATGGTTAAGGACAGGGAAGCCTGGTGTGCTGCAGTGCATGCGGTTGCAAAGAGTCAGACATGACTGAGCAACTGAACAACACCAAATTGTGTTTCCTTAGAATACTCATGATTCCACTTTCTTAAATGCTAGTATATATCTTCTCTTCTCTTCTCTTCTCTTACCTTCTCTTCTCTTCTCTTCTCTTCTCTGCTCTTCTCTTCTCTCTCTCTCTCAAAATATCTCATTTTCTTTCTTTATTTCAGCTGATGATCTTACTTTCTTTGTTACTGAGAAAAGAGAATCTGTCAGAAGATAATGTAATGCTAACTGTTTTGTCAAACTGCATATGTAGCATGCTAATCTACCTCCTCTCCTGTTACAAACCAAGAGTTCTCCATGGTACACTCACAGTAGAATTCTTACTATGCAGTGGACAACATCATGTGTTCTTTACACAGAGACATTATTTCAGGTTGTCCCCAAAGTAAAAACAAACAAACAAACAGTGACAGCAACAACAAAAAAAAACTCACTTTGCATTTTCCTAATCATCCATTTTTCCTTTTCTAGCAAATTATTTTCATGAGCATAAAAATATGTAGTTATTTCTTCCACCTTAAGAGAATCCTACTGACTCTAAATCCTCACTTTGTGATAACACTAACAATGTATCTGTTTTATCTTCCAGAAAAAATATCTCCTGAATTTGTTGTCATCAAACTTTGGATATAATTTCTCTCTTTCCAGTTCTTTTTTTTTTTTAATTTCCTAAAATTAGTTTTTTATACCTCTTGCTCTTCCAAACTTGTGTTTCAAAGCCATAAATGTCCCCCTAAATGCAACAGTCAATTCAGATGTAAATTTTACCTGAAAAATGAACAGTGTGTGGTAGTCTATTTCTCCTATTCAAATATTTTCTATATGTATATTTTCTATTTGCTTTCAGAGTACCACACTCTGGAGATTTCCTCTCATCTAGCTTTTTTTTTTTTTTTTTTTTCTCAATCCCTTTACTAGTATCCCTCCTTTATATTGGGTTTTTCTTAATGTCTCTGGGCTCAGTTTTTATAGACTCTGTTTTCTCTTACCTTTAATCACTTCCTCATCTCATTCATTCTGTATATTATTGAACTAACATTATTTATTGATGTTTGTTAAAGATGGTGAAGCAAATTTTATTGGGTTAATTAAAATAAGATAGAAACCATTGAAATAGGATTTTACAGTGGTAAGAAGTTGGGCTCAATTCAGAACACAGCATGGGCAAGTGGGAATTTATAGCTTAGAGCAGGATGGGCAGTCAGTGGATGGAAATTATTAAGAAGAAACATCAGGAATAAAGGAGGTTCTGACTAAACTGACCCAATAGGATTTTTGCTGAAGGCAGGACAGAGTGACCAGATATCATTTGAGGGGTGGAGGAAGTAAAAAAAACTTACCGGATATTGAAGATGACTTAGCAGGGGTTTTCCAAAAACTAGATTTATAAGGAAGTGCATGGACCTAGGAGAAGATTCAGGAACCCCATTGAAGTTTTGTCAAGCTCAAAATCTTTGTCAGCACTTAGAAACATCTATATGCTGATAATTTCCAAATGTGCATCTTTAGATTGTATCACTGCTTTAAACTGCAAACATAAATTGAGCTATTCACTTGATATCTTCATTTTAATTCTTTTTTTAAAAAAATAATTTATTTATGTTATTTGGAGGCTAATTACTTTACAATATTGTAGTGGTTTTTGCCATACATTGACATGAATCAGCCATGGGTATACATGTGTCCCCCTCCTGACCTCTCCCACCTCCCTCCCCACCCAATCCCTAAGGGTCATCCCAGTGCCCCAGCCCTGAGCACCCTGTATCATGCATTGAACCTGAACTGGTGATCTAGTTCACATATGATAATATACATGTTTCAATGCTGTTCTCCCAAATCATCCCACACTTGCCTTCTCCCACTGAGTCCAAAAGTCTGTCCTTTACATCTGTGTCTCTTTTGCTGTCTTGCATATAGGGTCATCATTACCATCTTTCTAAATTCCATATGTATGCATTAATATACTGTATTGATGTTTTTCTGTCTGACTTATTTCATTCTGTATAATAGACTCCAGTTTCATCCACCTCGTTACAACTGATTCAAATGCATCCTTTTTAATAGCTGAGTAATATGCCATTGTGTATATGTCCCACAGCTTTCCTATCCATTCATCTGCCGATGGACATCTAGGTTGCTTCCATGTCTTAGCTATTGTAAACAGCAAACTGTGCTGTGATGAACATTGGGGTATATACATCTCTTTCAATTCTGGTTTCCTCAGTGTGTATGCTGTGATGAACATTGGGGTATATATGTCTCTTTCAATTCTGGTTTCCTCAGTGTGTATGCCCAGCAGAGGGATTGCTGGGTCATATGGCAGTTCTATTTCCAGTTTTTAAAGGAATCTCCACACTGTTCTCTATAGGGGCTGTACTAGTTTGCATCCCTACCAACAGTGTAAGAGGGTTTCTTTATCTCCACACCATCTCCAGCATTTATTGTTTGTAGACTTTTTGATAGCAGCCATTCTGAACCGACTTGAGATGGTACCTCATTGTGGTTTTGATTTGCATTTCTCTGATAATGAGTGATGTTGAGCATCTTTCATGTGTTTGTTAGCCATCTGTATGTCTTCTTTGGAGATGTGTCTGTTTAGTTCTTTGGCCTATTTTTTTATTGGGTTGTTTATTTTTCTGGAATTGAGCTGCCTGAATATTTTTGAGATTCTCTGTCAGTTGCTTTGTTTGCTATTATTTTCCACCATTGTGAAGGCTGTCTTTTCAACTTGCTTATAGTTTCCTTTGTTGTGCAAAGGCTTTTAAGTTTAATTAGGCCCCATTTGTTTAGTTTTGCTTTTATTTACATTATTCTGGGAGGTGGGTCATAGAGTATCCTGGTCTGATTTATGTCAGAGAGTGTTTTGCCTATGTTTTCCTCTATGAGTTTTATAGTTTCCGGTCTTACATTTAGATCTTTAATCCACTTTGAATTTATTTTTGTATATGGTATTAGAAAGTGTTCTAGTTTCATTCTTTTACCAGTGGTTAACCAGTTTACCAGCACAACTTGTTAAAGAGATTGTCTTTTCTACATTGTATATTCTTGACTCTTTTGTCAAAGATAAGGTGTCCATAGGTGCATGGAATTATCTCTGGGCTTTCTATTTTGTTCCATTAATCTATATTTCTGTCTTTGTGCCAGTACCATACTGTCTTAATGACTGTAGCTTTATAGCATAGTTTGAAGTCAGACAGGTTGATTCCTCCGGTTCCATTTTTTTTTTTTTTCCCTCAGTATTGCTTTGGCTATTCAAGGTTTTTTGTGTTTCCATACCAATTGTGAAATTATTTTTTCTAGTTCTGTGAAAAATGCCATTGGTAACTTGATAGGGATTACTTTGAATCTATAGATTGCTTTGGGTAGTATATTCATTTTCACTACATTGATTCTTCCAATTTATGAACATGGTATATTTTTCCATCTATCTGTATCATCTTTGATTTCTTTCATCAGTGTTTTATAGTTTGCTATATATAGGTCTTTTGTTGCTTTAGATAGATTTATTCCTAAGTATTTTATTATTTTTGTCACAATGCTGATTGGAATTCTTTCCTTAATTTCTCTTTCTGTTTACTCATTGTTAGTGTATAGGAATGCAATAAATTTCTGTGTGTTAATTTTATATCCTGCAACTTTGTCATATTCATTGATTAGTTCTATTAATTTTCTGGTGGTGTCTTTAGGGTTTTCTATGTTGAAGATCATGTCATCTGCAAATAGTGAGAGTTTTATTTCTTATCCAATCTGGATTCCTTTTATTTTTTTTTTCTTCCCTGATTGCTGTGGCTAAAACTTCCAAAAATGTGTTGAATATTAGTGGTGAGAGTGGGTACACTTGTCTTATTCCTGACTTTAGGGGAAATGTTTTCAATTTTTCACCATTGAGAATAATGTTTGCTGTGGGTTTACCATATATGGCTTTTACTATGTTGAGGTATGTTCCTTCTATGTCTGCCTTCTGGGGGTTTCTATCAAAAATGGATGTTGAATTTTGCCAAAGGCTTTCTCTGCATCTATTGAGATAATCATATGTTTTTTATCCTTCAATTTGTTAATGTGGTGTATCACATTGTTTGATTTGCAAATGGTGAAGAATCCTTGCATCCATGGGATAAAGCCCACTTTTTAATGTGCTGTTGGATTCCATTTGCTAGAATTTTGTTGAGGATTTTTACATCTATGTTCATCAGTGATAATGGCCCATAGTTTTCTTTTTTTGTGGCATCCTTGTCTGGTATTGGTATTAGGGTGATGGTGGCCTCTTAGAATGAGTTTGTCATTTTACCTTCCTCTGAAATTTTCTGGAAGAGTTTGAGTTCAGTTCAGTTCAGTCGTTCAGTCATGTCCAACTCTTTGTGAACCCATGAACTGCATCATGCCAGGCCTCCCTGTACATCACCAACTCCTGGGGTCCACCCAAATCCATGTCCATCATAAGTCAATGATGCCATCCAACCATCTCATCTTCTGTTGTACCCTTCTCCTCCTGCCCTCAATCTTTCTCAGCATCAGGGTCTTTTCAAATGAATCAGCTCTTCGCATCAGGTGGCCAAAGTATTGGAGTTTCAGCTTCAACATCA
The DNA here is from genome assembly GCF_033118175.1 of Dama dama. Lineage (NCBI taxonomy): Eukaryota > Metazoa > Chordata > Mammalia > Artiodactyla > Cervidae > Dama > Dama dama. The sequence continues at coordinate 94,122,129 of NC_083699.1, read as the reverse complement.
GTCCTTCCAATGAACACCCAGGACTGATCTCCTTTAGAATGGACTGGTTGGATTTTCTTGAAGTTCAAGGGACTCAAAGAGTCTTCTCCAACACTACAGTTCAAAAGCATCAATTTTTTGGCACTCAGTTTTCTTTAGAGTCCAGCTCTCAAATCCATACGTGACTACTGGAAAAACCATAGCCTTGACTAGATGGACCTTTGTTGGCAAAGTAATGTCTCTGCTTTTCAATGTGCTGTCTAAGTTGGTCATAACTTTCCCTCCAAGCAGTAAGCGTCTTTTAATTTCATGGCTGCAATCATCATCTGCAGTGATTTTGGAGCCCAGAAAAATAAAATCAGCCACTGTTTCCACTGTTTCCCCATCTATTTGCCATGAAGTGATGGGACTGGATGCCAAGATCTTAGTTTTCTGAATGTTGAGCTTTAAGCCAACTTTTTCACTCTCCTCCTTCATTTTGATCAACAAGCTTTTTGGTTCTTCACGTTCTGCCATACGGGTGGGGTCATGTGTATACCTGAGGTTATTGATATTTCTACTGGAAATCTTGAGTCCAGCTTGTGCTTTTTCCAGCCCAGCATTTCTCATAATGTACTCTGCATATAAGTTAAATAAGCAGGGTGACAATATACAGCCTTGATGTACTCCTTTTCCTATTTGGAACCAGTCTGTTGTCCTATGTCCAATTCTCACTGTTGCTTCCTGACCCGCATACAGGTATCTCAAGAGGCAGGTCTTGAGGACTGGTATGCCCATCTCTTTCAGAATTTCCCACAGTTTATTGTGATCCACACAGTCAAAGGCTTTGGCATAATCAATAAAGCAGAAATAGATGTTTTTTCTGGAACTTTCTTGCTTTTTCAGTGATCCAGTGGATGTTGGCAATTTGATCTCTTGTTCCTCTGCCTTTTCTAAAACCAGCTTGAACATCTGGAAGTTCACAGTTCACATATCGCTGAAGCCTGGCATGGAGAATTTTGAGTATCACTTTACTAGCATGTGAGATGAGTGCAATTGTGCAGTAGTTTGAGCATTCTTTGGCATTTCCTTTCTTTGGGATGGGAATTAAAACTGATCTTTTAAAGTCCTGTGGCTACTGCTGTGTTTTCCAAATTTGCTGGCATATTGAGTGGAACACAATACAGCATCATCTTTCAGGATTTGAAATAGCTCAATTGGAATTCCATCACCTTCACTAACTTTGTTCATAGTGATACTTCCTAAGGCCCACTTGACCTCACATTCCAGGATGTCTGGCTCTAGGTGAGTGATCACACCATCATGATTATCTGGGTCATGAAGATCTATTTTGTACAGTTCTTCTGTGTATTCTTGTCACCTCTTCTTAATATCTTCTGCTTCTGTTAGGTCCATACCATTTCTGTCCTATATTGAGCCCATCTTTGCATGAAATGTTTCCTTGGTATCTCTAATTTTCTTGAAGAGATATCTAGTCTTCCTCATTGTATTGTTTTCCTCTATTTCTTTGCATTGACTGCTGAGGAAGGCTTTCTTATCTCTACTTGCTAGTCTTTGGAACTCTGTATTCAAGTGGGAATATCTTTCCTTTTCCCCTTTGTTTTTCGCTTCCCTTCTTTTCACAGCTATCTGTAAGGCCTCTTCAGGCAGCCATTTTCCTTTTTTGAATTTCTTTTTTCTTGGGGATGGTCTTGATTCCTGTCTCCTGTACAATGTCACAAACTTCCATCTACAGTTCATCAGTCACACTGTCTATCAGATCTAGTCCCTTAAATCTATTTCTCACTTCCACTATATATTCCTAAGTGATTCCCAAGTGATTTTTAGGTCCTACCTAAGTGGTCTAGTTGTTTTCTCCACTTCTTCAATTTCAGTCTGAATTTGGCAATAAGGAGTTCATGATCCAAGCCACAGTCAGGTCCCAAACTTGTTTTTGCTGACTGTATAGAGCTTCTCCATCTTTGGCTGCAAAATATAATCCATCTGTTTTCATTGTTGATCATCTGGTGATGTCCATGTGTGTTGGGGTCCTTTAATGGACTGGAACCTTGTGGTGTGGAGTCAACAATAAGAAAGTGAAAGAGAGAAAGAGAGAGAGAGAGACAAAAAAGACCCGGGGACCTAAGCTCTGATGGAGCAAAGGTGCTTTAATGATTTTTTTTATGAGTATATATAGGCTGCAGTACAAGAAACTTTTTTTGGGAATGATAGAGATCAGAAAACCAAATGTACAGCAACCGTTACCAAGGGAACAAGGGGTAATGTTAGTCACAAGGTCAGGAGACAATCTATATCTCAAGAAAGGGGAAGGAGATTAAGCTGTTTTGTCTTAAGGAGAATGTTTACTAAAGGAGACTCATGTTTGTCTCACACAATGACCTCAGTCCCTGGGAGCAGCGTGCTGTTTTGTTTGAAGAGGGACAAAGGACTCATGAGAGACAGCATGTAGGAATCTTCCCATCAAACATTTCCTGACAATTCTCACTTATTTATTTATAATATTTGTAAGAAGAGTTTTGACCATCAGAGTTTGTTTAGTTTTGACAATCTTTGCATGAAGGCAATGGTAGACAACAAATATAATTGTTAAGACAATCACCAAAATTATGGTTCTAGATCTAATGTTATGAGTAAGACTTTGAAACTATTTACGTGGGTCTAGCCCAGATAATTGATCAGCTAATTGTCTAGCTAAAATTTTTATATCAATGGAAGAGGGCAGATTATTAGAAAAGGTTTCAAATATTTTTTTTTTGTAATAACTGTACATTCAGAAAGGCATTATCATATATGTTTTAAAAATGAAACTTGATTTGTTTCTAGTTGTAGCCATTATTATAGAAATGAACAGGAGTAACAGGAAATTGAGTAGAATTTTAATCACATTTTAGCATCATCTGTTTTTATACATCTGTTAATTGATTTCTAACCCATTTGATGGCTGTTTTCAGTTTTTGTATTTTTTTTTTTTTTTTTGAATTTTCTCATCTATCTGAGTCTGAGTGGCCCATATAGTATGGGCATCTTTAGTCCAATTTTGAATAAAATTATGTGTCTGAATAGAGGTTTGTAAAGCAACACCAGTGACAGCAGCAGTGGTGCAAACGGCTATTAATCTCAAAATACTAAAAATCAGCCATCCAATGAATCATTTAGATCACCAGCAATTTAGTAAGCAACCGGGAAGCAAATCCAGCATGGGACCTTCTTCCCAGGGCCGTTGGAGATTTATTGGTAACCATAGACTACGTCGAGATCGAAGAATTAAAAGAGAATCATATCTTAAGGAAATAGAGGAGTTAAGTACATAATCTGCAATTTATGCAAGTTACAGAACATATAGTCTTATTGAATTGTAAGTTTCTTATAGCTATAACAAAAGGAAATGGAACACAGGCTTGTATAAAATATGATTGATTATAGCGAAAGAAATAATTGCTATAGCTGTGATTGGTCCCTGTGGAATGTCTGGTCTAAGTCTCAAGTTTTTCGGTGTTTGTAGCAAGTTTTTAGATGTCCCATTTCTTAGGCCCAATCTGTTTATCAAAGATGATTTGAGCACGAGGTGGGGGCCATTTTATCATCAAGCTAGCCAAGAAGTCCTCTGTCATGGTAATGTTCCATTGTAGTATTAGTAACCTTCTATGTTACTTGAGTAATATAATCATACATAGTATTGTTAATATCATTTGAGCAGTTTAATAACCACATACTATGGGGTCCCCAATTGACATTGTATGATTAGCTATAAACATTAATTTTTTTGGTTTGGCTTGACATTTGTCTCAATGAACAGGAATATATTTAAAGTTCTTATTAGTAAACCCTTGGCATGTTGTTTTTTGTTCTTTTTCTAATTCTTTCTCTAAAGTTTTTGTAGTATAAACATGGTTCACTGACAAAGAAAGGGCAGTAAATAATCTAAGTAGTGTCTGAAAATCCTTTTCTGGAGGCAGGACGAAAGCCCAAGTATGTCGACTAATGTTTATACATAATTTTGTTGGGCCCATACATAAAGGAAGGACTTTATAACCTAGAATGATATTAATTAGTTTTTTGTTTTTGTTTTTTTTTTTCAGGATGAAAGGGCCCCTCCAGTTCTAAGGAGGGAGCATATGTGTTGACCCATTAGTGGATGTGATTGGTTTTATATCTGTCTATTTTACAACCTACAATAAAAAAGGGGGGTTAGGTATATAAGCCCAGTAATTGTGATCAATCAGGTCAGCCTGAGCGGGGGAAGTAAAAGCAAGCAAAGCAAGCATAGCAAAGAAAAATACTTTTAGAATTTTGAGGCATTTCTTGTTGAGAAATCAGGTTTTTAGTTTAGTTAGTAAGGTTTTTATCTGTCTCCAAGTAGGGAGATTATAAGGTCGATGACGTCGAGTGTAGCGTTTTTTGGAAATTTTTAATGTTGCCATGGCTTATATTGGAATTCTTTTTTCCTGGGTTTTTTGTTGTTTTATCTCTAGTCTGAATGTTGGGGGCCCCCTTAGGTTGAATCTTTTGAAGAGGAAGTCATGTGAGCTCGTTGGATCCATCTGGAGAAATAGAAGCATATCCTTTCCCTGTAAGATTAGTTTCTTAGATTTTTATTGATTAGTTAACCCGTCTAGATATCAAATGGGCAAAGGAAAGGAAGTGTCTTATAATGTTTTAAAACTTCTTTTTTTGTTTGTTTGTTTTTTGCTTTTGTCAAAACATCTCTTTGTGGTAAGTTTAAAAACTTTGAAACAAATAAGGCTATATTAACAATAGTTATAAAAAGAGAGGAAAGCGATAATGATGAAAACATTCTTAGAAAATATTTCAGTCTAAAAGAAAAAAAAAAATCATTCAGAAATCTGTTTGGGACTGGTATTTGGCTGTGGTTTGTGTTATTTAGGGCAAAGGATTAGGAGTAACCATTTAAATATTTTTTCTTAAATGAAATTATTGAAAAGGTGATGTAGAACAATTTGACAAATGAAATGTTGCTCACATCCAAATATATTTGACCTTGTCTTTGAAAAAGAAATGTAGCTTAGCAACTGTTGAATCTCACTGTTTAGTGTGTTAAAGAGGATGATTACACTTTCAAGACAGACCTGAAAAAAAGGCAAACATTCCACATTTTTTATATTCTTAGGAACAAATAATCCATTCGGGAAATGGTGTCTTTTTTTTTTTTTTTTTTTTTTTTTTTTTTTTTAATGTCGTTTTTGCCCTGCTTTAAGAATCTTACAGATTGGGAACAGAAATAAAGTCACACCAACAATAGTTATAGGCTTAAAGACTACACTACACCAGAATCTAGTAAAGTTTGTTCTGGACAAGGAAGACAAAAGTGTTCTTGTGTATTTTTTCTTATTTAATTTTTTATTTGTAGTTACAGTGTGTAATGTGTTTGTCCAATCATGTCTTGTGTTTGTGGACTATAAGGAATGTCTGCAATCTGTTTAATAGAGAATGAATGTAAAAATTGTTTGAACTGCTTAGAAATATAGGCAGAGTCATTGTCTGTTTTTATAGAAATAGGTGTTCTCATTATCGTGAAGTAAGTTGATAGGTGGGTTATAACATGTTGTGTAGTCTTACCTTAGAGAGGTGTTTCCCCTAGAAAAGAAGAATTTGTATTGATCGAGACATATAAGAAGGAAGAGGAAGAAAGTTCAGGACAATGAGTTACATCAATTTGTCATAAAATTTTTCTTCATTTGTCATAAGCCTTTTTAAAATTCTAGTACTAAATATCTTTAAAAGTTAAAAGGCCAAAACAAAGTATGATAGCACAATAAACAAATGTAATGTTTATTTCAAATAAACATATCATACTTTGTGGTTTTCATTATGATCCACCTAAGCATTTCAACTGTATTTTCTAACATATTTGCAGTCTGAATGTATCTGCTGACCAAAGTTAATTCTGTTAAATATTGTTTTCCCAGAATTTTTCTCTTGTTTCTAATTTGGTTTAATTTGGAGAAAGAACATTTGCTGTAGCTAGAACGACAATGAAAAACTAGTCTAGTAAAGCTTATGTAAATACCATTTTATTTTATAATAAATGTTTTAACAAAAAAAAATATTTTTGTATTCATCATTTTATTTGCTATTTCTTATATCTTTTTATTAAAAGCATATATTTTACTTTTTTATAGCAACCATGAAATGTCTTGTATGTTAGCATTTTATAGACTGTTGAACATATTTCTCAAATCATATTATATTATATATATATTTATTCTTATATAAATATGTATTTATATTCTTTAACACCTCAAAATCTCTTCAGCTCTTTTGCAAGAAAAACCTCTTTTAAGAGTAAGCCAATGTTCAGCAATTAACGCTTCAAAATTCTACTTCATTTGGAAATGACCCAGCCATTCAACAAACTTCTACTACTTAGTTTAGCACAACTCTAGAAACCTAAGTCACTCTAATCCCAAGAGACGGCTCCAGATTATAGATAATAGATCATTCTATCAAAACTACAATTATTTCTAAGAGCTTATCTAAAAGTTTTTATCTCATCTATATATTTGTGTGTATATATATATAAAGAGTTACGTTTTTGTTGACCAACTTAGTTTACCTTAAACCAAGGCATAATAAAAGTATTATATAATGTTGATGACTCAAGACATGTCCCAACTAGATTAACAAATAATTATATTTAAATCACATTCACATTAAATAAACATTATACCTAACATTGAACACCCTTCAGTTTATGTAAAGCTGAATCCAAATAGAGCTCATTAATTCTACACTATCTAAAAAGGAAGACATACATTGAGACATAGATAATTTTAGATACATAGGCATAGTTTTCCGTTTGAAATTTAAAATATCTTTTTGTTTTATTTATTTATTTTGAGCTCTACCAATTTGTTAATGGCTGGAGTCCTGGATAGAGTGGGCTGTGTATCCCAAGGACATGATAAGAGCTAACTTAAGGTTTTTTCTTAGGCCTATTTTTGTTTCTCAGGCATAACTGGAGCTCCAAAAAAGAAAAGAATATTTTAACAAGTTAACCTTTTCTTAACTGCACGTGCAAGAAGAACCGGTTTTGCAATTTTAAAAAGATTTTATTTTCATCAGTTTTCTCCAGAGTCTAAAGAATATCATAGCCATTCAGTGTCAAAAATATCATTTCTCTTTTTTGTAGCTATGGTATATTATTAATGATATATGCATGAGGGAATTGCTGTCACATAGGAAGTAAAGCCTTGGCTACAAAAATTTGACAAATACTAGGACTGTTATGGAGACAGCAATGGCACCCTATTTCAGTACTCTTGTCTGGAGAATCCGAGGGACGGGGGAGCCTGGCGTGCTGACATCCATGGGGTCGCATAGAGTAGGACACGACTGAAGTGACTTAGCAGCAGCAGTAGCAGGACTTTTAAGCATACCTTGAGGTAACACAGTCTATTGAAATCTTTTATGAGGCCTGAAGTGATTAGGATAAGGGAGAGAGAAAGTTAAACTCTCCCGGTCTAAAGGGTGTAAAGGTATATATATTAAAAAAGCAATCTTGTGAATCAGTAATAATAATGTGCCAATTTTGAGGAATAGTAATAGGTGATGGGATCTCTGGTTGCAATGCACCCATAGGTTTCATAAAAGAATTAACTTTTCTAAACTCTGTTAAGAGACACCATTTGTTTTTTTTTTGTTTTTTTTTTTTATATATATATATATAACAAAAATAGGACAGTTCTAAAAAGAGCAAGATTTCTCAATATGTTTCAATTTTAATTGTGTGTTTATAAGTTTTTTAGTAGCTTGTAATTTTTCTTTCATAAGGGGCCATTGCTTTGTCCAAATAGGCTCATAATTTTTCTCAGTTATTTTAATAATTGTTTTGTTTATTAAATGAGCAGTGGCCCCTAGGAAAAATGTGGAATGTATATCTGAGTTTGCCATTGCATAAGTAAGTCCCTTCCTCTTAGATTAAGGGGTGCATCTATCACATAAGGTCTTAATGTTGTAGGTTGGCCTTTTGGTCTATCATATGGGTAGATTTGAATATTTTGATAAATTTCTTGTACTTTGGTTTGAGAAATTTCTGCAATTTGGCAAGAGACCTTTTGTAAGGTCAGGATTTGGGCCACAAGTGTTTGGAAATAATAGTAATATTAGATCCAGTGCCAAGGAGACCAGAAAATCTTTTACCATTAATTTTGATATTTATATTTGGTTGGACATATATAAATACCAATGATGTCCATAAGGATTGTTTTTGATCTGTACTGTCAAACCCATCTGTCTGTATATTATTAGAGGAATTAATAGAAATGTAAGGTAAAGGAAGTAATTGAGCAATTTTGTCCCCCTTTTTGAATTGCCATAGAATCTGAGATGACATCAGAATTTGAATCTCTCCTTTATAATCTGAATCAATTATTTCAGGGTGAACAGTAATTTCTTTAGAAGTCAGACTAGATCAGCCAAGCAAAAAACCAAAAGTTTGTGGGGGCAGGGGTCCAAAAGGTCCAGTAGGCACTCTAGTAGGGACTGTTTGGGGGTAAAGGAAAAAATCATTTAGGGCTGGTATATCGACGGCAGCACTGCCGGATGTTGAGGGTTTGAGGGAAAAGATAGAATTTGTTCCTGTTTGGAGTTTCCTGGAATAGGTTTTCCATCAATATCAAATTTAAATTTACAACTTTTGGCCCAGTGCATTCTTCTACGGCAGCGAGGGCAAATTTTTTGGTATTTTATTAGCCTTCTTAGGGCAGCCCCTTTTTAAATGATTTTTATCTCCACAATTAAAGCATCTTTCATTTTCCTTTCTAAAGGTAGCAGCCATTGCCTCAATCAGCATTTGCATCTTTTGAGTTTCTGATCCTAGATTGCGACAAGCTTTCAAATAATCAATAATAGTTCCAGTCTCACGAATTGGAGCGATAGCTCTTTGACATTCCTGATTTGTATTCTCATAAGCAAGTAATCTCTCTAGCTGTCTTTTAGCGTCTTTTCTGATTACAGTGCGGGAAATAGCAGTTTTTAATCTAGTTTAAAAATTAGCATAACTTTTTATTAGGTTCCAACAAATGAGAGACTTTTGGAGTTGCGACTGTTGGCAGAGGAGAAGCATTTGGAGCAGCCGGGGCAGGGCTAGTAAGAAAATTTTGAGATATTTTGTATTGTTTTAATTGGGCCTTTTGTAAAGTTTAATCATTTAATTTATATTTATGTAATAAGTGTTCTGTCTGTTGCTGAATATTGGAAGGGCTAGAATGTACCTTGAAGTGGCAGAATTACAGCTTTAATAAGAGCCCATAGGGGCTAGAGATCAATTGGAATATTTTTTCCTTGTTTGGCTGCTCATTTAACTTTTTTTTTTTTGACCTGGAGCCAAATTTCTAAATCAAAACTGCATTTATCAGGAAACTAAGGATTATGTTCAACTACTGTTTGAAGGCAAGCCTTTATTCATTGCCGTGAAGCCAGAAGTCCCTGAAATTTAAACAAATGGTGAAGTAAAGTAGAAAAATAATGGGGCTGGCCAGCCGTTTAACCCATGCCTTAGTACTTACCGACCTCAATAGGTCACTGAGTCACTCCACCCGATATGTCACGTATACCAGTGTCCCTGTTTGGGCGCCATTTGTTGGGGTCCTTTAATGGACCGGAACCTTGTGGTGCGGAGTCGACGATAAGAAAGTGAAAGAGAGAAAGAGAAAGAGAGACAAAAAAGACCCGGGGACCTAAGCTCTGATGGAGCAAAGCTGCTTTAATGATTTTTTTTTTTATGAGTATATATAGGCTGCAGTACAAGAAGCTTCTTTGGGAATGATAGAGATCAGAAAACCAAATGTACAGCAACCGTTACCAAGGGAACAAGGGGTAATGTTAGTCACAAGGTCAGAAGACAATCCATATCTCAAGAAAGGGGAAGGAGATTAAGCTCTTTTGTCCTAAGGAGAATGTTTACTAAAGGAGACTCATGCTTGCCTCACACAATGACCTCAGTCCCTGGGAGCAGCGTGCTGTTCCACTTGAAGAGGGACAAAGGACTCATGAGAGATAGCATGTAGGAATCCTCCCATCAAACATTCCCTGACACATGTGTAGTCTTCTCTTGTGTTGTTGGAAGAGGGTGTTTGCTATGACCTGTGTGTTCTCTTGGCAGAACTCTATTAGCCTTTTCCCTGCTTCATTCTGTACTCCAAGGCCAAATTTGCCTGTTACTCCAGGTGTTTCTCAAAGTCCTACTTTTGCATTCCAGTCCCCTATAATGAAAAGGACATCTTTTTTGGGTGTTAGTTCTAGAAGGTCTTGTAGGTCTTGATAGAACTGTTCAACTTTAGCTTCTTCAGAGTTTGGTTGGGGCATAGACTTGGATTACCATGATATTGAATGGTTTGCCTTGGAAATGAACAGAGATCATTCTGTCATTTTTGAGATTGCATCCAAATACCGCATTTCAGACTCTTTTGTTGAATATGATGGCTTCTCCATTTCTTCTAAGGGTTTCCTGCCCACAGTAGTAGATACAATGGTCATCTGAATTAAATTCACCCATTCCAGTCCATTTTAGTTCACTGACTCCTAGAATGTCAATGTTCACTCTTGTCATCTCCTGTTTGACCACCTCCAATTTGCCTTGAATCATGGACCTAACATTCCAGGTTCCTATGCAATATTGCTCTTCACAGCATCGAGCCTTGCTTCTATCACCAGTCCCATTCACAACTGGGTGTTGTTTTTTCTTTGGCTCCATCCCTTCATTCTTTCTGGAATTATTTTTCCACTGATCTCCAGTAGCATATTGGGCATCTACTGACCTGGGGAGTTTATCTTTCAGAGTCCTACATTTTTGCTTTTTCATACCGTTCATGGGTTTGAGTAGGATAGGTGTTAGCTCTTCTGTAAAATTTTGGTAGAATTCACCTGTGAAGTCATCTAATCCTGGGCTTTTGTTTGTTGGAATTTTTTTTTCACAAAAATTATTTTAAAAATATGAAATTCGCTTTAAAAATAGGGTATTTTTTTGCAAGGTAATAGTAGATTATAAAAATGGAAATTAAAGGAGTAATAAAGAACTTAAACAAAAATTTTAAAATGATAATGGTAAAAATATATCTAGGAATGTCTCTGGAGCTGTTGAGAGCAGTGTGGGGTCAGTTAAGTTTCAGATAATTCCTTGTTCCAGTTTACATTTCTTCCAAGGTCTATAGGCCCCTTCCAATACTTAGTCAATGCTAGCTACAGGGTTTTAATCTGTTGCACCTGTCACTTCCAGAATGGTTCCCTCGTCTTTGTTTATTTTGGCTTCCTCTGTTTGCAAATCTCTTCAGGGTCTAATTTCAACCCTGACACAAGGGGGCAAAGGTGGTCACTTATTTAGGCTCCCTTGTTCGGTTGTGCTGTGGGGAGAGAGGAATACTGCAAACAAATATTACTGGCGTGTGTGGGGAGTGTTCACCGTGTATGGACCACACTGGGTTTGCCCATGGCAGTATACGCTTACTCATGGCAGTATGTGCTTTCCCAGTCTACACTGCTCAGGCTCCAGGTTGCTCTGCAGGGGAAATTGTCCAAAGCGGGCCCTGCATTTTGTGCACTTTCCAGATCTAAGCTGCTCAGGTTCAAGTTCTCGGGTACTCCACAAAGACACAGGCTTGCTTGGGCGTGTGTTTTGTGCCCTTGCCAGGTCCGAGCAGCTCAGGCAACCATGCGCTTAGCGAGCATGCTGTCCCAGGTAGGCTGTACATCTTAATCACCTCCCTGCCTCCAGCCGCTTGGTTTCCCCAGGAGTGCTGCGAGAGCACCATCTCAGGTGTGCTGTGTGTCTCCTCTGGGGAGCTGATCTCTGGCTGCGACCCTCCTGGCAGATGTCAACTGCCAGGATCCCAGGAAGACTTGGTTAGCAACTGTGAGCCTGCTCACAGTTTGGTAGAGGATGCCATCTCCTTGCCTTCTAGCTCTGGCTATAGCCTGCCTGCCTCTCTGCCTCCAGAATAGAATGGGCCAGTCCACAGCTGGCTTGCTCTCCTTTGGTGTTTGCTCAATCCTTTATTCTGTGAATGAGCCAGGCTGTGCCTTAGGCTAGAGCTTTTCGAGGGAAAGTTCTCTCTCTCTCTCTCTCTCTCTCTCTCTCTCTCTCTCTTTTTTCCCTCTCTCTGGCTATCCCAATTTGGGTTGCTGTCTCACATTAACTCTCTCAGATTTTCCTTGGGGCATTCAGTCCTGGTCCTTACCCTGAGCAAGCAACCCACACCTCCCTGTCCAGTCCCCACTTGTTGGTGATAGACATGAGCATCTGGGCTACTTCTCTACTGAGAGTTGCAGTTAGGCATGTATTCTGTGTTTTGTTTGTTTTGTTTTGCTTTGCTTTTTCTCCCAGTTATGTTGCCCTCTGGAATTCCAAAACTCCCCAGAGACCTGCCTGTTTGGAAACGACTCCCTCCCCGGGATGGGTCTCTGTCCCTAACTCTTTAGTCTCTCTTTTTGTCTTTTATAGTTTGCCCTGCCTCCTTTCAAAGAGAATGGGCTGCCTTTCTGGGTGCCTGGTGTCCTCCACCAGGGTTCAGAAGTTGTTTTGTGGAAGTTGTACAGCATTCAAAAGATCTTTCAATTAATTTGTGGGGGAGAAAGTGATCTCCCTGTCCTATTTCTCTGCTATCTTAGGACTACCCCTAAACTCTAACAGACATACAAAACTTAATAGTTATTCAGGAAGGCAGGTTGGTGAACATTCTACAATATTTTAGTGTATCATAAGAAAACATGATCATCTAGGTCACCAGAGAAAAGGAGAGAGCTCATGTGTTACACATTGACACTTAAAAGATTTGATCTGATAATGACAAGTATTATTTTCAATTACAGTCTTTCAGCAGAACTGTGGTTAATCACATGGCCCCACCTAAAGAAGTCTGGTAAACTGGGGAAACACAGGGATATTTGGGTGATCAGTGAATATCAGAGCTACCTTATCTACTTGCTGGTAAGTCTTATGTCTCTGTTCATGGGGCTCAGCTCTTTCTGAGCTCTCCTCTGGTACTTGTAGCCGCATTATGATGTCTTCATGTATATGTATTTTAATGATCCCAAACTTAATACAGTTAAAAAGAAACCATGATGTCCCATCCCACCTGAACACTCCTCTTCTAGTCTTCACCATCTCAGTCAGTTGTACTTTTACTTGAGTCACCAATCTATGAGTTAGCTTTGTTTATTAGTGAATTTCCTTCACTTTTTAATATCCCATCCCACAGTTAATTTCACTGCTTGACTGTACTTCTAAAATATATACCTACTTCATTAATTTCTATTAATGATATTTTAACCCTACACTAAGCCACCATTAGCTTATAACCAGACATCTGCAGGAACTTTCTAACACTTCATCTTGTTTCTACTCTTAGTTTTCCAGAATTGATACTTTTCATAACAGGCATTATTACTATCATAAAAATAAAAGTATTGACTTTTGTTTAAATCTATACACGATTATCTTCCATAATACCAGTGACCAAGAATCTGACTTACTGCTAATTTTTGGTCATAGATATTAATTTCATAATATAAACCATTTATATAGCATCTATTTATATAAAATATAAAAGCTTTAATAAAAACTTAATGCTTTATATTTAAGCTTTATATAAAAGCTTAAAAGGAAAACAGACATACTATACCTTTTCTTGCAAACTAGACCATCTTCTAGTGACATAAATTCTGAAGATTTTTAAATGTCAAATTGTTCACTTGTTCATTCAATGTAGAAGTATATTTTGAAGGCCAAATTATCTGGATACTTGATTAAATTCTTCCAGTTACAAAGAAGGGTAGAGCAAAATATAGAAGTATGCCCAATTTACCATACATTTTATAGATAATAAATTACTATATATATCATATTCTTTGGCAGCAGAGAATGCCTACTTGCTGTTTGGGGACTGAGCGTAAGGAAGTGGAATGTTGAATAAGGTTTTTCAGAGCTAGTGACATTTGGAATATACAAAGTTGGTAAAATGCTTTCTAAAATTGTACTTGTTAAATATTGAGGTTCATGTATAGTGATTGAACCTCAAATAAAACTACTAAAAATATGATTGATAGTAATACAAGAATTCAAAGTCTAACTCAGTGGTTTTACTGGAAGATTTCTTACATAAGAATAAAATAGTATCATAGGAGAGTGACTAAGAAAAAAAACAAGAATGCTATTTGTAAAAGTCCGATCAACTAAAATTCTACATAAAGATTATTTTCCCTCTAAGAACAATAAAGCATAGATAAATGCCATGGAGACCAGCATAACAAAAAATATGAACTATTTATGTGTCAATAGGAAAATGTTGAAACTCAATACTTCCTCTTTGACAAATATGAAGCTGAAACATACTTTACACAAACTGTATTATAATGGTATTCCTTAATGAAGTAGTCTACTTCTGTGCATGTACAATTTTTCCAGTCATATTGCTATGAATATGTTTTATATAATACTGTTATTGACTAAATATATCTGCTATCATTCAGTCAGTCTGTTCAGTCACTCAGTCATGTCCAGCTCTTTGCGACCCCTTGGACTGCAGCACACCAGGCCTCCCTATCCAGCACCAACTCCCAGAGTTTACTCAAATTCATGTGCATTGAGTCAGTGATGCCTTCCCACCTTCTCATCCTCTGTCAAACCTTTCTCCTCCCACCTTCAATCTTTCCCAGCATCAGGTCCTTTTCAAATGAGTCAGTTCTTCACTTCAGGTGGCCAAAGTATTGGAGTTTTAGCTTCAGCATCAATCCTTCCAATGAATATTCAGGACTGATTTCCTTTAGGATGGACTGGTTGGATCTCCTTGCAATCCAAGGGAGGCTCAAGAGTCTTCTCCAACACCACAATTCAAAAGCATCAATTCTTTGGTGCTCAGCTTTCTTTATAGTCCAACTCTCACATCTATACATGACTACTGGAAAAATCATAGCTTTGACTAGGCAGACCTTTGTTGGCAAGGTAATGTCTCTGCTTTTTAATATACTGTCTAAGTTGGTCATAACTTTCCTTCCAAGGAGCAAGCATCTTTTAATTTCACAGTTGCAATCACCATCTGCAATGATTCTGGAGCCCAAAAAATAAAGTCTTTCACTGTTTCCATTGTTTCCCCATCTACTTGCCATGAAGTGACGGGACCAGATGCCATGATCTTAGTTTTCTGAATGTTGAGTTTTAAGCCAACTTTTTCGCTTTCGTCTTTCACCTTCATCAAGAAGCTCTTTAGTTCCTCTTTGCTTTCTGCCATAAGGGTGGTGTCATCTCATGTCTGACGGAATTGATACTTCTCCTGGCAATCTTGATTCCAGCTTGTGCTTCAACCAGCCTGGCATTTCTCATGATATATTCTGCATATAAGTTAAGTAAACAGGGTGACAATATACAGCCTTGATGTACTCCTTTCCCTATTTGGAACCAGTCTGCTGTTCCATGTCTATTTTTAACTGTTTCTTCCTGACCTGCATACAGATTTCTCAGGAGGCAGGTCAGATGGTCTCTTATTCCCATCTCTTTCAGAATTTTCCACAGTTTGTTGTGATCCACACAGTCAAAGTATTTGGTGTAGTCAATAAGGCAGAAGTAGATGTTTTTCTGGAAATCTCTTGCTTTTTCAATGATGCAACAGATGTTGGCAATTTGATATCTGGTTCCTCTGTCTTTTCTAAAACCAGCTTGAACATCTCGAAGTTCACGGTTCATGTACTGTTGAAGCCTGGCTTGGAAAATCTTGAGCATTAATTTGCTAGTGTGTGAGATGAGTGCAATTGTGTGATAATTTGTGCATTCTTTGGCATTGCCTTTCTTTTGTGACTGGAATGAAATCTGCCATAGGACTTTACTATAAGAGCAAAATCTACTTCAACTGTAAATCCTGACAATATACCTATAACTATTTCAGATTTTATTTATTCTGAATTTTTATTTATCTTGAAGATGTCACAAGGGAGCACAAGCAGTCACATCTTAAGTTAATTTGTTTTGACAAGAAGCACTCTAATACCAATCACAAAGCAGAATTGGTTTGGACTTTGAGATTGGAGGATAGATAAGAAAAGACCATAATAAAAGTTTTATCATTAGAGGAACTATAATAATAATTATTTTTTTTAGTTTTTGGTGATTAGTATTAAAAGTAATTTCTCTTATAACAAAAATAAAGATTAAATCAGGCCTACAAAAAACTTGGTAAAATGTTTCATGTTACAAATATCATATTTATATGGTACAGATAAAGTAAAAACTTTTGGACAAACATCACATTATTTCCTTAAATAAAAATAAATACATTATATTAATATCTATTTAGTTACTAGCAGAAAAAGATAATCATGAGATATTCAAGAAGACTCTAAATAATGCCCTGAGGCTTCCCAGGTGGTGCTAGTGATACAGAATCTGCCTGCCAATGCAGGAAACACAGGTGACCCAAGTTCCATCCATGGGTTGAGAAGACCCCCTGGAATAGGAAATGACTGCTGGTGCTGCTGGTAAGTCACTTCAGTCATGACTACCACTCCAGTATTCTTGCCTGGAAAATGTCATGGACAGAGGAACCTGGAAGACTGCAGTCCATGGGGTCTCAAAGAGTCAGACAAGATTGAGCGACTAAGCACAGCACTTATCTTATAAATTTTACTTATTTATTTATAAATTTTACTTAATTTAACCCTATATATAGGGTTGCACTTAACAACTTCTAACATTTTTTCTAATACTGTGAATTTTGAGCCAGTATATATTTATAAAATCATGTAGATTTTCTATATACAGTGCAAAAATAGAATGCAATTTTCTGTTTTTTTCTCTTTCCCTTTTAATTTTATTTATTTATCTTTTCTTTGAAAGGCACTTTTTCTGGCCTCAGGGAGTGTTCAGTATAGGTCCTTACATCAACCTGTGCATGATTGCATGCATGCTCAGTTGCTCAGTTTTCTCTGACTCTGTGACTTCAAGGACTAGAGCCCACCAGTCTCCTCTGTCCATGGACTTTACCAGACAAAAATACTGGAGTGGGTTGCCATTTTCTCCTCCAGGGGATCTTCCTGACCCAGGGACTGAACCTGTATCTCCTGTTTGGCAGACAGATTCTTTATCACTGTGCCACCTGAGAAGGCCACACTACTTAGAAGGGCTACAAAATTCATAGCCACTGAACTAACCAAATATTTGTAATGCACATATACTTTATGTTCATTCAACCTTCATATTTTCAATGCACATGTTTGCCTTACCCTTTTGGATGCTGCAGTGATATGATAGTATATAATTCCTACAACTAGTGATTCTCAATATGCACACTGCAAGTGGGGGCAGACACTGTCCCCCAAATTAGACTATTATAGGGGGTCCTCTGAAAAACAGATGTCAAGAAGGATATAATGTGCAAGGATTTTATTAATGGAGACTCCTGTGTGACAGAAAGCAGAGAGGGACTCAAGGCTGGAAGACCTGACAGACTGATGTGAATTTGACATTCAGTGTGGCAAGGGAAAGAAGTTGGATGGGAGAGTTCAAAGAAGCTTCAACCAAGTTGTCAGATAGTTCTTGAGCCACAGTTGCCTTCAAGTAGTCATATGTCTCCCAGGAATGTTTCTGCCTTACAATCCTGCTGCATTCAGTTATTGGGTAGGATACACCATTGACCCAGGTGACTCAGTGTAAAGAATCTGCCTGAAAGTGCAGAAGATGAAAGAGATGCGGGTTCCATCCCTGGGTCAGGAAGATCCCTTGAAGAAGATTCTCTGGAGAAGAAATGGCAACCTGCTCCAGTATCTCTCCCGTATAGGAGACACTGATAAGAAAGCTTGGCATCAGCACAACAGAGCAGTGGAATTCAGAATGCAGCAGCAGGGAATTTTGATAACCCAGGTTCCCTACGTTTGTGTATACACTGACCTGGAAACATGTAGAAACATGTTCACAGCACTTCTGTTTTTAGTTGAACGAGTGAACTTGAAAGTTGCTTCTTCTTGCTTACAATAAGAAAAAGCGGAACGAACTGAAAATCTAGTACTTTTCTTGGATCCACCAGATAAACAGAATTGAATAATTAAATAAATAGTTGGCACATAGTGAGAGTGAAATTTCTCAGTGTTGAACTAAGAGGGTAAAGAAGGAGCAAGGGAAGAGTGATTCATTTAGTAATGGATTAGATTTGGCAACATCAGTATGAACTCATTTTAGCTTAATACAGATACAGATAGACTTATATGTACATATACATTTATCAAAATATTTTATATGTACATATACATGGATTAGTGTACACATGTATACAAGTGTACCTTGTTTTATTACACTTTGTTTTATCATGCACTGAAGATAATATATTTTTTACAAATTTAAGGTTTGCAGTAACTCTGCAGCAAACAAGCCTGTTGGCCCTTTTTTCCCAACGCCATTTGCTCACTTCAACTGTGTTGCATTTTTGGTGATTCTCACAATATTTCAAACTTCTAAAATTATTATTATATTTGCTATGGTGATCTGTGGTCAATGATTTCTGATGTTACTATTACAAAAAGATTACAACTCATTGAAGGCTCAGATAATGGTTAGCATTTTTTATCAATGAAACTATTTTTAAATTAAGGTATGTACATTGTTTAATTAGACATAATGTTATTGCATACTTTATAGACTGCAGTAGAATGTAAACATAAAATTTATGTACAATGGAAAACCAAAAACTTTATGTGAATCATTTTATTGTGATATTCACTTTATTGTGGTACTTTGGAACTGAAACCACAGTATCTCCCAATATTTCACAATACTAAGATTGTATTTCCTTAGTCCGTTAGTTGAGACTCCCTAGAAGAAAGGGAACTCTAATAAGCACAAACAGACGAAGTGGCCAGATCTTGGTTTCTAATACTATTCAACAACGAAAGGAACCAAGACTCCTTGAATAAATGGCTGGGTTCTAGGGCTGGGGTCAGCTTCCCAGGTGGCGCTAGTGATAAAGAATCAGTCTCCCAATGAAGGGGATGCGGGTTTGATCCCTGGGTCAGGACGATCCCCTGGAGAAGGGAATGGCAACCGACTCTAGCATTCTTGCCTGGAGAATTCCATGGACAGAGAAGCCGGGCAGGCTACAGTTCATGGTCACAAAGAGTTGGACATGACTGAAGTGACTTAGCACACACACAGGGCTGGGGTCAAGAATATAACACCTACGCATGGGTCAACTTCTAATGTCAGAGAGTAAGGAAGTGATAAAAACAAACAAACAAAAAAACTATAGAGTATGTCAAAATGTCAGAGGAACCAGCAGAAAGAGCTCCCAATGGTCAGAGGTGGAGCAATTTGAGCAAGAAAATATTTTATGTTCAATAGGAACCCACTGTGGGTTACCTATGAAAGTGAAAGTGAAGTCTCTCAGTCGTGTCCGACTCTTTGCGACCCCATGGACTGTAGCCCACCAGGCTCCTCTGTCTATGGGATTCTCCTGGCAAGAATACTGGAGTGGGTTGCCATTTCCTTCTCCAGGGAATCTTCCCGACCCAGGGATTGAACCCAGGTCTCCCAAATTGCAGGCAGGCGCTTTAACTTCTGAGCCACCAGGGAAGGGTTACCTATAACTTAACCTATAGTTAAGCTGACAGCAAGCAAGCGGTACTTTCTTTTTTTCCTTAAATTTTAATGTTTACCTTTGTACAGCTATATAAATAAGTATACAATATTGAATATATTTTCATATTATTATTTCATGTAAAGTGTTATCTATTAGATCAATGAAGAATATGAAAGATGTTTTAATTTCACTCTCATTGTTTCTATAGTTCTCTGTCTTACCTAATGTGGACATGAAATTCTAACTTCTTATTTTCTTTCCCTCTAAAAAACTGCTTTAACATTTAAATATTTCCCTCTTAAAAATTTCTCTAATATTTCTTGCAAGGTAAGTCTAATGGGAAGATATGCCTTCAATTTTTGTTTGCTAAAGTCATTATTTCCCCTTCACTTTTGAAGGATAATTGCATAGCATACAGAGTTTTAGATAGAATTTTTCTTCTCTCAACAGTTTATATATTTCACTCCACTCTCTTCTTGTTTGCATGGTATCTAACAAAGATATAATTCTTATCTTTGTTTTTCTTTACGTAAAGTATGCCCCCTCCCTACCCTTGTCTTCCTTCAGATTTATTTTTGCTTATTTAATCTTTTATTTTCTGTAGTTTGGAGATGATATACCAAGTTGTAGGTCTTTTTTTTTTTTTTTCATTTGTTCTGCTTGGTATTCTCTAAGTTACAATGATCTGTGGATCAATGATTTATATGACAAAATTCTCAGTCATTATTGTTTCAAATATTTATTTTATTCCTTCCCCTCTTTCTAGTATTCCCATTATGCATGCATCACACCCTTGGTAGTTTTCCCATTGTCCTTGGCTATTCTGTTCTGCTTTTGTCAGTCTTTGTTCCACTACAACTTTGTTCTACATCAAAGTCAGTTTTCTTATCTCTTGTAGTGTTTTTGATCTCTAGTATTTCTTTTTGGTGCATTTTTATATTTTCAACCCTGCTTACATGCACATTATATGTGTAATTAGAAAATAAGTCTCCTATGGTATTTTTAAATGAGAGAAATATGCTTTCTATAATAGCTGAGTACCAGGTAAGCTTAGAAAATACTGTATTAATTCCAGGATAGCTTCTATATATATTTTTAATGAGCTTTGTAAATAATCTAACCCTTAGAGTATTTCTTCAAATAATATTTTTCAAGAAGTAGATCATCCAATAAGTTATTTGTATTTAGTATTTAGTTTTTTAACTTAAATGTTAAAATATAGTAAGATTTCTTGATCTTTATGCTTTACTTCAGAATATGACTCTACTCAAATGAAAAGGTCCATGTAAAAATATCCTGACAAGTCATTTCAAAATTCAATGACAGAATTAAAACACAAAAAATTTTTAAAAATCACTTGACTTACTTCACTCTGTATAATGGGCTCCAGCTTCATCCATCTCATTAGGACTGGTTCAAATGAATTCTTTTTAATGGCTGAGTAATATTCCATGGTGTATACGTACCACAGCTTCCTTATCCATTCATCTGCTGATGGGCATCTAGGTTGCTTCCATGTCCTGGCTATTATAAACAGTGCTGCGATGAACATTGGGGTGCACGTGTCTCTTTCAGATCTGGTTTCCTCAGTGTGTATGCCCAGAAGTGGGATTGCTGGGTCATATGGCAGTTCTATTTCCAGTTTTTTAAGAAATCTCCACACTGTTTTCCATAGCGGCTGTACTAGTTTGCATTCCCACCAACAGTGTAAGAGGGTTCCCTTTTCTCCACACCCTCTCCAGCATTTATTGCTTGTAGACTTTTGGATAGCAGCCATCCTGACTGGCGTGTAATGGTACCTCATTGTGGTTTTGATTTGCATTTCTCTAATAATGAGTGATGTTGAGCATCTTTTCATGTGTTTGTTAGCCATCTGTATGTCTTCTTTGGAGAAATGTCTGTTTAGTTCTTTGGCCCATTTTTTGATTGGGTCATTTATGTTTCTGGAATTGAGCTGCAGGAGTTGCTTGTATATTTTTGAGATTAATCCTTTGTCTGTTTCTTCATTTGCTATTATTTTCTCCCAATCTGAGGGCTGTCTTTTCACCTTACTTATAGTTTCCTTTGTAGTGCAAAAGCTTTTAAGTTTCATTAGGTCCCATTTGTTTAGTTTTGCTTTTATTTCCAATATTCTGGGAGGTGGGTCACATGTATATGGAATTTAGAAAGGTGATAATGATAACCCTATATGCAGAACAGAAAAAGAGACACAGAAATACAGAACAGACTTTTGAACTTTGTGGGAGAATGTGAGGGTTGGATATTTCAAAAGAACAGCATGTATACTATCTATGGTGAAACAGATCACCAGCCCAGGTGGGATGCACGAGACAAGTGCTCCGGCCTGGTGCACTGGGAAGACCCAGAGGAATCGGGTGGAGAGGGAGGTGGGAGGGGGGATCGGGATGGGGAATACATGTAAATCCATGGCTGATTCATATCAATGTATGACAAAACCCACTGGAAAAAATAATAATAATAAAAAAAAAAATCACTTGAGTACTCATAATTTATTTTTTCCAAATTTCTCCATTGATTTTAAATGGATAGCATTCAATGGCTTCCTCTTTGTATGCTTGTCTTTAATAATTGTGATTTCCTCAAATCTTTAAAAGCTGAAATATTCTGTAATCAATTTGTAGATATAGTCATTAGATAATTTCAAATGATTTCAAGAAAATTACAACATACATTTAGAAAACCTTTTATAAAATAGTCTATGGTTACTATAAGACCCTATATTGTTTTAAAGAGTAGTTTTATAAAGTTCAACTATTTTAAAATTTTAGTTAATGAAGGGCAAAAAAGAGAGCACATGTTGCTAAATTGAAATCTTTTAAAATTAAATATTAGTTTTCTAACAAATTTTGCAGTTTAAATTCACTTTATATGTAAATTTTTGTGGTTTAAACTTAATAATTATAATGGGAAACTTATTTTTAAGGGTTCATTTATAAATTATGAGTGATCCAGGGAAAATGAAAGTACATTTCTCCTGTATATAATTTCTGATTTAATAAGACCTGTTATTTAATCTGAAATCATAATATTTATTTTCATTCAAACCATTTTAACTGAATCTTCAAAAGTACTAACAGTCAGATATTTCCCCTTCAGTGAGTTAACTTCCACAAGCTTTACAAACTGACAAAATTAATGAAATCTTACTTGGGTTAAGGTAACTGATTTTTACACATTTTATCTTATTGTGAAAAGAATATTTGAAATAAGATCTACACTCTTAACTTTGTTAAGTGTACAGTTTTTACTGTTGCCTATGTATGTAATATTGTACATATAGCAATCTTGTATAGCACATCTTTAGAACTAAATCATATGCTTAAGAGCTTAATCATACAGTATCTTTCTGTTACTGGCTTATTTCACTTAACATAATGTCTCAAGGTTCATCCATGTTGTTGCATATTGCAGAATTTCGTTCTTTTTTAAGATTGAAAAGTATTTCAATGTATGTCTATATCACATTTTCAATACATTTGTTAATGGACATTTATGCTGTTTTCACAACTATTAAGTACTACCACAATAAATAAGCTCCTATACACCCTTCAGGGCTTCCCAAGTGGCTCAACAGTAAAGAATGTGCCTGTAAGATAGAGGAGATGCAGGAGATGTGGGTTCCATCCCTGGGTGGGGCAGATCCCTTGAAGAAGGAAATGGCAACCCACTCCAGTATTCTTGCCAGAGAAATCCCATGGACAGAGGAGCCTGGCAGCCTATAGTCCGTGGGATTGCAAAGAGTTGAACGTGACTGAGTGACTGAGCACTTATGCATTCATATACCCTTCACCCATTTTCCCTTAATGTTAAGATCATGTGTAATTATGGTACTGTTATCAAAATTAATAAATCAATATTTTTATAATTTAAAAATCACAGAGATTATTCTGATTCTCCATTTGTCCAGTAATATACTTTTATGGACTGTTGGTCAGAGTGTTTGAATAATGTTCCCCAGCTTGGGACTCTGATGCTTTCTAATGATTAGATGAGGGTTTTATAGTTTGGAGAAGAGTATTGAAGAAGTAAATCCCTTTTCTGTTACACCGTAACAAAGAGCAAATTATATTATCGTGACTTTTTACTGACAAGATGCATTTTGACCACTTGGTAGCGGTAGTGTCTGCTAGTTTTTTTCACTTTCCATGTTACTTGTTAGAAGTACATTATTAGAAGAATTGTTAGAAGTCTGGCCTATACTCAAGTGGAGGGACATGAAACTCCACTTATTGGAAGGAAGAGTATAAGAGTTTCTACATATATTGAAATCACTACTATAATTAATTCATGTTTTGGAAGAAATAATTTGAGACAATGCAAATATCCTATTTCTCCTTAAATTTTCACCCTTGTATTTTAGGATTCACCTGTTCCTCTTGCCTATTATTATTGATGTGGTATTCGAAGGGTGAGTTTCTCTTTTTTCTCATCACTACTATATTTATAATTTGGATTTATTTTTGAAGAAAGGTGTGTTCTTTACCACTCATATACTCAATCATTTATTTATATCATCATTATTGATTTTTAACATTCTATGTAATAATATAATTTGTGTGTGTATGTGTGTGTTTGCATGGTTCTAGGTTTGGCCATTGGGCATACTTTCTACTTAGTTTCTGTGTCTTTTTGACATGACCCCAATTTTATTTGTAAGCACTTTCTTACTTTTTGGCCTTATGAGAAGTTCTGGGTTCATGTTGTATTTTCTTTGCCTCACTTCGGAAATAGACATTTATCTGTAGAGCTTTGCTTCCTTCTCTTGGATAATCACATTTGGAAACAAAAATAATAGGCATTAGCTGTGTCTGTTGCTACTAGCATGTCACTGCTTCTAATTTGTCTCAAGAGACAAAGCTAGGAAGTAAAATGGGTATACTACATCTTGCATGTAAAACATTCTACATTTAATTCTGTGTCTATCCATCTGCATATATATTAAGTTAAATATTAGTTGACACTGATACCTATTATAATCCAATAACACAGGGCTGATTCTAACCTGACCTCTTTCTTGCGAGCTTATTTTTAACTTCTTTCCAAGACAGTAAGGAAATTAGCTCATAGTATTTACTTTCTTATTTTTACTTATGTCCTCAACCCCAGTATATGGTACTCCTTTAAGGAAAAAAAAAAAAGACTAGAATACAGTATTTATGCACACTTAGTTTTTGTCTTTCACCTCACAGTATCCAATTAAGACACTGTTTTTCAGTTACTTGTGTCAGCTATTTTATTTCCACTTTTTCGTGGGATTTATTATATATTTATAATTGCCTCACTTTTCACAGTATGTATTCATTTTTGTGATACTTTCAAATGATTTGGTTTAAACATTTGTGCAGCAAAGTGCATTCTTTGTGGTGTACACTTCTGTGAGTTTTGGAAAATATATTGAGTCAAATCTTGAGCTCGGATTGTGGAATTATCACAACTATCCAGAAGAGTTGTATCACCCTAAAATTTCCTTGTGTGACACCTTTATAGTTAACTTCCACCCCAACTTCTGTTCTAGCCTAATATGTTTAACTTTTAGGGGATATCATATAAGTGGAATCACACAACATTTCTGTCCAATTCTAGACAATTATGAGTAAAGCTCATGGACTGCCATATAAGTTTTTGTGTGAACATAAATTTTTGTTTCTTTTAGGTGCATACCTAGTAGTAGATTTACAGTGCCGTATAGTGTTTGTATGAAATTGGAAACTTTTTTTTTCCCCAAAGTAGCGTACCATTTGTGTTTCCACCAGTAATACATGAGATTTCTAGCTTCTCTCCTTTATCATTGTCAGCACTTGTCATTTCTTGAAGTTGTTATTTTGTTCATTTATGTTTTAACCATTCTAATGGGTGTGTGGTGGTTTATTATTAGCAATTTATTTTGCCTTTTGTTGATGACTAATGCTTCTGAGCTTCTTTTTTGTGTTTATGAGCCAATCATAAATCTTCTTTGGTGATGTGCTACTCAAAACTTTTGTCCACTGTGACATTTTCTTTATATCATTGAGTTTTAAGATTTCCTTCAGTTCTTTAACAGAAATGAGTTTTGAAAATATTTTCCCAGTCTCTCTTTTCAATACTGTCTTTGAAAAACAGAAGCTTAAATATACATGTCTTTTTTTTCCTTGTTATAGCTTGTATGTTTGCATGCTATTGAAGAAATCTTTGCTTTACAAATGGTCACAGATATTTCCTACCATGTGTTCCTCTAGAAGTAATGTAGCTTTAACTCTTATATTTAGGTTTAGGATAGGTTTTGATTTAATTATTTATTATAGCAGGAATAAATGATCAAGGTTCTTTTTTTTTTTTTTTTTTTTAACGTAAAGCTATGTAATTTCCCCAGTGCTATTTGTTGGGGGGAAAACAAAACAAAACAAAACTGTCTTTTCTCTATTAGAATACTTTGACCCTATGTTAAATATCTATTGACCAGACATGATTGGGATTAATTCTAGATTCATCATATTCTATTGACCTATTCTAATGATTTGCCAATAACACACCATTTTCATGTAGTTTGATAAATCAGATAATGTGATAATTCTAACTTTGCTAATCTCAAAATTGTTTGACTACTTTATTTTAATTCCTGGATATTTGCATGAAAACTTTATATGTGAAAATTTCTATCTTGAAAAGGTGTGTTGGAATTTTGATTTATGGATGCAATAAATCTGCAGATTAATTTGGAAAGAATTAGCCTGTTAAGAATATTGAAGTTTCCAAATCATGAATGTGGTATATCTTAATTTATTCAGATCTTATTTAATTTCTCTCAGTAAATAATCATAGTTTTCAAAGTACAGTACTTGAATGTATTTTTTGAAATGTGTCATTAAGAATTTCATGCTTTTGGTAATATTTTAAATCACATTCTGTTAAATTTCAAGTTCCAATGTTGTTGTCACCTTATAGCAATATGATTAATTTTTATATAGTGATCTTATGTGAGCTTATAAGACTCAATTATTTTAGTAGTTAGTAGATAATCTTGTTATCTTTGCATCAGAAGAATTTTACTTTTTTCTTTTCCATCTGTACATATTTTTCTTTCTCTACTGACACAAAACATTGAGAAGTCATGAAGGTTATAATCGTTACTTAGTGTCAAATATTTCAGAATTATTTTTGTATTAATATTTTGTTTTTAATTTCTGAATGAGTTGAACAACTATTAGAAGCAAGATCTCCTTCAAAGCCTTGGTAAGGAAGGCTAAGACCTATA
Source organism: Dama dama (assembly GCF_033118175.1). Classification (NCBI taxonomy): domain Eukaryota; kingdom Metazoa; phylum Chordata; class Mammalia; order Artiodactyla; family Cervidae; genus Dama; species Dama dama. Next base: position 94,095,327 of record NC_083699.1, on the reverse strand, counting down.
ACAAACCATGGCACATTCACTCTTTTGGCTTAGTTGTAAAGTGAAAGCTGAACACAGGAGCTCTTTTGTTTATAATTGTGTGTGTGTGTGTGTGTGTGTGTGTGTGTGTGTGTGTGTGCGCGCGCGCGCACTCAGTTGCTCGTTTGTGTCCGACACTTTGTGACCCCATGGACTGTAGCCCACCAGGCTCCTCTGTCCATGGGATTTCCCAGGCAAGAATACTGGAGTAGGTTGCTGTTTCCTCTTCCAGAAGATCTACCTGACCCAGGGATCTGAACCCACATCTCCTGCATCTCATGCATGGGCAAGTTGATTCTTTACCACTGAGCCACCTGGGAAACCTCTTTTTTACATTTACTATAGAAATAGTCAACATAATAAGTATATACATTAATAAAGTGTTCAGTTTGTATAGATTAATCCTTCCTGTTAATAGATCCTTCTGATGATGCATCTGTTGCCTTAAAAATATCGATGTGCTTTCTCACCTTGAAAGCTATTATGCCAGCACTGTGGACAATGACCCATGAATTTGCTCTACTCAGGCTAGAGAATAAACCTTCAAGTTGAGAGAGCAGGGGACCCATCATGCACCTCTACCATGACAGCAATTAAATTTGAACCATAAATGCTATAGGGTAGGGCTCTGCTTTGGTGATTTGCCCTCCAAAGAATGTGACTTTTCAGATGTTTGTTGTCTGGCTATATGTGATCCTAAATATGATTAAGGCATAGACAACAATTTTTCTACAGCCACAAATCAGGCTGAAGATTTTATGAATATGCAAATTAGACTACTCGTCTGTTGATGCTAGTAAAGTACTCTGGCCATTTCTGGGATGGTCTCACCCATTTTATAGCATCAGAAAACAATTATGTTTTGTTAAATTACTTAATTAGTTTATGAAATTTTATTGATATTATTCAACTGGGCAACATTAACATTTATTGTTCTAACCATATATATTTACATACTAATCTCAAAATATAATGCTCAAATACATATAATCCATATCTCATACAACCATTATTGTAAACTTCATGAAATTAATTGTCATTCATCTGGATTTTCACTAAAACTTTAATTTTTTTCTTGATTATCATATTACAATAATTAAATAATAAGCTCTTCCAAGTATTGCTCTATTATTTCAAAGTTGTTATTTTATCTTGATATATGTGTTTTCAAGATGGTAGTGAAGAAAGTGAAAAAGAAAGGAGGCCGTTTTCATATCTTGCTGAAAGTAATGGGCTGGCTTTTCCTCCTTTACCTCATTTATCCAAGATTACCAATGACTGATCTCATAAAGTTATTATGAAGACAGTGTTTTCAAACTTCTTCCTTTAACTCCTCCTTTAAATTAAAAGACATCTTAGTACTGCTTTCAGGCTATTTCTAGACATTAAATCTCCAGAAAATACTCAAAGTTGGCAATATTTGCTTTCTCTTAAAATATTTTTCAATTAAATCCTTCTCTTTTTTCATTTATGTATGTATGTCAAGTAATAGATTGTATTATCATAGCTAACTGTTGCATGATTTACATATGCACCAAAGGAGATTTTTTGTATCAATCTATCAGGTGATGGAATTCCAGTTGAGCTATTTCATTCCTAAAAGATGATGCTGTGAAAGTGCTGCACTCAATATGTCAGCAAATTTGGAAAACTCATCAGTGGCCACAGCACTGGAAAAGGTCAGTTTTTTATTCTAACCTCAAAGAAAGGAAATGCCAAAGTGCACACAACTGCACTCATCTCACATGCTAGAGAAGTAATGCTCAAGATTTTCCAAGCCAGGCTTCAGCAATATGTGAACCGTGAACTTTCAGATGTTCAAGCTGGTTTTAGAAAAGGCAGAGGAGCCAGAGATCAAATTGCCAACATCTGCTGGATCATTGAAAAAGCAAGGGAGTTCCAGAAAAACATCTAGTTCTGCTTTATTGACTATGCCAAAACCTTTGACTGTGTGGATCACAATAAACTGTGGAAATTTCTAAAAGAGATGAGAATACCAGACCACCTGACCTGCCTTTTGAGAACTCTGTATGCAGGTCTGGAAGAAACAGTTAGAACTGGACATGAAACAACAGACTGGTTCCAAATAGGAAAAGGAGTACATCAAGGCTGTATATTGTCACCCTGCTTATTTAACTTATATGCAGAGTACATCATTAGAAACGCTGGGCTGAATGAAGCACAAGCTGGAATCAAGATTGCTGGAAGAAATATCAATAACTTCAGATATGCAGATGACACTGCCCTTTGGAAGAAAGCAAAGAAGAACTAAAAAGCCTCTTGATGAAAGTGAAAGAGGAGAGTGAAAAGATTGGCTTAAAGCTCAACAGTCAGAAAACTAAGATCATGGCATCCGGTTCCATCACTTCATGGCAAATGGATGGGGAAATAGTGGAAACCGTGGCTGACTTTATTTTTCTGGGCTTCAAAATCACTGCAGATTGTGATGGCAGCCATGAAATTAAAAGATGGTTACTCCTTGGAAGAAAAATTATGACCAACCTAGACAACATATTAAAAAGCAGAGACATTACTTTGCCATCAAAAGTTCATCAAGGCTATGGTTTTTCCAGTGGTCATGTATGGATGTGATAGTTGGACTGTCATGAAAGCTGAGTGCCAAAGAATTGATGCTTTTGCACTGTGGTGTTGGAGAAGACTCTTGAGAGTCCCTTGAACTGCAAGGAGATCCAACTAGTCCATCCTAAAGGAGATCAGTCCTGAGTGTTCATTGGAGGGACTGATGTTGAAGCTGATACTCCAATACTTTGGCCACTTGATGCGAAGAGCTGACTCATTTGAAAAGACCCTGATGCTGGGAAAGATTGAGGGCAGGAGGAGAAGGGGACGGCAGAGGATGAGATGGTTGGATGGCATCACTGACTCAATGGACATGAGTTTAGGTAAACTCTGGGAGTTGGTGATGGACAGGGAGGCCTGGCGTACTGCAGTCAATGGGGTTGCAAAGAGTCGGACATGACTGAGGGACTGAACAGACTGACTGACTGGTAGCAGATATACTTAGTCAATAACAGTATTATATAAAACATATTCATAGCAATATGACTGGGGGGATCACAAAGAGTTGGACAAGACTGTGACTGAACTGAACTGATCATGTCTAAGTTAATTGTAATTGTTGTCTATGTGTTTACAAGCAAAACTGCAATTCTGCCTATTGTTTTTAACTCATTCTGTCTTGCTTAGTAAGGCTATGAATATCAGAAATCAGAATCTAAAACTGTGTGTGTGTGTGTGTGTGTCAGGAGAAGGGAAAGAGGGAGGGATGTCTGCCTGGATGTAGAAACAAAAAATCTGCTTGAGATTCCTGATTACTGACAGATAGTCATGACAGATAACAGTTAGTATTTCCATGGATTATTATCCAAGTCACATTTATGTAGCCTATTTAAAGAAGGTCAATTGTCTCAATGGAAGGATTGGCATATATGAGCACTGACTAAACTTAACTCTCTGGTGTGTGTTCTAAAGCACAAAGTACCTGAGAAAAATCTTTTCTTTTTAAAGGCTGCTCATAAAACACTTTCATGAACTAAAGCCAGAAAAATATATAACTTATCAGAACCTCATCATTTCTTATACTTCACCCAGTTTTCTGACAATTAATTTTTGCCCTTCCTGTTTCACTACTACATTTGAAGTTCCTCCAGGTCAGGGTCATATTTTGCCATTTTCAAGTTCTAGATCCTAGCCTGATTATGACAAATGCTAGACTTTTCAGTAAATGCTTACTGAATTAATCACAAAGTTACATTAAATGTATAAATTACATTAGAAAATAAAATTATAAAGATAAAATTAATAGATGGTTTTTCTTATGATTTTCCATTATAGAACTCTGGACCATTAATAGAAAAATAATAAGAAATTGTTTACTGCTTGCTTGCTTTAATGTCAGTGTTAAAGCTTAAGTCATCATTTATATTTATAATAAAATAAATTCAGAATTATCAAAGTGTAAAAATATATTGACCTGTGAGACAAGTAATAGAAACTTGCTTCTTACTTGTAATAGTTGTTGTTCAGTTGTTAAGTGAGATTCAACTCTTTGTGACACCATGAACTGCAGCATGCCAGGCTTCCCTGTCCTTCACTATCACTTAGTGTTTGCTCAAACTCATGTTCACTGAGTTGGTGATGCCATCCAATCATCTCACTCTCTGTTGCCCCCTTCTCTGCTTTGCCCTCAATCTTTCTCAGCATTATGGTCTTTCCCAAAGAGTCAGTTCTTCACATCAGGTGGCCAAAGTATGAGAGCTTCAGCTTCAGCACCAGTCCTTCCAACAAATATTCAAGGTTGATTTCCTTTAGGATTGACTAGTTTAATCTCCTTGCAGTCCAAAGGATTCTTAAGAGTCTTCTCTAGCACCATGATTCAAAAGCATCAGTTCTTTGATGCTCATCCTTCTTTATGGTCCAACTCTCACATACATACAAGACTACTGAAAAGAACATAGCTTTGACTAGATGATCCTTTGTCCACAAAATGATGTCTCTGCTTTGTAATAATACACTGTCTAGGTTTGTCATGGCTTTCCTTTCAAGGAGCAAGTGTCTTTTAATTTCATGGCTTCAGTTACTGTCCACAATGACCTTAGAGCCCAAGAAAATAGAATCTGTCACTGTTTCCACTTTTCCCCTATCTATTTGCCATGAAGTTTTGGGACCAGATGCCCTGATCTTAATTTTCTGAATGCTGAGTTTTAAGCCAGCTTTTTCACCATCATCAAGAGGCTCTTTAGTTCCTCTTCACTCTATGCTATGAGAGTGGCATCTGTATATCTGAGGTTGGTGGTATTTCTCCTGGCAATCTTGATTCCACCTTCTGAGTCATCCAGTCCAGCATCTCTCATTATGTACTCTGCATATAAGAGAAAATACAGCAGGATAGAACTTTACAAAGCTCATCTTAATCATGAAATATCTTATTATTTGAAATACTTTAGAGTTTTACTTTCTATACACAGAGCTTTAGTACTCTGTACTATTCACAGAAACAGTTGTAAAAATATTTTTTTGTTGCTGGATGCATCTATGAATTCATAACTATATGAAGGGGTGAGTTTTCAGTAGAAGTTGTTTATCTGTTAATTTAACCATAATGTTTTCAAAGAAGTTTAAAACTGTGTAAAATACAAAAGAGGAGTAATATAAATAATTGTGTATAAATATGAGAGTTAGACTATAAATAAGGCTGAGCACCAAAGTATTGATGCTTTCCAATTGTGGTGCTGGAGAAGACTCTTGAGAGTCCCTTGGACTCTAAGGGGATCAAACCAGTCAATCCTAAAGAAAATCAGTCCTGAATGTTCATTGGAAGGACTGATGCTGAAGCTCCAATACTTTGGCCACCTATTGTGAAGAGCTGACTCATTGGAAAAGACCATGATGGTGGGAAAGATTGAGGGCATGAGGAATGGGGCAATAGAGGATGAGATGGTTGGATGGCATCACTGACTCTATGAACATGAGTTTGAGCAAACTCCAGGAGATATTGAAGGACAGGTCACAAAGATAGTTTGACTGTGACCCAAGAACTGCAACTGCAGTTCATTGGATTGCAAACAGTCATACAATAAAACAACAGTATTATAAATTAGAAGCAAGAATGAATTAAAAAGCAAACTTGATTCATAAAATATTTTCAGGAATAATATAGAAGTTCCACGTTATAAAATACTTTTTAATAAATGGCCTGCAAAATTTCTCTACATTTTCAGGCAGCCAATAATAAAGAAAGCTTCTTTTTAATCAAAAAATGCACAAATCATTTCAAAGCCAATTAATTTTTCTTAATATCTTACAAAAGTGTTTTTTTAATCTATTCTTATTACTCACTGAAATTCACTATATGTATAAAGCTTACAACACATTTTAGTAGACATTTTTCTTCAGTTATAAAATACAATTCTCAAAGCTTTAGAGAAATCTATTAAAGCAAAAATGTCCTAATTTGCCATTGGAATGGAAACAGAAAAATCCATAAAGGCAAACTAAACCATTGACAGTCAGTAGTTTAAATTATCAAGAGATCATGGGCAACTCTATTGTGCATTGGTAACCAATATTAAACTAATTAAAGTAACTTCATTTTTTAAAAAGTTATTTTATATATTGAATGTTAATAATCTCATTTCTAAAATATTCATAAAAAGGTTATACCAGTTAAAGTCAAGAAAAAAAAGAAAATATTAATTAGTTTAAATAGGAAGTCATCTAATACAAAGTGCTATGTGCTTAAAATATTGGGAAGTAGATTTTTAAACTGAGCCTTCAGGAATGACACTGAGAGCAAAATGGCTGACTCACCGAAGATATATTAGATTTGTTATGAGCTAATAAATAGATGCTGAAGTTACTGCTAGAGAAAGCTATGCTGAAATCAGGGAAGTACTACAACAATTACAGTCATGATCTAGGGATTTAGATGTCAGATCAACAACCTGTCACCATTTTGTTGTTTTGTAACATGCTCTAGAAGCTGAAGAATGTACGATGGAAGCCCCTTGAAGAGTACTTCCTATTTCTACTATTTTGTTTATCAACAACAACAACAACAAAAATAGTGGATAAAAAAATAGACTCTACATAACTTCTGCTTTCAAAATCTCAAAATGTGGCAGCCTATTGGTAAAACCAGTTTGCACTCAGAATTGTACCTTTAATGAAGCTTGGGGAATGTTGAGTTTAGCTACTTAAGACTGTCTACTTCTCACTTAGAAGCTGGAGAGAGTGAAGATGGAGTGATGTATCCAAAGATGTACTCGTCTCCCCAGTGGGTGATGATTAACAAGTTAGAATAAATGATCGGATAGTCCAGGCGCCTGAGTGAATGATTGCTCAGACTTAGTGTTCACAAATCCTGTTCAAATACTAAATGTGTTTATTCCAATAAAGTTCTTAGTTCAATTTTATTGACCTTTATTGAATGCCTAGACTAACTTGGCTAGAAACTCAAAAATAAATGTGCCTCAGCTATAAATTTGCTAAAGGTCTAGCACAGAATGTTATTACTGAATTAAAGTTTAGGCTGGAGTGCCGCCAGATCTACGTGGACTTTGAGCTTTGTTGAACTTTTGTGGGATGTCAGTGTGTGTGAGTACGATTGTGCTCATGTTTTGCTCTTGCAGTATTTTTCTTGCCTCATTAACCTCCCATTTATGATTCTAACTTTATCTTTTAAGATCTTTATCTTTTCTATCTCTGTCTAATACAAAGTGTATTATGGTGGGAAGATAGTTGAATCTTTATCTAGAAAACTGAGTTTAAAATCTCAACTCCAGCAGTTATTAGCAGTATGAGAATGTTCAAGAGTTTACTGTGGCTGAATTTCCTCATTTGTAAATCATAAAATAAACTTTTTAACTCAGTGTTAAAGAATCTGCCTGCCAATGCAGGAGATGCAAGAAATGCAGTTTGATCCCTGGGTCAGGAAGATCCACTGAAGGAGGAAATTCATCCCACTCCAGTATTCTTGCCTAGAAAAATCCATGGACAGAGGAGCCTGAAGGGCTACAGTCCATATGTGTTCACAAAGAATTAGGCATGACTGAGGGATTGAGCACTGAGCACACACAACATAAACCTGCTCAATATCTATAATATAATCTCAAAAGACAGCAGCTCTCAGTGATTCTAAAGCCATTTCCCACACTTTGTGGAACTTATATTTCTACTTTAAGGCCACATGTTTGCGGGTGAAATACAGCTCTTACACTATGTAAGAGTTTCTGATGAGAGGTCTCAGATGTGGTGGGATGGGAGTTAAGGAGAATCCCTTACACTATATCACAGCCAATCATCTGTGTGGACAGAATTGGCTTTATGAAGTAGCATCAGATTGAAAAATAATACCATAAAGATAATGCTAAGTTTATGCAAACAGAAAGAAAGAAAGAAGGATGGAAAGCAGATAAAAGAAGGGGAAAAGAAAAACAAAGAGGAAGAACTGTGTTTGGGGGGAATAACCAAGATATGAGGGAAAATCTTCTGTACTATAGAATATTTTAATAAAAATACACACATAATAGTAAGCGGCACTAGTGGTAAATAACCTGGATGCCAATGCAGGAGGCTTAAGAGACACAGGTTCAATCCCTGGGTCAAGAAGTTCCCCTGAGGAAGGAAATGACAACCCACTCCATTATTCTTGCCTGGAGAATCCCATGGACAGAGAGGCAGGCTATGATTCATATGGTCGCACAGAGTTGGACATATTGAAATGACTTAGTATGGCACAGCACACACACAATAAACAAAAGGTTGAAGTCAGGTGATAAAACAAAAAGATAAGAAAAAGAAAATGTTTTGCTTAATAGGAATATCCATAAATGGTATATGTGTAATTCAGCCAGGATAGGTAGTAGTAAATCAGTTGATTAACTATAAACAACAAGAGCCATAAGGTTGTATTGCTTTTATTTTAACTAAAGGCCTGGATCATTTAAAAATAATATAAAACTATTAGTCAAATAATTTAAGTAATTAATTTAAATACCTGAACTATTCATTTAATTAATTTAAAATATATTTTTATTCTTTTTAAGAGTTTAAATATTTTAATATACATGACACTTAGATGAGCTTATAGCATAGAACAGACTCTGTAGCCAGCCTGTTTACTAATATATTTAATGCACAAAGACGAGCATTTAGTGTATAACAAACCATTAATAAATATTAGCCATATTATTTTTATTATATCCACTTGCTTCTAAAGTCTACTATACATCACTCATTGAAATGACTGATTCTGGAGCTGAAGCTCCAATATTTTGGCCATTTGATGTGAAGAGCTGACTCACTGAAAAAGACCCTGATGCTGGGAAACATTGAAGGCAGGAGGAGAAGGGGACAATAGAGGATGAGATGGTTGGATGGCATCACCAACTCAATGGGCATGAATTATAGCAAACTCCAGGAGATGGTGAATATCAAGGAAGCCTGGAATGCTGCAGTCAGACATGAGTCAGTCAGCAAACAGTCAGACATGGCTGAGCAATTGAACAATAAACAACAGCAATGATATTAGCATTATTGATGCAATTGAATGGTAATTATGTACAAATTCAGGCTATATTTATCTTTCATTCAAATATATGATTAGTCAACTCAAATGTTAACTAAAATTCTTTTTCAGTTTTAAGTTACTTGAGTAAAATCTGTATTATACTCATTCATAATCCATTCTAAAAGTGCTAGTCCTCCAAAGAAGGCATACAGATGGCCAACTAAAACATGAAAAGATGCTCAACATCGCTCTTTATTAGAGAAATGTAAATAAAACTACATTGAGATGTCATTTCACACCAGTCAGAATGGCCATCCTAACAAAATCTATATGTAACAAATGCTGGACAGGGTGTGGAGAAAATGTGCCCTCTAGCACTGTTGGTGGGAATGTAAATTGATATAGCCAATATGGAGAACAGAATGGAGAGTCCTTAAAAAACTAAAAATAAAAATACCTTGTGACTCAGTAATCCCACTACTGGGCATATACCCTGAGAAAACCATAATTCAAAAAGACACATGTACCCTAATTTCATTGCAGCACTATATACAACAGCCAGGATAGGAAAACAACTTAAATGTCCATCAACAGAGGAACGGATAAAGAAAATGAGGTACATATATACAATGGAATATTGTTCAGCCATAAAACAGAATGATATTGGGTCATTTGCAGACATGGATGGACCCAGAGACTATCATATAGAGTGAAGTAAGTCAGAAATAGAAAAACAAATATATATGAATGCATATATCTGAAAGTTGAGATAATTGGTGTAGATGATCATAGCTACAAAACAGAAATAGAAACACAGATGTAGAGAAAAAAATGTATGGATACCAAGGGTAAAAGTGGGAGTGGAATGAACTGGGAGACTGAGATTGACATAGGTACACAACTATGCATAAAGTAGATAACTGATGGAATCTGCTGTATAGCACAAAGAGCCCTACTGAGAGCTCTGTGGTGACCTAAATGGTAAGGAAATCCACAAAATGTAGACTGTATGTATATGCTTAGCAGATTCACTTTGCTGTACAATAGAAACTAACACAACATTGTAAAGCAACTATATTCCAACAAAATATTTTTAAAAGTGAGTGACAAAACATTGAAATGAAAAGAAAGAAAAATAATTCTGAAGGAAAAGAAACAGAGGGATGTAGAAAGAAAGGGTACTTTAAAAAATATTTTAGAAATATTAAATTTTACCCCATTTCAAAAGCCAAGAACAATAAGATTTCTTTTTTTGTATAATAAAAAGACTTGTAAAATAATCATATGTAGACAGTATATACTTTCTGATATTTACACTTTATGTCTGATTTCTACTATTTTGAAGTGGCTATCTTTATTCTTGTCCTTTTACAATTGGTAACCAAACAATTTACTGGAATTCATTGAAAGGATAATATCCAATCTTAATACAAGGAAAGTGGAAGAAATAAGGAAGAGAGTTGAATAGGCAAAGACTCATTGTAGCAGAGGTTTCTATTTTCAAATCCATTCTAAATTTTAAGCCCATTTTAAGTTATATAGTATTTACTTTCAATGGTAATAGTATTAGTCAATAAGGTTAGTATTTACTTTATTTTGAGTCTAAAATACTAAAATCAGTTCAGTGCAGCTCAGTTCAGTCACTCAGTCATGTCCAACTCTTTGCAACCCCATGAATTGCAGCACACCAGGCCTTCCTGTCCATCACCACTCCTGGAGTTTACTCAAACTCATGCCCATCGAGTCGGTGATGCCATCCAGCCATCTCATTCTCTGTCGTCCCCTTCTCCTCCTGCCCCCAACCCCTCCCAGCATCAGGGTCTTTTCCAATGAGTCAACTCTTCACATCAGGTGGCCAAAGTATTGGAGTTTCAGCTTCAGCATCAGTCCTTCCAATGAACACCCAGGACTGATCTCCTTTAGGATGGACTGGTTGGCTCTCCTTGCAGTCCAAGGGACTCTCAAGAGTCTTCTCCAACACCATAATACCAGACCTCAAAGGTTATCTGTTGATAGAGCTCTCTATTCTATAGAATATGATTTTTTAATTATTGTGTTACACACACCCTTCTTAGTTGAGCTATTAAGTTCTGACTAAGGTAGGTCATATATATGACTTTCTAAAACTACTTTTTTCTGATATCTATCAAATACTAAATTGAACATACTCTGAAAGTCTGTAAAATGTACTACTACTTTCAAGGAGTTGCTTAATTCCAAGAATGTGAAAAAGAAAAGTGTTTGTATGTCATAGAATATGAATATGTATTAATGTATGACTCTTGCTTCATACATTTTGAGTACAGATTGAAGAATCAAGTTTTAGTAACAAATTAATAACAAGCAATGCTTATTTTTGGCAAGTTCACTTATTTACTTGCCATGTTATTTTTTGAGTACCTACTGGAGAAGATGATGTGTTATATTTGGAGATCATGTAAATATCGTATATAAATACATAATATGTAAAACTCTGGTGCCATCTCATGTGATATGCTTTCTTAGCAGATGGACCAATTAGGAGTTATAGATATAAATGGAGATCCAATTCAACAAATACATATTGTATTCAATAATTTTTTATAGCTTCTTAATGATTAGTGCCAACACATTAGCTGTATTTTGAAAAAGAAAAGGAAAAAAAAAAAAAAAAGAACCAAAACTAGAAATCAGAGTGAAGGCAGCTATCCAACCAAGAATAATGATGTAGTGTGTCTTCCTCTCATTTTTACAGAACGTTTCTGCCCTGAAATCTGACTAATGATAATATCTGATTGCCATGGGGCCAATCTTGTGTCAAAAAACGTGAGACTTTTTCCCATGTCAGGCCAATTAGAGATCTTTTCTGAAGTGTAAACCTAATGAGATGGGAAGGGCGAGTTCTCTCTCTCTTCTTTCTTTCCTCTTGCCAACTCAAGGTGAACCATCTGAATCAGGGGAGAGTGATCATAACACAGATCAAGTAGAAGCAGAGAGGAGAGAAAGATGAATCATACAATTCTTGGAACAAGTTTTGCTTTCCTTTTATTATGGAACCACTGCAGTTCTTTTTTTACTTTAGCTGATTTGAGTAGCATTCCTTTCAGTAGCAATAGAAAAAGTAAATTTAATAGTTTAAGAAGCAAACCTGGGTATGATCTCATGGTTAATTTAAGATCAAATGTTGGAAGGGACTGATGAAACAACAAAGCACTGAGTTTAGAGGAGGCTCCTATTCAGTCCTGACAAATTCACAGTGATAGCTGACAGCTGTGATTGCCTCCTTAAAGATGCCACAGTTCTCTTTCCCATGATTATACCTCTGTAGTCTGAAATCACATTCCTCAAATTCTTTTCTAATTCTGTTAGTCATAAAACTAAAAAGATTAGATTTAGTCTTTAAATTCTTCTTTGCAATTTTAATATGCTACACTGTAAAGTACAGGTAAATATAAAAATAAGTAACCTCTGTATATATGTATATACATGTATCTATCCTTATTTTGCTCTCAATTGATCTGTTCATTTATCTTCAATTTTATAATTCTAAAATATGATCCAGCCATTTTCATCATCATTATCATCCTCTATTTTTATAAATATTTAAACTTACTGTTGTAATTTGTACATATTTGGTTTCAATATAATGAGCCTGATGTTTCCTAAAATAAATAAACATAGAGTTATTAAAAGCAGCTATTCCAAGGTAGTGAAAACTGGGTTAATGTTATTTATTTTTTGTACTTCTCCATAGCTATGTATCTTTACTTTTAATTTAAACTTTTATTTTTGAAATAATTGTAGCTTCACAGGCAATTATAAGAAAGAAATAATACAAAGAGATCCTCATATACTCTTTACCCAGTCTCCTCCTCATAACATCTTGTAAAACTATCATATATCACAGACAGGATATTGACAATCAAGATATTGGATATTTTCATCTTCACAAAGATAGTCCATGCTGTCCTTACAGATATAGATATATCCACTCCTACCTATCCTTGTGCCATCACTTTTCTGTTTCAGTTCCATGATCATGTTGAGAACATAATGTAAACAGAAAGATACAGTAAGTAACCTTTTGGGATTGTGGACTTTTTTCACTCAGCATAATTCTCTTAAGATTCATCTAGGTTCTTACACAAAAATAAACTCAAAATGGATTAAAGATCTAAATGTAAGACCAGAAACTATAAAACTCCTAGAGGAGAACATAGGCAAAACACTCTCCGACATAAATCAAAGCAAGATCCTCTATGACCCTCCTCCCAGAATATTGGAAATAAAAGCAAAACTAAACAAATGGGACCTAATGAAACTTAAAAGCTTTTGCACTACAAAGGAAACTAAAAGTAAGGTGAAAAGACAGCCCTCAGATTGGGAGAAAATAATAGCAAATGAAGAAACAGACAAAGGATTAATCTCAAAAATATACAAGCAACTCCTGCAGCTCAATTCCAGAAAAATAAATGACCCAGTCAAAAAATGGGCCAAAGAACTAAACGGACATTTCTGCAAAGAAGACATACAGATGGCTAACAAACACATGAAAAGATGCTCAACATCACTCATTATTAGAGAAATGCAAATCAAAACCACAATGAGGTACCATCACACGCCAGTCAGGATGGCTGCTATCCAAAAGTCTACAAGCAATAAATGCTGGAGAGGATGTGGAGAAAAGGGAACCCTCTTACACTGTTGGTGGGAATGCAAACTAGTACAGCCGCTATGGAAAACAGTGTGGAGATTTCTTAAAAAACTGGAAATAGAACTGCCATATGACCCAGCAATCCCACTTCTGGGCATACACACTGGGGAAACCAGATCTGAAAGAGACACGTGCACCCCAATGTTCATCGCAGCACTGTTTATAATAGCCAGGACATGGAAGCAACCTAGATGCCCATCAGCAGATGAATGGATAAGGAAGCTGTGGTACATATACACCATGGAATATTACTCAGCCATTAAAAAGAATTCATTTGAATCAGTCCTAATGAGATGGATGAAGCTGGAGCCCATTATACAGAGTGAAGTAAGCCAGAAAGATAAAGAACATTACAGCATAATGACACAAGTATATGGAATTTAGAAAGGTGATAATGATAACCCTATATGCAGAACAGAAAAAGAGACACAGAAATACAGAACAGACTTTTGAACTTTGTGGGAGAATGTGAGGGTGGGATATTTCAAAAGAACAGCATGTATACTATCTATGGTGAAACAGATCACCAGCCCAGGTGGGATGCATGAGACAAGTGCTCGGGCCTGGTGCACTGGGAAGACCCAGAGGAATCGGGTGGAGAGGGAGGTGGGAGGGGGGATCGGGATTGGGAATACATGTAAATCCATGGCTGATTCATATCAATGTATGACAAAACCCACTGGAAAAAAAAAATAAAAAAAAGATTCATCTAGGTTCTTGCATGAATCATTATTTCTTTTTAGTGCAGAGTAGGAGTCCATAGGATGGATACACTGTTTTCTGTTACATGTTCACCCTAGTAATGAGTAGTCTTGTTTCATTATATTCACATCATAGTTGGTGTCATCACTATTTCACTTAGTCTTAACATTTTAGCCTTCCTAAAAGATGTAGAGTGGTATAGTGGTTTTAATTTGCATTTCCCTAGTAGTTAACAATGTTTGCATCTTTTCATAAGCTTCATATTTGCTGTACTCTTTGGTGAAATGTTTCATCATGAATTTTGAATGCACTTTAAAAACTTAGATGCTCATTCTTTGTCAGATATGTGGTTTGAAAATATTTTCTCTCGATCTTAAGCTTGTTTTCCATCCTAACAGATCTTTTATAGTCTGATAGTTTTTAATTTTAATAAAATTCAGTGTGTCAAATGTTCTTTTTGTGACATGTTTTTGGCGTCAAGTCTAAGAACTCTAGTTCCAGAGTTCTAGTACCAGATCCTGAAGATGTTTTTCTATTTTTTTTTTACTAAAGTTTTTACAATTTGTGGTCTTTAGATCCATTTTGAGTTAATTTTTAAATGAGATGACAGGGATCTTTTCTTTGTTATTTCCTGTTCTTTTTCAATTAGTAAATCTTTCAGCAAGAGCTTGTCTTTATTTGAAAAAAAAAAAAAAAAAAAATCACAACCAAAAAGAAAAAAGAAAGAAAAGAAACAACTTGCTGGTTATTTGATAATAATTGTGCTATAATATTTGTGATATAATGTCAAAAGCCAGGAAATTGGCAGCTCTTCTAGGTTGAGTCTTTCAATAATCCATGAAAGATTATTTCTGTCCATTTACTTGGATTTTCCTTGATTCTTTTCATCAGTGTCTTGCAGTTTTCATTAAATACCCTGTACATGTTTTGTCAGATTTACTCCTGTTTGTCTTTTTTTTTTGAGCAATTATAAACAATACCAAATTTTTAATTTTGATGGCCATGTTGCCATTGCTAGAATATAGAAATACAATTGATTTTTGAATGGTTTATATCCTGTGACTTTATTGAACTTAACTCACTTACTTTAGTCCTCTTTTTCTTTTTTGTATATTTCTTTGCAATCTAGTGTGGTATATCTTTAGAACTGAAGTTGCAGTGTGGGTCTAAGTTGAGGCACATTTGCACATGTAGTAAGCTTTCCAATATAAGAATACTTATGCTAAGCAGTACTGAAAAATGACTATTATCTTTATATCAACAAATTTCAAAAAAAGTTTCAGCAATAATCATTACAGTTTATTCAAGTCTTAACCTAAATAAACAACTTATCAAAATTATGAATGTAAGGGTTTCCCTGATGGCTCAGTTGGTAAAGAATCTGACTAAATGTTGCCTTTTACCATCTATATGAATAATAGTATTGAGGGAAAGAAATAGTTTGTTATTTTTTATGGACAACATTTCTAATTCATCAAGAAAACAACATAAAGCTGTGGGATATTTCACAAACTTGTGGCCATTGTAAAGATATTTATGGCATAAAGTTTGAGTGCAGAAGGAAATATACTTTTATATATATTTAATTTATCTCTCAATATCAGTAACCCAAAGAGAATTGCCTTTGCTGAACATTCAAATATCTGACCACAATTTTATTTATAAACTTCTATTTATTTTGTTGGTAGCTTCCTCTTGCATCAATAATGTTTAAGCCCAGAACTTTAAAATTCCAAAGGGAATAGAACCATGAATGTCCTCACTACCAATGAAATACCTTGCAAGGCATTTCTTTTTCTCTACATTTTTCCTATAAATGTTCTTCTTCATCCAGTTACAGATATCTCTATTTATTTTTCTATAAGAAGTTAGACATTTCTTAAGGGAGATATTTTTAGTGTATGCAGACTGTATTATGTTATACCAATTACTGTATAAATATAGTGAGTTATGTACATTTAGCAAATTATGGCATGGCTTTCCAAACTTCCAAAGGGTGATGTAAGATTAGGAACCATATGCTTGAAAATGATCTCTTATATACTTAGAAATCATCAAGGGAATGAAGGGATATTATGCAAGAAAATGTGCTATCCATAGCAACTAATAGTAGCATTTTAAGTGTAAACAGATTATACAAAACATTTGAAGACAACATACTATACAAAAGCAAACACATAGCCCAAATATTTCAACACTGTAAACATGATGTCTCTTTGTCACTCATATAGAATTATGAAAAGTTCAACTCCTCATTTCCTAAGAGACCCAGAACATCCAGCACAAAGGATGGTGCATCACCTCAGCAGTATATCTGGGCCATGGTAACTGAAAAAGCCCCACCATCTGGAACCTATCACATGAGCTGTATTTATGTGCTCCAGAGCAGAGACACAGATGTACACATTAAAAAAAATACATGCCATACCATCATGCTTGTTTGCCAAGAGTAGAAAACATGATTTCTGTTCAAAGAGACTCACAAAAGAGTTTGCCTCTGGGAACATTTTCATCACATTCAAGTTAGAAATAATTAAATGAATGTGAGGAAATTTTATGCCAGGTTAAGCTTAATTAAATAACTTTTGTGGTACTGCTGCTATCATATATATATATATATATATATATATATTTTTACTTCTTAACAAATAGGTTAAAGACTGTATTGATTATCCATGCCTATGTTCACTAAGTAAAACTTACCTCTCAGCAACATTAAAAAAATCATCTCATTGACTGATTTCTGATAATTTTTATTCCATGTTTTTATATATTGGAACAGGCTCTCTAAGTTTCTATTGTATATTTAATATGAAGTAGAAGTTTCTCTGTGTATCTTATGAACTCCTTACTTCAGATACAAAGCATGTACTATTTGTTTTTATTCATTTAAGTAAAGATAAAGAAATAAAAAATTCTCTGAATAAGGGTATATGGATTTGAGTTATATCCTGATATCTGTATAACATTAGGCAAAGTGTTATATTCATTGATTCTCTTTTATCCATAAAATGATCTTATCCCACTACATATTTTTCCAGCTCCAGATATATGATTTATATAAATACTTAAGGTTTGTTTATGCCCAGATTGTATTATTATTATTGTTATACCACTATTTCTTAAGAGAAAGAGTACCTCTTGATTGCCTAATGTAATATGTCTCAAAATCATATTTAGGGTGACGGTCAGTCAGAAAGTTTTAAAAATAGACATTTTATTTTGTGTGTTTGTGTTTAAGTACATTTTAAAATTTTTCTCAGAAAACTGTTTAAATATGAGCACTGAAGAACATCTTTTCTAAGGTCTCTATATATATTTACAAAATATATTTTTATCTTTTAAGCTATAAATTATGCTAGATAAGGACATATAAATAAGAATAATGGTATTAAGAATGTAACATATCAACATGTGTAACATATCAGATCTATCTGATATCCTTTTATAACCGAATCATGGATTTTCCTGTTTGCTGTGTGCCCTCTTTAAGACTGTCATGTTTATGAAATGAGTGGTAGTTGTGGGCTAAATAAGAATATTCCATCAATCATGCAAAGGTCCTCACATGAAGTATTTAGAGACTATATGTCAAAGACAATCATGTCTGTTCATTTTTAAAGTGTGTGAAGGGTAGCAGAATTTGCCATCCCAAAATACATCTCTTTGGTAAATTGGTTATTTTGAGCTGAAGCCTTTTGAGAAACAGCAAACACAAGGAGAGGTTTCCCTGAATTCCCTTTCTCTGCCTGAATACAGCTCCTCCCAAAGGAACTCTATTGTCATAGATCCCTTTTCAGGGCCTTTTATCAATCAGGGAAGAATGACACAGCCCAGGAGAAAAAGCTAGAAATCCACACCACACACAGACAAACTGTCACAAACTATCATGCTTCCCATCTATTCTCCTAACGACCCATTCATCTTCTCCAAAAATCATTTCCTCTCCCCTAAAGAATCCAACAATTTGGGTACCTGATATCAAGAGTCAACTCTTTAGAAAAGACCCTGATGCTGGAAAAGATTGAAGGCAGGAGGAGAAGGGGATGACAGAGGACGAGATAGATGGATGGCATCACTGACTCAATGGACATGAGTTTGAGCAAGCTTCTGGAGACAGGGAAGGACAGGGAAGCCTGGTGTGCTGCAGTCCGTAGGGTCGCAAAGAGTTGGACAAGTCTGAGTGACTGAACAACAACAACAGCAAAGAGTCCTATATCTCTTCACATTTTCCCTGTGGGAATGGTATTTCAGCTGAAATCCTTTATATATATATATATATTTACTGTTGTAAAATCACATAATATAAAACGTACTAGGTTAACCATATTTAGCTGTAAGGTTCAGTGGCATTTACATTCACATTGTTGTGAAATTCTCACCATCATCCATCTCCTGAATTTTTCACCTTCCTAAACCAAAACTCTGTGCCCATTAAACACTAACTTCCCATCCCTTCTCCTCTATCCCCAGCCCCTGACATCTACCAGTATACTTTCTGATTCTGTGAATTTGACTGTTCTAGGTACCTTGTATAAGTAGGGTCAAGAGTATTTGTCTATACCTACTGTATATTGGAATGCATTTTAAGGTTAAATTAATATACGTCCTATAAACAGATTGTACCATATTTTGCCCTCTTTGTGCTATACATTAGGTTCTCATTAGGTATCTATACATAGTAGTGTATATATGCCAATTCCAATCTCCCAATTTATCCCTCTTCCCCACTTTCTGTCCATACATTTGTTGTTTACATCTGCATCTCTTTTTCTGCTTTGCAAATAGGTTTATCTGAGCTATTTTTCTATTTCCCATTTATTTACATTTGAATTCTAAGTTGCCTTTTTGAGTCATTCATTTTTCCCCTGTGAATCTCATAAGTATACATGAGATACACATGTGAATAAAATTCTGTTTGTTTCCCTTTTGTTAATCTGTCTGTTTTTACAACTAAAACCTCAGAAAGGTACAGGTAAAATTAATTTTCCTCCCCTACACATGCACTGTATACTGTTAATATCCACACAAATTTATGAGTTAGAGAGAGACCACACATACAATAAGTTACAGCTTATGATGTTTCAAAAATTGAAATCTATTTGTGAAGACACAAAAGAACAATGCAAAAATGAATGCTGTGAACAGAAGGTTCTGGATGTTTTAAAGGCAGGTTGAAAGTTCTGATGTAAGAAAGCAATGTGCACAAAGAGGACTATTGTCACCGGACAAATGTGTCATTGTAAGACTTTAGAGACAAATTTGGACTGATAAAGGAATAAAGGAGTCAGAAAAACATATTTCTATACTAAATAAATTTAAGAAAACATTGAACAGCAGTAAGTAAAGAAGTAGGCACTTGGCAACCCATGAAACTAAATCAGGTTTGTCAGCAATTTTAAGACAAGTCTTACGTGTTAAGTTGATTGAAAATCAAATTCTACTGTATGTCAAAGTACGAAATGACACGTCACGGGTAAAGACTTTTGGGAGCAGAGCGGTCACCTGGAAGACACCATAGGAGAGGAGTTAACTTCACTTTAAAGGATATTCAATACAGTTTAGAGTTAATGAAATGGAAGCAAGCGATGCTATTTGACCATCAATCACTGCACACTTTTCCCACTTCTTATTTTGCCTCCCCTCCAAAGTAACTGTTTTCTATAATCTTGGGTGAGTTCAGATAAAACTTACTTAGCTTCTACTGGAAAATCCCATGTGTGTGTGTGTGGTAAGTCACCTCAGTCATGTCTGACTCTGCGACCCCATGGACTGTAGCCGGCTGGACTCCTCTGTCCATGGGATTCTCCAGGCAAGAATATTGGAGTGAGCTGCCATGCCCTCTTCCAAGGGATCTTAATGACTTAAGGATCCAACCCATATCTCTTACATTTCCTGCATTGGCAGGTGGGTTCTTTACCACAAGCACAACCTGGAAAATCCCACAGGAAGGGGGAAATATTTTACAAATTTGAAAACTCTCTGGGAACAAATTTTTGCCCATGAAAATAAAATAAAAGAATTCTTTTTGCAGAACTTAATGCTTTTTGCCTATATATTTTTTTTAAATATGTAGATAACATTAGAAAAAATTAAGAATTTTTCACTTTCTTTTACATATTGATTAATAAAATTACTATTATGGTTATGCAACATTATCAGGGTATTCACTAGCATCTGTGTCACTTTAGAAAGATGAACACACTACTTAGCTATCATTCTCAAAGATAAATTGTATAGGTTTCAAATTATAAAAGAAGTAAAATTATTTTAGATTAAGAAACTCAACTACAGAATATCCATCATGAACAGGGTGAAATAATAAATTATAAGGATGCATATATATGAGCTTCCCGTGTGGCTCAGTAGTAAAGAACCCGCCTGCCAATGCAGGAGACATTGGTTTTAATCTAAACATCAGGAAGACCCCCTGGAGAAGGAAGTGGTAGCCCATTCCAGTTTTCTTGCCAGGAGAATCACATGGACAGAAGAGCATGGCAGGCTACAGCCCATGAAGTTGCAAAAGAGTCAGACACAACTGAGAAATAAACAACAACTATATATATATATACATATATACATATGTATATATATGACAAACCTAGACATCATATTAAAAATATATAAAACCACGTTTGTCTATATTAAAATTGGTATTTTAAACCCAAAAATGCAAGAATTTTGATTAAATCCAATTTAATTCTCTGAAGCATAAGGCAATAATTTAATCTATTTCTGCTTCATTGACTATGACAAAGCCTTTGACCGTGTGGATCACAACAAACTATGGAAAATTCTTAAAGAGGTGGGAATACCAGACCACCTTACCTGCCTCCAGAGAAATCTGTATGCAGGTCAAGAAAGGGTTAAATTAAAACCACCTCCAATTACAACCAGCCATGGAACAACAGACTGGTTCCAAATTAGGAAAGGAGTACATCAAGGCTGTATCTTGTCACCCTGCTTATTTAACTTATATGCAGAGTACATCATGTGAAGTGCCAGGCTGGATGAAGCACAAGCTAGAATCAAGATTGTTGGGAATAATATCAGTAACCTTAGATATGCAGATAACACCACCCTTATGACAAAAAACAAAGAAGAACTAAAGAACCTCTTGATGAAAGTGAAAGAGGAGAGTGAAAAATTTGGCTTAAAACTCAATATTCAAAAATCTAGGACCATGGCATCCAGCCCCATCACTTCATGGCAAATAGATTGGGAAACAATGGAAACAGTGAGACACTTTATTTTGGGGAGCTCCAAAATTACTGCAGATGGTGACTGCAGCTATGAAATTAAAAGATGCTTGCTCCTTGGAAAAAAAAACTATGACCAGCATAGACAGCATATTAAAAAGCAGAGACATTACTTTACCAACAAAAGTCCATCTAGTCAAGGTTATGATTTTTCCAGTAGTCATGTATGGATGTGAGAGTTGGACTATAAAGAAAACTGAATGCTGAAGAATTGATGCTTTTGAACCATGGTGTTGGAGAAGACTCTTGAGAGTCCCGTGGACTGCAAGGAGATCCAACCAGTCCATCCTAAAGGAGACCAGTTCTGAATATCCATTGGTAGGACTGATGCTGAAGCTGAAACTCCAATACTTTGGCCACCTGATGTGAAGAACTGACTGATTTGAAAAGACCCTGATGCTGGGAAAAATTGAAGGTGGGAGAAGGGGACAACAGAGGATGAGATGGTTGGATGACATCACCGACTCAATGGACATGATTTTGAATGAGCTCCAGAGTTGGTGATGGACAGAGAAGCCTGGCTTGCTGCACTCCTTGGGGTCGCAAAGAGTTGGACATGACTGAGCAACTGAACTGAACTTACTGAGTTATTTGAAATCTTGGATTCATATATCCGATTTTGGCAGCATGAAATGACCAAGTGGAACCCTTAAGGGTAGACACGGAAAAGAGGAAAAATAAAGGAAAACAATAAAAAAAGAGTTGCCTGAGAATTAAATGAAAGGGAAGGATTTGGGTGTGTTTCTGAAGATTTTTATTTGCATAGATGGGGAATGCAGTCAGTAATTAGGATTTAAAAACTAATATTAATTCTTGCCATTCAAGCTCTGTGCACTTATAGATATTTGAGTTCTATCTAAAGGATACTTTATAGTTTACATATCTTTCCCATATTTTTTATTCCTGTTAGTTAAGTGAAAATTCAGTTCAAAAAGGCTAAGTGACTTGTGTATGGCAAGAAATTTGTTATGTTTCAGGAAAAATAGCTTACTGCCCGCTTTCTTTTAACTAGTCTTCTTTGAAATTTATTTTGAGATATGACAAATTGAAACTGATGTTGCTGAAATCTCTCAAGACAATTTCAGTGTTTTGCTTTTGATTTTTTCCCCCTGTATCCTGAATAAAAGCTTGCAGCAAAATTCTTTAATGAAACTGGATGCAATCTAAGAAATATGAACACAATTGAGCAGTTCAGAAAGCAAAGATGTTTCTGCAGGCACCATGCCCTATACAATCAGATTATTGCCACTGTCTGATTCCATTTGATAAAGAAGGAAGCTATGGCCATGACTGGTAGCAAGTACTGAGAAAGTAACATCTAAAGAGTCCTACTGCCTGATTAGTTTACCTATTAAAAGCAAGCATGGATATGTGTAAAATTTGAAGTGATCCCAGAGAGTATTTCCTGGAAAACTGAGTGTTGGAAAGCAGCAGGGACATGGAAATATATATTAGAGATATAATGAATTAAGTATATCATAGATTTATGAAACTATGTAATCATAAAATAAAACAAAACATCCAGGAAAAGAGATTTGCTGTCCTATAATAGCCAGTTTTAGATTTAACATTCTTTTAGCAGACAGTCTTCTCAAATTAATTCAGTTGTCTGCCCAAATATGCTTTATATAACTCCATCAAGGAGGGTAAACATTAATATATATTTCTCCCTTGAAATAGTGTTACCAAGTTCAAGCTTGCTCTGCTCACTACATGACAGGCCAATGAATTCAAGAGATGAGGTATTGAGGCAGAGAAGAGCCAGCTGACTGAGATGTCAGGCTAGTGCCTCAAAATAGCCATCTTGTCAGGAACTGGTTGCCTGTTCTTTTATGGATCATAGACTGGGGTGGGGATGGTGGTGAGGAAATAAAGTGAAATGACTATTCAATCCTTGCAAATGTCCCCTAGAATGGCAAGCCTTAGACAGGGGAACGTGTTAGTTTCACTTCCTTACAGTTCTTCACAGATGGGTGGCTCAGGTTGCAGGCTATTATGCATACTTACAATAACAAACACAACAAAAAAGGTTACAGTCACAGAAGCAGATCCAGTGTAAATTTAAAATTAACTCTTCCCGGTTACAGTCCCCCCCTCTCAATGTCCATACCACAATCTTGTGGGAGGAGGGGGGCCGTTTTGCTTGTCAGATGGCTATTCCGTGGAGTGTCTGCTTTCAGTGCTGGTGTTTTTAAATGTTGAGACTTCCTTTGTTCCTCTTGGAAAAGGGCCTATTTTACTTAGAATTATTGAGCTTCAAACAGAAGAGGCAGCATCTCAAGCTAAGAAATTTAGTGCTTTTCTATGCAAGAGAAGATGCAAGAGTCAGGATTCATTAAGTCATATTTTATATATTTTAGCCAACTGGGGCCTGTAATCCTGCATTCTGAGTTTCCTCAAGGTTCACAATAGGGAGTGGTTGGAGTGGTTGCAGTTTAATAATACCCCTTTCTCAGGACTCACTGGCTCTCATTGAAGGGCTTCAATCACTGATCCCATTTCTCAGGGCTTCCCTTCTTGGTCATGAATGACCATTGTCTGGGAAACATTTCATGATCAACTTTTCTCCCATGGTGATGGGAGGCTCATCCCAGATCAGTCAAAAAATTCTTGATATGTCACTCTAGCTGTTGAATTTTGGACTAGGCCCCATCAATAATTAAAACTCTCTGAATTCTGTCTAACTATAACCCAGGAGACATTTCCCCTTGTTGCTTCTTCCCATACCTAGAATCACACTACTACATTTAATTGGGACTCCACCCACCTGTGGATGTATCACTTAGCTTGCTGATGTGTTATTATATAAAGTATGTATATTAAGGCTCAAGGTCTAGTGGAAATTGACTATCCCACTATTCGGGACCTATTTGCTTATATTCAACCTATGTAATGTCCTTGAGTTTTGTCATTCTTTCAAAGATTGTGCCCTGCCCTCTTTCCTTCTGTTTTATTTCTGCCCTCAAATTTTATTCCCATATTCTTATAGGAAGCAGAGGGGTGAAGGTCTACTTTCTGTAATTGCTTTAAAACTGAATGGAGCATGGACCCTTCCTGTCAAGGAGCAAAAATCTCAGGACACCTGGGGTGGGGGCCCCAGGGGCAGGACAGCTCCTGTTTTAATCTGTATGGACTGGGATCCTCATACAGCCTTCATTTGCTGTGGAACTGCTGCAATTGCTTCCATAGCCATCCTGTGAATCTCCTTGATAATGAAGCCCTTTCTGTACAGCATCAGAGTACAAAAGAATCTATAAATGACAAAAGACTTAAAAATCATGGTTAAATATCTGATCAATTGACAAAGGGACCTGGATAATACTTAGTCCTTAACCAAAGTAATCAGAGATCTCAAAAGCAAATATAATTCACCTAAAGGCAAAGAAGCTCATATAAACTTATCGAAAATGCATTCCAAGAAAACTTTTCTCTGAACAGAAGGAAAAAAGTAAAATTCAAGTCTTATGAAATCCTGATCATGCATAACTCTTTTCAGTACTTTTTTTAATTCCTTATACCTTCTTCTACTGAAAACACATATTAGTTTTCTTAAAAATTTTTCCATATTGAGGTACACTTTGGCTGACAAATTTGTAAGAGATATAATACGTTATTTACATTAAACCTAGGCACAAAGAAAGTATTATACTTAATAGCATATTTAATATTCAGATGATTCAGATTAGTTCAGTCACTCAGTCATTTCTGACTCTGTGACCCCTTGGACTGCAGCACACTAGTCTTCCCTGTCCATCACCAATTCTCCAGGCTTGCTCAAACACATGTCCATTGAGCCAGTGAAGCCATACAACCACCATCCCCTTCTCCCACCTTCAATCTTTCCCAGCATCAGGGTCTTTTTCATTGAGTCAGTTATTTGTTTCAGATGGCCAAAGTATTGGAGTTTCAGCTTCAGCATCAATCTTTCTAATGAATATTTAGGACTGATTTTCTTTAGGATTGACTTGTTTCATCTGCTGCAGTCCAATGGACTCTCAAGAGTTTTCTCCAACACCATAGTTCAAAAGCATCAATTCTTCAGTGGTCAGCCTTCTTTATGGTCCAACTGTCACATCCACACATGACTACTGGAAAAACCATATCTTTGACTAGATGGACCTTTGTTGGCAAAGTAATGTCTCCTCTTTTTAAATACGCTGTTTGCTCTGTCATAATTTTTCTTCTGAGGAGCAAGTGTCTTTTAATTGCATGCTGCAGTCACCAACTGCAGTGATTTTGGAGGGCAAGAAAATAAAGTTTGTCACTGTATCCACTGTCCATCTATTTG
This sequence comes from Dama dama, assembly GCF_033118175.1. Classification (NCBI taxonomy): domain Eukaryota; kingdom Metazoa; phylum Chordata; class Mammalia; order Artiodactyla; family Cervidae; genus Dama; species Dama dama. The sequence goes on along the minus strand of NC_083699.1, from coordinate 94,069,336 downwards.
CCATGAAGTGAAGGTATTGGATGCCATGATCTTCATTTTTTGAATGCTGAATTTTATGTCAGCTTTTTCACTCTTCTCTTTCATTTTTTTTCCCCTCTTTCATTTTCATCAAGGGCTCTTTAGCTCCTCTTTGATTTCTGCCACGCTGCTGGTGTCATCTGCATATCTGAGGTTATTGATATTTTTGCCAGCAATCTTGATTCTGGTTTGTGCTCCATCCAGCCTGGCATTTCGCATAATGGACTCTGCCTAGAGGCTAAATAAGCAGGGTAACAAAATACAGCCTTGACATACTCCTTTCCTGACTTGGAACCAGTCCGTTGTTCCATGTTCAGTTCTAACTGTTGCTTATTGACCTGAATACAGATTCCTCAGGAGGCAGGTCAAGTGGTCTGGTATTTGTACCTCTTGCAGAATTTTTTACAGTTTGCTATGATCTACAAAGTAAAAGGCTTTGGTGTAGTCAATGAAGCAGAATTAGATGTTTTTCTGAAACTATCTTGTTTTTTCTAATATCCAGTGGATGTTGGCACTTTGATCTCTGGCTCCTCTGCCTTTTCTAAAACCAGCTTGAACATCTGGAAATTTAAGGTTCACATACTGTTGAAGCCTGGCTTGAAGAATTTTGAGTATTACTTTGCTAGTGTGTGAGATGAGTGCAATTATGTGGTAGTTTGAATATTCTTTGGCATTGCCTTTCTTTGGGACTGGAATGAAAACTGACTTTTTCCACTCCTGTGCCCATTGTGTTTTCCAAACTTGCTGGCATACTGAGTGTAGCATTTTCACAGCATCATCTTAAAGGATTTGAAATAGCTCATCTGGAATTCCATCACCTCCACTAGCTTTGTTCATAGTGATGTTTCCTAAGGCCCACTTGACTTTGCATTCCAGGATATCTGGCTCTAGGCGAGCGATCACACCATCGGTTATCTGGGTCATTAAGATCTTTTTTGTATAGTTCTTCTGTGTATTCTTGCCACCTCTCCTTAATAGCTTCTGTTTCTGTTAGACCCATACCATTTCTGTTCTTTATTGTGCCCATCTTTGCATGAAATGTTCCCTTGGTATATATAATTTTCTTGAAGAAACCTCTAATCTTTCCCTTCTATTTTTTTCCCCCTCTATTTCTTTTCATTGTTCACCATTCAGCTTTCTTTTGTCTCCTTGTTATTCTTTGGAACTCTGTATCCAGATGGGTTTATCATTCCTTTTCTCCCTTGCCTTTTGCCTCTTACATATTTAAATTCCATTGTAATTGCTTTACAACTTATGTAATGTAAATTCCAGGGTAATATAGAACCCTGGAAAATTGGGTATTGTGAAGTGACTGAGACTTAGAAACTGACAGTAAAAAGGAAGCGTTAGGTATTTTGATCTGTATTCTTCAGAAAGAGCATATGATTAAACTAAATATCTTCAAAGTAACCTTCCTGAGTCCACAATCACTCCAGTCTTAAGAAATAATATTTAAATATTTTCAGGTTTTTCATTGGCTTTCTGATAACCCACAGAGCTTAAAAACCTACGGTTTTATCAAGACAGCTTATGGACTGGAAGAAAATATGTTCACACAGTGTTATCAACTAAATCTTAATTTGCAAAATATACAAACAGCTCAAACAGCTGAATATTAAAAAAAAGAAAAAACAACCCAATCAAAATTTGAACAGAAGACCTATATAGACATTTCTCCAAAGAAGAAATATGGATGGCTAACAAGCACATGAAAAAATGCTCAATATCGCTAATTCTTAGAGAAATGCAAATCAAAGCTACAATGAAGTATAACCTCACACCAGTCGGAATGGTCATTCTTTAAAATTCTACAAATAATAAACACTGGAGAAGCTGCAAAAGTATGTGAATCATGAACTTCCAGATGTTCCAGCTGGATTTAGAAAAAGCAGAGGAACCAGAGATCAAATATCCAACATCCATTGGATCAGCAATAAAGCAAGAGAGTTCCAGAAAAACATCTACTTCTGCTTTATTAACTATGCCAAAGCCTTTGACTGTATGGATCACAACAAACTGTGGAAAATTCTGAAAGAGATGGGAATACCAGACCACCTAATCTGCTTCTTGAGAAATTTTTATGAAGGTCAAGAAGCAACAGTTAGAATTGGACATGGAACAACAGATTGGTTTCAATTAGAAAAAGAAGTACGTCAAGGCTGTATATTGTCACCCTGCTTATTTAACTTATATGCAGAATACATCATGAGAAACACTGGGCTGGATGAAGCACAAACTGGAATCAAGATTGCTGGGAGAGATATCAATAACCTCAGATAAGAGATGACACAACCCTTATGGCAGAAAGTGAAGAGAATTTAAAAGCTTCTTGATGAAAGTGAAAGAGAAAAGTGAAAAAGTTGGCTTAAAACTCAACATTCAGAGATGGCAACTGGCCCCATCATTTCATGGCAAATAGATGGAGAAACAGTGGAATCAGTGAGAGACTTTATTATTTCTGGGCTCCAAAATCACTGCAGATGGTGACTGCAGCCATGAAATTAAAAGATGCTTACTCCTTGGAAGAAAAGCTATGACCAACATAGACAGCATATTAAAAAGCAAGAGGCATTACTTTGCTAACAAAGGTCCATCTAGTCAAGACTATGTGTCTTCCAGTAGTCATGTATGGATGTGAGAGTTAGACTATAAAGAAAGCTGAGGGCAGAAGAATTGATGCTTTTGAATTGTGGTGTTGGAGAAGACTCTTGAGAGTCCCTTGGCTTGCAAGGTGATTCAACCAGTTCATCCTAAGGGAAAGAAGTCCTGAGTATTCATTGGAAGGACTGATGCTGAAGTTGAAACGCCAATACTTTGGCCACTTGATGTGAAGAAATGACTCATTTGAAAATACCCTGTTGCTGGGAAAGATTGAAGGTGGGAGGCTAAGGGGAGAACAGAGGATGAGATGTTTGGATGACATCACCAACTCAATGGACATGAGTTTGAGTGAACTCTGATAGTTGGTGATGGCCTGGCATGCTGCAGCTCATGAGGTCGCAAAGAGTTGGACATGACTGAGCAACTGTACTGAACTGAACTGAGCTGGAGAAGTTTTGGAGTAACTATACATGCACCCCAATGTTCATAGCAACCCTGTTTACAACAGCCAAGACACAGAAACAACCTGAATGTCCATTGAAAAATGAATGGGAAAAGATGTGCTATATATACACAATGAGTTGTCAAACAGTCATTAAAAAATGAAATGATGCCATTTGAAGTAACATAGACAGACCTAGAGATTATCATATTAAATGAAATAAGTCAGATAAAGATATATATCATATGATATCACTTATATGTGGAATATTAAAAATGATACAAATAAGCTTATATATAACAAAAAACATGCTTACAGACATAAAAACAAACTCATGATTACCAAAGGGGATAGCGAGGCGTTGGGTGGAAGGATTAGTAGAGGACAGATAAATTAGGAGTTTGGGATTAACATATACATACTACTATATATAAAATCGAAAAAGCAAGAGAGTTCCAGAAAAACATCTATTTCTGCTTTATTGACTACGCCAAAGCCTTTGACTGTGTGGATCACAATAAACTGTGGAAAATTCTGAAAGAGATGGGCATACAGACCACCTGACCTGCCTCTTGAGAAACCTGTATTCAGGTCAGGAAGCAACAGTTAGAACTGGATATGGAACAACAGACTGGTTCCAAATAGGAAAAGGAGTACATCAAGGCTGTATGTTGTCACCCTGCTTATTTAACTTATATGCAGAGTACATCATGAGAAACTCTGGGCTGGAAGAATCACAAGCTGGAATCAAGATTGCCGGGAGAAATATCAATAACCTCAGATATGAGGCAGATGACACCACCCTTATGGCAGAAAGTGAAGATGAACTAAAAAGCCTCTTGATGAAAGTGAAAGAGGAGAGTGCAAAAGTTGGCTTAAAGCTTAACGTTCAGAAAACTAAGATCATGTCATCTGGTCCCATCTCATGGGAAATAGATGGGGAGACAGTGGAAACAATGTCAGATTTTATTTTGGGGGTCTCCAAAATCACTGTGGATGGTGATTGCAGCCATGAAATTAAAAGACGCTTACTTCTTGGAAGGAAAGTCATGACCAACCTAGGTAGCGTATTAAAAAAGCAGAGACATTACTTTGCCAACAAAGTTCCGTCTGGTCAAGCCTATGGTTTTTCCAGTGGTCATGTATGGATGTAAGTGTTGGACTTTGAAGAAGGCTGAGCGCCGAAAAATTGATGCTTTTGAAATGTGGTGTTGGAGAAGACTCTTGAGAGTCCCTTGGACTGCAAGGAGATCCAACCAGTCCATCCTAAAGGAGATCAGTCCTGGGTGTTCATTGGAAGGACTGATGCTGAAAGCTGAAACTCCAGTACTTTGGCCACCTCATGCGAAGAGTTGACTCATTGGAAAAGCCCCTGATGCTGGGAGGGATTGAGGGTAGGAGGAGAAGGGGACGAAAAGGATGAGATGGCTGGATGGCATCACCGACTCGATGGGCATGGGTTTGAGCAAACTCTGGGAGTTGGTGATGGACAGGGAGGCCTGGCGTGCTGCGATTCATGGGGTCGCAAAGAGTCGGACACGACTGAGCGACTGAACTGAACTGAACTGATATATAAAAAGGTAAGCAACAACAATCTACTATATATAACAGGGAACTATCTTTAATAACTTGTAATGACAAGTAATGGAACCAAAATTGAAAAAGATTTATTGAATAACTCTACTGTACACTTGAAACTAACACAACATTATAAGTTAACTATAAGGCTTTCCTGGTAGCTCAGATGGTAAAGAATCTGCCTGCAATGTAGGAGACCTAGTGTTTGATCCCTAGGTGAGGAAGATCCCCTATAGAAGGGAATGGCAACCCACTCCAGTATTCCTGTCTGGAAAATTCCATGGACAGACCATGGATTTGCAGAGTCAGACATGATTGAGTGACTAATATTTTCACTTTTTTTTTTTTTTTAATATTTTCACTTTCAAAGAATCTATGTTTCATCAATTTCAAAAACAAGGATAGCAAAACTAAATGATTGTTTCCATGTTCTTTATAGTGTTTTTCATAATTAAAGTTAAATGCCTAGAAGACACTCTTAATTCCCTAACTAATAATAGGTTGTATTCTACTCTTTTCACAACCAACGGCCTAGCTATAATAAAGTATAGAACATGGAGAGCATCAAATATGGTAATAACATTGAATATTTTGTTTTTTTTTAATTTCATTTCATTTATGTAAATGTGTTTTCAAATGCCTAAATGTTTTAGAGCATTATTATCATTTTTTGGTTTTATTCTGTAAGGTCATATACACCTGAAATTACATCTGTCTGAAAATATTCTATTTTCATTTTCATCTCAGTTTTATATTCAATTTACAGCTCATATGAACATAAAATAATTTGATTAAATTTTAATAAGATTCATAGGAATCTAAAATCAAATGTCACAGATAAATAGGTCAATCAAATGATTACTTTTTCCATTTTAGTAAGCCTAATAGAGTAGCTTTATAAAGATCCTTTCATTAGGAAGTTTTCTTTTCCAAAAAAAAAAGGAGGGTAACATGTTTCCTCTTCTATGACTCAAAATCTAGCTCTTCTTATAAATTTTTTTTTCTAAAATAGTCATCTTAATTCTTCCAATAGTATTTTTAGTTTAAAACTATGCAGGTCAACCTATATTATGGTTGTACATATATTAAATACTCTGAAATGAAAGTCTTATCAAAACCTTCTGTCCTGTACATGGAAGACAGTGGCTAGAGGAGGGCGTATCAAGTGCGTAATTGCAGTTCAAGACTAATTTTGAGCTTGATAATGGATAAATTAACAAAATATGAAAGACAGAAGAACTATGGATAGATGCAATGACAAAAATAACAGATTTAATAACTATAGAGTTAAGTAAAGTTGTATTAACTATGTTAATTATTGCGTGAAAATGTGTATGGCCATCACATAACAGACTGCATTTTGTCAATTCGAATAAAAAATAATATGGAGATTTTCAGGAACATGCAAGTGATGCATTCTCAAAAGATATTTGATATACCTTTTTTATATTAGGTCCTAATTCTGTGTTCATTGCTTGTTTTCCCGTCTAGGAGCAACTCTCCATGCTGTTAAAAAACTAAATTAAGTTAAATTAGGAGATCTGGTATTAATTCAGATTTAATGTGAATGAGATTTCATTTATCTTATTGTTCTAGAAGTGATTGTCTAGATTAATAAATTTAAATCAAATAAAATTGTGTTCATTTGAAAGACAATTAATGGTGAATGTCTGAATATGTAGAAGGCCAGGAAAATGCTGTGAACAGGAGGTATATTCAAAGAAGAATGTGCTTGAACACCATTTGCTATTGTTTCATTCCCAGAATGCAATGGTGAAAATGATACCTTGAAAATTGCCATGCATACCAGATATTTATTATTTTTATAAATATTTTATTCTACTTATCCTATTTCTTTATTCAAATTTTGTTTTCTAAATATTTGCATTATAAAAGTTTAATATTCTCATTTTTTCTGACCTACCAAATTAACCCTGTGCATATTTTATTGCAGTCTGTTTCCTGAGTTCTCTATTATCTTCAACTTAGACTACATTAATTATTTTCTACTTAAAACAAGATCAATATTTTCAATTCTTCAGAGCTCCTTGTATTACATGTATTACATCATCCGACCAATTTACATGTTCTGCACATTACTTCTGCTAATCACTCTGAATTGCAAATAGTGGATTTGTTTTCTGATTTTTCTGATAAGGAGCATGTGAGGTTTCTGTTCTTCTATTTCTTAAATTCTCATTTTCAAGACAATTTCTTTTTTGGTAAATTGTATATATTTTCAGAATTGCTCTAATCTCTACATTTTATGTGAACTGTTTTATAATTTAATAAATGTATCCTAGCAATTTGAATCTGAAATAAAATACATCAATAAAAGGTGCATTTTTGAACACTTTAATCTAATCACAATTAATTAATTGCTTAAAATAACTTTTTTGTCTCAAATTACTTTGAATTTCAATAAATATGTTTATAACTATATGAATACTATTTTATACATTTTTATTTAAAGTGAGTCTACATTTAATAGCAAACTTTTATTGAGTACTTAATTATGTCAAGCACTGTGCACAACACTTTATATATATTAACTAGATACTCTTCACAGAAACTTTATAAGGTATTATATTCTTGTAAAGAATTCTTTGAGATATAGAAATTACCCAAAGACAAACAGCAATGGGAGGGTTCAAAATTTAGTAGAAGATGATTATTGAATTCAACATAGTAACAACTCCATCACATTTTAACATAGTTTAGCAAAGATCCTAGTAACAATGATAAAAGTGAAAATATCAGTCACTCAGGCTCAATGGTGTCCAACTCTTTGCAACACCATGGGCTGTAGCCTGCCAGGTGTCCATGGAATTCTCCAGGCAAGTGGAGTGGATTGCCATTTCCTTCTCCAGGGGATCTTTTCCAACCCAGGGATGGAAACTGCATCTCCTGCATTGCACACAGACTCTTTATCATCTGAGCCATATCCTTTATTAAAAAACAGTTTGTCAGTGCTAAATACATAATTTAAAAAGAAAATTCAAACTTACAGAAAATTTTGTAAGAATCTCTGAGTTGAGAGTCTAAAGGAATCTAAAGAGAGTGTCAGAACACTTTGAATGACTAACAGGAATGCTAATACAAGAGGAAGTCTGAGAACAGGCATAAGGAATTCACTTCCACCACCTTGCAAAAGTTTTTTTTTTTTTTGCCTCCTGTAGGGGAAAACTTTCTGTGAAAAAGACAGATAACATATATGTTATAGGTGTTTCATTTGATCTTTATAACTAAATTACTAATTAAATTAAATTAATTAAATTAAACTTTTGGCTTTAAATTCTGTGGGAATTTCTATCATTCCTACTTAAATAGAAAGTTTACTTTGTGGTTTAATGATCACTTGAAGTGTACCCCATATCAAGCCCTCCCCTAAATTAGGATCCCAGGAAATAAGACCTTGAATGATAAAGTGCATGATATCTGTCCAAGTTGCTAGCCACTATAAGGACAAGTGTTAGTCTATGGTGAGAACATAGTCTTCTCCTCTACCCTGAAATCAATACCACACACTACTTCATCATGTGTGATTTTTTTAAATCTCTTTGTTGGCTAAACCTGACATAACTCAAGGCATACTTAAATCAGGTTTATGAAGAGGGAAGGAAGTTAGACTAAGAACCTAGTTAGCAACCAGGGTAGTGTTAGCACTGCTGAATCTCTCCCAACTTTCTTAAACCCGAGGCACCTCTCCAACACAAGTGTTTTATCATAGATCTATAGATGCTTTGGTTAGAAGATTTAGTTAATATACAGATTTCTATCTTTTCATTCTGCCCTTGCCTATTAGCTGATTTTAGCCACAAATAATAATTTGTCACACTGCAAGTAACTCCTAAATCATTAAATGGGCTAACCCATTTCTCATAAGACCATTTTAAGTTACTTCCACAAGAATCTTTATCATCTTTTGCCCTGGATAAGTCGCAGCTTTACTGTTCAGCAATCTATTTAAGCTTCTGGCAAAGTAATAAAAATGTTCCTGCAAGGCACTCAAAGTAAGTGCTCTAAGACAGCCCAGAGGGATGGTGTAGGGAGGGAGCTGGGTGGGGATTTCAGGATAGGGAAACATATGTGCAGCCGTGGCTGATTCATGTCAATGTATGGCAAAAACCAGCATAATATTATAAAGTAATTATCCTACAATTAAAATTAATTAATTAAAAAATGTTCCTGAGAAATGAAGATAGATTTTTTACTAGATTGTACTATGTAGAATTGTGTATATTTACTGTTCTAATGCAAAATTGAAAGAAAATATGTGAAGACATATGTTGATCAATAGCTATTAGGCCATAGGCCTATGATTTACACAAGAGATTTCATATCTTTGATATGCAAAGACAAAAAAATTAAAATGATAAAAATTTAAATTAAAGCAACAATGAGGTAATTTTATTGACATATTAACTAAGCAATTAGTTTTGGAAAATGATACTATGTGAGAGAGGAAAAGAGATTGCATTTGTAGTAGAAGTAAAGATGGCTATAATTTGTCTGGAAATTATTTTAATAACATATGCTAGAAATCACTAAAAATTTATAGTATTTAAACAAATATTTTGTGATTTTGAGAACTTATCTCTAGGTAAATATAAAAGAAAACAATAATAATATACAAGAATGTTCATTCTAGAAATTCTATAATCAAAATACTAGCAAAGTATTTACTAAGAACTTTGTGCCAGATATTTTGCTAATGAGGTACATGTGTTATTTTATTAAATTCTACACACAACTCTCAAAGCTAAGCATTATGAGATAATATATGTTATTATATATTTATTTATGCTCTTAAGCTAACATAAATGAGAAATAATATTTGTGCTTTATGTATGTACACAAAACCCAAAACAAATGTTAGTAATATAAATAACAGTATTTACAAGAAGATATAATCTCTGATTTTTTTTTCTACAAAATATTATTCAATATTTTGACATTATCTTTCCCCTGCTTTTATTGTAAATGTACAGTGTTGCACATCACAGAGATATTGGATGATAGTCTGCATGTTGAGGACAAACTATCAATGTTTCCATCCTTATCAGTACAATGCATGGTATATTCCATGTGCCATATATATATATATATATATACATATTGTTGTTGTTTAGTCATGTCCAATTCTTTTGCATCCCCATGGACTGTAGCCCTCCAGGCCTCTCTGACCATGGGATTTCCCAGGCAAGAATACTGGAATGGGTTGCCATTTCTTTCTCCAGGAAGGAGATCTTCCAGACCCAGGGATTGAACTCACATCTCTGACATTGGCAGGCAGATTCTTTACCACTGAGCTGCCAGGGAAGCCTCTATACACATACATGCATATATATAAGAGAAAGAATAAAGTGTGATGCTCACCACTCAGTTCTACAAGAACCAAGTTTTAACTTGCTGTCCTCACTGACTGACAGGGCACCCTGGGAGGAAATGTAGATGAAAACAGAATGAAATACTCTGTGCTTTGGGCAAGCAGGCTCTTTACAAAGCTAAACATCTCAGGGAGAATTTTAATGAATCCAGACTCTTGCATCTTCCCTTTCATAGGGAAGTTTTAAGATCATCAACTTGATATATATTTTGGTTGTGAAAAGGAGTAATCTTTTATCAAGATGTATTCTTGACCGTACTTACTTCCTAGTCAAAAATCAGGTATATCCTGGCTTCTCTACCAGAGTCAAAAATCACATATATCCTGCTCTACCTTTCAGATCAGTTTTCTCAGAACCACTGCATGGCTATTTCCAAGTCTATGGTCCCCACTTAGTCCTTGAATATAAAAACTCACAACTTTCATGTTGTGCATTTTAAGTTGAAAAAACATATATATACATGTATATATATATATACATACATATATAACATAGATACATAGGTAGGTATATCAACAAGAAAAGGAGATATATGAATTTAGTGCTTCATAAAATACCTCTGATGGTAAGGCAGGCTGGGACCTGGGATCTGGGACACTTTGCTGCAGTGCTTGCACTAAGTAAAATCTCTCCTGGAGCAACCCAATGCAAAGAAACTATATGGGACTAAAACTACCTTCATGCATGTGCAGTTGGGGCAAATCATGGACAAAAAGTGTCTTCCTAGGTTGTGCAGTGGTAAAGAATCCACCCACCAATGCTGGAGACAGAGGAGACATGGGTTCAATCCCTAGGTCAGGAAGATCCCTTGGAGGAGGAAATGGCAACCCAGTCCAGTATTCTTGCTTGGAAAATTCCAAGGACAGGGTAGCCTGGCAGGCTACAGTCCATAGGATCACAAAGAGTTGGACACAACTTAGCACACATGCATGCATGCATGCATGGACAAAAGGATACAAGAAGACCAAAGCCCAACTGCCACTTTTGAAGAGCTGTGAGCAAAAAAAAAAAAAAATGTGTTGGGAGCAAAAAGCAGGGAACTACACATGCCCCCTGCACACACCACCAAATGGATGGGCAGACCACTTAAGCGACCCCTCTAGCCCAACTCCTGAACACTCCCTTAACTTCACTCTATAAAGAAACAGCTCAACAATAAAGGAGAGAAATGGTATGGACCTAACAGAAGCAGAAGATATTAAGAAGAGGTGGCAAGAATACACAGAAGAATTATGACCCAGATAATCATGCTGGTGTGATCACTCACACTCACCTAGAGCCAGATATCCTGGAATGCAAAGTCAAGTGGGCCTTAGGAAACATCAGTATGAACAAAGCTAGTGAAGGTAATGGAATTCCAGTTGAGCTATTTCAAATCCTTAAAGATGATGCTATGGAAGTATTGTACTCAGTATGTCAGCAAATTTGGAAAATTCAGCAGTGGCCACAGGACTGGAAAAGGTCAGTTTTCATTCCAATCCCAAAGAAAGGCAATGCCGAAGAATGCTCAAACTACCACACAATTGCACTCTTCTCACACGCTAGTAAAGTAATGCTCAAAATTCTCCAAGCCAGGCTTCAGCAATACATGAACGATGAACTTCCAGATGTTCAAGCTGGTTTTAGAAAAGGCAGAGGAACAAGAGATCAAATTGTCAACATCTGCTGGATCATTGAAAAAGCAAGAGAGTTCCAGAAAAATATCAACTTCAGCTTTACTGACTATGCCAAAGCCACCATAAACTGTGGAAAATTCTGAAACAGATGGGAATGCCAGACCACCTGACCTACCTCCTAAGAAACCTGCATGCAGGTCAGGAAGCAACAGTTAGAACTGGATATGGAAAAACAGACTGGTTTCAAATAGGAAAATGAGTGCGTCAAGGCTGTATATTGTCACCCTGCTTATTTAACTTATATGCAGAGTACATCATGAGAAATGCTGGGCAGGATGAAGCACAAACTGGAACCAATATTGACAGGAGAAATATCAATAATCTCAGCTATGCAGATGACACCACCCTTAGGGCAGAAAGTTAAGAAATAAAGAGCCTCTTGATGAAAGTAAAAGAAGAGAGTGAAAAAGTTGGCTTAAAGCTTAACATTCAGAAAACTAAGATCATGGCATCCATTCTCATCACTTCATGGCAAATAGATGGGGAAACAATGGAAAGAGTGGCTGACTTTATTTTTTGGGGCTCCAAAATCAACGCAGATGGTGATTGCAGCCATGAAATTAAAAGACACTTACTCCTTGGAAGGAAAGTTATGACCAACCTAGACAGCACATTAAAAAGCAGAGACATTACTTTGCCACCAAAGGTCCATCTTGTCAAGGCTATGGTTTTTCCAGTAGTCGTGTATAAATGTGAGAGTTGGACTATAAAGAAACTGAGCACCGAAGAATTGATGCTTTTGAACTGTCGTGTTGGAGAAGACTCTTGAGAGTCCCTTGGCCTGCAAGGAGATCCATCCTAAAGGAAATCAGTTCTGGGTGTTCATTGGAAGGAATGATGTTGAATCTGTAACTTAATACTTTAGCCACCTGATGCGAAGAGCTGACTCATTTGAAAAGACCCTGATTCTTGGAAAGATTGAGGGCAGGAGGAGAAGGGGACACTGAGGATGAGATGGTTGGATGACATCACCGACTCAATGGACATGGGTTTGGGTAGACTCCGGCAGTTGGTGATGGACAGGGAGGCCTGGAGTTTTGCGGTTCTCGGTGTCGCAAAGAGTTGGATACGACTGAGTGATTTAACTGAACTTAAGTGAACTGAACCACCCCCACCCCAAAGAGCAAGTAAGGGAAACTGTTTCTTGCTTCATCCTGTTGCAGCAGGGGCCCCAACAAAGCCTTGACTGAATTCCTTGTCTGGCCTTTAATCAATTTCTATTGATTGCAGAAGGTCAAGACCCTAGTCAGTATCAATGTTAAGGAGTTGAATATTTTTAATGTCTTACTTTAAGAATAAGAAAACAAACAAAAACAGAACAAGTCCTTTGATTCTTCAGTATCTTGAGTATCTCAAATTGGGAGTAAAAGGGAGAGTTCTAATTTGATTTTTTTTGGTGTGTTATTTTAATCTCTTTCCAAAAAGAAACCAAAAATGACTAGAGATGGCTTACATTATATTGCCGGTAGCTCTGACCAGGCCATATCCATGGAGGTACCATGACCCACTCTTTCCAGACAGTATTCTCAAGCTGGGTATATAGAATACAAGTGGAATTCTCACCACTACAGCAATAATAATGACATATTAATGAGTGTAATATCTACTTATTGCATGATAAAGCCCTGTGTGATGTGAACACTCAAGAGTTAGCAATTTTCTTAATAGATGCTGTAATATATCAATCTTCTCAATAAAATTCTAAATCTAGAACATTGTAATTGAAAAGAAAATAATGTTTATTTAAAACATCATAGATTTCATCAAGAAAATGGTCATGCAAAATAATTTTATTTCCCTATTGTTATTAGAAATGTTGTCAGTAGTGTTTAAACAGTTTGTGATGTCAATTGATATAAATATATGCAAGACGCATGACATCCAAATAATATTGATGGATGAAATTTATCTCCATTTAATGTAGTGTCATTAGCAAGTGTCATTTTTTACATCATCTTCAGCTCTATAGACAAACAATTAATTGACTATTTGAGTGAAAACACACTGGAGTTATGCTAAACAAATTATAGATACCAAATTAGAAAATGCAATTAAAATGAAGAGATCAAGATTCTCTAATAATAATAAGTAAAGTGAAATGGTAGCTAAAAGATAAACTATAAAAATAAAGAATTTATGTGTGTGAATAACATTTGCCTTTTTTCTCTTCTTCTTTTTTTTAATTGGAGGATAATTGCTTTACAAGATTGTGTTGGCCTCTGCCATATAGCAATATGAATCAACCACAGGTGTACCTATGTGCCCTCCCTCCTGAACTTTCCTCACATTTCCCACCCCATCCCACCCGTCTAGTTTCTCACAGAACACTGGGTTGAGCTCTCTGTGTCACACAAAATTTCCTGAAGGTAAATCAACCAAGGATTTCTTATATTCCTTTACTCCTTTGGTGGGTGTAAGCTTCAGCAATAAATGTCTACTTCTCATTAAAAAAAAATAATAAAGATAAATGTATAGTTCTGAAACTTGGCATACACAGTAAAAAGATTATTATCCCAATATAGGTGGAAAACTTAATTAATAGATGTTCATGTAAAAAAAAAAAAAGAAAGAAAGAAAAGAAAAAAATATGCTATCTGAAAGTTTAAACAAAGGCATGAGTCTGATGGGTACCAAAACAAGCACAGATGCAAGTTGCATTAACAAATATGTAGGTAATGCTCTCATCAAGTAATGCCTAGTCTCCAGACCACATCCAGACTCTATTTTTCCCTTCAAATGAGACTTTTATAGTTGATAATTCAGAGTATTTACAAAGGTGTTCATCCAGGAACATGAAAGATTCTGGAATCACATTTGATTTATCTTGAATTTTCACCTGGTATTATTAACCTGGATATGAGAAGTTCAATCAAGGAATATAATTATATTACCTAAATATTAACAAGCTTGACATATGGAAAAAGAATATGCATAAGGGGACATAGTGTTTATACAGCAAAAGTTTAGCACTAAGTGGGAAAAGTTACAAAACAGCCAAATTCAATAATAAACTTTTTCCCCCCCCTTAGAGATAAAAAAAGGAAATACTTAGTAATAAAAATAATTTTGGGGGTGGAATATTTTTTTTTATTTTTCCCCATATGTTCTTTAATTTTAATGCAATAATATAAAGAAATTAAAGTGTGTTTAGATGCATCTGTTTTGAAAAATTAATAAGTGAAAATAGATAGAATAATATACTTGGTTTGTATTGATACATACATTAATACTACTTGTATGGAGGCTAATTAATATTACCTTAAAGGATTGCTTTAATAAAAGGGAAATTATAGTAATTAGTGTGACTCAGTATGGAAAATACCAACATACAAATATTAAGGTGCCAGTAACTGAAATGTGAAAAAAATGGCTTAAAGCTCAACATTCAGAAAACTGAGATCATGGCATCCAGTCCCATCACTTCATGGCAATAGATGGGGAAACAATGGAAACAGTGAGAGATTTAATTTGTTTGGGCTCCAAAATCACTGCACATGTTGACTACAGCCATGAAATTAAAAGACTCTTGTTCCTTGGAAGAAAAGCTATGACCAACCTAAACAGCATATTAAAAGCAGAGACATTACTTTGCCAACAAAGGTCTGTCTAGTCAAAGCTATGGTTTTTCTGGTAGTCATGGATGTGAGAGTTGGACTATAAAGAAAGCTAAGCACCAAAGAATCGATGCTTTTGAACTGTGGTGTTGAAGAGCACTCTTAAGAGTCCGTTGGACTGCAAGGAGATCCAACCAGTCAATCCTAAAGGAAATCAGTCCTGAATATTCATTGGAAGGACTGATGGTGAAGCTTTGAAATTCCAATACTTTGGCCACCTGATGTGAAGAACTGACCCATTTGAAAAGACCATGATGCTGGGAAAGATTGAAGGTGGGAGGGGAAGGGGATGACAGAGGATGAGATAGTAGGATGGCATCACTGACTGGATGGACATGAATTTGAGTAAGCTCCAGGAGTTGGTGATGGACAAGGAAGCCTGATGTGCTACAGTCCATGGGGTGGCAAATAGTTGGACACGACTGAGCAACTGAACTGAGCTGATTTGAAATGTTCAAACAGAGGCCAAAAAGCCATTAGCTAATAAGACTTAAAAAGATTTCTGTATAAAGCAAGTTCCTTTAAGAGACTTTTTAGTGTTATGTTTTTATGATTATTTAATTCTCACTGTCATTCCTTTTATCCATGCCTACTCTTTTTTTTTCCATGCCCACTCTTTTCACTAAACCCTGTTTCTTAATGCTTGACCTCCCCAACTATACACAGAACCCTTTCCACAAATTATATAACAAATCAAATGTTGCTTTTTACTGTTAACTACTAATTGGCACTTGCCATCTGCCTCTACAAGGATTAGATTGTGTGCTTCTGCAGCTGATAATGTTCAACACCTGAAAGGAGTTCACAGTGGAGGAAAGAAATGAGCCACTCTGTGCTCTGTGAAAAACTGCCACAACAGGTCTTCAGATATTTTCAGGAGCAGATTTTATGAGCTCAATTCTTATATCTCTTCATATCTAGAAAAACATTAAAATCCTTCGTGGTGATGAGCATTTCTCACGACTAGCAGAAACCTTCTGCCAAAAAATATGCTTGATTGTGTGTACTCCCCCTTCACCAAAATGACATATATACTGAGCTTCCCCCTACCTCTTTGGAGCAATTTCTCTGAGCTCTCTGAGGTGCTGTTTCCCAGACTGAAGTCCTCATTTTGCCCCAATTAAAACTTAACTCACAACTCTCATGTTTTGTGTGTGTATCCTTTTTTTCTTTTTTAAAGTCAGCAACATTCATATTATTGTTTTTTTTTTTTTTTTAAACAGGAGCTCATCCTAATAAAATTCAAAAGATAACTTTTTGCATGTGGATACACTATAAAAAAAATCTCATGTTGTTTACATTGTTCATGTACAAAAAAGATACATGTAGAAGGCACTGCACAAAAAAGTTATAAAATAAACAAAACAACTCCCCAGTAAGTGTAAATATCATTTAGTAGAACAAAAATATTTGATACTTAAAGAGAGTTGTATTCAAAAACTAAAGGCTAATTTATTTTTTTTTTACAATTGCTAACATCAATACTGCTACCTTTTTATTTTATAATACACTTCAAATGATATCTTAGATAGAGGATCTCCTTGAAGAAAATGCTTCTTTTATTGTTTGACACTGAAGGTTAAATGGAAGCTTTTCCCTTTGTTATATACTTAGAAAAGCTCCAAATCATTTGTGGTGAAGTAAAAATGAAATTGTAAATAAGTTATCTTTATCTGACTTGCAAAGAATGTCTCCTTTTATCTTCAAATTTACTGATATTCCATAACTCCCCTGCTTATAAACTTAGATAGAGCTTCTTGGGGCAGTGCTAGACTTTACAATGGAAGATTTCTAGTCTCAAAAAACCCTCCAGCAAAATATTCTGCTTATATCAGACTTTGTAATTTTGCTTCAAACTATCCCCAGGAAATAATAAAGTAGAGAAATAACACATTATTCAGAAAGTAAACATTATATAAATTATTACATATTTTGAAGATAAAAATTATATAAGATGAGTAGATGAATTAAGTAAATATCGTACTTCAAGGTTTCAAAGCAGTTTCATGCTGTTCATTGACTAGAAAGACCAATAATGAACACTGGAATTTCAGAACTAATTATTTGTCCATGCCCATCATAGGGCATGATATCAACTGTATTTCATTTTTTGTTTCATTATAACATATTGAAATATCTGTGAGAATATACTTCCTGATTGTGGACATAAATGGGATTTTTTTTTCCTTTTTGGTATATAGTTTTTCCTAAAAAAGGAAAATACACCTTTCTGTGAATATATATGAACAAAGCATTTTATTTATTATGTAGATATTAATCTGTAATCCATACCTAAGTGCATCTTCTATCTGTATAGTGTCAACTGAAAAAAAATACCCAACCTAAAAGTTGAGAGTTGTGTTTTGTTAGGCAGACATTCTGAGGACTTCAAACCTGGGAGACAGGACTCTCTGGTTGCTCTGAGGCCAAAAAGTAAAGGAGGAGCCAGGTTTATATAGAAATTTTGGCAACAAACACCAGGTAGTCAGAACTGCAAAAGAATACTGTTAATTAAAGAAAACCAGGCATCTCAAGTTAAAGAATCTAGTGCTTTTCTTTGTATGGGAAGATGTAAGAATCTGGGCTCACAGAAAGGGAAATCATTCCTCTGAAATACACCTCAGTATCTGGGGCCAGTCCATGCCTTCCGGCTTTCTCATCCTGAGTCTCCTCAGGGTGCACCATCAGGAGTGGCTTCAGTAGTTGACTACTAGATGCCAGGCATTCTGTTTTATTCTAAGTTTCCTCAGGGCTCACCTTGGGGGCACCACAATGTGATGGCTTGGTGACTGCAACATCCTTTGTTTATGGACATGATAGGCAATGTTTTGTTATAGACCATAGGAAGAGAAAGGTGGATGCAGGGAACCGTAGTTCAGAAAGACCTAGAAAAGTAGAATCTGAATTAGGAATTGAAAAAATTGATGAACATTGAAATCCCACACAATAACCTGGTAGAAAACAGCACAATTCTATATACCTCAAGAACAGAGCTTCTAAAATTCCATTTTTGTCCTTTTATAAGATAAATCCTGTTCTTGATCCTACATATAAGGAAATTTTAAGAAAATGTGTTGAGAAAAATAATAAACTAAGTGCCATATCTTCCCTGAGCAAAACACAGCTGACATGGTGGTAGAAAGGAGGGACACTAGGAAATAATATACATATTGGTGAAGTGGAGAGAAGTAATGGAATGTCTCTATTGCACATCAGCAATAGTTCAATGACACATAACTATACCACTAAATATTTGTCAAACTGCAGCTGGTTCCTGGCTTACAAAGAGGTGAGAAACTTCTCACCATGTGGATTTAGAATAATTCCTAAAGAAGATGTTAAATCCTGAATTTGGTGATTGGAAAAGAGTTTTCTGGAAAATTCCATCTGGTACTAATAATATGGTGCATTTTAATGGTGAAGTGCTTGGTTCAGTATCACTAGAAGTTCAAAGATTTAGCAAGCAAAGAACTTTCAAACATGGATAACAACATTTTTGGAAAAATCACCTCAGACTGAAAGTATGCTGTATATCTCTGGTGTTTCTTTTGTATAAATCAGAGATATAAGAATATTTTGACAACAGAATATATTTTGTTGCATTATAATACAAGCTCTGAACTACATTTTTTTCTATTAGTACTGAAATATATGACATTTCCTTTCTGATATACTTGCTATTTATTTTCATTTCATTCATAGTCACAAACAACACACATACACATGCAAAGTCTATCTATTTGAAGCTTGACATAACTAATTAATGCTTATGTAGTCCATACCCAACTTTTGAAAATCACTTAATAATATCTAAATCATGAAATCCATTAACCTTTACTCAAACATAGCAGGATAATGACTGTATTTTGACCTAAGTGTCAGCACTTTTGTCAGTGTCTGTAAAATGTTCTCAAATTATATTTCATTGTTGTTCTATGAATTATTTTATTTGTCCACTTGTATAACAATTCAGTGAGAAAAATATTGACATTGCTATTAGCTCCCCCTAAAATATATTGACATCAATATTAAGACTGAATGAAACTAAATAATTCATCTGCAGATATAGAAATCAGCTTATTTGAATTTTGAATGATTTCCAACTATTTAAGTGAAATTGTGTCTGACATTTAGTGGCTAGATCTAGAAAAGTTTATTATAAATTCCTGTCTATAGGGAAAACTCACGGTTTTCTCTTTACTCTCACACTGCTATTACATTCACAGTACTTTTGGCAACAACTATGTGGATTCTCCCCCACATCAAACAGTTCTCTGTGGCACCAGCTGGGTATCCTACAATTCAGTTCAATTCTGATACCAACCAGAGTTAGCTGTCTCCCAACCCACCTTAGATACCAGTCACAAGTCTAGCCTCTCTTTAATTAGGTTTGATCATTTGAAAGAACAGCTCACAGAACTCATGGAAATATATTTACAGGTTTGCTGCTGCTACTATTTAATCCCTAAGTCATGTCTGACTCTTGTGACCCCATAGACTGTAGTCTGCCAGGCTCCTCAATCCATGGGATATTCCCAGCAAGAATACTAGAAGGGGTTGCCACTCTTCCAGGGGATCTTCTTGACCCAGGGATCAGACCCTCACCTCCTGTGTCTCCTGAATTGCAAGCAGATTCTTTACCACTGAGTCATGGGGAAGCAAAGCATCTATAGAGATACAATTACTCTGTATCTTAGTTTTGTATTTTTATGATAAATAAGATAGGAAAGGAATTTTGACCTGACTTTTCATCAACAAAAAATGGAGGCACACCCCTGCTTGGCAAAAGGAAAAGAGCAGTCTCATTTACTAAAAGAGTGTAAAGAAATGATTTGCCTTTCACCCATTCCCCATTCTTCAGTTTGGAGTCCCTCATTCTTTACCCCAGAAGAACTTAGCAGGATTCAAGAAGTATCACACTGCTGTTTGTGTAATATTTTTATAAAGGTGGGATTTCAAAATGCATTTGCTTAGTTTTCTTTTTTCTCCCCAGCACACCCATGTTCCCGAAACAAACTTCAGAACATCAAGAAAAGTATACACAAAGAAGGGAAAACTTGTAGTGAGACACTGCAACCTGAAAGGTCTAATTTTCATGAATAACAGACTCTTACTTAAGGATTCCCAGGTGGCTCATTGGGTAAAGAATCCACTTGCAATGCAGGCATCCTTGGAGCCACAGATTCAGTCCCTATGTCGGGAAGATCTCCTGGAGGAGGGCATGGCAACCCACTCCAGTATTCTTGTCTGGAGATCCCAATGGAAGAGAAGACTGGCAGGCTACAGTCCATGGGGTTGCAAAGAATTGGACATGACTGAAGCAATTGAGCACACATCTAAAGATTAGGCTATGTATCCATCTGCACACATGAGCATTTGAACACACACTCACACGTAGGTACCAGTGGGAAAATATTCAGGAAGGACCATGACAATAAGAATATTTCATAGTAAAAGAGAAAAAAAAAAGAAAATTGTATATATATTTTTTGGTCTGTCTCTTGCTGGGCAATAACCCAACCCAAAACTTAGTGGCTTTAAACAGGAAGTGTTTACTAACTTTTATTAGAGTTTTTAGATTTACTCAGATTATATGTACATCTTTTTGTTCCACATGATGCTATGTAAGACTGTGTTCAACTGGAGGTTTGATTGATGTTGAAACATTCAAGACACCTGATGACATGGCTAGTGGTTGTTACTGGCTATAGGCAGGGACTTGGCTGGGGCTGAACAGAATGTCTTTGTTTCTTTCAAATGACATATGTTCTAGTTCCTATGGATTTTTTTTATAGCCTGATAGTTATAAAATGAAAAATTCTAAGTTGTGAAGTAAGAACCTGAAAATGTCTTGAGTGCCACAGAAGTTGCACAGCATCTCTTTTGCTCTATTTTATCAGTAAAACTAATCACACAACCAACCAAATCCAGGGAGAGGTGAGGTCATTTTTATTTACCAACAAAAGAAATAGCAAAGAATTTATGGCCATTTAAAAAAAAAAAAAAACCACAGGTATCTTCAGTAGTATGAAATGAGAAATTCTGTATAAAATTGATATAGAAGGTGATGGAAAATTAGGAAAAAGAGTAGCAGGAAGAAAATAAAAATAAGATTGGATTGTGAAAAAATATATTTTATAAGTTTCCATTTCATATTTTTAAGATGATCTGTGTGCAGTGTCTTTTTCAGATATGTATACACTTCTAAATATTTTTAATGAAATCTAAAATTTTTAACATTGTCCTGGATTTCTTGATTTACTTGTGGTTATTTGGATTTCAGGTAACTTCTCAGCTGTGATCTCGGTTTGATTGTAAGGTTAATGAATCTCAATTTAAGAGAGAAGAAAAATTTAACAACTGTACATGACTTTGATAAATTTCAAGTTTAAAGAATATTGACATGGCAACTATAAAAAACTGAGAATGCTTTAAAAATCAGTCTTTTCTTTTCAGATTCCAAGGTGTTTAGTCTCTGCTGCCCATGCTCCATATTTATTTGATTAAACACAAAAGCCTTCAGCTCTTCCCACAAACTATTACTTGATTTCAAGTCTCTTCTAGAATGTTCAACACACATGGGAGAGTTCTTTGTGCATAATTTATAATATATTTTATTATGTTGTATTTTCATTATGTGTTAGACTCTATGTCTCTTCTCCTAGACTGTGACCTTTCATTATTTTATGAAATAACCCTGAGGATTAGAAAAATACTTAGCCTAGGGCTTACTGAAAGGTGAATGAATTAATGTAAGCATTAGGTAGGAGACATCGTAAAGATTTTTTCTATCCCAGAGTTTGTGTATTCTCTTTAGAATAAATAGTGTATTTTTATGATTATTTTTTATACTTAGGACAACAGAATCAACACATACAGTCATTGTTTGGAAAGGAAAATCCTACAACCTTGTATGTCTTACTTCAATAATGACTGTCATGACAGCATCAGTTCCATGACAGTAAACAACTGTTTTACTCAGCATAAGTATTTCCCCACAGAACATGTTGGTCATATTAAAATTTTAAAAGACAAAACTACAGCTTATACTTCATATGTGTTAAGTCAGCTCTGCCATTTAATTATGTTTGGCATTGACTTTGAAAATCTGGTATCTATTTTAGCCTTGGTTATACAATAGAAATGAAAGAAGTAGGGAAAACCACTAGACCATTCAGGTATGACCTAAAATCAAATCCCTTATGAGTACACAGTGGAAGTGACAAATGCATTCAAGATAATAGATCTGATGGACAGAATGCCCGAAAAACTATCAAGGGCATGTGGCATTGTACAGGAGGCAGTGATCAAGACCATCACCAAGAAAAAGAAATGTAAAAAGGCAAAATGGTTTTCTGAGGAGGACTTACAAATAGCTGAGAAAAGAAGAGAAGCTAAGGAAAAGGAGAAAAGGAAAGATGCACCCATTGAATGCAGAGTCCCAAAGAATAGCAAGGAGAGATAAAAAAAAAAGCCTTCCTCAGTGATCAATGCAAAGAAATAGAGGAAAACAATAAAATGGGAAAGACTAGAGATATCTTCAAGAAATTAGACACATCAAAGGAACATTTTATGCAAAGATGGGCACAATAAAGGACAGAACTGGTATGAACCTAACAGAAGCAAAAGATGTTAAGAAGAGGTGACAAGAATGTGTATTCTTCTGTGTAGAAGAACAATACAAAAAAGATCTTAATGACTCAGATAACCATGATGACGTGATCACTCACCTAGAGCCAGACATCCTAGAATGTGAAGTTAAGTGGGCCTTAGGAAGCATCACTATGAAAAAAGCTAGTGAGGTGATGGAATTCCAGTTGAGCGATTTCAAATCCTAAAAGATCATGTTGTGAAAGTGCTACACTCAGAATGCCAGCAAATTTGGAAAACTCAGCAGTGGGCACAGGACTGGAAAAGGTCAGTGTTCATTCCAATCCAAAAGAAAGGCAATACAAAAGTATGTTCAAACTACTGCACAGTTGAACTCATTTCACACGTTAGTAAAGTAATGCTCAACATTCTCCAAGATAGGCTTCAACACTACATGAACCAAGAAATTCCAAATATTCTAGTTGGATTTAGAAAAGGCAGAGGAACCAGAGATCAAATTGCCAACATCTGCTGGACCATCGAAAAAGCAAGAGAATTCTAGAAAAACATCTACTTCTGCTTCATTTCCTACACTAAAGCCTTTGATTGTGTGGATCACAACAAACTGGAAAATTTTTCAAGACTTGGGAATTCCAGACCACCTTACCTGCCTCCTGAGAAATCTGTATGCAAGGCAAGAAGCAACAGTTAGGACTGGACATGGAACAACAGACTGGCTCCAAACTGGGGAAGAAGTATGTCAAGGCTGTATATTGTCACCCTTCTTATTTAACTTATATGCAGAGTACTTATATCATGTGAAATGCAGGCAGGATGAAACACAAGCTAGAATCAAAATTGCAGTGAGAAATATCAATAACGGTAGATATGCAGATGACACCACCCTTATTGAAGAAAGTGAAGAGGAACTAAAGAACCACTTGATGAACGTGAAAGAAGAGAGTGAAAAAGCTGGCTTAATACCTAACATTCCAAAAACTAAAATCATGGAATCCAGTCCCTTCACTTCATGACAAATATATGGGAAACATTGAAAACAGTGAGACTTTATTTTCTTGGACTTCAAAATCACTGCAGATGGTGACTGTAGTCACAAAATTTAAAAGACACTTGTTCCTTGGAAGAAAAGCTATGACATACCTAGATGGTGGAAAATACAGAGACATTACTTTGCCAACAAGGTCCATATAGTCAAAGCTATGTTTTTCCAGTCATCATGTATGAATGAGAGAGTTGAACCACAAAGAAGGTTGAGTGCCGAAGAAATGATGCTTTGAACTGTGGTGCTGGAGAAGACTCTTAAGAGTCTCTTGGACTGAAATAAGACACCCAGTCAATCCTAAAGGAAATCAATCCTGAATATTCATTGGAAGGACTGATGCTGAAGCTGAAGCTACAATATTTTGGCCACCTGATGCGAAGAGCTGACTCATTAGAAAAGATTCTAATGCTGGGAAAGATTGAAGGCAGGAGGAGAAGGGGATGACAGAGGATGAGATAATTGGATGGCATCACAGAGTCAATGGATTTGAGTTTGAGCAAGCTCTGGGAGATGGTGAAGGACAGAGAAGCCTGATATGCTACAGTCCATGGGGTCACTAAGAGTCAATCAGGACTGAGTGACTAAACAACAGCTATACACATTTCTTTGTTCAAGCATTCAGTTATTTAGTCTCTGTTGGGTGTTGGAACCTTATGGGGAATATGATATAGTTTCTGACTAGGGTAATTATTGTCAAATGACCAACTAATTGGCCAACCTGCTTACTGTAGGAAAGACATTGTTTTGATTTTTTTAATATGGAAGAATTATTATTCAGCTTTAAAATATTAGTAGTGGACCTAGAGATTGTCATGCTGGGTGGAGTAAGTTAGACAACGAAGGAGAAATATGGTATGATATCCCCTATATGTGGAATTTGAAAATAAATGAGGAATGAACAAATGAACTTATAAAACTTACAAAACTTACAAAAGAACTTACAAAAGAGAAACAGACTCCCAGACTTAAAGAATAAACTTACGGTTGCCAGGGTGGAGAGATGGAGGAAAGAGTTAGGAGACCGGGAGTTGATATGCACATATACTGATATATTTACAATAGATAACCAGCAGGGACTTATTGTATAGAGCAGGGAACTCCCCCAAACTCTGTAAATTTGGGGGAGAATGGATATGTGTACATGTATATCTGAGTCCCTTTGCTCTTCACCTGAAACTATTGCAACATTGTAAATCAGCTATATTCCAATATAAAAAAATACTACCAGTAGTAATATAAACAATATTTGACACTTTTGAGCCCAGATTTCTCATATCATTGCTTTAAATACTTTATATAGGTTATAGCAAATTTACAAGGTAGATTCTGTTACCATCCCCATTTTATAGGTCAAGACACTAAGAATTAGAGGGGTAAAATAACTAAGACAGGGGAGTTACTAAGAAACAACCCTGTATTTTAACCAAAAAATTTTCCATGGCCCAGATTATTCTACTACATTAGTCACTTGAGAGTGTGCATGTGGATTTTGAATTAAACGCAAGAACATGGCAGGAAGGAAAAACAGGAGAAATTCTCAATGTAAACCTATAAAGGACTATTTGTTTTGTTTTGTTTTAAATGAGTTATATAACTACACATCTATTAGAATAGCCAAAATTAAGAACACTGATACCATAAAATGCTGGCAAAAATGTGGAGCAATAGGAATTCTCCTACATTACTTGTTGGAATGCAAAATGATACAGCCACTTTGGAAGACTATTTGGTGATTTCTTACAAAACTAAACATCCTCTTGCCGCACAATCCAGGAATCATACTCCTTGGTACGTATACAAATGAAATGAGGGCATATGTCTATACAAAATCCTGCATAGGAGTATTTATAACAGCTTTATTTACAATTGCCAAAACATGAAAGCAACCAAGATACTCTTCAGTCCTTGGATGAATAAGCAGACTGTGGTATACTTGTAACTGTGGAATATTATTTAATACTAAAAAGAAATAATGTATCATGCCATGAAAAAACTCTGAGGAACCTGAAATGTTCTTTAAACATGCCAGTCTGTAAAGGATACATACTGTATGATTTCAACTATATGTATTCCAACTATATCTATTGAGATGCCGATAGGTTTTGCATTCTTCATTTTTTTAATATGCTATATCACACTGATTGATTTGCAGATATTCAAAAATCCTTGCACCCCTGGGATAAATCCCACTTAATAATAGCGTGAAAGTGAAAGTTGTTCAGCTGTGTCTGACTCTTTGCGACCCCCATGGACTACAAATACCATGGAATTCTCCAGGTCAGAATACTGGAGCGGGTAGCCGTTCCCTTCTCCAGGGTGTCTTCCTAACCCAGGGATTGAACCCAGGTCTCCCGCATTGTAGGCAGATTCTTTACCAACTGAGCCATTGTGTATATAAAACTTTTCATGTATTGCTGGATTTGCTTTGCTAATATTTTGTTGAGAATGTATGTATTTTTGTTCATACTGAAACTGGTATGTAATTTTTTTTCTGTGATATCACATAAAATTAAATACACTAGAAATAAGAGGAAAGAGAAGAAAACAGCTAATCTTATTAAAGATCTTTATGTATGAAAATCCTTCAGCTGTAAGAATACTTAATGATGAAATACTGAAAGTTTCCATCCTAAGATTAGACATAATTCAAGGTTATCTCCTCACAATTATTTTATTCAACATAATACTGAAATCCTAGACATTATAAGTCAAAAAGTAAAGGTTATATAAGATTGAAAATAAAAGAGTAAACTTTTTTATTTGTAGACAACATGATTATGTACATAGAAAACTATTAAAAATCTACAAAATACTCTCTAGAATTAATAAACTTAATAATGTCAAAAGATGTGTCAAAATACAGAAATAAATTGTATTTCTATGTTACAGCTGTACAAAAATTTAATTTCAAAAGAATGAAAACATTTAGGAGCATATGTAGTATAAAATGAGCCAAACTTTTATACTGAACATGAAAAAAATAATTAAAGACAAATAAAGAGACATACTTTGTAATGACCTGGAAAAAGCAACATTTTTAAGACTTAATGCTACCCAATTTATTTCATGTTTCAATACTCCTCAATGAAAATTCTAGTAGGCATTCTGAAATTTGAAAAACAATTCTAAAAATTATTTAGGAATGCAAAATATCTCATAGGAAAATTTGGTAATAAGCAAGACTAGAATACTTAAAATATCTGACTATGGGAATTGTACTAAAGCTACAATAAGCAAGCCATTGTGATACTGAATTTGATTATAGGACAATTCATAATTGGTCAGTGTGGTTAAAGATATCTCTTTTTAAATAAATGGTGCTGGGAAAGCTCTTAATCTCAAGGGATAAAATTCCAAACTAATTTGGACACAACTGAGCAACTGAACATATTCTATGGTATGAACATACCATAGTGTGTTCATCAGATCTGTTGATGATTAGTTTAATAGTTTATGCTTTAAATATTCTGTCCAATATATTTTGTGCACTCCAGGTTCATGATTATATTCTCCTAACTGCTTCAAGTTTAGCAATGTTAGCAGTTTAGATCTAGGATTCATCGCAGATAAATTTTTTGTGTACTACCTATTAATAAAAGTGGGTCAACCACACAGCATATGACAGTGTGGATAAACTTCACAGATAATATGCTAAGTGAAAGAATTTGGACATTAATAAGTATATGCTTCAGAATTACATATGCATTAAGTCAAAGAACAGACAAGCTAATCTTTAATTATGGAAATTATAAAGTGGTTGCCTCTGTAGGTGGGGAGTAGATTGAGCACAAATGCTCAAGAGGATTTTTCCAGAGGGAAAAAAATTCATATACTGAGGTGATAAATACATCAATCCATACAATCATGAAAATTCATTAATATCTATGTATTTTATTGTATGTAAGGAAAGTAAAGTCTCTCAGTCATGTCTGACTCTTTGTGACCCTGTGAACTGTCTGTCACCTGCCAGGCTCCTCTATCCATAGGATTTTCCAGGCAAGAATACTGGAGTGGGTTGCCATTTCCTTCTCCAGGGGATCTTCCTGACCCAGGGATCGAACCCGGGTCTTCTGTACAGCAGGCAGGCTCTTCACTGTCTGAGCCACCTCGGAAGCCCTATTTGTAAACAAAACTTCAAATAAAAAGAATTGTCTGTTTGAAACTGAAAATCTGACAATTGACAACTTCCTTCTGGATTTCATTGCGGGCATCCTGCTTTCAGGCACCCAAACCATCTTGACACTTGAAATTAATCTTATGGAGGAAAAAACCTCAATACATTGGATGCCACACATTTATTTGTCTGGAAATGATTATGCATTATACTGAACATAAAAGAAATATGAAGTTAAAATTATGTCATAATAAAAGTCAAAGGAGAATTTTAGAAAAATTTTACTAAAATATGAGGGACTACAAATGTGTACATGCATGTGTTTATCTAGTCTTTGTTCTGTGATTAGTCACTCAGTTGTGTTTGACTCCTTGTGGCCCCATGGACTGTAGCCTGACAGGCTCCTCTGTCCATGGGGATTGCCCAGGCAATAATACAGAAGTGGGTGGGTTGCCTTATCCTCCTCCAGGGATGTCCCTAACCCAGGGATCAAACCCAAGTCTCCCACCAAGGTAGTCTCCCACCAGGTAGTCCCACCATCTAGTTTTTATCCCATCCGTATAACTTATACTTACTTTATACTTAATCAGTAAGTTAGATAAATCTATTGAAATTTTCTACTTATATTTACAATGTATTTGCTTTGGATGCTATTGAATGTAACTTGATTCACAAAGTTCTCTGACACATATATTCATTGTCAAGTGGAATTGTTAATGCTGCAACATGATCCTTCCTGTCTTGTTGAGTAGCATCCCAAGTATTCAAGGGACTATGAAATCAATGTCAGCTACTTCGCCAACTAAGACACTTAGTCCTTTTTTGACTAATTAGTTGACAAATACTGATTTAATACAATAAGTCTTATAACATGGACTCTGATTTCTCTTCCTGGGATGTTTCAACTGAAGGGTTGACTTTTAAAGTCCTTCACTTAATTTGGATCAGATAGTTTGGAAGAGACTGACTTGAGAATTTGAGACTCTTTAATGCAATCAGCAATAGATAATATTCAGCCATCAGGGCATTTACAGACTTCAGAGAGGTGATATGCATGTACTGAAACAGGAGATCTTCTCAATCCAGGGATTGAACCCAGGTCTCCCGCATTGTAGGCGGATTCTTTACCAGCTGAGCCACAAAGGAAGTCCAATAGATAATATTCAGTCATGGGGCATTGCCAGACTTCAGAGAGGTAATGAGCATATACTGATGAGATGTTCAGAGAAACAAGGACGGTCTCATTTGGCTAGGTGCTACTTGCTCTTAAAATAATTTGCATTGGTAGGTAAGAGAATGAGAGTGTCAAAAGCAAAGTTTTATCTAGAGACACAAATAAATGGGTACCTAATGTATTAACAAAATACAAAATACATTCAACTAACTTGAAAATCTATTCTAAATTTCATTTATTTCCTTAACCTAGACATGCATACATCTTTTTAAAGCAATATGCTTAAATATTTTGTTTTGGTTCCTGCTTTATTTTAATAAAACTTTAATTAAAATCTAAATAAGCCCTTTGCTCTCAAGTTTTATTCTAAAACTTTCCACAGTATGTAGTTTTTAACACAAATGAAGAAGGCATTGAATATTAATTATCCCTCTTCATTCTTTCAAAGAGCAAATATCCAAGGGAAATATTCAGATCACATCATGATATCCATTGTCAGCTACCATCCTCTCCACACTAACACTATTTGGCACAATCATCATTGATATTTCTGGTAATGATATTGAAGTCAGCTAAAGATAAAATATTTTAAAAATATAATACTTTATTACACCACATATACAATGGAAAGAAAGTTTGCTTGTTTTATTCCGCATCTTTAAAAACGTTTTTATATTTTCATTTATGTTCTTTTCTCCAAAAGAATAGTATATGACACAACAGAAATTGATCATCTAACAACTTCTGGTTGTTAGATGTTAGTTGATTGTTTAACAACTACTCTGTCTCATTGATGTCATTCACTGAGATGCTTAATAAATCCCAGATATAAGCAAAGACAAGCTTTTTCATCAAAGTACATCAAATGAAGGCTATTAAAGCTAGCAGTTTTGACCCTCTGTGCTGATGTTTTCATCTTTATTCACTGAGCTAGGGTGATAGAAGCAACTGTAATTTTTTATCAAGTACAAACAAATTGGGAAAAGATTGTATGAAGCTATCCTGAAGAAATGTCTTCCTTGTGGTCTATATGGCAGTTAGCATACTATGTATACACTAGAAAGTTTACAGAGGTTAGTGTCTTCCTTTTAATAAGTCTGTATTGTGTCATTTACTGTATTTGACATGTAAAATACAATGAGCAAAGCCAGACAGTTTTTGCCTTCACAGAGATTACAGGAGAGAGGGGGGATGGACAACAACAACAAAAAAAAAGCCTCATTAATTAAATAATCATACAAATAAATATTAAACAACAAACAAAACAAGTGCTATCAACGCACATGACATTATAACCTGTAAGTGTAGGCTCAGTTCCAGTTAGAAATGTTTTAAGAAATTACTGTCAAGCTAAGACCCTGTTTTTTAACTAGCATTTTTTTAAACAATAACCAGAATGTTACATTAGTGAGCATTTCTATGAATTAATGTTCTCCTATTCATTCTAAAAACAGTATAAAATAATATTAATATATTTCTACACCAATGTTCTTACCAACATTGTTCACAAGAACCTAAGGGTAGAAGCAATCAAAATGTACATCTACAGATGGATAAACAAAAAAAAAAAAATATATATATATATATATATAATGGAATATTATTCAGTCTTGAGTATAAGTGAAATTCTAATACATTCTGCCACATGGATGAACCTAGAAAACAGGTTAAGTGAAGCAAGCCAGCCACACTAAGATATTATATGCTTCTATTTATATGAGGTACCAAGAATACTCATATTCATTGAGACAGAAAGTAGAACAGTGGCAGCCAGGGGCTTATGAAAAGATGAATGGGGAATTACTGTTAAATGGATATAGATTTGGTGTGCGATAACAAAAGCGTTCTGGAGATGGATGGTGATGCTGGTTGCAAAACAATGAGAATGTATTTAATGCTATTGAATTATACACATTTAAAATGATTAAAATCTTACATTTTATGTCATGTGTATTTTATCACATTAAAGAAAATAATGCAAATCACATATATAGAAGAAAAACTGAAGACTATATGTTTCTAACCATGTTAGAATTTTTCCGTAGTTTCTTTAGAATCAATCTTGGGAGTATTAATTTAAAAATAGCTGCTATAGTAAATGTTAAAAACATAAATAACATCTTAGACACATAATTGGTGATGTAATTAGACTTGTCAGCTTCCTAATGTTTCCAATTATAAAAGTAATGGTTCAGATAAAGACAATGAACATTAATCCTCTTTCTAAATAACATGAACATTTCTGATGGCTTTGAAAACAGAAGATAAGTCTGTATGGAGAGTGCAAATAAATACAGAAACTGTATGTACTGCATGTCCATTGATATTATGGGCTGGAATTTCTCTTACACAACTTTATATGTTGAAGCAAAGAGGTTCTCTAACCCAATAATGTAATGGAACAGAAATTTATCTAATGTCACTAAAAATGAATATGCACCTTCTAAATCAAAGAAACTTGGAATTCTGAAGCACCATTAATTATTTCCTTATTTCATCATCTTTCCAGTCTCAGTTATTCAATATTTTCCATAGATAATGAGGATAATTGCTTTTGCAAACTTTTTTCATTGTTAAAATTTATAAACTGTGTTCTAAACTCTCTTCTAAGGTATGTGTATGTGCATGCATGTGCTTGCCTCTCTTGTCTGATCCTTTGTTTTAAATCCATGCCACTTTATGTTTTAGCTAAGAAGCTTTCAAACTTTTTTGGTTACTGCCATCCTTAGAGTCTTGCTAATTATTTCATATTTTCATATGAACAGAATACCTACAAATTTCATTTTTTAAAAATAGATCTAAACTAAGTACTTCCATCCAACAACTTAGTAGTTATATGAAACAAGAATGCTCGTTAATTGAATAAAAATATTTATTTCCTTCTGAAAGAGCTATTGATTCTTAATAATGAAATGTATATGCCTGTTGGGCAATTTTCATAATTTTTTCTAAATTAGTTTTTATTGGATTATAGTTGCTTTACAATGTTGTTTTATTTTGGAAAGACTACTCATTTCTTAGTCTACATTGATAGTTACACGTGTTTTATAGCTGAAACTAAAAGAAACCCAGTTATGCAAATATATGACATCACTGACATTTATATAGCATAATCTAATGACAGACCTATAAGCTACCTTGAGCTAGTAGTTCACAAAGTGTAGGATATGTGTGAAGTATCACTAATCCCTTCAAAAACCTAAAATATCCAGTGCATTTCTGACAGTTCATTGCAGTACCTTGGAGTGTCACGGTGTCCAGTTTGAGAGCTATGACTTTAGACTCTGCTTTTGAAATTTTTACTTGGTAAGTTTGTTGAAATATTACACACATCTTCAGTTGCCAAGTCTACCAGGGGATTAATATATAATTATCAAAAATATCTGCTATTCTTTACTTAAATAAGCAAAACTATTTTTAGAAAGGATTTCTACTTTAGACTAATGTTTTAACTGCTTTGTATCACAGCAAAGTCAAAGGAAGCAGAACTGGTCTTTATTTTCACTGTCACACTGCCTTGACCTTGGCCTGTGATTAAGTTTATTACCTAGATTGGGATAATAGAGATTTGTCACAAAATATTGATTTTCATGAATAAAAATGTTCAACTGGGCATAATATCTTCAAAAGCATTCATAAAGCTTCAAATAATCCAAATTTCTCTAACTGTCCCTAATTTTAATATGAAATCCTCATACTACATTGCTGTTGTTCAGTTAGTAAGTCATGTCCAAATCTTTGTGACCCCATGGACTGCTCCACATCAGACTCCCCTATCCTTCACTATCTCCTGGAGTTTTCTCAAATTCACATCCATTGAATCCATACTGTAATAGTTATTCATTACCTATTGCAATTTCTGGGGCCTCCCATTGTATCATATGAAGAATAAAATGAAAGAGTATAAAAATAGCATCTCTTTGTTCTTCTCACTTCACAATACAAAAATTGCCTTTGTAACAATGGTTATTCTGGAAACACTTTCTTCCAATATTAATCTATACTAATGCCTGCATGCATGCTAAGTCGCTTTAGTCTTGTCTGACTCTTTGCAACCCTATGGATGGATCATAGCCCACCAGCCTCCTCTGTCCATGGAATTCTCCAGACAACATGACTGGAGTGGGTTGCCATGTCCTCCTCAGTCTGTACTAGTGTCCCCTTTCAATTCAGCATTACATACTTCTATACACTATAATGATTAGTTTCTGGTTTTAAATTTTAAATATTAAGAATTTGGAATTTATGACTACTGTCCTTATAACAACAGCCAAAAACTAAATAGGCTGAATGTCAACAACTATCTTAAAACTAGTATAGAACTTATATAGCAAGACATAACACAATCCCCAAACTTCTAAAAGGTAGGCACATCTAGAGAACCACAGCAAAATATTCTGTTCTGGAATAGACTACCGATGAGAACACAGAAACAACAATTTTGATAAATTTCTGGAAGCTGAGTGCAGACTAGATTGAAAGTGATACTTTTAGAGGGCACAGTTTTGGAGAGGCTATCACACAGTCGTGTACAGATGTGAGAGTTGATCCATAAAGGCTGAGCACCAAATAATTGATACTTTTGAACTGTGGTGCTGGAGAAGACTCTTTAGAGTCCTTTGGACGGCAAGGAGATCAAACAGTCAATTCTAAAGAAAATAAGCCCTGAATATTCATTGGAATAACTGATGCTGAAGCTGAAGTTCAAATACTTTGGCCATCTGATGCAAAGAATTGATTCATTGGAAAAAATCCCGATGTAGTGAAAAACTGAAGGCAAATGGAGAAAGGAGCAGCAGAGGATGAGATAATTAGAGAGCATCACCTACTCAGTGGACATGAATTTGAGCAAATCCTGGGAGATAGTGGAGGACAGAGAAGCCTGGTGTGCTACAGTCCATGGGGTTGCAAAGAGCTGGACAAGACTTAGTGACTAAACAACAACAACACACTAATAAGGAGTTTTCCTCCAGAAACCTTGTTAGGTTTTCATGGTGAGATTTGAGAAAGCCCTGGTAGGGAAAGAGGAAGAATAATCATTGTGAAATAAGTCCAGAGGCTTTTCATAGCAAAGTCTTCATTTCCATGGAAAGACACTTCACCAGAGCTTATGCCATATGGAGAAGGACAATTCCTTACGCTCCAGTCCCTCTAGGCTTCTTGTCTCACTGAAAGAGATGCATTTTTCAAAATGTCAAATTATTGGAATCATATAATAGATAGCCATTTCAGACTGGAGTCTTTCATTTAGCAATTGTTATTATGGTTCATCTAAGTATTTTTGTGACTAGAGAGCTTCTTTTCTTCTACTGATGAATAATCTTTCATTGTATGGATTTCCCAGTGGCTCAGTCAGTAAAGGCTCTTCCTGCAATGCAGGTTCAACTTTAGCTTTAGCTAAAGCAGCTTCAGCTTTAGCACCAGTCTTTCCAATGAATATTCAGGGTTGCTTTCATTTAGGATTGACTCGCTTAATCTTTCAGTCCAAGAGACTCTCAAGGGTCTTCTCCAACACCACAATTCAATAGCTTCAGTTCTTTGGTGCTCGGCCTTCTTTATGGTCCAATTCTCACATCTGTACATGACTACTGGAAAAAAAAAAAAAAAACATAGCTTTGACTAGATGGACCTTTGTTGGCAAAGTGATGTCTCTGCTTTTTAATATACTGTCTAGGTTTATTATAGCTTTACCAGTGATAAGCTATGTTATATAATATGATGAAAATTGACATTACATCTGTGATTTTCTTCCCAGAAACTCACAAGCCCAGCTTAATCCTAAGAAAAAATATAGGACATACCCTAAAAGAGGAGCATTCTACCAAACACTTGACCAATAATTCTCAAAACTGTCTAGGTCATCAAAAATAGGGAAAATTCAAGAAATTGTCTCAGTCAGCAGGTACCTAAGGAGAGGTGGCTATTAAAAGTAATGTGATAAAAACTATTAGGTAAAAATTAAGGAAGTATGAATAAAATATGGATTTTGTTAACAACAATTTTATCAATATTGGCTCATTAATTATAATCAATGTACTACACTAGTGTTATGAGGTATTAACAATAGGATAAACTGGGTTAGAGTGTATGGGAAACTTGTACAGTTTTTGTAATTTATTTTAATCTAAAAGTGTTCTAAAATAAAATGTTTATTTAAAAATGATACTATTTTTGCAATCTGAAGTAAATGTATGATTAATATTTGCTTTGCATGAGAGAGAAATAGACAACTATTTTCACGGAACAATACAATTAAATGGGGTTTTTCTTCTTCAAATGAAGGGAAGCCAACATAAGCTGGTAAATAGCAAGCATGTTTTTAATACTATGTACAAACACTGAACATTGACTGGAAAGTATTATTTTTAATGATAAACATTTAGAACCAAAATTCCAACTTGGAAAACCTTTCCTTGAGTTCATATTTTCTAGTATATTATCTGCCTAGAAATAATACCTTATGAATAAAATATTGCTCTCAGTGACCTGAGGAGTTCATTCTAAATAGACCAAGCCTACAATCAGAAAGCAAATTTAGCTTTACTCATAATAAGCTTCTATATAGATTTTTATATTGTGGCTCAGAGGATGAACAGAAAGTGCTCATAAAATTGTCTCCTAAATGTCAGCAGGAAAAATAACAAAAATAAGTTCCCATAGCAGCATTCATTTTCCACAACCCCAGAGAACCCAAAGATAAAAATAATAAGATATTCTCAAAGGGCTTAACCAAAGGGTCATTAAGATAAAGCTCCTCCTAGAAATATACCCTTGAATTTGAATTCTTCTGTGAATTAGAGAGCAGCATAGGAAAATATACATTTTTGAAGCATTTTGATGCTTTAAAATCTAACTAAATATATTCAATTTAGTGATTATATCTAGGCTATAAAGATTAAAGTTTACTTGACAAGAAAATGGGATAAATTGGTATCTCCACAGAGTTAAACATTAAATGAAGGTGTATATGCTGTTAACCTCTCTAATCTGAAGAACTTATAGATGCTTCAGCATTGACATACATATTTTTACTTTTATAGTGAATTACTGGATAATTTTGTCATGTAGTCTTGGAGTCCAGGGGCTATTTGTTGGCTTTGGTTTACAATGATTCAATCTGACTCTTGCTTTCCTTCATTCTCGATACTGTTTCTGCTACCCTCAGAGTCCAAGAGCCACTCAAGACATGATGAACTTCCAAATTTAGGTGTCCTGATCTTCCCTTCAGTGATCTTCATAAATGCAATGATGGCAGTCAATCAGTGAAAGTCTGTTTCAAATTATTTTCTGGTTTTATTCCTTTTTAGATTTGATTTTAGCACATTGGAACCAGGAGTAGCCTATAAACGAAGAAGCAGGAAGTGGGAACTTCAAAAAACATCAGTTTCGTGAATCATGGTCTCAGGTGAAGCTGCAATTCAGGTTATTTACATTTTATTGATTATAATTCTGTTTGTAAAACAAACTGCATTTTTTTTTTCATTTTAAATGCTCTTATGAAGAATAATTTCAAAGGATAAACTAGAAAATAGGATTAATTTTGCTTATTTTTTCTTATTACTGGATTGACCCTTGAGAAATTTACTCAATTTCTATAAACCACATTTAGTGCTATCTGTAGAATGGACCATATCATCATGATTATTTCTCAATGACAACTATGAATATTAAATAAAAAAGAAGTGGAGAGCAGCTCAGTATAAAATATGGTTAGCAACTTACAGTGTAAAAGGATAGCAACTTATACTGTGTTAGCATAAAATAAATCCTTGCAGTAAGTCTAGATATGATGAATAGTTATCAAAATTTGACACTATTCATAAGTTTGATAATCAGCTTGTTATTTTCTGTTGACCTCCACAGATTCATTTACTGTAGGACAGGTTTTGTTTTTGTAGGATGATAGCATTATTGAATACCAGGTAAGATACCAGGTAAGCAACAGATACCGTGCTGGGTGATTTCTCACGCATAGTTTTTATTTAATCTTCATATGTGCATGCTAAGTCACCTTGAAAGTGAAAGTGAAAGTGAAGTTGCTCAGTCATGTCTGACTCTTTGTGACCCTGTGGACTGTAGCCCACCAGGCTCCTCTGTCCATGGGATTCTCCAGGCAAGAATACTGGAGTGGGTTGCCATTTCCTTCTCCAGGGGATCTTCCCTACCTAGGGATTGAACCCAGGTCTCCTGCATTCCAGGCAGACGCTTTAACCTCTGAGCCACCAGGAAAGCCCTAAGTCACCTTCGTCATGTCCAACTATTTGTGACTCTATGGACTATAGCCTGTCAGGCTCCTCTGTCCCTGGTATTCTCTTGGCAAGAATACTGGAGTGGGTTGCCATGCCTTCTTCCATTTAATCTTCATAAAACTTTGCAAGTTATGTTTCTTGATCTTTATATGGATTAGAATTCTGATGCTCAGTCGAGCTTAGTAACAATCCTAAGTTTATACACTAAATAGATTGAGAGGGCAGGATATGGACTTTGGAGACACCTGGCTACAAGGTCCATCCACTTTCTCACAGAGCATATTGTCTGCCTTTTCCTCCAACATATAGAGCTCGCACAGTGAATTTGCAAATACAACTGCATGACCTGCATTTAGCAAGTTGTTTAGAAGTATAACATATGTAAAATTATGGCTTAGGAGTCATCAGTCCATGTAGAGACAAGGGCTGCAAAGTGCCTTTTTGTACTTCAGGATGAAGGAAGCATGGTGTTGCTGGATGGTAACTCAGCAGTTGGTCTGATGGGCAGCAAGGAGGCTAGAGTTAGCAGTGTTTCTGAGCCATTCACCATATGTGCCAACATCAAAGAAGAAAATAATGACCCAGAAAAGCAATAGGTAATGAGAAACATGATCTATAGGAAACATGATCAACTCCTTGGTGATTTTATTTTTATGGGGATTTAGTGAAAGTTCAGTAGCATGTATATTTTAAAAGTTAAAGGATGCTATAGCTTTAATTTATTTCCTTTAATTTTAACTGGATTAGAGGAACAGGGTATTAATAATATACATAGGGAGATATACCTAAAGTTTTCTCACATCTAGAGTTGAATAAGATCAAGTCTTGATAATCAAATGTTTCCAGGCCTTCTTAATCTGGATGAAAATGTTGTCATATTTATATCAAACTAACAAATTACAATGACTCTGTTCAACACAGTACATAAACCTCCTGACCACATTTAGCAAAAAGATCTCTGGTGGCAGTGAAGTGTTAAAGGATGATGATTTCTTCTTATTCTCTGGCACTGCTTGAACAAAGAAATCCTAGCCTCTAGACATTTAAGCCTCCTGCATCTCCTGCATTGGCAGGCAGATTCTTTACCACTGAGACATCTGGGAAGCTCATTATTGCTGTTTTTAGGTAAGGCTGGTTCCTTTCTGGCATATATGGCTATTTTCTCATTCTCTTCCACTGATAACTCAGGTAGGTCTGATACCCCTGTTCTCAGACCTCAGCTCAGGAGTATGTTTTATTTGTGAAGATAAATTCAGCTTATGTAGTGAGGTATTTCTCAGAAACCACTTCTTCCCTACCCCATGTACCACTGTATATATCAGTGGTGCAATAAGATGGTGGTAGTTGCCTAAACCCTTGTTAATTTTGGTTAAAAATAGAAGCACCTGTATATCTGTGTGTGCACTTGTGTATGTGTGATGTGAATCAAGGGTAAGGGTGTTTGACCTCTTCTAACATTCAAACTCTAAGTGTGAAGGTTACAATGGCAAAGAGAAAATTTAGCTCATCCTATTACAAATCAAAATTATATGGTCTTCATGTATTAATACAGATATATAAGGAGAAGGCATAAAGAAATGACTTTATTGTTAAAGAATTATAACATTTAGAATAATTATGAGCATTTATTATTAAAAAAATTATAATTTTAATAATCCTCTGTGAAATCTAAAGGAAATGTTATATAAATGTTTTTTTGATGTTGCTTTCACAATGTAGAAGCCAATTTAATGGATCAGAAACTCCAAAATAGTTTTCAGCATCATTTGAAATCTTTGGTGAATTTGTGGGATGTTTTCAGGTTATAAAATTCTGGAGCCATATAAGAAGGTTCATTCCAAAAAAGAATACTATTAGTGTTATCACTGCTGTGACTTCATGTGTGCTCAGTCACTCAGACGTGTCTGACTCTCTGTGACCCTATGAACTGTAGCCACCAGGTTCCTCTGTCTTGGATTTTCCAGGCAAGAATACTGGAGTGGGTTGCCATTTCCTCCTCCAGGGGATGATCCAGGGATCAAATCCACATCTCTTGCATTGGCAGGCAGATTCTTTACCGCTGGGCCATCTGGGAAGCTCATTACTGCTGTTTAGAAAATTGGCACAAGAGATATCATAATTTAGATTAAGTGAAAGTCACTCAGTCATGTTCGATTCTTTGTGACCCCATGGACTACAGCCTGCCAGACTCCTCTGTTCATGGAATTCTCCAGGCAAGAATACTGGAGTGGGTAGCCATTCCCTTCTCCAGGCGATCTTCCCAACCCCGGGATCGAACCCAGGTCTCCCGCATTGCAGGCAGATTCTTTACCATCTGAGTCACCCGGGAAGCCCAAATTTAGATTAAATGCCTATGTAAAGAATAGCTTTTTTATTACAGCCCATAAACATGCTTCTTATTTCCTATAATATGATATAAAGCCAACAACATCTAAGTTATTTTTCTGGTCTCCTGGAGGTGAAATTTTATTAGAGATTAGATAGGAAGTTTTACCATTTAAGAGGGACATATTTCTTTAGAGAATATTATGGGTCCAAGGACAGCTTAATGCACTAGGATACAAATATTACAGATATTTTACCAATAGGACATTAGTTCTTGACAGAGTCAGAAAACATGAAATTTCAGAACTTTAACATAACCTGTATTAAAGATGAGGGCTAGAGATGCTGGAGTTCAAATTGCTTAACTTCAGTCACAGAGTGAATTTTAATTGGCTACATTCCAGGTTCCTTCCTTTACAGTTCTGTGAATTTTCTGCTGGGCAAAGTATGCCACAGATGTAGTTCCAACACTCTTTTTCAGAAGTCTCTAACGTCTCCAATTACCATCAGTCAGTATTTCTCACTGGGGGAATTTTAGCTACAGGAGGTTTATCAATGTCTGGAGACATTGTAAATTGTTACAAATTAAACAATTTTGGGAGAAGAGGGGAAGGGTTGTTACTGGCGACTCTTTGATGCTTAACATTTCACAGTCCACAGGACAGCACTTACAACAAAGACTTCTGGCCCCACACGGAAATAGCACTGAGGTTGAAATATCCTGTGTTGTTTGGCTCCACTTGAATTCTCAGGTGTCAAATAACAGATTCTACTTCCCATGCCCTCTTCAGATTCTCAGTAGTAAATACCTGGAGGCCCAAGTTGGGAACAAAAATAGCAGAAATGTGTCCAGTCTGCTGGCAGAGGAGAATGTCTCTATTATGAATTTGCTGCTTAATAAGTATATTTTTAACTTACTATGATGGTTGTTTCACAGTGCTGAAGTTAGAGATTGTTAATAGTTGTCATTTTTTTAAAGTCTTTCTCCTAATTTCAACCCCTAGAGATTTTGTGTGTGTGTGATATTATATTTTAAATTAGCAGTACTGATATTTTAAAAGAGCAGTACTTGTATTTTAAAAGAGCAGTGCAACTCTTCTGGCATATACAGCTTTGTGTGAATTAGGCTAGCATTTTTCTCAAATATTCAGAGATGAATGATGCTTTTTTTTAATGCATTTCCAATTTTCATGGATTTATACTTTAACAAGTAATAAAAGTAAATAATCAGAGAAACAATTCTTAAAAATATATATCTGATGGCTGCTGCTGCTGCTAAGTCCCTACAGTCGCGTCCAACTGTGCAACCTCACAGACGGCAGCCCACCAGGCTCCCCTGTCCCTGAGATTCTCCAGGCAAGAACACTGGAATGGGTTGCCATTTCCTTCTCCAATGCATGAAAGTGAAAAGAGAAAGTGAAGCCACTCAGTAGGCAGATTTTAAAATTTTTAGATCCAATAAACTTTAAAAATTGCCCTGTCACTTTATTATAAAAGTTCTAAAACACTTTCAGTTCTTGTACTTCTCTCAATGAGATTGAGTAATATCTCTTATGGACTGAGAAGTATATGAGGAATTTTCCAGAAAAGAACACTGAGGTAGGTAGCCAGGCTCTTCTCCACGGGATCCTCCCAAGGAAGGAATCGAACCCAGGTCTCCTGCCTTGCAGTCAGGGTTTTCACTGTCTGCGCCACCGGGGGAGGCCATGAGGAATAAAGAGTATCATAAACAATTGAAAAATCTGCTTCAGTTCTTTCATTCAACAAACATTTATTCTGAGATTATACACTCACTAGGCTCCAGGAATAGTGAGATCAAAGGCATTCTAACCTTCATCGAATTCTCAAAAAAAAAAAGATAAAAGAAAGTCATAGATACAGAGGGCAGATACATGTTTGCTAGAGGCAGGGGATTGGGAGGGGAGGGGTTTTGGTGTGAGAAATGTGTAAAGGGCTATAAGACATAAAAAGGAAAAATTTGTTAAAAATAAAGAAACAAAAAAACACCAACCCAAACCTTCTCCCATAGTTTAATAGATATGCTGCCTGCCTTGTGGCTTCAACTTCTAATGATTCTAGGAATATGTCGCTCATTTCTGACTGGAAGTTTTTGTCCCTCTTACTCTCTTGGGCTGTCAATCTTTCCCTTCTAGTCTCTGCCTGTCTAAATCTATGCATAATTCAAAGGCAGGTTCAATCCCATTCCCTTAAGAATTTTGCTCTACCTCACTTGAGTACTTATTTAATAATCCTTCCTCCAGTTTCCTACAGCATTTCCAGAACAAGGCATATAATTGAAAAAATACAAAAACTAAACAAAACCTGTTGAATGAATGGATAAGTGAAGATGTTCTCATATTTCAGCCTTCTACCATAAAGAGTGAAACTGTTGCTAAGTGTAATTTTTATATGGTATATGAAGTAGCCCATATTCAGGTTTCATAGGCACCCAAATCTTGATCTATCAGTCCTTTGATTAACATTGATACTGCTAGGGTTGGGTCTCAGATTTAACATTCAACAGGCAAGTTGGCTTCACAAAGGAAGCCTTTCTCGTGCCCAAGGCCTAGAGCATCATTTTGGTTTCCTAGAAGATAACACATGAAGATCCTGTGAAGAATCTGAAATATAGGATGAGATTAGAACCTGAGAGATATAAAGGTAGATAGATAAATAACTGTGAAGGGACACAGCAAGGGGACAGTGCTTAGAACTTGGATCTTTGAGTAAATGCTCTGGACTCTGAGTACATATGGCATAACCTGAGGGAGTTAAAGGGAGGATTTTACAGTCCATGAAGGTAGTTGGAGGTGGAGAAGGAATTCTCAGTCTAGTAGAGGAGCCAGATATACAATTTCAAAGAAGTGGTATTCAGTAGAAGATACTAGGCATCACAGGTAACAGGAGTGTAGAGGATGCTGAGAGCTACCTAGTGTTGAGAAGATTGTATCATGAATATTTCTCTGGTATAGGATCATCTGTTGACTTAGAGACAGTACTCTTTTGTCACCAAACACCCTCTAGAAATATGTGTTGAATACACATGTAACGAAACTGATAAAACTATTCATGAATATTTACGACACAGCAAAATAATAACTGATCATGACTGTCATTTACTCCCCTTTAATTACATGTCAGGCTATTTAAATGTATTAGAAGCACAGGGATTACATGAAATACTAAAACGGCAGCTGCACTTGTAGGGAAGAATGTGCTTGCAATCCATCTTTGCTGTAGCCAATAGTCGTCCATCTGACACTGAAACTAGGTTTTAATAACCATGACAGGCAAGATGCTTAAAGTGACGTAATTGCTAGACGTATTGCAAAATGATGATTCAGGTATTTTTTAAAGCTTATTATCTTCCTCAAAATGGAGACCATTTATCATTTCTCTACTGATTTATTCCTGATAGCTAGAAAGAAATGTATGTGCCGTTCCTGCCTCCAATTACCTTTCCTTCTCTATAGTAGCTGTATTCTCAATTCATTTTTTTAATCACTTG
The DNA here is from genome assembly GCF_033118175.1 of Dama dama. Lineage (NCBI taxonomy): Eukaryota > Metazoa > Chordata > Mammalia > Artiodactyla > Cervidae > Dama > Dama dama. The sequence continues at coordinate 94,025,994 of NC_083699.1, read as the reverse complement.
TAATTTGGATGGCTAAACAGTGCCCCTCAGATTCATTTTCCTTGTAAAATATGTTGGTTTTAAATTACACATGTCTGTATGAGGTGAATAACCTTTGACAAATGCTTACCAGAGTTGGGGCATCATAGTGTTACCACATTATTGAGCTATTGCTCCTCTGTAATTCTGAAGTAAATGCTGCTAATTGGCATTGTACAGTGTGTTAATTGTACTTTATTTTTGATCCGAGTTCATTTAATAGGTTTAGGAAACTGAGATAGTAAAATTATATTTTAAAAATTGATAATGTGATTCTTGTGTTCCTCCCTGTTACCTTTAAATACATTATACTAAAAGAGACATATTACATGTAAGAAGAACATACAGATAAAATAGAATTATATTTGGAGAGATTATTCCATTATTATATTAATGTTGGTATGTGATTGAATAAAGTATAGTCCATTTATTCTAATGCTTGATCAAATGTACAAAAATAGTGTGGGCAATAGAAAATGTAAAAGTTGTCATCTGATTACAAAAATACATACTGCATATTTTTATTGCTTGACATTTAAATTTTGCTATGATTCTGCAGAGTTATTTACATGCATACTTAAATTACAAGACATGTGTTTATTTATGGTACACATGTGTACCTCTGGGTAATTCACTTATTTTTCTCCCCTAGGTTTGTGATCCAGGCTCAAAGTCTAGTCTTAATTCCAGGAAGAGGGGAATTAAAAGACAGATGGTAAAAAAAAAAAAATACTAAAATTTTAAAAATAGACAGATGGTAATAAATCTGATAGCTATGCATTGCCAGGTGTGATAGTTAAGTCCCTCGCTGTAGAATACGGGATGCTGCTGTTATTCAATTCTGAATGTTTGCCCTGATGACCCACCAAGATATATTTTGCCTACCAGTGGAAAATGGAAACCAGATTTTGAATTTCAGGCTCCACAGTAGGGTCCTACTTCCTGTTGCTTGAGGCCAGGTTTTTCTAAGATTGTTGTTTCTCACCTACCACCATCACCCTGCTTAGCCCCTTTCTTCTTTTGAACATGTGTAGGTCAACAATTTGCCCACATGTTTCTCCCTTTTTCAAGCACAAATAATGCCTGGATATTCTCACAATTGATAGCGTTTCTTTTAGAGCTAAAATAGATATTTTTTCTCTCGTCTTCTAACATTTTATTTTAGTTTAAGTCACAAGAAGTTGGATAAATAGTACACAGTTCTTAGTGCCCTTTGCCTAGCTTCCTCTGAAGAAAACATCTGAAATAGCCATAGAACATTGTGGGAATCAGAATATTGACTATTAACTACTATTAACTTACACATAGATCTTGTTCAGGTTTTACCACTTTTTGCATGCACTTTTTTAATGTTTAGTTCTATAAAAATTTATTACATTTTCAGATTTGAGTAACCCTGATCACATTTAGGGGTTTCCTTTGTGGCTCAGTTGTTAAAGAATCCACCTGCAATGCGGCAGACCTAGGCTCAATCACTGGGTTGGGAAAACCCCCTGGAGGAGGGCATGGCAACACACTCCAGAAGTCTTACCTGGACAATCCCCAAGGACAAAGGAATCTGGCAGACTGCAGTCCATGGGGTTGCAAAGAGACAGACACTACTGAGTGAGGAGGCATGCAAGCACACACAATCACATTTAGAATATGGTTGTTCCATCACCACCAACAAGCTCCCTTAGATGACTCCATGATAGTCACTGCCCTTCCCAGTCCGAAGTCCTAGTGAGAAATACTTTATTCTTTTTCACTTTTTCTCTTGTCACTTTGAGAGTTCCACATAAATGGAACCATGCTACATAACCCATTGTGTGCATGTGTGCTAAGTTGCTTAATATTTGATTCAGCATAATAATACCTTTGAGTTCTATTCAAATCATTGCTTATGTAAATAGTTTATTCCTGTTAATGAAAGATAGTATTTCATGGTATGCATGTAACAAAGTTTGTTTATCCATTCATCCATTGAAGGACATTTAGATTGTTTCCAATGCAGGACTACTACAAATAAAATAGCTATTAAGATTCACGTACATGTTTTTGTATGAATATTAGCTAATATTCATAAACATCAAGGAGGGAGACAACTAGGCCTATAGTAAGTATGTCTAACAATGTAAAAAAACTGACACACTGCTTCTCACATGGTAGTACCATTCTTTCTTCCCACCAGCAATATATCTGACAGCTAGCTGCTCCACATCTTCCCCAACCCTGAGTATTGTCAGTATCTTTTTTATAGCCATTCTAATAGATATGTAGCAATTGGTGCTTTAATTTGTATTTACTCAGTGGTTCAGTATTCTTGCCTAGTGAACCCTGTGATGAGTATGAAAAGGCAAAAAAGATAGGACACTGAAAGATGAACTCCCCAGGTCAGCAGGTACCCAATGTGCTACTGGAGAACAGAGAAATAACTCCAAAAAGAATAAAGAGACGAAGTCAAAGCAAAAACAACACCCAGTTGGCGATGTGACTGGTGATGGAAGTAAAGACCTATGCTTAAAGTCTGATGATATAAAGAACAATATTGCATAGGAACCTGGAATATTAGGTCCATCAGTTCAGTAAATTTCAGTTGCTCAGTCATGTCTGACTCTTTGCGACCCCATGAACTGCAGCATGCCAAGCCTCCCTATCCAAAACCAACTGCCAGAGTCTACCCAAACCGTTGTCCATTGAGTTGGTGATGCCATCCAACCATTGCATCCTCTGTCATTCCTTCTCCTCCTGCCCTCAATATTTCCCAGCATCAGGGTCTTTTCAAATGAGTCAGCTCTTCGCATCAGGTGGCCAAAGTATTGGACTTCCAGCTTCAACATCAGTCCTTCCATTGAACACCCAGGACTGATCTCCTTTAAGATGGACTGGTTGGATCTCCTTGCAGTCCAAGGGACTCTCAAGAGTCTTCTCCAACACCACAGTTCAAAAGCATCAATTCTTCAATGCTCAGCTTTCTTTATAGTCCAACTCTCACATCCATACATGATCACTGGTAAAACCATAGCCTTGACTAGACAGACCTTTGTTGACAAAGTAATGTCTCTGCTTTTTAATATGCTGTCTAGGTTGGTCATAGCTTTCCTTCCAAGGAGTAAACATCTTGTAACTTCATGGCTGCAATCACCATCTGCAGTGATTGTGGAGCCCCAAAAAATAGTCATCCAACTGTTTCCACTGTTTCCCCATCTATTTGCCATGAAGTCATGGGACTGGATGCCATGATCTTAGTTTTCTGAATGCTGAGCTTTACGCCAACTATTTCATGAATCAAGGTAAATTGAAATTGTTCAAACAGGAGATGGCAAGAGTGAACATCAACATTTTAGGAATCAGTGAACTAAAATGGACTGGAATGAGTGAATTTCACTCAGATGATCATTATACCTATCACTGTGGAGATGAATCCCTTAGAAGAAATGGAGAAGCCCTCATAGTCAAGAAGAGAGTCCAAAATGTAGTACTTGGATGCAATCTCAAAAATGACAGAATGATCTCTGTTTGTTTCCAAGACAAATCACTCAGTATCACAGTAATTAAAATCTGTGCCCCAACTAGTAGTGCTGAAAAAGCTGAACTCAAATGGTTCTATGAAGATATACAAGAACTTGTAGAACTAACACCCAAAAAAAGATGACCTTTTCAATATAGGGGACTGGAATGCAACAGTAGCAAGTCAACTGAAAGTGAAGTCGCTCAGTCATGTCTGACTCTTTGCAACCCTATGGACTATAGCCTACCAGGCTCCTCAGTCCATGGACTTTTCCAGGCAAGAGTACTGGAGTGGGTTGCCATTTCTTTCTCCAGGGGATCTTCCTGACCCAGGGATTGAACCTGGGTCTCCTGCATTGCAGACAGACGCTTTACCATCTGAGCGACCAGGGAAGCCCTAAGAGATACCTGGAATTACAGGCAAATTTGGACCTGGAGTACAAAATGAAGCAGTGAAAAGGCTAATAGTTTTGACAAGAGAATGCACTGGTCATAGCAAACACCCTCTTCCAACAACACAAGGGAAGACTCTACACATAGATATCACGAGATGGTTAATACTGCAAACAGATTGACTATATTCTTTGCAGCCAAAGAGAAACTGCCTACAATCAGCTCTATACAGTCAGCAAAAAAAAAAAAAAAAAAAAATACTTGGAGTCTGACTGTGGCTCAGATCATGAACACCTTATTGCAAAATTCGGACTTAAATTCAAGAAAGTAGGGGGAAAACAAAAAAAAGAAAGTAGGGAAAACAACTAGACCATTCAGGTATGGCAAAAAATCAAATCTCTTATATATATCCCATATCATAACCCTTATGATTATACAGTGGAAGTGACAAATAGATTCAAGGGATCAGACCTGATAGACACAGTGCCTGAAGAACTATGGACAGAAGTTCATGACATGGTACAGGAGGCAGGGATCAAGATCATCCCTCAAAAAAAGAAATGCAAAAAGGCAAAATGGTTATCTGAGGAGACCCCACAAATACCTAAGAAAAGAAGAGAGCTAATGCAATGGAGAAAAGAAAGATATACCCATCTGAATGCAGAGTTCCAAAGAATAGCAAGGAGAGATAAGAAAGCCTTACTCAGTGATCAATGCAAAGAAATAGAGGAAAAACACAGAATGGGAAAGACCAGCGATCTCTTCAAGAAAATTAGAGATACCAAGGGAATATTTCATGCTAACATGGGCACAATAAAGGACAGAACTGGTATGGATGTAACAGAACCAGGAAATATTAGGAAGAGGTGACAAGAATACACAGAAAAACTATACAAAAAAGATCTTCATGAGGAATAACCACGATGGTGTGATCCCTCACCTAGAGTCAGACATCCTGGAATGTGAAGTCAAGTGGGCCTTAGGAAGCATCACTACAAACAAAGCTAGTGGAGGTGATGAAAGTCCAGTTGAGCTATTTCAAATCCTAAAAGATGATGCTGTGAAAGTGCTGCACTCAAAATGCCAGCAAATTTGGAAAACTCAGCAGTGGCCTCAGGACTGGAAAAGGTAAGTTTTCATTCCAGTCCCAAAAAAGGGCAATGCCAAAGAAAGTTCAAACTACCACACAGCTGTACTCATCTCACACGCTAGCAAAATAATGCTCATATTTTCCAAGCCAGGCTTCAACAGTATGTGATATTCAAGCTGGATTTAAAAACATGCAGAGGAACTAGAGATCAAATCGCCAACATCCATTGGATCATCAAAAAAAAGAAAAAACAAAGAGTTCCAGAAAAACATGTACTTCTGCTTTATTGACTATGCCAAAGCCTTTGACTGTTTGGATCACAACAGACTGTGGAAAATTCTTAAAGAGATGGGAATACCAGACCACCTGACCTGCCTCTTGAGAAATCTGTATGCAAATAAGAAGGAACAGTTAAAACTGGATGTGGAACAACAGACTGATTCCAAATCGGGAAAGGAGTACGTCAGGGCTGTATATTGTCACCCTGCTTATTTAACTTATATGCAAAGTACATCATGAGAAACGCTGGGATGGACAAAGCACAAGCTGGAATCAAGATTGCTGGGAGAAATATCAATAACCTCAGATATGCAGATGACATCACACTTATGGCAGAAAGTGAAGAGGAACTAAAGAGCCTCTTGATGAAAGTGAAAGAGTCTGAGAGTGAAAAAGTTGGCTTAAAGCTCAACATTCAGAAAACTAAGATCATGACATCTGGTCCCATCACTTTATGGCAAATAAATGGGGAAACAATGGAAGTGGTGAGAGACTTTATTTTGGGGGGCTCCAAAATCACTACAGATGGTGACTGCAACCATGAAATTAAAAGACGCTTGCCTTTTGGAAGAAAAGCTATGACCAACCTAGACAGCATATTAAAAAGCAGAGACATTACTTTGCCAACAAAGGTCCATCTAGTCAAAGGTATGGTTTTTCCAGTATTCATGTATAGATGTGAGAGTTGGACTATAAAGAAAGCTGAGCATTGAAGAATTGATGGTTTTGAACTGTGGTGCTGGAGAAGACTCTTGAGAGTCCCTTGGACAGCAAGGAGATCCATGCAGTCCACCCTTAAGGAAATCAGTCCTGAATATTCACTGAAAGGACTAATGCTGAACATTCACTGAAAGGACTGATGCAGAAGCTGAAACTCCAATACTTTGACCACCTGATTGGAAGAACTGACTCATTGGAAAAGACCGTCATGCTGAGAAAGATTGAAGGAGGGAGAAAGGGACAACAGAGAATGAGATTGTTGGATGGCATCACTGACTCAATAGACATGAGTTTGAATAAGCTCCGGGAGTTGGTGATGAATAGGGAAACCCAGAGTGCTGCAGTCCGTGGGGTCCCAAAGAGTGGGAGATGACTGAGTGACTGAACTGAACTGAGTGGTTAATAATAAGGAATGTCTTTCTACGTGGTTTTTTTCCATTGATATGTTTTCTTTTTGAAGAGATATTTCATATATTTTCTCTTTTTTCTCATTAAATGTATTTGCTTTTTAAATATTGAATTAGACTTCTTTTTTTAATATATACTAGATACAAATGCTTTGTTGGATATGTTGTTTGTAAATATTTTCTCTTGTGTGTGACTATTTTGCCTCTGTGTAACAGGATCACTTGCAGAGAAATAAATATTAATTTTGATGGACCTTGACTTATTATTTTTTATTTTATGGATTATGTCTTTAGTGGCATGTCTAAGGATGCTTCTTCTAATATTGAATTATAACATTGTTTTGTATGTTTCTCTAAAGTTTTATATTTTTATGTTTTTTATTTAAGAGAGGTATAATATTTTGAGTATTGCTAGTTTTGTGGAATTTTTATTATTTCTAAATTTTTAAAAATATATATCACCAAGTGGTAAAAATTTAATTGGAATGTAAAAAAACATGAGTTTTATTCTGTCTTATCAAAAAATGAAAACTTATATTCAAACCTGATAATCTTGTTATGTCTATAAGCCGTGAGTCTAGAATTTAATATTTTTGTTAAAATAGCAATCTTTAGTATTATAATTTAGTATTGTGATACATTATATTATATAATTAAGAAAATTTAAAATGCGTGGGTAAGCATATATAATTGCATTTCAATATAAAATATATTTTATGTTACTTTGTATATATAATTTCTATGATAATGTAATTATAGATTTGTTTCTACAGATTTAATTTGGTTGTGTACTAAGAACAAAATTAGAAGTAACATTAAGCTTTCAAAAGAGTTTTGTGGAATTCTTGAACCCTCTGCTAGTCACTTAAGATATTTATTATTTTAGATATTTTTAAAAATCTAGTTAAGATTGAAATTATATTATCTTCAACGTACTAGGAAATGTAAGGACCATACAGATGAAAAATAATTTACTGCTGAGTTTCTTATTCTATTTTCTTTAGTTCATAAATTGCTGACAAATAATTAAGCAAATTGAGAATAAATATTTTATTAGATAAAAAATAAAAATACAGAAATATGAAACACAAAAACAGGTTAAAATTTTAATCAGATACTTAAAAACAAAGACAAACAGATGTGCAACAAACAAGATATATGCTAACCATTATTAGTCACTAGAGAAATAAAACTAAAAGTCACAATGAGATGATGCTACACAATTTCTCATTGTTCAGTCACTCAGTCATGTCTGGCTGTTGGCAGCTCCATGGACTGCAGCATGCCAAGCTTCGCTGTGCTTCAGCACCTCCTGGAGCTTGCTCAGTCTCATGTCCTTTGAGTTGATGGTACTATACAACCATCTCATCCTCTGTCACCCCTTCATGTGTCCTCAGTCTTTCCCAGGATCAGGGTCTTTTCTAACGAGTCAGTTCTTCACATCAGGTGGCCAAAGTCCTGGAGCTTCAACTTCAGCATCAGTCCTTCCAAAGAATATTCAGTATTTATTTCCTTTAGGATTAACCGGTTTGATCTCCTTGCAGACTGAGAGACTCTCAAGAGTTTTCTCCAGCACCACAATTAGAAAGCATCAATTATTCAGCACTCAGCCTTCTTTATGGTCCAACTCTCACATCTGTACATGACTACTGGAAAAACCATAGCTTTGACAGACCTTTGTTGGCAAAATGATGCCTCTGCTTTTTAATATGCTGTCCAGGTTTGTCATAACTTTTCTTCCATGGAGCAAACATCTTTTAATTTCATGGCTGCTGTCACCATCCACAGTGATTTTGGAGCCTAAAAATTAAAGTCTGTCACTGTTTCCATTTCTCCCCATCTATTTGCCATGAAGTGATGGGGCCAGATGCCATGATCTTAGTTTTTGGAATGTTAATTTTAAGCCAGTTTTTTTCACTCTCCTCTTTCACCCTCATCAAAAGACTCTTTAGTTCTTCTTCACTTTCTGCCATTAGGTTGGTGTCATATGCATATCTGAGGTTACTGATATTTCTCACGGGAATCTTAATTCCAGTTTGAGCTTCTTCCTGGCATTTTGCATGATGTACTCTGCATATTAGTTAGATATGCAGGGTGACAATATACAGCTTTGACAAACTCCTTTTCCAATTTAGAATGAGTTTGTTGTTTCATGTCTTGTGCTAACTGTTGTTTCTTGACCTGCAAACAGGTTTCTCAGGAGGCAGGTAAGTGGTCTGGTATTCCCGTTTCTTTAAGAGTTTTCCACAGTTTTTTGTGATCCACACAGTCAATTCTTTAGCATAGTCAATAAAGCAGAAGTAAGTGTTTTTTTTCTGGAATTCCCTTGCTTTTTCTATGATCAAACGGATATTGGCAGTTTGTTTTCTGGTTCTCTGCCTTTTCTAAATCCAGCTTGTACATCTGGAAGTTCTTGATTCATGTACTGTTGAAGCCTAGTGAAGGATTTTGAGCATTACCTTGCTAGCACGTGAAATAAGTGCAGTTGTGCAGTAGTTTTAATAGTCTTTGTCATTTCTCTTTTTGTGGGACACATTTTCTAGAAAAGTTTAATTGAAAAGAAAGGAGCAAATCCATATGTTGGTGAGTTGGGGAACTGGAACTTTCATATATTACTTAAGAGAGCATTGATTTTGTCAACCACTTTGGAACATGGTTTGGCATATATTTGTAGAATTAAGTCTATGCGTATCATATGAAATAGCAATTCTTGAAGTAATTATTGCAGAAAGATGAAAACAGACATCCACATAAAGATATCCAGGAAAAGTGTTCATAATAGCTTTATTCATTATAACAAACTGGCAACCACCTGTATGTCCATCAACTGGAGAATGCATAAGCAAAATTATATTATATTATAATGGCATATATATAATGGTCTATTACATGGTATACTCATATATACTCATATTATATGAGTATATACTCATATTATATGGTATATTCATATAATAGACTCTCTGAAAAAATGAAAAGGAGCAAACCTTTAATGCATTTGCCATGGTTGCATTGCTAAAAACACTGATGCACAGTGGAAGCTGTGGACAAAAAGTGTACTTGCTCTGTAGTTCAATCTATAAGAAACACTAGAAAAGACAGAAATCAAATCAGTGTCAGAAAGCAGGTCAATATTTGCCTGGAGCCAGAGTTGAGGAGGGATTGACTGCATGGAGTCATGTGGGAACTTGTAGAAATGGCCAAAATAATCAATACCTTGATTGGGATGATCATTATACCAGTGTGTGAATTTGTCAGTGTGCATTCAACTATACACTAAAAATTAGTATACTTTGTTTTTTAAAAATGATTCCCAACAAATTTGATTTAAAAACGTATCAACCAAATGAAACTAAATAAAAAGAGTTAAGAGTAGTGCAAGTTATAATAAGATGGAAGGACAACAGGTAATGATATAACCTTGAGGAGAAAAGATGATGATTATATCTACATTCAAGGCAGTAGGTGTAGGGACTAAACACAGAACAAAGTGGATTTCTTTTTTGTAGAAGTTACATTTGAATGTTTTTTCTTATAAGTGTAAGGGTAAAAATAAAAATGGCATGAAAGCAATAAGTGGGAAATTGACATCTACAAGGATCAGAAATTGTGACCTTCACTGTAAATAATAGAGCTACACTGATAGGAAATTGCAAGTAATTGAACTGGAGCAATAATAAAAAGAAATCATAAAAAGAAAACTTCTGGGTACCCAGATTTGAATTTTGACATTTACTCTATGTGGGTCTTTGAAGAAATATCTTAACCAAGCTCTCTGTGATTCAGTTTCACAAGCTAAATTAAAAAAGAAAAAGAAATATGAGATTCTAAGATCATGCTACAGTGTTATTCTCATGAATAAGTTAGGTCTGTCAATGAATTTTCTGGCATAGTGCCTGGAGCTTTTTGACCCTGAAAGTACTCTAGAATATAAGAATACTATCACTTCACTAATGGGCATTATAAATACAGTTTTAATGATTATTAAAGTTTCTAGATGATACCACTATGAAAATAAAACAAAATAATTTTTAAATGATTTATCCAAGCATAATATTTTCTAAATCACACACTAATATTATAAGTTTCTATGGAAGTACATTCCATGAATCCTAAGATATTTTTGACATAAATTCAATAATTATATTTGCTAAATAGTTATAAGATTGGCCAAAAAGTTTGTTCAGGTTTTTCCATTAGAAACCTGATGAAGCTTTTGGCCAACCTAATGCTTAAATGTAATGAGGACTGCTCTATTATTCATTATTGCACTGTTATTTAGAACATATAATGATGTGCTACTTATTGCAAGCATGGAAATTAAACAAACAATAATTTTTTTATGACAAGAAAGGGCAAATTATTTTTTCAAATGTTAATGCATTTTGGTATGGCCCTGGGATTACACGATAAGAGACACAAACTAGGAAAATGATAAAGTAAACTTGAAATTCAGTAAACTGGGAGAGAGAACAGGGATACTAAGAAAAAAAGAATGAAAAGAACAGCCACCAAATAAATAGCAAAGTAAGAAAACCAACAACATAAAAAGATTGTTGAAGCAGTGAAACTGCAAAAGAAAATGAGTATTCCTCACACACATCCTGGTTTATTACACATTCATCCCTCTGTTGAGAGGCAGGCAAGATGAGAGAGAGAAAAAGAGAGAGAATAGGGGGAGAGAATGAGATGTAGATATACAAGACTGACCAGAGGGCTGACCAGAGAGTATTGAAGTGTCTGGCATCTTACAAAAAATGCTACATAAATAGAGTTAGAGTCACCAATAAGAAAAAAAGAACACTTTTATCAAGTGGTTATCAGGCATGGGAAGACTAAGACTGAGATGAAAACATATCTCAGGAGGAGAGCAAGAGACAGGAAAGATAAAAGACTAGAAGATCAGCTTGCTGAAAACAAATTTTAAGAGAATCTGAATACTATTTCAAAAATATTCCGAATGCAAACTTTTGAATAACTTGAATGAAGACCTGCTGAGGAAATAAGACTGTCAGAAACAGGAGATGATGCACATAGTAAACCAGTAACAGCTTACAGCAGAATGTAAGGCACATTGACACAAAGTCTCCTCCTAATTATCATCTAACTCCATAAACACTCTTTTAACATTTTGGCAAATCAAGTCACATACAGCTATATATGGACCAATAGACTAAAATACTGCCCTGGCTCAGCTCCCCTTTCTCATTTGAGTCACTCTGATTTCTCCTACAGTACAAAGAAACTGAGGTTGGTCTAAGGTCAACAGAACTACAGGGTTAGTTTTAATGCTCAAAACTCATTTGATTCTCAATATTCTCCCATTACTTTGCTTATTTTTTCAAAGCAAAGATTAGTAGAAGAATTTGTAAATATGTTCCTGAAAAAAGTGGAGAAAAAAGATTAGGCTTTTAAAATGCATTTTTCCTTGCTGTATTCAATAAATAATCTCTTAAACATTTAATGATAGGTTATATTTCTTGAAATTTTACTGATAAACTTCATTTTTATTGAATAATACCTTTTATACATTATGAAATCAAAGACTTTAATATTCGTTTATGACAAATACTACTTTTTTCAAATATATCTTCTTTATATATCTAAGTTTTCATATATTTTACTTTATAGATTTATTTCATTTGTTCTATTTATTTCTGAATATATCTGTTATTTGTGAAATATTAGGCTAATTCAATGACTGCAAAATTTTCCTTGACTACGAATTATAAAAATATTAATTGATTTAATTAGTTTATGAGGTACAGATTTCCCCTAAGACTTTGGTCTTTGAACCACAAATTTCTTCTGGGTTCCTCATCTTGAAAGCCAGATTCTTGAATCATATTTGAAGATAAGTAGCCATAAAATCTAAAGAACTAGAGGGACCATCCCCAGAAGCCCATGGAGGGGCTATTAATTTTATGCCAGTTATTTTGTCAACACATTTAAAGGAGAACTCTAGGAGCTGTTTCTATGTTAACACATAGTGAACTGCATCTCATTATTTTTTGAGTTGTATTGGTGTAACCAGCTTAATGTAACCATTTGCTTACTACTGTGTAGTTACATAATTAAATTCTCCACCAAATAGTGCTTATTTCAAATGATATTTCAAAACATGCTTATATGTGTTTCTTTATGGTCATTTGCATGTCTTTAAACATTTCTTTAAATGTAGAAGAATTTTCAATCTCCAGGAAATATATTGCTTCTAAGTACTGTACATATTTGACATCCATAAATTAATTACATTAAACACTCTCCATACATTAGATTATAGGATATTTTTAAATACACCTTTTTGTCTTTATGTATATCTCCCCGAGCTCTACTGAGATTGAGCATCATTATCTCCTACTGTTTGCAGAGATCTTTCATGTATTCATGAAGAAAAGATACTTTGTATATTTTATGTGTCATAAGTATTTTTCCCACTTTGTAATTTGTATTTTGATTTTTTGGTGGGACATTTTATATTGCACAGAAAATTATTTGTGGAGAAAGGAAGGGAGTCTTAACTTACCTGCTTTAATTTTACATAATATACCTCTGTGTAAATTTCTCTCTTTATGAATTTTTAGAGTTTGCATTCTGGCTTAAAAGTACTCAAAAATGTAAAAAATCATGGAATATTATTAAAATTACTGCTTTATGCTCTGTGCATTTAGCAATAAATGAGAAGACAGTTTTTGTACTTGAAGATCTACATAGTATGTTATATATTATAAAGGGCAGAAAAAAGGAGCCTCAAACAAGTGCTGTCCCAATCCCAGAAAACTGAATTTGTTGATGCTGTTACGTAGTCACTCAGTTGTGCCTGCCTCTTTGGGACCCCATGGACTGTAGCCTCCCAGGCACCTCTGTCCATGGGATTTCCCAGGCAAGAATACTAAAGTGGGTTGCCATTTTCTTCTCCAGGGTATCTTCCAGACCCAGGGATTGAACCCACCTCTCCTGCAGGTGGATTCTTTACCAGCTGAGCCACCTGGGAATCCCCAGAAAACTTAATTTATTACCTTAAATGGTAAAAGAAACTTTGACAAAATAAAGAATCCTGGGCTGGGGAGATCATTCTGGACTAGCTGTATGAGTCCAGTATAATCACATAAGCCCTTAAAAGTGAAAGAGGTAGGTTGGAAAGTCAGAGGCAGAAAGAATATGTGGAGATGTGACTACTTAAGCAGAAGTTAAAGTGATCAGTTTATTGGTTTTGAAAATGGAAAGAGATCATAAATCAAGGACTTAAGACACAAATTTGTGGTGATTTGTTACATCAGGAATAAGAATAGGAAAATGACAGACACACACTAAACTAGGTAAGTAAAGAAATATTTAACATCAGTAGGTTAATGGTTAAGGAAGAGAAGAATGAATACGTTATAGAGTGTGACTATCCAATATGTTAGCCTTTAACCACCGACTCTAGCAGAAAAGAACAGGGAATTTATAGACATCTGGCCACTTCCATTCCAGTAATACCACTAATAATAATTGTTCATAAGTACAATATAACCAAAAAATATAAGGCAAAAGGCATGAGATAAAATGATATAGAATTTTAGAATCAGATAAAAATGACAGAAAATGTTGATAAAATGCATGTTCCACTCAAGAGATTAAAATGATTCAAACATTGGAGAACATAATAACCTGATTTCCTTTGGATACAAAGCCACAAAACAATGCATAAAAGGCTGACAAATTCAATATACTTTTGTGATAAAAGATGTCACAAATAAAAATAACAAGTGACAGAATAGAGAGAAAATATTTGCAACATATGCTGCAGTTAAAAGATCTTATCCACAATATGTCAATGTTCCTATAAATGGAAATAAAGGAAACAAAAATAGATAAGCAAAGAAGAAATTATTTGCAAATAAATGGACATTTTATTAAAGAATAACAATTAACCAAGAAATGTATGAAAAGTTGGTTGATTCCAACTTTATGTCTAATTCTAATTCTAAGGCTAAACCTTAACTTAATTTTAATAGTCTAGGTTGAGAGAGAACTCAATTTTTACTATGTCTAAGAGCTAACTCCTAGTGCCTTGACTGAGACAGAATATAGGAGATGAAACAAGAGATGATGACATTTCATTCTGAGGATTTTTTATTACTTGGAATCTGTAAATAGTTGGAAGGTAAAATTGAGCTAGATTGCTACATTTTAGCTCTTATATATGGCTTCCCACTGGTAAAGAATCTGCATGCCAATGCAGGAGATATAAGAAATGAGTATTCGATCCCTGGGTTGGGAAGATCCCCTGGAGAAGGGCATGGCAATCCACCCCAGTATTCTTGCCTGGAAAATCCCATGGACAGAGGAGCATGGCAGGCTACAGTCCATAGGTTGGCAAAGAGTCGGACATGACTGAAGACTTAGCATGCAGGAACAGCTCATTTTTAGGGTTGAACAGAAAAATGAAATTCAAATTTACCAAATCTCTAGGATATGTCTAAGATCAGTAATATTATCTTTGTACTTTTCTCTTTTTTTTATAAGAAGGAGATACTAGCTCTATATTTGGAAGCTGTATTGTAAGCCACATCTAAACTTTTTGAATTGATATTTTCATTATAGAATATTTCTGTTGACAATATAAACTATTCCACTTAGCACTATTGAATTATTTTTACTATGAAATTTCATTTTCCTTGATGTTATGCTACTGGAATCTGAGAACAAACAATATTTCTCAGTCATATCTTTTCCTAGCTGAGATTTTAAGGGTTATCAAATTAGTGTTCTTTCAAAAATAAGTGTGACTATTCTCCTTAAGTTCTGTATAGTAAACTAGGCTGATTCCTTTAGCTACATCAAAATTCTTCTGCTGATATTTTCTATTAAGATTTTACTCATATATAGATGTTTTATATCACTGCACATTTTTATAACTATATGTCATACCCTTTGTTATTGGAAATAAAAAAATAATTAAAAATCAAGACCTTATATAGATAAAAAGCTTAATTCAGATTTGAAGTATCTGAATATATGGTGCCTAATTTCAAAGTATGTGATAATTTAACCTTTTAAGAATGTTGAATTCATTTTGCCTTAATTTAGTCTTTAATTTTTTATTTCTTAAGATCAGATGTCTGCCTTAAATGTCAAGCCAATTGTGATATCATGACAAGATGGATTTTTATTCTTGTTTTTAAACATAATCATCTTTTATTCTCAATAGCTCCTAATTCACTTTAATTTTCAACTTCTCACCTGGTCTTTGGGGAGCCTATTATCTTGTCATCTGCTTAAACTGTTAATGTCATCATGTTGCAGCATGTCCAATCTCATCTCAGAAAAATTCCCTATCTCTTACCCTCTGTGGCTCCTTTCCTTTAACTTGTTTTCTTTTCTAAAGCTGTGCCCTGGGTCCAATGCTGACCCTGGAGAAGGAAATGGCAACCCATTCCAGTATTCTTGCCTGGAAAATCCCATGAACAGAGGAGACTGGCGGGCTACAGTCCACGGGGTCACAAAGAGTCGGACACGACTGAGGGACTTCACTTTCACTTTCAGCACACCCAACTAAAAAGAATATTATGAAAACTTCACTATGACTAAGAAGATATAACATTAAAAGGGAGAGGGGAAAAAAATAAACTTTTAAAAATTGAATTAGGAAGTAGTGTGCTTCCATAAGCAGAGGGGTTATGAGTGAGGGCCCTCTTCCCTCACTTTCTGTCCCAAAGTGTGAAGAAACTGAAAGTTTTAGTCACTCAGTCATGTCTGACTCTTTGAAACAGCATGAACTGTGTCCTCCGTCCACGGAATTCTCCAGGCAAGAATTCTGGAGTGGGTAGCTATTCCCTTATCCAGGGGATCTTCCCAACACAGGGATTGAATCTGGGTCTCCTGCATTTCAGACAGATTATTTATCATCTGAGCCACCACACTGTAAAACATTTTCTATGTCTCCAATTAAGTTGGTTTACAGATTATGTTCTCTAATTTTGACCAATGTTTAGAAATTGGAGAATTAACTTAATCTTCCTTCAAAGAAACTAGTAATAAAGGAAAATAAATATTTCAGGGTATGTTACCTTTTTAAAATGTCAGAGTATGTTACCTCCGCAGGCGCAGGAGGGCTGAGAGGAGGTACTCCAGGTTCAAGGTCAGGAGGGGTGGCTGTGAGAAGATACCCCTCGTCCAAGGTAAGGAGCAGCAGCTGCACTTTGCTGGAGCAGCTGTTAAGAGATACCCCACGTCCAAGGTAAGGGAAACCCAAGTAAGACGGTAGGTGTTGTGAGAGGGCATCAGAGGGCAGACACACTAAAACCACAATCACAGAAAACTAGCCAATCTGATCACAGGAGCACAGTCCTGTCTAACTCAGTGAAACTAAGCCATGCCATGTGGGGCCACCCAAGACAGACGGGTCATGGTGGAGAGGTCTGAGAGAATGTGGTCCACTGGAGAAGGGAATGGCAAACCACTTCAGAATTCTTGCCTTGAGAACCCCATGAACAGTAGGAAAAGGCAAATTGATAGGATACTGAAAGAGGAATTCCCCAGGTCGGTAGGTGCTCAATATGCTAATGGAGATCAGTGGAGAAATAACTCCAGAAAGAATGAAGGGATGGAACCAAAGCAAAAACAATACCCAGTTGTGGATGGGACTGGTGATAAAAGCAAGGTCTGATGCTGTAAAGAGCAATATTGCATAGGTACCTGGAATGTTAGTTCCATGAATCAAGGCAAATTGGAAGTAGTCAAACAGGCGATGGCAAGAGTGAATGTCGACATTCTAGTAATCAGCAAACTAAAATGGACTGGAATAGGTGAATATAACTCATTACCCTTATATCTACTACTGTGGGCAGGAATCCCTTAGAAAAAATGGAGTAGCCATCATGGTCAACAAAAGAGTCCGAAATGCAGTACTTGGATGCAATCTCAAAAATGACAGAATGATCTCTGTTCATTTCCAAGGCAAACCGTTCAATATCACGGTAATCCAAGCCTATGCCCCAACCAGTCACACTGAAGAAGCTGAAGTTGAAGGGTTTTATGAAGAACTACAAGAACTTTTACAACTAACACCCAAAAAAGATGTCCTTCTCATTATAGAGGACTGGAATGCAAAAGTAGGAAGTCAAGAAACACCTGGAGTAACAGGCAAATTTAGCCTTGGAGTACAGAATGAAGCAGGGCTAAGGCTAATAGAGTTTTGCCAAGAGAACGCACTGGTCATAGCAAACACCCTCTTCCAAAAACACAAGAGAAGACTCTATACATGGACATCACCAGATGGTCAACACTGAAATCAGATTGATTATATTCTTTGCAGCCAAAGATGGAGAAGCTCTATACAGTCAGCAAAAACAAGACTGGGAGCTGACTGTGGCTCAGATCATGAATTCCTTATTGCCAAATTCAGATGTAAACTGAATAAAGTAGGGAAAACCACTAGACCATTCAGATATGACCTAAATCAAATTCCTTATGACTATACAGTGGAAGTGAGAAATAGATTTAAGAGACTAGATCTGATAGACAGAGAGCCTGATGAACTATGGATGGAGGTTCATGACATTCTACAGGAGACAGGGATCAAGACCATCCCCATGGAAAAGAAATGCAAAAAGGCAAAATGGTTGTCTGAGGAGGCCTTACAAATATCTGTGAAACGAAGAGAAGTGAAAAGTAAAGGAGAAAAGGAAAGATATTCCCATTTGAATGCAGAGTTCCAAAGAATAGCCAGGAGATATAAGAAAACCTTCCTCAGAGATCAATGCAAAGATACAGAGGAAAACAGCAGAATGGGAAAGACTAGAGATTTCTTCAAGAAAATTAGAGATACCAAGGGAACATTTCACACAAAGATGGGTTTGATTAAGGAGAGAAATGGTGTGGACCTAACAGAAGCAGAAGATATTAAGAAGAGGTGGCAAGAATACACAGAAAAATTGAACAAAAAAGATCTTCATGACCCAGATAATCACAATGGTGTGATCACTCACCTACAGCCAGACATCCTTGAATGTGAAGTCAAGTGGGCCTTGGAAAGCATCACTACGAACAAATCTAGTGGATGTGAAGGAATTTCAGTTGAGCCATTTCAAATCCTGAAAAATGATGCTGTAAAACTGCTGCACTCAATATGCCAGCAAATTCGGAAAACTCAGCAGTGGCCACAGGACAGGAAAAGGTCCGTTTTCATTCCAATCCCTAAGAAAGGCAATGCCAAAGAATGCTCAAACTACCGCACAATTGCATTTATCTCACACGCTAGTAAAGTAATGCTCAAAATTCTCCAAGCCAGGCTTCAGCAATACATGAACCGTGAACTTCCAGATGTTCAAGCTGGTTTTAGAAAAGGCAGAGGAACCAGAGATCAAATTGCCAACATCCACTGGGTCATTGAAAAAGCAAGAGAGTTCCAGAAAAACATCTATTTCTGTTTTACTGACTCTGCCAAAGCCTTTGACTGTGCGGATCACAATAAATTGTGGAAAATTCTGAAAGAGATGGGAATACCAGGCCACCTGACCTGCCTCTTGAGAAACCTGTATGCAGGTCAGGAAGCAACAGTTAAAACTGGACATGGAACAACAGACTGGTTCCAAATACGAAAAGGAGTACGTCAAGGCTGTATATTGTCACCCTGCTTATTTAACTTACATGCAGAGTACATCATGAGAAATGCTGGGCTGGAGGAAGCACAAGCTGGAATCAAGATTTCCAGAAGAAATATCAATAACCTCAGATGTGCAGATGATACTACCCTTATGGCAGAAAGTGAAGATGAACTAAAAAGCCTCTTGATGAAAGTGAAAGAGGAGAGTGAAAAAGTTGGCTTAAAGCTCAACATTCAGAAAACTAAGATCACGGTATCTGGTCCCATCACTTCATGGGAAATAGATGGGGAAACACTGGAAGCAGTGTCAGACTTTATTTTTGGGGCTCCAAAATCACTGCAGATGCTGATTGCAGCCATGAAATTAAAAAATGCTTATTTCTTGGAAGGTAAGTTATGACCAACCTAGATAGCATATTAAAAATCAGAGACATTACTTTGCCAACAGAGCTCCATCTGGTCAAGGCTATGGTTTTTCCAGTGGTCATGTATGGATGTGAGAGTTGGACTGTGAAGAAAGCTGAACGCTGAAGAATTGATGCTTTTGAACTATGGTGTTGGAGAAGAGTCTTGAGAGTCCCTTGGACTGCAAGGAGATCCAACCAGTCCATCCTAAAGGAGATCAGTCCTGGGTGCTCATTGGAAGGACTGATGCTGAAGCTGAAACTCCAGTACTTTGGCCACCTCATGCAAAGAGTTGACTCATTGGAAAAGACCCTGATGCTGGGAGGGATTGGGGGCAGGAAGAGAAGGGGACTACAGAGGATGAGATAGCTGGATGGCATCACTGACTTGATGGGCATGAGTCTGAGTAAACCCCGGGAGTTGGTGATGGACAGGGAGGCCTGGTGGGCTGCGATTCATGGGGTCACAAAGAGTCAGACGCGACTGAGCGACTGAACTGAACTTACCTTTAAAAGAAATGGCTGGTGGCAGGTCCAGTGTTTCTTATTTTATTACTTTTTAACTTTCTATTTTATATTGGATAAGGTTTTGTTTTTAAATTTTTTTTTTATATTGGATTATAGAGTGCCAGTGCTTTTTACTGAATAACTACTTAAACAGAAAACCAATAGTCAATGGCAATAATTCAGAAAAACAATGAAGTTTTTTTTCATGTTTCTCACTTAATAACAAAAGCAAAGACCCTATACCATTGCAGAAGCATTCACTTTACGGAAGCAGTAAAATTAGCTAGAATAATACACAAAAAACAAAACAGAAACAAAAATACATGATTTTGCCAGTATGTACTGTTGACAGCTACTAGAGTATATTATTGATGATTTTAAAAAAAAAAATCTTTAGAGAAATTGCATACTGTAGGAGTGTTACCTGACAGTCCAGATATTTTCAATGTGTCTCCTTTTATTTTCTAGACATTGTTCCCCAAACTAATGTATCAAGAAGTGTTTCTGTAAGCTGTTAAATGAAAATGCACTGGAAACTGAATGTCTTTAAAAGTAAATAAAACTTTTAAAATATTTTGGTGAAAAGCTAAATGTTCTCAGCTAAGGGTGAAAAGATTATACCAAACATTACTATCACAATATTTTTTAGTGAACAGCTGCTGTTCTTTTACACAGGTAGAAATCAAACATGCATATATTATCCCTGTCAATATGCATGCCATTAATTTTACAAAATGAGATACTCAAAAATATAGTAGGCTTTTATATTATTAAAAGGACATGGAGAATAGCTGGGAAAATCTTTTTAACCACAGAGAAGTATGCTGGTTATTATCTAGCATGGTAATTCCAATAATTGAGTAAAAATGAGTGATATTAAAAAAAATAAATGTCTGTGTGTGTTCAGCTGCTCAGTCATGTCTGACTCTTTTCGGATCCCCATGGAATATTGCCCATCAGGCTCCTCTGTTCATGGAATTTTCTAGGTAAGAATACTGGGGTGAGTTGCTATTTCCTACTCAGGGGATCTTTCAGACCAAGGACTTAAACACACATCTCTCGTACCTCCTGCATTGGCAGGTGGGTTCTTTACCACTGCACATAAATGAATAAAATATGTTTCTTTTTTATATTTCATAAAAACATTTCACATTTATTTGCCCCTTTTTGATAATGAATGTCTATAAGTAGTATGTTAGTCAGTAGAAAGGTTTGAAAACATAAATACAATTTAAAGGTCATTATATTGAAAATGAATAAGAAAATGTTTTGTGAAAGAAATTTTTATTAATAAGAAATGCTTTTGATATGAATATCTCAGTATTTCCCAACATTTTATCGTTTTCTTAGCTAAAATCATGTGTATGATAAAACAATAAATTTAAATTCATACCCTTAAAATGTTGAAAATATATTCTAATCTATTTAAAATATTTCCAAATTAACATTTTCAATAGACTTTGAAGCAATTTGTAATTTATATATAATAAGTGTGTAATTTTCAGATAAGTTCATAAAAGCAGCATTAAGAAGATAAGATTTTAACCTCACAATTTAAATGAAAGTCTTTACATATTTACACATATATTTGAAAATAATGCCTTTAAGTTTACTCAGTATCCCTCTATATGTATGTATTTGTGTATATTCAATATATTTGTGAAGTCTCATTTCCAGGCATTACAACAAATATAATCAATTGTCAAAATAAACTTAACTTTAAAAACAAACCTTCAAATTATCTTTCCAGTGTGTTAAGCATGAATATTCATAGATAATAGCAGAAATACAAGTCCATTTCTCTAAAAAATACTAAATTAGAGAACAAAACTTTTATGAAGTCAATATATAAAAATAAATCACAAATTCAAAATGTGGTTTTATTTTGACACATTCTTGTACACTTTGTTTTTTGTGTGTAGTAAATAGCTAACTGGGAGAAATATCAATAACCTCAGATATGCAGATGATACCACCTTTATGGCAGAAAGTGAAGAAGAACTAAAGAGTCTCTTGATAAAAGTGAAAGAGGAGAGTGAAAAAGTTGGCTTAAAGCTCAACATTCAGAAAACAAAGATCATTGCATCCAGTCCCATCATTTCATGGCAAATAGATGGAGAAACAGTGGAAACAATGGCAGACTTTATTTTTTGGGGCTCCAAAATCACTACAGATGGTGACTGCAGCCATGAAATAAACAGATTCTTGCTCCTTGGAAGAAAAGCTATGAACAACCTAGACAGCATATTAAAAAGCAGAGACATTACTTTACGAACAAAGGTCCATCTAGTCAAGGCTATGGTTTTTCCAGTAGTCATGTATGGATGTGAGAGTTGGACTATAAAGAAACTGAGCGCCGAAGAATTGATGCTTTTGAACTGTGGTGTTGGAGAAGACTCTTGAGAGTCCCTTGGACTGCAAGGAGATACAACCAGTCTATCCTGAAGGAAATCAGTCCTGACTATTCATTGGAAGGACTGATGTTAAAGCTGAAACTGAAATTCTTTGGCCACCTGAGTCGAAGAACTGACTCATTTGAAAAGACCCTGATGCTGGGAAAGATTGAAAGTGAGAGGTGAAGGGGACAACAGAGGATGAGATGGTTGGATGGCATCACCGACCAACTGACATGAGTTTGAGTAAACTCTGGGAGTTGGTGATGGACAGGGAGGCCTGGCATGCTGCAGTCCATGGGGTTGCAAAGAGTCGGACACAACTGAGTGACTGAACTGAACTGAAATCCTTAACAGAGTGGGGTATATACACCCTTCAAATTGCAAATAAATAAATATACATATATTAGGGAGTATGCAACTTTTTTATTTTTTATTTCTTTTTTTATTTTTTTCATTTATTTTTATTAGTTGGAGGCTAATTACTTTACAGTATTGTAGTGGTTTTTGTCATACATTAACATGAATCAGCCATGGATTTACATGTGTTCCCCATCCCGATTCCCCCTCCCACCTCCCTCCCCATCCCATCCCTCTGGGTCTTCCCAGTGCACCAGCCCTGAGCACTTGTCTCATGCATCCAACCTGGGCTGGTGGTCTGTTTCACCCTTGATAGTATAGTTGTTTCAATGCTATTCTCTCTGAACATCCCACCCTCGCCTTCTCCCACAGAGTCCAAAAGTCTGTTCTGTACTTCTGTGTCTCTTTTCTGTTTTGCACATAGGGTTATTGTTATCACCTTTTAAAATTCCATATATATGCATTAGTATACTGTATTGGTCTTTATCTTTCTGGTTTACTTCACTCTGTATAATGGGCTCCAGTTTCATCCATCTCATTAGAACTGATTCAAATGAATTCTTTTTAATGGCTGAGTAATATTCCATGGTGTATATGTACCATAGCTTCCTTATCCATTTGTCTGCTGATGGGCATCTAGGTTGCTTCCATGTCCTGGCTATTATAAACAGTGCTGCAATGAACATTGGGGTGCACGTGTCTCTTTCAGATCTGGTTTCCTCAGTGTGTATGCCCAGAAGTGGGATTGCTGGGTCATATGGCAGTTCTATTTCCAGTTTTTTAAGGAATCTCCACACTGTTCTCCATAGTGGCTGTACTAGTTTGCATTCCCAACAACAGTGTAAGAGGGTTCCCTTTTCTTCACACCCTCTCCAGCATTTATTGCTTGTAGACTTTTGGATAGCAGCCATCCTGACTGGCGTGTAATGGTACCTCATTGTGGTTTTGATTTGCATTTCTCTGATGATGAGTGATGTTGAGCATCTTTTCATGTGTTTGTTAGCCATCTGTATGTCTTCTTTGGAGAAATGTCTGTTTAGTTCTTTGGCCCATTTTTTGACTGGGTCATTTATTTTTCTGGAATTGAGCTTCAGGAGTTGCTTGTATATTTTTGAGATTAATCCTTTGTCTGTTGCTTCATTTGCTATTGTTTTCTCCCATTCTGAGGGCTGTCTTTTCCTCTTGCTTATCGTTTCCTTTGTTGTGCAAAAGCTTTTATGTTTTTTTAATTGACAGAAGCATCATCAAGATGTTTGGAGGCCATTAACAGATGACTGTGTTCATGAAAAACTCTTTTTGACAGCCATGATGTGCAATCTGAAGCTCATCCATTCACCTCAGAGGAGCTTGGGTAAGAGATGTGGATGAATTATTGTTATTAAAACCAAAGGAAAATCAGTGATGTGCTGGCAAAGGTTTTAAAACAGGATGGGGTTGGGAGGAAGCCCTGATTTGTAGTGTTTACTGATTTTCTTAATGAAAATACTCCCATCACAGCTGATTTTCGACTGCAGAAAGGACATTATGCAGAGTTGGGAATTGATGTGCACAATCAAATTTTGGGGACTGGTATAAGCTGGTCTAAACACCACTGGAGAGAGACTACATCCTGTTTATAAGAGATTAATCTCCACTCATTTGTCTAAATGTTATGTGAAATTTCAGCAAATAAACTCCTAACTTAAATTTTCCTGTCTTTTAATTTGTTTTCCCTACAGTGTTGAAAAAATACTCTGAATATATTTGTTCAGTAAATGGTGCATTCTAATTGTGATCATTTTTGCATTCTTAAATTTAACAATGTCATCTATAGGTACATGTGTTTCCTAAGCACGTTTGCTAAGAAAAATGAGCAGGATACATAGCATTAGAAGGAAATGGAGAGAAGACATACTTCTGCAATAGAGAATAGAGAGGATGACTCATTGGAAAAGGCTCTGATGCTGGGAAAGACCAAAGGCAAAAGGAGAAGAGGACATCAGACAATGAGATGGTTAGGTAGCATCACCAATTCAATGGACATGAATTTGAGCAAACTCTGGGAGATAGTGGAGGACATAGGAGCCTGGCGTGCTGCAGTCTATTAAGCTATAGAGTCAGACATGACTTGGCGATTGAACAACAACAAATACTATTAAAGATGTTTTTCAGCAGAATTAAATGATTGAATAAGAATCACTAAGAAATCCAAGTTTGGCATACATAAACTTCCCATCATGATAATTTTACAAGACTACATGTAAAAGTAACATACAGATACACACACACACACACACACACACACATACACTCCACATACTCAATTAGAGAAAAGTTATTCAGTGTCCTGAATAAGTTCCCTCAGAACAAATCAAAGATTGAAAGCATTTTACTCTAATGTCAGCTCATTTCTATTCTTGTGTTTCTACATGAAGCAAATTATGATTTTTTTCATTCTCATTAACAATAATTTAGAAAAGAACAGAGTATTTGGTTTCTGGTGTATTCCTCATCAATACACTGCTCACATACAAGAATCAATTACACTTGGCTCATCCAAATCTTAAAAACGATTTTAGATTGCTTTATGACTCCAATCTATTTGTCAAATTACCCTGCCATTATGTTGATATTCACTAAAACTAGGACAAAATTGTGTTTAAACAATAGTTTACTTTAATATCCTAAAGCTAAAAAAAAAAAAAAAGTAATAATAGAACAAGCACTATGCAAATATACACTCAGAAATTAACATCCCTGCTTATTTCATGCTAGAATCTAATTCAATTTATATAAAATGATACCCTTTATATGATGAAAACAAAAGCCACAAATTGTATTAATTTTTCTCAAATATTTTAAAGGAAAAGAAATTGAATCTTCATCTTACAAACCGAGCATTGCTTCTAGCAAAGATAATTAAATCATCATGTCAACCAACTCTGCTATGTGGCTGGAGAAAACACAATTAGTTCTCAGATTATTGCACAAATCTACTAAATGGACTTTTGCCTCCAAGCTCACCCTCCTTTATTCCATTGTCCATATTGCTGTCAAGTTAATTTTTCTTTTATGTCAATTGATTTGTTTCCTTATTTGCTCCCATGTACAGAATTTCTATCAAATTAATTCCATGAATAGACTGTCAAGGTCTTTGACAACATAGCTTGGGATGAATCATTCTTTTGGTCATTCACTCATACATTTATTTATTCATTCAGAAGTGTTTTTGAAGTTTATTTACTAAATATCTCCCAGATATTTGTGATTTTTAAACAAGGTTATATTTTAGAGCACTTTTTGGTTCACAACAAAATTGAGAGAAAGTTACAGAGACTTTCCTATATTCTGAGACCCTACACGTGTATAGTCTCTTCCCTTATCCACACCCTTCACTGGAGTGGGTGCATTTCTTACAATTAATAAACCTATGTTGACACATCACAGTTACCTCAAATCCCTAGTTTACCTTAAGGTTAACTTTTGGAGTCATACACTCTATGGGTTTGGACAAATGTATAATGACATCTACCCATCATTATATTATACAAAATATTTTCACTGCCCTGAAAAACCTCTGTGTTCCATCTATTAATCCCTCTCCTCACTTCACCCACTGGCAACCACTGACCTTTTTACTGCTTCCAGTTTTCCCTTTTCCAGACTTATATACTTGGGACCACAGTGTATGTAGCTTTTTCAAATGGCTTCTCTCCCTTAATATATACACATAAGAGTACTCTATTTTCTTCCCATAGCTAGATAGTTCACTTTTTTAGCATTGAATAATTTTCTAATACCTGGAAAGGATTATTTCCATAAATCAACATATATTTTTTATCTCCTGTTGTGTCTCAGATTTATTTGCTAGTCGTTGAGGAGGAAAGACCCTTATCCTGGGAAAGATTGAAGGCGGGAGTAGAAGGGGCTGACAGAGGATGAGATGGTTGGATGGTCCACCGACTCAATGGACATGAGTTTGAGTAAACTCCAGGAGCTGGTGATGGACAGGGAGGCCTAGCATGCTGCATTTCATGGGGTCGCAATGAGGTGGACACAACTGAGCGACTGAACTGAACTGAATTGAGGAGGAAAAAAAGGTTTGTACCAGTTATCAGTATGAAGATCATCTTTTTGTATCTTTAACTTAGTTTAAAACCATTAACTTAATATAACTTAAAACTATATAACCATATAACTTATAGCATATAACCGTATAACCATAACCATATAACTTAAAAACCGTTGAGGGCAGGATATAATTCGTGACTGTTTGCAACTCTGAGTGAAAGCAGGATAATGCAACTTAATAAATGCTTAAAAATGTGTATTTCTGATGTGATAATGAATATAAATATAACAATGATGATAATAAAGAAAATTGGAAATACTCTGCATTTTAACCACTAATAAATCATACACTTAAAAATTGTGAATAGTATCCATGTTAACTCTGATATCTTTATAAATCTAAATGACAAAGCTTTTATGTCTGGATAAGCTAGGAAACAATAATACTGTGTTCCACATTATCATGCTTGACAGAATACCCACAAACACAGATTTTTAAATACTTCATAACAATATACTACTGTAAAAACTGGACTATTCCTATCTGGAGTAGAATATGGGTTATATATTAATATATATTAAATATTATATATTAATATTAATTTTCTGTTTTTATTGGCTGAGTAAAATGCAATTATTGCTAAATAATTCAAATATTTAGTTAAATATTTAAATGGTTACTATGTTAATGCAGGAAATTGTTTCAAAACTCTTGAATTCCATAAATTGTCTGCTCCTTCATATAATATTTTCTCTCCCTTGTAAAAGTGGGATTCAGATACCAAGATGTTTTGCATTTTTTTTGATGGCACACGGATGCATATTTTAACTTGTATTATTGTTATGTGTCCTAAACCTTTTTTCATCTATTTCCTTCCAAACTCCTATTCTAACAGATTATATATACTTTGAGGTCAGTCCCCATATTCTATTTATAATTGTGTTCTTCTCAACACCTTGGAGATCAAGTGTTATAAATGTTGATCAAGATTATATAAATCAAAAGGTTTGATTGTGATACTTCTTTCCCTAGAATTGCATCCAAGGAGATGATGTCTTACAAGGAAGGTGATTATATCCTCTGAATCAATGATTGTAAAGTTTGGGAGTTACACTGGAAATTTGCTTTCTTCTCTTTTGTTCCTCCCTGATCTCATGTTTTATTTCCTCTTATGGTTTCTTCCTCTTTCCTTTGTCTGCTAAATTTAACATGGAGGTATGAATTTAGAATTTTGACTTTAAGACCATGATTATCTGATTTCTCAGTTTTATACTGCTGGCCACAGATAGAAATATTCTAATTTAACAAAGTTGTGTATAATTTCATTTCTAATTTAGTTAGGCTGGCTTGGGAAAATAAAAGACTGTGGGATTACATTATAACTGAACAAAAAATGGTCTTACACCTGCTAACATTCTGACTTTCCAGTAAATGTCCTAAAGCCATGACCTTATTAAACCTAAAGCTTTAATTTACAAGAAATAAGGCAACTCAAAATAAAACTACAACAATTTTGAGCAGTTGCAATAATAGATATTAAAAGTTGTCAAATTATGAATTGGGAGTGGAGATCAGGTAAATCCTTATTACCATTTAGTGTACCTTGCCCCTGCCTCTTTTATGTTTCAACATCTATCTCTTGGAACAACTCACTTTAAGGTACATATTTTTATATTCATTAGTTATTTGACACTAAGCAAAGAAACACTCTTATTCTAAATTAAAGACCAGAAATACATTCAGCAATAAGTAAATTTCAAGAAATACAATATGAGATAAGTCACAAAGTTATGGAAAAATTTGAACAACCCAGCTATTAGAAGACTAGGGATGAGCACACTTTCAAGATCTTGGTAAGGGGCATCATGAGTTTCAGCAAGCTCTGGGTGATGGTGAAGGACAGGGAATCCTGGTGTGCTGCAGTTTCATGGGGTTGCAAAGAGCCAGACACAACTGAGTGACTGAACAACAACAGTAGGTTGTTATGAGCTATCCTTGTAAAATGTTTCCAGCAGATGGTTCATCTCACAACTGTAATTTTTCATTGGTTTGACCAGTGGACAGGGTTCTATAACTGATGTGCATGTGTGTTCAGTCACTTCACTCATATCTGACTCTTTGTTACCCCAGGGACTCTAGCCTGATGTCTAGCCTGATTCCATGGGTTACTCCGGGCAAGAATACCGGAGTGGGTTGCCAGCCCTACTCAAGTGTATCCTGATTCAAGGATCAAACCCATGTTTCCTGAGTCTCCTGCATTGCAGGAGAATTCTTTATCACTGAGACACCTGAGAAGCAACTGGAAAATCACATAAATAACATTTGTGAGGGAAGGGATGGGTGTGAAGTTATAAAGCAAGACAAGAACCATTACTAGGATTTAGTGAAATAATTATTTACAAATTACAAAAAGAAATATTTAGAAAGCAACCTTAGCATAAAGAACTTTACTTTCTTAAAAAAAAAAAAAAGAACAAAGAAGTCATACGGTTCTACTTTTCCATTTTTTAAATTAAAATTTATATCTTCTTCAAACCACTGCTATATCTCTCATTCCTTGCATGTTACAATCAACAATTTTTTATCGATTTCTCTACACCCACAGCTTCCACATCTTCAGTTTGTTTCCTTCTTTATTGACTGCAAATGGGCTTCTGTTTGGGCACGTGAGTGAAATTTTCTTCACTTATGCATTCTTATGCTACTCCCCTGCCCCCCACAAGAAAACAATATCCCCTTCCTTCTTCCAAAATTATTATATTTTCTGTATTTTCTGTGTAAGTGAATGACTTTTCAGCCACCCAATTAGTTATGAGATGTGCAACACTGAGGGCTTGGACATAATTTTTAATTGTTCCATCCCCATGATCCTAATATCTAGTCAATTACCAATATCCACATTATTCTTAAAAAGTATCTAAAATGCATGTGCATGCTGAAAAATGTATAGAAAACTGAGAAATAGACAAAAGAAAGGCATGAATTTTCAAAGTCAAATAAAGCCTTTTTCTATCAGGTTTAACCAAAGTGTTTAACTATCTAGGAGACTCTCTGTATTTGGAGCCCAGACATTACGAGCCCGTGTAACTTGAAGAAATCTATCTGGAAAACAATGATGGCAATAGATTTGGTTTTATCACTCTCTCACACATTAACCCAGTTTTGCATCTCACCTGAAAATCTGATTTTCACATCCTTCTTTTTTTTAAAATGTGTCTACAATAACCAGTATCTAATATGTATATATATATATGTTTCACTAGCTTTATCTTCTTAATGTTTCCCCATTAATTAAATGACTTAAAAACTCTGTCCTGTGTTTGTCCTTTAGCAGTGTGAAAGTTACATTATAACATTTTGATAAGTATTCTTTAATAGTATCTCTTTATTTCCAAAACCATTACTTAAACTGAGGTCATCACTCTGTTTCTCCTCAACTATTAAAAGTGCTGCTTAATTGGTCTTGCTGCTCAAGTTTATCTGAATCCAACCCTTCCTTTTCAGATTGGTTTTGCAAAAATGCACATCTGAATATATCACCTTCTGTTAAAATATTAAGTATTTCTATACAACTGATAAAATGGCTCCCAAATCTTTGCCACCTGGCTCCTGCCTCCCTCTGCAGCTATGTATCTCTGCACCAGCCTAACCCGACTGATGCTCCTCAGTCAGATTTACCTACATTCACTCTCTTTGTTATATCAGGTCTTTGCTTTCTGTGGGCTTCCCCGGTGGCCCCGTTGGTAAATAATCTGCCTGCAATGCAGATCTGGTTTCAATCCCTAGGTCAGGAAGGTCCCCAGGAGAAGGTAATGGCAACTCTCTCCAGTATTCTTGCCTGAAGAATTTCATGAACAGAGGAGCTGGTGGGCTACAGTCCATGGGTGGCTCAGTTGGTAAAGAATCTTCCTGCAATGCAGAAGATCTGGGTTCATTCTCTGGGTTGAGAATGTGCCCTGGAGAAGGGAATGGCAACCCACTCCAATGTTCTTGCCTGGAAAATTCCATGGACAGAAATGCTGGTGGGCTACAGTTCATGGTGTCACAAAGAGTCGAACACAACTGAGTGACTAACTCTTTCTTTTGCTTTCTGTACATGGTTTCCTCAAGATGCCCTTTAGAATTAGAATGGTCTTCCCAGTCTCCAACCAGTGTCATTCAGGACCATGGCTATTGAATCTCAATGTCTCACCTTATAGGTCACTTCTTGAAGATAATATCTCAATTATAGGTTAAGTAGCTCTTTCACATGCTTGCTTGTCATGGTACTCAGGTTATATGTTATATTTACTTTTTTTTTTTTTTGGCTGCACATGGCATGTGGAACTTCCCACCTAGTGATTGAACCCATGCCGCCTATGTTAGAACCAAGGAGTTTTAACCAATGGGCAATCAGGGATGACTCTATATTTACTATTTCTATGTTATATTTACTTATCTGTTCTCCCAATGAGAGTCAAAGAGCTTTAAATAGCAGGAACTTCTTTTATCATATGCACCACTTTACCCTCAAAACATAACAAATTTACTGATTCATAGTATCAAGATGATGCATACTATGCTCAAGACATATTTAATTATTAAACATTATCAATAAAGTAAAGTAAAATTATCAATAAAACATTATCAATAAAGTAAAATCAGTATCTCAAAAATTTAAGGATAATATTTGCTGTTATACTTCTAATTTTTTGCATCCCTGATAATAGAGTATGAGAACCCTGTCTTCCATATGTATATATAATGTACTTACATTACATTTATTTTCCTATATTCAAACCACATAATGTTTAGTTATTAAGTATACATTATCAGATTGCCAATTTTTCCAGATCCACTGGATCATTGAAAAAGCAAGAGAGTTCCAGAAAAACATCTACTTCTGCTTTATTGACTACGCCAAAGTCTTTGATTGTGTGGATCACAATAAACTGTGGAAAATTCTTAAAGAGATGGGAATACCATACCACCTTATCTGCCTCCTGAGAAATCTATATGCTGGTCAAGAAGCAACAGTTAGAACTAGACATGAAACAACAGACTGGTTCCAAATCGGGAAAGGAGTATATCAAGGCTGTATATTGTCACCCTGCTTTTTTAACGTATATGCAGAATACATCATGTGAAATGCCAGGCTGGATGAAGCACAAGCTAGAATCATGATTGCTGGAAGAAATATCAGTAACCTCAGACATGCAGATGATACCACCCTTATGGCAGAAAGTGAAGAAAAACTAAAGAGCCTCTTGATGAAAGTGAAAGAGGAGAGTGAAAAAGTTGGCTTAAAACTCAACATTCAGAAAACTAAGATCATGGCATCCAGTCCCATTACTTCATGGCAAATAGATGAGGAAACAGTGGCTGAGTTTATTTTTAGACAGCATATTAAAAAGCAGAGACATTACTTTGCCAAAAAAAGGTCCATCTAGTCAGAGAGATGGTTTTTCCAGTAGTCATGTATGGATGTGAGAGTTTGACTATAAAGAAAGCTGAGCGCTGAAGAATTGATGCTTTTGAACTATGGTGTTGGAGAAGAGTCTTGAGAGTCCCTTGCACTGCAAGGAGATCAAACCAGTCATGCCTAACGGAGATCAATCCTGAATATTCATTGGAAGGAATGATGCTGAAGCTGAAACTCCAATCCTCTGGCCACCTGTTGTGAGGAACTGACTCCTTGGAAAAGACCCTGATGCTGACAAAGATTGAAGGTGGGAGGAGAAGGGACGACAGAGGATGAGATGGTTGGATGGCATCACCGATTCAGTGGACATGAGTTTGAGCAAGCTCTGGGAGTTGGTGATGAACAGGGAGACCTGGCATGTTGCAGTCCATGGGGACATAAAGAGTCAGACACGACTGAGCGACCGAACAGAACTGAACTAAATACATTATCAGTGCTACTATTTCTATCTAATTAACCATTTATCATACATACTTATATATTTAATAGTCATTCTTGAAATAGGGAATAGGTTTGGTATTATCAGCTCTGCTTTGCTCAGAATCTGTTGATTAGAATATTTTTACATGCCTCAAATGTACTAATGTCAACTGGAACCCAACTTTGCTTAAAATTCTTCCCATAATATTACTACTCTGAGCATATTCTAGTGTACAACTCACTATACTTTGAGCTATATTTATTTGTTTAATTAATTATATTTAGTATAATTTAGTATATTATATCTTAATTATTCTTTAAAGTAACACTTCATGTCAGTTTTATCCCACTAAGTATTATGTTAAATATTACACATGTAATGGAAAATGTAGTCCCTGAAATTTATGGATTAATGGGAGAGTAAAGCAAGTTTTGAGACTAACACAGTGGTAAGCACACATTCTACAGGATTCTCCCAGAGGTTTTTGGCCTAGATTTATGAAGAGTCTGAAAGCTCAAGGAAATATCTTGACTGCACCATAAGGATGGTCTGGACATATGCAAGAAAAAGACTGGGTAGTACATTCTGTTTAGGAACTAGGTTTTAAGAAGGCAAACATAGAGATTGGAAAAAATAATCAAGATCCAGATAGCAAAAAGATTTATATTATATGCTAATACATATAGCATTTATTTTCAAGGAAACAAAGACCTATTGATACATTTAAGCAAGGGAGTTATTTGTTTCTTGTTTTTGTTTTTGTTTTCTTTTCTGAAGATTATTCTGACTTCAGGGTAAAGAGTGGATGGGTGGGGATACTAGAGCAGAGACAAAAAGGCTTACTAGAGCTGACCTAGAAGTTTCCTGATAACCTAAAAATGAATATACATGAAAATGACTTGAACAAATATCATGCAGTTGAGATTTTGGATAGAAATAAAGATGTTATACCAAAAATATAGAACAAACAATATTTGGAGAATTTGGAGGAAAAAAAGGGCACTGCTCAAATTTTGAGAATATTTGAAATAAATGATGTTGACAATGATCAAAAAGGCATATGAGTATGTAAGGTAAGTAACACTAGTTGATACAACAGATAAAAGCTGAATTCTCATAAGCTAAATAAATATATATTTATTTCTAATTCACACTACATCCAATTTAAGTGTTTCTGGTTGAGGAAGATTCTGTGTGATCATTTAGAACTTCAAGTTCAACCATTTAGGTGCTTGTAGGTCCTCTCCAATCAACAAGCTGAAACATAGAGAATGGAAGATTACTGACAGATATTTTATGTGGATGAGTCCAGGTATGGGCCATGTTTCCCTTCACTTCATATGTTTATTTAGTTATAACACAGACATATGGCGCATCCAATGGGAAAAACAGTCTAGTTCTGTATCTTGGAAAAAAAGAAGAGTTTTTATATAAGACGTAGTAGTCAAAGGTTCTGGGGGAAAATAGATTTGTGCACAAAAATGTTTGATTACCACTGGATTATTAAACAATGTTAATTATTGTTCAGATGTAAAACAGTGTATACTTAATACATCTTTAATAGAAATCTAAAGTCAAGTTATTGAGTGGCATTGAAAATGTAATAAGAAAATCAATACCTTGATACTCTTTGTATTTAAATGCCTTGCCTTTTAGTAACATTTATTTTCTCAGATGTTTCTTTAGGCAAAATTGAAATAACAATTTATTTATTTATTCATTTATTTATTTATTTTTATTTTTAATTTTTCAATAACAAAATATTTAAATGCTGTTAGCACGGAAATTGAGAAGTTTTATTTCCACAAACATGGCTCCAGATGTATTAGATTTGTTACTAAATACAGAGGAAAGGGAATGTTGCCTGCTTTTCTAGGCAACAATGAATGGTGCTCACCATCAAGCCATCAAAGCCCTCAGTTACTGCAGCTGTCTCCATCCCTTCTCCATGGTGAACCCCGAGGGAAATACTGGATGAAGAAAAACAGGAAATATTCCATGCTCTAGAGATACTGATCTTAGGTAGTTAAGATACAAATCTAAAGAGTAATTTAAATGAGCCCAGATTCTTGCATCTTCTCATACACAGAAAAGCACTAAAATCATTAACTTGAGATGTCTAAATTTTGGTGGATGGCAGTATTCTTTAGATGTTCAACGACATATTTTTGTTTTTCTCAGTTAAATTTCCTATGTGTCTTGGCTACTACCTTAAGTCTTTGGGGCAGTTTTTCAGAGCCATCTGAGAGGCTAATTCCCAGACTATCAGTTCAGTTCAGTTCAGTCACTCAGTCGTGTCTGACTCTTTGCAACCCCATGAATTGCAGTACGCTGGGCCTCCCTGTTCATCACAAACTCCCGGAGTTTACTCAAACTCAAGTTCATGAAGTTGGTGATGCCATCCAACCATCTCATCCTCTGTAGTCCCCTTCTCCTCCTGCCCCCAATCCTTCCCAGCATCATGGTCTTTTCCAATGAGTCAACTCTTCGCATGAGGTGGCCAAAGTATTGGAGTTTCAGCTTCAGCATCAGTCCCAGACTATAGTCCTTAGTAAATTCCCTGAATAAAACTTAACTCAAAAAATTTAGGTTGTGTAGCTTTTTACAGTCAACAGTATACATCCAGTTCTAGCATTGTGTAACTTGCTAACATTAAACATAAGTCATCAAATAGCACATACAATGTGCATTTGGAAAGACAGTCATATTTTGTGTTTAGTTTCCCTTCCAAAGAAGTTTGGAAGAAACCCTGTAGTCAGAGTATTATAGGCACACAAAAAGTACTTATGAACTGCTTGTCTAATTCTGATTCACTACTAAATTTGAGGATCATTTTCTGAAAGAGAACAAACAGGCAGGTAACCAGGCTGGAAATATTTCAGATTTTCAGTTAAATTAAGCAAGCTAGAATTATTATATTTTACATGAATGATATTATACTAATCAGGACAGCTCACATTAAGAAAAAAGATGTGCCTTTAGTTTCAGGATTCAACTATTTTCCTGACATTTAAAAAATCCTTTTTAATGGAAATGTACAGAGGTACCTTCTTCAAAAAATTGTACCTGGCAAGTCTACACAAAGGCCTTTATTCTTTTTTTTTCTTTTTTTTTTTTTTTTCCTTTCAGCTGCTTTGGGAAAAAAAAAAAAAAAAGCTGACAAACAGTGAAATGTCATCATTTTACTACAGAAAGAAGAGGATAAGTCCCTA
This sequence comes from Dama dama, assembly GCF_033118175.1. Lineage (NCBI taxonomy): Eukaryota > Metazoa > Chordata > Mammalia > Artiodactyla > Cervidae > Dama > Dama dama. The sequence continues at coordinate 93,990,197 of NC_083699.1, read as the reverse complement.
TACCTTTTAAATGGCTTTCATTTTCTTTTGAAAGAATCAGTGAATTTACACAGTGTTCCTGGTAATCATACACACACACACAGAGAAGATATAATTTTCTGATGATTTCCTGAATTTCACAGTCACATTTACCATATCAGTGATTTATTTCTAGCAAAGTCTTTGGTTTATTCTTTCCTTTTCCTTTTATTTAGTGCTTGAACATTTACAGTTATATTCAAACTATAAGTAGAAAGAGTATACTTCAATTTTTCATCCCAATGACACAGATTATTCTTAACTTTTTTTTCCCTCAAAACTCTTTTTTGCCTAAAAATGATAGTAAGGGGAGAAGGAGGAAAAGAAAAGCTGAGAGAATAAAATAAGAAAAAGGAAGCACAAAAAGGAAATAATATTCAAATGACAGTGTTAAAAGGATAAGAAAAAGAATATTCCCTAACAAGCATCTATTTAATTTCATTTGGGAATACAGTTTTCCACCTCAAACTGTTTTATCTTCAATTTAGATTATCTTTCCTACAGTGCATTCAACAAATAAAAATATATATTATTGCTCTTTTTTTGGGACAAAAACTAACATTGAGATGTTAGGATTTAACAACAATTCGGTAGTAGTAAGCAAAGGAGAGTGAAAATGCTATTAAATTTTACTCTGTGAACTTACTTTAGGAGTCCTCAACAGAATTCTGCTAATACCTGATTTTTTCCAAATACAGTATTCCCAGTTGGCAAGAAAGTTCAGAGACATGCAAGTGCTGGATACTAAAAAACAAGATACAAATGAATGGTTACTAGTCTTTCAAAAGGAAGTGGAAAAGGTAATAAAGTTTTATAATATTTATTAAACATCAGAAAACTATAAATAACCTATTAATTTATATTGTTCTATAGTATTTATATGCATATATTATATATGTAAACAATAGAATGGGAAAGACTAGAGATCTCTTCAGAAAATTAGAGATACCAAGGGAACATTTCACACAAAGATGGGTTCGATAAATGACAGAAATGGTATGGACCTAACAGAAGCAGAAGATATTAAGAAGAGGTGGCAAGAATACACAGAAGAACTGTATGAAAAAGATCTTCATGACCCAGATATCACAATGGTGTGATCACTCACCTAGAGCCAGACATCCTGGAATGTGAAGTCAAGAGGCCTTAGAAAGCATCACTATGAACAATGCTAGTAGATGTGATGGAATTCCAGTTGAGCTATTTCAAATCCTGAAAGATGATGCTGTGAAAGTGCTGCACTCAACTTGCCAGCAAATTTGGAAAACTCAGCAGTGGCCACAGGACTGGAAAAGGTCAGTTTTCATTCCAATCCCAAAGAAAGGCAATGCCAAAGAATGCTTGAATACCACACAATTGCACTCATCTCACACGCCAGTAAACTAATGCTCAAAATTCTCCAAGCCAGGCTTCAGCAATACGTGAACTGTGAACTTCCAGATGTTCAAGCTGGTTTTAGGAAAGGCAGAGGAACCAGAGATCAAATTACCAACATCTGATGGGTCATCAAAAAAGCCAGAGAGTTCCAGAAAAACAACTATTTCTGCTTTATTGACTATGACAAAGCCTTTGACTGTGTGGATCACAATAAACTGTGGAAAATTCTGAAGGAGATGGGAATACCAGACCTCAAGACCTGCCTCTTGAGAAACCTATATGCAGGTCAGTAAACAACAGTTAGAACTGGACATGGACCAACATACTGGTTCCAAATAGGAAAAGGAGTATGTCAAGGCTGTATATTGTCACCCTGCTTATTTAACATATATACAGAGTACATCATGAGAAATGCTGGGATGGAAAAAGCACAAGCTGGACTCAAGATTTCTGGTAGAAATATCAATAACCTCAGGTATATGCATGACCCCACCTGTATGGCAAAAAGTGAAGAACCAAAAAGCTTGTTGATGAAAATGAAGGAGGAGAGTGCAAAAGTTGGCTTAAAGTTCAACGTTCAGAAAACTAAGATCACAGCATCCAGTCCCATCACTTCATGGCAAATAGATGGGGGAACAGTGGAAACAGTGGCTGATTTTATTTTTCTGGGATCCAAAATCACTGCAAATGGTGACTGCAGCCCTGAAATTAAAAGACATTTACTCCTTTGAAGGAAAGTTATGACCAACCTAGACAGCATATTGAAAAGCAGAGACATTGCTTCGTCAACAAAGGTCTGTCTAGTCAAGGCTATGATTTTTCCAGTGGTCATGTATGGATGTGAGAGTTGGACTATAAAGAAAGCTGAGCGCTGAAGAATTGATGCTTTTGAACTGTGGTGTTGAGGAAGAGTCCCTTGGACTTCAAGGAGACCCAACAAGTCCATCCTAAAGGAGATCAGTTCTGGGTGTTCATTGGAAGGACTGATTGAAGCTGAAATTCCAATACGTTGGCCAACTGATGTGAAGAACTGACTCATTTGAGAAAACCCTGATGCTGGGAAAGATTGAGGGCAGGAGGAGAAGGCGACAAGAGAGGATGAGATGGTTGGATGGCATCACCGACTCAATGGACGTGAGTTTGGGGGGACTCCGGGAGTTGGTGATGGACAGGGAAGCCTGGCATGCTGCGGTTCATGGTCACAAAGAGGAGGACACGACTGAGTGGCTGAACTGAACTGATGCTTTATTCACTATGGAATTACAGGGTTTGGAAAACATAAGAATTTTAATAGGTAGAAATTCCCATTTTCTTTAGACCCATTACTGAATAGAAATAAATGATTACCTTGCATCAGGTTTTATCTTTCCTTAAGTTGGGCTCTTGTTTCTAGAATTGTCTAAGCAACATATCTTACAGTGTCAGGGATAGTGTCTCTCCAGAAATAGATGCAACAGAGGAGTAAAGACTTGTGGTTACCTACATGCCTTTCATATATAATCATAGAACTCATTTAGAATATACATGAAGATTCACACAGAGAGAAAGCCAGTTTTATAAGGTATTTAGGTAAAAGCAAGTCATTTTATTGTTTCACCTATTAGATTTTACATTTCATTCAGCATTCACTTTCTTATTAATATGAAAAATCTTTCTTAAATGAGTATTGTTGATCGCACCTTTTTTTCCTATATCGGTGAGAGTCCTACTTCTATTAAATCTGCTGGCCCTAAAATGTCATTGTCCCTCTCACTTTTCATGACCTTCCGTCTCATTCCCATTCTCCACCAATAAGCTGAATTGAATTTAAAATTAAGTATTTACAATACACCATAAGGCATTAGGTGAAAAATTGGTAAAACAAGAACAGAATGAATTTTCAGCTACTGGTGTCAGTCAATTTTAAAATTTAAATACACTCAGCAATACATCTTACATTCATTCAGATAGCAGCTCTGTTAGGTATATAAGATATATTATGTTTCCCTTCCTTCTTTCTGAAGAAAATTGTGTGGCCTTGGATCACAAAGAATGTGCAGATGTTAAATGTTAAATGTTAAATGACTCGTATGTGATTTTTCCAGAAGGCTTTTTCTTCAATATTCCATTTAGCATCTCAATTAAAAAAGGCTTTTACAGCAAACATTATGACTTTATCAATTTTCACCATAGTAAGAACTTTCTAAGGAAATAATGAACATTTTTATTCTCATAAGTTGATATCACCATTTATGATGAAAGCAGACTCTCTAAGACAATTTTTCCTTTGAAATTTCCATTTACCTCATATTTTGTAATATGAATACTGATAATATTTTCCTTTAATTTTCATGCATAAAATTTACAGGTAATACTGACACATGTATATCCAAAGAGCTACATTTTACCTTACCTGGATGACTGAAAATTTCCACTGAAAAAAACTTTCTAGTCTTTACAAAAGAATCAAAGAATATTTACTCCATTCATTCACTAAACAATATACACTGGTGCCTCTTATCTGCAAAGTAACTTTTGTTGACTCCCTATTGCTGGTTTGGGATACTTTGCATACATTTTTTGCTATTATATTTCCTTTCATTGGAGCAGAAAATGGCAACCCACTCCAGTACTCTTGCCTGGGAAATCCCAGGGATGGAGGAACCTGGTGGGCTGTTGTCTGGGGGTCGCACAGAGTCGGACACGACTGAGCAAATTCACAGCAGCAGCAGCAGCAGCTCCTTTCATACGGCCCACTTTTCTCTGGCTTTTCACTGCTTAATTTTTTGTACCCAAGCAAGAAGTGATTCTTAATATCTCTTATGTCCCAGACACTGCCAATGCTGTTTCTGACCACCTTAAACAAGCTCCTCTGCAGGACACTTGTTCTTTAATTCTCAACTTACCCAATAAAATTCGCTATATCTACTTCTATTCCTTTGAAATCTTTTGTGACAAAAAATTCTTCTTGGTATTTAGGAAACTAAATGCCACAAAGTATGATGAAGACAAGAATATTTGTGTGGAATGCTAATAATGTCCAGGAATAATGACTCTTCATAAGTCACCCTGGAAGATGTTTGTCAAAGCTCCTGATCTATTCTGTTCTATATTTTTTATCCAAACTTTAAACTTTTTATTTTGTATTGGGCTATAATCTATTAGCAATGTTATGACAGCTTCAGGTGAACAGTGAAGGGAATCAGCTATACATATACATGTATCCATTTTCCCCCAAAGTCCCCTCCCATCCAGGCTGGCTCTACATTTTTATCAGACACTAATGTAAGTTCAGAATGCATGCTTAATTAATAAATTTGAAAAACAGATAATGCTTGGAGTGATAGCATACTGCTCACAGAATCTCTGATAGAATCATGGCCCAAAACATAAATAAAAATACAGATTTTTATTGCAGATTAAATTTAAAAATATAATATTTAATTTTGATATATACCTTACAATCAAATATAAATTTCCTAAGGATAAGGAGTAAGGGAAGTACAGCTTAATTGGAGAATTTTTTTTTAATAAAAGAATTAAGGATATTAGAATACAAGCACAATTAACACAAGCAATTTAAGATGCTTTATTTTTTAAGTGGTTACCAAAATAATTTATGCAAATTAGGCTCTATTAGTGAAAAATGCCAGAGGAGGCAATGGCACCCCACTCCAGTACTCTTGCCTGGGAAATCCCATGGACAGAGGAGCCAGGTGGGCTGCAGTCCATGGGGTCGCTAAGAGTTGGACACAACTAAGCGACTTCACTTTCACTTTTCACTTTCGTGCATTGGAGAAGGAAATGGCAACCCACTCCAGTGTTCTTGCCTGGAGAATCCCAGGGACGGGGGAACCTGGTGGGCTGACGTCTATGGGGTCGCACAGAGTCAGACACGACTGACGCGACTTAGCAGCAGTGAAAAATGGTTTCAAGAATAGATAGGATTTTGCTGTTGTATTCCACTTAGCATACATTTGAAAATGGGTAGAGAAAAATGGAATGAATTCAGCATAGAATCACAAAAAAGGTATTTAAAGTCATTTGGTTTTCTTTAGATACTTACTTGACATTTGAAGAGTTTATATAGACAAGTAGGTTTGTACTTGTTCTGCAAAGTCAAGAGAAATATAGCCTGAAAACTTCTAGAAAGATTTGAAGTTATTTAGAAAAATTACATTTATATGAATGAAAGCTATCTACTTTGGAAAAAGTGGCATCAGTGAAAATAAAATTCCTGATACATAAGTGAATTTAGATTAGTCTAGATATGCTTGGTTGTTTGGTTTAAAGGTCACTAAGGCATTAAATGCATATTTCAGCTAGAATAACTTTTGTAACTCCTAATGACTTTATGAAAGTTTGTAGTTTCATTCTTGCCAACAGTTCAAAACTAGTAAATTTAATTAATGTTTCCCAGTATGATTTTGAGTTAGTTTAGCTGAAAAATTCTTGAAGCAATAATCCAAAATGTAACCTTAATAGTTGTTTATTAGTTTCTGTAACCTTGGTTTGCTGAAATGGCAAGCAATCTCAAATTCTTATTAGTTCATAACCAAAAAAATAGAAAGAAAAGAGAAAATGACTTATGTTTCACTTACTCTTATTTTCATCATTGGTACGGTAAGTTCACTGATTCACTTGTCTTCACTGTCAGACTGAAACTGAGAGCAGACATCACTTCTAATTGTGCTAGTTGCAAGAAAACAGATAAAGTACTTATGTACATCTCTCAAGGCCCAACTCAGTCATGAGAGAATCAAGAAGTGTAACGATGAACTGAAAGAGAACAAATATTTAGTGAAACACAGTAATGACTACCTCAAACAGTTGTGGTAAATATCATGGCAGGTTTTGGGAGAATTTTGATTTGGCAACAGGAAGAAATATGAACACTGACTTATTCACCATGAGTCCTGCTCTCGGAATTTTAGACCTGACAAAACAGAAATGGGTTTCCCAAAAAAAGTTAACTTGAAGTTACAGGATATCAAGGGAGTATATATAAAATGTATAGAAGAGTTTAATTACATTGAGATTGGAAGATGTGAATTAAATAGATGCAGCTTTTTTTTAGTCTAAAATATCACTTTTTTTTAAACTTTTTAAAATTTTTTAAAAATTTATTTTACTGAAGTATAACTGATTTGCAAGGCTATATTAGTGTTTATGGTACACAGCAAAGTGATTCAGTTAAACATATACGTAATAGTTTGCATCTATTAATCCCTAACTCTCAACCATCCCTCTCCCAACTTCTTTCCCTCTTGGGTATAGTTTTAAATTAAGGAAAATAGAAACCTTTCCTATTTCTGCTAATTGCTTATTTCAGTTCACTGGATATTGTGAACACAACCGAAGATGATACATTTCATATTCTGAAACAACACCTTTCTTTTTTCTTATAATTATTGTTTGTTTTTTAAAGAAATGAGATGAACATGCAAATAATATCATATAGGGAAAGTGCTTCAGCTCATTTCAGTTCAGTTGTTTACTCAGGTCTGACTCTTTGCTACCCCATGCACTGCCAGGCATCGCTGTTCATTATCAATTCCCACAGCTTGCTCAGACTCATGTCCATCGAGTTAGTGATGACATCCAACCATTCCATCTTCTGTTGTCCCCTTCTCCTCCTGCCTTCAATCTTTCCCAGTATCAGGGTCTTTTCCAATGAGTCAATTCTTTACATCAGGTGGCCAAAGTATTGGAGCGTCAGCATCAATCCTTCCAATGAATATTCAGGACTGATTTCCTTTAGGATGGACTGGTTTGATATCCTTCTAGTCCAAGGGACTCTCAAGAGTCTTCTCCAACACCACAGTTCAAAAGCATCCATTCTTCAGCACTCAGCTTTCTTTATAGTCCAACTCTCACATCCATACATGACTACCAGAAAAACCATAGCTTTGACTAAGTAAGTAAAGTTGCTCAGTCGTGTCTGACTCTTTGCAACCCCATGGACCTGTAGCCTACCAGGCTCCTCCCATGGGGTTTTCCAGGCAAGAGTACTGGAGTGTGTTGCCATTTCCTTCTCCAGAGGATCTTCCCCACCCAGGGATCAAACCCGGGTCTCCCACATTGTCTAGCTTTGACTAGACAGAACTTTTTCCACAAAGTGATGTCTCTGCTTTTTAATATGCTATATAGTTTTGTCATAGCCTTTCTCCCAAGGAGCAATCCTCTTTTAATTTCATGGCTGCATTCACCATCTGCAGTGATTTTGGAGCCCAAGAAGATAAAGTCTGTTATAGTGTCCATTGTTTCCCCATCTATTTGCCACGAAGTGATGAGACCGATGCCATGATCTTTGTCTTTTGAAAGAAATGAGATGAACATGCAAATAGTATCATATAGATAAAGTACTTAAGACAGATAAATTATTGCTTCATTTTTAAGGATTAAAAATATCATCACTTATCATAAATAGTATTGGCATTTTATTATTTTTACTATTTTGAATTCTTCTTAGAACTCAAAGCCTTAAAAGTCCTTATTATAACAAATACTTCATAATTCTAAGAGCACATAATACCATCTTGATATATTTGATAATATTAATAATTCTTGATAAATATTTATCTGAATTAGGCTATGCACTGAATTAAATATATTATCTAGAATTATCTTCAACATGGTTTTCCTTCATAAAGTTTTTATAAACTTTTGTTCTTTTCACTAGGATTACAATACTTAGGAGGTATTATGGATCCAGTTTCAGACCATGCAAAAAAAGCAAATATCAAAATACAGTGAGTCACATGTATTTTTTGGTGTCCTGGTGCATACAAAAGCTATGTCTACACTATACTATAGCCTGTTAAGTATGCAACATTATGTCTAAAAATGTACATACTTTAATTAAAAAACAATTTCTAAAACATGCTATCATCTGAACGCAGCATGGCCAGAAACATTTTGTTAGTAAAAACAAGCAGTTATCTATGAAGTGCAATGAAACCAAGTAGAAAAAAGCAACGCATGCCTGTATAGTGTCACCAAGCCAGCTCTACTTAATATTTTTTGATAATAGTTACTTGATAATGTCGATTTCAAAAACTATGCTGATAATCCCCACTGTGGAGACCTAAGAAATATACCCATGAGAACAAACTGTGCCATTTAAAGTACGCCAATCCTTCAGGAAAGATTCTTTCCTTCTGGTTGACTTAATTCTGAAGTAGGACTAAGTTAGCAATATGATCAACACACTGCGAAGTACACATGGAAACAACAAGCTCATGTTTGACACTTAGGCTTGGAGTGAATAAAGAAAGAATAAATTATAATAATAATGAAAATGCAGCTGCTCTCTCTTGTTTCTCTCACAACTGTCTGTTTTAAATGTAATGCTTCTGCTTTTTAATGGAAGTACTCATTTCAGTAGTTTGCTGCTTTTTCTATAGAAGGGAAGTATAATAGGTAAAATCAAGACTATAGAGTGGTGATAATAGGAGGAACAAAAAAATAAGATAAGTGATTGTAAAGTGGATGAGATTTTTCAAATGCTGCAATTTTGTTTTAAAAAAAATAAAGACCAATGGTTTAGAATTGATTTGAAGGCTTAAATATACCTGGAGTAATGCTGACACTTGTATTAGCATCATTCTAAATGCACACACTATACTCTACAGTGAGTTCCTCCTAAAAGAAACTATGCTTTAGAGCTTTAATGGAGAAACAGAGAAAGAACATGAACCACGTTAAAATGAACTGAAAATAATAACTAAAGACAAAAGAATTGACTCAGAAATTTAAAATTATACTATTTACATATTTACCTTGCAATTTAAAAGATCCCATTAATATGTACATTATTATACAACTAAAAAAGGTGTAGGGAAAAAGAGCAACAAAAATCATTACCATGTTCATTGTCTTTGTCTAGCAGTGACAAGTTAACTCTAGGTAAATTTAGTAAATGTGAATACATTTTGACATGTCAAGTTAATTTATTTTAGTTTACATTAATTTATTCTTGCCTGAAGAATCCCATGGACAAAGGAGGCTGGCAGGCTACAGTCCAAAGGGTCACAAAGAATAGGATACAACTGTAGTGATGTAGCATGCATCCATGCAACTTATATTTTAATCTGAAAAATAAATAGTTCAGGATTACAAAAACACTGTTTGCAAGACTTCTTATCTGATAAACAACGTTTTTGATCAATCACAGAAATATTTGTGAAAATTTAAAATGTCAGAATTTTTTAAAGAGGATGGCTAAGAATAGAGTGGTTATTAAAAAATCTATTTTAAAATTTTAATGAATCATTTACCCTTGGAAATGTTACCATGGATATCATATTTGCTTAAATAGCTGGTTTTGCTTTTCAGTTTTATGATGTTAGGATATTTCAACCACTTAAATTTATAGGTTACTGTAAAAATAAATTTAATTATGTCTTACATGAAATTTGGGAGATGATTTTTTTACAGAGACTGTCTTTCTATAATCTCTGGCTAAATATTGATATATTAAAATAGTAGTAATATTTACTTATGCAAATGGCATGCTGTAAATATTGGATTATATGCAATGATAAAAAAACATCAAATTATTCTGATTAACTTCTGCATTAATGTTGGACCAATTTTCATTATAAAAATAAAAAGACAGTTCTTGGGGGAGGAGGCCTTTCACCCTAAAGAATAAACTTGCTAATCATTACTACTTAGCAACTAGATCGTAACAACTAGGAAGAAAGAGTTCACAACTATTCCTGTTTGGTAATTATTATGAGATTAACCTTCCTTCCAAATAAATAAGTATTCACCAGATGAAATTTCAATTTTTATATGTCAACCCACTCCAGTATTCTTGCCTGGAAAATCCCATGGTCAGAGGAGCCTGGTAGGCTACAGTCCATGGGGTCTCAAAGAGTCGGACACGACTGAGCAACTCCACTTTCACTTTCAATGTTATAATTTCTTAAATTTGAAGACAAAAAAATACACCACATTAGTAATTTTTGCAATATATTGTTTTCTTCACCACTTCCTCTTTTTTCAAGTCCCATATTTTACATTTTACTTATCTTTAAAATTTTTATTGAAATATAATTCATATATCATAAGATTCTCCCATTCAAAGTGTACAACTCACTCCTGTTTCAGTAGGGTTTCAACAGGGTTGTGCAGCCATCCCCATGACCTAATTTTAAAATATTTACATTCTCTCCCCAAAGGAGCATTCTACCCATCAATAATCATTCTTAATTTCTGTGTCCCTAGAGCCCTAAGCCATCATTCATTTACTTTCTGTCACAATAAATATGTATATTCTGGATATTTCATATTCAATGAAATCATATACATAAAATGTGGCCTTCTGTAACCATTTCCAGTTAGCATAATGCTTTCAAATTTCATCTATCAGTATTTCATTTCTTTTTATTACTCAGTAATACATATTCCATTGGAGGCTAGATGGCATTTTATATATCCCTTTATTAATTGATAGGTATTTAAGTTGTTTCTACTTATTGGTTATTAAGAAGAATACTTTTCTGAACACTTGTGTACAAGTTTTTATGTGGGTGCATCTTTTCATTTCTCTTGAGTGTATGCCTATAGGACGGAATAACTCAGTAACATGGAAACTACTGGGCTTCCTCAGTGACTCAGTGGTAAAGAATCAACCTGCCATGCAGGAGCCACAGGAGACTCTGGCTCCATCTCTGGGTCAGGAAGACCCCCTGGAGGAGGGTATGGCAACCCACTCTAGTATTCTTGCCTCAAGAGTCCCATGGACAGAGGAGTCTGGTGGCTATAGTCCACAGGGTCTCAAAGAGTCAGACACGACTTAGCACTCACTCATGGTAGTTAGTAACATTTTGAGGAACTGTCAGTTTTCATGTCGGTGATGCTATCCGACCATCTCATCTTCTGTCGTCCCCCTCTCCTCTCGCCCTCAATCTTTCCCAGCATCAGGGTCTTTTCAAATGAGTCAGCTCTTCACATCAGGTGGCCAAAATATTGGAGTTTCAGCTTCAGCATGAATCCTTCCAATGAATATGCAGGACTGATTTCCTTTAGGATGGACTGGTTGCAAACAGAATCCAACAACATATTAAAAAATCATACACCATGACCAAGTGGAGTTTATCCCAGGAATGCAAGGATTCTTTAATATCTGCAAATCAATCAATGTAATACACCATATTAACAAATTGAAAGATAAAAACCATATGATTATCTCAATAGATGCAGAGAAAGCCTTTGACAAAATTCAACACTGATTTATGATTAAAACTCTCCAGGAAGCAGGAATAGAAGGAACATATCTCAACATAATAAAAGCTATATAGGATGGACTGGTTGGATATGCTTACAGTCCAAGGGACTCTCAACAATCTTCAATACCACAGTTCAAAAGCATAAATTATTCAGTGCTCAACTTTTTTATAGTCCAACTCTCACATCCACACGTGACTACTGAAAAACCATAGCTTTGAATAGATGGACCTTTGTTGGCAAAGTAATGTCTGTGCTTTTAAAAATGCTATCTAGGTTGGTCATAGCTTTTCTTCCAAGGAGCAAGCATCTTTTAATTTCATGGCTGTAATCACCATCTGCAGTGATTTTGGAGCACTGAAAAAATGAAGTCTCTCACTGGTTCCATTGTTTCTCCTTCTGTTTGCCATGAAGTGATGAGACCAGATGCCATGATCTTGGTTTTCTGAATGTTGAGTTTAAAGTCAGAATTTTCTCCCTCCTCTTTCACTTTCATCAAGAGGCTCTTCACTTCTTTACTTCATGCCATAAGGGTGGTAGCATATGCATATCTGAGGTTTTTCATATTTCTCCCAGCAATCTTGATTCCAGATTGTGCTTCATCCAGCCCAGCATTTCTCCTAATGTAATCTGCATATAATTTATAAAGCAGGGTGACAATATATAGCCTTAACAGGCCACTTTCCTGATTTGGAACCAGTCTGCTGTTCCATGTCAAGTTCTCACTGTTTCTTCTTGACCTGCATACAGATTTTCCAGGAGGCAGGTCAGGTGGTCTGTTATTCCCATCTCTTAGAGTTTTCCACAGGTGGTTGTGATCCACATGGTCAAAGGCTTTGCCATAGTCAATAAAGCAGAAGTTTATGTCTTTCTTCTAGAAATTTCTTCAAAAAATTTAGAGATACCAAGGGAACATTTCATGTAAAGAAGGGCAAAATAAAGGACAGAAATGATATGGACCTAACAGAAGCAGAAGATATCAAGAGGTGGCAAGAATACACAGAACTATTCAAAAAAGATCCTCATGACCCAGATAACCAAATGCTGTGATCGTTCACTTAGAGCCAAATATTCTGGAATGTGAAGTCAAGTGGGCCTTAGGAAGCATCACTATAAACAAAGTTAGTGGAGATGGTGGAGTTCCAGTGGAGTTGTTTCAAATCCTAAAAGATGATGCAGTGAAAATGCTGCACTCAATATGCCAGCAAGTTTGGAAAAATCAGCAGTGGCCACACAACTGGAAAAGGTCAGTTTCCACTCCAATTGCAAAGAAAGGCAATGCCAAAAGATGTTCAAACTACCACACAATTGCACTTATCTCACATGCTAGCAAAGTAATGCTCAAAATTCTCCAGGCCAGGCTTCAACAGTACATGAACTGTGAGCTTCCAGATATTCAAGCTAGATTTAGAAAAGGCAGAGAATCAGAGATCATATTGCCACCGTCCATTCTATCATTGAAAAAGGATGAAAGTTCCAGGAAAAAAAAAAATCTACTTCTTTTTTACTGACTACGCCAAAGCCTTTGACTGTGTGGATCACAGCAAACTGTGGAAAAACTTAAAGAGATGGGAATGCCAGGCCACCTGACTTGTCTGCTGAGAACTCTGTATGCAGGTAAAGAAGCAACAGTTAGAACTGGGCATGGAACAAGAGACTGCTTCCAAATCGGGAAAGGAGTATATCAAGGCTGTATATTGTCACCCTACTTATTTAACTTCTATGCAGAGTACATCATGTGAAATGCTAGGCTAGGTGAGGCACAAGCTGGAATCAAGATTGCTGGGAGAAATAGTAACAACCTAAGATATACAGAAGACACAACACTTATGGCAGAAAGCAAAGTGGAACTAAAGAGCCTCTTGATGAAAACGAAAGAGGAGAAAAAAAAATGCTGGCTTAAAACTCAACATTCAGAAAACTAAGATCATGGCATCTGGTCCCATTATTTCATGGCAAATAGATATGGTAACAATGGAAACAGTGAAATACTTTATTTTCTTGGACTCCAAAATTACTGCAGATGATGACTGCAGCCATGAAAATGAAAGATGCTTGCTCCTTGGAAGAAAATCTATGACCAACCTAGAAAGCATATTAAAAAGCACAGACATTACTTTGCCAACAAAGGTCCATCTATTCAAGGCTAAGTTTTTTCCAGTAGTCATGTATGGATGTGAGAGTTGGATTATAAAGATAGCTGAATGCTGAAGAATTGATCTTTTTGAACTGTGGTGTTGGAGAAGACTCTTGAGAGTCCCTTGGGCTAGAAGGAGATCCAACCAGGCAATCCTAAAATAAATCAGTTCTGAATATTCATTGGAAGTACTCATGCTGAAGCTGAAACGCCAGTACTTTGGTCACCTTATGTGAAGAAAAGATTCATTGGAAAAGACTCTGACACTGGGAAAGATTGAAGGTGGGAGGAGAAAGAAACAACAGAGGATGAGATGCTTGGAAGGCATCACCAACTCAAAGACTTGAGTTTGAGTAAGCTCTGGGAGTTGTTGATTGACAGGGAAGCCTGGCGTGCTAAGTCCATGGGGTCACAAAGAGTCGAACATGTTGAATAACTGAACTGAGCTGAGATGTATTTCTGGAACTCTCTTGCTTTTTCCATGATCCAACAGATGCTGGCAATTTGATCTTTGGTCCCTCTGCCTTTTCTAAAACCAGCTTGAACATCTGGAAGTTCACAGCTCACATACTCTTGAAGACTGGCTTGGAGAATTTTGAACATTACTTTGCTAGTGTGTGAGATGAATGTGATTGTGTGGTAGCTTGAACTTTCTTTGGCATTGCCTTTCTTTGGGATTGGAGTGAAAATTGACCTTTACCAGTCCTGTGGCCACTGCTGAATTTTTAAATTTGTTGACATATTGAGTGAATTACTTTAACAGCATCGTGTTTTAGGATTTGAAATAGCTTAACTGGAATTCCATTGCCTCCACTAGCTTTGTTCATAGTGATGCTTCCAAAGGCCTACCTGACTTCACATTTCAGGATGTCTGGCTCTAGATGAGTGATCACAGCATTGTTGTTATCTGGGTCATGAAGATCTTTTTTGTATAGTTCTTCTGTGTATTCTTGCCACCTCTTCTTGATATCTTCTGCTTCTTTTAGGTCCATACCATCTGTCCTTCATTTTGCCCATCTTTGTATGAAATGTTCCCTTGGTATCTTTAATTTTCTTGAAGAGATCTCTCGTCTTTCCCATTCCATTGTTTTGCTCTAATTCTTTGCATTGATCATTAAGGAAGTCTCTTTTATCTCTCCTTGCTATTTTTTGGGACCCTGCATTCAAGTGGGTGCATCTTTCCTTTTCTCCTTTGCCTTTATCTTCTCTTCTTTTCTCAGCTATTTGTAACTCCTCCTCAGAGAGCTGTTTTTCCTTTTTGCATTTCTTCTTCTGGGGGATGTTCTTGATCACTGCCTCCTGTACAATGTCACGAACCTGTGCCCACCATTCTTCAGGCACTCTATCAGATCTAATCCCTTGAATCCATTTGTCACTTCCCACTGTATAATCATAAGGGATTTAATTTAGGTCATACCTGAATGGTCTAGTGGATTTCCCTACTTTCTTGAATATAAGTCTGAAGTTTGCAATAAGGAGTTCATGTTAGAGCCACAGTCAGCTTCCAGTCTTTTTTCTGCTGACTGTATAAAGCTTCTCCATTATTGGCTGCAAAGAATATAATCAGTCTGATTTTGGAATTGACCATTTGGTGATGTCCATGTGTAGAGTCTTCTCTTGTGTTGTTGGAAAAGGGTATTTGTTATGACCAGTGCATTCTCTTGGCAAAACTCTATTAGTGTTTGCCATGCTTCATTTTGTGCTCTAAGGCCAAATTTTTCTGTTACTCCAGGTGTCTCTTGACTTCCTACTTTTGCATTCCAATACCCTATAATGAAAAGGACATCTTTTTTTCGGTGTTAGTTCCAGAAGGTCTCTTAGGTCTTCATAGAACTGTTCAACTTCAGCTTCTTCAGCATTACTGATTGGGGCTAGACTTGAATTTCTGTGATATTGAATGGTTTGCCTTGAAATCAAACAGAGGGTTTTTTGTTGTTTTTGAGGTTGCATCCAAGTACTGCATTTCAGACTCTTCATTGACTATGAGGGCTACTCCATCGTTTCTAAGGGATTCTTGTCCACAGTAGTAGATATAATGGTCATCTGAGTAAAATTCACCCATTCAAGTCCATTTTAGTTCACTGATTCCTAAAATGCCATCTCTCATTTGACCACTTGCAATTTACCTTGATTCATCGACCTAACATTTCAGGTTCCTATATACAATACTGTTCTTTACAGTGTCAGACTTTACTTCTGTTATCAGTAACATCCAAAACTGTCATTGTTTTTGCTTTGGCTCTGTCTCATCATTCTTTTTGGAGTTATTTCTCCACAGTTCTCCAGTAGCATATTGGGCACTTGTCAACCTGGGTGTTCATCTTTCAGTTTTCTTTTTGCCTTTTCATATTAACAGTTCCCTAGTAACTGATGATGTTGGGAATCTTTTTTTGTGTGAATATGGTCCACTATTAGAATAACTGTTGAACTGAAGACAGACAACTTGATGAAACTCCTCACAGTCAGAAACTGAAGTACAGATTCTAACTTCATGATATACTATAAAGATGACCTTAGGCAAATCACTTAACTTCAGTACTTGAGCATCACGATTTTAAAATTGAGTTGATTTTTAACATCTATCATATGGGATAATTGTGTAGATTAAGTGCAGTAATGTGAGCATTTTGGACATTGCCTGAAATCTACTGTATTTCCAATGAATGTCAGTTCTTAATAGTCATCATCATTGTCCCTATCAGTATCAAATCAACACCATTCTCTTAAAAATATTAAAATGAAGTAATCTGATTTAGACAAGATTTTCCTTCTAAGAACATTTCAGAAAATCATATTTCTAAAATAAAAGGCAAAATGATTTTACAATTAAACATTTTGATTTATTATTTAAATTACCAATAAAATATATATGAGCACATTTTTGCTAATCTGCTTTACAGAGTAATACTACACACACACATACACACATATGCACTGCAGCTTAGTGGTTAATTACATTTTTAATGTGAATTTTGTAGGTTTGATAGGAAATCAAAGATATTTTGGAATTTCCTTTTAATTTTCCAAGGTTTATTTTATTTTATATTAAAGGAGTAAAGAAATATTAGATTTTCTCTCACAGTTTTCAGTCAACTGTTTTGTTTTTTTTTTCAATGCTCGGAGCCAAGATCTTGAAGACTCAAACACAGAATTTTGACAGGACTTCACTTGTACTATTATATGTGCTGTGTATATATAAGCTTAGTTACTCAGTCATATCCAACTCCTTGTGATCCCATGGACAGGAGCGTGCCAAGCTCTTCTGTCCATTGAATTTTTCAGGCAAGAACACTGGAGTAGGTAGCCATTCACTTCTCCAGGGGATCTTTCCAATCCAGAGATCGAACCAAGTCTCCTGCATTGCAGATGGATTTAAAGAATTCATCTGAGCCACCAGGAAAACTCATTACTTGTACCACAATAAATCAACTATAATATGTGTAATATACTAGTGCATGTGTGCTCATTGACATCCACAGCTCTTTGCAACCTCACACACTGTAACCCACCAGGCTCCTCTGTCTATGGGATTTTCCCAGCAAGAATACTGGGGTGGGTTGCCACTTCCTCCTCCAGGATATCTTCCTGACCCAGGGACTGACCTGTGTCTCCTGTCTCTCCTTCATTGCAGGTGGATTCTTAACCACTGAGCCACTGGGTATGCTACTGACATACCAAATGAATTTATTGTTACTTGACCTCATGTTTAAAATAGAAGCTTTATCTTGTCTCATTAAATATTTTTTAAAAGAGTGGATAAAAATTTAGAGCACAATATTCCTAATTTTAGAAATGAATAAACTGCTATCTGGAGAGATGAGGGACAGGGTTAACTTAAGGCTGGAATAATGCATGCAGTGATTTAATTCTACACATAACACTTCAGAACTGGAGTAGGCCTTCTCATGTGTTGGAAGAGACTTGGATATTTTATAAATGAGCTACCTGTATTCTGCATTTGGTTGGATTCAGACAATATCGGCAGTAATAACCTGTTTTCTATGAAAAGTACAGCTCTATATGTAAAGTATACATTTTTGTGTGTGTGTATGGTTTTGTTCAAACATGTAGAAAGTTATGCACTATACAGTTCTTTATATAGGTTGTCTTCCCACTGCAACCCAATTTAAAGACTTTACAAATAAACTGGGCAACATTTTGAAGCATCTCTCAAATACAATCTGAAATATATAGTGAAGTGATTTGCCAAAAATGAAACCCATTAAAGCATCTTTCATGTACATAAATGATCAAGATTATATGGGGAGATAATTTGCTAAAAATTAACTACTGATTAGAAGTAAAAATGATTTAAGGGAATGCAAACCACACTCTGCACATTTCTGTCAAACTTCTGCAAAAACTCAAAAAGGGCTGAGGTTAAATATACTTATTAAAGTCCGTGTTTTTAAGCCATATAGTGAAGGTGATTTCACAAATTTGCACATGTAAGGGAAAAACATTTAATACGAGTCAGAGTATGCAATACTTCATAGTCAAGTCCAAAATAACTTAAAGGAAATTAATTATTTTACTTACACTCTGCCAGAGGCATCATATGGCTGCAGAGGTTGATGTGTTTTGTGAAGTGTGAAACAAACAAACAAACACCACAAGTGTATACTGTTGGGGCCTTTGTATGAAAGCCAATAAAAATGTAACAGTAAATTTTATTATTTCTTATTTTTATGACACCAATAACCATCTGTTACTCATCTGGGAAAAAAATGACAAGGAAAATTAGATAACTGCTATCAATAAAACTCATGACTCAAAAGGGAGTTATTTATTATTACAGACATAAATCATAACTGCTTCCTCTGGCTGGAAGAGAAATTTCCAACAACCTTTACTGAAGGGAATTAGAGAATATCACCTCAGTTTTCTTAGCAAAAGCAATAGAGAACACGACATTGAATTCAAAAAGTTAAATGTTAAAAAGTTTAGAAAGAGGTTTGTGACTGCTCGCTGGGGATATTTAAACACATACAAGACATGATGCAAAGAATATTAGGTCAGAAATCAAATATATTTCTCTCTCTTTTTCTCACTGAGCACTCATGACAAAGTCTAAGTTCCTCTCTAGGTATGTAAGGAAGAAAGATACATTTTTAACATGCTATGAGTTTTTCATTTTGCAGGAAAAACAAACATTTATTTCCTTCAAAAGCATTATATTAGAACAAAGTATATGATACATGTATATAAGCACAGAAAACTATGTCCTGTGAAATAAACAGAAAAAAATGTTTTTAAGGTGTTATCATTTAATGCTGAAGTGTGAATAGGCACCAGTCAGGTGAGCAAGGAAAATGTGGTGATTATTTCAGAGTCCCAGATAACATCCTTGGAGATCAAATATTAGAGTGTGATTCAGAAATATGAGGACAGATGTTTTGGTATGGAATGATCTTGGATAATATGGGAAAATAATGGAGACTGTATAGGCAAACAAAAAACACTACCCATTAGAATTCTGAATTACTCATTTTGGTTCAGTGAGAGTTATTTCGGTTTGGTGAAAGTAGTTCATTAATATGATCCAGACAGTTTTCTGATAATTCTGGGGAATGTGCAATTTATGGATTATTTTACTTGCTGAAAAAAGGTGTTTGAACTAGATGATCTAGAACTAGATTGCTCTTCACCTATTCTGCCCAATGGGAAAACAGAAATGCAACATGAATTTGAATGGCCCAAATAGTAATTTGACATTGTACAAGGGGCAGGGAATAAGATCATCCCCAAGAAAAAGAAATGCAAAAAGGCAAAATTATTGTCTGAGGAAGACTTACAAATAGCTAATAAGGAAAGCAAAGGGCAAAGGAGAAAAGGAAAGAATACCCATCTGGAGGCAGAGTTCCAAAGAATAGCAGGAGAAATAAGAAAGCCTTCCTCGGAAAATGAGTTTTAGGGGAGGAGCCAAGATGGCGGAGGAGTAGGACAGGGAGACCACTTTCTCTCCTACAAATTCATCAAAAGAATAACTGAACGCAGAGCAGACTTCGCAAAACAACTTCTGATCGCTAGCTGAGGTCATCAGGCTCCCAGAAAAGCAGCCCATTGTCTTCAGAAGGAGGTAGGACAAAATATAAAAGATAAAAAGTGAGACAAAAGAGCTAAGGAGGGAGATCCATCCCGGGAAGTCCTAGGCGGCATTGCTTGGGGTAGGGTCGGGGCCTGAGCGCCCTGAGGACAATCGGAGGGAGCTTCTGTGAGTTGCCAACTTGAACTGTGGGAGACCAAAAGAGGGAGAGTAAATTAACCAGCCCGAACACACTGCCAGCCGTTCGCAGAACAAAGAGACCGAGAAAGTCCAGAGAAGAGCACGCAGGCTGCGGACCGGCCCAGCCCCGCCGGAGGCAGGAGGCAGGGGGTAGGGGAAGGTCGCGGCGAGACACAGGGCGCAGGCACCCGACCGGCGCGGGCGGGGACTGGGGCTGGGGACGCAGAGGGCAGAGGGCGCGCGCACCCGACTGGCGCCAGCGGAAACTGAGACTGGGTCCGCGGAAGGGAGGGGACGCGCCACACCTGGGGAGAGTGCGCCCACCAAGCCCCTGGCTGCCTGGACCGCTCTGACGGGGAAGGCACAGAGAGCAGGCGCACCTTTTCCTTCCGCGCTTTTGTGGAACACCCGAGGGCTGGAACCTCGCGCAGCGCGGGGCGCGCTCCATATAGAACAGCCGGGAGCCTGAGCGGCGCAGACGGAGAGAGCAGCGTCAGCCCCTCCCGGCAGCGACAGCCCGTCCCCGCGGCGCAAGCCCCTCCCCGCAGCGCCAGGCCCTCCCCGCAGAGCGACGGAACTAGCTACCTGAATAAGAGTCCACCTCCGCCCGCCTGTGTCAGGGCGGAAACGAGGCTCTGAAAAGACCGGCAAACAGAAGCCAAATAAACAAAGGGAACCGCCTCAGAAGGGACTGGTGCAACAGATTAAAATCCCTCTAGGAAACACTGACTACACCGGAAGGGGCCTGTAGATATCGAGAAGCGTAAGCTGGAAGGAGGAGCTATCTGAAACTGAGCCGAACCCACACTGACCGCAACAGCTCCAGAGAAACTCCTAGATATAATTTTACTTTTTTCTCTTTTTTTTTTCTTTTTTTATTTTTTCTTTTTTCTCTTTTATTTTCCTTTAAAATCCCCTATTACTCCCCCATTACTCCTTAACTTTCATTTCCATAAATTTTTACGATTTTTTTACTTAGGGAAAAAAAAATTTTTTTTTCTTTTTTTTTTTTTCTTTTTCTTTCTTTTTTTTTTCTTCTTTTTTCGTCTTTTTTTTCTTTCCTTTTTCTCTTCTATTTTCTGTTGTTCTTTTTCTCTTATTTCTTTTAAAGTCCTCTAGTACTCCTCTACTACGCCTTAATTTTCATTTTCAATACACTATAACCTCACAAAATAAAAAAAAAAGAAGAGAAGCCCTATTTTTAAACCCAAGATTATTCTCTCCCAATCTTGACTCTCTGTTTTCTACCTCAGAACACCTATATTTCCTCCTTTCCCCTTCTCTTCCCAATCCAATTCTGTGAATCTTTGTGGGTGACTGGGCTACAGAGAACACTCTGGGAACAGACAGCTGCGTAGATCTGTCTCTCTCCTCTTGAGTCCCCCTTTTTCTCCTCCTGCTCATCTCTATCTCCCTCCTCCCTCTCCTCTTCTTCATGTAACTCTGTGAACCTCTCTGGGTGTCCCTAATGGGGGAGAATCTTTTAGCCATTAACCTAGAAGTTTTCTTATCAGGGCTGTATAGTTGGAGAAGTCCTGAGACTACAGGAAGAATAATACTGAAATCCAGAGGCAGGAGACTTAAGCCCAAAACCTGAGAACACCAGAAAACTCCTGACTACATGGAACTTTAAGTAATAAGTGACTGTCCAAAAGCCTTCATACCTACACTGAAACCAACCACCACCCAAGAGCCAATAAGTTTTAGAGCAAGACATACCATGCAAATTCTCCAGCAACGCAGGAACATAGCCCTGAACATCAACATACAGGCTGCCCAAGGTCACACCTAACACATAGACCCATCTCAAAACTCATTACTGGGCACTCCATTGCTCTCCAAAGAGAAGAAATCAAGTTCCATGCACCAGAACACAGACACAAGCTTCCCTAACCAGGAAACCTTGACAAGCCAATCGTCTAACCCCACCCACTGGGTTAATCCTCCACAATAAAAAGGAACCACAGACCTCCAGAATACAGAAAGCCCACTCCAGATACAGCAATCTAAACAAGATGAAAAGGCAAAGAAATACCCAACAGCTAAAGGACAATGAAAAATGCCCACCAAGTCAAACAAAAGAGGAGGAGATAGGGAATCTACCTGAAGAAGAATTTAGAATAATGATAATAAAAATGATCCAAAATCTTGAAAACAAAATGGAGTTACAGATAAATAGCCTGGAAACAAAGATTGAAAAGATACAAGAAATGTTTAATAAAGACCTAGAAGAAATAAAAAAGAGTCCATTAAAAATGAATAATGCAATGAATGAGATCAAAAACACTTTGGAGGGAACCAAGAGTAGAATAACGGAGGCAGAAGATAGGATAAGTGAGGTAGAAGATAAAATGGTGGAAATAAATGAAGCAGAGAGGAAAAAAGAAAAAAGGATCAAAAGAAATGAGGACAACCTCAGGGACCTCTGGGACACTGTGAAATGCCCCAACATTCGAATCATTGGAGTTCCAGAAGAAGAAGACAAAAAGAAAGGCCATGAGAAAATACTCGAGGAGATAATAGCTGAAAACTTCCCTAAAATGGGGAAGGAAATAGCCACCCAAGTCCAAGAAATCCAGAGAGTCCCAAACAAGATAAACCCAAGGCGAAACACCCCGAGACACATATTAATCAAATTAACAAAGATCAAACACAAAGAACAAATATTAAAAGCAGCAAGGGAGAAACAACAAATAACACACAAAGGGATTCCCATAAGGATAACAGCTGATCTATCAATAGAAACCCTCCAGGCCAGAAGGGAATGGCAGGACGTACTGAAAGTAATGAAAGAGAATAACCTACAACCTAGATTACTGTATCCAGCAAGAATCTCATTCAGATATGAAGGAGAATTTAAAAGCTTTACAGATAAGCAAAAGCTGAGAGAATTCAGCACCACCAAACCACCTCTTCAACAAATGCTAAAGGATCTTCTCTAGACAGGAAACACAGAAAGGTTGTATAAACGTGAACCCAAAACAACAAAGTAAATGGCAACGGGACCACACCTATCAATAATTACCTTAAATGTAAATGGGTTGAATGCCCCAACCAAAAGACAAAGATTGGCTGAATGGATACAAAAACAAAACCCCTATATATGCTGTCTACAAGAGACCCACCTCAAAACAAGAGACACATACAGACTAAAAGTGAAGGGCTGGAAAAAAATATTTCACGCAAACGGAGACCGAAAGAAAGCAGGAGTCGCAATACTCATATCAGATAAAATAGACTTTCAAATAAAGGATGTGAAAAGAGACAAAGAAGGACACTACATAATGATCAAAGGATCAATCCAAGAAGAAGATATAGCAATTACAAATATATATGCACCCAACATAGGAGCACCGCAATATGTACGGCAAACACTAATGAGTATGAAAGAGGAAACTAATAGTAACACAATAAGAGTGGGAGACTTTAATACCCCACTCACAACTATGGATAGATCAACTAAACAGAAAATTAACAAGGAAACACAAACCTTAAATGACACAATGGACCAGCTAGACCTAATTGATATCTATAGGACATTTCACCCCAAAACAATCAACTTCACCTTTTTCTCAAGTGCACACGGAACCTTCTCCAGAGTAGATCACATCCTGGGCCATAAATCTGGTCTTGGAAAATTCAAAAAAATTGAAATCATTCCAGTCATCTTTTCTGACCACAGTGCAGTAAGATTAGATCTCAATTACAGGAAAAAAATTGTTAAAACTTCAAACATATGGAGGCTAAATAACATGCTTCTGAATAACCAACAAATCATAGAAGAAATCAAAAAAGAAATCAAAATTTGTATAGAAATGAATGAAAATGAAAACACAACAACCCAAAGCCTATGGGACACTGTAAAAGCAGTGCTAAGGGGAAGGTTCATAGCATTACAGGCTTACATCAAGAAACAAGAAAAAAGCCAAATAAATAACCTAACTCTACACCTACAGCAATTAGAGAAGGAAGAAATGAAGAACCCCAGGGTTAGCAGAAGGAAAGAAATCTTAAAAATCAGGGCAGAAATAAATGCAAAAGAAACTAAAGAGACGATAGCAAAAATCAACAAATCTAAAAGCTGGTTTTTTGAAAAAATAAACAAAATTGACAAACCATTAGCAAGACTCATTAAGAAACAAAGAGAGAAGAACCAAATTAGCAAAATTAGAAATGAAAATGGAGAGATCACAACAGACAACACTGAAATACAAAGGATCATAAGAGACTACTACCAGCAGCTCTATGCCAATAAAATGGACAACGTGGATGAAATGGACAAATTCTTAGAAAAGTATAACTTTCCAAAACTGAACCAGGAAGAAATAAAAGATCTTAACAGACCCATCACAAGCAAGGAAATCGAAACTGTAATCAAAAATCTTCCAGCAAACAAAAGCCCAGGACCAGATGGCTTCACAGCTGAATTCTACCAAAAATTTAGAGAAGAGCTAACACCTATCTTACTCAAACTCTTCCAGAAAATTGCAGATGAAGGTAAGCTTCCAAACTCATTCAATGAGGCCACCATCACCCTAATTCCAAAACCAGACAAAGATGCCACAAAAAAAGAAAACTAGAGGCCAATATCACTGATGAACATAGATGCAAAAATCCTTAACAAAATTCTAGGAAACAGAATCCAACAACATATTAAAAAAATCATACACCATGACCAAGTGGGCTTTATCCCAGGAATGCAAGGATTCTTTAATATCCACAAATCAATCAATGTAATACACCACATTAACAAATTGAAAGATAAAACCATATGATTATCTCAATAGATGCAGAGAAAGCCTTTGACAAAATTCAACACTCATTTATGATTTAAACTCTCCAAAAAGCAGGAATAGAAGGAACATACCTCAACATAATAAAAGCTATGTATGACAAACCCACAGCAAGCATCACCCTCAATGGTGAAAAATTGAAAGCATTTCCCCTGAAATCAGGAACAAGACAAGGGTGCCCACTCTCACCACTACTATTCAACATAGTGTTGGAAGTTTTTGCCACAGCAATCAGAGCAGAAAAAGAAGTAAAAGGAATCCAGATAGGAAAAGAAGAAATGAAACTCTCACTGTTTGCAGATGACATGATCCTCTACATAGAAAACCCTAAAGCCTCTACCAGAAAATTACTAGAGCTAATCAATGAATATAGTAAAGTTGCAGGACATAAAATTAACACACAGAAATCCCTTGCATTCCTACGTACTAACAATGAAATAACAGAAAGAGAAATTAAGGAAACAATACCATTCACCATTGCAACAAAAAGAATAAAATACTTAGGAGTATATCTACCTAAAGAAACAAAAGACCTATACATAGAAAACTATAAAACACTGATGAAAGAAATCAAAGAGGACACAAACAGATGGAGAAACATACCGTGTTCATGGATTGGAAGAATCAATATTGTCAAAATGGCTATTCTACCCAAAACAATCTATAGATTCAATGCAATCCCTATCAAGCTACCAACGGTATTTTTTACAGAACTAGACCAAATAATTTCACAATTTGTATGGAAATACAAAAAACCTCGAATAGCCAAAGTAATCTTGAGAAAGAAGAATGGAACTGGAGGAATCAACCTGCCTGACTTCAGACTCTACTACAAAGCCACAGTCATCAAGACACTATGGTACCGGCACAAAGACAGAAATATAGATCAATGGAACAGAATAGAAAGCCCAGAGATAAATCCATGAACCTATGGACACCTTATCTTTGACAAAGGAGGCAAGGATATACAATGGAAAAAAGACAACCTCTTTAACAAGTGGTGCTGGGGAAACTGGTCAACCACTTGTAAAAGAATGAAACTAGAACACTTTCTAACACCATACACAAAAATAAACTCAAAATGGATTAAAGATCTAAATGTAAGACCAGAAACTATAAAACTCCTAGAGGAGAACATAGGCAAAACACTCTCTGACATAAATCACAGCAAGATCCTCTATGACCCACCTCCCAGAATATTGGAAATAAAAGCAAAACTAAACAAATGGGACCTAATGAAACTTAAAAGCTTTTGCACTACAAAGGAAACTATAAGTAAGGTGAAAAGACAGCCTTCAGATTGGGAGAAAATAATAGCAAATGAAGCAACAGACACAGGATTAATCTCAAAAATATACAAGCAACTCCTGCAGCTCAATTCCAGAAACATAAATGACCCAATCAAAAAATGGGCCAAAGAACTAAACAGACATTTCTCCAAAGAAGACATACAGATGGCTAACAAACACATGAAAAGATGCTCAACATCACTCATTATTAGAGAATTGCAAATCAAAACCACAATGAGGTACCATTACACGCCAGTCAGGATGGCTGCTATCCAAAAGTCTACAAGCAATAAATGGTGGAGAGGGTGTGGAGAAAAGGGAACCCTATTACACTGTTGGTGGGAATGCAAACTAGTACAGCCGCTATGGAAAACAGTGTGGAGATTTCTTAAAAAACTGGAAATAGAACTGCCATATGACCCAGCAATCCCACTTCTGGGCATACACACTGAGGAAACCGGATCTGAAAGAGACACGTGCACCCCAATGTTCATCGCAGCACTGTTTATAATAGCCAGGACATGGAAGCAATCTAGATGCCCATCAGCAGATGAATGGATAAGGAAGCTGTGGTACATATACACCATGGAATATTACTCAGCCATTAAAAAGAATTCATTTGTACCAGTCCTAATGAGATGGATGAAGCTGGAGCCCCTTATACAGAGTGAAGTAAGCCAGAAAGATAAAGAACATTACAGCATACTAACATATAAATGGAATTTAGAAAGATGGTAACGATAACCCTATATGCAAAACAGAAAAAGAGACTCAGAATTACAGAACAGACTTTTGAACTCTGTGGGAGAATGTGAGGGTGGGATATTTCAAAAGAACTGCATGTATACTATCTATGGTGAAACAGATCACCAGCCCAGGTGGGATGCTTGAGACAAGTGCTCCGGCCTGGTGCACTGGGAAGACCCAGAGGAATCGGGTGGAGAGGGAGGTGGGAGCGGGGATCGGGATGGGGAATACGTGTAAATCCATGGGTGATTCATATCAATGTATGACAAAACCCATTGAAATGTTGTGAAGTAATTAGCCTCCAACTAATTAAAAAAAAAAAAAAAGAAACGAAAAAAAAAAAAGAAATAAACAGAAAGGCAATCAAAAAAAAAAAAAAAAAAAGTAGCTCATCTTCCCACCTCTCTACCACCACCTACTCTATGCACTGTTCTGGTTTGTTTTCTTTACAGCAGAAATGACCTGTTTTTTATATTTGTTTACTTGTATTTCAATACCTGGTGCCTGTCATATAGTAAGAACTAATTATTCATTAAATAAGTAGTAAATAAAAAAATAAAAGTGAAATGAATTAAGATAATAAAAAAAAAGAAAAAGAAAGACTTCCTCGGTATTCAATGAAAAGAAATAGAGCAAAACAATAGAATGGGAAAGACTAGATCTCTTCAAAAAAAATTAGAGATAACAAAGGAAAATTTTATACAAAGATGAGCACAAAAAAGGACAGAAATATTATAGATACAAAAGAAGGAGAGGATGTTAAGAAAAGATGGCAAGAAAACACAGAAGGCCTATACAAAAAAAGATCTTAATGACCCAGATAAACACGGTGTGATCACTCACCAAAAGCCAGACATCCTGGAATATGAAGTCAAGTGAGCCTTAGGAAACATCACTACGAACAAAGCTAGTAGATGTGATGGAATTCCAGTTGAGCTATTTCAAATCCTAGAAGATAGTGCAGTGAAAGTGCTGCAGTCAATATGCCAGAAAATTTGGAAAACTCAGCGGTGGCCACAGGACTGGAAAAGGTCAGTTTTCATTCTAATCCCAAAGAAAGGCAATGCCAATGAATGTTCAAACTACTGCACAATTGCACTCATCTCACATGTTAGCAAAGCAATGCTCAAAATTCTCCAAGCCAGGCTTGAACAGTATGTGAACCAAGAATTTCCTGATGTTCAAGCTGGATTTACAAAAGGCAGAGGAACCGGAGATCAAATTGCCAAAATACTTTGGATCATCGAAAAAGCAAGAGAGTTCCAGAAACATCTTCTTTTTTATTGACTACACCAAAGCTTTTGACTGTGTGGATCACAGCAAACTGTGGAAAAACTTAAAGAGATGGAAATACCAAACCAACTGACCTGTCTCCTGAGAAATCTTCATGCAGGTTAAGAAGCACCAGTTATAACCAGACATGGAACAACAGACTGGTTCCAAATCAGGAAAGGAGTACATCAAGGTTGTATATTGTCACCCTGCTTTTTTAGCTTATATGCAGAGTACATCAGGAGAAACACTGGGCTGAATGAAGCAGTAGCTGGGATCAAGATTGCTGGAAAAAATATCAATAACCTTAGATATGCCCATGACACCACCCTTATGGCAGAAAGCAAAGACAAACTGAAGAGCTTCTTGATAAGGTGAAAGAGGAGAGTGAAAAAGCTGACTTAAAACTCAACATTCCAAAAACTAAGATCATGCCATCTGGTCCCATTACTTCATGGAAATTAGATGGAGAAACAATGGAAGCCATAAGAGAGTTTATTTTTGGGGGCTCCAAAATCACTGCAGATGGTGACTGCAGCCATGAAATTAAAATATTTTTTCTCCTTGGGAGAAAAGCTATGACCAACTTAGAAAGCATTTTAAAAAGCACTGACATTACTTATGTGTTAAGGTTTGTCTAGTCAAATTATGGTTTTTCCAGTAGTCATGTGTGGATGTGAGATTTGGAATATAAAGAAAGCTAAGCACTGAAGAATCGGTGCTTTTGAACTGTGTTGTTAGAGAAGACTCTCGAGAGTCTCTTGCACCACAAAGAGATAAAACCAGTCAATCCTAAAGGAAATCAGTCCTGCATATTCATTGGAAGGACTAATGCTGAAGCTGAAACTCCAATATTTTGGCCACCTGATGCAAAGAACTGATCAATTGAAAAGACTCCAATGCTGGGAAAGATTGAAGGCAGGAACAGAAGGGGATAATGGAGGATGAGATGATTGGATGGAATCACTGACTTGATGGACATGAATTTGAGAAAGCTCTGGGAGTTGGTGATGGACAGGGAAGCCTGGTGTGCTGCAGTCCATGGCGTCACAAAGAGTCCTACATGACTGAGCCTCTTAACTGAACTGAACTGAACTGAACTGAATAGTATTTAGACAGAAAAAAAAAAAAAAAGAAATATTATCATTTAACCATAAAAGAATCTCTTGAGAGTCCTTTGGACAGCAAGGAGATCAAACCAGTCAATCCTAAAGCAAAGCAGTCCTGAATATTCATTGGAATGACTGATGCTGAAGCTGAAGTTAGAATCCTTTGGACCCCTGATATGAAGAGCCAACTCACTGGAAGAGACCCTGATGTTGGGAAAGATTGAGCACAGGAGGAGAAGGGGATAACAGAAGATGAGATGGTGGGAAGGCATCAACCACTCAATGGATATAAGTTTGAGAAGCTCTGGGAGATGATGAAGGATAGGGAAGCCTGGTGTGCTTGCCGCCCATGGGATTGCAAAGAGTCAGACATGAATTAGTGACTGAACAGCAGCAATGCATCAGTACTCTCATCAGTTGCCACATTTCATAATTAAGAACTAGCTTTGGGTTGGAGATCAGATTTTCAGAAAATTCAAAATGCAAACACTATTGTAGAAGTTTGCACATCAGTACATGTAACACATCAACATGGTCTAGTAGTTCATTTACAAATCTTAAAGGATGTATCTAATTTTAAGTCCTGTGAAGCAACATTAATGACTAATGATTACCACTAAGAAGAACTTGGAATAATCAGGATCTTTCAATTTCTAATTTTCTTCGATAAGCTTATTTTATGACATATTTGGAAGATGAAAAGACATGGAAGATTTTTCATATTCTTTCTTTGAAATGAGGGTCACTAAAAGAATACCAGTGGGCACATTCATTTTCATTTCAAGTTTTGAAATGGTAACCTTCAGAATTATGAATATAACCAATTGAGTATTTTGTCATAAAAAGCATTCTTACTGAGAATGTGCACACAGAATTAGATACAGATTCCTCTTCATAAAAATAATATATTTTCTAGTATGAGGAGAGAGTGTGATGAGAAGAAGAGATCTAACAAAGCAGTTAAAGCAGTGTGAATGTTCAAGGGAAAATGTCCATGAATATATTAAGGAAGAAAAATAAAGAAAAGGTGATTGATTGTACAATTAAAGAAATCAAGCTGCTACCATAGTATCTGTGAAAATTAGATTTAAAGCTTTGCTAATAAAAATTGTATTTTTTTCTTTCTTAAAGAAAACCCCATGAAATTAGCCTATTGATAACTACAGTAACAACAAATTGATATTTAATTAAAATATTTATTTTAAAATTACAACCTGTCATTTAATGGAAATCAATTAGTGCTTTTACTACTATATTAATTTTAAAAGAGCATAGAGACTGGGTCACAACTCTGAAGAGTACAATAATAGTTTATGATCTTTACATATGATATTTCTAGCTGTTGAGAGGATAAGAACTGTTTTGTAAACTAGATTTCACAAACCTGGATGGAGAAGTAGGAAGGAAACACGTATCCACATTGTTAGGGTCTAGTGGGAAGGCAGACACTACAGAACATTACAAAAATGAAATATTCTTGTGTAATAGGAAGCTCTTACGTGAATACAGTTAATTAGAGACTTGAAGTACAAAAATCATATTTAAAAAACTATGAAGGAAAAAAGTGTGTGAAATAAAATAAGGTCAGGCTTACAATTTATCAGAATGCCCAGAATAAATATTTACCACTTCAAAGATGCATCATTTATTACCCATGACTAATTCAAAATAATGTGGTGAGAAAATGTGGAATTCATGACAAATTTAAATCATAGTCTAAGCTAGGGTCATTCTGGAGGAAAATTATGCTTATCAAGTTTAGAAAATTTTTAAGTTCCTAAGTAAATGCTATAGACTTACCTACATCCATAAAAATATTTCAAACTCTTTCATTGTGTCAGAGTTGTCATCGAAGAATAATGAAGTCTCTACTGCAACATCTGGAAAGCTGTTGAATCTCTGAAAGAGTTCACCATACATGAATAAGAATTGAAGGATAAATGCTCTGCCTGAAAAAGCATTGAAATAATCCAATCATTGTTTCAGAATGGGCACTGTATCAGCAGCTTTAAGGACATCTGCTCCAAGACTTATTCTAGCAATAATGATTATAACACGGCTGTGTGGCCTTGGAAAACTTAGAAGCTGCTAAAACTTCATCTGTGGAGGCAGTTAAGAAGATGGCACTAGCTACTGGAAATAAAGCGGTGTCTATTACCCTGCTTGGCAAGTGCTTTTCTGCACAGTACAGAGAGACCTAAGAAAAGACTTCTTGGGAAGAGGGATAGAGAAGAGGGTGTGGTATATGGAGTATTTGCAATCTAGCTATAGCCCTTACAGGAGAATACTCAACCTCTCTAAGCCTTAACTTTCTATTCTACGGAAGAGGATTAGTCATATATTTCTGGATTCTTGCAAGAACTGGTGAGATGTAGAAAATTCAGTGCTACAACACATAAATATATGCTTTATTAGATATAGTCATTAGTTACTTAAGGCATTTTTTTTCCCTCAAAAATTACCTTTTTTGTCTGACTTACTTTACTCTGTATGACAATATCTAGGTCCATCTGTGTCACTGCAAATGGCATTATAGATAAATATCATATGACATCACTTATGTGTGGAATCCTAAAAAACCTGGTACAAATGAACTTCTTTACAAAATAAAAATGAAGTCACAGATGTAGAAAAGAAATTTATGGTTACCAAGTGGGAAGGGGGAGAGGGATGAATTGGAAGACTGGATTAACATATACACACTGCTTTTGTTGTTGTTCAATTGCTAAGTTGTATCCCACTCTTTGAGACCCCATGGACTATAGTCCACAATGTTCCTCTGTCCATGGGAATTTCCCAGGCACAAACAATGGAATGGATTGACATTTCCTTCTTCAGGGTATCTTTCTAACCCAAGGATTGAACTCATGTCTCTTGCTTTGGCAGGTAGGTTCTTCACCACTGAGCCACCCTGTATATATATATATAATGATAACTAATAAGATAATTAATAAGAACCTACTGTATAGTACAGGAAACTCTACTCATACTCTGTAATGACATATATGGGAAAAGATTCTAAAAATAAAATTAATGTATGTGTGTATATATATATATATATATATATATATATATATAGCTGATTCACTTTGCTATACAGTGGAAATTAACATAATATTGTAAATTAACAATTCTCCAACAAAATTTTTACTACTAGTAAAAAAAAAAAAATGTCTACTAGTAAAAAGCTTTTACTAGTCACTACATCTGAAATTTTTTCCTCCCTTTAGACATCACTTGATTAGTCTTGTTTTTATTCTCCTTAGAACTTATCACAATGTGTACATGATTAAATTATGCTTATTATCACTTTTGACTAAAATATAAGATAATGAAAGTAAGGCCCTTTGCTCATTTTGCTTCTTGTTGAACCCCAGGATCTAGAAGAGAGCCTACATTACATAGTATAATGTAATCATTAAACTCTTATTAAATATGGAATAAATACATAGATTTCCTCTAAAGTCATTTCTAAGAAATTGGAAAACTAACAAGCCTCTGACTTGAAAACATTAACAACAAAAAGATAAACATAAATTAACAAATAAAAGGACAGTGGATGAATTAATTCATGCTAAGTCACTTCAGTCGTTTCTAACTCTTTGCAACCTTATGGACTATAGACAGCCAGGCTCCTCTCTCCATGGGGATTCTCCAGGCAAGAATATTGGAGTGGGTTGCCCTGTCCTCCTCCAGGATGAATTAAATGACCTATTAAATGACTTGCCCATGGTGTAATTTCCAGTTTTGACTAAAAATAAGTGTATTTTCTGACCCTCACACTTTTCATGTTTGCCACTCCTTTCTAACAGAACTTGATTCCTATCCACCTCAGTGTATTTGTTTATTTTTCAGTGATGAACTAACCGAAGTAAAGTTTAAACACAGTGTTGAGTAAACAACTTCTGTCTGAAGAAATATTGAATGGTAAACAAATAGCAGCTAATTTTAGTTGTTAAATTTATTCTTACAAATGTACAGATTAGCAGTTCTCTACTTTCTGTACACTGTAGGACTGATAGAATGAAAATGTTCAAATTTAAATACTGAGGTTTGGATTTAGCATGCTTCATAAAACTAAGTGATTCAGAGATTATTTTCCTAATGTTCACAACCATAAAAGATGAATTTACTTACAAATAACAGAAAACCTGTTCTCCCAAATAAGATGGGGCAAGAATGCCAGTTACTCTTTCCTTTGAATGAGATTTTGACCAAACTAAGCCTTTGTTGGTGACACAATAGCCTTGAAGGAAAAGAATATGAGAAAAGCCCATTTCTTTTATTTTAAATTAATTTCTATTTACTTTACAACATTATGATAGTTTCTCCTGTATAGCAAAATAAATCAACCATACATTTACACATCCTCTCTCCCTTTTGGATTTCTTTCCCATTCAGGTCACCACAGTACACTAAGTAAAATTCCCTGTGCTGTACAGTAACCCATCTCTGATGGATAATAGGTGACCTCTGAAAAGGGGAAGCTGCAGGTCCCCTCAAAAAATTGAATTCCTATTATGGATAAAAAGATTTCAAATGGTATATACTTTCTCCAAATTCAGACTTAAACTGAGGAAAGTAGGGAAAACCACTAGACCATTCAGTTCAGTTGCTCAATCGTGTCCAACTCTTTGCGACCCCATGAATCGCAACATGCCAGGCCTCCCTGTCCATCACCAACTCCCAGAGTTTACTCAAACTCATGTCCATCGAGTCGGTGATGCCATCCAGTCATCTCATCCTCTGTCGTTCCCTTCTCCTCCTGTCCCCAATCCCTCACAGGATCAGGGTCTTTTCCAATGAGTCAACTCTTCGCATGAGGTGGCCAAAGTATTGGAGTTTCAGCTTCAGTGTCAGTCCTTCCAATGAACACCCAGGACTGATCTCTTTTAGAATAGACTGGTTGGATCTCCTTGCAGTCCAAGGGACTCTCAAGAGTCTTCTACAACACCACAGTTCAAAAGACCATTCAGATATGACCTAAATAAATCCCTTATGACTATACATTGGAAGTGAGAGATAGATTTAAGGGACTAGATCTGACAGACAGAGAGCCTGATGAACTACGGACGGAGGTTCATGACATTGTACAGGAGACAGGGATCAAGACCATCCCTATGGAAAAGAAATGCAAAAAGGTGAAATGGTTGTCTGAGGAGGCCTTACAAAAGAGCTGTGAAAAGAAGAGAAGCCAAAAGCAAAGAAGAAAAGAAAAGATATTCCCATTTGAATGCAGAGTTCCAAAGAAGAGCAAGGAGAGATAAGAAAACCTTCCTCAGCGATCAATGCAAAAAAACAGAGGAAAACAACAGAATGGGAAAGACTAGAAATCTCTTCAAGAAAATTGGATATACCAAGGGAACATTTCACACAAAGATGGGTTCGATAAAGGACAAAAATGGTATGGACCTAACAGAAGCAGAAGATATTAAGAAGAGATGGCAAGAATACACAGAAGAACTGTACAAAAAAGATCTTCATGACCCAGATAATCACAATGGTGTGATCACTCACCTAGAGCCAGACATCCTGGAATGTGAAATCAAGAGGCCTTAGAAAGCATCACTACGAACAATGCTAGTAGATGTGATGGAATTCCAATTGAGCTATTTCAAATCCTGAAAGATGATGCTGTGAAAGTGCTGCACTCAATTTGCCAGCAAATTTGGAAAACTCAGCAATGACAACAGGACTGGAAAAAGTCAGTTTTCATTCCAATCCCTGAGAAAGACAATCCCAAAGAATGCACAAACTACTGCATAATTACACTCATCTCACACACTAGTAAAGTAATGCTCAAAATTCTCCAAGCCAGGCTTCAGCAATACATGAACCCTGACCTTCCAGATGTTCAAGCTGGTTTTAGAAAAGGCAGAGGAACCAGAGATCAAATTGCAAACATCCACTGGGTCATCAAAAAAGCCAGAGAGTTCCAGAAAAACATCTATTTCTGCTTTATTGACTACGCCAAAGCCTTGGACTGTGTGGATCACATTGAACTATGGAAAATTCTGAAATAGATGGGAATACCAGGCCACCTGATCTGCCTCTTGAGAAACCTGTATGCAGGTGAGGAAGCAACAGTTAGAACTGGACGTGGAACAACAGACTGGTTCCAAATAGGAAAAGGAGTATACCAAGGCTGTATATTGTCACCCTGCTTATTTAACTTATATGCAGAGTACATCATGAGAAATGCTGGGCTGGAGGAAGCACAAGCTGGAATCAAGATTTCCAGAAGAAATATCAATAACCTCAGATATACAGATGACACTACCCTTATGGCAGAAAGTGAAGATGAACTAAAAAGCCTCTTGATGAAAGTGAAAGAGGAGAGTGCAAAAGTTGGCTTAAAGCTCAACATTCAGAAAACTAAGATCTTGGCATCTGGTCCCATCACTTCATTGGAAATACATGGGGAGACAGTGGAAACAGTGTCAGACTTTATTTTTGGGGTCTCCAAAATCACTGCAGATGCTGATTGCAGCCATGAAATTAAAAGATGCTTACTCCTTGGAAGGAAAGTTTTGACCAACCTAGATAGCATATTAAAAAGCAGAGACATTGCTTTGCCAACAAAGACCCATCTAGTCAAGGCTATGGTTTTTCCAGTGGTCGTGTATGGATGTGAGAGTTGGACTGTGAAGAAAGCTGAGCGCTGAAAAATTGATGCTTTTGAACCATGGTGTTGGAGAAGACTCTTGAGAGTCCCTTGGACTGCAAGGAGATCCAACCAGTCCATCCTAAAGGAGATCAGTCCTGGGTGTTCATTGGAAGGACTGATGCTGAAGCTGAAACTCCAGTACTTTGGCCACCTCATGCAAAGAGTTGACTCATTGGAAAAGCCCCCGATGCTGGGAGGGATTGGGGGCAGGAGGAGAAGGGGACAACAGAGGATAAGATGTTTGGATGGCATCACCGACTCGATGGGCATGGGTTTGAGTCAACTCCGGGAGTTGGTGATGGACAGGGAGGCCTGGCATGTTGCGATTCATGGGGTCCCAGAGTCGGACAGGACTGAGCGACTGAACTGAACTGAACTGATACTTTCTCCTTGAATGATGCCTGACTTGTGCTAACCATTAGGTATTTTTCTTTTTTAAAGAATGAGTAATTATAACCCACAATACACAACTGTATGTCTTCCATTGGTTCCAGAAAGTAATCTTATCACTGTGATCAATGAAACATCCAAATTTGCAATTCTAGTTAATATAAATAGGTGCACTCCACCATCACCACAGGTTTTCCTGCTCTGTGTTTAAGGGTAGGAGCGTAGGAAGTACAGGCAGTGGGGCACCTTCCTTCTTTGCTCCTAATCCAATGCATAGGCCTCATTTATTTGTTTAAATTTCTGGTGTAAACTGTCCATTTCAGTCCACTTTTGTGGACAGGTTAGGGAGATTAAAACAGGCTCTATTGAGGTAATCAATCTACCTCAGAAACCATTTTGCAACTATCTCTGTACTGCATTTCTGTAAATGTTCTACATAAATCATACAATAAACTAATGAAGCTTGTAGAGCAAATTTAATAAAAATTGTCACCAAAAACCATGAGTCTGTTTCTATTATTAGATCAAGGTTACATATTTCTTTTAGTAATGTGTTAACAAGGAAGAGAAAAATAGCCTGAGTTTGAACTGGCTTGCCAGTATATAAGAATCAAAGATAAATTTTATTCTACTAGATAAGAAAAGTTTGTAGTGACAACTTTCTGTATCCATTGTTATTCATTTTATTAATTTCTACTATGTTCCAGACATTGTTAATTGAGTATTGTTAGTTTATCTTACCAGTGTTTTCCTGTATGGTCTCTACAGAAATGTGTGCTATTCCTCATTCTGAAACTCACAATGACAAGGAAGCCAACAATACGTTCAGTTCTGTCACTCAGTCATGTCCGACTCTTTGCGACCCCATGAATCACAGCACGCCAGGCCTCCCTGTCCATCAACAACTCCTGGAGTCCACCCAAACCCATGTCCAGTGAGTCAGTGATGCCATCCAACCATCTCATCCTCTGTCGTCCCCTTCTCCTCCTGCTCTCAATCTTTCCCAGCATCAGGATCTTTTCAAATGAGTCAGCTCACAATAACAAGCAGATAATTTCATTTCTTGCAGACTCTTCGAAAGAGGATACTTTTATCTGTATCCCAGTGAAGATATTTCATTTGGAACCCAAAGTAAAAAATCCTACTATTTGAAATAGCTGAGGATGGATCCTTTCTTTATTTTTCCTGTTTCTTTCTTTTTTGTTTTCTCTTTTCTTTTTGTTTTTAATTGCTTATGCTCCTGCTTTATTGCTCTGCTGAAACATATAACACCTGGTGGCCTTTGAAAGTTTTAGTTGTCAGACATGCATTGCACTGACTGGACCATTCTGAACCTTTCTTGAAACTAATTAACATGCAAGCTTTGATTCCAAGTTTTCTGAAAAAAATTTAAAAAATAATCATACATAAATTAGTTTTTTTCTCAAACCACTAATTGTAGGCCTAGACAAATGGATTCTGAGCTGAACCTACTTTTACAGATGTTCCTTACGGCAGATGGACTTCTGCTTCCACAAATGTGAGGCATTAAATGTTTTATGAATATTCCTCACATTTTCACTCAGTTTTTTGTCACTGTGGAAATCAACACTAGTTTGGGGCTTTAAATATTGTTTCAACTCCATTGAGAATCATGATGACATCTTAATATATTTTGTGGAAAAGGAGAGGGCAAGTAATTTTGACAAACTACAGGGTACATTTATAGAGCTGTTTGTCTTTACAAATCCTGTTATTCAGGAAGACTTAAATTCATTTAGCAACTGTTTAAGCAGCCTGATTTGATAATGTGAATGTATTAATTCTATTAAAATTTCAATTGAAATTACATCACTGGAAAGGAAAGTGTATATCTAGATTCATTTAATAAAACAAAAGTAATGCTAGCAAAAGATATCTCTTGGGGTTTATAATCAGCTATAAATGGAAAATACTATTCAATATTGTGCTATTTTTATTTAAATCATGCTCTTTTACAGCATATATGACTGCAAACCGCCCATGTCTGATGAAAATGGAAATATGAGAAATATAATTTAATGGCCAACTAAACATTATTGGTTGAGGAAATGCCCTGGAGAAGGGAATGGCTACCCAGTCCATGCTTCTCTTGCCTGGAGAATTCCATGAACAGAGAAGCCTGGCAGGCTACAGTCCATGGGGTTACAAAGAGTCAGACACAACTGAGAAACTAGCTATGACAAATATTATTGGGATATTTTAGACTTATATTCAGATATAATAGAGAAAAATCTTATGTATACCATCTAAAAATGTATCATACATACAAAGTATAACTTTAATTTTCAAGCATAGTATTTGAATATACATACTTTGGGGAAAGTCATTTAAAGTAAAAATTTTATGTTAATATTTTTTTTTCCTATTTCCCATGTAAAATGGACATCATTGTGTTGATTGTGGGTTTGACCTTATCTCCTTCCTTTTTCCTATACTTTTCTCATTGTATTATTTTATTGTTTCTTTAAGTAAAAATACAAGATATAGAAATCCTTCAATCATTTTTAATAGAAAATTTAATCAATTATAGAAGTTTGAAGATTACACATTTATCTATAGTTCTAACACTAGGAAATAACAATTGCTAAAGTTTAATTCAGAACTACATTGAACCTTTGTATGTGTAAATATCTGACAACACCTAGGGAGATTCTAAAGACTGAATTTTGGAGTGAGACTACTGAACCAAAGAAAATTTCCATTTGTAAAACTCTATACATCTTTGCAACTAACTTTCCAAAGAAGTTGTACCAATTTACTTAATCTAATAGCAGTGTGAGTATACTCACTTCTCTTATCTTTGCCAACCTAAATTATAGTCCCAACAATTGATGTAGTAGATAAAATATGCTGTACCATTGATTCAAATGTTCCTTTCACTGCTTAAATTTATTTCTTTTGTGGGCACTGTGTTTTCTTTTGCACTTGACCTCTTAATTTTTCTTTCAGGTTTGCTAAAGTTTTTTTTTTTTTTTTTAATGTTTGTAATTACTCTTTATAAATTAATGACACTAATCTTTTGTTACATTAACTCAGGTCTTCACAATTAAATAATTGGTTCAGTTTTATTTATCATCAATCATATAACACAGCAAATATTCATTTAAGATCAGCTATATTTGTAGCTATGAAGAACTATGGACAGAGGTTCATAATATTCTATAGGAGGCAGTGAACAAAACCATACTCAAGAAAAAGAAAATCAAGATGGCAAAGCGGTTATCTGAGGAGGCCTTACAAAAAGCTGAGGAAAGAAGAAAAATGAAAAGCAAGGGAAAATGGGAAGGGCAAACCCAACCACACACAGAGTTCTAGAGAATAGCAAGGAGAGACAAGAAGGCCTTCTTCAATGAACAATGCAAAGAAATAGAGGAAAACAACAGAAGGGGAAAGACTAGACATCTCTTCAGAAAACTGGAACTATCAAAGGAACATTTCATCCAAAGATGAGCACAATAAAGAACAGAACTGGTAAAGACTTAATAGAAGCAG
The DNA here is from genome assembly GCF_033118175.1 of Dama dama. Classification (NCBI taxonomy): domain Eukaryota; kingdom Metazoa; phylum Chordata; class Mammalia; order Artiodactyla; family Cervidae; genus Dama; species Dama dama. The sequence continues at coordinate 93,950,444 of NC_083699.1, read as the reverse complement.
AAGAGATCAAGAACAAATAGAAAGAATACACAGAAAAACTGTACAAAAAAAGAGTTTAATGACTCACAGAACCACCGTGGTGTGGTCACTCACCCAGAGTCCAACATTCTGGAGTGTGAAGTCAAGTGGGCCTTAGGAAGCCCTGCTGTCAGAAAAGCTAATAGAGGCAAAATGGAATTCCAGCAGAGCTGTTTAATATCCTAAAAGATGATGCTATCTGAGTGCTGCACTCAATATGTCAGAAAATTTGGAAAATCCAGCAGTGGCAGAGAACTAGAAAAGGTCAATCCCCATCCCAATTCTCTAGAAGGGCAGAACTAAAAAAATTGTTGAAACCACCGGACAATTGTACTCATTTCCCATGCTAATAAAGTTATGCTCAAAATCCTCCAAACTAGGTTTCAACATTACATGAACTGAGAACTTCCAGATGTCCAAGCTGGGTTTAGAAAAGGCAGAGGAACCAGAAATCAAATTGCCAACATTCCCTGGATCATAGAGAAATCAAAGGGATTCCAGAAAAGCATCTACCTCTGTTTCATTGAGTAAACTAAAGCCTTTAAATGTGTAGATCATAACAAACTGTGGAAAACTCTTAAAGAGATGGGGATACCAGACCATCTTACATGTCTTCTAAGAAAACTGTATGCTGGTCAAGAATGAACAGTTAGAATCTTGTATGGAACAATTATTGGTTTAGGATTGAGAAAGGAGTATGGCAAGGCTGCTTATTGTCACTCTATTTATTTAACTTATATGCAGACCACATTCTGAGAAATGCCAGCTGGAGGAGTTACATGCTGGAATCAAGATTGCCAGGAGAAATATCAACAACCTCAGATATACCACTCTAATGGCAGAAGGTGAGGAGGAACAAAAGAACCTCTTGATAAGGGTGAAGGATTACAGTGAAAAAGCCAGCTTAATATTAAAGCCACCTCAATATTAAAAAAAAGAAAAGATCATGGCATCTGATCCCATCACTTCATGGCAAATAGAAGGATTTTCCCTTCTATGGAAAGTGGAAGCAGTGACAGATTTCCTCATCTTGGGTTCTAAGTTCACTGCTGGTGGTGACTGCAGCCATGAAATTAGAAGACAATTGCTTCTTGGCAGGGAAACTATGACAAACCTAGACAGCATGTTAAAAAGCAAAGATATCACCTTTCTGACAAATGTCCATATAGTCAAGTCTATGATTTTCCCAGTAATCATGTTATGGTTGTGAGAACTGGACCTTTACAAAGGCAGAGCACTAAAGAATTGATGCTTTTGAACTGTAGTACTAGAGAAGACTCTTTTAAGAATCCTTTGGACAGCAAGGAGATCAAATCAGTCAATCTCAAAAGAAATCAGTCCTGAATACTCATTGGAAGGACTGATGCTGAAGTTGAAACTCCAATATTTTGGCCACCTGATGCAAAGAGCTGACTCATTGGAAAAGACACTGATCCTGGGAAAGGTTGAAGACAGAAGGAGAAGAGCACAATAGAGGATGAGATGGTTGGATAGCATCACTGATGTAGACATGAACTTGGGCAAACTCCAGGGGATGTTGAGGGCTAGGAAGGCCTGGTGTGCTGCAGTCCATAGGGGTCACAAAGACTTGGACTTGACTTGGTGACTGAACAGCAACAGTGTATTTGTAGCTAATAAGAAAATCTAATGGTTAAAACTGAAAAGTATCTCAAAATGTATTTCTCTTTCCACTTTACCAAATTTCCCAACATAATATGAGAGCAATAAAAACAAAGATTGTTATTAACTGTGTGTGTATGTGTTGAGGGTATCCCTGGAAATGTAAAACTTGAAATAAGTCAATGGTGAATAAGTAGGATTTTAAAAGGTAGACATAGGATGGAAGGAAATTTTAAGTTGAAAGAAGAGAATAAACAAAATCAAGTGGATTTAAAGTAGAGGGTATTTAGGAAATACATAGTCCGAATGTGAGTTTAACATTGGACCCATAGAAGAATGAAAGGAAAAAAAAATACCTTAGGTGCAGGGTTATATTGGGAAAATATTTAGGGTAATTTGAAAAAAAATTAAGTGGTGTTTGTATCTTTATATGGTGGAGAACATTTTGTAATACCAATGATTTTAAGTAAATATAAACAAAAGAGGAATAACCTCTGCTTTAAAAATAAGGCTGAATGAGAAGATGGAAGCTACTGGAGACATCAGTGGTTTAGGATTCTATTGTAATATTTTAGATTTAAAAATTATAGAAAGATTTTACAGAGATAAAAATAACAGGATGCTGTTCCTGATTGGATGGGGAGATGAAGGAGTGGGGAAAGTCACTACTGTAACATTCAAGTTTCTGAACCCACTTAGTGAGATTGGTGATTTTCTTGTTTGGAAGAGAATACAAGATGATGAAGAGATGTTCTGTGTGGCTATTAATTTTGTGGAAATTCTCACTGATCAATTTCACTGATACATATTCAAGTCACTAGAGTGGAAATGGATATTCAAAAAAAATATTTCTTAAGAATTTGGGGAAAAAATGAAACTAAATAAATGGCAAATTTCATAAGCAATTGCTTTCTAATCTTAAGGTCATAAAAATGTCATATTTACAAGCAATATAGTCAGCTTAAAAAAATCAAGATGTCAAAATAAATACCTTTAAAAATGGTTCTCAGGTGAAACTTTAATCTGATTTAGTCAGATACTTCTATTCACCACTGGAGCAGAAAAATATAATCACTTTTCCATGTATATTTAAATAAAGATGAAGTTTTTTGTTTTGTTTTCTATCTAAATTTCATTTATTTGTCATTCAACCTAAACTATAGTTGATATTATGATAATTGAAAATACTGTAGGATCCTTATATAGGATTTTTTCATTGTTGAAACAGAATTATTGTTTTATTTTAGAAGAAAGTCTCACATTATGTTCTAGGTTTGCTTCTCCAAACCTGACATATAGTGCACACTTGTGCACTCTTACTTACAAAGAGACTGCACAGCCATGAATTTTGTGCATAAATAATTTAAAAGATCTTCTAAACTTAATTTATCTCATAACTCCATTTATTCACTTTTACAGAGTGTATACATTTTGGAAAATCAGAAATGTAGCACGTTAGAAACACCAGATGCTCACATCTATATAAGGAAAAATCTGCAAACTGTTTTGAAGGACAGAAACCTATTTATGCTAAAACTGATTCTTAAAACGCATGCCAGAAAATCTGGAAGTTTTGGCAAAAGATGCTATATAGCATAATCAAGCAGTTGTCTTCCATCTTATTCTATTTGATTCCTTTGAATATAATATAAAATACTATGTCTCTAGGTGCCTATAACAGAGTATGAAAGACTGTGCATGACAAATGCTCAATTTCTTTTCCCTTCTTTTTCAATGTCTTAGTTATTTTTCAATAAATTTCATTTTCCTTTAGATTTATTTAAGTCACCATTGTTATGCAAGCTTGGAAAACATTTTTAAATAATAGTTTATTTTTTAACACGAACGCTTACTAGGCTTTTCTATTCTTCTAACCCTAACTATGAAGAGCAGACATAAATTTGGACTTGTCTAGCTGTTTTTTCTTCTTGGCTCCAAGTCAATTAAAAGTGCTCAAAGCTTCCTAGGGCCCCATGTAGCAATAATCCAGTTCTTATTTTAGTGCAATTTCAATGACTTTCCCTGCAGTTGACAGTAATATAGCCCTCATGATAACCAATTAGATATTCCACAAAAAAATCGCAGCTGCTTCAGTGGAGAAAATGATTACTGTAGCATCTGGTAGTGTACTGATAAGGTTATCAAACAGGAAACTAAATCTTGAAAATCAGCTGCTCTTTATTCCAGTTTCTTTCAAGTCCCATGGAATTATCAATTCCAGGATATATACAGAATGAGTAGGCTCAAAGCAAAGGAGAAAAAGAATCAAACTGCACAATAGAAGTTCATTTTAAATGGATCTGCTTCCCTGGTGGCTCAGAGGTTAAAGCGTCTGCCTGCAATGCGGGAGACTTGGGTTCAATCCCTGGATCGGGAAGATCCCCTGGAGAAGGAACTGGCAACCCACTCCAGTATTCTTGCCTGGAGAATCCCATGGACGGAGAAGCCTGGTGGGCTACAGCTCACGGGGTCGCAAAGAGTCGGACACGACTGAGCGACTTCACTTTCACTTTCACAGGTTAGGAAAGACAAAATTCAAACATAAACTTTTCACACTTCCCAAAGGACATTGCAGTAGTCAGAAATTTATAGGATAATGATATTACATAGTTTCTTTGGAATGTATTGTTCAATATTATATATGAATTGATATTTAATATGTGCTTGAAGAATGGCAATAAAGATGTCATAAAAATGTGTTATATTTACCTTAATAAGTTAAGATATCTTAATATATTTATATTATTAGCATATAAATATATATTTAAGGGGTGTACTATCTCCACAGAGAGAAAATTGTATTTCAGATACTAGGAAAGGACAAATGAAAAGAATAAAGTTAGATTCCCTATGTTATATTTTGCACGGAAAAATAGATATGTCAGTGTACTAAGTGTGAAAATGTGAAAAATTCTACAATAAAAGAATTACCATTTTCAGCAATTATTTATATTCATGGAGAACAGAAAAACTAGGTAAATAAGGCATGTAACAAAAATAAATGAAAATGTTGATCACGTTAAAAAGTTTAAACTTCTAAGCATGTTTGCATGTTCACTCACTTCAGTCACTTCCAACTCTTTGCGACCCAATGGATTGAGATCCACCAGGCTACTCTGGCCAGGGATTCTCCAGGCGAGCATACTTGAGTGGGTTTCCATTTCCTTCTCCATTAAACTTCTGTAAGATGACACAAAGTCAATGGAAATTTAGAAAATCAGTGAAATGTGTAACATATTACAGACTAAGGATAGGTATTTTGATTTAAAATTAAACTGGTAGAAATCCTACAAAATAACAATCTTAAGCAAAGGATATGTATAGACAACTGACACAAAGTAAAATAAAAAATCATCAATGATCATATGAAAAGATGTTCATCCTGAGAAATAATTAAGTAGATTCTAATTATTAGGTTTACAGAGAGATCAAGGTAGATGTTAAATGGATAGATACATTTCTCATTAAGCTGGCAATTATTTTAAAGACCTAAACAGACATTTCTCCAAAGAAACACAGATGGTCAACAGTCACATGAAAAGGCACTCAGCATCACTAACTTATTAGAGAAATTCATATAAAAACCACAATGAGATATCACCTCACATTGGTCAGAAAGGCCATTATTAAAAATTCTACAAATAGTAAATGCTAGAGAGGATGCAGAGAAAAGGGAACTCTTATACACTGTTTGTAGAAATATGAATTGGTACAGTCACTATGAAAAACAAAATGGAGATTCCTTAAAAAGCTAAAAATAGGGCTACCATATGATCCAGCAATCACATTCCTGTGCATATATCGAAACAAAATGAAAATTTAATTTCAAAAGATACATGTACCTAATGTTCATAGCAGCACTATTATAATAGCCATCACATAGAAATAACCAAGTGCCCATCAACACATGATTAACTTCGGAAAAAACAAATAAATAAATAAAGGGTTTTGGGGATTGTGGTAAGATAAGTACTTTCATGCAAAGCTGTGTTGTTTTAAATTTTAGATCATTTTTGTAACAGATTTGACCATGATTGATGAAATATAAATGTGAATATTCAATAGTCTAGCAATTTTACTTCTTAGTATTGTCCATAATGAATATTCACACTTGTGTTAAAGGAGGAATATACATTATTCATAATTAAAAACAAATGTCCCTAAAATATTAGGTAGATGGATAGTTATACAGATTTTATGGTAGTGTCCTCCAGATACACTGTCAAACTTCTTTTTTTTGTTTGTTTGTTTTTTGTTTGTTTGTTTTTTTCATTTATTTTTATTAGTTGGAGGCTAATTACTTTACAATATTGTAGTGGTTTTTGTCATACATTGACATGAATCAGCCATGGTACATATACACCATGGAATATTACTCAGCCATTAAAAAGAATTCATTTGAATCAGTTCTAATGAGATGGATGAAAGTGGAGCCCATTACACTGCCAAACTTCTTAAAGTTCAGTTCAGTTCAATAGCTCAGTCATGTCTGACTTTTTGCGACCCCATGGACTGCAGTATGCCAGGCCTCCCTGTCCATCGCCAACTCCTGGAGTTTACTTCTTAAAAAGTCACAGAATTATATTTATGATATGCTGTTTATGTTTACAAAGACACAGAAATACTAAATATTTTCTATTGGAGCATATATATATATATGTGTAGAAGGGAAAAAAAAAAAAAAATCTGTAATATGAGGACTAATCTGATAACTACCAGGAGTGAGAGAAGCGGAATAGAACATAGGGAAAGCCAAGGGTGGGAGACTGGTGCATTGGGTCATTAGTACTAGCTATACAGAATTAGTTTACATAAGAACAATGCACCTGTTTATGCAATATCATGTTTTTACACAGCATTTTAAAAATATAATACTAAGAAAGTTAAAATCTGAGATCACTAATGACTGTGAAATTAAAGGGGAAAATATTAACAAAGCAAGAAAGAGGAAACGAGAGTGAAAGGGGTGAGGGAGGGAGGAAAGGAGTAAAGAGAGAGTAGAAAAGAGAGAAGAAAGTGAGAAAGGAAGAAAGGAAGGAAGGGAGAGACCAAAGGAGGAAGGGAGGAATAAAAAGAAAACGACAGAGACTGGAGGAAGGAGAGAGGATGGGAAGGAAATGGAGTAGATATTGCCATGCAGTAGATATTTTCTAATTTTAGTATATTTACTATGATTTTGAGCTTCCTGATAGCTATGGCAAAAAATAAAAAAAAAAAAGACTACATCAACTCATTTGACTCTAATAGAAAAGAACACAAATTAGTCAAGTTATTTTTGGAACTGTTTTCACTCTCAAACAAAATTTATGGTATTGATTATTGTGTTATTTCTTCTCAAAGAGACATTAGTAATCATTGTCTCATTTGTAAAAAGGAGAGAAATGAATGTTTCTTATACCTATCTTCTGCAAATTCAGATTACACTATGCCACGGATTTTCTAAAATGCAACTGCCACTGTGACAGTTTAATTGTCCAGAGAAAATTATAGGGAGACTCCAGATGGTAAAAGCATCTGCCTAGAATGCAGGAGACCCCGGTTCAATCCCTGGGTCGGGGAAGGTCTCCTGGAGAAGGAAATGGCAGCCCACTCCAGTATTCTTGCCAGGAAAATCCCATGGACGAGGAGCCTGGTAGGCTACAGTCCATGGAGTTGCAAAGTCGGACACGACTGAGTGACTTCACTTACTTACTTACCAAGCATGCTGCTGCTGCTGCTAAGTCACTTCAGTCGTGTCCGACTCTGTGCGACCCCATAGACGGCAGCCCACCAGGCTTCCCGTCCCTGGGATTCTCCAGGCAAGAACACTGGAGTGGGTCTCCATTTCCTTCTCCAGTGCATGAAAGTGAAAAGTGAAAGTGAAGTCGCTCAGTCGTATCCGACTCTTAGCGACCCGATGGACTGCAGCCTACCAGGCTCCCCCATCCATGCGACCCTCCAGGCAAGAGTACTGGAGAGGGGTGCCCTTGCCTTCTCTGTACCAAGCATGGTTAAAGGACATACATGAGTTCTCTGCAGACTGCTCTGGGAGATACCAGACTTTCTGGTTGAACATGACCAAGTTCTGCCTTGGAGGCAATATATATTTGAGTGGTTAATTATTAAAAGCCTACATTATAGATTTTGTTGGCATAAATAAAAGCATTTTGTTTCAGACATGATAAGATATTTATTGTGCCACTAGAACTTGGTAATCTATTTTCTGCTCAAAATAGAACATCATTATGCTTAGCAAAAACTAGACAAAGAAGCAACGTTAGGTAAAATCCTCAAATCCAGTGCTCTATGACAACCTAGAGGGGTGGGATGTGTAAGAGGTGGGAGGGAGGTTGAAGAGGGAGGGGACATATGTATATCTATGGCTGATTCATGTTGATATATGGCAGAAATCAAGATAATATTGTAAAGCAATTATCCTCCAATTAAAAATAAATAAATCTTAAAAATCCTCAATCATACATTTAATTTCCTCAAAGATTTGTCCAGTTAGTTGATACTACATTTAACAACATGAAGCAAGAACTATTCGAACTAGTTGTTAACAGTTGTACATCTTACAGTAAAAATTTTTCACTGGAAACTATATTATTCACAAAGACTGTAAGTATATTTTATGTTTTGATGCATATTATCTACAAATGGACTTACACGTCAGAATCAGTGAAACAGAATAGCCCCCAGAGCTGAGTTAATATAATGTTTCTCAACCTCACACTATCATTTTTAAAGCTTGTTGATATATGGCAGAAATGAAATAATATTATCAAGCTTTAAAAATGAAATAATATTATCAAGATTCCATCCATAAATAGTTACATCAGATGTTTGTAGACGAGTCATGGAACCATTGTTTTTCTATACTTTCTAAGTGACTCTAGCGTGCAGCCAGGTTGAGAACCACTGTAAGGTTGAATCCCAGTTGATGACCCTTTAAATGATGAGAGCACTGTTCCAAATAAAATATTGTAATTTAAGATAAAATGAGGCTATCTAGTCCTTTTGCAGTAACTAAATAATAGTTATAGATTGTAGCCACCTTGTCAGGGATGTAGTCTTGTTCCAATGAAATTGAGATGTAATGAGGTTAAGTTATATGCTCAAGACCACATCCTCAAAAACTAGAAACCTAAATAATTGCCAGTCCAGGAGGTCTACCCCACTATTTCCACAATATGATATCTCTTTTATTAAAAACTTCCAAAAGCAAATCATCACTTTTCAAAATCAAAATTGGTTTTTAGACCTCCAAGTCTTTGTATATTTTTAGTCTTAGAGGAAAGTGTTTCCTTCTTTTCCTATTTTAGAATGTTTATTTTTCAGTCTTAGTTATGGATCCTTGCTCCTCTTCTATGTCAGGGAAAAATTCTGACTGTCTTCAAATGTGCTCTCATAATTTTTATACAAAATTCTTGTAACAATAATCATTCTTTTTTTTTTACCATGTTCCAAGCGTGCACATATACTGGGTTGGCTAGAAGCTTCATTCCATATTTTCGGTAAGATGGCCCTAATAGTGCTTTGTTTTCTCTAACATTATTCAAAACTTTTTTTTTTTTTTTTTGGATAACATTGTGACAGCTGTCATATCAGCATGCATTAAAAAAGAAAAAAATCATATCACCAAAATTGGTGAATTTTTGTATAGCTATTTTAATATTGAAGATGAAAGAAAAAAAGCAAAGTTTCATCGTATTGGGTTGGACACTGAGTTCCTTGGGCTTCCCAGGTGGCACTAGTGGTCAAGAACACGCCTGCCAATCCAGGAGACTGCAAGAGACTCAGGTTCAATCCCTGGGTTGGGGAGATCCCCTTGAGGAGGGCATGGTAACACATCCCAGTATTTTTGCCTAGAGAATCCAGTGGAGAGAGGAGCCTGGTGGGCTACAGTCCATCAAGTCGCAAAACAGACACGACTGAAGCGACTTAGCACACACTGAGTTCTTTTGGTTTTTAAGTAATAATAAAAGACACAGTTTTCATTTTCACCAAGAATGGAAATGAAAAAATATTCACCATTTTGTTCCACTACCTTCTGCCATCTTTCAGGCAACTTCCTTATTTCATCTTCCCAAAACTTTTTTACCTTTTTGAGCAAAGAACTATTCCAAGTGCTTCACAGTCTTTCAGGGAATTGAAAATTTTTCCATTAAGAGAATTTTATAAAGACCAAAATAAATGAAAATCTGAAGGTGCAATGTCTGGTTATACTACAGATGCATCAGAATTTCCCAGCCAAACTAACAATTTTTGCCTGGTCATCAAAGAAACATGTGTTCTTACATTATCCTGATAGAAGATTATTTTCTGTTGACTAATTCCAGATACTTTTTATCAAGTGCCGCCTTCAGTTTTTCTAATTTAGAGAAGTACTTGGAATTAATTGTTTAGTTTTTCTAGAAGGAGCTTATAATAGAAGATTCCCTTCCAGTCCCACCATGTATACAACATCACATTCTTTGGATGGAGACTGGACTTTGATTTGGTTGATGGTAGTTCTTTTCACTTGCCCCCAAATCTCTCCCAATCCACATTATTGTACAGTATCCATTTTTCATCAGCCACCACAATTTGTTTTAAAATCAGAATGTTTTTGTTACATTTAAGTGGAGAATCACATTTGGAAATACAGTCAAGAAAGTTTTTGTTGTTGTTGTGTCTTTGTTTTTGTTTTTTTGTTTTACTTACGTAGAACTGAAGCATCAAAGTGATGAACCTAACAAATCTGGTACAAACGCTTCTCAAGGCTTGATTGGGAAATTTTGAGTATGTCAGCTATCTCCTGCATGTATAATGTTGATTGTTTTCAGTTAACGTCTCATTTTGATCACTCTCAGCTTCATTTGGTTTATTCAACTGTGGAACATTGTCCAGTGACAAATTTCCAGCATGAAACTTTGAAAACCACTATTGTTTGATCACAGCACCTTCTCCATATACTGCACAAATCTTTTTTTTGTGTGTGTGCTTCAGTTGCTTTTTACATTTGTTAAAATAATATAGCTTAATATGCTGAGAATGTTGCTTTTTTCTTCTATCTTTAATATTAAAATGGCTACATAAAAATTTCCAATTTTGAGGTTTCTTTACAAAATGTATGCTGATTCAACAGCTGTTACAATACAATGTAACAATTGTTTTGAATGAAGTTAAAGACAACTAGATGCAAATAGAGTCATCTTACATGAAAAAACCAAGAAACTTTTGGCCAATCCAATAAATCTATGCATATATATTTATATATATGTTATATGTATATGTATATAAACAGATAGGTAGATATGTATTAACATTTATTATTTTTAAATATCAGTAAAATATCCTCATCCTTTAGGAACATGATAAAAACACATTCAGCAGTAATTTTTCAAAGATGAAACACCATCTTCTGAGCAGTTTTGAGTTATATACAGTTATACACTGTGGCCTAATATTTAATATATCAATTAAAATAATTGGAAAATATTATTTAATTAGATTGTATTAAAGCACCTAAAACTACTATATTAATCCATGGTAAAGAAAACAGGGTGAGGAGAAAAGAAAAAAAAGTCATAAAAGTCTGTTATAAAAAATAAATGTGTAAAATATAAACTTATTTAAAATATATAGAAAATATAAGTCATTTTGCTCTGGAAGATTTGGGAAATAAAAAGAATATGTATTTCACTTAATTTGAGAATTATAACCCTCAAAATTTCTCCCTAGATATAAAGGAAGTAAATGGCCAATGTAGATAGTTAAAGAAGCTTATAATAAAATAAATAAAATTAAAAATAAAATTAAAAAATAAGATAAAAAACCATTATGAATAACCATGGAGAGATTAATGCTTATAAATATGATTATTTTCTTTTTGATACTTCTTTTCTTCCCTTTATTTATTTATTTACTTTTTTAGGGTCCCACCTTGACTTTATTTATTTATTTTTTCCATTTATTTTTATTAGTTGGAGGCTAATTACTTTACAATATTGCAGTGGTTTTTGCCATACACTGACATGAATCAGCCATGGATTTACATGTGTTCCCCATCCTGAACCCTCCTCCCACTTCCCTCCCCATCCCATCCATTTGGGTCATCCCAGTGCACCAGCCCCGAGCACTTGTCTCATGCATCCAACCTGGACTGGCGATCTGTTTCACACTTGATAATATACATGTTTCAATGCTGTTCTCTCAGATCATCCCACCCTCGCCTTCTCCCATAGAGTCCAAAAGTCTGTTCTGTACATCTGTGTCTCTTTTTCTGTTTTGCATATAGGGTTACCATTATCATCTTTCTAAATTCCATATATATGTGTTAGTATACTGTAATGGTCTTTATCTTTCTGGCTTACTTCACTCTGTATAACGGGCTCCAGTTTCATCGATATCATTAGAACTGATTCAAATGTATTCTTTTTAATGGCTGAGTAATATTCCATTGTGTATATGTACCATAGCTTTCTTATCCATTCGTCTGCTGATGGGCATCTAGGTTGCTTCCATGTCCTGGCTATTATAAACAGTGCTGTGATGAATATTGGGGTACATGTGTCTCTTTCAGATCTGGAATCGTCAGTGTGTATGCCCCAGCAGAGGGATTGCTGGGTCATATGGCAGTTCTATTTCCACTTTTTGAAGGAATCTCCACACTGTTCTCCATAGTGGCTGTACTAGTTTGCATTCCAACCAACAGTGTAAGAGGGTTCCCTTTTCTCTGCACCCTCTCCACCATTTATTGCTTGTAGACTTTTGGATAGCAGCCATCCTACTGGCATGTAATGGTAACTCATTGTGATTTTGACTTGCAATTCTCTGATAATGATTGGTGTTGAGCACATTTTCATGTGTTTGTTAGCCATCTGGATGTCTTCTTTGGAGAAATGTCTGTTTAGTTCCTTGGCCCATTTTTTGATTGGGTCATTTGTTTTTCTGGAATTGAGCTTCAGGAGTTGCTTGTATATTTTTGAGATTAATCCTTTGTCTGTTTCTTCATTTGCTATTATTTTCTCCCATTCTGAAGGCTGTCTTTTCACCTTGCTTATAGTTTCCTTTGTTGTGCAAAAGCTTTTAAGCTTTATTAGGTCCCATTTGTTTATTTTTGCTTTTATTTCCAATATTCTGGGAGGTGGGTCATAGAAGATCTTGCTGTGATTTATGTCAGAGAGCGTTTTGCCTATGTTCTCCTCTAGGAGTTTTATAGTTTCTGGTCTTACATTTAGATCTTTAATCCATTTTGAGTTTATTATTGTGTATGGTGTAAGAAAGTGTTCTAGTTTCATTCTTTTACAAGAGGTTGACCAATTTTCCCAGCACTACTTATTAAAGAGGTTGTCTTTTTTCCACTGTATATTCTTGCCTCCTTTGTGGAAGATAAGGTGTTCATAGGTACGTGGATTTACCTCTGGGCTTTCTGTTCTGTTCCATTGATCTATATTTCTGTCTTTGTGACAGTACCTTACTGTCTTGATGACTGTGGCTTTGTAGTATAGTCTGAAGTCAGGCAGGTTGATTCCTCCAGTTTCATTCTTTTTTCTCAAGATTGCTTTGGCTATTCGAGGTTTTTTGTATTTCCATACAAATTGTGAAATTATTTGTTCTAGTTCTGTGAAAAAATACCGTTGGTAGCTTGATAGGGATTGCATTGACTCTATAGATTGCTTTGAGTAGTATACTCATTTTCACAATATTGATTCTTCCAATCCATGAACATGGTATATTTCTCCATCTGTTAGTGTCCTCTTTGATTTCTTTCATCAGTGTTTTATAGTTTTCTATGTATAGGTCTTTCATTTCTTTAGGTAGATATACTCCTAAGTATTTTATTCTTTTTGTTGCAATGGTGAATGGTATTGTTTCCTTAATTTCTCTTTCTGTTTTCTCATTGTTATTGTATAGGAATGCAAAGGATTTCTGTGTGTTAATTTTATATCCTGCAACTTTACTATATTCATTGAATAGCTGTAGTAATTTTCTGGTATAGTCTTTGGGGTTTTCTATGTAGAGGATCATGTCATCTGCAAACAGTGAGAGTTTCACTTATTTTCCTATCTGGATTCCTTTTATTTATTTTTCTGCTCTGATTGCTGTGGTCAAAACTTCCAAACTATGTTGAAAAGTAGTGGTCAGAGTGGGAACCCTTGTCTTGTTCCTGATTTTAGGGGAAATGCTGTCAATTTTTCACCATTGAGGATAATGTTTGCTGTGGATTTGTCATGTATAGCTTTTATAATGTTGAGGTATGTTCCTTCTCCTCCTGCTTTCTGGAGAGTTTTTATCATAAATGGATTTTGAATTTTGCCGAAGGCTTTTTCTGCATCATTGAGATAATCATATGGTTTTTACCTTTCAATTTGTTAATGTGGTGTATTACATTGATTGATTTGCAGATATTAAAGAATCCTTGCATTCCTGGGATAAAGCCCACTTGGTCATGATGTAAGATTTTTTTAATATGTTGTTGGATTCTGTTTGCTATGATTTTGTTAAGGATTTTTGCATCTATGTTCATCAGTGATATTGGCCTGTAGTTTTCTTTTTTTGTGGCATCTTTGTCTGGTTTTTGTATTAGGATGATGGTGGCCTCATAGAATGAGTTTGGAAGTTTATCTTCTTTTGCAATTTTCTGGAAGAGTTTGAGTAAGATAGGTGTTAGCTCTTCTCTAAATATTTGGTGGAATTCAGCTGTGAAGCCATCTGGTCCTGGGCTTTTGTTTGCTGGAAGATTTCTGATTACGGTTTCAATTTCCGTGCTTGTGATGGTGTGTTAAGATCTTCTATTTCTTCCTGGTTCAGTTTTGGAAAGTTATACTTTTCTAAGAATTTGTCCATTTCTTCCCAGTCGTCCATTTTATTGGCATAGAGCTACTGTTAGTAGTCTCTTATGATCCTTTGTATTTCAGTGTTGTCTGTTGTGATCTCTCCATTTTCGTTTCTAATTTTGTTGATTTGGTTCTTCTCCCTTTGTTTCTTGATGAGTCTGACTAACAGTTTGTCAATTTTGTTTATCTTTTCAAAAACTCAGCTTTTACCTTTGTTGATTTTTGCTATGGTCTCTTTTGTTTCTTTTGCATTTATTGCTGCCCTAATGTTTAAGATTTCTTTCCTTCTAGTAACCCTGGGGTTCTTCATTTCTTCCTTCTCTAGTTGCTTTAGGTGTAGAGTTAGGTTATTTATTAGACTTTTTTTCTTGTTTCTTGAGGTAAGCCTGTAATGCTATGAACTTAGCATTAACACCTTAGCACTGCTTTTACAGTGTCCCATAGGTTTTGTGTTGTTGTGTTTTCATTTTCATTCATTTCTATGCATATTTTGATTTCTTTTTTTATTTCTTCTACGATTTGTTGGTTATTCAAAAGCATGTTATTTAGCCTCCATATGTTTGAATTTTTAATATTTTTTTTCTCCTGTGCTTGAGATCTAATCTTACTGCATTGTGGTCAGAAAAGATGACTGGAATGATTTTAATGTTTTTGAATTTACAAAGGCTAGATTTATGGCCCAGGATGTGATCTATTCTGGAGAAGGTTCCGTGTGCACTTGAGAAAAAGGTGAAGTTGATTGTTTTGGGGTGAAATGTCCTATAGATATCAATTAGGCCTAGCTTGTCCATTGTGTCATTTAAAGTTTTTTTTCCCTGTTAATTTTCTGTTTAGTTGATCTATCCATAGGTGTGAGTAGTGTATTAAAGTCTCCCACTATTATTGTGTTATTGTTAATTTCCCCTTTCATACTTGTTGCCATTTGCCTTACATATTGTGATGCTCCTATGTTGGGTGCATATATATTTATAATTGTTATATCTTCTTCTTGGATTGATCCTTTGATCATTATGTAGTCTCCTTCTTTATCTCTTTTCACAGCCTTTATTTTGAAGTCTATTTTATCTGATATAAGTATTGCGACTCCTGCTTTCTTTTAGTCTCCATTTGCATGAAATAACTTTTTCTAGTCCTTCACTTTCAGTCTGTATGTGTCCCTTGTTTTGAGGTGGGTCTCTTCTAGACAGCATATATAGGGGTCTTGTTTTTGTGTCAATTCAACCAGTCTTTGTCTTTTGGTTAGGGCATTCAACCCATTTATATTTAAGATAATTATTGGTAGGTATGATCCCATTGCCATTTACTTTGTTGCTTTGGGTTCACGTTTATACAACCTTTCTCTGTTTCCTGTCTAGAGAAGATCCTTTAGCATTTATTGAAGAGCTGGTTTGGTGGCGCTGAATTCTCTCAGCTTTTGCTTATCTGTAAAGCTTTTGAATTCTCCTTCATATCTGAATGAGATCCTTGCTGGGTACAGCAATCTGGGTTGTAGGTTATTCTCTTTCATTGCTTTAAGTATGTCCTGCCATTCCCTTCTGGCCTGAAGAGTTGCTATTCATAGATCAGCTGTTATCCTTATGGGAGTCCCTTTGTGTGTTATTTGTTGTTTCTCCCTTGCTGCTTTTAATATCTGTTCTTTGTGTTTGATCTCTGTTAATTTGATTAATATGTGTCTTGGGGTGTTTTGCCTTGGGTTTATCTTGTTTGGAACTCTCTGGGTTTCTTGGACTTGTGTGACTCTTTCCTTCCCCATTTTGGGGAATTTTTCAGCTATTATCTCCTTGAGTATTTTCTCATGGCCTTTCTTCTTGTCTTCTTCTTCTGGGATTCCTACGATTCGAATGTTGGGGCATTTCACATTGTCCCAGAGGTCCCTGAGGTTGTCTTCATTTCTTTTGATTCTTTTTTTCTTTTTTCCTCTCTGCTTCATTTATTTCCACCATTTTATCTTCTACCTCACTTATCCTATCTTCTGCCTCCGTTATTCTATTCTTGGTTCCCTCCAGAGTGTTTTTTATCTCCTTTATTGCATTATTCAATTTTAATTGATTTTTTTTGTTTCTTCTAGGTCCTTGTTAAACATTTCTTGCATCTTCTCAATCCTTGTCTCCAGACTATTTATCTATAACTCCATTTTGTTTTCAAGATTTTGGATCATTTTTATTAGCATTATTCTAAATTCCTTTTGAGGTAGATTCCCTATCTCCTCCTCTTTTGTTTGGCTTGGTGGACATTTTTCGTGTTCCTTTACCTGTTGGGTATTTCTCTGCCTTTTCATCTTGTTTAGATTGCTGTGTCTGGGGTGGGCTTTCTGTATTCTGAAGGTCTGTTGTTCCTTTTTATTGTGGAGGTTTCTCCCAGTGGGTGGGGTTGGACGATTGGCTTGTCAAGGTTTCCTGGTTAGGGAAGCTTGCGTCGGTGTTCTGGTGCGTGGAACAGGATTTCTTCTCTCTGGAGTGCAATGGAGTGTCTAGTAGTGAGTTTTGAGATGGGTCTATGTGTTTGGTGTGACTTTGGGCAGCCTGTATGTTGACGCTCAGGGCTATGTTCCTGCGTTGCTGGAGAATTTGTGTGGTATGTCTTGTTCTGGAATTTATTGGCTCATGGGTGGTGGTTGGTTTCAGTGTAGGTATGGAGGCTTTTGGATGACCTCCTATTACTTAATGTTCCCTGTAGTCAGGAGTTCTCTGGTGTTTTCAGGTTTTGGGCTTAAGTCTCCTGCCTCTGGATTTCAGTCTTATTCTTCCAGTAGCCTCAAGACTTCTCCAACTATACAACACTGATAATAAAACTTCTAGGTTAATGGTGAAAATATTCTCCACAGGGAGGGACACCCAGAGAAGTTCACAGAGTTACATGAAGAAGAGGAGAGGGAGGAGGGAGATAGGGATGAGCAGGAGGAGAAAAAGGGGGACTCAAGAGGAGAGAGACAGATCTACTCAATACTCTGTTCCCTAAGTATTATCCATAGCCCAGAACACCCACAGAGGTTCAAAGAATTGGATTGAGAAGAGAAGGGGGAGGGAGGAAATAGAGGTGATCTGGGGAAGAAAAAGGAGAGTTAAAAGCAAAAGAGAGTAATCATCACACTTCTGAGTAAAAATGGGTACTGAATATTGGATTCTTAAATGTCCAAAATTGATATCAAACAGTGAAAAACAAAGATTAAAAATCTAGAATAGAGGTTAGACTCATAAAAATGCAATACTAAAAACAAAAACACAAAACATTTAGAAACATATACTAAGGTTGTTTTAAAAATAGGGTCTTTTTTTTTTACAAGGTTATAGTGAAATGAAAATGAGAATTAAGGAGTAATAGAGGACTTTAAAAGAAAATAAAAGAAAAATTTTTTTAATTTTCTTTAATTAAAAAAATAGTAAAAGTATATGAAAATGAAAATTAAGGAGTAATAGAGGAGTAATAGGGAATTTTAAAAGAAAATAAAAGATAAAAAAGCAAAAAATGTATTTAAGTTAAAAAAAAAAATAATAGTAAAAATATATCTAGGAATTTCTCTGGAGCTGTTGTGGGCAGTGTGGGTTTGGTTCAGTTTCAGATAGCTCCTCTTCCAGCTTACAGTTCTTGATATCTGTAGGCCCCGTCCGGTGTAGTCGGTTTTAACTACAGGTATTTTAATCTGTTGCCCCTGTCCCTTCTGAAGCGGTTCCCTTTGTTTATTTGGCTTCTGTTTGCAGGTCTCTTCAGTGTCTAATTTCCACCCTGACACTAGCGGGTGGAGGTGGTCTCCTGTTTAGGTTCGCTTGTTCAGCCGTGAGGGAAGGGCACCGCAGACAAATGACACTGGCCCGTGTGGGGAGCACTCGCAGTGTTCCGGCCACACTGGGTTTGCCCCCGCTCACAGCACGTGTGCTTTCCTCGTCTACACTGCTGAGGCTCCAGGCTGCTCTACAGGGATTGGGCCCTGAGTTGCGTAAGGTTCCAGTTTTTGGGTTCTCCACAAAAGCGCAGACTCGGTTGGGCCTGCGTTTGTGCCTTCCCCAGCAGAGCAGCTCAGGCCGCCAGGAGCTTGACAGGTGCACTTTCCCTGGGTCCAGTGCGCCTTATCCCCTCCGTGGTCTCAGATTCAGTTTCCATGCACGCCAGTCAGGTGCGCCTTGTTTCTTCTGGGGAGCTGTTCTCTAGCTGTGACCCTCCCAATGGATGTCAACCATCCATAATCTCGGGAAGTCTTATGTTAGAAACTGGAAGCCTGTTTGCAGTTTGATAGGGGATGCCGTCTCTGGGGCCGAGTTTGCCCCTTTCACCTCCCCACTGCTTCCTGCCTCTGGCGAGGGATGGGTCGGTCCGCAGCTGGCTAGCTCTTCTCTGGAATTGCTCAGTCCTTCCTTTGTTCTGTGAACAGGCCAGCAGTGAGTTTGGCTAGCGCTTTTCACTGGATAATTTTCTCTCTCGCTCTTGCTATCCCACAGTTTAAGTTGCTGTTTCACATTAGCTCCCTCCAATTGCCCTCAGGGCATTCAGGCCTGGTCCTTACCCTAAGCAATGCTGCCCACTTCTCTCTGTTCTGGTCCCACTTCCTGGTGGTGGATGCGAGCGTCTGGGGTACTTTTCTGCTG
The DNA here is from genome assembly GCF_033118175.1 of Dama dama. Classification (NCBI taxonomy): domain Eukaryota; kingdom Metazoa; phylum Chordata; class Mammalia; order Artiodactyla; family Cervidae; genus Dama; species Dama dama. Next base: position 93,931,423 of record NC_083699.1, on the reverse strand, counting down.
GGAGTTGCTTTTAGGCATGTAATATGTGGGTTTTATTTATTTTTCCTCCCAGTTAGGTTGCCCTCCGAGATTCAAAAACTTCCCCCAGACCCGCCAGTGAGAGGGTTTCCTGGTGTTTGGAAACTTCCTGTATTTCGACTCCCTTCCTGGGACGGGTCTATGTCTCTCTTTTTATCTTTTGTATTTTGTCCTACCTCCTTTTGAAGACAATGGGCTGCTTTTCTGGGCGCCTGATGTCCTCTGCTAGCGATCAGAAGTTGTTTTGTGGAGTTTGCTCAGCTTTCAACTGTTCTTTTGATGAATTTGTAGGGGAGAAAGTGGTCTCCCTGTCCTATTCCTCTGCCATCTTAGCTCCTCCCTCCCTTTTCTGCCCTTTAAAACATTATAATATACTATCTTCTTTTGAAGCGTACATTTTTGTACATTTAATACATCTTGAATATCTTCATTTTTTTGTATCTGGGACTTTAGTATCTACTATTGGGGAGATTATTTTTTTAAGACATTTACTCGCTTTCTGGGGGGAGCAATTCATATTATTATTTATTTTTGTTATCTCTCTATATTAAAGATATGGATTACTTAACTGCTATATAAATGCAGATGTAGATTTAAATTTTCCTGTAGGTTACTTTTTTGGTTGTCATATAAGAGAGAATTAAGCTACCACTTAGGGACAAGGCACATTTTTAAAGTTCTAATTTGGAGAAATTTCACTTATTGCTTCTTCCTTCTATATGACCCCAATGTTGTAGCTCATGGGTTTGAGTTGAAAAAGAAGGAAATGGAAAGAAGGAGGCTGTTAAGAAAAGGCCTTTCTTTTCTCCCCAGCAGACATCCATGATGATGAAAGAAAATCCGTGAACAACAACCAGACAGGGAACAGTTGTTGAAGTTTTTCTTCCAAAGATAAGATATTCTCTGTCCAAGATTCAACTATTTTTTGACTACAAATGACATGAATTTTCACATGATTACTCCTGGCTTCAAAGAGAGCTAAAAATTGGGGATACATTTGGATTTGATATATAGTATGAAATATTTTACTTCTGTGTCTATATCTGCCAATGCATTTACCAGCTATTCAACTTCACAAAACAATATTAGTCACTTCCAGCAGCTACTGACTATCATTTGTAAGCCCAAACATTAACCTGGTAGTTACATGTGTCTCATTAAATGTAGCTAATCCTCATTACTATCATATGTGGGATTTGTTACTTATTTTTTTATCTGATAAAGGAGGAAACCAAGACTAGAAAGATTCAGAGTCAGAATTTAAACCAGTTCTAGCTTCAGAACAAGCATTTTTTCTAAGTTTTGCCACAGCTTCTCAAAAATAAAATGTTAGTGAACATTTACTTATTTCCCACATACTTAAGATATGTCACTTAGTGACTTCAGTTATACATCGAATATACTAAAGGTGGAAGAAGGCATACATTTTCAAAGAGAAAAATAGTATAATATCTCATTTATTTTCCACATCTTCCTTATCCATTCATCTGCTGATGGGCATCTAGGTTGCTTCCATGTCCTGGCTATTATAAACAGTGCTGCAATGAACATTGGGGTGCACATGTCTCTTTCAGATCTGGTTTCCTCAGTGTGTATGCCCAGGAGTGGGATTGCTGGGTCGTGTGGCAGTTCTATTTCCAGTTTTTTAAGGAATCTCCACACTATTCTCCATAGCAGCTGTACTAGTTTGCATTCCCACCAACAGTGTAAGAAGGTTCCCTTTTCTCCACACCCTCTCCAGCATTTATTGCTTGTAGACCTTTGGATAGCAGCCATCCTGACTGGCATGTAATGGTACCACATTGTGGTTTTGATTTGCATTTCTCTGATAATGAGTGATGTTGAGCATCTTTTCATGTGTTTGTTAGCCATCTGGATGTCTTCTTTGGAGTAATGTCTGTTTAGTTCTTTGGCCCATTTTTTGATTGGGTCATTTATTTTTCTGGAATTGAGCTGCAGGAGTTGCTTGTATATTTTTGAGATTAATCCTTTGTCTGTTGCTTCGTTTGCTATTATTTACTCCCATTCTGAAGGCTGTCTTTTCACCTTGCTTATAGTTTCCTTTGTTGTGCAAAAGCTTTTAAGTTTCATTAGGTCCCATTTGTTTAGTTTTGCTTTTATTTCCAATATTCTGGGAGGTGGGTCATAGAGGATTTTGCTGTGATTTATGTCAGAGAGTGTTTTGCCTCTGTTCTCCTCTAGGAGTTTTATGGTTTCTGGTCTTACATTTAGATCTTTAACCCATTTAGAGTTTATTTTTGTGTATGGTCACACCCTTCATTTTATAAAGCACTTTCATAAACTCAGAGTAGTGTAATGAAAAGTAATGGCTTTTTCTGTTAGGCAGATCTAAATTTGAGTTTCAGGTATATTATTAATTCACTCTTTCATTTTGGGTACATTATCTACACTTGAGAAGTTTAATTTTCCTCAATTTGGGAATAAAAGGAAATTATGTCATCTACTTATAGTCGTATTGTGATCATTTCAGAGATAATTCACAGGAAAGCACCAAGTACAAAGTGGAAGTTTTCAAACTCTGCATTTTATAGTTGTGTATGTGTGTGTGTGTGTGTGTGTGTGTGTGCGTGCATGCACGTGCATACACACCCCATTACTTCAGTCATGTCTGACTGTTTCCAACCCTATAGACCACAACCCACCAGGCTCCTCTCTTCATGAGATTCTCCAGGCAAGAATAAGGGAATGGGTTGCCATGACTGCCCCAAGAGTTCTTTGAAAGTGTGGGATTGGATCCACAACTCTTTTGTCTAATGCATTGAAGTGATTCTTTACCACTGAAGCCCCATTTTACAGGTATGTGTACTTAGTTGCTCAGTTGTGTCTCACTGTTTGTGACCTCATGGACTGTAGCCTGCCCAGGTCCTCTGTCCATGGGGATTCTCCAGGCAAGAATACTGGAGTGGGTTTGCATACCCTCCTCCAGGGAATCTTCCCAACCCAGAGATTGAACGCAGGTCTCCCACACTGCAGTCAGATTCCTGACCATTTGAGCCACCTGGGAAGCCCAAGAATTCTGGAGTGGGTAAACTATTCCTTCTTCAGGGGATCTTCCTGACCCAGGAATCGAAACTAGGTCTCGTGCATTGCAGGCAGATTTTTTTTACCAGCTGAGCTACCAGGGTATAAATAAATGTCAATGAATCAAAGTACCATTTATACTCAATTCCGCTTCTATACAAAAAAGACCTTCATGACCCAGATAATCACGATGATGTGATCACTCACCTAGAGCCAGACATCGTGCAATGTGAAGTCCAGTGGGCCTTAGGAAGCATCACTACAAACAAAGCTAGTGGAGGTGATGGAATTCTAGTTGAGCTGTTTCAAATCCTAAAAGATGATGCTGTGAAAGTGCTGTACTCAATATGCCAGCAAATTGGGAAAACTCATCAGTGGCCACAGGACTGGAAAAGGTCAGTTTTCATTCCAGTCTCAAAGAAAGGCAACGCCAAAGAATGCTCAAACTACTGCACAATTGCACTCATTTCACACACTGGCAAAGTAGTGCTCCAAATTCTCCAAGCCAGGCTTCAATAATACATGAACCATGAACTTTCAGATGTTCAAGCTGGTTTTAGAAAAAGCAGAGGAACCAGAGATAAAATTGCCAACATCATTGGATCATTGAAAAAGCAAGAGAGTTCCAGAAAAACATCTATTTCTGCTTTATTGATTATGCCAAAACCTTTGACTGTGTGAATCACAACAAACTGTGGAAAATTCTGAAAGAGATGGGAATACCAGATCACCTGACCTGCCTCTTGAGAAACCTGTATGCAGGTCAGAAAGCAACTGTTAAAACTGGACATGGAACAACAGACTGGTTTCAAATAGGAAAAGGAGTATGTCAAGGCTGTATATTGTCACCCTGCTTATTTAACTTATATGCTGAGTATATAATGAGAAACGGTGGGCTGGATGAAGCTAACTGGAATCAAGATTTCCAGGAGAAATATCAATAACCTCAGATACGAGATGACACTACCCTTATGGCAGAAAGTGAAGAAGAACTAAAGAGCCTCTTGATGAAAGTGAAGGAGGAGAGTGAAAAGTTGGCTTAAAGCTCAACATTCAGAAAACTGAGATTATGGCATCTTGTCCCATCTCTTCATGGCAAATAGATGGGGAAACAGAAGAAACAGTGAGAGACTTTATTTTGGGGGGCTCTAAAATCACTGCAGATGGTGAGTGCAGCCATGACATTAAAAGATGCTTACTTTTTGGAAGGAAAGTTATGACCAACCTAGACAGCATATTCAAAAGAAGAAACATTACTTTGGCAACAGAAATCCATCTAGTCAAGGCTATGGTTTTTTCAGTAGTCATGTATGGATGTGAGAGTTGGACGCTAAAGAAAGCTGAGCATGGAAGAATTGGTGGTTTTGAACTATGGTGTTGGAGAAGACTCTTGAGAGTCCCTTGGACTGCAAGGAGATCCAACCAGTCCATCCTAAAGGAAATCAGCCCCAAGTATACATTGGAAGGACTGATGTTGAAGCTGAACTTTCAATACTTTGGCCATCTGATGTGAAGAACTGACTCATTGGAAAACACCCTGATGCTGGGAAAGATTGAAAGTGAGAGGAGAGGGGACAACAGAGAATAAGATAGTTGCATGGCATTACGACTCAATGGACATGAGTTTGAGTAAACTCCGGGAGTTGGTGATGCACAGGGAGGCCTGGCGTGCTGCGGTCAATGGGGTCACAAAGAGTTGGATATAACTGAGTGACTGAACTGAACTGAACTGCTTCTATGCCTCTAACCTCTACATAGAAACCCTGTTGGCTTCCTCCAATGCTCCAAATTTATTTGTTAGCCATTTGTGGACATTTTACCCATGCTTAGGGGGAACTTGAAAGAAATCCAAGATACTTGGATTTCTAATAAGGCTTTCAATGCTTGGTAAGCCTTGTCATCTGCCATAGAACAACATGGTGCTCATGATGCAAATTTGCTACTATCTAACGAGGGAGCCCTCAGATGTCCAGGCTATGGGGACTCTTACATGCTACCCTCTTAGGTTGACAATATGGCAATGCATTTCCTCCAGGTCTCAGTTCATTGGTGTAGCTAAGTTATGAGAAAAATGTGGAAAATCTACTCTCTGGGTTCAGTCTGAAGACCAAAACTACCAAATATTCTCTCCAGCGTCCTTGTTTTCCTGCCTGACCACAATCCCATGGCCCACTTTTAAACTTTCTTCTCCATGATCCCCTCTCCTTTAAGCAAATTACTAGTGTTCCCAAGCATGACAGCCAGGGACATAGGCAATACATCTCTCCATTTAGGAAGAAAAAAAAAAAGAGAATCCATGATGACTTATTTGATGTCACACATTAAAAAACAACTGCTCTATTCAGAGTTTAGGTTCTTATTACCACACCTTAGCTATAAGAGCCTCCAAATGCATAATTTTGTCTTTTCCCAGGAAAAATAGAGTTCACATATATATCATTCACATTATACCATCTTACCACTGAGATGTCACTAAGAGACTGGCTGAATAGGACTCTACTAATTATTGTATGCACATTTATTAATTAATCCTACAACTAACCCACATGTAGGTGTGGTAGTTATAATTGCTATATAGATAAGGAAATGAAGGTTTTAGGTGATCAAGTGAGATGTAGGAGTATGAAGTTATACATCAATTTTGCATTCAAGCAATTCTTCTCCATGCCAGGACTCTACTCAGCAAAGCTCAGTCATTGTGCTGAACCAGATTCCTATCTTGACACTAGACTCTAGATGACTCTCATTAGCTATGATAGATTGTGATAAAGCAGCCAACCCAGGGATATTGCAAAAAAAGCTTCAAATACTTTTTAATTTTCTTTTCTTTCCTTTCAATCCCGTGAAGTGAAGTGAAGTGAAGTGAAGTCGCTCAGCTGTGTCCGACTCTTTGCGACCCCATGGACTGTAGCCTACCAGGATCCTCAGTCCATGGGATTTTCCAGGCAAGAATACTGGAGTGGATTGCCATTTCCTTCTCCAGGGGATCTTCCCAACACAGGGATTGAATCCCATAGGCCCTCACAAAAGAATCTAAAAATCCAAACATACGCAGAAGTAATTTCAGTGTGTACATGTGCTTTCATCATACTGAAAATAATATTTTGCTTATTAAAAATGCTCTCTAATTATTATAAACCATAAAATACAAAATAAGAAACAGACAGATGGTGAAAATCAGTTTTCATAAAATATAAAATATCTTTTGTACAGCAAAAAATTATATCAGGATATAAATAAATAAATCTTCACAAATAGCTTGCATTTCTTCCATGTTTCTTATGTATAATAAAATACTTACATTGGTGAAGTTGTATCTAAGAATTTATATACAAAATGACAAATTGTGCTCTGGTTAGTCACTCAGTCATATCTGACTCTTTGCAACCCCATGGAATGTAGCCTGCCAGGCTTCTCTGTCCATGGGGATTCTCTAAGCAAGAGTATTGGAGCGGTTGACCTCCTCCAGGGGATCTTTCCAATCCAGGGATTGAATCCAGGTGTCCCACATTGTAGACAGATATTTATGATCTGAGTCACTAGATTATATCAGGAAATATATAACATAATAATATTAAAATGAACAAATCTTCACAAATAACTTACATTTCTTCCATGTTTCTTATGTATAATAAAATACTTACATTGGTGAATTTGCACCTAAGAGCTTACATATGAAATGACAAACTACCAAATATTTATTAAATAATTAACACCAGTTTTCTCAGATTAACATGGTTACAACTATATGCTAAAAGTCTTGATTTTATTCCCAGAAAGAAAAATAATCATAAGAGTGTATATTAATTGCTCAAAAAGAAAGACTTTGAAGTTTTATGTTTATTTTAAAATATGATTCTATCTTTGTTTCATGAATTTTGTACTTTGAAATGGAAGAATGACAGACATCACAGAGATTCTATTCTTTTCTTTAAAACATAGTCCCACAAATGCATTTGCAGAAATTCTGCATTGCCTGTAATAAATAATGAATGAGCTTTTAGGATGTGAGATTAACCATCAAAGATAAAGAAACAAGCAAATTAAAATATCAGTAATGCAAGGAACTTCTAATACTGATGATAGGAAATAATATATTGCATTTTTTTTTTAATTTTAATTTTTATTATTATTATTTTTTTTTTCCAGTGGGTTTTGTCATACATTGATATGAATCAGCCATGGATTTACATGTATTCCCAATCCCGATCCCCCCTCCCACCTCCCTCTCCACCCGATTCCTCTGGGTCTTTCCAGTGCACCAGGCCGGAGCACTTGTCTCATGCATCCCACCTGGGCTGGTGATCTGTTTCACCATAGATAGCATTTTAATTTAACATGTACACCACTGAATTTTCTTTTAAAATCAAGTCAAGCCTTTTACCAAATTTTCATTAGGTAGGTGAAATTTAATAGAATGTTCAGAATTTCAAATGATACAAATCATTCAAATTATATAATTTGTCCATAAAATTCCTCCTACTTGAAAATTATTTTCATTTTTATTTTATATTCATTACACTTTATTTTCTGGTTCTTCTCTTACTTTGGAGATTATATATATTATAAGCTTATATATATACAAGCTTCTCAAAGTTTAAAGTATAATCTTCTTAACTGTTCAGTATTCTAATATACTTCATCCTTCTTGGTACAATTTTATCCATCTCCATCATATTAACTGTGATGTTGGAGAGTCCCTTGGACTGCAAGGAGATCAAACAAGTCAATCCTAAAGGAAAATTGCCCTGAATATTCATTGGAAGGACTGATGCTGAAGCTGCAGCCCCAATATATATCTGATTTGAAGAACTGACTCATTGAAAAAGACTCTGATCCTAGGAAAGATTGAAGGAGAGAGGAGAAGGGGACAACAGAGGATGTGATGGTTGGATGGCATCACTCACTCAATGGACATGAGGTTGAGCAAGCTCCAGGAGTTGGTGAACGACAGGGAAGCCTGGTATGCTGCAGTCCATGGCGTCGCAAAGAGTCAGACACGACTGAGTGACTGAATTGAATCGATCATAAATGGTTTGGGGATGACAACAGAAGTCTCACACCCTTTCAGAGTAAAATTTCATCCCGAAAAGATTTTTTATATTTTTCCTGAAACTTGCTTCTTTTCTAATATTTCTCCCAGTTAACAAAATCAAATAAGGAAGAAATGAACTCTGATTGCAATTTTCCTTCATCTGTAAAGCTTATAGGCACATCATCAATAAGCCCCTTAAATGCTACCTCTGAAAGGTTCTGTTGAATATTTTACTTTTTTGTACACTGACATACATTAATGTCTGCTTATTTAGATTATTAAAAATGTTATCTACTGCCCTTAATTTGCAGGCTCCCCAGGTGACTCGGTGGTTAAGAATTCACTTACCAGTGCAGGAGACACAGGAGATTCGAGTTTAATCCCTGGGTTAGGAAAATCCCCTGGAGGAGGAAATGGCAACCCACTCCAGTATTCTTGCTTGAGAAATCCCAAGAACAGAGGAGCCTGGCAGACTACAGTTCATGGTGTCATACAGAGTTGGACACAACTGAGCAACTGAGTACACATGCATGCCCTCAATTTATCTCAAAATCTTTCTCCACATGGGGACTGATAACTCACTGAAGCTCAGATAGGGTAATGTTGATGTTTATGTAAAAACTACTTGATTACTTGTTGTGAAACTCTGACTCTTGATTTCTGAAAGCTCCCACCCTGTAATACTTGGTCCATCACAGCAGTGACATGGACCCTTAATTTTCATGACTTTCTCCCAATTTTCCCTTTCCTGAAAATGATTCCATTCCTGAAATGACATCACTGCTGCCCCTCTGAAACTGTACACATCCTAAAAATTCCAGGACAAATGTCTTCTCCCCTATGAAAGGATATTTTACCCTAGAAAGAATTGTATTTTTCTTATCCATGCTCTTAAAAAACTCTCTAAACACTGTTCATACAGTCCAGATCTAAAGTCAATCTGCAGCTTAAATTAAACCATTATTTATATTAAAAATGTAATAAATCATCAATATATGTATGCTGTTGCTGCTGCTGCTAAGTCACTTCAGTCGTGTCCGACTCTGTGTGACCCCATGGACGGCAGCCCACCAGGCTTCCCATCCCTGGGATTCTCCAGGCAAGAACACTGGAGTGGGTTGCCATTTCCTTCGCCAGTGCATGAAAGTGAAAAGTGAAAGTGAAGTCACTCAGTCCTATCCGTTAGCGACCCGATGGACTGCAGCCTACCAGGCTCCGCCGTCCATGGGACTTTCCCGGCAAGAGTACTGGAGTGGGTTGCCATTGCCTTCTCCGATATGTATGCTAGTTTTGCTCTAAATATACATATTAAAAACATAATAGTTTTCCCTATTAATTTTTACATAATGAATACTACTTTGGATACAATGGCTACAAATATTTTGTCCTGAATTTTACTTTAGGAAAACTTTTAACTGTAGTCTCTATAACAGGCAATCAACTTTACATAGACATCAAAATTAAAATGTGCTTAGTCGCTCAGTAGTGTCCAACTCTTTGCGAACCCACGGACTGTAGCCCACCAGGCTCCTCTGTCCATGGGGATTCTCCAGGCAAGAATAGTGGAGTGGGTTGTCATGCCCTCCTCCAGGGGATCTTCCCAACTCAGGGACTGAACCCAGGTCTACCGCATTGCAGGCGGATTCTTTACGACAGGACCACCAGGAAAGCCCTAATTCAATATTACAGTCAAATTGCACACACTCTAACATCAGTTTGAACAGCGGACATGAAGATCTTAGCTCCAAAAACTTCTTTTAGGGTCAAGAAAGAGCAGTTCAAAGCTCAATACCTATGAGACTTGAGACATGGCCCAAAACTCTGCAGCTGCGAGGTGATGCTTACACTAATAGCTGAAGTGCAAGCGCTTCCCTTGAGCTCCGTAAGAGGCATTTTAACAGTCCAACAGCGCTGAGGGGAAAGCTCGACCCTCAAGTCGCAGTGTGACGACCAGCCTTGCCAAGCTCCACCCACACGGGGAGCGGCGAGAGAGTACATATCTAGATTACTTTATAAAAATAGGGAAGAAGGGACATTACATGTAATATATTTACATACTTCTCTTTTTTACCCTTTTATTTGGGTACCAAATGGTACCAACCATTCTAGGTATAACCATAAATACGAGCCTGGAAAGAATAATTTTTCTCCTAATTTGAGATAATACAGATGACCTCTTTTCAACTGCAGGAAAATATACCCATATAGAAAATCAAAAGCATGTACTGTATTAATGTACTACCACAAATGTTCATTGTTATCTCAAGTGCAAATAAGTAATAGAGCAGTTTTATGTAACTATAATGTAATGCATTAGTTAAACTCACAGGCTTTGAAGCAAATCATCAATTTGAATGCAGACCCAGTTTCAGAGATCACCATGTTAATTACTGAAGTTTGGGAGATTTTCCCAATGTCAGAACTATTTCATACTTTCTGAGAAAGTTCAAGTATTTATATACTATCTACCTGTTATATAGTGTATATAACCTTATTTTTTAAGACTTTATTTTTTAAAGCAGTGTTAGGTTTACAATAAAGTTGAGAAGAAGGTAGAGATTTCCAGTATATTTTCTGTTCTCATAAATTCATAGCCTCCCCCATTATCAACATAACTCAACTGTATAGTATATATATTTTTTTTACCTAAAATAAACCTATCTTGACAGATCATAGTCATTCAAAGTCCACAGTGCAACACCCATGGTGTTGTACATTCAGTGGGCATGGACTAATGTATAATGAAATATATCCATCATTATAATATCATGCACAGTATTTTCATTGCCCTAAAAAATCCTCTGTGTTGTGACTATTCCTTTCTCTCCCTCTCCCCATACCACAGTATTCCTGGCAACCACTGATCTTTCTATTGTCTTCATAGTTCTGCCTTTTTCAGAATGTCATGCAGATGGATCATAGTGTATGCAGCCTTCTAGACTGATTCTTTCACTTAGTAATATGCACCTGTTTCCTGCATGCCTTTTCCATGGCATAGTAACTCATTTCTTTTTAGCACTCTTTAATCTTTATGTATTTCGAGATTTTCCAGTTATCTTTCTGATATTGTTTCTGAATTAACTCCATTGTGGTTTGAAAGGAAATCTTGCATAACTTATATTCTTTTTCAATTTGTTAATTGTGTTTCATGGCCTAGAATGTATCTTGGTCTATCACTGTTCCCATGTGATCTTGAGAAAAATGTGAATTCTGCTGCTGATGGATGAGGGAGTCATTTATATTAACTGATTGATGGTGTGATTTTCAGGTATGTCCTGACTGATTTCTGTCTGCCGGATCTGTCCATTTCTGAAAGACAGGTGTTGAAGTTTCCAACTATGATACTGAAAATATGTTTCTCCTCGTAGTTCTATCAGTTTTTGCCTCATGTGGTTCAATGCTCTGTTCTTACATGTACACATCTGGAGAGTTGCTATGTCTTTTTGGAGAGTTGACCCCTCTTATCATCATGTAATGCCTTTTTAATCTATAGAAGCTTTCCTTAGTTTTAAGCTTGCTCTGTCTAAAATTAATATAGCTACTCCTGGTTTCTTGAGTTATTGTTAGCATGGTGTATTTCTCTCTATCCACTTAAATTTTTTTCATTTTTTTTTTTAATTTTTAAAAATTTTAGATTTTTTTTTACATTGGGGTATAGTTGCTTTACAATAATGTGTTAATTCCTGCCATACAACATATAGTGAGTTAGCTATTTATATACATATATCCCCTCCCTTGTGGACTCTCTCCCACCCCACCCCATATCCCACCACTCAAGGTCACCACAGAGCACCCAGCTGAGATCCCTGTGCTATACAACAGCTCCCTACTAGCTATTTGTTTTACACATAGCAGTGCACAGATGTCAATATATACTGTGTGTTTGTAGACCACACTTAGTTGGGTCATGGTCCTTGATCCTATCCTGACACTGTTTTCTGCAGTGGCTTCTGTTCCTGTGTGTCTGCTCCAGGAAGCCATGACTCCCTGTATTCACTTTCTCTTCAGTCTTAGAGATAGCAGTTTGCACTGCGTCCTCTCTTTCTCTTATGGATCCAATAAAAAGTGTTGGTATTTCAGCCTATCTAGCTTTTTATGTATCGTTAAGGATGTAATGGTATCTTCCAAGATCTTTAAATGTAAAAACAGAAATCCTTATTTTTAATCAAGAATACCAATTTCACAAATGTTGCTCTTTTGTTTGGAGATATTTCCTTCTGACCAAAATGTTGTGAATTTTACCCAAATAGAATTTATTTTGAAAAAAAAAATGATAAAAAATTTACTTGTTGATCATCTACCGGAAATGTCTTTAACTCATCCAATTTTTTTCACTATGATTTAAGTACTCTAGTAGTCACTGTTAAGACAGAGGTAATAAGAAAGATGGGCTTCCCAGGTGGTGCTAGTGGTAAAGAGCCCGTTCACCAATGCAGGGGACATAAGAGATGTGGGCTCGACCCTTTGGTCAGGAAGATACCCCAGAGGAGGTCATGACAACACACTCCAGTATTCTTGCCTGAAGAATCCCATGGACAGAGAAGCCTGGTAGGCTACAGTCCATAGGGTTGCAAAGAGCCGGGCATGAGTGAAGTGACTTAACACACACAAATAAAAAATGTATTGGCCCTGCTTAATAGAGATTGTGTTGTAATTTGAACAAATATTATTGCCACTAAACCACTAAGTACTAAGAGAGACCTGGGCTTCTGTGGGAAGCTGAACACTCAATCCCTGAGAAGCTTCTTCAGTAGGGAAGAAATGTATTCTAAGAAAAGGGAACAACATGGTATGAAAGCCAACAAGTCAGAGAGGTGAGCAAGAGTCAGGTGTTTTAGAGGAATTGAATAAAAATGCAGGTGGATAGAGCAGGGGAAAGGGAGGCAGAGTTGGGGATAACAGAAGAAAATAGGGTAAAGTAAGCAAATGCCAAGCCTTGGAGGAAGTCAGGAGATGCAGTATTTTAGGCTTATATTAACCTCAAAGAGAAGGTGGAAGGATCGTAAACAGCCTAGTCATGTGTTGAGGTGTGTGTTAAAGTCACATAGCCTGCAGTGTGGTGAAGAAGTGCAGTATGGAGTGAGCTGGAAAGTTATTAAGAATAAGTTAGGTGAGAGGCTCAGGTGGCTTTCAAGTAGAATGGAGACAATGGAGATTAAGAGATGTGACAAAATTTAAGAGACAGAAATGCTTTTGACAAGTTTATATCTATTGCATATACACACATACTATATATATATGTGTGTGTTATGTATGTATATATCTATATATATAAGATATATAATGATGTGTGGAGGGAAAGGCAAGAGAAAACAATAGTGAAAGATGACTCAGGACTTTAGCTTGAGTAACTTGCTGAATTGAAATAAAGTTCATATGTATTGACCACATACTATTTGCCATGCAGTAACAGAAGTGACTTACATATGTTCTAACATATGTACTAACACTGTTCACCACAATCATTTGAAGGAAGTGTTATTATTACCCTTATTCTGCAGTTAAGAAATGTGAGACATAGAGATTGCTCAAGATTACAGTTAGTATAAAGAGCAGATCTTGACAGCCCAGTCATTTAATCATTTTGCTCCTGTGGTATTTACTGAGAGAAACTTTGGAGAAGTAGTCAATCTAAATTTCAGAAAGAAAAATGAGCTCCATTTTGGATTTGTTGATTTTGAAGAGTTTGTGATACAGCCAAGTAGACATTTCCAGTGTATACTTCAGTTATGTATGTCTACAATTCAGGAGAGAACTGTGGCTGGGAGATTTAGATGGGAGTTTAAGGTAAACAGATGGATGCTAAAGTCACAGAAGTAAATGAAATTGTCAAAGCAAGAGGAGGAGATGGAAGTCATGTATCCTACTACTATGTATGGGCTTGAAAGGCATATAAAGATGTAAAACATAATCCTCTCACAGATTTGCATCTCACTGGAGTAATAGATGACTAAACAGACAATTACAATATGGAGTGGTAAGTGCTCAGTCAGAGGCAGAAGCATGGAGGATAATTTACCTCCTGTAAGAGAAGGTCATGGTCCACAAAAATACTTCCTGTGGGATGCAGTACCTGAGCTGAATCTGTAAGGATGGCTTGGAGTAAATCAGTGAAGAAGAAAGGTTAGCTATCAGTTTACCTAGGGAATAGATAATTTATTAGTGCAACCTGCCCCTAGAAAGGCTGTGACAATAACCCCGAAAAGGATGCCACTTAAGGAGTGTAATTTCTTTCTTTTTGTAACTTTTGTTTATTTATTGGCTGTGCTGGGTCTTTGTTACTTCATGGGCTTTATTCCAGTTGAGGCAAGCATGGGGTACTTTCCAGTCAAGTGTGTGGGCTTATAGCAGTGGTTTCTCTTGTTGCTGAGCATGGGCTCTAGGGCAGGCGAGTTTCAGTAGTTGCAGCATGTGGGCTCAGGAGTTGTAGCTCCCAGGCTGTAGAGCACAGGTTCAGTAGTTGTGGCGCATAGGCTTAGTTGCCCCATGGCATGTGGGGTCTTCCCAGATCAGGGATCAAACCTGTGTCTCCTGCATTGACAGACAGAGTGTTCACCACTGAGCCACAAGGGAAGCCCGTGGGTAGAGTATTTTATTTAGCACAGTTGAAATGTGCGTGTGTGGAAGGGAGGTGATGGGAGGTATGGCCAGGCTAGGAGGTCGAAAAACAGAAAACATTGCAAGTTATAACTTCCATTTACATTTTACCCAGCATGTGCCTTGACAACATAGAGGGCTCTCTGATGTAAATGTCTAGTTCATGTACCCATGTATTCAGATGAACTAGGGAGTAAATTACAGTTTCATGCTTAAATAACCAAAGAATAAGAAAGAATCTATTTTTCTTCCATATCATAAAGAATATTTTAGTTTCAATTCCTGGATTTTACCATTTAAAAACATTGCCATGGAAGGAAGAGTTTAAAAATGCATCAAGAAAAAATGTGCCAATTTTTTTCAACAAATGATTATTGCCATACTGCTTGCTCTCCCAGATTTTAAATTATATTGTCATAACAAGCCACCCCTTCCTGATAATTGGAAATCTCTGAAAATAGAAAGTTATTTGTTAGCACAAATGATTGTGTAAATAGTCTGACCACAGCTTTCTTGCTGCAAAATACCTTGCAAGTTAAATTACACATTGTTAAAATAGTGATCTACATATGTCATTCCTTTAAAAGTAGATTTTTCAAAACTATATTCTAACATTAGATTTGTTGAAACAAATTGACTAAAATGGTAAAGCTCACTTCCGAAATACTTGAAAAGGTAAATATATAGTTTTTAATTATTGCTTTTCATCACATTATCTAATATTCTAAAATTATGATGAGATAACATGCCTCTTGGGCTTCCGTGGTGGCTCAGATTATAAAGAATCTGCCTGCAATGCAGGAGACCCAAGTTCAATCCTTGGGCTGGGAAGATCTCCTGGAGAAGGGAATGGCTATCCACTCTGGTATTCTTGCTTGGAAAATTTCATGGACCAAGGAGCTTGGTGGGCTACAGTCCATGGAGTCCCAAAGAGACATGACTGAGTGACTAACACACACGCACAACAGGCCTCCAGTCATATAGGCAATGACATTTGAACAAATATATTTCAACAGAAAAAAAAATTATGGGTAAAGCAAAAGCAAAAGAATCATCTTTTTATTATACAAATTTGAAACTATAAGTCTCCTTAACAAGCATAATTTATTAACTTCATTTTATTTATGTGAATTTATCACTCAAAGTGTTTTCTAACTTCTCATTTGAAATGTAATAGAGGATTTCAATATGATTGACACAGACTTTATTCTTCCTGTCACATCTAGTTGCTTTTCTTATGAAGGCATGTATTTTGCAGTGTTCCCACAGAGTTGTTAATGAACCATCAATTATTTGTGCAAATTGGAAGCAGAAACTAAGGACTTCCCTGCCCAAGGTATTAGTGTGTGTGTTAGTCGCTCAGTCATGTCTGACTCTTTGTGACTCCATGGACTGTAGCCTATCAGGCTCCTCTGTCCATAGAATTCTCCAGGCAAGAATACTGGAGTGGGTTGCCATTTCCTCCTCCAGGAAATCTTCCTGACCCATGAATTGCATCCTGGTTTCCTGCATTGCAGGAAGATTCTTTACCATCTGATCCAAGGGAAGACAATGGAGGTATTAGTACACAATTTAAAATTAAATATGAAAACATTTGAACTTCAACACAAATGTATTAACCCTAGTGCCCAGATACATGTGACTTTAAAATTATTATTCTGTGCTTTAATGAAGATACATAAGTCTGGAGTTGGGGATTCCTTTATAATGTGTGATTAAGCTGCATTTGATGAGGGAAGAGAGCTGTATATTACATATACACCACTTGAGGCAAAAGACTGAAGGATACTATGTTTCTTATTTAAAATCCAATACAATATTTTGGAAAGTGATGTAAATTTTAACAAAAAGTAAAATATTTGAAATGCACATAATGATGAAGAATTTTACAATAACGTGTCTCTCCAGTTGCTCAATAGTGAGGTAAAACCAGAGCATAAATAGCACTGAAGAGGGGGTTTTCTTTCTCTCTAAAACTTCTAATTTTGAAATTCACCTTTTTTTTTTTTTTTCTGCATGGGCTCCTAAAATACATTTTATGCAGATTTTAATAGTAATATTTTAAACAGGTTCCCGGTGTTGCTTCCTCTATTTAAATCTTGCATCCCTCCCATCTCCTTGCCAGAATTGTTCACCAGTCAGTCAGAAGGAAAGAAGAAAAGGTACATAATAGCTGATACTTCTTAAATATTCATTCTATGTCAAACTCTTTTTTAGCCCTTTTTAGTGATCATTACAACAGACCCTTGAGCTGATGTTATTATTGCGTGCATGTTAAGTTGCTTGAGTCATGTCCGACTCTTTGAGACCCTATGGACTATAGCCTGCCAGGCTCCTCTGTCCATAGGATTCTCCAAGCAAGAATACTGGAGAGGGTTGTCATGCTCTCCTCCAGGGGATCTTCCCACCCCAGGGATCAACCAGTGTTTCTTATGTCTTCTGCATTGACACTCAGGTTCTTTACCGTTAGCACCACCTGGAAAGCCCAATATTATTATTAGCCTAGTTTAAAGATAAGAAACCACTAGGAGGTTTACAAAACTGTTAGGGGAAGCACGCTGATTGAAACTGCCCACACTGGCCAGGCACCATAGTAACCATTTGCATGAGTCGTTTTATGACAGAAGATCCTGATAAGGAATAGGAACTAAGCCACCACCAGCCAGAAGAATTCGGGAAAGGTCAAAAGGAGACACCGCGTGTCCATCCACTTCCCAGAATCCCTCTCGCTAGCATCCATCTTGGCTGAGTGATGTGTGCGCCACCAGGAAAGACTCTGAATTAGAATGATTGGCCAAAGACCACCCAGAACCTAATCCCATCACCATAAAACCCAAGACTGTGAGCCACGCGGCAGAGCAGTTCTCCCGGGTACTCTCACCCTCCTGCTGTCCACCCGGGTGCCCTTTCCCAGTAAAATCTCTTGCTTTGTCAGCACATGTGTCTCCTCGGACAATTCATTTCTGAGTGTTAGACAAGAGCTCAGTTTCGGGCCCTGGAAGGAAGACCCTGCAGGAAGGCCCTTCCTGTAATAAAACTACTAAGTGGTAGAATCAGGATATCTACTTGGGCTATCTGGCTCAAGGACATATTTTTCATTTAACCTGTCTCTTCATTCCTTTCTTTAGGCAGGAATCCTACAGAGCAGTAATTGGTGAAGAAAAGATGATTTTAATAAAGAAAGAACTTTTGTCTGTAAAGTTTTGAGTAGAGAGGGTCAGTGTTTAAAACTATTGAGTAGAAAAGTAAAAAAGAAAAGTGAGTTTTGAGAGGTATTTTGATATTTTGTGACTTATGATATTCTAGACATGCAAATAAAAGAGTAGTTTGATGTGACTTTAGTTCTATGATTTTTTGTTCATCACAAACATGTTCCCAGAATGAATTATGAAAATCATGGGTTAATAAGTATTACATTCTCAAGGATCATTGCCATGTCTTCAGCACTGGAGGCTCCAAGATTTTCCCTGAGAACACTCTCCCTCTCAAATGGGAGATTTTTCAAGCCAATAAAATTTTGCCTCCCCAAAAAGAAAGAAAAAAAGGAATTTTTTTCCAGAGCTCTTTTCGTCTTTTTCTACCCCGCCATCCCCCGCCATTCACAATAAAATGTTTTAATTACTGTGAGCTCCAAGTAAAACTGCAGAGTTCTGCCATATATCCAAGCCTGGAGACAGTTGCAATAACTACCCAGCTTGCTGGTAGAGAAAGCTGCAGAGTGCAGGCTCCAAATGCATCAGCTTTACACAATTAAAGAGAGTGGGCCCCACAAACCTGGCAGAAAAACAAATTAAAAATTAGGTTCTTCATATTGGAAGAGAATTCCTCTTTGGGTAGAGAATCTGCTGATTAATGCCATCATTTGCTCCAATTATTTTATTTCTATAGCAAACAGCATTTGAAGTATCAGCACTCTGATGAGAACCTATCACATACAAACTAGGTGGTGTGTGGGTATGTGTGTTCATACACACAGTGTAAAAGGGTTGCTATTAATGTTACTCATAAAAAGGTGGGGTAGTACCCAGTATATAAAGAATAATAAAATATACCACAATCTTTATTATAAATTCTATATCACCATTGATTCTTACAGAAAGTGTTTGTTAATTATTGCTGAATTCTTGTATTTCTAGACAACTGGGTTTGCAAATGAGAAAAGTCCTCCAAAAAATACTGGAGGTTGGTTGATATTTTTATTTACATAAATAAGTAGGACAACAGAGACCACAGAGAAATATATCTCATAACTGCATTATTTTGCAATGGTGTGTGTGACTTCTTTGCTAAATTAGATAGTGGCTTTCAAAAAATAGAAAAATATTCTCAAAATAGCTGTAATAGTGACATTTTAATGGCCACAGATGCAAAAATTTTAATATACATGAACAGGGTATTTTGTCACTTTTTAATAAGCCTAGAAATCAACCAAGCAGTATGGAAAGCTTAGATTGGTAATATTTGACAATTTATATGAGTAAAGACTCACAATATGGTCAATTTTTAAGCTGTTAGTGTAATGTTACTCAGTGTAGAGTTGGGAAGAGGTGAGCAGAAGCAAATTGATATACAACGTTTAAGTCTTATAGGTATAATGAACATAATCTCAAGGTCAGAAGAAATAGCAAAATGTAGTATGGTAATTAAGAACTTAATAATGATGAATTTGAGTATTAGCTTTGTTTTAATATAACTAAGTAGTAGTATAAATAATTTAATTTTTTTTAATGACTGATTTTTACTAACCCCTGTAAATTTAACTAAGGATTCTCATGAGGCATCATAAGTCTGCTATCAATACTCAGGAAGCAAATTGTCATGGAAACTCTGGCTGGTGAGCCTGTCTGTCCACCAGTTGCAAGTAACTGGTATAAAATAAAGCCAACATATACCTTGTTAGTTTTGACAAGGCTAAGTGAAGCAAAAGTCAGTTTCCTAGAAACTTATTTCAACTGTCTTAAGTTTGAATGAGTCTAAGCCTCATTTTGACTTCCGGCAGCATCTCTGTTCACTAGAATACTAGGACAACCTCTTCTCATTCTTTTTACATCTATTCACCTTCTGATTACTTCTTATTAATTGAATATGCTCAGTTTTAAATCAATGCCTTCCTCTTTACCCCACAATTACCATCTTATTTTGGTGATAATTGTATTCAAGTGTATATCTTTCTATTCCCTTAGCTTCTGAGTATAGTGACCTCTTCAATTTCCGTGAACATTTCTTTCAATTGCCAGGACATACGTCAAAATTTATCATCATCACTAGCTATCTCATATTCAGAATATAAATAGCGAACACCCCATACTTCAACCAGTACCCCTTAGCCTTCCATCCACTCATTCTAATTCCTTCATTGCTAGAATGCTTCTATCTCATTTATATAGTTAATCCACAGCCGACACAACATTCACTGTCTCTACTTTCACTTCATTCATTTTCTAGTTCATTAGTGCAAAGTTGATTCAGCATTTTAAAATCAATCAAGATAAAATCAATGTAATAGAATGTTAACAACATTTTTAAAAACATAATTTGCATTATAGATTTGACAAATTCAATATACATTTATAAGTTTATAAACAAAGTTCTCCAAAATCTGGTATTAAAGAGAATTTCTTCAGCCCAAAAAAGGACATCTGCAATAAACTTATGGTTAACATAATACTTAATAGTTAAAGACTGAAATTTTTTCTCTGAGAATAGAAGCAATAAAAGGGTGTACACTCTAATGATTTTTTTTTTAATTTTCTTTTATGTTATGGTCAGTGCCATGCAAAAACAAATAAAAACATAAAGATATATAATTAAAGAGGGAGACTCTATTAACAAATTACATGACAGAAAAAATTATTTAAAAAAATCTGGAAACAAATTTCTTGAACAAGTTAGTTTAGTAATATTCAAAGTTGCAAGAAATAAGGTCAATATATAAACATATTTTACTTCTATATAATAGCAAGGGAAACTGGAAATTAAAATTTAAATTAAATAGTATAATTATATTAATACCAAAAAAAAAAAAAAAAACCCACAACAAATACTTAGGAATTTATTTAAGAAAATGTGTGTAGCATCTATACACTTTAAACTACATTATGGAGAGTAATTAAAGATGCTCTAAGTAGATGATCATAGATAGATAATCAAGAAAAAAATACTTAGTGGTGTTAAGATATTTATTCTACTCAAATTTTTCTATATATCCAACACATCCCAGAAAAATTTTATTTGGGATTTTATTTTATTTTACTTGGGATAAATAAAAAAGTTTATTTATCCAATCAGTCCATCCTAAAGGAGATCAGTCCTGGGTGTTCATTGGACAGACTGATGCTGAAGCTAGAACTCCAGTACTTTGGCCACCTCATGCGAAGAGTTGACTCATTGGAAAAGACCCTGATGCTGGGAGGGATTGGGGCAGGAGGAGAAGGGGATGACAGAGGATGAGATGGCTGAGAACTTTTGACAAGCCAGTTCTAAAATGCTCATGGAAATATAAAAGATAGCAAATATTTTAGGAAAGGGAAAAAAATTAAAAAACAAGTACTACTTGATCTCAAGACTCAGTATAAAGCGACATCATTAAGTCAGTGTATGTTGACATAAAGTAGACCAAGACTTTATTTTCTTGGGCTCTGAAATCACTGCAGTTGGTGACTGCAGCCATGAAATTAAAAGACACTTTCTCCTTGGAAGGAAAGTTATGACCAACCTAGACAGCTATTCAAAAGAAGAGACATTACTTTCTCAACAAAGGTCCATCTGGTCAAGGCTATGGTTTTTCCAGTGGTCATGTATGGATGTGAGAGCTGGACTGTAAAGAAAGCTGAGTGCCAAAAAATTGGTGCTTTTGAACTATGGTGTTGGAGAAGACTCTCGAGAGTCCCTTGGACTGCAAGGAGATCCAACCAGTCCATCCTAAAGGAGATCAGTCCTGGGTGTTCATTGGATGGACTGATGCTGAAGCTGAAACTCCAACACTTTGGCCACCTCATGCAGAGTTGACTCGTTGGAAAAGACCCTGATGCTGGGAGGGATTGGGGGGCAGGAGGAGAAGGGGACGACAGAGGATGAGATGGCTGGATGGCATCACCGACTCGATGAGCATGAGTTTGAGTAAACTCCGGGAGTTGGTGATGGACAGGGAGGCCTGGTGTGCTGTGATTCATGGGGTCGCAAAGAGTCGGACACGACTGAGCGACTGAACTGGACTGAATCATAGATCATAGATCCAGGTTGCTGGGAGAAATATCAATAACCTCAGATATGCAGATGACACCACCCTTATGGCAGAGAGTGAAGAAGAACTGAAAAGCCTCTTGATGAAAGTGAAAGAGGATAGTGAAAAAGTGGCTTCAAGGTTAACATTCAGAAAACTAAGATCATGGCATTTGGTCCCATCACCTCATGGGAAATAGATGGGGAAACAATGGAAACAGTGTCAGACTTTATTTTGGGGGGCTGCCAAATCACTGCAAATGGTGATTGCAGCCATGAAATTAAAAGACGCTTACTCCTTGGAAGGAAAGCTATGACCAAACTAGACAGCATATTAAAAAGCAGAGACATTACTTTGCCAACAAAGGTCCTTCTGGTCAAGGCTATGGTTTTTCCAGTGGTCATGTGTGGATGTGAGAGTTGGACTGTGAAGAAAGCTGAATGCCAAAAAATTGATGCTTTTGAACTATGGTGTTGGAGAAGACTCTTGAGAGCCCCTTGGACTGCAAGGAGATCCAATCAGTCCATCCTAAAGGAGATCAGTCCTGGGTGTTCATTGGACGGACTGATGCTGAAGCTAGAACTCCAGTACTTTGGCCACCTCATGCGAAGAGTTGACTCATTGGAAAAGACCCTGATGCTGGGAGGGATTGGGGCAGGAGGAGAAGGGGATGACAGAGGATGAGATGGCTGGATGGCATCACCGACTCGATGGGCATGAGTTTGGGTAAACTCCGGGAGTTGGTGATGGACAGGGAGGCCTGGTGTGCTGTGATTCATGGGGTCGCAAAGAGTCGGACACGACTAAGAGACTGAACTGAACTGACTGATCTGAGTGAACAATAAGCCAGTGAAATAAATGTGTGAAAATTACCCAATATCGTTAATCATTAAGAAGTTACAAATTAAAAGTTGAATGAGATGCTGTTTCACCGTCACTAAACTAGTGAAAAGTAGAAAAAAAAAAAAAAAAGGACTAAAATGTGAATTATTGATGAAAATATGGAAGAACTAGCACTCAGTCTAAGAAGGAATGAAAAAAGGTATAACTATTTAAAAAAATTGGCCATTTTATATAAGTTTAAATACATGTTGACCATAAGACCTAGTTATTCTGATCCTAGGTATTCATCCAAGAAAAAAATGTTCAAAGAGATAATTATAGTAGGCTATAGATAACAATTTTATTCCTAATAGACAAAAAATTGGAGCTGGGTTAAAAAAAAAAAAAAAAAAAAAAAACACGCCCTTCAACAGGTGAATGAGCAAAGAAATTGTGGACTACCCAAAGAATGAGATTACCTATACATAAATGAATATTGAACTACTAATACACACAACAGCAGAAATGATTAGTAAAATGTTATGCTAGGTGAATTGAAGCAGATAGAAAAGACTACACAATATCTGATTCCATTGAAATCAGAATTGGGATGAGAAGGAAAAGGTAACTAACTCCAGTATCTTTGCCTGGAAAATCCCAGTCTGATGTGCTACAGTCAATGGGGTCACAGACTTGGAGAAGAGTGAGCAACTAATACTTCCACTTTCAAATATTCCATAGCTTGAATGTGATGGTGTCTACACAACTATATATGTTTCTTAAAACTTAATAGACATACTTGTGAATTTTATGGATATCAATTCTACATCAGTAAAACTGATTAAAGTATATTTCTAAAACAAATTCTGAGAATATACAAAATAATAGCAATTATCATGTTATGTATATATTTTATATATAAAATCTATCATTTTATAGATTTTTAAAATGTTTTATGCCTGGTGGCTCAGATGGTAAAGAATCTGCCTGCAATTCGGGAGACTTGGTTTCAGTCCCTAGGTTGGGAAGATCCTCTGGAGAAGGAAATGGCAATTCACTCCAGTATCTTGCCTGGAGAATCCCATGACCACAGTCCACGGGGTCGCAAAGAATTAGACAAAACTGAGTGAGTAACACATACATGTCTTACAGATTTTCTCTCATTTTTCTTTTACCTAAATAAAAATGATTAATCATGATCAAATATTATTATTTAAATAAAAGTGAATACTGTACCCTAGAATACTTTATTAAAAAGCTTCACATGCTTAACTATGTTCTTAGAAAACACTCAGGAAAATTTGAATCATAAAAGCTACTATAAGTGTGTACTACAAGTATGTACTTAATAAATGCCTACAGGAAATTATTAATCACCCACATGCATACACTCCTCTCTAGGTATATCATCTTAGAAGCAAATGTATGAAATTGAGAGAAATGTACACATTTGAGCATTTATTGAGCATCCTTTATCTTGAAGATTTGTTTTAAAATAGGCCACACTTGTATCACTCAATGAGTCACCAGGATGTGAGTAATTTTATTCCTACTCAGTCTTTGAAAAATATTGAACATTTAGATTTAAACAGACATTCTCATTGTCCAATTGAAGAAGAAAGCTAAATATAGAAACACAGAAAGAAAATTAAGAAACCAATCAATAGCTTTAGTTGATATTTTGGAAATCATATACATTCACATGTATGCAGACACATTCAAGCATGTTCATACACACTCATAAACACAAATATATTTTAGATGAAATATTATCCAGTGCCTTAAAAGTATTCATGGTTTAGGATATAAGTTTGAATGTCATATGAAAATATTTTAATAACTGCATTATATTCCGTCATAGGGACCAACGTAATGCAGTTGTCTTATTATAGCACATTTTTTTCTATTATAATTAATTTTGTTGAAAGTCTGCTTTTGCACAAACACTTGCTTAAATTTTTTTGCTTAGCATTTATAAAAATATGACTCTTGTCCCACCTTTCAAATATATTTCTTCTTAGCTATATAAGGAAGTATGACTTCAAAATGCATTTATTCTTTCTAATTTCTAACTTCTTTCTCAAATTTTAAGGGGGAGTAGGGCAAAATTCACTCTTGCCCATAAGTCTCATTATTCTCATATTAATTTCATTTTTCTATTATCTTCAAACTACAAGCAGTTTCTCTTTTTCTATTTCATCAAGTCTTGTTCAATTACACAATTCTCCTAGATCAAAATGATCTAAAACAGTGATTCTCAAACTATGCTGCACTTTAGAATCCCCTGGGAAATTCTCAAATATTCAAATCCTAGGTCCCAACCACAAAGATTCTAACTTAATTGGTCTTGGGTGAGCCCCAGGCATTGGTAGTTTTTAAAGTCCACCAAGGAATTTTAATTCTAATATGCAATCTGGATAGGAAACCACTGCTGCAGATGGTTCCCTAGACTGAGAATGGAGCTCTATTTATTTCTTCCAGTTGGGTCCTCTATACACAGGTCATATTTAATCTTACCTCTAACTTTTATAGTTTCCCCAAAGTACCTCAGCCTCTTAGCTTTGAGCTTTATCATGAGTTTCATTCCTTGTTGACTAACAAATTTTCTTTCTTTCTCTTTTGCAGTCACAGATTTGATAACTAAACAATTTTCTTTGGGTTCAAAGAGGGCAATTTTCTGCTTTCAATATGTAGTATCACTACTGAAACTCAGTTTTACAAATATTTGAACCCCCATGACAGGTGTGTTTAAACTAGGCTACATTCCAAGAGACTCTATGGGTACCATCAGTTTCAGGGAAATACATTTTCAGGTCTTCTGCTATTATATGGACTTTCTCCCAAGATGTCTGTCCTCTCTTCCCATCTTCCCTTTAATAACAGCCCTTCTCCACTTTACAAACAAGAAAAGCCCAATTTCTCCAAAATCCTACAATCTTCAATATCCCTGGGAAAAAAATTCCAGTGCTCCCAACTATTGGAATAGATGCAGCCTTCTTTAATGAATAATCAGTTCAGTTCAGTCCAGTCATTCAGTCATGTCCAACTCTTTGTGACCCCGTGGACTGCAGCATGCCAGGCTTCCCTGTCCATCAACAATTCCTGGAGCTTACTCAAACTCATGTCCATTGAGGTGTTGATGCCATCCAACCATCACTTCCTCTGTTGTCCCCTTCTCCTGTCTTCAATCTTTCCCAGTGAGAGGGTAACAGACAGGAAAGCCAGGGGTCTCCAAATGGAGGAAAGAGGCTGCAGGTGCCAGACATTTTTATCTCTCTTAAGTGGCAGGAGAAAAAAAAAAAAAGCGACATTTTTTCTTCTCTATACAAATTTAAAAGGAGGTTTCTCTTAAAATGCTGTGTTGCCAAGACACCTGGTCTCACCTGAAGCTAACTACTCTCAAACCTTGAGTTAACCAATACATTTCTTTTTCTTATGGAAATGTTGTCTTAAGCTATGTTAATGTACCCCAGATTCTATCTTCAAGTTGGTTCCGCCAAAGGGCCTAACTTACTTACTCAGATATTGTTCCCCTAATCTATGTAAATGAAACTATTTGTTGGTATTCTGCCCTTCTACAAGATTCAAGTCAATTGTTTTATGGCCAGGGATGAATTATCTGGTGCCATTCTAAATTTTATGACATTCCTTTCTTTCATTAACAGACTGTGAGTGACTATATAACATACAGCTAAAGACTAGGAGGGGGGTACTCTTTTGCCCTCTTCTGATGCTTATGTCAGAAGCTTTCTCTATCTCCTTTATACTTTAATAAAACTTTATTACACAAAAACTCTGAGTGATCCAGCCTCGTCTCTGGCCCCGGATTGAATTCATCTCCTCCGGAGGCCAAGAGTCCCAGCGTCTTATCGTTCAGCAACAACCTTTCACCAGCACCAGGGTCTTTTCCAAAGAGTCAGTTCTTTGCATCAGGTGGTCAAAGTATTGGAGTTTCAGCTTCAGCATCAGTCCTTCCAATGAATATTCAGGGCTGATTTCCTTTAGGATGGACTGGTTGGATATCCTTGCAGTCCAAGGAACTCTCAAGAGTCTTCCCAATACCACAGTTCAAAAGCATCAATTCTTCAATGCTCAGCTTTCTTTATGGTCCAACTCTCACATCTAAACCTGACTACTGGAAAAACCATAGCTTTAACTAGACAGACCTTTGTCAGCAAAGTAATGTCTCTGCTTTTTAGTATGCTGTCTAGGTTGGTCATAGCTTTTCTTCCAAAGAGCAAGGGTCTTTCAGTTTCATGGCTGCAGTCACCATCTGCAGTGATTTTGGAGCCCCCCAAAATAAAGTCTCTCACTGTTTCCCCAACTATTTGCCATGAAATGAGGTGGGACCAGATGCCTTGATCTTAGTTTTCTGAATGTTGAGCTTTAAGCCAATTTTTCACTCTCCTCTTTCACCTTCATCAAGAGGCTCTTTAGTTCTTTGCTTTCTGCCATAAGGGTGGTGTCATCTGCATATCTGAGGTTATTGATATTTCTCCCGGCAATCTTGATTCCAGCTTGTTCTTCATCCAGCCCAGCATTTCACATGATGTACTCTGTGTAGAAGTTAAATAAGCAAGGTGACAATATACAACCTTGACTTACTCCTTTTCTGATTTGGAACCAGTCTGTTGTTCCATGTCCAATTCTCACTATCGATTCTTGACCTGCATACAGATTTCACAGGATGCAGGTAAAGTGGTCTGGTATTCCCATCTTTTTAAGAATTTTCCACGGTTTGCTGTGATCCACTCTGTCAAAGGCTTTGGCATCTCTTGCTTTTTGATGATCCAATGTATATTGGCAACTCGATCTCTGGTTCTTCTGCCTTTTCTAAATCTAGCTTGAACATCTGGAAGTTCGCAATTCATACACTGTTGTGAACCTGGCTTGGAAAATTTTTATTATTACTTTGCTAGCGTGTGAGATGAATGCAATTGTGCAGGAGTTTGAACATCCTTTGGCACTGCCTTTCTTTGGGATGGGAATGAAAACTGACTTTTTCCAGTCCTGTGGCCACTGCTGTTTGCCATTTGTAATGAATAAGAGAGGCACATTATTTTTAAATATTCTTTAAGGTGGCACAGAAACCGCCCACCCCCTCAAAGAAAGAAAACATGCAGAAAACACACAAACAGCAAAACATTGAAAGACCACACCTCTTAGTCACATTTTATAGTGCATTAGCAGATGGTACATAATCATGATTTTGACTAGAAAGCAGAAAACAAGGATGGAGTACTTTTCCCCTGGCTGATTATGAGTAATTGTGAACTCAGCAGAAACCCCCAATTATATATACACTGGGAGCTTTCCTGGTATCTCAGCTGGTAAAGAATCTACCTTCAGTGCTGGAGACATGGGTTTGATTCCCGGGTTGGGAAGATCCCCTGGAGAATGGACTGGCTACTCACTCCAGTGTTCTGGCTTGGATAATTCCATGGTCTGTATAGTGCATGAGTTCGTAAAGAGTGGGACATGACTGAGTGACTTTCATTTTCTTGTGTACACTGAGAGCCCATGTGCTAAATCTCAAGATAGGACATGTCTAATAGTGGGAGTTTACCGCGGTGTTTCTCTGGCTCATCTGACGGGTTTCTTCAAAACATCTCCGATGAATGTTGTAATTGTGACTTCAATGTCTCTTGTCCCACTCACAGCATGATACTATACTTCCTGTATTCTTGACAGTTATAGGCATGTAGCGGTGTTCTAGTGGTTCCATATCCTGACTATTGCCAGCTCTCTGTGTGTGTATGCTAAGCTGCTTCAGTCTTGTCTGATTCTTGGCAACCCCATGGACTGTAGTCCACCAGGATCCTCTGTCCATGGAATTCTCCCAGCAAGAGCACTGTGGTGGGTTGGTATGCCCTCCTCCATGGGATCTTTCTGACCCAAGGATCAAACCCACATCTCTCATGTCTCCTGCATTGGCAGGCAGGATCTTTACCACACCTGGCAAGTCCATTGCAAGCCCTAAGAGCATCCTGGCTGCTCTGGTGAGCCAGATCAGAGTATGGAAGAAGCCTACATTCACCAACCTTCTCTCTGTTCAAAGGAAATATTTTCAAGTCTTAAGAAATTGCCTTTTCACTGAGGCTTCCACTAGGCAGCATTGCAGACTTATTCAATGCAATAAGCACATGCACAGCTGCTCCTGGCTGGAATAGCAGATGGCACATCCCGTCTTTTAGTAGTCAATCTCCCCAAATTCTATAATCTCCATTCTTCACCTGGCCCTGTTATGTTTATTCTGAATTTCCAGAGTTGCTCCAGGAGCCATTTTAGCTTGTGATATGTCAACATTTATCCTTTCACACTGAAGTAATTGCTGTGGCTGTCCTGTTGAAATTCACTCTTTGTTATAGGCTAATGACTGTCATCTGTTCTCCTAGAAAGCTATCCATAAAAAAAAAGACTACAGGAGTAAAAGAGAGGGACACATCTAAGATTCTTGAGTTGATGGACCAGTACAGTTTAATCCAGAGAACTAAAGCTATAAAGAAAGCCACAGGCAGGCCCAGCGTTATGGTCTTTGTAGAGTTCATGCTTGGCCAAATGCCAACACCATCCTCATCAGATTGCACTTTGTGTTTCTAAAATACTTTGTCTTCACTTCCCTGTTTCTGGGGAAAGCATTGGCTTTGTTATTTGGCAAACACTTCTGGTGCTGAACTATTTACAGAATTGCTGAATTAACCTCCTGTTCTCTCTCATCCTTCAGGTGTCTAAATCTCAGAAACCAGCTAGGGCTGACTGAAAGCAGGGATAGGGATTCTCTCTGTTCTGAACAAAAAGGAATGCAGCCAATTTCCTCAAACGAAGTGGCCTGATCCTTAGTGGAGCTTTGTCAGCCAATGACCCCCTGACCAGCAGTGTCCCCTGGGGAGGCAAACTTGCCAACCTCACTGTCTCTCTGTCTTCTCTCTGCAGACAAGGTTGCTGATCTTGCTCTAGATAAGCTCAGGAGTGTTGCATCAAAGAGGCAACTTATTATGTAA
This sequence comes from Dama dama, assembly GCF_033118175.1. Taxonomy (NCBI): domain Eukaryota; kingdom Metazoa; phylum Chordata; class Mammalia; order Artiodactyla; family Cervidae; genus Dama; species Dama dama. The sequence continues at coordinate 93,901,686 of NC_083699.1, read as the reverse complement.
GACTATAATAATACTGCTCTGTTTCCAGTCGCAGTGAAAAGTGGTGCTATTGACATCACATGTCTGCCTGCTCAAGAAACTAATAAAAACAGAAATGCAATCTCCATGCAACACTCCCACAACACTGTCTGTGATTTATTATGTGACCACAGTTTGAAATATCTTTTTTTGTTATTGTTTGCAAACGTGAGCAGAAAGGGGTAATTTGTGACTTTTAATATGTTTTTGATTACTGATGAAATTTATCAGGCCTTCAGAGTCATTGATATTTATCAGTATTATTTGTCTTTTTGTTACTAATATTTAGGGAATTTTCAAACTGATTTCTTTGCCTTTTAAAATGATTTAGAGAGCCAAGAAATATATTCATACACTTATGGTCAATTACTCTATGATAAAGGAGGAAAGAATATACAATGGAGAACTGACAGTGTCTTCAATAAGTGGTGCTGGGAAAACTGGGTTGGCAACTACATGTAAAAGAATGAAATTAGAACCCTAACTCCATATCCAAAAATAAATTCAAATTGTTTATAAGACTGCATAGTATAAAATTTCAAGAAGAAAACATAAGCAGAACATTCTTTGACATAAATCATAACAGTATTTTTTTTATCTATCTCCTAAAGTAAAATAAATAAAACTAAAAATAAATGAATGGGAACTAATTAACTTAGCATCTTCTGTACAGCAAAGGAAGCCATAGAAAAAACAAAATCTACTAAATGGGAGAAAGTATTTGCAAATGACATGACTGATAAGTGATTAATATCTAACATATATTAGCAGCTCATACAACTCAACATAAAAAAAAATCTAATTAAAAATGGGTGTGCATACATGCTCAGTCTCTTCAGTCATGTCCAACTCTCAAGACCCAATGGACTATAGCCCACCAGGCTCCTCTGTCCATGGGATTCTCCAGGCAAGAATGCTAGAGTGGGTTTTCATGCCCTCTTCCAGGGAATCTTTCCCACGCAGAGACTGAACCCTCATCTCCTGCACTGCAGGCAGACACTTTACCTCTGAGCCACCAGAGAAGCCTTAGATATATGGGCAGAAGACCTAATAGACATTTTTCCCCAAAAGACAATACAGATGGCAAACAGGCACAAGAAAAGAATCTCAGCATTGTTATTCATCAGACAAACACAAATCAAAACTGTAATAATGCATCACCAATCAGAACACCTATCATCAAAAAGAAGACAAATAACAAATATTGTCGAAGATATGGAGAAAAGGGGAATTTTTTATACTATCAGTGTGTATGTAAATTGATGCAGCCACTATGGAAAACAATATGGAGGTTTCTCAAAAAATTGAAAATGGAACCCCTATATGACCCAGCAATTCTACTCCTGGGTATATATATCCAAAAGAAACAAAAACACTAATTTGAAAAGGTACATGCACCCCAATATTCATAGCAGCATTATTTACAATTACCAAGATATGGAAGTAGCCTAAGTGTCCATCGACAGATGAATGGATAAAGACGTGACATATATATACAATGGAATTCTACATAGCTGTAAAAAAGAATGAATTTATGCTATTTGCAGCAACATGGATGGACTCAGAGGGTATTATGCTAATGAAATACGTAAAACAGAGAAAGACAAATACTGTATGATATTTGTGGAATATGTGGAACCTAAGAAGTACAACAAATTAATGAGTATAATAAAAAAGAAACAGATTCACATATATAGTGAACAAACTAGTGGTTACCAGTGGAGATAGAAAGGGGCAAGAGAAATAAAGGTGTAGGATAGTGAGAGGTACAAGTTATAAAGTATAAAATAAGCTATAAAGATTCAGTACAACAAGGGGAGTATTGTCAATATTTTATAATAACTACAAATGAAGTGAAATCTTTAAAAACTGTGAATCGTTATATTGAAAAGCAAATAAAATAAAATGATTCCTTTGGCTAATTCCTTCTTTGAAAGTGAAAGTGTTAGTCACTCAGTCATGCCCAACTCTTTGCGACCACATGGACTGTAGTCTGCCAAGCTCCTCTGTCCAGGGAATTCTCCAGGCAAGAATCCTGGAGTGGGTTGCCATTCCCTTCTCCAAGGGAACTTCCCAACCGAGGGATCAAACCCAGATCTCAGGCATTGCAAGTGGATTCTTTACTGTGTGATCCACCAGAAATTTATTCTTTTATCCACTAATATTTGGATCTAGCTCTTGAATTATATAGCAGTTCTAATTTTAAAATTGTCTTGTTTGCTAATTTAAGTTACTAATTAAACATTTTTCTATGATTCCTAGACTTATAGTCTTATTTTGTTTTATTTCTCAAAGTACTTACTGTTCAAGCTAATAAAATTATTTTTAATCATTATGAGTAAGTGAAATATAGACAATGAAGTCTGAGTTTTCCCCTAGACACTGTTTCCAGGAGATATTCAATATGTCTTAAGGCATAGGCTTTTATGAGAGTTTTTGAGCTCCTTTCTGATTTGGTTTTAATGTTCACTTTTCCTGAGTTAACCATGGCTTTATATTTGTTTATTTAATATCAAGGTAGTACAATTTTTGTTATGTGATACACCTCTAGATTTATTAAACAATAATCTAAAAATCTTACAGTAAAAAGCAGAAATAAAATTTAAAATTTTAATTTATTTAATTAAAAAACAAAAAGAACTAATAATAGAGAAACAAACAGAAACAAAGCTTATATGTATCTGGCAAGCTAATTTGTTCAAGAAAAAAAGGAAAAGACATAAATGCTAAAATAGCAAAAATTAAGGGGCAAGTAATTACAGATACTTGAGAAACAACATGAATTAAAATTTGCTCAACTCCATGTAGGTAAAATTAAAAAAAAAAAAAAAGGTTCATTGGATAATGTAATGTTTCATAAAAAATAGAATTCACCTAAAATTGAGCCAAATTATAAAGAAAATAGAAACTTATAGAAGTACAGAATATTATCAAAATATTCTTCTTAGAAACACTGAATCTAGATAATCTAACAAGGGAATTCTTCCAAATCCAAAGTTTTTAAATACAGATGAGTATAACACTTTAAAATGTTCAGAATATATTTTAAAAAATGAAGAGAAAGTCTCAACATTTTTTTATAAAAAGTTCACATAAAAAGAAAAATATATAGAGCTCAATCTCAAACAATATTAAAAAAATCCTTTAAAATGTTGGCAAAACAAAATACTAAGAAAATACTGGATACATTCTCACCAAATTAAGAATAAAATTAAAGGATATCTGCCATTGTGTATGATAGTTTCTAAAAGTGCTATTCACAATAATTTAAAAAAATACTTTAGAAATATAAAGAGTAAATGGCTAAATAAAATTGATTTTGGAGATTATATACTTGTGCAGTTAGAAAATCCAAAATGATTTATTGGGGAGGGTGTTAATGTTGTTAGTCAAACAATGTTTGATAGATAAAGACGATTCACTGGACCCAAAATGACAGTACTTATAATTTTATTATTTAGTGAAGGAAAAAGATACTATACCACAAGAACGATGAAGTAAGGATATTCACAGTAGCCCAGGGAGACCTCAAAGCCAAGCACAGTTCCCCATTATCCTCTTTCTGGCAGGGCCACAGATCAGAAAATACTATTTCTCAGATCAGCTACTACTGGTTTGTGCACAAAACACCGCAAAATTAACTCCACACAGCAAACAGACATTACAAATCAACTAATTTTTAAATCTAACTGGTAAAATAAGGAAAGGCTCATAAATCAAGCTAGATTTATAAAGAATCATACATTTGAATAATTATGATTGTTGGGATAATAATTATCAGTTAAAATAATCATATATAAAACACTCCAATGTCAATGACTATCTCAAAGCACATCAAATTTATTTCTACATTCACTTCACATTCTAAGCAAAAACTCAATAATTGGAACAATTTGTCTTGATTGCTGTCTCCGTTTCTTTCCAGTCTTCTTTTTATATCTATCATAGCTCCTTCAGGATGAGAACATTTTAAAAACATGTATTAACTCTAGGTTTGAAGACCTTGCTTTAGATAATGACAATATTGCATTGATAAAAAATATTAATTCCTTATCTTATCAGGAGTACTGGTAATTTCTTACTTGCATATGAGTCAAGTTCAATAGACAAAGGTTCTGCATTCCTGTCTGGGAAGTGGAAAAACAAAGGACCTTCTCAATTTTCATTTTTATATACAAGTGTGCATAAGATCAATAATCATAGGCATACACATTTCTGTTGTTATTCATGGGGCATACTCATTCTTTCAGGGATCAGGTCTCTATATTGAGTAAAAGATGCTTATATATCAAGTGAAGGATATTAATGTATAATCCTCTACTGGAAGGGGATGTTCTATTTTGATATAAGAAACAGAAAAGGCAGGGGCTGTGGTTTTCACTTTTAGTAAAGAGAGAATCTTTTTATGCATTCTGATTCTCCTTCTGAGAAACACAACAGCTGCCTTCATCATACTCATTGTATTTCCACCTTCCCAGCCTCAGGGGTGAAGGAAAATTTTTTTCAGACATTTAGATGCATCTGTTTACTTTCCAGTTAGCATAAAGAAGAAGAAAATGCCTATAGTTTTTAGCACTCTGTTCATTCCAAGCTGGTAGTTTTTGTCTGTTGCTTCCTTGTTTTGGACTAGTATTTGTTTTGTGTGTGACTGCAACCAGTTCCATGCCATGCAGCCAGGTGAGTTTCTTCCACATAATTGTTGGTCACCTGTATAACACTTTCCCTTAATTAAGGGCTCAATTTCTTTTTTCTTTTTTCTTTTTTTAAATATTTATTTATTTTTATTGAAATATATTGCTTTACAATGTTGTGTAAGTTTTCAGCTGTACAATGAAGCTTATCAGCTATATGCACACATATATCCTCTCCCTCTTGGGCCTCTCTCCCATCCCATCCTCCACACCAACCATCTAGGTCATCATGGAGCACAAAGTTGAGCTCCTTGTGCTATACTGTAGGTTCCCTTTAGCTGTCTATTTTACCCACAGTAGTCATTTGCAATGATATGGATGGACCTAGAGTCTGTCATATAGAGCGAGGTCAGAAACAGAAAAACAAATATTGTGTATTGACACATGTATGTAGAATCTAGACAATAGTACAGATGAAATTAGGTCCAGGGCAGGAATAGATGTGCAGACAGAGAACAGACGTTGGGACTTAGGGAGAAAGGGGAAGGTGGGATGAGTTGGGAGATTGAGTTTGACATAAATACACTACCAAGGGCTCACTTTCTGAATCAGTTGACCAGTCAGTCAGCAATATTCATTCATTTAATAATATTTATTATATAGTAGATACTCAGCTGGGTCCTAGTGATAAAGAGTAAGTTTAAATATGAGACATTCTTTGCTCTGTGAACCTTTGAAGAAGTCAAATTATGGACTGAGGTTGAAAATAGGTGCTCTTTCCTTCAGAAGGCAAGGCAGGCAGCAAAGCCTCTCTTAGTACTTAGGGTAAACTTTAAAAAAAAAAAAAGAAAAATGATTTACCAATTAAAATGTGGAGAGGACAAAGAGGAAGAAGATCATTGCAGGAATAGAGAATAGCATGTTCAAAGGATCTGAGATAAAGAAGAAAAAAATAGAATATTCAAAAAACTCAAAGGAGATAGCAATAGCTATAGCTAGTTAACTGTGTGAGAATGATCAAGTCAATTAATTTTAAATTTTTAAGATGATTAACCCTTTAGGAACAGCATTTTTGCTTTAAATGGAGAATGGAAAATGATTTGGAAGAGGCAAAAGTGGAAGAGGAGAGTCCAGGTACCAGGATGATTGTGGCAGGATGGACTCCCATCTAGAGCTTGTTGAGACATTAACACTGATGGCACCACACACCAGGAGGTTATGAAATTCAGGCAGGGTGAACAGCTGGCTTCTCCCCTGTGGACAGACACTCCAAAATAGCAGGAGAAAGAACTGTGCCCTGCCCAGATTAAAGATAGAGACCATGTATTTTCCATTCTCAAAGTCAAGGGGATCGTCCCAACTACAGATGTGCAGAAAGAACAAAAAAGAGGGGGCATCACCTTATAGTAAGCGATGCCAACCTTCTCATAGGTCTCTTTGATAGAATCCAACTTGACTAAGAGATGTGTGTGCACACAGGGAGGGACCCTGAGATACACCGAATGTATACTCAGAACTAGGCAAAGCAAGATGACTGGCCAAAGGAAAGTCAAAAGAAATACCCCTAAAAGTGATACAAACTACCATGAGGGTATAACTCTCTCTGAGTCCACCTGTTTGTCTATCCCAATGTACCCTTTCTCCTAATAAAACTTCTGTTGTTTCACTACTATCCGTCTCCATGTGGAAATTCTTGTCTGCACAGCTGATGGGCCAGGGCTTTTCCACTGGCCACTGAAAATCTAGTGGCTAAGCTTCTCACTGCCACAGCACAACGTCAGTCTCTGTCCAGGAACTCCTGCTTCAAGTTGCTGCAGGTTGAGGCCACCTGAGATCAAAAAGATTTATTATGCACAGAATGAGGCTTTCCCAGAGGACAGTGTGGATCCCAAGCAGGTCTGAAAATAGCTTGAGAAAAAAATGAAAAGAAACTGACCTGTCAGTTTTATGGTAGGTAAGCGATAAGAGCTAGGGCAAGGGTTCCTGTGTGTTGTCTTCCCAGTGCTAAAGGAGCAGGGGGAGGAAGACAAGAAGGAACTCAGTCTGCCTTCTTTATCTGTTGTAACAAATCTGAAATCTGTGGACTTATGGGGAATAGCTAGCTGGCAAAGTCACTTCAGTCATATCCAACTCTTTGTGACCCTATGGACTGTAGCCTGCCAGGCTCCTCTGTCCATGGGATTCTCCAGGCAAGCATACTAGAGTGGGTTGCCATGCCTGTCTCCAGGGGATCTTCCCAACTCAAGGATCGAACCCACATCTCTTACTCACCTGCTTTGGCAGGCAGGTTCTTTACAACTAGCATCATCTGGGGAGCCCTTATTAAGGCACATCAAGTATCAATATGACCCTTTATGGGCTTTCTTAAAAATAGCTTAAGCCCATTTGAACTGGTATGTGAAACATTCTAAGGATTAAGTGCAATGGCCTGCTAATAGCCCCCAAAGATTCCCAATCCCTAATCCCCAAACCTGTAATTATGTTAAATTAAATGGCAAAGGGAACTTTACAGAGGTAATTAAGTTTAAGTCTGAGTTAAAGAGATTAGCTAGAGTTAGCCAGGTGGTTCAAAACTAACATGAATCCTTAAATGTAGAAAATCTATCCTGTCTGGCATTAGAAAGAGACATGATGTTAGAAAGTAGCTAACTGTGACGCTACTTTGCTGGTTTAGCAACCGGAGGAAGGAGGTCACAAGCCAAGGAATGTGAGAGACTTTTAAAAGATGAAGGGCAAGTGAGTTTTTTCCTCTGATCTTCCCCCAAAGGAACACAGGCCTGCCGACAGACAGCATGACTTCAGCCCAGTGACCCCATGTCAGACAACTCAACCATACAACTATAACACAACAAATGTGTGTATTTTAAGCCACTAAATTTGTGATAATTTGTTGCAGCATCAATAGAAAACTAATATACTGGAAAAGAGGAAGATTAAAATTAATCATACTTTACTATTGTCTCTTTACTAGTGAGTTTTAAAAGGAAACAGTGCGTGTCTAAATATTTTTGTATATTTAGTAGACATGGAAAAATCATTTATAAACAACCACAGGTTTTGTGAGTTGTGTTTAATGGTTTCTTCTCTAAAGCTTTCAGAAATGTTGGAATATGCAAATGGACTTTTAAGAATGCTTATGCTTGCTTTCGCAAATCGAGCCTCACTAAAGCTTTTAACAATAAAGTGCACATGAATATTTATTTTCTCAGCAGTGCTTACTAGCAGAGTGTCTCCTGACTTCTACAAACAAAACTTCAAGTCCAAGAATCATTAACACAAAGTTAAAATCCCTTAAATTGCTACTGCAACCTACTTTGAAGCATCTATTTGTCCTTGTGTCTAAACTCCAGGTAAGTGTTCCTCATATGGTGAGGACATTTTTCATCTCATAAACTATCTTTTTAAGTCTAAAACAACAAATTAAATAAAATTTTATGTTCTGACTTGGTGAGGAGCACAGAAAATAAAAAAGTTTGGATCAGTCTTCCCAAAGAAAGTCTTTTTTTTCTTCTTTACTCACAGGTTACTGGTTCTTCTTCTCTTCTTCTTCTTCTTCTTGTTTTTTTTTTTTTTTTAATTTTTATGGTTTGTTTTCCACTCTCTCCTTCACTCCTTGGTCAAATAATATTTAGTTATGTTTTGATTATGGTTACTTTGTTACACATATAATTGAATATATATTCAACACATTCATTGAGTGTCTATTATACACAGTTTATTTTTTAGGCAGTAGGACAAATAGATGCTTTAAGAAAAAAGCACAAAATTCCTTCCATCATGAAACCTGCATCTTAATAACTAGAGAACAAGCCAATACTTAAATGAAACATCTACTTAAAATGAGATGAAAGCTGTGGAGAAAAATAAAGTAGGAGAAAGGGAATGCTCTTAAGAAGAGTGCTCTTGGAATTCTGAATATGGTGTTCAGGGAAGTCCTCAATGAGATGACATCTGAGCAAAGAGGTAAAAGAGATGAGAGAAAAATCTGTGCAAGAGGCTGAGATGTGACTGTTCCTGGAGACCTGCAGGAATGTCAAAGAGCCAGGGTGTCTCAAGCAGAAAGAGAGGGGAAAAGAGCTGGAGAGCTAGTGCTGCCTGATCATCAAAGTCACATGACTGAAGCTTCAGAACTCCTACTTTAGGGACGTTTCCAGGATTATAAAGAATCCTATAAAAGTCTTCTCAGTATTATTAATATATGCACTATGAGATGTATGCAATGCTCCAGCTTAATTATTCATTTTTGGTTGCACTGTACCTTCACTGCTGCATGCAGGCTTTCTCTAGTTGGGATAAAGGAGAGCTACACTCTGGCCGTGTGCAGGCGTCTCCTTGCAGTGGCTTCTCTTGTCGCAGAGCAGGGGCTCTAGGCATGAGGGCTCAGTAGTTGTCCTGCATGGTCTTGGTTGCCACAAGGCATATGAAATCTTCCAGGAAAAGGGATTGAACCTGTGTCCCCTGCATTGGCAGGTCGATTCTTCATCTTTGGACCACTTTGGAAGTCCCAGCTTTTTAAAATTAGCAAGTTGTTATTATGATCTCATTCTGAAGATATAGATTTCCTTTTGTATCTAAATTTGTATTTGTAATTGATTTTTACAGATACTTAAAGAAAATACAGTTCATTCATAATCTGGAGACCCCTGCCTAGGAGGTGAGAGCCAAGAAAGGGTGAAGGTTAGGATAGATAGAGGGCAGAGATGAAGAGGAAGGTATGTATTTACTTTTAAATACTCTGCTTAATGCATCACATGTTGATTAGTGAGGTCTGTGCTCATCCATTCAGGAGAAAAGGATAAAATGACAATGATGGTAAACATGGTGCCACACAAAAGGGAGCAGATGTGGCTTTCAATCACAATTTGGAATTAGAAAGTATAATCTCTTATTCACAGAATCTTATAAATACTATAAAGAATTGATAGGAATACCAGAAGAACCAATTTAACCAACTTGGCAGTCACTGAGGAGAATACAATGAAAACAATAAATGGTGCTGATTGTAACTCAGAGAATCAGCAAACCTAAATCTTAAACCCAAAGTAGAAGAATTGAAAAATGTGTTTTATGGTCTATGTGCGTGTTTCTTTTCTTAAAGACAGCAAGTAAGCTGCTTTATTATACAGAAGAAGCCAGATCCCAAATTTGACAAGACAGTCAGCAAAAAAAATTTTTTAAGTTGATTTTCATGACTAAGTGTACACAAATCAAATGTTCTGCATTCAACAACTGACAGTGGCTGGAATGCAAAAACAATACATAACTTTGGAAACTTGGCCAGCTTATCTTCTGAGATTTTCATATGTGTGCTTTTTATTTATTTATTTAACTTTAAACCCTATTTACTTCACTTGATTAGACAAAGGGTCTGTAAAAGGAATAGAAAATATAAACACTACCAAATAATACAGAGTGGGACCATTCTAAGATTTTCAGTGTTATCAAATATAGGAAAGAATACTGTCAGCAATTCAGTACAAGCTCTGCCAAGATTAAAATCTCTTGTTATATCAGAGAAAATAGTATAACATAAATCATTTTCTGGATATTAAATTAAGTAAGAAAATGAATCCCTTTATAGACACACACACACACACATTGGCTGGCCCTGGAGGTAAAGAATTTGCCTGTCAATACAGGAGATGTAGGAGATGTGGGTTCAATCCCTGGATCAGAAGGTCTCCTGGAGAAGGTAATGGCTACCCACTCCAATATTCTTGCATGGAGAATACAATGCACAGAGAACTCTGGTGGGCAATAGTCCATGGGGTCCCAAAGAGTCAGACACGACTGAAGTGACAGTATGTGCACACGCATACACACTTATATGCAATATATATCTATTGAGTGACTTATCTTTACCAATTATCAAATATAATGTAAAATTATAAAACATGAGTATAAACCTAAACTCTGACTTCCTGTAAATATATATTTTAAAATGAAAAAATTAAAATGTATGTTTAGTTGAGATAAACATCAAGGAGGTCTCTTCTTCTGTATATTCTGAGACAATTTAAATGGAAAAATGATTTCTTTTATTAGTTTTGGTCTATAGATATTCTACACTTTCTTGTGTTAATTTTGACAATTCATGTTTCTACAAAGAAATTATGCTCTTCATTTATTTTTTTTTAAATATGTATTTACTGTGTTAGGTCACAGTTGTGGCACATAGGAACTCTGCTGTGTCATATGGGATCTTTCCTTGTGGAACACAGTTTTTCTAATTGTGGCACTTGGACTCAATAGTTACAGCATGCTGGCTTAGTTTCTCTTTGGCATGTAGAATCTTGGTTCCACAACCAGGGATCAAACCAATGTGCTTCGCATGGCAAGGTGGGACTTAACCACTAGACTACCAGGAAAGTCCTGCCTTTCATTTAAAAATGTAAATATAGCCCCATATATATGTGCATATATGTACATATATGTGTATATATATATATATAGGAATAAGAGTTATTTTTCTTTGAGGAAACTGGGATTAAATTATCCTCAAAGAGTTGAATTCTTCCTTCAGATCTTTAACTATACATTCTGTAGTATAAATATGGTAGGAGTTCGGCTTCTCTGGTGGCTCAGTGGTAAAGAAAATGCCTGCCAATACAGGAGATGTAGTTTCAATCCCTGGGTTGGGAAGATCCCCTGGAGAAGGAAATGGCAACCCTCTCTAGTATTCCTGCCTGGGAAATCCCACAGACAGAGGAGCCTGCTGGGCTACAGTCCAATTGGTCACAAAAGAGTCAGACGTGAATTAATGACTAAAAAACAACAACACGTGACAAATAATGCCAAAGAAGCATATGATAAAATATTACACCTATACTTTTAACAACAGAATCCAAATGCTCATTAACTTTAATTTGACAGTTATTGAAATATATTCATGTGTGCATGCTCTTTTAAGTGAAAGTTGCTCAGTCATGTCCAGCTCTTTGTGACCCCATGGCTTATACAGTCCATGGAATTCAGGCCAGAATACTCCAGGCCAGAAGATTTCCTTTCTCCAAGAGATCTTCCCAACCCAGGAATCAAACCCAGGTCTCCAGCATTGTGGGCAGATTCTTTACCAGCTGAGCTGCAAGGGAAGCCCAAGAATACTGAAGTGGGTAGCCTATCCCTTCTCCAGCAGATCTTCCTGACCCAGGAATCGAACCGGTGTCTCCTTCATTGCAGGCAGATTCTTTACCAACTGAGCTATCAGAGAAGCCTGCATGTTTTTTTTTGTTTGTTTTTTTTTTATTAGTTGGAGGCTAATTACTTCACAACATTTCAATGGGTTTTGTCATACATTGATATGAATCAGCCATGGATTTACACGTATTCCCCATCCCGATCCCCCCTCCCACCTCCCTCTCCACCCGATTCCTCTGGGTCTTCCCAGTGCACAAGGCCTGAGCACTTGTCTCATGCATCCCACCTGGGCTGGTGATCTGTTTCACCATAGATAGTATACATGCTGTTCTTTTGAAATATCCCACCCTCACATTCTCCCACAGAGTTCAAAATTCTGTTCTGTATTTCTGTGTCTCTTTTTCTGTTTTGCGTATAGGGTTATCGTTACCATCTTTCTAAATTCCATTTATATGTGTTAGTATGCTGTAATGTTCTTTATCTTTCTGGCTTACTTCACTCTGTATAAGGGGCTCCAGCTTCATCCATCTCATTTGGACTGGTTCAAATGAATTCTTTTTAATGGCTGAGTAATATTCCATGGTGTATATGTACCACAGCTTCCTTATCCATTCATCTGCTGATGGGCATCTAGGTTGCTTCCATGTCCTGGCTATTATAAACAGTGCTGAGATGAACATTGGGGTGCATGCGTCTCTTTCAGATCTGGTTTCCTCAGTGTGTATGCCCAGAAGTGGGATTGCTGGGTCATATGGCAGTTCTATTTCCAGTTTTTTAAGAAATCTCCACACTGTTTTCCATAGCGGCATGTTCTTTTAAAGTGGTCACAAAAGAACTTTTCTATTTAACAAGTGGAAATTGCATTACAGTTTTGGTAGTTTGTATATTTTAAGGAGAAGAAAGAATTTCAAGTAATATATTGATTTTAAAATAGCAACTTTGCAATAGGACAATGCAGCATGTCAATAGGAAGGAAAAATCTCCGAAAAATTCATCCATATTTAGAGTTTCAATGGAAAATAACTGTAGCACTCTTTGAGTCTACATTCTCAGCACAGATTTAAAATGTCCCTCTCTCTATTACAGGAGAGAGGTGCTGGAGAGAGTTCTTTGGTGGCTGCTCTCTGCTGATTAAAATAAGAGAGAGAGAAGAAGAAGAAACAAATTTGCTCAGTCGTGTCTGACTCTTTGGGATCCCATGAACTGTAGCCCACCAGGCTCCTCTGTCCCTGGGAGTTCCCGGGGCAAGAATATTGGTGGATCACCATTTCCTTCTCCAGGGGATCTTCTCCACCCAGTGATTGAAAATGGGTGTCCTAGCATTTCAGGCAGTTTCTTTACCATCTGAGCCCCCAAGAAATTCTAGGAGTCAATTCTGGTGGGGACTGTGAGGAGGGATCCGAGTCTGCTCAAATACAGAACTATCTGACCAACTTTTGAAAGAAACCAGGAAAACAACAGCTTCTGATATGGATTTTGTTTTCAATTAAATTTGTGCCAATTTGATGGATAAAACAGATCTTATAGATATGAATGTAATGCTTATGTTATAAATTATGATGTTAATTTCAGAATGTATCTTTGGATCAAGACTACTAAAAGGGAAATTTGGTACTGAACTCTTGAATTGACAAAATGAAAACAAAACTTAGTGAAGAGTCAAATATATTTTGATCATTGAAATATAAAGTCACACACACACACACATATATATATATAATATTTCACAGAATACATCTACCAATAATAGACATCTTTACTCTGCCTTGGTATGGGGGGCCATGCATAACTAGTTTTTGCTTAAGAACTGTGTGAAAAGCAAAGTCATCAACCACTTTGTCCATGGGTGCATGATTTACTAATTTGAAATTTAGAATTTGTTTCAAATTAGTTGAGAGAGAGATACTAATAAATATTGTAAATTTTTATCATCTGGCATGCTATTTAATGTGCTCTAGTATTCCAGCTTGTGACCTCTCAGAATTGGAGGGATTGGATATAAGTAAGGAAAAATAACTGAGGAAACAAGGGCCTTCCATCTCTATTGTTATAGTCCTTAACAATTGATACCCATTTCAAGCAATGTTTACCCGAAATTTAAACTGGATTACTTATTATTTATGTCTATAACTAAGAAAAAATTGTAATTACAATTATACTTTTGATTTGAGAATTTTACTGTTTTGTTGGTTTAGTCACTAATATAAACTGCTTTGTTTCTTGTAGTTTATTTTTTTAAAAAAGTGTGATTGATTAATTTCTAGGTGCAAGTAAGAAATGAGATTCTACTTTTCAAATTACAGTTCAGTTTGAATTAAAGCCTTCTTGTTTATTGGAATAAACATAGAATAAAATAAGTCTGAGCCTCTTGGCCACAGGCCAGTTTTCTTTGTTGTGTTTTAAACCATCAGTATGGGAAATAGGCTATGCTAATAGCTTAAACTGAGGAGGTAGGGAGTGTTTCACTTAAGTACAGCTCAACTTGATTCCTATTCTACAGAAAAACTTTGAAAATTAGTTGGACAGCATTTATTAATATATTTTGTCCTAAGCAAAAAGTCAATGATATGAGACACTATGTTTGGCAAACAGCTAAATCAAAGAAAAAAGAATATGAATAAAAGTGTCTTGGGTTCTTCTTCTGGTAGAAGTAGTATTTTCTAGTGGTTAAAGTACAGGCTGTTAATTCAGGTGATTTTATTTGTTTAATTAATTTATTTATTTTAACTGGAGGCTAATTACTTTACAATATTGTGGTGGTTTTTGCCATGCATTGACATGAATCAGCCACGTGTACATGTGCCCACCCCCCCCCCTGCCACATCCTCAACCCCTCTCCCACCTCCCTCCCCATCCCATCCCTCTGGGCTGTCCCAGTGCACTGGCTTTGAAACCCAATCCTAATGCCTACCCCTACCCCCAGCTGTAGGATTTGCTGGTTACTTCACTTCACTACACATTAGTTTTCTCAATTGTGGAGAAGGGACAATTGCAGACCTACTTCATTGATATGATGTGAGAACTCAAAAGAATTTACAAAAAAATTTAAAAAGATCTGTACTACTCATAAAATGCACTGCTGACCAGTGTTGATCTGCAAACCATGTGTGTGTGTGTGTGTTCTTGCATGCGTGTGCTCAGTCGTGTCCAACTCTTTGCAACCCCATGGATTATATCCTACCAGGCTCCTCTATCCATGGAATTTTCCAGGCAAGAATAGGTTTTCATTTCCTTCTCCAGGAGGGCTACCATTTCCTTCTTAAGGAGATCTTCCAGACCCAGGAATTGAATCTGCATTTCTTGTGTTTCCTGCTTTCGCAGACAGGTTCCTTACCAGCTGAGCCTTGAGCAAGTACAAAATTTTAGAGTAAGCATTAGAAATTTTATAGAATAATTCTGACTATTGACTGTAGTAATAGCAAAATTAGATTGTATTCTTTTTAAAATTTTCATTTTCTCATAATTTATGTTTTATATTTTACAAAAGAATTAGTCTATGATTATTTCACCTTAACAACACTAACAAAAACAAAAACATCCCTCCTCCTAAAATATTTTGAGAGGTGTTGACCTAAAATTCTTAGAAAATTCCTTTCCATATAGTAAGTGATCAATGATAGTATTAACAAAATAAAGAAAAAAAATCATGTATGTTATTAATACTAAAACAGGTAAACAGGTAAACAGATCACAAACCATAGTAGAAACTATCATCATACCATCACCCCCCCCCACATGCATACTTTGATTTTCCATGACATTCTACACAGATCAATCACTTTTTATTCCATCATTCTTCTCAGCTGTCAAATAATCACTAATTTTTCATCACATTTTTATGAATCCTGATATTAGCTGGCTCTTAAAATATTAACAGTTTTTGCCCATGAGTTTTTAGCAAGTTAATATTTTGGAGATTACAAATTATAGACTTTAATTATGGAAACTAACTTCCATTATGGCATGTATTACATTTTTCTTAGTATTACTTATATATTATAAAAATAACATAGGCTCATAAAATCAAAGTGATACGGAAGTTTGTAAAGATGTAAATAACAGCACCCTTACAACCCAATCCTATACCTGTCACCACAGTGCCCTATTGTTCAGTTCAGTTCAGTGGTTCAGTCATTTCAGTCTTTTTGCGACCATTGTTAGCATTTTGGAATGAATTCTTCTAGTCATTTAGCTAGTATTTAGAAGCCGTCAGTAGTTGTGTTTGGTTTTCATTTAATAAGGAAATCCTATTATATTAATTTAGTGCAGTTTTTATCAAGTAGAAAAATATATGTATCAGTGACTTAAGTAATTAAATAAAAGGGATGTTCCTGGAAGAGTTTCTGGTAGAGTTAGTAATCAATGTTGTCATGAGAGAGTCAATTCCTAGGTAGGTTGATAAGAAGTCCAGGGGTCCCCAAGGAGATAGGGGTCTGGAATTCTCAAGGAGGAAGAAAGAACAAACTTTTTTTTTTCTTTTTCTTTTCCTCTACATTCCTTAAGATTATATAACAACAGTGTATCCTGCTTGAGGACAGTTTCTCCTTCCTGAAAATCTGGCTAATCCTGTTATCTTTTAAAACATAAATTATGGGAGTGGGTCTGGTAAGATCTTTACAACCTCCAGACATTCTTTTGATTCATTGTAATAGCTAATTAAAAGGTATATAACTCCATTGCTAACACTAGCAAGGGGGTATTCTTTCTGCCCCCTTCTGATATCTATGTCAGAAGCTTTCTCTCTTTTACACTTTAATAAAAACTTTATTACACAAAACCTCTGAGCAATCAAGCCTCATCTCTGTTCCCAGATTGAATTCTTCTCCTCCAGAGGCCGAGAATCCCAGCATCTTTCATGGTTCAGCAACAACCTTTAGTCATTTCTTATTTTACTCATATGATGGTTATTACTATCATTATAATTACTATGTTTGTTTTTATTGTAGATCTTTCACTATCAAAACACATGAATATGCTAACATTTTTCCTATTCTACCAACAGTGTCTGATTCATGTATCAGACACCGACCCTGGAAATTATCCATCTTATTTAAATGTATATCAATATAATTGGTAATCCAATTAGCTTTGCAGTCTTTTTTATTTTATTCATTTGTTTAAAAAGTATTTTTATTGGAGTATGGTTGATTTGCAATGTTGTGTTAATTCCAAGTATACAGCAAAGTGATCCAGTTATGCATATAAATATATCTATTCTTTTTCAATTTTTTTTTTTTTTGCATTCTTAATGGTAATTTTTGCTACCTTATTTTTCTTCTGTGTCTAACCCTTTCTATGGATCATGTTATTAGTCTATCTTTAAATTTTTTTTCTCCTTTGTTGGTTTGTCCTCCCTTCACTCTTTTCTCTTTCTTTCTAATCTTCCTGTTTTTCCTTTCTTTCTAATCTTCCAAGAAGATCCAACCAGTCAATCATAGAGGAAATCAGTCCTGAATATTCATTGGAAGGACTGATGCTGAAGCTAAAACTCCAATACTTTGGCCACCTGATGCGAAGAACTGACTCATTAGAAAAGACCCTGATGCTGGGCAAGATTGAAGGTGGGAGGAGAAGGGGACAACAGAGGATGAGATGGTTGGATGGCATCACTGATTCAATGGACATGAGTTTGAGCAAACTCCGGGAGTTGTTGATGGACAAGGAGGCCTGTTGTGCTGCAGTCCATGGGGTTGCAAAGAGTTGAGCATGAGTCAGTGACTGAACTGAATCTTCCTGTATCCTGAGTAAGGTGTGAGGGAGCTATGCTTTGAGTATATTTTTACTGATCCACTTAAGGGAATTTTCAAGATAAGGGATTCTGTAATGCATGGACCAGTTTCACCACTGGTGATGATCACCACTGGTGATTGATCTTAAGATGATTTTTAAAAAGAGGCATATCATGTCTGCTGGTGATATGCAATAGAAGCATACACCACAGCTTAGCCGATATTCTTGCCAAAACAGCCTATGCATCATGAAGCACGTAATTTAACTACCAGTTTATAGGAAGTACAAGGAACAAATGAATATATCTTAAGTGATGCTTCACGAAACAAAATCCATAATCAGGAATGTCTATGGAGTCAGTCACCTGATTACTTCAGAAACTGTTATAGATATTAATTTACAAGCAATGTAGCAATCAAATATAAGCTGTAGGGATTTTTTATTTCATCTTGATTTAAACAAACTAAAATACCAAAAGTGTGTGAGACATTTGATGAAATATGAACAGTGACTCAATATGAAGTTACATTAGGTATGATAATGGTTTCATGACCAGATTTAAAATATTATCTCTTAAAGATACATATTAATAAAAACTGACTTATTATGGATACAATGACATAAGGTTTGGGGTTTGCCCTGGATCAGTGGTCAGGGCTGAGTAATTGAAGGTGGAATATACTGAATATAAATGATCACATTTTGATGATTGTTGAAACTAGGTGATGAGTACCAAGAAATCCACTGCATTATTGGTCATTTTTGGTAGACATTTTAGAATAAAAAATTAACAAATCATTACAGAAAACTGGATTATTTGGAGGATAAGAGAGCTTCACCATATAAAACTAAAAATGAATATCACTTTATGCTTATATATAAAAATCTCACACAATAAGGACTTAAGTGCCAAAAGTAAAATTATCAATACAAATAAGAAGATGAAGAGGAATGTTTTTGTTACATAGATAGGAAACATTCTAAAACAACCACACAGTACGAGCTAAAAGAGAAGGAAAAAAAAAAAAAAAAAAGATGGGCTTAGATAGCATATCTAATTAAAAGATTTCAGTTTAACTAAGAACAGTTTGGACAAAATTAAAAGATAAATGACTGCATGGTAATATTTGTAATGCATGAAACTGACAAGAATATAAAAGAAGTAAAAATAATTCTTTCAAGTCAATAAAGAAAACGTAAGAAAACCCGTGATAAAATTTGTTATACTAGACAGAATTTTAATAATTTTGAGGAGAATGTAAAAAATACTAATGCTGGATTGAAGAGAGTATGTGTTTAAAAATCTGCAGATAAAAAGCATGTTTCTCAATATATTTGCTTGTGTTGGGCTTTTTAAAGGATGGGCAGAATTTGAACCAAAACAGTTTGTAATTTTAGACACTAAGGAAAACTGAAAAGCTCACAGAAGTGAAATTAATATATGTTTGTGTGAGAAAGGAGTTAGTGATATGACTGGGCTTGATTTATAAAATCATTTATAGCCCTGAGCAGAATATAAGAATGTGGTGGAGAATAGATCTGGGGGATGGTGGGAAGAGCTAAAGGCATAATCTTTACTTGGTAATATATCTAGTGAACAAGAGCAGATAAATCAATTAAAAAATGGCAATCAAGCTGATAAAGCATGTCAGTCTGGTTCTGGTCCATGTCCCAAATGCAGGTAAAGTTGCAGCAAGCAAAGATGATTACCTTGACAGTGAACTGACCCTAGATGACCTCTGGCACCACTTATTCTGTAGGACCATAGAGGTATACAGGCTTTTATGACCAAATATTTGAGGAACTGTCAACATATTATGTGAGTTAAATATTACATTTTACTTTTTGGAAGAAAAACATAGCTAAAAAAAAATATTGGGCCAGTATGTTGAATTTTCTTTCTTTCTTTTTTTTTTTTTTTTTTTCTTTTAGACATTAGAAGCCTTCTTCTGTATCTGTTATAATCTTTTAACACTTATATACTCTACGTGCATTTGTGGACATTCAGTTGAAAAGCTTCATTTTTATACAAGAGGAAGCTGATTTCCAGATAGACAGAAAAGCTTCTACAGGGTCATAAATCTAGCCAGTAGGAGATCATGATGTAAGTGCTTGGCTAAATCCAAATGAACAGGCCATACACAAAGGCCTCCCATGATCATGACATACTTTATATTCTCTTCTTCCTATAGCTTCACTGGCTCCTTAGAGAGGAAGAAATTGTAAAAGACTTCTTAAAATTGAACATATTGCAAAGTTGTAGCCTACTCTGATATAGAGTAGCTGGCAGTGTACATATTAGATCAGCTATAACTCAATTTGCTTCATAGCTATTTTTCAGAAGCACAATTGTCCCAAAAGAGCAAATACAGGGTATCAGGTACACACAATGCTCAAATCCAGACAGCATCTAAAATAGTAGCCAAGTTCAATATATAAGTGAAAAACACCTCCTAAAATCTGCATGTTATGTGTACTAAATATTAAAGGTAAATTGACAATGTAAATCTTATTGTTGAAATTCTACACGTTAAGCTCCACAGTCCTATGGAAATGAGAGCTTTGAAAACCTTGTGCATGCATGCTAAGTTGTTTCAGTCATGTCTGATTCTCTGTGACCCTATGGAATGCAGCCCTCTAAGCTGCTCTGTCCATAGGATTCTCCAGGCAAGAATACTGGATAGGGCTGCCATTCCCTCTCCCAGGGGATCTTCCTGACCCACAGATCAAACCTGTGTCTCCTGAATCTACATGCATTTTTAGGTGGGTTCTTAACCACCAACACCACCTGCGAAGCCCCCTTGAAAACCTTCAGTTCAGTTCAGTTCAGTTTCTCAGTCGTGTCTGACTCTTTACCCAGACATAAATGAGATACCGGGGCTCCCAGTATTTCTGCTCTGAAAAAGACCTAAACCTATAAGCCAGGCTTAGTGGTTGCTAGTCAAGTTATCCGGGGGGATTAGTGAGTTTTTCTAAAGTAAAAAAGAACAGTGAAAAGTTAACTTTCAAAAGAAACATTGCAGAAAATAAAAAATACTGAATTCTAAATTCTGATGGTGAAACAAATCTCAGATCCCATTTGGAATGCTGCGGGATGGGAAAGTCCAAATCTGTCACTGTTAGTGTATAAATAGACATATTACATGTTTACTGTTTATGCGATTTTAAAGTTTCTTTCTTTATGTTTTTCTTAGTTGATAACAATCTTATTCATTTATTCTTTTATCTTTATTAACATATAATTGACAGACATTATTTAGATTTACAGTATGCAACATAATAGTGACTTAAATGCATCATGAAATGATTATCACAATAAGTTTAGTGAATACAAATATAGACACAAAATGTAAGATAAAAAAAATGTCCCTGTGATGAAAACTTAAGATTTACTCTCTTACCAAATTTCTTACATAACATATAACTTTCACATTGGGTGTTATGACTTTGCTGTGTGATTTTGGGGGGCATACAAACAGTCAGTCCACAATAGAAAGCTAGACCTTGAACACAGATTTGATTGTTGTTGGTGGAGCTTTTGGTCTATTTGTTTGTTTGTCTGAACTCCTCCAATAGACAAATAATAAATCATTTTATTTATCTATTATTATAATAAACACATAATAAATTATTTGTTTGTCTAGACACCATGTTAATAAACCAGGGATACATGTATTAGAAGTTTTTGTTGTAAGGGAAAATCCCACCTTCATTCTTAGCAGTGACTCAGAAGGGGAAATTAGAAGAGGCATATACCTGAAAACTTGTGGTTTACCCTCAAATCTGATCTAGTCATTTAAGATTGGTGGAAATGGAGATGTGGGTCTTGACTTGAGTCTCGAAAAGTAAGTTGTTGTATAGTAAGGACACTGTCAGTTCCGGTGAATAAATTGTCTCTCATAAATTGATCTGTATGAATTTTTTTAAATCAGAGAAACCACTGATTAATTTACACTCTTTCTCTGGCAAAGATTTATTGGGAAAAAAAAATAAAACAACTAAGTGAGGTTGAAAAAGGTGGTATGAGATAGTATCAAAGCCACTTTGACATGTGGCCTTGTTTTCATCTTAGTTTTAAATGTATATTTTTCTTCCTTAAAAGGTGTAGAAATTTACAGCAGGCAACACCTAGGTATCAGGAATACAGGGAAAACTATGAATTTATTAACAGAGGGATATCTGCCCATTTGATGTCTCTTAAATATAAAACCTTTTACTTAACAGTCCTTTTCTTGGAATATGGATAATGTGGGAAAAAACCTCCTCAACAGGGAGGAATCAATTTTAATATTTCTCATGTTTTAATAGCTGTGTTCATAACCTCAAAAGCAATACATTCACTGCTATGCTGTACACCATAAACCTAAATAATGTTGTATGTCAATTTTATGTTAATAAGGTAGAAGAATAAATGAATAAGATTCTTGTCAACTAAGAAATAAACATAAAGAAAAAAATATTTAAAATCACATAAACAGTAAACACGAAATATATCTATTTCTACACTGACAATGACAACTTAGGACTCTCCCATCATAGAACATTCCAAATGGGATCTGAGATTTGTTTCACCATCAAAATTTATAATTCAGAACCTCAAAAGCAATACAAAACATTCAATACATGTTTAAAAATTTAAAGCAATATATTTAATAGAAATGCTTGTCTATTGTGAGCATCCTGACAGGGCTAAAATAGAAAATAAATGCTAGAAATTTTTAAAAGCCCAAGAGCTCTAATAGGCTTAGCCAGAAGGGATATAAATTTACAACCACACATATGAAAAAGTGAGGTTTTGCTGAAAGAAACTAGAATATCAAAGTATAGAAAAATTATGTTCAAATGGGTTTGTAACTAGCAGATTGTGGATGTCAATGACTGATCTCCACTGGTAAAAAGAATTAAACAACACAGTTTTTAAAGGTGAATTCAAATCAAATGACCCTCTTAGTAGAGATGATTTAAATGTTTGCTCTCCCATGTGGTCAATATGTCCATGGTTTGTCAGAACCTAACCCTTATGGCAGAAAGTGAAGAGGAACTAAAAAACCTCTTGATGAAAGTGAAAGAGGAGAGTGAAAAAGTTGGCTTAAAGCTCAACATTCAGAAAACTAAGATCATGGCATCTGGTCCCATCACTTCACAGGAAATAAATGGATAGACAGTGGAAATAGTGCCAGACTTTATTTTTGGGGGCTCCAAAATCACTGCAGATGGTGACTGCAGCCATGAAATTAAAAGACGCTTGCTCCTTGGAAGGAAAGTTATGACCAACCTATACAACATATTAAAAAGCAGAGACATTACTTTGCCAACAAAGATCCATCTAGTCAAGGCTATGGTTTTTCCAGTGGTCATGTATCGATGTGAGAGTTGGACTGTGAAGAAAGCTGGGTGCCAAAAAATTGGTGCATTTGAACTGTGGTGTTGGAGAAGACTCTTGAGAGTCCCTTGGACTGCAAGGAGATCCAACCAGTCCATCCTGAAGGAGATCAGTCCTGGTGTTCATTGGAAGGACTGATGCTGAAGCTGAAACTCCAGTACTTTGGCCACCTCATGCGAAGAGTTGACTCATTGGAAAAGACCCTGATGCTGGGAGGGATTGGGGCAGGAGGAGAAGGGACGACGGAGGATGAGGTGGCCGGATGGGATCACTGACTTGATGGACATGAGTTTGAGTAAACTCCAGGAGTTTGTGATGCACAGGGAGGCCTGGCGTGTTGCGATTCATGGGGTTGCAAAGAGTCAGACACGACTGAGCAACTGAACTAAACTGAACTGAAAGATTTTTAACATCTTCATTACAGAAATGGGAAGAAATCACACAAGCTTTCCTTCTAAGATGGTGCATAAAACACAGTTCCTTCCTTTAGCTTCACCTTGACGCATTCATTTTTTTTTTTTTTTTTTGCTTCTATGGTTCAGACATCAATATTATGTGGTGAGGGAACTATTTAATGAGACATTTGTTTAATTAGAAATGAACAGTTGAAAACTCACTTAATCTATTTTGGTTTTTAGTTTCCTTATGATATGGAGTTTGTGGTGAGAGTAGCTATTACCCTACAAACCCTGTAGTCAGACAAGGGCTGATAGAGAAAATCATAAAGTGTACCACCCAAATCAGTTTATCCAAACTAGTGACACAGATCTTTTTAGTAGTGTAAGGACAGTTCTTGTATTTTTTAAAAGTTTACCCAGTTATTGGTCCCCAATCTCTCAACCAAGGCACTGATTTTAAAATCCATGTAATGGAAATGTTGAGGAGAATTAAAACATATTATATAAGGCAAAACTATGGAAGCTGATATAGAAGTGGTTAATCTTTGATAATGCCAGTATAAGTTTTGAAAATAAACGTATAGGCAAACCAATCATATTATTATTGTTGGTTTTCTAAAAGTCACCAATATCTAAGAAAAAGCAGTTGGAAACATCTACTTTCCAGAAGATTGCAAGAAAGAGAATTTCAAAGGATGGAATTCTTTGGTGGAACAGACCTACTCCCTAAGCCTTCTGCCCTCTGTTTCTATCTTTATCAGTTTCTTGCACTGAGAGAGTTCTCATATATTTCATGAAATAAGCCCACTTTTGAACCTCAGTGTCTGTTACTTAAGAGTTTGTCTTTCTGCCTCATGGGAGAGAACACCTTCTCACACATGGGGGGAATAACAACTCTAAAATCTTATAGAAAGAGAGCATCCTCACCAGAGAGAGCGGTTTCTGAATGGTGCATGGCCTTAGGCATGAATGAAAATATAAAGAATGGAGCCATCTGGATTTCCTCTTCATAGAGGATCTCATTAAGTCACCTCGTTAGAAGTTTCTGGTTCTATCAGCTGTCTGGTAGACCTGATAGACTGCAATGCTTGATTTTTCCCAGCCTCTTTCAGCAGGCATATAACTGCTTTCTATGAATGACCCACTTAAATCTGACTGTAAAATAAATATATATGAAGTCAGTTCAATAACATTGTAATATCTAAAAAAATAATTTTTGGCATTATAAACCCCTACAGTTTTCTTTAATAAAACTCTCAAATACTATCACCTTGAAAATTTTTTTCCTCTTTACTATGCCTGAATGATTTTTGAATTAAAGTCCTAGGGTTTAATACTATTTTTCCTCTTATACTTTATCATCAATCATAATCATTTCTCCATTTCTCTCCTTCGTGAATTTAAATGCCATGTTAGCAGTTGCTGTTTATCTTTCTTCCAAAATTTAGTTTCCTTTTTATTAGCAACTGTGTGCTTTATGAATAACAATACATATGTAATTGCTCAGAGATCAAGACCTTAAATCACAGTAAATTATCAAATTTAAATTTAAATGAAGCTTACATTTAATAAGAGACTATTGCATATGCATATATGGTTATGGGATGCTCTCTGCAATGTATTTTGTGCATGTTTACTTGTATTTACCCTCTAAAAGCACAGTGAGAAAGGATAGCTCTATTCTAAGAATATTCAGCAACACGTATATGCATGCTCCTCAACAGATTGGCAGGCATATATTTTAAAATTCTCCACTGAAGAAATGAATTATTAGGCTAGACTTTATTCTGTTTATATTTATCCCTTCCCGTTTCTTTCCTTTTCCTTCTACTGAAACTGAGGTCTAAGACTTTTGCCTAAAAAGTCACACATATTTTAAAATACAGATTCTAATCTGTTGTATTACTTTGAGTTAGTGGACAAATTCTGACTACTGAAATCTTATATTTGAAGTAAAGAAAAAAAAATCTTAGCAGTATAAAGGGGAAAAATTGACATTTTTTTGCATAGAGAAAATATTTGAGTAGTGACAATCTGATACTTGAAATTTCAGAAAGCTGCATAATGAAAAATGCAAATATCTTTGTAGACATAACCTGCTGCTAAATTATCCCCCTTACATTTGACTTCTACAGACTTACGTACTAAAACCTCACAACATTCACATTATGGATTTTTCATTTCCACATATATGTAAACATCCTCCTATTTAAATAATAAAATTGCAATTCCTATAAAGGTGACAATTTATTATAAATAGATTTAATGGCAAGTATTTCCTAATATGTAGAATATGACATAATTCATTAAAAATAAAAATGATATAGGTAAATAGATAGGGGGGTGTGTGTATGTGTGTATGAGTGGCTAACAATGCATTGTAAACCCTGTAAGAAAAAGAAAAAGACACAGGGAAATTAACAAGAATATACAAAGCACACACTTTTCATGAAGTAAGAAAAGGTGTTTCCATAGTATATGACAATATTTGAAATACAAACTCAGCATAGTTTTGAGTAACCTCTCTACTAACTTGTTCTTAATTCTTCAGAGGGATGCTATTGATTAAACTTTAAAGACTTAATAATCTGTTCATCCTTTAAACCTTAGATAACATGAAGGCTTCTTAATCTTCCTCCCCCCAAAAATATCTAACTGCCCTTCAATTCTCTCCAATTTTTCCATTGGGTTGTCCCTACTTAAGCATCACAAGAAAGGTAGAATTTATTACCATAAAAACAGGGTCAGGTAAAAGTTATTACCATAAAAACAAGGTCAGGATGAAGTTCAGGGTGACCTGATCATCAAGTAATCTATGAAGATGACTAATGTCCCAAGGGGGCAAGATAGATGAGCACAGAGGTAAAAACAGAGGTCTTGTTTAGTATTTATAATCAAATGTAATGAAGAATGGATGAGCAGAAAGTGAAGTCAAATTCTCTTACTGGACATCTTTTGTTCAGTAATCTTTTGTTCAGTTTTCAAACAGGAGCCAATTTTCAGACCCAATTCTCAGGCACATTGAGAGAAAGTGGGGCCCTGTGTTCCCATAAGGAAGGTGTCTACAACACTACAACAAGTACACATGGTAGATATCACTTATGCTTTTCATTCTGCAAAAGGACTTAAAGTCATTATTTATTTATCTATTTAATTTGATAAGAATATGCTGAAGAATGAATAATACACAAATATTGGGAAGGTACTGGATAAAAATTTGTATACATCCCAGGTACAGTTTACTTTTCATGCCTCCAGCATCTCAGCCAGTCTCAGTATCCATGTTTACTCATAAAGAATCTCTTCTATTGGTATTTTTCTTTTAAAGTTAATATTGCTTCCCACTAATGGAAGTATTGCATCAGACATATGGACCTGAGATTCAATGACTCACCATACACTGCAGTTTTCCAGAATTTGCCAGGCTCACAGAGTAATGAGCAGCCTCTTGAGATGTAGTTGAAATGCCAGCTTGAAAATGATGCCTGGTGAGAACAAGTTACCTTTAGATTGTGGTAATATCTTAAGTGAATAGTCACTGAATGGTGTTGTGTTGTCAGCAAGTAGAATACACAGGGACAGGAGCCAAGGGGTGGTAGGTGTAGCCCCAGTGGTTCCCTAGAATGTGCTTCCCACCTCTGTAAATTCAGAGGTGTTGGTGCAATAGTCCAGATTCACAGAGAGGGAAAGTTTTTATGAGAAGACAGAGAGAAAACAAAACAAAACAGAAAACCCCGCAAAAGAAACCTAAAACTACTGCCTAATCACATGTAACTTCTCATTCCAGGCCAGAAAGCAAAGCAATGACTTACCAGACAGAAAACATAAATTACCTTGATCATTATAAAGAGTTCAGATTGCCTCTACATAATGAAGGCAGGAGGGATTACGTTTGGCATTCAGGAGATTCAGTGAAGTATCATTTGTTCTTCCATGCACATAGTTACTAATAAAAGGACAAGAAGAGCTCCAATAACTTGATAGTAGCATTCCAACCTGGACTTCAGACTCCTCAAGAATAAGGATCTGGTCCACATCAACAGAAAAGTCACTCCCTTGGCAAAGGTACTAGCCAAGGGGGAGTGGAATCAAAAATGAGCATTGAAAAAAGATGATGACTATCTCTTAAAGGCTTGAAACCAACTAGAACAGGTTCTAAAGAAGTTTAGTTCTCTTCATTAACCTTTTTCTTATAACTATATCTTGCTGTTGCTGTTATTTAGTTGCTAAGTTGTGCCCGACCCTTTGCGAACTCATGGTTTGCAACAACATGTCAGGCTCTGCTAAACTCCACTAATACCTGGAATTTTCTCAAAAGTCATATTCATTGAGTCAGTGATGCTATCTACTCATCTCAACCTCTGCTGGCCCTTTCTCCTTTAGCCTTTAATCTTTTCTAGCAACAAGGTCTTTTCCTATGAGTCAGCTCTTTGTATCAAGTGGCCAAATTATTAGAGTTCAGCTTAATGTCAGTCTTTCCAACAATTATTAAGGGTTGATTACCTTTAGGATTGACTGGTTTGATCTTCTTACAGTCCCAGGGATTCTCAAGAATCTTTTCTAGCACCAAAATTTAATAATTTATTTTAAATAATATTTAATATTTAATAAATTGCAGTGTCACTTCTTTGGTGCTCAGCTTTTTTTATGGTCCATCTCTCACATCTGTACATGACTACTGGAAAATCTATACCTTGGATTATACTAATCTTTGTTGGCAAAGTGATATCGCTGCTTTTTAATATGCTAAGTTTGTCATAGCTTTTCTTCCAAGGAGCAAGTGTTTTTAATTTCATGTCTGTAGTCACCATCTGCAGTGATTTGGGGGCCCAAGAAAATAAAATTTGTCACTGCTCCCACTTTTTCCCCTTTTGTTTGCCATGATATATGTAACTAGATGCCATGGTCTTAGTTTTTTAACATTGAATTTCAAGCCAGCCTTTTCACTCTACTCTTTCACTCCCCCCACCCCCGCCCCCACCCCCGGTGGCTCAGATGATAATCTGCCTGCAATGTGGGAGACCTGGGTTCGATCCCTAGGTTAGGAAGATCCCCTGGAGGAGAGCATGGCAACCCACTCCACTGTTCTTGCCTGGAGAATCCCCAGGGACAGAGGAGCCTGGAGGGCTACAGTCCATGGGGTGGCTAAGAGTCAGACAAGACTGAGCGACTAAGCACAGCGCAGCTTGCACTCTCATCAAGAGGCTCTTTTTTCTTCACTGTCTGTACCTAGAAATTGAAAATAACTAGAATCTTGAAGGAGCGTGATTAAATCGAATAAACCTAATATGAAAAATGGTGTGGTTCTGAGAGATGTAAGAGTGTAGTAATTATGATTTAAGCCCCATCCAGATCCCCCTGATAAATTCTTCTTCTGTTTCTACCCGCTGTGAGCCTAAATTGATAAGAGCTCACAATTATTTTTTCCAAGACAACTGCCTGCATATGTGAAGAGCCTCATTGGCCAGATATTTCTGGAATGTTAAGCCTTTTTCATTAGGCACCCCACAGTCAGTGAATGTTTTAGTGCTACAGAAGCTAACTCTATGACCTCATTCTTCCTCCAGAGCTCTCCCTGAAATCAGCAGAATATAGACTTCAACTAAACTTATGAGTGTAGATTCTTCCTCTGCCCAGTCGTGTTTTTCTCATTTCAGTACGAGTCTCCTTTGCCCTTCCTCAATAAATCCCTTACACAAAATCCCCACTAAAGCTTCTGTGAAACTCAACCTGAGACAATGTACATTTTTACATAAATTCAACTCTAAGTGCTTTAAAAAAAACAGAAAAGTAAAATCAAAACAGAAAAAGCCTAAAAAAGAACAGCACAATTTAAATATTTTGTCAAATTCTGCTATCTTTTTATAAATTATCTCAGTACTCTGGATGTTCTGTCAGGATGTGTCAGATATCCTAAGACATATTTTTCTTATAGTAATAATTTCTATGCCCAAGTCATAAAGTTTAGTGAAAGTGAAAGTCACTCAGTCCTGCCCAACTCTTTGTGACCCCATGGACCACTGCCTGTGTCCATAGAATTCTCCATGCAAGAGTACTGGAGAGCCATTCCATCTTCCCAACCTAGGGACTGAACTCAGATCTCCCACATTGCAAGCTGATTCTTTACCATCTGAGCCACCAAGGGAAGCCTAGATATGCAGATGATACCACTCTAATGGCAGAAAGTGAAGAGGAACTACTAAGCCTCTTGATGAGGGTGAAGCCTCTTGATGAGCCCCCATTACTTCATGGCAAACAGAAGGGGGAAATGTGGAAGCAGTGACAAATTTCTTCTTCTTGAGCTCCAAAATCACTGTGGTGACTGCAGCCATGAAATCAGAAGATGATTTCTTCTTGGCAGGAAAGTGATGACAAACCTAGACAGTGCTGAAAAGCAGAGACGTTACTCTGCCGATAAAGATCTGTATAGTCAAGGCAATGGTCTTCCCGGTAGTGATGTATAGTTGTGAGAGCTGGACCAGAAAGAAGGCAGAACATCAAAGAATTGATGCCTTTGGACTGTGGTACCGGAGAAGACTCGTGAAATTCCCTTGGACAGCAGGAAAATCAAACCAGTCAATTTTAAGGGAGATCAACCCCGAATAGTCATTGGAAGGACTGGTGCTGAAGCTGAAGCTTCAGTATTTTGGTTACCTGATGCGAACAGACAACTCTTCGGAAAAGTCCCTGATGATGGAAAAGATTGAGGGCAGAAGGAGAAGAGGGCATTGTCAGAGAATGAGATGGCTGGAAGGCATCACTGATGCAATAGACATGAACTTGAGCAAACTCTGAGAGATAGTGACGGACAGGGAGGCCTGGCATACTGTAGTCCATGGGGTCACAAAAAGTCAGATGTGACTGGGTGAGTGATCAACAAGAACAAACCTACTATTTATAGATTCAGTTAATAGCCTTCATTGCTTATATGTAGTAGTTGTCAGATTTAAATTTAAAAAAAATGAAATTTGTTTCTTATTAACTAAAAATTTCATACTCACAAATGGAGAATTTCCTTAGAGTTTCCATTTATTCTTGTGATTGTCCATTTATCTCTGTCCTGTGCATCATTTACATTTGCTAAAATAGAATTTTGTCTTTACAAATGCCACCCTCTCTTAAGTCAGCTAGTAAAGAGAAAATTATTAATTTTATGAATATTTCAGTGTTTTCTAATATTTGATATAACCTTTCTGAAAGACTGTCATCAGATTTTGCATTGCCTATATTGAAACACACATGTTTGGAAAGAAAACAGCAATACTTCCTCAAGATAACTTGGTTTTATAGCTGGCTTTAAAATTTTAAATTATTAATCCTATTATAGAAATTTTCAAATAACTAAAAGCAATCTCTCCCAGCAAGAGCTTCATTCTATGTACTGTGAAACTGCCTCAACTAACAACCTGTATCAAATGCACTTTCCTTACTAATTAATTTGATAGTTACTTATTACATTGAAGTTTATTTTTTTTGTAAATAAGAAAAATAATTTAATTCATGAAAATTTGATTTCATCTTAACATTTATAAAATTTATAAATTCACTTATTTATGATAGACATCTCATTTATTACATGATGCTTTCCAACCACTTTATTTTTTTTATAAGCTTGCATCTTGCCTGTAAGCTTTTATTTATTTATTTATTTAATTTTTTCCATTTATTTTTATTGGTTGGAGGCTAATTACTTTACAATATTGTAGTGGTTTTTTGCCATACATTGACATGAATCAGCTATGGATTTACATGTATTCCCCATCCTGATCCCCCCTCCCACCTCCCTCCCCACCCCATCCCTCTGGGTCTTCCCAGTGCACCAGCCCCGAGCACTTGTCTCATGCATCCAACCTGGACTGGTGATCTGTCTCATCCTTGATAATATACATGTTTCGATGCTGTTCTCTCAAAACACCCCACCCTTGCCTTCTCCCACAGAGTCCAAAAGTCTGTTCTGTACATCTGTGTCTCTTTTTCTGTTTTGCATAAAATGCACTAATCAAATGTTTAGTTTGTAATTACATTACATTAAACCTGATTAAGGATGTATTTATCACATCAAGGATTATATTAAAATGCAAATGCTACAACTGTTGATTGATGTTAAATTTTATCTAATAAAGCAATTACTAGTGAACAAAGGCAATAGATATAGTCTTTTTTATGTTATGCATTTATGACTTCTTGTATAGTAAGTGAATATATTGACTTTCTTAAAAGAAAAGCTTTACACTTGGAATATTAAGTAATATCTATAACTTATAAATTCAAATTTCTTCTACTTGAACACCAATAATTATATTTAATACAAATGTAGTCATTAAAAAATATATTTAATGGCAATTGAAACAGAAATCTGGAACAAAAATCTGATTCCCAACACAAGTATTTAGATCCCTTTTGTTTCTTAGGTAACAAGAAGAGAGAACAAAAATTAGAAAGTGTTTGAAAATGCATCATCTTAGTTAATGATGTATAAGATACTTGATGAAAGAATTTCAAAAATACCTTCTAAAATCCAATCAAATGAATCTTAAAATAACACTCTAGAAAAAATCTGTCCTATCTTTGTAGTTTAACTGTTTCCATGATAATATGAGAGTTTTGTTGTTAGTTCCATACTTCTGTTCACCCTAAAATTTGAGTGATCAAGTTATCAAGTTGCCATAGTCTTATTTGTTCATTATTAAAAAAACAAAAAAACAGAAAAAATCAAAAGGAAACATTTTTTTTTTTTCTTTCTAAAGCCAGAGCTAAAAATTAAGTCTCTTATCTTTGGTAGCCAAAGTAATGTCTTAAGATTGCAAAAAAAAAAAGTATTTGTAACTCATGACTAATCATTTTTTGAAGCCAACGTTAGTAGTTATACAAACAAATATTCTTCCTTCCAGGCATATTGTGTTCTTTATAGCCTCCTCTATTTCTATGTAATTTCCTTACTGACAATGAGAAATATGACTCATTATCAACAGTATATTTACTTATTTAAAATCCATATTATATACCTAAACTAATTTCAAAATTGATTACCCTCTGAAAATAAATTTACTAATTACAGTTCTTTTGTGTTTAATAAATACTAATTTCCAAAATAGCTTTAGTTATTTTTTCCACCATCTTCAATGTAAGTTTTCTATTTGTACTATCATTAGATTAATTTATTCTAACTTTTTACAGATTTATTTTCATTTCTCCACATCATTTTTTTAAAATATACATACAGTGAAATTAATTCATTGTGATGTAGAGTTCTATGAATTTTAAAAAAATATATAGTCATGTATCTACCTAAATAGTCATGAAATAAATCAGTTTGAACAGCCCCCCAATTTTCTTCTTCAATCTCTTTGCTAACAAGCTTTCTCCTTGCTCCTACCCCTAATGTTGACTGTTTTGATTTCCATCTTTACAGTGTTGCTTTTTCTGGAATATCATTTAAGGAATCATATAGCATGTAGCCTTTACTAAGATAGCGATGTCAAAAACCCCAAAAAGAACTGTGAATTTGTTTATATACCCTTTTAAGATTTATCAGTTATTGTTTCATAAATTTGGAGCTCTGCTTGTAGTTACACATTTGTTTAGAATTTTTTCTTGAAAAATTTAATCCCTTTATCATTTTGTAATATTTTTCTCATGTAATGTCCCACTAATATTTCTTGTTCTAAAGTATGCTTTGTTTATCAATATAGTTACTCCACATTTTTACAATTGATATTTGCATGATATACTTTTTGCAGTATTTTGCTTTTAACCAACCTATTCCTTTATAATTAAATTGACTCCTTTGTAGAAAGTGTATGCAGTTGACCCATGAGCAGTATGGGGGTCAGGGGAATAGACCCTTCATGCAGTAGAAAAATCCATGTATAGCTTTACAGTCAGCCCTCTGAATACACCATTCTACACCTGGGGATTCAACCAACTATGGATTATGTTGTAATGTAGTTTATATTTACTGAAAGAAACCTGCTATAAATATATCCATACTATTCAAACTCATCTTTCTGAAAGGTCAACTGTCACTGGCCTTGCTTTTTTTTAGCCTATTCTGAAAATCTCTGTTTATAAGTTATTTCCTTAAATCTTCCATGTATTACATTATAATTGATATAATTGGATTAAAATCTACCACATTGCTGGCTATTCTCTATTTACTTCATATGTTCTTTTTTCCCTCTCTATTTAATTCTTCTGTATTTTTTATCTATAGATCTATAATGATTTTGAAGTTAGTGTTCAAAAATATAAATCTTATTAATCAAAGTCTAATTTTTTTTCAAAGTCTAATTTTAAATAATATTATATCTCTTTTTTGTCTTTCAAAGATCTTATAATAGTATTTTCCTATTTCTTCCCTCTCCTTATTTGACTATTTCTGTCATTCATTTTATTTACACACTCTATGAATATGCATTGTTATTGTTACAATTTGAAGAGCTCATTGAAGGCATTCCTCATCAAGTTTACTGTATTTTCATTTTTAGCCTTTCATTTGATTTTCCTTACAGTTTTTATCTCTCTTCTGAAGTTACCCTCTGTTCTTGCAAGTTTTGCATCTTTTCCATTAGAGCCTTTAACATATTAATCAGGGATTTTACATCCTTTGTAAAGGCAGTTCCAGAATGGGTCTGATTCTGTTGCTAGAACTGTATCTTGGAGATGTGTTGATTTTTCTTTCCTTCTATATACTTATAATCTTTTCCTGAAAATAGAATATTTTGATTAAGACAGTAGATACTGAGGTGACTAGTTTTATGCTTGGAAATGTCTACATCTTTTCTTCTGTTTTACATCTAGTGGAGAGTTACATTATTTTCCTAAGAAGATGGATTGTTGCCATAAATATAAACCACAGGGTTCAAAAATTCCTGTAGTAGTACTTTCAATTTAGGGTGGTGACTGGTTTGCCAGAGGGTCTCTTTCGATGTCTGTTGTACTCTTAGCAGTAAATCTTTTGTTCATCTATGCCTAGGAGTCCTTCTGCCTCTATCACTGCAGTGATTTGGCTTGATATTTGCTTGCCTGGTGAGGGAGGTGGGAGCTGCAGAGAAATATTCTCTAATTTGATGAATAAGCCTGAATTTAAGCAGGCATTGTGTCCCTTTGAGAGTGTGGTTTTCTCAAGTGTCCTGTTCCTCCTCCAGTTCTATTTCTGAACCGTCTCTTCCCCAGGGATTAGTGGTTCTTTTTGTCTTCCCACCTCCCAACTTCCCTAAAAGCATCACTTGTGTTGTCAATTTTTTCCCCTCCAGCAGGTCAGTGCTTTTTTAGCTTTGGAGAGATAAGGGAGAAGAGACAGGCAATAATTTTGTGTTTCTTCCTCAGTATCTGCTATTCACCTCTCCCATGCCTTCAATTTATGGAAAAATTTTCAGAGTCTAGTCTTTCCTAATGGATCTAGTAATGGGTATAAAAGTTTCCTCACATTGTCTGCATACACCACCCTCAAACTCAACCAATGCTTCCATTATTCTAACTCAACTCTTCTAAGTGTCCAGCTGCATTACCTTAAGTTAAACAAATTCTTGGATACCTCTCTCACTTCTGATGCCTATCTCTCCAAGACTTCAAGTTAACCCATCCCTCTAGGTTTAACAATTCTGTTATACCTTATAGCCTATCTAATTTGTTTCTTTTTTATTGGGGTATAGCTGCTGTTAAAAAGTAGAGACATTATTTTGCCGACAAAGGCCCATCTAGTCAAAGCTATAGTTTTTCCAGTAGTCATGTATGGATGTGAGATTTGGGCTATAAAGAAACCTGAGCGCTAAAGAATTGATGCTTTTGAACTGTGGTGTTGGAGAAGACTCTTGAGAGGCCCTTGGACTGCAAGGAGATCCAACCAGTCCATCCTAAAGGAGATCAGTCCTGGGTGTTCATTGGAAGGACTGATTCTGAAGCTGAAACTCCAATACTTTGGCACCTGATGTGAAGAACTGATTCACTGGAAAAGACCCTGATGGTGGGAAAGATTGAGGGCAGGAGGAGAAGGGAACAACAGAGGATGAGATGGTTAGATGACATCACCAACTCTATGGATATGAGTTTGAGCAAGCTCCAGGAGTTGGTGATGGACAGGAAGCCTGGCATGCTGTAATCCAAGGGGTTGCAAAGAGTTGGACATGACTAACTGACTGAACTGAACGGAACTGAACTGATAGTTGCTTCCTGCTATTTTGTTGGTTTCTGCCATACAATGAAGTGAATCAACTATATGTATACATATATCCCCTCTCTTTTGGACACCCATCACCCCTATTCCACCCTTCTAGGTCATCACAGATCACCAAGCTAAGCTCCCTGTGCTATACAGCAGTTTCCCACTAGCTAGCTAGTGGAATGTGAATCCCAGCCCCAATTCATCCCAACCTTCCACTGTGTTCACACATCCATTAGGTATATCTGCATCTCTATTCCTGGCTTGCAAATATGTTCATCTATACCATTTTTCTATGTATGTGTTAATATATAATATCTGTTTTTATCTTTCTGAATTATTTCACTCTGTATGACAGACTCCTGTGGTTAGCCACTGATCTTTCCAGCTCTTTACACTCCCCAGCAGAAAGACTGATTTTGAAAACCATATAATTCATTATTTTAAAAAACTTAAAGTAGTGAAACAGAAGGACACTAACATTTATTGGCTTCTGCAATGTGTCAGACACAGTGCAAGCTAAGTTATTTGCATATGATATGTCTAATTTTTATAACATTTCTGCTTTACAAATAGGACACTGAACTCTGTGAAGGTGAGAATACTGTTAAGACTGTAGAAGATAATTGTGTTTGGAGACCTTATTTATCTAACTGGGAGGCCCCTTATTATTATTTTAATGTACTAAAAATTGGAGGGATCAAGAAAAAGTTTATTCAAAAATAATGTGCTATTAAAGCATTTAAATATAGCAAATAATATACTGCTGCTAATTTTATTAGGGCATTTTCCACTAAAATACTATTCATTGAAGGCAGAAATGATGTGGGATTCAGTGTAGGGTTCAGCCAAAATGACTCATCTAGTAATGTTTCCTCTTCACCTTCCTCATGTAACACATGCAGTTATCAATTCTCTACCCACAAGATTAAAACACAAGGTGTATGACTTAAATCTTATTAAAGACAGTTAGATATTTCCATGTTATGATTGCAAAACATTTTGTGAGCCAATGAATCATACACTGACTTTTTAGTTACTTCTATTAAAAAGTCAGTGGTGTTTATTTAAAAAAAAATGAACATTATGCTGACTACTTTATCATTTGGCTTTAAGCTCTAGTAGAGCTGTTTATATAACATGCATTTGAGAATATATTGCTATTCTTTCAGTATACTTGAAGTTAGATAATTCTCAAAGATTTTTCTCTAAATCTGAAGCAATTTTTATAACCTAACAATTACAGTGTTTCTGTTCTGAGGATGGACAAATTTAGAAACATTCCAGCTGCTTATGAAGCTCAAATTGCTTATTGGAAAGAATCATGTGACTGAATTTTTCTTCAAATTCATATTTAGGATATCAGGCATTGACATATCTTAACACATAAAGTTTTTTAGCATGCAAAAATATCCTGACATTATATTGAGTGTTAACATTAAGAATAGAAACTCTTCAATATTTTCTAGAATCAGAAAGTTAACACATGTATTTAGTAGTATCTATGTTTAAAGAGTTAAAAATTCTAAGAATTTTCCTCATCACTACTTATGATTGCTGAAAAACAGTCCCCCAAAAAATATTCATATTCTAATCCCTGGAACAGATGTTTGTTATTATATAAGGCAAAGTCTTGCAGATGTGGTAAAGTTAAGGATCCTAAAATGGAGACGCTCTGGTCCCAATGTTTCTGAGACTCATATGTTGAAATCCTAATGCCCAATGTGAAGCTATAAGGAATTGGAGCCTTTAGAAGCTTAGATCATGAATATAGAGCCTTCATGAATAGGATTAATGTTCTTGTAAAAGAGGCCCCACAGAACTCCCTACCCATTTCCACCACGTGAGGACACATGAGAGTTGCCATCTACATACCAAGAAATCAGTCCTTACCAGTGACAACACCAGATCCGCCGATGTCATGAAGTTAGATTTGCCAGCCTTTTGAATTGTGCAAAATAAATTTATGTTATTTTTAATTCAGTCAATCTGTGGTATTTTGTTATAGCTGCCCCCACAAACTAAGGAAGTCAGAGGCAGACTATCTTGGGCTATCCAAGTGGATCATAAACATAATCATATATATCTTTGCATAAAAAGGTAGAAGATGTAACAGACGGGCACACATCTGCAGGCATGCACACATACACATACTCAGTACCTGCCCCCATATACTCATGAGAAGACCACATCAATACAGGGCAAAGGGATTTGAAGATGCTGGCCTTGAAATATAGATTGATGTGGCCAGAAACCAAGGAATGCTGGCAGCAATCAAAGGGTAGACGAGCCAAAGAATGAATTCTCCTAATTCTCTTCTAAAATTGCTGGAGGGAGAATGTTGATTTTGGCCTAAAAGTATTGATTGATTTCATACTTCTGGTCTCCAGAAGAATGAAAGAATAAATTTTTAATTACAAAGTTTGTGGTAGTTTGTTACAGAAGACATAGGGAACTAAAATACTGTTTTAAAACTAGCAAGTTTTTGAAGTACACTCAACTACAAATACTGTGAAAAGTACCACCGGCCTAAATTCTCTTGAAATACTGGCCTGCTTTTGTTCTGGTAAGGATTTATCCACTTAGGATATTGCTATAAGCATCCATATGTTTGATAGGTAGTTGATTGGACAAAGTAACCACAGTTTATTTTCCACAAGAATGCCTCGAATTTTATCTCAGGTGGAAAAATGGAATCCTATTGCCTTTAACTATAGGCAGTAATTAAATAATTACATAGTCTCATGAACATGCGTGCTAAGTCACTTCTGCTGTGTTCGACTTGCACCCCCATGGACTGCAGTCCACCATGGGATCCTCTGTCCATGGGATTCTCCAGGCAAGAATACTGGAGTGGGCTGCCATTTCCTACTCCAGGGGGCCCCCCGGACCCAGGGACCCAACCCAGGAATCCATTCTGTGTCTCTTAGCTCTTCTGCATTTGTTGGTGGACTCTTTACCTCTAGTGTCACCTGGGAAGCCCACACAGTCTCATATTGGGTCTCAAACACTTTCTTCTATTGAAAGTTAATCCTTTACAAATACCATGTCAACATTTTCCTCTCCCCTTTACAATTTGTGAACTAAAATTATGTATAAAATTATAATAAATGGGTTACTTACACAGATGTTATTAAATATCACATTAAACATGAAAAGAGAATAGTGTAATAGGAATATACACTAAATAGGAATATACACTAAATATACACTAAATGAGAAATAAAGAATTAAAATCTCTGAAAATATGACAAAAATGACACAACTTTTAATGACGTCTATCTGCAAAAATAATTGGTAACTAGATATAAATGGTCATCTTCAAAATTGTGCACAGAATATTAACAAATCTAATTATTTTTCCATTTTCCTTTCAGAGAAATAGAGGTAACAATAAATTAGTTTTTTGTTTTCTTTTGTAATCAAGAATTATTTTGCTTAGCCGTTTAACAGAAGAAATGTATTCAAAATCAACTAATTCATTTATTAAAATGTTATTTTTTAAAACAAATTGTCATAGTATGTAATGAATAGCTCAACCAAATGGCTAAGCCATTTCTGCTCCTCTAGTAAATTAAATTTTCTTATATTTAAAGAAGGGTCAAAAAGAAAATATAATGATGAAATTTAAGGGTAAATATTTAATTTAAGAGCCTTCAGAAATAATGAAAATCGCTCAGTTTGCTCTGACTCTTTGTGACCTCATGGATTCTATAGTCCATGGAATTCTCCAGGCCAGAATACTGGAGTGGGTAGCCTTTCCCTTCTCCAGGTGATCTTCCAAACCCAGGGATCAAACTCGGGTTTCCCACATTGCAAGAGGATTCTATACCAGCTGAGCCACCAGGGAAGTCCAAGAATACTGGAGTGGGTAGACTACCCCTTTCCCAGCAGATCTTCCTGACCCAGTAATTGAACTGGGGTCTTCTGCATCGCAGGTGAATTCTTTACTGCTGAGCCACTGGAAAATTCACTCAGAAATAATATCTGCTCCTTATTTTAAACTATTTTGGAACCCAAGTCAAACAGGGCCTTAGCAAAACCCATACTTTAAGGATAACATAAAATATTTTGATGAGAACATCTTACAAAATTATGAAATCATTCTGATAGATCTCAATTTTAAAGAACGCTAAAAGTCAAAAATTAAAATGATGGTAAATAATTATGAAAATTACATAGAATGAAATGACAATATGATGGTGTTAGGAAATTGCAATTCAAGGAAATTCTTCTGAGCATCTTTTAGAGCATTGCTCTTCAGATCTGAATTTGAACTCAGATAAATTATGGATTCCGTTAAGATGCAATTTCTGGGTCAATGGCACCTGAGATTTATGTATTTTTAACTAACTCCAGAATGATGTTAATGCTGCTGGCCCACGACCCAAGATTTGAGTAGAGAAATGCTCAGGAGATGAAAAAGAGGGGCTCTATTTATCCTATGTTACCTCATGACCTAAACTCAGTGTGGAAATATCCTTGCATTTCAGATTAAATGGAGCCTCCAGTGGAATAGCACACAATCAACACCCAGGAAACTATGTAACAAGTGTTAATTGACTCAGTTCTCCTTATGTGAATTAAGATGCAAGGGTATTATTTGATTTCAAGAGAATAGGTCCCTATAAAGCTTTGTGAGTCCCCACAGCCTGAAGTGAACTTTTAGGCACTTTCCCACTGATGGGTAGTTGAACTGCCTTTCGGTGTGAAGTGAAGGATGACTCTAACCAGGACTCTGTATGTTGCAGACTACTTAAATTCACCATGATTATCCCAACTTGTTATTAGTGTTAACACCGACTTTCTTTAGAGAGTCTGAAATAGAAAAGGAGGAGAAAGAATCTGCCTGCAATGCAGGAGACCTCGGTTTGATTTCTGGGCCGGGAAGATCCCTTGATGGAGGGAATGACTACCTTCCAGCCTGGAGAATTCTATGGACTGTATATCCATGGGGTCATAAAGAGTCAGACATGACTAAGCGACTTCAAGAAAAGACTTTCCCTGAGGGGTGGAGTACAACTTTCATATTCTTCCTTTGGAAACAAAATATTTAGCCAGGGCACACAACTTGAGAAGACAGAAAACATTCTCACTTCCCCCCAAAGATAATTATGCTTTTCTTTTTACCCACAACCTCAATTGAACACCCAAAACAATAATTAAAAAAATAAAAATAGCAATAAAAACTTTTGTGCCTCTAGTTATTAGACCACAAAACCTCTATTGAAAAAATGTAAACTATAAAGTGAAAGGTTCATGAAATAGTTATAACTTAAAGTATTTCTTTCTGTAGAAGGGTACATGGAAATAGTTATCCATTCCCAAAACTGATAAAAGCTTATTTAAAACTTTGTCCATTTTTTTAGTCTAAAGGTGGTGCTACTCAATGTAATAACTCTTACTGTTTATTAAAAAGATCCTTAGTTAAAGAAAGGAAAAGGAAGGTATAAAAGTGACTATGAAATATCTAATTCCATTCCCGTGAGACATATATTTTAAAAACTCACTATGGAAGACATCCATTCATATTATTCAGCTATCTGGGAAGTTGCAGACTAGAATATTCTATTGAGAAATAAACCATGCATTAGGCTAATTGCTTTTAAGAAATGACTTGTTTCAGGAATCTTCTACCCTGATTGTCATAGTAGTACTGTCTCATAAAGACTTTACTAACACAAGTCCTGGTCAGCCCTCTTCTAGACTTAAGCTTTGTTGAAATTGATGAAATTGGGAAAGAGTTCATGGTGACTTCGATTTCAGAGCCTAGGGGTGATTTAAAGATATTATCTGCACCAGTGTCTGTCAAATTATTAGTTAGGCAACTTTAATAACACAAATTTATACAACTGCTCCTAAAGAAAATTTATACCAAATTACCAATAGGGTGAGTTTTAAAGCACACACATTAGAGAACTAATTTA
This sequence comes from Dama dama, assembly GCF_033118175.1. Lineage (NCBI taxonomy): Eukaryota > Metazoa > Chordata > Mammalia > Artiodactyla > Cervidae > Dama > Dama dama. The sequence continues at coordinate 93,860,302 of NC_083699.1, read as the reverse complement.
CACTTAACAATTCTTGAATATTGCCTGCTTTGGTAAATATTATTATTTATAAAAGTATTTTATTGTAAGCTCTCAATGTTACATTCCACTATCATCCATCATAAAAGCTTTTCTGCCTTTTCTGAAACGAATTCTGACATGTGTATATGTATGTGTATTGTGAGTATGCAACTTGATCTTCTTTCCAGTGGTCATTGCTTTTTGTATTTGTATCAAAAATGAATTTAATACCACAAAATCAGATTGCAAGAAGTCATTTATCACTTATACTCTTCTAAAGACACTGATAAGAGAGTAAAAAGACAAATTACAGACTGGTAGACAATATTTTAATTTCATATATCTGACATATAAATTATATCTAGGATATACGGAAAGCTCTAAAAATTCAGCAATAAATTGTTGTTTATTATTCAGTTACTAAGTAATATCTTACATTTTGCCACCCCATGGACTGCAGCACACCAGGCTTCTATGCCCTTCACTATCTCCTGGAATCTCCATTGAGTTGGTGATGCCATCCAACCATCTTATCCTCTGTTACCCCTTCTCCTCCTACCCTCAGTCTTTCCCAACACCAGTGTCCCCTTCAATGAGTTGGCTTTTTGCATCAGGTGGTCAAAGTATTTGACTACTTTGGAAGTTTAGGTACAGGTTTTTGTGTCCATGGAATTTCCCAGGAAGGAATAATGGAGTGGGTTGCCCTTTCCTTCTCCAGGGGATCTTTTTGACCCAGGGATCGAACCTGCATCTCCTGCGTTAGCAGGCAGTTTCTTTACTATCTGAGCCACCAGTGATGTTATCCACTCAAAGACCTGTACCTAAATGTCCAAAGTAGCTTTATCTTAATACTGCCAAAATAAAAACAACTTGGAAGTTTATAAATAGATGAACAAAAATGAAATATTGCTCCACAATAAATTAACTATTAACTTGAATAGATCTCATAAATAGATCTCAAAATAATTACATTGAATGAAAGAGGCCAGCTACCCCTTGCCCCACATTCCATGAAAAGTACATACTATATTATTTTATTTATGTAAAATTCTAGAAAAAGACAAAGTAATCTGTAATTGTGTCTCAGCTGGTAAAGAACCACCTGCAATGCTGGAGACCTGGGTTCAATGCCTGGGTTGGGAAGATGCCCTGGAGAAGGGAAAGGCTAACCACAACAGTATTCTGGCCTTGAGAATTCCATGGACTGTATAGTCCATGGGGTCACAAAGAGTCGGACACGACTGAGCGACTTTCACTTTAACTTTTTGGAGGAGGAAATGGCAAGCCACTCCATTATTCGTGCCTGGGAAATCCCAGAGACAGAGGAGCCTGGTGGGCTACAGTCTATGGGGTCACAAAGAGTCGAACACGACTGAGCACAGCAGACAACATGAGAAAGCATGTCAGGTGTTGGCTACGGATGGTGGAGGCAGAGAGATAAAAAGTGAGGGATTAGAAAGGAGTATGAGGGAACTTGGGGAGATAGAGGTGAGAGGGTAACAGGCAGGAAGGCCAAGGGTTTCCAAATGGAGGAAAGTGTCAGACATTTTGTATTTCTCTCTTAAGCGACAGGAGAAAACAAAGTACAAGTGTCAGATTTTTTCCCTTTTCTATACAAAATTAAGAGGAGGTTTCCTTTAAAATTTTGTGTTGCCATGATGACACTTGGTTCCACCTGAACATAACTTTTCTCAAACCTTGAGAGGAACCAGAGATCAAATTGTCAACATCCACTGGATCATCAAAAAAGCAAGAGAGTGCCAGGAAAACGTCTACTTCTGCTTTACTAACTGTGCCAAAGCCTTTGACTGAATGGATCAAAACAAATTGTGGAAAATTCTTAAAGAGATGGGAACACCAACCACCTGACCTGCCTCCTGAGAAATCTATATGCAGGTCAAGAAGCAACAGTTAGAACTGAACATGGAACAACAAACTGGTTCCAAATAGGGAAAGGAGTATGTCAAGGTTGTATATTGTAACCCTGCTTGTTTAACTTATATGCAGAGTACATCATTGCTAAATGCTGGGCTGGATGAAGCACAAGCTGGGATGAAGATTGTCAGGAGAAATCAATAACCTCAGCTATGCAGATGACACCACCCTTATGGCATAAAGTGAAGAAGAACTAAAGAGCCTCTTGATGAAAGTGAAAGAGGAGAGTGAAAAAGTTGGCTTAAAACTCAACATTCAGAAAACCAAGATAGTGCCATCTGGTCCCATCACATCATGGGGAATAGATGGGGAAATAATGGAAACAGTGAGAGACTTTATTTTTTTTTTTTTGGGGGGGGGGGGAGTTCCAAAATCACTGCAGATGGTGACTGCAGCCATGAAATTAAAAGATGCTTGCTCATTGGAAGAAAAGCTATGGCCAATGCAGACAGCATATTAAAAAGCAGAGATACTACTTTGCCAACAAATGTCCGCAAGTCAAAGCTATGGTTTTTCCAGTAGTCATGTATGGATGTGAGAGTTGAAACATAAAGAAAGCTGAGTACCAAAGAACTGATGCTTTTGAACTGTGGTGTTGGGGAAGACTCTTTAAAGTCCCTTGGAGTTCAAGGAGATCCAACCAGTCCATCCTAAAAGAAATCAGTCCTGAATACTCATTGGAAGGACTGATGCTGAAGCTGAAACTCGAATACTTTGGCACCTGAAGTGAAGAACTGACTCACTGAAAAAGACCCTGATGCTTGGAAAGATTGAAGGCAGGAAGAGTGGGGGACAACGGAGGAAAAAATGGTTGGATGGCATCATCGACTCAATGGACATGAGTTTGAGTAAGCTCCTGAATTTTCAGGGTGATGTCCTGATGGATAGGGAGGCCTGACATGCTGCAGTCCATGGGGTCGCAAAGAGTCAGACAGGACTGAGTGACTGAGCTGAATTGAGCTAACCAATGAATTTTTTCATATGGAAATGTCTTTCTTAAGCTATGTTAATGAACTATGCATTTTCCCTACACTCTGTCTTTCCTCAAGTGGGGTTCCACCTAGATGCAGAACCCACTTGACAAACCAGTATGCTTTACTCATGCAAATGTTCTATTAATCTATGTTAATGAGACTATGTATTTGCTTGGAAATGTGCCTTTCTTCAAGATTCATGTCAATCGTTTCATGCCCAGGATAACTCACCTGTGCAAATGTTATATCAAAATGCCTGTTGTGTTCAGGGGCCTGGTGCCAGTCTCTGGGCTTTGAGACATTCATTCTCTAATTATCAGTCTGCTAGTAGCTATATAACATCAGGCTAAAGACTACAGGGGAGAACTCTTTCTGCCCATTCTGATGTCTATGTCAGAAGCTTTGTCTATCTCTTTTATACTTTAATAAAACTTTATCACACAAAAGCTGTGAGAGATCAAGCCTTGTCACTGGCCCTAGATTGAATTCCTCTCCTCCAGAGGCCAAGAGTCCCAGCGTTTTCACGGCTCAGCAACAGCCTTTCAGAAGAATGCTTATTGTTTTGATTGTAGTGTTTGTTCTGCAGATAAATATAAAATTGTACAGTTTAGATTCAGTTTATTTCATGTCAATTATATCTCAATAAAACGTCATTATTTTTTTCCACCCAATAGGCCATGGGAAAATTCAATACCACTTATTACAGCCACCTGATCCTTTGTGACATTTTTAGGGGTATCATCACTGGTGGCTCAGATGGTAAATCATCTGCTTGCAATGTGGGAGACTGGGGTTTTATCTCTGGGTCAGGAACATGCCCTGGAGAAGGAAATGGCAACCCACCCCAGTATTCTTTTGCCTGGGAAATCCCACGGACAGAGGAGACTGGTGAGTTGCAGTCCATGGGGTCTCAAAGAGATGGACACGACTGAGCAACTAAACAACAAAAAGCATGTTAATTATACCTGAGTTGACCATGATCTGACTCACTGTTATCTAGAGGCCATATTTTTATACTAAATCATATATTATTTGTTATGAATATTTACATTTCTCAAGATAATAACTCATACAGTCAGTATGAAATTAACACAATGCAAATAGTATAGATAATTAAACACAGAGAATATGTTATTTTCAACATTAATGATATTTGTTAATTCTATAATTTCCTATAGAGATTTTTGTGAACAAATAACACTTAGTGGAAGTTATAAACTGATTTGTTCAAACAATGTAAACAGTAGTAATAACATACAGCCAACCAAAACAAAAAAGTAATATAAATATTGGTATTTTCATGTTTTGAAAAGTATTTTGCTATAAAAAAAAAAGTGTATAATCAACTGACTAAAGAATTTCTTAAAGCTCCTTTTAACTTCAGTTCAGTTCAGTCACACAGTCATGTCTGATTCTTTGCTACCCCATGGACTGCAGCACACCGGGCTTCCTTGTCCATCACCAGCTCCCGGACCTTGCTCAAACTCATGTCCATTGAGTTGGTGATGCTATTCAATCATCTTATCTTCTGATGTCCTCTTCTCTTTCTGCCTTCAATCTTTCCCAGCATCAGAGTCTTTTCTAATAAATCAGTTCTTTGTATCAGGTGGCAAAGTATTGGAGTTTCAACTTCAGCATCAGTATGAAAAGGCAAAAAGATATGACACTGAAAGTTGAACTCCCCAGGTCAGTAGGTGCCCAATAAACTACTGGAAAAAAGTGGAGAACTAACTCCAGAAAGAATGAAAAGAAGCAGCCAAAGCCAAAAAAGCTCCCACTTGTGGATGTGACTAGTGATGGAAGTAAAGACTGATGCTGTAAAGAACAATAGGAACTGGAATGTTAGGTACATGAATCAAGGTAAATTGGAAGTGGACAAACAGGAGATGGCAAGAGTGAACATCAACACTTTAGGAATCAGTGAACAAAAATGAACCAGAATGAGTGAATTTAACTCAAATGACCATTACATCTACTGCTGTGGGCAAGAACCGCTTGGAGGAAATGGAGTAGCCCTCACTGTCAACAAAAGAGTCTGAAGTGTAGTACTTGGATGCAATCTCAAAAATGACAGAATGAGCTCTGTTTGTTTCCAAGGCTAATCATTCAATAGCACAGTATGCCCACAATAGCACAAATCTATGCCCCAACAGTAATGCTAAAGAAGCTGAAGTTGAATGATTCTATGAAGACCTATAAGACCTTCTAGAACTAACACTAAAAAAAGACGTCCTTTTCATCATAAAAGTAGGAAGTCAAGAGATACCTGGAGTAACAGGCAAATTTGGCCTTGGAGGACAGAATGAAGCAGAGCAAAGGCTAACAGAGTTTTGCCAAGAGAAGGCACTGGTCATAGTAAATACCCTCTTCCCACAACACAAGACGACACTACACAGGGACATCACCAGAGGGTCAATACTGAAATAAAATTGATTATAGTCTTTGCAGTCTTTTCTCTATACATATCTTCAATTGCAAGCATGGTACCAAAACACCATGTTCAATAAACACTATACTTCTTTATTTGATGTAATATGAGGTTAGCTTTTCCATGAAAGTGACTTGAAATTCTATTTGTACAAATATCTCAAACTTCTTTATGTGCTTTATTTTGGAAATATGACATCTAAAATGCATTGCTTACCTTTCATCCATCCAGAGCATATGTACCTTAATCTAGCCTTTTATTGAGGATACGAAGCTATGTGCCAGAAACTATGCTAGGTTTTAAGCATATGTTATATCCAATCATGACAATTTTAGTAATAAATAATCTGAAATATTCATAAAGCTTTGGTAGTTTTCTGCAAAATTTGTAAAGCTAAAATATGAAAGAGAATGATCTAAACTTAGGTGTGTCAGACACAAAACTTTCAAATCCACCCTGCTCCTTCTGCAAACTGAAAAAGTTAGGTACAATGATACCTACATTTTCTTTCAGTCAAAATATTATTTGGAAAAGTTGATTGTTGGAAACAATGAATGTTGAATGCTGAAATTGACAGAATAATTATCTGACTACACAGATATACTCCAGTTAGCAACTAGAAGTATATATAAATGTTAAAAATGTTCTATTCTATACAATGACTAAACAATTAATGATTTGATAATACACATACAACATCTATATAGGAAATCAAGTACTAGTTAATAAGCACAATGCTTAATTCTTTTAAAAGATTTCAGTTTGTTGATTTATTTCATTTTGATGGTCTTTTGGCTTTTTAAAAGAAGTAAAGCAAGTTTGTGTTTCACTTTTCTTTAACTTTCTTTCTGTGCATTTTTCACTAAATATGGAGCACCTCTTATGAATTAGGTGATGGGCTTTTAATTTACTACAAAATGCACACTCTTAATACCTCTTCTCACCTCAAGTTGAAATCCCTTAGATCTGAAGCTTAAAATCATGACCCTTTTTATGAAATGAACTTTGGTCCACGTTAGTTTTCTAGATTAAAAATAAAATATCTTGTGAGAAAATTCCCTGCTCTTGGTAAAGTATTTGAAACTCTATTTGGAATCCTAGTGAGTGATTTTTGTATCTGGGTTTATTGATTCTTCATGATTAAGGTCCAGTGTGATCAAAATGTACTGGATTGCTGCTCGAAGGAAATTGCCCATGTTGCTTTATACTTCGCTGTCTTTTCAGGTGAACTTTAGCTTGGCTTTCAAGCAAGTGTTTAAGCTTTTTTCCCCCCTAGTTTGTTTTGACCTTTCATTTCATTTTTATCTGTATGAATGTGCACATGTATGTGTGTGTGTAAGTGCTTTCCAAGTAAAGTTTTATGTGATTCTTTCCATAGAGAATATTTTATATTTACCTATTAAGTTAAATATATTTTATTTCAAATGTTGGTAATTTATATTTGAGTCCACATAAACATTTATGGATTCTAATAGTACCATACTTTGCTAATTTAATTTTGAATTATTTTAATTTTTGCTATTCACCAATGAATAATAGCAGAGGAACTTGAGAATAAATATAATTTTCACTCTCAGCTATATAAAATTAGGAAAACTCATTTTTATAATTTTTTTTTCATGGCTTGCAGGGCTTAATTCCCTGACCACAGATCAAACTCAGGCCCCTGAAATGACAGCCTGGAGTCCTAACAGCTGAACTATCAGGAAATCTCCTACAAAGTTTCACTTTGGAAGAAAAATGGAAAACTCATACAAGCAGGACTAGATTCACTGTGACAATAACAAAACAGTTCAGAAAGGCCACCAGACAATTACAAAACAAAACAAAAAAATACATAGCAGAAATGTAATATTTACCATGTCACAAAAAAAAAAAAAAAAAAGAAAGAAAGAAAGAAAACAACAACAAAAAAGGAATGGGGTCATGCAAATTTCTGGAGTCTGTAAAACAAGTGAAGTGTATATGGTGTTGGCCCTACCTCTGAAAGCCTTAGGAAATACTGGTGACAAAGATCAAGGTTCAATTTTACCACACCAAGTTGCACCATCTCTGCTGAGCTATAGGTTTCATCACTGAGGTCTGAGTGCATAGAATGTCACTTGGTTTTTATTTTTGCCTCATCCATGTTATAGCTGAAGAGGTGGAGGGAGATGCCTCAAGTGGGGAAAAATAAGGCAGAATAATGAAATAAGTTTAGAGAGAATAATTTTTCAGGAATAGAGGTAATAAGGAGAAAGCTTCTAATATCTGAATTGTGTGTCTCACAGATGTATAATCAGCATCTAAAGAATATATCCTGCTTTAATGAATTAACATAGTCAACTGTGTAAACATCATTACACTGTTGAAGAAAGTAAATACATAGTACAAAATAAATCACATAAAATTTCCTATGATATGACCTCAAATCTTCTCAAAAACCATTGCTAATTTTATATACTGCTTATTTTCTTAAAAGATTATAAAACTTTTAGTAGAATCAGAGATTTAAAGTATACTGACTTGTCTGATACAATACATTTCTTCTTGAGCTAACTGGTTTGGTTTCTACTTCACTCATGTCATTCAAAAACCATGCACTGAATGGCTATTCCCTTATATCTTGCCATGTTCCATAAAGACATAAGGGGTCTTCAATTCAGTTCAGTCGCTCAGTCATGTCCGACTCTTTGCAACCCCATGAATCGCAGCACGCAGGGCCTCCCTGTCCATCACCAACTCCCGGAGTTTACTCAAAGACATGCCCATCGAGTCGGTGATGCCATCCAGCCATCTCATCCTCTGTCATCCCCTTCTCCTCCTGCCCCCAACCCCTCCCAGCATCAGGGTCTTTTCCAATGAGTCAGCTCTTCTCATGAGGTGGCCAAAGTATTGGAGTTTCAGCTTCAGCCTCAGTCCTTCCAATGAACACCCAGGACTGATCTCCTTTAGGATGAACTGGTTGGATCTCCTTGGAGTCCAAGGGATTCTCAAGAGTCTTCTCCAACACCATAGTTCAAAAGCACCAATTTTTTGACACTCAGCTTTCTTCACAGTCCAACTCTCACATCCATACATGACCACTGGACAAACCATAGCCTTGACCAGACGGACCTTTGTTGGCAAAGAAATGTCTGTGCTTTTTAATATGCTATCTAGGTTGGTCATCACTTTCCTTCCAAGGAGTAAGCATCTTTTAATTTCAAGGCTGCAGTCACCACCTGCAGTGATTTTGGAGCCCCAAAAAATAAAGTCTGACACTGTTTCCACTGTCTCCCCATCTATTTCCCCTGAAGTGATGGGACCAGATGCCATGATCTTAGTTTTCTGAATGTTGAGCTTTAAGCCAACTTTTTCACTCTCCTCTTTCACTTTCATCAAGAGGCTTTTTAGTTCATCTTCACTTTCTGCCATAAGGGTAGTATCATCTGCATATCTGAGGTTATTGGTATTTCTCCTGGCAATCTGGATTCCAGCTTGTTTTTCTTCCAGCCCAGCATTTCTCATGATGTACTCTGCATGTAAGTTAAATAAGCAGGGTGACAATATACAGCCTTGACGTACTCCTTTTCGTATTTGGAACCAGTCTGTTGTTCCATATCCAGTTCTAACTGTTGCTTCCTGACCTGCATACAGGTTTCTTAAGAGGCAGGTCAGGTGGTCTGGTATTCCCATATCTTTCAGAATTTCCCACAGTTTATTGTGATCCACGCAGTCGAAGGCTTTGTCATAGTCAATAAAGCAGAAATAGATGTTTTTCTGGAACTCTCTTGCTTTTTTGATGATCCAGCGGATGATGGCAATTTGATCTCTGGGGTCTTAGAAAGATGCAAATCACATTTCAAGATAAAATAGTACTTGATGGATAGCTGGTGTTCAAACAAAAACTTGGGTTCCTAAATGCAAAATAAGAAAAATGAGGCAAACAAGAAGATGTATTGAATAACGTGTGGGCTGCTGAGTGAATAACACACAAAATGTATCAAAATGTATCAAAATGCAGACATTTTTATACAATTGATAGAGATGGTGTCTAGATTTGTTTTCAGGTTTCTAAGAATGAAAAGGTGACAATAACAACAACAACAAAAAATTACCCAAGAGTCACTGGCTCTATGCTAAAAATAACTTGCCTGTGTCTTCAAAACACAGAAACTATGTAATATGATCTGTATGAACACCATTACTTCAGTAAGTATGGCTCATTGCCTTTTTTTTTTTTTTAATACAATTTAATTAGTGGCTTCTTACCAATATGGATTGCAGACAAAGTGAATCTAGGGACTCCCATAAGAAGCAGTCAGATATCTGGATCCTTTGCCTGAATCAATCCACAAATAGATTTCAGGTTAATTATATAAAAGGATGGAGTATTTTTCTTTTTAAAATTTTTATTAAGATATAATTGATGTTCAAAAAATTTCACAGAATGTATACAATCTGATGTTGGACAAATGCATGAATCAGTGAAACTATCACCAAAATCAATGTAATATGTAATCATATCCATCAATTTCAAATCTTCCTTGTGTCCCTTTGATTTTTGTTTGCTTTGGTTATTAATTCTGTGAAAGAACACAACATATCCTCTTAACAAATTTTCCAGTGCATAATATAGTATGGTAATGGCATAAATAAAGCCATTTGACTTTGTAATATAAATATTCCTATGACTTTTTATTTTTCTGTTTGACATAGTGGTTTATATTTAACAGCAATTTTGCGTGTCAGATTGATTTCATTTCACACAACTAGTCTCTCAAATTTTCACACCAGATCATAAGAATGAAACCTATTATAGGTTATTTTTATTACTGATGCCTGTGTCACTACACCAGTGTTTTATTATCTCTGTCTGTGAACTGCCATTATGATTCTCTATTTACTGTCTCTTGGTATAGCGTTAAGTGTTGTTTTCTTTAGTCCACTCTAGTAATTTGGAAAATATAGCTTTACTCAAGTAGTAAAAGTATGTTTTTCACATCCGAAAAATACCAAAACAGCATGCAAATTTTATATTTAGCCACCATTTACTTTCCTTCTTTCCCAATTTATAAAGGTATATTTGTTATAAAGGTATCTTTGTAATACATACCTATTATTTTATTATTCTTTGTGATGACTAGTTTCCACTTCGAATTCAGTTGTAAACCACCTATTTTTTTTTCCTTAAAGCTCAAATGTATTATGTTGAATTAACCAATTACAACATTCAGTTGCAATGTATCTCTTTTATGTCATTATTTTCCTTTCAGTCACTGTTACCATGTGCCTCCATAATTACTCCCATGTATTTGAAATTTTATTTGGATGTACAAAATCAGATTAAGAAAGAAGTGTTAAATTGAAAAAAAAAATTTTATTTTTAAACTTTTTTACTCACTGGTGTGTTTGGTTTTTCCACTTTACTTTTCAAACTGTTTTCATCTTCTTTTGCATTAATTGACTGTATTATAGAATTTCATTGTCTTAGCTCTAGCTCATTGATTGATTATTTAGTGATTGATCAATATTCATCTTTAATTGTATACAATCTACTTAGCTTCACTTTACATTCATTATAAATAATGTAATATAATAATTTTTGCTTAAAATAAATATTGAAAAGAACAAAATATTTTTATATTTCCCTTTATGTCTACATTCCCCAGAACCTTCATTTCTTCATGAAAATGTGACATGTCACCTGGTTTTTCCTTTCAGTCTTATAGGCCATCTTCAGCATATTCAGGACTATTGTTTTTATCTGATGAAATCTCAGTGTTCTTTTTTTTTTTTCAGTAAAAGTTTTGTTTCTATTTTATTCAGTACTTCCATGATATAGTCCTAGTCCTTTACCCTCCACTGTTTCTGGTGAGATGACAGTGGTCTTTTGAAAAATGTTCCTCTGTATGTAGCATACTCTTTAACTTCAGTTGCTTACAAGAGTTTCTTTATATCCTTAGTTTTCATCAGCTTGAATATGATACATGTGAATATAATTTTCTTTGTATTGTTCTTGTATGCAGGCATAATGATCTACAGCAGTCTGTAAGCATTTTTCTTTCACAAAATATTGAGTGTTTTAAACCTGACTCATTATCTTTTATTTCCTTCACCATCTCCAATCACATGCATGATTTTTGACTTATCTCACAGGTACCTGAGGCTTTGTACATTGTTTTGAATTTTTTTTCTTTTTTATCTCTCATCTCATAGTTGACAATTTCTATTGAATTCTCTTCACATTTGCTGACTCTATTTTGGAATGTCTAATCCTCTATTAAGCTCTTCCAGTGATTAATATTTTTCCTTTTTACATTTCAGATATTGTACTCTTCAACTCTAAAATTTATATTTGGCATTTCTTGCAGTTTTATTTCTCTGGTAAAGTTTTCTCTTTCTTAAATCAATTATGAGCACAATTTCATTTATATCCTTGAATGTATTTCTAATAACTGCTTTGAAAAAAAATGTCTTCTAATTCCAACATCAGGATGATCTCAGGGCTGGTTTCAGCAGACTGCCATTTGTCTTGACTGTCAATCACATTCTCCTGTTTGTTTGTATTCCTAGATAGTTTGAATTAGATGTTTAACATTATATATGATTCATTGTAGAGATATTGGATTTATATTTAACTATATTCCTCCCAAGAGAATGAGTCTTTTTTATTTTAGTACTCAGTTAACATGGATAAATTTAAATTGCAAACTCTGAGTCTCGGTTCATTACTTTCAGCCTTAGCTGAGCTACTGCAACTTTTCCACATTCACTCTTGGTGAAGTGTCAGAAATGAATTCAAGCACTTTATAAACAGAATATAGAACTTTTTCTCTATGATTTTCTCATAGGTGGGATTTCCCACCTCCCTTTATGACTCAGAGGTTAAAGTGTCTGCCTCCAATGCAGGAGACCCAGGTTCGACCCCTGGGTCGGAAGATCCCTTGGAGAAGGGAATGGTAACCCACTCCAGTATTCTTGCCTGGAGAATCCCATGGACGGAGGAGCCTGGTAGGCTACAGTCCACAGGGTCGCAAAGAGTCAGACACGACTGAGCGACTTCACTTCACTTCACTTCATTTCACTTTACAGTTGTTATAGTGGCCCTAGACCAGTCAATCCCAAAGGATATCAATCCTGAATATTCATTGAAAGAATTGACGTGAAGCTGAAGCTTCAATACTTTGGCCACCTGATATGAATAGGTAAAGACCTTGATGCTGAGAAAGAGTGAGGGCAAGAGGAGGAAGGGATGACAGAGGATGTGATGGTTGGAGGGAATCACCAACCCAATGGACTTTGAGCAAACTCTGGGAGATAGTGAAGGACAGGGAAGACTGGCATGTTGCAGTTCATGGGGTCAGAAAGAGTTGGGAACTATTTAGTGACTGAATAACAACTGGTTCTTTAAGCTAGTAAAATTGCAGGTGTTCTCCACATGATTTTGCCACTTTCATCTCCCCTCAAGCCAAAGAATGGGAAACTTACACAGTGCTCCTTTCTCCTTCCGGTGTCAATCCCCTCTGCTAGCTAGTTTTCACTTTCTAGTTACTTGATTTTTTTTCCCTCTAGAGTTTGTAGTTGTTGACGCTGGGATGGTTGGTTGATAAATTACCCACTCATTGCTGGAGATGGAACTTGTTGATTTACCTGCCTATATTTTGGTGATCTGTCCAAATCGTTGTATGCACATTTAATATTTTCCTTTTATGCTCTGAATAGTGTTTCATAGCACATATTTACTTTTATTTATTTTTCCTCTAGGATTGAACACCTGTAATATTTGCAATGTTTTGGTCTATAGTTTTTCTAAAAATATATTTATATTTCTCTGTAATCATTAGGAAATATATTTTCTATTATTTATATATATGTACATAAATAATATATGTATTTGAACAGCTGGAAAATAGTTACTAGATGATATATATGTCACTAAATACTTCCAGATTGTTTTCAGGAACATACAGTAATTTTACACCATTACCACCAATACTACAAATCCTCAATTATCAAAATCATTGTTATATTCCTAATTTTTGCTCATCTTCTGATTGTACAGTATTAACACTGTTGTAATTTGCATTTTCCATTTGAGTTTAACTTTGAAAATCTCTTATATACATGTTATTCATTAAATTTGGCTTTTTTATGAATTGTCTCTTTGTATGTTTGCACTCTTGTAATTAGGTTTCCTATTTTTTTGTTTCTGTTGTTATTGTTGACTTTCAAGAGTTCTCTCTTGGTAACTATGGGATTAGGAATTACAAAATATTTTCTCTTGACCTGTCATCTCTCTGATAGCTATGTGAATGGTGCACTTTACTGAAAATACATTTCTTTTTTTTTTAATTTTAAAGGTTTAATGTACTCTTTTTAAAATTTTTCACTTTAGAAGTTTTATTTAAGAAAGGTGTCTCACATTCCATCACACACATGTGCTCACATTCAGCACTATTTAAAATTCAACATTTTGGTCTTTAAAACTTCTGAAATTAAAATTTGAATGTAATACATTATTATTAATTGTGATTTCTTTTTCTTAGCTTTACCAGACTCTGTATATACTGGAATTGTTGCTTAGCTCTCTATTCTTTAGCAACAGACCAAGGATTCTCATATGGAGATGTTCTGCATTTCTATAGCATGTTTCAATGTTTAGAATAAAACATCTCTTTAAAAAAAGTTGACTACATTTGTGTATATTTTTGTATGCTTAGTTTCTCAGTCATGTCTGACTCTTTGCAAAATCCCATGAACTGTGGCCCACCAGGTTCCTCCGTCCATGGGATTCTCCTTCTCCAGGCAAGAATACAGAAGTGGGTAACCTATTCCTTCTCCACAGGATCTTCCTGACCCAGGAATAAAACATGGGTCTCCTGCACTGCAGGCAGATTCTATACTAGCTGGCTATCAGGGAAGCCCATATTGGTGTATATTAATCCATAAATATTAGAACAAGCATGTCAAGTTCTTCAACCATTTTATCTGAATGTATTTCATATGAAATACATTCATATATTTCATTTCTAAATTAATTTAAGAATTGATCTTTTCAAAATTTTAGTTGTTTCATTCAGAAAAACTGTTCAACTTTTTAAATATTCAGAACTTCTTATGGCATAATGTCATTAAAATTTTCCTCCATGATAGTCTTATGATTTGCCTTAATTAATATAATAATGTGAAGTTTCAGCTTCTATAGTGAATAGCTTCCATTTTTCACCATAATTTTGCTTTTGCTTCTGTTGTTAATATTTAACCTCTTAAGTACTGGCAGCATTGAATTATTTTATTAATTCTAACAACTTATTATTATTGGGTTTTCAAACAGTTTTATTGAGATCCTTCCAATCTTATGTTACTTATTTCTTTTCTTATCTGTCTATAGAATTGTTTTGATTACTAGCATTCATAAGGTTGAACAAATAATTTTTAACAAATATATTTAAGTTATGTATAATTTCTTTAGATCAATTTTCTTACATATGAGCTCTATTTTAGATTTTTTTTCTTATGTGAGAATGAAATTAATGCTCATTAAAGTTAGATTTATTTTCCCATTTCAGATGTTTGAGGAGGATAACCTCAAAATCACAGCAATATCCATGATAGATCAAAATTTAGAATATAAAGGGGATGGAAAAAAAAGTACACAAAGGCACATACCAATTTTGTCTCACTAGTCACACTTCATCATCATAAAATTTGTAATAATACTTTTAATTTAATTGTTTGTAATTTTGAATCTATCCAGGCTAAAAACATAAACAAAAATTTTGTTATGGTGATTACCAATTATTGCCATACATCAATATTTGAAAGTGACAAATCTTAAATTTTCCCCAAATTATGAATTATAAGTACAATTTTTTCTATATGTTATAAAACACTTCTCTCTGGATTCTAACATGATGTCCCCAAAGAATTTAGTGAGATTATTAAAAATTTCTGTTTGCATTTTAAAATCAGAGATTTGGAAATAAAAAAAAGTGGAAGTCTCTTGCTACTTAGCAATACAGTGAATTAATGATAATTTCAAATATTCTCACTTAAGAAGAAATTTCTAGATATCTCCTATGACTAATGATATTTGTAAATATTTACAGAATAAAAACTCAGTAAAGAAAAGTAAAATACAATTGCACTGATAGTGAAAACAACTATGGTGAAAGCTATAAGCAATTTGAAGTAATCACATAGACTATTGTGGAAAGCACTATGGAGGTTTCTCAGAAACTAAAAATAAGACTACCATATGACCTCAGCATTTCCACTCTGGAGTGTATCCCCCCCCAAAAAAAAAAATCAAAAATACTAATCCAAAAAGATACATGCACCCAATGTTCATAGCAGGATTGTTTACAATAACTAAGATATGGAAGCCACCTAAGTGTCTATTAACAGATGAATGGATAAAGAAGATGTGGTTTCCCATTGTAATATCCCATTGTATGTGGTACATGATATCAGTCGTAATACCAAGAAGGACCCTGTAGGTTTCCAGGCCACAAAAGCCTTTTTGTGTTTACCATTTCTTTGATTACAGGAAATAGGCTTTGTTCAGCCTCCCTGCCCTCCCTTGAATACAATGAAAGTGAAAGTGAAGTCGCTCAGTCGTGTCCAACTCTTTGTGATCCCATGGACCGTAACCTATCAGGCTCCTCAGTCCATGGAATTTTCCAGGCAAGAGTACTGGAGTGGGTTGCCATTTCCTTCTCCAGGAGATCTTCCCAACCCAGGGATCGAACCCGGGTCTCGTGCACTGCAGGCAGACGCTTTATCTGAGCCACCAAGAGGCAGGTTCAACCAGTTGTTAATTAGGCAAGAGGAGATTGGAGACAAGGGAGGAACTGTCAAGAGAAATGTTAGTTCAGCCTTGGGAAATGTCCTGGTTTCCCATCAAGGGATTCACACACCATCTCTGAGCTCTTTTACAGTGAAACAGTTTTACACTGTTTTACACTGAAATCCACACCAGGTGGGAGAATTTAACAGTATGCTGCCCACAAGCACATATATACCAGATTGGTTGGAACCAGAAGGTTGATGATGCTGACTCCCACTTACCTCACCACCAACCAATTAGAAGAATGTACATGAGCTGATTATGCCCTCTTTGAATGATTGCTATTAAACTTCTCACTACCCCTTCCAGGCTGTGAAAATCGTTCAGTTGTTTCCAACTCTTTGTGACCCCATGGACTATACAGTCCATGGAATTCTCTAGGCCAGAATACTGGAGTGGGTAGCCTCCAGTATTGTGAATCACAGTTTTAAAAATGTGCAGTTTCCATAGTATATTGTATATCTGTGACCCTTCCATAAACATAAATAAAAGATAAATGAATCACATAGCATATTTTGTTTGCACTCCAGTTGTGTTGTCAGAATTTAATATCCACAGTAACACAGATGATATAACAGAATTGCTATCCATAATCAGAAAGATAATAGGTGACTTTCACTATTCCTCTTCAGTCAAAAACAAATTTATGACGTACAAGGGATCTTGGAACTGTGTTTTCATACACTCAGAGAAAACATTAACACAATTTGGAACTTAAGATAATATGTAATATAAATGCTGTTTGAACAAAAGAAAACCTTGACATCACTTGTTGTCCATACTGATACATACCTACTTTTTAGACATTACTAACAATTACAGCTCTTTATAGAGAAAGTAGTCAAAATACAAGGTTAAAGAATGCATTTTTAAAGAAAGTCTATGAGGTTCCAAGGGCATTCAGAAATGTTAGAAAATAAGTATATATATGTATATATATACATATGTAAATACATAAACACATTTTATCTTTAATATTTGTTGGGACAAACACATATATATTCATGCATACATAAACATAATTATTATGAGATATTTAATTTATCTGTGTGTATAAATGTTGCTGTTTAGCTGCTAAGTCACGTCTGACTCTTTTGTGGTTCCTTTCAGGCTCTTCTGTTTGTGGGATTTCCCAGTCCAGAATGCTGGAATGGGTTGCCATTTCCTTCTCCAGGGGATCTTCCGGACCCAGAGATTGAACCCGCATCTCCTGCATTGGCAGGCGGATTCCTTACCACTAAGTCACCTGGGAAACCCATGTGTATAAACATATATATATATATATATATATATATACACAAAAGCATACACACACTCTCAGTGAGAACAATAATCTTAAAACTGCTTTGCAAAATATTTATATAAACCATCCTCTTAAAGCATATCTGTTTGTTATTTTAGTGATACATATCACTCATATGGTTTTTTTCCAGTAGTTATGTACAGATGTGAGAGTTGGACGGTGAAGAAAGTTGAGTGCAGAAGAATTGATGCTTTTGAACTGTGGTGCTGGAGAAGACTCTTGAGAGTCCCTTGGACTGCAAGAAGATCCAACCAGTCCATCCTAAAGGAGATCAGTCCTGGGTGTTCACTGGAAGGACTGATGCTGAAGCTGAAACTCCAATACTTTGGCCACCTAATGCGAAGAGCTGACTCATTGGAAAAGACCCTAATGCTGGGAAGGATTGGGGGCAGGAGGAGAAGGGGATGACAGAGGATGAGATGGCTGGATGGCATCACCAACTCAAAGGACATGGGTTTGGGTAGACTCCGGGAGTTGGTGATGGACAGGGAGGCCTGGTGTGCTGCGATTCATGGGGTTGCAAAGAGTAGAACATGACTGAGTGACTGACCTGACCTGATCACTCTTACTGAAATATAGATTTTTGGTTTTTATATCTGATTTATCAATACCATCCTTTGAGACAATTTGGGCTTCCCTGATAGCTCAGTTGGTAAAGAATCCACTTGCAATGCAGGAGACCCTAGTTTGATTCTTGAGTGGGGAAGATCTGCTGGAGAAGGGATAGGCTACCCACTTCAGTTTTCTTGGGCTTCCCTTGTGGTTCAGCTGGTAAAGAATCCACCTGCAATGCAGGAGACCTGGGTTTGGTCCCTAGGTTGGGAAGATCCCCTGGAGAAGGGAAAGGCTACCCACTCCAGTATTCTGGCCTGGAGAATTCCATGGACTATATAGTCCCTGGGGTCATAAAGAGTTGGACACAACTGAGAGACTTTCACTTTGTGACAGTTTAGTTCTACATCCTTTCCTATGTGTATTTATTTTAATATTAGACGTATTTCTCTTTTTTTTTTTTTTTACCTACCACATCAATTGAATTATTTTCTGTAGCATTTACTATAATGATCATGTATGTTTAATTTTTAACGGGTTTAAGTTCCTTTTTCTAATTTTTTAATTTTTTTTATTTTGTACAGAGGTATAGCCAGTTAGCAATGTTGTGACAGTTTCAGGTGAACAACAAAGGGACTCAACCATACATATACATGTATCCATTAAAATGTATTTATTTAATTTTTGTATTTATAGATACACTACTATATCTTTATTTGCCAGTTGGTGTTTTGAAAATAAAATTCATGTTACTATCAGATATATGCATGCTTCTTTGTTATTTATTTTCTATTAACAGTTGGGTAATTAAAAATGTTTTTCTTTATTCATTAACTTTTTCTTTTCTGGGGCAACAGAAATAAAAAACAAAATATTTTTTAATCACTGTAAATATTGCTGTCAGTCATCAACTTTAAATCAACCAAATATATGATTTACCCTACTACAACATGTATTATTTTAGTTAAAGTGTTTTTTTTAATATATTTATTTCACTTTACCTGTCATTAATATCACATTAGTTAAATAATAGAATATCATTAGATTAATTGAATCTCAATAGATTGAGCCTCAATAGATTTTCTTTATCCTCACCTTTCAATTGTTAAAACACAATGAATCCTTATCAACCAGAATTATAACTAGACTCTTCAGATATACATATTCCATTTTAGTACTAATTTCAGTATTTTTTCCCTTCCCCAAAGCAGAGTAATCACAAACTTCTCTGGGAAACTAAACTTACAAACAAATCTACTTTTATTTAGTAATCATAAAAAATAGCTAAATTCATAACTAATCATGATGATCTACTTAGTTTTGCCAAACACTCATTTAAGGTGAGAACTCAGCCTCTGTGGGCACCTAGGCCTTTCTGCTGGCTCTGTATAACATAAGACCCGAATCTTCATATACTGAAAAGACAGCATTCTTCTGTTTAAGGTAAAATTCCAAAGAAATTTTTCTGAACTTCTCAAATAAAAAAACATAAAATATTAGGATTTTTTGCTTATTTTACAAA
Source organism: Dama dama (assembly GCF_033118175.1). NCBI lineage: Eukaryota > Metazoa > Chordata > Mammalia > Artiodactyla > Cervidae > Dama > Dama dama. Next base: position 93,840,775 of record NC_083699.1, on the reverse strand, counting down.
GGCCTATTTATTAAGAAGCAAATTAGGATATAGGTTTTCATTTCTGCTTTAAATTAAAGGGATAATTAACATAATATTTGAAAGGTCTTCAAAACAATATTTTCAGTAATTATGCAGTATACAAGATATTTGATTGAATCTTTATTTCCATATCTTAGTATCACTTTTTAAATTATTTCCACTTTTAGTATCATTTTAGTATTACTAAGTAATCACTTAGTATCATTTTTTCTATCAAAACCATGTAACTTGAATACAAAAAAAGACTTATTTACTGTGTTTTGAGTTTGTAAGTGTTTGTACACGGAGGCCATGACATTGGTCTTCTTTTTTCAGTCTATTAACTTCAAGTAATATACAACATCTAGGGAAATCTAAAAAGAGTAATTTAATTTTTTAAATAAATATCTACTAAGTAAAAATGATGGAATTTGGTTTGGATAGTAATATCCAACAAAATACCTTTATAATATAAACACTCATATAATATTACAGAAATACTTATATAAATAATTTTGATGTTGACATTGGACTCTTCATCATTTCATGAATTCCCACAAAATATTTCCTTTCAAATCCACATCAGTCCTGTGGGGTAAAATGATATATAAGTATGTAATTTACTAAGCAACACATTTACATCCTGAGTCCAAGGGTGTCTGGCTTACAGGATCCTGTTTTCCTGAATACTGAAAGCATGTACTAAGAGGCTCATCTGCTGCTGGAGAAAGAGATTTAATTTCAAAATATTCAAGGAAGTTCTCTCAAGCTAATTTCTACAGATTTTATTTTGAAGGTTTGGGGACTTTTTTTAATGTAGCAAGAGCTTAGATAACATAAAGATAAAATTGTATTTTTTAATTCATTCAGAAAAGCATGTTTTGGTCAAATTTTAAGAGATGAATCATCTAATCCATGTTCATGCCTCCAAGTGAGAGGATGCTATAACTAGCCATGTTTCAGATCATCATAGAAACATATGCATAAAAAGATACCATGTATATAGGCATTTGAGTGAGATGAGGTTTGCTTTAATGGGTTCCAGAGAGCCCAACTAGAGTTCTGCAAACTTACAGAAAAGGAACTGGATTTTCTAAGACAGAACAGAGTTCTTTTTCTTTTCTTTTTTTAAATGAGACAGTACCAGAGCATTAAAAACGAACAGTAAACATTAACAGTGATCATGGAGCCTAGGTTAAATCATAAACCTTTACACTTTTGTACAGTGTGTTAGTCATAGTCATGTATGACTCTGCAGTCCCATGGACTGTAGCCCTCCAGGCGCCTCTGTTCATGGATTTCTCCAGGCAAGAACACTGGAGTGGGTTGCCATTTTCTTCTCCAGGAGATCTTCCTAACCCAGAGACTGAACCTGGGTCTCCTTCATTGCAGGCAGATTCCTTACCATCTGAGCCACAAGGGAAGCCCTTTTGCATAGTAATTAAGATAATTTACTAATTTACATATTATTACAGCCATGGTTCCTTTTTAATTTTTTTAGCTGACTGGGTTAGAAGTCTGTGGTATCTTTGGTCTAACCTGTTTTTATTTACCTGAACAATTTAAAATTATTTTAAAAGTGGAAAAATGAGCAACAGATGAATCATTCTATTCAAATCTCTACTCTGTCTTGCTTTTCAGGTCTTCATTCTAAATTAGTATACCCCTTCACTCTTCAGTGTTTTATAATTTTATTTACTTCAAAGCACTCATCTACATTATATTATCTCTCTAATTTTTTTGATGTAACCTCTGCCTTCTGAACCAGAATGTATATTTCATATGGTCAATAATTTTGCTTGTTTTGTTTGCTGCTATATTATCAGCTCTTAAAAATACATTTGTGAGAGAGCAGGGATTCAGTAAATATAGAATGAATGAATAAGCAGAAATTTAGTTCTCTTTGCATCTTTCTCTAACCAATCCCTTTATCAAACCCATGTTAACTGTTTGGTTTATGTACCAACATGGTTTACTCTCCTGAATAGATTTGTTTTGTTTTTGTCTTGATTTGTTATGGCATCCTTTTAGTACCTGTTTATTTTAATTTGGATATCTATTTAAATATATTTAAATATATTGATATATATAAATATTAAATATATTAAATATATTTTAAATATATTCACCTTCCTTTGATTATTTCTTCACCTTACTTTGATTATTTCTATGGGATAGACCTTCAAGGTAAAATTGCTAAATCAACATGAAATGCTAATTCAGTACATATTGAGATTACTTTAAAAAGTATAGTGATTCATGTTTCTAAGAGCAATTTATTGCAATTAACTTTGTGTTACACTCTCTAGGTCATTGTTCTTTAAAAATTATTTGCTTGGTACATGATGAATGGTGCGACAACAAGTTTAAATTTAAATTCCCTGTCTAATGTTGAGTATAATGTATTTTCATGTGATCACTGGATAACTGCCAGTTATTATCCCACAGAGGGGCTAGACTTATAACCTTGGCCCAATCTTCATGTACTTAAACTCAAAGTAGATTACTTAAAGCTTACTAATAAATTTTAGAAAATTAAAACATGGCTATCTGAGATAGAAAAAAATGATGCACATTAAAATAAATGCATATTAAATTAGGAATAATTTTCTCACATAAAACTGAGAAGTAAAAGACTACATGAATTTAATTATAATGCAGTCTGCATTTTAAAGCTTACATATGCATTTTTTAACTTGGACCGGTTAAAAATAAGCATTTACTTGCTAGACATGATTAGCCTTTCAGTTAATATAAAATAACTAGAAAAAGTGTTAAATCCAAAAGTCTTTTCAGTAGCTGGTACTTATTTAAGGCGTTAGATATAATCACAAGGTCATTTCCTAATTAGTTATTTTTGAAAGCTTATGAGAGTAGGTTTGGCAAATGCCTCTTTTGTTTTGTTTTTTTCTTTCTTAAGAGTTTTTACAATGCTGCAGCCCAATGAAAACCCTTTCCCCCACTTCACTCTAGAGAAATTTCACTTATTATTATTATATTTTACCTCCTAGATAGAGAATGTTTATCTTTTTAATCATTCATCTCATACATTGCAGTCTTTCTTCATAAGAGTCTTATTCACAAATGCTTGAACTGTTCTTAAGTATCATATTTGCCAGGTGTTTCATGTTTCAGATAATGTTTGTAATCCTTTTAGAGATAATTTTCAATCTATGCCTTGCTCATTTTAGGAGGTTATAATTAATTTCTTCTTTTCTGCTGTACTCTTTAAACAATATTTTCATTAAAGTCTTCTAGGATGTTAAAGTCCATGAAAAAATATTTCAGGTTTGTTAGTTTTGTGGGTAGAGTTGTTGGTAAGTTATCCTATTTTTGAGTTTCTGTTTTCTACACTTTGAATATCACAATAAGGTGATATGAGATGAAAAAATTCCATGAGATGGCATACAAGTAGCTGGTACATTGCAAATGTTCTGTGTATTTAGCTCATGTGGTTTTTCCTTTCTGAGTGAATGTAACTGATCATTGCATTAATCTTTAAATAACGATCGTTCTAAGAATGTTTAAATGTTGTCATAAGCGTTAAGTGTTAGTCACTCCGACGTGCCCGACTCTTTGCGACCCCATGGACTGCAGCCCACCAGGCTCCTCTGTCCATGAGATTTTCCAGGCAAGGATACTAAACTGGGTTGCCATTTCCTTTTCCAGGGGATCTTCCCAGCCCAGGGATCGAACCCCAGTCTCCTGCACTGCAGGCAGATTCTTTAGCGACTGAGGAAATGTCATAGTGTTAAGTTATTTCTATTTCCTTTATTATGGTTATCTTTTTAGCATATTTAGAAATTACTCATAAAAATGTAAACCTGGTTTATTGTAATGAATTACTAATAAGGACCTAAATATAAGCTATTTTCCTTTCTAAGATGATACTCAGAGAACTCTGGACAAGCCCATTTATACTTAAAAGATCATTGACTTGAAGGTATTGGATACATTTCAATAAACAATACATTGAAATATATTACTGGAAATGTTTATTTATTTCAAACTTAATCATTTTGGAATTATTATGTGTTAGTAAGGTTATGGGAAGCAGTTGCACTTACACTCTAAATTTTCAGTTCTGGATAAAGTTGTTCATGCTCTAACATTACAATGTTTCCCAGTTCTTTAATGTCATCCTCACTTCACTTGATTTTCAAAGGCACATGACATGATGTCTGGTCACCACTGTCTCTAGTCATTTATTTTCCCTCCTTTATTCCCCACACCAAGAACACATATGATTTTTTTAACTTTTTATTTTATATTGGAGTATAGCAGATTAACAATGTTGACGGTTTCAGGTGGACAGCAGAGGGACTCAGGAATACATACACATGTATCCATTATCCCCCAGACTCCCCTCCCATCCAGGCTGCCGTGTAACACTGAGCAGCGTTCCCTGCGCTGTACAGTAGAACCTTGTTGGTGATCCATTTAAATATAGCAGTGTGTAAGTACACATTTGATTGAATCACTTCCTCTCTCCTGCTACCATTGTTTCTCCTGAAATACAAATGACTCCCTATAACCTCCATAACACTGAGGGTGAATCTCTAGTTTACAGATACTAATCTCTCATCTCTCTGCAATTGAATCTCTGCAATTGAAAGATTATCTATTGCCTTTTTTGAATTTGAATTTACTCATATCCTTTTATGAATTTGAATTTAACTAGTTTTCCATGTTTACCCCATTTCTTGAGATTGTAAATTAGGGAAAGGGAAATAGGGGGAGGGAACCAGGTTTTCAGTGTCTGTGGTACCTGGTTGAAGGGAAATAATGAATACCTATGAGTTATTTAAATATTTATGCTGCTGCTCAATTATTAGACTCTACACTTTAAATCCATTTTGACAGTTATTTGGAAAAAGTATTATAAAAACATTTGATGCAATTCAGTTTAGATAAACCCAGAAACAGGCTATTAATGGAGTTTGTACTATGTAGAAGACCAATATAAGTAATATAAAAACCCTTTTACTTAATTGGTTCTGGTAATAGTAATAAATATTTTGAAAACAAAAAAGTGGACTTTGCACCATAATCCACTCTTACTTTATTGCAAAATAAAAATTAGATGATTCCCTGAATAAAATACTTTACACTGCTTAAGAGAAATTGAGCAAACATATCCTCATCAGACACTTAGAACATGTATAATTATGAAAAGTTCTCTCCAGTTATGGTGCATGGAATACTGCCTTTTTGTTATATTCTAAGAGTTTCAAATTGCCAAGCCTAGCATACACAAAAATAGTATATATTAAATAATAATGAATGCTAAACTAACAATTAAATTAATGACAGTAATTTTGTATTACATAATATTTTAAAGTTAGAACTAATATACATAGGACAGAATACAGGATAGTAATATAGAGAATATGGAGGTAATAATATGTATACGTTTTTTCAAAGTATATTTACCTTGTTTTTATCAGGCATAAAATTATTATTCTTGCTGAAAAATATATACTTTTGGGTCACTGTTTCTTTAGAATTTTTTGTCTTTTCTTTTTCATTATTAATTTTGTAATTGAGTAGCTAATCCCTCCCTGTCTCCCTCCTTTCTTTCCTTTCTTCTATCCTCCCTTTCTTCCTTCTACCCTCCCCTCCTTCCCTCCCTTTGTTCTTTCCTCTCTACCTAAAGTTTGTTTGAATAGCTTGAATCCCAAGGGTTTTCTTGATATTTCTTTCTTTTCTGAGTTTCCCCTTTATTAACATCTTTCATTACTATGGTATATTTGATGAGCCAATATCAATACCATATTATGCATAGTTTACATTAAAGCTTACTCTGCATTGTACATTCCATGGATTTGAACAAATATATAATGACACGGACCCATCATTATAGAATTGTACAGAGTAGTTTTATTGCCATCAAAATTCTCTGTGCTTCACCTGTTTATCCCTACCACAAAATTCTCATCCCTGGCAAGTACTGAAATTTTTAGTATCTCCATCATTTTGTTTTTTTTTAGACTGTCATACAGTTGGATTCATACAGTGTGTAAGCTTTTCAAATTGGCTTCTTTCACTTAGTAACACACATTCATAGTTTCCCCATGTCTTTTCATGGCTGATAGCTCATTTCTTTGTAGAGTTGAATGATATTCTACTGTCTGGGTGGACCACAGTTTATTTATCCATTCATCACTTAAAATTTGCACATGGATGTTTATAACAGCTTTATTTATATTGCCAAACATGGAAACAACCAAGATGTACTTCAGTAGGTGAATGGCATTTTTCTTTTTGTTATTTTCTTGTTTCATCTGGCATACTTCTGTGGAGAATTATCATAGAACTTCTATTTTGCACTGCTATAGAATGGGTGGGGCTTCCCAGGTGGTGCAAGTGGTAAAGAATCCACCTGACAGAGTGGGTGAATTCAAGACTTCTCTCATTTTCTAAGAACTATTGGTCTCTTCCTGTTTGACCACTTCCAATTTGCCATATGGACCTAACATTCCAGATTCCTATGCAGTATTGCTCTTTACAGCATCAGACTTTACTTCCATCACCAGTCACATCCACAACTGGTTGTTGTTTTTGCTTTGGCTCCATCTCTTCATTCTTTCTGGAATTATTTCTCCACTGATCTCCAGTAGCATATCGGGCACCTACCGACCTGGGGAGTTCGTCTTTCAGTGTCTTATTTTTTTGCCTTTTCATACTGTTTATAGGATTCTCAAGGCAAGAATACTGAAGTGGTTTGCCATTCCCTTCTCCAGTGGACCACATCTTGTCAGAACTCTCCACCATGACCCATCCGTCTTGGGTGTCCTTACATGGCATGGCTCACAGTTTCATTGAGTTAGACAGGGATGTGGTCCATGTGATCAGATTGGTTAGTTTTCTGTGATCCTGTTTTCAGCCTGTCTGCCTTCTGATGGAGAAGGATAAAGAGGATTATGGAAGCTTCTTGATGGGAAAGACTGACTAAGGGGGAAACTGGGTCTAGTTCTGATGGGTGTGGCTGTGCTCAATAAATCTTTAATCCAATTTTCTGTTGAAGGGTGGGGCTATGTCCCTTCCCTGTTATTTGACCTGAGGCCTAACCATGGTGGAGGTAATGAAGATAATGGTGACTTCCTTCAAAAGGTCACATGCACACATTGCTACACTCAGTGCCCCCAACCAGGCGGCAGGCCACCGGCGACTCACGCCTCTGTCAGAGACTCCTGGACACTCACAGGCAAGTCTGGGTCAGTCTCTTGTGGGGTCACTTCCCCTTTCTTCTGGGTCTTGGTGCACACAAGGTTCTGTTTGTGCCCTCTAAGAGTCTGTTTCCCCAGTCTTGTGTAGGTTCCGGCAGTTCTATGGTCATGATAATGGCCGCCTCCTCCAAGAGGGCTTATGCCATACCCAGGTCCTAACCCAGAGCCAGAGCTCCTGCCCCCAAAGCACCGTCAAAAGATGGAGGAGTGGGTGGTTCGCCAATAGTGAACATTGACACTTTAGGAATCAGTGAAATAAAATGGACTGGAATGGGTGAGTTTAACTCAGATGACCATTATATCTACTACTGTGTGCAAGAATCCCTTAAAAGGAATGGAGAAGTCATCAACTAAAAAAAAAAAAGTCTGAAATGCAGTACTTGATGCAATCTCTGAAATGATAGAATGATCTCTGTTCATTTCCAAGACAAATCTTTCAATATCACAGTAATCCAAGTCTATGGCCTGACCAATAATGCTGAAGAAGCTGAAGTTGAATGATTCTATGAAAACATACAAGACCTTCTGGAACTAACACCCAAAAAAGATACCTTTTTTTATTATAGGGGACTGGAATGCAAAAGTAGGAAGTCAAGAAATACCTGGAGTAACGGGCAAATTTGGCCTTGGAGTACAGAATGAAGTAGGGCAAAGGCTAATAGAGTTTTGTCAAGAGAATGCATCAATCAAAACAAACACTTTCTTCCAACAAAACAAGAGAAGACCCTACACATGGACATCACCAGATGGTCATTACTGAAATCAGATTGATTATACTCTTTGCAGCCAAAGATGGAGAAAGTCTATACAGTCAGTAAAAACAAGACTGGGAGCTGACTGTGGCTCACATCATGAACTCATTGCCAAATTCAGACTTAAACAGAAGAAAGTATGGAAAACTACTAGACCATTCAGGTATAACCTAAACCAAATCCCTTACCACTATATGGTGGAAATGACAAATAGATTCAAGGGATTAGCTCTGATAGAGTGCCTGAAGAATTATGGATGGAGGTTCATGACATCGTACAGGAAGCAGTGATCAAGACCATCCCCAAGAAAAAGAAATGCAGAAAGGCAAAATGGTTGTCTTAGGAGGCCTTACAAACACTTATGAAAAGAAGAGAAGCTAAAGGCAAAGGATGAAAGGAAAGATATATCCATTTGAATGTGGAGTTCCAAAGAATAGCAAGGAGAGATAAAAAAAAAGCCTTACTTGGTGATCAATGAAAAGAAAGATGAAAACAATAGAATGGGAAAGACTAGAGATCTCTTCAAGAAAATTAGAGATACCAAGAGAACATTTTATGCAAAGATGGGCACAATAAAGGAGAGAAATGGTATGGACCTAACAGAAGAAGAAGATATTAAGAAGAGGTAGCAAGAATATAGAAAAGAGCTATACAAAAAAGATCTTCAGGACCCAGATAATCACAATGGTGTGATCACCAACATAGAGCCAGATATCCTGGAATGCAAAGTCAACTGGGCCTTAGGAAGCATCACCATGAACAAAGCTAGTAGAGTTGATGAAATTCCAATTGAGCTATTTGAAATCATAAAAGATAATGCTGTGAAAGTGCTGCATTCAATATGCCAGCAAATTTGGAAAATTCAGCAGTAGCTACAGGACTAGAGAATGTCAGTTTCCATTCCAATTCAAAGGAAGACAAAGCCAAAGAATGCTCAGACTACCACACAGTTGCTCTTATCTCACACGCTAGTAAAGTAATGCCCCAAATTCTCCAAGCCAAGCTTCAACAGTACATGAACCATGAACTTCCAGATGTTCAAGCTGGATTTAGAAAAGGCAGAGGAACCAGAGATCAATTTGCCAACATCTTTTGGATCATCGAAAAAAGCAAGCGTTCTGGCAAAATATCTACTTCTGCTTTGTTGACTATGCCAAAGCCTTTGACTGTGTGGATCACAAAAAAACTGTAGAAAATTCTTCAAGAAATGGGAATACCAGACCACCTGACCTGCCTCCTGAGAAATCTGTATGCAGGTCAAGAAGCAACACTTAGAACTGGACATGGAACAACAGACTGGTTCCAAATCAAGAAAGGAGTACATCAAGGCTGTATACTGTCACCCTGCTTGTTTAACTTATATGCAGATTACATGATGAGAAATGCCGGGCTGGATGAAGCACAAGCTGGAATCAAGATTGCTGGAAGAAATATCAATAACCTCAGATATGCAGATGACACCACCCTTATGGCAGAAAGCAAACAGCCTCTTGATGAAGGTGAAAGAGGAGAGTGAAAAATTGGCTGAAATCTCAACATTCAGAAAACAAAGATCATGGCATCCAGTCCCATCACTTCATGGCAAATAGATGGGGAAACAGTGGAAATGGTGACAGACTTTATCTTTTAGGGATCCAAAATTACTGCAGATGGTGACTCTAGCCATGAAATTAAAAGACGCTTGCTCCTTGGAAGAAAAGTTATGACCAATCTAGATAGTTTATTGAAAAGCAGAGATATTACTTTGCCAACAAAGGTCCATCTAGTCAAACCTATGGTTTTTTTCAGTAGTCATGTATGGATGTGAGATTTGGACTAAAAAGAAAGCTGAGTGCTGAGGAATTGATGCTTTTGAACTGTGGTGTTGGAGAAGACTCTTGAGAGACACTTCGACTGCAAGGAGATCCAACAAGTCAATCCTAGAAGAAATCAGTCCTGAATAGTCATTGGAAAGACTGATGCTGAAGCTGAAACTCCAATACTTTAGCACCTGATCAAAAAAGTGACTCACTTGAAAAGACCTTGTTGCTGGGAAAGATTGAAGGCAGGAGGAAAAGGGGATGACAGAATGAGATGGTTGGATATCATCACCGACTCAATGGGCATGAGTTTGAGTAAACTCCAGGAGTTGGTGATGGACAGGGATGCCTGGCATGCTGCTGTTCATTGGGTCACAAAAAGCTGGACACAACTGAGTGACTGAAATGATCTGAACTGATTGGTCTCCTCTGATGAACAGTTGAAAAGTTGAGTAGAGTGCAACACCTCCTTTTCTAGGATTGAGGATTCAAGGAGGTATTGAGATAAGCATGGGTAGACTGGAGCTGATATTTTGTTGGCAAACTGAGCTTGGACATTAAGAAAATTGTATTAATGCCTTATAAAAAGAATCATGAAGGAATAAAACTCATGCGGATAGGATACACAAAATGTGCTATTCTGTATTTTTGTAGTCTTTCCTTGTTTGTCCAGCACTTTTGCAGACATAATTCTGCCATACTTCCTAGTAGTACATTTTCCACAATCATACGTCCATATGGCTTATAATGTTTACAACATAATAACAGTTTAAACAGATGGTAAAGTATTTTGCTTGCAATGAAAGAGACCAGGGTTTGATTCCTAGTTTGGGAAGATCCCCTGGAGAAGGGAATGTCTACCCACTCCAGTATTCTTGCCTGGAAAATTATATGGACAGGGGAACCTGATGAGCTACAGCCCATGGGGTTGCAAAGAGTTGGACGCAACTGAGTGACTAATACTTTCATATATATATATATATATACACTTAAACTTAAAATATACAGATTTTTATGTGTCTATATTTAACCTATTTTTGCTTGGTTCCTGTTTGGACAGAGAAAGGAAATTTTTATGACATGCCTTCAAGAAGGCAAATGAAACTTTTCCAACTTCCAGGTTCCAGCTATTGGTGGCACATAATTAAATCCTACTAGCAACAAATAACTCTATGGAGTTTCTTTTACTATGATCCTTTTTGCTGATATGATTTGGAGCCATCTACTAAAGTTAATGGATTTAAAACAGCAAAATTCTTATACAAAATTTTAAAATAAATTATATATATGCAAATATATTATTTTAGCTAGAATGTTTGATATTCAAATAGTGACATAGCATATGAAACAGTTTAGATCCTGTATCTAAAAAGAGTAATAAGAAAGCATTTATCACTTCATTTGTATTATTTTAATGGGAATCTTAATGCATACTTTTTGTTAAAACTGCTTTGTTTCAATTATTATAGTTGGAAATATGGCTGGATTTACAGAAGTTGAGAGGGATCAGGTGATAAGTAACTCACATGATTGGTGTTAAGGTAGTGGTGCTAGGTAGTGGGTATTTAAGATTTTTATATTTAAGGTAGTTTTCAATTTGTCTACATTAAATTTCCCTATAGCTTCCATTTTTCTTCAAAATATGTGCATGTTCAAGCTAAATCCAAAGCTACAATTAGCTAAGATAAAGATTAATGAGGTTTTAGAAAAACAAAGATTATTTGTAGTACAAAATGTCTCCAATATAATTATAGCTTAGCATTTTGGTCACTAGTGAATTTTAAAACAACTATTTTGTAGCAAATCTTAGCCCTTATTCATCTAGCTAGAGCTGAAAAACAGAACCAGATTTCCAGCCTCAAAATGACAGGAACTTCCAGGAGAATAAAGCATATTGATTTATCACTGAAAATACTGCCATGTGACCAGTTTGGGAGTGTGACCATGGTGTCTATCTGATACAAATGTTGTTGATTAGATGCAAAGCAATGAAAGTTGAATAGAGTGGCAGCTTGTCAGCACTTATTTTCCCTGCTTTCCAGTATGTGTTGCAGGAGGCCCCACAGCTCCAATATGGCTTATATAATGCTGACGGCATAATAATGATTTAACTGCGGATGTCCACTCTCACATTCAGGCTTGATTTAGTGTTTGAGCCAAAATAACTCCTTTTATAATGTCTGGAGCAGCAGGTTGTCCACTAATATGCATAGCAATGAGTCTTACTTATTTATTTTTCAATGAGTCTTATTTTTAAAGTCACTGTTTTTCAGCAAGTTATATGTTTCTCTAAAGATTCACCACTGGAAGCACAGTCCTGCAGAAAAATCCTTCACAGAATGCTTTTGCATTAACTCACAAGCAAGCTAAGGAATTCAGTGCTAAAATTGATAGGATTTTGTTTCGAAATTTACAACTATACGCTGGAAAGTTCCTCTTAAGAAATAAGAATGCATACTGTGACAACAAAAGGAATGATTGGCTTGTTTTCCCTGCTAGGGATTGCTTAAATATTTACTGATTCAATTAAAAGAGTGGAAGCTGTCTGGTTGTACTGCATAAAATTGCTTTATATTTTTGGCAGATAGTAATAGACTCTACTTTTTATTAATAGTAGTCAAGATTTGTCCTTTTGAAAAGATTTTCTGTTATAAATGTCCCATGCCTAAAAATGCTTTTTTCCTCTCTGGATGGTGTATGCTAACTTACTAATGGAAGAAACAATCTAGACACAGTACACACACACATCAATGTACAAACACACATAAGAACTCAAATGTAGAGCTGAGTTAATCATCACTGTGGTTCAGGAAAAGTTTCACCGATCTGACTTTAAAAAAATAAAAACTTGTTTTATTTAATTTTCTTTTTCATCTCTAATTCATATTTTTATTCCCTTCATCTCTGTATATACCCGCTTTCATTAATATGTGTCAAAGTTTATGTATATGTTTTTAAATGATGTAGGACAGAATATAGTATGTAGTTTTAATATATATATTATGTTTTTCTCCAAGATAATTTTCTGTTTCTTTAGTTTTCAATACAATTTTATATTCTGAATATCTATATTTTTTATATGTCAGGGATAAATATTCCATACATTTAATTATTTATGTCATGGGCACCAAACAATGAAAATTAATAGCTACAGCAAACCATTGGTGAAGACATCTAAGTGCGTACTGGCTGTACATCAACTCTGTTGAATGACCATTGTGTAATTGCAGTAAAGGCTACCACACTGCACTATAGATATCTCATTTTATATGCTACACATATCTCGATTTTAAAATTATCTTTTCACTTTCTTAATTAACCTGTTGATGAACAGACTGTCTTAATGCCTCTTGGTGCCTTACTGGTTACACTATTGAGTCTCATTTATAAAGTCTTTTCCAACCTTGAGGTCATAAACTTAGCATCATTATTTTCTCCTCCCAAATTTGTAATTTTGTCTTTCATATTTAAAACTTAATTGATATAAATTGATGCATGTGTGTTGTATGAGAAAAGGGTCTAATTCCATTATTTTTTTCATTATTCATTGTAAGGTAAAAACTCTCCTCAGTGACTTTCAAAGCTAATTCTGTCATAAATTTCTTGTTTTGTCATCCAGTGAGACAACTGCTAAGGTCTCACCATCAGGTAGGACACCTACTCTTGTTGCTGAAGTCACTGTTTAACTGTAAGAACTCTAGGTGGATGTGAAAGTTCTCTTTATTCATAATTTGCTAGAGATTCCTGGGTGGCACAGTGATAAAGAATCCTCCTGCCAATGCAGGAGATTCCAGAGATGTGGATTTGATCCGTGGGTTGAGAAGATCCCCTGGAGAAGGAAATGGCAACCCAGGCCAGTATTCTTGCCTGGAAAAACCCACGAAGGTAGTTGTAAACTGCCGGAAACAACTGAGCACACAAGCATACATTAATAATTTGCTAAGAAATATGGCTTTGTCCTGACTATCGAATTAAGTTACAAGTTTTTTTACCTCTTCTGGCAAGACCACATACATTTTAATTTGAATATATTAACAAAGTGTGTGTGTGTGTTAGTTGCTCAGTCGTGTTTGACTCTTTGCGACCCCATGGACTGTAGCCTGCCAGGCTCCTCCATCCAAGGGATTCTCCAGGCAGGAATACTGGAGTAGGTTGCCATTTCCTTCTCCAGGAGATCTTCCCGACCCAGGGATCGAACCCACGTCTCCCACATTGCAGGCAGACTCTTTACAGTTTGAGCCACCAGGGAAGCCTTTATTAACAAAGTAAACTGTACTATATCTTTTTTTTTTTTAACTTTGAACAAACTTTTATCTTAGGGAACAAATTCATTTCCTAATTTGCCAAAATCCATTCTCTTTGTTATATATTGCCAAATTCATCATCATCATGATCAGCTGCTAAGTCGCAACCCTGGGACTGTAGCCTGCCAGGCTGCACTGTCTATGGCATTTTCCAAGCAAGAATATTGGAGTGGGTTGCCATTTCCTTCTCCAGGGGATCTTTCAGATCCAGGGATCGAACCTGAGTTTCCTGCATTACTGAGGTATTCCTTACCACTGAGCCACAAGGAAAGCTCCTTATTGCCAAATTAGTTTCCCTGATTTTTTAAAGTACTTTTGCACCAATATAAATTATTGAAACTAGCTTTTCATGTGCAATCCTTATCAAACCTGGGTAGCAATTTGTATGGAAACTCCATAAAATGAATTTTGGAATATATATATATATATATATATATATATTTATTCTATACCCTGGATTTGTTCGGACATTATTGGGATTATATTTTGCTTCAGAATTTTGTTGGCTGCACTGGTAAAATCATTAAAGTTTCCATTGTAGAGAGTTTAAAATATATTAGACATTCTCCTCTTTTTGTTTGAGTTTCTTAAACTCCCTTTCATACATTCCATTTTCCTGCTGTGATTTTTTTTTTTCTGGATTTTTTTTTTCAATTCTATCATCCACTTAATTATGTTGTATCTTCCTAGTCTGCTACTTAAATTTATTCTTCTAATATTTGGTTTTAAGCAGTTTACTATAATCATTCCTAGGTTTTCTCCCAACTATCTCTTTTTCATATTTTATTCTCATTACATTTTTGAAATATCTGAGAGATAATGCAGCTTACTGTATTCTAGTAATTGCAATATCTAAAAATTTTACAATTCTATATCTCCTGTACCTTGTTTTTGCTGCTACATTTTGGAAAGTAATAAGAATATGTTTGTTTCTGCACAGTTACAAGCTTTCTGAGCACAGAAAACTGAAGCTGTGGAAGTTAAAAAGATGACTGAACAGAGATCTCCAGAAAGATTTGTCTCCCCAAAGGCTTATTGTTTACATTTGAAGAGGGATAAAACCCAGAATCATTAGCAACCAAAAGACTGTAATCAAGAAGTACCATATAGGGTCTTCCCAGGACAGACTCCACCACATCCTACACTTATCTCTTGTCTGTAGAAAAAGTTTAGCCTCCTAGACCTTCCCTGAGTTGGAAAGAATAAATTTAATCAGATAAATAAGAAAATGCAGAAACAAAGGAAAACAGTCAAGCAAGACAAAATAATAGTAATTTAGCCATCAAACAAAGTCAAGGACCTTTTGTTCCTCCTCAAAGGCTATAGGTAACATTCTGATAATATTCTATGTCCTTTGAGCTGTTTGCAGGTACCGAAACCCTCACAAGGTAGAAGTTAATTGCATGCTGATCACAGGTACGTAGACCCCAGAAATGTTAAAACCAGAAGGTTGATAATATTGACTCTCAGCCGCTTCATCACCAATTGATCAAAAGAATATCTATAAAGTAATGCATTCCACAACCCTCTCCCTCACCATCTTTAATAACTTTTTCTCAAATCTATTTGGATGCTCAAGACTTTTGCTTGATGTCCAATAAATGTTGCACTTTCCTTCACCACAACCTGATGTCAGTAGATTGACTTTGGTGCAGGCAGACCAATAGACTCAAGTTTGGTTTGGTAACAAGATTTGCTTATATGAAGAGGATTCCTTTCTCTTCCTTCTCCTAGTTGATAAGGAGGAAAGCTAACCTATATATCTTGCCAGATTTATAATTTAGGGAACACTCACCTTTATCACCTTCCCCCTTGCACTTTCAAGGTAAAATCATATACTTCTCACTATATCACCCTAAAAGGGTGAAATGAGGGAAGAGCAATCTATGTTGTTATTGCTTTAAGTAAAAACAGTCTACTTTGACTCAGAAATCTTGTTTTTGCTTTCAAAATAAAAACAAGTTAAACTTATTAATGACTTTCGTGAAATTTTTAACATCACCTGCCCATGTTTTTCTTTAAAATATATCAGCACAAATTCTTTGAGGCTCGGATGGAGATGAACTTCCATAGTGAAAATGTGTTTTTCCTTTTTACACATTCTCAGGGAAATGTTTCTAGTGGTGTGACTGTATGACAATGATTATATTTTCTCTGCTTCACTTTTCTCAGTTTAAAATTTTAAATAAAAATATTTTATGTAGCTTTTGCATAAATAGTAAAAATAATATTGAAAGATATAAATACAGGGCTTAACAATCACTTATCTATTAATGTGAGTTACTATAAATACTCTGATATAGTAAAATCTTATCAGCCAACTTTAAAACATATTCTAATAATGAAGATTATTTGGAAATGCTTGCAAATGCTTCCAATTATCTTCATATAATAAAAAATGAGAAAAACAAAATAATTTATTGTGGCAAGCCATTTATAAAACATTATCCAAGTTGCTATAGATAAAAATATAAGTTTAATTCTTACCCTGAATGATTCTACAATCTAGATGGGAGAGAGAGTATACGCATGCAAAGAGAATAAGCAGTAATTCTAAGAAACTGTGGTACCTACCAAATTAACAGAGACAATTATTAACACTATAGCTTTAGAGTGGAATGAAAAATGTTTACAGACTGGAGTTGTTGAGGAAGGCTTTAAGGAGAATTTAGACTCTCTGAAACATTATTGGGGTAAAGTTCTTACACAGTAGAAATAGCATGGTATTATTTGGGTAGAACAGTATAATTTGAATGTAATTTTAAATTTTATTTATTTATTTATTGGCTGCACTGGGTCTTCCTTGCTGCCTGAGGGACTTTTCTAGTTGAGGTGAGTGGGGACTATTCTAGTTTTGGTGTGTAGGCTTCTCATTTTGGTGGCTTCTCTTGTTGCAGACCACAGGCTCCAGGGCATGCAGGCTTCAGCAGCAGTACATGGGCTCAATAGTTGCAGCTCATGGGCTCTAGAGTGTGGGATCAGTAGTTGTGGCACATAGGCTGCCGTACAAAGCATGGTAGATCTACTAGAGCAGGGATTAAATGTGTGTACCCTGTATTGGTCACTCCCAACCAGTGGACCACTAGGGAAGCCTGTAAAGGTAACATTTTAGCTCTAAAGTAACTATAAGCATATTACAGTCATAGTTAAAGTTCAATATAGCAGAGAAAATGGAATACCAAGAACTAGAACTATTTCAAATCCTAAAAGATGATGCTCTGAAAGTGCTGCACTCAATATGCCAGCAAATCTGGAAAATTCAGCAGTGGCCACAGGAATGGAAAAGGTCAGTTTTCATTCCAATCCCAAAGAAAGGCAATGCCAGAGAATGCTCAAACTACAACACAAACTACCATTCATCTCACACACTAGCAAAGTAATGCTCAAAATTCTCCAAGCCAGGCTTCAACAGTACATGAACCATGAATTACCAGATGTTCATACTGGATTTAGAAAAGGCAGAGGAACCAGACATCAAATTGCCAACATCCACTGGATCATGAAGAAAGCAAGAGTTCCAGAAAAAACATCTATTTCTGCTTTATTGACTATGCCAAAGCCTTTGACTGTGTGGATCACAACAAACTGTGGAAAATTCTGAAAGAGATGGGAATACCAGACCACCTGACCTGCCTCTTGAGAAACCTGTATGCAGGGCAAGAAACAACAGTTATAACTGGACATGAAACAACAGACTGATTCCAAATTGGGAAAGAAGTATGTCAAGGCTGTATATTGTCACCCTGCTTATTTAACTTATATGCAGAGTACATCATGAGAAATGCTGGGCTGGAGGAAGCACAAGATGCAATGAAGATTGTCAGGAGAAATATCAATAACCTCAGATATGCAGATGACACCACCCTTATGGCAGAAAGTGAAAAAGAACTAAAGCACCTCTTGATGAAAGTGGAAGAGGAGAGTGAAAATTTTGACTTAAAATTCAATATTCAGAAACCAAGATCATGGCATCCGGTCCCATCACTTCATGGCAAATAGATGGGGAAACAGTGGAAACAGACTATTTTTGGGGGGCTGCAAAACCACTGCAGATGGTGACTGCAGCCATGAAATTAAAAGACACTTTCTCCTTGGAAGAAAAGTTATGACCAATCTAGATAGCTTATTAAAAAGCAGAAACAATATTTTGCCAGCAAATGTCCATCTAGTCAAAGCTATCCTTTTTCCAGTAGTCATTTATGGACGTGAGAGTTGGACTATAAAGAAAGCTGAGTACTGAAGATTTGATGCTGCTGAACTGTGGTGTTGGAGAAGATTCTTGAGAGTTCCTTGGACAGCAAGGAGACCCAGCCAATCCTTCCTAAAGGAAAGCAGTCCTGAATATTCATTGGAAGGATTCATGGTGAAGCTGAAACTCCAATACTTTGACCACTTGATGTGAAGAGCTGACTCATTTGAAAAGACCCTGATGCTGGGAAAGACTGAGGGCGAGAGGAAAAGGGGACGACAGAGGATGAGATGGTTGGATGGCATCACCGACACAATGGACATGAATTTAAGTAGTCTCTGGGAGTTGGTGATGGACAGAGAAACCTGGCATACTGCCGTCCATGGGATCACAAAGAGTTGGACATGACTGAGCAACTGAATTGAACTGATAATACTAAAAAGAAGACAGAATGAGGGAGAGAAGCAACAAACAAATAGGGTAATTATAAGACAAGCATTTATGGCAGACATACAGCTAACCACACCTATAATTGCATTAAGTATGAAAAGACTTAATAACTCAAGATCAGATATTATTAAACATAATAATGGAATAATATAGGCGTACTTCAGAGCCATTACAAGTTTGGTCTAGATCACCGCAATAAATATCACAGTGTACAAAGTCACACACAATTATTTTTGGTTGTGTTTACACTATAAAGTAGTCTGTGTTCAATAGCAGCTTGTCTAAAAAAAAGTACCTACCAAACTCAAAAATACTTTATTGCCAAAAAAATTTGCCAACAATCATCTGAAACTTCATGAGTAGTAATTTTCTCTCAGTGTCGATAGCTGCTGACTGATCAGGGTGGTGGTTGCCAAAGGCTGGGGTGGATGTGAAAGCTTAAAACAAGAAGACGATGGAAGTTTGCCACATCAATTAACTCTTCTTTTCACAAACAATTTCTCTGTAGCATGTAGTGCTGTTGATAATATTTTATCCACAGTGAAACTTCTTCAAGATTGGGAACAGTCCTATCAAACTCTGCCAATGCTTTAATCAACTAAGCAACTGATGTAATATTCTAAATCCTTTGGTGATATTTCAACAATCTTTATAGCATCATTATCAGAAGTAGATTCCATGTCAAGAAACCACTTTCTTCTCATCAGTAAAAAGCAACTTCTCATCCATTAAAATTTTACCATGAGATTACAGCAATTCAGTCACCTCTTCAGGCTCCACTTCTAATTCTGGTTCTCTTGCTATCTTTACCACATCTGCAGTTATGTCCTCAACTGAAGTACTGAATCACTTAAAGTCATCTATGAAGATTAAAATCAACTTCTTCAAAACTCCTGTTAATGTTGATATTTTGACCTCTTCTCATGAAACACAAATGTACTAAACAGCATGTAGAATGATGGATCCTTTCCAAAATGTTTTTAATTGTTGTTGCTCAGCCACTAAGTCATGATTGACTCTGTGGCTTTGTGGACTGCAGCATGCCAGGCTCCTCTGTTTTCCACTGTCTCCCAGAGTTTGCTCAAATACATGTCCATTTAGTCAGTGATGCTATCTAACCATCTCATCCTCTGCAGCTATCTTCTCCTTTTGCCTTCAATCTTTCCAGCCTCAGGTTTGCTTTCTTTTTTCCCCCCTCAATGAATTGCCTCCTTGCATCATGTAGCTAAAGTATTGGAGCTTCAGTAACAGTCCTTCTGATGAATATTCAGGATTGATTTCCTTTAGGATTGACTGGTTTGATCTCCTGCAGTCCAAAGGACTCTAAAGACTTCTCCATCACCACAATTCAAAAGCATCAATTCATGAGAGCTCAGCCTTCTTTGTGGTCCAACTCTCACATCCGTGCAGTGCATGATTACTGGAAAAACCATAGCTTTGACTATACAGACCTTTGTGGGCAAAGTGACATCTCTGCTTTTTAATACACTGTCTAGGTTTGTCATAGCTTTCCTTTTTTTTTTTTTTTTATTTTTTTTATTTTTATTTTTTTTTATTATTATTATTATTTTTTTTTTTTCCAGTGGGTTTTGTCATACATTGATATGAATCAGCCATGGATTTACATGTATTCCCAATCCCGATCCCCCCTCCCACCTCCCTCTCCACCCGATTCCTCTGGGTCACTTTCAATTTTATGGCAGCAGTACCATCCATAGTGATGCTCAAGAAAATAAAATCTGTCAATGTTTCCACCTTCATAGCTTCTATGTGCCACAAAGTGATGTCCATCGAGTCGGTGATGCCATCCAACCATTTCACCCTCTGTTGTCCCCTTCTCTTCCCTCCTTCAATCTTTCCCAGCATCAGGATCTTTTCCAATGAGTCAGTTCTTCACATCACGTGGCCAAAGTATTGGAGTTTCAGCTTCAACATCAGTCTTTCCAATAAACATTCAGGACTGATTTTCTTTAGGATTGACTGGTTGGATCTCCTTGCAGTCCAAGGGACTCGCAAGAGTCTTCTCCAGCACCATAGTTCAAAAGCATCAATTCTTTAGTGCTCAGCTTTCTTTATAGTCCAAATCTCACATCCATACTGGAAAAACCATAGCTTTGACTAGATGGAACTTTGTTGGCAAAGTAATGTCTCTGCTTTTTATTATGTTATCTAGGTTGGTCATAACTTTTCTTCCAAGGAGCAAGAACCTTTTAATTTCACGGCTGCAGTCACCATCTGCAGTGATTTTTCAGCCCCTCAAAATAAATTCTCTCACTGTTTCTACTGTTTGCCCATCTATTTGTTATGAAGTGATGGGACCAGATTCCATGATCTTAGTTTTCTGAATGTTGAGTTTTGAGCCAACATTTTCACTCTCCTCTTTCACTTTCATCAAGAAGCTCTTTAGTTCTTCTTCACTTTCTGCCATAAGGGTGGTGTCATCTGCATATCTGAGGTTATTGTTATTTCTCCAGGCAATCTTGATTTCAGTATGTGCTTCATCCAGCCTGGCATTTTGCATGATGTACTCTGCATATAAATTAAATAAACATAGTGACAATATAAAGTTTTGTCCAATTTGGAACTAGTCAGTTGTTCCATGTCTGGGTCTTACTGTTGCTTCTTGACCTGCATATAGGTTTCTCATTTTTCTATAGCTTTTCTTAATTTTAAATAGTAGCTTCTGATACATAGAGGCAATTTTAATATAATATTTGTATTGAAATTTCTAGACCAACTTTAAATGATCTCTTGTTAATCTTGAGTTGTTTTAATGTAATATAAATATTTTGTATAATTACTTAACTAATATGCATGCCAAAAAAGAATAGGTCATACTCTGGACGTATACAAAACAAATCACTTGTTTTTAAATCTTTCCTAAAGCGATGCAACAAAATATACTAGCAGTGTTTAACAAAATTTATAGCTGAATGACTTTTACGTCTGAAGTTAAAAAGTTCAAATTACATCAAATATTGTATTCTAAGTATAATACAAATGAGAATTGTATAGTGGTGCTGGGATAGCATATGAAAAAGGTCAGTTCTTAAATATAGAATATTGTTTCCCCTTAAATAGGAAAAGCACTATTCTATAATTTACCCATCATATTGCTACACAAAGAGAAAAGAAATTGCTAATACTAAGACAGTAAAGTAAGCACAGTTTAAATTGTTTATAATGCTTATAAGTTAACTGAGTATAAAGTTTTCTTCACAAGTGCTTGAAAGCAACTGTTACAAAAACTCCTAGTGAAATAATAAAATAACTGTACTTTGAAGATTTCCAATAATCAGAGGAAAAAATATATATAGAAAAAATTAAAACTATATTAGTTTTTTTTTCTTTTGAGCATGTGAATATAATAATTGGGGGAACTGAAGCAATGCAATATTTTAGTGAAACGGGGAGAATGAAGTCTCATTTAGATATTTCAAGACAGCATGGGGAATATATATTATTCTCTCTTATAGTCATTGTGCAGACAGAAAGAAATACTATGATATGTTTTCAGGATGAAAATGGTAAAGTGGAAATACACTTCTTCCCTTAAAAGACCCCTCAAGTCTTTCAACAATAGAGATGTTATTATTCACTGTTATATTCTCAAGGCAATTATGGGACTTTAGAGAACAGAGAAGATGTATATTTTACCGTGTGCCTCCTCAAAGAGCACAAATCAAGCCTAACTTTGTAGAATAGACTGTATTTAGTGGCTCTGTATCATAAGTCTTTGAAATGATGTCTTAGAAAAGCTAAGGCTCTGAGTTTACACTCGAGAGATCAGGAATCCCCCCTTGTTTCTGTAAGGCCAAATCATGTAACCTGTACAAGCTTCAGGTTCTTTAACTCTGAGAAACAATTTTGTGAGGTATGTTAAATGATTACATTGAATGATCCAGGTAGACATACCCTTTAAAGTATTTATGGTTATAGGTGGCATTATAACCATCTATAAGATGGCTTTCCTGGTGACTCCACAGGATTCTTTACAGGAAATGCAAGAGAAATGCAGGAAATTCTTTACAGGAAATGCAGGAAAAGCAAGAGACTCAGGAAAGTCAAGAGACTTCCCTAGGTCGGGAAGATCCCCCTGGAGGAGGGCATGGCAATCCATGCAATCTAGTCTTCTTGCCTGGAGAATCCCATGGACAGAGAAGCCTGGCCAGCTACAACCTCTAGGGTTGCAAAGAGTCGGACATGACTGAAGTGACTGAGCACGCACACACATGGCATTAGATACAGCTTCCCAGGTGGTGCTGGTGGGAAGAATACTCCTGCCAGTAGAGGAGATGTTACAGACTCAGGTTTGATCCCTGGGTCAGGAAGATCTCCTGGAGGAGGGCCTGGCAACCCACTCCAGTATTCTTGCCTGAAGAATCCCTTGGACAGAGAAGCCTGGCAGGATACAAAGACTTTGACATGACTTAGTGACTGAGCACATGGCTTTAGATGTTTTGATTTACTTCGTTGTACCTAATTCTTTTCAATAAATTCACCCACAGAAAGCTTTCAAATATGATGGAAATCTATAATTATGAGTGAGGGGAAATACAGAAACAATATATAGAAAAAGCAAAAAAAAAAAAAAGAAAAAGCAGAAAAAGAAAAGGTCATCAGACAAAGAGATAGATGGCTCATGATTACATAGGTAGATAGTGATAGTTGAAAGAAATTAGAAAGAAAAAAAAAGAATGAGAAAGCAGGGAGAGAAGAAAGAAGGAAAGGAAAAGAGAGGTGAGAGCAAGAAACAATAAAGACCATAAAAATGTGGAATGCTGCATATTTAGACTTTTATCTGGTCAATGATACTGACAGTGTAAACACATTTCCAAGTTTATGTAGTCTCCTATATCATATTTATAACAATAATTTTAGGAAATGTGTGGACTTTTATTATCTTTTGATTGGTTGCCCAAATCTTGGCATGGTGCTGTGCACGCAGTAGGGAGCAGTAGGGACTCAAGAAATATTTTCTTTTGAGAAAATATTAAGATAATTTCCAAACATACTTATTCTCTTTGCTGAAATCTCCAGCATCCTTTTCCTTATGGTTTTACTTGGAATAGGGTCTTCCCATGTAGCACAGTGGTAAAGAATCTGCCTGCCAATGCAGGAGACACAGGAGATGAGGGTTTGTTCCCTGGGTCTGGAATATCTCCTAGAAGAGGAAATGGCAACTCACTCCAGCTTTCATGCCTGGAAAATCCCATTGATAGAGGAGCCTGGTGGGTGGGCTACAGTCCTTGGGTTTGCAAGAGTCAAATATGACTGAGCACACACACTGGTTACAGGGAATATGGAAAGAAAGCAACTTTCTCCCACTCACTAATACCAATCTTTAACCTAATACTTTCAGCTCCACATGAAAATTGTGTCTTCTATAGCATGTATAACCAAGAAAATAGGAAGTCCTGCCTCATGATATAATCCTATTGTTCATCATTCTTGAACTCTTATCTGTTGATAAACTCTACACTTGACCCTTTCCTTCTCCTCTCTTTGCTCGTACCCTTTCAAAATGAACATGCCACCCACTTCCAGACCTTCAAAGTGCTGTCATTTCTCCAACCTCATGCCTCCCACACTTGGGGTCTCACCCTAACCAATCATCATCCTCCATAACTTAGCTACTTTTCTAATTTTAATGACCAACATTCAACTATGATCATGACTTTTTGCACTTTACTTTTCACTTTATCAATCTGTTCTTCAATTCCATTTATATATTTATACTATGACATTGCTTTTTTGCTCCTAGTATATCAGCTCTTCGTGTTCCCTGTTGAATCCCATGCAACTCAGATCCCATGGCTGGTCACTGACCTTCTCTATCATAATCAACCTTTCCTTTCTCATACTTCTATCCTTCAACACACCAACTAGCCAAAATTCCAACCCCAAAACAATTTTACCATCTCTTCAGTCAAAATTTTTACATCGTTCACCCTCAGTTTTATCTTTCTAAAGCTAAAAATTTCTCTGGTTCCTTTTTTTTTAAATAGGAAATATAAAATAATTTAATTACATTTCTTCTACATTCTGAAGTCTTTGTAAAACTGGACAATTTTCATCCAGTATATTGGTTCCATTTATTTGTTTTTAAACTTCCCAAAATTAATCATTATTATTACTAGGTGAATGCTTATTTAATCTGACCAATATGGTTATCAACTTCCTAGCTCATCATTGTTTATTAAAGTTCATTGTTTCCTCCTTGCTTCCTCTATTTCCTTCTTGCTAGAATATATCCTTTGATAATTATTTCAGTGACAGCTTATGAAAGTTGAACTCTCAGACTTTGTCTGAAAGAATTATTATTTTGATCTATTCTTCGTTGTTATTTTCCCTTCATCATGTTTAAGATACTATTTCATCATCTCTGGCATTTCTCTTGGGTTTGCTTGGGTTTGTTTAATCGACATTCTTTTGTAGGTAACATGTCTCATCTCCTATTTTTTTTTTTTTCTGGTCTCATGGAAAATTTTCCCTTTGTCTCTGATACCCTGAAACATCATCAGTCTATGTCTAGGTGTTAGATCTATTTTTATTATTCTACGTGAGACTTACTGCTCCTCTTCAACTTGAGAGATAGCATTCAATATGACATTTTCTCTTTGGATAGTGCCTCTCCTCTCTTCTCTTTTATTCTTTCTTCTGGAACTCAGATGCATATTAGAACTTTTCATTCTCTTCTCTCTCATGCACGCTAAAAAAAACTTTATATTTTTATATCAGTTTTAGATTTATGACAAATTGAGAGAAAAGTGCATAGATTTCTGATACACTTGTGCCCCTACACATGCATAGCCTCCCCCGTTATCATTATTATTGACGTAATGTTTTTTGGTTTTGGTTTGTTTTTTGTTTAAGTCAAGGACGATTCTATGTTGACACATCAAAATCACTCAAATTACATAGTTTACTTTAGAGTTCACTCTTGGTGGTGTACATTCTATGGGTTTGGACAGAAGTATAGTGATGTATATCTATCATTATACTGTCAGGCAAAGTATTTTCAGTGCCCTAAAAATCCTCTGTGCTCTGCTTATTCATTTCCCTCACTCCTCAGCAACCATTGATACTGTCATCATAGTTTTGCCTTCTACAGGACATTATATGGTTGGAATCATATACCATGTAGCCTTTCTAGATTGGCTTCTTTCACTAAGTAATATGCATTTAAGTTTGCTCCATGTCTTTTCATACCTTGATAGGAAGTTTCTTTTTAGTGCTGAATATTATTCCTTTGTCTGTATGGGCCATAGATTTTTTTTACCCATTTACCTACTGAAACACATCTTAATTGCTTCCAAGTTTTGGCAATTATGAATAAATCTGCTAAAAATTTCTGTGTGCAGGTTTTTGTGTGGATACACATTTTCCACTCCCTAGGGTAAATACTGAGAAGTACAAATGCTGGATCCTATGATAAGAGTATGTTAAATTTTGTAAGAAACTGCCAAACTGAGGACTTAGTAGATACAAGCCTATTTAGATCATCTGTTTCTGTTTGTGTAAGTTTTGGCAGATGTAGCTTTCAAGGAACTGGTTCATTTCATGTAGGTTATCAAATGTGTGGGCATAAAGTCATTCATAATATTATTTTATTATTCTTTTAATTTCCTTGGAATCTGTTGTGATGTAGCCTCTTTCACTTCTGATATGAGTAATTTATGTACTCTCTTTTTTTTTCTTAGTTAGCCTGACTAGAGGCTTATCTATGTTACTGAGCTTTAGGTTTTCTTGATTTTCTCAATTGGCTTCTTGTTTTTAATTTCACTGATTTTTTGCTCTAATCCTTATTTCTTTTTTCTGCTTACTTTTACTTTAATTTGTTCTTTTTCTATTTTCTTAAGATGGAAACATAAATTATCAATTTTTAGATCTTTTTTTATTTTTCTAATATATGTATTGCCTCCCCTGTTCACTGCTTTCACTGCATTCAAACTATTTTGATAATTTGTGTTCTTTTTTAAAAAAAATAAATTTACTTATTTGTTTTAATTGGAGGCTAATAACTTTATAATATTGTGGTTGTTTTTGCCATACATTGACCTGAACCAGTCACGGGTGTATATGTGTCCCCCATCCTGAAACCCCCTCCCACCTCCCTTCCTACCCCATTCCTCTGTGTTGTCCAGTGCACTGACTTTGAGTGCCCTGTTTGAGTGCCCGAGCTCAACGATTGAACTTGGACTGGTGATCTCTTTCACATATGGTAATATACATGTTTCAGTGCTGTTCTCTGAAGTCATCACACCCTGGCCTTCTCCCACAGAATCCAAAATTCTGTTCTTTATATTCATGTCTCCTTTGCTGTCTCACATACAGGGTTGTTGTTATCATCTTTCTAAATTCCATATATATGTGTTAGTATACTGTATTGGCGTTTTTCTTTATGACTTCACTTTCTTATATACTTTCATATATATATATATATACATATATATATATGAATTTCTTATATACTTCACTCTGTATAATAGGCTCCAGTAACATCCACCTCATTAGAACTGATTCATATATGTTCTTTTTAATAGCTGAGTAATATTCCATTGTGCATATGTACCACAACTTTCTTATCCATTCATCTGCCAATGGACATCTAGTTTACTTCCATGTCCTAGCTACTGTAAACAGCACTGTGATGAACATTGGGGTACACAAGTCTCTTTCAATTCTGGTTTTCTTGGTGTGTATGCCCAGCAGTGGGATTGCTGGGTTGTATGGCAGTTCTGTTTTAGTTTTTTAAGAAATCTCCACACCGTTCTCTATAGTGGCTGTACTAGTTTGCATTCCCACTCTCTGGTTCTTTTGAAACCTCACTAAGACAGTCTTCATTTTTGTGGTTTTTCTCGTGGGCTCTAATTTTATTAGAATTAGATTCCTACATTATACCACTTTAAGTCCTAATCACCTTTTTAGACTCAATGAGCATTCATCTCATCCAAAAAGTCTCAAATGATTATCTATAGAGGGAAGGCATCTCTCTCCTCTGCTTCCATGAATATTTTTATTATTGCATTGTCTTCTGGATCACCACAGAAGCATATATTAAGAGAAGTATTTGAAGACAGGTTGTTATTTGGAAAATGATCTCAGAAAACATTGGTAACAGACTGGGGAAGTGAGGAAGGGAAATAAAAGAAATCAATAAAGATGTCTTATTTTTAAAGTTGCCCTTGTAGTCTGAATTAAATTTAACTCCACTTGGGAGCTTTAACAGCCAATCTAAGACTTGCCCATAATTATCCAACTTCCATCATTTACTGGCAGAGTGCTTCTGATTGGAAATTGTTATTTTTCTAGTATTTCTGACCTATCCCTCACCTGGTAGAACCAGCTCCAGTGGACAGAGACACACATTAGGTGACAAATGTAGCTAGTGGAAATCAGGCTTTCATGCAAGGAAATTGTAAGCACTAAAGGAAATGAGTAAGGCATTGACATACCTGCTTCATGCATTTTCCACAATATAACTATTTTTTGCACATGTCTACTAATAGATTAAGTTCCTTGAAAGAATGTGCTTGTGTGTGTATCCTTGTATATGGGGGGCTATATGTGTGTGTGTGTGTGTAATTTTGTCTTCTTGCTACCTAATTAGGAAGTCATAAAATAAATATTTGCCACACAATCTAAAAACAAAATGTTTAACTTTCAGGGCTTGCTAATGAGCTGGTAAAGAATCCACCTGAAATGCAGGAGACTCCAGTTCAATTCCTGGGGCAGGTAGACACCCTGAAGGGATAGGCTATCCACTCCAGTATTCATGGGCTTCCCTGGTGGCTGAGATGGTAAAGAATCCAGCTGAAAAGCAGGAGACCTGGGTTTGTTCCTGGGGTTGGGAAGATCTCCTGGAGGAGGAGTGAGATGGCAACTCACTCCAGTAATCTTACCTGGAGAATCCCCATGGACAGAGGAGCCTGGTAGGCTAAAGTTCATGGGGTCACAAAGAGTCAGACATGACTAAGTGACTAAGCAACACCAACAATACATTGATTATGTCGGGTCATTGGTTCTAGAACTATTATTAATTAAATATACCATTATATAATAAACATAAGTATACCAAAGCTATAGTCCAAAAACAATTTTTGGAGTGCATTTGGAAATGCACTTATATTTCAACAGGGAAAACAAAAAGACTGGCATTTTTTATATTAAAAAGAAAATAAGATTTACTTAAATGCAGAGCACGTCATGAGAAATGCAGGGCTGAATGAAGCACAAGCTGGAATCAAGATTGTCAGAAGAAATATCAGTAACCTCAGATATGCAGATGACACCACCCTTATGGCAGAAAGTGAAAAACTAAACAGCATCTTGATGAAAGTGAAAAAGGAGAATCAAAAAGTTGGCTTAAAACTCAACATTCAGAAAACTAAGATCATGGCATCCAGTCCCATCACTTCATGGCAAATAGATGGGGAAACAGTGGAAACAGTGGCTAACTTTACTTTCCTGGGCTCCAAAATCACTGCAGATGGTGATTGAAGCCATGAAATTAAAAAATGCTTACTCCTTGGAAGGAAAGTTATGACTAAGCTAGACAGTGTATTAAAAAGTAGAGACATTACTTTGTCAACAAAGGTCCATCTAGTCAAGGCTATGGTTTTTCCAGTGGTCACATATGGATGTGAGAGTTGGACTATAAAGAAAGCTGAGCGCCGAAGAATTGATGCCTCTGAACTGTGGTGTTGGAAAAGACTCTTGAGAGTCCCTTGGACTGCAAGGAGATCCAACCAGTCCATCCTAAAGGAGATCAGTCCTGGGTGTTCATTGGACGGACTGATGTTGAAGCTGAAACTCCAATACTTTGGCCACCTGATGTGAAGAGCTGACTCATTTGAAAAGACCCTGATGTTGGGAAAGATTGAGTTCAGGAAGAGAAGGGGATGCCAGAGGATGAGATGGTTGGATGGCATCACCAACTCAATGGACATGGATTTGTGTGGACTCTGGGAGTTGGTGTAGGACAGGGAGGCCTGGTATGCTGCAGTTCATGGGGTTGCAAAGAGTCGGACATGACTGAGCGACTGAACTGAACTGATAACTTGTTTCCTTTTATTGGCCATTTTGAATGATTGATAAAGAAATTATGTTCATAGCCTTTACATGGCATCATGCTACAAAATGTAGAAGAGTTATGGTTAAAGCATCTCTATCTTACATAATTTGTCCAAAGGTTATGGAGAAAGAAACTTGGAAATTATTTTCTACTCAAACAATATGAAGAAAAAGTATATTCCAACATATGCCTATAATGATGATATATTATATATTACAATAAAAATTAAAGAACGTCATGTTTTCAGAATGAAACTTTGACTTGCTTTTCTAGCTAGAGTGAGGAGAAGAGGGAGAACTGCCCATGTGGGACTGCAACAGTTAGGAGAAATTATGTTGCCTCCACTGAGCTTGTCAAGATCCATTTTGAGATTCAGAAATTTTATCTCCCCCATTATATCACTCAACACAGTTTAAAACTTTGTACATATATGTCAATTATAAAAATAAGAGAATAATGCTTATACTCTAGTTTCTAGAGATTTTTGACATTCTGTCAGTCAATTTGACATTAACGCAGCCTAACTCAGGTCTCTAGTTCAGCCTAATATCATGCAAAGTATAGGAAGGGAGTTTTTAGAATAAGTGACTGGATTGGAGGTGAGAGAGCTAGCATACCAAAGTGTCTTAATTATGTTACATGAATTAATTTATTTGTACCTATAAAAATGCAAATATATGCTGATTTAGTCTTGGAATAAAAGTACCTTGCATTTGGAAAGTTAGCTTATACTGGATCAGTGAATTATTTACACAAATGAGTAAGGTGTCAAAATAAGCTACTAAAGATGCCAGATGGCCCTGATGCATCTTCTCCTAGTTAATGCTGTCAGTAATAGAAAAGATAATTTGAATAAAATAAATGATTCCCTTAAAAAGAAAACCTATCCAAGATGAAGCATAAACATGGATTCAGTGTTTATTGTGCTCAAACAGACTTCCTGGCAAATAAAGAATAAATTTATTCATGTACATAACCACAGTGTTAAGAGAGACATATGTTCTTATTTAGATGCATTTGTGGGAATTTTTTAGTGAAAATATCTTATTCATTAATGCTGAATGTTAAACTATCCAAAGGAGAGTTGTTAGTTTGTTTAGTTTTAAGGAAGTTTTGTTATATATCAACTGAAAATCATGATACTTTCCTAATATCTCAAATAAGTCCAACTTGCATCCATATTATGAATGCATTAATAAAAGACAAAGCAATAAAAATCATTCCTGACACAGCAAATTATACTTGAAACAAGTGTGCCTACATGAGTGTACATGCGAGTGAAAAAGATATTTCTCTAGTGTGCTTAGAAATGATATTTTCACTAAACTTGTAGCTGAAAAATTTTGTTTTTCACATGGTGTAAATGTTTTTTTATTTCTGTAAAAGGCAATCTTCAGAATATAGTGTAAAGCCCTCTCAATTAGAACTGAAGAGACATAGCTTCTAGGCTACACTATGCAAGAAGACTTACATTTCCTTGGGTAACACTTTAAATGTCTTTCTTCTAAGAAAATATAAGATAATAACTTTGCCATATATAAATCATTAGTTTGTTCTTATAATTAAATGTATCTTTATAAAGGTCTTTATGTTTATGTAAACAAATGATAAACAGTTTTTTAATACTGACATATTATAACCTCTATTGAAATATATAAAAAGAGTTGAATATTCATTTACAGATAATTAAACACTGGGAAGATATTAGTTTTACAATCACGAACCTATACATTCAAGGTAATACCAATACAATTTAAATTGCTTTTTGTTTTTAAGAAAACTGATACTTTTCAAAATTTGTTTCAAAGATTAAAGAGCCAGTAATAGTGAAATCATTTTAAAGAAAAAGATGCATTCTACGAGATATTCTTTGGTAGTTGGAACATAAGAGTGAGCTCAAAAATATACCTATGTGTGTATAGAAACATTGATTTGATA
Organism: Dama dama; assembly: GCF_033118175.1. Taxonomy (NCBI): domain Eukaryota; kingdom Metazoa; phylum Chordata; class Mammalia; order Artiodactyla; family Cervidae; genus Dama; species Dama dama. The sequence continues at coordinate 93,809,037 of NC_083699.1, read as the reverse complement.
AAGGTGGCCATATAATCAGCGCTGCATGGTACTGCAAAAACTGACTAGATTGGAAATAAAGCTGAATTTTTAGCTAATATATATCCTTGATATGTTGAAGAACTAAATGTAAGCAGTAAAACCATAATGCCAAGGAAGAAAATTCAGTTCAGTTTCACTGTGAATTAGAATGGGGATAGAGTCCTTGATAGGATGCCAAAGGCACTCACTCTAAGGCAAAACAGATTGACTTGACTACATCTGTTGAATGGTTGCCTAAATTACATCATGGCATTGAGCCAACTCACTGGAAAAACCCTGATGCTGGCCAAGAATGAGGGCAGGAGGAGAAGAGGGCAGCAGAGGATGAAACAGTTAGATACAGATGTGACTCAATGGATATGAGTTTGAGCAAACTTCCCGGGATAGGGAAGCCTAGTGTGCTGCAGTCCATGGAGTCACAAAGAGTCAGACATGACAGCAATGGAACAACAGCTGCTGCCTTGCTTCCCAGGTGGTGCAGTGATAGAGTTCACCTGCCAATGCAGGAGACTCAAGAGATGCAGGATTGATCCTTGGGTCTAGAAGATCCCCTAGAGGAGGAAATGGCAACCCACTCCAGTATTCTTGCCTGCAAAATTCCATGGGCAGAGGAGCCTGGCAAGCTATGTCCATGGAGTCACAAAGAGTTGAACATGACTGAGCACACAACACATTGCTACCTTAGCATTTATTTATTATTTGGCCAAGTTGCCTTCAGGAACCTTGAACTGACAGTAACCTCTCATACAGGCTCATGCCCTAGATAGGAGCTCACAGAGGTGCAAGCAAATGTAAGTTTCTGATAGGCCTTGTGGTCAAGTCTTCCTTGCTAATTGGCACTTTTTCTTTCTGTGCTTCTTAGACACAACCCTCATGTGACTTACCCAAACTGTGCCCTTCTGGTTTGAATTGATCAGTATGGCATTAGCCTGAGAACATCAGGTGACCACAGGCTCTAATAGTGGCACGAGCCCTTGGTCCTGCCTCTCTCTGTCTGTACTCTGCCTTGACCTCCCCCTGTGCATATTCCAGGCATGTTGGGTTTTTCCTCAAGAGCCTGTGACAAATTCATGACATCAAATATTTTATTTAGTGAAAGACATTACAGATGCATGTAATAGAACTGATGACAGTCTGGGAGAAGGTATCTAACATACAAAACTAATAAGTGGTTAATATCTGAACTACATAAGAAACTCCAGAAATTAACAATAACATGATGAGAAACAGATTTAAAATGACAGGGGAATAGGACTAGAATTTCGACAGATTTCCCAAAATATTTTTCAACTTTATTAGGAATTAAATAACATTAAGATAAACTAAATTACCAAATTAAATTAAAACAACAGTAAAATACATTTATATGCCTGTCAGCATGGTGTAAAAAGTGAGAATAACAGCTAATACCAGGTTGTTAGGGATGAGAAGAGATAGTCATTCATTGCTGGTTAAAGCGGACATGCATATCCATTTGGGGGTAAATGTAGATATCATTAATAACTTTAGCTTATATTCTTTGTGTAATCCAAACTATATATAATAGTATAAAACCAAGTATAATACAATAGTAAAAATTATCTCTGAAATAAGATGATTTGGTCTTACTCTACCTGTCCGCTTGAAAAAAGTGAAATTGTCAGTCACTCAATTGGGTCCTACTCTTTGAGACCCCTGACTGTATCCAACCAACTTCCTCTGTCCATGGAATTATCTAACCCATCTGCTTACCAGCAAGTAACTTACTTAACTTTTCTGTGCCTCAATTTCTTCCTTTGAAAAATTACAATAGAAATAGGATTTACCTCAAAAATTACATTCAGTTCAGTTCAGTCACTCAGTTGTGCCCAACTCTTTGTGACCCCATGAACCACAGCATGCCAGGCCTCTCTGTCCATCACCAACTCCCAGAATTCACTCAAACTCATGTCTATTAGGTTGGTGATGCCATCCAACTATCTCATCCTCTGGCGTCCCCTTCTCCTCCTGAACTCAATCTTTCCCAGTATCAGGGTCTTCTCAAATGAGTCAGCTTTTCACATCAGGTGACCAAAGTATTGGAGTTTCAGCTTCAACATCAGTCCTTCCAATGAACACCCAGGACTGATCTCCTTTAGGATGGACTGGCTGGATCTCCTTACTGTCCAAAGGACTCTCAAGAGTCTTCTCCAACACCACAGTTCAAAAACATCAATTCTTCAGCGCTCAGATTTCTTTATAGTCCAACTCTCACATCCATATTTGACCAATGGCAAACCATAGCCTTGACAAGACGGACCTTTGTTGACAAAGTAATGTCTCTGCTTTTCAAAATGCTTTCTAGATTGGTCATAACTTTCCTTCCAAGGAGTAAGCATCTTTTAATTTCATGGCTGCAATCACCATCTGCAGTGATTTTGGAGCCCAGAAATACAAAGTCAGCCACTGTTTCCACTGTTTCCCCATCTATTTGCCATGAAGCTATGGGACCAGATGCCATGATCTTAGTTTTCTGAATGTTGAACTTCAAGCCAACTTTTGCACTCTCCTCTTTGATTTTCATCAAGAGGCTCTTTAGTTCTTCTTCACTTTCTGCCATAAGGGTGGTGTCATCTGCATATCTGAGGTTATTGATATTTCTCCCAGGAATCTTGATTCCAGCTTGTGCTTCATCCAGCCCAGCGTTTCTCATGATGTACTCTGCATACAAGTCAAATGAGCAGGATGACAACATACAGCCTTGATGTACTTCTTTTCTTATTTGGAACCAGTCTGTCTGTTTTTCCATGTCCAGTTCGAACTGTTGTTTCCTGACATGCATACAGGTTTCTCAACAGGCAGGTCAGGTGGTCTTGTATTCCTCTTTCAGAATTTTCCACAGTTTATTGTGATCCACACAGTCAAAGGCACAGTCAATAAAGCAGAAATAGATGTTTTTCTGGAACTTTCTTGTTTTTCGAGAGAACGTAATTAAGTTTATTGAGGTAATATATTTAGAAAATATAGGGGAAGGAGTACTTCAAAGCTGTATATTGTCACCCTGCTTATTTAACTTATACGCAGAGAACATCATGAGAAACGCTGGGCTGAATGAAGCACAAGCTGGAATCAAGATTGCCAGAAGAAATAGCAATAACCTCAGATATGCAGTTGACACCATCCTTATGGTAGAAAGTGAAAAAGAACTGAGGAGCCTCTTGATGAAAGTCAAAGAGAAGAGTGCAAAAGTTGGCTTAAAGCTCATCATTCAGAAAACTAAGATCATGGCATCTGGTCCTATCACTTCATGGCAAATAGATGGGGAAACAATGGAAATGGTGACAGACTTTACTTTTTAGGGCTCTAACATCACTGCAGATGGTAATTGCAGCCATGAAATTAAAAGGTGCTTGCTCCTTGAAAGAAAAGTTATGACCAATGTAGACAGTTTATTAAAAAGCAGAGACATTACTTTGCCAACAAAGGTCCACCCAATCAAAACTATGGTTTTTCCGGTGGTCGTGTATGGATGTGAGAGTTGGACTATAAAGAAAGCTGAGAGCCGAAGATTTGATGCTTTTGAACTGTGGTGTTGGAGAAGACTCTTGAGAGTCCTTTGGACTGCAAGGAGATCCAGCCAGTCCATCCTAAAGGAAATCAGTCCTGAATAGTCATTGGAAGGAGTGATGCTGAAGCTGAAACTCCAAAACTTTGGTCACCTGATGTGAACACCTGACTCATTTGAAAAGACTGATGCTGGGAAAGATTGAAGGTGAGAGAAGGGGACACCAGAGGATGAGATGGTTGGATGGCATCACCAACTCAATGGACATGAGTTTGAGTAAACACCAGGGGTTGGCAGTGGACCGGGAGGCCTGGCGTGCTGTGGCCCATGGCATCGCAAAGAGTCAGACATGCCTGAGTGACTGAACTGAACTGAATAGTGAATTATAACTCTTAATACAAAAGGAAATATGAACTCGGAAATGTGTGAGTATGTCTATCAGGAGATTGTTGGAGTAGGAAGATGGAAGCTCCCTAGGTATCTATCATTAGGGGGATAAAAAATAATATGTGGTTGGAGCATAGCACAAAATAATAGGCAGTTGATAAGATTGATGAACTTGTGCATCAAGAATAGATCTTAAATATTTAGAGTAAATTTATTTGAATGAAAAAAAAAAAAAAAATACCAGACTTCTTGTTCAGGTCATACATGAAAATAACTTAGATACCATCAAACATCCTCAAAATAGGAAGAAAGCTGAAGACATGGAAAATCAACAAATTCTTCTTAGATGTATTAGAGGGTTGAGATCATATGGTAGATCTCTGCCCCTCAAACTGCAGGATAAGACGTATCAAGAATCACAGCTTCTTGTGAGCAGAAGCCCTCCTTAGAGCTAGAACTGGTAGGACGACTTGACAAAATATGAAAATAACTTATAAAATTCAAAATAAGATCATGAATAATCCAATTAAAAAGTGGACAAAAGATCTGAACAGAAATCTCATCAAAGAAGGTATACTAAAGGCAAATAAGTATGTATATATATGAATGCTTAATTTAACATCATATGTCAATAGAGAATTGTAAATTAAAACAATATTGTGATATCACTCCACATGTACTCAGTTCAGTTCAGTTCAGTCGCTCAGTCGTGTCCGACTCTTTGCAACCCCATGAATCGCAGCACGCCAGGCCTCCCTGTCCATCACCAACTCCCAGAGTTTGCTCAAACTCATGCGCATTGAGTCGGTGATGCCATCCAGCCATCTCATCCTCTGTCGTCCCCTTCTCCTCCTGCCCCCAATCCCTCCCAGTATAAGGGTCTTTTCCAACGAGTCAACTCTTCACATGAGGTGGCAAAAGTACTGGAGTTTCAGCTTCAGCATCAGTCCTTCCAATGAACACCCAGGACTGATCTCCTTTAGGATGGACTGGTTGGATCTCCTTGCAGTCCAAGGGACTCTCAAGAGTCTTCTTCAACACCATAGTTCAAAAGCACCAAGTTTTTGGCACTCAGCTTTCTTCACAGTCCAACTCTCACATCCATACATGACCACTGGAAAAACCATAGTCTTGACCAGATGGACCTTTGTTGGCAAAGAAATGTCTGTGCTTCTTAATATGCTATCTAGGTTGGTCATAACTTTCCTTCCAATGAGCAAGCATCTTTTAATTTCATGGCTGCAGTCACCATCCGCAGTGATTTTGAAGCCCCAAAAAATAAAGTCTGACACTGTTTCTACTGTCTCCCCATCTATTTACCATGAAGTGATGAGACCAGATGCCATGATCTTAGTTTTCTGAATGTTAATCTTTAAACCAACTTTTTCACTCTCCTCTTTCACTTTCATCAAGAGGCTTTTTAATTCCTCTTCACTTCCTCCATAGGGGTGGTGTCATCTGCATATCTGAGGTTATTGATATTTCTCCCGGCAATCTTGATTCCAGCTTGTGCTTCTTCCAGCCCAGCATTCCATATGTACTAGATTGGCCCATATCCATGACATGGACAACACCAAATGCTGGCGAGGATGTGGAGAAACAGAAACTCTTATCCATTGCTGTTGGGAATGAAAAACAATGCAGCTGCTCTGGAAGACAAACTGCCACCTTCTTACAAAATTTACAACATCCTTACCATTCGATCTAGTGATCATGCTCCTTGATATTTTTCCCGAGCAGCTAAAATCTTATGTCTACACAAATATCTGCAAGTACACGTTTACAGCAGCTTTTTTTTCTTAATTGCCAAAACATAAAAGCAATCAAATGTCCTTCCATAGGTATATGTATAAACACACTGTTATACATTCAGAAATGGACTATTCTTCAGTAACAGAAAGAAATGAACTACCAGGCCATTAAAACTCATGAAGGAATACTGAATACACATTACTAAGTGAAAGAAACCAGTCTGAGAGGCTGTGAATATTAAGATTCAAACAAAGTAGCATTTTGGAAAAGGCAAATCTGTAATATTGTGAAAAAAGCAGTTGTAGCCAGGTGTTGAGGGACAAGGGAGGAAAAAAATAGGAGGAACAGGGGGGTTTTAGGGCAGTGAAATTATCTTTTGTGACATTGTGATGATATATATCTGATATTATGCATTTTTAAAAACCCATAGAACTCTTCAATGGAAGAGTGACTCTCGGGGTAAACAATGGACTTTGGTTTATGTGTCAATACTGGTTTATCATTGCTACAAATGTACCACAAGATGCTAACAACAGAAACTAGGGGCAGGTGTGTATGAGCTCTGTACTTCTTGCTAAGTTTTTCTGTAAAGGTAAAACTGCTCTAAAAATAACATCTATTAATTAAAAGTCACAATGTAGCAACACATATTACAAAGAGATAAAGGTATAAGATATGACCTTATAAGGATATATATCAAATTTATTAGACTGGATAAGGAACAAAATAGGAGTCAGGTATAGAAATCAGAAACAAAATAATAAGAGGTGAGATTTAGTAACAAAAAATTGTATAATATAAGATGAGGGGAAATCCCTGGTGGTTCAGTGGCAAAGACTCCACACTCCCAAAGCAGGGGGCCCAGGTTTGATTCAGGGAACTAGAACACACATGTCACAGCTAAGACTTTGCATGCTGCAACTGAGACCTGGTACAACCAGATAAATATATAAGTAAATAAATATTAAAAAAAAAAAAAACTGAGGAGCATATTAATAATGTATTTCCATACCTAAAAACCAACAAAGAAAAAAACACTAAGCATTTACATTCATGTTTATAGTATTGACAATGGAGCATCAATCTTTAAAAGAAAATTAAGTATAATTTGGATAGTGCACAGTAATAAAGAGCAAGGCAGGAAGGTAGAGAGTAGAGCAGAAGGAAGAAATAGGAAAAGACCTCCTCTATTTCTAAGTAAGTGTTTTATCTTTAATAAATTTAATAAATTTGCTGATGTAGCCAGCTGATATGAGTACTGCTGACTTCAGTTCAGTCACTCAGTTGTGTCTGACTCTTTGTGACCCCATGGACTGCAGCACGCCAGGCCTCCTTGTCCATCACCAATTCCTGGAGTTTACTCAAACTCATCCATTGATTTGGTGATGTCATCCAACCATCTCATCCTCTGTCATCCCCTTCTCCTCCTGCCTTCAGTCTTTCCCAACATCAGGGTCATAAAGAGTTGGACACGACTGAGCAACTGAACAAAAACAACACGGGGAAGGTCATGCTCTAGAGGTGGCAGAGGCAAACATTTCTGAAACTCTATGTTGATTAACAACTGACACTCTGAAAATGAGCACACAATAATAACGTGACCTCTTATCATGATGAATGTAGAAAATGAACTCCTGTTAATACAATTAAAAGTATTCAATTGGTGTGGATTAGTTGAAATAATTGAGACTCTATCCACTTTTAATTAAGTAAGAACAAGTATGCAACCATTCTCATTGGTTTGGCTATATCCCCCAGAGGTCCAAAGTGCAGGTATTGTTTCAGACAGCATTCTGGTGCTGCTTTTTGTTTCTTATAGCATGATGTGATGAATCCTGGCCCTGGATCAGTCTCAGAAATACATGTGTCTGCCTTAAAATGTGTAACCAGAGCACCTGAAAGCACAGAAGGCTGGAACTTTTCTGTCTTCAGGACAGGTTTAGGAACTACCTTTTGCTGGCTTTGCTCATAAGGTTTATTTGCTCTACAACTGCATATGTGGCAGAATTTGACCTAAGGCTTGGCTCATCACAACCTCACAAAGCAGTTTCAGATGGCTTAAGTGAACAACTGCAATAGAATGCTGCACAATGGTAGGTTTAACATGAACCTAGTTTTCTTTGGATTTGGTTGAAGGAGAGTGTGAATGATGTGGTAAAAAGGAGTTTCAGACTTGTGGGGAACTGAAAGCAAATGTCAAAAAGGGATGACAGCAAAACTGGCCTTTCTTTCAGGAAGTATAATGCAAGGAGTAAGTGTGTCCATCCTGAGTGTCCACCCTGTATTGTGTAGATAAAGAACTATCTGGGACATAGGGCCTCCTTTACAACCTTCTTCCCAGTGAGCAGGACTGCATCCAAATTCAGCTTCCCATGGGATTAGTGATTCCTTCAGCAAGGAGGGGAAGCCAGTTCCCTTCTCCATGTAGGGGGAGACCCAGATGCCCTTAAAGACTACAGGTGATGAGCAGCTTACATTCTCATATTACACCACTTAATAGATCAGCATCCAAATCTACATTGCTTGGTGCCAAGCAATTTATTTCCAAACTGACCAAGTACTCACCCTTTTGTGATAAAGATCAAGGCAGGCCCAAACACACCTCCATCTGATAGTGTGGAAGAATGAGAGATCTATGCTTTCTCTTTTCTCATAAACTTCAGTCATGTAAAATTTTGCTTTCAAAATAAAAGCTATTCCTCACCCACAGAAAATGTCATGAAATGGGTTTAGCAACTTCATGCTCAATAGATGGTGATGGGGAATGTTGCAGCAACTGAGTGTGAGAGTATGAATATTAAGTAAGTAGCATAAGAAGAACATTTGAGTCAAGGGGGCTTATAATGGGAGTAGTTTTGGAGTTGTTCTATAGACTAAAATACTTTTGAAAATATTTGAATGTCAGTGAGAGATAATGGAGAGAGTGGGAGATGTTGAAGAGCATAAGAGATAAAGAATAATCAATAGAGGAAAATCTCTAAGGAAGGGAGGGAGCACTGTGCAGGCCATAGGTGAGAATGTCTCAGTTGTCAAGTGGCCAGCTCACCTACTATATTGAGAGGTGAGGCCAGCTACTGATGCTGGTGATTTGGAAGACTTCTATACTTTCAAATCTCACACATACTTAAATATTTCTATTGTTCTCCCTAACTGAGCTAGATTAAGCTGTGTGATTCTCACACGCCTAATTATTATGGTTAAGAAACATGCCTCTCATTGTTTAACCTAGACCTGACTTCCATATCTATCCCTAAACTAATCTACTGACTTAACCCAAAGGTTATATAAACTAAGAGATACTTGAAAATGAGAAATAAGAAGCAAATGCAATTTATTATTTTTAATTGGAAATAATATTCCTGACTACTGCAGCCCAGGAAAAAAAAAAAAAATCCATTCGTCTAAGTCTAAAAATTCTGTAGAACTCTTACCACAAGAGAATACATGACATTGACAAAACATTTTTTTAAATGTTTCTAAAGAATGAAATTAAATTTATAATTTTTACTTATAAACCTGTGTTACACAGATTTTTACAAATTAAACCTGGAGTAATATAGCTAAAGCAATAGAAAATTCAGAAAAGTATAAACTTTGATCAATTACAGTCAAAGTTTTGTTAATTACAGTGACCATATCCAACTTGATGTCAAGAAGTGACCAGTCCACTGTGGGTAGACTGGCAAAATGTGAACAGCCATTGTTGGTGACACAGAACTGAGAAGATAAGAGAGAAAAAGAGCATCAATGAACAAGAAACCACTTCAGCAAACTCTGTCTAAAGGTTTGAGAATATCCCAATAATAGGAATTTATAGTTCCCATGAGATTCAGCTGTTATTTATGCTAAACACTTATCATAGCATGTATTTATATTTCCTTCTATCCTCATCAATATTAGCTCAACAATGTAGGCTTACTAACTCTAACTCCTAGAGTTACTGAAGAAAAGTGACATACCATATATTTTAATGTTTAATTATAGCTTTAATTTAAATTCTTACACAAAAAAATAATCCCAAAATTTAATATTGGAAGTGGTTTTCCCCTACTGGGGAATTGAAAATATTTTCTTTTTTTTTTTCATATAATGTTGGTTCCTTCTTCACCTTGAATTCTGTAAACTACTCAGAATAAAATTTAACCTATTTGATTTTATCTACCAATATATTTTTGTCTTTTTTCCTTTCTATTTTTAAAGGTGGTTATTACCTCATTCTACTTTTTAAAGTAAGCGTTGACTAAATAGCCTTCTGCTAAAATTGACTAGTATTTTATGTGTATTTTATTTATTATTATTCACTTAAAAATAAATTCCTTTTTCTCTGAAACTGCCCACTTAATCTTCCATCTTAGTTTATGGGAATTCCATTCTACTAGTTAATTAAGTAAATAAACTTGAGGTTAGTCTTGAATTATTCTTATATATTCTACAAAGTCCAAAAAATCCTGTCAATCCTGCTTTCAAGGTATATCCAGTATCAAAATATATCCAGAACAAAAATATATCCATCTTGACTACCATAATAAATGCACCATCCTGCCCTGCATGGACCGCTACAAAAGTTTCCTAACTAGTCTCTCTGTTTCAAACTTTGAGCACTCAGTTTATCAACCACAGGGTCTATTCTTAACTCAACACTGAATATTCATTGGAAAGACTGTTGCTTGAGCTGAAGCTCCAATACTTTGGCCACTTGATGCAAAGAACTGACTCACTGGAAAAGACACTGGTGCTGGGAAAGATTGAGGGCAGGAGGAGAGGAGAGCGGTAGAGGATGAGATGGTTAGATAGCATAATCGGACTCAATGGACATGGATTTGAGCAGGTTCTGGGAGACAGCAGAGAAAAGAGGAGCATGGCAGACTACAGTCCGTGGGCTCACAAAAAGTTACACATGACTCACGGACTGAAGAGCAACAACTATTCTCAACAGAAAAATTACAATTATCCTTTTAAAAACCCTGACCACATTTCTTCTCTGCTCAAAACCCTTCAATGGCTTCCAACCTCAGTCAAAGTGAATGTCATTATGCTTACAAGCAGATTACAAAGACCTCTTTTAGTTCTCTGACTTTTACCTCTCACACTCACATTTGCCTTTTTTTCCTCTAGACTTACTGGATTCCTTGTTGCTTCTTATACAAGGTATATATATTACATTTCAATGTTTATATATTTCCTGGTCATTTTTAGTGGGCATACAGTTGTCCAAAGTGATTGTACAATTTCACTCTCCTATCAGCATGTAAGGATGTCAATACCTCCATATCCTTAACTCACATTTAGTATGCCAATCTTTTGAATTGTTGCCATTCTAAGAGTGTGTAGTGGTATATTACTGTGGTTTCATTAGAATTTCCCTAATGATTAATGATGTTGATCATCTTTTTCCTTTTGCTTCACTGTTATCTGTGTAACATCTGTAGTAAAGTGCCTGTTAAAATATTTTGTCCGTTTTTAAATGATTGCTTCATGGTATTTTAAAAGTTTGTATACTAGGGATACACTCCCCATGTCAGGTACATGATTGCCAAAACTTCCATGTCATCTGAGAAAAAGAGATGTCTTACTTTATTTGTTCCAACTTGGATGCTTTTTACTCCCCCCCCCCCCAATTATTTTTATTAGTTGGAATCCAATTACTTTACAATATTGTAGTGGTTTTTGCCATACATTGACATGAATCTGCCATGGAGTTACATGTGTTCCCCATCCTGATCCCCCCTCCCACCTCCCTCCCCATCCCATCCCTCTGGGTCATCACGGTGCACCAGCCCCGAGCACTTGTCTCATGCATCCAACCTGGACTGGCGATCTGTTTCACCTTTGATAATATACATGTTTTGATGGTGTTCTCTCAGATCATCCCACCCTTGCCTTCTCCCACAGAGTCCAAAATTCTGTTCTGTACATCTGTCTCTTTTTCTGTCTTGTATATAGGGATATCGTTACCATCTTTCTAAATTGTGTTAGTATACTGTATTGGTGTTTATCTTTCTGACTTACTTCACTCTGGATAATTGGCTCCAGTTTCATCCATCTCATTAGAACTGATTCAAATGAATTCTTTTTAATGGCTGAGTAATATTCCATTGTGTATATGTACCACAGCTTTCTTATCCACTCGTCTGCTGATGGGCATGTAGTTTGCTTCCATGTCCTGGCTATTATAAACAGTGCTGCGATGAACACTGGGGTAAACATGTCTCTTTCAGATCTGGTTTCCTTGGTGTATATGCCCAGGAGTGGGATTGCTGGGTCATATGGCAGTTCTACTTCCAGTTTTTTAAGGAATCTCTACACAGTTCTCCATAGTGGCTCTACTAGTTTGCATTCCCACCAACAGTGTAAGAGGGTTCCCTTTTCTCCACACCCTCTCCAGCATTTATTGTTTGTAGACTTTTGGATAGCAGCCATTCTGACTGGTGACAATATTGATTCTTCCAATCCATGAGCACGGTATATTTCTCCATCTATTTGTGTCCTCTGTGATTTCTTTCATCAGTGTTTTATAGTTTTCTATGTATAGGTCTTTTGTTTCTTTAGGTAGATATACTCCTAAGTATTTTATTCTTTTTGTTGCAATGGTAATGGTATAGTTTCCTTAATTTCTCTTTCTGTTTTCTCATTGTTAGTGTATAGGAATGCAAGGGATTTCTGTGTGCTAATTTTATATCCTGCAACTTTACTATATTCATTGATTAGCTCTAGTAATTTTCTGGTAGGGTCTTTAGGGTTTTCTATGTAGAGGATCATGTCATCTGCAAACAGTGAGAGTTTCACTTCTTTTCCTATGTGGATTCTTTTTATTTATTTTTCTGCTCTGATTGCTGTGGCCAAAACTTCCAAAACTATGTTGAATAGTAGTGGTGAGAGTGGGCACCCTTGTCTAGTTCCTGATTTCAGGAGAAATGCTTTCAATTTTTCACCATTGAGGATAATGTTTGCTGTGGGTTTGTCACATATAGCTTTTATTATGTTGAGGTATGTTCCTTCTGCTCCTGCTTTCTGGAGAGTTTTTATCATAAATGAATGTTGAATTTTGTCAAAGGCTTTTTCTGCATCTATTGAGATGGTCATATGGTTTTTATCTTTCAATTTGTTAATGTGGTGTATTACATTGATTGATTTGCAGATATTAAAGAATCCTTGCTACTTTTTCTTTTCTTGCCTGATTGTACATGCTGAGAATTTTTATAAGAAATGGATATTACATTTTATCACATGATTTTTTTTCTGAGTCAGTTAACATACAAACAGCCCTTCATTGCTTGATGTAAAACTGTCTTGAAACATGCTTTTTTCCCCCTTTGCTTTATTTATTATTTGTTTGTTCAGCAGGAGAGAAAATCTGGTTCTTGTTACTCTGTCTTGCCCAGAAGCATGTTTCATCTAGTCTTTGTAATAACTTTTAAAAATTCCATGTTATTTTTCTGTATGAAACTCTCTGATAATTTTCCATTAGTCCCAGAAACACTTCACCATGGATAACAAGATAAATAGTACCTACCTCCTTCTTCAACCTTATCTCCAGCTACTTTCTAGACCATTACATCTGGTCATTTTGCTTTCTGTCTCTGGGAGACATCAAAGACTTTAAAGTGTTAATTTTTAAATTTCCTCCCTCTGTCTGAAGAGTCCATATCTAAATTCTGCACATGGCCCAGTAACTCTCACCCTTCACTCAAATGCCATTTCCTTTTAAGTGGCACCTAGTATCACACTACTCACATTATTCTTTTTTTTTTTTTTTTTTGGCCCAGGAACATTTATCAGTATTTGAAACCAATGTTTAAGACTTGATTTACTTTTTGGCAATTTTCCTCTCCCATCACTTCATGGCAAATAGAAGGGGGAAAATGGAAGACATCACAGGTTTTATTTTCTTGGACTCCAAAGTCACTTCAGATGGTGACTGCAGACATGAAATTAAAATTCACTTGCTCCTTAGAAGGAAAGCTAGGACAAACCTAGACAGGGTATTAAAAAGCAGTGCCATCATTTTGTGGGTAAACGTCTGTATAATCAAAGCTATGGTTTTCAAAGTGGTCATCTATGGATGTGAGAGTTGGACAATAAAGAAGGATGAACACAAAAGAATTGATGCTTTTGAATTGTGGAGCTTGAGAAGACTCTTGAGAATCCGTTGAACTGCAAGTGGTTCAAACCAGTCAATCTTAAAGGAAATCAACCCTGAATTTTCACTGGAATAACTGATGCTGAAGTTGAAGCTCCAACACTTCGGTCACCTGATGAGAAGTGCTGACTCATTGGGAAAGACCCTGCTGCTAGAAAAGATTGATGGCAGGAGGAGAAGAGGGCAGCAGAGAATGAGATGATTAGATAGCATCACTGACTCCATAGACATGAATTTGAGCAACCCTAGGAGACAGGGTAGGACAGATGAGCCTGGTGGGCTGCAGTCCATGGGGCTTCAAAGAGTCAAACATGACTTAGAGACTGAATAACAAAAACAATTTTCTTCTCTCTTTCCTATGAAATTTAAACTTTATGAAGACAGGGGTCTTGTTCTGTGTCCATCTATAAACTTAGCAGAAAGAAATATGCAGAGCACCCACAAGAATGTGAACAAATATTTATTTAATAAATAATGTGGAAATAAATCTTTTTAGGGTCCTGAAGTTGATTACTTCCACATTCCATGATCACTCTAATGAGAACCTTTTAATTCTTCTATTACTTTATGGATTAATTGTAAATTGTTTGTCCCTCTAAAAGAATGAAGACTATAGGCATTTTTTTCCTTTATCAGTTTTTAATATGAATTTCATGTTATGTTCTACTTACTGTCTTATATACTATGCAACAACAGAAAAACACAAGCATTGGTGCCATATAGCTTCCCCACTCCCAGATGTGTTTTCTTTCACAAGTTAGCTAACATTTCAACACTTCAGTTTCCCAATTTATTACAGAAAGGGAATAATACATTACCTACCAGAGTTGTAAAAATGAATTGAGGTTATATACATGAGACCTAGCACAAAATAAAGGCACTAAATTTACTCCTAAATTCTTTTACTTTAACCCAATTTCTAGATTTTGTTTTTAAATTAGTGTTGGTGTGATAATTCAGACGGGTTTAGTTTAGTCTGAATGATAAGGCAAATGAGAACAAGAATCTAGGGTATAGAAAAGGGTAGAGAGAGGGTAGAGAAAAGGTAGAGAAAAGGGTAGAGAGAGGGAAAGCTACAATAGGCAAAAGTGTCACTATTAATTTAATAAGTTGGCAGGAAAGATGAGGGTAGGAAGTTGTGTTTGTGCTCATAAAGCATTTATGATAATTATAACACAAATAATATCTGAACTTAGAAAAAGGCATTTGATTCATGAATTCTAGTACTCAATGCTCCCAGCAAGGAAATATTCATTCAACATTGCCTAACTTATATTAAAGAGGAACTGTGAATTTACTGTACAGTTAAGTGTAAGTTGATATCTCTTTCTATTTCTTCTAGAATTAGAACAATACAATTGCATTCTAGGATATAAACCCAGCAGGTCACCACTCTCAATTGTTAGCATCTGTAATATACCACGCCTAGTTTTTTAAAGGCGATTCTGGTTGAGGACTATTGACTTTTACAATAGTAAAAGCAAGTAAGCTGTAATAGCAAGTTAGTGTGATATTTTCCATGATATCCCAGGTCTTTGAACATCTCTTAGACATTTAATTACATATTACCAATGAACAATGCATGTCTGGATTTAGTTGGACAAATATGGCGGGGAAAAAAAGACTGTATAAAAGACAGAATCATCTCTAGTGAAACTTGGACAATGTATTTGCTTGATATTTCATGATTCCAGAAGCAAATATTGTACAGGAGAGCAACTTATTTTTAATTTAAACTTTTAATCTAATTTAATTTATCTAGGTTTTAGATGAAAAGCCATAATATTTGATATGCTGCTTCACATATAAAAAACACACTGAATGAACCAAAATGAAAACTTACAATAATGCCCATAGAATGCTTCACTTAACACATATAAGAGGACTTATATCTAAATTGTAATTAATGTACTGATTTATTTAATTACATTTTTCAATTTTTTGTAGATAGTTTATGCCTTATCTTTATGTATGTTTTTCTTTTAAATTTTTGTATTTCATTTCAACTAGTATCTCTCAAGCAAATAGTGCTTTTTAGACCCATGAGAAAGGAAAGCTATAGATAATATATTTTAAACAAAAATATGCACTGAATAATTAAAATTATCACCATCTTATTTATTATATGTTTGCATTTGTTTATAGACTTTTTAAATTATTTTATTTATTGAACCTTCTTATTTTGTATTGGGGATAGCTGATTAACAATGTGGTGATAGTTTCAGGTGAACAGCAAAGGAACTCAGTTATAAATGTACATGTGTCCATTCTTCCCCTGAACTCCCCTCCCATCCAGTTTGCCATATAACATTGAAGAGAGTTCCACGTGCTGTTCCATGTGATCCCTGTTGGCTATCCATTTTAAGTATAGTTGTGTGTACATGTCCATCCCAAACTCCTTGAATGTCCCTGCCCTTCATTCTTCCCCCTGACAATTTTTAAAATGAAGGTATTAATGTCTAGAAAGTAAAACTATTCTCTATCACTCACTCACTAGGAATTAATCTTAAAAATAAAGATTACCTTAAAACATATATATACCTTTGAAATTAAATTCCATTTTTACTGTTTCTTTATTTTATTTGCTATTTTCTATGTGAAAAAAAAGCTTTCTTAATTGAAGCAGATGAAACACTTTAGGTGCTCAAGAGAGGGTGTTTAGCATATTGCTAGGAGACCACATTCATATCCTCCATAATAACAGCAGTAATTATGTGCTTCCTGGTGCAGGGCTTTAGAAACACTGCCAGTTATGTCTCAGCATGCCACAGAATTAACTCATACAATCTTGATCATCTATTTCGAGCAACTCATCTGCCAAGTTGACCTATACTGTAATCAAACTAAACTGTATACTTTTGCTACATTTGCATTTTATTCCAAGTTTCAGACACACACTTCTCATTCATCCTCTGAAATAGCCTTGCTGTAAGTAAGACGTGGTAAATGAATTTTCTTCCCTCAATATCCAGTTCAATAAAAAGCACAAAATTTCTGAAAGTTAAAAGTCCCAATATAGTAATATATTTTGCTGTTTTAGATTTCAGTGAATATCCAATCTTCATAATTGAAAATTCCTAGAATAAAGACAGAGTCATCTAGATTATTCCCTTAGTGTTTACATTGTTTAAAGAAACTCATACATTTTTACCTATCAAGGTCAAGTCCTCAAATTCTTAATGATGCATTTCAATGTTAGAAACTAGTCAATTTAGAATTGTGAGATACTAAATGTCCTTTCAGCTCATGGATAAGGCTGTTCTCTTAGAGGCATAGTATGTCCATTTTGTTTCATGAAAATATTCAAATTCTCTTTACTTTATTGCTCTTATTTGTAAAAATGAATACAATAATTCTCAAGTGTGTTATAGGTGATAGTTTTATAAATGTATGTAAAACACTTAGAATAGTATCTAATAACATGTAAGTAGTCAATAAATGGCAAATGCTACAATTCCAGGGTTTTTTTTGTTCCCCTGTTATGAAACACAATATGTATTTTATCTCTCCAACTCTTATCACAAAACCCTGCTTTGGGACATTTATTATGTAAATGTGTAAGTTTGAAAATTATATGTATATGTGGAATTTTATAATAAAAAATTAATGCTTATTCACAGCAATGTATTTCTTATACCTGATGTAGTTTTGAGTTCTAAGAATATTCTTTAAAATTTGCAAGGAGTTTTTAACACAGTTCTGGCTTTCGTGCTTGAAATAAGTCTTCTTAATGAGGCAGACTGTAATCACCCTAAACAGTATCCTAGGCTCTTTAACTAGGGAGGCTAAGATAGTAACAGGAATGTTTCCTTAGAATAATCCAAAGGATCAAGTCTTTTGAGGTGAAATGCCTTAAATAAATAATATGACTATTCCATGGATAGAGTGAAGTGTTAGTCGCTCAACCATGTCTGACTCCTAGTACCCAGAGTAGCCTGCCAGGCTCCTGTGTCCATGGAATTCTCCAGGCAAGAATACTAGAAAGGATTGCCATTTCTTTCTCTAGGGTATCTTTCCAACATAGGTATCTGACCTGGGTCTCTCTCATTGCTGGCAGATTCTTTACCATCTGAGCACCAGTGGATAGGGGTTTAATACTGTAACTTAAACATGTCATTGCAGAGGCCACTTGTTGCCTACTTTAACATCCGTTTTCTTTTTTGGCATTAAAGAATCTGATTTTTAGCTTGAACTGCAAATCCCAACCTTCTTTGCAGTTAGTGTGGCCTTGTGCCAAGTCTGGCCAGTGACATTGACGTGTACTTAAATATGCAATACATCAACTTCTAGAAAATCTCATAAAAGGTCTTTTCCCACTTCTCCCTTTTCCTCAGATCTGCTGCCTGGAATGAAGAACTGATGAATAAAGCTTTATCTACCATCTTGGATTTTAAACCATCATGTTTCAGAGAACAGAGAGAAAAGAAGCAAAGGACAAAAAACACTGCTAAATTTATGAGTGTTGTGGAACCACCATATACTCAAGGTCTGCTTGTACTTTGACTTCTTTATGTCACTCATAAATAAGTTTTATATTTGCTTAAGTACTCATATTTCCTATAGCATGGAGGCAAACTTTAAACACCTTCTATTATGAGATATCCTTATTTTTCTATCATTTGTTTTCACTACTGAACTTCAGTAACTTTTAAATTTCACTTGCATAATACTCAGTTTGCTATTGGATGGACAAGTATTAAAACTTCTTTTGATTAATGTGTTTCATAAGAGGATATAGCTTACCTTTTTATAATTTGTAAATATTCAATGTTTTAACTCAGTGTTATAAAACTTAAAAGCATCACTTTTCTATACTAATCTGACTGTTGATACTACTGACTGTTAATATTACTACTGATAATTAGTAGTAGAAAATTAAATGCATACCTTATTCTATACAAAACAATGTTATTGTTTATCTTATTAAAATATACTTGTTGATAATTTTCACAAATATCTTAATCACTATTACTTAGTTGCATTTACTGGATCGCAGAAACATAGAACCATAGATTACTTGGCATGGTTTCAAACTGTAAAAATAGGTGAAATAATATCATATATACTTCAGATTTTTCATACCCAGTTATTTTTACTCAATTATTTCATAGTATACTTATGGATGGGATTAATGAAAGATTAAAAATGTGAAAGGGTTTTGCTGGTGATTCAGTGGTAAAGAATCCACCTGCCAATGCAGGAGACATGGGTTTGATACCTGGTCTGGGAAGATCCCACATGCCGGAGAGCAACTAAGCCTGTGTGGCATAACAATTGAGCCTGTGCTTTAGAGCCTGGGAACCTTAACTACTGAGCTCACATACTGCAACTGCTTAAACTTGTCAGTCCTAGAGTCCATGCTCCGTAACAAGAGTAGCCACCGCAATGAGAAGTCCACTTCTTGCAAGGAAGAGTAGCCCCCAATTGCCACAACTAGAGAAGGGCCCAAGCAACAATGAAGTCCCAGCACAGCCAAAAATCAATAAATAAGGCTTTTAAAAAACTGTGAAAACAAACACTAAAGCTATACCAATATAAATAAGTCAAAATCAAGCAGAAAGACAAAATGACTGAACATTAAACATTAGTGTGTTCTGTGGAAAGTTAAAGTAGAATTCCCCAAAACAGAATAGAGAAATCAGGAGGAAAAAATTAAAGAAACAATGAAAAAAAAAAAATGAACAGCTTTAAATTATATTTATGAAGCTCAAGAAATATGACGGAAACTACAAGAAACATCAGAATCAAACTTGGAGTTAATGATAAAGAAAATATCTCAGAAGAAGCCAGAGGGCAATAGAATATGACAGCTGGAAGAAAATAAGTATGGTCTTCATGGGAAAGAGTGCAATCAAAAATAAATTGGAGTGACATCTGGAAAGCTTTGGGAAAATAATCAAAGAAACAAATTCAGTTAACAAATAGTGAAAATATGAAAATTCTATATCTCTCAAAAAATTTAAACTGTAATTAAAATTCTTATGAAAAAAACTTTCCAGAATCAGATGACCTTAATAATAGGATTTTGATAGCCTGCTTATAAAATTCATACATAAATAAAATTCAGCTAGAATACCAAGAAAACTCAGGAACAAAAAGAAAAGTTGGAAGACAACCACTTGTTTGTAAGACTTGACTATTAAGACAAGATAGACAAACATACTAATGCAACAGAATAGAGGGCCCAGAAATAGACTTATACAAAAGTCTATTTCCACATTTCTTCCACAAAGATGCAAAGAAAAGTCAGTACAGGGAGAATAGAGTTTTCAACAAATGGTATAGAACATAGATATCCATAAAGAAAACATTGAAGAATATAGAAAATTCAGCTCATAGTGTACTATAGTACTAAGTGAAACATGTAAATCTCTAAAATAAAATTTTCTATAATTAAATATAGGATAAAGTCTTTTCAATCTTGTGTTATGCCAAGATTTGTTACATAAAAGTGTGATCCATAAAATAAAAAAGAAACTCTATCAAAATTAAAATTTTCTGCTCATTACACCCAACACTATTAAGTGAAAGAAAAGACAAGTTCCAGATGGGGAAAAATATTTGCAGACCATATATTAGGTGAAAACTTATATCTAGAGTATGTAGAGAGAGAGTTCTCATAAACACAAACACATTAAAAAATGGTCAAATGATTTGAGCAACACTTTATCACAAAAGCTAAGTGGATAACAAATGAGCACATGAAAAGATGAACAATATTATTAGAGAAAATAGGAATTAAACCATAGTGAAATACCACTACACAATTATCAGTATAGCTAAAATTCGAAAGACTGACCTTACCAAGTATTAGTAAGGATTTGGAGTGACCAAAACTCTTACACCCTGCTGGTGGAAATGAAAACTGGTACATTCACTTTGTATGAGAGTTTGCCAGTTTCCTCAAAAGGAAGTATCATGATTCACATATGATCATGATTCCACTTTTCCAGTTTTTAGTATTTACCCAAAGAAATGAAAGCATGTGTCCACTGAAGTGACTATACAATAATGTTCATAGCAACTAAATTTTTTAAATAAATTTTAAAAATTTATAGTAACTACAAACTGAAAACCCAAATGTCCATCATTTTATGAACAGATAAAACAACTGTGGTATATTGATGAAGTGGGATGCTACTTAGCAATACTAAGAAATGGACTATTGATATGAGTAAGATTGGTGAATCTCAAAATAGCCATACTGAATGAAAGAATAAAAAAATAACACATATGGAATGATTTAATTCATATGAAACTCTAGAAAAGCAAACTAACATGCAGTGACAGAAAACAGATCAGTCATTTTCTTAGGAGAGACAGAGGGGAGTGGAAGACTGTAATTATAAAGGGGCACCAGTCAGTTTTTCAGGTTGATATATATGTTCATTGTCTTGATTTCAGTGATTTTATTGATGATATCCTGAGTGTGTTTCTTTGTATATATGTATATATAGTTGTACCTTTAAATATTATTGTATGATGGTCATAACTCAACTATATGCCAAAAAGTAATTATTCACTAGTACATCACTTCCACTCAAGTAACACTGATTATCATATGATGATATTCACTACATAAACATAAATATGTCATTTCTGAAACATATATTAAGTTATGCCTCCATATAAAATTGAGGCTTTGAGAAAGTGTTGATGATCCTTCTAACTTAGGACTATTACTCTCTCATGACAGTCAAGAATTAATTCTCTGATATTTTTTCTAATTCTTTTTATATTTTATAGGTAAAAAAGAAATTATATAAACTCAGTGATTCTGTCAGTTTTTCAGATGTTTAATAATTTGATCAGTGTTTCACTATTCTTAAAAAAGAAAGATCTGAGTATTCAGCAGGACACAAAATGTGTGAAACCCAATGTTTTCTAAATTGTTTTTTATATACTGTATATGTAAAGCTATTATGTGGAAAGATCTCTCAGATCATTTTCAGACCTGCACTTGTGTCTTTTCAGGTACCAATTCTATATTCTGCCTAAGCATTATAGGTAAGAGAAAGTCAACTGCTACTTAGGTAGTTTATCTAATGTAACCCATGGCAATACTATAAAAAAGGAATTTTTTTTCCCCTAAATTACAAGTTAAAAAAATCAGAACACTTTCTAACACCATACACAAAGATAAACTCAAAATGGATTAAAGACCTAAATGCAAGACCAGAAACTATAAAATTCTTAGAGGAAAACACAAGCAGGACACTAGATGACACAAATCAACGCAAGATCCTCTATGACCCATCTCCTAGGATAACAGAAATAAAAACAAAAGTAAACAAGTGAGACCTGATTAAACCTAAAAGCTTTTGAACAGCAAAGGAAACTATAAGCAAGGTGAAAAGAAAACCCTCAGAATGGGCGAAGATAATAGCAAGTGAAACAACTGACAAACGATCAATTTCTAAAATATACAAGCAGCTCATACAACTCAGTGCCAAAAAAACAAACAACCCAATCAAAAAGTGGGGAAAAGACCTAAACAGACATTTCTCCAAAGAAGAAACACAGATGGCTAACAAACACATGGAAAGTTGCTCAACATTGCTCATTATTAGAGAAATGCAAATCAAAACTACAATGAGATGTCACCTCACACCAGTCAGAATGGCCATCATCAAAAAGTCTACAAACAATAAATGCTGGAAAGGGTGTGGAGAAAAGGGAACTCTCTGGAACTGTTGGTGGGAATGTAAATTGATACAGCCACTGTGGAAGACGGTATGGAGATTCCTTAAAAGACTAGGAATAAAATCACCATATGATCCAGAAATCCCAATCCTAGGCATTTACCCTGAGGAAACAAAAACTGAAAAAGACACGTGTATCCCATTGTTCATTGCAGCACTATTTACAATAGCTAGAACATGGAAGCAACTTAGATGTCCATCGACAGATGAATGGATAAAGAAGTTGTGGTAAATATACACAATGGAATATTACTCAGCCATAAAAAGAAACTTATTTGAGTCAGTTCTGATGAGGTGGATGAACCTAGAACCTATTATACAGAGTGAAGTCAGTCAGAAAGAGAGAGATAAATATCATATTCTAACACATATATACAGAATCTAGAAGAATGGTACTGAAGAACTTATTTACAGAGCAGCAATGGAGGAACAAACATAGAGAATAGACTTATGGACATGGGGAGAGGGGAGGAAAGGGTGAGATGTATGGAAAGAGGAATATGGAAACTTATATTACCATAAGCAAAATAGACAACCAATGCGAATTTGCTATATGGTTCAGGAAACTCAAACAGGGGCTCTGTATCAACCTAGAGGGGTGGGATGGGGAGGGAGATGGGAGGGAGGTTCAAAGGGGAGAGGATATATGTATACCTATGACTGATTCATGTTGAGGTTTGACAGAGAACAACAAAATTCTGTAAAGCAATTATCCTTCAATAAAAAAATAAATTAAAAAAATTAAATAATGTGCCACCTTAGAAACCACTCTCTTGCATCATACAGCCTTTAAGGAAAAAGGAAAAAAAAAAAAAAACTGTGGAAGAAACAAGGCCAGGAATGTAAGGAAGGGAGCTCTTAGTATAATCATCCCTCCTGGAGTTATTCAAAACAGGAGAAAATTACAGAAAATGATAAAATTGTGAACTAACTATGTAACATGTGGAAGGTAAGTCTCCCTCTTTAGAATTCTGCTTTATCACTGAAAGGTGAAAGGCTATGTCTAAATTTTCTTTTACTTCCAGAATTATATAATGCTATGAATGCTAGGCAAAGTGAACCTCAGACACGGTGAAACACAGAGGTCTAGGGAAGATGTGCTTTCTTAGTCAAAGCAAAAAGTTAAGCTTCTCGAATAAATGAATAGATAGATGTTTGATCCCTGCTCTACAGTCAGGACTCCTGAGAGGCATTTATATCTTCTGGAGTTTGTCTTCTGTGAGTCAGTGATTATGCTGTAAGAATTTTTTCTCAATTATACTGTGTGTTATTAAGTTATCTATTAAGGGATATAATTATTCACATAAAAATGAGTTCACAGCAGCTTTTAAACATACTTTATGATATATGATGTAATTTTAATTAGAGGTCATCTATAAAAGCTCAGTTTATTAATGTATTAGCCTTTTATAGATGAAAATTGGCTCCAGATTTGCAATCTACAAGCCTAGAATCCTTTTCAATATAATATAATCTACTGTAAAAATATTTAACAAAATTCGAACATAGTTATTGGATAAGAACATTTATATCCCTATTTATCAGCTTCACAGTCCATTACTGGTGAACAATTCATATTATTTTATAAAACAAAAAGACAAATTAATTTGTTTCTATGATCTAAGTATATAGTCAGAATCAAACTACTAGCAATTTTGTTATAGATTAGTTAATTAAAATAGTTGATACTGAATTTGATTATGTACATTTACTGCATTTAACCATTATAATAAGAGAGCTCCCTCAAACATGATATTTACAATTCATCATGAAATTTGAAGATTTTTAAAAATTGCCAAATAAATCCTTTCATGCTTTGCAGGGCAGCGTGGCTCAGTGACTCACAGAGAGATTGAAAGAAATTCTAACCTCAGCTTTTAATTCACATACTGACTGATGCTGGGCGAAGCACTTAACCTCACTGATCCTTCATCTGTATAATTGGGTTGGTGGAAACATGACTGTAAAGAGCTGTAAATAAACATAAGTAGCTATTAGAGAATGAATTCCAACTTTACTCCATGAAAATCAAAATCTAATGCTATTGTTTAGCATGAAACATTCACCCTAAAGCAAGCAGTTAATAGAAGTGCTCTGAGTCATGGACCCTTTGTCAGCTTTTGAAACTCATTACTCTGACACACAAAGCTGATGAAATAATAAAAACAACATTGATTAAAATCAGATCATAAAGATCAGGTTGAATTCAATATAAAGATAGAACATAAGTCTCTAAATATCAAGAATCTTGCAATTCATATCTGTAATCATGCTTATTTACTGCTGTAAATGTGATTTGATGCTTCTTGTACTTAACTTGGTTGAGGCAGAATGAGTGTATATATCAAATAAGTGGTGCCATTAGCAATATATGCCAATATTAGGGAAGAATAAATTTTCATTTCTTTGCTTCCATGAAATAAGCTAATAAGGGAAATACAGATATTACCTCAGGACCACTCTTCCTGATGAGAGTTCCGGGGCAGCTATGATAGGAGCTGGGGGAAAATGAGAGGTATGATCCAAGGTACCTCTAAATAGAAGGCATGGCATCATCACCCCCTGATCATAACCTTCTTCCCACTTGTCTCAGGTGTTTGTGTTCCTTGTGAATCCTGAATCTGAATTAGGTACTTTTTACTGAGTTTCAAAAACATGAAATAACTTTTCTGGAAGAAAAAATGACTATGTTTTCTTAGTGATTTAATACATGACTTCAAGCTGTAACTTATTGATTATTACCATTAGTATGGAGCATTTTTTTACTGGAGTATAAGTGCTTAATAATGTTGTTAATTTCTGCGGTACAACAAAGTGAATTAACTCTATGCATGTATATATCCCCCTCTTTTTGTGTTTTTTTTTCATTTATTTTTATTACTTGGAGGCTAATTACTTTACAATATTGTAGTGGTTTTTGCTATACATTGTAGTGGTTTTTGCTATACATTGACATGAATCAGCCATGGATTTACATGTGTTCCCCATCCCGATCCCCCCTCCCACCTCCCCTTCTTTTTGAACCTTTCTCTTACCCACTGCCCCATCCTACCCCTCTAGCTCATCACAGAGCATATGTATAGAATCTAGAAAAACGGTACAGATGAATCTATTTCCAGGGAAGGAATAGACTCAGAGAAAGGATACGTGGACATGGGGAGGGCAGAGGGGAGAGCAGGACAAATTGAGCGAGTAGGATTGATGCATTTACACCACTCTTAAATAGATCACTACTGTGACGCTGCTATAAAGCACAGAAAGCTCTGAAACATTTTAATGAAGTCATATAACATATGAAACCACAGGATTTAGCTGCAAGAAGGTGCTACCAACTACCATCAGAATAAGGGTAGGAGTCCATTAGTGCCTTCTTCTGTCTATATTCTTTTCCAATTTTTTCAGTAAGATATTGACTTATATCAGAAAAAACAAATCTCTCCTCCTATAACTAAACATGCCAGAAATTCTTTTCCAATTTTTTTTCAGTAAGATATTGACATATATCCGAAAAAAACAAATCTCTCTTCCCATAACTAAACATGCCAGAATTTCTTTTTCAATTCTTTTTCAGTAAGATATTGACATATCAGAAAAAAAAAAACAACAAATCTCTCTTACTATAACTAACATGCCAGAAGTTCTTTTCCATTTTTTTTCAGTAAGATATTGACATATTTCAGAAAAAAACAAATCTCTCTCCCCATAACTAAACATGCCAGAATTTATACTGGTAACAAATCCAGCATTTTCTTAAGTCTGCAAATGGCAAAATGCCTAACTCTCCACATTTGCCTACCATTTGCCACCATACTTGCCTTGATCTGCTCATTTGGGGAGGAACAGGTTTTAGCCACTTAATTGTTGGGTATAAATTAAGTAAGAAAGAGGTCATTCACTGATCAATAAAATATCATCATGACTTGAGCCTCTGGCATTTTTCAATTTCTTTATAGCCATCCCTGGATATAGAAACTGAAGATCAAACCAGTGGCTTGAGCATTTACCTATCACAGCTGAAGACAGCCAGCAGTTCATCAAAAGCATGTTAACTCAAAGAGTATTTATATTCTCTTTATTAAATTTGCCTTTAATTGTAGGTAGTATAAAATTATTAACCAAACCAACAGTACCAATTGAGCTTATTTTCCCAATAATTGAAAAACAAACTACAACTGCTACAACATAAAATCATCAAAAACAAAATATATTTCATCTCAAAGTCTGTTTGAGAAAGTAGCAAAACATAATTTTTGACACAGCAGATTCTAATTCTTTTTTATTGTGTGTTTGAACACAAAAATTGTCTTTATACTATTAATATTTTATATCTTATGTGCTTAACTTTATAGTTATTGGACTTCTATGTATTATTATTCCATAGATTTTTCTTTCTTTATACTTAGTTAAGCATATTTTCTGACATTAAACAAAATGGTAACTGAAAAAAATACAATAAACATATAGCTTACTGACATGTGACAATAAATTTTAAAACTTCCCTCTTCTGAATTTATAAGGATAATACTGATATACTTCTATTTTAAAATCACTTTAAATTCTGAAATAGCATAACTTGTCTGATATACTTATGAACTTGCTAAGGAAAAAAATGAGCATAAACTTGATTTCAGCAAAACAATTATTTCCTTGATATTAATTGCACATTTGTGTATTTTCTTTCAAAAGTAGCTTGCAATTTAATGTCTTTGTGGATAATAGGTTAATTACAACACTAGTCTAATTAATTATTTAAAACAAATCATAAAATCAAGAAACACTAGTGTATGCTTATTAGAAATGTAGGAAGAGGCAGGGTTTCAGGATTGCACAGAAGTGGGTGAAAATCTTAGTCCCTCCCTATTTCCTTATCAGTAAAGTAGAATATACTGTTTAGTCTTCAGGGTGTTCATGGAAATTAGAGATAAAAATATAAATTTTCTACCTCAGAATTGATGAGTCAACTCACTGGAAAAGACTCTGATGCTGGGAAACAGTGAGGACAGGAGTATAAGGGGGACACAGAGGATGAGATGGTTGGATGGCATCACTGACTCAATGGACATGAGTTTGTGCAAACTCAGAGAAATAGTAAAGGACAGGAAAACCTGGCATGCTGCAGACCATGGGGTCACCAAGAGTCCGACATGACTGAGTGACTGAAAAACAGCAACAAACCCCAGAACTAGCTATAGAGAGCACTGAACAGATATCAACTCAGGTTCTTATGGTTATAGCATAACTGGATGCTCATTTAATGAGTTTTGCTTGAGTTTCTGAGTGGGCGGCTGAGGCAGAAGAGGAAGGATATACAGGACAGATTTGTTCTCTCAATGTTTCTGGGGAGTCTAGACTATGGTATTTGTTAACTAAGCTTTGAGAGATGTGGGATAAAAGTCCATTCCCAAGAACACCCTGGATGTTACCATTTTCCCACCATATGGAGAAAGTCTTTAGTGAAAGAGAATGAAGCCACTCTGCAGAGAGAAGCAGATGCCTCTGTGTGTGTGTGTGTGTGTGTGTGTGTGTGTGTGTGAAGGAAGAAACATAATCATCCTGTGTTTCTGAGTCACTTTCATATTTGTTTCTGCTCTTCTTTCAGTTTAATAATTTTTAATCTCTTACTTACAATTTGTGAGCCAACGAAAGCCTCCACTTTTAACCTAAGTGAGGAAGTTGGGTTTCTTGCAAAGAAAAAGACACAATTATTTCCATTATGCCTATGACATATGAACCTGGAGAAAATCTACATTTAAGTACCAAAAATTTTTACCAGGTGTCTGAGACAGAGGAAGTTACAACCATTTGAATTTTCATATTCTTCTCCTATAAATTGGAAGCATTATATCTGCCTTACAGTACCATGCTTTGTCAAAATTATGCATTTTATTGTGATGATTTCTACTAATAGCAATTGTTAAGCACTTTTTCTCTATGTATTCCTATGCATATGGCCAGGAAACCATTGCTTTTATGTGGGGGGAAAAGACATCAAATACTGAGTTAACAAAGCCAAACCCACTGAACTAATTTAAGATTATGACTCAGAACTTCCTGGGTTCTAACTGTGGCTTCACTGTGCTATTAGGTTAAAAGTGGAGGCTTTCGTTGGCTCACAGATGATGAAAACTGAATTTGATCTCTCCATTGATGTAAAATGCCTCTTAAATTAGTTTGTCCATATTTATTATTTCTCTTCACTAAATGTCAATTACTAAGTTCAAAAGTATCTAATTTACTTGCAATTATTTCTCATTAAAATAATATAAAATTTTTTTTCAGATTTATCAAGTGTTTTTGTTTGTTTGTTTTTTTCTCATTTCATATCCTTCACTTTTCTTATTGGTATAAAAAATTTAAAAACTCCTCACCAGTTCAAGATGAATTTAGATTATTTTAAACCAGTATCAGATTCACAAACTAAACTCTGGATTCACTTAGGTATTTTCATTGTCTCTCAAAATAAGTATGGAATATTTTTAGCCTTGCTTTCTTAAGTAAGCCGTACAATTGGTTGTTACCAGGTAATTAATAAGAACCTATTCTATTTAAGGGATCAAAAAAAGAGATACATATTTGGCAACTTGCATTTTCCAATTCAGCTACTAATTTTTAAAACAAGGAAAAGGAAAGCTCAGCATTTCGTTGAGAATAAATGTCACTTTGTCATATCTGCACAATGTGTGCGTGATATATATGGGCATTCACAGTACCAAAAATAAAACACAAGGTGTTACAGGCATAATACTACCTCACTGTCGTGGACTTGCTTAAGAACTAAGATTTTATGATAACATGGCTAGTCTGGGGACTGGGCTTGGTACTGGGAAAAGAAAACACACCCTGACACTAAACCCAGATGAGGATTTTGTATTTGGTAGCTTCTAAAATATAGGCATTATCACTTCACTTACCTGACATGAGTTTCCTAAGCTTTAAACCAAGAAGTTTGGCATAAGTTATTTTTAGTATCCCTTTGAGCAATCCTAGTTTCAGATATTTTGATTACATTACACAAGACTTACATGTTTCCAAATATCAAACAGAATAAAATAGAGGTAGTACTTAACTTCAGAGCATAATGCAATGTTTCAATGAATATTTATAATAGATTACTAATATTAACAAGTAATTGAAAACCTGCTAATTACTCAAATATGTGATAAATTTTTCAACAATCTAATTTTCATGAGTTAATACGTGAGTTTTTATCTTACATCACATAGGAAACAATAAACATTTACAATTTTATGGATGCAAATTATCTTTCATATATTTGCTGTAGCAGATTAATCAATATAGAATTGCTTAAGAAATGTTTTACTCAATATTGTTTATATACTAGAATTACAATTCTAGGAATTTATTTTAAGGAAAATTCAGATTTCTTACAAAATTTATGGACAAGAATATTCTTTGAGGAATCACTGTGACATAAAGACAGAACCTTACAAAAGTATAAACTGAAAGAAATCTTTTTTCCCCAACACATCCCACTTAAGAGGCTTCTTTCATTATTTGCCTTTCACTTTAGAAATTATCTATCTGCCTGCTTTTCTTAAAGCATATTTTCTATTCTTACAAAAATTGTATTATGTATTCTGTACTTCAATTTTATGTATATTTATACAGTGAACTTTATTTTGAGTCCTGATGATGGCTTTGTAAACTCTCACCATTGACTTAACAACTCCCAGTGGTTCCCTATGATAGGCATTTTGAAGTTTCCAGTTTCAGAATGTTATAAGCAATACTTCAATTACTTTTTAAAGGATATACAACAGGAAATTGCTTTCAAATACTTGTTATGTATTACACTTCACAGTGAAGAAAAATCACAATCAATAAATTTGAATTGTTAGACACTTGAAGTGTTTTTTTCTACTTTCATTCTGAAACTCACCTGAAAAATGATGCAATGACGTTTTGCTTAAAGAAAAATAAAAATTGACTTTTAATGAGATTACATTAAAGACTTATAGGTGAGAAAGGTGCCTTACATTTCAGCTATAAATAATGTAACACCAATAAATAAGATGAAACTAGGTACTCACATGTTATAAGAACTATTATATCAAAATTCCAATGATTTCAGTTCAGTTCCGTTCAGTCAGTCAGTTGTGTCTGACCCTTTGCGACCCCATGAACTGTAGCACTCCAGGCCTCCCTGTCCATCACCAACTCCCAGAGTTTACCCAAACTCATGTCCATTGAGTCGGTGATGCCATCCAATCATCTCATCCTCTGGCATCCCCTTCTCCTCCTGCTCTCAATCTTTCCCAGCATCAGGGTCTTTTCAAATCAGTCAGCTCTCCAATGATGTACTTAAGATTAATTTTTCAGATAAAATAAAATTTTAAAGATTTATAATTTAAAAATGTATCTTTTTATAGAGATGCTGTCCATATTGAAGCCAAATTGGAATTAAGGCATGTTTGTAACAATAACTTTTTATGCACAGCATTAGAATTTAAGCACATTTTACATGCCTTTAATTCCCCTGAAGAGCAAGAGTTTTTACACATAGCAATTGAAAAACTAGATTGAAAAAATATTTTTCCTTATTTTCTCTCCATACCAACTGATTTTTACTCAAAGATGGGCTCAAGGACATTGAAAAGGTCATGAGATATTGACAAACTGCAATGTGTTTTCTCTAGGATATCAAAGAGCTATTGGCTGGTTTAGGAAACATTTTTTTAAAAAAAACTTTGATTCTGTATTAACACAAACCTTTATTGTCCTCACAAACAACTCTGCATTTGATTGTCATATTTCTACCCATTAAGGAAACAAAAATTTGTTTGATTATGTATAGATCTTTTCAAGTTCACCTTTATCCATTCTTAGTAGTTGAGAAGGTGCTATGAAACTTCAATCAGACTCCTGCCATTACTTGTGGACAAATGACTGGTTCTTCACTGAACTCTGGGTCCTATAGAGCAGTTCCTGGACAAACAGCATTAGCCACACCTGGGAACTTGTTAAAAATGTGAATGTTTAGACCTCAGCCCAGACCTACTGAATCTGAACTCTAGGGATTTGATCCAGAAATATGTTTTAGACGAGCCTTCCTGGTACCTGTGACGAATACCCTAGTTTAAGAGCCACTGTGTCTATGCTGACTATGAGGGTTTTCTCGTCAGAAAACTCCAAACATGACAATAAGTTCTTGTGAATGCTCAGCTCTGTGACAAATCCCAGGACTCAGTAACCCCTTCGAACAAGAAGAACTTAGCTTCTACCCCATCCTGCAAAGGAACCTCATCAACCCCTGGTAAGAAATGACCCAGAGAAAAATAGAGAAGAAATATATTTCCCTCAGAATTAAAACAAAACAATAACAACAAAAAAATTCAGCCAAATTGACCAAGAAGAATCACATTTCATTGCTAGAAAGCTGAGTCAAAAAATGCTTCACATGTCTACTGACACTCTTATCCTAAATGCAATAATTTTGAG
Source organism: Dama dama (assembly GCF_033118175.1). Lineage (NCBI taxonomy): Eukaryota > Metazoa > Chordata > Mammalia > Artiodactyla > Cervidae > Dama > Dama dama. Next base: position 93,777,053 of record NC_083699.1, on the reverse strand, counting down.
GGACAAAATTCTCAAGAAGTATAATAAACTGATTAACTGTTGGTTTTTTTAGAAGTTTGTTCTTAAATTACAAAAAAAAAGGATTTTTTTTTAATTTCTAAAGCTTATAAAATGAGTAGTGTTGTATTTTCTATTTTCTATTCTGTTTGATATGGTAACCACTGGCCATATGTGGCTATTTAAACAAAATTTTAAAATTACTAAAACTTAAGTAAAATTTTAAATTTATCTTCTCATTTGCTGTAGCATCATTTCAGGTACTGAATAGCTGTACACAGCTAGTGGATACTATATTAGACAATGCATGTATAGAGCATTTCCATTATCACTGATATTTTTGCTGAATGTCACAGATTCAAACAAATAAATACCATGATTCATACTATGTATAAGTACTTTAATGACAGGAATTTTTTCATTTATTTATTTCTTGGCATAATTACTCAATTATTTAGTTCTAATCTGCTTTGTACTATAAATAATTTAATGCAACATAGATAAAATATGAATAAGCACCTGAAGTAAGTGATAAACCAACCGTAATTGTAAAAAGAGACAAGAAGAAATATTAAAGTTATTAGACAAAAACCCATGCCTTCTGCACATCTTCTACAAGTAAAATTGGAATTTATAGTTTCTAACAGCTAATTTAAGGAGACTGAAAAAATATTTTTAAAAATTGGAAAGTTCACAAAGTAAAACTAATAAGTAGACCATGCCCCTAGGAGAAGCAGAGCTATTCAAATTCTAAGACCCAACACTTATTTTGTTACTTCTAATAAAAAGAACATTAGGTAGGAAAATATGGTCTTATCATCAGCTCTATATTAGAATGAGAAATTTCTTCAAGATATTTCATATAATATCTTCCATGATAGCAGCTAGAATCACATCAATGCTCATTTAGGATTATAAACACTATGAGATAGCAAATTAATGGCTACATCTGGCAAACTGGTGAAGGATCTAAATGCAGAGAACTATTTCAGAATAACTAGTCTTATAAAGCCTCTTTCTGTTATTTGATACATATATGATTTTGATCATCTTACCATAGATATAGTTAGTCTGCTCAAAATACATATTCACATAAATTTGCACACAATACAAGGGTTTCATATAATTTACATGCATGTGTTCACACTCCAAGCATTTATTACCTAAGTAATGGGAAGAATTATATATTGTTTAGGATATATTGTATAAAGACTAATTCTCACTCACAATTTGGATAGGTGTAATTTATCAATGTCCTCAAGGTTATGCTCTTTAAAAAGTTCCAGAACATTGTGCTCCATTTTTTGGTTAGGTGAGGTTATAAGCTTCACATGCCAAGCAGGAATGAGGTTGTGCTGACTTCTGGTTTTGAAACTTGATGAGACTGAAAATCATGTGTACCTGAAAGGAAAATCAGCCTACCTCTCAATAGAAATAAGTTGAAGGAATGATCATGAATGGAAACCTTTGCAAAAACTCAGTAAATGCTTGCTCAGTGGCATCACTAGCAACTAGTTGTTGATTATATAGTCCATGGAATTCTCCAGGCCAGAATACTGGAGTGGGTAGCCTTTCCTTTCTCCAGGGGATCTTCCCAACTCAGGGATTGAACACAGGTCTCCTGCCTTGCAGGCAGATTCTTTACTAGTTGAACCACTAGGGAAGCGCAATGGTTGACAACTAGTGTTTAAAGATAATTGATTGGTACAATTGGAACCAATGGTACAAAGTCAGGCTGGATGGAGGTGTCCTAGGGCAGGTCAAAACCCTGATTTCACCCTGTCAATTTCAATGCAAACTACTGTCATCATATTTGTAGAAGTCACAAATATGAGAGAGAGTGGCTAAATGACTGACAGAATCTAAAATTTTAAAGAAATTGAATAAGATAAAAACATTCAAATGTGATTGTTAATACTTAACATGCATAAAGGTGCTAATGTGCATCTAGATGATAAATTTAACTAAGTGCATATGGGAAGATTTTTGTCTTTACAGCAACTCTTACAGGATTCTGTTTAAGTGCAAATTCATTACAAGCCATAAATGATATGACTGCCACAAAACCCGGTGCTATTATTGTCTGTAGTAATAGAAACCTCATGAAAAGTTCAAGGAGGGAATGAGAAGTTATCACTGGGCTCTGCACTGATATTTTGTTTGGTTCTGAGCAGTACATTCAAAGCAGACACAGCAAGTTACTGATGTCTGAAAACATGTGCTAAAATTGATAAAAATTCTGTGAACAATGTCACCTAAGTAGTACATGCAATAACAAGAGATTGAGGCCACACTCAGAGCTGCTGGATGGAATCCAATCTTGCAATTTAGATGTTATTTAGAAATGGTGATACACAAAGTAAAGAATCTTAGATTATTTGGGTAAGTTATCCTTATAGTGGAAAGTCATCATCATATAGAAGGGCAACTGTCTTCCAGGTAAAGATAGTGGAATTGTCAAAGAGAAAGCAAGGCCCCATTCCTAAAGGGTTTGGTTTTCTGAGGTAGATGTTAGGGCAGATTCTGAACCAAACTAGTCATGTGTTCAAGACCAGGTAAAAAACCTATGAATTAGAACTGTGGTGCTAACGTAGAACTAGATTACCACTTTCACAGATAAATAATATGAACCTATTTAAAACATTGCTGCTTAAGTTTAGATAAGAATTTACATCCATTAGAGCAAATATGTGGGAACTGGACCAAATTCCACCCTCCTGCATCTTTGGCAAATATTGCTGTATATTCTTGACATCCTTACTCACTGAAGCTGCTGCTGCTGCTGCTAAGTCTCTTCAGTCGTGTCCGACTCTGTGTGACCCTATAGACGGCAGCCCACCAGGTTCCCTCGTCCCTGGGATTCTCCAGGCAAGAACACTGGAGTGGGTCACCATTTCCTTCTCCAATGCATGAAAGTGAAAAGTGAAAGTGAAGTCGTTCAGTCGTGTCCAACTCTTCGCGACCCAACGGATTGCAGCCCACAGGCTCCTCCGTCCATGGGATTTTCCAAGCAAGAGTACTGGAGTAGGGTGCCATTGCCTTCTCCCTACTCACTGAAGAGATATCTTTAAAATTACTTTTATTTTTAAAACAGGACTTCAGATTAACATGACATTTAGAAGAATTAGCAGATAAGATGAAACATAAGGATTGGGTAAATTGGGCTCAAAGAAGGTTGCAAAGGTTAGAAATGAAAAGGTGAATATGAACCCAAATTCATACTGACATTCTCCTTCTGGAAGGGAGCTCTCATCTGAAGTTCATGAAAATGTTTCCACTCTGAGATAGTACGGCTAGAATTGAGAATCAGAGTAAATATGATGGTTAAGAGCCTGGACTGTGGAACTACTTTGAATCCTGACTCCATCAATTAGCACCTGCATTAGGTTAGCAAACTCTATAGCTTCTCTATACCATTCATTATCTGCAAAACAATATAGGGGTGCTGTGAGAAGTAATGAGTTAATATATTTGTATCAGTGACAGCATTACCTGGCACAAAGTAAATGCTCCAGATATATAAGTTATTATCATTATAAATATTTAAATATAATTTTAAAGCAGTCTTTATGCAAAGCAATGTAGTAAAGTATCTTAGCATAATTCTGGAGTGAGACTGTACTAGATGTGAATTCTGGCTCTTCCATGTATTAGTGGGCTGATTTTAACCAGTTTAAGCATATAACCTCCCTTGCAGAAGGGATAATCCTACCTCCTACCTCTTAATTTATTGTAAGGTTTAAGCATAACACACACAGACGTATATACATATATAAAGAACTTATAGTACAGATTTTGAAATAGAGCAGGATCTTGATAAATGAAAGGTATTAGGATTGTTGCTATTAATACAAGTTATGAATTTCAGTCAGCTCACTGTTTATTAATTATAGAATGAACAAATGTCTAGGTCAGTAAAATTATATAAAAATCAAACTTAATTTGAAATAAGCTTTATTGGAAGTTGAAATCCTTGCTATATTTGAAGAGTATAAAACTTTTGACTCAAAAACATTAATTTTTCCATATGTCGCCCTCCTTTCCAGCAAGAAAGAAGGCAAATCTGAACAATAGCATCTCAAAATATTTTATATATTAATATTTGGTGACAATCAATGATAATTGCATTTCAAAATGTCCAAACAGCAGTTTCAAAGAAATAACTGTAGGAGGTTTGTTATTATTATCTAGGAATGTTGCCTCAAACTTATCTAAAGCCTTTGGCTTTTTAAAATGTTTCCATAGTAATACTCAAAGCTAAAAATAAGTGAATAATGCATGATCAAAAGAGTATTTTTAATTGCACTTCTTTCACTTTAATAACTTGAAGCTCCAAATTTAATAACCTCAAGCATTGGAGGAGTCTATCTAAATGTCAATGAAATGCCTATTAAAGCATAGATAAACAAAGCACGGATACCATAGCATGTGTAGCCTGATTCTGATAAGTGGCAATAAAATTTAACTGAGTGCATTTATAGTGAATCTTATCTAAAAATCTCAGTAACTTTTAGAAATGCTAATTTAGTCCCAGGTCATTATTTTGAGGATGTTTTGAAAAAAAAATCAGGGGTATCATTTCTTCTAAAGTAGAATCACAGGTTAAAAAAAAAAATCTGCTTAAATATCAAGCATGTTCACTGGAAAAAATAATAAAGTCTAGACAAACAAATCCAAAAAGGCATCAAAGGGAAAAACAGAATTTTGCTTGACAATTTCTGAAGAACAGGTCCTGAGATGTATATCAATCTGCTTAGAAGCTATTGAAATGATTGAAAAACATTCAATCATTCACATGAGATGTGAATCTGAGGACTCCTTACTCACTTTGAGTCCTTTGTGAATGATAGCTGTGTGACTTTCATAGGAAAAATAAAGAAAAAAGCAAGCGTTTGCTACAGAAGTGTTGTGACGTAGAAGTTGTTCCATGGTTTCCCTTTTCTTTAACTCTATATATCTTCAAATTCATTCTTTAGGAATTCTCATCTCCCAACACACCCTTTGCTATATAAGTTTCCCAGGCTGCTCTCTAAATGCAAGGTTTGGTGGCAACACAAAGAAAATACAGTATAAGTAATGGAAATGTGACCTCGTTTTCTGAAAAGGTAGGATTTTATCATACACTTTTATTATTATGGGTAACCTTGGGCAAATCTCTTAACTTGTGCTATCTTTGTGAAATAAAGAGCTTGCGTTATTTTTATTTTTCCTAAATCTAGCCCAAATGATAGTATTTCAATAAGCTGATATTAATGCACATAAATGGTGGCACTAGTGGTAAAGAATCCGGCTGCCAATGCAGTAGGTGCAGAAGACAAGGGAAGATGCCCTGGAGGAGGGCATGGCAACCCACTCCAGTAGTCTTACCTGGAAAATTCCATGGACAGAGGAGCCTGGCAGGCTAGAGTCCAAGGGATTGCAAAGAGTCCGACACACCTGAGCACTTACACATACAAATGTGCAGATGCCTATCAAACTGACTTAAAGATCATTGAAAAAATAGTTTTCTTTATGTATTTTGGCTGTGCTGAGTCTTTGTTGTTGTGCAGGCTTTTCACCAGTTACTGTGAGCAAGGGCTACTCTCTAGATGCTGTGTCTGTGTTTCTCACTGCAGTGGCTTCGCTTGTTTTGGAGTAGGTCTCTAAGGCCTTCAGGCTTCAGTAGCTGCGGAATGTAGTTGCAGTAAATGCAGTCGTTGCAGCTCCTGGACTCCAGAGCACAGGCTCAATAGTTGTGACACGCAGGTTTAGTTGCTCTGTGGCAACGTGGGATCTTCCCAGACCTGTCTCCTGAATTGGCAGATGGATTCTTTACCACTGAGCCACCAGGGAAACCCTGACTTAAAGATGATTCAAGAAAAAGTTGTGTGATTTTTCAGATAGTGTAAAATAATGGAGTGACAAATTTTGACCATTAAGGTCAAAATTTTTATTTAGGAAAGAAGAAATAATTTCTTATATTCTTTATACAACATATATCCCATAACTGAAAAGATATCCATATCTATCTTCTTATTTATATTAGCCAGATAGGTTTAGTTTTGCTACCATATTTGGGCTCAGTAGCTTTAACCAAACAAGTTTAGTTTTTACTTATCCTACATGCCTAGTGTGGTTTGCATGGAGGCCTTGGCTCAAAGCTGTCACTCACAAACCAGGCTGTTTGGAGGCTTCATTCTGACACGCATTTCCCAATTACTACGGTATGAGAGGAAAGGGTGAGAAAACTGACCATCAGAAATGAAATACCTAGTCCAAAAGTGAAACCCATTTCTTCCACTCACACATCAGTGGCCAGAAATAATCACAGGTCTGTGTACAACCTCAGTAGACAGGAAATTGTGTGCTTAATATTTGATATTGGCTAAAATTAGCAAGTTGATTATCTATGTGAAATGTATCCAATTGTGCATCATTTTATTCATCTTTCTTTGTGAAGTGTATTGCTCGGGTATCTTTTTCAAAATATCTGTGGCAATTTTGACAGTATTCTTTAAACTTGGACTCGGCCAACATTTGAGATACTGAAACATCAAACTGCATTACAAGGATCATTTGAATACGAATCTGGAGAGGGGAGGGGTTCATTCTGGAAAGATCAGAATTTGCCAAAGGAGAAAGTATCCAGGAGTACAATAATTCACAATTATAGACTCTAGAATTTCATGCCTGTTTAACCAGAACTCCACAATAAAAAGATATCTAATTGATCACACTAGAGATGTTTTCAAATTCTTTAAGATCAATCATTCATGAGCTGAGATTTATTGAAACACACCCTTGTCATGAAAGAGCCTGTGATACTTCCTAAATATGATATGCTATATCTCCAAAACAAAGATTGAAATGGAACACTCTTTCCTTCTGGAAAAACTAACTTACACATGAAATAAGAATGTTCACACTTCAACTCTGTAACTATATTTCAGTCTGCAGAGGTTATTTAAAATTGCTTCCTTTCTCATGTAAATATTATTTTAAAGCAGATTGTAATGAACAGACACTCATTTTATACAATATGGCTGAGTCATAGCTGCAAAGCAAACCTATGGCCTTGCTCTTACAGTTTTAAACCTCGGTTCATTCAGACATCATTTATTTTGCCACTGTAGCAAACCACTCTAAACATATTATCCTGAGAGAAGAACTATCTCATAGTACTTCAGGGGATCTATAATGTTTCACAACACAGTTTGAAACATTCCAGAAATATAAAGAAAATGTTTAAAAGAGTTATCTCCTGCTTTCAAGAAAGCAGTGTTTATTTTAGTTAGGTGAAAAACTCCTCGTTCATAGACAGGTTCTGTTATAAAATTTTATTTATAGGTCTGTTAGTTGGGATTCTAAATATTTTTTCTCCAAGGTGCACTACAATGTTATGTCTAGTTGTTGCTTCCTGCAAAATTCCATTTAACCTGTATTGTATCTGAGCTAAATTACTGATATAATCCCTCTGAACCTCGGATCTAATATAAAACTTACCAGAAGATACAAGAGGGAGAAAAGAGAGAAATGGAGTCTCTTAACTGTTGAAATTAAAAAAAAAAAAAAAAAGTTTTTATTCCAGTTCTTCCTGTATAATTTTTTCTGCCCCTCACCTCCATCCATTCTTGCCCTCTGCCCCAGGTACCTATGTCATATATTTGTATCATTTTAACCTTTAGAATAGATCACGATGCTTCAGAATTAGCACATTAAGCAGAAATACGAAAGCTAATCCAAATAACTTTCCACATTTTCTCTGATCTTAGATTTCATGGAGATAAAAATGTATTAAAATAATTTGTGTGAACATTTTTATGACCAATAAATATAACATATCTCAGTAAGTGACTCTACGGGTAGCTCTAAAAAGAGAAATGGGCTTCCCTGGTGGCTCAGCAGTAAAGAATCATCCCTTAATCCAGGAGACACCAGTAGACGATGGTTCTATTTTTGGGTTAGAAAGATCTCCTGGAGGAGGAAAATGGCAACCCACTCCAGTATTATTGCCTGGAAAACCCCATGGACAGAGGAGCCTGGCATGCAGTAGTCCCAGTGGTCACAAAAAGTCTAAAAATACTGAGCAACTGAACACACATGCAAAAAGAGAATAGATAATTCAGAGATAAATTTGTCTCTAACAGACATGAATTTCTGTTAATAGTCTTAACATTCATAGAACTTTTTCAGTAATCTGAACTTTCCCTCAGTTCTACAAACTCATTAGAGATTTTAATAGCTTTATTGCTTCATCTACATATTAATCTATAGATTGTTTAAAAGCTATATTCATTTCACAATTACAAATTTATATGTGGAATTGTTTTTATCTAGCCTGTATCTATCATAAGTTAATAATATAGAATTAAAGCATTGCTTTCATGAACATACCAAAAATTGTAGAAGTTTATGATTCACATAAATTGCAACATTTAATTTATTTGTATGATTGATTTATTTTGTATTTCTATAGACATAGGTAATTTAAAAATGTTTAACAATTTTTTTAAAGATTTCACCTTGCAAACACAAGAAATGCTCTAATTAAAATCATTCATAAACTTGATAGAAAAATAATAGAAAATTTAGATTTAAAAGGTGAACCATTCAAAAGATCTACAGATCCATGTAATATTTAAAATTTCAAAAAAGAAGTAAAATTCTATTGTAATATATGTAGTGTGATTATATAATGATGATACTCATTAGACCTTTTTGCTGAACAATAAGCCAGAAGATGGCTTATTGCACCTGTTCCATGTGTACCAGGGACAGGCTCCAGATGAGAGAACAAAAGACAGAATCTGAAAATATATATTCATATACATATAAATGACTAGGAACTAACATTCAGAATTAGTAAGGACTATAAATAAAGAGCAGTATAAAAAATGTAGAGAAGGATTATGAATCAACATGGAAAAAAATCAAATACCATAAAGAACATTAATTACCTTAATTTTAACAATAGCTTGGGATGTTCCTTAGACTTTGAACCTTAAAAATGAAATTACTTTGCCAATTATTTTAGTCTATTTCCATTTGCCTTTTTACCCAAACGTGGTAAGTCAGGTAGCTTTCTAATCTACCAAGAATGGGTGTTATTAACTGCCTAATCACTCATATAAACAGTAAATGCATGGATGTAAAATCACCGAAGCAAGAGTAGGTGAGGAGAGCTCTTAAGACTCTGAGGCAGGTCTGACATGTGTAAAACAAAAGCAGGAGGGAAGGAGGATTACATGTGAAAAGGATGAAAACTCTCAGACCATAACTCGGTAAGAAGAAAGCTTTGGCTAGACACATGGGAAATCAAGTAGTCTAAGCCCCCTGTTATAGGAACCCCACATCCCATAGAAATGAACCTGCACAGTATCAGCCAGGAACAATATAGGAGAGTATGACCTTGGAGTGATCCTGCTATGATGGGGGGCTATAGGAGGGAGCAGTGGGTACTACTGTCAGCAAACTGTGCTCCCCAGAGTAGGAAACCTGAGGGTACACTTTTAAGGCTGTCATAACCTGTATTATGGATTCATGGTTATCAATAAGTTTTAATGTATACCTATAGTAACCATTTGAGCATTTCATTCAATTGATTATTAACATGTAATTGTTTTATGATGTTTTTCATAAAGGAAAGGATATATCCATTACATTACTAGATATTTAAGTGACGAAAATAGATTAAATACAATAAATTATAAGTAATACAATAATTCCAAATAAAATTTAAGTTTTCTGATAGATGTGAAAATTAAACATAATCAAGTTGAAATTCAAGAAAATGGTGCTGTGGAGGGTAGCAGAGGAACTTGCGTAGGATAGGCAATGATTTATTAGATGTTAAAAATTATTTGTGATTTATCAGAACTATATCATAATCAGGACCATAGGAAAATGTGAATAGTATTCAAGGATTATGCAAATATATTTCAATATGTAACAATAAAGAGCATGGTAAGTTTTAAAAATTACAAATTAGGAAGCAGTAAGTCAGGCCTGCTTTCTTCAAATCAAGCGCTAAAATGATGTTTAAGATTCTTGTTCAGTGAGCCTTAAACGTGAAAATTATTTTTTAGTTTTTCAAGTTTTAGAGTGGACAAGAGAGTTAGCTGTTACATTATGCTCTTCAGGTTTGTGATGCCTTTTCTTTTTCCCCAATCCAGTTCTCCAAATAAGTTATGTTTCAGCACCAGGAATCTTTTGAAAACCACCAAATCTTTTGGAAATAGATTTGGTAATGATTAAATAAACAAACACAATAGAAAATAACAAAAAATATTACCAAAGAAATATAGGCCAACACATGTCTTTATTTCATCCAATGTCATTGATTGCCTGAAAATATAGTAAACACGCCTTCAAGTACTTAAAGCCTTTGTCCCTTTAATAACTTTTTTTTTTTTTTTAATTTCTATAAACAATGGCATCCCAATCAGAATTCAGGCCATAAGTTAGCCAGTTATCACAGGTTTGGTTGCTGGGAAGCAAATTCTGAAACAAAGATTAACACACAGGAAGTTAATTAGGGCATGCTCTTCTTATCAACAGATCATGAAAGGGTGTAGGAATAAGAATGATTAGAAGTTGGGTTTCAATGCATTCTCATCAAAGGCCTTAGCCACAGTCTCAGGGAAAACTGAATCTACAGGGCATTGAGTGTTACCCCAAAGGCTCAATGAGTAAAGAGTCCACCTGCAATTCAGGAGACACAGGGGCCGTGGGTTTGATCCTTGGGTTGGAAAGATCCCCTGGAGAAGGGCATGGCAACCCACTCTAGTATTTTACCTAGGAAATCCCATGGACAGTGGAGCCAGAGTTGCAAAGAGTCAGATGTGACTGAGCAACTAAACAAAACAAAATAAAATGAAAAGTTGGGCAAAGGAGGCTATCTGACTTATTATTCACCTATTCACACTGTGCTAATTATTCACTGAAGCTGAGGTGCTTCAGGAGGTGCTCAAACCTTGTGCAAAGCCACTCACTTCAGCTTAGACCGGTCTCAAAGAAGGCTGACAGCTGAAGACTATCTGTCAGCAGCACTCTCAAGAAAGAAGCTAAAAGAATAAGTTCTTCCTTCTTAAAAAATATTAAGATAGTACTGTATGTCACAGCCTCCTGTGTGCTTGTGAAGGAAATGACTACCTGGAGACTAAGAAGAAATCCATGCCCATGTGAGTATAGTCAGCTGATCTTTGACAAAGGTGCAAAGGCAGAACAATGGAGAAAAGATAGCTTTTTCAACAAATGGTGCTGGAACAACTGGACATCCACCTGCAAAAAAAGAAAAAAGAATCTAGTCACACACTTTACATCCATAACAACAATTAATTCAAAACTGATCATAGACCTAAATTTAAAATGCTAGCTATAAACATCCTAGAAAATAACATAGGTGAAAATCTAAATGACCTTGCGTATGATTGTAGCCTTTTACATACGAAAGCAAAGCAGGATTCGTTAAATAGATAATTGATAAGCTGGACTTCATTAAAATTTAAAACTTCTGCTCTGGGGGTGGGGGTGGGGGATGAAACTGTCAAGAGAAAGAAAATGCAAGCCAGAGATCAGGAGAAAATATTTGCAAAATTGCATATGATAAAGAACGCATCCAAAACATACAAAGAATTATAAGAACTCAATAATATAAATGAATAACCCAATTAAAAAAAAAAAATGGGCAAAAGACCTAAACAGAAACCTCGCCAAAGAAGATACATACATGGCAGATAAGCATGTGAAAATGTATGTAAGTTCATATGTCAGCAGGGAAATGCAAAGTAAACAACAATGAGGTACCACTACACACCTATTGTTGTTTAGTTGCTAATTCATGTCTGACTCTTTGTGACCCCATGGACTGGAACCCACCTGATTCCTCTGCCCATGGGATTTCCCAGGCAAAAATACTGGGGTGTGTTGCCATTTACTTCTCCAACACACCCATTAGAACTGCCAAAACCCAATGCTTACTAGAATGTGGAGCAACAGGAACTCTCATTGATTTCTAGTGGAAATGCAAAATCATATAGCCATTTTGGGAGACAGTTTGGCAGTTTCTTACAAATTCAGGCATACTCTCAACCACGTGATTCAGTAATTGTACTCCTTGGTATTTATCCAAATGAGCTAAAAATAAATGACTACAGAAACACCTACACACAGATGTTTATAGCAGCTGTATATATATAATTGCCAAAACTTGGAAACAACCAAGATATCTTTCAGTAGGTGAGTGGATAAATGAACTACATGGTATATCTAGAAAGAAGAATATTATTCAGTTCTAAAAGAAATGATATTAAGTGATGAGAAAACATGGAGGAAACTTAAAGCATATTACTAAATGAAAGAAATTAGTCTGATAAGGCTACATACTACATGATTCCAACTACATGACATTCTGTAAAAGATAAAACTATGGAAACAGTAAAAGGATCAGACTTACTAGGGGCCAGGAGAAAGAGAGAAATAAAATAATTTTTAGGGCACTGAAACTACTAATCCCAGTAGAAAACTATATGCATGTCATTACACATATGTCAAACTCCATAGAATATACTTCCCAAGAGGTGCTAGTGATAAAAAAAACCTACCTGCCAATGCAGGAGACATAAGAGTTGTGAGTTCAATCCCTGGACCAGGAAGACTCCCTGGAGAAGGACATGTCAACCCACTCTAGTATTTTTGCCTGGAGAACCCTGTGGACAGAGGAGTCTGACAGGCTCATACGGTCGCAAAGAGTCAGACACGAGTGAAGTGACTTACTACGAGCAGGAGCATGGAATGTAAATCACCAAGAAGAAACCCTAAGGTAAACTATAGATTTTGGATGATAATGGTGTGTCAGTGTGGGTTCAATGATTCTAACAAACGTGCCTCTTTGGTGCGAGATGGTGATAGTGGGGGAAGCTATTATTTGGATAGCTTAATAACTTAGATGCTGTGTTGATTATATATGTATATATATGAACCTAAAAGGTCAGGTTTTATATCAATCCCAAAGAAAGGAAATGCGAAAGAATGCTCAAACTACTGCACAATTGCACTCATCTCACACTCTAGTAAAGTAATGCTCAAAATTCTCCAAGCCTGGCTTCAGCAATACGTGAACTGTGAACTTCCAGATATTCAAGCTGGTTTTAGGAAAGGCAGAGGAACCAGAGATCAAATTGCCAACATCCGCTGGATCATCAAAAAAGCAAGAGAGTTCCAAAAAAAACCATCTATTTCTGCTTTATTGACTATGCCAAAGCCCTTGACTGTGTGGATCACAATAAACTGTGGAAAATTCTGAAAGAGATGGGAATACCAGACCACTTGACCTGCCTCTTGAGAAACCTGTATGCAGGTCAGGAAGCAACAGTTAGAACTGGACATGGAACAACAGACTGGTTCCAATAGGAAAAGGAGTACGTCAAGGCTGTATATTGTCACCTGCTTATTTAACTTATATGCGGAGTACATCATGAGAAACCTTGGGCTGGAAGAAGCACAAGCTGGAATCAAGATTGCTGGCAGAAATATCAATAACCTCAGATATGCAGATGACACCACCCTTATGGAAGAAAGTGAAGAGGAACTAAAAAGCCTCTTGATGAAAGTGAAAGAGGAGAGTGAAAAAGTTGGCTTAAAGCTCAACATTCAGAAAACTAAGATCATGGCATCTGGTCCCATCACTTCATGGCAAATAGATGGGGAAACAGTGGTAGAAGTGTCAGACTTTATTTTGGGGGGCTCCAAAATCACTGCACATGCTGACTTCAGCCATGAAATTAAAAGACGCTTACTCCTTGGAAGGAAAGTTATGACCAACCTAGATAGTATATTAAAAGCAGAGACATTACTTTGCCAACAAAGATCCGTCTGGTCAAGTCTATGGTTTTTCCAGTGGTCATGTATGGATGTGAGAGTTAGACTGTGAAGAAAGCTGAGTGCCGAAAAATTAATGCTTTTGAACTGTGGTGTTGGAGAAGACTCTTGAGAGTCCCTTGGACTGCAAGGAGATCCAACCAGTCCATCCTAAAGGAGATCAGTCCTGGGTGTTCATTGGAAGGACTGATGTTGAAGCTGAAATTCCAATACTTTGGCCACCTGATGCGAAGAGCTGACTCATTTGAAAAGACCTTGATGCTGGGAGGGATTGGGGGCAGGAGGAGAAGGGGAGGACAGAAGATGAGATGGCTGGATGGCATCACTGACTGGATGGACAGGAGTTTGGGTAAACTCTGGGAGCTGGTGATGGACAGGGAGGCCTGGCGTGCTGCGATTCATGGGGTCCCAAAGAGTCAGACACGACTGAGCGACTGAACTAAACTGATGTATGCATGTGTATACACATGTGTATGCTTATTAGTTAATTAGTTACTTCAGAGGTGTCGACTCATTGCAGCCCCATGGACTGCAGCATGCCAGGCTTTCCTGTCCATCACCAACTGTTTCCCCATCTATTTCCCATGAAGTGATGGGACCATCTCCCACATTAGAGGTGGATTCTTCACTGTCTCAGCCACCAGGGAAGCCCAGAGCATAATTCCTGCTGAGTTGCTTATCACTTACTCCATCACAGAAGAAAATCAAGTGTTTATGGTAGTCTTTAAAACAAACAAAAAAACAAAAACATAAACTACTTCTACCCAGGTTTTATTAACTACTTTTAATTGATTTTTAATTATTTAAGTAATTTGCTTTGGAACTTTGAGAGCAAGATCCATCTCTTTCTACCTCATTTATTTCAAAGATGAATAATTGTATGTGTTAGGTTAAATTGAAATTGAAGTCGCTCAGTCATGTCCGACTCTTTTGCAATCCCATGGACTGTAGCCCACCAGGCTCTTCAGTCCACAGAATTTTCCAGGCAAGAATACTGGAGTGGGTTGCCATTTCCTTCTCCAGGGGATCTTCCTGACCCAGGGATTGAACTGCTGCTTTAATTTGCATTATAACTTTAATTTTGCTCTTATGGGTAGAGTGAATTAATTCACACTTGTGTCAAAAAATCTAGCCTGTTCTTTTTCTATTTTAATTGTCAAAACAAATATTATAGTAGTACTCATAATTTTCCTGATAGATAATTTTCCTGTTACTCTGTATCTTAAATTTTGGCTGCAACACAAGTTATTATTTGGTGTTTTGTAAAATATAGGAATTTATGGTAACGTCTTAAATTCAAAATATGTTATTACTGGGGCTTTTCCCAATCATTAGTGTTAGTCTAGTGGCTAAGACTCCAAGTTCCCAATGCAGGGGGACTGTGTTTGATCCCTGGTCGTGGAACCTGATCCCTCATGGCACAATTAAGAGTTTGCATGCTGTAACTAAAGATCGATCCCACATGCTGCAATAAGTATCAAAGATCCCTGTGCCATAACGAAGACCCACCATGGCCAAATAAGTAAATATATAAATATTTTTAAAAATATATGTCATTACAATTCCTAATCTGTGGACATTGCTTAGCTTTATATGAGTGATGCAAATTTTAACTGAATCATGAAATTACTACATGATTAAAATTGTGACTTGAAATAATAACAAGAGAGTAAGAATTAATACAAAATGCACATGAAGTCAGCATTTACCATTCAAAAGCATCAGTTGGAAAGTAACTAACTCACTATACAAAATAATTTGTCAGGTAAATTTAGAAAACCTTGTGTTCAACCAAAGTGAACAGATCTCTTTGCTGAATAATTTATCTGAAACTGCATTATGCTAATGTGCAATTTAAAGTTTTTAGACTGACATTGCATCTGCAACTTTTCTCTGTGATGATGATGGTGATGACAATGATGATTCTTTTTATCCAACATGTTTCAAAAAGCCACAGGATACAATTTTAGAAGCAAAAACCTTTAAATAAAGCCTTTAAACAATGTAATACATTTAATTTGTTCTGGGTTATACTCACAACACTTTCAGAATTAAAAATCTGACTGCATAATTATATTTAAATAATGAATGATATAGGTACAAATTTTGTTTATAGCTTATTTTTGAAAACAAGGAAAATCTGGGCATAGTATGAGGGAGAGAACCCATGGTGTTTTATATATAATCCAGGGCCATGAAAAATTTCCAGGCTGCCTAAGTTTTGATAAGAGAAACCATCAAACAAAAACACAGGTGTGAATAAATCAAAAAGAGGGCAGAGGTATAGAAAAAATTGAAGTTAGGGAAGAAAAGTTTAGAGTTAATAGTTGTGGAAAAACAATGGGAAAGAGGCAAAAACATAATTTAAAAGTATTGGATATGATAAAAATATATAAATAGAAACTATTGGCATAGGAATAGATAGGGACTTGAATTTTGCCAAATAGTGAGAGGTGAGTTGTACAGGTAAGGTTTGTAATCCAATGCAAATGATTTAATTGAACTATTCAATCAGACCACCCCTCCAGATTCTTACAGTGACAATTGTTGCAGGATGTATTGAGGTCTCCAGTAAAGCTTGCATATCTTTACCACTTAAAAATATACATAAAAGGAATATGTAAAATTATAATAAATTTCATTCCATGCAGTAGGCAATCATTTCCTGAAAATCTTGCTGTGGAGTTACTGAAATATTTATCAAGTTGGATGTTATAGTTATTTGCATTGATGAGCACCTTTAATTGCATTTGCATATATGTCATTATAATTATTCAACTTGCATATAAATTGAATGATTGGATTATTTTACTGGAATACTTTAGAGAAATTATAGAATTCTAAAGAAAGGCATATTTTAACCTGCAAATATGTGACTAAATGTTCTTTTAAAATGTATTTTATTGTGTAATATATCAAATACACCAACCTGGTGTATCTAAGAGACATTTTGAGTTTAAAAGATGAGTAATAAAATAAATACACCTGATGCAGTGTACAGACCACAAATAAAATATTATCAGAATCTTTGATGCCTTCAAAGTAACTACAGCAAAATGCACCCTTGGTGGTGGCTTAATTGTTAAGTCGTGTCCGACTCTTGTGACCCCATGGACTATAGTTCCCCAAGGTCCCCTTTCCACAGGATTTTCCAAGCAAGAATGCTAGAGTGGGTATCCATTTCCTTCTCCAGGGGATCTTCCAGACCCAGCGATCGAATCCAGGTTTCCTGCACTGCAGGCAGCTTCTTTACCAACTGAGCTACCAGGGAAGTCCATAAATGCACCCTTATTCCTCCAAAAAATTGCCAACCATATTCAAATAACTTGAATTTTGAATCCATTTAATTACAAAATAATTACACACAGAGAATATGCATATAGAGAAAAGTGAATAAAGCAAAAATATAAGTCTCAATAATTTATCACAAAACAAAACCCCTGTAACCTCCAACCAGGAAAATAAATGAAATAGTATGAGAAGCATCAAAGTCCCTCTTGTACCCACTCTCAGTCATCACACCCCTCCCCATAGTTAACAATATGATGACTTCTGTGGCAATGATGACTTTGCATATTTTTTCAGAGTCATGTCATCTCAATATACATGTTTTAAGACTCTGACCTAGTTTTGTAGACTTTTGAACTTCATATAAATGCAAACAATATAATAAATGTTATTTTGGATCTGGATTTTTTGGTTCAATGTTATATATCTTAAACATCCACATTATCATGCATATGGGTATTTTATTTATTGTAGTATAGCATATCACTTATGCCTACTCTTGTAAAAATTAATTAGTGCACATACACAATAAACTCTTTTGTCTATTTCTAGGTGTGAAGTTCCAAGGTCATATAGCCTATGGATCAGTACTCATAAATATAGAAATCTGCTTTCAAAAGTGGTTGTACAAATTGTCTCTAAGTAGGGAAAAGAGCTATGAGAATCATATAAAGTTTCCTATCTGTATCTTTACCAATACTTGCTTGTGTTTTTAAATTAGTTTTTAAATGTAACAAATCTTGTGGTTATATACATTATGTTTGAAACTATTTGTTTCATCTATAATTTTAATTAAAATTTTATAATGTGGATTTTTTAAAGTGAAATTTTTAAGTGACCTGTTCATACAAATGGGCTTCCTTTGTGGCTCAAGGTAAAATACTCACCTGCCAATGCAGGAGATGCAAGTTAAATCCTTGGGTCCAGAAGATTCTCTGGAGAAGGAAATAGTAACCAATTCCAGTATTCTTGCCTGGAAAATCCAAGGACAGGGAAGCCTGGGGGCTACAGTCCATGGGGTTGCAAAAGAGTCAGACACAACTTAGTGACTAAACAACAAAAAACAGCAATACATACAAATAAGTATCTATAGCTCATTGAATCTATAGAAATTAATACACCTGCCAAAACAGAAATCAAATCATGGAAGAGACTATTACCAAAATCTCAGAAGCAGTCTGTCCCCTCTCAGTCATTTCTACAGGTAACTGTTTTGTCAATAACCTCAGATATGCAGATGATACCACCCTATGGTAGAAAGTGAAGAAGAACTAATGAGCCTCTTGATGAACATGAAAGATGAGAGTGAAAAAGTTGGCTTAAAAGCTCAACATTCAGAAAACTAAGATCATGGTATCTGGTCCCATCACTTCATGGCAAATAGATGGGGAAACAGTGGCTGATTTTATTTTTTTTTATGCTCCAAAATCACTGCAGATGGTGATTGCAGCCATGAAATTAAAAGACACTCCTTGGAAGGAAAGTTATGACCAACCTAGACAGCATATTTGTCAACAAAGGTCCATCTAGTCAAAGCTATGCTTTTTCCAGGGTTGTATATGGATGTGAGAGTTGAACCGCAAAGAAAGCTGAGCGCCGAAGAATTGATGTTTTGAACTGTGGTGTTGGAGAAGACTCTTGAGAGTCCCTTGGGCTGCAAGGAGATCCAACCAGTCCATCCTAAAGGAGATCAGTCCTGGGTGTTCATTGGACGGATTAAAGCTGAAGCTGAAACTCCGATACTTTGGCCACCTGATGCGAAGAGCTGACTCATTTGAAAAGACCCTGATGCTGGGAAAGATCGAGGGCAGGAGGAGAAGGGGACGACAGAGGATGAGATGGTTGAATAGCATCACCGACTTACTGGAGATGGGTTTGAGTGGAATCCGGGAGTTGGTGATGGATGGACAGGGAGGCCTGGAGTGCTGTGATTCACGGGGCCACAAAGAGTCGGACACAACTGAGTGACTGAACTGATCAACACAAAAACTTCCACCAGGTAAAATGATAGAGAATGAAAGGCACATGAAAAAGAACATGACCTCTCAGTGTCCCTAGCTGAGGCCATCTATTTCGCTGATGCCTGGTCTTGTTTTGTTACTTCCTTTCTTCTATTTTAATTTCTCTTCTTTTTTAAGGTTCTTGAAGTAGATACTTAGATCATTGTTTTTTAGACATTCTTCTTCACTAACGTGTACTCTTTGGGGATAAACAAACACTAATACTCTAAACACTGTTAAGGAGCATCTTTCAAGGACTGATGTATTATAACTTAATGTTAATTAACTTGAAATGGTTTTTCACTTCCCTTGTGATGTTTTTCTTTACCCTTAAGCTATTTGGAAGTATATCCCTTAATTTTCTATCAGTTACGGTTTTCTGTTGTCATTTTGTTACTCATTTATTCTCATTTCACTCTACTCCAGAAAATTCAGTGGATGATTTAAGTTTAGTAGGATCGAGATGAAATTTATTGTATGACATTTTTAATAGTTTTGCATCATTTGTCTGAAAAAGATCTTATTGCTTACCATTGTTTAATGTGATGTTTTATAATTTCTAGTAGATTGTTTTACTAAGTTGTTTTTTTCATAAAATCTATTTCCTTTTTTTTTTTCTTTTTTGTCATTTATGGGGTGAAGTATATCCATACTTCTTCCTATGATGTGGATCTTTTTATTTTACTTTTCACATCAGTATTTTTTTAACTTTATTTTGAATGTATAGTGTTTTATGCATACATATTTATTATTCCAGTAAATTGACCTTGCATGCTAAATCACTCCAGTTATGTCCAGCTCCTCGTGACCCTATGGACCCTATGGGGGCCACCAGGCTCCTCTGTCCATGGGATTCTCCAGGCAAGAATACTGAAGTGGGTTGTCATTCCCTCCTCCAGGGGATCTTCCCAATCCAGGGATCGGACCTGTGTCTCTTATGTCTCCTGCATTGGCAGGCAGGATCTTTACCACTAGTACCCCCAGAAAAGTCCCAGAAATTGACCTTGGTACATTAATATTAGAACAAATGTCCTCTGTTTTTCTGTATTAACTATTTTTTGCCAGTGACTCTATCACTAGCATAGTTATACCATATGGGTTGCTTTATCTACATTTTCTATATTTTTGAATAAATTTTGTATCTCCTATACTCAACTTTTTTAATTGGGGGATTTACTTTTGATGAAATCATAGGCCTATGATGAAATTCTGCAGCTCTGAAACCAAGAATCAATCTGGCTTGTGTTGCCACCCAATGAAATGAGTGAACGTTATAGATGTTGTTTTCGGATAAAACCATAAAATTTCTACTAGAGATTACTGTAGAACTCTCTTTACTCTGGCAAACTAGTCATGGATTTATGGAGTCAGAGCTTCCATAAATCTTGATTCTTAGGTAAGGATGACGTAGAGAAGAATATCAATTATGACAATCCATAACAGACAGGTACCATGAACAGGAAATGCATGTTTGATCTTTTAAACCTCTGAAATTTTGAGCAATTTCATCATAGTCTGCCTTTAGTAATACAAGAAGTTTTAAGTTATGGATTCAATTACAGAATTATTTAAATTTTCTATTTTATCTTATGTCATTTTTTGTCATTTTATTTTTCTAAGATGTCTCATTTTAAAAAATTAGCATAAATTATTTGCAACATACTATCATGATCTTTGTAATATTATCTCTTGTTGTTAAGTCACTTCGTCAAGTCCAACTCTTCTGCAACCTCATGCACTGTAGCCCATCAGACTCTTCTGTCCATGGGATTTCCAAGGCAAGAATACTGGAGTGGGATGTCATTTGCTTCTCCAGGGGACCTTCCCTACCCAGGGATCAAATCTGCATCTCCTGCATTGGCAGGCAGATTCTTTATCACTGAGCTACCAGGGAAGCCCAATATTATCTGTAGTGATGACATTTTTTGTGTTTATGACAATGTTTTTGTGCTTTCTCCTTATTTCTAGTTGATTAGTCTTGGAAGTATCGATCTTACAAGGTATTTTCTTGTTTAATTTTCTCTACTGAGTGTGATATACAACAATTTCTGCTTTTATTGACACATTTAATATTTACTTACATCTGCATTCTCTGAGTTTAGATTTCTTCTTTGATAACTTCTTAAAATAACTCATGATTCTACACCCTTTCTCTTTTTCTAATATATGACTTTATATTGGTATTTTTTCTTTGAAGATGATCTTATCTGTGTCCTGGGTACAAATATGCTAATTATGTTTTGGGTCAATATATTTTCTACTTTCAAAATAGATTTCCTTTATGATGTATATACGTAAACATTTTACCTTAATTTCTAAATATAAAAGTGTTTTTATTCTTGGTGTTGTTTTCTTTCTAGATTTCACTGTGGTCATAGAAAATATGACAAATAATTTCAATCCTTTGAGATCCGAAGTCTCTCAGGAGAAATCAGAGCTCAGAGTATGCTCTCATAGGACTCTTTGCCTAAATTTGCACCACTTGTGAGTCTAAAGTATCCTGAATGAAGAATTCGATTTAAAGTGATTATGTGTTGCTAGTGCCCCTGCATGTCTGGCAGAAGCAGATGTGGATCCCATCTGGACATAAAGTATTCCCAAAGAAAACATTTCAAGGAAGATGAGCAGACAATAAGCAGGCTAACAAATTATTTGAGGAAACTAGGTACTTGGGTTTAGAAACAGCAGCAGAAATAATAAAAAGCAGGGACACACTTTCTACAATGTCACTCATTATCATTTTCTGACATTGAATATTAAATAGCTGTGCTGATGCATTAAGACAATGATCAAGACTTTAAAAAAAGAACTAAAAAGAATATAAATAAATGTCAGATCTTTTAAAAATTTAGAACAACCATGGTTGAACAAAATTTTATAAACTGTAACAATAAGTTTATTCATAATCTAGTTGAGACAGACAGAAAAACAAAAGGAGACGTTGGAAGATGAGGAAATTGGGTGGAGAGTTCTAAAATACATCTATTTACATCTAGAGAGATGAACTAAAATACAGAAGGAGCAACAGGTGAGGAGTTAATAAAAGCAATAATGATCAAATCCAATAGGGGAAAAATAGCCTCAGAAAATATATTGGACAATGTAAACAAAGGTTGTTTAGAATTTTTCGTATTGATAATAAAGAATGTATATAAAATAAACAGAGTTCTACTAAAAGCTTAGACAGATTATATTACATTTGGACAAGATAGCAGAGAAAAACCAGTTAATTAAACACAGAGGGAAGACATGAGAAGCTCTCAGGAAGTGATTAACCATCAAGAAATTTAAAATTTAAAAGTCCCACAAGAAAGTATCTGAACAGATTAAATTACTAGTGTTCTCCAATAAATTATCTATCAGGTCTTCTTAATACTATTTTTAAATAAAGAAAAAACCCTCAAGTTCCTTAGACTCAGATAATCCCAATGACACAAGTAAGTGTAGACCCCTAAATAATAAATCTACTACCAAATCAAACTTGGAATAATTTGGAAGTATAATAATAGCAACTTCCTTAACTTAGCAATGATCACAGTATGCAAAATCCTAAAGCAAATAATATAATTATTGGTGAAACTAGATGACTCCCTTTTGAAATCAAATAAGAAAGGGTATCTTCTCTTATTCTACTATTTAATAGCATGGTCCTGACATACCTGATAGATTCAAGAAATGAAAGGATAAAAGATACAATTATTGTAATTGAGGAAACTAAATGATCATTAGTTAAAAATAATATATAATAATCACGAATGTGGAGAAAAACAAAAAATAATTGAAGGGTTTGAACTTGTACAAGGTTGCCAGCTACAACTGTATCAGTGGTAACTGTATATATAGATAATATAATAAACATAAGATATGATTCACATACTAACAAAAGCTAGCAAATGTGGAGACATGAACTGAGATCATTTAAGTCCACACAGAATTTTAAAGACATTAAAAGACAAAGCAATTTATCTAACTTAAAAGAGTGATATTCTGTACTCTTGGATAGGATATTTTACAATTATAAAGATGTAAATTATCCTCAACTTAGCCAATAAAATATTTATTTTATAAGTCCATTTGCACATCTTGGAATGGTGGGGAAAAAAAGACTACCAAGACCAAACATTGCTGAGGACATAGAACAAATGAAATTTTCATAAACTCTTAAAAAGTTATAATGTATTTTACCCTATAACCCACAAATGTTATTCCTATTATCTAACCAAGAAAATACTTTAACAAGAATATTTTTAATATTCTTTTTCCATAATAACCCCAAACTGGAATAATCCAAATATTCCTAAGAAAAAACTGAATAAACAAATGTTTGTGTACTTATGTCATAAATTACTATTCTGCTTTAGAAAGGAACACACTGTTGATAAGACTATGACATGAATGAATCTCAATAGCTGTATGTGGACAAATGTACATAATTCTTTATATGAAATATTTAGATATGTAAAAGTAATAAATGTTAGACATAAGAACAGTTGCTGTCTCTTTGCCTTGGGAGGGGCTGGCTGGCTTACAAAGACTGACTGAGAACACGCATGAGTGTTTTGCATTGATGGACATATTCTATATTTTGACAGGGGAATGTTTACAAGGGTGTAGTGGCTCAGATGGTAAAGAATCTACCGGCAATGTGGGAGACCTGAGTTCAATCCCTGGGAAAATCCCCTGGAGGAGGGCATGGCAACTCACTCCAGTATTCTTGCCTGGAGAATCCCATGGACAGAGGAGCCTGGTGGGCTATGGAGTTGTTCATGGGGTCGCGAAGAGTTGAATATGAATGAGCAATTGAGCACATGCATTTGTCAAAAGCAATTGAATAGCACACTTAAGGATTTCCATTCTACTCTACTTAAATTACACCTTAGTTCAATAATACATGCATTTAAAACATGGCAAGCACATAAACAAATAAAGATAATGTACATTAAATTCTGTAGAATGATTTGCTATGGACATTCTGTGGAAAGGAAACAGAATAGGAAAAAATAAATGGAAAAAGAAGTGAAAATAAAGTTACAGGTTAGTAAAAAGGATGATAATATGTTATTTAATGAATATGATTCTGAAACCTAAAACACCTGATGTCCAAAAAGAAAATGAAAAAGAAAAATGTGTTTTTAGAAAATCAGTGTTTCATGGATATTTTCACATATCTACAAAGCAAGGACTTTCTGATCAAAGTTCCTGGCATTCTGTGTTAAAAGATGATTGAATGATAACCATGACTTAAAAATTGGAAACAGTAAATTTATTAGGAAAGATTGGCAGATTATTCACCTCTAGAGCCATTTGTATACCTTTCAAAGGGTAGTGAAGTGAAGTGAAATCGCTCAGTCATGTCCGACTCTTTGCGACCCCATGGACTGTAGCCTACCAGGATCCTCAGTCCATGGGATTTTCCAGGCAAGAATACTGGAGTGGGTTGTCTTTTCCTCAAAGGGTAGTAAACATAGGAAAATCCCAGAATATGGGGGTGGGTTGCCCTTCCCTTCTCCAGGGGGTCTTCCCAACCCAGGGATCAAACTTGGGTCTCCTGCATTGCAGGCAGATTTTTTACCATCTGAGCCACCAGGGAAGTCAATAGAATACAGTGGGAATTCATAATTTTTAATTCGATTCAGTAATATAGGTGGGAAATTGGTGTTAACAGTTTCTTTGAGAAAGCCGGTGTTTGAAAGTTTTATGCTATGTGCAATTAAGAAAAAATACTTGATACGTGAGATTCACTAATGGTATGTCAGACAGGATTATAATTGACTTCAGACTTGCTAAGTTACTGGACTAATGTTTGGAAGATGTGTTTTCAATGGAGGTAAAAGTGGGTGATATTTGTTCAAAAACTAGATGCTTTGAAGAGACAGATATAAATTAGATCTTATCTCTCATTGCAGTGTACTCCAAGAACTTAATATATACAGTTTATATTAAAAGTGTTAGTTGCTGAGTTATGTCCAACTCTTTGTGACCCTATGGACTGTAGCCCACCAGACTCTTCCGTCCATGGGATTCTCCAGGCAAGAATACTGGAGTGGGTATACATTCCCTTCTCCAGGGAATCTTATGGACCCAGGGATTGAAACCAGATTCCCCACATTGCAGGCAGATTCTTTACTATCTGAGCCATGAGGGAAGCCCCTTACAAAAAATTAATTTAAAAAACCACTATACTTATTAAAAAAAGAAAGTAATATATTAAGAAACTAAATGCTTGAAGAATAATAAAAGTATTCACAAAGTGAGGCTTTATGACTTCCAGTAGTAATTATTCTTAGCAAAAATAGAATCATAGAAGATATCATCACCATTATCATCATCATCACCATTAATACTATAATTAACTCCAGGATGTACATTTACCAAGATTCTCCCTGATGCAAACTTGCCTACCTTCCTTGAAACAATGCATCATATCAGGTCTCTGTTACCATGCTGTTTGTCCTCAACTCCTCATCCCCACCTCTATTAATAGTTTCTTGTGGCTCTTTTTAACTAACTGGTGAAAAGTGAGAGGCTTAAAACAGCAGAAATTTATCCTCTCACAAGTTCTGACATCCAGAATTTCAGAATCAAGGTGTCAGCAGGGCTGCGCTCCCTCTTCGGGCTCTAGGGGAGAACTCTTCCTCACCTCCTCCAGCTTTTGGGGGCTGTTGGCATTCTATGGCTTCTTGGTTTCAGTCCCACTACTCCACTCTCTGGCTTTGTGTTTTCACTGAGCTGTCTATGTGAATGTTCCTTCTCTTTTTCTAAAACAGTAAAATTTATAAGGTCTGTGGGGCAGGACGTGAGCATATCTTTTTGGGGGCCTACATTCAAACCAGTGGCTTCCCAGGTGGCACAGTGGTAAAGAAGCCACCTGCCAATGCAGTAGATGCAAGAGACACGGGTTCAGTCCATGGGTTGGGAAGGTCCCCTGGAGAAGGGAATGGCAACCCACTCCAGTATTCTTTCCTGGAGAAAACCATAGACAGAAGAGCCTTGAGGGCTATAGTCCACGGGGTTGCAAAGAGTCAGAAAAGACTAAGGGACTGAGCACATACACATTCAATCCACTACACCCTCCTTCCATGAGTTGCATTCTCTACAGGGATGCAGGGAGTTAGATAAGTTAGGACAATCTTAAAACAGAAAAGAGATGACTTTCTTTTTTCTGTTAACTCAGCATCAATAGATACACAATGAAGGATGAACCAATATGCTATCCCAAAATAGTATTATATAATATACCACTGTCACTTCCAATTAATCTGTGTCTTTTATGCATTTCCCTACCTGTCAGTTTACTGATCTTCCAGACTAGCAGGGCTATTCTAATTTAAGAGACAGAAAGTCAGTAGACCCTGATTTTTTTTTTTTAATTAACTGTCAACTATTCATCATGAAAATTACTCCCAGATTCTTAAATTTTCTAACTCTCTAAGTGTTGTCCTATAAATTTTTATCTTTGATGTTTTCTTCACAGGTAGTTTAGTAGGAAATTATGAGAAGCCACACTGGGAGCAGTCAGCTAGAAGCTATTTTAAATAAGGTATTTGAACCGAACTTCCATGATTAAGAGAATGGGTGATTTTCATTTATTATCAATGCTCTCTTCTCTATTGTTAGTAACTTTAGGTAATGAATGCATCATTGATGAATTCAGAATCAGTCAGTTCAGTTGCCCAGTTGTGTCCGACTCTTTGTGATCCCAGCATGCCAGGCTTCCTTGTCCCTCACTAACTCCTGGAACTTGCTCAAACTCATTTCCATGGATAAGTAATAATTAACAATAGAATGTAAAAATTAATCAGCTATTCAACATTAGTTTCTCTACTTTTCTGAAATTTTAACTATAAAATTCAAATTATTCTAGATTTTTCCGTTTAGCAGATTGTAAATATTCAATAAAGTGTTCTTATTTCATCAAACAATGCTCCTGAAAATCAAGTATTTTATCTAAACATAAATGCATCAACAATGCAATGGTTCAATTTAGTTATTGTTAAACATTTGTCTACCCTTAGGAACAGACTGTGTAATTTCTTTGCCATGAAGTACAATGCTTAGCAAAATAAAAGAGAACATATTTTTCTGATTCAAAAATGTACACAGCTAATGTCTCTCAGTTTTGAATATATTCATCTCTTTCTAATGCTTTCTCTAGGCCCTAAAATTGATTAAGATATATCATACTATCAAAAGAAAGCATGCATATAGTCATACAGAATTCAACACTGCCCATCTTTAATGCTTTGATACCATTTTGTATCTACATCTTTAATAATATTTTAGACATCTTATATTGAAAATGCAACTGCATATCCTAATATATCAAGTTTATGATCAGTATAGCTCTATCAAAATGTTTCAGTGGTTGATGGCCTTAGCTATTTATTCAGTATTTTCAAACTGCCTAAGAATGGACTATTAAGTAAACAATACAGCTTTCCAAACTTATTTTTGTGCACATTTAGAGTGTAATCTGAAATCATTCTTTGAGACTATGCTTATTATAGTGCTCATGCCCTCCATGGGAGTGTTTCTGAGAGATATTATGCCACCATGAAAATACAGAAAGAATTTGACTTAAACTGCACATGAATAAATTAAACTGTCTGATTTATTTCTATAGGAGGAAAGAGAAAAAAATAGTTCAAGTTATAGTGTCTCACTTCATTAGGTAACACATACCAACAAACTCTCAATTCAGTGAGTCAATAAGGGGAAAAATGATATTTCTACAAAATGCATGGTTTCAGAGATGCTGAGAGCAGCTCCACATGCACAGGCAGATTCCTGAGGAAGTACAGAGAGGATCATAAACTTAATCCTTATTGTTCCCCATAGTACACATCACCACAGTTTGACATTCCCAGTTCTGCTGCCTCATCACCACTGCGTGGGAAGCCAAGTTTCTCTGATCATCAATGGGTCCCTGGGAGCAAGTAAGGTACTTTGAGTTTCTAATATTATACACTTCAAGAAATGAAACTCTAGGGTCATGAAAGAGCCAAGGCATCTCCAGGTGATCTCAACTTACTCCCCAAAGAGTCCCCAAAGACTGTTCTGGGAAAGTCTAGCTTAACATTAACCAAGTACCACGGACCATCTGAACTTTTGCTATGTGTCATAAAGATTTCATTAAGGGATACTAATACTGACTTTGCTATCACCAAGCCTTAGCTGATGAAATGACTTTACGAATGCATGCTTTTCCAATTTTTCTGCCCCTCTTCTGCTTCTCCCTAGTTGAATCTCCTTTCTGTACTTCCAAGATGTCCATATCACTATACAAGGTTAATCAGGGTGCGCTTTGCTCAAGATCACACCACAGGGGGCCTCTGAGAGCTAAAATCAGTCTAAGATGTTTAGTATGAGACTGAATGTATTAATGTGCCAAAAACATACCTAAATTTTTTTTTGCCAATGTAAGTGTGTTATTTTAAAAGTTTTATATTCATTAGGAAAACAGCATTAATTTTTATTTGGAGTATGATCCCATGTAACTCCATTCTATCAACTGATTAAAATAAAATAAAATTTGCATACTGGATACGTGTGGTGATATGGTAAGATCTGGTAAAATATAAAAGAAGAAATGAAATATTGCATTCCCTGGTGGCTCAGATGGTAAAGAATCTGCCTGAAACATGGGAGGGCTGGGTTTGATGCTTGGCTTGGGAAGATGCCCTGGAGAAGGGAATGGCTAATCACTCCAGTATTCTTGCTTGAAGAATTCTGGAATGAAATATTTTTCCTCCCCTATAGAAGACAGAAAATGCAATTCAGAAACAGTCTTGTCCTTCAATTTCCTTGGGATTTGGTTGAAAGTCATTGTTTCCTACTTGATAGTAAATTTAATTATTACATTCAAAAGAGAAGGCATCAATTCAGTTCAGTTCAGTTCAGTCCCACAGTCGTGTCCAACTCGTTGCAACCCCATATACTGCAGCATGCCAGGCCTCCCTGTCCATCACCAACTCCAGGAGTTTACTCAAACTCATGTCCATTGAATCGGTGATGCCATCCAACCATATCATCCTCTGTTGTCCCCTTCTCCTCTCCCCATCAATCTTTCTTTTCAAATGAGGGTCTTTTCAAACGAGTCAGCTCTTTGCATCAAGTGGCCAAAGTATTGGAGTTTCAGCTTCAACATCAGCCCTTCCAATGAATATTCAGGACTGATTTCCGTTAGATATGTTGGATCTCCTTGCTGTCCAAGGGACTCTCAAGAGTCTTCTCCAACACCACAGTTCAAAAGCATCAGTTCTTTGGTGCTCAGCTGTCGTCACAGTCCAACTCTCACATCCATACATGACCACTGGAAAAACCATAGCCTTGACTAGAGGACATTTGTAGGCAAAGTAATGTCTCTGCTTTTTAATATGATGTCTAGTTTGGTCGTAACTTTTCTTCCAAGGAGCAAGTGTCTTTTAATTTTATGGCTACAGTCACCATCTGCAGTGATTTTGCAGACCCCCAAAATGAAGTCTCCCACTATTTCCACTCTTTCCCCATCTATTTGCCATGAAGTGATGGGACCAGATGCCATGATCTTAGTTTTCTGAATGTTGAGCTTTAAGCCAACTTTTTCACTCTCCTCTTTCACTTTCATCGAGAGGCTTTCTAGTTCCTCTTCACTTTCTGCCATAAGAGTGGTGTCATCTGCATATCTGAGGTTATTGATATTTCTGCCAGCAATCTTGATTCCAGCTTGTGCTTCTTCCAGCCCAGCGTTTCTCCTGATGTACTCTGCATATAAGTTAAAAAAAACAGGGTGACAATATACACAGCCTTGATGTACTTCTTTTCCTATTTGGAACCAATCTGTTTTTCTAACAGTTCTAACTGTTGCTTCCTGACCTGCATACAGGTTTCTCAAGATGCAGGTCAAGTGGTCTGATATTCCCATCTCTTTGAAAACTTTCTGTAGTTTTTTGTGATCCACACAATCAAAGGCTTTGGCATAGTCAATAAAGAGAAGGCATACACATGCCAAACCACTGTTTTCATCCTAAGAAAAAACTGCTGGGAGGGAGGACCCCAAATCTCAGTAACCTAATAACTACAGTTTGGTTGTGTGTGGCCCTTGATACTTTTTTTTTTTTTTTTTTAATATAGACAATATTTCTTTTTCTCTTTCCAATGAAATATTAATTTATTTAGCAAATAGTTACATAAAACTATAATATTAAAGCAATGCACATATGCATTCAAAATTTTAAAATATTAATTTATTGTCTTGATGTGCTACATTTAGTAAATAATTTAAACTAACTAGTTACCTTATATATTCTATTCACCAAAATCTAGTAAGGCAATGCAATCTTTTTTCTGCATAAGTGAGTTTGATATTCAAATGTTTCTACTGCATGATTTTTAAGTCTCTCTAAATCTATTTGTTTTAAGTTTCTGAATTGTCTCATCTGTACTATTTTTGTTGACCATCCTCTAAATTCATAATTTTCCCAAGAAATTAAATCATAGTCATTCTGTATTACTTTCCTATTTTTAGACATTTATTTATTGAACATTTTCATGCATTTATGATAATGTATAGTATTCACCCAAGAGAACAGAGAAGCCCACAATATATGTCTTCAAAAAATTTTCCTAGTTAGGAATCGATGTAGACAACTTTTAAAATCTTTATTTAAGTCATTACAATATTGCTTCTGTTTTACATTTTGGTGGGATCTCAACTCCCTCACCAGGGATTGAACCTGCACCCTCTGTATTGGAATGCAAAGTCTTAAACGCTGGACCTCCAGAGAAGTCCCAATTCTTATTTCTTGAGTTTTTATCTTCATTTAGCTCTTTGCAGTCCTTTGCCTCTTCATCTCATGGTGTCAAAAGCTAAACATTTTACTTTTAGTCTTTGACACCTCTCATTTCCCTCATTCATCTAGTTTTTTTTTCATTAAGGGAATCATTCAAAGAAAAAAAAACTGCATTTTTTTTTAATCTTTCCAGGCCTTTTTACCTCACATGGCAGTTCATTACATAGAAACCATAAAACTTTAATTTTTCATATGAAATTATATTTTACATAATACACTATGCTAAAAATTTTAATTCACTGACTTGCAAATCTCATCCATCTCATTTTGATTTCTTTATTTGGGGGTTTACATAATTTTCAATATTTTATAAAGACTCTTTTCTAGGTTCTGCCTTTCTACAAAACTGGAACATTTTTAAGGTTTTTTTCAATTTAATTTTAAATAGGTTACTCACTCAGATAGTCAAGAACAACAACAACAAAATACATAGAATACACTGCTGACTATTTCCTCTCATCTCTGTTCCTTGTTCACTCATTTCTAACTTCAACCATTTGCTGGAGACATAAGAATCACTGTTTCCTTGTCTGTGGTTCCTTTTTCTTTAAAAGCAGGCACATAAATATAAGTAGAAATTCACATTACCCCCAACTTATACAGAATTATTGTATTATATCCACTGGACTGCATTCTTTCACCTTTCATATATCTCAGAAGTCTTTTCATATCAGAACATAAAGAGCTGTCTCATTGTTTTGACAGCTGTAAAGTATTCCACTAAAGGACGCTCCTTCATTTGATTAAGTAGCTCCTGATTGATGGGCATTTAGAGTGCTTCCAGTCTTTTGCTATTAGATACAGTTGTGCTGTATCCTTCCTTAAGCATGCAATTTTATTTGCAGAATAAATATCTGGGCCTATTGGTATATATATCTATTTTGCTAAATTATACCAAATTTCTCTGTGGGGGGGATTGTAACAATTTACAGTTTTTCCAGTAATTTGAAAGTTTCACTTTTCTATCAACCTCATGAACAGAGGGTAGTATTAAACTTTTGTATATGACCAGTCATCAAGGTGGAAAACAGTGAATTAGTATATTCCTCTGATTACAAATGTAGTGGCTCAGTTTCTCATATGTGTTAGAAGCTTTTATATTTTCTTTTCTGAGGACTATGCATGCATATCCTTTGTACATTTTTTTTTTTTCTATTGTGTTTTTGGTCTTTGCCTTTTACCAATTGTGGGTGTTCATCGGAAGGACAGATGCTGAAGCTGAAAACTCCAATACTTTGGCCACCTGATGTGAAGAGTTGACTCATTGGAAAAGACCCTGATGCGGGAGGGATTGGAGGCAGGAGGAGAAGGGGACGACAGAGGATGAGATGGCTGGATGGCATCACCGACTCGATGGGCGTGAGTTTGAATAAACTCCGGGAGTTGGTGATGGACAGGGAGGCCCGGCGTGCTGCGATTCATGGGGTCGCAAAGAGTCGGACATGACTGAGTGACTGAACTGAACTGATGGACTACATGTTTGTGCCTTTCCAAAATGTGTATATTCAGTCTTTAAGCCTCAGTGTTATAGTATTTTGAAATGGATCTTTGGGAGTTAATCAGAGTTAGAAGTCATAACAGTAGGGCTCTCATGATGAAATCAGTACCTTTATAAGAAAGACAAGAACCTTTATAAGAAAGACAAGGAGAGAGCTTCCTCTCTCTCCAAGTGTAGGCACCAAGAAAAGACCATAGGAGCACACAGAAAAAGTGACCGAGCCAGGAAGAGAACGCTTACCAGAAACTGAACTCTGATGGATCTTAATCTGGGACACTGCAGCTTCCAGCATTATGAAAAAAAAAAAAAAATAATAATTTCTGTTAAGTCACACAGTCTATGATATTTTATTATGGCAACTAGAGCTTAATAATACAGATTTTCATACCTGAGAAGTGAGGTACTGCTATAATGAGTGAAGTCGCTCAGTCGTGTCCAACTCTGTGATCCCGTTGATTGTAGCCTATGAGGCACCTCCATCCATGGGATTTTACAGGCAAGAATACTGGAGTGGGTTGCCATTTCCTCCTCCAGGAGATCTTCCTGACCTGACCTAGGGATCGAACCTGAGTCTCCCACATTGTAGGCAGACGCTTTACCCTGTGCACCACCAGGGAAGTCCCTCCTGCTATAATAAATACCTAAAAATATGGAAACATTTTTAGAACTGGATGTTGGGAGAAGATGGAAGAGTTTTGAGGTGCATGCTAGAAATATGAATGTTTAAAGAAATCCTGCCGAGAGTTCAGAAGGAAAAGAGGAGAGCTGATGAGAAAGCTGCCATTTTCTTAGAAAATGCACAAATAACCATGGCTGGAACATTGATAGAAATACGGATCATAAAGGCCATTCCTGGTTTGGTCTCATACAAAAATAAGGAACATGTCATGGAAAACTAGAGGAAAGACAATTTACAATTCTTGTGTAAAGTGGAAAGAACTTGACTTCATTGTGTTTGTTTCAGTGTTTTATGAACGGTATTAATAGAATTGGTGAATGATGAAATTGGACCTTCAGCTGAGGAGCTTTCTAAGGAAAGTATTAGAGAGAGGCTTAGTTCCTCTTGACTGTTTAAGATAAAATATGAGAAAAGAGATAGAAATTGAAGGAGGAATTGTTAAGCAAAATGAAACCAGAATTTAAAGATTTTGAAAATTCCCAACTTGCTACTGTTTAGAAGAGAGCACCAAGATGTGGCTGAGCAATAACTTGGTGAAGAGATTATGAGGTTATACAAGCAAAAACACTGTCAGTTTGATGTAAAGGAGAAAGAGATGGGGCAAAATGAAGGAAGACCGTTGGATTTCTTAGATCCTATGGCATCTTATCATAAAGCTATTAAAATGCAAACATGCATTCTTTTAAGGACAAGAGTAGAATGAACACAAAGGCAATTCAGAGGTCATCAGGGCTGACGCATCAGTTTCAAAAGGTGAGTAAGTATCACATCTGTTTCAAAAGACCCAAAGGTGGCTCCCTGGAGTCTTGGGGACAGGACCCCCTCCTAGCAAAGCTGTAGAGGCAGGGACACTGACTCACTGGAGCCAGAAGGCAGAGCATAAAACCAAAGAGAATTCTTCTTGGGTTTTAAGATCTAGTGCAATTTGCCTTGCTGTTTTGGACTTGCTTGGGTATGTGCTAAGTTGATTCAGTTGTGTCTTGCTTCAGTTCAGTTCAGTTCAGTTGCTCAGTCGTGTCCGGCTCTTTGTGACCCTATGAATCGCAGCACACCAGGCCTCCCTGTCCATCACCAACTCCCGGAGTTTACTCAAACTCATGGCCATCAAGTCAGTGATGCCATCCAGCCATCTCATCCTCTGTCATACCCTTCTCCTCCTGCCCCAAATGCCTCCAAGCATCAGAGTCTTTTCCAATGAGTCAGCTCTTCGCATGAGGTGGCCAAAGTACTGGAGTTTCAGCTTCAGCATCAGTCCTTCCAATGAACACCCAGGACTGATCTCCTTTAGGATGGACTGGTTGGATCTCCTTGCAGTCCAAGGGGCTCTCAAGAGTCTTCTCCAACACCACAGTTCAAAAGCATCAATTCTTCGGTATTCAGCCGTCTTCACAGTCCAACTCTCACATCCATACACGACCACTGGAAAAACCATAGCCTTGACCAGACGGGCCTTTGTTGGCAAAGTAATGTCTCTGCTTTTTAATATGCTATCTAGGTTGGTCATCACTTTCCTTCCATGGAGTAAGTGTCTTTTAATTTCATGGCTGCAATGATCTGCAGTGATATTGGAGCCCCCCAAAATAAAGTCAGCCACTGTTTCCACTGTTTCCCTATCTATCTCCCATGAAGTGATGGAACCAGATGCCATGATCTTAGTTTTCTGAATGTTGAGCTTTAAGCCAACTTTTGCACTCTCCTCTTTCACTTTCATCAAGAGGCTTTTTAGTTCCTCTTCACTTTCTGCCATAAGAGTGGTGTCATCTGCATATCTGAGGTTATTGATATTTCTGCCAGCAATCTTGATTCCAGCTTGTGCTTCTTCCAGCCCAGCGTTTCTCATGAGGTACTCTGCATGTAAGTTAAATAAGCAGATGACAATATACAGCCTTGACGTACTCCTTTTCCTATTTGGAACAAGTCTGTTGTTCCATTTCCAGTTCTAACTGTTGCTTCCTGACCTGCATACAGATTTCTCAAGAGGCAGGTCATGTGGTCTGGTATTCCCATCTCTTTCAGGATTTTCCAGTATATTGTGATCCACACAGTCAAAGGCTTTGTCATAGTCAATAAAGCAGAAATAGATGTTTTTCTGGAACTCTCTTGCTTTTTCAATGATCCAGTGGATGTTGGCAATTTGATCTCTGATTCCTTTGCCTTTTCTAAAACCAGCTTGAAGTGGTGTCTTGCTTTAGGATCCATCAAACCTTGTCTTTTTTTTCTTTTTTCCCCTTTTGGAATGAGTATATCTACTGTATTTCACGGCATATGACCTGTCTGTTTTCACAGATTTTCAGCTGAAGAGGAATTTTGCCTCAGGATGAATTGTACCTTGAGTCTCACCCATATCTGATTTAGATGGGACTTCAAACTTGAAAACTGATGTTGTGATAAGTTAAGATTTTGAGGGTTGTTGCATGGAATGGGGCTTCCCTGGTGGCTCAGGGGTTAACGCATCTGCTTGCAGTGCAGGAGACCCGGGTTCGATTCCTGAGCCGAGAAGATCCCCTGGAGAAGGAAATGGCAACCCACTCCAGTATTCTTGCCTGGAGAATCCCATGGAGGGAGGAGCCTGGTAGGTTAAACTCCATGGGATCACAAAGAGTCAGACACGACTGAGCGACTTCACACTTTGTTCTGTGTGTGGGTCCAGCAGTGCCTTAGATTAGTGTCATGGAATGATATTTTGCATATGAGAAGTAGATAAATTTGGGGGAGCCAGAAAGAGCACGTTGGTCAGGGGCAGCCCAAGATAAATAATGCACCCCCATCTAGAAGTTGTTTGTACACTAAGAGGATTAGTCCTTCATCTATAATACATTTTAAATATATAATTTTACTTTTATTTTGCTCACTTATTATTTGCACCTATTTTTGTATGTACAAGGTGTTGATGCTTATATAATTGAGTTCATTAATCTTTCTTCAAAGGCTTTAAAGTTTTGAGTCATTGTTAAAACAGTCTTCACTATTCAAACTTTATAGAGAAATTCATCTATTTGCTTACCTAATATTTTATTAAACAATGCATCAAATGTAAATTTTTTACTTATTTAAAATTTATGTTGGTATAAGTTATAAGTATAATTTGGTTTATATATATATATATTTATTTATATTTTTTAGATGGTGATCCATTGCCTCATCATTATTCCATAGTCTATTTTTGCCTACTTGTTGGAGATGCTGTCTGTAAAATAAGTAACGTTTGTACTTGGTTCAAATTTAAAATCTCTTATTCTATTTGTTTGGCCTATGTGCCTATTCATTTGCTAGGAGGATATTGATTAATAACTGTTTCATAATTATTTAATACTTACTGATTATAATCTCCATTCATGTCTCTTATTTTTCTAAGTTCTCCTTATTATTCTTGATTGCTGATTTTCCATAAATTCTTTCAGTTAAATCATATACTTATGTAAAGTTAATATTTTATTATTTATTATAATTTTACAAAAATTTAGAGAGAGTTGATATTTTTATGATAGAGTTTTTCTTATGTAGATAGAAGGTAAGTCATTCTGTTTGTTTAAAATTTATTAGAAGATAAAATATTTTGAATAACAGAAATTGAAGTCAATTTAGTGTTCCAGTTTGACTCTTTGGAAAGCCATTAGTCAACATAGTAATTTCACATCAGTAGTAAAAGATATACTAATCACTGTCAATTTGTGAATTTGAAGCTATAAAACTGTTAAATATTCTCATACTTCTATCTTTCTGATTTGAATTTGCAGTTATCTATGAGGTCTTTGCATTGATCACTGAGGAAGTCTTTCTTATCTCTCATTGCAGTTCTTTAAAATTCTGCACTCAAATGGCTATATCTTTTATTTTCTCCTTTGTCTTTTGCT
This sequence comes from Dama dama, assembly GCF_033118175.1. Lineage (NCBI taxonomy): Eukaryota > Metazoa > Chordata > Mammalia > Artiodactyla > Cervidae > Dama > Dama dama. The sequence goes on along the minus strand of NC_083699.1, from coordinate 93,740,049 downwards.
TCTCTTCTTTTCACAGCTATTTGTAAAGCCTCCTCAAACAACCATTTTGCCTTTTTGCATTTCTTTTTCTTGGGGATGGTCTTGATCACTGCCTCCTATACAATGTCATGAACTTCTATCCATAATTCTTCAGGCACTCTGTCTATCAGATCTAATCCCTTGAATCTATTTGTCACTTACAATGTATAATTGTAAGGGATTTGATTTAGGTCATACCTGAATGGTCTAGTGGTTTTCCCTACTTTCTTCAATTTAAGTCTGAATTTGGCAATAAGGAGATCCTGATCTGAGCCACAGTCAGGTCTTGATCTTGTTATTGCTGACTGTATAGAGCTTCTCCATCTTTGATTGCAAAGAATATAATCAATCTGATTTCAGTATTGACCATCTGGTGATATTGATGTGTAGAGTCTTCCCTTGTGTTGTTGGAAGAGGGTATTTGCAATGACTAGTGCATTCTCCTGGAAAACTCTGTTTGCCTTTGCCCTGCTTCATTCTGTACTCAAAGGCCAAATTTGCCTGTTGCTCTAGGTATTTCTTGATTTCCTACTTTTGCATTCCAGTCCCCTATAATGAAAAGGACATCTTTTTGGGTATTAGTTCTCAAAGGTCTTGTAGGTCTTCATGGAACCATTCAACTTCAGCTTCTTCAGCATTACTGGTTGGGCATAGATTTGGTTTCTGTGATCCTGAGAGGTTTGTCTTGGGAATGAACAGAGGTCATTCTGATGTTTTTGAGATTGCATCCAAGGACCACATTTCAGACTCTTTTTTTGACTGTGATGGCTACTCCATTTCTTCTAGGAGATTCTTGCCCACAGTAGTAGATATAATGGTCATCTGAGTTAAACTCACCCATTCCACTCCATTTTAGTTCACTGATTCCTAAAAGGTAGATGTTTACTCTTTGCATCTCCTGTTTGGCCACTTCCAATTTGCCTTGATTCATGGACCTAACATTCCAGGTTCCTATGCAATATTGCTCTTTATAGCATTGGACTTTTCTTCCATCACCAGTCACTTCCACAACTGGGTGTTATTTTTGCTTTGACTCCATCTCTTCATTCCTTCTGGAGTTATTTCTCCGCTGATCTCCAGTAGCATATTGGGCACCTACCAACCTTGGGAGTTCATCTTTCACTGTCCTATCTTTTTACTTTTTCATACTGTTTATGGGATTCTCAAGGCAAGAATACTGAAGTGGTTTGCCTTTCGCTTTTCCAGTGAACCACATTTTGTCAGAAGCAGAAGATATTAAAAAGAGGTAGCAAGAAACCATAGAAGAACTATACAAAAAAAGATCTTCATGACCCAGAAAATCACGACGGTGTGATCACCAACCCAGAGCCAGACATCATGGAATATGAAGGCAAGTGAGCCATAGGAAGCATCACTATGGAAAAAGCTGGTGAAGATCATGGAATTCCATCTGACCTATTTAAAGTCCTAAAAGATGATGCTGTGAAAGTGCTGCACTCAATAATTCAGCAAATTTGGAAAACTCAGCAGTGGCCATAGGACTGGAAAAGCTCAGTTTTCATTCCAAACCCAAAGCAAGGCAATGCCAAAGAATGCTCAAACTACTGCACAATTGGACTCATCTTACATGCTAGCAAAGTAATGCTCAAAATTATCCAAGCCAGGCTTCAATAGTACATGAACTATGAACTTCCAGATGTTCAAGCTGGATTTAAAAAAAGCCAGAGGAACCAGAGATCCAATTGCCAGTATCTGTTGGATCACTGAAAAAGCAAGAGAATAAGAGAAAAACATTTACTTCTGCTTTATTGACTATGCCAAAGACTTTGACTGGAGTTGGGTGTCCCCAAGATCTCCAGTGTGACCAGTGCTGGGTAGGACTAAGAAATTATAATCTTAACCTGTTCACTGCAGATGGAAATAGATATCTTCATGCAACCCAAGCCTGTGCTCTGAGACTGGGAACCTGGTGAAGCAGCCATATGTCTTATACTCTTACTGCTCTGAGAGAATGTAAGTCACTGACTTCCTCCCCTAGTCCCCCATAAAAGCAGGATGGAGTGTCCCCAGTGGTAAACATTTCATTGTCATAGACCCACTTTAGGTAATAGCAAAAGTAATCACAAAGGAGTGGGTTATCTAGTCCTATTAGGGGCATTAAGAGTATTTTAATAATAAGCAGGGTGGAACAGTGTTGCCTACAATGGCAGGGTCCTGGTTGTAGGAGTTAGTAAGTGGCATAGGAACAAATTGATAAGAGGCAACAAACCAGATGTTCAATAAAAGTGGAGTGGAGATTTGATCAGGTGGTATGTTTGTAACTTTAGAAGGGTGGTAAGGGTTTGGTCCCAAACGGCCTGCAGGGCTAACTCCCAAATTGGCAAAAATTATCCTCAGAAGCCCAGTTGCCTTTGAAGGGATGCCACCAACAGATAGGCATTTTGTGCCTGTCACCCACTCTAGTGAGTTCACTGAGAGATGCTGATGTTAAACATGTTGTAGGAAACACGGAAGATGAGGGCCTGAATATCTGGATGGATTGGATATTATACAGTATTTCCCTCCCAAAGGCCAGTTATTTCTGGTTGTCCCTCCAGAAGATTGTAGAGGCAACATTGTGGGTCTGGATGGGGCTCAGGAAAAGAGCATGAAACAGGAGGGAAGAGGGCAGGACACAGTTTTTGAAAGAATGACATAGCCCAAAGCATAACATAAACCAATTAAGATCAAATGGGTCCAAGAAGACAAGTCAAATTCAACTAAACCCTGATCCTCAATCTGCAAGCTAAATGACATATGCAGTGGTGCCAGGACAGTTCCAAGGCACTGTCAAAAGACCTAGGAGTGGGTGGTTCCCCAATGGTTGGAATGATCCCCCCTCATTAGCATATGAAATCACCCAGCTCAGTAAAACGAACCATACCACATTCCATGGCCACTATGCTTGCCCTCTGCAATGGCCCACACACTGTGGAGCATGCTATTCTCTGAATCTGACCAAATCCACCTCTTATCTATTGCTGTGTCTTTCACTGAACTTTTTTCAATGAGACATCAAGAGCCTGAGCTTCATTAGGTCCTGAAGACAGGCACCATGGGTTTTGGCTGGGCTAAATCCTGGGAGAGAGGAGCTGAAGGATGGGAGGAAAAAGCAGTAAGAAAAATTTGCCAAGGACTCCCCTTCATAATCTGCCAGAAAATCTGCTAAATACCTGACTTATGCTCAGTTTTCATTGGCCTGATCCTTGGCACAAAGAAGATTAAGGACAGAAGAAATCCACCCGCTTGAGTAACAGCTCCTGGGGCCCAGCAGAGAGTGGATCCTTTGGGACACACTGAGGAGTAACTCCTGCCAGAATCCCTCAACTGCCACTTGCCTGTTCATGGGGCTTCGGGGAAACAAGAAATGAAAAATTGTAAAAGAATTAAAATTTTGTTAGCCACATGTCCTTCCAGCCATAGGAGCTAGGACCTACCTTAACCAGAAGTCTTCTGGAATCTGAGACTGAGCCGCATCAGCTTTCTGCTGAGTTTGCTTTTGCTGTTCCAGTTTCCAGCACACTGGGCTTCTTGTCACTTCCCCGGTGCTGGGTTTTCTTTGTACTCCGCTTCCACCACCATGGGAGCTTTCTCCGAATTGGGCTTCTGCTGTGCTTGGCCTCCACCTTGAGGGGACCAAGCTGAGGTTGCTTCAGCTGGGTTAAATTCAAAAATCAGCACCAGAGATGTTGGGGGAGATTGTAATTTCATCGGTTCCATCTTATTGCAACAAAAATGGAAGTGAAGGGCAGATCAGTGTTGCAGCCCTCGGGTGGACCAGTGTTACAGCCCCATGTTACAGCTCAGTTTTATTTAGAAAGTAAAGGAAAATGCATCCTTGAGGTGTGAGGGTGGGCCGACCCAAAAGGCTTGAAGAGAAGAGAAGCCCCTGGCCCAATTTTGGCTCCTCTTTTTATATGTTTTTCTCCTCCCCCTGAGCCTGCCCTATGCGAATTGAGCTAGCCAGGAGGGCTGTTTGTTTTACCAGAGCTTCTCACTCCCATCCTGTCCTCGAACCTTCCTTTGCTCTATTTTCGTGGGGTTTTCCCTTTGTCTTTTAGCCACTGCCATTCTGGACTCCTTTTTCCTATTCTAATTACCTAACATAGGCAAATAGAAAAATAGCCACAGAACAAAAAGTGAAACAAAGCTGAGAATCACAAGTAGAAGACTTTTCAGCAAACACTGTGCAAGTCAGAATGCCATGGAGTATATGCTACAAAGAGTGAATTTTACTGAATGTAATTTCTACCTTCTTAAATAAATGGCAGCCTCCAAAATAAATTTATTTTATCAAATAAGGTACCTTGAATGTTCCAACCAAATTACTAGTAGTATTTTATCAATAGTAATTAAAATAACTATTACAAAAGGCAAAATAAAAGCATAAAACATATCAGAATAAGTAGCAGGATGATTTATCAAATTTAAAGCATTCTTCTCTACACTAATGCAATTTGTAATGCATTTTGCTTTCTTCTTTCCATTCATCTGAAAACTAAACAAAAAGTCAATAAGAATCAATAGATTGTAATTATAAAACAGTTTATTCAAGTACTCTCATATAGTTCATGCGGGCTTATGAAAAAATGCATTTATTTAACAGGAATTCTAGTCTTTAAATACAATTATCATGTCAAACCTGCTTTTTGCTCACTGTTACTTTCCACAAGGTGTTCTTAAAATATCTTGAGATTACATTGATGTTTAGCTTTTCAAAGTAAGCATATTTTGAAACTCATATCACCTCTTACATATTTAAAAATATTCTCTTAGATTTTGTAACGCAACTTGTAGCTCAGCTTCAGATCTACACAAAGTCAGCTGGGATCCTATAGAAAATAATTCTGGCTAAGTTAAAGACAAAGGAAATTTATTGAAAGTAGGTCATTTAATTCACAAAACAAAAGGAGACACTGGAGAATTAAAATGAAACAGGTTAGGATTAGAGCAGGAATTGCCCCCTTGGGTATTGCAAGAAATAGATTAGTCAGGCTGTCATTGGTTCCTATACTATATCATTGACACTAAACATTAGGAAGCCTTGAGATTGCTTCCAACAGGCAGTGGAGGATTTCACTGCTAGATTTAATTACAAAGTATAGAGGTTTCTCTGTGTCTTTTCCTTGAAATTCAATGTCTTGTATAAGACTATTTGATTTGGTTATTACCAATCTATTACCTAAAGTCTTTCTGTCTTTAGTTGATCTCTGGTCCAACCCACTAGACACCATGTAATCTCTCTTAAAGAAAACTTATTGTGAGACTCCTCTACTACAATATTATATTAACTCCAAACTTCCTACTGTATGGAGCATCCAAATACTTCCATGATCTGGACAGTGCCTGCATCTCTTCTACCGAATACCCCTTATATCTCATCTTAAGCTACAGCTAACTCCTTGCAATTCTTCTACTATGCCTTGAGTTTTCACATCTGTATTTTCACTAATGTGACACTTTCTACACAAAGCATCATCCTTTTGCTGTCCAACTTCACTGATCATATCATATATACACATATATATATATAACTATTATTACACTTCTCTCACATTGTTTTAATCATTTATTGACTTATCAATCTTGACTAATCTTGAATGACATGAGCAAGTTCTTTTTTGACCCGTGTTCATTCTTTGTATGTAATGAATTATTTGACAAATATTGATGCTTGCAAAAATATGTTTTAATTTAAAAGTAGGAGATCAAAACATATATAGATAACTTTAGGTCTGATTGGAAAATGTTTACATTATTATAGAGGTACAGATAAAATTTTATGGGATTTCAGAGACAGAAGAGATTATTTTTGGCTTGGTGGAGAAATTTTCAAACAGATGTCCAAACTAGTAAACACAATATCAAGCGAGTGTCAAGATACTCTGAAAGAAGATATATTAAGAAAAAAAAAAGTCATATGTGTCTCTGATGTATTTAGTTAAATAAAACATACCTAGAGGGCAGAATAAAACCATTCCCTATAACTTCAAAACTGTGAAAAACAAAAATTCTTGAATCAAAGCTAAATGAATATTGATTTAGAATCAAAGTGTGACTGTGAGAAAGCAATGGGGCTATTGGAAAGTAATGATGACAGATAGATGTTATTGTTCTTCAAAATGACAAATGTTAACATTTTAGAACTCAAAGTTCTGTGAGTATGCTGACAGAAAATATGTGGCATAATTTAACAGATTATTAAATATGGAGGGGTGAATATCTCTAGAGTAAGTTCCCAGTTTGATAGAACTGAGAGGGCAGGTTGTGATTAAGAATAATTTCACTAAATGGCTTTGTAAATTCTACCTCATTTTGTTCTAAAGACTTAAAAGTTTTCTGATCAAGTGGAATTGCATAGAAACTTAATTTTACTATTTATTCCCATATATAGCTCTTCAAATGATATTACCTACATAACAACTGGTTCTTAAGCAAACTACATTTCTCCTTCTTGAGCTGGCATCCTGTCAGCTTCTGACAATATGAGGCATGAGAGGAGGAAGATGGACTTTTCCTGTTTAGCCATCACTCCTGTCAGTATCTTTTCTGGATTTGTGCTTTGTTGTTCATTCGTGTACAACTCTTTGCCAGCCCATGAACTGTGGCCTGCATGGTATTCTCCAGGCAAGAATACTGGTGTGAGTTGCCATGCCCTCCTCCAGGGGATCTTCCCAAACCATGGATCGAACCCAGGTCTCCTGCATCCCAGGCAGATTGTTTACCATTTGAGCCACCGGGGAAGCCCAAGAATACTGGAGAGGGTAGCCTATCCCTTCCCCAAGGGAACTTCCCAACCCAGGAATTGAACTGGGGTCTCCTGTGTTGCAGTCGGATTCTTTACCATCTGAGCTACTCCCAAAGCAGGTAGAGATAATTACAGCACCCATGGGTGGTGCTGGCGGTTAAGAATCTGCCTGCCAATGCAGGACATGAAGGTGATGCAGGTTCCATCCCTGGGTTGGGAAGATCACCTGGAAAAGGGCACTAACAACCCACTCTAGTATTCTTGCCTGGAGAATCCCATGGAGAGAGGAGTCTGGCAGGCTACAGTCTGTGAGGTCACAGAGTTGGACATGACTGAAACAATTTAGCTTGCATGGCACCCTCTGAACCATCTCCATTTATCTCCTCAAAGACCAGCCCAGCAACCACCTCCTCAGTCCTCAGCACCCGCTCTGTGAGCTTCCAGAATGAAATGGCCCTAACTACTTTCCTTTTTGCCCCACAGCTCAACCACTGGTCCTTGCTTTCTACAGTTACTGTGGGTTATTTTTCCATTTTTGTCTGTTCAAATGTTCAAAATTTCTTTAGCCAGTGCCTCTCATTAAATTTTCTTTTCAAATAACTGGCATGGTCCCTGTTTTCCTGAATGACTTCTAACTACTAAAGACAACTTGGATCTTGGCCCAATCAATAAATTTCATGAAATGATTCAGGGTTTCATTACATAAAATGAGACATTGCCGTTTAGTAACTGGCTGAACAACATTGACAAGATGTATAAATTAATAGATTTAGAGGATTGAAATGAAATCTTTGGAGGTATGATCTATGGCTTTCTGTTTGGCTTTTTTTTCCCATTTAAAACATTTCCAATATCACATCATTATTGGCCATTTTAATGTTATCACTAACTAATCAATAAGTAAAATTGATAGTGATTTCACAATTATCATTAACATTAAGCAGAAGTTGAATGAGCATTAGTCAAAGATATTTGAAAATAAATTTATTTACAGTGTGGCTAGTTGATATCTATCTCCCATAAAATACAATTAAACCTCTAAATCTAATGAACATTGTAAGTGTGAATTTGTTTCTCTCTTTTGGAGACTAAGTAGACAATTAGTGTTCAATTTATAATTAATAGTTTAAAATCTTAACAGACTTAGCACACTCTTGGGAAATGGTTGTTTACAAACCTTAAATATTATCACTACAGTCATGAAGTAACCGTGCAAGTGTTAGTCACTCTGTCGTGTCCAACTCTTTGTGACCCCATGGACTGTAGCCCGCCAGGCTCCTCTGTCCATAGAATTTTCCAGGCAAGAACACTGGAGTCGGCTGCCATTCCCTTCTCCAGGGGATCTTCGCAACCCAGGGATCGAAGCTGGTCTCAGCATTGCAGGCAGATCATTTACCACTAAACTACCAGAGAAGACCTACTATAATCATATACACATATAGAAAAAAGCGCATAAAAAACATACTAAAATTAGTATTAGAGTGATAAGAGTATGTGTGACTTGGATCCTCCAGCATTCTAAATATGAAGGATAAGCAGAAGCTCCCCATTAAGTTTATATAAAATATTAAGCCTTTTCCTCTTTCTGCAACTTTGACATGGAGAAGAGAAATCCAGATACATATCTGCTTTCCTGCTTTCAACTAGAGTCTATTTCCTACCATTTACATGAGCTAAAATAGCTTACAATAAAATAAGGAAGTTTATAGATATTTCAGAAATATTATAACTATTGTTAATCTTTTAAAACATTTCTTTCTTAATATCGATGTACTACTGCAGGGGACTATTTTCCATCTTCATCTAATCTTAGTCTTTTGGTATAGGTCTTGTTCTGGGCCCTGTGAGAACCAGAGAAAGGAAAGATGTGATGAAAGGCAGCAGCGAAAGTGATAATGTAATTTTTTGTTGTTTGTTCAAAACACACCCTATAATGTAGAATTAGAGGGAGAGTTGGAGGTTTTGTGTATTACAGTCATCCATAGTGTCCTCTTTTGGAGGGCAGAATATGAATACCCATTATTGTTGTTGCAGTTGTTAACAGCATTTCATTTCAGAATGAAAGTGGCAGAGACAGCAAACAACCCAATAAAAGCCGTGGTCCCCAACCATAATCACAGGACTGTGGTTTGCAAGGGACTAAGTAGTCTGCAACCACACGTTTCAGCTTCCTTCACAACTGGGTGTGGTCACACGACTTGATCTTGCCAAGAGAATATGAGATAAAGTTGCACATACATTGGCTTCCTTGGTGGCTAAGATGGTAAAGACTCTGCCTGTGATGCAGAAGGCCCAGGTTCGATCTCTGGGTCAGGAAGATTCCCTGGAGAAGGGAATGGCTTACTCACTCCAGTATTCTTGCCTGGAAAATCCCACGGACAGAGGAGTCTGGTGGATTATAGTCCATGAGGTTGCAAAGAATAGGACATGACTGAGGGGCTAATATTTTCACCATTCATATATATATTTATATGCATTATATTTATATTTAATTGATTTATTTATTCCTGCCCAAGGTGATTAAAAAGAGAAAGTGTATTTTCCATCCTTCTTCCTGCTGCATTGTTGCAAAGAAGCACGGTAAGCTAGAAAACATATTAATATATTGGACGTGTCAGAGTCACAAGATGGAAGGAATCCCAGAGTCAGAGACACCCACTGCTTGAAGAAGGGGAGTTGTTCCATCTGGAATATTTGTTTTGTCCTCTTAGAAAAGTGAAAATTAACTTTGTGTTCATGAGACACTAGACTACTTAGACTTGGTTCTGTTTGTTAACATAGTTGCTGTTATACCAATAGTGTTGAACTCATACCTTACTTTGCAATAATTCTTTTGGCAGATTTTATATAGCTTCATTTAAATATATATATTATTATTTTATGTATCTTCAGGCACTCGGATATATGAATTTTAGAGGGGTCGTGAGAAGAATTATGAGGTTTCCCTTATATTAATTTGGACCTAAATACAAGTCCACAATCCCACAGTCATGTTTCTGAAACAAACAAACAAAAACTCTGAAAACCAAGATTTTTTTTGTTTTGTTTTGTCTTGTTATTGTCTTGTTATTTTTGTAACTTCTTTGGTGGAGAAACTTAATTTGACCTGAACTAAGTTTGTATTTAATCTGAAATGACATGAAGCTATAAACAAGGCAAATGTTCATAAATTTTGCTGCCATAAGTGATTGTGTTTCATTGTGGGATGACTCCCCAGACCATGCTGCCTGTGTGATGTAATAAGGGGTGTTTGTGCTTTATTCTTTTCAATAATTTTCAAACACTGTGGATTCCAAAGCAGTTCGAAGCCCAGTTATTTCAGATGAGAGTGCGTGGACCTTAATCTTGTAATTCTTTATAGCAGTCTCAGAATGGCATGTGCCCACACAAAAATAACAGATGAATGATAGATGACAGATAGATAATATCCTTGTTCTAATTCTCAGATCTTGTTAATGTTACTATGTATTTGTGCTTAGTCACTCAGTCATGTCCAGCTCTTTGTGACCCCACGGACTGTAGCCTACCAGGCTCCTCTGTCCATGGGGATCCTCCAAGCAAGAATGCTGGAGTGGGTTGCCAGGCCCTCCTCCAGGGGGTCTTCCCAACCCAGGGATCAAACTTAGGTCTCCTGCATTATGGGTGGATTCTTTACCATCTGAGCCACCAGGGAAGTCCTAATGTTATCATAACTGGGGGGACAAAAAGATCTTTGCAGATGTCATTAATTTAAAATTTTGAGATGAAGAGATCATTCTGTATAATTTAGGTAGGTCCTAAATCCAATGACAAGTATGGTTGTAAGAGACACAGAGAGGAAGACAGACAGAAAGGAAAAGATGCAAAATACAGATTTTGGAGTGATGTGGCTACAAGTCAATGAATGCCAGAGACTGCCAAGAGCCACCAGAAGCTAGAAGAGTCAAGGAACACATTCCCTTCTAGAACCTTCAGAGACCCTGATGATAGCTTGAGTTCAGACTTCTGCCCTACATAAGTGTAAGAGAATAAATTTAATAAGTCTCCAAATTGTGGTGTTTTGTTATAGCAGTCAAAAATTAGGATGGATATATATATAGATAAATCACAGATAGGTGACATTAAACATTATTTCATAAGTTAGTATAAGCAAAACTCTGTAGCTTTCTCTTCTGTCCCCCATACTTGCTTTATAGCATTTAACATAAGCAAATATCTTCCATCTTCTGAAATGATTTCTGAAGGTAAGAGATTTTGTTTCTGTTTGAAGATTTATGACAAATTCATTTAGAAGGCAGCTTTTCAGCGTTCCTTAGAAATTTCTGCTATTATTCCAAGGCTTCAAACTTTACTAGTGAAGCATTAATTGCTTAAAAGTTATTTTTAACCTGGAAAAGGTAGAGTAATACTTTCAATTACTTGTCTCCAGCTCTGTCACCCAGTAATTAGGGAGCAATTTTAATATGAATGAAAACTTCAGGACAAGGGTTTCAGGGTCATCATCCCGGAAACAAGGAAGTCAAGGCTTTCTTTGGCTATTTTCCAGCTGCATGAATTCTTCATCATTCCCTATAAAATACTCTCCTCTGTTTATTTTAAATTTGATTTGGAGTCCACATTTACATGCTTGTCTATAACTGTATTACAAGTTAAATATTAGTCCCTAAATAAAAGGATGCTTTTTGTCCCACTCTTTGCAACCTAAGGACTGAGGTCTGCCATACTCCTCTGTCCATAGGATTCTCCAGGCAAGAATACTGAAATGGGTAGCCATTTCCTTCTCCAGGAGAGCTTCTCAAACAAGGGATTGAACCTAGGTCTCCTGCCTTGTGGGTGGATTCTCTACCACCTGAGCTATACATATACATACACTATATATCTATATCTATATACTCAAACAAATATGTAAATTATATTTAGCACACAGTGATGGTGATTACAGCCATGAAATTAAAAGACACTTTCTCCTTGGAAGGAAAGTTATGACCAACCTAGACAGCATATTAAAAAGCAGAGACATTACTTTGTCAACAAATGTCCATCTAGTCAAGGCTATGGTTTTTCCAGTGGTCAAGGATGTGAGAGTTGGACTATAAAGAAAGCTGAGTGCAGAAGAACTGATGCTTTTGAACTGTGGTGTTGGAGAAAACTCTTGAGAGTCCCTTGGACTGCAAGAAGATCCAACCAGTCCATCCTAAAGGAGATCAGTCCTGGGTGTTCATTGGAAGGACTGATGTTGAAGCTGAAGCTCCAATACTTTGGCCACCTGATGTGAAGAGCTGACTCATTTGAAAAGACACTGATGCTGGGAAAGATTGAGGGCAGGAGGAGAAAGGGACGCCAGAGGATGAGATAGTTGGATGGCGTCACCAACTCATGGATATGAGTATGAGTAAACTCTGGGAGTTGGTGATGGATGGACAGGGAGGCCTGGCGTGCTACGGTTCATGGGGTCGCAAACAGCAGGACACGACTGCGTGAGGGAAGTGAACCGACATAGTGACTAATAGCAACATAAACTACCCTTGAAAAGTTATTCAAGTTCCCTTTTTACCTTTACTTCTAACTTCCTAGACAGTCTTAAAAAGTTAAATTTCTATTTTTTTTGACTTGAGTTTGAATTGTTCATTGAGTTTCTCTAACTAAACAATTGATTCCACCACGTCCATTTTCTTTATACATTGCTACCCTGATTAGTCCAGACTATCTTGAGATCTCAATTGAAAACAGTTGTGAAGTATGCTTAATTTCAACAAAAACAATGGCCTCAATTACTCAGGTCCTGAGTTATTTAGAACTGGCATCTCATCCAATAAACAGTATTCAATTACATTTGATATTTATTGAGGAGAGTATTCTGCTCTATTGTCACTAAATATTATTCAACCGAAGAGTTTTAAGAAACTTTCAACTAGCATTAGAACCATCACAACTTAAATGTCTATTGATCCTTTTTGAATTGCATATCTTTAGTAATAAAATAGAATCAAGCTGGCAAAACAAGCGTCTAGTGGAAACATCAATTATACTATTTTGTGTATTTAGTAATTGTATAATTGTCAAGAAAGCTAAGTGCAAAATGGGTTGTAGCTAAAGTTTTCTTATCTTTCAGTGTGTTCAAACCACATTTTAAAATTAACCTTTGAACTCTTAAGAGGATCTCTCTGGTTTACTCTGTGCTCCACAGTCTTGACTTCACTTGAGTGGAAAACAGGGTGGCTTTATGATACAAAATAGGGTTATATGGATGTTCCTGGTACTTGTCTCGAGCACCTTGGAAGCAATATATTGCTTTTAAATTATGGGACAAACAAATTCTACAACTGAAAGAAGGTATAACTTCCTATACTATATTAGGCAAATGCAAGGTAGTCAAAAGACTAGTGGGCAACTGACTGGAACAATGTAATTTTTCATTTAACTTTGAAAAATATAAAATAAATATTCTTGCTGAAAAACCTAACCCTATTCTAGGATTGTAACTATATTAAAATGTGAGTATATTTAACTGAAGATATCAGGAAACACACATTATCAACTAATCCCTAATATGAACATACTTTATGCTATACACTATTTTCTCTATAGATAAATAATCTTATTGGTATGATACATATTGATAAAGTTTTTCTTAAGTCCTGGTGATATGGAGTCAGTTTCCAACCAGTCTGTCTTTGTGATGTTTATTTTAAAGTCAGTTATCAGTTATATAAATTCATAACTCTCCTTGGAAACTTGCTTTTGGAGCATAATTAATATATAAATATAACAACCACCATTTCTTATGAAAAAAGATATAATTTCTGTCAGAATGTTAGGTTTAAAGAAAATTTCTAATGGCATTTATAGATACATACAGATAACAAGAAATATTCTAGGAAATGAGGGTTCAAGTCAAACAAACTGACTTTTGAATCACAGTTTTCCCACTTACAATTCGTGTAAACATGGTGAAATTTCTGGACATCTCTGTGACACATTCCTCATATAGAAAGCAAGAATAATATTTTAGATTTATTCATGTATTAAAATAAATCATATGAAATCCCTATGCTACTTGGCACAGAGCAAGAGTTCAATAAATGTCGGATATTGTTATTAGATTAACATGTAGTTATTTTTACCCATCAGAGATCTAGGAAGAAATGGGAAAGAAATAATGATCTGACAAAGCCAATTGCCAACCAGCCAAAGGTTAGAGTAGAGCAGTGGTTCTCATACTGGGCAAGAATCATCAACATCACTTCGTAACTTATTGGAAATGAAAATTCTCAGGCCTTAGCCAGACCTACTAAATTATAAATTCTGGAGGGAGGGCCTAATAAGCTGTGTTTTAATAAGCCCTTCTGGTAGATCTGATATATGCTGATGCTTGAGAAGTCCCAGAGTAATAAGCCTGAAATCAACCTCTGAGGAAATTGTATGCTCCTGGAAAAGTCATGGGTCAATAATACTGGGTTTTAGGTGATGAAAAGTATGGGAAAACAAAAAGATAGGACACTGAAAGATGAACTACCCAGTTCTGTAGGTACCCAATATGCTATTGGAGGTCAGGAGAAATAACTCCAGAAAGAAAGAAGAGATGGAGCCAAAGCAAAAACAACACCCGGTTGTGGATATGACTGGTGATGGAAGAAAAGTCCAATGCTATAAAGAGCAATATTGCATAGGAACCTGGAATGTTAGGTCCATGAATCAAGGCAAATTGGAAGTGGCCAAACAGGAGATGCAAAGAGTGAACATCTACCTTTTAGGAATCAGTGAACTAAAATGGAGTGGAATGGGTGAGTTTAACTCAGATGACCATTATATCTACTACTGTGGGCAAGAATCTCCTAGAAGAAATGGAGTAGCCATCACAGTCAAAAAAAGAGTCTGAAATGTGGTCCTTGGATGCAATCTCAAAAACAACAGAATGATCTCTGTTTATTTCCAAGGCAAACCTTTGAATATTTCAGAAATCCAAGTCTATGCCCTGACCAGTAATGCTGAAGAAGCTGAAGTTGAATGGTTCCATGAAGACCTACAAGACCTTTGAGAACTAATACCCCAAAAGATGTCTTTTTATTATAGAGGACTGGAATTCAAAAGTAGGAAATCAAGAAATACCTAGAGCAACAGGCAAATTTGGCCTTTGAGTACAGAATAAAGCAGGACAAAGGCAAACAGAGTTGTGCCAAAAGAACACCTTGCTCATTGCAAACACCATCTCGTAACTACACAAGAGAAGACTCTATACGTGGACATCGGCCAGAGGGTCAACACCGAAATCAGGTTGATTATATTCTTTGCAATCAAAGATGGAGAAGCTCTATACAGTCAGGAAAAACAAATCAGGAGCTGAGTGTTGCTCAGATCATGAACTCCTTATTGCCAAATTCTGACTTAAATTGAAGAAAGTAGGGAAAACCACTAGACCATTCAGGTATGACCTATACAAATCCCTTACAATTATACACTGGATGCGACAAATAGATTCAAGGGATTAGATTCGATAGACAGAGTGCCTGAAGAACTATGGGCGGAGGTTTGTGACATTGTACAGGAGGCAGTGATCAAGACCATCCCCAAGAAAAAGAAATGCAAAAAAGGCAAAATGGTTGTTTGAGGAGGCCTTACAAGCAGCTGTGAAAGGAATAGAAGTGAAAGGCAAAGGAGAAAAGGAAAGATATACCCATCTGAGTGCAGAGTTCCAAAGAATAGCAAGGAGACATAAGAAAGCCTTCCTCTGTGATCAATGCAAAGAAATAGAGGAAAACAATAGAATGTAAAAGACTAGAGATCTCTTTAAGAAAATTAGAGATACTAAGGGAACTTTTCAGGCAAATATGAGCACAATAAAGGAGAGAAATGGTATGGACCTACCAGAATTGGAAGATATTAAGAAGAGGTGGCAAGAATACACAGAACTATACAAAAATAGATCTTCATGACCCAGATAATGATGATGGTGTGATCACTCACCTAGAGCCAAACATCTTGGAATACGAAGTCAAATGGTCCTTAGGAAGCATCACTAAGAACAAAGGTAGTGGAAGTGATGGAGTTCCAGTCGAGCTATTTCAAATCCTGAAAGATAATGCTTGAAAGCGCTGCACTCAATATGCCAGCAAATTTGGAAAAATCAGCAGTGGCCACAGGACTGGAAATGGTCAGTTTTCATTCAAATCACAAGGAAAGGCAGTGCTAAAAATGTTCAAACTATCGCACAATTGCACTCATTTCACACGTCAGCAAAGTAATGCTCAAAATTCTCCAAGCCCGGTTTCAACAAGACGTGAACCATGAACTTCCAGATGTTCAAGCTGGATTTAGAAGGTGCAGGGGAACCAGAGATCCAATTGCCAACATCTGCTGGATCATCGAAAAAGCAAGAGAGTTCCAGAAAAACATATACTTCTGCTTTATTGACTATGCCAAAGCCTTTGATTGTGTTGATCACAACAAACTGTGGGAAATTCTTAAAGAGATGGGAATACCAGACCACCTGACCTGCCTCTTGAGAAACCTGTACACAGGTCAGGAAGCAACAGTTAGAACTGGACATGGAACAACAGACTGATTCCAAATAGGAAAAGGAGTACATCAAGGTTGTATATTGTTACCCTGCTTATTTAACTTATATACAGAGTACATCATGAGAAACTCATGATGAAGCACAAGCTGGAATCAAGATTGCTGGGAAAAATATCAATAACATCAGATATGCAGATGACACCACCCTTATGGCAGAAAGCAAAGAAGAACTAAAGATCCTCTTGATGAAAATGAAAGAGGAAAGTGAAAAAGTTGGCTTAAAACTCAACATTCAGAAAACTAAGATCTGGCATCCTGACCCATCAGTTCATGGGAAATAGATGGGGAAACAGTGGAAATGGTGACAGACTTTATTTTGGGGGGCTCCAATACCACTTCAGATGGTAACTGCAGCCATGAAATTAAAAGATGCTTGCTCCTTGGAAGAAAAATTATGACCAACCCACACAGCATATTAAAAAGCAGAGACATTACTTTGCCAACAAGTTCCATCTTGCCAAAGCTATTGTTTTTCCAGTGGTCATTTATGGATGTGAGAGTTGGACTATAAAGAATGCTGAGCTCCAAAGCATTGATGCTTTTGCACTGTGGTGTTGGAGAAGACTCTTAAGAATCCCTTGGACTGCAAGGAGATCCAACCAGTCCATCCTAAAGGAGATCAATCCTGAATATTCATTGGAAGGACTGAAGCTAAAGCTGAAACTCCAAATCTATGGCCACCTGATGTGAAAAACTGACTCATTTGAAAGGACCCTGATGCTAGGAAAGATTGAAGGTGGGAGGACAGGGGTATGACAGAGGATGAGATGGTTGGATGGCATCATCAACTCAATGGACATGAGTTTGAGTAAACTCGAGGAGTTGGTGATGGACAAGGAGGCCTGGCATGCTGCAGTCCATGGGGTCACAGGGTCTGACATGACCAAGAGATTGAACTGAACTTAGGTGATGAGATGTGAGTTACATGGTTTTGAAAAGAAAATAGGACACATGATTTAGGACCAGCAACCTAGACCAGGTCCTTACAAGACATAACAAAATTGTGAAATCTTGTGAGGAACAGAGTTTATCTCAAGTCATCAAGCATAGAGAAGGTGGAACACTGAAGAGAAAATAGGGACTACTGATGCTGTAAAACTTGGTTTCAGACTTAGAAAACAAGGAAGAATTCAATTCCCAGAGTTAAAAATTCCCAGAATTCCAGGAAGCAGGAGCCAAATTCTTATACCTGGGATACCAGATCAGATCTGTGTGCATGCCTTCACCTCACCAATCATCTGCCTCCGTGGTATATGTTAACTGTAGTGTAGAACATAGAGTAGATGGCAAGATGGAGGCGGTGACTCCCACTAAAGAGAGAAAACGATGCACTGCCAGGGATGCAGAAAACAGATGTACCAAAACCTTAATTTTCCCCTTGGGATCTTGGAGAGTACTTTTAAGAAGGGTTTTGTATTCTGTGAATTGAAATTTTGTTATTGATGCAAATCCAAGGACTAGTGAGCAACAGAGTGAGAGCAAAAGTAAGAATAAGAGAGAACCAGAGAGAACACCAGCACCAACAATAAGAATTTATTCATGCATCACTTGATTTCTGTGTTATTTTACTTTAAACAAAAATAAATTCAGAGCATGTCTATACAACATCAAAATGACAGTCAATGACACATCAAAATAGGGTAATCAATTTGCTTAAGAGCAAAATGACTCTAACTATGCACCCACTTTCAGCTCTTTGCCCTAATGGTGTTGACTGCCAAAACTCAAATGAAATAACCATCAAAAACACTTGATCTATAGCAATGATAAAGCTGTTACTTCCTGCTTTCTTTTAGAATATAAGCGACAATATTATTCTCACAATTCAGTGATCGTGCTGTCAAAACTCAAATGCAATAACCATCAAAAACATTTGGTCTACAGCCATGATAAAGGAATTGCCTCCTGCTTCCTTTTAGAATAGGAGCTACAATATTATTTTCACAATTCACTGTCATCATCATTTCCATGACCCCTTATGTGACCATATTCTACAAAACAGATAATTATCTAGAAACTTAGCACACAAGATGAATAGGGTATTATCTTTATCCACAAAAATCAATGTCACTTTTTATTAATTGATTAACATTCCAAGTTTCTTCTTCCCTTATTCTAGTGTGAAAGAAATCCCCAGTGATAAGGATTTCTGATTGTTCAAAAAATCTCTTGCAAGTGCTCCAGATCCTAAAGGGCTCACAATACAGTAAATCTAGTAAATACAGAAATTTACTTATTAGAGTTCTTATGAGTCAAGTTGGAATTTCATACATTTCCTTGAAAGTGGTCCCAGGCAACACAAATATGTGACTGTAATACTGAAGCAAATAGTATGAATATATAGTCAGTCATTTATGTTCATATATTATTAACACATCAATGCCTAGACACGTACAAAGTATAAGTTTTAATCACTAACCATAGCTGTCTATGCAACAGTCAGCTTGCATACATCCTCTTGTGCATCTTTACAGATACTATTTATACTTAGAAATGTTTGATTTGTGAGTTTTCTGTTGTGTAGATTTAATAATGTAATCATTTCTGTTAGTTCCTGGCAAAAATCTACTTTTTTTACTAGGTATTTTCTTACTTCTTCTTAGCTTCTTTCCAAATATTTCCAGTATATTTTTATACGTTCTTTGTTTGTTTAAATTGATTATACCATTCAAAAAATGGTCCTGTAAAATATTCCTGTTGGTGAAGAAAATGCATGGTCAGCCCTGACTACCTAAAGGGAATGAATGCTTTCCCAGAAAACTATTACAAAGATATGTACTGGGTTGGGTCATTCAATATTTATCTTTCAAAGTGGTATTAAAAACATAAATGTCTTACATATATTACATGGATTTTACATCTTTCTGCATTTATCTGGGAAGAATATTTCCATAGAAAAGCACTACTATTGGAAATCAGTATCTGAAAACATAAACATCAAATGCACCTTATTTAGAATGCATTCTATTTTTAATGCCCTGTGAATGTTTAAGAAATATGTAGTACAAGGAGGAAAATGTAAAAGAAAAATCAATCATCCCCACTGATTCTTTCATCTAAAGAAATCCATTTGATAAATGTTTCCCTTCTAATGATTTTTCATATATTATATTGTCTTGTAGTCAGCAAATAAGCCTCTGTTCATGAACTCATAATGTGTGCATTGCATCACTGCTTCAAAATTAATTACATGTTCATATATACATGTATTTTCACATAAATATAATGGATCCTTTAAGTCCTCACAATAAAAAAAAAAAGGGGGACGGGGTCTTTATTGCTTTTATCTCTATATCGGTAGTGAGAGGGTAACAGGCAGGAAGGCCAGGGGTCTCCAAACAGAGGAAATGGGCTGCAAGCGCCAGACATTTTTATCTCTCTTAAGCAGCAGGAGGAAACAAACCAGCGATATTTTTTTCTTCTCTATACAAACTTAAAAAGAGATTTCTCTTAAAATGCTGTGTTGCCATGACACCTGGTTTCACCTGAAGCTAACTGTTCTCAAACTTTGAGATAACCAATACATTTCTTTTTCTTATGGAAATGTTTGTCTTAAGCTATGTTAATGTGCTATGCATTTACCCCAGACTCTAAGTTCCTCCAAATGGCCTAACCTACTTACTCAGATATTGTTCCCCTAATCTATGTAAATGAAACTATTTGTTGGTAATCTGCCCTTCTACAAGATTCAAGTCAATCATTTTATGGCCAGAGATGAATGATCTGGTGCCATTCTAAATTCTAAGACATTCCTTTCTTTTCATTAACAGACTGAGTGACTATATAACTTACAGCTAAAGACTAGGAGGGGGGTATTCTTTTTTTTTTTTTTTTTTATTTTATTTATTTTTTTTTTTTTTCCAGTGGGTTTTGTCATACACTGATATGAATCAGCCATGGAGGTATTCTTTCTGCCCACTTCTGATACCTATGTCAGCAGCTTTCCCTATCTCCTTCATACTTTAATAAAACTTTATTACACAAAAGCTCTGAGCGATCCAGCCTCGTCTCTGGCCCCGGATTGAAATCGTCTCCTCCAGAGACCAAGAATCCCGGCGTCGTATCGTTCAGCAACAACCTTTCATCTTGGGGGCTCGTCCAGGATCCTTCAGGACAAGGTAAGGACGCTTGGAGCTCTAGTTCTTTGTTCGCCTAGCGAACACGTTTTCTGCTGTACTTTACTAACTCTAAGGTGTGCTTGTGTGAATGAATGAAATGCCTTACGCGAAGCAAGTGAGGAGCCCTGCTCTGCAGTTCCGCGGTGACCTCATAAGGCTTATGGCAGAAACCTGTCGGGGGTTTATACCACCTGCCAGTGCCAAGAGGCACCCAATGTCTCCTTCGGGAACCGATCAGAAATGGGCAAAGCATGTGGACCGAACTCTCCTTTCTCGGTCAAACTTTTTGGTCTCTTTGACCATTTCATAACTCCTTGGGAATTAAAAGTACTAACCTAATCTATTGGATCATAGACTTTCCAGGGACTTGTAATCTATGTTGCTACTCTACTGTGGTCTAGGTCTCAAACTGGGATTAGTAGTCAGGAAGCGCCTAGCCTCGCTAGGCATGGAAAGTTCGGAAGCTATATGGAGCTCTAACTCCCAGAGCATCTCTGAGGTTAAAGGTTACTCGGATTGGAACTGCAATGGTTTTTTCCTTTGGTAACACTGGCTCTTAGTGGACCAGAGGAGGCTCTTACACCGGTGTGGTGGCGCTTGGAAGGAACATCTCAGTTTCATGTTTGTATCGGTCTTATTGCGGTCAGGAATATACTCATGGTCGTGCACAGGCACTCAGGTGACGAATGTTTCCCCCAGAGGTCTTAGCTTGGGAAGCATTCCAGAAGGTTACTCTGATTGCACCCCGGGTGGCATCAGAGGTAAGCGAGATGAAGAGCTGGACGTCAGTCAGAGATGCCATCAGGTCTACCCCTGGTGCATCCCCACCCCATCTCGGTGGTAGAACCTGGAGGGACGAGTGTGACGCCTGCGTCGGTAAGGGACAGACTAAGTCTGACCGGGAAGGAAAAGCTTTTGGTGTAACGTCTGTCTACACCCCCATCTAGAGCAGGGAGGGACGCCTCTGGTAGAAAAAATGGCGCTGGTCACTTTTTTTCTCTCTTACAGATGGGAGCTAACAATTCCAGCCTCACTCCTTTGAACTGTATCCTGAAAAGCTGGGATAGATTTGATCCCGATAGCTTAAAGAAGACACACCTGGTCTTCCTATGTGATACTGCATGGCCGCCGTACCCACTAGAGGATGGTGAATGGTGGCCAGTTGGAGGGTCTCTTAAGTATAATACTGTTTTACAATTAGACCAGTTCTGTAAAAAACAAGGGAAATGGGTAGAAGTAACATATGTGTTGCCCTTTTTCTCTCTGCGAAACATGCCAGACTTATGTCCTACGGGTGTAGATTTGGGTGTAAAACCTTCAGCTCCCCCCTGTCCTCCTATTTTGCCCCCGTATCTGGGGCTCCAAGCTGAGGTTCAAACTGCTTTAGTCTCAGTGGAAACACAAACTGAGACTCAAACTGTCTCGGTTTCAGTGGGAACCCAAATTGAGATTCGAACTGCCCACGTAGAGGTCCAAACAACTCCTCTCTCAGTACGACTTCAGACTATTCTGGTTTCAGTAGAAACTCAGACCATCAAAGTAAGAGATGAGATGGAGGACAGAAGGCAAAGAGATAAAGAAAAGCAGGTTTCTCCAATCTATCCCTGGGATATGCACAGACAGCCAGAGAGACTGAGGGACAGCCACTCAAGCTGTTGCCTCTTCATGAAGTACCCACCGGGAGAAATTATCAGTCTATGAGAGTTAATAAGCCTTTTTTCTTATCAAGAGACACAAAGAATTAACGAGGATCTGGGAGACTATTTAGAGGACCCAGAAAAATATATTAGAGCTTTTAAAGGTGTTACTCTGCATTATGACCTTACTTGGAAGGATGTGATGTATATCTTGGGACAAACGTTGACTCCCGACTCAAAAGCTCGAGTTTTGGAAAAAGCGGTTGCTTATGGAGATAAATGGCTTGGTAATGAATCAGTAGGGAAGAGGGAGGACGAGATAACTGCCCTCCCCACTGGGAGTCAGGCGGTTCTAGCTACAGAACCAGACTGGGACTATAACACTGCTAAAGGAAGATGGGATCAGAGTCATTTTGTCAGATGTATTCTTGAAGGACTCAGGCAGGCGCGTTCTAAGTCTTTAAACTATGGCAAACTGGCAGACATAGAACAGGAGGAGAAGGAAGCTCCTGGTAAATTCCTAGACAGACTGAGAGAAGCCCTTCGCAGATTCACTGAGATTGATCCTGAAAGTGAAGAGGGAAAAGTGATCTTAAAGGATAGATTCCTCACTCAGTTGGCTCCAGATATTCGCCATAAGTTATCAGAACGGGAGTATGGACCAAATCAGTCTTTAGATAATCTGTTACAACTGGTTCAGACAGTCTATTATGGTAGGGAATATGAGGAAAAGAAAGAAAGGCAGAGAAAGACTAAGGAAAACGTGGAAGCCCTCGCAATGGCTATGAAAACCATTCTTAAACAGCCTGAGAAAAATGCCCAGAGGGACCCAGGTGAAAAGGGATGGGCTTGCTATTACTGTGGAAAGGAGGGGCATCTCAAGCGAGATTGCCCTCAGGCATCTAAGCTGCCCTCGGCTCCATGTCCAGTCTGCAAGGGACCACACTGGAGGAGAGACTGCCCCCAGAGGCATAGGTCTCAGGGGTCTGACTCTCAAGACAATCAAGACTGAAGGTGCCCGGGGGTCCCCATACAAGCTCCCATCCTAATTACACCTGAGGAACCCAGGGTACTGATAACGGTGGGAGGCCAATCCATCAATTTCCTTTTAGATACTGGGGCAACTTACTCCGTGCTTACTAAAGCCCCTGGCCTACTTTCTTCCTGATCCGCTTCCATAATGGGACTGTCTGGATGGGCCAAAAGGTATTATTTCAGTTATTCTCTATCTTGCAACTGAGATTCTGTGCTATTTTCACACGAGTTTCTTATTGTGCCAGAATCACCCTCACCCCTTTTGGGGAGAGATATACTGAGCAAGGTCCATGCCTGTGTTTTCATGAATATGGAGCCCTCCCTTTCTCTCCCTTTAGTTGAACAAAATGTGAATTCTAGAGTATGGGCTGATGGAAAATCTGTGGGTCGAGCACAAAATGCTATTCCTGTGGTTGTCAAGCTCAAAGACCCGCACTTATTTCCACATAAGAAGCAGTATCCACTAAAACTTGAGGTTAAGGAAGGGTTAAAACCCATCATTGAGAATTTAAAGGAGCAGGGACTATTAGTTCCCTGTAGCAGTCCATGTAACACTCCTATTTTGGGTATAAAGAAATCAAATGATAAATGGAGACTAGTTCAAGATTTACAAATAATAAATGAGGCTGTGGTTCCTTTACACCCCGTGGTGCCTAATCCTTATACTCCATTGTCTGAAATTCCTGAACGAGCCAAATATTTTTCAGTAATTGATTTAGAAAGATGCCTTCTATTCAGTGCCTTTGGCGGAGGAAAGTCAATTTCTATTTGCCTTTGAAGACCCCATGCAGCCAGCTTCTCAGTTAACCTGGACAGTTTTACCCCAGGGATTTCGTGACAGTCCTCACTTATTTGGACAATGTTTGTCATGGGATCTACACAACTTTAATAGCTCTGAAGCGGTGGTGTTACAATATGTAGATGATATTTTGCTCTGTGCTGAGACAGAGGAAGCTTGTTCACGAGCCTCAGAAGATTTCTTAAACTTTCTGGCAGGCTGTGGTTACAAGGCATCAAGAGAAAAGGCTCAGCTTTGTCAACAATCTGTTAGATATCTGGGCCTAATCATATCAGAAGGGACTAGGGCCATAGGCCCAGAGAATTAAACCTATACTAAATCATCCCCTACCTATGACTTCAAGGCAGTTGAGAGGATTTTTGGGAATCACAGGCTACTGTCACATTTGGATTCTGGGTTATGGGGAACTTGCCTGGCCTTTATATAAACTTGTAGCTGAGACTCAGCAGGCCCACACCGACAAATTGGTGTGGTCTCCAGATACTCAAAAGGCTTTTAAGGTTCTTCAGGCTGCTCTCCTGCAAGCTCCCGCTTTGAGTTTGCCCACAGGGTCAGAATTTAACTTGTTTGTCACTGAACAAAAAGGTATGGCCTTGAGAGTTTTGACATAACCCCGAGGGCCTCACCAGCAACCTATTGCTTATCTAAGCAGAAAATTAGATATAATTGCACGTGGGTGGCCCCACTGCCTATGAGTAATTGGGGCCACAGCTTTACTAGCACCTGAAGCTTTAAAAATAAGAGGGGGGAATGAAGAAGGAATTCGTAGGGCCTGGACGCCATCTCAGGCCTGTCCGTGCTGGTTGTGCGTGGCCGCCTCTCCAATGGACTCTGAGCTCTGTGCTTAGCGCCTGTGGGAATGACAATGGAAGGATAAGACCCCTCTGGGCAGGGGAATCTTGAAGATCACATCCAGGTTACTCAATGCCTAAGAGAAAACAGACACTAACCACCCCTGCCTCCGGACAGTATCTATCGGGATGTAACCACAGGCTTACCAGTTATTAACTGGTTGGAATATAATCGCAGGCTTATTGATTATTAACTGTTTGAACACATAACATGTGAATGATGGGGTTATTGTGATTGTATTTACCCTTCCTTTGTAAGCCTCAGGGGATTTGGGCTGGTGGGTTTGGACACGTACTCATGGGGTATAAAAGATTTTCACAAATGCTGGTCGGGGTCCCTGGCTAAGAGGAGACTCTGCCTTGGACCCGCCGGTGTAATAAACTGCACTCCACTATCAAAATAATAATAATAATAATTAATGGATGAAACCTTACTGTACTGACTTCTCATGATGTGAGTGGAATCTTAAATTCTAAGGTTAATATTTGGATGACAGACAGTAGGCTTCTTAAATGTCAGTCATTGTTGTTAGAAGGACCAGTAACTAAGCTTAAAGTTTGTGAAAATTTAAATCCTGCTACTTTCCTTCCTGAGAAGGAAAATGAAACACCTGATCACGATTGTTCCCAATTCCTAACTTTAAACTATGCAGCTCGGGAGGATCTAATGGATACCCCCTTAGACAATCCTGACATGGAAATATTTACAGATGGCGGGTCTTTTGTTCGGGATGGAAAGCGTAAAGCAGGTTATGCCATGGTGACTGCTGAACAGGTTTTAGAGGCAAAATCTCTCCCACAGGAAACCAGTGCCAGTTAGAGGAGCTTGTGGCTCTGACCCGAGCTCTAGAGTTAAGCAAAGGGCAGCGAGTAAATATCTACACTGATTCTAAGTATGCTTATTTGACTTTACATGCTCATGCTGCAATATGGAAAGAAAGACAGTTTAAAACAGCAACAGAAAAACCTATTAAGCATTTCCGAGAGATCGAGAGACTTTTAACTGCTATCCATTGTCCTAAAGAAGTAGCGGTTATGCATTGCAAAGGGCACATCAGGGATGGGAGTAAAGTAGCTGCCGGTAACTGTTAGCTGACTCTCAAGCCAAAAAAGCGGCACTTTACGAAACCCCCTCCCTACAGACGCCTTTTATCTGGACAGGTTCTGTGGAACAGGAAAAACCACAATATACTGAGGAAGAATTAAAAAAAGAGGAGCAAAGATTACTGATAAAGGATGGTTACAGTCCGAGGATGGACGATTAATAATTCCTCAAAATGCTCAGTGGAAAATTCTTAAGGGTTTACATCAGAGTTTTCATTTGGGTTTAGAAAGTACTTACCAGATGGCTTCTCATTTGTTTGAAGGTAAAAATGTAATGAAAACTTTAAAAAATATTATCAAACAGTGTGAGGTTTGTCAGAAAAATAACCCAAAGACTGAAAAGCTAGCAAAATCTGGATTACAATGAAGGGGAAAGTATCCTGGAGAGGACTGAAAAATTGATTTTACTCATATGCCAAAAGCTAATGGATATTCTTGCTTAAAAGTTTGGGTGGATACTTTTACTAGATGGATTGAGTGTTTCCCCTGTTGTAGTGAACAAGCTAAGGAGGTTATAAAGATTTTAATCCATGAAATTATCCCCAGGTTTGGGCTGCCACGGAGCCTTCAGAGTGAAAATGGCCCCGCCTTTAAAGCTGCTGTAACTCAGGGGGTGTCTAAAGCTCTAGGAATAGAGTATCACTTACACTGTTCCTGGAGACCCCAATCCTCAGGAAAGGTTGAAAAAGCTAATGACATTATCAAAAGACATCTGCGCAAATTAACTCAAGAGATGCAAGACAACTGGATTAAAGTACTACCCATAGCTTTAATGAGGGCTCGAACTGCCCCCAAAAAGGAGAGACTGTCCCCCTTTGAATGTATTTATGGAAGGCCTTTCTTACGCACAGACATTGTTATAGATCCTGAAGCCTTGGAGTTAACTAATTATGTAACTCAGCTCTCAGCTTTTCAACAGGCATTAACAGAACTCCAGGAGACGACTCCTGACCCAGCCTCTGAATCCAGCAAGCCTCTGTTTGAGCCAGGAACCAAGGTCCTCATAAAAACATTGGGATCTGGGGGCTCATCCCTCGAGCCCCTCTGGGAAGCCCTTACCAGGTTATTCTTTCTTCTGCCACAGATGTCAAAGTGCCAGGAATTGATTCATGGGTACATCACACTCGAGTTAAGAGGTGGCACCCTGACCAGAACTAAGTGATGTCATTTTATGTCTTTACTTTCTATGCTCTGACTTTGTACTTTTCAGATGGGCCTGATAATCTATGTGAGCCTACTTCTGCTGACTCCAAAAATCCTGAGTCTGCCATTTGATCCTCAAGACAATGCCTTCCTGTCCTGGGCTCACTCCTATGCTGCATTCCACAATCGGTCTAACTGCTGGGTCTGCGGAGCACTCCCCCCTTCATCAGTGGAAGGCTTCCCATGGTGGACATCTCCACTTCAAGGAAAAGACTTTCTCCAAGTCTGCAAATACCTTCGATAACAATCACATGTGATGCCTCTTCTTCGTCTGATGACATCTAACAACCCTAGAATAGACTGGTGCAATACTTTGTACTTTCACTATGGACATAACGTGACTTTTAATTTTGATTATACACTGTCTCAGTTTAATGACTATTTTGCCACACATAAGACAAATAGGTCTAAATCTAATGGTTTTTTACCTAATGTTTATCAAATATGGGATGAGGTTATATGACTAACTCCTGAAAAAGGACGTCTAATATCTACTGCCCCTATATGCTGGAACAAACAAAGCCATCCCCCAAAGTTAGCCAACAACTTAGTTACAATGATTGGAAACAATTGGGATTTTTGCCTCAGGAAATATGTAATGTAATCATTCCCGTGTTTTCCAACCGCAGTTCAGGATCTCCCTTTGTCTGGCCAGGCACTAATTGGGACTAGATATCTCAGTCACGCTGGCTTGCTCCAAACGGGACTTACTGGATATGTGGCTCTTACCTATAGGCTTGGCTTTCCCCTGGCTGGATAGGGAGATGCACCCTGGGTCTAGCCTTTACTCACAGTTTTATATTTTCAGAGCTTCCAGAGAAGCCTGCTAATTTACCCCACCTTAAAACTCGGTGGGCAAGGTCTGTATTTCACTGGTATAATTATTTGGCTGCAGTGTTTTTTCCCTCTTTGGGAACTACAGATGTTATGCTACGAGTGGATGCATTGACTAATTTTACTCAACAGGCATTACAAGATTCTCAAAAAGCTCTTTCAGCTCTTAATGTTGAACAAGCACAGATTAGAAAGGTGGTTTTACAAAACAGGTTGGCTTTAGATATTCTGACAGCTGCACAAGGAGGAACTTGTGCCATTATTCATACTCAATGCTGCGCATATATACCTGATACGAGCACTAACGTTACTCATTTTACTACACACATGAACAAGGTGACTGGGGCCATGGATACTCCTGAAGCCTCACTCGCCTCACTTTGGGAGATGTTAACTAGTTGCCCATGGTGGAAATCTATCTTAATTACATTAATTCTGATTGTTTTGTTTTTGCTGTTTGCTCCCTGCATCTGTAACTGTAACTGAAACAAACTGGATTTGTTTCTAGTCACATAAAAACTTTTAAGTTACAAATGGTTGCTCAAACTCCTGCTATCACTGCAACTTCTTCCGACTACTATTTGGGGCCCCTGGATCAGACATCCTCACTATAAGGATTCGGAGAATATGTTGCCTCACCAATTTAGGGACAACGCCCCTTGTCAGCTCGGAAGCAGTTACAGAATGAGAACGACGCCCCTTTTCCCTAGGCAACATAATTCTCCTAAAAGAAAAGGGGGGAATGGGAGGGTAACAGGCAGGAAGGCCAGGGGTCTCCAGATGGAGGAAAGAGGCTGTAAGTGCCAGACATTTTTCTCTCTCTTAAGCGGCAGGAGGAAACTAACCAGCGATATTTTTTCTTCTCTATACAAATTTAAAAGGAGGTTTCTCTTAAAATGCTGTGTTGCCATGACACCTGGTTTCACCTGAAGCTAACTGTTCTCAAACCTTGAGTTAACCAGTACATTTCTTTTTCTTATGGAAATGTTTGTCTTAAGCTATGTTAATGTGCTATGCATTTACCCCAGACTCTAAGTTCCGCCAAATGGCCTAACCTACTTACTCAGATATTGTTCCCCTAATCTATGTAAATGAAACTATTTGTTTGGTAATCTGCCCTTCTACAAGATTCAAGTCAATCATTTTATGGCCAGAGATGAATGATCTGGTGCCATTCTAAATTCTAAGACATTCCTTTCTTTTCATTAACAGACTGTGAGGGACTATATAACTTACAGCTAAAGACTAGGAGGGGGTTATTCTTTCTGCCCCCTTCTGATGCCTAAGTTAGAAGCTTTCTCTATCTCCTTTATACTTTAATAAAACTTTATTATACAAAAGCTCTGAGCGATCCAGCCTCGTCTCTGGCCCCGGATTGAATTCGTCTCCACCGGAGGCCAAGAATCCCGGCGTTTTATCATTCAGTAACAACCTTTCAGTAGTCTGAAACATGATTTAACTTCTTTTAAAAAAAAGTGCTAGAGTTGATTACTATGTGAAACTATTTCCACCATTCCATAAAGTTGCTAGTTTATAACTGATTACATAATAAAACTATTTGGTAAGGTTTTGAGATTATTTCAAAGCATTTAGCTTTATGAGGGCAATTAAATTTGCAATGAAAAGAGATAAGAAACAGAAATGACCATCACAGAAATCCTGGTATTGCTTTGCTCTCTAAATACTACCGTTTTCTGAATAGCACTGTAGCTCTCACCTGGAAAATACATTACTAAGCATTTTCACGAATGAACTAAATATAGTTTAAAATAATTTTAAACAATTTTTAGTTTCTATATTATCCTTACACAAGTCTCATGTAGAATAATATATATTTCTCTTGATTGACTTTTTTAAGTGTTCAAAATGATTTTACTTACTTTCAACCTTTTTTAATTGGAATGTAATTGCTTTGCAATGCTGTGTTATTAATAGTTTCTGCTGTACAATGAAGTGAATCAGCTATATGCCAAGAGGCACATGAAAAGATACTCAGCATCACTAATTACTAGAGAAATACAAGTCAAAATTTCAATGAGGTATCACCTCTCACTGGTCAGATAGAACATTATTTAAAAAAAAATCTACAAACAAGAAGTGCTGGAGAGGGTATGGAACATAGAGAACCCTCTTGCAATGTTGGTGGGAATGTAAATTGATGTAGCTAGTATGGAGAACAGCATGGAAATTTCTTTAAATACTGAATATAAAATTATCACATGACCCAGGAATCCCACTACTAGACATACACCTTGATTGACTTTTTTAATGGTAAATACATAACTTAGAACTAGAATATATATAAATTAATAAAGTAAAGTATAAAAGAAACATTACCTTAGTGGAATCAATTTTCACAGAAAAGTATCATTTTAAAATCAGGAATAAACCATAATTTCAAGTTCAGAATGTCTCTTCTACTTGGACAAGCCTCACAAAATTAGCACCATAAGCCTACTGAGCACTCTTGAGATCATACTCTGATTTAGTCAAAACCTAAACATCTTTAAAGTGAAGAAAAATACATTATTGACTCATTTAGAAGAAGATACAGTCGAACAAGTCCGTCCTGGTGGCTCAGTGGTAAAGAATCTGCCTGCAATGCAGGAGACCTGGGTTCAATCCCTGGGTCAGAAAGATCCCCTGGAGAAGTGCATGGCAACTCACTCCAGTACACCTGCCTGGAGAATCCCATGGAGAGAGGAGACTAGTGGGTTACAGTCCATAAGGTTACACAGAGTGGAACACGACTAAAGCAACAAAGCAGCAGCAGCAGCATAGTTGAACAAAGCCAGTAAGTGTAGATAAACAGAGCTACATTTTAACATTATTTGAATCTACTTTGATCAAAACTTGCTTGGAAGGCAAGTGTACACATGAAATATCTGTTCCATAAACCATCTGTTCCGCAAGGGTGGTGTCATCTGCATATCTGAGGTTATTGATATTTCTTCTGGCAATCTTGATTCCAGCTTGTGCTTCTTCCAGCCCAGCGTTTCTCATGATGTACTCTGCATATAAGTTAAATAAGCAGGTGACAATATACAGCCTTGATGCACTCCTTTTCCTATTTGGAACCAGTCTGTTGTTCTATGTCCAGTTCTAACTGTTGTTTCCTGACCTCCATACAGGTTTCTCAAGAGGCAGGTCAGGTGGTCTGGTAATCCCATCTCTTGAAGAATTTTCCACAGTTTATTGTGATCCACACAATCAAAGGCTTTGGCATAGTCAATAAAGCAGAAGTAGATGCTTTTCTAGAACTCTCTTGCTTTTTCGATGATCCAGCGGATGTTGGCAATTTGACCTCTGGTTCTTCTGCCTTTTCTAAAACCAGCTTGAACATCTGGAAGTTCACAAATTGCTGAAGCCTGGCTTGGAGAATTTTGAGAATTACTTTACTAGTGTGTGAGTGAGTGCAATTGTGCGGTGCTGCAATCAATATGTCAGCAAATTTGGAAAATTCAGCAGTGGCCACAGGACTGGAAAAGGTCAGTTTTCATTCAAATCCCAAAGAAAGCCAATGCCAAAGAATACTCAAACTACCACACAATTGCACTCATCTCCCACACTAGCCAGTGGTAGAATTGATTTCAAATTCTGCT
Source organism: Dama dama (assembly GCF_033118175.1). NCBI lineage: Eukaryota > Metazoa > Chordata > Mammalia > Artiodactyla > Cervidae > Dama > Dama dama. The sequence continues at coordinate 93,708,545 of NC_083699.1, read as the reverse complement.
CCAAATGGCTCCAGCATCTAGGTTTGTTTCTTTATACTATGTAAACCTTTGCTGTTAATTGAGTGAGCCTCACAATAGCAGATCAGAGCCATATACCTAGGTATTCTGTTGGTGAATCCAAATATTTTCATAATACTAAACTTAAACAGATTTATCATAATAAAACTAATACACATGAGTCCCTTATGTAGCCATTCCAAGAGGTGCTTATCTTTTATCTCTTTCTTCTCAGCATTTTGCATCTTTACTCTTTTATCTACATGCCCTGCAGATATCCCAGGATCCTTAGACAGAGTATCAGTTTTTTTTAAATAAAAACATGCCCTGATTTAGCAGATTAAAACAGTAAAGCAGATACTCCAGGCAATTCAGTCCCTATTGCCTTTTAAATAAACCATGTGTTAAAAAAATTCAATCTCATTTCCTTCCTTAACTATGTAAAATTGAAATAAGACCTAGTGCTCATGTGTGCAGAATGGAATATCCCAAATCACAAACATCTATGATAATAATAAAGTAAAACTATATTTTTTTCAAGTTTGAGATACTAAAGAACCAATTTTTCAGAGCTTGTAAGAATTTAGCTACTTTGACTTAAAAATGTAGCTTAGCTTAGTGATCAACCTCAGAAGATAAACTTCTGCTAATATTAAGGGAAGCCATCACTCAAAAAAAGGAGGTACTGTATTACTTCCAGTGAAGTTTCAATAGGGAAAGTACAGATTGTACATATTTCAAAAGAACTTGGCCTTTATCCTAAGCTAATAATAAAGTTTGTGTGTAAGCATTAAATGTTCACCAGCCTCCAGAGAGTTTTCATTTTGTTATTCGCTATATTTAGTTGGCAAAACTAAAAAAAAACAAAAAAAAATGTATCATATATTATACAGACTAATTGATATTAATACTACATTTGTAAAAAATAAATAAACAACTAAAGAAATTGAGAACATAGAAAGAACGGCAACAAGAAATTTCAGAGAACTACATCTGTAATGTTTACAGAATATTATAAAACCAATACTATACATAGCACAGTAAACTGGATATTTGGACCAAAAGAAGAAAGACGAAGTCTTTTTCTTTATTTATGGCCAGAATTTAAACATATTCTTCAAAAAAACCCAAAAACTTCAAAACAGGAAAATCCATATCTCTTCAGTTATTTTGTGATTGACAAAAAGACAGTTCCTTCCTTGAATCCCAGAAGGTTCTTCAAATATCTTGACATATGATTTTACAGAATTTATAGAATTCCTGTCCCTTATCCTCCATAATACCTAAAATAGAATTACTAAAATAATACAGGGAAAGATTAATATATTTTTCTATAAAGCAGTTTATTTTCTTTTATAAGAAAGAGAGAACACTTGAGAACACTTGACTTATGCCACTAGAATTAGATCATTATATATATAAAGGAAACATTGACAAATAATTATATATGTATGGATTCAATCTTTAATATTAAAATATCTATAAAATATGGATTTCTAATTATGTTTCATTTGGTGCTTGGACATATAAAAATATCTTTCTATTAGAAAAGTAAAAAGCACACATAATATGATTAAACAGATGATTCTTTTCTTCTTCCTTTTAGTTTAGTTTTATGACAGTGAAGATATTAAAATTTTGATTCAAGGTTGGAGTATTACACCTTAGTAGATAAAAAATAAATAAATGCAGATTTTAGGTTTTGAATTCAAAAGTAGTAATGATAATAAGTGGGCTTCCCTGGTGGCTCAAAGGTAAAGAATCTCCCTACAGTGCAGGATACCCCGGGTTTGAACCCTGGGTTGGGATGATCCCCTGGAGGAGAGCATGGTGACCCACTCCAGTATTCTTGCCTGGAGAATCCCATGGACAGAGGAGCCTGGTCCATGGGGTCACAAAAAGTCAGACACGACTGAGCGACTCAGCACAGCACAATGATAGTGACTGATGTTGTTTATTTTTCACAATTTTAAAAGATTTTCATCTAAGTATCATAGCGTATCTACAATTGAATACCTTTAATTTTTAAGTAATTGGAATAAAACCCATAAAAAGTTTCAGGAAATAGCAATTCCATGCCATTTCATGTGAAAATATAAGAAAATTAATTATTTAAGCTTCTTTAATCCCTCACCAATTAGTTAAATTGAACCACAAGGATTTGAGTCAGGTATTCAGTCAGACTGAATATCTGTTTAGGAAAATGTTTAGGAAATGTTTAGGAAAAGTCAGATTTCAGACCAAAAATTTCACTTACATCTGGACTACTGTACTCATAACTTACAACTTATCAACATGTAAATACAACATGTTCATTCAAAGAAGGTAGAGAATGCCTCTTCAAAATTCTGTTATGTTTTTTCTTCATACCTATGTTCACCATTTTATTACAGTAAGTAATTTGAATAACCTTTACAAGCAATTATTTTATCTCCATTAAAAAATATACCTAAACTAAACCTGAAAAATCTGCATCTGTGAAGATTTCATATTAAAGAAAAAAGGTATTTCTTTTTGGCAGTGGTACTTCTATTTCTTCAGTTTGAGTTAAACACCCAAACTTTTGGCTAAGAAGTTAAGATAAAATGCCACACAAACTTAACCGGCCTAAATCTATACTTGATCTTGCCCTCTAAACCTGCTCCAACCACAACCTTCTCAGTGAATGATAACTTTACATTTTCTATTTGCTTCAAGTCCATATGTTTTTCTCTCAAACCCTAACTGTACATTTTCAGGAAACCTGTTTCAGTCCTACCAAAATCAAATATAGATTCTGACTCCTCTCAAACTCCATGGACACGACATTAACCCAAGCAGGGATAATTGCAATAGCCAACAACTGTTCCTCCTACATCCATCCGTAACCCCTATAGGCATTCTTAGCACAACAGGTCCCGTGAGCTTTGTGAAACATCAGATGAGCTCATTGCTTTAATCAGATTGTTTCTTGTCTCCTCTTTTATTCAGTCTAAAAGTCACAATCCTTTCTATGGCCCAGAAGACCCTACAAATCTTTGTATCCCCTCACTTAGTCTTCCAATCACAGTGGTTTATGTGTAGATTATAGAACTGTATAGGGAAATTTTTGCTGGAGGGTTTTTGCTCTGGTGGAGTCCTCTGACACAAAAGCTCTTTTCTAAAATTTGCCTATTTATCCTCTTATGAAAAATTATCTTAAATTTAGAAGTAAGGCAAAACAAAATTAAAAGATGGGTATTATGTCCCTTCATTGTCATTTGAGAGTGTAATTTGGCAGGCCCACCCAATAATTATTCAAAAGAATATTCTTTGTTTGCTTCAGTGTTTACTATTGGGGACTGAAAAAAGATTTAGTGAAGATTTAATGAAATTGAATATTGACCTATAGATCTGTCACTAGTAAAGAGAGTCATAATTTCTCCCCAATAGAAACAAAAATCCCACAGGTTATGGTTTACAGTTCAGAAGATATTAACCTGTTTTGTATTTAACCTGAGGAGTTTATTCTAACATTCCTTACTAAATCATCTATAAATCCCAAGTTTGCAAAATGCTCTTTGATGAGGCCATCTTACTGATCCCTCATTAATTAATGATTGGAATAAGATCTTTGGTACATGCACATTTTATATTTGTATGGGAGTCATGCTTGAATGTTTTAAAATTATACTTTCAAGAGATGTTATTTTGTTCAAATATTTGTATAAAAATCACTTCTCAGTGAATTCTATACTTTTCATCTTATTTAAAAAAATTCACCATACAGCCTGTCCCTAACACCTCCTGTCACTTTTCTTTGCTATTTTCTTTCAAAATACTTCTGACATACTATATAATTCACTGTTAAATTATTCTATTTCTCCCTCTTTTTAGAATATGAACTATAAGTATGTCATTTTTCCTTCTTTTGGCTCACTGATGTACATTTTGTTCTGCTATAACACAATGCATGTGTTATAAAAATCACCACAAAATGCAAAGTTGCACAATAAAAAACATTGGGTTTATGAGGAAAATGAGATTAAAGACACAAACTCAGAAGCTTTGTCAGTGACACATTTAAGGAATGATGAGGTGGTGCTTAGCACATACGCACACGGTGACGCTAGGGGTAAAGAACACACTGGCCAAAGGAGGAGACATATAAGATGCCGGTTTGATCCTGGGTTGGGAAGATCACCTGGAGGAAGGCACTACAACCCACTCCGGTATTCTTGCCTGGAGAATCCCATGGACAGAGGAGCCTGGAAGGCTACAGTCAATAGGGTTGCAGAGTCAGACACACTGAAGCAATTTAGCGCAACACAGATTTACATGTTAAATGGTCAAGACATATATAAACTCTCAATAAACAAGGCACTTTACTTTGAAGAAGACTGAAGTTTGCTTGTTCAAGTGACCTCTAGAAGGGCTACCCCTGTTGCAGTATTATAAAATAGTGGAAGAAGATTTATCTGAATCAAATGGCAAGTTAACACATCAGATGTAGATGGAAGTCGCTCATAAAACACATCAACTGTGATGTTTGAAGTGTGTTCATGAGCACGATTGTGTGCATGTGTGTGAATGTTGTGTATTCCTATGAGATTTGGTTCAGCAGGGTATAGTTTTCTCTAGTCACCAAGTGTTTCCTCCTAAGGAAACTATACATAAGCAAATGCAAAGCTGATGTTACGCTCAAAACTTTCCCAAATAAAAGAATGATGTTCAAATATATACATATTTTCAAATTAAGCATAATAGAATTGATTGTATTCCAATATCCTAGAATAATGCCTTGTACATAGCATGCACTCTAAACATACATGTTAGTAAATGACTTAAAAAGTGAATCAGTAAAATATATTTCCTTGTATCATAACCTATAGTCCCCAGAAAAGGATAAGTAGATAGAAACTATTCAAAGAAAATTGAGTTTCCTTTCAGCTAATATGACTAATATGAGCATACAAAATAAAATGAAAATTAATTGGAAGTATTTTACTTCAATGAATTGTTAAATTATATGGAATAAAGATTGTTTAACCTAGAAATTAGCACCTGGCTAAGAGATGGAGAGCATTGGGATGTCCAGGATGCAGAATATTAGTTTGAAAAACTATATTCAAAATTTTATCAAAATTTCACAATTTTAAAGCAACCACCAAAACAATTCTACTTACTTTAAAATAAACTACAAAAAGTAAAACATATTCTTCTATGGTGATATTTATGTAATGAACTTTTCTGTTTCCCCTGGGGCTGCTTATTATTTTAGATGAAAATGAGATTTTAAAATTTATCTAAAAGGGCAACAGATTTGAAAAAAATAAGAATAACTCTACTTCGTATATGAAGAACTACATTAATTACTACTGTCTTGAACCTGACTGCAGTCCAAATAATTAATGAGAATATAAAAATATATTATTGTGAAAGAAACAATCACATGTCTGTAAGCTATTGTGGCCAGAGGCTTAGTCACTAATCTGATTAGAACTTGGTAGAGACCAAGGAACATTTCAATTCAGAGATTTCAGTTCACAAGGAGCAAGAAGGTATTAACAAGCTTATTTTCTCAAACATTTGTCATACAGTGTCTGTCTAAAAAATCAGTATTAAAATTCTCATTACCGTCCTCCTCCAGCATAAAACACACAATTCAGATTTCAAATTTCTTCTCTTTCCATGTTTTTCTGGATAGTAGAAGGAAACACTTGAATAGGAATCCAATACATGATTTAGAAAAAGCAAAATGTCCACAGACAATGTACATTCTTTGTTAATTCTTAATGGTTAAAATTTAACCATTGGGTTTCAGACTACAGCTTTTGGAGATTACCTATCATCCATCTCCATTCAAAGAGAAAACACACAATCGTCATTCATTCCCTCAGTTCAGTCGCTCATTCGTGTCTGACTCTTTGCGACCCCATGAATTGCAGCACGCCATGCCTCCCTGTCCATCACTAACTCCCGGAGTTTACTCAAACTCATGCCCATCGAGTCGGTGATGCCAACCAGGCATCTCATCCTCTGTTGTCCCCTTCTCCTCCTGCCCCTGATCCCTCCAAGCATCAGGGTCTTTTCCAATAAGTCAACTCGTCGCATGAGGTGGCCAAAGTATTGGAGTTTCAGCTTCAGCATCAGTCCTTCCAATGAACACCCAGGACTGATCTCCTTTAGGATGGACTGGTTGGATCTCCTTGCAGTCCAAGGGGCTCTCAAGAGTCTTCTCCAACACCACAGTTCAAAAGCATCAATTTTTCGGCGCTCAGCTTTCCTCACAGTCCAACTCTCACATCCATACATGACCACTGGAAAAACCATAGCCTTGACCAGACGGACCTTTGTTGGCAAAGTAATGTCTCTGTTTTTTAATATGCTATCTAGGTTGGTCATCACTTTCCTTCCAAGGAGTAAGCGTCTTTTAATTTCATGGCTGAATCACCATCTGCAGTGATTTTGGAGCCCCCCAAAATAAAGTCTGAGAGTTTCCACTGTCTATCCATTTATTTCCCATGAAGTGATGGGACCAAATGCCACGATCTTAGTTTTCCAAATGATGAGCTTTAAGAAGCCATGCTAAATACAATACAGTCTAAACAAGAACAGAGAGCTTATTAATAAAAACAAACTAGTCCCCCCTTTCATCAGCATGCCAGTTGTGTGTGTGTGTGTGTGTGTTACTTGCTCAGTTATGTCTGACACTTTGCGACCCCATGGACTGTAGCCTGCCAGGCTCCACTGTCCGTGGGATTCTCCAGGCAAGAATACTGGAGTTGGTTGCCATTTCCCTCTCCAGGGGATCTTCCCAACCAAGGGATCAAACCCAGGTCTCCTGCATTTCAGGCAGATTCTTTACTGTCTGAGCCAAGTTTTAAGACCATCCTAATTAGAAGTCCTGAAGGAACCACAGACCCAATACTTAGTAGTGTCACCTGGATGTATAATTGGTTGATAGAGATGTTTGTATGTATGCAGTTGGAAGTAAAACAGACAAATGTCTTCCAGGAATACAATTCATATTTTATAATGACATCTAATTTGTGCAGGCTACCTGCACACAAACTCCTTTCAAATTTTCTTTTTTTCTCAGTTTCTAATTTCTACACTTGATCAATCTAATTCTTTCTGTAGCGATTACACAGAGTGATTGCGATAGTGATACGGGTAAAAAGACTTCTGGAAAGGTGGACAGAAATTAAACCATGTGTGTATAAAGAAAAATATTCCACTTTTACCACACTTGCTTCATAGATATCAGAAATGACTATTTAGCTTCATCACAACTGGCTTAAAAAAGCTGAAGCCAATAAAAGACAATGGACTTTTGGTGACTCTGGGATAACAGAGGTGAATTGGATCAACCACTGAAGACCCTGTCCTGACCAATGAAGAATGGAACATATTTCCATACAGTTGTGTGTAGACATACATATTCACCCCATACTAGTATAGTGTTAGTTTTCCACTTTTATTCAGCAATACCACCATGAACACTACCTTCCTTTAATGCTTAAACTACTTCAAGTTTTCCCCTTAACAATCTATACAGTGAATTTTTCACTGACCAGTATTCCTTTGCTTGACAAATTAATCAATCTATTGTAAAATTATTTTTAATTCCAGTGATCTTCATTTTATTTTTGATATATGCAAGCTATAAATTCCATGATAGATTAACCACTTTAAAATAATTTTAATTTTACACTGATAATTATTTTTCTTGTATTTTTCAAGCATTGCATTCTCATCAAATTGTTACTGAAAATCTAATGTACTCTATCATACTGCTAATATCTGATATTGTGCTAAGTTCTATTATTTTGTAAATTGCTACAAAATAATTTCTGCGTCACTTAGTCATGTCCAACTCTTTGTTACCCCATAGACTATAGCCCACCAGGCTCATCCATCGATTTCTCCAGGCAAGAATACTGGAGAGGATTGCCATCTCCTTCTCCAGCCAATCTTCCCTACCCAGGGATGGAATTCAGATTTCCCGCATTGTGGGTGGACTCTTTACTGACTGAGCCACCAGGAAAGCCAATTTCTCTGTAGCCTATAGTTAATACCATATAGCTAGAGATAGGTTTATTCTTACTGTCAGGAATCCTCTGGCCCTTATTAATTCCTGAATATTCAGGAATTAAGAGGAGAGGTATGCCTTTCCTGGGGCTAAGAAATCCAGGCATATCCTTTGTTAGTTTCTCATTATGGTGATAAACAACCTTTTCTCTCTTTAATAGGGATCGCCTTGTGTTTTGTAAGTCTGGAATTTTAATCTTTATCTTTGCTGAGAATAACTACCTTGTATGCCCATGCCATATTGATTAAAACACCTTTGCTCCATCAGAGCTTGGGTCCCCGTGTCTTTCTTTCTTTCTTTCTTTCTCTCTCTCTATCTCTCTATTTCTGGCTGATTCCCTGGAGCGTGAAAGCTGGCTGCATAACCCAGGGAATATTAGCCTCTTTCCTTCTTTCGCTTTCTCATTGTCGACTCTGGACCACCAGGTTCCGGTCCATTAAATGACCAACATCTTACTAATTGAAAAAGATTGTAAAATCAAAAATCTGATTATTATTGGCTTTAATTATTTGATAGATATTCCTAAGCATTAATGTCAAGCCACTAAAGCCACATTTTTAAAGAGCAAGAGAATAAAGAGAGAAAGAGAATAAATAATAGAAGGTAAAGTAAAAGAATGTTTTGCTAAAAGGAGACCATTGTGGTTTTTTTTTTCTTTCTAAAGTGGTAAAATTTTTAAATTATCCATTTCTTTTTAATATGAAAAAAATTTGAATAGTGGAGATTAAAGTTTTTATTTTTGTGTTATTTATGTAGAAAATATCAAAGAAAGATTTGAAATTATTTTTAAAACATGAAGTTGTATTCTAAATGTATTATATAATGTCATTTTACATTATTTAAAATTGATTTTATTTGCTTACTTTTCTGACTGCTAAGTCAATGCATGCTCATTTAAAGAAATTTAGAAAAATTAAATATCACTCAAAGCCAGTGCACTGGGACAACCCAGAAGGATTGGATGGCGAGGGAGGTGGGAGGTGGGTCAGGATGGGGGAACACATGTACACACAAGGCTGATTCATGTCAATGTATGGCAAAAACCACCACAATATTGCAAAATAATTAGCCTCCAATTAAAATAAAGAAATTTTTAAAAAGAAATTAAATATATATATTTAGTTTATATATGTCTTCAATTTAATATATATATGTGTGTATATATAGACATACACATGCATACACATAGACATACACATGCATATGCAAAGAGATTTGGGCTTCTGCCTAGAGTATAGAAAGCTTGAAAATAATATCATTCATTTATCAAAAAATAAATAAAATATAAAACCATAAATTTTCTTGAAGCCAGATGGGTGTTGAAGCTCATAAGAAAGTAGGTATCTTGAAATCAAGGGCAAGTGACTCCTCAAAGCCAGACTGACTGCAAGTACAAGGTCACCTGCAACATGACGCTGAAGGAAAAGAGGTTGAGGCCTTACAAGTAGATGAAAAGAAATCAGACCAAATTGGTAATCAACTGTAATTTGCCAAGCCTAGGCTATGCATATAGGTCCCCCTAGGAATTACAGACAAAAGAGAAAGTTGCTTCCTCTGCAGGTTCTTCTGCATTGTCCTCCACAGTTTGCCAAAAAAGGGATGCTATAGGATGAGAGAGTACTTGGAGATAGCCTCCAGCAATGGTGCAAATTTGAACTTTCCAAATATTTGAAGATTAGAAGCTTCACCAAAAAGATCTATGGATGGGAAATGAGTCAGTAAAGAGATGCTTAATATCATGATTCTTTGGGGGAAAGCAAATTAAACAACTCTGGAATACCACTAAAGTTTTCAGTTGTTTTTTAGTAAAAGAAAACTAAACAATAATACCAATGGCTAATAAATATTAGGGCAACTGGAACTCTCTTTGTGGAAATGCTAAATAATACAACTATTAGGGAAACAGTTTCAGTTTCTTATAAAGATAAAAATTCACATCATATGATCAAAATTCTCCCTTGTAGATATTAGCCCAAGGTAAATGAAAACTTGTATTCACACAAAAATTTATGCAGTAATGTCTTCAGAAAGTGTTAATCACCCAGTCGTGTCCAACTCTTTGTGATCCCATGAACTGTAGCCCACCAGGCTCCTCTGTCCATAAAATTCTCCAGGTAAGACTAATGGAGTGGGTTGCCATTCCCTTCTCTAGGAGATCTTCTTGAATCAGGGGCCAAACCCATGGCTTCAGTATTACAGGCAGATTCTTTACAATCTGAAGTTTTATTAAAAAGTTACAAAAGACTGGACACAAACTAAATGTTCTTCTACTTGTGAATGTATAGACACACTGTGGTATATCCATGTGATAGATTACTACTGAGAAATAAAGAGAATGATCAATTGATTCAGACTATGATATTGATGAGTATCAAATTTATTACAGTAAGAGAAAGAAACCATACTCAAAAGGATCATGTTTCATATTTATGACATATAACTTCATTTATACAATATACTAGAAAAGACAAAACTACAGGAACAGAGAACAGATCAATGAATACTGGGGATAAGGAGTGAAGAAGAGATAAACTAGACAGTGACATGAGAGAACTTTAGGGGTAATAAAATATTCCATATCTTGATCATGGTAATGGTTATATAAGTATATGCCCTGTTAAAACTCATAGAACTATGCATTAAAAAGGGTTAATTTCCCTGAATGTAACAAATCTTACTTTAAAAATAATTATCACTTATCAGCTTAATAGCTAATATGAATTATGGATTTATATACATGCATATGTCAACTAACAGCTACCAATTTATCTACTACTTATGTTCAATATATTCTTCAAATTAATATGCAAGCATAAACTTATTTCATCTTCAGAAACTTATAAGGAAGGTACTGTTGTCACCATTTAATAGTCAGGCAAATCAAGGCTTAGGATTTTATATAACTCACCAAGATCATCAAGTCTGTCAAGAGCAATGCAAAACTTTGGACACAGACAACTATAATCAAAGACTAAGCCTACAACCTCATACAGAGTTATGTATTTGTATATACTTATATATATATGAGTAATATTTAGTTATATACACACATGTGCATGTGCTTATGTGCTCGGTCATGTCTCACTCTTTGTAGCCCCATGGAATGTAGCCCACCGGGCTCCTCTGTCCATGGAATTTTCCAGGCAAGAATACTAGAGTGAGTTGGCATTTCCTGCTCCAGGGTATCTTCCTAACCCAGAGATCGAAGCTGCATCTCTTGCATCTCCTGCACTGGCAAGTGGATTCTTTACCAATGCACCACCTGGGAAGCCAGTTATATACATAGTAATATATGTATGTAAATGTATTTTATGTTATACTAAATAATAATTTTGGAAACGAAGATGCTTATGATATAAAACTAATAAATTAAGGAGAAAATATTCACAGAGGGAATTTATATATATATACATATATATATATATATATATATAGAGAGAGAGAGAGAGAGAGAGAGAGAGAGAAAGAGAGAGAGAGAGTTGATGTATACCGTTATTTGTGGTAGTTATAATGATCTCAAATGGTATCAGTCTGCAACAGCTTGGAGTAGTGCTTGGGTTCCCAGCTAGAGACTGAGGCTGGGTCACAGCGGTGAAAACACCAGATCCTAGCCACTAGACCAATTAGATCCCTGGGCCTTGCAGGTTCAATCTCTGACCCTTTGGCTTTGCAGAAAAGAATTTCCACAAAGATGCAAAGGAGTGAAGTAAGTAAAGTATTTATTAAGAGGAAAAGGGTACAGTACCTGTGGATAGACACACGGGCAGACTCAGAGGGAGAGTCCCTGAGTTGTGCCCTCCTGGCAGTTTAAATCACTTGCATGGGGCACTTCTTCCAGTTTTCCTTTGGCCAATCATTTTGTTTGCCTGGCTTACAGTCCTGTGTTTGGGGAATGAGTGATATGTGGTCTGGGCGGGGCCCAATCTCTTCCCTTAATTGTCCTGCTATTCTCCTCTTGGAGTTTCAGTTAATAGAGTGTGAATCTCCAATTGTTTTACTCTGTGGGGACCCATCTACCTCCTGCCTCAATATTCTTTAAATTCTCCATAGGCACTGAATTAGCAAATACTGATCACTGTCCCTAGGAGAAACACAGGGTTAAGTGCCTGTGAACCTCTGGTTATAACATCTCCAACAAATGATGAATGTGTAACCTTGCTTTTTGTATGTTTCCATCTTAAAACATTTATTTGATACAGTTCATTGATTCATTAAATCAAACTTACACCAGCACTATAATTCATGCTGGAAAGAAGCTTATCTAACACACAAATTTTCTCCAAAAGGGACATCATAGCTTTCCTGCACTTTGAAACACTAGGTAACGTTTCAACACTATGCTTGGGGACCATTTTAAACATCAAAATCACCAATAAAAAGAAAAAAAAAAAAAAAAAGGGAAAAATGTGGCACCTATTATACAACAAAAAGAAGGCTTACTTATAGTGTAAGAACCAAAGTGTTTCACCTTGACTAACCTAACTGGGAACTTTTGACTGAGGTCGTTTAAATTTGTTCACCTCTCTGCACATAAACACATCAGGAAACGATCAAGAAAGCACTTCAAGTATTGATTTTAGTTACAAATACAATTTAGCCAACAGGGATATAAGAAATCTGTTAGTAATGAGGATCAATTCTGTGTGTGTGTGTGTGTGTGTGTATAACCTCTAATAAGGTTGTATTTTTGTTAGTATTACATTATGAACATTTTCTTTTTCAAAAATTTTTGAAATTTTCATTTCAAAAATTATTTAAATTCATGCTTTGAAATTACTATATGTGGTATATGATACTAGTATATTTATATGATTAATCAATTAATTGGATATTTTAAGAATCAAGAATTCAGACTCCTTTTTTATTATAATTTTTTCAGTTAACAAGTTCTCTTTTTTTCCTAATCTATCTTCCACTAGAATATATAAACTTCATGTAGTCAAAGATACTTTGTTATTTTGCTCACTATTAGAATCTCTTTCTTAGGGTCATCCCTAGAACATAGTAGATGTTCATTTAATTTTTTAATGGATAAATAAACACACTTAAGCCACTACGGAGGAAGAGATCTGGATTCACTGACTTCTACTCTCAAGAAGAAAAGAAAAGAAAAATTCCATACTTCTATGTGTTAATCTTAATAGTAAAACAAGAAGAGAATCCATGGTAAATTAACGTTTAATTAAACCTATCTATCTCAGAGCATATTCATCTATATGAGAGCAAAATAACAAAGAGTTTCTAATTTTAGATATTTGAAAGGGGATTAAATTCTGTTCATATTTTTTCAGGAAGAATTGAAAATAATACCTACCACTGCTAAAGATGTATAATTTAATGTCAATATGATGATAATCTATTTATATATCTGAGCAAAAACCATTTGAGAAAGTATCTGTATGGAGGAATCTATAATGTGAATATTCTATGTATTCTGTTACAGAAATACTGCATAATCTAGTGCTGAACAAAGTAATGATAAATGTAATTACTTAAACTTTAGATAAAAATAAAGGCTCTGACCAAGTGAACCAGAAAGAATCACTAAATGCATTTTTTGAGCAAAATGAATGTCTCTTATGATCAATCCAGAGTAAGTTCAACAGCCTATTAGCAAGGGAATTTCTCACATGGGTAGAATCTGCTTTTTCATTTCCTCTCAAGGTTTAGTTACATAAATGCCAATTTTATCAAAAACTAGGTCAGTATGGTTAAAAAAATATTTGAGTGAAACAGAAAAGTACAGTGGTTGATTAAATAGATGTATTTATTGATTAAATGGATGGTTTTTATTTTTCTTTGGGGGAAATACAAATTCAGAATGCTTCTTTAACAACTCACTGAGTCCCAACTGACATAACTCAATCTCTGGAAACATAATTAATAGTTTACTTATTAGGATTTATTCTGTGCAATCCCATGCACTATCGCCTGCCATGCTCCTCTGTCCACAGGATTCTCCAAGCAAGAATCCTGAAGTGAGTAGCCATTCCCTTCTCCAGGGGATCTTCCAGATCCAGGGATTGAATCCTGCATTTCTGGCACTTTCTTTACCGTCTGAGACACCAGGGAAGCCCAGTTATTAAGATTGATAGTTAACATTTAGCTAACCATAATTCAATTTGCAATTTACATAAATATTTTGAGACTTTTTCTTCATCTTCTATACAGATGCCTATAAGAAATACCGTTTAGATTTTCAGTTGGATTTGCTGATATACATAGAAAGTATGTTTAAAAATTATACTTATGGCTTTCTACTAGATTTAGCACAAGAATAAGTTTAGTGACCTTGACACAAAATATTTTCCATGAATTGGTAGGCACAGACTGGAATGAAAAGTGAATGAGAAGTGAAGAAATGAATATAACTTGTGAAAACATCTTCAGTAAGCTTATTAATAAAAATGACAGAGAAAAAGAACTAATGTTGGAAAGTTGTTGCTGCTTTTAAAATTTATTTTAAGCTTTGGGGATAATAAAGAATGCCTATGTGCTTAGGTGGATGGCCTATGAAAGAAAGAGAAAATATGAATCTGAGCATTTATTTAAACCAAGTATATAAGAAAAGCATCACTGTTAATTCTATTTCATTTAAATAATGTAATAAAGTGCTATGAGGAGTACTAATTTCAGATGACAGTATGAGAAAGAGAAAACCAAAGAAAAAGAATATAAATAAATTTTTTGTTGAAGAAATACTACCATGTGCTACATAAGTAATAAATTAAGTAAAGGAATATATGTAAGTAAGCTTTATGTAAGCAGTTAATATTATATTTTTGTATTTTCAAAAACAAAATAACAAGTAATTCTGAATTGTTGAATTGTTTTATTTAATAAACAATTACTGTTATTAAATAAATGTGATAAATCATCTGTCTATTAATTGGTTATGTCATATTTATCCTTTATTCCTCTAGATAAAACGTAGAGGATTCTCATTTTTAGATAAAGGACTCTTAATGTTATACTGTTGAAACTTGAATAGGATGAAAATTCAGATGAAAAACGGGACCCTTGGTAGATTATTGTAAACACAGACTATAGAGAACTATTAAAATGTAAGCACAGTGGCAGAAATATCTTTTGTGAGAAGAAATCTAATAAGCTAAACTATTATGTCACTTTTAGTAGCAACATTAGCATGGGTGATGAGTGTATGCCTCAACAAAGGGCTTTCTGTAAAGAAGATTGGTCTTAAATAGTGGTGACTTTAGAGGTTTTAACCAAAATGATTAAATTAAGAAATTTCCATTTTAGATTTGGCCTAGAGGTCTTCTGGGAAAAAGATTATCCATTAATATTTTCACATTTCTGCATATAACCTAGACTTTGAGCTAAGGGCAAAGGTTAAAAGTTGACTGAATACAAGCATGCCTTAAGTTAGTGATAGTGAATTCGTCTGGAGAGAATCAGAGACTTTTCTCTCCCAGAGACATTTTCTTGAAGTCCAGGGTTTTGAAGCGAGAGCTCTTTCTCCCTCTCTCCCTTCATCTCCCCTCATATCTCAAACAGAAGGGGTAGCTGTACCACCCATCCCGATACCATCTCAGAATCTCATAATTTCAGCATTGCTCTCTGTTTTGCATCCCCATTGCACAGGTATGGCAACATGAGGATCTCATAGCTATGAAGACTGGCCTCTGGGAACTGATATTAAGATGCTCTCTGAGTAATAAGCTATCTGTTCTCTGATCCAGAGATTTGACATTTTTTGTTAGAATATGAATTACAAGAAACAATTAGCAGTTTGTTGGCAAAGGACATAGCAGAGAAAGGCTCAAAGTCACGGCCCTCAATTTTTGCCCAATGAAGATCTTACTTTTGAATCAAAACACCGTATATAAAGAATCAAGCCAACATCTTGACAGTTTTTTCCTGAGATTTCTCATATCTTGCAAAATTAAATTCAAGATACATCTACTCTTGGGCTGCCTCACCCTGCCCACCTAATTCTCATCTGGTTGAAGTGTTATCTGTACCCTGTCAAGCCATTTCTAGTGTTGGAAACTATGTGAACATATGTGTCTTGTAAGATTTGGGACTGAAATTATCAAAAAGTAAATGTCTAGCTAGTTTTCTTTGTGCTTCACTTGGATTTGTGTATATTATGTTTTATTCTCTATTTAGAGGATTCTGTCTCTAAATGTTTCTTTCTACCTCTGTAGTTTCTAGAGATGGAAACACTTACTAATTCCTATATCATTTTTACATTTCCCTAGTGCTAAGTTCGGAGAAGGCAATGGCCCCCCACTCCAGTCCTCTTGTCTGGAAAATCCCATGGACGGAGGACCCTGGTAGGCTGCAGTCCATGAGGTCGCTAAGAGTCGGACACGACAGAGCAACTTCACTTTCACTTTTCACTTTCATGCGCTGGGGAAGGAAATGGCAACCCACTCCAGTGTTCTTGCCTGGAGAATCCCAGGGATGCGGGAGCCTGGTGGGCTGCCGTCTATGGGGTCGCACAGAGTCGGACACGACTGAAGTGACTTGGCAGCAGCAGCATCAGTGCTAAGTTAATTTATTCTTACTATCCCCAACCCCATCACATTCTTAACAGCATTTAACAAAGCTTTCTTTAAAATAGTTTTAAACTATCATATGGAATGAGTATTTTGGGTATTGAACAGCAGGAAAAAAAAATATATGGTACAAGATATATATTATAATTTATGACATTTAAAAATAAATGTAATATTAGGTTCACACCAAATTAGCAATAACATATTCTTATAAATATGACAATGAAATTAAAATATTTTAATCATTTCAAATAGGTAAAATTATTTTTACAAATTTAGTCTTCAGTTTAAATCATTATATTTATAAATTCAAATTACCATTTAATTTTTCATTTGATAAAATAGATTGTAACACTTAGAACTTATTAGAATAGACCTCATAAATTATAACTTTTTTAAAATATTGGTGACATGAATAAAATTGACAGATACCCTTCTTACTATTCACAAATGTTGTTGTTATCTTTGTCAGCAAAGCTGTTTAGCAAGCCTAACGGGGCCTAATCATTTCTGGATATGACATTTGTCTTAATAGTACTATAGTATTTTCATGAGTTGTCTTACAAATCTCTGCCCCAAATGAATAACTTTTTTTTAAATTGTGCTATTTGGGTTTGGCGTGAACACCGTGCATTCTTCACATACACTCACACTTGTGACAAAGATGCCTGAAATTTTGTTCTGAGTATAAATGGTCACTTGGACAGTCTAACCTCTGGACCCAACACTATACATATAATAGAAATAAATTAATCTTATTTATGAACACAGAGCACAGGCAACAAATAAAAATAAAAGTTAGATTGACATTAAAGTGTAACCATGGAGGAGCATGTTCTAGAACTTGGGTTCCCATGGTTGTAAGCATCCATCCCACCTGTGGAGAAGATAATTTCTTTTTATCCCAGAATATCATACCTTACTGGACTCTGGAATCCATATACCATAATACCCATGTGTATGTGAATGTTCAGTCATATCTGACTCTTTTGAGACCCCATAGACTGTAGCCCACCAGGCTTATTTGTCCATGGAATTCTCCAGGGAAGAATATTGGAGTAGTTGCAATTTGCCACTCCAGGTAATCCTGGACCCAGGGTTTGAACTTGTGTCTCTACTTGGCAGGCATTTTCTTTACCCATTGTGCCACCCAAGAAGTCTATAATATCCATGATGTTGTATTTAACAGGAAAAGCGAAGTAAGTTAAAATAATAGCAACCCTATGATAGAGTCTGAGAAGCAACTGCCTACTTTGTTTCATTTTTGAGACCCAGGCTCTGATTATTCTAATATAAGTCCTACTAGTCAGGAGTTCTGCTGTCTAGTGGGAAAAACACATTAAAAAGAATGATTATAATACAAACTTCTTTCAAAACTTTTACTACTAAAGTAAAAAAATATTGTATTTGCCACTTTAAAAAAAAAAACTATTTTAAGAATGTTTACACATATTAATTAATTTTATCCCTTTATTTTTTCCTTTAAGTTTATAAGGCAGATTACTTGTATTATATGAGTGAAAGTAAATGAGAATATTGAAAATCATTAATAACAGGGCTGGAGGCATCACTATGTCTGAGCTAGTGGCCTTTCAATTACTCATGCAGGATGAGAATTTAGACATAGTGTCTGTGAACACTCTGATATTTGAGTATGGCTTCCAGTACCACGATCTAGCTAAGGCTGTTGCCATGACATTTCAACCCAAAAATGCAAGCGATGATGGTCTCAAGGCGATGAGGGGTAAAAGCAAATGTCATTTTAAAAGGGGGTTGTTCCGGTCCATCTAGCTCTTCCTCTCAGGATTTCAAGGCAGCCTTCAATCAGTTTAGGGTTTTCCATTGTTTGTAACTTCATCAGAGGGCTAGAAGTGATTCTAAGGGCAGTATCTTAAACCTTGGACATCTCCCCTGGGTATATGATTTCTTCAAAGACTTGCCCCAAGTCATGCCGATGGGGAGAGATTTGTGATAGTTTCAGAACCTAAAATCAATTGAATTTTCCAAGAAAATATCTTTATAACCAGAGATTTCTCACAGAATTCCAAAATTGCAAACCTTTTGTAAAGAAACCAAAGATGTGGTGCCTTAAACCTTCCATTTCAGGATGAGAAAACTAATAAGAGTTTAGAAGGGTCACAAAAGCGATTTCTTAGAAGTAGAACTATGACTTAGCTCCTAACTCCTAGGCAGGTATTATTTTCCCTCAGCTGTGCTCTAAAACTTAATTTCCTCATGAAATCCACTCTGTGACAGATATTTCTGAAATGAAAGAGCTATTTATGACAAAAAGTTTTTATATGAAGGATATAATAATTTTTCCTTCTTTTCTCTAAGAAGACAGTAAAATCTCATGCTGTCATAAAAACATGGTATAATTTGAAGGTATAAATAGATATGCAAGGGCTAATATAAAATAATCTAATGCCAACTGTCAATAAGGAAATGCTTTATAGGAAAAAAAATACTTATTCAATTTTTAATGTTGGCATGATTTTCCTTCTTCATTCTGTCAAAAGTACTTGTCATTACAAGAAAAGACAGATAATCAGATACATTTTTAAGGTTGTAATCTGAGTTCAAACTTGATACCCAATACTCTTTGCAGGGAGCAAAATCCTCAGAGGGTTTTTTGTTTTTTTTTTTTTTTTCTTTTAATGTAATGAATGTAACAAAGGGACTATTTTTAATGGTGAGGTCAAGGTTAAAGGAACTAAAGATGATGAAGCACCCTGGTCCAGCAAGAGCAGAAAGTCATTACCTCTCCCTTGCCTGACATGACAAAAGGCGGGAGATGATGTCAGAACTTGACAAGAAGCAAGAGCTGGGATCAGCAGAAAGGTCACTCAACAGGATATGAGGTTACAGGCAGAAGGATAGAGCCACTGCCAAGGCCAGGCGGGAAGTAAAGGGAGAATACGCACTCTAGCTGCTCCCTCTCCTTTCAAATATTAATTTCCTGACAGTACCTCCACTTGGCTGAACTCAAGCAGATTCTAGAGGAGAAAAGAGGTATAATGAAGCAGTCTGCACAAACCATGTTTCCTGGACAAGCGCAGAGGGGAAATTGGTAGAGGAAAAGTCTAGATGAGCAAACAAAATAATTAAGTCACTATTATCAATGCTGTGCTTTCAATCAGTGAATATAGTTCTAACTACTATCCCCTAATTAAAACAGTGAGATGAACACCATTCAAAAAGTATGATCAAATTACTCAGAAGGCAAAGGAAGTAGTATTAAGTCTGCCAATTTGAGCTGGAGAGTGTTTTAGATGGTATTATAAAAACTGGATACTGGAGGAAAAGAACTTAAGCAGAGAGGCAACCAGAGCATTGTTAATGTATTAATATAATAATAATAAGGAAAAGCTTAGTTTACATTGAACATATAGTTAGTGGGGTAAAGGAGTATTTAGGAAATGGGGAAGTTGCAGGCTATATGGCCCAAAAGGGCATGCTTAGATTAGATTTCTAAGAGTCTGAGATTAATTCTGTTAATAATGAGAATACGATAGAGAGACCATACATTAAAAGATATTGTGATAATCTGATGTGTAGTGAGCATGACCTCCTGCATGTCTTTAAGAAATATAATTATATAAAATTAAATACATTTCATTTTTTGTTGAATCTGTGCAGATGTAGTACAGTCTCTGTCAAATGGTAGGTACTTAATAACTTCTAATTGTAACAGGAAAAAATTCAGATTTTGTGGGGCATGTATATAATTTGGGAAACTGTGTTTGAAGAAGAATAAAAATTAAGGGAAAAATTAGATACATGATTTTAGATGAGGTTATGTAATTAAGTGGCCCTACAGCTTAAGCCTCATTAACTTCATAGTAAATCGTTTTTTACTCTGGATTGGATAAATGGATGCTGTCATAAGTATGGAGCTTCCCAGGTGGTACAGTGGTAAAGAATCCGCCTGGCAATGCAGGAGGTGCAAGAGACACAGATTCAATCCCTGAGTTGGTCCCCTGGAAAAGGAAATGGCAACCCACTGCAATATTCGTGCCTGAAAAATCCCAAGGATAGAGGAGCCCAGCAGGCTACAGTTCATGGGGTCGAGAAGCATCAGAGATGACTGAGCACACATTACCATGTGTTTGCACATTACAAAAAAAAGTAAATTTTATAATGGAGAATAGTACTAAGTAAAAGAAGCAATGGATACTTTTTCTCATTGTTAGAATAAATAGTGGAAAGGGAAACAGTTAGTGAAAACTTTAAGCCAATAAACTGTTCAGTAGTTAACTGATTCCAAAAATATTTATGAGTGTGTATAATACTCCAGGAATTAGGCTAGAAAGCTATAGATGGGAAAAATGCACTCAATGCCTTCTAGACAGCACATCAAAATGGGAGAAACACGGCATTCTAAGTTATAAGTTCTGGCCAATATATGAAAATGGTACTGGGAGAATACAGAAAAGAATTATCTTCATTAGTCTCAGTTCTCTATTACTAGAATTATGATGCAAAGTCAAATGGGAGATGTAAGCTAGATCTCCGTTATCAGGGAACTGATATGATGACATTTTTATTTTGGAAAAGCTTTTGTTTAGCTGTACAATGGAGGATGGATTGGTGATATTATTGCATAATATAATATATAGCTTAAATTATCTATATATGTGTGGGGCTTCCCTGGTGGCTCAGAGGGTAAAGAACCCGCCTGCAATGCAGGAGACTTGAGTTCTATCCCTGTTGGTATATATTATATACATAGTATAGTATACAGATAAACAGGGAAGCTACTGCATATATTAAAAAGGAAATAATAATAGAATTATGACATTCCAGTAGTCATGTATGGATGTGAGAGATGGTCCATAAAGAAAGCTAAGTGCTGAAGAACTGATGCTTTTGAACTGTGGTGTTGGAGAAGACTCTTGAGAGTCCCTTGGACTGCAAAGAGAACAAACCAGTCAATCTAAAGGAAATCAGTCCTGGATTTCATTGGAAGGACTGATTCAGAAGCTGAAACTTCAATAATTTGGACACCTGATGTGAAGAACTGACTCATTGGAAAAGACCCTGATGCTGGGAAAGATTGAAAGTAGGAGGAGAGGAGGACGATGGAGAATTAGATGGTTGGATGGCATCACAGACTCAATGGACATGAGTCTGAGCAAACTCCCGGAGTTAGTGATAAGACAGGGAAGCCTGATATGCTGTAGTCCGTGGCGTCGCAAAGAGTTGGACATGATTCAGTGACTGAACTGAAATGTGTACTGAAGAAGGGAAAATCTTAGTAGGCAGAATCAATGGAGCTTGGTTTTGAAGTTGGACAATTATATGAATGGAAGAGAGGAAAGGAGGAACACCTAGTTTTTTAATTGACTGAGTGTTTGATGATGTCTTTAACCAAAGTATAGAATGTGAAAAGTAGGTCAGACTATGGAGAAATGTAAATGAGTTTGAGTTGAGTTATCTATGTTGCATCTGATCTTCCTATAAGCAGTTGACTGCACAGATCTGGAGCTCATGGCAATATCTGCATTCAAGATAGAGATTTGGGTAACGGACATGCACATGGCATGAAGGAAGAGCAAAAGCAAAGGCTGGATTACTTTCAACTCTAAGTAGTCAAAATAACAAACCCTGAATAACTGTAGCTTAAATATGATAATATTTACTTATTTTTCACATTAGAGCCATTTATTCCAGGTTTTATAATGGCAGTACTAAACCACAAAATCCCAAGTAATGCATTATTTCACTTTATCTGACTCTGTAGCAAAATTACCCCCAAATGCAATGACATAGAACAAACAACAGGCTCAGTCTGCGTGTGTGAGGAATTTGAATGAGTCATAGGACTGTGTGTGTGTTTGCTCTGGTGTTGAGCATCCACCAGAAGATTCAAAGCCTGGGGGCTGGATTTATATGAAACCATGTTTAGTGTAAATCTGGTGGTTGTGTCTCTCCCATGCTGGCTTTTCACACATGCTTCTTCACTGTGTGGGTCTGAGTCCTAAAGATAAGTGAGAATGAACCCAGCTGATGCTGCATCTCCTTTTATGATCTAGTCTTGCAGTGTCACTTCTACCACGTTCTCTCCCTGCAGTTCTTCACAGTCTCATCCAGCTTCTAGTGGAAAGGAAACCACTCTACTTCATTATAGGTGGTGGCAACAGGTTCTAAACTCTGTTTGAGATGTAAAACATTGCTTAGCTCATTTTTGGAAAAGCAATCTATTAATACTACAGCTGGGATCCTTCCAGTGTATTCATTTCCCACCTCTCTAATGGGACCCTTATCCTCCTGGTGCGGTGTTTCTTCTCTAATAGAGTTCTCTGAATACAGGAAAGGTGTGTCCAGAGCTCTGCTAAGGAAATTACTAAAACTGACACAGAAAATATCCATTTATGTCTCATTGACTAGAAGGTAGTCACATCTTTACATCTAGCAGTAAGAAAAATGCAGAAATGTCTTATTTTGGGTGGTCATTTTTCCAAGCTAAGAATTAATAATACATAGGGAAAGAATCAACTAGCAACCTCTATTATGAGAGAGAAAAATTATTAATTACTAATATATGAAACATGCTTTTTTTCCACATACATTTTCCAACTAGGTTGCCACATTTCCATAGATAGTTACTTTGGGGAAAGAAAAAAAAGTTCTAGCTGTGATTTTGGTAAGAAATCAGTTCCTTACAGACACATAGCTTTTATTGTAATGTGTAGACTCTTGAAAATTATGTTAGTCATCATTTTAAAACAAATTATTCTTCAAGAGTGTCAATTTTACTGTCTGCTAACTTTCCTTCCTCTGCTTCAGAAGGATGATTATCTGGTTTATTTGACACTGAGTCAAATCTGTATTAAAGTGAGGATTGTTGACAGCTGCATGGGTCAATTTTGAAAGATCAATTTTAAATGAATGGGTTGAAGGAACAAGTTTACTTCAAATATCCTTTGCTGAGGCTTAGCAATGTCATCATTGATTCTGATCAGGGCTAAAAGCACTATGCTCTTTTCCCAAATAAAACATTTAAAGTACAGCTTTCTGAACATTGGAAAAGGGTGTAAAATGGAATAATAAAACAGACTCCCATTACCACCGTACTGAAAATGACAGACAAAATAATAGGGAGAGACATTGCTGGCTGTTTTTACCTATACACCATCATTTAGTGGATTCCTCAGAACCTTATTTCCTTAACCTGTTAGTAATGCAGTGCTAAAAAAATGGTGAAATAAACTTAAACATTTTTAATACTGCATGATTTATCAAAATCTTTAATATTCCAATGAATATAGTAAATCTCCAAGAAGAGAGGCATTCTGCAATATTTTCTAAACCTATTTGTTCACAAATTTTCCTTCTCACAAACCATCTTAAAAGAAGTAAAATATCTCTAGTGTTCCCTCTGCCTTGAGAGAGAAATAATTTTCCTTATCCTTGTCTCTTCCTGTTTTGGTTATACGTATAATTTGATTCACATACAGTTGTACTCATATTCATACCAGAATCACTCAAACATGTATTTGATAGCAGGTTGGGGAATACACACATTTAACTGATAGGATATTTTTAGCCCATGTCAAGGAACTCAAGAAGTAGTCATTTCTTTACCCAACTCCACTATCCTGTTTTGGGCAAGATGCCATTCTTTTGACTTCACAGCTCCCTGAACTGTCCTCTGTTATAATATTTTCTTCATTATATACAATTCTCTGTGTCCATGTGTCTCCCCTACCACTTCTTGAGTAGGCTGCTTGGAGGAGATCATGCTTGGTTTGAGTTTTAGAAGATTGGCAGAAACTTAGTGATTAAGGAGGGGAGCTGAATATTTTAGATAGAATCAGGAGCAAGAATCTCAGAGTTGTAAAACTTTACAAGGAGCATAAGATGAGAGAGAATAGAAACCAAGACTGAAGTGTGGTTACAGAGGAGCTTGTATATAATTTAAAGCAGCCAGGACTTTATCTTGCTGTGTATCACTGAAGGAACTCACCAGTGATGAGGTTTGGCAGTGGAATTCAATTTTCACTTTTAAAGAGTATGTAGTCATAATATAGAATATAAAATAATTCTGTATATTTGTGACTAGTTGGGCTTCAATGCGGCAGACCTGGGTTCAATTCCTGAGTCAGGAAGATCCCCTGGAGAAGGGAATGGCAATCCACTCCAGTATTCTTGCTTAGAGAATCTCATGTACAGAGGAAACTAGTGGGTTACATTCCATGGGGATGCAAAGAGTCAGACACAACTGAGCAACTAACACTAACACTAACTATGGCTAGTTAACCAGCAAAAGATTTGCTAAAGGATATTAGCTCATAGAATCATTGAGATGTCTAGAGAAACAGGTTTGAGGTTAAATTTACTGAAGAAACGTTGAGAACTTCACCACACACTAGGTTAGTGAAGGAGCCTTCCCCTGGTGACAGTAATCAACCCAGACTCTGCAAAAGAATAACCTGATGTTGAAAACTGTGCCACCACCTCTTACAGCATAATAGCCACCTTACTGCTCACTACAGAACTAGAAGTGCATCCATATGTATCTAAGTGATGCAGTCCACATCACAAAAATACAGACTAACTGCACGGGAGACTAAGAAATAGTGGCTCTGAAATTCTATCATTTGAAGGAGGAACTTATAAGATAAGATCCTGTCAAACTGTAAAAGTCAAAAATTGTTCAAAAGATGGAGGCAGGCAAGAATAGAAACCATTTACTGAAAATGGAAGGCAGTACAAGAAGTAAGAAAAGCAAGAATAGTTAGCACAGTGGGAGTTAGCATGATTTCGATGGTGAGGAAGAGAAAAGTAAAAAAACAGGATATAAAATAGCGCATAGGTTATGATTGATACATGCTGAAATATGTGTCTCACTTTTGAATTTAAAACATCAAGTGATAGTAGGCCTTTCAACAAAATAAGGAGTACAAAGGAATGCAGACTGTTTTGGGAATTTGAGGAGTAAGCAGGATAAATACAGGCTTATTTTTAGAATCTGAGTCTTACTTTGAACATAATGAGTTTGGGTTAGCCTTGTCTTAGTTGCTCAGTCGTGTCCATCTCTTTGAAACCCTGTGGACTGTAGCCCGCCACTGTCCATGGAATTTTCCAGGCAAGAATACTAGAGTAGGTTTCCATTTCCTTCTCTAGGGGATCTTCCGAACCCAGGGATTGAACCCAGGTCTCCTGCATTGCAGGCGAATTCTTTAGTGTCTGAGACACCAGGGAAACCTAATAGGAACATCCATTAAAAAAAAAAAATCCAGGAAAAAAAAAAAAAGATATATAAGTTTGACACTATAGAGCATTCAGGGATAAAACAATAGACCGAGAAGCATAAACATACAGGTGGAAGTTAAAACCCTAAAAATGAATATAAAAGCCCAGCGAATATGAGCCAGCCTGTAGTAATCAAAACTATTATAAATAAGGAAATTGCAGGTCCTGAATTGTGTGTGTGTGTGTGTGTGTGTGTGTGTGTGTGTGTGTGTGTGAGATACTTACATGGTTTGCCTTACCACCAGCTCAGATAGGCATGTGGTTTTATAGGTTCCAGGGTAGTGTATTAGTTTCTACTGTAACAAATCACTACATTAAGTGGCTTAAACAACACAAATATATTTTCTTTCAGTTTTGGAGGTAAGAAATCCAAACTAGGTCCCTCTAGACAAAAAGCATGATAATAGCAGAGCTATTTTCCTTCTGGAGGTTTGAGTGCAGAATTGGTTCCACAATTTTTCCAGCCTTGAGAGATTGCTGTGAATCTTGATAGCACCCTTTCCTCCATTTTCAAAACTAGCAGAGTAGCATCTTCAAATCTCTCAAAACTTCTGCCTCCCTCTTCCACTTATAACAACCAGTGTAATTACAGCTGACTCTTGAACAACTCAGGAGCTAGTCCTCTTGTAATTTATAGTAGGGAATCCATATACATGATTCCTCCACATCTGTGGATTCAGCCAACCAGAGAGCATGTAGGGCTATAGTACTACTGAAAAATATCCCACTATAACTGGATCCATGTGGTTCAAACACATATTGTTCAAGGGTTCAGTATACATTCTGCCTTCTGTAGTAGGAAAAGGTATCTTTCCACTCAGTATTCTTGCCTGGAAAATTCCATGGACAGAGGAGCCTAGCAGGCTACACTCCATGGGGTTGCAAAGAGTCAGACATGACCGAACACATACACACATACATTCTGCCTACCAGATAATGGAAGACACTCTCCTTATTTTAAGGTCAGCTGCTTAGTACTTTTAATTCCACCAGCAATGGAACTTCAGATTGCCTTATTCACATAGCATGTCCACAGTTTTCAGAAATTCAGTTCAGTTCAGTTCAGTCGCTCAGTCATGTCCGACTCTTTGCGACCCAATGAATCATAGCACGCCAGGCCTCCCTGTCCAGCACAAACTCCTGGAGTTTATTCAAACTCATGCCCATCGAGTCGGTGATGCCATCCAGGCATCTCATCCTCTGTTTTCCCTTTCTCCTCCTGCCCCCAATCCCTCCCAGCATCAGGGTCTTTTCCAATGAGTCAACTCTTCGCATGAGGTGGCCAAAGTATTGGAGTTTCAGCTTCAGCATCAGTCCTTCCAATGAACACCCAGAACTGATCTCCTTCAGAATGGACTGGTTGGATCTCCTTGCAGTCCAAGGGACTCTCAAGAGTCTTCTCCAACACCACAGTTCAAAAGCATCAATTTTTTGGTGCTCAGCTTTCTTCACAGTCCAACTCTCACATCCATACATGACCACTGGAAAAACCATAGCCTTGACCAGACGGAACTTTGTTGGCAAAGTAATGTCTCTGCTTTTTAATACCCTATCTAGGTTGGTCATAACTTTCCTTCCAAGGAGTAAGCGTCTTTTAATTTCATGGCTGCAGTCACCATCTGCAGTGATTTTGGATACCGCAAAAATAAAGTCTGACACTGTTTCCACTGTCTCCCCATCTATTTCCCATGAGGTGATGGGACCTGATTCCATGACCTTAGTTTTCTGAATGTTGAGCTTTAAGCCAACTTTTGCACTCTCCTCTTTCACTTTCATCAAGAGGCTTTTTAGTTCCTCTTCACTTTCTGCCATAAGGGTGGTGTCACCGGCATATCTGAGGTCATTGATATTTCTGCCAACAATCTTGATTCCAGCTTGTGCTTCTTCCAGCCCAGCGTTTCTCATGATGTACTCTGCATATAAGTTAAATAAGCAGGGTAACAAAATACAGCCTTGATGTACTCCTTTTCCTATTTGAAACCAGTCTGTTTTTCCATGTCCAGTTCTAACTGTTGCTTCCTGACCTGCATACAGGTTTCTCAAGAGGTGGGTCAGGTGGTCTGGTATTCCCATCTCTTTCAGAATTTTCCACAGTTTATTGTGATCCACACAGTCGAAGCCTTTGGCATAGTCAATAAAGCAGAAATAGATATCTTTCTGGAACTCTCCTGCTTTTTCAATGATCCAGCAGATGTTGGCAATTTGATCTCTGGTTCCTCTGCCTTTCCTAAAACCAGCTTGAACATCTGGAAGTTCTCGGTTCACGTATTGCTGAAGCCCGGTTTGGAGAATTTTGAGCATTACTTTACTAGCATGTGAGATGACTGCCATTGTGTGGTAGTTGGAGCATTCTTTGGAATTGCCTTTCTTAGGGATTGGAATGAAAACAGACTTTTTCCAGTCCTGTGGCCACTGCTGAGTTTTCCAAATTTTCTGGCATATTGAGTGCAGCACTTTCACAGCATCATCTTTCAGGATTTGAAATAGATCAACTGGAATGCCATCACATCCACTAGCTTTGTTCATAGTGATGCTTTCTAAGGCCCACTTGACTACACATTCCAGGATGTCTGGCTCTAAGTGAGTGATCATACCATTGTGATTATCTGGGTCGTGAAGATCTTTTTTAGGACATGGATATCTTTAGAGGCATGAGAGCTGTATTCTACCTAACACAGATGGCAACAGGTTTTAATCTTTGGGTAATATCCTTTCTGTTTATCCTCCTAGCCCTTCTATCTCTTTTGTATGCGAGTACTATCATTGAATTTCTCTGTTTGAATTATCTAGAGGGGCTTCTGTATTCCTGACTAGGCACTGACTGAAGGAAAGAACTGAGATCTGGCTTTATTTGGCCAATATAAGAATTTTCCTGGTAGAAAAAACAGTGGGGACAAAGTCCCTGAGGCTTAGAAGAGGTGGTACGTTCAAAGACACATCTGAAAGCCAGTGTAGCAGGAGCATGGAGAAGGGGGAGCAGTCAGAAAAGGAGAGGGGCATATGAAAGCCCAGCGAAGGACCTAGTTTTATTCTGAAGGAGAGAGGAAGCGATTAGAGGAGTGACTTAATTTGACTTAGAATCGAAAAGGATCACTCAGATTACATGGGACTAAAATGCTGTTTGTTTTAGACTTCAAGGTTCCTCCTTGAACATGTTAACAACACAGTTATGGCATTGTACCATATGGTTCTGCGCTTACTCTGACCTCAACAGCTTTCTCAATCCTTGTTAGCATCAAAATCTTTTAAATATTTTATATGATTTGATTTTTGAAGTGTTCTTCTGGTCATTGAACTTTATTCAAACTGAAGATATAGTATGCCTCATGCTTATCCTGTTCCTTTTCCTTATATGTACTGTTAAATTATGTGCTAAAAAACACCCTCAAGTTATCATTTCTGTCTTAAAGCTATTTCAATCTCTAAAGATTTAGGCAGAAAGGGAAAAACAACACACAAAAGAAAATAAGTAAGCCCCTCAAGAGAGGGAGTGATTAGCATCTAAGCTTCTTAAACATTGAAATTACTTTCTTCTGTATCTATCAGAGTGATCAATTTCGCTTAAACAAAGAAAAGTTTCCTGTATTTTTTAAAAATATTTTTGCTATCATATCTTATCTGGGACAAAGTTTGCTTTGTCAACATTTAGAATAATCTTTTTTTTTTTTTCCTTCCTAAAACATTGCTTATGCAGTGAATGCAATTCCATTAAGTTTCTGGGGTGGGTTGGGGGAGAAACTGATAAAATTCAGATTTATTTTAGAATAGGAAACAAATGAATACTCACTTGAAAATAAATTTCTTAGACACTTAGATTGTATCTTGTTTTATCATCTTAGTTATTCCATTTTGTATATTACTGTATAGAAATTCAATTAAATAACATGCTAAAAAATTTTTACGTCATGAAACTATTAATTTTCACATTGCATTTGAAAGTGAAAATTAAAGTTAAATAGGAATGATGAGTCATTTTCAACAGGATGATACTAATAAAATCATCAATAGATATCAAAATATTAACAAGGTTTTAAGTGCATTGCAGACACTGTATATTGTTGGTAATAATTTTATTACAGTGCTTAACATACATTTGTCAGTATTCTGCTGAGAATGAGTTCCAAATGGATTTCCCAAAAGTTACACAAAGTCAGGAAAAAGTAAATACAGTAGATCTCTTTTTTTCCAGAGGGGTGAACTGTTAGAAATATTACTTTCAAAGGAAAAATAAACTTGCCTCTGGAAATCAGCTCGCTGATATGTTATTTTCTGTCAATTTATATCCTTTTCTTGCAAACTCAATGTCAATTCAACTATTAGATTTGAACTACAATGATAATTTTAACTGTATTAACATTTTTAACTGTATTAGGTATTCAGTTCAGCCGCTCAGTAATATCCGACTCTTTGCGACCCCATGAACCAGGCCTCCCTGTTAATATTTCTTATATGAGAGTTGTATGAGATACTACTTTAAAACTAAGTAATTTACATCAATCTTCTGCAATACATAAAGAATACATTATGAAGGGTAATATAATTAACTATATTTGAAATTCTTTATCAAAAACTATATTAAACAATGAGACATATTTTTGTCAACTGTTAAGTGGGGATAACAATGAAACTGCACAACTTGTTGAGACTTGAACCTGCAGTCTTTTAATTGAGAGCGCACACACCTGGTCTCAAGACTTAATGAAGATCAGGTTCTTGATGTATCTCACCACAGAGAAAGGATTCAGTGAGAGACAAAATGATAGGTAAAAAGAGGGTCTGTTTGGAGAGAAATATATTCTATAGACAGAGTGTGGGCCATCTCAAAAGGTGCTGAGAGGCCCTGAAATATGAGGTGGTTAGTTTTTATGGGCTGGATAATTTCATAGGCTAATGAGTGGGATGATTATTTCAACTATTTTACGGAAGGGGTGGGGATTTACAGGAACTGGGCCATTGCCCACTCTTTGACCTTTTATAGTTGGCTCAGAACTGTCCTGCTTTCCTGGTGACTCAGATAGTAAGGAATATGCCTGCAATGCAGGAGACCTGGGTTCAACCCCTGGGTCAGGAAGATCCTTTGGAGAAGGGCATGGTGACCCATTTTAGTGTTCCTGTCTGGAGAATTCCATGTACTGCAGTCCATGGGGTCACAAAGAGTCCCACAGAACTGAGTGACTAACATTTTCACTTTTCACTTCAGAACTGTCATGGTGCTGTGGGTATGTCATTTAAATGCTAATAATTTACAGTGGGTGTATAAAGAGGATGAAGGTTTGCATACTAAGTAGCTTCAGTCATTTCTGACTCTTTGCAGCGCTATGGATGGCAGCCCACCAGGCTCTTCTGTGCATGGGATCCTCCAGGCAAGAACACTGGAATGGGTTGCCACGCCCTTCTCCAGGGGATCTTCTGCACCCAGGGATCGAACCCATGTCTCTTATAGCTCCTGCATTGGCAGGAGGGCTCTTTACCACTAGTGCCAGCTGGATGTTAATGAATTGCAATGAGAGTATAAAGAGGATCAAGGTTTATTGAAAGCCAAATCTGCCATCATGGGCCTAGTGGGTTCTAGCCAGTTTATGTCATATCCCCAACAACTATGTCATTCTTTTAAAGGTTGGGCCCTGCCCTCTTTCTTCCTATTTCATTAACAGTACTCATTTTTAAATTATACTTTATGCTTGTTTCCCTTATATTGTTATCTTCAAATCAATTAAATGAGGATATTCTTTCATTAGGGCTTCCCTGGTGGCTCAGATGGTAAAGTGTCTGCCTGCAATGCGGGAGACCTGATTTGATCCCAGGATCAGGAAGATCCCCTGGAGAAGGAAATGGCTATCAACTCCAGTACTCTTGCCTGGAAAATCCCATGGATGGAGGAGCCTGGTAGGCTATAGTCCATGGGATTGCAAAGAGTCGGACATGACTGATCAACTTAACTGGTACTCACTGTTCTTTCATTGCCCCAGAATAAATTTACTATTTCAGGAATGTCATACAGTTTAATGGTGTTTTTGATATATTTTTTAAGATGCAAAATATAGCTTTAGTTTGATAATAACTTGCATTTTTGAACATCTTAATCCATTAATCTCCACACTTCTTCCCACTCCTCCATATTAATAAAGTAACTTGATATTTCTGCAATTTAATGAGGCTAATTTCTACAATCTTTGCAACTAACTTTAAAATACTTTATTATATACAGTGTGGTATTATGTGGGTGTTATCTTGGTTAAAATATAATCTTGTATAGCTAGCAGACTAACTCAGAATACATAGTCTGTACATAGCTGGTTAGCATTATTTCATAAAAACTGTGTGTCAGAGATGGCTCTTACAAGAGTTTTAATCTGAATCTAATCAACAACCTACATTTATAAAATTGATATTGCAAATGTAGGAAATGGATTTTTATTGGTAAAAATAATGTTCCATTGACTAGCATGATAAATACTTCAAATATGTTTTCTTTGATAAATTTAAATGTGTTTCAGTTGTGTGAAATGGCTAAAATATTTTGAAACATTTCCCACACACAGATTAGCAGCATATAGAAACCTAGAGAGGTGGGACAGAAACATGGGGATGGCACTAGAGGCTTGACTTTTAAAATACACTGTGTTCAACCACTTGGTTTATGTGAATCTGTGATGCCAACCCCAGTGGTTATAAAATCCTGCCTGGCTCTGGAAAGTTGAGGATCTGACTTACATGAATTTTTTAAGATGTGGCCAGGACACCTAATAAGACATAGCTGTTCATTCAAGCTGACAGAATGAACAGCTTGAATGGTTTTGTGCTTGCTTGCTAATAAACACATGATTAATAAATGTCAGTATGGGTGATAGAGAATTTGGGACACGCTTTTGTTAGAATCTGTTGTGCAGTTTGTGGGAGAGTAGCTCATTTCCACCCACTACCAACATTTTTGAAGGCTACAAATTCAACTGTTTCTCCTTCAGATGAAACAAAATGAAAACCAATATGAAAGGATGTGTAGCAAAGATAAAGATTGGCTGAGTTAGAAAATATAACTTTGATAGAGTCAAAGGGCAAGGTTTTAAAAGTTTACACAAAAATTTATCTGAATATGAGAATATAAACTTCCTCTTGCACACCCATTTCCAAGGAAGTTTTAATTTCAAACCCTGCCACAACCTCACTTCTTTTATCAAGTAATTCAAGGTTGTCTCAATTACTATTTTCCCTGAAGATCATAGTCCAAAAGCAGGCCTTATATGAGTTGTCCAAGAGCTTTGTCCCGTAAGGAGATCAAATTCATAGTGTCAGAACCAGATGTACTAGGGGCTCACCTTCTGATCTAAGTGAGTTTTTACTTGCTCTTTCTCTACAAGACAAGCAATTTTCTTTTTTCTTGAAGCCTCAGAGAGCGTAAAGATTTGCCTGACTCTCCCATTGAAGCATAAGAACAATGACCCCAGGCTTCTGCTTTATATGGTCCATCGGTTTCTGTTGCTATTTTATGGAGTATGTAAGGTCCCTCTATTCATCTCCCCCAAGATTTAAACTTCCAACTACCTCTGCTTTTGGGGGGAAGTCTCCAAAATGGTCTTTTATTCATTCTTCTTTCCCTCACATACACCCTAACACTCTGCCTCCCAATTCCTTTCTGCTGTATTTTAAACATGCTACACAGAATACCCTTTGCATCAGTCAGTCTCATGATTCTATATCAAAATGAGAGGATGTTTAAAATGGTTGAATTTATTCCAAAATTTATTCTTTAGAAATGTATGATTTGTTGAAGCTTGTTCTGACAGACTTATGATACACAATTTTATAAAATTTATTGATGTTATTAATAAGGGTTTTGGGGTTCATTTGAATTTAGCTGGGAAATAAAGAATTAACAATGATCTATTTATTTATGTAAAATGTGTTTGGTTCTGTTGTCAGTAGATCTGTTCAGAGTTTACTCTTCAAGGATTTAAAACACCTTCATTTGTTTTTCTAAACCTTTGTAGAAAAGAACAAGCTTCAAACACTTTACCACAAACTGAGATTGTAAATATAAAGCTAGTATAATTAAGAGAGTGTGGAATTAGTGTAAAAATGGAAAAGCAGGCCAATGGACTTAATAATTGAGATATATGTCTATCCAGATACGATCATTGTCATTTATGACACAGGTGACAATGCAGTGAAGGGAAGAGGATGATACTTTAAGTTAAATCATACTAGGTCAATTACATACTTGCAAAAATCAATTTCAGGTGATTCTTCAATCTAAATAGGAAAAGTAAAAGAATAACCTATAAGGCTATATAGAAAGATGTTTTCCTGTAGTTGTGGTAGCAAATATTTTTTAGTAGACAAAAATTGTTAGACTCAAAAAAAAAAAATTGGGACAATATTAATTTAAAATTTCTGTTATTCAAAATATGTTATTGAGAAATAAAACACCCAAATACACAGCAGAGAAAAAAGATATATAAAATAAAAATATAATATGAATATAAAATATATGAGACATAATTTATTTTTTAAAGGATAAAATGAAAAATGGCTTCAGGGCAATATAAGTTAAAATTTTCTTCAAGTGTCTTAAGATATTAGTAGAAATCTATAAGAATGACTTAAAAAGGATATGAGGCAAATAAAACTATCATGCACAACTGATGAATGTAAATTGGTGAAAAACTCCTGTGACAAACATATTATTTTAGAGAAAGCGTATCAGCCAGATCAACACGTCTGTGTGTGTGTGTGTGTGTGTGTGTGTGTGAGTCCCTCAGTTGTGCCCCACTCTTTGTGATCCCAGGGACTATAGCCTACCAAGCTCCTCTGCCCATGGAATTCTCTAGGAAAGAATACTGGAGTGAGTTGCTATTCCCCACTCCAGGGGATCTTCCCAACCCAGGGATTGAATTCAAGTCTCCTGCATTGCAAGCAGATTCTTCACTGCTTGACCCACCAGGGAAAAAGTGAATAAGGACAACAAACATACCATCTTTCAAGGATTCAGCAGACTAGATAATTTGGATCAACTTTCCTACTACTGCTGCTGCTAAGTCATTTCAGTCATGTCCAACTCTGTGCAACCCCATGGACGGCAGCCCACCAGGCTCCCCCATCCCTGGGATTCTCCAGGCAAGAACACTCACTGGAGTGGGTTGCCATTTCCTTCTCCAAGGCATGAAAGTGAAAAGTGAAAGTGAAGTCTCTCAGTCCTGTCTGACTCTTTGAGACCCCATGGACTGCAGCCTACCAGGCTCCTCCGTCCATGGATTCTCCAGGCAAGAGTACTGGAGTGGGGTGCCATTGCCTTCTGCGAACTTTCCTACTGAGGACCACTAGAAAAATTGTACAATATTTTGTTTTTGTCTGCTTGAAGTTGTTGAAGCTATCAAGACAGTGAAGATTATTCACCTCATATTTAATAGCACAGGGAATACCAGTTATTTGAATCTGGTGTTTGGGATAACTTTTAAATTTTGAAACATCTGTCATTCCATATAAGGCAACTAGGAGGCTGAGAAGCTGCAGACTCAAATATCAGCTTATAGCAGTTCAAGGATTCAAGCACACAGCATGTAAAATAAAAAATATGATATTCAGGGTCACAATGGAGAGGTTGGTAAATCTCCTGCTATATAGATAACGATTCCAAAAGCAGTGATTGTGCTCAGCTCTGACTTATCTGAAACCCTGTAATTATGATTGCTAATGTTCTGACTAGAAGCAAACTAAACCTCTCTTTGAAAAAAAAATTGTCCTTCTAAAGCTCAAATTGTTTATATAAATATTAAATATTTTATATATTTTTATATACAAGAAAGAAAAAGAAAGTGAAATTGCTCAGTCGTGTCCAATTCTAGGTGATCACATGAACTGTAGCCTACCAGGCTCCTCTGTCCATGGGATTTTCCAGGCAAGAATACTGGAGTGAGTTGCCGTTTCCTTCTCCTATACAACACACAACAATTATATGTCAGGTACATAGGTAGTGAGGAAAACATGAACACAAACCAGCATCACCAACAGGTATAAGAAAAAGATACACAGGCTCCAGGTATAGTAATTATCAGCATAAAATGTTTTTAAAAATATGCTATAATATGTGAGGGGAAAAAAATGATCTTAGAACCTTATCAGGAAATTTTTAAAAATATCAAAACAAAATTTTCAATGGAAATTTAAAATGAATTCCAACTAAAGATTCTACTGATAAAAATAACTGAAATTAAATTTCAAATATATATGTTAAATATGCAAGATCAGAAGGTGAATTATAGCACAGAGATGGAAACTATAAGAAAAATCATGGAAATACTAACAATTAAAAATGAAGTAGCTGCCATGGAAGGAAAAAAAAAAAAATCAACAGCTGAGGAAAGAATCAGTGAACTCAATAATAGGTGAACTTGAAGACAGAAATTACCTAAACAGAAGCACAGAGGGGAAAAATAAAATCCAGTTAATCAATAACTTCAAATAATGGATTTCTCTTAACTGAATAAAATGACTTTAATTTGATCTAATTAAGAATGAATTTTTGCATAAGGCACAGAATTTTAATAATGCAGTAAAACAGCACTGTATTTTATGAAGCCATTCATTAATCCATTGACAGTATTTCTATAGCATTAAATACATAAGGTACAGTACTAGATTCTTTCATATGTTCCTTTATTCATTCATTAAGTAACTAAGTATTTAGTATCAATAATGTTCCAGGCTGCATTCTAGCTGGGATGTGAAATATACATTATTAATATTGTATAATTCTTGTCTACACAAATCATTAGATTCTGGTTGGTGGGTAGATAGTTTATAACTGTAGGTATAATTAAGTTAAATAGGAATGGGTCACATCTGAACCAGCATCATAATATTTCTAATCCAAGTGTGTAGCCATCAAACCATTTTCACTTTCATTTATATTGAATATATTACCTATAACCACTAAATTCCCCTTTTTAGATAGTTTTTGTGTCAGCTGGCATATGTGAGCGTGCTTGTAAGCTTGTGTGTGCCCAAATTTAGATCTCTCATTTTAAGCTAGCCCTCCCAGCTTTTAGCATTCATTTACTTAACAAGAACTTTTCAGATTTCTCTAGATTGTTGATCAAATACAGAACAGCACTGGCTCAAGGACAGAGTCCTGAAAACATAGAAGCAGAAACTTCTCTAGTCCAGGGTTTAGCAAATCCTTTTCATCAAAGGATAGATGCAGAAAATAAATATTTCAGTCTTTGTGGGCAACATAATGTCTACTATGTTGTCTATTATTATTCTTTGTTTTTGTTTTTGTTAAACAACTGTTCAAAATGTAAAAACCTTTCTTACCTTGTGGACTACACAGTGACATGCTGTGAGCAGCTTTGGTCTGTGGCCACAGTTTGCCAACTCTTTCTCTAGACTGTAATATTTGTTAACGTGATTGCCACAGCCTGCTTGAGATGATTCAGCCAAGTGTTTATTCTACAAACTTTAAATCATGGAATCCATATCTATGATCTTAGGCTACCACTATACAGTAAATTTTAAAGACTTTGTTAGGATACAAATAAATGAGTTCAAATAAATTATTAAGTTTAATAAGCTTAGCAAATAGGTTTAAAAGTCTTGGTTATAAGCTATCATAAATGAACGCATGCTGACTTTTGGTAACTTTGGCTTCCATATCTAAGTTTTTAAAGATTATTAGATTTGATAATTTTAGAATTTTTCTATGATTTGATCACATGCTTCTCTACACTGTATTTTCTAAATTCAACCATTTTACTTTTTCAGAAATGTACTCAGACCTTGAGTCTTGGAACATTATTTCATGATTTTATCCAATATTCTCTTTAGTACCCGAGGCAGTAATGTGTCTGGACCTAAATCTTTACTATTTTAATGGGATTCAGCCTTCCTACTTTCATTTGGAGTATGTTTGACTTCAATTTTCTCTTAAATTTTAAAAAAAATTTTTACAGATAAGTAATTTTAATTGAGTATTGGATATAATCGACTATATCCAATACAATTGACAGAAGGGGAAAAATGGCCTCATTTTCCTCAACTATTCATATGATTCATTAGCTTAAAATAAAATTTATAAACTCCTTTTTTGAATACCTACACTTTTATACAATCCATAGTTTATTCTGATTTTAGATTTTTTCCAGCTTTTCTTACAGAATTGTACCTTTGTTTTATAGTATCTCCACCAGTTGATTTATAGGAAGAGATGAGAAACAATCTTATAATAAAGGCTTTTTGAATAACAATGACACAAGATCATCCAGACTGCAGCCTAAACAAGGTTTTCCTTTTTTTGTTTCTCTCCCTGGCTAAAATTGAAATGATCTACAATACCCCTACCATTAGAGTGAAAGTGGTTATTCATAGATGTTTTTGCAAAGAACCTTGAGGGAGAGAGTTTAAGTTAAAGAAGAACAAAAAAACTGCTTTTTTTTTTTTTTTCTTGACTTTCAGCATTTGTGTGAATTTTGCAAGGGCAATTAAAAAAGAAATAGTGGCAGTAACAGAAATACAATTGATAAAGTCCATATACTTGAGAAAGAATGTCACTGCTTTAATAAATTAACAGAAATTCTGCCTAAGGTGAAATCCAAAGGTCTCTGCAATAACCACTTCCACTATAAGGAAGCAGCCATGGTGGGATGAGATATGGGACAGTTGGAAAATATACCAGAAAATGTGGATCGAAAGTATCAGTAAATTAATAAAATAGAAGGAGGAGACTCAAACAAAGTCAGATAGCCCTGCTCTTGCTAAGGGGTAAGGAGTTTCCTGGTGGGAGTAAGGGTTAATAATTTCAACAAATTTTAAGAAAATAGGGCCTATAATTTAACATCAAATGCAATTATTGAATGATTGCATGTTAGTTATGAGAACTGCAGGAAAACAATATACAGTCAGCTTGCAGTAGTTTTTTAGTTAAATGAACTGGGACTACTAATTAGCAAATACCAAATTGGAATTGCTCTTAGGGGAAATACAGAGATAGAACAATACATAACTTTATTTTATGTGTATTTCTGTTTAAAGGCAACGTATTTAATATATACAGTTGATTCATTGACCCTGAAGTCACTGTCAATAGCACTGTAACTCACTTCTAAACAAAATTTATATGACACAACTGTACTCTCACCATAAGGCACATCACAGCTTCCTTGTGCTAAAGAACACTAGATAGCACTTTAGTTCTAGGTTTTAATGGACACTTTTAACAGCAGAATCAACAAAAAACAAAAGTGAGAAAAATAGGACACTATAGGAACTGCAAAAAAGAACACTCCTTTGCAGTATGAGAGATGAAACAGGAAGAAAATAATTTTATTCAACTTCATCTGAGAATGTTCATCCAGGGAGACTCAATTTTTTTTACCTCTCTATGAATGTACACATTCACAAATGAATGCTTATGTTATGAATATTGATTTAAGGGTTATAAATAAATTTTAGCCAGAGGCAAATTCTCAGATGCAGAATTTACAAATAATGAGAATCAAGTGTTTTGATGGCATCATCAAATCAATGGGCATGAGTTTGAGCAAACTGGGAGACAGTGAAGGGCAGGGAAGCCTAATGTGCTGCAGTCCATGGGGTCACAAAGAATTGGACAAAATTGAGCAAATAAACAACAAAAAGTGTTCCATAGTGTAGGTTTCATTCTCATATAAATTGTGTTATCTTTAGAAAGGTATGGTATTACTAGGGAAAGGAATTTAAATAGGATGACTAGAAGTCCAGGACATACATTCCTATATGGTACTCAACTGGAACTGGCCTCTTTAGCCTTACTAGAACTTACATGAAAGTGAAAGTGAAAGTCACTCAGTCGTGTCTGACTCATTGTGACCCCATGGACTATACAGTCCATGGAATTCTCCAGGCCAGAATACTGGAATGGGTAGCCTATCCCTTCTTCAGCAGATCTTCCCAACCCAGGAATTGAACTGGGGTCTCCTGTATTGCAGGCAGATTCTTTACCAACTGAGCAGGAGGGAAGCCCTAGTTCCAGTCATTTGTTCCACTAGAGAGTGGGCTTCCTTAGGGCAAGATCTGGTCTGTCTTAATCACAATTGTGCTGTGAGGCTTAGCATAGTGTCTTGGCACAATGAAGCCTCGAAAAAACAGTTGTTGAAATATGTACATATATATATATATATATATATATATATATATATATATATATATATATATATATATATATATATATATATAAACTCTCAGTACCGTTTGTGTTTATATTGCCCAAATTTTAGTGTTAAATTCCTTCCATCACTCTCCAGTATTCTTCTGTTTAAAATCTTTGGCATTAGAACAATCCTATCTTGACTTAGCACTTTAAACTATATTTTCCTGAGCTACATTTTGTTCCTCTTCTTTGACAATATAAGCTTCTAA
Organism: Dama dama; assembly: GCF_033118175.1. Classification (NCBI taxonomy): domain Eukaryota; kingdom Metazoa; phylum Chordata; class Mammalia; order Artiodactyla; family Cervidae; genus Dama; species Dama dama. Next base: position 93,668,321 of record NC_083699.1, on the reverse strand, counting down.
CATATGGAAGACTCAACAGTGGCCACAGGCATGGAAAAGGTCAGTATTCATTCCACCAAAGAAGAACCATGCTAATGAGTGTTGAAACTACCTCACAAATGCACTCATTTTACAAGCTAGCAAGGTAATGCTCAAAATCCTTCAAGCTAGATTTGAACAGTACATAAACCGAGAACTTCCAGATGTATAAGCTGGATTTAGAAAAGGCAGAGGAGCCAGAGATCAAATTGCCAGCATCTGTTGGATCATAGAAAAAGAAAGAGAATTCCAGAAAAACATCTACTTCTGCTTCATCGACTATGCCAAAGCCTTTGACTGTGTGAATCACAACAAACTGTGGAAAATTTTTCAAGAGATGGGAATACCAGACCACCTTACTCGCCTCCTGAAAAACCTTTATGCAGGTCAAGAAACAATAATTAGAATCAGACATGGAACGACAGACTGGCTCCAAATTGGGCAAGGAGTATGTCAATGCTGTATATAGTCATCCCGCTTATTTAACTTATATGCAGAGTACATCATGCAAAATACCAGGCTAATGAAGCACAAGCTGGGATCAAGATTGCTGGGAGAAATTTCAGTAACTTTAGATAAACAGATGACACCACCCTTATGGCAGAGAATGAAGAGAAACTAAAGAGCCTCTTGATGAAGGTGAAAGAGGAGCATGACAATCTAACTTAAAACTCAGCATTCAAAAAATGAAGATCATGGCATTCAGAAAATGAAGATCATGGCATTCAGCCCCATCATTTCATGGCAAATAGGTATGGAAACAATAGAAGGGGTGAGAGACTTTATTTTCTTGGGCTCCAAAATCACTGTGGATGATGACTGCAGCCACAAAATTAAAAGATACTTGCTTCTTGGAAGAAAAGCTATGACAAACCTCAGCAGCATATTAAAACAAAGAAACATGGCTTTGCTAACAAAGGTCAAAATTTTGCTAGTCAAAGCTATGATTTTTCCAGTAGTCATGTTTGCGTGTGAGAATTGGATCATAAAGAAAGCTGAGCACAGAAGAACTGATGCTTCAAACAGTGGTGCTGGAAAAGACTCTTGAGATTCTGTTGGACTACAAGGAGATCAAATCAGTCGATCCTAAAGGAAATCAACAATGAGTATTCCCTGGAATGACTGAGGCTGAAATCTGAAGCTCTAATGCTTTGGCCACTTGATGCGAAGAGCTGACTCATTAGAAAAGATCCTGATGCTGGGAAAGATTGAAAGCAGGAGGAGAGGGGAAGACAGAGGATGAGATTGTTGGATGGCATCACCAACTCAATGGATATGACTGGGAAAGCTCCAGGAGATGGTGAAGGACAGAGAAGTCTGGCATGCTGCAGTCCATGGGGTGGCAATAAATCAGACACAACTGAGTGACTGAAAAACAACAGCAACACATGTGGTCACCATCATAGAGGTTTATTTATTTTCATCATTTATTATCATCATTATTTATAAATCATCATCATTTATTTTCAGTCTTGTTCCATTGAGTATTAGGTGAAGTTTATTAGTTCATTCTTCAACTTGCTAAAGTAAAACCAAGTTACCAAAGCAATTAAGTAATCTCCAAGATATCCTATTTGCACACACTCACATAGATTCCTTTTATTTTAAAAACTAGTAATTTGGAATATTAAGAGATATACCCCCACCCATTGCCCCCTGTCCTAGGGATCACCTGAAAATATTCTGGGAAAGCAATATCTACATCCATCCAGCTTGGAGCTACTAAATACATACCATTAAAGATGACATGTTTCTTTGTCCTTTCCCCCCCTTTTAACTCCTATTCCATATCCTTTGATTTCTTACCATACACAAATGTTTTAATGCCCATTGCTGTTAATTCTATGAAAAGGCAGGCAGTATATTGTATGTTGCATATATTTCCTCCACCTCCTTGTTTTATTCTTTCCATATATATCCTTGACTATTCTAGAATCTGACTCCCATGGTTGCCTGGATGTTAGAATCAGTGCCTCATTCTAATGAGTTATAGTCTACTCTGAGAACAAATCTAAACTTAGAGAAACAATACAATAAAATTGCTAATTTCTAATATTTTAAGATTGGCAATGAAGCACATTCAAATAAGCTTTTTTGTTGTCTCAAATAATAAAAATACATTCAAGAATCACTTAAGCAGAAAACAGAATTTTACTGATCACATAAAGGGGTAATTTTTCACTTAAAATGCAGAATGGGTATGTACATTTATTTTTTCTACCTCATGAAAACTCAGCATAAACTATAACAAAGGAAATTAAGAGAAATAATTTGATAATAAAGAAGAGAGCAAGAGGGGAGCTATCAGTGGAACTCATTTATGAGGAAAATGATGAGGATAACTATTATATTCTTAAAAGCTAATTAATCCACACATAGTTGCCACTTGAATGTGCACGTTCCTCAAAAAATATTTTTGGAGGTCTTCTTTTTATATAAACATTATCAATCACCAAATCAGTATAACAACACATCACTACAATGGCCAGATATCTGTTGATCCTGTGAATAAAATAACATGCCAGTCAGTGGTAGTGATGTTCTTATTAGACTATCCTACTAGAGCACCCTCCAAAAAGGACCACAGGAGTGATTTCAGAGCTCCTTGAAGCATTTTGTTGACTCAAAATACGGGGTAAAGTGTCAAAGAGTGACCTGAAAGGGAAAATTAGGTATTGGGGGCCAAAGGGATACTCATCTGAATAAGATGCCATCATGGCTGACACTGTCAGGCCTGTCCCACCACTGGCAGTAGACAAGGAGTTTAAAATGTCAAGAAAGTTTACCTAAAGTAGGGGGCACCAAATTACCTAGTGCCCAAGGCAATCACAGGGCAGTACTTGATTCACAAAAGAGTCAAAATTATGACTTTTTGCTAATTAATTCATACAATAAAAGATTGAGTATACACCTTTCATGGATCACAGCCTTGTCATGGTGGAGAAGCTTATATAACTCAGTAAAGCTATAAGCCATGCCATTCAGGGCCACCCAAGATGAACAGATCATAATGAATAGCTCTGACAAAATATGTTTCAGGGTAGTATGAAATGGCAACCCACTCCAGTATTCTTGACTGGAGAACCCCATGAATAGTAAGAAAAGGCAAAAAGATATGACATTGGAAGATGAGCCCCCAAGGTTGGAAGGTGTCCAACATGCTACTGGGGAAGAACAGAGGGCAAATACTAATAGCTCCAGAATAAAATGAAGCAGCTGGGCCAAAGCAGAAATGATGCTCGGTTGTGAACGTATCTGGTGGCAAAAGTCGAAAGTTATACAGAACAATACTTCATAGGAACCTGAAATGTTAGGTCCATGAATCAAGGAAAATTGGATGTGGTCAAGCAGGAGATGGCAAGAAGGAATATCAACATCTTAGGAATCAGTGAACTAAAATGAACAGGAATGAAAAGTGAAAGTAAAAGTGAAGCCACTCAGTTGTGTCCTACTCTTTGCGATCCCATGGGCTGTAGCCTGCCAGGCTCCTCCGTCCATAGGACTTTCCAGGCAAGAGTACTGGAGTGGGTTGCCATTTTCTTCTCCAGAGGATCTTCCCAACCCAGGGTCGAACCCAGGCCTCCCACATTGTAGATAGATGCTTTACCGTCTGAGCCACCAGGGAAGTCTCAAACAGAAATGGATGAATTTAATTCAGATGACCATTATATCTACTAATATGGTAAATAATCCCTTGGAAGAAATGGAGTAGTCCTCACAGTCAACAGAAAATATTGAAATGCAGTACTTTGTGCAACATCAAAAATGACAGAATGATCTTGGTCCATTTCCAAGGTAAACCATTCATCATCACAGTAATCTAAATCTATGCTCCATCCACTGATGCTGAAGAGGCTGAAGTTGACTGGTTCCATGAAGATCTACAAAACCTTTTAGAACTCACACACAAACAAAGAAGCCCTATTCATCATAGGGCATTAGACTGTAAAAATAGGAAGCCAAGAGATACCCAGAATAATAGGCAAGTTTGTGGCTGGAGAACTAAATGAAACAGGGCAAAGGCTAACAGAGCTTTGTTGAGAGAACATGATGATCCTAGCAAACATGAGACATCTCTACATGTGAAAATCACCAGATGGTCAATATCAAAATCAGATTGATTACGTTCTTTGTAGCCAAAGGTGGAGAAGCTCTATACAATCAGCAAAAACAAGACCTGGAACTGACTGTGGCTCAGATCATCAGCTCCTTGTAGCAAAATTCAGGCTAAAATTGAGGAAAGTAGGGAAAACCACTAGGCCATTCAGGTATGACTGAAATCTAATCTCATGATTACATATTAGTGTTGAGTTGCTTTGGTCAGGTGTAACTCTTTGTGACCCCATAGAATATAGCCCACCAGGTTCCTCTGTCCATAAGATTCTCTAGGCAAGAATACTGGAAGGGGTTGCCATTGCCTTCTCTGGGGGATCTTCCAAACCAAGGGTTTGAACCTGTGTTTCTTACATCTCCTGCATTGACAGGCAGATTCTTTACCATTACCACCACATAGTGGAGATGATGAATAGATTCAAGGAATTAGATCTAATAGACACAGTGCCTGAAGAACCATGGACAGAAGTTCACAATATTGCACAGGAGGCAGTGACCAAAACCATTCCAAAGAGAAAGAAATGCAAGAAGGCTAAGTGGATGTCTGAGGAGGTTTTACAAATAGCTGAGAAAATAAGAGAAGTGAAAAAGGAGAAAGGAAGAGATATAAACAACTAATGCAGAGTTTCAGAGAATAGCAAGGAAAGATGAGAAGGCCTTCTTAAATGAATAATGCCAAGAAATAGAGGAAAACAATAGAATGGGAAAGACTAGAGATCTCTTCAAGTAAACTGGAGATATCAAGGGAATATTTTACACAAGGATAGACATGATACAGAACAGAAATAACAAGGAACTAACAGAAGCAGAAGAAATTAAGAAGAGGTGGCAAGAATACACAGAAGAATACTACTAAAAAGGTCTTAATGACCCAGTTAACCACAATGGTGTGATCACTCACCTAGATCTGGACATTCCAGAGTGTGAAGTCAAGCAAGCCTTTGGAAGCATTATATGAACAAAGCTAGTGGAGGTGAAAGAATTCCAGCTGATCTATTTAAAACCCTAAAGGAAGATACTCTGAAAATTCTGCACTCAACATGTTAGCAAATTTGGAAAACTCAGTGGTGGTCATAGAACTGGAAAAGGTCAGTTTTTAATCCCAGTCCCAAAGAAAGGCAACACCAAAGAGTGCTCACACTGTCATAAAATTGTGCTCATTTCGCATGCTAGCAAGGTCAAGCTCAAAATCCTTCAAGTTAAGTTTCAGTAATATGTGAACTGAGAACTTCCAAATATACAAGCTGGGTTTAGAAAAGGCAGGGAAACCAGAGATAAAATTGCCATCATTCATTGGATCATGGAGAAAGCAAAGGAATTCCAGGAAAACATATACTTCTGCTTCATTGACTATGCTAAAATCTTCGACTATGTGGTCACGATAAACTGTGGAAAATTCTTAAAGATGAGAGTGCCAGACTGCCTTACCTGTCTCCTGAGAAACCTATAAGCAGGTCAAGAAGCAACAGAACCAGAAATGGAATAACTGGCATGGAACAACTGTTCTAAATTGGAAAAGGAGTATGAGAAGGCTATATATTATCACTATGCTTATTTAACTTCTATGCAGAGTACACCATGCAAAATGCTGGACTGAATGAATCACTTGCTGGAACCAAGATTGCCAGGAGAAATATCAACAGCCTCAGATATGCAGGAGATATCATTCTAATGGCAGAAAGTGAAGAGGAACTTAAGAGCCTCTTGAAGTTGAAAGAGGAGAGTGAAAAAGCTGACTTAAAAATCAACATTCAAAAAACTAAGATCATGACATCTGATCCCATCAGTTCATGTCAAATAGAAGAGGGAAAAAGTGAAAACAGTATAGATCTTATTTTCTTGGACTCCAATATCACTGCAGATGGTGGCTGTAGCCATGAAATTAAAAGACGCTTGCTCCTCAGAAAGAAAGCTGAGATAAACCTAAACGGTGTATTAAAAAGCAGAGATGTTAGTTTTCTGACAAAACTTCATATAGTCAAACTATGAATTTTCCAGTAGTCATGTACAGATGAGAGAGTTGGACCATAAAGAAGGCTGGAGAAGACTCTTGAGATTCCCTTAGACTGCAAGGATTCAAACCTGTCAATCCTAAAGGAAATCAAACCTAAATATCCTTGGAAAGACTGATGCTAAAATTGAACTCCAGTATTTTGTCATCTGCTGTGACGAGAAGACTTACTGAAAAAAGACTGATGCTGTGAAAAATTGAAGTCAAAAGGAGAAAGGGATGACAGAGGATGGGATGGTTAGATAGCATCACAGATATAATGGAAATGAATTTGAGGAAACTCTGTAAGATAGTAGAGGACAGAGATGCCTGGCATGCTATAGTCCATGGGGTGGCAGGATGGCTGAACAACAATAGACCAGTCTTCCATTAGCCCATATTTTGGCAAATTTGGAAAAGCATCTTCTCCTTTATTTTAGTTTCATTTTCTAAAAACTTGTTTAAAATATATATATATATCAATTTAGTCAGAACATGACACTTTCTACTGTAACAAATGCAGAAATGCAGCATTTTCTTTCATATCATTAAACTTCACCATTATCGAAGACAAGAATTTTTGAAGGTTTGACACTGTGTCACACATGTCTACAACAGGACATGGCACATACATTTAGGAAAATATTACTAAATATTTTGATGAATGAATGCATACTACAGTTTATCTCAAATCATTCGTGCAACAACAATTCAGTTAACATAACTGACATCAATCAGTTCATCACAGGAAAAAAATATTTGGTTTGATCCAGTTGAGACATGTCAAATGATGTGCTAAGCTAGTTCTTTTTTTTTTTTTTTTCCCAATAGTTCTGCTTCATCTTCTGCCCCAATTTGCCAAACTACAGTCCACCTAGCACTTCATTTATTAGAACTTCATTTATTAGTTATTCTGATTCAGCTGTGTATGTAATTACTCAAGAATAACAAAGGTATAATTATTTATAACTCAAGAGTATTTTGCTTATATCAGAAACATACACACTACTACTGAGCTGGATAAGTATTTGTGTGTGTGTGTGTGTCTTTGGGGTGTAATGAGATAAATGTTATGATTAAAGCAAAACCCAGATAACTGTGGCTAGTTGGCCACATTGAATTAGAATAGGGAAAAATTAGATCTTGGTATCAGTGGATTTACTCCTTGAAAAGTATATTACTATCATATACACAAAGGAAGCTGTTTTTCCTTTAAAATAAATCTGATCATATCTATTTAATGCCTGAGTTTGACATTCTGGAAAGGTTTGTTCAAAAGGCATTGTCAAATACCATTTAAAAGTTAATCTACTTAACTCTATAGAACAGTGAAAATACGTACTAAGGGTATCAACACTACTATCTTTATTTTTTTAAGTGTCTTTTGCAATTCCTGTTGTTTTAGAAATGTTACCTAGGAAAGCTTTTCTGATATTTCTCATAAAACATATTATGCATGAGTTTTAAATGTAAATTACTATCTATCTATCTAAATATATATATATATATATGGTTTGTTGCAGACTTCCCTGGCATTTCATTGGTTAAGACTCCATCTTCTAATGTAAGGGGCATGGTTCAATCACTGGTCAGAGAATTAAGATCCCACATGCAGTCTGGCCCAAATTAAGTAATAATATTACTATGGTTTGCATTAGTAAGCATAATCAGAAATAAACAGAGTCTATAAACTATTATAATCTATGTTATCTAGGAATGTACCACTTGCAAGTGTGACTCACCGAGCACAGTAATGGAGTGGGAAGTGAACGCCTGCGGGAGCACTCCCTGAGAAGGGACTATGTGTGAGTGTTAGTAGGATGGCGGTCTCGTCCTTCAGAATAACCACATGCTATGCACTCTCTAATCTCAGCTGTGCCACTCACCTCTGATATCTTTACACTCCTTGCTATCCTCTTTTACTACCCCTAAAGGAAAGTGAATTTTGTAAATCACCAAAACATCCATGTAAATAACTACATCTTACCATAACTTTTCCCAAGCTGTCAATTTATTTCATTTAATTGCCTTTAATGGTACCTAGTTTCAGAAAGTTGAAGTAACTTATTTAGGCCATAAAGGATATGTGCAGCTGAAGAGCCATGAATCTGAGATGTCCTAGGTCCTGACACTCTTTTGCTGAACATCATCTTACCTGCCTAACTTCAGGTGTAAAATATTCAAAAAGTTTCTTTCCAAAAAAAGGGAAAAGCAAAATTAACATTAGCAATTGTAATAATAAGAATATTAATGCAAATTCCTTTAGATCGTGGCGAGAATTAAAACAGGTATACATATGTTAATATAATGTATTCTAATAATGTCAGGATAAATGGTTATTACCAGTATGGACTAAAAATTATAAATTTGTGTTTATATATCTTAGAGGAGTATTACCCTGATAGAATCCTATTACTGTGAATTATATCTGGAAAGCAATGTGCCCTTCACAGCATTAATTAATCATATTAGTAATAAAATTGAATAATTAAAACTGTTACACTAATGGGCCTTTAAATCACAAAGAGGTCATTGTTGTAAAATATTCTTCAAATGTTATCCATGATGCACAGGGATCAAAATAGTATGTGTGTACTGAGTCTTCAACACTGTATAGCTCCCTGAAATCTGAACAAGAGGATAAGTCAGAATCCAAGGCAATCTGGACTGAAAGATTTCTTTGCAATCAGTTTCATGTTCTGTGACATGAAAAATGCTTGGGATAAATTAATTATATAAGACATATAAGGCATGACCTAAGGAAATTCAGAGTGGGAAAAGAAGCATTTGCCATTTGGAAAAATGTATTGTAATGAAATAAAAGTTCATCCAAGATGTCATGCAAAATGCAGGAATATTGACGTTGATGGAAATATTATGCTTATTTCTTTAAAAATGTTCCTTCTATGAACCAGAAAGTGTTGTAAGTATCTATTGGTTCATCAGAATTCTCATTATTACATATGATCAATCACTGTACAGGGGGTAACCTAAATCTCTAAGAGAGAAGACACGACAATGACTTAAAAGTGAAGATGACACAGGACTTCCCTGGCAGTCCAGTGGTTAAGAACAGGAGGTGCAGGTTCGATCCCTGGTTGGAGAGCTGAGATCCCACATGTCTCCTGATCAAAATAAGTAAATAAAACATAAAACAGAAGCAATATTGTAGCAAATTCAGTAAAGACTAAAAATGGTCCACATCAAAAATATCTTGAAAACGTGAAGATGACTGAAAAGGCTATCACCTGCTATTCTAGAAGAAAACAAGCAAATGAAGGTCAATATTAAAAGTGAGAAGGGGGCATAATAACTTAATAAATATTAAGTCAAGAAAAGGGGGAAATTTCAATCATCAAATTATAAATGAAAGTTTCCAAACAATAGAAATTATACACTGAATGCTTGTTATTACACTGATTCAGAATTAGAGAGAGTCATGTCCAATCATTCAGGACCCTTTACACCTCACACAGGGAGTGCAGCTAAAGCTAAGCTGTAACATATAGAAAAATGTACTGGAAAGAACATCAGCATTTTGAAGATATTGTATCAATGAACAAATGTATTGTACAGGTATATTTTCTTTTTAATTAATCTGTTTCACTTTTTTCCCCTACCAAAAGCAGTTATTTTAAATAAACATACAATCATGTCCAATACTTTGGACACCTGATCCAAAGAGATGACTCACTTGAAAAGACCCTGATCCTGGGAAAGACTGAGGGCAGGAGAAGGGGGTGATCAAGGATGAGATGGTTGGATGGCATCATCAACTCAATGGGCATGAGTTTGAGCAAACTCCAGGAGACAGTGAAGGATAGGGAATATTGGTATGCTGCAGACCATGGCATCACAGAGAGTCAGACACAATTTAGCCACTGAACAACAATAATCACATCAACTTTATGAATCCAAACTCTAACATTTTCAAAAGGACATGTCCCAGAAACTAAATAACTGTATGGCATGATGACTTTTACTGTAAGACATGTACATATTTATATGGAGGAGTTAAAGATGAAACTAGTTATCACCTGGATGTGGAAGAGGGTAATAAACTGGGGAAGACCTCAGAGAGGAAATGATATTTGAACGGCCTTTGAAGGACACAGTGTTTTATATGAACATTCAAGAAAAAGAAGTGGCATAAGTAAAAGAGTATTAATTATACAGAAACTGTAGAACTGCAAAAATTATCTAGCTTTCTTGATTAAAATGTAGTCAGTCAGTTTTGTTGGTTTTCTTATCCTATCCTTATATTGTCAATTTACTTTCCAGCTGCAACTGAATTAGTCTTGCCCAGGACTTGAGCAACTGCCCTCTAACTACTAGCTATGCCTTTCTGATGCCTAACTGGAACCTAAAATTAATGTAGTTATCTCACTTTTGCTGTGTGTTTTGGTTCCAGTGCACAGAGGCAGACACATGGCCTCTGGGCAGTGACGTTCTTCCTGTTTCTAACCTCATATATCCAGTTGTCATAAATAATGTCTATTTCTCTTTGCTACATCATTGCAGTCCCACTCGGAGACATATTTCACCATGCATTCTCATTTTCAAGAGACTGTTACTAATAGTTCACTTTAAAACTGGTTGTTTTCTGATAATTGGCTCACCCTTTTTTCTCTGATTTGAAATTACCATATAATTAATATGATTCATTTGAAAGCAATGCTGTTCTTATAAGTAACACTTTCAACATACAAAAAAGAAGTAATACTTCAGTTGGATGAATGATTTTTTAGCTTATGTCCTTAAAAGAACTTTACCAATGGCCTCACCATTAAACTGTGACATGGTCCATAAATGTATTTGTCATAGCTCAGTGCTTTGCAGAAGGGATGCTTTCAGCATGGCACAGCACTTGTTCTTCAGGATCACTTAAACATCATCTCTTTTGTGAAGAGTCCCCTGACCAGTCTCTAACGGACTCCCACTTGTATTATGATATATATTTCTCATGCATCCACTTTAGAATTAATAAAATTATTTTAAATTTATTTTTATTAGAATTAACTGCTTTACAATGTTGCATCAAATATTCTTAGATGTAAGTCTTCACCACATGAGCTCCTTGAGAGCAGGAACTCCATCATTTGTTTCCATGATGCCATTCTTAGCATAGCACATGACACATAACCAGTGTTTAACATGTATTCTTCAAAGCAACATTGAATGAATTCAAAGCATTAATAACCTAAAAAGTGGATATATATTTTTAAGATAAATACTAGCTTTGTGAGGGACTTCCCTGGTGATCCAGTGCTTAAGACTGTGTTTCCATTGCAGGGGACACAGGTTCAATCCCTGGCTGGGGAATTAAGATCCCACATACCATGTGGCATAGCCAGAAATTAAAAAAAAAAATAACTTAAAAAAGAATGTTACAGCAAAGTGGGCAGATTATTAGACATGTGTGGATGGAGAGGAAACAGACAAAAAGGCAAGAAAAATCAAGGAAAGAACATGTTTACTGTATTAACATGCATTTAAAAATCCCCCAACTACTTTGATTTAATCTAAGTAATGTGAAATAATTAGTTAAAATACATTTTTTCTGCTTCTTTTTCTGTTGTTCTGCCCAGCATCATTCTGTAAATTTTCTCTCCAGAGAATAGAGAGAAGCACACCGTTCTTTTTTAAAAGACTTCGAGGTCATATCATACAAAGCACTAAATATAGAACAGTTATTATAATAAATGCAATGTATCTGTATTCCTACTGCACCCAAGTGCACATTTACGTTATAATTGAATATGTATTTGTTGTACGCAAATCTGTTTGCTCAGACTACAGTGAGGTTATCTGGAAAAAATACTTTTCTAACAGAATAGCTTGCATCTTAGTCCTTGTCATATTCAAGGATATATGAAAATCCATCAGAGCACTAGAAAATATGGTCAAGAAATGTAATCTGTCTTTATTTAGTTTAAGCCATAGCAATGATCAACATCTGGAATTCCTAAATGAGAAATGAAGTACATTCCTAAAACAGACTCCAGCAAAATGCTTACTTAAAATGCTTACTGAATTTTAGTTCAGATACCTAAAGTTATGGTTAAATAATGTATGTGATTTTGTGTCCTTTTAATATATTTCCTGCACGTTCTTTTCTCATAGGAACATTTATATTCCAGTTAAAAATGGCAAAGATCCTTCAATTCACTATTTCATATTTTTTAAAAAATGGATGTAAACAGTATTTTTTACTGTAATAGCTAGGTAAGGAAAAGACATGTCTTTCTTATTCTGCAAAAATGAAAGGTATTCAGCTAATAAATCTGCCCTTAATAATGGCTTGATTATATGTAAAGTGTAAACTATTTTTATATGACTTTATATTATAGTATTATTAATCATGAATTCAAGCATAGTATTTAAAAATAATTTTGGCTGACAAGGTGGAAACACTGTGAAGAAACAAAGAGCTTAGTGCGGAGGTGAATCACTCTGTCTTGATGAGTCTGATGTATCAGTGGCTCATTCAAATGAAAATATCTGTCAGTTTGAAGAACAGCTGGATGGGTAATGCATGGACTGTGATTGCAACTATGAGAGTAACAACATATCACACTGACTATCAAAGTGTGGATAAAGATGTGTGCCAAGGATGGAATCAGATGAAAGCAATGTTTAAAATATCATTCTCAAATATTTCCCATACTAATACACATGAGAAATGTCATTTTCAGATAAAACACATTCATACTTTATTGAGTCTTTCCAAATATGTTTCAAGATATGAAGCATTATCACAATTAATAATGAGTACATAGCAGTGTCAATTCTGTAAATTATGCCATAACTAAATCAGTTTCAGATATGTGCAAATCCTAGTTATTGAGTAAAGCTCTACTACTAAATAAATTTTTCAAATCATATGGGAAGTTTATACATTTTTAAGTTTACAAATTTTTAGGTTTTTTAAATGCATAAATTTTGGCCATAAAGAAGACTATAATGAGGACTGTAAGATCTCATATCCCACTTCAAATATGTTGATAAAATACAGCCTATGCACGTGTCTACATATTTATGTACATATAAGACCCTGATGCTGGGAAAGATTGAGGGAAGGAGGAGAAGGGGATGACAGAGGATGAGATGGCTGGATGGCATCACTGACTCAATGGACATGAGTTTGAGTAAACTCCAGGAGTTGGTGATGGACAGGGAGGCCTGGCGTGCTGCAGTCCATGGGGTCACAAAGAGTCAGACATGACTGAGCAACTGAACTGAACTGAATCTGGATAGACTATATGATTCATCCAAATCAGTGACTAATAATATACTTATAGAGATATAAATAAGATATTTACAAAGTCCTCAGATGTCAGAAACAAAGAAATACTTTAAAATCAAACACAAATATTATAGCAAATCCGAATAACATAAAAAAAAAGGTTTGGGGCATTCCCAGAGTTAAAGTATTTTAAATCCAAATTTAATATAGAGAAAGACAATAGAAGTAGTGGTTATTTTAAACTATTCCTGACCAAGAAGTTTATAAATACTTAAGGGACATTACTGTGGGAATAAAAATGAATATAATTCCAAAGGAGTTGAGGGGGAAGAGAAAAATAAAAGATGGAGCAAAACAAGAAGAGAAAAATAAAATAAATTCTTCCTAAAATATTATTAGAAATACGGGGGGATAACACTAACATAAACAGTATAAATAGAACTGAAAAAAACAAAAATGGAAAGAAATGTCATGATATTGTGGTACTGAAAAACACAAAACAAGATGTAATGAATAATTCCAAATTTGTCAGTAACCACAATAGTGACAGTGAACTAAGCTGTTAGCTATGAGGCAAAGACTTTAAGACTTCAACAAAAATTAACAAATATACAAATGTGTCACCATTTAATTTTAAAGGTCACTAAAAGCATAACAAATAGGAAAGATTGAAAATAAAGAAATAATAAAATATATTCCCTAGGGTACATAAAACATATGAATGTGATACAATTAATATAACAAAATTAGATTTTATGGCAAAATAACTGGTGTTCTTTAATAAGCATAAATATACCACTACTCATTAATTAAAGAAATAAGAGATAACAATCCTGAACCTGCATGGGCATAACAAAAGACCTTATATTATGCATAAAATCAAAATGGCTGAATTGCTAAATAGTACTCCAAAAGCTACAATCAAGGAAAGTTGACCACTCTCTGAGAAATTCATGGATCTAATACACATTTCAGCCATACAGTAGAAAAAGAGACAAAAAAGAAAATGTCTATTCTTTTTTTTTTTTTAGTTTAAAAACTACTTCTTTGTTTTATTTTTATTTATTTTTATTTTTTTTCCATTTATTTTTATTAGTTGAAGGCTAATTACTTTACAGAATTGTAGTGGTTTTTGCCATACATTGACATGAATCAGCCATGGATTTACATGTGTTCCCCATCCTGATCCTCCCTCCCCATCCCATCCCTCTGGGTCTTCCCAGTGCACCAGCCCCGAGCACTTGTCTATGCATCCAAGCTGGGCTGGTGATCTGTTTCACCCTTGATAGTATACTTGTTTCAATGTTATTCTCTCAGAACATCCCACCCTCGCCTTCTCCCACAGAGTCCAAAAGTCTGTTCTGTATTTCTGTGTCTCTTTTTCTGTTTTGCATATAGGGTTATCGTTACCATCTTTCTAAATTCCATATATATGCATTAGTATACTGTATTGGTCTTTATCTTTCTGGCTTACTTCACTCTGTATAATGGGCTCGAGTTTCATCCATCTCATTAGAACTGATTCAGATGAATTCTTTTTTCTGAGGAATATTCTGAGGAATATTCCATGGTGTATATGTACCACAGCTTCCTTATCCATTCGTCTGCTGATGGGCATCTAGGTTGCTTCCATGTCCTGGCTATTATAAATAGTGACGCGATGAACACTGGGGTGCACGTGTCTCTTTCAGATCTGGTTTCCGCAGTGTGTATGCCCAGAAGTGGGATTGCTGGGTCATATGGCAGTTCTATTTCCAGTTTTTTAAGGAATCTCCACACTGTTCTCCATAGCGGCTGTACTAGTTTGCATTCCCAACAACAGTGTAAGAGGGTTCCCTTTTCTCCACACCCTCTCCAGCATTTATTGCTTGTAGACTTTTGGATAGCAGCCATCCTTACTGGCATGTAATGGTACCTCATTGTGGTTTTGATTTGCATTTCTCTGATAATGAGTGATGTTGAGCATCTTTTCATGTGTTTGTTAGCCATCAGGATGTCTTCTTTGGAGAAATGTCTGTTTAGCTCTTTGGCCCATTTTTTGATTGGGTTATTTATTTTTCTGGAATTGAGCTGCAGGAGTTGCTTGTATATTTTTGAGATTAATCCTTTGTTGCTTCGTTTGCTATTATTTACTCCCATTCTGAAGGCTGTCTTTTCACCTTGCTTATAGTTTCCTTTGTTGTGCAAAAGCTTTTAAGTTTAATTAGGTCCCATTTGTTTATTTTTGCTTTTATTTCCAATATTCTGGGAGGTGGGTCATAGAGGATCCTACTGTGATTTATGTCGGAGAGTGTTTTGCCTATGTTCTCCTCTAGGAGTTTTATCGATTCTAGTCTTACATTTAGATCTTTCTTTAATCCATTTTGAGTTTATTTTTGTGTATGGTGTTAGAAAGTGTTCTAGTTTCATTCTTTTACAAGTGGTTGACCAGTTTTCCCAGCACCACTTGGGTGCTGTCTTTTCTCCATTGTGTATCCTTGCCTCCTTTGTCGAAGATAAGGTGTCCATAGGTTCGTGGATTTATCTCTGGGTTTTCTATTCTGTTCCACTGATTTATATTTCTGTCTTTGTGCCAGGACCATACAAACTGTCTTGATGACTGTGACTTTGTAGTAGACCCTGAAGTCAGGCAGCTTGATTCCTCCAGTTCCAGTCTTCTTTCTCAAGATTGCTTTGGCTATTCGAGGTTTTTTGTATTTCCATACAAATTGTGAAATTATTTGTTCTAGTTCTGTGAAAAATACCTTTGGTATCTTGATAGGGATTGCATTGAATCTATAGATTGCTTTAGGTAGTATAGCCATTAAGAAAATGCCTATTGTTTATTAAATAAATACATAATGTTTATTTTCAAAAGTCAGTATAATTTCACAAAGCAGATGACTAAGATTACTACATTACTACAGATGACTACAACCCATATTATTTGACTTACATAATAAAATACAACTAAAAACTGTGACATCTGCTTCCTGCTTTGGTAGAGAGTACTAAGTCTGACATGAAAACTGTTACAGGTATAATAACAATGCAAGCCACACAGAATTTAAAGTTACATGGTTAAATCCATGGGACAGCTGCTGTGGTGGACAGGATTTAAAGGGGGACAACTGTGGAGATAGAGAACATAAAAGTAAGGAGATGCTCTGTAGATTCTAATAACCCAAGAATATTTGGCTATTCTACTATAGGAGAGGAATCTGAAGATCTATACAGAAAGCCCAAAGACCACTCCTGATGCAAGTAACTAGCAAGCTTCTGGCAGTCTACGTGGATTGATGGAAAAATAATTACAAGCCTGAGGAGTCAGCAATCAACTCCATGGAGTCCTGTTTTGAGAGCCTCTTCTGAGGGGAGAGGGGGTTCCTTCCCTGGTACTTCTAGCTTGCCATAGACTGCACATGGGCCCTCCATTTTGTTGGTCAATTTTGTTGGTAGGCATGTTGATACAGATACTGGCAGTTAGAAATTAATGTGACCTAACTGCACCAAAAGTATGGGTGCAATGGGCAGGACCCCAACAGCATCTGCTATAATAACTGACACTTACATAAGACTTACATGCTCAGGGCACTGTATATATTTATGTATGTGTGCTACTGGTAAAGAACCCGCCTACCAATGCAGGTAGACATTAAGAGATGCAGGTTTGATCACTGGGTTGGGAAGATACCCTGGAGAAGGGAATGGCAGCCCACTCCAGTATTCTTGCCTGGAGATTCCCATGGACAAAGGAGCCTGGCGTGCTGCAGTCCACGGGGTTGCAAAGAGTTGGTCACAACTGAGCAACTTAGCATGCATAAATTCTGTGCTATTCAATTACTAAGTAGTGCCCAACTCTTTGTGATCCCATGGACTGCAGCACACTGGGCTTCCCTGTCCTTCACTGTCTCCTGAAGTTTGCTCAAATCCGTGTCCAGTGAGACAGTGATGCCATTCAATCATCTCATTGTCTGTCTTCCCCTTCTCCTCCTGCACTCAATCTTTCTCAGCTTCAGGGTATTTTCCAGTGAGTCATCTCTTAACATCAGGTAGTCAAAGTATTGGAAATTCAGCTTCAGCATCAGTCCCTTCCAATGAATATTTAGGGTTGATTTCCTCTAGGATTGACTGGTTTGATCTTGCATAAATTCTGTGCTATTCAATTACTAAGTAGTGCCCAACTCTTTGTGATCCCATGGACTGCAGCACACTGGGCTTCCCTGTCCTTCACTGTCTCCTGAAGTTTGCTCAAATCCGTGTCCAGTGAGACAGTGATGCCATTCAATCATCTCATTGTCTGTCTTCCCCTTCTCCTCCTGCACTCAATCTTTCCCAGCTTCAGGGTATTTTCCAGTGAGTCATCTCTTAACATCAGGTAGTCAAAGTATTGGAAATTCAGCTTCAGCATCAGTCCCTTCCAATGAATATTTAGGGTTGATTTCCTCTAGGATTGACTGGTTTGATCTTGCAGTCCAAAGGATGTTAAAGGGTCTTATCCAGCAACACAATACAAAAACATCTATTCTTTGGCTATCAGTCTTCTTTATGGTCCAACTCTCCTATCCATACATGACTACTGGAAAAATCATAGCTTTGACAACGCAGAACTCTGCCACCAAAGTGATGCCTTTGCTTTTTAATATCTGTCTAGACTTGTCACAGCTTTCCTTGCATCCTTGCAAGGAGCTAGTGTCTTTTAATTTCATGGCTGCAGTCACCATCCACAGTAATTTGCAGCCCAAGGAAATGAAATCTGACACTGTTTCCGTTTTTCCCCATATATTTGTCATAAAGTGTTGGGATCAGATGTCATGATCTTAGCTTCTGGAATGTTGAGTTTCAAGTCAAATTTTTCACTCTCCCCTTTCACATAAGACATAAGAGGCACAGGTCTGATCCCTGGGTCGGGAAGATCCCCTGGTGGAGGGCAGAGCAGTCTACTCCAGTACTCTTGCCTGGAGAGTCCTATGAACAGAGGAGCCTGGTGGGTGGCAGTCCATAGGATAATACAGAGTTGGACACAACTGAAGCAACTTAGCACACGTGCACTAGGTTTGCCATAGATTTTCTTACAAGGAGCAAGTGTCTTTTAATTTCATGGCTGCAATCAATGTCTGCAGTGATTTTGGAGCCCAACAAAATAAAATCTGTCACTGTTTCCACTTTTCCCCTCTTCTAGTTGCCATGAAGTGATGGGACCAGATGCCATGACCTTAGTTTTTTGAATACTATGTTTTAAGCCAGCTTTTCACTCTCCTGTTTCACCCTCATCAAGAGACTCTTTATTTTCTCTTCACTTTCTGCCATTAGAGTGGTATCATTTTCATATCTGTAGTTGTTGATATTTCTTCTGGCAAACTTGATTTCAACTTGTGATTCATCTAGCCCAGAATTTTGCATGATATACTCTGCATGGAAGTTAAATAAACAGGGTGACAATATACTCCTTTCCCAATTTTGAACCAGTTATTCCATGTGGACTCCCTGTAGCTCAGATAGGAAGGAATCTGCCTGCAATTCAGGAGACAAGGATTCAATCATCCCTGGGTTTTGAATATCCCCTGGAGAAAGGAATGTTAACCCACTCCAGTATTCTTGCCTGGAAAATTCCATGGAAGAATAAGCCTACAGTGTATGGGGTCACAAAGAGTCAGACACGACTGAGCAACTAACACACACACAGTTTTGTTCCATGTAAGGTTCTGTCTATTGCTTCTTGATCTGAATATAGGTTTCTCAGGAGGGAGGTAGGGTGATCTGGAATTCCAGTATCATTAAGAATTTTCCATAGTTTGTTGTGATCCATACGGAAAAAAGGCTTTAGTGTAGTAAATGAAGCAGATGTTTTTTTCTGGAATTCCCTTGCTTTCTCTAGTATCCAACAAATTTTGGGAATTTTATCTCTGGTTCTTCTGCCTTTTCTAAGATGTACCCAGCTTCTACATCTGGGCTTTCTTGATTCACGTACTGCTGAAGCCTAGATTGAAGGATTTTCGGCATAAATGTACTACCATGTAAAATGAGTGCAATTTTCAGGTAGTTTGAACATTCTTTGGCATTGCCTTTCTTTGGGATTGGAATGAAAACTGATATTTTCTAGTCCTGCAGCCACTACTGAGTTTTCCAAGTTTGCTGACGTGTTGAGTGCAGCATTTTAACCACATCTTCTTTTAGAATTTTAAATAGTTCAACTGTAATTCCATCTCTAAAGTAGTTTTGTTTGTAATAATGCTTCCTAAGGCCCAGTTAATTTCATATTCCAGGATGTCTGGCATTAGGTGAGTGACCACACCTTCGTGATTATCCAGGTCATTTTGACCTTTTTTGTGTAGTTATTCTGTGTATTCTTGCACATCTTCTTAATCTCTTCCACCTCTGTAAGGTTCTTAGTGTTTCTGTCTTGTATTGCGCCCACCCTTACATAAAATGTTCCCTTGATATCTCCAATTTTCTTGAAAAGACCTCTAGTCTTTCCCATTCTATTGTTTTCCTCTATTTCTCTGCATCATTCATTAAAGAAGTTCTTATTTCTCCTTGCCATTCTCTGGAACTCTGCATTCATTTGGGTATATCTTTCCCTTTCTTCCGTGATTTTCTCTTTTCTTCGTTCTTCAGTTACTTGCAAAACCTCCTCAGACAACCACTTTGCCTTCTTCATTTCTTTTTCCTCGGGATGGTTTTGGTCACTGCCTCCTGTACAATGTCATGAATAACCATCCACAGTTTTTCAGGCACTCTACCAGATCTAATTCCTTGAATCTATTTGTCACCTCCAGTGTGTAAATATAAAGGATGGGATTTACGTTATACTTGAATGGCCTAGTGGTTTTCCTAGTTTTTTTAAGCCTAAATTTTGCAATAAGAAACTCATGATCTGAACCACAGACAGCTCCAGGTCTTATTTTTGCTAACTGTATAGAGCTCCTCTATCTTCAAATCAACCTGATTTTAGTATTGACCATTTGGTGATTTCCATGTGTAGAGTTGTCTCTTGTGTTGTTGGAAAATGATGTTTGCAATGACCAATGTGTTCTCTTGACAAAACTGTTAGTCTTTGCCTTACTTCATTTTGTACTCCAAGGCCAGATTTACCTGTTACTAAAGGTAACTCTTGACTTTATACTTTTGCATTCCAGTCCCCTTTGATGAAAAGAACATTTTTTTTGGGGGGGGGGGTGTTAGTTCTAGAAGGTCTTTTATGTCTTCACAGAACTGGTCAACTTCAGCTATTTTAACATTAGTGGTTGGGCCTAGACTAGGATTACTGTGATCACTAGGATTACTGTGATGTTGAATGGTTTGCCTTGGAAACAAACCAAGATTATTATGGCATTTATGAGATTGCACCCAAGTACTGCATTTTGGACTCTTTTGTTGACTGTGAGGACTACTCCATTTCTTCCAAGGGATTCTTGCCTGCAGTAGTAGATATAATGGTCATCTGAATTAAATTCGCCCATTCCCATCCATTTTCATTCACTGATTCCTAAAATGTCAATGTTCACTTTTTCCATCTTCTGCTTGATCACTTTCAATTTACCTTGATTCACAGACCTAACATTCCTATGAAATATTGTTCTTTACAGCATTGGACTTTACTTTCACCAAGGGACACATCCACAACTGAGCATTATTTCCACTTTGGCTCAGCTGCTTCATTCTTTCCGGAGCTATTAGCAATTGCTCTCTGTTTTTCCCCAGTAGCATACTAGACACCTTCCAATCTGGGGGGCTCATCTTCTGGTTTCATATTTTTTGCCTTTTCATACTGTGCATGGAGTTCTTGTGGCAAGAACATTGGAGTGGTTTGCCATTCCCTCCTCCAGTGGACCACGTTTTGTTAGAATTCTACAAAGCATTTCTCATAGCTTTATTGAGTTATACAAGCCCCTTCATTATGACAAGGCTGTGATCCATGAATATGTATGAATATCACTTACTATATCCTTGCCATTGAGCTAATAGCAGGGGATAAACAGGAAATGAAATATACTGTCAGTCCTCAAGGAGTTTACTGTGGTTGAGTCAGACTTGCATGGCCTAGCCCATGTTTATTTCTGGATTGAGTATGGTCAAAGCAGATAATTCTGGAAGAAATGCTAACAAGTCCTTATATCAAATATATGAGTCATCCTATAATGGGTAATTTATCTAAGAGAAAATCCAAACTGTCAATATTTGTATGCAAAGATGCTCAACTTTACCAATAACCAGAGAAATGCAAATTAAAATAGTTCACACTTATCATTCCAGCAATTAAAAAATGACAATGACAAAGATGCCAGTTGTGAATATTTAGTGTTTAATAAGCACCAGATGTTTTATGCTTGCTCATGAATTAATTCATCAGGTCGTGAAAAAGCTCTGTTCTAGAGGTTGCTGTAATCTCTTTTCTATAGATAAGAAAACTGAGGGCCAGATAAGTCATGAATAAGTGGTGAAGCTGGAATTCAAACCTCTTTGGAATGCAACCTTGAACATTTAATATTACTATTTTCCTGACAGTCATAAGAGAAACAACAGTAAAATGTTTACTCCTTAATCAGCTATTCTCTATACATCATTCTAATCATTTTGTGTTTATTAAACCCTGTAATCATTACAATAGCTCTATGAATTAGATATTGGGGACAAAGGATGTTGCCTGTCATTCTAGTAAACATTGAATGTTGCCAGCCATCAAGCCATCAGCCACTGGAGCTGTGCACCTGGACAGCATGCCTTGAGGGGTATTCAGAATGGAGGAAAACAGGATACTGTCCCTAGATAGTTAAGATTCATATTTAAGGAATAATATCAATGAGCCCAGACTCTTGCATCTTCCCATACACAGAAAAGCACTAATAATTCATTTGAAATGTCTCTTTTGTGACTAGCAATATATTTTGATGTTCAACTCTATGTTTTTGTTTTTGTTTTTTTTTCTTCCAGCAAAAACTCCAGCCATATACTCTGGCTCTTCCCTTATCTCTTTGGAACAGTTTCTTTGAGATATCTGAGAAGCTACATCCCAAGCTATAGTCCTCAGTAAGGTCTCTGAGTAAAACATAACTAGTAACTTTCAAGTTGTGCATTTTTCTTCAATTGATAGTATTATACTATTCTCATTTTAAGATGAGGAAATTGGGACTTCCTTGAAGGTCCACTGGTTAAGAATCCTCCTTGCAACACAGAAGACACAGGTTCAACCTCTGGTTGGGGATCTAAGATCCCACATGCCACGGAGCAACTAAGCCCATGTGCCACAACTAGAGAGTGAGTCCCAATGCCACAACAAAAGATCCTGCATGATCCAACAAAGATCCTGTGTGCTGAAACTGAGACCTCACCGACCAAATAAATAAACAAATATTTTAAAAAAAGAGGAAACTGAGGAACTGAGAAATTAAATTACTGCCCAGTGTTTCATTACTAATAAGGAAACTAAGCTTGACCTGGTCACAAAGGTCTCTTTTCATCCCTTATTTCTTATAGGCAAGACTCCAGCTTCCTTGACCTTCCCTCAATTCCAAAGGCCATATTTGAAAAGCTGATAATCACGGGAGATTTCATAAAGGAAATCAACCCTGATATTCATTGAGAAGAACTGATGCTGAAACTCCAGTACTTTGGCCACCTGATGCCAAGAGCCAACTCATTGGAAAAGACTCTGATGCTGGGAAAGATTGAAGGCAGGAGGAGAAGGGGATGACAGAGGATGAGATAGTTGGATGACATCACCAACTCAATGGACAGGAGTTTGAGCAAAATCCGAGAGATGGTGAAGGACAGGGAAGCCTGCAGCTCATGGGGTCTAAAAAAGAGTTGCACATGACTTAACAACTGAATAGCAACAATCAAGGGAGGAGCAGCAGAGAAACCACTTGAGGCAAGATTAAAGGGACCAGAGAAGCTCATCAGGATTAGTAGAGTACTTGAGACTCTGCAAACACCCTCATCTTGTCAGTAACCCCACCTCTGACATACCTGTGAAAGTCATTCAGTTGTCTGAATCTTTGTGACTGTTTAGTCCATGGAATTCTCCAGGCCAGAATACTGGAGCGGGAAGCCTTTCCCTTTACCGGTGGATCTTCCCAACCTAGGGATTGAACCCACATCTCCCCCATTGCAGGCAGCTTCTTTACCAGCTCAAATCCTCCTAGGTTGGACACATACTGTTTTTCAAGGCAGGACCCTGCTATGCTCTCTTTGCCTGGCAAAGCAATAAAGCTAACCTTTTCTACTTCACTCAAAACTTGGTCTCCAAAATTAGATTTGGCACTGGTATACAGAGAAGCTGAACTTTTAGTGCAATAAGTATCAGAACCAAGATTGAACACCAAAGCATATGCTCTTAACCACTCTATATTGTCAATACCAAGGTCAGTGTAGATGAAGGAAAGGTGCTGCTTTGTCGATACTATAGGAGGAAGTGTACTGCATACAGTCACTATGGGAAACATTCAGGTAATATCTAATAAACCTGAAGGTGTGCATACATTATGACACAGAAATCTCAAATCAGTATACATTGATTAGTTTTCACACATTTGCACAAACAAATACTTTCAAATGACAAGTAAGAACTGGACACAAGTTTGGGGCTTTCTAGGTGTTGCTAGTGGTAAAGAACCTGCCTGCCAATGCAGAAGACATAAAAGACATGGGTTGGATCCCTGGTCAGGAAGATACCCTGGAGGAGGGCATGGCAACTCACTCCAGTATTCTTGACTGGAGAATCCCAGGGACCTAAGAGCCTGGCAAGCTACAGTCTGTAAGGTTGCAAAGAGTTGTACATGACTTAGCACACCCACATACACAGTGGGACACAGCATTTCTCACATTACTCTGCATGCTTTTCTGTAATTTGAAATATTTTGTCTAAAAAAAAATAATGTAGCAAATAGGAGTGGTATAAGTAAAAGTAGTACTGCTGCTGCTGCTGCTGCTGCTAAGTCTCTTCAGTCGTGTCCGACTCTGTGCGACCCCACAGACGGCAGCCCACCAGGCTCCCCCGTCCCTGGGATTCTCCAGGCAAGGACACTGGAGTGGGCTGCCATTTCCTTCTCCAATACATGCATGCATGCTAAGTCTCTTCAGTCGTGTCCAACTGTGTGCGACCCCATAGACGGCAGCCCACCAGGCTTCCCGTCCCTGGGATTCTCCAGGCAAGGACACTGGAGTGGGCTGCCATTTCCTTCTCCAATACATGCACTAATATTAGTAATAGCACAAATGGGAAGTAAATACACACAACAGTGCCAAATAGACACTTGAGAATCAGTGATTTCAGGTAAGGGTGGAGTTATTGGGTAAGGGGAAAAAAAAAAAAATCAGAAAGGCAAGTGAGAAGAGAATGGCAGAAGTATAAAAGGAGGGGAAAGAAAGACCATGGGAATTGTGGAAGGAAAAAAACCTTCATGTAAGGAGAAAATGATCCATAATATCAAATGCAGGAAGTCCAATAAAATTAAATATTTAAAATATCATTGATTTTATTAAGAAATTTGTTAGCTAGTTTTGGTGAAATTGAGGCAGTGGAAGCACTATTGCAATAAGTTAAGAAGTCAGAAGGAAGTAAAGAATTTGAGATAGGTTGTGTGAGGTATCTGTTGCATAATAAGAAATATGTTTGGTGTTTTTGACTGCTAGCACATTCCTGGGAATTTCCTTATTGACAGAAGTGCCTTTTGGTTTTCAGGGTCCTTTTGATACAGGGTCCCTTTGATCACACCTGAGTTTATGCTAATGAGGTGAGAAATGGTGGGAACCCTACAAAGCCTCAGTATCAGGTTGGTCACTGGAAACACCAAATATGTGATTAGCAGTGGGGAATTCTCAGCCCTACTTGAACCTCAAAGTACGGAAGGGGAGCTGGAGAGTGGGTAATAAAAACTCTCAACAACACTGCTTGGAGAGCTTGCTGTTCCACACACCCTGACTCCACAGGGACAGAAGCTCTTGTACACAATGATCATGCCAGATCTTGCCCTGTGTATCTCTTCACCTGGCAGTTCATTTGCAGCTTCTATAACAAACCAGTAAGCACAAGTAAAGTGCTGTCTGCTGATCTGAGAGCTGTAAGAATGGGCTCATAGAAATGGCTATTTATAGTCAGTCAGTCAGAAGGATGAGTGATTCAAGAGCGGTAACTGACATTTAAAACTGAGACAGTCTTATGAGACTGAGCTCTTAACCTGCAGGGTCTACATTAATTCCAGGTAGTTAGTGTCAGAATTGAATTGAATTGTTGGACATCCATCTCATATCAGAGAATTAGTTGTTGTCAGATGATACATCACAGAATCCCAGCTAAGAAGCCTGAGATAAAGTGAAGAGGGACCAGTGAGTAGCTGAAAGAACAAGGGAAGTTGCTTCTTTGTTTTTGCTTTTTTTTTTTTTTCTTTTTCTTCAATAAGGTTTGGAAATACAGTTGATCCTTGAGTAGCATGCAGGTTGTAGCACCAACCCTCCATGAAATGAAAAACCCACATGTAAGTTTTCTGTCAGCCACTCATATCCATGGTTCTGCATCCACAGATTCAACAATGGGGTCATGTAGTACTGTACTCTATATTTAGTGAAAATGACCCATGTATAAGTGTACCTGCCCAGTTTACACTTCTCTTGCTCAATGATCAACTGTATTTTACAGCTTAAGGGAGTACTTGGGAAAGAAGGAGCTTATTAGTAGACATTGAAGAGAGAAGCTAGATTCAGTCAGAAAGTAGTAGGGAAAAGGAAGTCATCAAAAAAACAAAAAGACTAGATTGGGAAGATTTAACCCTGAACTCTGAATAAGGAGGAATGTTGTTGTTGTTGTTATTTTAAGAAGAGACAATAAAATCATCTGAATACATCTCTGATGGCTTAAATTCTTTACAAAAAAAATAGGAATTCTGAAATCTTCCATTAAGAATAGGAAGTCCACACCTAGTTAAGAGAAATGAAGTTTATAGAGACATTTAGGAAATAAGAGACAGATGATGAGTAAAGAAAATAATTGAGTGAAGTCCCTTTTCTTCACATCTTTCTCTAGCCAACACAACAGAAAATAAAGATGCCTGAAAGAAAAGAAAATTGAAACATTTTACAACTGATTCTCTAAAGACAGAGCTCACTTGTTTATAAACACTTACAGAGAGTCTAAAGGGAAAATGCATACTTGATATAGGTGGCATTATTTTGCTGACAATGTTTTGCTGACATTAGCTAATAGAGTTTTTTCACCCTAACAGAGATTTTAATTGTCTGTTTCTACCAAAGTACGATTTCCACTGAATTGCAGTATTCTTTAATTTGAACCTTTGAATTTCACTATGTTGAACTGATTTTTATTGCAATTGATTTTTATATATAGAATAATGTATAGATTCAAGTTGACATTACCAAAATATATCAGAGAATACAGTACTTAATCTGCATTGTAATAAATAAATATGTATCTTTAGAGAATAAATATCGATATGTATTTGTTAACTAGGCAGATGTATCTTTAATACATAAAAATATATTTGTATTAGGAGATAAACTACTTTGAGATTTTTTCAAGCTGTATGTAATTGATTCTTTTCACATAACATAAATTAATTTGAAGCTTTAACTCCAGAAAATAACCTCCTGGAGTTACAATTTAAAATCATGTATAAGCATTGTTAGGATAATTATAAGTATAACTTGTACTGACTTATGCTTGGAATAAAAACTTCCACATAATAGCTCATAAAAATAAAATATGTGCCACAGTTTTATGTTTATCATATCTCCAACATAGAATTCATTTTATTGTGTTCCATACACAAAGAGTATAAACTATTTCACTCTTCAGTAGTTAAACAGCATTAAAAAATGTTTTTGTCCCTTTGCTTTGTTTTTTAATGCCTCCACTGTTTAAAAATGGCAGTTTGATTTTAACATTTATTCATATTCACTCTGAGGGAGGATGACCTTCAAATAATTGAAAGTTGAAGTTAAAAACATTTTAATCTTCATTAGCTTTTAATTAGAGCACTCAAAATACTTTTTTTTCAAAGTTGAATTTTTCATAGCAACCATTATGGAGGTCTTATTACTCAATACTTAATTTTATACTTAAATATTAACTTAACTTAGATAGGAAAACAACAGACAATACATTATTTCTACAAGTGCATATTTGTGAGATATTGCAAATGAATATCATTAATATCTTTAGTGACTCTTTTAAGTGAATTAAAAGGTTTGTTTCATAAAAGAGAGATTGAAATAGAATTACTCAATTGCAGTCTAAAAAAGTTCTGAATTAACCAATTTATAATTGATATTTAACTATACAAATTCAGAGTTAAGTGATAACTAACATATTTACTGGGCTTCCCTGGTGGCTCAGGGAATCTGCCTGCCAAGCAGAAGACATGAGTTTGATTCCTGGGTCAGAAAGATCCCCTAGAAAAGGAAATGGCTACCCACTCCAGTATTCTTGCCTGGAAAAGCCCATAGACACAGGAGAGTGGCAGGCTGCAGTCCATGAAGTCACAGAAGAGTCGGACATGACTTAGTGACAAAACAGCTACAACAACATATTTATTGAATCTAAATGCCTGAGAAATAAAGCTATAATATGATGAATGGATGTGAGTCACATATTTAGATTATCTGGGTTAGCACAATTACATATGAGTGCTGTGCTGTCAATGTATGCATGTATATGTGTGTACTTATACATGTATGTATATATATATATTTTTTTTTTTTTTCCCCAAGTACTCAATCTTTCCTGTAGTAACTAGATTACCCATGAGAAACTTGGACAACTTTCTTATAAAAGCATTGAAGAGTTTAGCAAAACAGAAGTGAATTACATGGACTACACAAAAGAAAAAAAAGCCATGAGCTAAAAATCAGAACTTTTCCAAAATATAGGAATAAAATAAAATGAATTAAAAACAAATACAATAAAGTTAAATTAGAGCCAGAACCACATTCCCCTCAGTCCCTTTTGATTTGTGGTGTTTTCCATCTTCAAGCTACTTTTGGAATGCCTTCCCTTATGCAAATCTAAGCATGGCGAGGGTGGTCTGAGACTTTATCCCAGATGTGCTCATTACAGAGCAAGAAAGTCCTCATCACATATCAGAATCGGAAAACTCAAACTAATGCAGCATGTTACCCGTAAGGTATTAGACAGAAATCAAGGCAAATTAACATCATTGCAAACGATTTTGTTTGTCTAAGTGACAGTGGCAAGGAAGGGTTATATGAGATCTGAGACCCAAGTGATCCTATAACGGATATGTGTCTACATATTTCCCAGAGTAGATTTCTTCTCTTTATATGGACAGCTCAAGAAACAAAAGGAATTGATATTTATAGAACATTAGTACTCAAGCACTCTATGTTTGGTGGTTTAGTCTCTAAGTCATGTCTGACTCTCACGACCTCATGGACAATAGCTTGCCAGGCTCCTTAGTCCTTTGGATTCTCCAGGCAAGAATACAGGAGTGGGTTGCCATTTCCTTCTCCAGGAGATCTTCCTGTTCCAGGAATCGAACCTGTGTCTCCTGCAACTGCAGGTGGATTCTATACTGACTGAGCTAGAAGGGAGTAGGGAGCTACTCTATGTTTGCTTCAATTAATAATAGAATTTTTATCAATTCTATTCTTCATAACAACTGTGAGTGGTAGGTATCATTCTCTATAGTAAAAGTCACAAGGTTCAAAAATGGTAAGTATTTGCTTTAAGTGATAGACCTTGAATTGAAACCGGAGCTTTCTGATTGGTACCAGAATGTGTTTATTACAATTGTGTTTACCAAGTGTACTTTTGTTTATAAAACTACACTGGAAATTTAATAAATGGGAAATCCCTGAACCCTACCCTAGACCTACTGAATCAGGATCTGCAGGAGAATTTTGAGAAATTCTTATGTTTAAAAAGGTGTCAGGAACTTGTGCACATGCTATAGATTCTCCTTTCTGTCCCAAATGCCATAATTGTAAAAAGAACATTTAAAATTTTTAATCAATCCATAATCATGCTAGAGAAGAAAAACAAACAAAAAAGCTATAGTGAATTAAGGCTGTGAAAGCCCTTGAAAGATAGAATGTGAAATGGGTGAGATGGAAGAATAAACTGAATATTAATTAGATATGTGATAACATTCATAAACTTAAAATTACTATAATTTACCCTGGACTAAAGTTTAAATAAATTCTAGGTAATAACTGAGAAAATGTTCACAGAGATAAATGCTGTGCCATCAGATACCATTACAATCTTAAGTTAGTCATCAAAGAAAAGCTGGCCTTGTAGAGGAGAATACATGTTACTTACATTCTGATGACTGTGAGATCCAGGAAACAAGAAGGGTCAAACATACAGGAGAAAGATCTTATTAAAAGTTAAACTTTAAAAGGAGTTTCTATGGTAAAGAAATTAAATTTTCTGAGATATTCAGTGGTGTCTCCCGACTTATTTGATACAAAGTTCTTCCAAGAATCATTTCATATTAAATGCCAAGTTGTAGAATCTTGACTTACAGTAAAACAATGCAGACAAAAATCAACATTGTATTTGCTAACTTGAACTGACGTGTTTCATGGAGATCCATTTTATGCACACTGCATAGATTTTTCTCTTGTGTACACAGTGCAGGACCATTGGTTATGCTTTTCCCCTTCACATCTGGGTAAGAAAAATAAAAATCATGACTCAAGTAGATTCAAAATCCAACACAACAGAAAGTCTTCTTTATTTGACATAAAGGATTGACTACACGGGACAAGTGATTTGAAGTTGACTGCATATAATGATGTCAGAAACGAGAGGGAGCCTGCAGATATGCAGCAAGACTGTTGGTTGGGATGCCACAACATGGGCAACTAGATATTTACACTTTATCCCTAGACTAATCCCCTTGTCACCTACACATCACCTTTCTCTTTGCTGAATACTGTGATAAATTGGGTAGAGAGAAAAAGAGTTGTTCTAAGTAGATGGAAAAGAATGGGCAACCTTCCTCTATACCCATACTAGGCAAATGTTCTCTGTTAGCAACTGACACTCTCTGCCAGTCTCACTGAAAGTAGGCTAGTATATATGCCATAGTAAAATCTCCTGCAAGGAAGATTTATTATACTCTAATAGGAATTCTAAACTAAAAATTCAAGAGCACAGCCAAGAATTAGCTAGCTGGATATAGAACAATACTGTGATAGAAAAGAAAAAAGCAGATATCTTTTGCCAATTTTGACCCTAGAAAGAATTAAAACCCAGGAGGTTGGACAAGAGAGCAGCACAGTCCTGAGAGCATACTGGGGCTATTTGAACTAACTATATGGTTGGTTGCCTCATACCCTGAAATATGGTCCAGAGGTGGAACATGGCCCTGGTGGGCGGGTGGACCTCACTCCTATGAGAACATGGCTTGAGGAAATGTTAGTGAAGACTGACTATGGGGTCCAGTAAAGGAGACTTGATCATCCAGATCATCACCAAGGAATGAAGAAAGTCCCGAGTCCTCAGATTGAGAGGGCCAAGTAACTGTCAAAGAGGATAACAGAAAGAAAGTTGCATTCAGATGCTTTTATAGATAAGTTATATCAATTTTCAATTTAAATAGACAATTATTTCAGCCAGATTAACACATCCTTTGAAAAAGGACCAAAAATAATAATAACTCAGCTGTTGTGAATGTGACAATCCTTTGTGCTAAGCTCATGATTCATGAATAAGATATTTAAAGGGAGAGAAAGGTAAAGAATTCTTAGGGTATTTTCTGCTTGAATCTAATCATTAGTCTGTTATTGTCTACCTTACGTATTACTATAGACAATGTTATCTCCTTCAAGTATTGTAGGAATTCACAGCTATATCCTATG
Source organism: Dama dama (assembly GCF_033118175.1). Lineage (NCBI taxonomy): Eukaryota > Metazoa > Chordata > Mammalia > Artiodactyla > Cervidae > Dama > Dama dama. The sequence goes on along the minus strand of NC_083699.1, from coordinate 93,637,134 downwards.
GTGCTAAAACATGTAAGTCCAGGCCTCCTTCCTGCAATTTTCTCAGACATCAAGATATCTATATGAGATACCTCTAGAATTTTCCCAGCACTTCTCAAGCAAAATACATTCACAATCAAATGCTTAATCATTTTCTAAAAGTCTACTCCTCCTCAGATCTTCATTTGAGGAAATAGTGGCTCAAAAAAAAAAAAAAAAAAAATGCTGGGATCACCTTGATCCCTCCACTCCTCCACCTTGTCCTACACAGCCATCACCCCATTCTATTACTTCTATAACTAATTCAGTTCAGTTCAGTTGCTCAGTCGTGTCTGACTCTCTGTGACACCATGGACTACAGCACGCCAGGCCTCCCTGTCCATCACCAACTCCTGGAGTTTACTCAGACTCATGTCCATTGACTCGGTGATGCCATCCAGCCATCTCATCCTCTGTCGTTCTCTTCTCCTCCCATCTTCAATCTTTCCCAGTGGGGTCTTTTCAAATGAGTCAGTTCTTGCCATCAGGTGGCCAAAGTATTGGAGCTTCAGCTTCAGCATCAGGCCTTCCAATGAATATTCAGGACTGATATCCTTTAGGATGGAATTACAAAATGCACTGTAAATTTTATCCACCTCTATGTTCTGTTTTGAAATACCAAAAGAGCCTCCCAACTTGTTTGCCAATTTTCACTAGTGCCGCATCCAATTCCATTTTCCATGGAGGAACCAGGTTGATTTTTCCTTCTTTTCTCTCTCTCTCTCTCTTTTTTTTTCTTTTATTTTTCTCTTATATTTTCTCTTGTTTTCCTTTCTTTCTTTATTTAATGCATCAGAAATCTCATCACTTCCCTGCTGTAAACCCGTCCATAACTTCATATGGACTTAATATCCCAAATCTTTGGCAAGCCCTTGAGAGCTTTGATTTTATCTCCTCACTCACTGCTCATCACACTCCAGCCACACTGGTATTTTTCCTGTGAAAGTGTAAAACTACTGCACACTTAGGGCCTTTGCATCAATAGTGCAAGTCCTCCTATTCTTCTTGTGAATAACTTCTCTTCACCTGTCAGATATCAAAAAAAAAAAAAAAAATACAATTCTTCTGTGAAATATTTCCTATCCACTTGAAAATAAAGATCAGGAAATAATAAGCATTCTGGGTTCTTTTCTTTAATAATATTCATTAGAGATTGAAGTTATACAATTATTTGTGATCTAATTTGTTAAAGTCCTTCTCTCCCATGAGTTTTTGATTTACACTATCTTAAGTCTTATATTTGGCAAGAATTCAGTAAATATTTCTTTTAGTAATAGACAAATGATTATGTGTTACCAGTTTCTCAAAAGTTCATACATTGAATGCTAAGTAAAGCATAAAACAAAAGGTCAAACATTTTTAAAAAGTTTTCAGCTGTATAATCATGTATGATAAAATTTCTTACCAAAAAAAATGCTCAGTTTAATATGCAAAATTTTATTTTGTTTTTATGTTAACTTTAAAAGTTAAATAAACTAAAATCTAATTTTTGCTTTTACTATGTTTTAAAGTGCTAACTGAATGATCCAGTCTTAGAAAGAACTTCATCATAGACATCACAGATAAGTCCCCAAAGACAGCATAAAATATTTAAACATTCAAATTAAATTAGATATTTAAAAACCATCAAAACTTAATTGCCAGTTGACAATGCTCAGTTACATTATTTGAAATATGAAAATGAAGCTTTAAAATAATGAATGCTAGTCAGGAGCCCTCGTATGAGAAATAAATATGAGTTGTTTAAGATATTTAATCACATTATTTTAGAGGATATTTTAAATAAATGCTCTATTAAGATAAGTCATTCAGTGTTTTAGAGTATTTTAAATGAGAAACTGAAAACTATCAGAAATCATCATTATTAAAAAAAAATCCTTGAAAGTGTGTATCATTTGTATTTCTTATGACAAGACTAGATTTTTTTGTTTTCCTTTTGCTCCCAAAAACCATGTTTCAAAACAGCCTCAGTTCAGTTCAGTTCAGTTCAGTCGCTCGGTCGTGTCCGACTCTCTGTGACCCCATGAACTGCAGCACGCCAGGCCTCCCTGTCCATCACTAACTCCCGTAGTCTACCCAAACCCATGTCCATCGAGTTGGTGATGCCATCCAGCCATCTCATCCTCTGTCATCCCCTTCTTCTCCTGCCCCCAATCCCTCGCCATCAGGGTCTTTTCCAATGAGTCAACTCTTCGTATGAGGTGGCCAAAGTACTGGAGTTTCAGCTTCAACATCATATCTTCCAATGAACACCCAGGACTGATCTCCTTTATGATGGACTGGTTGGATCTCCTTGCAGCCCAAGGGACTCTCAAGAGTCTTCTCCAACACCACAGTTCAAAAGCACCAATTCTGCGGTGTTAAGCTTTCTTCACAGTCCAACTCTCACATCCATACATGACCACTGGAAAAACAAAAACCATAGCCTTGACTGGATGGACCTTTGTCGGCAAAGTAATGTCTCTGCTTTTTAATATGCTATCTAGGTTGGTCATAACTTTCCTTCCAAGGAACAAGCATCTTTTAATTTCATGGCTGCAATCACCATCTGCAGTGATTTTGGAACCCCAAAAAATAAAATCTGACACTGCTTCCACTGTTTCCCCATCTATTTCCCATGAAGTGATGGGACCAGATGCCATAATCTTAGTTTTCTGAATGTTGAGTTTTAAGCCAACTTTTGCACTCTCCTCTTTCACTTTCATCAAGAGGCTTTTTAGTTCCTCTTCACAAAGCAGCCTAGGACCTTCCAAATCCTGATACAGTTGCAACAGAAATTCAATGTAGTTTCCCCTGATATTAAAGATAAATCTAGTTATCAAAGTGGCAAAATCTTTTTGTTTCCACTTGATCTGCAGGCAGTCTAGAATATCGGAGTTTTTCTGGCACCAGAAAAACTCAGAATTAGCTTGAATTACCTGTGTAGGTAAAAAATGTGAAGCTCTTTGGTGCATGAGGAAAGAAAACATATCTCCTGCTACTGCTGTGTAAACATGATACTTGCAAAAGTGTAAAAAAGCTACAAAGTACATGTGTGTGCTAAAAGTAGCTTCAGTCATTTCCAACTCTTTGAGAAACTATGAACTGTAGCCAGCCAGGCTCCTCTGTCCATGGAATTCTCCAGTCAAGAATACTGAAGTGGGTTACCATTCCCTTCTCCATGTAATCTTCCTGACCCAGAGATCAAACCCATGTCTCCTGCATTGCAGGCAGATTCTTTACCATCTGAGCCATCAGGGAACTCTCAAATGTATATAGATAAGATCTATACAAACACGTTGGGGAGGGGTCTTTGTTAACTTTGAGAGTACAAAAGTATCATGAATCTAAAAAATTTGAGAACTGCTGATCTGAATCATTTTTCTTTTTATGTTTATTTGTTTTATCACATTTTAAATAAAATATCTATGACTTAGATGATTTTCTTACATCAAATTTGAAAATGTTAAACTTTATGCACAGGTATAAAGGGGACAACAGAAAATGCAGACCATGCCTCTAGTAAGAGCTTAGCTAGCATCATTTGGAGCCTGGGGTGGCCCAGTCAATTTCACAATAAATTCTTTCAGCTATAACTAAACACAAACACTGGCAGCCTACAGTCCATGGGGTCGCAAAGAGCAACCACCATGTCATGTATATAGGCTTCTTATCTATATATATTTACTAAGATTAAAATAAAAAGAAATAAAATTAAAATTTGTTTACTCGTTTTAAAGGAGAAGTAATAAACTCATTATAGGTTAATATAAACAATGGCTGTTATGAAAAACTATAATATATCTCCAAAAAAATTAGTAAAAAGAGCAGTATTATTTTATACATGATTTAACAAAAGAGAACTGGGTTCTAATATTTACTTCTGAACTCTATCTCTTTTGGCATATTGCTTTAGCTGAAGCTTAAGAATATTCAATAGCACATTTGTAGTTGGAAAGGGGAGGAGTATTTTAATAGACTTTCCAGTTAATTGTGCATATTTTTCTTTGATGCTCTACAAAAACTCAACTAGTGGTAGAGTTTTTTGTTTGTTTTTTAAATTAGCTTAAATATGGATTCTGAAACCAGACCAATGAACTTTTCATGCCCTGCTACATTCAAACCTCTTGTTTTATTTTGCATAGCTCTCTTACCCGCACATGATTTTGTCCTATTACATATTGGTCATCTGGAAAATATTGATTCACTGAGTTATGTGGATCTCTCAAATGTTGACATGTTTGAGTAAACAATATTAAAAGAAAATCACATTTATTAATATTACCACTGTGTGTGCTCAGGGCTCAGTTGTGTCCAATTCTTTTCAACCCCTTGGACTGTAGCCCACCAGGCTCCTCTGTCCATGGAATTTTCCAGGCAGGAATAATGGAGTACATTGCCATTTCCTATTCTAAAGAAATTTCCTACTCCTACCTTAGCAGGCAGATTCTTTAAAACTGTGCCACCAGGGAAACCCAGTATTACCACCAGTCTCAGAAAACTTTAGACCATAGTGGTTGTGTATTTTGAATGTGTGATTTTCACATAAAAACTTAAATTGTATCATTGACAATTTATACTATCACTTGTTTTTCTTAAAGCTACAGATTGAGCTTCACTTTTGAGAAAATGTTTGCCAGTCACAGAAGTCTGAATGATTATGGCTTGCTTCTCAATCATTCTCTCCAATGTGTACCAAAAACAAAAGCAGTTCAGCTCACAGCTCAGACAAAGCAGTTCAGCTCACAGCTCAGAAACAATAATCAAGAGTTTTTCCCCATAGTTGTAATTTGGTATGTGGCAGAAGTACTTTATGGATGTTTCCTATCTTGTCACACAGAATAGCAAGAAGCTTATTTTCAAGGATACAGATGTAATAACATTAGTCATTATTACCAATGTATTAATATTTTTTAAATGTGAAACTGCTTTTTTCACTTCTCTTCTGAAAGTGGTGAAGAACACATTTGGGGACTCTATTGATTGGTGCTAAAATTCTAGCAATTTTTCCTACTATATCACTTGCACTGTGAGTGTCAGTTCAGTTCAGTCGCTCAGTCATGTCCAACTCTTTGCGATCCCATGAACCACAGCAGGCCAGGCCTCCCTGTCCATCACCAACTGCCGGAGTCCTCCCAAACCCATGTCCATTGAGTCAGTGAAGCCATCCAACCATCTCATCCTATGTTGTCCCCTTCTCCTCCTGCCCTCAATCTTTCCCAGCATCGGGGCCTTTTCAAATGAGTCAGTTCTTCACATCAGGTAGCAGAGTATTGGAGTTTCAGCTTCAACATCAGTCCTTCCAATGAACATCCAGGACTGACCTCCTTTTGGATGGACTGGTTGAATCTCCTCGCAGGCCAAGGGACTCTCAAGAGTCTTCTCCAACACCACAGTTCAAAAGCATCAATTCTGCTGCACTTTCTTTATAGTCCAACTCTCACATCCACACATGACCAATGGAAAAACTACAACCTTGACTAGACGGACCTTTGTTGGCAAAGTAATGTCTCTGCTTTTTAACATGCTATCTAGGTTGGTCATAACTTTCCTTCCAAGGAGTAAGCGTCTTTTCATTTCATGGCTGCAATCACCATCTGCAGTGATTTTGGAGACCCCAAAAATAAAGTCTGACACTGTTTTCACTGTTTCCCCATGTCTTTGCCATGAAGTGATGGGACCAAATGCCATGATCTTAGTTTTCTGAATGTTAAGCTTTAAGCCAACTTGTGCACTCTCCTCTTTCACTTTCATCAAGAGGCTCTTTAGTTCTTCTTCACTTTCTTCCATAAGGGTGGTGTCATCTGCATATCTGAGGTTATTGCTATTTCTCCCGCAATCATGATTCCAGCTTGTGCTTCCTCCAGCCTAGCATTTCTCATGATGTACTCTGAATGTAAGATAAATAAGCAGGGTGACAATATACAGCCTTGATGTACTCCTTTTCCTATTTGGAACCAGTCTGTTGTTCCATGTCCAGTTCTAACTATTGCTTCCTGATCTGCACACAGGTTTCTCAAGAGGCAGGTCAAGTGGTCTGGTATTCCCATCTCTTTCAGAATTTTCCACAGTTTATTGTGATCCACACAGTCAAAGACTTTGGCATAGTTAATAAAGCAGAAATAGATGTTTTTTTCTGGAATTCTCTTGCTTTTTCAATGATCCAGTGGATGTTGGCAATTTGATCTCTTGTTCCTCTGCCTTTTCTACAGATCACCAGCCCAGGTTAGATGCATGAGACAAGTGCTCAGGGCTGGTGCACTGGGAAGACCCAGAGGGATTGAATGGGGAGGGAGGCGGGAGGCAGGATCGGGATGGGGAACATATGTAAATCCATGGCTGATTCATGTCAATGTATGGCAAAAACCACTACAATATTGTAAAGTAATTAGCCTCCAACTAATAAAAATAAATGAAAAAAAAAAAAAAAAAAACCAGCTTGAACATCTAGAAGTTCACGGTTCACGTATTGCTGAAGCCTGGCTTGGAGAATTTTGAGCATTACTTTACTGGCGTGTGAGATGAGTGCAATTGTGCGGTAGTTTGAGCACTCTTTGGTATTGCCTTTCTTTGGGAGCACTGTAAGTGTAAATATCACTAATATGAAAAAGGCAAATAATATCATAGAAATATTATGACAGTAGTTTTGACCTGCTAGTTCACTGAAAGGTTCTAGGAATTAGGGTACTCACAGAAATTACTCTTTGAAAGTCAATGGAATAATTAATTTAAAACACAGTTAATTAAAAGAAAACAAAGGAGCTAGAAGGGTATACAGCTGTCTGAGTCTGGGAAAATTTGAGCATCAAAGTTAATTTCAGTAAGAGATCATGGCCAATTGAATAAGTATTTGTGAAGTCACACCAATTAAATATGTAATTTAATAAGCAACAGAGAAAGGAAGTTCTGTTTTACTATAGAAAGCCAAATAATAATGTAGGAGGAATAATGAAATTAGAAAATTATGTCAACCAACACCAAAATAATTGTGATACTCAAAATCCAAGATGGCCTTCAATTAATCCACTTCCTAATGATCACACCATATGTACTGCATTTTCAACTGAACAGCATTGCTTGGGTAATAAATAAGACGTAGTAAGAACTAAAGATCTGTATAGTTAAAGTTATGATATTTCCAGGAATCATGTATGGATGTGAGAGTTGGACCATAAACAAAGCTAAGCATGGAAGAATTGATGCTTTTGAACTGTCCTGTTGGAGAAGACTCTTGAGAGTCCCTTGGGACCACAAGGAGATCAAATGAGTCAATCCTAAAGGAAATCAGTCCTGGATATTCATTGGAAGGACTGATGCTGAAGCTGAAGCTCCAATAATTTGGCCACCTGATGCAAAGAGCTAACTCATTAGAAAAGACCCTGATGCTGGAAAAGATTGAAGGCAGTAGGTGAAGGGGACGGCAGAGGATGAGATGGTTGGATGGCATCACTGACTCAATGGACATGAGTTTGAGCAAGCTCTGGGAGTTGGTGATGTACAGGAATGCCTGGGGTGTTGCAGGCTATGGGGTCACAAAGAATCAGACATGACTGTGTAACTGAACTGAACTGATGGTATGTGTCTTCTGAGGCTAAGACATAAACAAACTGAAGCTTCTCTTTTATTCTCTTGGATCATTCACTCCGGGGTTAAGCACTTACTTCGTTAGAAGGGCACACAAGCAGCCTGATGGAGAGTCTCAGATGGGAAGGCGCTGAGACCGTCTGCCGGCCAGTGAAGGACTCAGGTCTCCTGTCAATAGTTATGCAAGTCAGAATCTTGAAAGCAAATTCTTCAACTCCGGCCAAGCGTTCAACTTGACTCTCGATCCAGCCAACATCTTCCTTGCCACCTATAAGAGATACTGGAATAGAACCATCTAGTAAAGCAGCTTCTGAATTCCTGACCCAAGAAACTGTGAAATAATAAATGTTTACTCTTTTGAGGTGCTACATTTCAGAGTAATTTTTTCACACAGCAATAGATAACAGTAATCACTTCATGCAAGCTTATCAATGGATCCTAAAACTAAAGATAAAAATATGCAGCATAATAACATGTGCATATTTATAAAGTATCATCCCACTAATTGTATATTGATTACAAGGAGAAAATGGAGACACAGAGAGAAAAGGAGGGAGAGAAAGGAGAGAAAAGAAGAGGAAGAAGAAGAAGGGGGAAAGAAATGAGGTGAGGAAGGACTGGAGAGACAGAGTCTTACAACTTTTCTGTGATTGAAACTATGTCAAAATAAAAATGCTTAAAAAAAGAAGAATCTATGTGTGCACAGTATATTACATGTACATCTATAATTTGGTACTGTAATTATGTATCAATACATATATATCTTATTTACAGTTTAGAATATAATTGCCCATTTTATGAAAATGCAACTTCTTGGATGGAAAGGGAAATCAATTTTAAATCTGACAAAATTGTTTAAATTAATTATTTGTTGGATTAACATTTTCATCTACCAAATAAATACATAGTTATCTAATATATCACTTAGAATTTTCAAAAGCAAATAAGGATAAAAAAAATCCAAGCAGGTATATTTCAGAAGAGAAACCAAGTCATGAACATTTAAGTACCAAATCTGGAGGCCAAACCTCCAGTTTCTGATATTAGTTGATGTTGTTGTTAACTTACTAACTAGCTGACTACAGGCATGCCACCTGATTTGTCTATGTTTGAGATGGGGATAGTTATAATAGTTATTGTCTTGCTGTGAGGATTAAATGAATTAATATATATAAAATACTTGGGACATTGTCTAGTACATAATGAGTGATATATTACCTATCAAGTTGACTTTTTGTTTTGTTTTGTTCTTTAAATAGAAAATTTTGTGACAAACTGTGACAAATGAGAGTAGATATTACTCATGAGCTTTTAATGAAGGCTTTGGAATGCCTGGCAAAGACTCACCTGACAGAATGCTTTGTGTGCTAACTTTGCCTGACATCTACTCTTAGCATCCATAGAGAAGGATTCCAACCAGGCTTGAGTAAGTTCAGTTCAGTCACTCAGTCGTGTCCAACTCTTTGCAACCCCACAGACTGCAGCATGCCAGGCCTCCCTGTCCATCACCAACTCCGGGAACTTACCCAAACTCATGTCCATTGAGTTGGTGATGCCATCCAACCATCTCATGCTCTGTCATCCCCTTTTCCTCCCACTTTAATCTTTCCCAGAATCAGGGTCTTTTCAAATGAGTCAGTTCTTTGCATCAGGTGGCCAAAGTTTTGGCGTTTCAGCTTCAGTATCAATCCTTCAAATGGATATTCAGGACTGATTTCCTTTAGGATGGACTGGTTGGATCTCCATGCAGTCCAAGGGACTCTCAAGAGTCTTCTCCAACACCACAGTTCAAAAGCATCAGTTCTTCCGTGCTCAGCTTTCTTTACAGTCCAAATCTCACATCCATACATGACCACTGGAAAAAAACCATAGTTTTGACTAGATGGACATTTGTTGGCAAAGTAATGTCTCTGCTTTTTAATATGCTGTCTAGTTTGGTCATAACTTTTCTTTCAAGGGATAAGCGTCTTTTAATTTCAAGGCTGCCATCACCATCTGCAGTGATTTTGGGGCCCAAAAAACAAAAGTCGGTCACTGTTTCCACAGTTTCCCCATCTATTCACCATGAAGTGATGGGGCCAGATGCCATGATCTTAGTTTTCTGAATGTTGAGTTTTAAGCCAACTTTTTCACTCTCCTCTTTCACTTTCATCAAGAGGCTCTTTAGTTCTTCTTCACTTTCTTCCATAAGGGTGGCGTCATCTGCATATCTGAGGTTACTGATATTTCTCCCAGCAATCTTGATTCTAGCTTGTGCTTCCTTCAGCCCAGCGTTTCTCATGATGTACTCTGCATTTAAGTTAAATAAGCAGGATGACAATATACAGCCTTGACATACTCCTTTCCCGACTTGGAACTAGTCTATTGCTCCGTGTCCAGTTCTAACTGTTGCTTCCTGACCTGCATACAGATTTCCCCAACCCAGTACTTTCCCAGGCTCAGACATCTTCCTTAATGCCTGATCTTTAAGAGAGCAAGGGTACACTTATAATGATTTTGCTGTCCAAGTACAGATTCTACATCTGTGACAAATGTGAAATACCTTGGTTTCAAATACTATACCAAAGAAGTAATACTTAAAATATTGTGGGAATTTTCAAATAATTTCAAATATTTTGAAAATTACTATAATTTAGTTATGTCTTATAACTGCAATTGATGGGTGCATGTAGAAAACTGCTAACCAAGATTTAGCATCTAGGAACAGTCATAGAGAGCAATGGTTCCTTACGGGGGCAATTCTGCCCCTGGGGATATTTGGCAATGGCTGGAGACATCTTTGATCCTAACAAGCTGTGACGTTCTATTGGAATCTAGTAGGTAAAGATCAAGGATGCCACCAAATAGACCACCGTGCACGGGATAACCACCACAACAAAGAATTATCCAGCCCCAAAATTGTTGAGGATGAGATACCCTGATGTAGAATAAACAGTTATAACATAATGTTTCTGTAATTCAGACTAAACTGTCTAAAAATACTATATTAAAAAGATCTCCAGTATTTGACTTTGTTTTTGGAGACACTTTTAGTTTTCTGAGTAATTCTTAACTGTGTGGAGCTTGTTTAAATGGTTATTTTTCATTCCTTTTGATTTTCTTTATAGTTGAAGAGTCTCTGACAAACTTTTTCAATTCCATATGTTTCAGAATAGAGCTTTGTAAACCAGTAATCCTCAGTCTTCTCATAATAAGCAAAAGTTATTATCCTCTTGAACATCAATTTCCTCTTTTCTCAAATGAGGGAAATCTGATAGGATTAGTGGTTTCCAAAGTGATTCACAGAATCCTAGGTGATGTTTTTAAAGTGCATTAAGGTCAAGAAGCAGATTTAGTGAAGGGATTGTGGGATTTTCATTCCTATTTCAACAGGGGGAGCTGTTCTATATATAACTGTCTATATTAGTTTCCATTTGGACAAACCAATGTGTTTCTCTGCTAAGGGATAACAGAGTCTCAAAACCTCTGTCCTATACTGTAAAGAATCTCTTTGAAAATTTTAAAATAGATTGCAAGTTTTTCATGAAATTTTGTATGAATAAATGTTTTCTATATGCTTCACTTTCATTACTATCTTTTGGAAACGCCTTTACATTCAAAGCCACATTATACTTGGTGAAGTACTCTATTTTTTTATGGGTAAGTTATTTAATACATATTAAAGGGGACATTTGGGCTTTCCAGGTGGCACTAGTGGTGAAGAACCAGCCTGCCAGTGCAGGAGACATAATCGATGCAGGTTCAACCCCTGGATCCGGAAGATCCCCTGGAGGAGGGCATGGCTACCCACTCCAGTATTCTTGCCTGGGATACCATGGACAGAGGAGCCTGGAAGGCTACAGTCTATACTGTCTCAAAGACTTGGACATGACTGAAGTGACTTAGCATGCACACACATAAAAGAGACATTTACTAAGTTCCTTCTTTATAGGAAGCCTTGTACCAGACACTGAAAAGGATATGACATTCTTTCTATTTTTAAGAAGCCAGCAACAGTTAGGACTAAAACTTGTTTATCACAAATAAATGTGATGAAATTTGGTAGTATTTATAGGAATCAATGGGCTTTAGGGCTTTAAAGAAGGCATCTAAAGACATTCAGAAAAGCTTATTGCCACATGTAATGTGGGTTCAAACTTATCAGATGCTTTAACTTCTTTTCAAAGAAAAATTGACAATAAAGACAATAAATATAAAGATGCTTTATATAAATTACTCCTTTTTACTTCTTCTTTTTTTTTTTTTTTTGGTCTGTACCACACAGCATGTGGGATCCCAGTTCCCCCACCAGGGATTGAACCTGTGCCCCCGTGCAGTGGAAGGCCAGAGTCTTAACCACTGAACAGCCAGAGAAGTCTCAAAATGATTCCAATTTGTACATATTATCAACTTGCTTAATACTATTTAACTACTGTGTAGGTCAAACAAAATACATTTATAGGTTACTACCTGATCCAAGGCTGCTAGTTTGAAATTATCTTCTAACCAAAAGAGTTAGGTCATTGATGAATCATATTCTGGAGCCAGTATCCTGATTGTTGTTGTTCGCTCACTAAGTTGTGTCTGATTCTTTGCGATCCCATCGACTGCAACAAGCCAGACTCCTTTGTCCTTCCCTATCTCCTAAAGTTTACTCAAATTCATGTCCATTGAGTTGGTGATGCTATCTAACCACCTCATCCTCTGACACCCCCTTCTCCTCTTGCCTTCAATCTTTCCCAGCATTACGGTGTTTTCCAGTGAGTCAGCTCTTTGCATCAGGTGGCCAAAGTACTGGAGCTTCAGCTCCAGCAACAGTCTTTCCAATTATCCTGACACGCTTGTTTGAATGATTTTATTTCAGTGTGGCTGTGATGATGGCTAGGAGTATTAAGTCTTTCAACATGGAAGCAAAATCTAAAGTAGGTTTGGTTTGTTGTCCTTCCTTCCCTTGAGGATTTTAATTTATATGCACATCGTTTTTGCATTTGAGGCTAAGAAGATATTGCTATGAACAACCGGAGAGCTATGACCTGACCTTGTATCTATTTGTCCCAATGAACTGAGTTGCTCTTCTCACAAAACTCCCTTCTCCCTTAGAAATCCCTTATTCCTGAGGCCCTCTCAGCAATACCGAAACTTATTTTAGAATTCAGGGCAAAATTTCTTGGCTGTGAAAAACAATTCCTTTATCCATTTCTATTCCTTTGTTCAGCTTTCTACTTCTGATTTATAGATTATAATTGCATTCATGAAAAGGTAATTCTGTTCCCAAGCAATGAATTGTGTTAAATTGTTTAGAGTGGGTTTTAGAATTTTTTTTCTTTAAAGGAAAAACTGATTACAGCTTTAATATTTTAGCAATATATGAGGCAGTCACAAAGGAACAAAAGGTTAATCGATATATAGCAACTTTGTCTAAAAAAAGAAAATCTACTTATACTGATTACCCCTTGTGGGATGTTTAAGATATGAAATACAGCAGAAAATATGTTGATTGATTGCTATGAATTTTTTCAGCAGTAGCTTTTGAAGCATGAAATACATTAGCATTGTCTCTTAATGCCTTCAATAATTGCTCTGAGTTGATATTTGTCTTATAAAAAAGGTGCTTAATTTATTCACAAAACAGCCAGTGACTGAACAATTTAATATGGATAAATAACATGATCTCTAGATTTTCAACTGACACTTAACCAAAGGACAAGGTCAGAAATAGCTTGCACCATACATAATTGATAAAGGTGTAAGTTAATGTTCATTATTAAAATACTTTTGTCCTTTACAAACCTTTAAAAATTATCAGCTTCCAGTAAAATTTATTGCATCATTATATTTGCAGTATAGAGGCATCTATTGTAAAAATTAATTGCCATGCAGTTAAAGGAAAATAAAATAGTGCTTCTTAGGCACTGCATTTAATTGTTTGGTGATTTTTTTTTTTTTAGCTATTCTAGTTATTAAATGGTATTCAAAGCAAGGTGACATAATCACAGATTTTACTGGCTAGCTAGAGTATTTTCTTTAAAGCATATTCCTTGAATACAACATGATGGGAGAAAAAATAAGGGGCTTATTTTATTGCAGCCAGGAAATTTTAAGATACCAGTGTTTCAGACACTCATATAATTTTGTTCATCTTTCTCTTATATCATGAATAGAGAATGGTCCAATTATTTCATGATTGCATGAAATTATTCAACTTTTAGTATATCGCTCTATTCAAGCAGGATCCATTGAGATAACAGTACATGGAGGTATAATTATTGCATAAAAATATAAAGCACTTTTTCTACCCAAAAAACATTCACATGTGTCATCTCATTTTTTGCCTCCAAACCACACTCTAAAACTTTATCCCAACAAATATTATTGCCATCATCAGAAAGGTGCAATAATCGGATTCAGAACCCAAAGTTATCCTCAGCAGCTTTCTGTTCATTCTGCCAGCTTATGTATGCATTGTTAAATTAATTACTATTCATACAGTTTTATTAGATCTTTTAAGAAAATGAAAGTGTCAGAGTCCTTGCTTAAGTAACTTCATGGTTGCATGTGTATATCTTTAGAAAGATTGAGAAAGAGGCAAATTAAGACTGGAGAACTAGAAAACACTAGAAAACACCCATATCCTTTAACACATCTAAGGCTAAGAATTTGAGAAGCAAGTGACACACTCAAGACTGCATAACCCTGGGCTGAGAGAATATCAACAGAAAGTCGTGAAATGCCAGGGCCCTTCTTTGGTTCATCATTGTGCTTAACTGCTGCTAATAAATTGCAAACAAATGAAGAGATGTCAAAAAAGACCATATAAGTAACTTACAAGACATATGGTGATGCATTTTCTATTATGTGTGACAGCTCACCAACATGTTTAACTCGAAAGAAAGAAAAAAGATTTTTATATTGCCTTCTAAACAGGAGGAGTCTGTTTAATGTAGGTTTCTTGTTGGAGAAGCACAATCATTTTGTGATGCACATTAGGAACTGGACAAAATTACAGAGCTCTGCACATAAAGGGCTTCCCTGGTAGCTCAGCTAGTAAAGAATCTTCTTGCAATGCAGGAGATCCCCGTTCGATTTCTGGGTCAGGAAGATACCCTGCAGACGGAATAGGCTACCCACTCCATTCTTGGGCTTCCCTCGTGCTTCAGCTGGTAAAGAATCTTCCCGCAGTGCGGGAAACCTGGGTTTGATCCCTCGTCTGGCCTGGAGAATTCAATGGACTGTAAAGTCTACGGGGTCACAGAGTGGGACATGACTTGCCTTTTATGCACATCAAAGACAAGTGCAAGTCAATTCCTAGAAAAAATGTCTACAGGAAGGGAGAAAAGCCAGTGTTTGGTTGCAGAGCAGGGGAAAGTAAGGAATCAGGCTGTCTTAAAATTTGAAGGACAGCAGTAATTAACTGTTGAAATAGGAGTTTCATGAATATGTTCACTTTTTTGAAACTTAGCAAGAACACTCCTGCATTGGGTTCTATTCAGTGCTATAATAAAGACTGAGAAGTTAAAATTTTTATTAATTACATGTTGAATAAAACACTGAAAATAGCAATACCTCTCTCATAAGGTTCTTTTAAATATTAGATGAGATACTCTATCTAAAGATCTTAATGTCTGGCACATAGTTAGTATTCTTTAATTATTAAATGTTTTATTATTAATAAAATTAATGTTTCAGAGCAATAATTACAAAGACCTCTTTGGGGGAAAAAAAAAACACACACACACACATGAATTTGCCAGACTTTGACAGTCTAATTTATCTGTAGGAACAAACACAGATGGTCATCATATTTATTGAATCAAACCTGCTAGGATTTTCTGCCTGAAAATAGCTTTGCCTGAGAACAGTCTGGCTAGTTATTTCTTTCTTGATCCATTCAGCAGCCACCTAAAAATAGTCCCCTTTATTTAACTGAGCATATGCTTTTTGGGGTAATATTTCTTTCTTTTAAAAACATGTCAATTCATTTTCTTGAACATTATTTTAATGCCAGTGAAAACTGCACTGATTTGCACAAATTTTGACCACTTTAAAAATATTTTTATTATTAAAATGTATTCTTTTTTTCCTAATAGGATACTGTTCAATTAAAAGCTAAGTTAATCAATAGTTTCATAAAGTTTAAGCCAATGAAAGCAATCTTTGAATAATTGATAGGAAAACAATTTAAGCGCTTCAAGTTTAAAAGTTCATATTATTTAGTTAAGATGGTTACCTAATCTAAATTTATCTCAATACAGAAAGTGAGGAGATTATACAAAGTGAAGTGAAGTGAAAGTCACTTAGTCATGTCTGACTCTTTGTGAACTATACAGTCTGTGGAATTCTCCAGGCCAGAATACTGGGGCAGGTAGCCTTTCAGGTTACCTCTAAATTCTCTTTAAATTAGATAATGTTATAAAGTATGGTTTTATAATATTCCCAGTACTCAGGGTTTTAACATGGCATGTGCAGTACATTACATATGCCATCTAAAAATGACTGAATCTTGTTTTCTAATCCTAAACATATTTAGTTTGCTTATAAATGGCATTAAAATAATTAAATTATAATGAACCAAACCCCAAATCAGGAATTCAAAGTCCCTGTATATGACCTTTTTTAGATACTAAATGGTTATGATTTTTGTCCAACTGTTTCTGCATCAAAGAGGAATTAAAACACGTTTAAGTCATCACTGTCATTGACACAACTGGTGAAAAACAAGACCTCTATCATTCTAGGCTTCAAGGCACATAAAATAGAAGCTCCAACATTTCAGAAGCATTTTTTTTTTCTAACTTCTCTACACTTTGAATTCATAACTTACATTATAGCTAAAAATAAGGGTAATGTACCAACATAAATCACATAGAATCATTCTTTGCTTTTTCCTAACAACAACAACAACAACAAAACACCATGTAACCTGTTTTTATAAACTCATTTTTAATTTAAGTACGGATGGAAAGTATATATATATATTTAAACTGTATGTCTTGATATCACATATTACTATATCAGTTAGGTTTTTCCCTTGCTTTCTTTGTTTTTGATAATGCACCATGTTGCAGACACAACATTATTAGATCTGAAATGACAAAGTGCAGATTGGCATCTATTCTTGAACTTCAGTTCCCTCAACACTTTACTTATATACAACACATTTATTTTATTCTCGCAAATTTCAGGAAAAGTCAATTATATTAAAAGTGTTTTATTTATAAAATGAGCTTTCACACTGAACCTATTAGCTTATAATTTTGTACACTATGGTTTAGAAAAATTTTCTCTGTTCTTGGAGATATACCATTAAACAGGTTAGTCTTACATATATTATTTGTGATCGGAATTTTTATTATTTATATATATATATATTTTTTATTCTTTGATGCATTTTTTTCAATTGTATAATTTTTTTCCATTTATTTTTATTAGTTGGAGGCTAATTACTTTACAATATTGTAGTGGTTTTTGCCATACATTGACATGATAGTCTTACATATATTTTTAAAGCACAGAGACTTATGCTTTTGTCTATTTTCTATTTTTGTTTATTAAAAGTATAATTTTAATAATAATAGCACTAAGCAAAAAATATCTATATTTTCACCAAAATCATTATAAGTTGGAGACTATAATAAAGGCGTTTACATTTCAGAGATTTTTTTTAATTCAAGAGAAAGGACTTTAAAATAGGAGTTTTCTCTGTGTTTTTACATGCTGCTGCGGCTAAGTCGCTTCAGTCGTGTCCGACTCTGTGCGACCCCATAGACGGCAGCCCACCAGGCTCCCCCGTCCCTGGGATTCTCCAGGCAAGAACACTGGAGTGGGCTGCCATTTCCTTCTCCAATGCAAGAAAGTGAAAAGTGAAAGTGAAGTTGCTCAGTCGTGTCGGACTCTTAGCGACCCCATGGACTGCAGCCCACCAGGCTCCTCCGTCCATAGGATTTTCCAGGCAAGAGTACTGGAGGTTGCCATTGCCTTCTCCGGTTTTTACATGATTGATATGTATGTTCTCTTTTGCCATTTTATTTGTTTTAGTTTATCAAGTTATCTATTTAGCATGTATAGCATTGCATCAGAATATGGAAATATGAGAATTAAATCATTTATATAATCTATTCTGCCCGACTAAGGAAATAAAATTTTCTTTTACTTGAAAATATCAAATACCATAGAGAAGAATATTCTACAAAGTACTTGAGCCATGAAAATAGGCCAAAGAAAGAGGCTAATATTCTTTTCAAGCATTAAGTTAATCAGAGGTACTTTTAAACACGTCTAAATTATAAAGCACTCCCAGCATACCAGGGCAGTTTTTTGAATTCACTAAAAATTAAAGCATATGCTCCCCACTCCTGTCACACAACAGATATATGACTAATCTAAAAAATGAAGTACATAAACAAAATTACAGTAGTTGAACTAATGGAGGGGTGTGTATCTTGACATAATAATACTTAATTTTATTGGCTTAAAAATCATTTTTTTCTGAAAATAAGTACCAAGAAGAAAATGTCTGAATTTAAACATTCTCACAAAAACAAAAACAAAAATGCATTTATTTATGATATGGTGAATTTAAACATTATTAGGAGAGGAAATAGCTATATCTACTATCATCTGAATTTCTTTCATTCTTTTCTGGTTTCTCTTGGACTCTCACATATGTAAACTCAAAATCCATTTCTAAGACAAACTTAGAGCTTCTTCTCCATTTAGCAATAACTGAAAGAAAATATCATTTATGACATTAATAGATATATATTAAAAAGAAAGTGTGGCTACATTGTGAGACACTAAGCTGGTTTAAGTTTAGAAATGAAGATAGGCGTTATAGAGAATTTGTTCATTTAACTAATTTAGGAACATTTTTGCTTCAATGACATTAGAAATAGAAATGGGGTCTAGCATAAAAATAAAGAATCTCCGGATGATTATAGATTTTGAAAAAGTAACCTAAAAAGTGCTGAGAATAATGAGACTTTCTAAAAGTCAGACATAAAAATTTCCTTAATGAAACCTTTCAAAAGGCTTCTTTGAACTCAAATAAATAATTAAAATACTTTTGGTAAGAGCTAACTCTATGGGAATCAGAAACATATGGATTGGAGAAAAATTCCTTGAGGCCAAACTCATTAAAGGTTTTGCTAATGCAAAACATTTGAAAAACAGAGCATAAGCTAGCTGAATTTAAAACAACTCTGATTTTCACTAGATTTAATTACTGAGTAAAATGAGTCCCTTTATAACACCACCTTTTTCTTTGCAAAACCATACAAAATATCCATTAATTCATTCCAGAAACATTTACTCACTGTTTATTTTATGCCATGATTGTTTTAGACTTTGGATATACAGCACTAAACTAGGCAAAATATCTGCCTCAAGGAGCTACATTCTACTGCAAAATAAGTAAATATAAGATCAATATGACATAACTTAATATTAATGTGTTTTTTTCATGTGGCTTAATTTAGTACATTTCTTGGTCAACTCTAACGCAAAAATCCTTAAAGAGGCAACAAAAGAGGCAGGGGCGTGAAGAATCCCCTCAGGACATGTGGTCAACATTGTTTTCTCATTAAGTTGCGACCACTCTTTTGTGACCCCATGAATTGTAGCTGGCCAGTCTCCTCCATCCATGAGATTTCCCAGGGAAGAATACTGGAGTGGGTTGCCATTTCCTTCTCCAGGGGATGTTCCTGACCCAGGGGTCGAAGCCGTCTCAGGCATTGGCAGGTGAATTCTTAACCACCAAGCCATCAGAAAAGCCCAAATATGACCTATATTTACCAACTAAATTATTTTTTTTACATCCCTTTTCTTTTTTAATCCCGGGTACTTCTTGCTCTTAAATTCTTACACTTTAAGGGGAAGTTCTTTGAACTATTAAAACTTTGTCAACATTTCAGCTCCAGGCAAAGTTTGAGTAGCATCATCTCCTGTAACTAAGCTGGCTGAGCTAAACATTGGTTGGGACACAGAGAGGATAACTAGGAATGAGCAAGGAACCAAGCAGTGTTTTAGCTCCTTTTAACGTGTGCAGGTGTTATGCTGTTTGATTTCAAACACATTCTCATGTTCAAGGGTAATCATAAAATCCCATCTCGAAGGCAAATTTAAGTGCCTTCAGGATTACTGCTCTTGAATTTCCCTGTAAGAATTCATTTAAAAAGGGCTGGGAATGTATTAACATTCTGGTCATTATTTTATAATATATTTTTAAGGTTGATAATTAAAATAAGCATCAAAATCCATATCAACATACTTTTATCAAGATGTTATGTGACAATAGTGTGCCAGGTGCTATATGGTAAACAGAAGAAGCATAAGTAGTACATCTATCCTTCTAAAAACTTAAAACTACACCAAGGCTACATAGGAGGTAAAATGGTACAGACAGGAGTGATCCCACTCCTTGCTGTCCTGACACTGTCACATTTATCTTTGGGCACATGTCATGATGAAATTCAATAGTAGAGAAAAAGGTAGCTTATATTTATATCCCAATTCTTCACAATATGCATAAGACATTCACTTTCAGTAAGCATTAACTAAATTCTTCCAACATTGAGGAGTCTAGGTCCAGAACTAACATAATGAGTGCTAGCTGCTCAGTCTTATCCAACTGTTTGCCACCGCATGGACTGTAGCCTGCCAAGCTCCTCAGTCCATTGATTCTCCAGGCAAGAACACTGGAGTGGGTTGCCATTCCTTTTTCCAGGGGATCTTCCTAACCCAATGATCGAACCTGTGTCTCCCTCATTGCAGGCAGATTCTTTACTGTCTGAGCCACCAGAGAGCCCTAACACAACTATAGTAATTGGAAAGTGCTCTACAGGGAAAGTAAACAAGCTATGAAAAAGGGCAGACGTGGGGAGAGAAAATGAAGGGGATGAGTCAATAGCAGACTTATCTTACAAAACTGTCAACACAGACATGGACATGGTGTAGTTACAGATGGTAAGGACTCTATTCTGGCAGGAACAAACTATAAGGAAAAAGTTAGGAAATATTTGGATGAATGGGCTTCCTTGATAGCTCAGTTGGTAAAGAATCTGTCTGTAATGCAGGACACCCCGGTTCGATTCCTGGGTCAGAAAGATCCCCTGGAGAAGGGATAGGCTACCCACCCCAGCATTCTTGGGTTTCCCTTGTGGCTCAGCTTTTAAAGAATCTGCCTGCAATGTGGGAGACCTGGGTTTGATCCCTTGGTTGGGAAGATCCCGTGGAGAAAGGAATGGCTACTTTCTCCAGTATTCTGGCCTGGAGAATTCCATGTAGTCCATGGGGTTGCATGGATTACAGGGAAAGTTAAAAAAAGCTATGAGAAATGGCAGACATAGGAAGAGAAAATGAGAGGAATGAGTCAGTAGCAGAATTATCTCACAAAAATGTCAACACAGACATCAACATGGTATAGTCACATGTGGTAAGGACTCTGTTCTGGCAGGAACACACCATAGGGAAAGAGTTAGGAGATATCTGGATAAATAAGTGTGGCTTAATCAATGAAAACCTCACTAATTATTCTAAGGAACTTTGACAATTTCTGAAAAATATGTGGTGTCAGTTAAAGCTATGAATGAGGACCATGAGGAGAGTAGGGTTTTCACTACAATGAACCATAAAGATATTTTTAAAAAATCAAAAAAAGAATGAGAAACAGCACACTCATCTGTATATAGACTTGATCAGGGAAAATCACAACAGGAATGAAAATGAAAGAACAGGTAAGATAGGTCAAGTTTTATAATCATGGATTTTATGACAGATTAATAAGAGAAAGGAAAATTCCATAGAGATTTTGCTTGCAAAATGGGACACATGGTACATCTGAAGGCAGAGCTATATGATGGATATGGTGGGAAAATACATTTCTAATAGTAAAGTAAGTTATGTGTGTCCAGTCAGTTAGTCAGTCAGTCATGTCTGACTTTTTGCAACCTCATGGACTGTAGCCTGTGGCTTCCAGGTAGTACAGTGGTAAAGAATCCTCCTGACAATGTAGGCGATGCAAAGACTCAGGCTTGATGTGTAATTTTAGGTATAATTCCAAAGAAAATTTAGGAAAGATCTCTCATGACCAGACTTAAGGAAATGTCATAGTATGGAGATGGTAGGGAATCTGAGCTTCTGATTGAGGTACTAATTTGCATCTAATCAAACAATCTGCCAATGCCAACTTGCAAATCAGGAAATAAAAATTTCAAGTCCTATTTTAGTCACTATCAAAGTAGCCAAGATATGACAGGCCAAGATTTATTTATAGGCTTGATGTGATTTTTAAGAAGAAAAAGAAGTGATTCCCCTAAGTTAATCTTACATTTAGGATTCTAGCAGCAAAGGAGTAAACAGATAAACCTGACGAGAACCAGGCTGAAATTGTTCTAGCAACACTGAATTAAAAGAAAATTTCTGGTAAAATTTAATGATGCAATCTTGGTATTTAAATATTAATAAGCAAATGATATAACCTCCTTATTAATGATCCTAAACTCATTAAGAATTGTCACCTTGAGAAAAATTAAAAGATCTTCAGAATCGAGAAAGATAATAAAGTCTGGATAAGAGTATTCCCTTATCTATAATGAAGTATTGTGGTGAGTCCCTTAGAAGGAATAAACAGAAAATTGATAACAAGATTCATTATAGCTTTTGTAGGCCATTAAGGCAGTGAGCAAAGAGCCTTCTTTTGATCTCATTTGACCTTCATATCAGTGTCAGAGTAGATGGCTGAGCCAAAGTTTAAATACAAGTATCCTAATGAGAATGCCTAATATGTTTTCCACTATACTACAGCATTTACCAAAGTCTATGAATTTACTTTTTTCATAAAATTAGTATTCTTCCTATACATCAGTTAAAGCTGTTGCATTTCACATACCATAAACACATAGATACCTAGTCTGTACAGATTTTATCTGACTATTACAGTGGCCCTACAGCATAGCAGAGGAAAAATAATTTTCCCTCTACCCTTTTGAAATCTTGGCTGAAAATGCTTGTAATACAAGACAGATTAACAAAAGAAAAGCAGAAGTTTATTAACATGTATACCTCATGTACAAATGGGAAATATCCCAGGAGAGTTAATGGTTCTCAGAGAGGTAGCTTTAGATTATAAGATCAAATACCATCTTCATAAGCTCGGTGGTTTAGAATCTGCCTGCAATTCAGGAGAGGCAGGATCAATCCCTCGGCCAGGAAGATCCCCTGCAGAAGAAAATGGCAACCCACTCCAGTATTCTTGCTTGGGAAATTCCATGAACTGAGATGCCTGGCAGGCTACAGTCCATGGAATGGAAAAGAGTTAGACATGAGTTAATAACTCAATAACAACAACCATCTGAATAGGGAAAAGGGAAAATATGAAGGCCTCTTAGAGGAAAGAAAATTATTTCTAGGAAAGATTAATAGGACCTTAAAAGAATAGTTGAGAAGTATGGTAGCTTCTGACATTCTGTCTGGGTATGGTATCGACTTCTATTCTCTTGTTCTGTATAAAAGTCAATCTTTGTTGGCTGACAAAACTCCCAAGGGAGGGATTTGTGACAACTGAGTTCCTTTTGGAGAATCTGTCTTTATAGATAAGTAACAGGTGTTCCAAGAAAACCTTTCCCTATATTTGCTGTTTTCCAAGGGCCTACTGAGGAAAGTGAAAGAGAAGAGTGAAAAAGTTGGCTTAAAGCTCAACATTCAGAAAACTAAGATCATGGCATCTGGTCCCATCACTTCATAGGAAATAGATGGGGAAACAGTGGAAGCAGTGTCAGATTTTATTTTTCGGGGCTCCAAAATCACTGCAGATGGTGATTGAAGCCATGAAATTAAAAGATGCTTACTCCATGGAAGGAAAGTTATGACCAACCTAGATAGCATGTTAAAAAGCAGAGACATTACTTTACCAACAAAGATCCATCTAGTCAAGGCTACGGTTTTTCCAGTGGTCATGTATGGATGTGAGAGTTGGACTGTGAAGAAAGCTGAGTGCCGAAAAATTGATGCTTTTGAACTGTGGTGTTGAAGAAGACTTTTGAGAGCCGCTTGGACTGCAAGGAGATCCAACCAGTCCATCCTAAAGCAGATCATTGGAAGGACTGATGCTGAAGCTGAAACTCCAATACTTTGGCCACCTCATGCGAAGAGTTGACTCATTGGAAAAGACCCTGATGCTGGGAGAGACTGGGGGCAGGAGGAGAAGGGGATGACAGAGGATGAGATGGCTGGATGGCATCATCGACTCAATGGACATGAATTTGAGTAAACTCTGGGAGTTGGTGATGGACAGGGAGGCGTGGCGTGCTGTGATTCATGGGGTTGCAAAGAGTCAGACACGACTGAGCGACTGAATTGAACTGAACTGAACTGCTCAAAATGGGCTTCCCTGCTGGCTCAGAGTTTAAAGCATCTGCCTGCAATGCGGGAGACCTGGGTTTGATCCCTGGGTCAGGAAGATCCCCTGGAGAAGGAAATGATAACCCACTCCAGTATTCTTGCCTGGAGAATCCCATGAACGGAGGAGCCTGGTGGGCTACAGTCCACAGGGTCTCAATGAGTCGGACACGACTGAACAACCTCACTGCTCAAAATAATCAATACATAATCAAAATATGCCAAAGTGACACTTTTGGAGTGGCACTACAATCAGATATTTTGGAGTGGCATATCCTTCAATATTTACAACTACTTCTTTAGAGATAATTGATATAAAATATTAATAGTGTTCAAATTGCCTAGATCATAAATGATTTTTGCTTTGGAGGGAACACATAGATACATGATTATAACTTTCATTCATATAATTCCTTTAGAGTGTCTCTTCAGTTCATTTACATTAGATCAAAATTCAATTTTTATTCACTCATGTTATTTGTATTTCTCTTATAGCTGATACTCCTTGCTTGTTGTTTATAAAGTAATGAAAAGCTCCCAGTTTTTATTGTGAGGTTTTCAAGTTTTGAAAAGTTCAATGTAACACTCATTCCTTCAGAAAGAGTTTAAATAAAAATCTGAGTAAACCTATACTCGGTGGAATTGGTCCTCATACCATGTTTTTGGCAAATGTCATTTTTTCAAATAGCTTGCAAAGGCTTAACAATAATTGCCTTACTTTTCTCAGCTTTACAACATCCCATAAACCTGCCATACCACTGTACAAAGCTGAATAAGCTCAAAGTTGAACACAATGTGTAAACTGTAGAGGGTACAGAAAAATAATATGCAATTACTGGGAGATTTATGGGCATATTTAATGTAAGACAGTGAATCTCTGCAAAAAGAACAAAACAGCATTATGAAGTAGACATCATGGTTTGAACCCCACAAACGATTTCTATAGCAGTTAAGACAGCATGAAGAAAAGCAGCGGTCTGGGCCAGCAGGGTGCTGCCACTGCGAACATGCTCCTCTTTATGAGAGAATATACATTTGTCAGCCAGTTTGCCTCAAGATATTAGAAGACATAAAACATGTCACTGTGGTGTGTTTTGTTTTATGACAAATGAAAAAATGAGTAACACTGGGAACATAGAGGTCTTTAGAGAAAGATCCATCGTGTTAAAACCTGTTATTATTTTCACCTTGAAATTGCAACATGTGTATATTGAAGTTTGTTTCAGTTGTTGCTTATATGATAGATTGAATCTATAAAAGTGTAGCTTAGCACTAGTATAGAAACTAAAATTAAAAGTGTGTTTTTTTGTATAAAATAGTATTATAGTGATAGTTGAGTCACTAAATCGTGTCCAACTCTTGTGACCCCGTGGACTGTATCCTGCCAGGTTCCTCTTGTCCATGGGATTCTCAAGGCAAGAATACCGGAGTGAGTTGTCAGTCGTGTTTGACTCTTTGTGACCCCACAGGCTGACTGTATAGTCCATGGAATTCTCCAGGCAGGATACTGGAGTGGGTAGCTGTTCCCTTCTCCAGGGGATCTTCCCAACCCAGGGATCTCCCACATTACAGGCAGATTCTTTAACAGTTGACCCACCAGGAAAACCCAAGAATACTGGAGTGGATAGCCTATCCCTTTTCCAGCATATCTTTCTGGCTGAGGAATTGAACCAGGGTCTCCTGCATTGCAAGCAGATTCTTTACCAACCGAACCAGCAGGAAATTCCCAAACAGTATTATAATAGTAACAAATTGTCATATACTTGAGAAAATAAATTTAATATAGTAATTTTAGTGATTCATATCAGAATACTTACTGATACTCCTGTGAGCCAAATAATTGATAACTGTGGATACATTAAATTATGGAGAAAATACTGATCTGAACTCAACGTAAGCTTATATAAAGAATTAAAACAACAAATGAACACAAAAAGGAGTTAGAATATAGCATCTATCTCATGCAGTATTTCTCTAAATGCAATGATAGAAATTATCTAACAGTAAAAATGATCTACTGTTATATGATTTGATGTTAGTTGATTATTAAATATGTAGTTTTGTGATAATCTAACTTTCCACCATTTCCTTCCTCACAGTAATAACCTTGTTTACCATCTACCTTTCCTGCTTTTACTTTACCCATGAAATTGTATTCTGTTAATCAGTCCCTACACTTACTTATCTGCTTCTTCTCTTTTCATTATTCATAGAAGTTTTAAAATCAAACTGTGAAGGTAAAGAAAATACTGTTTATTCATTAAAAAAAAATACACAGTTAATAGTCTCTTTCAAGGTTCTTAAAGGTCTAATTAAGTTATTAACATTCCACTTCCCTGGTGGCTCAGACATTAAAGAATCTGCCTACAATGAAGGAGACCCGGGTGTGATATCTGGGTTGGGAAGATCCCCTAGAGAAGGAAATGGCAAACCACTCCAGTATCCTTGCCTGGAGAATTCCATGCACAGAGAAGCCTGGCAGGCTACAATCCATACAGTCCATGGGGTCACAAAGAGTCAGACACAACTGAGTGACTAACGCTTTCACTTTCAAAACTCCTGAATTTATTACAATCAAGAAGCAACAGTTAGAGCTGGACATGGAACAACAGACTGGTTCATAATTGGGAAGAGTATGTCAAGGCTGTATATTGTCACCCTGATTATTTAACTTCTTTGAAGATTACATCATGTGAAATGCTGGGCTGGATGAATGACAAGCTGGAATCAAGATTGCCTGGAGAGATATCAACAACCTCAGATATGCAGATGATAATACACTAATGGCAGAAAGTGAAGAGGAACTAAAGAGTTTCTTGATGAGGATGAAAGAGGAGAGTGAACAAGCTAGCTTAAAACCCAACATTCAAAAAACTAAGGTCATGGCATCTGGCCCCATCACTTCATGGCAAATAGATGGATAAAAAGTAGAAACAGTGATGAATTTTATTTTCTTGGTCTCCAAAATCACTGTGAATGGTGACTGCAGCATGAAATTAAAAGATGCTTGCTCCTTGGAAGAAAAGCTATGACAAACTAAGACAGCATATTAAAAAGCAGAGACATCACTTTGCCAACAAAGGTCCATATTGTTAAAGCTATTATTTTTCAAGTAGTCATGTATGAATGTGACAGTTGGACCATAAAGGCTGAGCACCAAAGAATTGATGCTTTTGAATTGTGGTGCTGGAGAAGACTTTTGAGAATCTGTTGGACTGGAGAAGAACAACCCAGTCAATCTTAAAGGACGTCAATCCTGAATATTCATTGGAAGGATTGAAGCAGAAGCTACAGTCCTTTGGCCGTCTGATGTAAAGAGCTGATTCACTGGAAAAGACCCTGATACTGGGAAAGATTGATGGCAGGAGGAGAAGCAAGGGGCAGAAGATTGGATGGCTGGATGGCATCATTGACTAAATGAACATGAGTTTGAGCAGACTCTGAGTTACAGTCCATGTGACTGCAAAGTGTCAGACACGACTTAGCAATTCAACAATAACAACAACTGACATTCTGAAATACTCCTTCAGTGAGTGTTGAGCTCTTCCATGAAATCTAGCCCCTACCTAATGCTTAACTCCCACAGGTACCCCCAGCATAGCTAACAAAAGAGATTGAAAGAATCACAATGTAAGGAAGTAATATTTGAATCTCATGAAAAACAGCAACTCTTATAAACTTATTAAAAACATGGTTTTATCTTATTTATCTGAATAAACAAGCCTATTTAAATGTTATTTTACTTTATTTAGAATAAAAAAGACTATTGAAATGCTTTGGATTTGGTTGAAAAAAATCTTAATCATCCTTAAAGATATTCTCCACTAATATTATGGACATTAGTAACATTTTAGTTGATGGAAGCAATATGCACTCACAGGTCAGTGAGGGTTTCAGAAACTAAGTATGTGAATATATCGAAAACCAAGTTTTTTTCTTTTCATATGTATGTATGTATGTGTATACACTTTAAAAAATACAAAAATTTTTGAAGGTCAAATCATTCACAAACACATACTATATTAATGGCTTAAATATCTAATAGAAATCTAGTATATTTCTGTTACTCACATCAAAGAATTATTTATTTTCATATAAACATTTTGATCATAAAATTTAGAGTAACTGAAATAATACAGAAGTATTTTCACAAAATCAGGATTACTTTGCCTTAACACTCAAAATTAAATTTAATTTAAATTTTAATTTAAAAGAGCATATATTGGGAGAAGCTTGATTACCCCAAAATTATTGCTATATTTAATGATATGGTATAGCAATGGATAGCAAAACAAAATTATGATGCATTATATTTTAAAAAAGTAAGTACTAAAATAACATATTTATGTCTCATATTACATAGAAATATTCAGGAAATTACAATATTATAAAGATTTGGTTTGTTTGATTTTAATTGATCTAAAATACAGAGAGAAAACTACACTTATTATATTAATGAAATTAAAGTCTCAGTTCAGTTCAGTCACTCAGTCGTGTCCGACTCTTTGTGACCCCATGAATCGCAGCACACCAGGCCTCCCTGTCCATCACTAACTCCTGGAGTCTACCCAAACCCATGCCTATCGAGTCAGTGATGCCATACAGCCACCTCATCCTCTGTTGTCCCCTTCTCCTCCTGCCCTCAATCCTTCCCAGCATCAGGGTCTTTTCCAATGAGTCAACTCTTCACATGAGTTGGCCAAAGTACTGGAGTTTCAGCTTCAGCATCAGTCCTTCCAATGAACACCCAGGACTGATCTCCTTTAGGATAGACTGGTTGGATCTCCTTGCAGTCCAAGGGACTCTCAAGAGTCTTCTCCAACACCACAGTTCAAAAGCATCAATTCTTCAGCGCTCAGCTTTCTTCACAGTTCAACGCTCACATCCATACATGACCACTGGAAAAACAATAGGTTTGATTGACTGAAGGGACCTTTTTTGGCACAGTAATGTCTCTGCTTTTTAATAAGCTGTCTAAGTTGATCATAGCTTTTCTTCCAAGGAGCAAGCATCTTTTAATTTCATGGCTGCAGCCACTATCTCCAGTGATTTTGAAGCCCAAGAAAGTAAAGTCTGTCACTGTTTTCACAGTTTCCCCATTTATTTGCCATGAAGTGATAGGACTGGATGCCATGATCTTAGTTTTCTGAATGTTGAGTTTTCAGCCAAATTTTTCGCTCTCCACTTTGACTTTCATCAAGAGGTTCTTTAGTTCTTCAGTTTCTGACATAAGGGTAGTGTCATCTGCGTATCTGTGGTTGTTGATATTTCTCCCAGCAATCTTGATTCTAGCTTGTGCTTCATTCAGCCTGGCATTTCACATGATGTTCTCTGCAAACAAGTTAAATAAGCAGGGTGACAATATACAGCCTTGACGTACTCCTTTTCCAATTTGGAATCAGTCTGTTCCATGTCCAGTTCTAACTGTTCCTTCTTGATCTGCATACAGATTTCTCAGTAAGCAGGTTGGGTGGTTTGGTATTCCCATCTCTTGAAGAATTTTCCATAGTTTGTTGTGATCCACATAGTCAAAGGTTTTAGTGTAGTCAATGAAGCAGAAGTAGATGTTTTTCTGGAACTCTCTTCCTTTATCAATGATCCAACAGATGTTGGCAGTTTGATCTCTGGTTCCTCTGCCTTTTCTAAATCCTGCTTGAACATCTGGAAGTTCATGATTCACATACTGTTGAAGCCTGGCTTGGAGAATTTGAGCATTACTTTGCTAGCATATGAGATGAATGCCATTGTGTGGTAGTCTGAGTGTTCTTTGGCATTGCTTTTCTTTGGGATTGGAATGAAAACTGACCTTTTCCAGTCCTGTGGCCACTGGTGAGATTTCCAGGTTTGCTGGCATATTGAGTGCAGCACTTTCACCGCGTCAACTTTTAGGATTTGAAATAGCTCAACTGGAATTCCATCACCTCTACTAGCTTTCTTTGTAGTGATGTTTCCTATGGCCCACTTGACTTCACATTCCAGGATATCTGGCTCTAGATGGGTGATCACACCATCATGGTTATCTGGGTCATGAAGTTTTTTTTCACATAGTTCTTCTGTGTATTCTTGCCACCTCTTGTTAATATTTTTCTGCTTCTGTTAGGTCCATACAATTTCTGTCCTTTATTGTGCCCATCTTTGCATGAAATGTTCCCTTGGTATCTCTAATATTCTTGAAGAGGTCTCTAGTCTTTCCCATTCTATTGTTTTCCTCTATCCCTTTTGCATTGTTCACTTAGGAAAGCTTTCTTATCTCTCCTTGCTATTCTTTGGAACTCTGAAGGGGCAGGGGTTCTGGATACAGCTGACCTGATTGTGGCATAAGCTTTCTTGGAGGAGGTTGCCGTTAACCCCACCATAGAGCCACCAGAACTTACACAGGACTGGGGATACACACTCTTGGAGGGCACAAATGAAACCTTATGCACACCAGGACACAGGAGAAAGGAGCAGTGACCCCACAAGAGACTGACCCAGACTTGCCCGTGAGTTTCAAGGAGTCTCCAGCCAAGACATGGGTTGGTGGTGGCCTGCTGTGGGGTCTGGGGCACTGAGTGTGACAGTGTGTGCATGGGACCTTTTGAAGGAGGTCGCCGTTATCTTCATTACCTCCACCATAGTTTGGTCTCAGGTCAAACAACAGGGAGGGAACACAGCCCTGCCCATCAACAGAAAACTGGATTAAAGATTTACTGAGTGTTGCCCCACCTATAAGAACAAGACCCAGTTTCCCCCACAGTCAGTCTCTCCCATCAGGAAGCTCCCATAAGCCTCATATCCTTATCCTTCAGAGGGGAGACAGAATGAAAACCACAATCACAGAAAAGCTAAATGAAATGGAGATGCTAAAATATGCATCTCTGCTCTGCTCAAATCTTTGGGATAATCAGTCTTTGAAGCATATACTATAGCAAATTCAAAATACAGGTTGCTTTTCTTCAATTTTTCTTTAAACAAAGCACCAAAAACAAACACTAAAATAAGGTCTTCTAGTAGAGTAGTTATTCTCACTATTAATATGTTATCCACAATGACATACCCTTAAATATTTCTAGGATTTGAAACTATGAATGAAAATGTTTTCTTCAGAAGATGTCTATAAAATAGATTTGTAATAACTTCCCCCTAAATTTAACAATGTCTCATCATGCTTAATACTGTCATAAAATTCACATGGCATTTTAATGTGAATATAGCATTTTGAAATATTTCTTTTGCAAAATTGTAGTAGTTGCTTTTCTTTCTCGGCCAAACTTTATGAATGATGTATTTTTGCTGATTTTTTGAAAATCACTGGAAATATAATTTAAATTTTATTTCATATCTTTTGAAGTAAGAAATTCTCTTTTTCTCTACATGGATAAAAATGCCTGTGCATATACGCATCTTTACAAAATAGGCTTTGGAACATTTTCACATTTTATATATCCATTTGATATTTGCATTATAATTATAGAAAATTATAATTATCTATTGTCTCTGCATTGAAAAGAACATAATTTGGGCTTAACCAACAATGTAAATATTATGGTCTAGACTATGTGGAAAAGAAAAATAATTCCTCAATAAGCAAATCTAAACAGTAGTTTCTGCCTAGACAATTGAATTCTAACTGCTATTTTTTAATTGTATTCAATTAATATCAACTTTATAGCCAATATTTGAAATTTGATCACCACATGCACTTGTTCACTTAAAATTTTGAATATCTACTATGGAAGGGAAGGTGATAAATACTCAGAGATAAAAATAACAACTTTGTAGCTTTGGGGAACCTTATTATATAATAGAGAAATAGTTGTAAAATAAACACTTTCAACGTTTAGAGAAAGCAGAATGGAGGCATACAAATTGGCATGTGAATATTTTTGAAGGATTAGTTCCTTTAACCTCAGGAGAGAAGTTGTGGCCATCTAAACAATAAACTAAAGCTTAAGCCTCTTCCATGTAAGGATACAAATTTATATCACCTTTGTGGACTGGTGTCATTCACACAGAAATGAAAACATAGCTAGGTTAGCACCACAGAAACTCCTAGGGCTTCAGAAACCAGCAAAACCAAAATTGCTATGTGTTGAGACTGTCACAGTCCAGAACATACAGGAATTCTACAAAAATGACAACCGAGTCAATAATGACTTAGCCATAAAACATTACAAATCACTGAAGAAAATCACTATGAATGATAAACTGAACACTGTAAAACCTCAGAGCTACTAATATATATAACAGAAGAATTTCCAATTAAAAAAATATTTGAATTAAGAAGGATTCAAATAATTTAAAAATAACAGAAGCAATACTGACAGAATAGAGCAGAATGGAGAAGCAAGAAGCATGTTTTAACTAAACCTATGTTATAAGAGGAGAAGGCAATGGCACCCCACTCCAGTACTCTTGCCTGGAAAATCCCATGGGCGGAGGAGCCTGGTAGGCTGCAGTCCATGGGGTCGCTAAGAGTTGGACACTACTGAGCGACTTCACTTTCACTTTTCACTTTCATGCATCAGAGAAGGAAATGGCAACCCACTCCAGTGTTCTTGCCTGGAGAATCCAAGGGACGGGGGAGCCTGGTGGGCTGTCGTCTATGGGGTCGCACAGAGTTGGACACGACTGAAGCGACTTAGCAGCAGCAGCAGCATGTTATGAGAACGTCTAAAATTGGGGACTTCCCTAGCTGTCCAGTGGTTAAAACTCCATGCTTCCAATGCTGGGGGCATGGGTTAGATCCCTGGTCTGGGAACTTAGATCCACATGCTGAATGGTGTGGTTAAATAAAT
The DNA here is from genome assembly GCF_033118175.1 of Dama dama. Classification (NCBI taxonomy): domain Eukaryota; kingdom Metazoa; phylum Chordata; class Mammalia; order Artiodactyla; family Cervidae; genus Dama; species Dama dama. The sequence goes on along the minus strand of NC_083699.1, from coordinate 93,604,405 downwards.
AAATAAATGAAATTTATGGAAATTCAAATTAAAACCTTATTTGACATGATAAATAGCATATTACATGCAACTAAAGAGAAACCAAGTTAACTGGAAAATATTAGGAATACGTGTAAGAAACAAATTACACAGAATATAAAACAAAGATACAGAGATGTAAACAGATGGACTCACTGAAGAGAAGATAGACACAGGGAATACAATGATAAGGTGATAAGGTCCAGTATATGTTGAACTAGAATGAAAAAAAAAAAAAGGACAAAGTGAATAACAGAGAGGCAGTCCACAAAAAGTAATAACTCAGAAGAGAAGTATCACAAACTAATTAAATCCATGAGTATTTAGCCAAAGGAAGCAGAGTATTATTTGGGACAAATAAGAATCAATAGATTTAACATGGAATAATTGCAGGACAGCATGACAAATAGTCAAAAGAAAAGTCAAATGAATTTTAAATATATTACAATTAGACTTTCACCATATCTCTAATAAGCAATGGAGGCACTTATAGATAGAGAAATCATTTCTTCAGGTACTAAGGGGAAAAGAGCAATAGGGTAGGATTCTATATTCAACTATTATAGTTGAGTATAATAGAGGTGTAATAAAATATTTTAGTCAAGAATGGAGGTATAATAAAATATTTTTGATAAATATTAAGAGAGCCTCTATCTCTTAGTCCTTCACCAAAAGGACTACTAAAAATGTGTTTCAAAAGTTAAAGCCAATAAATAAATAAAAGTAGAATACTGAACTAAGAAAAAGGTAGATAGCTATTTAAATATAAGCATGTGTGTATTAAAAGACAGAAGAAGGGACTAAAATTAGAAAGGATTTAAACATAATGAAATGAAAGCTCTAGAAAACAGCATTAAAAAAAAAGATATTGGATTTAAAATACTTTAATGACCTTGATAATGTGTGTGTATGTGTGCACTCAGATGCTCAGTTGTGTCCAACTCTTTGCAACCCAATGTACTGTAGCCCACCAGGCTCTTCTGTTCATGGGATTCTCCCAGCAAGAGTCCTGGAGTGGGGTGCCATTTCCTTCATTATACAATTGGAAATAAATGATATTAAGTTTGATTTGTTATATAAAACATGAATGACAAAATCTTTAAACATATCCACTAGAAGAAAAAGTTAAATGTTGATTTGTAATACCAATATGGAGAAATGATTTAGAAAACAATTCAGTGCAGTCTCAAAACCGACAGCATGATCTCTATTTCCAAGGTAAACCATTCAATATTACAGTAGTCCAAGTCTATACCCCAACCACAAATGCTGAAGAAGCTGAATTTAAATGGTTCTATGAAGACCTATAAGACCTTCCTAGAACTAACACCAAAAACATATGTCCTTTTCATCATAGGGGACTGGAATGCAAAAGTAGGTGGTCAAGAACACATGGACAGTCAAGTTTGGCCTTGGAGTACAAAAGGAAGCATGACAAAGGCTAACAGAGCTTCGCTAGGGCAACATACTGGACATAGCAAACATCCTCTTCCAACAATACAAGAGCTGACTCTACACATGGACATCACCAGATGGTCAATACCGAAATCAGATTGATTGTGTTCTTTGCAGTCGAAGATGGACAAGCTCTATGCAGTCAGCAAAAACAAGATCAGGAGCTGACTGGCTCAGATCATGAACTCCTTATTGCAAAGTTCAGACTATAGTTGAAGAAAGAAGGGAAAACCACTAGGCCATTCAGGTATGACCTTAATGAAATTCCTTACAAGTATACAGTGGAAGTGACAAATAGATTCAAGGGATTAGATCTGATAGATAGAGTGCCTGAAGAACTATGAACAGAGAGGTTCATGACATTGTACAGGAGCCAGCGATCAAAACCACCCCAAGAAAAAATGCAAAAAGGCAAAATGGCTTTCTGAGGAGACCTTACAAATAACTGAGAAAGGAAGAGAAGCAAAAAGCAAAGGAGAAAAGGAAAGATATACCCATCTGAATGCAGATTTCCAAAGAATAGCAAGGAAGGATAAGAAAGGCTTCCTGAGTGAACAATACAAAGAAACAGAGGAAAACAATTGAATGGGAAAGACTAGAGATCTCTTCAAGCAAATTAGAGATATCAAAGAAACATTTTATGCAATCACAATAAAGAACAGAAACAGTAAGGACTGAACAGAAGCAGAAGATACTAAGAATAGGTGACAAGTATCCACAGAAGAACTATACAAAAGGTATCTTAATGACCCAGATAACCACGACGGTGTGATTACTTACCTTGAGCCAGACATCCTGGAGTATGAAGTCAAGTGGTCCATAGGAAGCATCACTACAAACAAATCTAGTGGAGGTGATGGTATTCCAGCTGAGCTATTTCAAATCCTAAATGATGATGTTGTGAAACTGCCACACTTAATATGTCAGCAAATATGGAAAATTCATCAGTGACCAAAGGACTGAAAAGATCAGTTTTCATTCCAATCCCAAAGAAGGGCAATGCCAAAGAATGCTCAAACTACCACACAGTTGCACTCATTTCACATGATATCAAAGTAATGCTCAAAATTCTCCAAGCCAGGCTTCAACAGTACATGAACAAAGAAATTCCAGATGTTCAAGTTGGATTTAGATAAAGCAGAGAAACCAGAGATCAAATTGCCAGCATCTGTTAGATCATAGAAAAAGCAAGAGAATGCTAGAAAACCATACTTCTGCTTCATCGACTATGCTAAAGCCTTTGATTGTGTGGATCACAACAAATGTGAAAAATTCTTAAAGGGATGGGAATACCAAACCACCATACTTGCCTCCTGTGAAATCTGCATGCAGTTCAAGAAGCAATAGTTAGAACTGGACATGGAAAAACAAACAGGTTCCAAATCAGGAAAGGAATATGTCAAGGCTGTATATTGTCACTCTGCTTATTTAACCTGTACTCTTTTTTTTTTTTTTTAGATTTTGTTGGGTTTTTGTGTGTGTGTGTGTGTGTGTGTGTGTGTGTGTGTGTGTGTGTGTAATAAAGTTTTATTAAAGTATAAAGGAGATAGAGAAAGCTTCTGACATAGGCACCAGAAGGGGGCAAAAGAGTACCCCTTAACCTGTACTCTTATCAGATCTAATGCTTTGAATCTATTTTTCACTCCCACTGTATAATCATAAGGAATTTGATTTAGGTCATACCTTAATGACCTAGTGGCATTCCCTACTTTCTCAATTTAAGTCTGAATTTTCAATAAGAAGTTCATGATCTGAGCCATAGCTAGTTCCTGGTCTTGTTTTTGCTGACTGTATAGAGCTTATCTTTCTTCGACTGCAAAGAATATAATAAATCTGGTTTTGGTACTGACCAGCTGGTGATGTTCATGAATACATCATATGAAATGCCAGACTTGATGCAGCATAAGCAAGACTTCTGGGAAAAATATCAATAACCTCAGATGTGCAGAAAGTGAATATGGCAGAAAGTGCAGAGGAACTAAAGAACCTCTTGATGAAGGTGAAAGAGGAGAGTGAAAAAGCTGGCTAAAAGCTCAACATTCGAAAAACAAAGATCATGGCATCTGGTCCCATCACTTCATGGTAAATAGATGGGGAAACAATGGAAATAGTGAGAGACTTTGTCTTCTCGGTCTACAAAATCACTGTAGATGGTGACTGAAACCACGAAATTAAAAGATGCTTGCTCTTTGGATAAAAAGCTATGACCAACCTAGACAGCATATTAAAAAGCAGAGACATTACTTTGCCGACAAAGGTCTGTCTAGTCAAAGCTATGGCTTTTCCAGTATTCATGTATGGATGTTAGAGTTAGACCATAAAGTAGGCTGAATGCCAAAGAACTGATGCTTTTGAACTGTTATTCTAGAGAAGACTCTTGGGGTCCCTTGGACTACAAGGAGATCAAACCAATCAATTCTAAAGGAAACTAGTGCTTAATATTCACTGGAAAGACTGATGCTGAAGCTGAAACTCCAATACTTTGAACACCAGATACAAAGAGCTGGCTTATTGGGGTACTGGAAAATACTCTGATGTTGGAAAAGATTGAAATCAGGAGGAGAAGGGGATGACAGAGGACGGAATTGTTGGGTGCCATCACTGACTGGACATGAGTTTGAGCAAGCTCCAGGAGATGGTGAAGGAGAGGGAAGCCTGGCATGCTGCAGTCTATGGGGTTGCAGAGAGTCAGACATGACTGAGTGACTGAACAACAACAGAATTTTAATTGGGCAGTAAAAACAACAAAACAAATGTTTGTTTCACAAAGCAAATATTTTATAATTTACATGTAAGTGTTTTACAAAAAATGAAGTAAAAGTATGGCAAACAATGGTAGCATTTGTTTGATCAAGAAAGGTCTCACTAGGCTAGTTTGGGGAAAGATGCTTTAACTATTAAACCAACACAGAGGTGAGGATATTTTCTGCATATCAGGATAATGTCTTTTAAAGCATGCAATGTGAGGTGGATATAGTTTTTGTAACACAATTAAAATAAAAGTAACAAAATAATTTGGAAGAAAAATTTTAAAGTCTAATTATATGTAATGACAGGGAATGCTTATTAATGCCTTATTGGTTGCTAAGCCCTATTGTTTTACCCCAGATATGAACACTAGAGCTGTTTCTACTTAATGGATGAACAGAAGTTAAGGTGATGAGAATGCAGTGGCTTGCAAAGATCCAACATTGTGATTAAGAGATCATACACTTAAACCTGTTTCTTTCAGCTCAAAAGAATTTTTTAGTGGCAAAATCTACTAATTAGGATGTATGTAGCACAAAACGTCAGAGTCATTTAATTCCCAGGTTCAACTACAACTTGTAAATCTTGACAGACCTCACGTCCATCCTTGTAAGATAAAGCAAGAAAAAAATTAAAACCAATGGCTTTTCTTTGACGTATCATAGAATGATAACTTATATTTTAAGGGCAATCTGCTACATCAAAATCTGGAGATACAGTCCCATCAGAGAATTAGGGGCAAGATCTGATTATGTGCTTACCTGGAATAGAAATTGCTGCAGCCAACAAGTGATAGAAAAATGTAACTGTAATTTTGAAAAATTGCTGGAGATTGCATATGAACTAGTCCTGGCTTGAGAATCTCCTGTGGGCTACATTCATAGGGCATCTTCAGCAGGTTCACAGGCTCTATCTCAGATCTTCAAGCTGAGAATATAAAAAAATGATCCTCTCCTGGCTCTGGCAAGAAGAGAAGGGTACTCATTGTGAGATATGCCCAGAGCATTCTCCATTGAGAGTAACAGACTCCAGAGGAAAAGACTGAGTTGAGCCTTATCTCTGGTGGTGAAAATGTTTATGGCTCCCACTCTAGCTCCCTCCATCCTTCTTGTCTCATTAAGAGGAGTTGGAGAGTTATACAACCAGGGAAGGACTTGTGAAAATGTCCAAAGACTCGGGTGGAGAGGGAGGTGGGAGGGGGGATCAGGATGGGGAATACGTGTAACTCTATGGCTGATTCATATCAATGTATGACAAAACCCACTGAAATGTTGTGAAGTAATTAGCCTCCACCTAATAAAAAAAAATTAAAAAAAAAATAAATAAATAAATAAAAAGAAAATGCCCAAAGACATAGACCCATTAAGAGATGGAAATTTAATAATATGCTTATAGAACACTTGCCCTCTGTCACATCTCACCACCACACCAACAGGGTACACACACATCTTACCACATCAATAGGGCCCCCAAACATACTGTGAATTATAGCCGAAAGGTCTGTGAGACACAGACCCTCATTGATATGGTGCATTTAAGAACACTCAAAGCCAATAAGGGAAACAAAGAGAAGGACACTAAGGTTAAGTTGAAGCCTCTGGCACATACTGCTATAGCAAAAATTAAACACAACCTAACTCCTAGCGAGATTAAAATAAATCTTTACACTAATTTCCCTTATTTCTTATCACCCAACACAACATGTCCAGTTGTTGACAAAATAATTACAAGTCAAACCAAAAGGCAAGGAAATGCGCAACCTGAAGAGAAAAACCTTTTGGCAGGACCAGATTCAGATATGACATAGAAGTTGAAATTATCAAATATAGGTAATATGTTAAGGGCTTTGATATAAAGACCAGACAACATGAAGTAAGCAGAGAGATTGAGAAATGAAAACTTGAATAAATACCTTTAAAAGAAAATATGAGGAATCAAATACACTGCAATAGGAATGAAAAATGCCTTCAATGGGCTTATCAGTAGACTAGACACAACACAGGAAGAAATTAGGAAGCTTGAAGGTAAGTCAATAAAGTGAGAAAAAGAGAAAAAAAGGTGATAAAGCAAAGTGGAGTATCCAAGAATCATGGGACAATTTCAAAAAGTGTAGCATATGTATAATTGGAATATGAGAAGGAGAAGTGAGAAGAAAAAAAATAATACTTGTAGTGATAAAGGCTGATAATTTCCCAAAATTAATGACAAACACCAAAGCAGAGAGAACACCAAGCAGGATAAGTACAAAATGAACTACATCTAGGCATATCATACTGAAATTGAAGAAAATTTTATATATAAACAAAATTTAATACAAATCAGGGGAGAAAAGCCACCTATCCTATAGAGGAGAAAAGAATAAGAATTAAAGCACACTTCTCACCAGAAACCATGCACAAAAGAAGAAGTGGTATAAAATTTTTAAAGTGTTAGAATATCAATGAAACACCTGCTTATGTCTAGTGAAAATATCCTTCAAAAGAGAAGGAAAAATAGAGTCAGACCAAAAAAAAAAAAAAAGTCATTTTGTTGCCAGTAGAAATTCTCAGCAGCAGAAAAATGTTAAAGAATTTTCCGAGCAGAAGACAATGCTATAGGTTAAAAATTTGGATGTATCTTAAGAAAAAAAAAGGTTGAGAAAGGAATAATGAGATAAAAATAAAACCTCTATTTTTATATCCCTGATCAATCTAAAAGGTAACTGCTTAAATTAATAAAATATAATATGCCCTGGGTGAAATAATATATGGATAAATGAAAAAAATGTGAATGCATTCACAAGAGACAAGAAGGAGGAACTGGGAATATTCAGATATAAGGAGCCTTTACCTTCCATAAAGTGAAATAATTTATTTGAAGGAGAATTTACATTAACTAGAATGTATATTGTGAAGCCTAAGGCAACTAAACTTTTCTAGAAGCATAACTGGTATACTTTCCTAGTATACTTTCCTAGACTCAGATGGCAAAGAATCTGCCTGCAATACAAGAGACCTGGGTTTGATCTCTGGGTCTGAAAGATCCTGTGGAGAAGGGAATGGCAACCTACTCCAGTATTCTTGCCTGGAAAATTCCACACACTGAAAAATCTAGCAGGCTACAGTCCATGGGCTTGCAAAGAGTCAGACACGACTGAGTGGCTAACATATTATGTATTATTTTTAATTGGTATACCAGGAATGACATAAGAGAGAATCATATGTTAATAAAATGCTCAATTAAAATCAGAGAAGGCAGAAAGGTGGGGCCAGGGAAGACAAAGAATAAGTGGAAAGCAGTCACAAAAGGACAAATATCATTCCAATAAATACTTGAAGTCTTTAAATGTGAAGAGCTAACTATACTAATTAAAAGATTGAGATTGGCAGAGTGGGTGAAAAACTGTGACTACATATTCTTCATAGGAAACCCACTTGTTACATGAAGATTCAGACAGCTTTGAAAAAGGGATGTGGAGAATAGGAGAAATATATAACATTCTAGAATTTGTCAAAAGAATGCAAGTTTATTAATTTCAAAAAAGAGGATGTTTGAATAAGTAAGATTACCAGGGACAAGAAAGGCATTCCATATTGATAAAGGGTTAGTTCTTGAAGAACAAATAAGAATCCTAAACATGTATACACATAACAACAGAACTTGAAAAACATGAGACAAAAGTCACCAGAATTAAAAGAAGGAATTGAAAATTCCATTAATAATCTTCCAAAAGAGAAGGGAAGGAGGGAGGGAGGAAGAAAGAATTGAAGGGAGCCCAGGGTAGAGGGAGGAGGGAGAGTGAAGAAGGAGAAAGACAGAAAGATTGAAAAGGTTTATAGATTGAAAAGAAAGAAAAAAAAAAAATTTCTTTCCCAGATGATATACTTCACTATGTAAAAGTTTCAAAGATGCTGTAAGAAAACTGTAATTAATCAGCAACTAAAGCAAGTTTTCAGTATAACATCAATACAAAAAAGTCAATTGCTTTCTTATAGGATAGTCACTGCTTAGCCATGTATCACTTTTTCAGGTTTCAGTTACCCACAGTCAACCACAGTAAAAAATATTAAATAGAAAATTTCAGTAATAAGCAATATATATGCTTTAAATTGTATGCCTCTTTGAGCAGCGTGTTGAAATATCACCTTTTCCTGCTCCATCATGCCAGGGATTCCCCAACCACCAATGTTTTCTGCTCTTGACAGAAATCCATGGCTGGATCAACCTCCTCTGACATATCAATATATTATTCACTTCACTTCATCTCATTGTATAGGCATTTTATCATCTCACATCATCACTAGAAGGGTGAGCACAGTACAATAAGACATTTTGACAAAAAGAGATCACATTCATATGACTTTTATGACAGTATGTTGTTTTAATTTTTCTATTTTATTATTAGCTATCATTTTTAATCCCATACTAACCTAGTTTATAAATTAGACTTCATGATAAGTATTTATGCATAGGAAAAAAACAGTATATATAGGAATTAGTACTATGTGGGGATTTAGGTATCGACTGGAATTCTTGCTATGTATCCCTTATGAATAAGGCAGTCTACTATATATTAGCAATGAAAAAAAAGAAACTAAAATAAGTAAATACGAACAAAATATGTGTGGAATTTGTATATACAAAACTATGAACTACTGATGAAAGAAATCAAAGATCTACTGGATCAATATATTATGCTCATGAACTGGAAAACTGAATATTAAGATAACAAGTCTCAATTGATTGATAGGTTCAATGAAAATTGAATAAAATTTCATCAAACTATTTTTTAGAGAACTATAAACTGATAAAAACTTCATATGGAAAAGCTAAAAACCCCATATAGTCAAAACAATGCTGAAGAAGACTAAAGAACTAAAAAAATTAAAACTCATGATATTGACAAAAATAGACATATAAATCAGGAAAACCAGATAGAGAGCTCAGAAACTGACTCAGAGAAAGGTAATCTGAATTTTTTTAAAAAAAAATAAAGGTACTCAGGTTATTTGGTGGAGAAAGAATAATCTTTCCAACAACAGAATATCCATAAGCAAAAAAAAAAAAAAGAATGTATACAATTGTTTTATAACTTTCATAAAAATTTACTTAAAATGGATCAAAGACCTAAAGGTAAAATGCAAAGCAATACAATTTCTGAGAGAAAAATCTATGCAATCTTGGATTTGATCATATTTTTTAATATTTAATACCCAAAGCATAATATATAAAAGAAAAAAATTGGTAAGTTGGGATTTATTAAAATTAAAAATTCTAGTTCTATAAAAGAATGAAAAGACAAAAACAAAATAGAGAAAATAATTTCAAATCACGTATCTGATAGAGCATTTAGATGCAAAATATGTAGAGAACACGTAAACATAGAAAAGAAAACAAACAATCTAATTTAAAAATGATCTGAACAGGAAACCTGCCAAAAAATATATACAGATGATAAATGAGTACATTAAATGCTCAAAATAATTTGTCATTTGAAACTGCAGATAAAACAACAATGACTTAGAATATTAATTTCTGGTCATGATTCAGAGTAAGAGAACTGTCATTAAATGTTTTGAAAATGCAAAACAGTTCAACTGCTTTCAACAACAGGTAATGCAGTTTCTAATGAACGCATGTCACTCAGTCCTGTCCGACTCTTTGCAACCCTATGGACTTTACAGTCCACGGAATTTTCTAGGTCAGAACACTGCGGTGGGTAGCCTTTACTTTGTCCAGTGGATCTTCCCAACCCAGGGATCAAACCCAGGTCTCCAACACTGCAGGCGGATTCCTTACCAGCTGAGCCACAAGGGAAGTCCAAATGGTTAGCCTATCCCTTTTCTAGTGGATCTTCCTGACCCAGGAATCGAACCGGGATCTCCTGCATTGCAGGCAGATTCTTTTACTAACTGAGCTATATTGATTATGCCAAAGCCTTTGACTGTGTGGATTTCAACCAACTGTGGAAAATTCTGCAAGAGATGGGAATACCAGACCATCTGACCTGTCTCCTGAGAAATCTGTATGCAGGTCAAGAAGCAACAGTTAGAACTAGGCATGGAACAACAGACTGGTTCCAAATCGGGAAAGGGGCATGTCAAGGCTGTATATTATCATCCTGCTTATTTAACTTCTATTCAGAGTACATCATGAGAAATGCTGGGCTGGATGAAGCACAAGCTGGAATCAAGATTGCTGGGAGAAATATCAATAACCTCAGATATGCCGATGACACCACCCTTATGGCAGAGAGTGAAGAAGAACTAAAGAGCCTCTTGATGAAAGTTAAAGAGGAGAATGAAAAGGTTGGTTTAAAACTCAACATTCAGAAAACTAAGATCATGACATCTGGCCCCATCACTTCATGGCAAGTAGATGGGGAAACAGTGACAGACTTTATTTGGGGGCACTCCAAAATCACTGGAGATGGTGGCTACAGCCATGAAATTAAAAGGCTCTTGTTCTTTGGAAGAAAATCTATGACCAGTCTAGACAGCTTATTAAAAAGCAGAGACATGCAAAAGCTTTTAAGTTTAATTAGGTCCCATTTGTTTATTTTTGCTTTTATTTCCAATATTCTGGGTGGTGGGTCATAGAGGATCTTGCTGTGATTTATGTCAGAGACTGTTTTGCCTATGTTCTCCTCTAGGAGTTTTATAGTTTCTGGTATTATATTTAGATCTTTAATCCATTTTGAGTTTATTTTTGTGTATGGTGTTAGAAAGTGTTCTAGTTTCATTCTTTTACAAGTAGTTGACCAGTTTTCCCAGCACCACTTGTTAAAGAGGTTGTCTTTTTTCCATTGTATATTCTTGCCTCCTTTGTGGAAGATATTAAAAAGGATACATCTGAATCAGTTCTAATGAGATGAATAAAACTGGAGCCCATTATACAGAGTGAAGTAAGCCAGAAAGATAAACACCAGTACTGTATACTAAGGCATATATGTGGAATTTAGAAAGATGGTAATGATAACCCTATATGCAAGACAGAAAAAGAGACACAAATGTATAGAAGAGACTTTTGGACTCTATGGGAGAAGGCGAGGGTGGGATGATCTGAGAGAACAGCATCGAAACATGTATATTATCAAGTGTGAAACAGATTGCCTGTCCAAGCTGGATGCATGAGACAAGTGCTCGAGGCTGGTGCACTGGGATGACCCAGAGGGATGGGATGGGGAGGGAGGTGGGAGGGGGGATCAGGATGGGGAACACATGTAAATCCATGGCTGGTTCTGTCAATGTATGGCAAAAACCACTACAATACTGTAAAGTAATTTGCCTCCAACTAATAAAAATAAATTAAAAAAAAGAATATTTAAAAAATTAATTAATTAAAAAAAAGAATTCCAAAAAAAAAAAAGCAGAGACATTATTTTGCCAGCAAAAGTCCGTATAATCAAAGCTATTGTTTTTCCAGTAGTCATGTATGGATGTGAGAGTTGGACTGTGAAGACGGCTGAGTGCCGAAGAATTGATGCTTTTGAACTGTGATGTTGGAGAAGGCTCTTAAGAGTCCCTTGGACAGCAAGGAGATCCAACCAGTCCATTCTAAAGGAAATCAGTCCTGAATATTCATTGGAAGGACTGATGCTGAAGCTGAAACTCCAATACTTTGGCCACCTGATGTGAAGAGTTGACTCATTGGAAAAGACCCTGATGCTGGGAGGGATTGCGGGCAGGAGGAGAAGGGGACGACAGAGGATGAGATGGCTGGATGGCATCACCGACTTGGTGGACATGAGTTTGAGTAAACTCTGGGAGTTGGTGATGGACAGGGAGGGCTGGCGTGCTGCAATTCATGGGGTCACAGAGTTGGACACGACTGAGTGACTGAACTGAACTGAACTGAACTGAATTGAGTATTTCTCATGAAAGTGTTCACATTCTGATCTTCAGAGCCTATGAATATTTGACATTATATGGCAAACTGCAGATGTAATAATATTTAAGGATGTTAATATTAAATTATCTTGGATTATCTGTTTAGGCTTAATCTAATCATATAACTCCTTACAAGTCCTTGCTGTGTTAAGTAGGACAATGTAGTAAGGACAGGAGTAATCTGAAGCATGAAAGAAACTCCACCAACCATTGCTGGCTATGAAGAAGGAGGAACAGAACCACAAACCAAGGATGGTTTGTGGTTCACTAGAAGCTAGGAATGACACAGAATGGATTTTTCTCTTCATCATTCAAAGATGACAACAACTCTGCACACACCTTGATTTTAGCCATGTGAAGCCCACGTTAGATTTCTGGAATTCTTACTTACCAACTCTAATCAATTCGAGGGCTTTTTTAAGCTGCTGAATCTGTGGTAATTTGATACAGCAATAATAATTTTTAAAAAATCAAATAGGGTTTTATGGGAAGTCTCTGTACTATCTTCACAAGTTTTCTGTGAGTCGAAAAGTAACCTAAAATAAGAGGTTTGTTAAAAAAAAAAGTAATATCAGTTAATATCCTGATGTCAAATCAAGAATAAACTTGAGCAGGAAAGCTATATTATCTGCATTTAATGTTTTTGTGCAAGCATTGAATAAATAAAAAGGGATTTACTTGAAGTGCTATAAGTCCTCACTGGCCTCAGTGACAGAACAGCTTAATTTCTTTCATTGTTTGCCAATTTTTATTTCCTAGAAACTTCTATATAATGAAGAGTAAGCCTTGTGCTTGAGTGGACTAAAGTCTTCAGCCATTCTGGAGTCACCTTTCGTAAAATATCCACATAAACTAGCTGAATGTCGTGCTCTGAGCCATGAGAAGTCCAGAGACTTTGTGTTTACCTCCAAAGGACTTCTGCTGCTGCTGCTGCTGAGTCGCGTCAGTCGTGTCCGACTCTGTGCGACCCCATAGACGGCAGCCCACCAGGCTCCCCCGTCCCTGGGATTCTCCAGACAAGAACACTGGAGTGGGTTGCCATTTCCTTCTCCAATGCACGAAAAGTGAAAAGTGAAGGTGAAGTCGCTCAGTCGTGTCGGACTCTTAGCGACCCCGTGGACTGCAGCCTACCAGGCTCCTCCGTCCATGGGATTTTCCAGGCAAGAGTACCGGAGTGGGGGGCCATTGCCTGCTCTGCCAAAGGACTTCAGGGGAGGACCATCTCTGAATCACTGCTGCCAATGCCTCCATCTAGATTTCCTGCCCACTCCCTCCTTCAGAATCTCTCCTCCAACTTTCACTCTGCTCCATATTGGACACGACTCCTCCTTCATTTAAGTAGAAATAATAGAAACAGCTCTTTTCTTTGTACCACATAGAAGAGAACAAAAAGTAGCTTCAGTTTTAGTGTGTCTTGCAATTGCCATCTGTTCTCTGCCATTAATTTCTTAGAAATCAACATCTTCTCAGGCCATCTCTCTTGCATTTTTTGCTCTGTCTTCTCTATACTTCAGAGTTGATCACAAAATCTCAAAACTCTTCTGTTTATGCTATTCAGAGGCACTTAATTTTCTTTTTGTTTTACCCTCCAAAAGGGAAGAAGATTTTTAATACATTCATCAAGGTTGTATTCAATGCAAAATTTCCTCTATTCTGACATGAACCATGATGCTACAATAGATTGTTTAAAAATGAGATAAATAAAAATATAACTACTACAAAAATAAAAAAAAAATAGCCCACCTATCCTTAAAATATCTCACCTAACATGCCAAAACTAATATTTTGTATCTGTATACATTAGACTTCAATATATACACTTAGAGTTATTGTCTGAATTAGACCTATTTCATTGATTTGACCTCAAGAATTATCTTTTTTATTTTTTTTTTATTTTTGCCTAAATTAAACAACAACAACAAAAAAGACCACTGAAAGGAGACTGTGAGTAGTTAAAAAAAATTACAGAGATAATCAATGAATCCTTAAAAACTAGGCAAGCTCTGAGGTAAAAGGTACTGGGAGTTAGGGATCTTCATTCAAGGGCATTGCTATGAGGCAAGTGAAGTCCCATCTTCAGTTTTATATCTCTGTGTAAATTTCAACCCTCAAGTGAGAATATATAATTGATTTGTCCAGCTTAGACACTAATGCTGAGCTTTGGAGCATTTAGTCATGGTCAAGTATTATGGGTATGAAAAGGAGAACTTAGAAGTGCTGACATGGCCATAGGAGAAGTCCCTGGGAACTAGGAAGTCACACCAATTTGTGTCTACTTTTCCTGCAAAAATAACTCTGATAAGATGAATGACAATATTTTCATACACTTTAAAATTAGATATTAAATTCTTTCTGTTGAAACAAGTAAAGAAATAACTTTCACCAAAATAAAATTTGATTTAAAAATGAATAACCTTTAAAAACATCCGTTCGATCTGAAAAGAAGAGCCAAAGTAGGAGAAGCAATGTCAGACTAAACTTCCTGATGAACTTATTCACAAAGCAGTGTGTATTAGCTTAGAAAAGGGAAAGCTAATCGTTCTAAGGTTGGTAACAACACAGGAGAAAAATGAAAACAAGTGAAAGACTGTGACAATTAACTGTAACCTTCAAATAAAATGAAGATAGAATTTTTTAGATTAGTAGAATACTAGAATTCATCTGTAAAATATTCTTATAATTTAATGTAAAATATTCTTAAAATCTACCTTTCATTTCTAAATACTGAAAAGGAAATATGCCCACTTTTGTTTGTATTTATAGATTGTGTCCTGCTTTTAAAGATGCCCTTTAATAATAAAGATATAAATGTATTCATTTTTCATTGACATATAATGAGTTTTGTATAATAAACTGAGTTACTCCAATTAGGCACATAAATCATGTATCTCATATAGATTTGGCTAAAGAAAGCTGTGAAGCTGGCAAAATATATTTAATTTGTATCTGTATATGTAATTATAAAAACAGTGATTCCTATTTAAACAGCAGTTTCTGAGGACTAAGATAATTTTCAGTGTGAATTCTAGTTTGGTATTTACGTGGAAACTTAAATCAGGTATTTATATGGAAAATTAAAGTTAAAAACAATCTGTTTAAAATTTCAGAAATAGAAAGACAATATACATGAATACACATAATTATACCATAATCATATTGAAGTAACTGCATTGTATCTAAGTCATGTGTTAATAGAAGTACATTATAATTTCTATAAAACACAATTCCAGGTAAAATATATTAGAACTGCCTTGTATCAAGAGGTTTTGTTTGTTTTTTGCTTTACTTTTTACAGAAAACCTAACTAATATATAAGAATGATTAATGCAATGATAGTAATTAAAGAAAATATTAGTTTGTTCTTGCTTTATATATGCACAGTACAGAAAAGAAGAAAAAGTTCACTTTCATAAATAATTTGAGAAATAAAAATGAAGACACATTGACACAAGTCAATTATTTCATGTTGGTAACAAATGATTTAAGAAATAAAATAAATTTTAGAAAGGAGACTTTAAGTTTGAAATTTTATTTTCATAAGAGAAGTGTTGGCTTAAATAATATTGGAATGAATTAAGCATCATCAGATACATTCAAAAGCAAAAAGTTTTAGAAGAGTATGCATATGTGGGAGGTGGCATTTACAGAGCATATCTTAAATATTAAGCTAGCTTTTATCTACATTAAAAATATTCCAGATTCTTTAAGTGTTACATATGTATATGATATTATATATATATATATAATGTCATATATATATATATATATATATATATATACACACACACACACATACACACACTTGGAAATTATCCCTGCTTCAAAGTACATATTGTGAACAAGGACACACACAGATAATAAAGATTTAAGGTTTAACTTATATGAGAATTTTCTTTTAAATTAAAAATTGCATTTTCAATGAATATCTATCTATCTGCAGGCCTATAATATACTAGGATCTATGAGAGAAATAGAAAAGAATGGCCTGTATTACTTTATTGAGTAGTTTTTTCTATCTTAAAGTTCTTAATGGAAGAAAATTTTCTGTTTGTTCAGTGCCGTATGCCTCATGTTTACTGTGTGTGATCACCACAAAAGAGACATTCAATATCTAGGTAAAAAGTAAGTGAATGAATGAAGCAAATTAGTAATATACTACTCAAGCAGATAGGGATGTGTGTGCGATACGTGAGTGTGCTGTATGTATATACCATTAAATTGATCAAATTATGTTAATTTATATTAAAAAATAGAAACCTAACTTTCAAACAGAATAATATTAAATCTCCACTCCTTTACCTTAGTGATTATGAACTGGGAAAAAAAATTAAATAGAAGTTTTAATTATTGCCAAGATGGAATAAGGGCTTCCCTGATGTTTCAGACCATACAGAATCAGCCTGCAATGAGGGAAACCTGGATTCAATCTCTGGGTTGGGAAGATTCCCCTGGAAAAGTGAATGGATACCTACTCCAGTATTCTTGACTGGAGAATTTCAAGGACAGAAGATTCTGGTGGGCTACAGCCCATGGGGTCACAAAGAGTTGGACATGACTGATTAACACATACAAGGTGTAGTAACAGGTCAAGCTATTCCTACCTGCAAAAATTAAATATGGATAAGAGTTAAGAAAACAATAATTTTCAAGATGATGAATATGATGCAATAAAGAGAAATGGCTCTGAAAGACAGGAAATGAATGCTGTAAGCCCTATAACTGTCCCCAGCTTACTTCCTAGAGAGTATTTCCAGACCTGTGAGTGAGAACCAACATGAGGTTGATGACAGAGAATTCAGAGTCTGGGGACAAAGAGTTAAGAGTTGTCCACATGCAGAGCACTGGAGGAAGTGCACAGAGATAGAAATTCAGAAATCTGCTAAAGGTCTCTGTCTAGAATTTAGCAAACATATGTGAGGAAATTATTTGAAGCCAGAGAATGAACTACCTTCAAATAGTTAAGAGTTAGTAATGCCCAATGTCCACAAGCAGCTGGGAATAAGGCTTCTTCCTAACAGCCAGAGATGGAAAATCCTGTTATTCACAAGTATTTGGGAAGAGTATATTTGCCTCAGCAATACAGAATGATTATCCCTAGACTGATTGCTACTCCTGTGCTACCTTAAAAAAAGTAAAATAAGATAAGAATAGCATCTGAAAGGGTCCAACTGTTTCTGAGTAACCAAACTGTATCCCGGAATGATGTTCAAGAATATTTATAGGAAAGTAAAATAGAATGCTTTGAGTAAAATTTCACTAAGTATAGCAACCAATCAAAAACTTACAGGCTTGCCAAAAAGGCATGAAAACATGACCCACAGTGAAGGGAGGGAATCAATAGAAGCAATTCAGAACAGATGTTAGAATTAGCAAAGACATTAAAATATTTTTGTAAACTATATTCTATATATTCAAAAGTTCAGTAAAGACATAGAAGTTACAGAAAATGCTGAAATTAAACATGTAGAGAGATAAACTACCATGCCTAAGATAAAACATTAATTGAATGAAGTCAATAACAGATTAGGCTTCCCAGGTGGTGCTAGTGGGAAAGAACCTGCCTGGCAATTCAGGAGGCATCAGAGATGCGGGTTCAACCAAGGGTGGGGAAGATCTCCTGGAGGAGGGCATGGCAACCAACTCCATTATTCTTGCCTGGAGAATCCCATGGACAGAGGAGCCTGGTGGACTACAGTCCATAGGTCACAAAGAGTCAGACATGACTGAAGCAACTTAGCACACAATAGCCGAGACTGCATTAAAAGTATGAATGAACTTTAGTGCTGGGGTCCAGCCTCAGCAGGATCCAGGGGTCCCCTCCGGATGAACGGCGTCAGTGAGAGAGAGAGAGAGAGAGAGAGAGAGAGAGACCAGACTGGGGGTGTGCAGCAGAGTCTGGCAAATCTTTATTTTTTTTACCGTAGCTTTTATATTCTAAGTTAGTACATTTTTAAGGGGAAGATAGTTTAATATTACATCGGCTTATCCTTCACGAAACCAGGGTGTTTTCTGCATACTTCTTTGTGAGAGTCTTGTACAGTATCTTCTGGCCCTGGGGCCTATTGACATTTTATGACCTAGGTGAATGCAAAGCTGTTTTCTGTAATCTATTCTTTAATGAACACAAAGGTCAGTCCTTTTGCAGAAGTTATCAGTTAAATTTATCTAAAAGGTTTACCACACAAAGACTCTGCGGCTCCGGTGAGGCAGCCCCTGTTTAGCATTCCTGGTTAAAATTAACAATTCTAAACCCTTATTTTTCTAAATCTTTAACTATAACCACTTTTAGAATAATATTTTTATGTTCTCTAATAGGGCTTCCTCACCCCCGAAGGGCTCTGTGCCTATTAGGGCCTTTATGTGATCAGGTTCTTTATGCTGTTTATGATTAAGGTGTTGTGAGCAGTCATGTGCATTAGTATGCATTTGCCAAGCAGGCTAGGATGCCAGCAAAGGGGTCTAAATTGAAACACTCCTTTCATCCTGGATAATCTTATAGGATACCACTGTCCGGGGGACATACTGATTAAAGTTCTAAGTTGATTTTATTTGGAGAGAGATCGGGAAAGGCCTTCTATCTGTGTCACAGAAATCAGGGAGTAGTCTAATATAGCAAGCATCAGAAAGACAGATATCATCTTTAAGGTGAGCGCCGGGGCAGCTTTTCAAAATCCCTGAAGTCCTGATCTGCCTTGCTTGTCAGGTCTTCTCCTCACGACCTTGTCATGGGTGGGATCTCGTGTGCTGGCTCCCGGCACTTTAGAGCATGGTAATTGATAGTATACAAAATGAAACACAGAGATGAAAGGGAACACTTTAAAAATGAACACAGTATTGGAGAGTTGAGAAAAACTTCAAGTGATGTAATATACACATAATTGGACTCAGCAAGAACACAAACTATTTGGAGAAATAATAGCTGAAAATCTTCCAAGTTGGATAATTTTAAGTCCACAGATGCAAGAATCTCAACAAATTCCAAAAAGAAACATAAGATAACTATTCTAATGCACACCAAGTCAAATTTCTCAAAACCAATGTTGACAGAAGTCTCTAAAAGCAGCCAGAGACAAAGGACTTGTTACATGTGAAAAAACAAAGAAGAGGATGACAGCATATTTATCAGAAACAATGTGAGAAAATGGTGGAGTAACATATTTAATATACTGAAAGAAAAATGGTATCAACCCAGAAGTCTATAATCACTCAAACAATCTTTCCAAAACATAAGAAAAGAAAAGAAAAAAAAAAAGATTTTGTACACACGCAAAGGGGCTTCTCTAGGGGTTCAGTTGGTAAAGAATCTGCCTGCAGTGTAGGAAACCTGGATTTGAAACACAGGTCAGGAGGATCCCTTGTAGTAGGAAAAGGCCACCCACTCCAGCATTCTTGTCTGGGAAATCCCATGGGTACACATCAAGAAATACTAAAGGAGGTTCTTTAGGTCACAGGAAAAATTATCCCAGATAGAAATTTGGCTCTTGACAATAGATAGAATACTGGAAATAATAACTACACTGGTTAAGCTTATAAAATTTTCTTTCATATAAATATCCCTCAGGCATGATTGACTATTTAAGCAAAAATAATAACGTATATTGTGTGTTTTATAATATATGTAAACATAAAATATATTATCTCAATAGTACAAAAGTCAAGAGAGAAGAAATTGGTATATACTATTGAAAAGTTCTTATACTGTAAGAATCTACTCTTATGAAGATGATTTTTTATGATGTAATAGAAGTACCTTTCAAATGATAGTCTTCTGTACAAAAATAAGATGTACTTAATGGAAAATAAACATTTCAAAACTTGTCCAGAGAAGCAGGCAACCCCCTAAATCTAGAGTGGAAAGAACAGGCTTATTGAAAGAGATATGGCAAGTCACTCTAGTATTCTTGCCTAGAGAATCCTCACGGACAGAGGAGGCTGGTGGGCTACAGTCCGTTGGGTCACAAAGAGTTGGACATGACCGCACAACTAAGCACAGCGCAGCACAAGAATTTAGTCGAGTCTTGACGGATGCTTTTGATTTTAGTGGGGAAAAAATACACACTTTCATGTTAATAATGACAATTGCTACATTTATTAGTATATACTATATGCCAGCTATTGGTACCACTTTTAAGGTTCATTTTTTTTTTTCTTTTTCCTTTATTTTTTATTAGTTGGAAGCTAATTACTTTACAGTATTGCAGTGGTTTTTGCCATACATTGACATGAATCAGCCAGGGATTTACATGTGTTTCCCATCCCTCTGGGTCATCCCAGTGCACCAGCTCTGAGCACTTGTCTCATGCATCCAATCTGGACTGGCAATCTGTTTCACACTTGAGAATATACATGTTTCAATGCCATTCTCTCAGATCATCCCACCCTCGCCTTCTCCCATAGAGTCCAAAAGTCTGTTCTATATATCTGTGTCTCTTTTTCTGTCTTGCATATAGGTTTATCGTTACCATCTTTCTAAATTCCATATATATGTGTTAGTATACTGTATTGGTGTTTATCTTTCTGGCTTACTTCACTGTGTATAATGGGCTCGAGTTTCATCCATCTCATTAGAACTGATTCAAATGTATTCTTATTAATGGCTGAGTAATATTCCATGGTGTATATGCACCATAGCTTTCTTATCCACTGTCTGCTGATGGGCATCTAGGTTGCTTTCATGTCCTGGCTATTAAGGTTCATTTTTTAATCATCAAACAACAGTTTGATGTAAGTATAATCATCCAGCTCTTACAGATAATGAAGCTTATACTTGGTAAGTTTAGAGCTTGTCTAAGTCCACACAGTTATTAAGTCATTGAGCCAAGAGTCTACTCTGGATATGTCTGAATACAAACCATGTCCTCTTCAGTTCTCACAGTGATGCTCTTTAGATGACTAATAATTTGGGAGGTGGAAATGTATTTGGTAACAACTTTAATAAACTGGATTTACAAAAGGAAAGTCTTATGTGGCACAAACAAAGCAAAGACATTAACAACAAGGAAAAATAATAGAGGTAGCAAAGAGGTTGGAAGAGAATTAGAATAATTTATTTCACTAAATCTGTGAGAGGAGAAAGCATCAGTAAGGAAGGTATGATCAGGGTCAAAGTTTCTAGAGATGTTAAGGAGAAGACAGACTTTAAAAATTCTCTTCCATTTATCATTAGAAACTCAGTTGTGTCCATACTTACTAAGACTAGCTCTCAGGTAAAATTTCTGAAGCCATTGAGGAGAAAAAAGAACAGAGACAAAAAGAGAGAAAGAAGGAATAGATTCCAGGTACTGTAAGTTTTAATTAAAATGTTTGAAAGTAATAAAATTTGGATGGTTGCCCAAAGAGAAAGTGTTAGGTAGTTAGAATAGGAAAAAAGAGTCCAAAATGGCGGTGGCTAAAAGACCTGGAAGGGAAAGCCAGCGAAAATAAAACAAAGGAAGGTCCGAGGACCGGAGTGAGAACCTCAGGTAAAACAAACAACGCTCCTGCCTAAGCCCAATTTACATAAGACAGGCCCAGGGACAGAGAAACATATAAAAAGAGGAGCCAAAGCCCTCTTCTCTCCTTTTTTGCTCCCTCTCTCTCCCCCACACGATGGGGCAATCTTCTCTTCGCGTCTCTGGATCGACGTGCCCTCACGCCTCAAAGACGGATTTTCCTGCTATTATCTAAATAAACAGAGCTGTAACACTGATTTATTTAAGAGCTATAACACGGTCCGTTCGAGACCTGAGAGCTATAACACGGCCTCCGAGAGCTGTGACCCGCCAAGGGGCTTTAATGTCCGTCACTCCAAATTTTTGTTGCGACGAGACAAAGAACCGAGGAACATACACTCGCGTGACAAAAGGATACTCAAAAATGTTAAATTTTGTTGTTTATTTCAAGAAGAGACACCTTTTACATGTTTATAGATGTACGGAAAAATGACTAATAAAATGAAGACAACATGGTGGGACATAGAGGAGTGACTGAATCATGAGGGCTCCTGAAAAAGTGAAAAGAAATAGGTTTGTGATCAGTGGTGAAAGCTCTAGCTTTCAAAATCATAATTATGCTTCTGTCTCTGTGCCTTAAAAGAAGAATGACAAATTCTTTAATTTGTCTCTACTTTCCAAAAGTGGCTAGGCAGTCATTGGTGCAATAGACAGTTAGGAAGAAAACAAGTGACCTTGTGTCTCACAGCTCATAGTACAGTAGCTCTAACAGTTAAAGTTTATTCACACTACAGTTAGATACACACAGAAAAATATTTTCTTTATTTCACTATACCTAAATTTATCCTTCTAGTTAGTTCCTAATCCTCTGACAAGGAGTAGGCATGTTTTGGTGTTGAGGGAAATTAGACAAAATTCTGATTTGGTAATCTCAGGCCAGTTCATTAATTTGGATGATTTTTCTCTCAAGTTGGTATGTGCTGAGATGACTCTTGTTAAATGCACAAAATTTCAGAAGTATTTCCATTTCCCCTCTTTAAGATGTTGTCTGGTTATTTGGGGGACTGTGGGTACATGTGGATTATAACCATATGAAATTTCATGAGGGGAGCCACTGAGATCTGTTCAGCAGCCTTGTGATCCTTGCTAATCTTTGCTGAGGTGTGACAGAACTCATTCCTGAGACTTGGGCTTCTAGAGCTCAAATCTGATGCTAATGTAACACATGGTCTCTGTCCTTAATTTAGACTATGCTTCTGTTGACTCATCCATCTCCTTTTGCAGACTGACTCTACCGATGTTCATATGTGTTCTAATTTTTCTCTAGCAACTAGTCTAGGAAGCTCGTCCTTCAGCCCTCATCTCTAAGGGCATTTAATCCCCTGCAACATCTGCTTCTGACATTGTCAATGGGCACCAGGCTAGAGTATCGGCTAAATTACTTGCCCCATTTACACACACACACACACACACACACACCTACACACAGCAGAACATGATAGATTTATAGGCCATTTTCCAACAGTAGGAAGCCAAGAGAAGACAAGGAGAGCTCAATAGGTCCTTATGTTTTCATTTTACAAGGCTAAAACTGCTTTAGTTTGACCACATGCAAAGAGGACTGTTGTTAAAGTCCCCAATAGAAGGTGAAATAAAAGGCTTATTATCCTTGATAGATTGAAAATCTTCCTAACAAGACTTTCTCCTCTAGAACTCAGGTCAGAAGCAGTCAGACATGTAATTCAACACAGATTTATTTGTACAGGTCATTTTCATGGAAATTGGGAGATTTTCTCACTTGTTCTCAAAGTTCTGAGACATCCTTTAAAAAAAACAACTACAATAAAGTAAACTGACTTGCCTTAAGATAAAGAAAACGAGGATAATGAAGACATTTTGAAATGTTTGTCTCTCAAGTACATGGGCTTTTTACCAAGTATTTTCTAGTTAAAGCAGTGAAGAATATTGGATTTAAGACTGTAATCTGATCAATAGCTGATGTCTTCTTAGAAGTTCCCACTTTTTTTCTTCCCCAGGGTAGTAATTTCCACTGCTTTGACTTGGAGACACAGAATTGGAAGGGATATAAAAATGATATCTAAAAATATTTTCCAAATATCACAAGCAGCCACCTCATTTGTAAAATTTTATATGTAGTCACCTCATCTGTAAAATTAAGTTAATAACAGTGCTTACTTTAGGATATATTCAAATTAGCATAGTACCTGCATTTAATATGGATAGTAAACAAAGTTGAAAATGAGGCTATTTACTGAAAGTTGGTGGAAACAGAGGGACTACTTGGTAAAAGTAGAAATTACTGAATTATCCTTGAGGAAAATTTTTAAGTATGAAAGAACCACAAAAAATGGAGTTGTGCAAACTCAAGGACTTAGCTGGACCCTGATATTATGACTATATAGCATAGATGGAGCTTTTAGAGTCTTTGCTTCTCCTCCATATACTTTATATACAGAAAAAAACCCAAAGAATAATTTGGTGGTAGTGGCCTAGGTTTTGGGGGGAAAAAAAACCCAGTCACTAGAAAAATATAAGAATATGGAGCTGTAGGGTATAATTGAAAGGGGGCATATAATTAACTGATTCTGGAGTAGGTGAGAACACAAGTGAAGTCAGAAGGATTATATGTCATATATATATCCAGTCCATATTGTAATTTGGGGAAACTGAAAACCACCGTTCTTTGTCACTAATTTAATTATATTTTATGAATTGCACTATTGGGAACAAGTTTTAAAATTGTCTGCAGGCTTCTGCTGTATTCTGAACCATGAGAACTGAATCAGAACTGTAAAACTGTACAGTGAATCTATGTTTTTAGCACTTTCCAGATGACAGCATGGATCAGAAATTTCTCGTGTCCCTTGTGAACTCTTTTAGTGACTGTTGTCATTGATCATATATCAAGAATATGTTGTGTGTACATAAGCATATTTATAGAATAAACTGTCTTCAGAAATCAGCCCTTTCTCATGCTCTCTCTAGTCTAAAGATATGGTCATAATCATATGACAGTTGTTTTACTTTTTTCTCTTCTGTTGATTTGTACATCATGTAGATGTCAAGGAAGCCAGCCATTCACTCTTTATGTTTTATCTAGATTGTTAAATGTGCCCCCATATCCTTTCTCTAAACTCTTAGAGGTATGACTAATAAAGCAGAGTTAACTAAAAGGTCTTTTAGAGAGATTTTTCCTTTTCAAGAACCATCTACTACTAAAGGAAAGAGGATACAACAGGCAAACTTCTATACTTAAAAAAGGCAAAATTATCTAACCAACCACTTTAATGAACATTTTGGTCATTTAATGTTATAAAATTAGAAGTTGTCATTGCAAATCTCTATTTAAGCATTTGAGTTGATACGAAGAAACAGTGAAAGCAAGACTCATTTTTCCAATATTTCAGGTTAAATTTTGAGATTCCTACCAAGCACTACATTTAATGAGGTTCTTCAGATGCCCCCGAAGTAGACAATCTGCTCACAAAAAGAACAATCACTATTTAAAATACAACTATAGAAAACATTTTGTTCCGTAATTCCTTATTACATAAATGCATTCTTCCCCAAATCTCTAATTCCAGAAAAAGACATCTGATACTCATACAAGGGAAACTGGTAATATGAGCTCTTTCTGTAATTAGCACTTGAATTGAACTTAGAGCAACCTTTCAGTGCATGCATTTCAAAAAGCTAGAGAACCAAGATTGCCAACAGAGGTCCATTGAGTGTTTTCAAATGCTGAAAGAAAATTACTCAGATTGTACTGCCAGCCAATAACTGTTAAATATCAGCATATCCCACCTTTTCTGTTGTCCTTGGAATTTAAAAGGTCAAATTCATATCATTGATATTAAAATTACAAAGCACACACATACATGTATTTCAGAACTTCAGCTTAACAGAGTGATGTGAGTGTTCAGAATAGCTTTATCTGACATGTAAATAATTGTGATGGGCTTCCCTGGTGACTCAGTGATAAAGAATTGCCTGCCAATGAAGGAGATGCTGGTTCCATCCCTGGGTCAGGAAGACTTCCTGGAGAAGGAAATGGCAATCCACTCCTGTATTCTTGCCTGGAGAACCCCACGGACAGAGGAACCTGGAAGACTACAGAACATGGTGTCCCAAAGAGTTGGACACGACTTAGCAATTAAACAACAACAAAGTAATTGTGACAATTAAATAAAGGAAAAAGAAACTGGTGTGCTACATTTGACATATGTAATGGGTCTGTGTGTGTGTGCTCAGTCACTCAGTCATGTCCAAGTCTTTGCGACCTCATGGACTATAGTCTGAAAGACTCCTCTGTCCATGGAATTTTCCAGGCAAAAACACTAGAGTGGGTTGCCACTCACTTTTCCAGGGGATCTTCCCAACCCAAGGATTGAACCCAGGTCTAGCAGCACTATAGGCAGAGTCTTTAGCTCTGAGCCACCTGGGAAGCCCACTTGTAGTCGGTAAGGAGAGGCATTGCTGGGAATTATGGTAGGAACATAGCTCTTTCTATTCTCATAGCAAAGACAACAGAGAGAAATAGGCATTAGGTACAAGAAGCTAGTACTACACTCTTATTTACCTGATGAGTGGCACATACAAGAGGTAAAAGGAAAGATGATTGGAAATATTTTTAATTTTTAATGTTGAGAAACTCAGTATAAAAAAAATAACAGGTATCTCCAAAAGAATGTTTATTTACATATTCAGTTTAATAGGAGAAATTATATGCAATCCATTTGAATATGAGTGTGATATTACAGATGCTGAAATTTCAAATGTCCCTTTCAATTTAGAACTAAAATCTTTTTTTTTTTTAAACAGAAGATTCTCATATTGTGGCCCTCGCTCAGATGGTAAAGAATCTGCCCACAATGTAGGAGATCTGAATTCAATCACTGGGTCAGGAAGATCCACTGGAGAAGGAAACGGCTACCCTCTCGAGTATTCTTATCTGGAGAATTCCATGAACAGAGGAGCCTGGCAGGCTATAGTCCATCAGGCAGCAAAGAGTCAGACATGACTGAGAGACTACCACACACACATGAGGCTCTAGTTTCATGAGGTGGGGAAACCTGGCTTTTTATTCATTTTTCTCCTGGCCATGAGGCAGGTTGCCCTTGTCATATAGATAGTGACTGAGACTGATATAGATGGATGGCTAAACACTGTACCATATTTTTCCCCACTGAGATAAATAATTCCCAATTTGCTGCTGAGGATCACTGGGATTTAATGGTTAATTATGGTAGTAAAGAAATCTTGGATGCAATTGCTTTTATAGAACATAAAACTTTAGTCCGGACCCCAAATAATAGATGTTTAGTATAATGTAACCATTATAAGCTGGTTACCAGATAAATACACTAATTAAACATTACTATATATAGATGATTTTGAAAATTTTTATTCTGTGTTCAGGCAGGAAAAAAACCTGGTATGTTTGGCCTCAGGGATATTTTCAAGACTTCCACAAGAAAACAAGAAAGCATATCCTAAATGAGAAAGCAAACTTTACTTGCGTGTACATTGTGGAGAACAGTTTTCAGTTTGTTCTTTCCATTCTAACATTCTGCAATTATAATTTACACTCACATTGCTCAAAATATAGTCTGAAGACCAGAAGATTGCCGTCAAATGGGAGTTTGCTAGATTATGCAGACTAACAAGGTTCATTTCAGACCTACTGATGCAGAATCTGCATTTTAATAAGGTCCCTTAGTGATTCCTCTGCACAGTAAAGTTTCAAAGTATGGTCTAAATTATCATTCTTCAGACCTGCTAGACTCCAGACTTTGCCTTCACCTTCAGGGTTATCTCAGGAATCTGAGTATTTGCTTTTTTTTTTTTTTTTGGTTT
The DNA here is from genome assembly GCF_033118175.1 of Dama dama. Taxonomy (NCBI): domain Eukaryota; kingdom Metazoa; phylum Chordata; class Mammalia; order Artiodactyla; family Cervidae; genus Dama; species Dama dama. The sequence goes on along the minus strand of NC_083699.1, from coordinate 93,577,008 downwards.
CCTTTTGAAATAAAGCCAAAAGCACTAGACTCAGAATAACGTCTGACTTGTCTCTTTTCTTTAAGTGTGTATATATGTGAAGATGCCTACAGGAAAAAAAAAAAAAAATCACACATATACTTAGGCTTTTGTTTTAAACACATGACTATTCTATCTGATGCTTTATCCCAGAAGTGAGAATGAGAGCTTCTCAAGGCAGAGGGCTTATCCCTCAGTTTCACCCATCCACCCAACAGTAGTCGGAGAACACCGATAGAGAAAAAAACAAATAGAGCTTATTTCATCCTAAAGTTCTTTCAGATCATAAAGGGGTTCTTTCTACTGTCAATGGACAGTTCGCATCACGGGCTCCCAGCCGTGACATCAGGCGTTTCAGGCAGGAGATCTTTACTGAAGTGTCACGTAAATGGCACTGGCGTGTACGGCCGTGGTTCTTATCAGCTGAAGCCAGATGTGCTCAGCTGATTCACTCTCCACTTCACACCAGCCAATCAATTAACCTTGTTCAAAATTCAAACCAACAGTCAAAACTTGCAACAAAGTGCTTATACTTTTATGCTTATGCCTTCTATCGGTTTAGCCAGTGGTTCTTGGATGCTTTCAGGCAAGTCTTATTTCAGGTAATAGGCTTAAAGAGATTTCTTAGCATTTCCCCTGACACAGTCATAAACCTTTGATTGATGTCCTTACTCTCTTCCTATTCTCAGTGTGCATCTATATAACATAAAGAGAGGATCCCACGGCATATTTCAAATTTTCCAGGATTGTGACATGGAAGGTATACTCCTTGCTCTTTGAAAACAATTGCCATAATGTCATTTTCTAACAGAATATTGGGTTATTTAGTACATGAGGTATACAGAAGAGCATGTCAAAGAGATCTTATGCATAGTAGTTACAAATTGCCAAGTAAACCATAGACTGGATTTATAGTCCTTATATTTTTGTATACTAAATATTGTCTCTAACTTTAAGAAACATACTTCAAAGGGAATATCTCTCATAAATTGTCTTAAAGATTTACTTCCGTTTTTAGTAAATAATGTTTTGCTTAACTTCATTCCCATATAAAGTAGATAAAAATAAAAATAGTTTCATAGCCTAGGAGTAAGTCTGATAACTCCACCAGAAGCAACTAGGAATGTTAAGATATCTCAGTCCCAGTTGTAAACACTGTTTCCCCTCATCAGTGTCACTATGGACCTAAGAATGCCTGTATCACTGTGGTGATTCAACTATCAGCTGAATCGGCACTTCAAAGAGATATTTTAAGATACTATTTTTAAAATGAATGATGTAAATATGCCATTTTCATTTTAGTTGCTTAGCTTATTGCAAAACCACTGCAGAAGTTTTTGCTCAGAAGACTGACTTCTATTTTTAGTTTACTATATGTGCTTAAGCACTGGCAAAGTTTTCAAAACTAATTTGTATTTGAGAAATCTGGTAGTTAAAGAATATTTAAAGACAAATACTTCCTCACCAGAGTGAATCTCTTCTAGCATTAAAATATAAAATTCTAGACTATGTGGTCTGTTTTCTGGAGTGGAAACCTTAAAAAATTTATCAGGAGGTTTGGCTCTCTTGTATAATACAATAACAAGATATAGTAACCCCCATTTGAATGCTCAGCATAGTTTTTTGCGAGTCTAAATGTAATCTATCATTACCTCAAGTCTCTTCTTTCTCCAGTTTATGTGCATTCTTGTGGTTGAATCAAGTTGATTAAATGTCTATTTTTCTCAGAACATAGCAAACCTACATGAACCTTTCTTGGGATACAAATACATTTAAGATAATATATAAATCATTGCTTGTCAAACATGAAGGCAAATTTAAGCTATCTGAAAACATTTAAAGACTTTTTTTTCTTTAACTGTCATTGTCTGTTATAAGGTGATTGTTAATGTGCCTTGTTAATGAAGTTTAATCAGTTCTTAGCAACTCAAGGCTATAAAATGGTCCAAGTAGAAACAGCTTTGGGGAGCTGGTAAGGTAAGGAATAGTAAAGGCCATTCTAATTTCCCCCATTCTTTGTTCATAATCTGCAAAAATTTGATCATGAAAGATGAACTGAAATTGCTTTCCTGAAAAGTGTGTATAATTCTTTTCAGCATTCCTCAGAAGCCATTCAAAATTCTGGATGAATTAATTAATAAGTTTGTGTAAACTTGAAAACTTAAACTATGTAAAACAGTGACCAATTGATATTTTGTGCTGAGTAGCATCAGATTTGTTATGTTTTCTCTTGTCCTATTTTCTTTGAGGGAAAAAACAAAATGTGTTGCTTAATATTAGCAATATGCAACCAGACACCACAAATTTAGCTGATACACTGTGATTTAAAACTACATCCTCCCTTGATTTATTCAATTAACTAGCTGGCTTAGCCTAGTGTACCAAAGATATTTGATACTATGGTATCAACATTATCATTCATTTATTTATTCTCCCAAGAGGAAAGAATTCTGCCTCTACTACATGTCATAATTTCTTCGAAATATCAGTGTCATCCCAGTGGTGTCTCCAGGATAGCAGTCACAAGAACTCTGAATTCTCCATGGTTTTTGGTGTATATTTGTCAATATCAGGATAAAAATTGGATGACAAAAATCAGCTACTGAAATATAAATTGAAGACAGCATTTTAAATATTCATAAAACTATTTTATTTAATTATCATATGTATCAATGTAACAGATATATAAGTGTCTGCTTCAGTTCACACATGTATGTAAACATTCAACTGCCTCAAATATATCCAACTTAAAAATCTTCATTTACTTCTGATTCATTCTTTTTTTCTGAATTATTATACTGCTGATTTCAATACACACTACTCTTGACAGACCCTCTCTTGGTCTCTTTCTATAGTAGTTCAATATGCTGTCAAATACTCTCCTCTACTTTAGTTTATTTGCCCTATTCAAACCAATTTCCTCTCTCTCGCTCTCACAAACACACACACACACAAAGAAGCCATTTTAATAAAACATAAACATGACCATGTCAGTCTGCTACTTAAAAAGCCTCAGTGATTCCTTATTCTCCTATAAAGTTAAAATTCATATACTTCAGCACCTTCAAACTTAGCCAAAAAAAACCTCTCTAGATATATCTGTGATTAGTCTTTTGTTTATCTCAACTCTTAACATGCATTTTCGTTCTTCATTAAGTATGTTGCACAGCATAGACACAGGAGTATTATTATTTTCTAAATCTTGTCTATTTGTGGAGTATTACATGTATTTTAAGTTCTTTCTCTAAGGAGAAAAATCGTCCTTCAAGGTTTTTACTATTTGTTTTCTGAAAAATAAATCATGGGCTAATTTATTCAGTCAATCCATCAATTATGTTTTCACTAATTATTTATCATGTGTCTATCATGTGTCATGCTACTAAGCTCTATTGTATTAAAAAAAGATATGAGAAATCTGCCTTCATGGAGCTTAGAAAATAATAAAGAAGAAAACCCATAGGAAAATTAGTGAACAAAAAAGATAGCATTGAAAATTATAAGTTCTGTAAAGAAAAAGAATAAGGCCAGAAAAACAAAAATGGGTAAGGTAGAACCCACTTTAGATTGAAAAAGTTAAGGCTATTTCACATCCATGCTGCCCAAGACAGGAATAAGCCTAGTGAGAAAGAGCAGCTCAGCAGAGCGTAATTCCAAAAAAGAGTGTCTGTGATATAGATGGAGAAGGTACACGACCTAAAGCAGTGAAGTCCAGCAGACAATATTAAAAGGTTTCAATTAGAAGGTGGTGGAAAGACACTGTAGGTCAATGAGAGCAAGTAGATTACTTGGACAAAAAAAAAAAAAAAAAAAAAAACTCCCATATGGAAAACAGGATGAATGGAAGCAAGAATGGAAGCCAGCAACCAGTCAAGAGACAACTGCAGTTGTATGTAGATGATGCTGGCTTTGGTTAAGTAGGTGGAAGGCAATGGATAGGCAAAATGGGGGCAAAGTGAAGCTTTCACTGAGCAATAAAATTTGCTGAATTAATGCAGAAATTAGTAAATAGACTAATTTAATATAAAGATCAGGGCTAAAATAAGAAGTGATGCCAAGTTCATTTTAAATTTTCTTGAACTTCTGAGATGTCAAGCAGAAGGTGAAAATACACAGATGGAATCTCTTTGGTCCTTCTTATGCTTGGACAAAAAGTCATAGAAACAAGGAGAGAAATCATGCATAACCTAAAAGTTAGAGTCACAGTGTACCTTTTGCTAAAGAAGCAAGTAGCCTTTATGGGCACTTGGGTCACTGACTCAGACAATGAGGGTAACATACCCCTATACTGAAAAGACTGTTTTTAAATGTAGGGAGTTGTAAATCAGTAAATGTAAATGTAGGGAGTCTTGTAAATCAGTACAAGACTTCAGAGCCCAGCTACAAAGATGAAGGTAAACTGTCTGATGGAAAAGACTATAGGAAGTCTTTTTACAAAGCTTACAGTTTTAATGGAGCTGTTCTAAGTAAGTCAGAAAGTAAGTCAGAAAATGTGTGCAGATATAGTTCTAAAACATCCCTGTGGAAATCAGTCTTTTCGGATTGTTTTGTTTTCAGATTCAGTTATTATAACCAGTGTTGCTTAGAAGAAATATTAAGAAAATAAACCTTATTTCCCACCCTTTACTATTACCTGAGGAAGTTCACCTACAAATTTAGTTCTGAAGGTCAGCTTCTGTAATTTCGAAACCACTTGCTTTTTCTCATTCGGTGTCACGTGTGCATCCATTGTGCTCAGCTACTTCAGTTGGGTCCTACTCTTTGCGACGTTATGGTCTGTAGCCTGCCAGGTTCCTCTGACCATGGGATTCTCCAGGCAAGAATAATTGGAGCGGTTCGCCATGTCCTCCTCCAGGGGATCTTCCTGACCCAGGGATCAAACCTGTGTCACCTGCATTGTAGGCAGATTCTTTACAGCTGAGCCACCAGGAAAGCCCACAATGTCATATACGTAAAGCTTATTATTTCACATCTATCTAATTCAGTTCCCCCTCCCTCAACCGAGCAAATTTTGCAAATAAACATGGCCTATATTTTATATTCATCATGTATTTTTTTTGCTAAATATAGTCATTTAATCCTAATGCTGAAATAAATAGGCAAGCAGAAGCTTAATTATATTTATTGAAGCAAATTGTTGCACATGATTTTTCCAGTATGCCTAAGTAACTAGACATATTATTTTAAGTATATTTTGAAGTATTGTATATTTTTTAGAAAAAAGACTTTTCAATTACAAGCTAACATTCTAGCCAAAAAGGTTGCATAAATTTTAGTTACTAAAAATAACTGTCTTTACCCAAATAGCAGGTGCATAATTTTTAAAAAATAAGGGGATTATGACCTATCCTATCTTGGATGATTGCTCCAAATGCCAAGTGTTTCTTTCAACAAGAAGCTAAGAGGTTCTCCCTCCTGATCAACAAAGCTGCAAGATTAGGGCTAGTTCGCTCTTGACTAGACAGACAGGCTGATGAAATTTAGGGTGACTTATCCAGATACAGATACCCTAAAGCCGCTGGTCACTTCCAGTTTGGAACTAATCAGGCTCATTCCACACATTTTCAGGGCTGGGAACAAGAATATAAATGGAGGCCCATGATGCAGACCTAAATAAAGCTATAAATCAAGTCAACAAACTACTTAATAATTATGCTCTATTCTCCTACTTTGAAAAAATATATTTTTTGTAATATCAAATATTTTAGTTCCTTTTCACTTTTTACTCTTCTGAGCTCTACATTCACATTTTTATTTTTCACTAGTGCTTGTACTTATACTCATTTTAGATATTTAAAGGATTAAACATAAAATGTAATTATGTTTTGTTACTTGTTGTTCAGTCACTAAGTCATGTCTAACTCTTTGAGAGCCCACAGATTGCAACACACCAGTCTTCCCTGTCCTTTACTGTCTCTCGGAGTTTGCTCAAATTCATGTCCATCAAGTCGATGATGCTATCTAACCATCTCTTCTTCTGCTGCCCCCTTCTCCTTTCCCATTCAATCTTTCCCAACATCAAGATCATTTATATTCAGAGTAAAAATTTGAATATATTTTAATCAAAATATAATAATATAACTAATTTAAAAATTTTTTTAAATTCTTTTACTGTTTAAAATAATTTCTTCTGAGATATTTGAACATTTCTATTAAAGGGATTTCTATTAAATTTAATAGACAATGCATTAATTGTAACTGAGAAAATAAAAATTTAAATAAAATTATTTGAATTTGATGTAATTGTTAAAATTAATCAACTATAAGTATTTTAGAAACAATTAACTGTGATTTTAACATTCATTGTGTATATAAAAGTTAGTTGCACTCTACAGGTTTATACAGAGATTGCCAAACTTTTTTGTGTAAAGGACAAGATAGCAAATTTTTTAAGTCTATGGGCTATACAACTCTGCCACAACTATTCAACTCTGTCAATGCAGCATCAAAGTAACATATATAATATATATGAATAAGTGTGACTCTTTTACAAAAAGAAACTTTCTACAAACAGACAGCAGGCTTGATTTTGCCTTTGGGCCATGGATCCTTGGCCTAAAATTACACATATACAAATGTAAGATTAACTTGTAATATTTAATACTGGTGCACGTCTATCCAGCTGTCATATGCACTATTAAAATGCTAGAGTAATTCATGGGTACTTTCACAACAATTTATGACATGGGGAGTTAAAAGAAGATAAATGGGAGAATCTATTTCAATCCATTTCAATCATATTACTGAAATTAAAGATTTGACAAGGGAATTAATTTGACTCTTCTCTTATAAGCATTTGTGTGGTTCAAATCCCTTCAATCTGGCCCTGAGGTAAAGGAAGCAAACCTTTGTGGTATTAAGAAGCAAGTTGACTTTTGTTTAAGAATACATGCAAGAGTGTGTGGCCATACCACCTTGAACATGCCCAATCTTGGAAGTTAAGCAGGACTGGGGCTGGTTAGTACTTGGATAGAATGCATGCAAGAGATGTAGAGAATGTTCCTTGATTATTGCTGGTCATAGTAGGAACAATTAAGTATTATTGGTAAAACTGTGCAAGTCCTAAGAGTCAAATACTGAGTGACCAAGGTTCCCAGGTGTTTGCTAGTATTTTTGTGCCTGTGTGCCTGTGCATTCTTAACTGATTGCAAGTGGACTCAGCAGATTAAAATATTTCCAGAAAATAGCCTCATAGAAGTTTGACTGAGCCTAGGTTCTGCTACATGTTACCTGTGTGACCCTGAGGATGTTCCTTAGAATCATAGGACTCTAAAAATAACTTAAACATCACTTATTCTGATTATATGCACACAAAGGACTTTCATTTGATCTGAAAAATAATAATAATTCAATACTTATTTGTTGAAACAGATCTCTCCACTCTCCAATTTATTGTTTAAAAAGCTGACAGATTAGTTTTCTCCAAACATCATGTTTGCACAATAGCAGAGTGGATAAAATAAAGGTAAGACCATAAATGTAACAGAAATTCAGGCTCTTCCTTCTGAAATACGATTCAAAAACAAGCTATGTAATATCACTGCTTGACATTTTATGTGCACTTCTCACATCACTCTGAGCCTACATAGAGCTGCATTATTACTGGTATCTGTGATTCAAACAGCATTCCAAAACATCAAGCTCCCAGATAGCTGCTATGGATAAAAACCACTGCTATGGATAACCATGCAAGGATAGGACAGCACATATGTAAAGCATGCCACAGCAATGGGAGTTGCCCATTAAATATCAAAATGTATGCAAAATCACTTAAAATTATTCATGGATGAAGATAAGTTTAAGCAACAGACATTTAAATGTGGTAGGCATCCAGCTGAGGACTACCTTTCCTCCTGAATCTGTAACAAGAGCCAGATTTCACTGGTGGTCAGGGTGGCTACCAGATCCAGAAGACCCTCCACCAAGATGCCGAGGACACATGACCGTATGCCAAGTACTAAACTAATTTCCACTTCATTCTTCCTCAATACTAATAACTATCAAGGATTATCAGATTAGGAAAATGGGGTTCAGAAAGTTTGTTTATGTCAAGATAAACGTCGTTAATCTAGCTCTGTTTAAATCTAAAATCTCTACTGTGCAGCTGAGTTCTATAAAGCAATCATTGAATGGAATCAGAGTGATTGAGTTGTAATTGCAAATATCAGTTACCATTGGGAGAACCAGCTTAAAAGCTCACTGTGAAGTGGTCAGAGAAGGTCCCTCTAACCCTCCCTATTCCAGTGACTCTGGGGTCCCATTTCTCCCAGTTTGCAAGTTGTTCCATTCCAACAAATACAGATTCTCAGTTGGTTTGCTGGGAGAAAACACAGCTCTATTAAATTATTAGTGACCTACTGTGGTCTCGTTTCTGACTTGGAAGATACCAGTAGGTTACTTCTGGACCCATTTTTATATTTCCAGAAGATATTTTAAAAATTTCCTTTGATATTCAAAGAGACAAATTACTAATGGTGAAATTAAAGGAACAGTAAGGTTGAATCTGTGAAAGATGAGAGATTTTCTGATAGATCTGTATTATATTTGTAATAGTCAGTGTACTTACTTGCAAGGGAGAATCACAAGTGAAGTCGCTCAGTTGTGCCCAACTCTGCGACCCCATGGACCAGGCCCCTCCACCCATGGGATTTTCCATGCACAAGTACTGGAGTGGGTTGCCATTTCCTTCTCCAACAAGTGTCCCTACATTAGGTATTTTGAGTAGGGAAAAGGGAGTTTCCATTTTTTATATCTTTAAGAGCTTGGTGATTTTTAGCACAGCACATAAATTGCATGTACCCTTTTTTATTATTATTTGCAATGTTTCTATTGAAAATTATATAACTCCTAACACTGAGGCTACTCAAATTAAAAAATCTGTAAATGATTACAGTCTTTTGCAAGCAAGGTGAGCTAAAAATACTATTCTTTCAGTTTAAAAAGTCAGGTATTAGCAATAGGGAAAAAAAAAAAAAAAAACTTTGCCATTGCTTCCACTACTAAAAAAAATTTTATGCAATCTTGATGGTCAAGTCAGATTTTGGATTTAATATCCATTAATTCCATGAGAGACAGCACTATTTCCCAAACTGATAATGATCAGATGCATAATGTGAGAATTTCTTTCAATTGTGTCTTTCCATGAGAAAGTGGTAGCCTCTCATGTGTCATTATAAAGGGCACCTTTAATTCCCTTTCGTATACCTTCTTGGTATTTACATTTGTAACATTGCACCATAATTGTATTTTATAAAGCCCAAGACTCATTTAAATGCCAGAAAATTACGCCAAAGGGATTTCATTTACCACTGGCTGTGTAGGGGATAGAGTTATATAACCCCTATTAATGCTAATGGGAGTTCATGAATAAATCTTCAAGAATACAGAGAAAAATGTATCCCATGAAGGACATGAAATGAAGACAATAGGCTCACTAGAGCAAAATTAAATGGCAGTTTGATTTCTGAGCTAATACCTCATAAAAATAGAAGTCACTTGCATTTAAAATCACTTAAGAACAGTGATTTCTTTAGTAAGAATTCACGTATCTCTTTGACAACTTACCTCATATAATTTGCACAAATAACAAATTTTATTATCAGCAATTACCTATGGATTTCCAGTACGTGATGACCTGAGGAACATTTACATTGTATCTTGGTTCCCTGTAATTGTCTTCGAGTGAATATCTCGGTAATAAAATACATTGTTTTAAATATATTACCATGAAATCATCTACTTGTAGTTTTAATGCTACAAATTAAAAGGTACTACCTATGTGATCTTCCATAGATACTATAAGACCGAAACATTTTTATATGGTTTATTGGCAAATGGTACACCTATTAAAAACAAAACATGGTGGGAGTCTTTTTAAACTAAAATACTAATATAAATATTATACAAGTTATTCTCAGGTTTCTAATGTTAAAAAGCTATACACTGTTAAGATTCAAGCTTTTTATTTGGATGATTCTTGTGTTTAGGTTTCCTTTTCTTTTTCAGCACAGAACTAAATTGTTTTTGTGGAGCACTGAGATTTTTTACATAGCTGATTTTTAGTGTTTCATTATTTTAATAGAAGAGTCTTCATATATCATGAAAATGAAAAGTACATTTAATGTCAAATTTATGTATCTTAATCTAATCGCACTTTTTCACAATTTGTTCTATATTAATTTATTAGCATTTGTTAAAATTGAACTTTCTAAATAGGTCAATACAAATGAGTGACTTCTGAATATAGAATCTTTTACTAAAAGACATTTGAGTCAGTTAATTTCTCTCAAAATAATGGGTAATTTAATATTTCAATTATTAGGGTTTCATATACATTATCCATTTTTTCCTATTCCACTTGCCTTTATGAAATAGAAGTTCGCTGAATAATATATCTCAAATTTAAATGCTATATCTATAAACATTAATAACAATTTATAAGTTAGGTGCAAAAGAGCTCTATTAAAATACATCTGTAAAGAAGTTTTTAACTCTTTTAAATGATGACAACAGCAACATCAAGATGAAATACTAAAACTGTAAGAACACAATACACCTACAACATATTTTAGGCTGTACTTTCAAGCATATTTGAACTTTTTAAACATAAATTGAATATAACACTGGGCATATACATTGTTTGCTAAGATTCACCATGAGCATACCCATCAATTTGCTTCTTAATAAAAAGAAGTGATGCTCAGAATTCCCCAATCCAGGCTTCAACAGTATGTGAACCATGAACTTCCAGATGTTCAAGCTGGATTTAGAAAAGGCAGAAGAACCAGAGATTAAATTGCCAACAACTGCTGGATCATTGAAAAAGGGAGTTCCAGAAAAATCATCTACTTCTGCTTTATTGACTATGCCAAAGCCTTTGACTGTGTGGATCACAACAAACTGTGGAAAATTCTTCAAGAGATGGTCAGACTACCTGACCTGCCTCCTGAGAAATCTGTATGCAGGTCAAGAAGCAACAGTTAGAACTGGACATGGAAAAACAGACTTGTTCCAAATCAGGAAAGGAGCATGTCAAGGCTGTATATTGTCACCCTGTTTATTTAACTTATATGCAGAGTACATCATGAGAAATGCTGGACTGGATGAAGCACAAGCTGGAATCAAGATTGCCAGGAGAAATATCAATAATCTCAGATATGCAGATGACACCACCCTTATGGTAGAAAGCAAAGAAGAACTAAAGAGCCTCTTGATGAAAGTGAAAGAGGAGAGTGAAAAGTTGGCTTAAAACTCAACCTTCAGAAAACTAAGATCATGGCATCCAGTACCATCACTTCATGGCTTTATTTTTTGGGGCCCTAAAATCACTGGAGACGGTGACTGCAGCCATGCAATTAAAAGATGCTTGCTCTTTGGAAGAAAAGCTATGTCTAGACAGCATATTAAAAAGCAGAGATATTACTTTACCAATGAAGGTCTGTCTAATCAAAGGTATGGTTTTTCCAGTAGTCATGTATGGATGTAAAAGTTGGACTATAAAGAAAGCTGAGCACTGAAGAATTGATGCTTTTGAACTGTAGTGTTGGAGAAGCCTTTTGAGAGTCCCTTGGACTACAAGGAGATCCAACCAGTCCATCGTAAAGGAAATCAGTCCTGAATATTCATTGGAAGGACTGATGTTGAAGCTGAAACTCCAATACTTTGGCCACCTGATGCAAAGAACTGACTCATTGGAAAAGTCCCTGATGCTGGGAAAAATTGAAGGTGGGAGTAGAAAGGGCAACAGAGGGTGAGATGGTTGGATGGCATCACCAATACGATGGACACGAGTTTGAGTAGGCTCCGGGAGTTGGTGATGGACAGGGAGGCCTGGTGTGCTGCAGTCCATGGGGTCGCAGAGGTGGACATGACTGAGTGACTGAATGGAACTGAAAACAGAAGTAAGTAGTAGAAGAATTGGAATGTCAGATGTCATCTGGAGGCAATATTCATGAAATGCTTGCACTTAACACTCAAAATATAATGAGTCCTAGGTACCTCACACCCCAATTTTGGGCTAGACTTGTTGATAGTAACACAAGTTCAAGGGGAAGAATAAGGCATCATATATGAAAGGGCATTGTTAAAACAAATATTACTTGATCCCCAAAACAACACAGTGAAAAGAGAAAGGTTTTTTAGGGTCAGCTAGCATACCTTGACTCCTAGATAAGGTATTTAGTAGCTGTGTCACCTTGAGTACATACTTACACTTGCTTAGCTCCAGTTTGCTCTTTTGTATACTGGACATATAATATCTACTTTTTAAGGTGATTAAATATAGAGATCATTTGTTAAAGATTTTTTACATAGAAGGTAACCACTACATAACAATTATTATTCAAGTGTGTGCTGACTATACATAGTAGGTGGATAGTAGATCACGTTTTTTCATCTTCCCTAATGAGATCAACACATACCAAATTGACATCAGCACCGCCTGAATTCATGAAGTTTCACATTTTTCTACCTTTATTTACCAGTTCTGAAATATCTCTGATTTATTCAATGAGATCAGTGTCTGATTCACCAACATCATACATAGCAATCTTATCTTTGCTGTTTTCAGAATCGGCTTCCCCACTCTACATTTGAAAGGCACCTCAAATAACTGGAGGAATAGCCATTTATCCTGAAACTTCCTAGTGAATACTTTGGGCAGGACCCAACCAATTAATCATTATATGCAAGCTATTGAAATCAAGAGTGAAATAGTTAACTATTCATAGAAATAGAGAACAATGGACTATTTTTTTTTTTTTTTAGAAAATAGTAAACAATCTTCTAGTTCCAAATGTCTATAACCAAGAAAAGTAAGAAAAAGACAAACAAAAAAACCTTTCATCCTGGAACCCAAAACACCATATACTTTAACAGCCCAAGTGAGCTCGCTTAAGATGAATGAGGATAGCTTGTGACCCCCCTTGAAATCTGGTTTTCCCACTACAGAGCTGCTACAGTATCTCTTTTAAGGGGAGAAACCAGTACATTGGGTCTGGCATTGCTTAGATAAACAGAATGTTCATAGTGGCAGTCCCAGCCTGTTTGTAATTGTTTTAGTCACTCAGGCATGTCCGACTCTTTGTGATCCCATGATCTGTAGCCCACAAGGTTCTTCTGGTCATGGGATTTCCCAGTCAAGAATACTGGAGTGAATTCCATTTCCTTCTCCAGGAGATTTTCCTGACCCAGGGATCAAATCTCTTGCATCGGCAGGCTATTTTTTACCACTGAGCCACAAGGGAAGCCCTAAATCCATATAATTACAAAGGAGAGGTGCTTTTTGCTGTTATCAATTCAACTTTTTTATGAAGCCAAGTGTGGAACCCTGAAATACCACAAGGAAATAAGTAGTAATGAACACAAAATTTCATCCACACTTTGTATATTTACAAGCAAAATCTTCAACTTTCTCATGAGTCTTGTTTCCCTTCTTTTCAAAGAAGATATAATCAAAACAAAATTCTTTAGGAACTCTCCCATAATCTCTTTGATGTAAAAAAAGTCCAGCTGCAATTTATTCCCTCTTCCTTTTACCTCCTGGGAAAAGGAGAAGTTGACTTTTTAACCTAGTCCTAGCTTTTATTACAAGGAAGAAAAAAAAAGTGTCATAAAGGATGAAATAAGAGTGATGAAGAAATTTTTCCTTGAATACTACTGCAAGATTCTATCTGGTCCTTCTATGTATCATATCTAATGTATTTTAAAGAAACATAAAATCTCAATACTTGTTTTTAGATTCAACAGAATGGGCATATATCCCTTACTGTGAAGGTTTCAATGTAAAAAGGAATGCAATGAGAGCTGTCTTCTAGAAGCTACAACTTGCTTCACAAAGATCATTATGCTTATAAGGTGACAGTGGCTTGAAACTTGTGCCAGAGTCATACAAGTCATCCTCCTATTGAGGAGGCAAACTAGATGTTTGTATGGGAGCAAAGCAAAGGTTTCACAGATGGTGAAAATATATAAATATTAGGCCAGTAGCACGGGTACTCATGTGTGTGACCAAAAGGAAAAAGTGACCATATGCTAGGTAATCGCCTTTTTCATTCAGTAATTATCTTTTCAATATGCTTTATGGATATAGCTTCATTTTGCTATTTTTAGTTTGCTTTATCTATATTATAACCCACTTCAGTGTTCTTGCTTGGAGAATCCCCATGGACAGAGGAGCCTGGTGGGCTACAGTCCATGGGGTTGCAAAGAGTTGGACACAACTGAGTGACTAAGCATAGCACTCAGTAAACAAAGATCCATAAGATATACTGACCTGAGAATATATAAATATTTAAAACAATTTCTTTCAGATATGGTTTCAAGTGAAAAAGATTGACTTTAAAAATGAGAACTTATATATTGGGAAAAGGTACATTATAGCTGCCCAACTAATCATTGCTTTCCATTAGAAAGAAGTGAAAAAGAACTAGATGCTCAAGAAACTGCTTAAAGGATTTGGTTCCCAGTAGCCTGAGAAATTGTTATAATTACCCTGTTAGGGATGCTCCTTTGGAGGACTATAGATTTTATTCAAGTCTATTTCCAAAGTAATTTTTGGATTTAAAAGTAGAATAACTCAATAAGTGTTGTTCTCACTGGGAGTCATTCCAAGTCACCGGAAGCTTCCATACAAAGACAGTATTTAGAAAACAATGAATAAAATAATCCTTTTAAATATTTCTCTTGATTGGAAGTAGTTCAATTTATTCTGGATGTAGATTACTGTGAAAGAAATACTAAGTTAAACTTCCTTAATATGGCTTGCTCTTGGGATCTCTATAAATATTTTAGACTACTGTATTTTGACATTTATTGGCATATATATATGTTGCTTTATACTGTCCAACATCTTTGGCCCCTTCTCCTAGTAGTAACATCTCATTTTGTTTGGGGGACCTGCATCTCCCCACTCTAGCAATGTGGAAGGCTTATCCTATAGTCACTTGGCCCCTGCTCAAAGAATAAGTAGTTGAGACTGTGGTATCATTCTGTTCTTCAACACTGGGTCAGTGTCAGAATCTTTCCTGGGGATTTTTCTTAGGTCCTTTTTGGTTATAGATGCATACATACATGAATACAATGACAGTTGAAGAGATTGAAAACAATACTAAGAAGGAAGAAGAAAAGTGAGCTTAAACACGGCTGTGCTGCCCTCTCCAGCTCTTGGGGAGTTTCTGCTTCTCTTGAACCTTTCTTGAAATTTCACTGCATGAATTGTCCCAGTTTCCTACCAATAAATCCTATATTTTCTAAAAGTAGTATGATTTTCAAACAAAAATTCTTTCTAACACAGAAATCATTCTGCCTAAGCATCTGATGTTACTATAACGTAATACATTTTAGAGTACTTTGGGCAATATCATCAAAATCATAGAATAGGATGTCAACCTCAAAGGGTCAGAAGTATTTTAAATATTTATAAGTGTAAGAATTAGATGACAATCTGGAGATTGTGTTCAGAATATGCATTGTTATTTCCAGATATGGAAATAATAATTGTTTATAAAAAATAAGCATTAGGATTAGTGCTTCATATTCATTGCTTCAAGTGGAATCTGTATTTGTGTGAAGTTCTGAACTACATATAGAAATATAGATGTTACTAGCTACCTGTGAAATAGTTTTATGTGATTTTATATCTTCAGTTACTAATGAAACTGAATTACAGTTTTGCTGTTTCTGTTGTTGCTATTTCATTCTTAAAAGTTGAGAATGAAATTCTTTGCCAATTTGTGTAACACTCATTTTAGCATTTTTCCAAATATTATTATTTAACAGTGTTTATCTTATCCCCAACTTATTGTAATGATGTCAAAATTAGTTGTTCTAGTCTTTATGTTACCTAGAGAAATTTAACAAAGTGCTCATAATATAGGCACTGAGTAAATGTTAAGTATAACTTTTAATGAACATGCTTAGACTTTGAAGATATGAAATGTTAATTTTTTTTTTCCTAGTCAATTACCATTGTCTGTGGGCAGTGTAAAGCTGAAAAATACACTGTGTATAAATGTAGGTCTCACCCACCATAAATATTTCATGCTAAACAAAGAAGGTAGAATAATCTTACAAAAGGTAAAATTCTAAAAGGAAAAAAAAAAAGTAAGAACTAAAAAGCCTATTGTTTTTATTCTAAGGAGTAAAATGGTATACTATAAATGTGTCAAAGAACTCTTTAGAAAATAAAAGTTAAAAGTAAGTAAAATATCAGATACAAGCACCAAAAACAAAGTGCAAGACAATTTAATTTTGTAGATAAATAGAAATTGTTTATTGTCACCTTTTCATAGCAAAATTGACATGTTTGGTTTCTGGAAGAATAACAATTTAATAACAATTTAAGAAATATATGTGTTATTCTGCAACTCAGTGTGGATAAAAATGAGTCCCATTTTGGATTTAAAATCACAGTTTCTCTAATCTGCATTTTGTGAAGATTACCAACCTGAGGATGACAAATGCATAACAACACTAATCTAAACATGTATGTGAGCTGGAATCTCACCCAGTTCTGTCTGCCTCTCCATTTTCTTTCACTTTCACTGTATTGTCTTTACTTCTAAAGTTATGGAGGTTCTGATGGCAACAACAACAGCAAATAAAGTCTACAATGAACCATGATTGCTCAGGTCATACAGGAAACATGAGAAGGGATGATGTGATAAGACAGGTAAGTTACAGCTTAGAGAAAAGGCAAAAGGCTCAAACTATACCAACTCCAAGTTATTTCCATTTTCCATAGCAGGTATCACATACTGCATGAATGAGCCTTCCAATGATTTCCACCCCAACATTTGAGACAACTTGGCACACACTGAGTAAAACATAAATAACCTTACCATTATCTTTACAAAGAAAATCAATGTTGTGGTTAAACCATTAAATTTGATAGTAGTTTTTACATGACACTAGGTAGCTGGAGCACAGAAGAGTGATTTAAATGACTATGGACTTTGCTTCAGAAATGATGAAAGGCATAAACACTTGAAAAGACATATTTAAGCTTTCAAAGATAAAGAAAATTATCAACCCATAATTATAGAAGCAGGGAATACATCCTTCAAGAATATGACAAAATAAAGACATATTTAGGTAAAAAATATCAATAGAATTTGTTCCCAGCAGAACTGTACTACTGGAAATATTTAATGCAGTGCTTCAGACTGCTATAAAAACTCAGATCTTTAGCAACAAATAAGAAGTATCAGAAATTTAAATAAATTTGGCTGTATAAAACAAAGATTACCATCTTTATGTATAATATAGAGATATCATATCTTGGATAACTATACCGTAAAAGATGATGGAGTTAGGATAGACTAAGAGTTGTGAGATTTTCGATACTTCAAGTGAAAGATTATAGTATTCACCCTAAATGGACTGCAGAAATTAGAGGATTGATAATATAATCCCAGGTTAACGGACAAGTCAGGTTGTTACTCAATTGGTTGACTGGACCTGCAATGGAATCTCAGTTTGGTCAGAGATTCTTTGTCTCAGCCAGGGAGGTTCTTTTTCTGATCACATTCATGCAGTCAATAATGAAAACAATGCTGAGACTAGAACATCACAACCTTTATTCACTGGCCAAAGAATGGATAGTTCACAAATCAACTTTTCAACCCAATTGAGGTGGAGACATCAAATATATAGAAGAGCTGAAAGTAAAAAGGAACAATTTTGGAAGAGTAGGAGGAATATTCATGAATTATCTGAGAACACGGGTGTGGTTTGGAGCTGGAACCAATGCAACCTTGAAGCTTAAGCTTTGTTAATTACCCACCAAATCCACTTCTAATCATGCAAATCTGAACAAGTACTCCCAAGTACTATAAGAAAAACGGAAGCAAAAGTCCCTGGAATTTAAAGGAATTACATGGATCCAGACAATGCTAACATCAGCAGGAGCTATGATGGACTAGAAGGTAGTGACCTTTCCTCTAATTTATAAGCACCGCATTGAGATCCTTGTGTGACTCTGTCTAGTGAAAAAAATGAAGTCCCAATAATTACAGCATTTTGTTACCAAAGTTATTGCCCCAGACCCCTGCTCCTCTGGAATAGAAACCAATTATTCTTATCTAAGTTCCAGGAGGAAGCTGCAAAAAAGAAAAAGAAAAATAAATAAATAAATAAAAGAATTGGTTAGAACCAACTAGGCCCATGATGGAGAAATATCTGACTTCCAGTAGATCTCGTCTCATTATATATGCTCATGTTCATTGTAATACATTAGCATGCTAAGTGGCGCATCCACCAGCACCCTGACAGTTGAGGATCGCCATGACAACAACTGGAAAAGCTCATACAAGGACTGAGAAGAGGAGAGCTGCATTGGTTCCAGCTCCAAACCACACCCGCGTTCTCAGATAACTCATGAATGTTCCTCCTACTCTTCCAAAATTGTTTCTACTGGGAACATAGAGATGCTCCCTATGGTATCTCTTATCGAATAAAAGTAAGCAAGATACAGGATATAAGAACTTTCTCCCCATTTTCCTATGTTGATTAACTACAAAAATTGTTTTAATTATCTGAGTTTCAGTTTTCTCATCTGTATAATCACAACACTTTCTAACTTATAATTATGATGAAGAGAGAATAATTACATAATTACAGTTTAAAGACCTATCTGAATTCTACAAGAAACATTCAAAAGGAGTCTATACTAAAATTGGATTATTATTAAAAGCAATGCTTCTTACACCTGAAATAATTAATAAAGGCACTTTATGTTATGATAAAATATAGCTTCACTAAGCACAGGAAAAAAATAACTTAAAAGTGTTTTAATTGAACGTAGGATTTTTCATAACTGGAAGAAATCAATTTTGCCAAGCTATTTGTATATGCAAAGAATAGAATTCATAAACTGAAATTGCTAAAGGTCAAGCATAAAATGAATCAGTTCTTAAATACTAATTAGTGCTTTACCAAATTACATGAGAACATTTATGGATACAAAACTGAATAGTAAAGATTAAAAATGGAGAATGTGGGTAGACTTAATAATTTATTCCTCCCACACTAATCAGGATTTCTGACTGTTCCATTTCTCAAATGCAATTAAATAGGTTCTCTTCCTTCTCTTCTTTTTTTTCCTTTGTGAATAAGACTGTTAATATAACTTTTAATTCATCTATGTTAATAACTAAAGGGGAAGTATTTATAATTGAGAGGGGAAACATTTTAAATTAAATTTAAAAGCTTTTTTACTTGTTTATACACCACACTTCATTATCTTCATTATTTTGTGTCAATGAAGTACTCTGTTCCAGAAAACAATGGGTTCTCCAAATAGTGTTTTTATTAGATTCATTATTCCCCCATGGCTTGCTTTCAGCATGACAATTGCATTGTAGTTAAGGTCATTTGCATATAAGACTTGAAAACTGAGATAATTGCAGTAAGCTATAAAAAGATTATTTTAGGATAATAAATTCCTTTAGGAACTGTCTCATTCATGCGGCTCAATTAGCTGACATCAGTTTCATGATGTGCAAATACAGGAGGTACGGACAAAATCATAATATGCATATGGTTGTTTCCTGCAAAGAACCACAGGAACTGAGATCTCAGAGGAGCTGAATCTAGTTATAAAAAATAGATTCTTTGGGGGAAGAGAAAATAAAACCCCCCAGAAAGGTTTTCTGGTATCTCTTCCTATGATCACTTGACCTGGAAGAACAACAACTTGAACCTACTTTTTGCAGATCTCTTTCTCCAACTGCCCCTCCCCCATTTTAGAACAGTTTTAGATTATTAAAATATTAGCAGTTTCCCCAGAGAATTCTGTACCATTTAGGAAAGGATTCCTTTTAAAATATAACTGCTTTCTGATAATGCAACTGCTCACCCAAGAGTTCTCACAGTGATCAACAATGAGATTAAGATTGTTTTCATGCCTATTAACACAATATCCATTCCAGAGCTCATGGCCCAAAGAATTTTTATGACTCAAGTGCAAGGAGATCCAACTGGTCCATCCTAAAGATCAGTCCTGGGTGTTCATTGGGAGGACTGATGTTGAAGCTGTAACTCTAATACTTTGGCCACCTGATGCAAAGAACTGATTCATTTGAAAATACCCTGATGCTGGGAAAGATTGAGGGCAGGAGAAGGGGACGACGGAGAATGAGATGGTTGGATGGCATTACTGACTCAAAGGACATGAGTTTGGTCAACTCTGGGAGTTCGTGATGGACAGGGAGGCCTGGTGTGCTGCGCTTCAAGGGGTCACAAAGAGTCGGACACGACTGAGCGAATGAACCGAACTGAACTGAAGACTGTAGCTTGCATAGATAGTGGTTACACTGTTGTATTTGGGAAAAGTCAATTGAAAATTTTCTGGACAGGATTCACCACTTTATATGTCATTAGAAACATTGGTGTTTTATGGGAAGAGTTCAAAATTTCCACATTAACAGGACTTTATTTTATTTTATTATTAGTATTAAATTGTTTATTCTCCTGCAAGGCTGTTGCTTCACTGTATAAAAATAGCACCAGCAAACACAGTATATTGCAAAATTAAGACAGTAATATTCTTCACTGGACACTATACAACTAACAAACTTTTCTCCACTGGCAGTTATTTCTAGTGGGAAGATCATTTTGACCCAAATCCAAGGATAGCTGTAAGCAAGTTACAATGTCATATAAGGTATAAGATAACCATGTTATCCTTGAATTACATAATTTTTATAATTAGTTTTTATCAGAGATAATTTCAGGAATTCTGAATATTATAACTGGAGCCTAGCCTAAAAATCACAGGATGCTGTGGAAAAGATACACAGTGTTTATCTGAAGGCATTAGAAAGTTAAGGGGTATTTTCTTTAGGAAACATTGTTACAAGTAGTTTCTTTTGCTAAAAGTTGCTTTTTAAATATCTATCCACCACTAATTTAAGACAACTATGCTAGATTAAGTTGTTTCAAAGTAGTTTATTTAGGGGTTCCATTTTCATTCCTCAATAGATTTTATGTATTTTTCATATGCTTCTTCACTCATTAGTTCATCTAGTTCTGAAGGGTTACTGAATGTCATCTTGATCAGCCAACCATCTTCATAACAAGACTTGTTGACAAGTCCTGGATTTCCTGCTAGAGCTGTATTAATTTCAGGTACTTCTCCTGATAGAGGGGAATAGAGTTCACCAGCAGCTTTCACACTTTCCAAAGCACCAAACTCCTCGTTTGTTCAACTTTGTCCCAACTTCAGGCAGACTACAGTAAACAACATCTCCCAAAGCTTCCTGTGCAGAAGTGCTGATTCCCACTGTTCCAACACCGTTTTCTGGTGTTACCCATTCGTGTTTTTCTGTGAATTTCCGCACCGACAGCAGAGCAGGGCCGGTG
Organism: Dama dama; assembly: GCF_033118175.1. Lineage (NCBI taxonomy): Eukaryota > Metazoa > Chordata > Mammalia > Artiodactyla > Cervidae > Dama > Dama dama. The sequence continues at coordinate 93,555,633 of NC_083699.1, read as the reverse complement.
CGCAGTGCCCGGACGGCACCCGCCCGCAGCCCCCAGGGCCGCGGCAAGCAGGGCGCGCAGGCTGCCGACCGCGGCCCGCACGCTCCGCACCGCTTGCAGCGCCAGGTTCGCACGGGTGCGGAGGGTCTCGGCGCGGCACCTAGGGCACCCCGGCCGGCGGGGGCGGGGCATTAACAGGACTTTAGAAATGATTAATTTCAATCCTTATAGATGACTTTGAGGGATTCAAGACCTTTTTGTTATTCAGTTGCTAGTTGCGTCCGACTCTTTGCAACCTCATGGACTGCAGTGTGCCAGGCTTCCCTCTCCATCACCATATCCCGGTGTTTGTTCAAACTCACATCCATTGAGTCAGTAATGCCATCCAACCATCTCATCCTCTGTCTCATCAAGACTTTAGTGGAGGAAGTAATTGCAGATTAGAAATAGCAAGAGAACTAGAATTAGAAATGTAACCTTAATATGTGCCTGGATTACTAAAATCTTAACATAAAACTTTACCAAATGAGGAGTCTCTTCTTATGGATTATCAAAGAAGTAGTTTCCTGAGATGGACTCTACTCCTGATGAAGATGCTGAGAAGATGACTGAAATGACACAAAAAGATTTGAATGTAACATAAACTTAGTTAATAAAGCAGCAGGAGGCTTTGAGGGGATTGACTCCAATTTTGAAAGTTCTATTGTGGATAAAATGCTATCAAACAGCATTTCCTTCTACAGAGAACTTGAATGTGAAAGGAAAAGCAATTAATATTTTATTGTTGGCTTATTTTTAAAAATTATTTTTAAATTATTTTTAAAAATTGCCACAGCCACCCCAACCTTCAGCAACCATCACCCTGCTCAGTCAGCAGCCATCTACATCAAGGCAAGACCCTCCACCAGCAAAGACAACAACCAGCTGAAGACTCAAACGATGATCAGCATTCTTTAGCAATAAAGTATTTTTAAATTAAGGTATGTACATTGTGAGGTTTTCAGGATGTGATGCTATTGTACACTCAATAGACCACAGTATAGTATAATGTAAACATCATTTTCATGTGCACTGGGAAACTAACCAAAATGACTTGCATTATGGTGATAATTGAAAAAGTGTGATATTGTGATAATTGTGTGATTGGAACCAAGTCTGTGGTATCTCCTACATATACCTGTAATTTCCTTTTGATTAGTGTTGGAATTGTGTAGAATTGTGTATTCATTCTTTTACTTTTAATCTATCTGTATCTCTTTTGCTTAAAGATGATTTCTTGTAGACAACATATATTGGTTATTTTTTAATCACTTTGGCAATCTCTGTTTTAATTATGCAGTTAGACCAGTCATATCAAAGTGATTGTTGGTATGGTAAAATTAGCATCACCCATAATTGTACTTGTTTTCAGTGGTAGACTTGTTCTTTGTTTCCTTTTTTAATCTTCCCATCTTTATCTGCCTTCACTTGTTTTAAGTGACCATCTCATATGATAACATTTTCTCCCTTCTCTCAATGTATCATTTATCCTTCTTTTAAAAAAGTGATTCAAACTAAGTTTTCTTTCAGATAACATTGTGCAACTTCATGGGTAGGCCTGGTACCTTATAATGGAATATTCACCACCCCTCCATTGTTTTCTGACAAGAATATTTTGTAATCCTTATGCTTGAACTTCTCTAAGTAAGTTGCCCCCCTCCTTTGACTGCTTTCAGAGATTTTCTTTGCTTTTAATTTTTCTTCTGTTCCAATATAATATGTAAATTTATATTACAGAGGTGTAAATTTCTTGGTATTTAGCCTTCTGGGTATTTCCTGTATTCCTGAGTCTATGATTGGTATCTGTCATACATTTTTGAAAATTCTGAGCTATTGTTGCTTCAAATATTTCTTCTGCTCCTTGCTTCTCTTTCTGGTGTTCCAATTATGCATATATTTTATGTTTTATAATTATTCTGAAGATATGGGATATTCTTTTCTTTTTTCATTGTCTGTTTTTATTTGCTTTAAAATTTTGGAAGTTTCTCTAAACATTATCCTGAAGCTCACCAACTCAATTTAACCATGCCCAGAGTACTAATAAGTGAATGAAAGGCATTCTTCATTTGACATGGTATTTTTTATTTTGAACATTTCTTTTTGATTCTTTCTTAATATTTTCATCTCTGCATATATTATCTCTCTATTCTTTTATGCTATCTAATTTTTATCCCCTTGGAACCCTTAGCATATTAAAAATATCTATTTTAATTCCCCCTATCTGGTGATTTCAAGATTTGTGTCATCTGTATCAGGTCCAAATGTTTGCTTTGCTTTTTCAGACTATCTCGTCTTTCAGTATGTGTTGTAATCTTTTTTGAAAGCCATGTCTGATGTATTGGGAAATAGGAATTAAAGCAATTATTCCTTTTTTTTTTCAAGGATTTATGCTAATATGTCTAGAAGTTGGGCTGTGTTTAATATTTATAGTTCTGTAGCTGTCAAAGACTTCAGTTTACTGTAATTTCCTGATGTTTTTCTGCTTCCTTTATCTTTGTGTTTCCCTAAAGTCTCTGTTAAATATAGTCAGTATCTTCCAGCTCTCCTTGTTCTAATCTGCTGTTGTTATACTGAAGTCCTATTTAATAGGGACTTCCCCTGGTGGCTCAGTGGTAAAGAATCTGCCTGATAATATAGGGGATGTGGGTTCAATCCCTGGGTTGGGAAGATCCCCTGGTGAAAGAAATGGCAACCCACTCCAGTATTCCTACCTGGGAAACACCATGGACAGAGGAGCCTGCTGGGCTACAGTCCAATTGGTCACAAAAGAGTCAGACATGACTTAATGACTAAAGAATGACAATACATGACAAATAATGCCAAAGAAGGATATGATAAAATATTACACCTATACTCTTAACAAAGAATCCAAATATGCATTAAATTTAATTTGACAGTTATTGAAATATATTCATGTGTGCATGCTCTTTTAAGTGAAAGTTGCTCAGTCATGTCCAACTCTTTGCGACCCCATGGCCTATACAGTCCATGGAATTCTTGAGGCCAGAATACTCCAGGCCAGAAGATTTCCTTTCTCCAGGGGATCTTCCCAACCCAGGGATCAAACCCAGGTCTCCCGCATTGCAGGCAGATTCTTTACCAGCTGAGCTGCAAGAGAAGCCAAAGAATACTAGAGTGGTAGCCTATCCCTTCTCCAGTGGATCTTTCTGACCCAGGAATTGGACTGGGGTCTCCTTCATTGCAGACAGATTCTTGACCAACTGAGCTATCATGGAAGCCCGCATGCTCTTTTAAAGTGGTCACAAAAGAACGCTTCTATTTAACAAGTAGAAATTGCATTACAGTTTTGGTAGTTTGTATATTTTAAGGAGAAGAAAGAATTTCAAGTAATATATTGATTTTAAAATAGCAACTTTGCAATAGGACAATGCAGCCTGTCAACAGGAAGGAAAAATCTCCGAAAAATTCATCCATATTTAGAGTTTCAATGAAAAATAACTGTAGCACTCTTTGAGTCTATATTCTCAGCACAGATTTAAAATGTCCCTCTCTCTATTGCAGGAGAGAGGTGCCGGAGAGAGTTCTTTGGTGGCTGCTCTCTGCTGATTAAAATAAGAGAGAGAGAAGAAGAAGAAACAAATTTGCTCAGTCATGTCTGACTCTTTGGGATCCCATGAACTGTAGCCCACCAGGCCCCTCTGTCCATGGGAGTTCCTGGGGCAAGAATATTGGTGGATCACCATTTCCTTCTCCAGGGGATCTTCTCCACCCAGTGATTGAAAATGGGTGTCCTAGCATTTCAGGCAGTTTCTTTACCATCTGAGCCCCCAAGAAAGTCTAGGAGTCAATTCTGGTGGGGAGTGTGGGGAGGGATTCAAGTCTGCTCAAATATAGAACTATCTGACCAACTTTTGAAAGAAACCAGGAAAACAACATCTTCTGATATGGATTTTGTTGTCAATTAAAATATGCTGATTTGATGAATAAAACAAATCTTATAGATATGAATGCAATGCTTATGTTATAAATTATGATGTTAATTTCAGAATGTATCTTTGGATCAAGTCTGCTAAAAGGGAAATTTGGTACTGAACTCTTGAATTGACAAAATGAAAACAAAACTTAGTGAAGAGTCAAATATATTTTGATCATTGAAATATAAAGTCTCACACACACACACACATATATATTTCACACAATACATCTACCAATAATAAGCATCTTTACTCTCCCCTGGTATGGGGGGTCATGCATACTAGATTTTGTTTAACAACTGTGTGAAAAGCAAAGTCATCAACTGCTTTGTCCATGGGTGCATGATTTATTAATTTGAAATTTAGAATTTGTTTCAAATTAGATGAGAGAGAGAGATTAATAAATATTGTAAATTATCATCTGGCATGCTATTTAATGTGCTCTAGTATTCCAGCTTGTGACCTCTCAAAATTGGAGGGACTGGATATAAGTCAGAAAAAATAACTGAGGAAACAAAGACCTTCCATTTCTATTATTATAGCCTTTGGGAGTGATACCCATTCAAGAAATGTTTACCAGAAATTTAAACTGGATTACTTATTATTTGTGTACATAACTAAGGAAAAATTTAAAAAAAAAAATTTAAACTGGATTACTTATTATTTATGTATATAACTAAGAAAAAAATTGTAATTACAATTATACTTTTGAGAATTTTAGTTTTGTTGGTTTAGTCATTAATATAAACTGCTTTGTTTCTTGTAGTTTGTTTAAAAAAAAATGTGTGATTGGTTTATTTATAGGTGCAAGTAAGAAATGAGATTCTACTTCTCAAGTTACATTTCAGTTCGAAAAAGCAAGAGAGTTCCAGAAAAACATCTATTTCTGCTCTGTTGACTATGCCAAAGTCTTTGTGTGGATCACAATAAACTGTGGAAAATTCTGAAAGAGATGGGAATACCAGACCACCTGACCTGCCTCCTGAGAAACCTGTATGCAGGTCAGGAAGCAACAGTTAGAACTGAACATGGAACTGGTTCCAAATAGGAAAAGGAGTACGTCAATGCTGTATATTGTCACCCTTCTTATTTAACTTATATACAGAGTACATCATGAGAAACGCTGGGCTAGAGGAAGCACAAGCTGGAATCAAGATTGCCAGGAGACGTATCAATAACCTCAGATATGCAGATGACACCACCCTTATGGCAGAAAGTGAAGAAGAACTAAAGAGCCTCTTGATGAGAGTGAAAGAGGAGAGTGAAAAAGTTGGCTTAAAGCTCAACATTCAGAAAACTAAGATCATGGCATCTGGTCCCATCACTTCATGGCAAATAGATGGGGAAACAGTGGCTGATTTTGTTTTTCTGGGCTCCAAAATCACTGTGGATGGTGATTGCAGCCATGAAATTAAAAGATACTTGCTCCTTGGAAGAAAAGCTGTGACCAACCTAGACAGCATATTAAAAAGCAGAGACATTACTTTGCCAATAATGGTCCATCTAGTCAAGGCTATGGTTTTTCCAGTGGTCATGTATGGATGTTAGAGTTGGACTGTGAAGAAAGCTGAGCACAGAAGAATTGATGCTTTTGAACTGTGGTGTTGGAGAAGACTCTTGAGAGTCCCTTGGACTGCAAGGAGATCCAACCAGTCCATCCTAAAGGAGATCAGTCCTGGGTGTTCACTGGAAGGACTGATGTTGAAGCTGAAACTCCAATATTTGGTCACCTGATGCCAAGAGCTGACTCATTTGAAAAGACCCTGATGCTGGGAAAGACTGAGGGCAGGAGGAGAAGGGGATGCCAGAGGATGAGATGGTTAGGTGGCATTACTGACTCAGTGGACATGAGTTTGAGTAAACTCTTGGAGTTGGTGATGGACAGGGAAGCCTGGCGTGCTGTGGTTCATGGGGTCCCAAAGAGTGAGACATTATTGAGCGACTGAACTGAACTGAACTTGAATTAAAGCCTTCATGTTTATTGGAATAGTCTGAGCCTCTTGGTCACAGGCCAGTTTTCTTCACTGTGTTTTAAACCATCAGTACGGGAAATAGGCTATGTAAATAGCTTAAACTGAGGAGGTAGGGATTGTTTCACTGAAGTACAGCTGAACTTGATTCCTATTCTACAGAATAACTTTGAAAACTATCTGGACAGCATTTACTAAAATATTCTGTCCTAAGCAAAGAGTCAATGATATGAGACACTATGTATGACAAACAGTGAAATCAAAGAAAAAAGAATATAAATAAAAAAGTGTCTTGGGTTATTGTTCTGGTAGAAGTAGTATTTTCTAGTGGTTATATGCAGGCTGTTAATTCAGGCTATTTTATTTGTTTAATTAATTTAAACAGTTTCTCCTCAGCTATAACGTTTTAAAGGCCTTTATTACATACAGAGATATTGTGATTGTATGTTATCTTTAAGGGCTCATCTTTATGTACAATGAAGTGTAATAAACTCACATTATGTGAAAGATGCTCATCAACACAACATTCTGCCAAACTAAACTCACTATCTCAGTTTCTTCTTTTTGCTATTCAGATTTGAAATATAGCCTTTGGCTACTTTTCAGTAAGAAAAAACTATACATTGTTTTTTTTGGCTTCAAAATAAAAGAGTCAAATCAAACAGTATCTTCATATTTAGTTAAAAAGATGCAGATACCAACTGTGAAGAGCTGATAAAATTGGCTCAGAAGTAGACTCCTTTTCTTTTGTAATTAAAATTAATCTGCTCCAAAAATCTTTTCTTCCACTGAAGGCACCATATTTTAACCAATCTATCTTTCTTATGTCTCAGCCTGATGATGTATTATATTAATACATCATTAAAGAGACAGCTCTCAGAAATGATGTATTGTACAACACATCACTGGAGAAATCAGTAAGGATGCACGACTCATTGGACTTCATACTTATCTTTGAAGAAATGAGTTTCTTGAATGTGGAGGATCACAACAGTGGCACATTTGATTACCAATAAATTATCCCAAGCAGTTAAAAATAAACATGCACAGAAAAATATAATGAAGTCTGAGGATTAGGATTACCTGTTTTTGATAAGAGTCCAAAATTATAAGAAGGCCCATCTAAACAAAACTGAAGAAAGAAGGCAAAAAAACTTAACAAAAACATTCTTTAAATCTCTAATATCTAATATTCTACCTATCATTCTTTAATAGATTTAAATAAGGAAAACAGTGCTTTATCAATTCTATCCCTTTAACATCATTCAGTTCAGTTCAGTTCAGTTGCTCAGTCGTGTCCGACTCTTTGTGACCCCATGAATCACAGCACGCCAGCCCTCCCTGTCCATCACCAACTCCCGGAGTTTACTCAAACTCATGTCCATCGAGTCAGTGATGCCATCCAACCTTCTCATCCTCTGTCACCCCCTTCTCATCCTGCCCCTGATCCCTCCCAGCATCAGGGTCTTTTCCAGTGAATCAACTCTTTGCATGAGGTGGCCAAAGTATTGGAGTTTCAGCTTCAGCATCAGTCCTTCCAATGAACACCCAGGACTGATCTTCTTTAGAATGGACTGGTTGGATCTCCTTGCAGTCCAAGTGACTCTCAAGAATCTTCTCCAACACCACAGTTCAAAAGCATCAATTTTTCGGTGCTCAGCTTTCTTCACAGTCCAACTCTAACATCCATACATGACCACTGGAAAAACCATAGCCTTGACTAGATGGACCTTTGTTGGCAAAGTAATGTTTCTGCTTTTTAATATGCTATCTAGGTTGGTCGTAACTTTCCTTCCAGCATTAACATCATTAATGCTTCATATTTCTAAACTTCAGGCCTCATGGGACAATCTGTACCTAAAACAGCATGACTTATTACAGAATTATATTACCAATAAGATAAATAATGCACTGTAGGAAAGCATAGAAATTTAGATTGTCTTTCCTTGGCCTTTAAACAGTTAACAAGCATAGTCTTTAAGAAAGGGTGCTGCATGTATAAAGCATGGAGATTAAACATTAAAATACAAATTAACCAATACTCCTAAAGCCAAGCCAAGCCAAAAATCAACAATCAGAAAATACTTTTTAAAAACCGTTTTCCCTACAACCACACTTCTATATTTCTTCCATTGTATGCTTCTCATTTTCCTGTCCATTGGTCATCAAGGTTTTTATGAACTCCTAAACAGCTTGTTGTATGGTGAATGGTGAGGTGCAAAGAAAATGTAAGATAATAGCATAATTAAAGAACTCCTTCTTTCCATTTATTTAAATTCTCTTGCAAATTTTCATTAAAATTTTACAGCAGTTTGATTTTGTAGGTGACTTACAAATGTTATTTTCTGAAAGAAAGAATCTGACCTTACTTGGTCTAGTATTTTTACTGGAAAAGATAAATATTCAGAAATAGGACTTCCTATAAAAGATGAGATAGTGAGTTTAGTTTGGCAGAGTGTTTTAAATCAACTTTATATATTAATTGACAATTTGGATTCAAATAACTACTCCTTGGAATTGCTATATGTGACAGTATCCATAATAATCCAGATGGAAAAATAATATGTTTCATAATGCAGAATTTAAAGAAAAGTAGTCTTTAGTTACATCATTATTCTGCAATGCTTTTAAGGCATCATTAAAACTGTGTGATGCACATTAAGTTTCAACTATGCTTCACCTCACCTTCAGATTTTGCATACTGTGTAAAAAAATTACTTAATTAGCATTTCTGAAACAACCCTCAAATTAGAGTTCAATAAAATTAGAGTCATTCTGTATACGCACATTTCTAAGCCTTTTATTTAATTTTAAAAGGCAAGAGAAGATTGATGGACATTTTATTCTATTTTGTAAAACCATTTATTTTAGGGAAATGTATAAAGAATTTTCTGTTTGCCTTAGGAAGTTCTTGCTTGGCCCTCAACATAGGCCTTACTTATAGTCTCCTCAATTCAAACAGTTAAAGATTTTCTCATCTGAAATATCCTTTCGTGTGTACCCTGAACCTATGTGGCCTGCACCCAGCTTTAACAGTTAGCTTCCTCATGATACTTCTCTCTTACTCTAGAAACAAATTGAGACTAATCCAGGGGTTTCTCTTAGCCAAAGTCCTCTTTCCCAGAATTTCAGCAGATTGTAACTAAATGAATCAAGCAGGTAAGCACTGCCAAAAAAATAATAATTTTAATTCCACAAAGTTAAGAACTACATATGAAAAAATAGAATACAGAATGAAGTGATTATTTACCTACTCAATAGAAAGGTGTTTCCTTAAGAGCCTGGCCTACATCTAACAGAGGATGTTTGGACTAAGTTTGCATTTGTTATATAGCAGCTATGGAGTTGTTGACATTTGTATAAATTTTATTTAAAAGCCAGCAAAAATTAGTGAGCTAATTAGTCAGTTTAGGTACTATTACCTTAAGATTAAAATTTTATAATGTCAATTATAAAATGTCGATGCCAATTTTTTTACATGCAGATAAAAGGCATTTGACTGAAAAACATATTTTAACTACTTGTCAACTTTTCACAATGATTCCTGGTAGTATTTTCCTGAAATAGTGTTGGAACTTTTTAGAATAATGGCATCTATGGCAAATGTCTCTCTGTAATTTAGTGACCAAAGGCAACTTAGCCTTTTGACTAAATGAAATCAAAGTTAGCACAATGCATTGATTCTACTGGTGATCTAAATAAAATATTTCTATATATTCTAATTATTCTGAGATTATGGATTTTCTTAGTGTCCCCTCCCCAAGCCTATTTCCTAATAAGTATCATCAAATACACTGACCTATAATAATCCTTGGGCTTCCTAGGTGGCTTGAGGACTTCCCTGGTGGCTCAGAAGGTTAAGCGTCTGCCTGCAATGCAGGAGACCAGGGTTCAGTCCCTGGGTTGGGAAGATCCCCTGGAGAAGGAAATGGCAACCCACTCCAGTTTTCTTGCCTGGAAAATCCCATGGACTGAGGAGCCTGGTAGGCTACAGTCCACGGGGTCACAAAGAGAGAGAAACGACTGAGTGACTTCACTTTCACTTTCACTTTCCCAGGTGGCTCAGTGGTAAAGAATCGGCCTGCCAGGCAGGAGACCTGGGTTTGATCCCTGGATTGGGAAAAATCTGCTGGGAAAGGCAATGGCAACCTACTCCAGCATTCTTGCCTGGGAAATCCCATGGACAGAGGAGCCTGGAGGGCTACAGTCCATAGGATTCTAAGAGTCATACATGATTTAGCAACTAAACAACAAACATTAATCCTAAGAGTCTAGATTCTGTGAAACACAAATGGTAGGTTCCCCATATGACAGTAACAAGTATAATAGAAAGGTGCATACCACATTTGGAACATCTTCAAAACACTATTTAAGGAAAATAGGATCAAGTGAACATTCAGGGGTAAGAAAAAAAGTATCATGAAAACTGATATAAGGCTCTCTTTTCTTTTTTTAATAAAGAAAGATTTGTTGCTTAGTACAGCTCACTTAATTCACATTTGTACAATGTTCTGGAAATATCCAAAATGTAAATATCTTGGGCCAACTCTTTGCTTTTACTGAATTTTGTGAGTGTGCATTTTCTTTTTCTGACTCGTGCTCCCATGGACTGCTACTCACACACACTTGTTTCTGATGCCCCATGAAATCTCACTCTGTATCAAAGATCCCATTACTCTTTATCATTATCACTGTAAACTCCCTTAATTTCTTAAATCACTCCAGGATCTCTGCTAAAGACCCTGATCTTTTCTGTGGGTACATATTTCCTTCAGTTCTTTTAAGTAGCCGCTGTTCATTATTTTCCATCCCATGCAAGCAAGAGTCATGCACTAAGTTATTACTCCTCCTCCCGAAACCTCCCAAGATGTATTTGAGGTTTCCCTCATTTTCCCCTGCCCTCTGTCTCCTTACATTCAATTCATCTGCTATCTTCCTGTTGCTCCTTCCATGTATTGGGGATTTCTTTGTCTTCTTTTACTCCTTACCACACTTGCACATAATCAGATGCTCTTCAGCATTTCACTGCAGAGTCACTCAATACCCTCACTCTCAGGTGCATTTCTGGTGGCTGCACTTCCACTGAACCTGTCACTCTCAGCCCTAACTGCGTGTTATCCTTCCCAGGAAACAGGAACTCTGTGGTATAAGAGCAAGACCTGCTTTCACTGAGTTCAACCTTCCCTCCTGACAAATCAAAATGTGCACAGTAGCAGCTTAATTTGTGACTCCAAATTTAACTGAAGTTCTCATCCCTGCTCAACTCCATTTAGAAGGTCAGTTCTTCAAGGGATCCATTGTCCCTAAAGGAATTAGTCTATCACTGATTATTGCTATTATTTTCATTATTATTATTATCATTCTGTAATTTCAATTAGAGATACTGGGCATCAAATTACTATTGGCTAAAATGGCCTATTTTCCTTAGAGGGAACGTTTGATTTGGCATCAAGTTAAGGGCTTCCCTGGTGGCTCAGATGGTAAAGAATCCACCTGCAATGCCGGAGACCTGGGCTTGATCACTGGGTTGGGAAGATCCCCTGGAAAAGGGGAGAGCTATCCACTCCAGTGTCCTGGTCTAGAGAATCCCATGGGCAGAGGAGCCTGGCAGGCTACAGCCCATGGGGTCAAAAAGAGTCAGACACAACTGAGAGACTTTCAATGCTCACTCCTTATATTGGACCCCTTCTAACCTGTAAGGTACCATGATACATCTGGTCTAAATCTAATTTATATTCCAAACATAGTTTTGCTTTTCCAGCCACTAGTGCTTCAGCCAGCCCCAATATCCAAGAACTTATGCAGAGTGCATGACCCACTGGCCTGGATTCTGTTGAGTCTCTCAGTGAGCCAGGAGACCTACCTCATAATCAAGGAAGTACAGCGGTGATGTGTGACAGTGGGGTCCCCCAGGCCGATCACATGCCACACCTCCTGGGAACGCTCAGCTGGCAATAGTGATTGAGAAGCTGAGTGCACAGCTCAGGTGACAGCATGGAAATGATGCTCAGTGGCATGCTTTCAGGATGGAAGCATTCATTTTCTAGCAGCTGTGAGAATGTTAATGGCTGAAAAGTTTTCATCCATGTGTACACTGCTCCTCCACCTCTACCTCTGCCTGTGATTGCCATGAGTGTCAGCCAGTGAAGAGAGCTTTTACAAGGTCACACGCCCTTCCCCTCCAAGTATTGGTGATGGAAAGGGCTAATGCCTGGTAATATATCCCCCAAATGGGACAGCTCTTGGCTATTCGAGCTCTAAAGTTTCCCTTAGAATTGGCTAAATCTTTTATTGTATCTGCCTGGCAATATTTTCCAATCCCACTTTCTCATTTTTCCACTAATATTGATGCTGAAAATATTCCTCAATAAGATTCCTTCATGTAAATCTTCATCCCACAATGTGCTTCCTGGGGAAACTGACCTTCATTACTCCCCTGGACGCTGGGAAGTATGGACTTTAATGTCGGTAGCAATGTGCCTAGCTAAAAAATCATTGTTCTAAGAACAAATGGTATAATAGCTACTGGGAATCTTTCGCTGTCACACTAGTCTAGTGTATATCTAATATATAAAGCTTTGGGGGACTTCCCTGGTGGTCCAGTGGTTAAGACTCTGCTTCTTCTGCAAGGGACAAGGGATTGATCCCTAGTTAGGGAACTAAGATCCTCCATGCTGTGCTGTGAGGCCAAAAAATAAATAAACAAAATGTAAGCTTTCTATGAGCAAGAAGAATTTGTTTTCCACAATGGTACTGAAACTGATATATAGAAGCTAATCTATAAATATATCTTGACAAAATACATGAATAGAAGCTGGCATTTTACATATTTATATCTATATATGTATTGGTTTCTCTGGTGGCTCAGTGGTAAAGAACCCACCTATCAATGGAGTACAAGTGGCTTAAATCCCTGGCTTGAGAAGATCCTCTGGATAAGGAAATGGCAACCCACCCCAGTATCCTTGCCTAGAAAATCCCATGGACAGAGGAGCCTGGCGGACTACAGCCCATGGGGTTGCAAAAGAGTTGGACATAATTTAGCGACAAAACAAAGCAACATATGCATTTGTGCAATTTTCAATTATAATGTCCTCACAATATGACAGAATTTTTAAAAAATAAGATGACTATGAAGATAATGGTAGTGATTATGTTTTGCTATTTGAGTAAGGAGACTGCAAATACCAAGAAACGATACACTTAATGTTGTGAAGAAGAACCAACATTTTAAAGCAAAACATGGTAATTCACGTATAACATTTTTCACCTAAAGTTATTCATGGCAAGATATGTGACAAGGCTCCAAATATTCAGAGAAACATCAGTTAATCATCAGGTTTGCTGCCATGTGTGATTCAATGAAGATTTTTCTTGCCAAGGGTGATTCTGTTCAAATAGACTTTGCAGCAAGGAAAGCAGTAATTGCACAAAAAAGGAAAACAGATTTTCAATCAAACCTAATGCAATTTCCATATTTGTTGAAACCAGTTTTCATCAATATTAACAAGCAACATTTTTTTTGCAACTTGAATTGAGTAAAATATTGCATTGTTTTTTAAAATAGCATTTGTAAGCCAAAGATGTAAAATAAAAACAAAGCAAAATTAATACAAAGTTTCCAAAGCTGGATGTTTTTCAAAATGTCTCATTCTAGCTATTTTCCCCTTCTGTCTTATGAAGATATCTTCACTTTAATACAGGTAGCATGATGGCCAACTCCCCTCCTCCACCCCAAATGAATTATAAGTGGTTCATTATTATCCATTCCTCTGAAGAATACACTCACTAGCAGTTAATGATGGCCATATAATAGGGTTGTGGCCAATGGTCATGTGAAGGAAGGCCTACTAGGAGGGTGCCAAGAAAAAAAAAAATCCTTTTTGGCAAAACGGACATACCTTTGCCATCTCTTCCCTTCTTCCTTCATGCATATAATAACTGCTATGAAAATGTAGCATTTGAAGCTAAAGAATCATTTTGTGTTCCATAAGGGAGAAAAGTTAATGACATGTCAGACTTTTACTCTGATACTATTGAGCTGCAACATAAACCCCAGAGCTACCTTTTTCAAGATTTCCTGTTAAGCAGCCAACAAATAATCATAAATGGGTTAAGTCAGAACTATTCAGATTGATATTGGTTTTCCCTAGAAACTCCCATAGTTTGAAACAATTATTGAGAGTTTACTATGTGTTATTATAAATAACTTATGTGTACTAACTGGTTTTCACGGCCATTTTTTAAAGTGCATACCATTACTATCATGTTAAACACGAAGAAAATGAACTATTGAGAAAGTGCCCAATATCCCATAGTTAATAAGTAGTGAAGAAAAAATTAAAATCAAACTATTCAAAGACTTTTCAGACACCAAGAAGCAAAAGAACTCATGGTATGTTCATTATAAAAATGTTAAAGAAAATCCTTTTGAAGGAAAACAACCCCATATGGAAATCTGGATCTACACAAGGAAACAAACCAACCAATGAACCTGTAAGTGGTAACTACTTTGACAAAGAGGTAAGATTTTTCTTTTTGTTAGTCAAATCTTTTTCAAATATAATTGATATTTTAATAAATAATTAAAGCTAGTAAAGGATTTATAGAACATATAAAATAAAGTGTAAGGCAGCAATAGCTCAGAGGTCAGGACAAGATAAATGAAAATATACTATTATAAGTCTCTCATACTCTATGTGATATAGTGTAATGCCATTTGAAGTAGGGCATGATTGATTAAAGATGAATACTCTAAATCTTCACACAACCACTAAAATAACAAAAAGAGTTATAACAAAGAAGTTAGCAATAAGATGGAATAAATTATTGTTATATACAACATATATGAGTCATAACATATGTATGATAGGTATAAAGTACCAAAGAAGAATATATACTGTAAGGTTACACTGCTATAACATTCTATAAAATTAATGCATTCTATACCATCAACAAATCTACACGGTGAACAAAGCTGAGCAGTTGCTAAATGGGCAAGGATAGTGCAGAGGTGTGAGAGGGAACGTTTAAAAGGAGGCACCAGAAAATTTATGGGGTGACTGTTTTACAAATGAATATATATACATATATATTTAAACTTATCAAATTGTATACTTTATATACATACAGTTTATTGTGCATAAAATTATATGCACAGTAACTTTTTAGTGAGAAAATTATATCTCACTAAAACCACTGAAATAAAAACAAATGAAAATAGTAGTGATAAGAATTCTCTTAATCTTAAACTGATAAAGCATTCAAAAAGAATCAGATTATACATAATCTCAAAATTGTCAATAATAGATTTCCTCATCACTCTTGTAGTCAACATAAATAAAAATTTAAAAAAAATTTTTTTGTTTTTAAAAATGCAATGGGAAATAAGTAGATAAAAAGAATGAAACCTCTTCACTTCAGGGATTTTGTTAAATTTGGATGGGTTGAAGGAGGTGTTAAAAACCATGTCTATAAAGGTGCAAAGAAGCAATGAAACTATTGAAGTTAGAATGTAAGAACAGCGTAATTCTAGCACCCTATTTGTGTTTGTATTTGCTTTTATTTATCTGAATTATCTCACTTGGCACAATCCCCTCTAGGTCCACCACATTGTTGCAAATGGCAAAATTTCATTCTTTATTTATGGCTGAGTAACTTTCCATTGTGGATGTATACCATAGCTTCTTTATCCATTTGTTTGTGGATGGACACTTAGGTTGCTTCTGTATCTTGGTTATTGTGCCGCTACGAAAATTGAGGTGCATATATCTTTTTAAATTAGTCTCTTTGTTTTCTCTGGTTTTATACCCAGAAGTGGGACTTCCGTATAATACAGTAGTTCTATTTTTATTCTTCTGAGGAATCTACATATTATTTTCCATAGTAGCTACACCATTTACATTTCCACCAATAATGTACAAGGATTACCTTTTTTCCATGTTTTTGTCAACTCTTCCTATTTATTATCTTTTTAATAACAGTCATTCTGACAGGTGTGACATGATTATCTCACTGTGGTTTTGCATTTCCATAGGGATTAGTGATGTTGAGCACCTTTTCACGTGCCTGTTGGCCATCTGTATGTCTTCCTTAGAAACATGTCTTTTGAGATACCCTGACCATTTTTAATTTTCTTTTTTGATGTTGAATGAGGTTTTATAGATTTTGGACATTAATCCCTTACTGGATATGCCATTTTCAAATATCTTCTCCCACTCAGTAGGTGGCCTTTTTGTTTGGTTGATAGTTTTCTTCACTGTTGTAGTCCTATTTATTTATTCTTACATTTGATTCTTTTGTCTGAGGAGACATATCCAAAAAATAGTACTAAGAAGGATGTCAAGGAGTTTACTGCCTATGTTTCCTTCAAGAAGTCTTGTGGTTTCAGGTCGACAGTTAAGTCTTTACTAATTTTGAATATATTTTCATGCATGGTGTGAGAGAATAGTCCAGTTTGATTCTTTTGTTTAAGTGACTGTCCAGTTTTCCCAACATCATTTATTGAAGAGTCTTTCTTTTCCTCATTGTGTATTCTTGCCTCTTTTGTTTTAGTTTAATTGCTTATGAAAAAGTGTGTTTATTTCTGGGCTGCTCATTCTGTTCCATTGGCCTGGCATTTGCTTTTGTGCCAGAACCATTCCACTTTGATTACAAACGGAGTACACTTTGAAATTAGAGAATGTAATACCTCCAGTTTTGGTGTTCTATCTCAGAACTGTTTTGGCTATTCAGGGTCTTTTGCATCTCTATACAAAGTTTGGAATATTTGTTCTAGCTCTGTGAAATATTCCACTGATATTTTGTTAGGGATTGTATTGAATCTGTAGATTATCTTGTTTAGTATGTTCCTTTTAACAACGTTATTTTTTTCCATCCATGAGCACAGAAAATTTCCATTTCTTTGAGTCATCTTCAATTTCTTTTATCAATGTCTTATAGTTTTCCAAGCACAAGTCTTTTATCTCCTTGGTTGGCTTTATTCCTAGGTGTTTTATTCTTTTTGAAGTGATTATAAATGAAATGTATTTCTTAATTTCTCTTTCTGATGGTTCTTTGTGAGTATACAGAACTACAAAAATATCTGTATATTATTTTTATATCCTGCAACTTTAACAAATTCACTGATGAACTCTGGTAGTTTTTTGGTGGTGTCAAAGTTTTCTATGTATAGTATTTTGTCATCTGCAAACAGTGAATGTTTTACTTTTCCTTTCTAATTTGAATTCATTTTTTTTTAACCTTTCTCATCATTATGGCTAGGATTTCCAATACCAGGTTGAATAAAATTGGTGAGAGTGGTTATTCTTGTCTTATTCCTCATCTTAGGAGGAATGCTTTCAGCTTTTCATTGTTTAATAAGTTAGCTGTGGGTTTGTCATACATGGCCTTTATCATGTTGAGATATGCTCCTTCTCTACCAGTTTTATGGAGTATAATTATCATAAATGGATGCTACATTTTGTCAAGAGATTTTTCTAAAGATATTGAGATGATCATATGATTTTCAGTCATTTTGTAATGTGATGTATCACACTGATATGCAAATTTTAAACTATACTTGCATTCCTGAGATAAATTCCACTTTATCATGGTGTACGATCCTAATACTGTATTGTAGAATTTGGTTTGCAAATATTTTGTTGAGGATTTTTGAATATACATTTATCAGTCATTTTGGCTTATAATTTTCTTTTCTTATGGCATTTTGTCTAGTTTTGGTATCAAGGTGATGGTGGACTTGTAGAATGAGCTTGGGAGTTTCTCCCTCTGCAATTTTTTGACCATCAGTGTCAAGTTCAGGGCTCAGAAGATTCTAAGACTAGTGAAGTCAGTGAGGCCAAATTTCAGGGTGGCTTGGGGCTTAGAGGGCTAGTGAGGGGGTTGCTGTTCTCCCTAGCCTAACTGCTTGGACTGAGTCATCCCAGAACTGGTGCTGAGCCTGGGTCCTGGGGCTAGTAAGCTAGCAGGTAAATTCCAAAATTACTGTGGCCAGCACCAGCGTGCATTGGTAGATTGACCTTCCCCAAATGGATGGCACCTGTTGGACTACATTTGGTCTTTAAATACCTTTAATTTTGGTGTGCCCTTAGGTGGAAGTGAGAGCAGAATCTTCCTCCTCTGTCATATTGGCCACACCTCTCTGAGAACTTAACTTTTGGCTATCATTTTTTTATCTAATTTGCTACTTATTCTTGGATCTGCAAGCTACTAATAAAGATACTGATCAGACTGAATAAGTACTCTTGTCCAGAAAGTGAAAAAAAGGTGAAAGTCGCTCAGTTGTGTCCGACTGTTTGCGACCCCATGGACCCCAGATCATGGTACTGGAGTGGGCAGCCTTTCCCTTCTCCAGGGGACCCTCCCAACACAAGGATCGAAAACAGGTCTCCTGCATTACAGGCAGATTCTTTACTAATTGAGACACAAGGGAAGCCCATTTTTGTTCAAACTACTT
This sequence comes from Dama dama, assembly GCF_033118175.1. Classification (NCBI taxonomy): domain Eukaryota; kingdom Metazoa; phylum Chordata; class Mammalia; order Artiodactyla; family Cervidae; genus Dama; species Dama dama. Next base: position 93,537,253 of record NC_083699.1, on the reverse strand, counting down.
GTAAAAGTTTTATGGAGAATATGGCACTGTGTATAGTTTGGTTCCATGTTCAGAAACAGAGAAGCAAAGTAAAATATCTTTTTTTGGAAAAGGTAAATAGGTAGTAAAACTCTAAAGACTGCTTGGGAATGTGTGATATAAAATTTAGGATGGTGTTTACTTCTTAGGGAGGAAGAGAAGACTATGTAATTACTGAGGGGTAATGAAGGGTCTGGTGGCCTCCTGCTAAGATCAGCAGTCTCTTTACTTTAAAAAAAATCTATCTGTTTATTCCTGTACCTATACATGACATACATACATTTGTGTGTGTATTTTAAGATATTTATTTTTAAGACTACACCTTTTATTTAATATTTCCAGAGTCTCAGTTTTCCATGGGGATTTCAGATTATCCTTATTTATCATAATATGCTGATAACATATAAAATTTAATTTCCTGTATTTGGCAGCTGCCTACAGGGCAATTTCAGCTCCTTGGTTTGCTTTTCAATTTGCTTTCAAATTTGTTCATAATGGCACCCCACTCCAGTACTCTTGCCTGAAAAATCCCATGGGCAGAGGAGCCTGGTGGGCTGCAGTCCATGGGGTCACGAAGAGTCGGACACAAGTGAGCAACTTCACTTTCACTTTTCACTTTCATGCATTGGAGAAGGAAATGGCAACCCACTCCAGTGTTCTTGCCTTGAGAATCCCAGGGACGGGGGAGCCTGGTGGGCTGCTGCATATGGGGTCATACAGAGTCGGACACGACTGAAGTGACTTAGTAGCAGCAGAGCACCAACAGCACGTCTGTGTAGGGGGAGTTAGGGTGCAGGCAGAAGGAAATTCTTGGGAGTTTTTGGTGCCATCTTCAGAGTTTGCAGACTTTGACAGATCATTTAGAAATATGTCTGTTGTAGTTTTTCCAATATCTAGGTGTTTTATGAGAGGAGAACTTGTTTACTCTGCTGCCTAGAAGATTTTGGAAGGTTTTAAATTTTTAAACTGTGTATAAAAAAGAAGAAATCAATTCTTATCAGAAAAAGTCATTTTTAGTTTGCAAATTGACCCAAGGAAAAGAAAACAAGACACCATATATGTATATACACATACACACATACATATATGAGATACCTATTTATACACACACACATATACATATATATGTATATATATAGATATGTGTCTGTGTGTGTGTGTGTGTGTGTGTGTGTGTGTGTATGGCTTATATACATATATAGGACTTCCCAGGTGGTGCTAGTGGTAAAGAATCTGCCTGCCATTGTAGGAGACGCAAGAGATACGGGTTCAATCCCTGGGTTGGGAAGACCCCCTGGAGTAAGAACTGGCACCTCACGCTAGTATTCTTGCCTGGAAAATTCCACGGGTAGAGCAGCTTGGTGGGCTACAAAGAGTAGCCTTTGGGGCCACAAAGAGTAGAATACCACTGAGCAACTGTATATATATACACACACACACACACACACACATATGTATGTGTGTGTGCATGCATTCTAAGTTGCTTCAGTCATATCAGACTCTCTATACATACACATCAGAGTTAATGTTATAAAATTCCAAATATATGGTATTTATATGTTCTACAAAGTTAGTTCCGAGTTTTTGTCTTTATCAGGATCTTGTTCACTGTTTTCCTTAGTTTTTATTTTTTAATCCAAGTTTTTCCTAAAAGATTGTTTCTAATGTAAACATGTAATGCTTTTAGAAAAACACACAAAACAATGGTCATTAGATTCAATTAAAAATTAGTGAAGGATTTTACTTCTTTCTTTTCACAGCTTTGGGGAACTTCTTTTAGAATATTTATATCTCTTTATTTTTTTCTACATTGACTAGAATTGTTATTTCTTTGAATAAATCCAAAGTTGAATCAAATGTAGAAAAACAGAATAATACATCCAGATACATTGACTCTGAGTTTGCTTTTTTCACAAAAGGGAAAATAAATTTCTATTTTTGAATTCATTGAATTTCAGAGTTGCATTTTTACATAAGCTATAAAATACCCTCAGAGCAGTCAATATAGTGAAAATATTTTATTGCTTATTTGGAAATGTTTAAAAAAAAATGCATCTGAAAGTGGCAAGGTTAAAGAATTCCATGAGAGAACTTGAAATGCAACATAACAACTGAACTCCCAAAATCTTAGCTAATTTTATAATTTTAATTTTATAATTAAAAATAGCTATGGATTCAGTATCCTACAAAGTGAATTCTCCTTTATGCATATGAATCAATGACTTAAAAGTGGATGCAAAGTTATATCAAAGTTTCCTGATCTAAGGTACGAAAAGTAAGCAGAAAAACTAAAGTATTGATTACATTTAAAATCACATTAAGATGGCATTAGATTTCTCAACAAGTGACAAGCCTGAAGAGAACAATGTCAACACATTTATGATATAATGAACAAGAAAGATGGGGAAATGATATATTTTTAACAAGGTACTCCTTTGCACATTTTAAATAGTGAGATGAACATAAAATGAAATTTCAATTAATTTCATAAGAGCCATTTTGCAGCCAAGTGTCGCAGCCTCTGTTCTAGTGCTAAACTATCATATTTAGTGTGAATGATATTCATCAGCATAGAGTCAGAAGTTATGCAACGCTATCTTTTGGTGCCCAACATCAAGTTATCTAAAAATCCCTGTTCTGTGTGTGCTTAGTCACTGTTTCAAAACAGTGGGGAAGCTCACCGACATACAGTGATTGTGTCCTGCACATATTGGGGCATCTGGTTTTGGAATACCCATGACCTGGGCAAATAAGGAACTCCCATAGAGTAACAACACCATAAGTAATGGAAAATCTCTTTAAGCGGCAAGCATGGGGCCTAGTCCTGAACTGTAGGCAAAGCATCACCTTAGACGATGGGGCCTGACCCAGGTCTAAGAGCAAGCAGCTCACAGAGAACATGCTGTGGTAAAATGCAGTCTAAGCATCATGGTTTCAGTGGCCACAGGGCCCACACAGAGGCAAGGATAGTAAATCAACGAACAATCCTCATGTGTGCTTACCGCCGTGAAAGGCACTTGGGCTGAGCTATTGATTTCTTTTATTCAAACCTAATTGTTGGCAGTAGTCACTGACCCCATTACTTTATCTTCAAACTATCTTCAAACTATCAAGTTTTTAAGTAGATCAGTCTACCTGAAATACATGAGAAACAATTTCTCTAAAATATACTTGGATACATCATAGAAGACTAACTTCCATGTCCCCAATCCAATATTTTAGATATTTTATTGAGATAAAAAAAAATTATGCTGAAATCCTGATCAGTGTCCCAATTATCCTGTTACAGGGGCTACCACGTGGTGGTGGTTTAGTCACTAAGTCCTGTCCAACTCTTGTGACCCCGTGGATTGTAGCCTGCCAGGCTCCTCGGTCCATGGGATTCTCCAGGCAAGAATACTGGAGTGGTTGCCATTTCCTTGTCTAGGGGATCTTCCTGACCCAGGAATAGAACCCAGGTCTCCTGCATTGCATACAACATCATTTGAAATTGACAAAAGGCAACTTAGCTTTTGAGAGAAGGCATCCCAAAATGGGAAGCTTCATGTGAGGGAGTAAAATTCACTTCTTAGTAAATATCATGATCAACGTATGTCTCACCAGTAAAAACTTTGAGTGCTCTTAAAATCAGAGTGGCTGGCTTCCATAGAACTCTATATATCCACTCATATATTCATATGCTTATAATAGCATATGCTCCTTTAAAGTACATATGTTAAAACAAAGACTTTATTAAAATGCAATTATTTTAGCATGTGTAAAGAGATTTTGACAAAATAACTTTTCCCCCATCTTACAGGACAAAGAACTGTCTTAGGCTGAACTCTTCCTTTGTGCAATTTTTTTCCTGATTTCCTTGGAATATTTTAGCAAAATTTCCCTGATTTCAGAACAGATAAATTAAGAAAAAAATGCAATCCTAGAACTTAGCTCCCACCTTTATCAATATTTTGTGGGGCAATGTGTTTTCATTTAAAACCTTTTTTCTCAAAGTGATATTTTAAGAGAATCATCCTGTGTAAAGAAAAGAAAAGAGTTTTTGGCTAAACACAGTATTGCCAACAGAGCACTCTAAAATGGAGCTGGGAAGCCACGGTGGAAGAGTGACTTACACATGTCTTAGCCTAGGTGGAATTTGAATTTTTGACCACACATTGTCCAAACCCAGAACATCTGCTAGAAATTCAAGATACTTATCAGACCCTTACCCTAAAACAACTCATGACAGCCTCTCCCTTTAGGACAAATATTTATTTTTCTGTGTCAGAGTACAGACTCACAGCTTTTGCCTTTACAAGCCCCTGAATTTTTTTTCAAAACACTTTCCTAGTCTTACCAGAATCAACGTCTCCCAAATTTCAATTCTTAAAATCAGAAATAGAGTTCTTTTATTCTTTGCTGCCACAATATTATTATTTGACGATCCTCATGGTAAACTACTGCATGTATGGGCTATACCATAAAACTGTCTCTTATTCATGTACTGGGCATATTCATTATGGTTTATCTTTTCTCCTCTTTCATGCCATACTGTCATCTTTTAGCCAAGGCTGTCAAATGGTAATGCATTACCGTGTGAGAAAAACTGACCTGGTCCAATGACTACTTAGTAAGCTTTTTTTTCAGATATTTGATACTTGACACATCAATTTCACTAAATGTTGGTTGACATTTAATATACAATAGTATGAAAAGGAGAACAAATTTGTAAGTCAATTTTGCTTAGTAAATGAGCTTATTGTGAATTTTAAATGCATTAGTCTTTCTGACAATTATAGTAATTTGAACATTAATCACTGATATTTTATAAGAAAAAATTTACATGATCAAAGAAAGAACTTACTTCCAGTTATTTGGGGGATTAAAAATATGACTTATTATAAATTTGATTTGAGTTTTCTAAGCAAGTTTTTATTTTGCCCTTCAATCTTAAATTTAAAAAAGAAAGAAATGTCATAGGAACAAAATTCTCTCTTAAAAGATCAGACAAAGTTACTGTGATGGACCCAAGAAACTGAAAGAGTTTTAGTACTCTTCCATATTTCCCTTACTTTAATGCAAACACCCCAAATAAAAACAGTAACCAAAGAAAAGCATTGTGCTTGTCATAGGATATAATTTCAAGTCTAATAACTTAGCCTTTTGCAATTTGGCTGTTCCTTTACACCACTTCTGTAGAAATAATGCAGCCATCTTGGAGTATATAACTGAATTTAGATTTTTCATTATTTGTTAAAATGCTTAGGATGTAATTAACTTAATTTCTGATTGTATATTAAGTTGGGATGGAGAGGGAGGCGGGAGGGGGGATCGGGATGGGGAACACATGTAAATCCATGGCTGATTCATGTCAATGTATGGCAAAAACCACTAAAAATAAATAAATAAAGAAATAAAATATAAACTGTAAAAAAATAATAAATAAATAAAAACACATAAGCCATTTGAAAACAAACAAACAAAAATTAAAAGGTAGACAAGTTTAGAGAATGAAGCCAGTTAATAACAACTAAGTCATTTACACCTTTCGTATCATTTTCATCAGTATATAGTGATTCTTGAAAATAATGAAAAATTACAAGTAGAAAGTAGAAAGAAATAGGAAATACAATGATGAAAAGGAGGATACTGTTGCTGCAAACAAGCTTGGTCTGCTCACTGCACAACAGGTCAATAATGGGGAGACAAAGTATTGAAGTAAGTAATAGTGATTTATTCAGAAAGCCAGAAGTCCAAGAAGATTGTGGGCTAGCACTCTAGAGTACCATCTCAGTGGGGTCTGGATTCCAGTTTCTTTTATAAAACAGAGTAGGGGGAAAGGTGAAGAAGTAAAGTAAAAAGACCATTAGTCTTGCAAAATATCTCTTGGGTTGACCCACATTTGGAAGGGGGTGTATTAATTTCTTCTTTTCTGTGCCATCCACAGGTGGGCAGGGTCAGAATGTCTCTCTGTGAGTTGAACAAAGGCACTTTAGTCTAACAAACATTCAGGCAGAAGGGCAGGTTCCCAGAGGAAGGTCATTATGTATGCTTTTGGCTATAGACAGCATCATTTTAGTGATTGTAACAACAAAGGCAGTGACAAGCAAAAGTCAAAGTAAAAGAGACAGATCCTACATGGATACAGGTTTTGCTCTTCTTGTTACAATATCTTTGAAGACATGTGAACCTGACAGTCTACACATGGGAAGGCAGAATCACTACTCACACACTTTTTGTTTGATTTTATTTTGTGTTTACTATTATGTTTTGACAATACATAATTGAAGAAAATCTTTATAGCATATAATACCTGTCCAACTATGGTCACTGACCATATTTTTATTTTTTTCTTAAGAAGTAAATTGCCTAAAGTTTTTCTTTTCTCTTTTTTTTTTTTTTTGCTCCTTTTTTTCTAGAAATATCACAGAATTCTATAGGGTGGCAAAACATGTCACCTCAAGATGTGTCTCTTTTAATGCAAATTATTTCCAGATGAAAACAATCAAGGTCTGAAAGACTCAGGAAGAAACTTTGTCCCTCTTGCTGTTTTTATTGTACAGTCCTGCCTGATTCTTTGCAACCCCATGGACTGCAGCAAACCAGGCTTCCCTGTTCTTCACCATCTCCCAGAGTTTGCCCAAACTCATGTCCATTGAATTGGTGATGCTATCCAACCATCTCATCCTCTGTCATCCCCCTCTCCTCCTGCCTTCAATCTTTCCCAGCATCAGGGTCTTTTCCAATGAACTGGCTCTACACAGCAGATGGCCAAAGTACTGGAGTTTCAGCTTCACCATCGGTCCTTCCAATGAACATTCAGTGTCGATTTACTTTAGGATGGACTGGTTTGATCTCACTGCTGTACAGGGGACTCTAAAGAGTCTACTCCAGCACCACAGTTTGAAGGCATCAATTGTTTGGTGCTCAGCCTTTTCTATTGTCCAGCCCCTACATCTGTACAAAAATACTGCACTTTCCTTCTATCTAACTAAAAAATGTACATAGAGGATCTGTTCCAGGAAGGATGCTATTGATGCCAAAAACTCAGCCTCTCTGGGCGCCAATGCCAAACTGAATCTCAGAAACAGTGTTTTGGGTGAAGTAGAAAAGAATAGCTTTATTGCTTTGCCAGGCAAAGAGGGACACAACGGGTCCTGCACTTGAAAATTATGTGTTCCAACCCAGTGGAGTTTGCTGAGGAGTTTTATTACAAAGGATCAAAGGTGGGGTTTGCATTGAGATTAGTGTTTATACAGGGCTTACCTTTCCTTAGAAGAAAGTAGGGAAAACCATTAGACCATTCAGGTATGACATAAATCAAATCCCTATGACTATACAGTGGAAGTGAGAAATAGACTTAAGGGACTAGATCTGATAGACAGAGTGCCTGATGAACTATGGACAGAGGTTCATGACATTGTACAGGAGACAGGGATCAAGATCACCCCCATGGAAAAGAAATGCAAAAAGGCAAAATGGCTGTCTGAGGAGGCCTTACAAAGAGCTGTGAAAAGAAGAGAAGCAAAAAGCGAAGGAGAAAAGGAAAGATATTCCCATTTGAATGCACAGTTCCAAAGAATAGCAAGGAGAGATGAGAAAGCCTTCCTCAGCGATCAATGCAAAGAAATAGAGGAAAACAACAGAATGGGAAAAACTAGAGATCTCTTCAAGAAAATTAGAGATACCAAGGGAACATTTCATGCAAAGATGGGTTCGATAAAGGACAGAGATGGTATGGACCTAACAGAAGCAGAAGATATTAAGAAGAGGTGGCAAGAATACACAGAAGAACTGTACAAAAAAGGTCTTCACGACCCAGATAATCACGATGGTGTGATCACTCACCTAGAGCCAGACATCCTGGAATGTGAAGTCAAGTGGGCCTTAGAAAGCATCACTATGAACAAAGCTAGCGGAGGTGATGGAATTCCAGTTGAGCTATTTCAAATCCTAAAAGACGATGCTGTGAAAGTGCTGCACTCAATATGCCAGCAAATCTGGAAAACTCAGCAGTGGCCACAGGACTGGAAAAGGTCAGTTTTCATTCCAACCCCAAAGAAAGGCAATGCCAGAGAATGCTCAAACTACCGCACAGTTGCACTCATCTCACACGCTAGTAAAGTAATGCTCAAAATTCTCCAAGCCAGGCTTCAGCAATAAGTGAACTGTGAACTTCCAGATGTTCAAGCTGGTATTAGACAAGGCAGAGGAACCAGAGATCAAATTGCCAACATCCGCTGAATCATCAAAAAAACAAGAGAGTTCCAGAAAAACATCTATTTCTGCTTTATAGACTATGCCAAAGTCTTTGACTATGTGGATCACAGTAAACTGTGGAAAATTCTGAAAGAGATGAGCATACCAGACCATCTGACCTGCCTCTTGAGAAACCTATATGCAGGTAAGGAAGTAACCGTTAGAACTGGACATGGAACAACAGACTGGTTCCAAATAAGAAAAGGAGTACGTCAAGGCTGTATATTGTCACTCTGCTTATTTAACTTATATGCAGAGTACATCATGAGAAACGCTGGGCTAGAGGAAGCACAAACAAATCAAGATTGACAGGAGAAATATCAATAATCTCAGATATGCAGATGACACCACCCTTATGGCAGAAAGTGAAGAGGAACTAAAAAGCCTCTTGATGAAAGTGAAAGAGGAGAGTGAAAAAGTTGGCTTAATGCTCAACATGTAGAAAACTAAGATTATGGCATCTGGTCCCATCACTTCATGGGAAATAGATGGGGAAACAGTGGAAACAGTATCATACTTTATCTTTTTGGGCTCCAAAATCACGGCAGATGGTGATTGCAGCCATGAAATTAAAAGACGTTTACTCCTTGGAAGGAAAGTTATGACCAACCTAGATAGCACATTAAAAAGCAGAGACATTACTTTGCCAACAAAGATCCATCTAGTCAAGGCTATGGTTTTTCCAATGGTCATGTATGGATGTGAGAGTTGGACTGTGAAGAAAGCTGAGCGCCAAAAAATTGATGCTTTTGAACTGTGGTGTTGGAGAACTCTTGAGAGTCCCTTGGACTGCAAGGAGATTCAACCAGTCCATCCTAAAGGAGATCAGTCCTGGGTGTTCACTGGAAGGACTGATGCTAAAGCTGAAACTCCAATACTTTGGCCACCTCATGCGAAGAGTTGAGTCATTGGAAAAGACTCTGATGCTGGGAGGGATTGGGGGCAGGATGAGAAGAGGATGGCAGAGGATGAGATGGCTGGATGGCATCACCGACTTGATGGACATGTGTTTGAGTAAACTCCAGGAGTTTGTGATTGACAAGGAGGCCTGGCATGCTGCGATTCATGGGGTCGCAAAGAGTGGGACATGACTGAGTGACTGAACTGACTGACTGACTTCCTTTCTTTAATCTCCTCTCATGTAATCTCTTGATTAGCTTCACTGTTTCCTTTAGTCTGGCCTCCTCAGGTGGTCCTCTCTGCAATGGAGAATGGGGCATCCTCCATTTGTTGGGCTTTAATTTTACATAGAGTCTTAAAGACATCCCTATGTGTATCCCTTAAGGTGCAACCAGGACCCTGCCCCAAGGCTGCACTATTGTTCCTTGGCTGTTTTTCTTTTGATTCCACATTCCTTGCCATCTCTCATTAGCAATTAGTGAAATCTGCCCTTTAGAACTCGGGGAAGGTCATCTTCTCTGAATAGAAAATCTCCTGTGCCCAGGATACCCCTCAGGGTCCTGTTCAGTTTCACTGTTGAGAAATGGAATATTTCCTGCCCTATCAGTCAACAAGGATGTCACAGTTACCAGCAATTCCAAATCTCCAGTGTGAGCCCTAAGGGCTGTCAGGAAGGAGAAGAATACCTGCCATCTTGCATTCATCAGAAACAGCCACTCCCTACAGTGAGCTCTGAGAAACTTAAGATGTGAAAAACACAGAATACTGACCCCAGACAGCTGAGAAACATATTAAAGGAATGATTTCATCGAGCCCAGACTTTAGCATCTTCTTATACACAAAAAAGTGCTAAATTTCTTAACTTGGGATATCTTGTTTCCTTTAATTAACAATAGCCTTTTGATGTTCAGACTACCTGTTCTTTGTTGCAAAACTTCCATATAACCTGGCTCTTCCTCCCACCTCTTCAGAGTAGTTCTCTCAGAGCTATTGGAGATGCTGCCTCCCAGGTTTAAGTCCCTAAAATATTTCCCAAAAGAAAATATAACTCAATTCTTAGGTTGTGATTATTTTTTCAGTCAACACTATCACCATAGACAACTAGTATCAATTAGGTGTATAGACAGGAACATCTTCTGTTAAGATTCTTCTCCGTGGCCCAGTGTCTCTGTGTAGTCCAGCAAATATCTGTCTACCAAACATTTGCTTTTCTATCTCCATGTGAATTGCCTTCCTCCCCTTTGAAGTCACTCCTCCTAATATCCTCATTTGTCTTTATCTGGAGATTGTATTTAAGATGAGGATTTCAGCCATTTTAGCAAGTAATTTAGTTTTCCTGGTGTTTTTCCACATGTACATATAATCAAACTTTTATTTAAGTTTTTCCTGTTAATCTGTCTCACGCTAATTTAAAACTTAGTCTCAGGTCTCGAACAGACTGTGTTGTGGCTCTTAGATCAGTGTTACAGCTCAATTTTATTTAGAAACTAGCAGGAAAATACATCCTTGAGGCATGAGGGCATGCAGACCCTAAGGTGAAGAGAAGAGAGGGGGGCCCCGGCCCTTTGGCTCCTCTTTCTATCTGATTTTTTCCTCCCCCCCCCGGGCCTACCCTATGTAAATCGGGCTAGCCAGAGTGCTGTTTGTTCTACCTGAGGTCCTCACTTGGGACCTTGGACCTTTCTTTGTTCTATTTTCACAGGCTTTTCCCTTCCTTTTCTTTTAGCCACTGCCATTCTGGACTCCTGTTTCCTATGCTAACTACCTAACACTTAGATAACCCAAAAGACCTAAAAATGTGAAGGAAAATTTCTTCCTCCTTGAAAATGCTCTGTTAATTCCTATTAAAGGAAATTTTGTCACTATAGTTTTACTTTTCACAATAAAAATGGGGGTTGGGGGCAGGGAACAGTATTTGATGGTGACAATGGACTCATAAAGGATACAGATTTGACTCAGAAAAACATGTAAATTTGGAAGATACTGTTAAATTTAAAATACTGGTCAAGCACTATGCTAGGTGCATAAGAAATGTAGCACAATGTAATCTGTATTTTCTGAGTTCCTGCTCTGGGCCAGACACAAGTCCTAGAAATATAGCAAAGAACAAAAAGGTCAAAGTCTCTGTTCATATCCAGAGTATATTCTAGTTGGAGGAGAGAGAAAGATGATAAACAAATAGACAAAAACATAATCTCAGCTTAGTGCCGAGTGATATATAGGGAAATTAAAAAGGGTGATGTAATAGAGAGTGACTGATTAGTGTCTTAAACTCACCCAAAGAGGTGACATTTAAGTCAGCACATGAATAATGGGGAGCCAGCCATGTGAAGGTCACAGTGTGGATCAGTTATAGGTGTGAGTCAACTTTGCTTAGTAAATAAACATGATCAGAATTTGAAATTCATGAGGCTTTCTGGTGAAGCTTGTAATTTAAACATTACTACTGATATTTTTATTTAAGAAAATGCTCATATGACCAAATATAGATGGAATGGTTTATGTAAAATCCCTAAACAGTAGCTTTGAAAAAATCTAAAAGTTTCACTCCTAAAAGCAGGGTGGGCAAGGTAGGTCAGAGCCTTGTGTTTCAAAGCAAAGAGAGATAGCTAATTCAGAGCTCTTCAAGTCAGGATAATGAATTTAGTTTTGTTCTAACTTTTAAAGTCACTGGAAATTTCAGAGCAGAGAAACTACATGATCTGATTTACATTTGAAAATATCTTGTTGGCTTGATGGAAATTGTACTGCAAAGACACTAATTTCTGAGAAGAGAGCTGTGCTCTTTATTAGGCTAAATTGAATGAAGTAGGACAAATTTATGGGGAAAATCCAGAGTTCCATATTGTCCGACACATGTTCAAGATGCCATTTAGACAATCACATGAAGATGGTAAAGAAACAATCTGATTTACAACTATAAGGTTTCAGGGAACATTTTACACAAGTTGTAATGGTTAGACAGGTAGATAGATAGATATAAATGATATAAATAACCTATGTTCATTATGTAGATAGATGACAAACCAAAATAAGCCCAGGATAAATTGGATTTTCTTTTCAACCTTTATAGTCAAGAAGAAGGCACCTTGTAGAGGGTAAATGTGGGATTAAGCAACATTTTTTTTTTTTATAAAATAGGAAATGTCAGTATGCATGTATATTGATAGAAAGGGTCCAATAGGAAAGGGGACATAGTATTAGAGAGGATAAACGCCAGATCAAAAACTTTGGAACGGTGAGAGTAGGACCCACAGCTCCATTGGAGGTGTTGGCCATTGAAAGAATCAGGATACCACCTGCTTGACTGTAAAGGGAAAACTGAGAATCTGGAGATCAGATGTAGTCAGATCTTGAGAAACATCTTAATCCCTGAATCTGCAGCATCCTGCTAATTCTACTTTGATTTTAATCTCCTGTAAGTACTGACCAGAGTATCAGGAGCCCACCTAAACACTGGCAGGAGTTTATATGTTGTGTGTATTGACTTTTCTTTGTGTAATCCAATTTCTCTAGCATCTTTTGCTTATGGCAGTGTAAAGGAATCCATCCCTGGCTCTGCTTATTACTGCACAGAGGTCGGTAGTTTCTGAACATCATTGTGTTTACTAAATGTCTTTGCTTCTTTTTTTTTTCTCACAGCTTTTAACAGGCAGACATTTTCAACCCACAGGTCTTTTGCTTGTGATAGAGATGAATAAAAAAAAACAGCAACAAAATCCAACAAGCAAACCAAAAACTACTCTGAGCATTTGTAATAATCTATTTTATCCGGTTGCCTAAAGAAGAGGAGCATTTCTGTTGTGTGGTCCATGCTAACAGGATCTAGTTTTGACTGTAGGAGGGGAGATGGTGAGAACCATGAGAAACTAAGAGGAACCAGGATGGCGCAGAAAGGCTGTGGGGTGAAATCCAGGAAGAAAAACCTAAGAAGGTACAGGGGCGAGAAAATAGAAACAGTCTGATTACTGTGGATTCTTTTGGGAATTTGCAAAGCGGAGGAAAAGGAACAAGAAAGAGAATAAGCAGCTGCACTGATTTTAACAGGGATTTTAGTAGCGAAACAAAAGGACAAGGCTCTCTGGTGCTGTCAGCCCTGCTTCTCCGTTTTCCTTCTCAAAAGTTCTCTAAAGACGCATCCTACTCTGATTGATTTTGGAAGTATGTTTTTTTGTTGTTTTTTGCATTTGACACAATGCTTGTCTCACGAACTCCCGTTTTTATTAGAATTCAAATGCAATCAGTTCATCATTTGCTTAAAGCACACTTAGGTGTGAGGCTAAGTGCCTCAGAGAGAGTAAATAAAGTCCCACCCTTGTTCTCCAGCAATGCCCTCCGCTGGTAGAAACAGACATGTGCATACACTGCCTTTCTTAATCTGTCAACTGTTATGAAAATACAAAGAAGTGAATCAGAAAAGCAAGGGAAAAAAAAAAAAAAAAGATTTGCTTAATCTAAGAGTTTCTATTTAAATTGGTATTCATTGTGAGATATTTTTCCAGAAGACGGCATCTTTCCAAATGATCACTGGTAGATTGAAAGTGAAAGTGTTAGTTGCTCAATTGTGTCAGACTGTTTGTGACCCCATGGACTGCAGCCTGCCAGGCTCCTCTATCCACGGGATTCTCCAGGCAAGAATACTAGCGTGGGTAGTCATTCCCTTCTGCAGGCGATCTTCCCGACCAGGAAGCCGTCATTGGTAGATTAGTTCTTATTTAAATGCATCCTTTGAAGGCTGTTTCAAATGGTTTATAATAACCCTAATAATCAAGGAATGAAAATAGTCACTTTGGGCCTGGTGCTATTTTCTCTTCATTCTATCCAAAAGATACTTGCTGATTATTAGGCTTAAAAGATGCATCCAGTGTTTTCAGAGTAAGACAAGACTCATAAGATCAACTCAATTTCCTCCTTTTAACTTTTAAAGAGTGTTGCTTTTTAACAGGTTCTTGACTGTTTTCAGAAATTTCTCTTGTACATACTGTCTAGATGTACATATTTTTCTCTTTTCCCCTCCTTAAGAGAAGGTTGCGACTAATGTATCTTTATGTGGCATAGAGTAGTAACTAAACAAATTGCCAAATGAATGGCTAATGTGAATTTTTGTATCCCTCACATTGCCCAGTAAAATAATGCCTTAACTGTAGAAGACACTCAAGTTAATTTAAAATGATTACTATCACTTTTAACCAGCCATATGAATAGTGATGGATATCAAAACTAGACTGACCACTTTCCTTTATATACCAGTTAATGACTTTTAGTCATTAGTTCTATTGGTAGTTTGTTTACTATATGGTTTTGCACCTAAACAGTGTATCTCAGTCTATCATTTCATCAATGAGTATCAACTTTCACCATATTAGCTGTACATTTCAGCTGAATTAATCAATATATGCCTTTAAAAACTAAGGGGGAATTCAAGAGAGGAACTCATAAATAAGAAGCCCTTGAAAACAATTTTCCATAGCTTATTATGGTACTTAAAGTACATCAGACACAATATAAAATCCATAAGGAATGTTTTACAAAAAATAATTGAAGAAAGATTAGATGTTGAACACAAATGACAGACTGATTCTTGTCCTAAAGTCACCAGAAGACTTATTTTACTTAACTCAAAGATTGCAGATTTAGGAAACTCAAAGTGATTCTTTTTTTTTTTTTAAGTAAATACTTGATTTCTAAATTTATTTATTTAACAAAATGAAATTATATTATGAATTAATGTAAAACTACAAGAAATCACATAGACATAGACTTTAAAAAAGGTGTGTACTAAATAAATAGGATTTTTTCAAATTGGAGAAAATGGAGAGAAATGCTGAAAACAGGGTTTCTTAATTGCAGTTCTAAATTTTAAATCACTAAATTCAATTTTATAAGAATGATTTACCATTTTAATGATTTTTCATTTAACTACAAATAGCAATTATTTCATGAAATAATGCACACTAATTGGATCTAGTTATACTGTTTAATTTTCATTTCAAAATGTGAACTTTATAACCCATATCCTAGGTCTCCAGAGCATGGGGATTCCTTTCAATCAAAAACACAGAACACCTTTCACTTACCTGTCAGATTTCTCAACTTGAAATTTGGTCTCATACAGCTGCTGTGAAAGCTTGACAACTGGTATTTGAAAAGGTTGACCTAAGGAACACTGTAACCATTTATTTCCATAGATTTTTTTAAGCTTCTACCTTCTAAGAAGGCAGACAGCAAGCCAGGTAATTGAACTATATTATTCTGTTCTTCATAGAAACACTTTCACTGAAGTAGGATTTAAAATTTTGCTTTAAGGCTTATAATTGGTTGGCCTAAGAAAAAGTTTACAGTTATTGTCTATTATAGTGTTCAGTGTGTTTTCTACATAGCACTTGCTAGTAAACTTCCCTTAAAAGTCAATGCTAGGTTTATTTTGTTTTCTTTTCTTATCCTTTTATATGTCTTTTTTGATAATCTATGCTTCTTCATGATAGATGTGGGCAATATTATACAGCCACCTACTATTTCATCCTGGTTGCTCAGAAGAATAATACTGAGTTTAATGTTCACTCAGTTTATTTTTCCTTGCTTAGGATGCTTCTAATTCTTTTAGACACTAAACAAGATTTAAATTATTCTCAAAATAAACAGTTTTTAATCTAGTTTACTCAGATTTTAAAATTTATGTTTTAGTATTGTGTACAAATAATATAAATGAATATTTGTTTTTGCTAAAATTGAGTTGGTATATATAACTACCTATGTATCACAAATGCATAACAACAAAATCATACCTGATCAATAGTAAGACTATCACCAGGAATATATAGTTTGAGTTATGAACTGAGCAAAGTTTTAGATTCTTTAGTTATGAATTTATGTCCTGGTTCCTTCACTTATTAACTGATTTTCTCATTTTGATCAATTGACTTAACTGTCTAAGCTTCAGTTTTTAAACTTACAAAACTCAAATAAATAATAGCATCTAACAATAATTTCTTCAGATATTTTAAACAAGACATAGATGATATATTGACTGAAGTTTTAGGATGTATGCTTCTCCTTTCAATATTATCTACTGTGATTCACAAACAGTAATCACTTTTCTGTTAAAACTATGGTTTTATCTAAGCATGTAAGTCAAAATTTGAGAATTAAGTAAGTGACTTTCTTCTTAGAATCATGCAAATTCTTTAAAAATCATTTTATTATTTAAAAAGCAAAACAATTTCATTTTCATTATATAGTTCTGATAATTGTAGATATTCATGTTCCTGGATCTGTGATAATCTTTCATTTTATTGTTTTATGGATTCATATTTTCAGCTACTTGGATCTCTAATATACAGCTTACTATTACATGTGTAATTAGAATAACTGGTATTGTAAAGGTTTAATCCTAGTGAATATTTTTTTTAAATGGAAGCTTCACACAAATGACTTATGCATAAGTACTATGTCCACAGAACTTTATCTCCTAACACAGAAAATGAATATCCCTCTTATTTCCAAGATTTATTTAAAACTACATGAAAATAGGTTGACATCTGGAGAAAAATACTTTATAATCAATCTCTAATATGGTATAAATGGATAAAAATAAGTTCTCTTTGTTGAGTACTTATAACCCATTCTTAGATTACTAATTAATGCTTGAAACAAGCATCTGAGGCTAATACTGCATTATTTGAATATTCTCAATGAGGAAATTCAAGCACAAAGTGATTTGTGATTTGCCCAGAATTTTTCAGGAAAAGGAGTTGGATGGAATTTATACCTATCTGATCCAGAACTCAATGCTCTGAGATGCTAAACTAGTAACATCTTCAACATACACAGTTGTGCTCTAAATTTAAGACATAGCTTAGTACAAAGGGACTGAACGGGGCATTTGAAGGTTTTGCTTCTTTCTCATCTTCTACTAACAATGAGCTAAGGGTCCTTAGGTAAGTCATCTCACTACTGAGAAAACTTTTTTGTTTTTTTCCTGCATGTAATTACAAAGTTGAAACTTAGGCTCTCTACATACCCATCTGATTATTAAGACCTATGCACATGTATATCTTTGCTTCCTAGATTCCACCAGCTTGGAGTTAAAATGTGAGTGCCAAAAACTGTCACTCTGGTTTTCCTCTGGTTGTACTCTCAATATTGGAAATACTATCTTGTAAATCTCTCTCTTGGAAATTGAACTATCTCATTTGTGTTCACAATCACAACGTACTATTGTGTGTGATAGCTGATTCTTCCTCTTATCCTTACCCTGACTTTTTGTGATGATTTCAAATAGCCATAGCATTGTTTGAGGCCTCTGACCAATCTTTAACTCCCATAAATGATGATTAAGGAATATCTGCCAAAACTGTTACATCTGTCAACACCAGCACTTGAATTATTGCCCTAAAGAAAGCAAAGTATTAATATAACAAAGATTTCTGTTTTATTTTTGCTTTATGTTTGCAGCCCCTTCTCTGGTGGGTTTAGTTAAATGTACATTAGGAATATAGAAGATAATCTGAATGACAAAATTGTCTTGTTCTTTGAGTGCATGCTAAGTCACGTCAGTCATGGCTTAGTCTTTGCTACTCCATAGATTATAGCCCACCAGGCTCCTCTGTTCTTGGGATTCTCCAGAAAGAAAACTAGAGTGGGTTGTCATGTCCTCTTCTAGGGGATCTTCCCAATCCAGGGATCGGACCTGTGTCTTTTATGTCTTCTACATTGGCAGGTGGGTTCTTTATCACTAGTGCCATTTGGGAAGCTCTCTAACCCAAGCCAGTTGTCCATAAACTTGTATTTTATACATTCTTTTCTCTTAGTATGAATTTTTATCCCAAATATACCAATTATTCCTACAAATAAATCCAAAATAAGCTTGTGCTACAGACTACCCAAATATGCTTGTACATACTAGTAACAAAATTCTAAATGACCTCAGTTTGAGAAACATATTTAGAAAACTGTCTCCATGTTGTGTAGGCAAGAGTCTACCATCAGTTTCTACCCTTCCTTGCCATTGGTTTATATGATTTAATGATTCAGGATTTGGGCTGAATTGGTCTGAAGTGCACCTAACTGCATTGGGTCCATACACACTGTTAAATAAATAAAACAATATACAAATAGTGCAGTATAATAAAGAGTGTGTATAATCTGGGGTTAGTTAGAATTTGGTTCTGACTAACTGAGAACTTAATAACTGAGTGAGTAACTTAGTGAGTAACTAAGTTACCAAGGAAACTCAGTGACCTTAACTAACCTGAGCCCAGAAATCTCATCTATAAAATGGGAATGATTATACACGTGAGGGGGGACTTCCCAGCGAGTCCAGTGGCTAAGACTCCATGCTCTGAGTATAGGGGAGATGGGTTTGATTCTTAGTCAGGGAACTAAGATTTTGTGTGCACTCCCGGTATGACCAATAAATAAATAGAGAAATAAAGAAGCATGAAATTTCCACTAAAACAACAATATACCATCCTTTTTTTATTTTTAGATGTGAGGGTATTTTTGTGGATTCCAAAATATATAAAATATGCCAAGTGCAGAAATTAAATAAATTATGGGTGTTATTATTATAAATAATTTTACAGTGTGTATATTTGAATGGACACAAGGAAAAACAGGAGGGCTCTTATGACTGGGCAAGTAAAATGCATAAGCCTCTCCAATATTACTGTGATACATACTTTCTCTCTTAAGAAGATAAGTTAACCGATGATATATATCATGTGACTGTTACATGGGATTTTGAAACTTTAATTGTATAAAAATTAATAATAACACCAATACATATGTCTGTAATGCATTTCAAGTCATCAGTGTCTCCTCTGAAGTTCCTGATGAAACTGAAATATATGAACAGCATAATACTTTGCCAGCACTGATTCCATAAGAACAAAACAACATCAGGATAGTCATACAAGAACATTGATCCTATATCTTAGAATATTACCTATTCCTCAAGCTGTCAGGCACATCAGGAATTCGGTGATAACATTCAACACAGAATTATTAATTCTTCATAAGCTATCTCAGCTAGGCAGGTTTTTTTGTTTGTTTGTTTTTGTTTTTTTTTTTAAAGCTTTTGTCCAAAGGGAGTGGAAATTTGAGTAGCAGGGAAGTTTTTAAGTCTTGAGAAATAGAAAAAGCATGCTTTGGAAGACTCTCCCGGAAGCTCCTTTTTAAAATTATAGCCATAA